>NC_083723.1:70098777-72598777 GCF_028564815.1 Eubalaena glacialis | reverse complement strand
TTTAACAGCAAACCATTTTTTAAAATATTAAAAAGTCAAAGTTGAATAGGCATCCATTAAATACCAAGGAATGAAGGAAGGATGGACCTATCTCCAAACTTAAGCCCAGATCTCTGCTCACAAGCAAAGGAAAATTCAATGTTCCATTTTACTTGGGTGTATTTTACTTCAGAACTGTCAGCTAGCTCCAAAGCCGCCTCTTCAGTGAAGCCCTCCCATATTCCCCCAGCCACAATGGGTTTCTGCCTTCTCTATCTTTTCATGAAATTTTGTGTTATAGAATAAGATTCTTTGTTGGGTTATGTAAACACCACCCATCTATGAGCACCTACTGTATTCAAGGCATTCTCTTGCAGGCCATATAAAGATATGAAAAATACAGTCCTGCCCTTAAGATTCTTAGAGTCTAGCAGGCAGCTATGTTTGTGGTCGGCTATGTTGGTCCCTGCCAAATGTCTTGGCATGTCCTATGTCTTCTACTAGTCTGCAAGTTCCTTGCAGACAGAGTTTGTGTCCTGTTCTTTCTTGGGCCCCCATGAAGCAGTGCCCAGCATTGTGCTTAGCATATACAAATATAGGTAAGGCTCCATAAATGCTTGCATTGAGTCCCCAGACATGGGGATAACTTCAAAACTTGATGGATGGATGCGTGGCACCTGCTCCACACTGTGTCTTTCCCCACAGCCATCTACTTCTCTTTCTGGCCTGTCTCCGGCAAGCTGTTGCACTCTTGCCCCTTTCCTCATTTGGTTCTCCCAACCTCACGACTAGGACAGTTGCACTGTATCTGAAGCCGGTGCTCTACTGCATAAATATTAATAAGCACAGTCACTCAGTTTTCTCCACCTCCCCCTTATCCCCCACCGCTGACAGGAGATGTGGTTTGCTTTTCCTTTAAGTACATTTTCTTTAAGACAGTTATGGAACTCTTTTCTCATTGTAAGTTCTCCAGGCAACCATTCTGCCTCTTCTCTCTTTATGGTGTGGTTTGTTCCTTTTTTATATATATAAATTTATTTATTTTATTTATTTTTGGCTGTGTTGGGTCTTCACTGCTCTGTTCGGGCTTTCTCTAGTTGCAGTGAGCGGGGGCTACTCTTTGTTTTGGTGTGTGGGCTTCTCATTGTGGCGGCTTCTCTTGCTGCGGAGCACGGGCTCTAGGCGCATGGGCTTCAGTAGTTGTGGCACGTGGGCTCAGTACTTGTGGCTCGTGGGCTCAGTAGTTGTGGCTTGCGGGCTTTAGAGCGCAGGCGCAGTAGCTGTGGCGCACGGGCTTAGTTGCTCTGCGGCAGGTGGGATCTTCCCAGACCAGGGCTCAAACCCATGTCCCCTGCATTGGCAGGCAGATTCTTAACCACTGCGCCACCAGGGAAGTCCCTGTTCCTTTCTTAATGTTATCTGACTTGTAAAAGAGTACTGCAATTCATGAAAAATTTCACGTGCTGGTCAAATTAGATTTAAAGCTCCAAACATTGGCAGGTACATCAAGCCAAGAGGTAAAATTATAGTGAGGAAGCCAAGGGTCTTAATATGGGTTCCCCCCAAAAGCAGACTCAGAGACAAGAATTTGGGTGCAAGGATTTAGACGGTAATCCCAGGAAACATGGAGAGGGAGTGAGGAAATGAAACAAGGAAGGGAAGAAAGTCAACAAAGGGAGTGTTGATAAGCAAATGGCCACTCTGGGCAACTGGGATTTGATCCTGCTGAGGACCCCATGCGACACTGGGCAGATGCACCTCACTTTGACCCACCTAGGGATAAGGAGGCTGGGGAATGTACCCACTCCATTCCACCCCTCTGTGATTGAAGACTGCTCCTGGACATTAACCCCTGTCTCATCTAGCATGCTCCTGGAGCTAGAAAAAGCCCTCAGGCAGAGAGAAACAGGAGCTTGAGGTAGGAAGTCTTAGCTTATACACAAAGCTGAACACTGAAGCTGCAGGTGACTGAGGGGATGTGGCCAGACCCCAACAGCATCGGCTGTACCCACTGATGTATAATAAAACCTAAGATCCAGCAGGACCCACCCTCTGGAGCCTGAGAGAATGTTGCTATTGGGACTGCTTGAGGGCATCCAGAGGAGAGTGACAAAGAGACAGAAATCCAGGCCACATTCTGTTTGCCAAACTGTATGCTCCGTTTGGGGCTGCATCCACCTGGAAGAAGCAAAGTTCTTTTTCAAATCTGCACAAAGGTGGCAAATGGACTAGCAGTGGCCCTGATGACACTACCCCCATATTACAACAGATGCCAAAACAATATCGGCATTATGTGGTCTGACTGTACACACCACAGTCTCCTTGATGTGGAAAAGAGGGCACACTAGAATAATAAGGCAGTATTTGCGTAGTCTTTGCATTAGGTAATATCCATTTTTGGATATACAGGTGATTCTTAATGCAAATATAATTTTTGCTATCACCCCATTCATAGCAAATCTGAGATCCTTTGCAGCAATAATTAATATGTGCTTTATCATGAGCTTTTTCTTCTATTCCCAGAGGATATCTGATCTTTCTGCCTAACGGAGTGAAGTGGCCCTGTCAGATTGTGCCTTTGCCAGTCACTGGAATTGGCTGCATGGCTGTGCCTGACCCAGAAAGCATTTGCACTGGACCAGAGTCTTCTTTCTAAACCCGTCCCATGAGTGAATCTCTTAGACTCCCCAGCGCTCCCCATTCGAGGGAGTGGCCTGCAAGTGATGTCTCTGGTTATTACACAGTTGGGAATCTCAATCAGTCTTGTGGCTCCTGCTTCCCACATTTACAACAGACACATTAACTTTGCTGAGTATATTTCCTGCACTTGCCTATGCTTCTGGGCAAGGGCTTTTAATGTTCTTTTCTCTTCCACAGACTGTGGTTTGCATGTTTTCCATCTGACTGCTTAATGGCAGGATGCCTTTCTCCACCTCACAAACAAATTGAATTTTCTGATCGTAGGTTATTTACTTAGTCTTTGAAATCCTATAGCTTGTCCCAGTTATTCATACTGACTGAATAACTCCTGCAGCATGAAATATCTCAGGGGTAGTCTCACAAAACGGAACTCAAGTCAAGGACCCTTTAAGTTCTGACGTCTACAAGACCTTGTAAAGACCCCCTTGGAGGCTTTTCTATCTTAGCAGTTGTTCAGTTCCTAGAATCAGAGAAAGCTAGGGCTGGACTAGGCCTTGGAGATAATTCCAAAGTGGCGTCTAATGTCTGTAGCATGTAGATTACAATACCTTGCTGTGATTTGATGAAGAGGGATTATTTTAAGGAGGACTAAAATATGTTCATTCTCTCATCATGGCTTTACTTAAAATGGGAGGAGGCATATGGATCATGAAGAGCAGCAATTCCATGATGGAGAGCTTGGCATGAGCCTGATATTTCCTATTGTTACCTTATACTTAATTATTGATAGCTGTCATCAAGGCCTTAGCTCTAACCCTGGGTACTCTGCAGATACAGTAGGTAAGGGGTGGCAATTGGCACAGAAGTACACTTTGAACACAATGAAATTTGGTCTCATGCACCAAATTTTATAATAATTAGAGATGACAGTTTCACATTTTGAAAATAGGTACATACAGACAACTACTACATATTTAAGGAGCTCTTAAATTCCAGGTACCTGCTTTTATACTTACTTATATAAAATGATTATATATTAATGTTAATGATTAAAATAGGTGGGCAAGCCCATTTTTCTTTCTGCATATGAGAAACAATTTTGTTGGATATCGTAAAGCTTCTTTTATCAATATGTAACGTGTTATCACGTTGCCATTTATGTTTCTAACTTGAAATTTGATCCTTCAGCTCTATAACAACTTCTTGTGTTTTAAGGATTCAATCACAGCAATTTTTAAAATAATTGAAGCCACTTTAAATAATGGAATGGTGGCTCTGGGGTCAGATAAACCTGTGTTTAAATCCTATTGATTAAAAAAAAAAATCCTATTGATTAGCTCTGTGACCTCAATCAAGTTATTTCATTCTCTAAGCTTGCCCCCATCTGAAAAACTTGGGTTAATAAAATCTCATGGAAATGCTGAAAGATTAAATGAGATAGATAAATGTATTTTAAAAACAAATGTAGTGTCTGATACATAATAGATCTAGATCTTACCAAATTATCTATCTATCTATCTATCTATCATCTACATATCTATCTTTCTCTCTATATTTCCTGACTTTCTTAAATGACTATCAAGAACTCTAGTAAAATATTATTTCTCTCCAAGTTAAAAAAAGTGTCTATGAAGATTGCTAATATTCTACATATTTTCTTTTAGGACAGTATTTTTGTCCCTTGTAAGTCAGATGCAGAGGTTCATATTTTTGAGGATTGTGATTAAGCCTGTTACTCCCAGCATCCCTTCTAGTGCTAGATTCTGCATTGGTACAAGAGTTCAGCAGGATTTTAGGTTTTGATAAATCAAATAAACCATTGCTTCCAACTCTGAACTACTCCCCTCCTTTACCACGAGGACAAGTAGAAATGAAAGAACTTTCTAATTTGTCTCTGTGACATTTATGGGTGTCAGCTCCCTTAGCTGACTCCTTAATTTAAAAGATGCCATCCCCCTGTTGTCTTGTATTATCTGATTCTCTTACTAGCACTCTAATAGCTGTTTCTTCCACCCTTGGTTTGGAAACTGGCAAATACAGTTAGTTCCTCGTCAGCCTTTCTCTACCCTACCAACTGTGATTCTATGGCAAACACTCTTGGCCAACATCTGGAGAAACGGGAGAAGTTGTTTGAGGGGTTTATTTTATTTTCTTTTTAATGAAATCATTTTGGAGCTCTGCCACAAATCATTGAAGAGAAAATGTGAATTTTTGTCTTGCAAATGCTAAGGTTTGTTGAGAATATCTAAAGAGTGGACAAGTAAGAAGTTCCTTTGTTAAGTCCTCAGTGTTGGGTCTGGAAACATATGTTTGCCTTTCCCTTCTCTCCCTCGTGTATAGAGACATGCCTAAGGCTGGCCCACTGAGGAATCACTGTGTGAAGCTGGGAATCACCCAGCTCCTCAGGACTGCTTTAGAGACCAGATCCTTCTTCAGGTAAATGTTGTGTGTGCCATGGAGCCCTCCACAGTGAGGCCAAGTGGCCTGTGGATGCTTCTCAGAATAATCTTTTTAAAAAGAATAAAATATAGTATATAACATGTCAAGGGAAACCAATATACTAAAATACAATTATCAGATTATTTTATTATACTATGTGCTTCTTCACTAGTGCATAAAATAACAAGATCTTCTGGCAGGTCTAATAATCACCAAAATTCCTAGTAGTGATGAGCATAAATAATAATTAGAGATATCTGAAACAACAGTGAAATGACATGAAAATACCCATGAGTTTTACTGGTGACAAAGTCATACGTATTACTAGTACTATCATGGTTTGTTTCCTACATTTGTAATGTAAAGGTATGCTAACTCTCAGAGATCAGCAAAAATAAAGATGTCATTTTTTTCCCATCCAAGTGTATGGATCTCCCTGATTTCTACTTCATCAACCCCTCGGATGTTTACGGCCCACAGGTTAAGAATCCTCAGGTCTTGGCTCCCAGTGTGTGAATCAAACTCTCTGGTTAGAGATTCTCACCCCCTGGCCTGTCTCATTGCCAATGTTGCAAGGATCCAACGGCAAGAGGCAAAATCTGAACATTTGAAACCAAAGCTGTGCTTAAGAGAAGGGCTTTTGTCTTTGCTGATGATGGAAAGGATTCACAGTGAAAAGATCATTGTGTACCTTGGATGTTTGGTTAATGTGCCTTTGAAGGCTCTAGAACACACCACCAGGAGAATTCACCCCCCTACTGACTTTAATGCCACCGCATAGCAAATATTGTAGGGAAAAAGGCAAATCTATGTATTTAGTCCACAGAAGAAAAACACGTTTCCAGTTTACGCCTCCACAGCAGTGAAGTCCATCCTGCTGGATCCTGCTGGAGGCGAGCCTTGAGAGAGAGGACCGGGACACTGTCTGGGTGTTCTCAGCATTACCTTCTGTCTGTTCTCTGGTGTTTGTTTTTCTATCCCCATCCCTCCTCCTTCTTAGCCTGGCTCAGATTCAGCTCTGAAGCAGAGCCCCAAAAGGCTGAAGGCAGACTTCCTCTAGGCAACTCTCCTGAAGCCACCCTAGGGCTCTGTCAGTGGGAGACAGGAGTCAGTGACGGGGACAATCACTGCCACCTTCCTCCCTCCTCTTTCCTCCTCAGTTCCTGCCAAGCCCTGACAGCTCTGGAAGCCAAGAGCCTTCCTTTGACTCCCGCGTAGGTCTCCGCGATGTGCGCTCCTGCCAAGCCACGGGGCCAGCTCTAGGAATGTGTTTTTAATATTCATTGTTCACTCTGTCTGTTACCGATGTGTGCACTGCAATTACTGTAATTCTTTGCACATGTGTTGTTATGAAATGGGTGCCTTTCAAGCTATGCCAGGTTATTTTTTTTTCTTTCTGAAACCCAAATCTATTATTTCTACCTATGTTTCAGTTAGTTTGCCATGCTTCTTTATTTCATTTCAAAGATCAGTCTGGGCGGCAAAGAAAGAGTGGCGTGTGCACAAAGCAAGGTCTGCCTGCTTTCCTCATAGTACGACAGTTGCTTTTGATTTAGGTTTGTGTGGTTTTTACCTCCCTCTCTTGTTTTCTTCTTTCCATGTGCACAACCAAGCCAACTTTCAGACATACACATCATACACATCACACATGCACTGCTGCTGGAGTAGCCATCTGCACCCAGGGGAAGGCACACATGCGGTGTGCAAAACACACACACACACGTGCATGCAAACAGCTTTTGGTTGAAGATTTCTTGGGTATTAGGATTTTTGTCTCCTCTTAGTGGTAGAGAGGGAAAGGAGGTCTAGAAAAAGTCATTCTCTTTTTTTTTTTTTTTTTTGACTTTAATTGGACCTTTTCTGACATGATGTAGAAACTTCAGCCACTGGGGTACAAAAAGGATTATACGCCTTCATTAATTCAGATTGTCTTATTTTTGGCTTTGATTTTTTTTTTAATCAAAGAACAATAGCAAACGTAAAACCAGATTTTAAAATCTGCTAATATTTTTTAAGTTTCTTAGGACAATGACAAAACCTTAGTAAATTAAGAATAACTATTATTCTGCATTTGAGAACTTACTCTCACAATTTACAGGAGCTAAATTAAAAATAAAACAGTGGCAGTGTCCACCTGGCAAACATCACCAGCTATCCCCACATATATATTCCTTTCTTTAGGGATTTTCAGGATACCCTCTGTTTTTGCCAGGCAGAGAAATCTGACCCGGTCGCACCCCTGCCTGCTAAGCATTTTACTTTCATTGTTAACTATATCCATTTGTCACCATGAAACATTATTATTTTAAGGTAGCAGGGAAGCAGGACTGCTTGCTGCATAATGGTGCCGTAACTCTTATTGCCGAGAAGGAATCAAAGAAATGGACAGTGGCTAATGTGGGAAATCACACCAGAGAGAAAGAAACATGCAGAGAGACAGAGACAGAGAGAAGCAGGGGAGGAAAGGAGAGAAGGAGAAATAGACACAGGCAGAGGGAAAGACACTGAGAGACAAAAAAACACAGAGAGACTCACATAGAAAAGCTAGAATTTCCATGAAAAGATTTATAAAAGAATGACATAGCTGTTGCTAGGGAGCTGGGAGGAGAGCAGATAGATACGCCAAAGATTTTTTCAAAAATCCACCAAAGATTTTTAATATAAACCTGCATGTCTTTGTTTGTATCATCTCTCCAGTGAGGAGACTGGATAAAGAAGGGAAAGAAATATGGAGAAGCAGTCTTCCTAGACACACACTATTTTAACAGCACACTCTGCAGTTGCTGTATTGCGGGTATGCCTGAGGTCAGAGGGCAATTCTCACTCCCCAAATTCCAAGGCCAAGGCTGCACCCATCCAGCTATGGGGAATAACCCTACTTCCATGCATGATGGCTTTGAGATGTGTAACCCAGGTATGGCAGATCCTGCCTTCCCCTGATTGAAAGAACACATCTTGATGACCTGTGTGGGCAACCAGGGAATTTGGTCTTACTCTTGCTCAGGCTTGGGGTTGAGGAGAGGAATCTGGGAGAGACCAGCAGTGGCTCCACAAGATTCAACTCCCAGCGGGAATCTGAGGACGTGGATGGGGGTCAGTGCTACTCAGGATCACCTGTGTGTGTACACACACACACACACACACATACATGACAAAGAGAGACACAGAAAAAGAGATTTATTTTATTTTAAGGAATTGGCTAACACAATTGTGGGGCTAGCACATCCAAAGTCTTCGGGGCAGGCTGTCAGGCTGGAAATTCCGGCAGGGGTCAACGTTACAGTCTTGAGTTAGAAGGCAGTCTGGAGACAGAATTCCTCCCTCTTCTGGTCACCTCAGCCTTTTCTCCTAAGGCCTTCAGCTGATTGGATGAGGTTTACCCACATTATGGAGGGTGATATTCTTTACTCAGTCTATAGATTTAAATGTTAACCTCATCTAAAAAATACCTTCACAGCAACATCTAGACTGGTGCTTGACCAAACCACTGGCTACCACAGCCTAGTAAGGTTGATGCATAAAATTAATGATCACATAGCTCTATAAGAAAACTGGGATGAATATGGCCATCCTGTCACTGAACCAATGTATCAAAGATTCAGAGGTATGAAGTAGGTGGATCGCCACATTGAAGCAAGTGTGAGAAGCTGGGACCTTTATCTAGCAGAGCTGTTGCTTCGTTGTACCCCAAGAAAATTCCTTCCAAAATTGTGTCTTTGAAAAGAGGCTCCTCTAAGGAATCTGTCCCTGTCTTGAATTCACTCCCTCTCTCTAATCCAGACCCTCTGTACTCCAACCCCTTATTCCAGTCCCCCAGTTGGATGTCCAAACCACCACCACTGGAAACTTCACCCGACCACACCCCTTGGTCCATCCTCTATCTGCTCTCTTAATTAGTGCCCAGCACCCTGGCCTGACGTTCACTGAGCTATCCTCTGCTCACTGTGAGCTCCAGAATGGCTGAAGGAGTCAACTCTACTCCTCTGAAGGAAAGCAAATACTGGTGCCCCAATTCTTTTTCAGTCTCCCCCAAAGCGAAAACTTTGGCTGTTTACCTTACAGGTAGGGTTGTCAGATTTAGGAGAAAAAAAGCCCAATTAAATTAGAATTTTAGAGAACCAACAGATAATTTTTTAGTATAAATGTATCCCATGCTTGGGACATATATTACAAAGTTATTCATTGTTGATCTGAAATTGATGCCTAGTTAAATTTCTATTTCAGATCAAGAACTAATCATTTTTAGTACAAATATGTCCTGGGTAATATTTGGGACATACTTATACAAAGAAAATTATTCCTTGTTGATCTGAAATTCAGATTTAACCAGGCAATTTATATTTTATCTGGCAATCCTGCAAGATGACCTAAAATATAAGGATACTCCTCCAACTCATGGAGTGGTTTTTTTCTCAGAGACAACATAGGCTGACTTCCTATCTAGGACCAGATATTCTTCCCCAAGCAAGGCTCCCTCTGTAACAATAGCTTCTGACTACCTCTCCTCCCAACACCAGCTGCCCTGGAGTGATGGGGCCACTCCAGGTTTATCCCTCCTCCTAATCGGAGTAGGGTGGAAGAAGGGAAAATTTGTCCTGTTCAGGTCGATATGTTTTCAGAGAAGGAATCATTGACATCCCCATTCATCCAGGCTCAAGACCCTGGAGTCATCCTCAATTCTGTCTTCCCTTTAGTTCACCCTTCTAGAGCTTTATTCCACAATGGTTTTTTGAGCCCTCTCCCTTTCATCACAGATATCCTCTTAATCCACATTCATTATTTTTCACTTAGGTGACAACGTGAACTTCTGGATTTTTTTTCCAACCTGTAGCACCTCTCTTCTGCAGCTCATCTACCACACTCCCTGTCCTGAAATTCAGTGCCATTGTAAACACATAAACACTCCCAAGGCTCAGAAACATTCTGTTTCCAGAATGTCTGTCAAATGAAATCATATATTTTGGCCTACGTCAAGTCCAAATATCTAGGCCATATATCAAGTCCCTCAAGCAACTGACTTTAAACCAGGGGTCACAAACTTTTTCTGTAAGAAGCTAGACAGTAAATTTCTTAGGCTTTAAGGGCTATACAGTCTCTGTCCAAATTACTCAACTCAGCTGTTGTTGCATGAAAGCAGTCATAGACGATACATCAATAAGTGAACATGGCTGAGTTCCAATACAACTTTATTTATAAAAACAGGAGGAGAGGACAGATTTGGCCCATATTCTTCAGTTTGCTGATTCCTTCTCTAGTTGCCAAATCAAACCTGATCTCCAAGTCCCAGCTAAAGTGTCATGCTCTCTGTAAAGTTCTCCCTGATCCATCCAGTTTGAAGTGACTCTTTCACTCCATGCACACAACACTTTATATCTCTTTTATGGCCAGGCCCACATTCTGCCTTGTATAGAGTCCATGCCCCATCTCTGTTGGAGTGCTTGGCATCCCTTGCTGAGACCATACGGTCCTTTACACAGGGTAGATGTTCAATAAGAAGGTATTGGTGGGAAGAATTGTTGAAAGTCAGTGGAGTGAGTCTAGAGAAACGGCAGAGCCTTAATCAACTACAGTTTCCTCCTTCTCCTCCAGGAAAAAAGTGTGAGTTCCACTGAAGATCATGGAACACCACCAAATGCCTTCTGGAGAAACTCAGCTTCTAGGCCAGTCAGCCATCATTTAAAACACACAGAAGCCTGCCTATCAAAAATAAACTAGTTAAGCATTCAATTCCCCAACGAGGAAGGTTGGTATTGCAAATGGATTTGGGCTGAAACCATTTTCCTTTTTGAAACACACCCAAGCTTTAAAAGAAATAGCTTCATCTGATCTGAACTGCCAACACAGTCCTGCAAAATCCATCCCTTGAGAGAACCTCGTTACCACCTTCAGTTCAAAATCCACGTGACTCCGAACCGTCCGAGGTTTGCAAAGCAGGGTTAGAAATTGCCAGGCCCTATGCACCTCAGAGAAAGGGTTTCAGAGCAGGGAAAAATGAATGGAGGAAAAGAGTAATAATGCAAACATTTCTCCAGCCAACTTACTAGGAAAGTTAAAAATTATTTTAAAGTTAGCTATCATTGAAAATTGCAAGCAAATTTATTTCTCTGGTTCTTTAGTATTTTTGGTCATTTTTTGGACTTAGGGGTGGTTTAGTTATAGTACTACATACTTGATTTTGTCTATCTAATCATTTTAGGTGCACGTCGTGTCTTAATTAATCTGTAGGTTTCTCAAGAAAAGGGTACACGTTTTCTGATCTTGCCCACCTCCTACAGCATTATATTACCAGGGCCACAGCAAATGCTCAATAAGCACACAATAAACAAATGAATATATGGGGTATATTAACCTGCTAAAGTCCTTGGTGAGGGAACTAAGTTACTTTTTCTTAATTCCTCCCTTCTCTTAAAATCCTGATCCCACCTCTTTTTCACCACCAATTAGTACTATTTTAAGTCCTTTGAAATTTTCATAACAATAAAAAAGAAAAACCAAAATTTTGCTTGCCATTGTGTTTTACTAGATTTAAAAGTTCTTTGGTGGCAGGACACGACCCACTGACATTTGGATAGATGAAAAGCAGAACTTTTTGTTATTTGCCAAAGTAGAGAAGGCGCAGGCAGAGCCACACTGAGGGTTACACCCTGGGGCAGGGGCAGCTGATGTGTGACAAGCAAGGTGGGGTTAACTAGGTTTAGCAGGCTCCCTGTGAATTGGCTGATTTGAATAATTTCACAGGCTCCAGGACTTAGGGGCTGTTTTTAGTTGTCTGGTACCTGGCCCTGGGGCAGTTAAGGCTGGCGCATAGACGCCAGGAGTGGAAGAGTTCGATAGGGAAGTCACTGGGGATGTGGACTTAATCAGCTGCTCAAAAAGAGGAACCACCGGCCTCCAGCCAGGTCCTCAGAACTGGATCAAGAAAGCTTTTTTTTTTAAAAAAAAAAAACTATATTACACACTATAACAGAAGTCACTGACAACACTCGCGTCTATGTTTTCTGAAAGCAGAGGCCTGCCTGTACTATTCTCCCTGTCACTGTACCCTCATGCCTAGCATGTCAAAGGCACACACATTTTCTCGAATAAATTGAATGAATCCGGATTTTCACTCCTACAACAGGGCAGAAAGATACCCCACTGAGACTGCTGGCCTGGATTCTACACTTTCAGTAGGTATTGAGACTTGCACTGCAGGAAAAAAAAGTGTAGTAAATCTACTATTCGGGGGGAAAAATGTGAATAAGGTCAGTATTAGTTTGTCAAAATATTACATCCACAATCTGGGATGTTTTCATTTTATCAGAATGACAGACACAAGTAAAACAGATCAGTGTTTATTGTACTGATCAAATCTGAGAGCAAAATGACATTTGGGGATAAGAGAAATGGGAATGAGAGAAACAGAAACTGACCAAATTTCAAACTGAGCTAAATTTCAATGGTTCTACTATGGGATAGAAGATAACAAAGCTTCGAAAATCAAGAAGCAAAGAAAGGTAAGAAATGACACTGGATAACAGAAGCTCATGAGCTCTGGAAAGAGAATCACTGATTTTACAAGATCACATAACACTAAGAGCATTTGGAGGGGTTATCATCGTCTATTGGCAGAGAAGAACTGAAAGAAAATACATCTAGATTTAGCTTAGATAAAATAAATAGGAAATAATGTCTTGGGACTGTAGAAAGTTAGTCATTAGCCCAATGAATGCAAGAAAACAGACTTAAAGAAAAAATATTACACCACTACAGTGTTTCTACAGGAAGCAACACAGAATGAGGGCTTCACGATAAACTCTAGAAAGCTTTAGAAAACTCCAAGAATGGTTTCTTCATTGCAGGATCAATCAAATTCTTTATTATGTTAACATATGTTGGGAACCTCCAAGAGCAAGGTGAGGTGGGTCTTGGCCACAGAGCCCTCTTTTCGTGGAGCAGCTCACGTGACTCACGTTCCATATAACACTCTGTGATAAAGCCTATGCTAACGTGATTTTTTTTTCTTCCAGTGTTATTTTCATAGCAACACAAGTTATTTTATTTTGTCAGAGTTTAAGCAACAAAATTCCAGAACACACAGTGCCATCCTACCTCTTAGGGACTAACTAGAAAATTCTCCTCGTGTCTAATATGGGTATCTATGTCCTTTGAGAAAATACATCTGGTCCCTCTATGACATTCTTGGGAGAGACTAAATGTATACGGTAATGTCCACTCTCCTCAGTGCTGAAAAATAAAAATTAAAAAGAATTGAAGCAGGATGTGGTTAGTGCTGAGAGGACCTCAGACTGACCCGAATGTTCATCACTGTCCCATTATGTTCCTGTTCATCTACTTAATTAAAAGCCCAGAAAAAAAATCAATTTAAAGCCTGGAACCAAAGCAGCAAGGTAAGAACAGCATTAACAACTAGAATTTCCATTTCTGCAAGTCTGCAAAATTCAGAAGTGACTTCTATTGAATGAGCATCTGATTAGGACATCAAAAAATATCGAATATCAGCACTTAGCTAGATAGCTTGACATGTCAAGCAGAGGCAAAAACTGTAGTAGGCATTCCAGGAACAGTAGAATGTGATAGGCAGGTCTTCGCCCAGTGATTCTGAAACAAGTGGTCTCTCTTTTTTTGCAGTAAACCTCCTTGCAAGATCTTGTGATTCTGGTGCTCTAATGGGGCAGTTGTTTATTGACATTTTGAATGATGTAAGGTCATTTTATGATGACTTTTAAGAAACTACTGACATTACTTTTTGATTTTTTATTTAGATTTCCATTAAATATCTATATGTTTATATGAGTTATAAACACATAGCCATGGAAGCTCCTCTGAGATCACTACTGTTACAAGGAAAACAGACCCGAGGAAGTTGGTGGCTTTCAATAACACCTCCAACAATGACTCCTTTATTGAAGTATTTATTAACTACATAGCATGTGCTAGGTCTTTTTGTCCCCTGGCTTGCTCAGCTCTATCCTTATAACTAAATGACCAAGACAGCCTAGTCAATCAGGCAGCTTTTGAATTACTTTCAATGGCAAAAGAAATAGACTGATGGTCACACAGCCACAGGTATCAAGCTGGCATCCTGGGCTCATGTACTGCCATTAGCTAAGTGAACTCAAACCTAGGAAACCACACCTTTAGAAAACTCAGACACACTAGTATACCAGGTAGCAAAATTACAAACACCATTCCCAAAGGGGCAAAGAAAAATGAAGCTTCTTTATTTTCCTGTAAGTGGGACAATCCCAGTTTACACCTGTTGTCCCAGGGTCCCAACTGCCCTAACATTTCCCTCAGATTTTTAATTTTGTAATAAAGAATTATTAATAGCTGCATTGGTAGACTTCTACTTTGTATTTCAGCTTCTGACATGGTCTTGGCTAGTACTGTGGGAGATGTATGCACAATAAACAGATTTTTTACTTTGACATATGATTAAGTCTAAAAGATGTCTAGCAATAACCCATCTCTCTTTTCCCTATTTTTCCAGACTCAGTTTAACAAGTTCCTTCCTTTCAAAGACAGCACACACATTACCTGCTAGTAAATGCAGTGCCCTCAGGCAAGAGAGAGCTCAGGAAGCTAATTTCTTGCAGTTTAGGTGGCAGTTGAGAAGGACTGAATACCCCTGCCCCTACAAGCCATAATTGGGCCAGTCAGTTGTGCTGTGGCCTATGCCACACCCCCACCCTTCCAAATGCATATAGCCACTGAGCCATCAGTTGGTAGGGTCAGTAGAAATGTGAGACTTCATTGGTTAGGTGGGAAACATAAATGGGAACTAGAGGCTGGGCCATCTTATCATAGAGCTTATAGAGAGCAGCCTGAAAACTATCATTACACAGGTTTGTGATTCACTGTATGATTTATATACATATAGCAGTAGCTATTATTATTTAGTAATGCTGTTTTATTTTGCAATAAACTCTTTCAGCAGCCAAGAACTCAAAAAGCCAAAAGCACATGTTTAGCAAAAAGTTAAGCTCTAAATTCAATTTCACAAGAAAGTTGATGATGAATATGGATGTTACAAAGAATGTTTATCAACACAGTTTACCATCTGTCATGAGGGCTAAGTGATACCACTGACCACATGAAAACCAGAAGACACAAATCTTTGGAAGAAGCATGAGCATCTATTCCAAAAGTTAGAAGTTACTTTAAGACTCTATCCAAAAATGACTGAACATGTGTGCCTGCAGAAAACATGTTTACAAATCTCTCACTGAAGCATGACTTTTCACTTACCTCAAATGTTTGTTCTTCTTCGTTAAATTCACGCACTTCAGATTCCAAGTTTCCTTTTGGACACATGAAAAGTGAAGTGATAACTCCACTGCTGGAAGAACTGCATAAACAGTTGAACGAGGCCAGTTTTATTCCAGTGTCCTAGATACATCAAAGAGAAAATCAGTTAGTTCCAATAATGATTTGTTTTTCTTTATTAAATTCATGAAATCAAAATACATCTTTTGAATATTCATTTTGTCAATAAGAAATATCTGACATTATCATGAATGCTATCATAGGCTCACATAAAAAGTTCAACATTAAAGATAAAATTATTTCTTCTGTGGTACAGAGATACAAATTTTAGCAGAGTCCAGTGTTGTGACAAAAACAATATTCTTACTAAATTAAGAAGCATTTGGAGGAGAAATGTACTTTAAACTGGATGTGGTAAATGTATGATTAATAATTACATCCTAAAAAGCTGCTGTATTCCACTAATCAAAACAGAAACTGTGTTTGTCAAAATGTATAAATATTACACACACACACATATGCAAACTTAGAGTAACTGAATTATAAAACTGTTTATAAGGAAGCTAGTGTTCAATTTCACTACGGAGATATACACTTTCGTTGCTGCCCGCCATTCACATCTGCCCCAAATGTTTGCAGAACCCATGGCAAGAACAGAAATGGAAGCTCACAAACTCTAAGTCTAGAGTTTTATAAGTTATAAATTAAGCTAGCAAACTGTTAAATATGTTTGATGCTATCATGACAAATATACCTTCGATAATGGCCTAAAAAAGCCAAGTTATAATTTAGAATCCTCAGAGTGCTTGGAATTCTTGTGTAGAATGTAGCAGTGGGAGGGAAACACCCTTCCCTAGCCCTTCCTTCCTCCAACTCCCTCTGGCACAGCAAGGGGCCTCAAAAAACAGGCAAGAACATCCCAGACCAGCCCACATGTCCAAGTTCTGTCAATAGTACCCCCTTTCCTTACCCCTAAACAGCTGTCCCTTGGCCAAATCTTAGGCCAGGGGGTGCTAATACTAGTAGTAAGGTTCACCCTTGGGAAGAAGTACCTGAGGAAGATGCCTGTCCATCCCTGGGAGCAGGTCAGGGCCATCTGGACAAGGAATTCTGGGGGCTTAGCCACCTGGGCACTTGTCTGGGAAGGCATGTCTCTTTGGCCCCTCAGATTTGAGTTGAGCTGAACAAGAGAGCTGACCCCTCTAACATGTAGGTCCCTAGGCAGCAGTGTTTCCTACTCAGATTTAGATCTAAGACATTCTCAACTGCCTGTTAGAAATGTTTGAGGTTTTAAAGAGCCATTTTGAAAATAAACAAGTGCCTAAAAATAGCATTGAAATCCCCCCCTCCACAGACACACACACACACACACAGACAATCATCACATCCCTGATGCTTTGAAAATGGAGGAAGCAGTATTATTAAGTCAGAAAATGAGAATAATGTAAACCTTCAGAGACTCCTAAGCAGGACCAGCTTCTGGGAGTGTGACCTATGCAGTCACACAGGGCCTCTGAGCTCAGAAAGGTCCCACATTTGGTTTCATGTTCACCTGTCACCTTAAAATTTTTTAACACTTTGAACAAGAGGCCTCACATTTCCATTTCGCACTGGGCCCTGCAAATCACGTAGCCAGTCCTGTTCTCAAGGGCCATTCACTCAGCAAGAGGGTTTCCTATGAAACTTGCACACTGTTTTCCCTTTGAAAAAAAAGTCAATAGAGCCAGCATTTCGCTTTCGATTATTTCACTTTCCCCTATAGGCCTGGACAAAAACATAAGGGCAGAGGGGAAAATGGTTTTAAAGGGCACTGGAGTATTTGAAAACCCTGACAAAGGTTCCATTAGAGGGTTCAAGTTGGTTCTTGTTATTCTGGAATTGCCTCACCCACTTCCTGCCTAATCCCTGATTAAATGCCACCATTTCACCCAGGTGTCATCTGGTCCTTTCTTTTGCCCCTAACCCTATCTCTTTTGATTATGGAGGTTTGCTTTTTCTTTGTGATTTTTTTTTCAATTCCTCTCTACTTTTTAGATTAAAGTTGGAGTAGTAATATTATTAAAGCATAATGTCAGGCAGAGATAGGAAGCTCTCCAGAATATCTATATTAATCCAGGGCAAGTCCATTTTGAAAGAAATAAAGAGAAAGGAGATTTATAAAGGGCAAGGGCTGGCCTTGGCAGATCCTCACAGCAGGGGCAGAGCCTGACACACTGCAGAAAGGTCTGAAAGGAAACAGAGGAAAACTGTCCTTGGCATCAAATCCCCCAATGACTGACGCTCCCTTAGCTTCCTCCTCCTTCCACTAGCCCCAGCCCTCTATCTCATGAACCCTGACTTTGAGTTTCTTAACTCACTATCTATTCTGCAGACTTTCTCCTACAAATCTCCAAACTCCCCCTCAGCCATGAAACAAGGAAAAGCCCCCAAACCCAGCCTTCTTCAGACATGGACGGCACCCAGGGAAATGGGGCAACTGTATAGGTGACAATGAAGGGCTGCCAGCTACCAGCTCAGCAACACAGAGGTTAGGAGCAGCCTTCAGGCTCTTAGCAAGCTGCCAGTCTCCCTCTTTAAGGTAAAACATGGAAGCCCAGCCTGACTGACTTCAAACGCAGAAGTCTGGGGAAAAGCTGGCTCTTCCCTTCTCTGCCTCACACTGTGTGCACACCTATTTTCTCTCTGGGTTATTCTAAAAGGACCACAGGGACTTGGGGTTCAGGACAGAGGTGCAATCAAGGCTGAAACAGGGATGGCCCAGAAACAGAACTGGGCTTTTTTGACGATGGGGACAGACAAGGCCACCCCTCCATACATTCACCCTAAAGCTCCCTCTGGGGCTCATCCCTCCAAGGAAATCAGCCACAGGACAGAGGTCCAGAAATGATAAGAATTTTCTGCAATGCTCTAAAAAAACACTCAGGTCATCCTCCTTCTTGGATTTCTAAAAGGTTTGTGTATGATTATCGAGTTTCATTTACTGGATTTGTTTCTAGGAGAGATTCTGAACATTAAAAACTGATAAGTGGTGGACACAGACCCATCAGAGCAGGCCCTATCTTTGCAGCTGGGAGTCGTGGGGACGGAGGCGGAACGGGTGGGCAGGTTCTACTCAAGAGACTTGAGGCAGCAGCCATTTACCACGCAACGGGGAAATATTCAATGTTTAAAGTGGGACCTATCACACCAGTGCTTACCAGCTGAATACTAGCTCTATTAACAAGTTTTCCTTGGCTCAAATAATTGTGGAGTCAGATATGTCTGGGTTGGAATCCTTGATCTTTCACTACCAGA
Source organism: Eubalaena glacialis (assembly GCF_028564815.1). Taxonomy (NCBI): domain Eukaryota; kingdom Metazoa; phylum Chordata; class Mammalia; order Artiodactyla; family Balaenidae; genus Eubalaena; species Eubalaena glacialis. The sequence continues at coordinate 72,580,156 of NC_083723.1, read as the reverse complement.
TGTAGTAGTGAGCTTAGGTAAGTTATTTAACTCCTTGGACCTCAGCTTCCACATTGGTAAAACTGGAATAACTCACCTCTTAGTTCGTTATGACATTTACATGAGACAATATATGTAAAGTGCCTCTCAACTCAAATTTTGCTCACATAGAATTCAAGATCATGTTCCTAGAGAGTGTGGCATAGGAAAAGAACAATAGATGTGACTAACGTCTAATGGCATATATTAAGTGGCTAGTGTGTGCCAGGCCCTGTGCTGGTGCAACACACCTGCTAGCCAATTCATCCTTACCAAGACCCTGTAAATTGGGAATTTCTATCTTCATCAAGGTCCTTTTTTGTTGCAAATAATAACAATAGCTAATATTTATTGAGTGCTAACTAGAACCCTATAAGGAGTTATTGTTACTGACCTCGTTTTGCAAAAGGGGAAACTGTGATTCAGAAAGAGTAATTAATGTGAACAGTAATTGAATTGATGTGTACAGGCTGTGAGGGTTACCACTGGAGTCAGACACCTTGGCTTAAATCCCAGCCCCAGAGAAGTTACCAAGCCTCTTAGGCCTCAGTTTCCTCATGTGTAAAAAGAATTAAAAGGGTTTTGAATTACCCGGTGTCCTGGCAGGAAACAAATGGCACACTCAAACAGGGAAAGTGAGGATGGTATACAGAGCCATGGGCAGGATTAAGGGAAAAGTACAAGGGATGATGGAGCACATGATTGGGGGGTGGGAAAGTGCTAGCAATGGCCTTAACCAACCTAGACCTAAAGACCCAGAGGAGAGAGTGGGCAGGAACTCAGTGAGACCTGAGGCTGGAGCTATTGCTGGAGCTAGAGCTGTTGGAGAGGCCACATGTCGACAGTAAAGGAACGCAACCACTGCTAACCTGTAGCCTGGCAGGGAGAAAGCCAGGAGAATAGACACCCTAACTTCACTCTCCTCCTGCACTCTGTCCTCCTGCCACTACCTCTCATCATTGACCCAACCCAACTGGAAGCTACAGGACAAAGAAGTCAACTGATGCACATGAATGGTCACAGACAGGGTGGAGGAAAGTGGAGAGTGAATCTGGAGGGGTAAAGGGAATACCTAGCCTGGCTATCTTATACTACATACCCAGAATTGGTATTGTATTAGTTAAGGTTCTCCAGAGAAACAGAACCAACAAGGGGTGGGGGGAGACAGAGAGAGAGAGAGAGAGAGAGAGAGAGAGAGACAGAGAGATTTGTAAGGAATTGTCTCGTGATCATCAGGGCCATCAAGTGTAAAATTTGTACGGCAGGCCAGCAGGCTGGAAATTTTGGCAAGAGTTGATGTTGCAGTCTTGAGTGCAAATTCTACAGAACAGCAGGCTGGAAATTCAGGCAGGGTTTCCATGTTGCAATTGTGAGGAGAATTCCTTCTTCTTCAGGAAAACTCAGTTTTTGCTCTTTAGGCTTTCAACTGACTGGATGTGGCCCATACACATTATGGAGGGTGATCTACTTTACTCAAAGTCTACAGATTTAAATGTTAATCTCATCTAAAAAATACCTTCACAGCAACATCTAGACTGGTATTTGACCAAACCACTGGGTACCATAGCCTAGGCAAGTTGGCACTTAATCTTAACTATCATAGGTACCTACAATGATTTAACCTTTTAGGACACATCTCTTTTCTTATCTACATCTGAAGTAGGTGGTACAAGCTCCCTTATAGTTCCTAAATACCACAGCAAACTAATGACTTCCTGATCATCACTTCCAAAAGAGGTGCAGGGAAGAAGTCTGTGCTAGGCTGTTAGATCCTTACATTCAGGACAAGGGAGGTGTGGCCAATTCAGCCCAAGTTTCTGGGGTAGCACTTCCCAAATAATTGTGAAAGGGAAATTGTTCCAGAAGGTTAAGAGGTGGTTCAGGAAAAAAAATCTTCCCCTGAACAAATGCAGTTGTTTATTCAAGCACTAAACAAACTTAAGTAGGTATCTTATTTACTGGGGAGACTTCCCAGAACCTCTACTGTGTTGATGAACATTGTAAATCTCCAGATGGGGTTTTAGGTTGCTGTTTCCTGAGTTTATGTGACCATTGATCACTTTGCCCTCCAAGCATGTGTAAACATTTTGAAGAGCCCTGATTGCAAGGAATGAGATTTGGGAATGTGGTTCTAGGCCCACCCTGAGAGCTCTTCTAATAACACTGCTGGTTTGCTCTCTGCTTTCCTGCCACTCCCTTATAGTGAGAGAGAATCCTAGGGGAAATGAGGATAAGTTAGTTCTTGGGGGACCCAGGTCCAGGACCAGCTACCTAATTTGTAGGGCCCAGTGCAAAATGAAAATGTGGGGTCTCTTGTCAAAAAATTATTAAGACTTTCAAGACCTTGACAGCAGAGCATTAAATCAACTGTGGTGCACTTCTGAGAAAGATGAGGCTCTGTGCAACTGTACAGGTTATACATCCATGAAGCTGACCCTGCTCTGGTCATTCACTTATCTAATAAATTTAACATGTGCCTACTATGAGTCACATTTTCTTGTCCTGAAAATCTTGTAGAATAAAAGAAGAAAGTTCCTTGGACAGACCCTAGGGCAAACCACTTCTCCAGTTTTCCTCAGGCCCAACCAGTGAGTCACCCACGACCTACACATCCTTGTCACGTGGTCTCAGGCAACAGACTGAAAGCAAATCAGAAGGAGGGCACCGGTTTGGGTTGAGGTTGGGTTCTCCAGGAAGCAAACTTCCTGAGACAGAGCTTAGTATGCAGGATGTTTCATAGGGAGTGCCCTTGGCATTAACATCTGTGGAAAGGAGGGGAGGAAAGTGGGACTGGGCAGAAGGAGAAGTTGGGCTGCAATACAGACTGAACAACAGCCGCAGCCTACTTCCTAGGGAAGCTCTAGAGCTAGAATGGCCCTTCAGTATTGTCCTGAGCTGGGACATTGTCCTGAGATGGCCAGCCTTTATACTCCTCCATGGGTCGGCAGCTAGATGGGGCAGCCATAGAAAGGGGCCTGACCTTGGCCGAGGTGTCTTCACAGCTGAGGCAAACCCTATGGTGGGGGGCAGGGGCTGTGACAGCTGAGGCTGTCCACCAACATTACTCCCAGCTGCTGGAGCAAGAAGGCCTTTCTTAAAGATATGTCAGGTGGGGGTTAGTGGCTGTGGAGAGGCCAGTCAGGAGTACTGCGCTGCCCACCTGAGCACTGATGTGGAGGACAGACCAGAGGGCACACAGCAGAAGCAAGAAGAACTACAATCCTGCAGCCTGTGGAACAAAAACCACATTCACAGAAAGAGAGACAAGATGAAAAGGCAGAGGGCTATATACCAGATGAAGGAACAAGAAAAAACCCCAGAGAGGGAGGGGCAAGATGGCGGAAGAGTAAGACGCAGAGATCACCTTCCTCCCCACAGATACCTGAGAAATACATCTACACGTGGAACTGCTCCCACAGAACACCCACTGAACGCTGGCAGAAGACGTCAGACCTCCCAAAAGGCAAGAAAATCCCCACGTACTTGGGTAGGGCAAAAGAAAAAAGAAATAACAGAGACAAAAGAATAGGGACGGGACCTGCACCAGTGGGAGGGAGCTGTGAAGGAGGAAAGGTTTCCACACACTAGGAAGCCCCTTCGTGGGCAGAGACTGCGGGTAGCAGAGGGGGGAAGCTTCAGAGCCACGGAGGAGAGCCCAGCCACAGGGGTGCGGAGGGCAAAGCGGAGAGATTCCCGCACAGAGGAGCGGTGCCGACCAGCACTCACCAGCCCGAGAGGCTTGTCTGCTCAGCCGCCGGGGCGGGCGGGGGCTGGGAGCTGAGGCTCGGGCTTCGGTGCTAGCCGGGAGGGAGTCCGGGAAAAAGACTGCAGCTGCCAAAGAGGCAAGAGACTTTTTCTTGCCTCTTTGTTTCACGGCGCGCAAGGAGAGGGGATTCAGAGCGCCGCCTAAACGAGCTCCAGAGACGGGCGCGAGCCGCGGCTATCAGCGCGGATCCCACAGCAACAGGGACGCAGAGGGAAAAACGGAGAGATTCCCGCACAGAGGCTCGGCGCCGAGCAGCACTCACCAGCCCAAGAGGCTTGTCTGCTCACCCGCCGGGGAGGGCGGGGGCTGGGAGCTGAGGCGCGGGCTTCGGTCGGATCGCAGGGAGAGGACTGGGGTTGGCGGCGTGAACACAGCCTGAAGGGGCTAGCGCACCACAACTAGCCGGGAGGGTGCCCGAGAAAAAGTCTGCAGCTGCCGAAGAGGCAAGCGACTTTTTCTTGCCTCTTTGTTTCGCGGCGTGCAAGGAGAGGGGATTCAGAGCGCCGCTTAAACGAACTACAGAGACGGGCGCGAGCCGCGGCTATCAGCGCAGACCCCAGAGACGGGCATGAGACGCTAAGGCTGCTGCTGCCGCCACCAAAAAGCCTGTGGGCAAGCACAGGTCATTCTCCACACCGCCCCTCCCGGGAGCCTGTGCAGCCCGCCACGGCCAGGCTCCCGTAATCTGGGGACAACTTCCCCGGGAGAGCGCACGGCGCGCCTCAGGCTGCTGCAACGTCACGCCGGCTTCTGCCGCCGCAGGCTCGCCCGCCTCCTCCGTACCGCTCCCTCCCCCCGGCCTGACTGAGCCAGAGCCCCCGAAGCAGCTGCTCCTTTAACCCCGTTCTGTCTGGGCGGGGAACAGACGCCCTCAGGCGACCTACATGCAGAGGCGGGTCCAAATCCAAAGCTGAACCCCAGGAGCTGTAGGAACAAAGAAGAGAAAGGGAAATCTCTCCCAGTAGCCTCAGAAGCAGCGGATTAAAGCTCCACAAAAAACTTGATGTGCCTGCATCTGTTGAATACCTGAATAGACAACGAATCATCCCAAATTTAGGAGGTGGACTTTGGGAGCAGGATATATTAATTTTTCCCCTTTTCCTTTTTTTGTGAGTGTATATGTGTATGCTTCTGGGTGAGATTTTGTCTGTATAGCTTTGCTCTCACCCTTAGTCCTAGGGTTAGGTCCGTCCGTTTTGTTTTTTTTTTTTTTTTTCTTGCTTAAAAAAATTTTTTTTCCCCTAATAAATGTTTTCTTAATAATTTTTTCCTTATTTTCTATTTTTAAAAAAATTTAAAAAGTTTTTAATAAGTTTTTCATATTTTTTATTTTAAAAAATTAAAAAAAATTTTTTCTTAATAAATTTTTTCTTAATAATTTTTTTCTTATTTTTAGTATAAAAAATTAATAAATCTATTTTTAAAAATTAAAAAAATTTTTTCTTAATAAATTTATTCTTAATAATTTTTTTCTTATTTTTTATTATAATTGCTTTATTTTATTTTATTTTATCCTCTTTCTTTCTTTCTTTCCATTTTTTCTCCCTTTTATTCTGAGCCGTGTGGATGAAAGGCTCTTGGTGCTCCAGCCAGGCATCAGGGCTGTGCCTCTGAGGTGGGAGAGCCAACTTCAGGACACTGGTCCACAAGAGACCTCCCAGCTCCACGTAATACCAAACGGCGAAAATCTCTCAGAGATCTCCATCTCACCATCAAGACCCAGCTTCACTCAACGACCAGCAAGCTACAGTGCTGGATACCCTATGCCAAACAACTAGCAAGACAGGAACACAGCCCCATCCATTAACAGAGAGGCTGCCTAAAATCATAATAAGGCCACAGACACCCCAAAACACACCACCAGACGTGGACGAGCCCACCAGAAAGACAACATCCAGCCTCATCCACCAGAACACAGGCACTAGTTCCCTCCACCAGGAAACCTACACAACCCACTGAACCAACCTTAGCCACTGGGGACAGATACCAAAAACAACGGGAACTACGAACCTGTAGCCTGTGAAAAGGAGACCCCAAACACAGTAAGATAAGCAAAATGAGAAGACAGAAAAACACACAGCAGATGAAGGAGCAGGGTCAAAACACACCAGACCTAACAAATGAAGAGGAAATAGGTGGTCTACCTGAAAAAGAATTCAGAATAATGATAGTAAGGATGATCCAAAATCTTGGAAATAGAATAGACAAAATGCAAGAAACATTTAACAAGGATGTAGAAGAACTAAAGAGGAACCAAGCAACGATGAAAAGCACAATAAATGAAATGAAAAATACTCTAGATGGGATCAATAGCAGAATAACTGAGGCAGAAGAACGGATAAGTGACCTGGAAGATAAAATGGTGGAAATAACTACTGCAGAGCAGAATAAAGAAAAAAGAATGAAAAGAACTGAGGACAGTCTCAGAGACCTCTGGGACAACATTAAACGCACCAACATTCGAATTATAGGGGTCCCAGAAGAAGAAGAGAAAAAGAAAGGGACTGAGAAAATATTTGAAGAGATTATAGTTGAAAACTTCCCTAATATGGGAAAGGAAATAGTTAATCAAGTCCTGGAAGCACAGAGAGTCCCATACAGGATAAATCCAAGGAGAAACACGCCAAGACACATATTAATCAAACTACCAAAAATTAAATATAAAGAAAACATATTAAAAGCAGCAAGGGAAAAACAACAAATAACACACAAGGGCATCCCCATAAGGTTAACAGCTGATCTTTCAGCAGAAACTCTGCAAGCCAGAAGGGAGTGGCAGGATATACTTAAAGTGATGAAGGAGAAAAACCTACAACCAAGATTACTCTACCCAGCAAGGATCTCATTCAGATTTGATGGAGAAATTAAAACCTTTACAGACAAGCAAAAGCTGAGAGAGTTCAGCACCACCAAACCAGCTTTACAACAAATGCTAAAGGAACTTCTCTAGGCAAGAAACACAAGAGAAGGAAAACACCTACAATAACAAACCCAAAACATTTAAGAAAATGGGAATAGGAACATACGTATCGATAATTACCTTAAATGTAAATGGATTAAATGCTCCCACCAAAAGACACAGACTGGCTGAATGGATACAAAAACAAGACCCATATATATGCTGTCTACAAGAGACCCACTTCAGACCTAGAGACACATACAGACTGAAAGTGAGGGGATGGAAAAAGATATTCCATGCAAATAGAAATCAAAAGAAAGCTGGAGTAGCAATTCTCATATCAGACAAAATAGACTTCAAAATAAAGACTATTACAAGAGACAAAGAAGGACACTATATAATAATCAAGGGATCGATCCAAGAGGAAGGTATAACAATTGTAAATATTTATGCACCCAACATAGGAGCACCTCAATACATAAGGGAAATACTAACAGCCATAAAAGGGGAAATCAACAGTAACACAATCATAGTAGGGGACTTTAACACCCCACTTTCACCAATGGACAGATCATCCAAAATGAAAATAAATAAGGAAACACAAGCTTTAAATGATACATTAAACAAGATGGACTTAATTGATATTTATAGGACATTCCACCCAAAAACAACAGAATACACATTTTTCTCAAGTGCTCATGGAACATTCTCCAGGATAGATCATATCTTGGGTCACAAATCAAGCCTTGGTAAATTTAAGAAAATTGAAATCGTATCAAGTATCTTTTCCGACCACAACGCTATGAGACTAGATATCAATTACAGGAAAAGATCTGTAAAAAATACAAACACGTGGAGGCTACATCATACACTACTTAATAACGAAGTGATCACTGAAGAAATCAAAAGGGAAATCAAAAAATATCTAGAAACAAATGACAATGGAGACACGACGATCCAAAACCTATGGGATGCAGCAAAAGCAGTTCTAAGAGGGAAGTTTATAGCAATACAAGCCTACATCAAGAAACAGGAAACATCTCGAATAAACAACCTAACCTTGCACCTTAAGCAATTAGAGAAAGAAGAACAAAAAAACCCCAAAGCTAGCAGAAGGAAAGAAATCATAAAGATCAGATCAGAAATAAATGAAAAAGAAATGAAGGAAACAATAGCAAAAATCAATGAAACTAAAAGCTGGTTCTTTGAGAAGATAAACAAAATTGATAAACCATTAGCCAGACTCATCAAGAGAAAAAGGGAGAAGACTCAAATTAATAGAATTAGAAATGAAAAAGGAGAAGTAACCACTGACACTGCAGAAATACAAACGATCATGAGAGATTACTACAAGCAACTCTATGCCAATAAAATGGACAACCTGGAAGAAATGGACAGATTCTTAGAAATGCACAACCTGCCGAGACTGAACCAGGAAGAAATAGAAAATATGAACAGACCAATCACAAGCACTGAAATTGAAACTGTGATTAAAAATCTTCCAACACACAAAAGCCCAGGACCAGATGGCTTCACAGGCGAATTCTATCAAACATTTAGAGAAGAGCTAACACCTATCCTTCTCAAACTCTTCCAAAATATTGCAGAGGGAGGAACACTCCCCAACTCATTCTACGAGGCCACCATCACCCTGATACCAAAACCAGACAAAGATGTCACAAAGAAAGAAAACTACAGGCCAATATCACTGATGAACATAGATGCAAAAATCCTCAACAAAATACTAGCAAACAGAATCCAACAGCACATTAAAAGGATTATACACCATGATCAAGTGGGGTTTATTCCAGGAATGCAAGGATTCTTCAATATACGTAAATCAATCAACGTGATACATCATATTAACAAATTGAAGGAGAAAAACCATATGATCATCTCAATAGATGCAGAGAAAGCTTTCGACAAAATTCAAAACCCATTTATGATAAAAGTGCTGCAGAAAGTAGGCATAGAGGGAACTTTCCTCAACATAATAAAGGCCATATATGACAAACCCACAGCCAACATTGTCCTCAATGGTGAAAAACTGAAACCATTTCCACTAAGATCAGGAACAAGACAAGGTTGCCCACTCTCACCACTATTATTCAACATAGTTTTGGAAGTGTTAGCCACAGCAATCAGAGAAGAAAAAGAAATAAAAGGAATCCAAATCGGAAAAGAAGAAGTAAAGCTGTCACTGTTTGCAGATGACATGATACTATACATAGAGAATCCAAAAGATGCTACCAGAAAACTACTAGAGCTAATCAATGAATTTGGTAAAGTAGCAGGATACAAAATTAATGCACAGAAATCTCTTGCATTCCTGTATACTAATGATGAAAAATCTGAAAGTGAAATTAAGAAAACACTTCCGTTTACCATTGCAACAAAAAGAATAAAATATCTAGGAATAAACCTACCTAAGGAGACAAAAGACCTGTATGCAGAAAATTATAGGACACTGATGAAAGAAATTAAAGATGATACAAATAGATGGAGAGATATACCATGTTCTTGGATTGGAAGAATCAACATTGTGAAAATGACTCTGCTACCCAAAGCAATCTACAGATTCAATGCAATCCCTATCAAACTACCACTGGCATTTTTCACAGAACTAGAACAAAAAATTTCACAATTTGTATGGAAACACAAAAGACCCCGAATAGCCAAAGCAACCTTGAGAACGAAAAATGGAGCTGGAGGAATCAGGCTCCCTGACTTCAGACTATATTACAAAGCTACAGTAATCAAGACAGTTTGGTACTGGCACAAAAACAGAAATATAGATCAATGGAACAGGATAGAAAGCCCAGAGATAAGCCCACGCACATATGGTCACCTTATCTTTGATAAAGGAGGCAAGCATATACAGTGGAGAAAAGACAGCCTCTTCAATAAGTGGTGCTGGGAAAATTGGACAGGTACATGTAAAAGTATGAAATTAGAACACTCCCTGACACCATACACAAAAATAAACTCAAAATGGATTAAAGACCTAAGTGTAAGGCCAGACACTATCAAACTCTTAGAGGAAAACATAGGCAGAACACTCTATGACATAAATCACAGCAAGATCCTTTTTGACCCAGGTCCTAGAGAAATGGAAATAAAAACACAAATAAACAAATGGGACCTAATGAAACTGAAAAGCTTTTGCACAGCAAAGGAAACCATAAACAAGACGAAAAGACAACCCTCAGAATGGGAGAAAATATTTGCAAATGAAGCAACGGACAAAGGATTAATCTCCAAGATTTACAAGCAGCTCATGCAGCTCAATAACAAAAAAACAAACAACCCAATCCAGAAATGGGCAGAAGACCTAAATAGACATTTCTCCAAAGAAGATATACAGATTGCCAACAGACACATGAAAGAGTGCTCAACATCATTAATCATTAGAGAAATGCAAATCAAAACTACAATGAGGTATCATCTCACACCAGTCAGAATGGCCATCATCAAAAAATCTAGAAACAATAAATGCTGGAGAGGGTGTGGAGAAAAGGGAACCCTCTTGCACTGTTGGTGGGAATGTAAATTGATACAGCCACTATGGAGAACAGTATGGAGGTTCCTTAAAAAACTGAAAATAGAACTACCATACGACCCAGCAATCCCACTACTGGGCATATACCCTGAGAAAACCATAATTCAGAAAGAGTCATGTACCAAAATATTCATTGCAGCTCTGTTTACAATAGCCAGGACATGGAAGCAACCTAGGTGTCCATCACCGGATGAATGGATAAAGAAGATGTGGCACATATATACAATGGAATATTACTCAGCCATAAAAAGAAATGAAATGGAGGTGTTTGTAATGAGGTGGATGGAGTTAGAGTCTGTCATACAGAGTGAAGTAAGTCAGAAAGAGAAAAAGAAATACAGTATGCTAACACATATATATGGAATCTAAGGAAAAAAAAAAAAAGGTCATGAAGAACCTAGTGGCAAGATGGGAATAAAGACACAGACCTACTAGAGAATGGACTTGAGGATATGGGGAGGGGGAGGGGTGAGATGTGACAGGGTGAGAGAGTGTCATGGACATATATACACTACCAAATGTAAAATAGATAGCTAGTGGGAAGCAGCCGCATAGCACAGGGAGATCAGCTCGGTGCTTTGTGACCACCTAGAGGGGTGGGATAGGGAGGGTGGGAGGGAGGGAGACGCAAGAGGGAAGAGATATGGGAACATATGTATATGTATAACTGATTCACTTTGTTATAAAGCAGAAGCTAACACACCATTGTAAAGCAATTATACTTCAATAAAGATGTTTAAAAAAAAAAAAAAAAGAAAAAGAAAAAACCCCAGAAAAACAACTAAATGAAGTGGAGATAGGCAACCTTCCAGAAAAAGAATTCAGAATAATGATAGTGAAGATGATCCAGGACCTCGGAAAAAGAATGGAGGCAAAGACCAAGAAGATGCAAGAAATGTTTAACAAAGACCTAGAAGAATTAAAGAACAAACAAACAGAGATGAACAATACAATAACTGAAATGAAAACTACACTAGAAGGCATCAATAGCAGAATAACTGAGGAAGAACAGATAAGTGACCTGGAAGACACAATGGTGGAATTCACTGCTGCAGAACAGACTAAAGAAAAAAGAATGAAAAGAAATGAAGACAGCCTAAGAGACCTCTGGGACAACATTAAACACAACAACATTCACATTATAGGGGTCCCAGAAGGAGAAGAGAGAGAGAAAGGACCCGAGAAAATATTTGAAGAGACTACAGTCGAAAACTTCCCTAACATGGGAAAGGAAATAGCCACCCAAGTCCAGGAAGTGCAATGAGTCCCATAAAGGATAAACCCAAGGAGAAACACGCCGAGACACATAGTAATCAAATTAGCAAAAATTAAAGACAAAGAAAAATTATTGAAGGCAGCAAGGGAAAAACGACAAATAACACACAAGGGAACTCCCATAAGGTTAACAACTGATTTCTCAGCAGAAACTGTACAAGCCAGAAGGGAGTGGCATGATATACTTAAAGTGATGAAAGCGAAGAACCTACAACCAAGATTACGCTACCTGGCAAGGATCTCATTCAGATTCGAGGGAGAAATCAAAAGCTTTACAGACAAGCAAAAGCTAAGAGAATGCAGCACCACCAAACCAGCTCTACAACACATGCTAAAGGAACTTCTCTAAGTGGGAAACACAAGAGTAGAAAAGGACCTACAAAAACAAACCGAAACAATTAAGAAAATGGTCATAGGAACATACATATCGATAATTACCTTAAATGTGAATGGATTAAATGCTCCAACCAAAAGACACAGGCTTGCTGAATGGATACAAAAACAAGACCCATATATATGCTGTCTACAAGAGACCCACTTCAGACCTAGGGACACATACAGACTGAAAGTGAGGGGATGGAAAAAGATATTCCATGCAAATGGAAATCAAAAGAAAGCTGGAGTAGCTATACTCATATCAGATAAAATAGAATTTAAAATAAAGAATGTTACAAGAGACAAGGAAGGACACTACATAATGATCAAGGGATCATTCCAAGAAGAAGATATAACAATTATAAATATATATGCACCCAACATAGGAGCACCTCAATACATAAGGCAACTGCTAACAGCTATAAAAGAGGAAATCGACAGTAACACAAAAGTCGTGGGGGACTTTAACACCTCACTTACACCAATGGACAGATCATCCAAAATGAAAATAAATAAGGAAACAGAAGCTTTATATGACACAATAGGCAAGATTGATTTAATTGATATTTATAGGACATTCCATCCAAAAACAGCAGATTACACTTTCTTCTCAAGTGTGCACGGAACATTCTCCAGGATAGATCACACCTTGGGTCACAAATCAAGCCTCAGTAAATTTAAGAAAATTGAAATCATATCAAGCATCTTTTCTAACCACAACACTATGAGATTAGAAATGAATTACAGGGGAAAAAAACGTAAAAAACACAAACACATGGAGGCTAAACAATACGTTACTAAATAACCAAGAGATCACTGAAGAAATCAAAGGGGAAATCAAAAAATACCTAGAGACAAATAACAATGAAAACATGACGATCCAAAACCTATGGGATGCAGCAAAAGCAGTTCTAAGAGGTAAGTTTACAGCTATACAAGCCTACCTCAAGAAACAAGAAAAATCTCAAATAAACAATCTAACCTTACACCTAAAGGAACCAGAGAAAGAAGAACAAACAAAACCCCAAGTTAGCAGAAGGAAAGAAATCATAAAGATCAGAGCGGAAATAAATGAAATAGAAACAAAGAAAACAATAGCAAAGATCAATAAAACTAAAAGCTGGTTCTTTGAGAAGATAAAGAAAATTGATAAACCATTAGCCAGACTCATCAAGAAAAAGAGGGAGAGGACTCAAATCAATAAAATTAGAAATGAAACAGGAGAAGTTACAACAGACACCGCAGAAATACAACGCATCCTAAGAGACTACCACAAGCAACTCTATGCCAATAAAATGGACAACCTGGAAGAAATGGACAAGTTCTTAGAAAGGTATAACCTTCCAAGACTGAACCAGGAAGAAATAGAAAATATGAACAGACCAATCACAAGTAACGAAATTGAAACTGTGATTAAAAATCTTCCAACAAACAAAAGTCCAGGACCAGACGGCTTCACAGGCAAATTCTGTCAAACATTTAGAGAAGAGCTAACACCCATCCTTCTCAAACTCTTCCAAAAAATTGCAGAGGAAGGAACACTCCCAAACTCATTCTATGAGGCCACCATCACCCTGATACCAAAACCAGACAAAGATACTACAGAAAAAGAAAATTACAGACCAATATCACTGATGAATATAGATGCAAAAATCCTCAACAAAATACTAGCAAACAGAATCCAACAACACATTAAAAGGATCATACACCATGAACAAGTGGGATTTATCCCAGGGATGCAAGGATTCTTCAATATACACAAATCAATCAATGTGATACACCATATTAACAAATTGAAGAATAAAAACCACATGATCATCTCAATAGATGCAGAAAAAGCTTTTGACAAAATTCAACACCCATTTAGGATAAAAACTCTCCAGAAAGTGGGCATAGAGGGAACCTACCTCAACATAATAAAGGCCATATACGACAAACCCACAGCAAACATCATTCTCAATGGTGAAAAACTGAAACCATTTCCTCTAAGATCAGGAATGAGACAAGGATGTCCACTCTCACCACTATTATTCAACATAGTTTTGGAAGTCCTAGCCACCGCAATCAGAGAAGAAAAAGAAATAACAGGAATACAAATTGGAAAAGAAGAAGTAAAACTGTCACTGTTTGCAGATGACATGAAACTATACATAGAGAATCCTAAAAATGCTACCAGAAAACTACTAGATCTAATCAATGAATTTTGTAAAGTTGCAGGATACAAAATTAATGCACAGAAATCTCTTGCAATCCTATACACTAATGATGAAAAATCTGAAAGAGAAATTACAGAAACACTCCCATTTACCATTGCAACAAAAAGAATAAAATACCTAGGAATAAACCTACCTAGGGAGACAAAAGACCTGTATGCAGAAAACTATAAGACACTGATGAAAGAAATTAAAGATGATACCAACAGATGGAGAGATATACCATGTTCTTGGATTGGAAGAATCAATATTGTGAAAATGACTATACTACCCAAAGCAATCTACAGATTCAATGCAATCCCTATCAAATTACCAATGGCATTTTTTACAGAACTAGAACAAATCATCTTAAAATTTGTATGGAGACACAAAAGACCCCGAATAGCCAAAGCAGTCTTGAGGGAAAAAAACGGAGCTGGAGGAATCAGACTCCCTGACTTCAGACTACACTACAAGCCTACAGTAATCAAGACAATATGGTACTGGCACAAAAACAGAAACATAGATCAATGGAATGAGACAGAAAGCCCAGAGATAAACCCACGCACCTATGGTCAACTAATCTATGACAGAAGAGGCAAGGATGTACAATGGAGAAAAGACAGTCTCTTCAATAAGTGGTGCTGGGAAAACAGGACAGCTACATGTAAAAGAATGAAATTAGAACACTCCTTAACACCACACACAAAAATAAACTCAAAATGGATTAGAGACCTAAATGTAAGACCGGACACTATAAAACTCTTAGAGGAAAATATAGGAAGAACACTCTTTGACATAAATCACAGCAAGATCTTTTTTGATCCACCTCCTAGAGTAATGGAAATAAATGTAAAAATAACAAATGGGACCTAATGAAACTTCAAAGCTTTTGCACAGCAAAGGAAACCATAAACAAGACGAAAAGACAACCCTCAGAATGGGAGAAAATATTTGCAAACGAATCAATGGACAAAGGATTAATCTGCAAAATATATAAACAGCTCATGCAGCTCAATATTAAAGAAACAAACAACCCATTCCAAAATTGGGCACAAGACCTAGACATTTCTCCAAAGAAGACATACAGATGGCCAAGAAGCACATGAAAAGCTGCTCAACATCACTAATTATTAGAGAAATGCAAATCAAAACTACAATGACGTATCACCTCACACCAGTTAGAATAGGCATCATCAGAAAATCTACAAACAACAAATGCTGGAGAGGGTGTGGAGAAAAGGGAACCCTCTTGCACTGTTGGTGGGAATGTAAATTGATACAGCCACTATGGAGAACAGTATGGAGGCTCCTTAAAAAACTAAAAATAGAATTACCATATGATCTAGCAATCCCACTACTGGGCATATACCCAGAGAAAACCATAATTCAAAAAGACACATGCACCCCAATGTTCATTGCAGCACTATTTACAATAGCCAGGTCATGGAAGCAACCTAAATGCCCATCGACAGGCCAATGGATAAAGAAGATGTGGTACATATATACAATGGAATATTACTCAGCCATAAAAAGGAACGAAATTGAGTCATTTGTTGAGACGTGGATGGACCTAGAGACTGTCATACAGAGTGAAGTAAGTCAGAAAGAGAAAAACAAATATCGTATATTAACACATATATGTGTAACCTAGAAAAATGGTACAGATGAACCGGTTTGCAGGGCAGAAGTTGAGACACAGATGTAGAGAACAAACGTATGGACACCAAGGGGGGAATACCGCAGTGGGGTGGGGATGGTGGTGTGCTGAATTGGGCGATTGGGATTGACATGTATACACTGATGTGTATAAAATTGATGACTAATAAGAACCTGCAGTATAAAAAAACAAAAAAAAAAGGACAACCCTCAAAACTGGTTCTTCTCCAACACTTTTCAGAAAAGAAAAAAAAAAAAGGTAAGTTAGGTGGCTGCATCAGTGTCCACTCCAGTGTTTATGTGGGAATCCTCTGAGATTGAAGAGTTCAGGATTGGCCTTTTTAATGTCACTGGGTATGAATTTCATAGTCACAAACTTGGGCATGCAAAAATGTCACTTTTCTTATATCTACAACTAGAGTGACCAATCATCTTGGTTTGCCCAAGACTTTCCAGGTTTTAGCAGTGAAAGTTCCACATCCGAGGACAAACTGGAACAGTGGGTCACCCTATCTCAACTCAGTTTAACCTTTTTGATTTTAAATTCAGAGCTCTCATCCCCAATTGAAAGCAGAAATTTGAATCTGGGATTTCCTCATTCCACCGGGAAATTTTATTGACAGTTACAAGCTTAAAACAGTCCTTTCAGGAGTTTTCATTTTCCCAAAGTTCTTTCACTCTCCTCCTTCCTGGGACTTTCTAAACCCCCAGGGGTGTGGGCAACCACCATGATAAGCCTTTGGGGCTGATTTTAGCCTTTGTGGTCTCAATCCTCTGCAGGCCTCCTGTTCCAGGTAGAACTCACCCATGGTTCCTAGGTGCCTTTGGTTCTGTCTTCTTTGCTCTTTGTGTGTGTGTGTGTGTGTGTGTGTGTGTGTGTGTGTGTGTGAGAGAGAGAGAGAGAGAGAGAGAGAGAGAGAAAGAGAGAGATATGTCAGCAATTCTGTAAAAACTTCTAGATCTATACAGCTGCGCCCTCTGAAGCCTCCTCATACTAACCCCCAGGATCATCATCTTTTTACTCCCACTCAGTGCTTATAAATCATTTAGTGATGCACAAATTAAATAACTCACAGAATTTTTTTAAAATTTTTTAAGGGAATTTTTAAAAATTAATTAATTTATTTATTTCATTTTTGGCTGAGTTGGGTCTTCACTGCTGCATGTGGGCTTTCTCTAGTTGCAGCGAGCGGGGGCCACTCTTCGTTGCAGTGCACGGGCTTCTCATTGCGGTGGCTTCTCTTGCTGCAGAGCACGGGCTCAAGGCGTGTGGGCCTCAGTAGCTGTGGCACACGGGCTCAGCAGTTGTGGCTCACAGGCTCAGTGGTTGTGGTCCACAGGCCTAGCTGCTCCGCGGCATGTGGGATCCTCCTGGACCAGGGCTTGAACCCATGTCCCCTGCATTGGCAGGCGGATTCTTAACCACTGCACCACCAGGGAAGTCCCATCACAGAATGTTATTAAAGTGGATCCTGATTATATCCTATTACAACAAATATCATACAATTAATTTTTGTCCCCAAAGAAGTGCTGAGCCCCCAGATTATAACTCATTTATTTAGGTAATATTTGATACCAAAAATTCCAGCCAAGCAGAATAATTTTGATGGTTCTTTTATCAAAATATCAGGCTCTGCTTTAAATTTTCACTTATCCATTCATTAAACAAACATTTATTGAGCACTTCTAGGCATCAAGAACTGTTCTCCATGATAGAGATTCAAAAGTGCACAACATAAACAAGATTTCAGCTGTCAGTGAGGCTTATCTCTTAGCTACGAGGAGATGACACATGTACCTAAACATGTGTAATAAAGACAGTTAAAACAGGCAGATGTAATAGAGCATGACAGGGTGGATCCAAGTTATAATGCATGGTCAGGGAGGCTACTCTGAGAAGTTGATGTTTGGGCTGAGATCTGAATGACGAAAAATAGGCAGCCTTGCTAAGATCGGGGGAAGAGTCGTCTGGACAGAGAGACAGCCAGACAGCCAATGCAGAGGCCCCAAGGCAAGAATGTTTGTCATTTTCAGGAACCAAAAAGTTGGCTAGCGTGGCTGAAGCATGGTGGATATGGTGGAGATTGTCTGAAATGAGGTCAAAGAATTAATCAGGAGCCAGACCATGGAGATTTCTATCCAGAGTAAGGAGCCGGGATTCATTCCAAGTGTGTTTGGAAGTCATTGGATGGCTTCAATAAGGGAAATGACATAATCTAATTTACATTTTTAAAAGATCTCTCTGGCTGCTTTTTAAAGAGTGGTATCAGATGGGGTGGGAAGAAGGGATAATAGAGAAAAAGCCAGAACACGTGTTAGGAGGCTAGCTCAGAGACATCCAGAAAAGAAGAGCAGCGATCACTAGGAACCTGCGTTAGACTCCTTGCTGCATCACTTCATTTTTTTTTAAATAAATGTAAGTATGGTGATTTAGACTAAGGTAGTGACGGTGGAGAAGAGAAGAAGATGGCTTTAGGATATAAAAGAGTTGGAGGCAGAATCAAAATGACTTGCTAATGGATAGATTATAAAAGATGAGAAATCAAGATATCAAGGCTAATACCTAGATTTTTGGCCTAAGCATGTGTATGCATGGTGATGTCGATGGCATAATTTGATGAAAAATTCCATGGACAAGCATCTTTAACAAGGAATCATGAGTTCTGTTTCAGCCACACTAGGTAAGAAATGCCATTTGACATTGTCATGGTGTCTGTTGGTGTCTGACCGGTTTTTAAATATTTCCACATCAACAGTATGCTACAACATGTGTGAATTTGTGTGTACGCACAGTATGCTATAACATGCATTAATTTAAGCTACACTCTAGGTTAGTTGTCCTAATTGAGAATTTGACCTTCCAGGGTGTTTGAATAACATTATATTAAAAATATCTACTCTCCAGATGTCACCACTATGAGTGCTTCAGCTATCATTATTTCTAACCAACCCCAAATCTTTGGCTAATTAGCATAATGAATGTTATTAATGGGGTTTTATTGGTGAAATTGGTGGAAATTGATGAAATCAGTGAAAATAAATATATACTCATTGGTTCAAATGTTCTAGAGACACTATCTAGACTTTCATGAACAGGATATGATATTCTAGAGTCTATTGTAGCCTGTACTCTTGTGAATAGAGCCTGAGTCTTGATCTCTTAATGGTGCTGTGTTCAACCATTGGTTCTGAGGATTCTGGATGTCAATGCCAACTATAAGGGTAAAGATCCTTTATCTAGCATATTGTTGCATCTGACTTAAATGAGCATTTCATGAAAGTGCAGATGAATCACCTGAAAAGACAGAGAGCTATGACTTCATCAAAAATTTTAAAGAACAGCTTAGATCCAGAACAAAATGGGAATGTCTGCTGTAACCACTTCTATTCAACATTGTACTGGAGATTCTAGCCAGGGAAATTAGGCAAGAAAATGGAATAAAGCATATCCAGATTGAAAAGCAGGAAGTAAAACTATCTCTACTTGCAGATGACACAATGTTGCATATAGAAAATCCTAAGGAAACCATTAAAAAAAAAACTATTAGAACTAATAAACAAGTTCAGCAAGTTTGTAGAATACAAGATCAATATACAAAAGCAACTGTATTTTTATTTACTTGCAGTGAACAATCCAAGAATAAAATTAAGAAAACAATGCAATTTACAATAATATCAAAAAGAATAAAATACTTAGGAATAAATTTAACAGTAGAATTCAAAACTTACAGTCCGAAAACTCCAAAATTCTGTTGAAAGAAATGAAAGAACACCTAAATAAATGGAAAGACAACCCATGTCATGGATCAGAAGACTTAATATTGTTGAGATGGCAATACTCCCCAAACTGATCTGCAAATTTAATGTAATGCCTATCAAAATCCCAACTGATGTCTGACCCTAAAATTGATATTGAAATGCAAGAGTCCCAGAATAGCCCAAACAATCTTGGAAATTAAGACCAAAGCTAGAAAACAAACTCACACTTTCTGATTTGGGGAAGAGGGAAGAGTATTGACAGGGGGCATGGAATACCCCTTCTACACTTGTGGTCATGGATTTTAAGTGATTCCAGTCAAAGTGGCTGTGTGTTTACACAAACACATCCAGGCAAGAAGGGTGAGGAAGTAAAGGGTGTTTGTATAAGGGAGTGTTAAAGGTAGTTGAGATAAAAACAAACAAAAAAACAGAACGATGAACATGATTAGCAAATAGTTCACAGGTAAATATTTGACTTTCCTTTATCTACTAAATCTTGTCCCTATGTTTTTTTGGAGGTCGATATTAGAAAAATAATCATCCATATCACTCATTAATCCAAGCTGGATATAACGGCATCTCCAACAATAATCCTTCTCTCTCTCTCACCTTTCATTCTTTACCTTGTTCCACTCTCAGGTAGGAATTTTATATATGTAACGTCTTCTAATCACAGAGTGTTTTGCCCAATGCTGCTATCAGATGTGGTTCTTTTTAACAGTGTACACTTTCACTGCCATATGTCAGACATGAGTCCTATCCAAGTCTTATTGTCCCCTCCAAAAAGCAATCTCAGTCTCTGTGTTTATATGTCAAAGTCACACTCTTTGGAAGCCATACTCTGGACACCTGGTGGATAGGTGAATATTGTGCTTGACTTCCCCACCTCCTGATTTCTTCTCAGCATTACAGGGGCCCTCTTTCTCCATTGTTTTCCTAGGACAAAATGGGTTTTCCACAGTATCTAAATTTATCTTGTTTATTTTTTCTTTCTCTCCAAATTCCCATTTCAGTTTCCAACTTCTAGATCACATCCTTGAGTCCTCCATCAAGTGCAAGTGACTTTAAATAAAAGCCAATAGTTTGGAGAAAGAGACAAGAAATGTCATGAATATATACAATCCATGATGTCCTGTGGTGGAGGGAAGCAAATCTGTAACTTCAGATTCTGCGTTTAGGAAATGACTTAACATGCAGGGAATATTAACTATAGAACCCAAGTATAAATCAAGCTATACTGACTAAAGAGTCTAACTCAAAAATAAATTATATATACATACGTGTGTATGTGTATGCACCTTTGATTACATGGAAAGATGTTTCTACATAGAAATTTTGAAAAAATAAAAACAGCTCCATTAACCACATGAAATAAAGCCCTCATGCTGTAATAAAATATTGCAAACAAATATGTAGTCTCTGAAATATAGAAAATAAAAGAAAACCAAAAATTCCTTTAAATCTGCAACTATATTCATACTCAACCACACCCATGCTTCACTTAGATTTTGGAAAATTCTCTGGCTTACTTCTTTTGATTTTATTTTGGCTCCTATGTCTTTTTTAATGTTCAGAAGCTTTTTAAAAATACCAGTTCTTTTGCTAAGCATTGAATTTGTAGCGGGTCATTCTGCATTTTAATCTCAGTCACACTAAACTCCCACTGAAGAATCTGAGCCTGTCATTTGATCCCCAAGTCTCAGCTCTACATTAACACCATCTTATTTTATACTCTTATTATTAACTAAATAAAATAAGAAGTACATTTTCAGCAATAATTTTTTTAAAGTATTATTTGTAGTGTAGCATGTTCACACAGCAGTCCTCACGTGTAGGTGATTGATGCTTGGTTAACTGAGTTACTTTTATATTTTAGGCGTTCAATAAATAGTTGCAGGATTGATTTTACCTCTTCTACCCTATTACTTGATGCCTAAAATTTCTTTAACAAGACAAGTGCTTAACTAGACACAGGGCTTAAAAATCTGAGTATCCCTTGAGATATAAAACATTGACTTAAATGCATAACAAGAAGTAAATGACTTTTTGCTAAACTAAATATTGTTAGGCAAGAGAGATCACTGGGTTTGTAGCTTGGGGTGGTGTAATGTGGTATGGAAGTGCCTCGTTCTTGCCATATTGATGATTTTCCAATGTTGACTCTATTGTGTAAGTACATATTTGAATTGTGAATTGTTCTCAAAAAGTAGTTATAAACTTCTGTACATCCAAAATCACCATAAGGAAAAATTTTAAGTAAATAAAGTAGAAAAAAAATATGCTCTACACTACACATGTGAAACACAGAGTTCACATCAATAGGAAAAGGCAAACCTCCTAACTGAAAAATAAATATAAGACATGATCAGGCAAAAATAATAAAATATTCAATACTGGTAAAGATTCAAGGATTGTAAATTATGATCAAAATGTAAAATTAGTATATCCTTTCCTAAGGATAGTCAAGCAATATTTATAAAATGCCTTATGAATATTCTTTTTTAAGCCACTAATCCCACCTCTGGATTCCTAAGGAAGTACTCAAAATGTGCATAAAGATTTATGTTCAAGGAGGATCATTTCAAGATTTTTTTATGACTCATAAATTGAAAAGCTAAAATTTCCAAAATAGAAAAGCAATAATTTTTCCAAAAATACAAAAGCAATAATTATGAGAAGAAACTTTTGTAGCCAATGAACATCATTTCATAGAAGAATATTAACATGAGAAAATGCTTCTGCTATATTGTAAATTTTAAAAAGCAAGTTACAAATTGTATGTACAACATTCTTCCAGTTATATATAAAAAGAATCTGAAAGGATATAGACAATGTGTGGTTATATCTGGTTGATGGAATTTCAGCTGATTTTATTATCTCCTTCGTGTTCTTTTACAGTTTATTTTCAAAATTTCTATAGTAAACATGTTACTTTCTTTTAAATTTATTTATTTTACTTATTTTATTTTTGGCTGCATTGGGTCTTCGTTGCTGCACCGGCTTTTCTCTAGTTGCGGCAAGCGGGGTCTACACTCTGTTGCAGTGCGCGGGCTTCTCATTGCGGTGGCTTCTCTTGTTGCGGAGCAGGGGCTCTACGTGCACGGGCTTCAGTAGTTGCAGCACACGGACTCAGCAGTTGTGGCTCACGGGCTCTAGAGCGCAGGCTCTGTAGTTGTGGTGCGTGGGCTTAGTTGCTCTGCGGCATGTGGCATCTTCCCGGACCAGGGCTTGAACCCATGTCCCCTGCATTGGCAGGTGGATTCTTAACCACTGCGCCACCAGGGAAGCCCAACATGTACTTTTATAATTAAAAAAATAGCAAGAAATTTTCCTGGAAAAAAGTTTTCACCAAAACCCCAAAATGACTAGCCTCAACCCTGGAGGTCTTTTGGACAGTTTGCTCCAAGAGGTCGTTGGTTCCAAACCCAGTACTTTCAACTGCATATCAGTTTGTAAGTCCTGCAATGGAAGGCCCACCTTTTATTTGCCAGGGACACTAAGTGGGGCCAGATGTCTTGCCCGTTAGAGGAATGATTCTCAACCTGGTTGCCCATCAGAATTGCCTGCAGTGCTTTAAAAATACATCCGCTCAGCCTTCACCACTTGGAGATCCTTTTTCTGTAGATTTGAAGTAGATAGAGCTTGGGAATCCTGTGTGTGTGTGTGTGTGGGAGACAGATTTTTCTAAAATTCATTGCCATTTGTGACAAGACTTCTTTTTTTATGCAAACAACATATTTTACTATCTTAAGAATGGGTTTTAGGAGATAACTTTTTCCTGTAGATATTTAGCACCAGAAAATAGGGCTACAGACAAATTGATCATTCTAAAATATGTTATTATTTTGGGAAGATTTTTCTTCTGCTTTGTGAATAACTATACCATACAACACACTTTGTCATTTAGCTACCTTGTCATACAGTATATTAGGGAGGATAAATACAGAATTAGCATTGCTAATTTAGGGGCATTTATTTTACATGTATACTTCACAGAGAGTTTATGGTGGTTTGGCCAAAATGAACATATGTTTATAACTGTCTCATAAAATTCTAAGCCGAAGCTATTTTGATGATACTACATAAGTGAAACAGTAGGACCTTGACTGTACCCTGAAGAAGATTCAAAACTCTTTCCTGCAGAAAAGCTCAGGACTCTTTACTTAAGAGAGGAGGTGGGATGGTCTTCTATCTACGCATGTTCTTCTAACATTAATAGGTTCCTTAGCTTCAACAAAAGGATGTTAATCTTATCCTTAGAATTAATGGTTAAGACACAAGGTTTCATGGGCAACCAACTATATAGACCAGATGCACTCCAAGGAGTTGTCATAAAATAAAATCTCAAGTTCATTGCAATGCAATATTTTTTTTCAAAAGTTCGGTTAGAGAAACAATATTTGGATGAAATGGCTTAAATGTCACATTTAGGTACTATAAAAAAGATCCTTGGATCAAGACAGACATGCAGAGACATGGACCTTTTCAGAATTTTTTGCACTAAATATGCCTTAGAGGAACACCAGTAGCTTATATTGAGAATCTCTATAAGAAATAACCTTATAAATGTATTTCTGTACCTATTTTTATGGACATTGCTTATCAAATTGACAAAAGATTTTTTTCCCAAAGTACTTGTTTCAATAGTATAATTTATTTATAAAGACAACACATTCTCACTGAGTAAAATTCAAACAATATAATAGAAATTATAAAAAAGAAAACAAACCTAACCAACCCTACCACTATAATTATCCTTTAGAGATATATCTAAGAGATATATATAGATATATATACATATATCAATACTTTTATATGTATTTATACATCTAATATATATATATAGATAATATATCTAACATATATAGATAGATATACTACACATAAATGGGGTCTTATTACACAGTTGGCCCTCCATGGATTTTCCATCCGCAGATTCAGCCAACAGTGGATCAAAATTTCCATCCATAGTTGGTTGAATCCGAGAATGGAAAACCCCCTGGATAAGGAAACTGACTGTATTCATTGTACTATGCCATTTTATATAAGGGACTCGAGCATCTACGGATTTTGGTTACACACAGGGGCTCCTGGAACCAATCTCCTGTGGATACTGAGGGACAACTGTAGCATATTATTTTCAAACTATTTTTTCTCATTTAAATATCTTAATGAATATCAATGCACATCAACCTTCTCAGTGACTGTACATTTTTCTATTGTACGAATGTACCAAATTCATTGATTAAATACCTTATTGATGTATTACTAATTGATTCTAATTTTTCACATTAATATAAATGGCACCATATTGAACATCCTTGCATGTACTAATGTCTTTGTGCAATTATATGATTATCTCCTTAGGACAGATTTCTAAAAGTGGTATTTCTGAAATCACACTTTCTGATTTCAGGAAGAGGGAAGAGTATTGACGAGGAAGATGGAAGATGGAATCCCCTTCAGGGTACAGTCAAGGTCCTATTGTTTCACCTATGTAGTATCATCAAAATAGTTTTTTGGCTTAGAAGATTCTAAGGCAGTTATAAAGAATATATACCTATTCATTAATATGGCTAAACTGACTTTCTAAAAATATTATCCAAACGTACACTTTCCTACCACCAGTCCTAAGACTGACCATCCCCTCCACCTACTCCCACCATTTTGTCAAGTTTTTTTCACTTTTTTCATACTAATAAATGAACAAATTTTCAAATGTATACTGGTCATTCATATTTCTTCCTTTATTAATTGTTCTTTCATGTCTTTAGTCCATTTTTCTACAGAAGTGTTTATTCTTCTCTTAATGATTTATAAAATGCCTTATATATATCAGAGCTTGTAACATTTTGCCATACAAGTTTCCAGATTTTTTGTTATTGTTGTTATTGTTGGTTTCTGTATTTAATAGTTTGTCATTTGCTTGCTGGAAAAGAAAATGATAAACGCAATATGCCACTCACTCTATAAATTGCAATTTCCCCCTTATCCCTCAAGACCCAACTTGAATCCCACATCTTTTCCTAAAGCCTTACCTCCTTCACCATCTTAACATGATCTCTCCCTCTGTAACTCATTGTCTGTACAATTATTTGGCAATTTATCCCACAATGCCTGGTGACACACCTAAGTACTGTCAGTCACACTCAAGTCTTATTTTTACAAGCCAGCAACCAACTCCTTAACAGGAGTTAAGTATTCACTCCATGCCCTCAAAGCTGGTGCTCAATAAATAATAAAGCAAGGGCTTATGTAAAGCAATGAACTGGGGGAAAAATAGATGACAGAAGGCACCTCAAATTTTCCAGGCTTGAGAAAGGGCTTGGCTGAAGCATTCAGCCTGACAGTTTATGCAGTTCCATTGCACTTCTTGCCTCAACATTCTGACCCAAGGTAAAGCTCATTCCAATCATGTCAACTCCTGAGACATAGCTATTTTCTTTCCTGCAAGGGCACCCATATTTCCTAGTTTACCCGAAACATTCCCAGTTTGCTCTACTTGTGTATTTCTTAAAAGTTCCTTTCATCCCAAAAGTTTTGGATGATAAATTACATGTTTACCCAATCTATTGCTGGTTCTTATCTTATTTATTTCCTAAGCTAAAAATCTACCACACAATTTAAAAGACTTGGTAGACGAACATCAAAATTTCCAAGCAGGATACAAATTTTGGCCCATTCATCTTAGTTTAATTAATTAAATATATATGAGCCTAACCTTGAAAGATTAAAGGAAACATTTAATGTGCAAATAAAAACACTTGCTATTTATATGAGGTTTTTAAAAGGTCATAAAGTGGGTTTTTTTTTTTATTGTGTTCATGTTTTCTTCAACTAAATTGAGAACTTTTTGGAGTACCATTATTCTTACTTTTTGTACCCCTTCATCATAGCACTTAAAAGAGTACTCTGTACTCAGTGGGCATGCAATAAATACTGCTGTGAAACCACTGGGGGCCTGGAGATTTTAATTTGCTTTTTGATTAAGGTTGTCCTTCCTCTTGACTCCTACCATGTCATCATGGACATGTGAGGGGATAATATTGATTAGAGTGCTGAATGGGAAGTGGTATCACAAAAACCCAGCTGAATTATAAGATTCACTTTTATGTCTTTGGCTCGGTTGTCCACCCACAGATAGAGCTCATCTGAATTAGATGTGTCTGAAAATTCAATTACCCCAAATGGAAACATCTGGATCCTTTTTTCTTCCTTTAATCCTTTGTCCTGGTGACTCTGCCAGACAGTCCATATTCCTTGTTGGTTTGGCAGGAAACATATAAGGGCATAGTTAGAAGTGGGGGTAGTTGATGGAAATGTTTCCTTGCCTGTTTTTTTCAGTCTGTGTGGTCACTTTCCTCCTCTAGATATTAGGATCACAGATTTTTATCAGAGTGAAGACCTTAGAAGAAAAGTTAGTGTAACTCCATCTTTTACAGCAGGAGAAATTTGTACCCAGCAAAATTAAATAAGCTGCCCCAAAATATATATGCAATGATAGCAGACCTGCACTAGAACTCCTTTTTTTTCTGATTCTCAATCTAGAGCACTTTTTACCATACCAGATTCTAGATACTGTCTGAATATTAGCTATTGCCTCATTTCAGTCTGTGATACTGGTGCTAGACTGATTTAAACTATAGAGAAAAATTGCTCATTTAAAATAAATCTGAATGTTATAAGAAACAAGAAAGATTTCCCCCCAAATTTGCCTGATATCTTTAGTAGATGCTGAGGGATAAAACTGACTTCTTTTTTCATGGAAGGTGTCAGCCAAATTCAAACAGACATGTTTTTGTGTGTTCATAAGCTAGAACAGAATCAGAGAAAATAGGGTCTGACAGAAGAGATCATGAACCATCAAATACATCTCATCCCTGCTCCAGAATTCTTTTCGTAGAAAAAGAAAAGTTCTGGGAACAAAGAATAAGGGAGAAGTAGACATATATTTGACCTGTGGTTTTAGGTTTAACTTAGGAAAAGCAGAAAATGAGATCTTACTATAATTATATCTGTAGCAGATAGAGACAGCCAATTTAGATAAGCTGAATATCTAGTTTTCTAAACTGAAAAGAACAGCTTTGATTCTTTGGGCAAGCTGTGACCTCATGCAGTGGAGAGGCTACAAAATACTACTGACCAAGAGAAGGGATTTTTATATAAGCTATCGCACATCTGAGAATACTAAAAAGATATTTTAAAGTCTACTTAATCTTATTTTGGACATAAATTCTTATCTTTCCCTCCCCCCAAAAAATACTCAAAGTGACATTTCTGCTTCTAGCACACATTAGAAAGTTATGTGAAAACACATTTGGTTCATGTACACTATTTTTAAAATCTTTACTGAACTAGCTACTCTCAGATGTAAATTGATCTTCTCATCTCTACCTGCCTTAAGTCTCAAATATGACGTTGGGGTTGTAAAGGAGGATCATATGACATAAAGGAAATAAAATTCAGAGGGAACAGAGGCGTGACACAAAGGCTCCTTCCACCCAGCAGCAGAATAAAAGCAGGAACAGTGATTTGGGGTGGAGAGGTGGGAAGGGATAGAGGGAGAAAGTCAGGAGAGGCAAGAGGAGGTAGAACATAGGAGTCTGGCGTTGCTTCTCCACTGTTTGACCCAGAGGCTTGTGGGGAACAGATATTACCTAAATTGGAGTGTTGGGGGGATGCTGAAAGTAGAGGTGCACCTGCCCTGCTTCCCATTTGGTTGCCTGGGAGGAATCTACTGAGCAGGGTGCTCTAGGCCAACATGGAGTAGGCCCAGCAGTATAAAGAGAGTGGAGGAGTCTGGCCAAAGGAAAGTGTCACCTCCCTAACTCTCAGGTGGACGACACAGCAGATTCCATATGCTCCCACAGAGGAAGCAGTAGAAAGGATGGTAAATGCATGAGTTGAGATCCAAGAAGTCTGCCATGGGGCCCACCATGGTAAGAGGTAAGGAACCCTGCACAGAACTTGCAGAGTGAACTACCCAAGCCTGGGAATTAGATGGTGGATATGACAGATGATCAGCAAGGTCTTCATGAAGAATCTGGATGGGGCCAAGGAAGCAGAGAGGGACCACTTTGTCCTCCCAAGATGGGAAATAAGAAGAAAGGAGCATGTATGTGTTCATAAGCCACAGATTTCATGGTGGACACCAGAAGGACACACATTATGCACATCTGAGAACAGTGTGAGTTTGATTTTGTAACCACTCAACATATAGTTATTCAGTATTTGGTAGCATAAAGTTTATGGTCTTAAAAAGTGGTCTAAAAGTCCTAGCTGATACAAAGTTGCAAGGCCACCATCTACTGGTAATTTGCTCAAATTTCAGGCACATGATTCTTTTTTTTTTTAATAGATTTTATTTATTTATTTATTTATTTATGTATTTATTTATTGGCTGCGTTGGGTCTTCCGTGGCTGTGCACAGGCTTTCTCTAGTTGCCGAGGGCTTCTCATTGCAGTGGCTCAATAGCCACATGGGGCTAGTGGCTACCCTGTTATACAGCACATATCGAAGCTGACATTTAGCACAAAATTGGGGCAAAACTGTTGTATATTGAATGAACGATTGAATAACCTGTCTGAGCTCCACAGATTACTAGCTGCTACTTTCATATTTTTGCACTGAACAATTATCTGAGACTAACTGGATATGAGAGGAAAGAGAGGAGCCAAAGAGTTTGGGAGGAAGCCATAAGGAGAATTAGGGAGCCACTGACAGAATCGGGGACACTGAGAAGTAGGACTTGGTTCAAGAGGGAACAAAATGAATATTGGAGCTCTGAAAGTTCCCCACTGTGAGGAACAAAGCTTCCAGTGACAATCAGTAGCACCAACAGAATTTGCCATCACAACTGCTCGTATTTCTTGGTCCACACTATCCAATGGCTGCCCATAATTCTGTCCTATCTATTCTGGAATCAAAGTCAAACTCCAGCTGTACTGTGCTGTGGTTCTGCTTGTCTGATCCATGATTTTCAGGATGTTGGTCTGAATGTAACACCTACCTGTTTACTCATAGCTGCTTTGAACCTTAAATTTCAACTTCTGCCTATTCTGATCTTCCTAGTGCCCTCCTGCCACCCTTGACCACAACCTTCTGCTTCTGATTTTGTTCCAGTCTATGCCCCTGAACCTTGTAATGTCCAGCCCAATCTATCCATTTTTTTTTTTTTTTTTTTTTGGCCATGCTGCACTGCATACGGGATCTTATTTCCCAGACCAGGGATCGAACCCCCGCCCCCTGCAGTGGAAGCACGGAGTCTTAAACACTGGACCGCCAGGGAAGTCCCCGATCCATCCTTTTTTAACGAATTCATTTTAAAAATTTCTTAATTCTTGACATTACAGAACAAAACTGTAACTTATTAACATTCCACTCTTACATTTCTTATTGACAAACAGAAGTAAAATTCATGAACCAAAAGCTGAAAACAAAACTAAAAACAGGAAAAAGCTTATAAAATTAAATATGGATCCCAGCATTAACAGCTGAACAGAGAATGTGATTTTTAACTGAACACTTACAAATTATTTACCTACTTGGACTCCAAGTCATGCCTGTGTCACCAGTTCACCTGGATACCTCAGCATCTGTGGTAGGCAGCCTCTCAGATGACCCCTAGTGATCCTCACTTCCCCGTATCCATGCCCTGTGTAATCCCCTCCCCCTGAGTGTCAGCTGGACCTAGTGGCTCACTTCGAACCAACAGAAGACAGCAAAAGTGATGGGCTATAACTTCTGATATTAGGTTACAAAAATACTGTGGCTTCCATCTTGGACTCTCTTTCTTACTCTCTCACTCACTTATTCTGAAGAAAGCCAACTGCAATGTTGCAAGGCTGCCCTGTGGAGAGGCCCACATGGCAAAGATCTGGGGAAGTCTCAGTCCAACAATCCATGAGGATCAAAATTCTGCCAACCGCTATAGGAGTGAACCTGGAAGTAGAACCACCTCTAGTCAAGCCTTCAGGTGAGACTTGTGTTCTGGTCAACACTTTGATTGCAGCCTTGTGAGATACCTTGAGGCAGAGACTAGCTAAGTTGCATCCAGATTCCTAACCTACAGAAACTGTGTGTTTTAAACTGCTAAGTTTTGGAGTAATTTGTTATGCAGCAAGAGATAACTAATACAGCGTAGAACCCTAATTTTCTTATAGAAAACTCATGTAATCTATCCTATCTACAATGAATTTTGGACATTTTAAGTGATCACAAGATATTCAAACCAGAATGTGCACAAGATATTTGGTAATAATAGACCTGGAGCCTAGGGAAGGGGTTAGCATCAAGGTTATAAAGGAAGTCATGACAATGTGTTGACTGTCTTTGAAGACTTTGAATGTAAATAAGAAGCATTTGTCAAATGCATGAGGGGAATAATTCGTCTCTTCCCTTGTGAGTCTCACTTGACAGAGAGTAGGGAGCTCATGACAAACATTTGGGGAAATTTACAAATATATCCACAGCCTCACCTTCCCCGTTTAACCCAGACTTAAATCAGAATCTCCAGGAAGAAAATCCAGTCATGCACATTTTTCTAAGTTCCAAGAGAGTAGAACTTAAAAAAACATTAATCTCTTACACAGAATTCCATATGGGCCAGATCTGTTAGAGGTTCAATATAACCAAGTCTTCCAGAAGTCCTCCATTATAGCACAAGCATTTCTCTAACAAGACAGTGTCACGGCACAGAACTGTACCACAGAGAGCTGATAGCATAAGTCATCTTCTTTTGTATTAAAAGCATCCCCTACCAATGAATTTCAATAATTAGTGACTTATGCACAGGAAGTTCTTTTAATATCTCACCTGGCCTCTCACTGGGGCAATGAGAAACTTGAAGTTTCACTGTGATACAATTGAGGATCTGTAAATTATTTCTAGATGCCTAACAGAAATTATAGAAATTATGTCTTTAGCAAGGATAAAGCTACAGGCTAACTAAGATGTCAAGTGTCTTTGACTGGACAGAAATTATATCAATATATCTATTATTAGCATATTATTTGTATTATTATTATCATATGTTAGTAGAAAGTTGGACAGTTAATGACACAATAGAAACTACCTACGTCAGTACCCATATTGATTTTGTAATTGATCTTGTACCTAATACAAAGTGACAGCCAAATTAAAGTGAATCACACTTGAGTATCTCTAGACACTTTTTTTTTTTTTTGGGTGTGCTGGGTCTTCGTTGCTGTGCGCTAGTTGCGGCGAGTGAGGCTGCTCTTCATTGCAGTGCGCGGGCTTCTCATTGCAGTGCGCGGGCTTCTCATTGTGGTGGCTTCTGTTGTTGCGGAGCATGGGCTCTAGGCTCACTGGCTTCAGTAGCTGTGGCACCTGAGCTCAGTAGTTGTGGCTCGTGGGCTCTAGAGCACAGGCTCAGTAGTTGTGGCGCACGGGCTTAGTTGCTCTGCAGCATGTGGGATCTTCCTGGACCAGGGCTCGAACCCCTGTCCCCTGCATTGGCAGGCGGATTCTTAACCACTGCACCACCAGGGAAGCCCCCCTAGACACGTCTTAATTTTGTTACTAGCAGTCAGTATAGTAGAAAAATCAAGAGTATTAGAATCAGAGAACCTGTGCTGTCCTATCTGTACAAAGGGAACTTCTAAACGTCAGCTTTTTCATCTGTCATGTGGGGATAATGCTAAAGGGGTGCTGGGAAATTAAATGAGAAAATGTGGTAGCCTAATGTTTAGCAAATAGCACAAAGCTTGGCACATAGTAGAAGTTCAACAACTGTTGTTATTGCTTCTTTTCTTTAGTGCTTCTTAGCAACTCAATCATGATAAACATATATACAGTATAATATCATTGTAAATTTTGATGAATATAGATCATTGATTATAATTTAGATCAATGATTCAGTCTCTCAAGGCAAAAGAAATAAAAGCAAAAGTAAACAAATGGGACCTAATCAAACTTAATAGCTTTTGCACAGCAAAGGAAACCATAAACAAAACGAAAAGATAACCTACAGAATGTGAGAAAATATTTGCAAACAATGCAACCAACAAGGGGTTTATATCCAAAATATACAAACTCATACAACTCAGTATCAAAAAAGCAAAAAACTCAATCAAAAAATGGTCAGAAGACCTAAACAGACATTTCTCTAAAGAAGACATATAGATGGCCAACAGGCACATGAAAAAATGTTCAGCATAACTAATTATTAGAGAAATGCAAATCAAAATATGTGAGGTATCACCTCACACCAGTCAGAATGGCCATTATCAAACAGTCCACAAATAGTAAATTCTGTAGAGGGTGTGGAGAAAAGGGAACCCTCCTACACTGTTGGTAGGAATGTAAAATGGTACAACCACTATGGAAAACAGTATGGAGGTTCCTTAAAAAACTAAAAATAGGAGCTACCATATTATCCAGCAGTCCCACTCCTGGGCATATATCCAGGAAAGACAAAGACTCTAATTTGAAAATGATACATGCACCCCAGTGTTCAAAGAAGACATAGAAACAACTCAAATGCCCATCAACAGAAGAATGGTTTAAGAAGATGTGATAGTATCACACACACACACACACACACACACACACACAATGGAATATTACTCAGCCAGAAAAAAGAATGAAATATTGCCATTTCCAGCAACGTGGATGGACCTAGAGAATATCATACTAAGTCAGAAAGAGAAAGACAAATATTTATGATATCACTTATATGTGGAATTTAAAAAATAATACAAATGAATCTGTATACAAAACAGAAACAGACTCACAGACATAGAAAACAAACTTATGGTTATCAAAGGAGAAAGGAAGGGGGGAGGGATAAATTAGGAGTATGGGATTAGTAGATACAAACTACCATGCATAAAATAGATAAGCAGGGACTTCCCTGGTGGCACAGTGGTTAAGAATCCGCCTGCCAAAGCAGGGGACACAGTTTGGAGCCCTGGTCCGGGAAGATCCCACATGCCATGGAGAAACTAAGCCCGTGTGCCACAACTACTGAGCCTGCGCTCTAGAGCCTGCGAGCCACAACTACTGAGCCCACGTGCCACAGCTACTGAAGCCTGTACTCCTAGAGCCCATGCTCCGCAACAAGAGAAGCCGCCTCAATGAGAAGCCCATGCACCGCAACGAAGAGTAGCCCCAGCTCGCGGCAACTAAAGCCCGCACGCAGCAACGAAGACCCAACGCAGCCAAATAAATAAATACATAAATTTATTTATTTTTTAAAAAAATAATAAAATAAAATGAAATAGATAAGCAACAAGAATTTACTATATATCATAGGGAACTATATTCAATATCTTGTAATAACCTATAATGGAAAATAATCTAAAATATATATATAACTGAAAAAAATAATTTAGATCAATATTGAAATAAATAAGTTCTTTGATATGAAATTTTTTTCAAAATATAGAGTGCATAGGGAAAAAATAATACAAGGGGTCTCTGATGATTTTTAAAACTTGGGAATATCTGACAACCCAAATATGTCCTAGTATACATTAATCCTGCTCAATGTCTTCTTTGATAGAAATGACAAAAAGCAGCTTGTTACATTTTATATTCTTCATTCATATCCTTCATGTTTGTGTATGTGTGCATATATATATAACCCAAATGGGACCATGTTAAATGTTCTTCTCTACAGCTGAGTTTTCATTTGTAATAATAAATTGTGGACACATTTCCAAGTTAGTACATATAGCTGTAACTCAATCTTTTTAATATACTAACATTTATTTAATTAGTCTCCTACTGAGGCACACTTAGATGTTTCAAATTTTTCGTTATTATAAATAACCCTTATCTGTGAATCTCTGTACATATATCTTTGGACACTTGGGTATTTCTGTAGGATTACATAAATTATGAATGCATTTGGCTGGCAGTAACAAAAAAAAAACCATACCAAGAATGATTGTTAAAATGAATTTTCTCACATAATAAAATACTGAAAGGTAAGCAATTGCTAGCATTGTTCTTTCAACCCTTATACTCCACCGTGCTCGGCTATTGTTTATGTTCTCCAGGTACCACATCTGCACCCCAGCATCCCAGCAAGAAGGAAGTAGCGGGGACCAAAACTTTCTCCTGGAAGGGAAGTCCCCCAGCAGACTTTCCCTAATGACCCTTTGCTCAGAACTGTGCTGCATGCCCATCCCCAGACCAATCACAGGCAAAGCGAATGGAGTCACCACGACTGGCTGAAATCCACCATGATTCATTTCCTGGGTCTTGGGACTAGAGCCCATCATCTCTGAACTCAATGAAGGATTTAACCTGTTGGAAAATTTGGAGTCTTAAGAGAAGACACTTGGGAAAGAAAAGGGAAATGGAAAGTGGCTACTAAGAAGGCAGTGAACAATATTTTCGACAAAGATAAATTATGAAGGAGAATTGCTGAGCCAAAAGGTATACGGCACTACATTTTAAATTTGTGATACAGATTGCTGAATTACCTTCCAAAAATATTGTATCAAATGAAAGTTCCAGTAACATGTATGAAATGGCTGATTTGCCCATATTCAAAAACCCTGGCCTTCTAAATTTTTCTAAATGTTTGCCAATCTGATAGGCAGAAAACAATCAAATGCAAAGTTAGATAGATATGAATAGATAGATCATAGATACATAGATGATAGAATCTCAATAGTTTATTTTGTACATATTTTATTATTAGTGTAGATGAGCATTTTTTAATATATTTATTGACCATCTGAATTCTTTTTCTGTGAATTGCCTGTGTAACTGTATAAAACTTATTTTTCTGTGAATTGCCTGTGTAAAAGTACCTTTATCTACTTTTCTATTGTTTTTTTTCTTTTTTTCTTTAATCTCTTTGATATATTATGGGCATTAACCCCCTTTTACAAATATATTTCCCAGTTTATTTCTTGACTCTCTCCTTTATTTACGGCCTTTTTTCCCATTTATATGCTTTTAATTTGTGTTAAGTCAAATCTATTCATCCTTCCTTTTATATATTCAAATCTTGGCAACATGCTAAGGAAAATCATGTCTGCTTCAAGACTGTAAAATATTCTCTCTTTCAGTTCTGCAATTTATACAGTTTATATGAATAAAACCTTAAACTACTTGGAACTTATTTATTTTCAATGATAGTGTTAGTTATCTACCTATATATCTCCCAAATTGTTATCCAATTATAAGTGATATTTGTCATTTAAATGTCTGATTAATTTTAAATGTCCACACACATGTGCTGGGCCATTACCACAGTTTTAATTACTATAGATGTAGAGTATGTGCTGATAACTTGTAATTATTTTACTATTATTATTGTTTCCTCTACAGTTTTCTGGACATTCTTTTGCATTTTTTTTTCACTATAAAAAGTTTGATCAAATTTTCAAGATTAAAAGAAATAACTGGTCGGTGTACTTACTGAAATTTTATTAAATTTATAGTTTGGGGAGCATCCTTATAGCTCTGCATCTTCCTATTCAGAAGCATCATATTATTAGAAAATGATGTGATATATTGGTGGAACAGAATTAAATTCTACCTTGGCAGAGTCAACCCTTTTCTCTTTAAGGTCCCAAAGAAGACAAAGTAAGGAAAAACAATACTTTATTATTAGCTGAAACTTTGGCCCTACACCATATTCAGATCTCTGATAGCTAATTTGGATGTCCTTTTTTAAGCTACATCAGTGTTAATGGCCTAGAACCACCGAAGAATCTGTTCTGCTTATGCCACGACACCAGTCCCCTTCATCCTTGTCCCACCACTCTCCACCCCCACCACTAACCAATAACAAACTCCATGCACCAAACTCGGCACTGCAGTGGGATGCAATGCCAAACCCATCAGCACTAAAGAGAGAGGATCCAGGGAAAACACATTTGCCCCATTGCTAAAAGTAGTATCTAAAATAAAGACAGCTAAGGAGGGAGAGAAAGAGTCCAATGAAAGAAAGAGAATGGCCAAGCTTGATGAAAAAAAAAAAAGAAAGAACTGGGGCCACTTCATGTTCTCACCGCAAATATGGACAAAAATCAACTTTCCAGTTCTTCCAAAGCTCCACGGCCAGAAGTGACCTAATCATTTAATTACCGCTAAAAGTGCCCAAGCGTTTGATTCCCACTAACTAACTGGATTGGCAATCCTCTCCATTAGGCTTGAAGTACAGATGTGAGTAAAGCGTTCAGAGAGGACTTCTATTAGAAGTCAACAGTATTTCTTTATATACATTCAGAACTTTATATCCTTCAGCAAACCCTTACAGTTTTCTTCATGTAAGTGTTATACTTTCCTTGTCAAGTTTATTGCTAGGAAAATTAAGGATTTTATGGCTATGGGGAATAGAATATGTTTAAAGTTATATTTTCTAAATGGGTGACAGGTAAAAATAATTGATCTTCTGCATGTTTATTTTTACCCAACCTCATTGAACTCTGTTTTTTTAAATTCTGTGGAATCTTCTAAGCATACTGTTATATTCTCTAGAAAATAAAATAGTGATTTGACCCCTTTCTTTCTATTAATTTATTTAAAAATGCATTACACAGACAAAAGAATATTATAACATACATGGTACAGTTTAAAGAATAGTAATAATTTTAAAATAAAATAAATACTTATTCCCCAAATGAATAAAATACCAATTCCTTTGAAGTTTCCTGTGTGTCCTTCCTAGAAGTAACCACTGCCTTGAATTTTGTAGTAGTAACAATTCGCTTGCAGTTTAGTGTATATGTAACTGTGCATGTAATTTTGTTTTGCCTGAGTTTGAATTTTATATAAATGGAGTTATATTGTATATATTCTTCGGTGACTTGCTTTTTATCCATGTCGTAGAGAATAGGAAAAGTTTCTGTTGATCCTTTTCCCTGCTATACAGTATTTTTATTTATTCTTTCTACTGTTCATAGACATTTGGATTTATTTTCTTCTTGTTTTTTTTTCCTATTACAAATAAGACTTCCTTGAGCATTTTTGCATATATATCTTGATGAACATGTTTAAGAGTTTCTTTGGAATATACGCACATGGCGGTGGAATTGTTGTAAGTAGAGTCTATGTGCATATTCAGCTTGTCCAGGTCGTGTTAATGTTTTCTGAAGTGATCATGCTAATTTACACAGCCACCGGACATGTATTTGTGTTCCCATCGCTCTACATCCTTGTCAAAACATTGTATTGTTTGTTTTTTTAATGTTTGTCATCTGATGGTGTGAATGGTGTCTCTGATTAACCTTGTCCTGATTACTAATAATGTTGAGCATATCTTCACAGTTATTGGCTTTTTATGCTTCCTCTTTTTAAAAACAACTTCATGTCTTCTGCCTTTTTTTCCCTTTTTTGTCGTCTTTTTATCATTGAAATCTTTCTGACTTGTAGAAATTCTTCATATATTCTGAATATTAATTCTTTTTGGTTATAAGTATTACCAAAAAAAATCTTCTCAGTTTATAGCTTGTCTTTTGAATCTTTTAATAATGTTTTTTTGAGAAAAAGCAGTATTTCATTTTCAGGTGGTAATATTTATTTTTATTTATTTATAAATCTTTTCCTACAAAAAATGGCTTACAATTTTGAGTCTTATTTAGAAAATTCTTCCATATTCTGAGGTCATGAAATTTTTCCCTTATATTTTAAGTTTTTGCCTTTTACATTTAAGAACTTGATCTGTTTAGAATTGATTTTTGTGCAGAAAATGAGGCAGGACACCATTTTTACTTTTGTCTGTATGAATAACATATTGGCCTGGCACTAGAGTTGCCAGAGTTTAGCAAATAAAAATATAGGACACCTAGTTTTATTTGAACTTCAGATAAAAATGAATAACACCTGAGTACAATTATGTCTTGTGCAATATTTTAGACACACATACTGGAAAAGTATTTGTTGTTTATCTGAAAATCAAATTTAACTAAGTATCTTGTATCTTATCTGGCAACCTCACCTGGTACCATTTATTGAATAATCCATTCTTTATCAGCTGATACGCAGTATCATTCTGTCATTTGTCAGATTTCCATATCTGTGGATGCTTCCATATTCTCTATTCTGTTGCAATATCTATATCTTCTCAAGCCTCCCAACCATATTCTTTTACAGAATTGTTGACTAGCACCTCCAGACCTATGTTAGATAACAGTATAGTAAAATTGGGCATTTTTGCCTTGTTCTTCACTTTACTGGGACTGCTTCCAGTGATTCCTCATTAGTCACATGGCAGGCTTCTTGGTTGAGATATATAAATATATATCAGGTTAAGGAGATGTCCATCTAGTCCTATTTAATTAAGAGCTTTAAAAGATCTAGAATGAATGTTAAAATTATGAAATTCACTTTCAGCATCTTTGGAGATTATTATAAGAGTTTCCCCTTTCATCAATAAACATTATACTATATTAATGAATTATAATCAGGTGAATTTTTTTATATTTAAATTGATCATAGTGTATTACTCTTTAAATACGCTCCCGGATTTTGCCTGATAATTTATTTAGGATTTTAAAATGCTATTTATAACAGATTGGTCTGTATTTTTCTTTTGTGAGAGAGAGAGAGAGAGTGTGTGTGTGTGTGTGTATGCACACACACACTCAAGTGAAGGTGAGTGGGAAGGGGGAGGGATGAGAAGAGGGAGACTTTAGCATGTGTAACTTTAAAACAATTTTTAAGTATTTTAAGTACAAATAGAGTAAAACAGAGCTGAGCCTTCTCTCTCTCTCTCTCTCTCTCTCTCTCTCTGTCTCTTACACACACACACACACACACACACACACACACTAAACCATACCCCTTCCCAGGATCCCCTAAGAAAGATCTTCAGAGCAGTTGGAAAAACACTGGATTTTATTTCATATCCTCATTTTGCAAACAAAGAAGCTGAGTCCTAAAAAGATTAAGAGTTCACATACCTGGTCTCTTCTTGCTAACAGTATCTAAAAATTGAAAGGAAATAGGTCTTGAGGGAATGCTAGTGGAACTTTAAGTTGGAGAAAGGAGACTGACTGGACATTTCATTACAGTCTTCAAAATGATGAAGGGGGTTCAAATAAGCAATGACAAGCTGTCCTTTTCAATGTGCTTTCTGGATAGGAGAAGTAAAATGGCTCTAATTAATTCAAGAGGGATTTAGGTCAATAGTAAGAACTTCCTGAATGAACGAATTCCAAGACAATAGAAGGGGCTGCCAAAGGAAGTTGAGGAAGAGCTTTTTGTGAAGCTGGTAAGAAAAGTGTAGACTGCCATTTTTCTGCAATTATTTCAGTACTGTTAGGTTGAGCCAGATAAAACTGCTGATATTCAAACTGTTTTTACCTATAGAAACAGCAAATTCATCTAGATCAACATAATATTATACATGGAGGCAAGTAGGTAGGCTTCACACTAGAGGATGTTCTGTCTTCATTTCAGCCTTTAATTTTACTCAATCTCTATAGAATGTGTAGACTGGAAATACACTTATTTAAGAAGGTCAAAATTTAAAGCTTACAAAAGAGCCTCTTCTAATTTAAGCTCTTGGTTTTTAAAAGCCAGAACTACCAATATTCTTATTTGTACAATCAATCATTCCAGAATTGATAAACTATAAACTATGTTTAAAATGAAATGTTGTTAAGATCCATGTTTTGGATGCTGAGTTTCCTTATGGTGCCAAGCTATTCCATCTAAATGAGATCATTGGCATTGGAGGACTTCAAGCCAGTGTCAGCTGCAATGATTCTGTTGATGAGATTTGGTATAAATGCTAGTTGAGTAGATTAGCTCTCGCCTTCATTTTTGGGTCAGATGCCATCAAGAGCACTTGTGTACATCACTAATCATTAGAGAAATGAAAATCAAACCTACAATGAGGTATCACCTCACACCGGTCAGAATGGCCATCATCAAAAAATCTATAAACAATAAATGCTGGAGAGGGTGTGGAGAAAAGGGAACCCTCTTGCACTGTTCATGGGAATGTAAATTGATACAGCCACTATGGAGAACAGTATGGAGGTTCCTTAGAAAACTAAAACTAGAACTACCATACGACCCAGCAATCCCATTACTGGGCATATACCGTGAGAAAACCATAATTCAAAAAGAGTCATGTACCACAACGTTCATTGCAGCTCTATTTACAATAGCCAGGACATGGAGGCAACCTAAGTGTCCATCGACAGATGAATGGATAAAGAAGATGTGGCACATATATACAATGGAATATTACTCAGCCATAAAAAGAAACAAAATTGAGTTATTTGTAGTGAGGTGGATGGACCTAGGGACTTTCATACAGAGTGAAGTAAGTCAGAAAGAGAAAAACAAATACCACATGCTAACACATATATATGGAATCTAAAAAACAAATGGTTCTGATGAACCTAGGGGCAGGACAGGAATAAAAACGCAGATGTAGAGAATGGACTTGAGGACACGGGGAGGGGGAAGGGTAAGCTGGGACGAAGTGAGAGAGTGGCATGGACATATATACACTACCAAATGTAAAATAGATAGCTAGTGGGAAGCAGCCGCATAGCACAGGGAGATGAGCTCGGTGCTTTGTGTCCACCTAGAGGGGTGGGATAGGGAGGGTGGGAGGGAGATGCAAGAGGGAGGAGATATTGGGATATATGTTTATGTATAGCTGATTCACTTTGTATACAGCAGAAACTAACACCTTTGTAAAGCAATTATACTCCAATAAAGATGTTAACCACCCACCCAGAAAAAAAGAGTAGTTGTGCAGGAACTCTTCCCACGGCCAGTGGCTTGGGGTCATTGTGTATAAATTATCACTAAGCTTTGACATTATTTTATGAACTTTTCCAGCCCAGGGAATTGTGTTGTGCAACTCTGTTGTAATTTCTCCTGTGTAGTCATCCTCTGATCAGTTTCCATCCCCCCCAAAAAACCTGTTAGATTATTGAGAACAGAATGATGGAAACTGTTAAAAGAATCATACTGGGCATACTAAAGGAATGGGGTTTTCTCTCAAATGAAAATGCATAACTAACTATTTGCCTGGAACATACACAAGTAAAAAGGACTGAGAATAAACTCCTTGATTTTGTTTACTCATCTTGATGGATAGAACACATCTGAAGGGGTTTAAAAACCCTACATGGCCTTGACATGGAAGCCAGAAACTCCACCTTTACCATTTGCAATGACCCTAAGGTTCTCAGCAGTGGGACCATATTTCCCACACAAATTCCCAAATACTCCCATATGGTCTGTTCTTACACTTTGGGGTATCTTCACCACCCATTGTTATCACCATATAACTTAGCATTTAATCCTACTAGGTGATGTGTTTGTGTATGCATCTTAATATCTCCATCACCACAAGTTCCTTCATAACCTCAGTGACACCTGTATGTGTATAGCGACCTTAGGCCTAGAGAATCTAAGTCTTTATGCACCTCAGCGCTTCATCTGCAAATGAGATTGGAAATTCCTATTGCTCACTGCTCTCACAGTACCTTGCACAAATTAGACACTTAAAAACCGTTTGGTTGCTTTCTTTTTTTTTTTCTTCTTCTTCAGCTCTTTTTTTTTTTAAACTTATAACCTTTTTTTTGAATTTTATTTATTTTTTTATACAGCAGGTTCCTATTAGTGATCTATTTTATACATATTAGTGTATACATGTCAATGCCAATCTCCCAATTCATCACACCACCACCAGCCCCCACCCCCGCTTTCCCCCTTGGTGTCCATACATTTGTTCTCTACATCTGTGTTTCTATTTCTGCCTTGAAAACTGGTTCATCTGTATCATTTTTCTAGGTTCCACATATATGCGTTAATATACAATATTTGCTTTTCTCTTTCTGACTTACTTCACTCTGTATGACACATCTCTACAAATGACCCAATTTTGTTCCTTTTTATGGCTGAGTAATATTCCATTGTATACATATACCACATCTTCTTTATCCATTCGTCTGTCGATGGGCATTTAGGTTGTTTCCATGACCTGGCTATTGTAAATAATACTGCAGTGAACATTGGGGTGCATGTGTCTTTTTGAATTATGGTTTTCTCAGGGTATAGGCCCAGTAATGGGATTGCTGGGTCATATGGTAGCTCTATTTTTAGTTTTTTAAGGAACCTCCATACTGTTCTCCATAGTGGCTGTATCAATTTACATTCCCATGAACAGCGCAAGAGGGTTCCCTTTTCTCCACAGCCTCTCCAGCATTTGTTGTTTGTAGATTTTCTGATGATGCCCATTCTGACCAGTGTGAGGTGATACCTCATTGTAGTTTTGGTTTGCTTTTCTCTAATAATCAGTGACGTTGAGCAGCTTTTCATGTGCCTCTTGGCCATCTGTATGTCTTCTTTGGAGAAATGT
The DNA here is from genome assembly GCF_028564815.1 of Eubalaena glacialis. Lineage (NCBI taxonomy): Eukaryota > Metazoa > Chordata > Mammalia > Artiodactyla > Balaenidae > Eubalaena > Eubalaena glacialis. The sequence goes on along the minus strand of NC_083723.1, from coordinate 72,537,339 downwards.
CTATTTAGGTCTTCTGCCTATTTTTTTTTTAATTAATTAATTTATTTATTTATTTTTGGCTGTGTTGGGTCTTCGTTTCTGTGCGAGGGCTTTCTCTAGTTGCAGCAAGTGGAGGCCACTCTTCATCGCAGTGCACGGGCCTTTCAGTATCATGGCCTCTCTTGATGCAGAGCACAGGCTCCAGACGCGCAGGCTCAGTAGTTGTGGCTCATGGGCCTGGTTGCTCCGTGGCATGTGAGATCTTCCCAGACCAGGGCTCGAACCCGTGTCCCCTGCATTAGCAGGCAGATTCTCAACCACTGCGCCACCAGGGAAGCCCTGCCTATTTTTTGATTGTGTTGTTTCTTTTTTTAATATTGAGCTGCATGAGCTGTTTATATATTTTGGAGATTAATCCTTTGTCTGTTGACTCATTTGCAAATATTTTCTCCCATTCTGAGGGTTGTCTTTTCATCTTATTTATAGTTTCCTTTTGCTGTGCAAAAGCTTTTAAGTTTCATTAGATCCCATTTGTTATTTTTGTTTTATTTCCATTACTCTAGGAGGTGGGTCAAAAAAGATCTTGCTGTGATTTATGTCAAAGAGTGTTCTTCCTATATTTTCCTATAAGAGTTTTATAGTGTCGGCTCTCATTGTTAGCTCTTATTGTTAGGGAGTGTTCTAATTTCATTCTTTTACATGTAGCTGTCCAGTTTTCCCTGACCTTTGCATCCAATATGGTTTCTAGTACTATGCTGAGCACATACATGCTGAACTCATCATCCTCCCCACGCCCATGCATATACCCAAAATCTGTTTCCAGACCTGTGTTCTCCATCCAGCCACTCAACCTGGAAACCTCAGCTTCAACCTTGATTCCTTTTTCTCCCCCACCTGCCACATCTGATGGGTCACCAAAGTCTGCCAATTTTACCTTTTACCTTTATCTTTCTTGAGCATATCTGCTCCAGTCCACATTTGCCGTCATTACCCCAATTCAAGTCTGGTTTACTGCAATCTCCTCAAAAATGGCTTCAATTCTCTCCTGCTTAAAGTCATTCAATGCCTTCCTGTGGCATGTAAACTCTAAAGTGTCCTCCAAAGCCCTCTGAGATCTCTTTGGCCTCCTCTCCAGACTCATTTCACACCTTAAAATGAGTCTCACAGTTTATAATTGTCTCACAGTTTATAATTCAACAAAGCCACACCACTTATGTACACACACTGAGCCACCATGCACAGAAACTCCCCTCCCTCCCCTTGTCCAGCTGCCCCCTCCTCCTGGAACATTTGCCACCTCACTCACACCTTCTCTCCTTACCTGGCTAACTCTGATTGGTTCTCTAAGACTCAGCTCAGGCAACGTTTTTCTGAAGCTCCCTGTGCTCCGCCTCCATCTGGGTTGGGCGTACCTCCTCTGTGATCCTAGAATGCCCTGTGCATGCATCTGTCACTGTGTCATCTCTGACACCTGACACCCCTTGCCCTCATTTCCACCCCAATACCGAGTGCTGTCAAGTCTATCTCCAAAACACATCTCTGATCCATCCATGTCTTTCTCTCCCCACTGCTCATACCTAATTTAAGCATCTCCCACTTTACTTTCTGTGGTAGCCTCCCTACTGACCTTCCCAGTTCCACTGGCCCCTCTTCTGCTAAGTAGCAGCCAGAAGGATCTTTTCAAAGTCATACCTACAGGTCATGAAAGTCCTCTGTAGAAACTTCTTCACTGACTTTCTTACACTGACAATAATGTGGCCTCCCAAGGCCCTGCCCACCCCCCATCTCCAGCCTCAGCTCCCATTATTCTCACCTCCTCACCAAGCTCCAGCCACAGGATTCTCAAACCAGATAAATTCATTCTTTCCCCAGGGCCTTCAGTACAAGCTACTCCCTTTGCTCAGATCATTCATCCCTTGACTTTGTATGTCTTACTCCTACTCATCTTTCAAGCTTCAGCTGAGATATCATTTTCTCAGAGAGGCTTTTCATGTCCTCAGTCTCACTTAGCTCCTTCTAATCTCACTCATAGTACCAGCTGTTTTCATTCACAAAATTATATGTTTATTTATTTGTTTAATGTCTCTCTTTATCATACCCTAAGCTCTGTGAGGAGCATAATCAGGTGTGGGTTTTGTTTTGTTTTGTTTCTAACCTCTGTATACCTGGCACCCATCACACGGAATACATAATAAATGGATTAATTAATTAATTAATTAATTAAATTGACCATATTATTTTTTAATTATCTCTTCCCCCACTCGTTGGTTTTCCTCATGCACAGCATTCATATAGAGGTGTTCCATAAATTTTACTGACTAAATGCTCAACAAATGCATTGACTGATTAAGAACTGATTTATTGTGGCTTATGTTTACTCAAGAAATTCTAAGTTTTAAAAATAATATAATTTTTATCATTTTAGGTGACTTCATTCCATATTTCTGAAATTAGCCTAAAATAAGTTTTATTCATACTTTTAAGAGACATGAAGACATACATATTTCTGGGGAAGTCATCTGAATACATTTTGGAAATCTCAAATTTCTAATTATGTTATATAAAGGATTTGCTGAAGCATCTAATCTATGCATCTGCTTCTAAAGGGCTTTATTAATATTATTTTAGGTGGCTAGCCACCTCTGGTGCCCTAAAAGTCTTCTGCTGAAAAGTCTATTGTATTAAAGAAATTTTTCTCCTTGTGTCTCTTCTGAACTACTACTAGTGTCATAAGCTGACAAAATTGTTCATTGTACATTTTTCAACTTTATTACTATATTTTAAAATTGTTTGTAACATCTTTTTGAAGCTCCAAGATGGCATACTTAAATCCAGATACTATTTCATGAGCTGATCTGGTGTTAAAATTTTAACATTGGGGGGAAAAATTCTCCCTAGAGCTTTTTACTTTGAAAAAGAAAGGAAAATTATACATACTATATCAATAAGAAATTATTAAAGCAGTACACACAATTGAAACCTGAATATACAAACATAATAAAAGATCACCACGATGACTAAAGAATCTTCATCGAGTTAAGTGTCTTACAGCAGCTGGAATTAGAGTTCCCTCTGGATACACTAGTCTGGAGCTGCGGTTGCAATCTGCTTTCCAAAGGAGCATCCAATTAGTCCCTCTTCCTTTTACCCTCACATGTAGATTATTAGTTCCACAATTACTCTCCTTGGCCTCTATTTGGAGAAATGTCAACAGTTGCTTTAACTCTTGAACATTTCATTGCCTTTGAAAAATCCAATTCCACTCAAAAATCCCTTATTTTGTTTGTTTGTGGTGCACACATCTTTAAAAAAATTTTTTTTCAATACAAATTGTCTGTTTCAAAGGCTCAAGAACAAAGAATTTTATGCTTTTTTTTTCTCTTCCTTTAGACCCCTCTTTTCAACTGAAAATAGAAACATCTTGAATTTCAATAATATTTAAGATTTCAGAATAACTGCCTCCAGAGTAGAAAATTTCCATTTCTAATTTTCCCTAAATCTTCATCTTGAAAAACAAAATTGGTCTTGGTTAAGAAGGGTGATTCTAATGGGTAATATATTACAAATTTTCCAAAACACTAAAGTTGTGATTCTCAACATTATGAACTATTTGGTGTGGGGTTTTTTTCCAAGTAAAAAAAATCCGTCTATTTACTAACAGGGTTTATCCTGCACACATAAAGCCAAAATTAATTTTCCACTGAGTTGACCAGGGACTGGATTTACTATAATACAATTGTCTTTTTGGTTCAGAATGTAAGTATATCTATAATTATGTATGCACAAATGATGAAAATCTGTTTTGTTATCTTAAAAGATTTATATCTTTATTATATAAATTAGTAAGAAAGACACTAGAACCCTCAAGAGATAAATGGATAAAGAACATGGAACAAGCAATTCACAAATAATCTAGAATGGACCCAAAATTATTATGTGAAAAATGCTCTCCAGAGTGTTGGTTCTAAAAGTGAGAAATGGGAAATGATTTAAATAAAAAATTAAAATGTGAGAAATGGCTGACATACAATGGAATATTATACAACCATTTAAAATCAGTTTAGGATAAATTATTAATAATCTGGGAAAAGATTCTACCATGTGAAAAAAATAGAATGCCGTTATATGTAATTAAATACAATGCAATCATAACTTTCTCAAAAACACAAAAACTATGGGTTATTATTCTGCTTCAAAAAGAAAGGAAATTCTAATACATGCTACAACATGGATGAAAGTTAAAGACATTATGCTAATGAAATAAGGCAGTCAAAAATACAGTATGATTCTACTTTTATGAGGCATCTAGAGGAGTCAAATTCATAGACACAGAAAGTAAAATGGTGGTTCCCAGGGGCGGAGGGGTTGGGGGGAATAGAGAGTTAGTGCTTAATAGGTGCAGAGCTGCAGTTGGGAAGATGAAAAAGTTCTGGGGATGGAAAATGGTGATGGCTGCAGAATAATATGAATGTACTTAATACCACAGAACTGTACACTTAAAAATGATTTAAATGGTAAATTGTATGTTATGTATATTTTACCACACAAAAAGGATAGTACTGAGTTTCCATATACCCTTTAACTAGATTCCACTGGTGTTAACATTCAACATAATCATAGCACAATTATCAAAACTAAGAAAAGAACATTGGTATAATACTATTAACCAAACTACAGACTTTATGCAGATCTTACCAGTAGTTCCACTAATGTTCCTTTTTTCTGTTCCAGAATTTAGAACATAAAACCTTTTTGTAACAACAGCAACAACAAAAACATGTAAATCCTTTATAATATAATTTCCTATTTGGTTTCTTTAAGCTATAACCCTTATTATTATATTTTAAATATCTTAAAATTTACCCCAAAAAAAGGTTTAGAAACTTATCTGTTGTATAAAGCAAGTTCATCTTGTTTTATACAATAGAATTGTGGTTGATAACTGAATAAAGGCAGCTGGCTTGGGGGACCATATTAGTTAAAATTAAGTTATAACTAGAACTAAAATTAAAAATAAAACTATTCAACAATGTAGCTGTTTATTTCTCTGTCATATAGGAGTCCATAGGTGGGTGGTCCAGAGATGATATAGAAGCCCTGTGGTGTCAAGATGTCCAGCCTCTTCTACCTTGTTGTTCTGCATGCATGGCTTCCATTCCCAAGATCATGATTTAAGACAGCTGCAGAGCTCCAGCCATTACATACACATTCCAGGCAGCAAGAAGGAAGACAGAAGGGCAGAAATGTTTTCCCTCTCCCATTAAAGACAATATTCAAAAGTTGCACTTCCACTTACATTGCATTGGCCAGGACTGAATCGTGTGGCCACACCTAACCATAAGGGAGGCTAGGGATTATAGTATGTATTCCAGGATGGTATGGACCCTGTAAAAAACACTGGGAGTTCAATGACTAAGGAGGGTAGATGTGGAGAAGAATTTTGGAGGACAAGTCTCTGCAACATGAAGCATCCTTCATTTTGGACTTAAGAATAAACTAGAGTCTGGAGAAAACAGTGACAAAAAAATTTTCTCTACCTTGATCACTGGCAAACATGTGTTTTCATTAAGAGGAGAAGTTATGGCAAAATATGCTACTGCCCCTAATCTGGTGGGTAGAGGTATCCTTGGAATCCATATGAACTGCTGAACTGGAGTCAATGAGTCTCTACCTTTAGACAACACACAAATCAATTCAAAAAATATTTGTGGAGCATCTACAATGTTATTGAGCACATACTTGGAGCTAAGCTAGGTACTCTGAGGAGTTTAAAAAATATATTTAAAAAAAATTTTTTTAAAGTAAAACACATTCCTTACACTCTAGACTTACAGTTCTATTAAGGAGTAAAGACTTTCAGATGAGGAATGACAACATAAAACAAAGGTAAACTGAATATTGGATTTTCCCCAATCCCTCCCAGTACCATACCATCACCTTCCAGATCAAGTTGTGGTTTTTGTGACTATTTACTAACAAGGTTTCCATCCAATAGGTTGAGACCTATTAATAAATTCAGATGCTCTACCTGATCAACCTTTAAAAATTGTCATCCCCTTTTCAGCTTCATAACAGGAAGAAAGTTCAGCATGCATCCCAACTCAGGATCTTTATTTCAGAAACCTTCCTCCCACCAATCAACACTCAACCGGACCTCACCATTTTGGCCCTCCACACCAGCTAGTTCTTCTGGGGGAAAAATAGTCCCTCTTTACAAAAAGATTGGGGCAGGTCTGGTTTCAAGAAATCAGATTTTCTAAAATAATTTGAGCTCCTCAAGAAAACAAAATACAAAAGGACCATTAAATGTGTTTTAACTATTAAAAGAAGTAGGCAGATGTTCATTCTCTTTATCAGTATGAAGAATTTCCTTTCCTGACATTGAGTCATGTTCACTTTTCCCAAGAGGGAATAAAATGTTCCCTGTAAAAGCACAACCTTTTCTTTTTCCAGTGTTCTGGACCCATGCCAACATAACAGAAACAGCCAAATAAAGGGCTGTGATAAGCTCCTCAGGTGCCAGGGGAATGTTATCAGAGGAAATCATCTTCCTCCCTGTGACAAGATGTATGGATCCTCAGCATACTCACAAAAAAATTGGGGTCCCCAAGGAGTAGAAATTCATCAAATACTCAGTGGGGAATTGTGCACAAAACAGCAATGGAAATCAGTGGGAATACAATTTTATTAACTCCAAAAAGTTGTACCAATTGGGTTCTTAGGAATAGTTCCCAGACTGATATGCCTGGAGACAAAGGACTTTTAGTGACAAATCTGATAAAATATGGGAGAAACACTGTCTTTCCTCGCTTAAGATTCCAATATTAAATCCGGAGGACAGTTTTAGCCTATAAAATATAGTCATTATATAATCTATTGTTCCACAGCAGGGACACAAATTGAATGCACTTGGATGTACAAAACATTTAGAAATGCAATCTCTTTTATTTTGTCTATAACTTAATAGGTCTTTGCCACCTGCTGGGTGACAGGGAAGAAAAATAAATGTCCAATCTGGTTGAAGCTGTGCTTGGTTTCTCCAGGAAAGAAAGCTGAGTCCCAGGTTTTTCATTCTTACAGTCCTTTGCTTTCATTCAAGATGGCATCCAAGCATGGGGTAAAGGGGTGTGGCTTGAGTTACCAGGTGGAAGTGTCCTCAGGTGATTAGGTGTAGTGTATTTTGATGCCTTTGGTCTCGGGAGCAACATCTATTGCCCAACAGTTTACTGCCTGCCTTGCTAGTATGTGTGGCTAAAGCCTGTGGCTACTGTGATATCAGGTCTGTTCTTTTGACTTAAGAACTGCTCCCAGGAAAAATCTGAAAGAGAAATTAAGGAAACACTCCCATTTACCATTGCAACAAAAAGAATAAAATACCTAGGAATAAACCTACCTAAGGAGACAAATGACCTGTATGCAGAAAACTATAAGACACTGTTGAAAGAAATTAAAGATGATACCAACAGATGGAGAGATATACCATGTTCTTGGATTGGAAGAATCAACATTGTCAAAATGACTCTACTACCCAAAGCAATCTACAGATTCAATGCAATCCCTAGCAAACTACCAATGGCATTTTTCACAGAACTAGAACAAAAAAGTTCACAATTTGTATGGAAACACAAAAGACCCCGAATAGCCAAAGCAATCTTGAGAAAGAAAAACGGAGCTGGAGGAATCAGGCTCCCTGACTTCAGACTATACTACAAAGCTACAGTAATCAAAACAGTATGGTACTGACACTAAAAACAGAAATATAGATCAAAGGAACAGGATAGAAAGCCCAGAGGTAAACCCATGTACACATGGTCACCTTATCTTTGATAAAGGAGGCAAGAATATACAATGGAGAAAAGACAGCCTCTTCAATAAGTGGTGCTGGGAAAACTGGAAAGCTACATGTAAAAGAATGAAATTAGAACACTTCCTAACAGCATACACAAAAATAAACTCAAAATGGACTAAAGACCTAAATGTAAGGCCAGACACTATAAAACTCTTAGAGGGAAACATAGACACAACACTCTCTGACATAAATCACAGCAAGATCCTTTTTGACCCAGCTCCTAGAGAAATGGAAATAAAAATAAAAATAAACAAATGGGACCTAATGAAACTTAAAAGCTTCTGCACAGCAAAGGAAACCATAAACAAGACGAAAAGACAACCCTCAGAATGGGAGAAAACATTTGCAAACGCAGCAACTGACAAAGGATTACTCTCCAAAATATACAAGCAGCTCATGCAGCTCAATATCGAAAAAACAAACAACCCAATCTAAAAATGGGCAGAAGACCTAAATAGACATTTCTCCAAAGAAGATATACAGATTGCCAACAAACACATGAAAGGATGCCCAACATCGCTAATCATTAGAGAAATGCAAATCAAAACTACACTGTAAAGCAATTATAATCCAATAAAGATGTTAAAAAAAAAAAAACAACTACAATGAGGTATCACCTCCCACCCATCAGAATGGCCATCAACAAAAAATCTACAAACAGTAAGTGCTGGAGAGGGTGTGGAGAAAAGGGAACCCTCTCGCACTGTTGGTGGGAATGTAAATTGATACAGCCACTATGGAGAACTGTATGGAGGTTCCTTAAAAAACTAAAAATAGAACTACCATATGACCCAGCAATCCCACTACTGGGCATATACCCTGAGAAAACCATAATTCAAAAAGAGTCATGTACCACAATGTTCACTGCAGCACTATTTACAAAAGCCAGGACATGGAAGCAACCTAAGCGTCTATCGACAGATGAATGGATAAAGAAGATGTGGCACATATATACGATGGAGTATTACTCAGCCATAAAAAGAAACGAAATTGAGTTATTTGTAGTGAGGTGAATGGACCTAGAGTCTGTCATACAGAGTGAAGTACGTCAGAGAGAGAAAAACAAATACCATATGCTAACACATACATACGGAATCTAAAAAAATGGTTCGAAGAACCTATGGGCAGGACAGGAATAAAGATGCAGACGTAGAGTATGGACTTGAGGACACAGGGAGGGGGAGAGGGAAGGGTAAGCTGGGACAAAGTGAGAGAGTAGCAGTGACATATGTATACTACCAAATGTAAAAAGACAGCTAGTGGGAAGCAGCTGCATAGCACAGGGAGATCAGCTCGGTGCTTTGTGACCACCTAGAGGGGTGGGATAGGGAGGGTGGGAGGGACGCAAGAGGGAGGGGATATGGGGATATATCTATATATATAGCTGATTCATTTTGTATTACAGCAGAAACTAACACAACATTGTAAAACAATTATACTCCAATAAAGATGTTAAAAAAAAAAAAAAAAGAACTGCTCCCAGGAACCCTTGGGCACTGTTGGTGAGAATGTAAATTGGCATAGCCAGTATGAAAAGCAGTACGGAGATTCCTCAAAAAGTGAAAAATAGAACTACCATTGATCAATCTTTCTTCTGGGTATATATCCAAAGGAAATGAAAACAGGATCTCAGAAAGACATCTGCATTCCTACTTACTCACTATAGCCAAGGTATGCAAACAACCTACGTCTCCATCAATGGACAAATGAATAAAGATGTGGTATATATATATACAATGGAATACTATTCAGTCATGAGAAAGAAGGAAATCTGTCATTTGCAACAACATAGATGGGCCTTGAGGGCATTATGCTAAGTGAAATAAGTCAGGCAGAGAAAGATAAATACTGTATGATCTCACTTATACACGGAATCTAAAAAAGTCAATCTCATAGAAATAGAAAAGTGGTTGCCAAAGGTTGGGGTGGGGGGAAATGGGGAGATGTTGGTCAAAGGGTACAAACTTCCAGTTATAAGATGAATATGCTCTGGGGATCTAATGATGATTATGGTGATTATAGTTAATAATACTGTATTATACACTTGAAAGTTGCTAAGAAAGTAGATCTTAAATGTTCTCACCACAAAAAAGACGTGGTAATTATGTGAAGTGATGGAGGTGTTAGCTAACACTATGGTGGTCATCATTTTGCAATATGTAAGCGTATCAAATCAACAGGTCATACACCTTAAACTTAAACAATGTTATATGTCCATTATATCTCCATAAAGCTGGAAAAAATATTAAAAAACTGTTCCCATCTTTCCAATAGAAGTTTCCATACTGTGACCTAGAAATAAATTAGATCTACATTCTGGCTTGGGTTTCCTAAACCAGTTTCCTCTAAAGCAAAAATTTCAGCCTGGGAACTGTCTCATGCAAGGAAATATATATATTTGGACAATAACTCATTCATCTCTTGGCTCCATGTATCTCCTACCAGAAGGATTTATCCAGGAAAAAAAATGATGGCTATTGAATTTTTCTATTCCAATCGAGTGAGTGATTCATTCATTGGAGGTCTAAATGATGGTCATAAATAGAAATATAGAACACAAGTTTTAGAAGGAAGTAATCTCTATTTTATAGGCCTTAGGAAACTGAGGCTAGGTTAACTGAAGTGACTTACTCAAAGCCACCTAGTTAGTTATTGGCAGAGATGGAATTTGAATCTGGGATCCCTGACTCAATTATTCCACAGGAGTTTAAAATGTACCTCTTAAATTTACCTAAATTATTACTGATTTGCTACAAACTAAACCAGTCTGTATTTTCACTTAGCAATAATTAAAATGTTAGTGTGCATTTTGTTATTACATTTTTTAAGTAGCCAAATTGGGATATGAATAGTCTTCATTAATATGAATTAATTAAAAGTCTTTAACTTTCATACAAATATCTATTTTAAAACTGGAACAATTCTGAATCAATGTGAAAGACAGAACACTGGAATTTTCTCCTAGGTATTATGTCTTTGGAATGCTTTATTTCAAGCAAGTGTTTTTAATAACACCAAACAAACTAATTCTAAGAGTTCTTTTACTTTTAAAAATTAGAAAAAGAAATGCCCAAAGAAAGAATTCGGATGGATTGGTAATTGACTATTCCAAATCATAATTATACTTTATGTTATGTCTCCATATAGGTCAAAGAACAGAATTATCTGACTCCAACTTTAAAATCCTCTTGAGAAACTCCCGCAGAGCTTGTCTCCCAGCCACGTCTATACATGTGCCTCTCTGGATAATACATTAATACCACTCACAATAGAAGGTATTGTTCTTTATAGCTAGTCAAATTAATTATTTGAGCACCCCAGGATGTACAACATGAAAGAACAGCTTTATAGATATTCAGGGCACTATATAATATGCCATGGTGAATTATTGACTCTAATGAGAACATCCTCAAAAGGCTGAACTCCCAGGGGTGCTGGCTGAAGAACTGGGAGGAGGGGCTCGTACGTTAAATCAATAATTAGGAAGACAGAAGGAAGAGAGAGAGATTGGGCAAGAGATTTCTGAAAATTGAACATTTGTCATCTGTGTATCTCCCTTGCTGATTATTCATTAAATGAAGATTAACTTCAGTAACTTATTGACCAAACTGCCAATAAATCCTGAGCTCTATTGCCTGTGATGCATGAAATGGACAAGTCTGGATATATTGCCAAGGGAGCTAAGTGTGATATGATTTAAAGAAATTCATGAGCTGGTATTGTGTTAGTTATGTATGTTTCACATTTGTATACCATGCTGAGTATTGTGTCAGGTTGATAAGGGATGTAAAAGGAAGCAAATAACATTCTTAAAGGAGTTTACAGTTTATCTAGAGACATCAACTATGCATATATGATGTTACTCAAGATAATTTACCCATATTTCTAAAAAGACCACTGTAGTCGTTTGCAACACGGAATTGTATCTTTTACCTCATCTCTGACTCTATCTCATGCCAACGTTTTAATAAGTCAACTTTCCTTAAAAACAGGTTGTTAAAAAAAAAAGAAAAAAAGGGCTTCCCTGGTGGCGCAGTGGTTAAGAATCCGCCTGCCAATGCACGGGACACGGGTTCGAGCCCTGGTCCAGGAAGATCCCACATGCCGTGGAGCAACTAAGTCTGTGCGCCACAACTACTGAGCCTGCGCTCTAGAGCCCACAAGCCACAACTATTGAGCCCATGTGCCACAGCTACTGAAGCCTGCGCGCCTAGAGCCCGTGCTCCACAACAAGAGAAGGCACCGCAATGAGAAGCCCACGCGCCGCAACCAAGAGTAGCCCCCGCTCGCCACCACTAGAGAAAGCCCGCGTGCAGCAACAAAGACCCAACGCAGCCAAAAATAAATATAAATAAAATAAATAAATTTATTTAAAAAAATAGATTGTTTCAGTTCTTGTCATACATTCAACCAAGAGGACAATGAGATGATACATGTTTTGTGAAACATGACTGAAATAAGGAAAAGTGTAATTACAGACTTCAGTGAAATTTTCAGAAGCACTCCTGGTCTTCTAGGATCACTTATGTATATTGCATTAAAGGCTTTTCTGACTGTGTAAATCAAATGTGGAAGAGTGATGTTTTCAGACCACCTCTCAAAGAGATGCAATCAGTTAAGGTCCTGGTACATGAGCAGAAATCCACAACAATCAGCTCCTAATACTAATAAAGAAATACTAATACTAATAAAGAAATCAACCTATATATATTCTGCACTACTCAGAGATGTTTCAAAGATAACTAGCAATTTGAGGTCTTAGGGAAATAAGAAAGGAGGTGTTATGGAATCCTCCATTCTTTGGTTTCTATGGCAGTGTCAGGAGGGTTGAGGATGAGTCTGCAGATGTTTGGGATTTGCTGGGTTCCCTCCACTATACTCTCCCTTCCATCTGCCCCATGCTCAGCTCAGACTACTCACATAAAGAATCCATTCCCACCAACACATCCTCAGACAAGGTCAGCACAGTGTCAAGGTCTGTCTTGCTCCTGGACCCTTCTATTTATTGCCAAGGCTTCTAGAACCTGATTTCTGCTCCCTTCAACCTACTTTCTAGTACCTTCATGACTGGGTCTTCTAGCCTAGGCTCTGGGTCCCTGTTGCAGTCTCACCCCACCTACCTATTCTGTAGCCTGAGATGTTATTGCAGGTGAAGTTCCAACACACACACACACACACACACACACACACACACACACACACACAGTTTCCTCATTCTGAGATTCTATGAGAGGACAATGGTAACTGTGGCAACCCTTGTTATCTCTCTATGGATTTTTTTGAAAAGATTGATGTTTTGTATTGTTTTTTCATCCTAGGAAACACTGGCCTCAAAAGGCAAAAAGTCTCTGGCAAGAGAAATGTTCCTAGAAGGCCCTGAAAATACAATCTCCTTTCATGACAGTTAGCAAAATATCTTGTCACTTCTGGGGCTCTCATTTCCCCTCTGTGCAGTATTCATAGCATTAAAGAATATTAAGCATTCGCATCATTTATATGTGGCCCAGCCTCTGTTCTAATCCTATGTATTAGTACAGCTAACTGCAGCTCACTCGGTGCTGCTGTTTGCACAGTTGGACATGTTGGATAGAATGAGTTCACCCCTTCAAAGATGAGCTTAAAGCTGCCATCTAGTAGTGTCTTTCTTTTTTACACCTACAACCATTCCTCATTGTTCTCACAAGCACAGTGAGTTTTAATGAAGTCATATCTTTTAGTGTAACGCCGCAGGTGCACAAATGCTGATAAACCTCCTTAACTCACTGTCAGATCAGCATGTTTATCTTCAAGCTGCAGAATGTATTTAATTATAAGTTATGAAAAGGTCCTTCAGATTTGTTCTCTGGGCCTGGAACTAATGACTCATCCATGAAGTGCTGTGTCTCCCCAAAGGTTATAGTGACTAGTTGCTGATCACTTGAAGGACTCATTCATGGTAGCATCTGACTGCAAGCTATAGAAATTTCTTTTAAAAGTAAAGAAAGAAATAGCTTCTAAAGACCCAGGAAATTTTACCAAACATATATGAAACACAAACACTCACAAACACACATACACACAAACACACACTGGTGTGAATATATATGAATATATACAGACACATGAATGGTATAAGGAATTCACTCTCAAAAATCTTAAAATGGGAATACCTCTCAGAGGTTATTAACATCTTAGTGTAAATTAAACTTAATCACATTGCTTTCCTTAAGACTAGGTTTCTGAGGGAATGGGAGTTTGACCTGGAAATTGGAAGGGAGATGCCTGAGGAAGGTATGGTTGTTAAAAAGAGGGGAGAAAAGGGTTTTGGAGAGCAGAACTCTCCGCAGTAAGACAGGGCTGAGAAGGTTCCTTCAGAAGGAGAACACCATGCATTCAATATTGTGAAAATGACTATACTACCCAAAGCAATCTACAGATTCAGTGTAATCTCTATCAAATTACCAATGGCATTTTTCACAGAACTAGAACAAAAAGTCTTAAAATTTCTGTGGAGACACAAAAGACCCCAAATAGCCAAAGCAATCTTGAGAAAGAAAAATGGAGCTGGAGGAATCAGGCTCCCTGACTTCAGACTATACTACAAAGCTACAGTAATCAAAACAGTATGGTACTGGCACAAAAACAGACATATAGATCAATGGAACAGGATAGAAAGCCCAGAGATAAACCCACGCACCTATGGTCAACTAATCTATGACAAAGGAGGCAAGAATATACAATGGAGAAAAGACAGTCTCTTCAATAAGTGGTGATGGGGAAACTGGACAGCTACACGTAAAAGAATGAAATTAGAAAACTCCTTAACACCATACACAAAAATAAATTCAAAATGGATTAAAGACCTAAATGTAAGACCGGACACTCTGAAACTCTTAGAGAAAAACAAAGGAATAACACTCTTTGACATATATCACAGCAAGATCTTTTTTGATCCACCTCCTAGAGTAATGAAAATAAAAACAAAAATAAACAAATGGGACCCAATGAAACTTAAAAGCTTTTGCACAGCAAAGGAAACCATAAACAAGACAAAAAGACAACCCTCAGAGTGGGAGAAAATATTTGCAAATGAAGCAATGGACAAGGGATTAATCTACAAAATATACAAACAGCTCATGCAGCTCAATATTAATAAAATAAACAACCCAATCAAAAAATGGGCAGAAGACCTAAATACATTTCTCCAAAGAAGACATACAGATGGCCAAGAGGCACATGAAAAGATGCTCAACATCACTAATCATTAGAGAAATGCAAATCAAAACTACAATGAGGTATCACCTCACAAAAGTCAGAATGGCCATCATCAAAAAATCTGGAAACAATAAATGCTGGAGAGGGAGTGGAGAAAAGGAAACCCTCTTGCACTGTTGGTGGGAATGTAAATTGATACAGCCACTATGGAGAACAGTATGGAGGTTCCTTAAAAAACTAAAAATAGAAATACCATTTGACCCAGCAATCCCACTACTGGGCATATACCCTGAGAAAACCATAATTCAAAAAGAGTCATGTACCACAGTGTTCATTGCAGCACTATTTACAATAGCCAGGTCATGGAAACAACCTAAATGTCCATCGACAGATGAATGGATAAAGAAGATGTGGTATATGTATACAATGGAATATTACTCAGTCATAAAAAGGAACGAAATTGGGTCATTTGTAGAGACGTGGATGGACCTAGAGACTGTCATACAGAGTGAAGTAAGTCAGAAAGAGAAAAACAAATACTGTATATTAACACATATGTGGAATCTAGAAAAATGGTACAGATGAACCTGTTTTCAAGGCAGAAATAGAGACACAGACATAGAGAACAAATGTATGGACACCAAGGTGGGGGAAGCGGGGGAGTGGGATGAACTGGGAGATTGGGATTGACATATATACACTAATATGCATAAAATAGATAACTAATGAGAACCTGCTGTATAGCACAGGGAACTCTACTCAGGGCTCTGTGGTGACCTAAATGGGAAGGAAATCCAAAAGAGACGGGATATATGTATGCATATAGTTGATTCACTTTGCCGTACAGCAGAAATTAACACAACATTGTAAAGCAACTATACTCCAATTAAAAAAAAAAAAACTTGATCACAATTTTGGAAATATAAAAACAAAAGGTCCATCTGCCAAGAAGTTTCTTTTTACATATTTGTGCTTAATGCACGTGGAACTGTCATATATGGACTTATTCCCAACTCCACCATTGATAATTATCACAGTGCAATTTTTTAGAATATTCCATCCTTTTTGATCTGAAATGCCATTTTCATCATATATTAAAATTCCTTATTCACATTTCTGTGTTTATATCTATTCTAATACTATACTTGTTTAATACTTTCACTAAAAACAGTGTCACAAATTTTAGAGTATCTTAAGATATTAAAATTTCCTATATATCATTATGAGATTTAGATACATATTTCTATGTGTGTACTATAATTTGATAAAATTTTGCAATCTGTTCCATAAGCATTATGCTCATCTTTTATTAGAGATATGCCTATGATACATACACACACACACACACACACCACACACACATACATACATAAACACATATGGACAGAGAGAAACTGATTGAGTTGAGAGACTTAGTCAAATTGAGATTGAGAGAAAAAGAGTTGCTATGGAAAATGGAAACCTTTCAAAATTATGTTTTCTAACTTTGTTGTTACAGATAGAAACACACAGATTTTCGTATTGATTGTATATCTAGCAAAGTTGTTAAATTCTCTAATTGTAAAGATTTTAGATCAAAAAAAAAAAAAAGAGAGAAGGCTGCGGGATCCTAAGAGAAGAGAAAAAGGCAAACTAAGAATGTACGAGGCCTGAGAGAGTAGCATGGACATATATACACTACCAAATGTAAAACATATAGCTGGTGGGAAGCAGTCACATAGCACAGGGAGATCAGCTTGGTGCTTTGTGACCACCTAGAGGGGGGGGGATGGGGGGGCGTGGGAGGGAGACGCAAGAGAGAGGCGATATGGGGATATATGTATATGTATAGCTGACTCACTTTGTTATACAGCAGAAACTAACATACCATTGTAAAGCAATTATACTCCAATAAAGATAAATAAATAAATAAATAGATAAATAAATAAATAAAAATTTTAAAAAAAAGAATGTACAAGGAAGGCCCAACAAGCATGGGCATCCTTGCCCATAGGGCAAAGATAGGGAGGGCAGAAGGGAGACAAGATTCAGTCCCAAAGACAAACAGGCTTGGTGGAAAGTGCATGAATTGAGAGTTAAATAAGTCATTTAACCTCTAAGCATCTTTTCATTTGCCTATCTCACCTCACAGCTATTAGTGTAATATAAGATCATGCCTTTATTAACAGCTTAGTGGAGACTGTTTTAAAACTATAAAGCAAAAGCAACACAGAAGTATATATAAATATATATATAAAGCCCTAGGGACTTCCCTGGTGGCGCAGTGGTTAAGAATCTGCCTGCCAATGCAGGGGACGTGGGTTCAATCCCTGGTCCGGGAAGATCCCACATGCTGCAGAGCAGCTAAGCCCATGTGCCACAACTACTGAAGCCCGCACGCCTAGAGCCTGTGCTCTGCAACAAGAGAAGCCACTGCAGTGAGAAGCCTGCCCACCGCAACGAAGACCCAACGTCTTGGAACTCAGTAAGGAGGCAGGTGGGTAAATAACCACAACACAAGATGCAAAATACACATTTAGCATAAAGTGCTACGGGGATAAGGAGGAAGAGGAACTATCTCTGCCTGGGGAAAATCAAGGCTTTTCAGAGTAGGAGGTGGTTGAGCTGGGTCCTGCTTTACAAGGAGTTCACCCGAGGGGACAATGGAAAGTCAGAGGGAACAGCAAGGGCAGAGGTAGCCAGCCCCACGCAGCGAGTCTGTGCTGCTCAGTGCTGCTTGGCTTAAAGAATAAAAAGCACAGGAATGCCAAATCTCATAACTAACTCCCCTGGCCTGATTCCATGCTCACCAAGCCGCCCTCTGATGATAATTTGGCTTCCCACTTAGATCTGCCTGTAGGGAAAGCACATGCTGGTCAAGGAGCTGGAGTATCCAGTCCACTAGATGATTATATTTCTCAATGTAAATTAATAAGTCAGCATAAAGGTGGATGCATTTTTCAAAGTACAGGAATGAAACTATCACTTATAAGGCAAATGCAAAGGAAATTAGGTGAAAATTCACCAGGAAATTAGCCTTCAGGCTGCCAGTGTGGACAATGACAGAACGGCTGTGCAAACACCACAGGTAACTTCCGGAAATGGGCTCCTGACAAAGTGTATTACACAGCACGTTTTCTCCCCCACATGACCGTGTTCCCTTTCACATCTTTCTCCATTGTTATAATCCCCTCAAACAGCCCAGCCAAAAGTAAGCATCAAATGTCAGTCATCCCAGACTCCTGGAAACCCAGGCCTGGAGGGTAGGTTGTGCCTTCTTTACCAAATCCTTTACCTTTCCTGTTATGGGCTGAACTGTGTCCCTCCAAAATTTGTATGTTGAAACCATAACCCCCAGCACCTCAGAATGTGGCTGTATTTGGGAATACGGCCTTTAGATTGGTAATTAAAGCTAAATGAGGTCATTAGGGTGGGCCCTAATCCAATATGATTGGTCTTTTAAGAAAAGGATGTTGGAAAACAGACATACTCAGAAGGAAGACCATGTGAAGACAGAGGGAGAAGATGGCCATCTGCAAGCCAAGGAGAGAGGCCTCAGAAGGAAATCAACCCCCCCTACACCTTAATCTCAGACTTATTACCTCCAGGACTGTGAGAAAATAAATTTCTGTTGCTTAAGCCACTCAGTCTGTGGACCTTTGTTCTGGCAGCCCTAGCAAATCAATATACATCCTTTCAGATTCTTCCCCCAACCACTCCAACAGAAGATGCCTATCTGGGACATTCAAAACCCAAAAGGTTGTCTACTGCCATTAGCAGGAATGCATTTTAGTCCCTCATGCTTACTGTCAATTACTCAAGTGGATGACTTTGGAGCCTCAACCATGATAAACATTGTCTAGTCTCACTAAAGTAACCAAAGACATAATTTCTAAGGCATGAGGTCCTGAAAGTGTAACAAACTGCACAAAGTCCTTGACACAGATAAGATGAAGAATTTATACACTGAAAGTACAAAAATGTATGATTGTGCTTATTTTGTGGTGATATTTTTTTAATTTCTATTTTTAAAAATTAATACCTTGCTGGACAGGTGAGCCACAGAGGATCAGACCACCATCCAGCTAGTTCCTGAAGATCTTTACCCTGTAACAATCAGAACTTACTTGAGAAACTCCTAAATCTCTCTTTTTAATGATTCACTTCTGAATGGGTAGAGTGTCTCAGTTTCAGACTTACAGTTTTGACATGTGCTCCCTTGCAAGGCTATCTCAAGGAAAATTAGCTTGAGAAATTGGAACGCTTTCAGTTTGCAACTGGAACTGGGGTCAAGTATGTTTCATTCTTCCCCTTGTTCACTTGTTTTTACAATTTCTTTCCTGTGAGAAGCAAAACTAACATTTTTTTCCTTATAAAAATCATCTTTAGATGGGTATTTGTGTGGTTCACTAATATTGATGGTTCTTTAATGTGTCCCTTTTAATTTCCACTGAAATATACCACATTTGGAGGGTAAAATAGTCAATTCCCGACACTCAATACCTGCTGCAATTCAATCAGTCTTCCATTGAAAATGGTCTTGTTACATTAACTGATTAAGTCATGTGGATTGCATATACCCTTGAAATGATATGATGAAAATGGCACTTCACCTCTGTGGTTTTCCTCCCAAAAACACATGATCCCAGTCAAATCATGAGAAAAGCATGAGACAAATCTCATGTTCCCAGCTGAGGGGAATTTCATTAAATACCTGACCAGTACTCCTCAAAATTGTCAAGGTCATCAAAAACCAGGAAAGTTTGGGAACTATCACAACCCAGAGGAGCCTTAGGAGACAAGATGACTAATGTAATATGGACGAGATCTTGGAACAAAAAAAAAAAAAGGACATTAGATAAAAACAAAGGAAATCTGCATAAAGTATGGACTTTACTTAATAATAATTCTTCAATATTCATTTATTAGTTGTAACAAATGTACCATAGTAATGTAAGTAATGTAAGATGTTACTAATAGGGGAAACTAATGTGGGGCCTATGGGAACTCTCTGTACTTTCTTTACAATTTTTATGTAAATCCAAAATTGTTCCAAAATAAAAAGTTTATTTTTAAAAAATGCTCCAGTTTAACTCATCCCAAAGGCCATCACTGTCTGTAAGCTCTAATACACAGCCAATCTTCACCAAAATTCTAATATGCGGCTCCCCTCCCCTCTGATTTCCTCTCCCAGGGCATCTTTTGTACATATTTCATGTAAGCACTTTATCTTTCAGTAACAAGAGCTTCTTTTAACTTTCAACAGTCGTTCGAGGGCTTCTGCTTCCTCTTCTCTTTAAAACAAATACTTTAGTGGAGGCTTAATATCATCATCCCATCCCTTGGATGGACCAAGCACATGACTCTTGTCTTCATGTTTTCTGCACCAGGATATCTACAACCTCAATTCCTGGGGCAGCTTTCTCACAGCATAAACCCCAAGTTTTCATTAAATAAAGCCTTCTGGGATCAAAGCTCATCTGCTAGAAGTGGTAGAAAGATGCCAAGATGCCCGGCACTAAACCAGTATGAGGGAAATCGATACCAGGGAGAGCTGGGGTGTACGATTTTCAGCCCTTAGCATTAAAAGTCCTCCAACACTAAAGACATCCAGATGCACGCCACCTGGGACCCAAAGTCCCTAAAGAGAGTGTTCTTTTACTGTTGAATCATTTGTGGTTCGGGTTATTTTTGTTGTTGTTGCTTTTTTGTTTGGTTTTTAACTAATCTGAAAGCAGTGTTTATTTGAAGAAAATGCCTATTGGCCTTGATATTCAACTCACACTCAAGTTGGCTTATATTCAGAGCCAAGCAGACCCTGATCTTCATTAACTATTCAATAAGAAGAATACAATTAGCCTGGAGTTGGTTTTCAGACCCAAACACAAAGAAAGGCCCACATAAATCTGAGCAGGGATAATTCCATTCTCCCTATAACTGATGTGATGAAGGGGCAAGTAGCAGGCATCAAATAGAGAGACCACCATTCTCCTCAACACTAGGCTTAAAGGGCGCCTTTGCCCCTGCTCAGAAAGCAGGGCAAGATGGCCCCGCCTAGCAAATGTTTACCTAAGGGGATCCTTTTTACTTTGCAAATCATTGATTCAGAAAATATATGGGTGCTAAGAGGAAGAAAGCCTACGTATGCTCAGCACAAAAGTAAGCTGATGTTAGGGAAAACTGAGCTGCTAGTCCTTCAGCAAGAAAGAAAACTTAATCCTCCAGTGGGCCAGGTGGAATCCGGGAAACCCTCTAAGAAAGAGAAGAGGGTGTGATGACAGAATTGTTATGGATCACATATGCACATATAGTCCATTGACCTTTATGGAAATAGGATGTTTCAATTTATATCAAATAATCATTGCTACCAATCAAATTAATAAATACATAACTGTATCATACAATTAGATGAGTACACAATAATTTTATTCCCTGAATAAACAGCTGCCATCTGTTGAGTGATAACTATGTGCCAGGCACTGTGATAAGGACTTCCACTCAGTAGCTCAGTCAATCCTCACAAGAACCCCAGGAAGTAGGATTCACTATGATTATCTCCTTTTTATGGCTGAAGATACCAGGGCTCAGAGAAAGTATCAATAAATAGTTCTTCTGAGGTCTCACCAGTTGGTTAGTGGGAGAGATGGGAATGGAGTATGCTTGGCGGGGGCTTGAAGCCTTGGCCTGGTCCCACCTCCCACCACCTCTCCACCTCTCTGGGATGGGTTCTCAGTCCCCCCTCTTCCCTGGCCACTGGCACCCCAGCCAACTTAGGTTTCCCCTCCTAAAACCTGCCCCACCACAGCTGCCACCTGGGGCAGCAACCATTCATGTTGAGGCAGGAGGTCAGACCTGCATTCCTCTGCTTCCACAGAGGCATGAGAAGGTATGAGAAGGATCAATATCTAGTACAAGCTCACTGGCATCTAACTCTGGATAAGGCACGGTGGTGGCCATCCCCAATCCAGGCTGACAGCCCCATAGAGCATTCTGCAAGTGACTCAGAACTTGAGACTCTGCCATCCAGAGTTAGAGAAATTCCAGTCATTCTTCTAAATTCTGAATGTTCAAGTGTTCGGATTATAGCCTAATCCTAAAGAGGAAACAACTTGAGTTGAATATCACCTCTTCAATGAAAGATGCTACAAACTTTTGCAAATTAGCTTTGAGTGGTATATTCCAGGTGCTTTTTCAGCTATCGAAGTGGTCACAAAGAAAAGAGGTATTTAAGTCTTAAATGGAATTTCTAATGAGAACTTTATATTATCAGTTTTCCTTCCCACCATAGCAATTCATTTGCAGGTGTGTTTAATGATTTATGTCCCTCTTCATCATGTGAAGAATACTCTAGATTGGTGTTTCTCAAACAATAAAAGTGCAAATAAATCACCTGGAGATTTTGTTGAAATGTAGATTCTGATTCAGTGGGCTTGGAGTAGAACATAAGCATCTGCATTTCTAACAAGCTTCCAGGTGACGGTGATGCTGCTGGTTGATTATAGATCCTTGCATCAAAATATGACCCTCGGACCAGTAGCAATACCTAGACGTTTAACAGAAATTCAGAATTTCTGAACATACCCCATACCTACAAAAAAGAAACTTCATTTTAACAAGATCTCTGGGAGATTCATAAGCACATTAAAGTGTGAAAAGCATCATCCTTGACCTTCTGAATCATATCTTCCTCTCTCTATTTCTTCTGCTTTCCAAAGCCACAAGATCAGAAAGAGTCATTGGGACTACTGATAACTGTTCCAAGTTTATAATATGGTAGGCCTTAGGAAGGACACACTGAGCTTTGTTTTATTCTCTATCCTGACTCTCCCAAGTATATTCCAGAATTTCTGCTTATGGTATGAGAATCATTTGTAGCTTTGGTTTAAATATTGGTTTAAAATGTTGGTAGGACCATTATATACAGGCTGCTAAATCTGGAGAAGGGGGCATCTTTAGGGTGTCATGGAGTGCACTTGAGTGGAACCAAAATTTTTCTGACCCATTAGGCTTTTGAGTAGCTGCAAATTATTCATAGCCTTAGAGAATAAGAACCACAGAGGAGCTCTAAAATTAATGCAATTCACTATTAAATATTCATACTACTTTCTCTCAGAAGTGTAGTAGAATGGTTAGGCACACCAAAAGGCTCAGACAGTCTGGATTCAAATTCTACATATGCCTCCTATGAGTTGTGACACCTTGGGCAAATTACTTAACCTCTTTGTGCCTTAGTTTCCTCATTTAAAACAGGTATGATAACAGTACCTATGTAAAGTTTTAGAAGGATTAAATAAAGTAATAAAGCCCTTGGAACCATGCCTTGTGCACAGTAAGCTTTGCAAAGACATCTAAATGCAAACTTGAAAATATGGCTAATTTTTAACATTTCTTTGTAGGGCCTCCACATTTCTATAATTTAGCTTAATTGAATCTGTTGTGCTATGACTAGGTATACACTTTCCCCTCCATTAGAGAGAAGAGGAACACACCCATGGTTCTGTTTACAACAATTAACACATTAAGCATTGAGAAGCATGATGAAAGTGGGGTGAGCAGCCATGGCCCCCAAAGGGCATGAAGGTAAGGCCTTGAGGCTATCTCTGTATTTCATGGTCAGACACCAGCTAGGGGAAGAAAATTCAAAATATGCCTCCAGACTCCCAAACACACAGAAAGTCTCACCAGTGTAAAACCAATTTGTTTTACTTTAATAGTCAGAGATTGTTGTTTTCTGAATGGTTAAGCATTTATCAAAAGCTGTCAAGGTACTGCGCAAAATGAAGTTTAAAACTGGATGATTAGCAATTAAATCTCACTCAGTAAATTGGCTAGTCTCAATACAATAAAGTGTAATATGAAAACACTGCTTTTCCACTTAAATAAAAATCTAAGGGGAAAACCCACATAACAGAGATTTTCAGATTTCAACACCCCTTCTCTGCCCAAGAT
Source organism: Eubalaena glacialis (assembly GCF_028564815.1). NCBI lineage: Eukaryota > Metazoa > Chordata > Mammalia > Artiodactyla > Balaenidae > Eubalaena > Eubalaena glacialis. The sequence continues at coordinate 72,513,389 of NC_083723.1, read as the reverse complement.
ATTGAAGATAGGATCAAATATATTGCAATACGTCTGCTGCACTCACAGGCTTTTCAGATTCCTGCCCTATGAAGCCAGTTTCCCTTGTGTTCCATCAAGTATTTCTTTGTTTTGCCTAGATGATGCTTGTACACTCCTCAAGGTGTACTCCAGGGCAGTAAGTGCATTTGAGATTTTTCCCTTCTGACCCCGACTTGGCTGTCTCTGGACCAAAACTGATTTGCAGGCAAGAGAAAACTGCTGAAAATTTCATGACATTTAGACTTTAAAAGCACATGGTAGGGCTTCCCTGGTGGCGCAGTGGTTGAGAGTCTGCCTGCTAATGCAGGGGACATGGGTTCCAGCCCTCGTCTGGGAAGATCCCACATGCCGCGGAGCAACTGGGCCTGTGAGCCACAATTACTGAGCCTGCGCGTCTGGAGCCTGTGCTCCGCAGCAGGAGAGGCCGCGATAGTGAGAGGCCCTCGCACAGCGATGAAGAGTGGCCCCCGCTTGCCGCAGCTGGAGGAAGCCCTCGCACAGAAACGAAGACCCAACACAGCCAAAAATAAATAAATAAAATAAAAATTAAAAAAAAAAAAAAAGCACATGGTAGTGGCTCAATTAGGTTTCCTTACCTAGGATTAAAACCTATTAACGTGAGAGACCTTCAAGATGGTGGGGGAGTAAGACGTGGAGATCACCTTCCTCCCCACAAATACATCAGAAATACATCTACATGTGGAACAACTCCTACAAAACACCTATTGAACGCTGGCAGAAGACCTCAGACTTCCCAAAAGGCAAGAAATTCCCCATGTACCTGGGTAGGGCAAAAGGAAAAAGGAAAAACAGACAAAAGAATAGGGACGGGACCTGCACCTCTGGGAGGGAGCTGTGAAGGAGGAAAAGCTTCCACACACTAGGAAGCCCCTTCACTGGTGGAGACGCAGGGTGGCCAGGGGGGAGCTTCGGAGCCACGGAGGAGAGCGCAGCAACAGGGGTGCGGAGGGCAAAGTGGAGAGATTCCCCCACAGAGGATAGGTGCCGACCAGCACTCACCAGCCAGAGAGGCTTGTCTGCTCACCCGCCGGGACGGGTGGGGGCTGGGAGCTGAGGCTCGGGCTTCGGAGGTCAGATCCCAGGGAGAGGACTGGGGTTGGCTGCGTGAACACAGCTGGAAGGGAGCTAGTGCGCCACAGCTAGCCGAGAGGGAGTCCGGGGAAAAGTCTGGAACTGCCTAAGAGGCAAGAGACCGTTGTTTCGCGGTGCGCGAGGAGAGGGTATTCAGAGCACCACCTAAATGAGCTCCAGAGATGGGCACGAGCCGTGGCTATCAGCGCGGACACCAGAGATGGGCATGAAATGCTAAGGCTGCTGCTGCAGCCACCAAGAAGCCTGTGTGCAAGCACAGGTCACTATCCACACCTCCCCTCCCGGGACCCTGTGCAGCCCACCACTGCCAGGGTCCCGTGATCCAGGGACAACTTCCCCGGGAGAACACATGGCATGCCTCAGGCTATTGCAACGTCACGCTGGCCTCTGCCGCCACAGGCTCACCCCTCATTCCGTACCCCTCCCTCCCCCCGGCCTGAGTGAGCCAGAGCCCCCTAATCAGCCACTCCTTTAACCCCATCCTGTCTGAGTGAAGAACAGATGCCCTCAGGCAACCTACATGCAGAGGCAGGGCCAAATCCAAAGCTGAAACCCAGGAGCTGTGCAAACAAAGAAGAGAAAGGGAAATCTCTCCCAGCAGCCTCAGGAGCAGCGGATTAAATCTCCACAATCAACTTGATGTACCCTGCATCTGTGGAATACCTGAATAGACAGTGAATCATCCCAAAATTGAGGCGGTGGACTTTGGGAGCAACTGTAGACTTGGGGTTTGCTTTCTGCATCTAATTTGTTTCTAGATATATGTTTATCTTAGTTTAGTATTTAGAGTTTATTATCATTGGTAGATTTGTTTATTGATTTGGTTGCTCTCTTCCTTTTTTTTTTAATATATAGATTTTTAAATTTTTCCTTTTTCTCATTTTGTGAGTGCGTATGTGTATGCTTCTTTGGGTGATTTTGTCTGTATAGCTTTGCTTTCACCATTTGTCCTAGGGTTCTGTCTTTCCTTTTTTGTTTTTTTGGTTTTTTTACTATATTTTTTAGTGCTTGTTATCATTGGTGGATTTGGTTTTTGGTTTGGTGGCTCCTTCTTTCTTTCTTTCGTTTTTCTTTTTTTTATTACTTTTTAATTTTTTAATTTTTAATACTTATTTTTTATTTTAATAACGCTTCTTCCTTCCTTCCCTCCTTCCTCCCTCCCTCCATTCCTCCCTTCTTTCCTTCCTTTCTTTCTTTCTTTTCTCTGTTTTCTTCTGAGCCGTGTGTCTGACAGGGTCTTTGTGCTCCAGCTGCGTGTCAGGCCTGTGCCTCTAAGGTGGGAGAGCCAAGTTCAGGACATTGGTCCATCAGACTTCCTGGCTCCACATAATATCAAACAGCGAAGGCTCTCCCAGAAATCGCCATCTCAACGCTAAGACCCAGCTCCACTCAATGACCAGCAAGCTACAGTGCTGGACACCCTATGCCAAACAACTAGCAAGACAGGAACACAACCCCACCCATTACCAAGGGGGCTACCTAAAATCATAATAAGGTCACAGACATCCCAAAACACACCAACGGACGCGGTACTGCCCACCAGAAAGACAAGATCCAGCCTCATCCATCAGAACACAGGCACCAGTTCGCTCCACCAGGAAGCATACACAACACACTGAACCAACCTTAGCCACTGGGGACAGACACCAAAAACAACGGGAACTACGAACCTGCAGCCTGTGAAAAGGAGACCCCAGAAACAGTAAGTTAAGCAAAATGAGAAGACAGAGAAACACACAGCAGATGAAGGAGCAAGGAAAAAACCCACCAGACCAAACAAATGAAGAGGAAATACGCAGTATACATGAAAAAGAATTCAGAGTAATGATAGTAAAGATGATCCAAAACCTTGGAAATAGAATGGAGAAAATACAAGAAACGTTTAACAAGGACCTAGAAGAAATAAAGAGCAAACAAACAATGATGAACAACACAATAAATGAAATGAAAAATTCTCTAGAAGGAATCAATAGCAGAATAATAACTGAGGCAGAAGAACGGATAAGTGACCTGGAAGATAAAATAGTGGAAATAACTATCACTGAGCAGAATAAAGAAAAAAGAATGAAAAGAATTGAGGACAGTCTCAGAGACCACTGGGACAACAGTAAACACACCAACATTCGAATTACAGGGGTCCCATAGAAGAAGAGAAAAAGAAAGGGACTGAGAAAATATTTGAAGAGATTATAGTTGAAAACTTCCCTAATATGGAAAAGGAAATAGTCAGTCAACTCCAGGAAGTGCAGAGAGTCCCATACAGGATAAATCCAAGGAGAAACATGCCAAGACACATACTAATCAAACCATCAAAATTTAAACACAAAGAAAAAATATTAAATGCAGCAAGGGAAAAACAACAAATAACATACAAGGGAATCCCCATAAGGTTAACAGCTGATCTTTCAGCAGAAACTCTGCAAGCCAGAAGGCAGTGGCATTTAAAGTGATGAAAGGGAAAAACCTACAACCGAGATTACTCTACCCATCAAGGATCTCATTCACATTCGAGGGAGAAATTACAACCTTTACAGACAAGCAAAAGCTAACAGAATTCAGCACCACCAAACCAGCTTTACAACAAATGCTAAAGGAACTTCTCTAGGCAGGAAACACAAGAGAAGGAAAAGACCTGCAATAACAAACCCAAAACAATTAAGAAAATGGTAATAGGAACATACATATCAATAACTACCTTGAATGTAAATGGATTAAATGCTCCAACCAAAAGATGTACACTGGCTGAATGGATACAAAAACAAAACCTGTATATATGCTGTCTACAAGAGACCCACTTCAGACCTAGGGACACATACAGACTGAAAGTGAGGGGATGGAAAAAGATATTCCATGCCAACGGAAATCAAAAGAAAGCTGGAGTAGCAATTCTCATATCAGACAAAATAGACTTAAAATAAAGACTACCACAAGAGACAAAGAAGGACACTGCAAAATGATCAAGGGATCAATCCAAAAAGAAGATATAACAATTGTAAATATTTATGCACCCAACATAGGAACACCTCAATACATAAGGCAAATGCTAAAAGCCATAAAAGGGGAAATCGACAGTAACACAATCATAGTAGGGGACTTTAACACCCCACTTTCACCAATGGACAGATCATCCACAATGAAAATAAATAAGGAAACACAAGCTTTAAATGGTACATTGAACAAGATGGACTTAATTGATATTTATAGGACATTCCATCAAAAAACAACAGAAAACACTTTTTCTTAAGTGCTCATGGAACATTCTCCAGGATAGACCATATCTTGGGTCACAAATCAAGCCTTGGTAAATTTAAGAAAATTGAAATCATATCAAGTATCGTTTCCGACCACAATGCTATGAGACTACATATCAATTACGTAGTAGGAAAAAATTATGTAGGAAAAAATCTGTAAAAAATACAAACACATGGAGGCTAAACAGTACACTACTAAATAACCTAGAGATTACTGAAGAAATCAAAGAGGAAATCCAAAAATGCCTAGAAACAAATGTCAATGAAAACCCAACCCACGATGACCCAAAACCTATGGGATGCAACAAAAGCAGTTCTAAGAGGAAGGATTATAGCAATACAATCCTACCTCAAGAAACAAGAAGCATCTCAAAAAAACAACCTAAACTTACACTTAAAGCAATTAGAGAAAGAAGGAAAAAAACCCAAAAGTTAGCAGAAGGAAAGAAATCATAAAGATCAGATCAGAAATAAATGAAAGGTGGATGGAGTTAGAGTCTGTCATACAGAGTGAAGTAAGTCAGAAAGAGAAAAACAAATACAGTATGCTAACACATATATATGGAATCTAAGGGAAAAAAAAAAAAAAAAAAAAAAAAAAGAGGTCATGAAGAACCTAGTGGCAAGATGGGAATAAAGACACAGACCTACTAGAGAATGGACTTGAGGATATGGGGAGGGGGAGGGGTGAGATGTGACAGGGTGAGAGAGTGTCATGGACATATATACACTACCAAATGTAAAATAGATAACTAGTGGGAAGCAGCCGCATAGCACAGAAAGATCAGCTCGGTGCTTTGTGACCACCTAGAGGGGTGGGATAGGGAGGGTGGGAGGGAGGGAGATGCAAGAGGGAAGAGATACGGCAACATATGTATATGTGTAACTGATTCACTTTGTTGTAAAGCAGAAGCTAGCACACCATTGTAAAGCAATTATACTTCAATAAAAATGTTTAAAAAAAAAAAAAAAGAAAGAAATGAAAAAGAAATGAAGGAATCAACAGCAAAGATCAATAAAACTAAAAGCTGGTTCTTTGAGAAGATAAACAAAATTGATAAACCATTAGCCAGACTCAAAAAGAAAAAAAGGGAGAAGACTCAAATCAATAGAATTAGAAATGAAAAAGGAGAAGTCAAAACTGACACTGCAGAAATACAAAGGATCATGAGAGATTACTACAAGGGACTATATGCCAATAAAATGGACAACCTGGAAGAAATGGACAAATTCTTAGTAAAGCACAACCTTCCGAGACTGAACCAGGAAGAAATGGAAAATATAATCAGATCAATCACAAGCAATGAAATTGAAATTGTGATTAAAAATCTTCCAACAAACAAAAGCCCAGGACCAGATGGCTTCACAGGTGAATTCTATCAAACATTTAGAGAAGAGCTAACACCTATCCTTCTCAAACTCTTCCAAAATATAGCAGAGGGAGGAACACTCCCAAACTCATTCTATAAGGTCACCATCACCCTGATACCAAAACCAGACAAAGATGTCAAAAAAAAAAGAAAACTACAGGCCAATATCACTGACGAACTTAGATGCAAAGATCCTGAACAAAATACTAGCAAACAGAATCCAACAGCACATTAAAAGGATCATACACCATGATCAAGCGGGTTTATCCCAGAAATGCAAGGATTCTTCAATATATGCAAATCAATCAATGTGATAAAACATATTAACAATTGAAGGAGAAAAACCATATGATCATTTCAATAGATGCAGAAAAAACTGTCGACAAAATTCAACACTGTTTATGATAAAAAACCTCCAGAAAGTAGGCATAGAGGGAACTTTCCTCAACATAATAAAGGCCATATATGACAAACCCACAGCAAACATCATTCTCAATGGTGAAAAACTGAAACCATTTCCACTAAGATCAGGAACAAGACAAGGTTGACCACTCTCACCACTATTATCCAACATAGTTTTGGAAGTTTTAGCCACAGCAATCAGAGAAGAAAAAGAAATAAAAGGAATCCAAATTGGAAAAGAAGAAGTAAAGCTGTCACTGTTTGGCAGATGACATGATACTATACATAGAGAATCCTGAAGATGCTACCAGAAAACTACTAGAGCTAATCAATGAATTTGGTAAAGTAGCGGGATACAAAATTAATGCACAGAAATCTCTTGCATTCCTATACACTATTGATGAAAAATCTGAAAGAGAAATTAAGGAAACAATCCCATTTACCATTGCAACAAAAAGGATAAAATACCTAGGAATAAACCTACCTAAGGAGACAAAAGACCTGCATGCAGAAAACTATAAGACACTGATGAAAGAAATTAAAGATGATACAAATAGATGGAGAGATATACCATGTTCTTGGATTGGAAGAATCAACATTGTCAAAATGACTCTACTACCCAAAGCAATGTACAGATTCAATGCAATCCCTATCAAACTACCACTGGCATTTTTCACAGAACTGGAACAAAAAGTTTCACAATTTGTATAGAAACACAAAAGACTCCAAAAGGCCAAAGCAATCTTGAGAACGAAAAACGGAGCTGGAGGAATAAGGCTCCCTGACTTCAGACTATACTACGAAGCTACAGTAACCAAGACAGTATGGTACTGGCACAAAAACAGAAATATAGATCAATGGAACAGTGTAGAAAGCACAGAGATAAACCCACGCACATATGGTCACCTTATCTTTGATAAAGGAGGCAAGAATATACAATGGAGAAAAGACAGCCTCTTCAATAAGTAGTGCTGGGAAAACTGGACAGCTACATTTAAAAGAATGAAATTAGAACACTCCCTAACACCACATACAAAAATAAACTCAAAATGGATTAAAGACCTAAATGTAAGGCCAGACACTATAAAACTCTTAGAGGAAAACATAGACAGAACACTCTATGACATAAATCACAGCAAGATCTTTTTTGACCCAGGTCCTAGGGAAATGGAAATAAAAACAAAAATAAACAAATGGGACCTAATGAAACTTAAAATCTTCTGCACAGCAAAGGAAACCATAAACAAGACGAAAAGACAACCCTCAGAATGGGAGAAAATATTTGCAAATGAAGCAACTGACAAAGGATTTATCTCCAAAATATACAAGCAGCTTATGCAGCTCAATATCAAAAAATCAAACAACCCAATCCAAAACTAGGCAGAAGACCCGAATAGACATTTCTCCAAAGAAGATATACAGATTGCCAACAAACACATGAAAGGATGTTCAACATCACTAATCGTTAGAGAAATGCAAATCAAAACTACAATGGATTCTAGCAAGATGGCGGAAGAGTAAGACGCGGAGATCACCTTCCTTCCCACAGATACATGAGAAATACACCTACACGTGGAACTGCTCCTACAGAACACCCACTGAACGCTGGCAGAAGACGTCAGACCTCCCAAAAGGCAAGAAAATCCCCACGTACTTGGGTAGGGCAAAAGAAAAAAGAAATAACAGAGACAAAAGAATAGGGACGGGACCTGCACCAGTGGGAGGGAGCTGTGAAGGAGGAAAGGTTTCCACACACTAGGAAGCCCCTTTGTGGGCAGAGACTGCGGGTAGCAGAGGGGGGAAGCTTCAGAGCCACGGAGGAGAGCGCAGCCACAGGGGTGCGGAGGGCAAAGCGGAGAGATTCCCGCACAGAGGAGCGGTGCCGACCAGCACTCACCAGCCCGAGAGGCTTGTCTGCTCAGCCGCCGGGGCGGGCGGGGGCTGGGAGCTGGGGCTCGGGCTTCAGTGCTAGCCGGGAGGGAGTCCGGGAAAAAGACTGCAGCTGTCGAAGAGGCAAGAGACTTTTTCTTGCCTCTTTGTTTCACGGCGCGCAAGGAGAGGGGATTCAGAGCGCCGCCTAAACGAGCTCCAGAGACGGGCGCGAGCCGCGGCTATCAGCGCGGATCCCACAGCAACAGGGACGCAGAGGGAAAAACGGAGAGATTCCCGCACAGAGGCTCGGCGCCGAGCAGCACTCACCAGCCCAAGAGGCTTGTCTGCTCACCCGCCGGGGCGGGCGGGGGCTGGGAGCTGAGGCGCGGGCTTCGGTCGGATCCCAGGGAGAGGACTGGGGTTGGCTGCGTGAACACAGCCTGAAGGGGCTAGCGCACCACAACTAGCCGGGAGGGTGCCCGAGAAACAGTCTGCGGCTGCCGAAGAGGCAAGAGACATTTTCTTGCCTCTTTGTTTCGCGGCGTGCAAGGAGAGGGGATTCAGAGCGCCACTTAAACGAACTCCAGAGACAGGCGCGAGCCGCAGCTATCAGCGCGGACCCCAGAGACGGGCATGAGACGCTAAGGCTGCTGCTGCCGCCACCAAAAAGCCTGTGGGCGAGCACAGGTCATTCTCCACACCGCCCCTCCCGGGAGCCAGTGCAGCCCGCCACGGCCAGGCTCCCGTAATCTGGGGACAACTTCCCCGGGAGAACACACGGCGCGCCTCAGGCTGCTGCAACGTCACGCTGGCCTCTGCTGCCTCAGGCTCGCCCGCCTCCTCCGTACCGCTCCCTCCCCCCGGCCTGACTGAGCCAGAGCCCCCGAATCAGCTGCTCCTTTAACCCCGTTATGTCTGGGCGGGGAACAGACGCCCTCAGGCGACCTACATGCAGAGGCGGGTCCAAATCCAAAGCTGAACCCCGGGAGCTGTACGAACAAAGAAGAGAAAGGGAAATCTCTCCCAGTAGCCTCAGAAGCAGCGGATTAAAGCTCCACAAACAACTTGATGTGCCTGCATCTGTTGAATACCTGAATAGACAACGAATCATCCCAAATTTAGGAGGTGGACTTTGGGAGCAGGATATATTAACTTTTCCCCTTTTCCTTTTTTAGTGAGTGTATATGTGTATGCTTCTGGGTGAGATTTTGTCTGTATAGCTTTGCTCTCACTGTTAGTCCTAGGGTTAGGTCCGTCCGTTTTTTTTTTTGTTTTTTTTTTACTTAAAAAAATTTTTTTTTCCCTAATAAATGTTTTCTTAATAATTTTTTCCTTATTTTCTATTTTTAAAAGAATTTAAAAAAATTTTTTTAAATAAGTTTTTCCATATTTTTTATTTTAAAAAATTAAAAAAATTTTTTTTCTTAATAAACTTTTTCTTAATAATTTTTTTCTTATTTTTAGTATAAAAAATTAATAAATCTATTTTTAAAAATTAAAAAAATTTTTTTTCTTAATAAATTTATTCTTAATAATTTTTTTTCTTATTTTTTATTATAATTGCTTTATTTTATTTTATTTTATCCTCTTTCTTTCTTTCTTTCCATTTTTTCTCCCTTTTATTCTGAGCCGTGTGGATGAAAGGCTCTTGGTGCTCCAGCCAGGCATCAGGGCTGTGCCTCTGACGTGGGAGAGCCAACTTCAGGACACTGGTCCACAAGAGACCTCCCAGCTCCACGTAATACCAAACGGCGAAAATCAGAGATCTCCATCTCAACATCAAGACCCAGCTTCACTCAACGACCAGCAAGCTACAGTGCTGGACACCCTATGCCAAACAACTAGCAAGACAGGAACACAGCCCCATCCATTAACAGAGAGGCTGCCTAAAATCATAATAAGGCCACAGACACCCCAAAACACACCACCAGACGTGGACGAGCCCACCAGAAAGACAACATCCAGCCTCATCCACCAGAACACAGGCACTAGTTCCCTCCACCAGGAAACCTACACAACCCACTGAACCAACCTTAGCCACTGGGGACAGATACCAAAAACAACGGGAACTACGAACCTGCAGCCTGTGAAAAGGAGACCCCAAACACAGTAAGATAAGCAAAATGAGAAGACAGAAAAACACACAGCAGATGAAGGAGCAGGGTCAAAACACACCAGACCTAACAAATGAAGAGGAAATAGGTAGTCTACCTGAAAAAGAATTCAGAATAATGATAGTAAGGATGATCCAAAATCTTGGAAATAGAATAGACAAAATGCAAGAAACATTTAACAAGGACGTAGAAGAACTAAAGAGTAACCAAGCAACGATGAAAAGCACAATAAATGAAATTAAAAATACTCTAGATGGGATCAATAGCAGAATAACTGAGGCAGAAGAACGGATAAGTGACCTGGAAGATAAAATGGTGGAAATAACTACTGCAGAGCAGAATAAAGAAAAAAGAATGAAAAGAACTGAGGACAGTCTCAGAGACCTCTGGGACAACATTAAACGCACCAACATTCGAATTATAGGGGTCCCAGAAGAAGAAGAGAAAAAGAAAGGGACTGAGAAAATATTTGAAGAGATTATAGTTGAAAACTTCCCTAATATGGGAAAGGAAATAGTTAATCAAGTCCTGGAAGCACAGAGAGTCCCATACAGGATAAATCCAAGGAGAAACACACCAAGACACATATTAATCAAACTATCAAAAATTAAATATAAAGAAAACATATTAAAAGCAGCAAGGGAAAAACAACAAATAACACACAAGGGCATCCCCATAAGGTTAACAGCTGATCTTTCAGCAGAAACTCTGCAAGCCAGAAGGGAGTGGCAGGATATACTTAAAGTGATGAAGGAGAAAAACCTACAACCAAGATTACTCTACCCAGCAAGGATCTCATTCAGATGGAGAAATTAAAACCTTTACAGACAAGCAAAAGCTGAGAGAGTTCAGCACCACCAAACCAGCTTTACAACAAATGCTAAAGGAACTTCTCTAGGCAAGAAACACAAGAGAAGGAAAACACCTACAATAACAAACCCAAAACATTTAAGAAAATGGGAATAGGAACATACGTATCGATAATTACCTTAAATGTAAATGGATTAAATGCTCCCACCAAAAGACACAGACTGGCTGAATGGATACAAAAACAAGACCCATATATATGCTGTCTACAAGAGACCCACTTCAGACCTAGAGACACATACAGACTGAAAGTGAGGGGATGGAAAAAGATATTCCATGCAAATGGAAACCAAAAGAAAGCTGGAGTAGCAATTCTCATATCAGACAAAATAGACTTTAAAATAAAGACTATTACAAGAGACAAAGAAGGACACTATATAATGATCAAGGGATCGATCCAAGAGTAAGGTATAACAATTGTAAATATTTATGCACCCAACATAGGAGCACCTCAATACATAAGGCAAATACTAACAGCCATAAAAGGGGAAATCGACAGCAACACAATCATAGTAGGGGACTTTAACACCCCACTTTCACCAATGGACAGATCATCCAAAATGAAAATAAATAAGGAAACACAAGCTTTAAATGATACATTAAACAAGATGGACTTAATTGATATTTATAGGACATTCCACCCAAAAACAACAGAATACACATTTTTCTCAAGTGCTCATGGAACATTCTCCAGGATAGATCATATCTTGGGTCACAAATCAAGCCTTGGTAAATTTAAGAAAATTGAAATCGTATCAAGTATCTTTTCCGACCACAACGCTATGAGACTAGATATCAATTACAGGAAAAGATCTGTAAAAAATACAAACACATGGAGGCTACACAATACACTACTTAACAACGAAGTGATCACTGAAGAAATCAAAGGGGAAATCAAAAAATACCTAGAAACAAATGACAATGGAGACACGACGATCCAAAACCTATGGGACGCAGCAAAAGCAGTTCTAAGAGGGAAGTTTATAGCAATACAAGCCTACATCAAGAAACAGGAAACATCTCGAATAAACAACCTAACCTTGCACCTAAAGCAATTAGAGAAAGAAGAACAAAAAAACCCCAAAGCTAGCAGAAGGAAAGAAATCATAAAGATCAGATCAGAAATAAATGAAAAAGAAATGAAGGAAACAATAGCAAAAATCAATGAAACTAAAAGCTGGTTCTTTGAGAAGATAAACAAAATTGATAAACCATTAGCCAGACTCATCAAGAGAAAAAGGGAGAAGACTCAAATTAATAGAATTAGAAATGAAAAAGGAGAAGTAACCACTGACACTGCAGAAATACAAACGATCATGAGAGATTACTACAAGCAACTCTATGCCAATAAAATGGACAACGTGGAAGAAATGGACAGATTCTTAGAAATGCACAACCTGCCGAGACTGAACCAGGAAGAAATAGAAAATATGAACAGACCAATCACAAGCACTGAAATTGAAACTGTGATTAAAAATCTTCCAACACACAAAAGCCCAGGACCAGATGGCTTCACAGGCGAATTCTATCAAACATCTAGAGAAGAGCTAACACCTATCCTTCTCAAACTCTTCCAAAATATTGCAGAGGGAGGAACACTCCCCAACTCATTCTACGAGGCCACCATCACCCTGATACCAAAACCAGACAAAGATGTCACAAAGAAAGAAAACTACAGGCCAATATCACTGATGAACATAGATGCAAAAATCCTCAACAAAATACTAGCAAACAGAATCCAACAGCACATTAAAAGGATTATACACCATGATCAAGTGGGGTTTATTCCAGGAATGCAAGGATTCTTCAATATACGCAAATCAATCAACGTGATACATCATATTAACAAATTGAAGGAGAAAAACCATATGATCATCTCAATAGATGCAGAGAAAGCTTTCAACAAAATTCAACACCCATTAATGATAAAAGTCCTGCAGAAAGTAGGCATAGAGGGAACTTTCCTCAACATAATAAAGGCCGTATATGACAAACCCACAGCCAACATTGTCCTCAATGGTGAAAAACTGAAACCATTTCCACTAAGATCAGGAACAAGACAAGGTTGCCCACTCTCACCACTATTATTCAACATAGTTTTGGAAGTGTTAGCCACAGCAATCAGAGAAGAAAAAGAAATAAAAGGAATCCAAATCGGAAAAGAAGAAGTAAAGCTGTCACTGTTTGCAGACGACATGATACTATACATAGAGAATCCAAAAGATGCTACCAGAAAACTACTAGAGCTAATCAATGAATTTGGTAAAGTAGCAGGATACAAAATTAATGCACAGAAATCTCTTGCATTCCTGTATACTAATGATGAAAAATCTGAAAGTGAAATTAAGAAAACACTCCCGTTTACCATTGCAACAAAAAGAATAAAATATCTAGGAATAAACCTACCTAAGGAGACAAAAGACCTGTATGCAGAAAATTATAGGACACTGATGAAAGAAATTAAAGATGATACAAATAGATGGAGAGATATACCATGTTCTTGGATTGGAAGAATCAACATTGTGAAAATGACTCTGCTACCCAAAGCAATCTACAGATTCAATGCAATCCCTATCAAACTACCAATGGCATTTTTCACAGAACTAGAACAAAAAATTTCACAATTTGTATGGAAACACAAAAGACCCGAATAGCCAAAGCAATCTTGAGAACGAAAAATGGAGCTGGAGGAATCAGGCTCCCTGACTTCAGACTATATTACAAAGCTACAGTAATCAAGACAGTTTGGTACTGGCACAAAAACAGAAATATAGATCAATGGAACAGGATAGAAAGCCCAGAGATAAACCCACGCACATATGGCCACCTTATCTTTGATAAAGGAGGCAAGCATATACAGTGGAGAAAAGACAGCCTCTTCAATAAGTGGTGCTGGGAAAATTGGACAGGTACATGTAAAAGTATGAAATTAGAACACTCCCTGACACCATACACAAAAATAAACTCAAAATGGATTAAAGACCTAAGTGTAAGGCCAGACACTATCAAACTGTTAGAGGAAAACATAGGCAGAACACTCTATGACATAAATCACAGCAAGATCCTTTTTGACCCAGGTCCTAGAGAAATGGAAATAAAAACACAAATAAACAAATGGGACCTAATGAAACTTAAAAGCTTTTGCACAGCAAAGGAAACCATAAACAAGACCAAAAGACAACCCTCAGAATGGGAGAAAATATTTGCAAATGAAGCAACTGACAAAGGATTAATCTCCAAGATTTACAAGCAGCTCATGCAGCTCAATAACAAAAAAACAAACAACCCAATCCAAAAATGGGCAGAAGATCTAAATAGACATTTCTCCAAAGAAGATATACAGATTGCCAACAGACACATGAAAGAGTGCTCAACATCATTAATCATTAGAGAAATGCAAATCAAAACTACAATGAGGTATCATCTCACACCAGTCAGAATGGCCATCATCAAAAAATCTAGAAACAATAAATGCTGGAGAGGGTGTGGAGAAAAGGGAACACTCTTGCACTGTTGGTGGCAATGTAAATTGATACAGCCACTGTGGAGAACAGTATGGAGGTTCCTTAAAAAACTAAAAATAGAACTACCATACGACCCAGCAATCCCACTACTGGGCATATACCCTGAGACAACCATAATTCAGAAAGAGTCATGTACCAAAATATTCATTGCAGCTCTATTTACAATAGCCAGGACATGGAAGCAACCTAGGTGTCCATCATCGGATGAATGGATAAAGAAGATGTGGCACATATATACAATGGAATATTACTCAGCCATAAAAAGAAATGAAATGGAGGTGTTTGTAATGAGGTGGATGGAGTTAGAGTCTGTCATACAGAGTGAAGTAAGTCAGAAAGAGAAAAAGAAATACAGTATGCTAACACATATATATGGAATCTAAGGAAAAAAAAAAAAATGTCATGAAGAACCTAGTGGCAAGACGGGAATAAAGACACAGACCTACTAGAGAATGGACTTGAGGATATGGGGAGGGGGAGGGGTGAGATGTGACAGGGTGAGAGAGTGTCATGGACATATATACACTACCAAATGTAAAATAGATAGCTAGTGGGAAGCAGCCGCATAGCACAGGGAGATCAGCTCGGTGCTTTGTGACCACCTAGAGGGGTGGGATAGGGAGGGTGGGAGGGAGGGAGATGCAAGAGGGAAGAGATATGGGAACATATGTATATGTACAACTGATTCACTTTGTTATAAAGCAGAAGCTAACACACCATTGTAAAGCAATTATACTTCAATAAAGATGTTTAAAAAAAAAAATCAAAAAAAACAAAACAAAACAAACAAAAAAAAAAAAAAAAAAAAAAACTACAATGACGTATCACCTCACCCTGGTCAGAATGGCCATCATCAAAAAATCTACAAACAATAAATGCTGGAGAGGGTGTGGAGAAAAGGGAACCCTCTTGCACTGTTTGTGGGAATGTAAATTGATACAGCCACTATGGAGAACTGTATGGAGGTTCCTCAAAAAACTAAAAATAGAACTACCATATGACCCAGCAATCCCACTACTGGGCATATACCCTGAGAAAACCATAATTCAAAGAGAGTCATGTGCCACAATATTTATTGCAGCTGTATTTACAATAGCCAGGACAAGGAAGCAACCTAAGTGTCTATCGACACATGAATGGATAAAGAAGATGTTGTACATATACACAATGGAATATTACTCAGCCGTAAAAAGAAACAAAATTGAGTTATTTGTAGTGAGGTGGGTGGACCTAGAGACTGTCACACAGAGTGAAGTAAGTCAGAAAGAGAAAAACAAATACCGTATGCTAACACATATATATGGAATCTAAGAAAAAAAAAGATTCTGAAGAACCTAGGGGCAGGACAAGAATAAAGATGCAGACATAGAGAATAGGCTTGAGGACAAGGGGAGGGGGAAGGGTAAGCTGGGACGAAGTGAGTGAGTGGCATGGACATTATATACACTACCAAATGTGAAATAGATAGCTAGTGGGAAGCAGCCGCATAGCACAGGGAGATCAGCTCGGTGCTTTGTGTCCACCTAGAGGGGTGGAATGGGGAGGGTGGGAGGGAGACGCAAGAGGGAGGAGATATGGGGATATATATATATGTATGCCTGATTCACTTTGTTATGCAGCAGAAACTAACACCCCATTGTAAAGCAATAATACTCCAATAAAGATGTTTAAAAAAATGAAGATACCAGCATATAAAAGAAAAAAAAAAGAAAACCTATTAACGTTCCAGCATTTTCCTCTCCATGAGATTCATTTCTGACACGCGTGTGGTAACTTGCAGAGTGCTTCATTACAGCTCAGGGGTACAACCGATGCCACACAAGCCATTAAAAATAAGTTTGTGAGAGTACAAAAAAGAAACCTTTGTAGACGAGGGCCAATTTGTTTCGAAGGCAGTGCACTGTAAGAGCATTCACAAAGCGGCAAGCATTAGCTCAGATTCAAGCTATGCCGTTTTCACTCCTATTTTTAAATACCAAATAGAGAACTGGGAGAGTTGTTTCTTTGTGACAGCAGCTTTGGTTTCTGCCCTTATTTTCTGCCATTACAGCTCCAGTTAAGCGGTATGAACAGCCCTGTGTTTTTTGTCTTGGATAAAAATCCATAAAGCTGTGTTTGGCCAGGGTCCTAAGGAGAGTCATGATATTCTCTATCCCTCAGTTTCTTTATATTCAGAATATCTCCTATACAAAGTTCATAGGGTAGTTGGGATGGATGGGAAAGCTAATGAACATAATTATTATTGTAAGTAAAACATCAGTAGCCAGGTAGCGTACAAAGAATTATTTCTGTTGTTATTAATGCAAGCAAATTTATAATTTGCCACCTCAAGACACCCCCATTGTTCTTCCTAATTGATTGCATATTCACTGTACCTGCAAGTTCCAAGTTAAATACCTTTGGATCAGGGTTTCTCATTCTCAGTATTCTTGACATATTAGACTAGATAATCTTTTTTGAGGTGGACTATCCTGTGTATCTTAGGATATTTCACAGACTCCTTGACCTCTACCCATTAGATGCCAGTATCCCTCTCTGCTACCCAATTATAACAACCAAAAATGTCTCCAGATAATGCCAAATGTCCCCAGATAATGCCAAATGTCCCCTGGTGGACTAAATCACCAAGTAGAGAACCACTTCTTTGGAGTTAATCAAACTGGTATTGTCACTGGTTGCATTTATTAAAAGTGGAGAACAGCAAGAGCAATTTAGCTAGTGAAAGCTATAGAAACAAGTGGGAACACTCTAAGATTTGTACAAGGCGGATATGAACCAAACCTGAAAGCTAACAGCGGCCACTAAAGTCAAGAATGAGGCTGAGGCTGTCAACAGAAATTTTAGATCAGGATTTGGGGGGAGATATGAAGGTAGTTCAGAATGGTCCCCAGAATTGCAGGCATATGTCTACTGAAAAGTGGAAAATCCCTCCCCGCTCCAGGGGCCTGAGGAAAAGAAAGAAAAGTACCAAGGACAGAACTGGTCAAAGGGAAGATGAAGACAGGGAAGAGAAAGGGCTTTCATATTGGGCAGAGGGTGACTGAAGAGGAAAGAAGACAGGGAAAAATATGTGGAAAATAAGATAAGTGAATAATAAAGTGAGAGAAGGAAGAGCAGGAAAGAAACAAAATTGACAATGAACACAGAGGAAAGAAATGGTAGGAAAGCCTAAAGATATAAAGATATTCTTGCTTCTGAGCTTATCTGGACCCACCTGAACCTCTGCTCTGACCTCCCACCTTGTAACTATATCCTTCCCGTTGCTATTGTGGCCCTTGATCAACTGCAATGGTAGTGTGAAAATCACTTTGAACTGTAGTGCACAGGTTAAAAGGTAAGAGTGATAAAATAACTATAGTTGCAATATTTTGTTAGTTAATGTACAATATAAAAAGATATAAATTATGACAGCAACAACAAAAAATAGGAGACAGGCAAGTAAATATGTAGAACTTTCTTATGCAATTGAAGTTAAATAGTTATCAGGTTAAACTAGGCTGTTATAAATATAAAATGCATTATGAAAGCCTCATGGCAATCACAAAGTAAACAAACATAATAGAAACACAAATGATAAAGAGAAAAGAATTAAAGCATAACACTACAAAAAGTCATGAATTCACAAAGAAAGACAACAAGAGAGGAAGAAAGGAACTGCAAAACAATCAGAAAGTAATTAGCAAAATCTCAAAAGTAAATCTTTACCTATCAGTAATAATTCTAAATGTAAATGGTTAAATTCTCCAATTAAAAGACAGAGTGGCTGAAAAGAAAACAAAAAAAACAAAAAAAAAAACTATATGCTGCCTACAAGAGATTCATTTAAGCTTTCTTTATTGACACTCACAGGCTGAAAGTAAATGGATGGAAAAAGATATTCCATAAAATTAAAACCATTGTAAATCAACTATACCCCCATAAAAATTTTTTTAAAAAAGAAACAAAAAATTTTAAATGAAACAGGAGATATTACAACTGATACCTCAAAAATACAAAGGATCATAAGAGACTACTATGAACAATTATACACCAACAAATTAGATAACCTAGAAAAATGGATAAATTCCTAGAAACATACAACTTATGAAGACTGAATCATGAAGTAATAGAAAATCTGAACAGACCAATAATGATCAAGGAGATTGAATCAGTAATGAAAATTTCCCAACAAATAAAAGCCGTGGACCATATGGCTTCCCTGGTGAATTTTATCAAACATTGAAAGAATTATTTCCAATCCTTCTCAAACTCTTCCAAAAAAACTGAAAAGGAAGGAACACTTCCAAACTCATGTTATGAGACCAGTATTACTCTGATACTAAGACCAGACAAGGACACTACAAAAAAAGAAGATTACAGGCCAGATATACAGACTCAGATATATATATACTCACCATTATATTGGGAAAATATGGTCTAGAATTACTAGACCACACAATTATTGTGTGTGAGTGGACGACTGTATAGCAAGTCCTTCTCTTAGCTTAGTGTCAGTGAGGTAGGGAGAAAAACTAAGAAATTATGAGATCTGAGATAATGTACATTAATGTTCTTTGGAAAAGCACAAATAGTCCTCAGTTTTCGCCTTCCTGGAAACTGAGTCATAGAGAAGATCATGTTTCCCACTAGAAAAATGAAATAATTGGTGGTTGCATTCCTGACCAAATATTCAGCAGCAAGGAAACCATAAATATGAATGACAACATGTCTCAGCCCTCAATGATAAACTCTCAAATTATTTAAAACACTAGGCTGATGCTTCAAGCCCCAGAAAAAAAATTGGTTGAAATGTATTGCTTGTCCTAAACAAGAAAACTCTGTAGTCAAAAGCAACAGTACAGAACAGAGTGATGGATCAATAAATACTTCTTGTGTAAGGCGTTATGACTGGTGCTGAAAGAAATTCAAAAGATAATTCCTACCCCCAAGGAGTTGACGTCTCATCAGGAATAATTACATAAGTAATTAAAATACAATGAAGGAAGGGTTTAGTACCAGAAGAGGGATGACAGTAACAGCCAGCATTTATTGAACACTTCCTATGTGCCTGGCACTGTTTGAATTGCTTTATCTGTATGAACTCATTTAATACTCAAATAAGCTTGCAAGGTAGGTACTAACATTAGCTCCTTTTTACAGGTGAGACAATGAAATGGTTAGATCACACAATTCAGATGTGGTAGAGGCAAAGTTAAACCCACACAACCTAGCTCCAAAACCCGCATTCTTAAAACAATCCTGTACTGCATCTCAGAAGAAATGAGCTATAGGAGTGAACCACTGAACAGATTACTTTTGGCTGGTGGAGAATCTGAGAAGGCTTTCTGGAAAAGTTGGAATTTGTGTTGGACCTAGAAGAATGGATATCTCTTGAATTTGCAGAAATACGGAGGAGAGCATTTTTTATTCTCTGAATAAAGATCGATAAATCCCTTTGTCAATCTTTATTCAGAGGATGGAGTATGTTTCAAAGAAGGCCCCTCACACTTACCTGTCTGTAGCCTCTAAATTGGTGATTGGCATCCCCATTTACCTAGTGCCTAAGATAATTCAGAATATAATCTGATTCCCTTCTCCACTCCATCACCCACTATCACCACCCACACACATTCCAAATCCTCTCTCTCTTTCCTCTCCCCTCCCACTCCCACTGCCTCAGTTTAAGCCCTGTGACTCCCCACCTGCGCCATGAAGTAGTCTCCTACCTCGAGTCTCTGTCTTCAGTCCCAAAACGCTTCAGTCTAGTCTCCACGTCAGTGCCAGAGTATTTTCTAAAATGTTATCTGGTCAAAGTGCTTCCCCACCCATAGGATTAATCCAAATTTGTTACTGAGGCATAAAAACCCACTTATGATCTAGCTCCTACCTAGCCACATCTTCTGCCATTTCCCCATAGGTAGCCTATGTTCCAGCTGCACTGAACTACTTGTTCTCCGAAGGTATAAGGTTCTCTACAGACAGCTCTCTACCCTAAAAATTCTTCCCCACCCACCCCTCCAACCCTCAACCTCTGAAAATTCCTGTTCAAGTGATTAAGCCTGCATTCTTCCTCTGGAAGTCTTCAAAGACCACCTAATGCAGGTTATGCATTTTGTCTAGGTTCCCAAAGAATGTTATTTGAGGCTCTATTTCCCACATCATATTGTAATTGTTTTCACATGCTTCACTGACCAGACTGTACGCTCTTTAGAGGCTTTGCAACTAACTCACTCTTACCTGTATTTCCTGGTACTCACCCTATGTTTGTTAAGTGAGTGAATGATTTATTGGGTTCTAGAATTCTGGGATCATGGACACACAGCCAGCTGCAGCCTATCTTAACCACCCTCTTCTTTAATGGAAGGCTCATTACTTTCTCCACTCTCTCTCTTCTTAAATCAAATTATGATAGCAAGATAATTACATATTACTATCATTACTAATATCTTTGTGTTATCATTTTTAAAACTGCAAGACAGAGAAGCTAGTTTAAAATGTTTAAAAACTGGTTAATCCAGATTGAAGAAAGAGATTTATACATTTTATTTAAATCCACGGTGTGCCAAACCCTTGAGAACTGGCAATGACATCTCCATAGCAAAGGGAAGGTCACAATTATAACATAAAATTGTTTGACATACAGATTCTGTTCATAATCTGGCAATATAAATTTACACATTGATTTTTAAGATATATCTTAGTCATTCTAGTTACTTAATCTTTCCAGTGATTTTCCTATCTGCTTTTTGTTTGCTTCTCTTCCTCCCTAACTTAAGCCCAATCTACCCACAGCCTTGGCTGAGGAGCTGCAGGAGCTGCAGGATTCCCTTTCCCTCTCTGTTTTTATACTTGGGATTACCCTTTCTTCTCTACTACAAACCCCGTAGCTTCCTGGGACTCCTCCATCCTCCAACACACAGGTGTTACTTCTCATCTTGCCCCAAAGCTGATTGATGGTGGGTCTTGCTTTGGGGTTGGTAGTGATGGTGTTTAGTACTAATGAGACTACCTACTAGTAACAGTTGTCATCGTTGCCATTGTTGTACTAGTAGTAGTAGTACTTTTTGAACATTTGCTATGTTTCAGACACTCTGCTAAGCAATTTTCATATGGGTTATCACTATTAAACTCTAATAGCACTCCTATGAAAGCTAGTAAGTGAAAAAGAACTCAAACTCAAACCCACACCTATCTGATGACAGGATAAAGAAGCAGCTCCTTGGTAGGGCAAATGTGAGAAGTTGTACCTCCTCTCCCAACCTGATTACAGGCTCTCCAGCCCCTCTTACCTTCTTACCACCTATCTCCCTGCTGGAACATACACTGAAAGAACTATCATTATGGTTGCTGCTCTCTTTCCTCTGCATTTCTACCTTTTCACTTTGCCAGGAGCTCCTGACTTCTATGCCATTTCTGCTGACCCTTTTTTGCATCTTTCTTTCCTGATCCCAGGTACATCTCTGCCAAATAAAGGCATTAAAACAACAGTGACAACCTTTCATTATTATCATTTTGCAAAAGAAACAGCATGTTTAACACCAAACTAGGCGGTCTCAGATTAAGGAATATTTCTTCAAATGGAATAGATTTACCTTTATAAAAAAAAATATAGGCTAAATATCATATATTAACGCATATATGTGGAATCTAGAGAAATGGTACAGATTAACCTACTTGCAGGGCAGGAATAGAGACTCAGACGTAGAGAATGGACATATGGACACAGGGTGGAAGGGGAGGGTGGGATGAATTGGGAGATTAGGATTGACATACATACAGTACCATGTGTAAAATAGGTAGCTAGTGGGAACCTGCTGTATAGCACAGGGAGCTCAGCTCAGTGATCTGTGACGACCTAGATGGGTGGGATGGGGGGAGGGCTGGGAGGGAGGCCCAAGAGGGAGGGGATATATGTATACGTATAGCTGATTCACTTCGTTGTACAGCAGAAACTAACACAACATTGTAAAGCAATTATACTCCAATAAAAATATATACATATATAGGCTAGATTCATCTTCCAACAAAGTCTCAATGCTAAAGCAATGTGGCCTCCACAGCCTCAACGCTTGGATTTAGAATAAACTTAAAACCAACTCACAAGCTCTCCTGTGCCAACCAGCCCTGCTACCCATCCTACCAGAGTGATGCCTCCACCACTCATGTCTCAGTGTACTCAAGACTCAGGAGAAATTTAAAGTAGCTTCTCTTCTCAAAAAGGTAGACATCCTTGGCTTGGATCACCTCCCCATGCTCTTTATTCTATTTATTCTTCAGAGTTAACTGCTCCTTTTCTGAGCTACTTCTGGGCCTTATGCATAATTCTGTTCCTTTTACATTATTTTGTGGTCACGGTTGGTTTGACTCCTCCACTGGACTGTGAGCTCCTTGAGGACAAGGGTGCTGTCACCTCATTGTGCTTCCACAGTGCCTAGCATACAGTAGACCTTCAATCTGACTGGTGACCAGACTGATCCCTCACAGTAGAGAAACCAGCTCACTAAATAAATTAGAGAAACAAAGAGTTCAATGAAGTGCTTTGTAGAATAATTTTGTTAATAACATAAGATGGCAATCATTTTTGAAACACAGTTATTAAATTGTTGTCTTATTTTCAGTAACAGTAGGTAAACATTCAATTCCTAGATCTACCCCTTTCCCACTGATGCCCCATAGCAAAGGAACAAAGCTAGAGACCAGAGGATTCTAATGGGGTCACTATTCTCTAAGGAGAACAGTAAGCATGGGCTCTCACCAATCACAATGGCAGCTAGAGATCTGCTAGTCACTAATGATAAGTCCATGTGGAATTAAAATTATGTCTTGTTCACTTTGGGAGGCCTCACTACTTAGTATGTAATCAAAGAGTATTTACTAGATAATGGATAGATCGAGTCTTGTGGAAGGACTGTGAGTGTTCGAGTTTCTGAGAGTAGAACAATAATCTTCAGTATTTTTGTTTGGAAGTGGTGGGCAGGAGAGGGAAGAAAATGAGATGAGGATGAGCTGATGGGTATAACTGATGCTCAGTGGTCTCACCTGAATTAAAGACAGCACTTCCACCCTGTGCTGTCCATTCATGCAAGTTTCTCAAAGACATCCACATTGACCAAAGGCTGTCTGCACTCAGCTACCCAGAATTAGTACTTTCTCAATGCATAAGCCAAGAAACATGCAGGATATGCAACTTGTGATTCATCTCTCTTCCATCTTCTCTTCTCCCTGGTTTCTATCTTCTCTGTTTATCATAGTGACTTATATTTATTCTTTATTCAAGTTCTAGAATTAAATACTCTGTCTGAAATACCACTGGGTACATTTTGAAGTTCCAACCACATGCCAGGCACTAGTCTAGGCACTGGGTATCCCTAATTTCATGGAGTTTATATTCTGGTGGGGGAGACAGATAATGAGCAAGGAAACAAATTAATGTGTAGAATTTCAGATAAACACTGTGAAGACAGAACAGCACAGTAATGGAATAAAGAATAACTGAGAAGGCAGGGTACAGTCACCTTATAAATATGATGGCCAGGGAAGATGTTTTTGAGGCAGTTCCAGTGCTGAAAAGAGCAATGATTCCTCCCCACCCCAGCCAACTTGCTCAAAGACATTTGTTAATCAAAGAATCATTCTCAGTTATATTCCCCTTCAGGGAAGGGTTTATGTCAAAGTACAGTGACATATACAGGAGATGTTCTGTAAATGACCATTGCCTAATTAATTTTCCTCTGATGTTCATTTAGGAGCCTGTTAACTAGAAAAACCATTGGGTTGCCCCAGTGAATCTCTGACAGTTTCAGAAGAAACTTATTCCTCATCAAAGATTTACCCAAAGTACCAGAGACCACCTGACAATGTGTTTTACTTTTGCTCACCCTAAATGCTCTTCACCCACTGGGATATTGTCTGTTGACATCCAACATCTGTTGTTCATTTTCAAACACTAATCCCTGTGGTGTGTCCTTTGGGTGATCAAGCTTACTCTAAAGCTCACTATAAAAAATTCAAGAAGATTGGGACTCTCCTATTTTTTCCATTGACATTTTTACCCCTCCTTTGATTTCAACTTGATTTTATTTTTCCTTTGCTTCCTTTTCTTCTATTTTACTACTTTCTTCAGGTAGGACTTCTACTTTCATCCAGGCATGCCATACAGCCTTGGTCATGTGCTTTCAAACTTATAAAACTCACAGAATTTGAGTAATTTTTTTTTAAGAAAAAAGCCTGTGTACTAGCATTATTTTAATAAAAAATAAAAAATTTAAAAGGTCAAATTTATCTTCCTGGGCAAGACATGTTTTTCATATTTAGGGTCTATCAAAAGTTGTACTTCAGAGGCCTGTCATAAACTCCTAGGTGTCAGGAACCCCTCCCTCATCAATGCCCTTTGAAGTAAGGAGTTTAGCCAAGGATAATAAAAATAATCATGCTTATATTTAAACCTGTCCAATACCCTTCATTCCAAGGCATAAGAACAACTTTCAAACAAATTAAACTCTGCAAGCACTTTTTCTCACAGATAAATACTATGATGAATAAGCAGCAGAGTGTGTCATCTGCCAGATACACAGTAAGAGCTGTGCTAAAAGTGAAATGTCTTCATGAACTACTTCTATTATACTTTCCCTCCTATTGCTTCTAACAGCCCCCCACCCCACCTTCCAATTTGCTCTTAAGTGGCTAATTGTGATATGAAAGGCTTCTCTCCACAAATCATTTCAATGATGATGCACTGAAGATTGTTAACCAATGTGTTAAAAGCCTACAACAGAATGGTTTCATTGGGAAGTATAATTTGCTTGACATTCTCATCTTTCCAGATGTTACGAAAGTTTCCTTTATTCACCAAGCCAAAGAACTGGGATATATAAATGGCTTTGAAATTGGCAGGTAATTTTGAAACAGTTACAAGAATGAAATCATGGGTTAATAGTAAAAGCGTTCTTTTGCTGAATCTTTCCGCATGCTCATAGGTTCCTATCTTCTGAGCCTTTGAAAATTCCAGGAGAATACTTTCCTATGAGCAAAGTCCTCAAAAGGTAACTTGTTCTTTGCTTCTGGTGCATTTCTTTATCCCCTAAGGTGCATAATAAGACTCTTCCTAAATCTTCAAAATCCCTAGTTTTATCACCAATAAATTAATCAAAAGCCATATGCTGTCTAATGAATCTCCCCAGGACATATCAGACTTCCATTTGCTCTACAATCTAAATACTGGGTAGCTCAAAGATTCCATGGAAGAGACGTAGGGCTGGAAGTTATACATATATATTCTTTTTCATTATAGGTTATTGCAAGATACTGAATATAGTTCCCTGTGCTATACAGTAGGACCTTGTTGTTTATCTATTTTATATATAGTAGTGTGTATATGTTAATCCCAAACTCCTAATTTATCCCTCCCACCCTTCCCCTTTGTTAACCATAAGTTTGCTTTCTATGTCTGTGAGTCTGTTTCTGTCTTATAAATAAGTTCATTTGTCTCATATTTTAGATTCCATATATAAGTGATATCATATGATGTTTGTCTTTCTTGTCTGACTTAACTTCACTTAGTATGAAAATCTCTAGGTCCATGCATGTTGCTGCAAATGGCATTATTTCATTCTTTTTTACGGCTGAGTAATATTCCATTGTGTGTATATATATATATATATACATATATATACGTATATATATATATATATATATATATATACGTATATATATATATCCGTTCATCTGTCAAAAGACATTTAGGTTGCCTGCCTGTCTTGGCTAAATAGTAAGGACTCCTTGTTTAATAAATTTAACACGAGAAAAGCATTTTTATCACCAAAGGAAGGGAAATCAGAGTACATAGCCTCTACTAACTCCATAAAAATGGGTTCATCAAGTTAAGAATTTCCTAATACAGAGATACCACTTTTCAGATCATTAGAGAGTACTTCCAATTGGAGGAAGATTTAGGTTGCTTTTCTCCTCCAGTAGAGGAACAGTTCTAGAAGCAGTCTGATAGGTTAGGGGAATTAATTCAGGTGGCCAGAGCAAGGGGTTTCCTGGTATGCACAGTGAAGCCTGTTCATGAAACATTCCCAACAGCCCACCCCATAAGGAAGTGCTGTCTCCGGGTCTGTCTGAGCACTGCTACGTTCTGGTTTCCTCCTTAATGTGGAAAACCTATGTTTCTGATTACTTCCCCAAATCTGGCATGAACTAACAGTGAGTAACATATTGCAAAAGAGCTCTGCGTTGGGCAGCCACGCAAGCTGCGGCCCTTCAGATACAGCGTGGCAACCCCAGGAAAGGGTCTGCTTTGCCCTCTGGCTCCCTCCAAGCCCACGTCCCAACAGCCTCTCTGCAGAGCAGTGCCAAGGGGACAGCTCACGCAGTGCCTCCCCACCTGCCCGCCCCACGCTGACCTTTCTAAGCTGCCCTTTCTCTTTGCAATGTCTCCAAGCTTTGTTTACACAGCAAATTTCATTCCATTAAAATGTTGAAGCCTCCTCCCAGATTATTAATCAAGATGTAAAATAAGATAAAACCTAATCCACAGTGCCTCAGCTATGAATGCTCAAAGCCAGGCTCATTAAACATATCTGTCAACGATGGATTGCACCAGCCTTAGGCCCCAAATTGATTGGAAGTTGGGGGAGGGGTGCAAAGCATTTGGTTGCACAATATATTCAAGAGAAGGAACTCTTTTTAAGGTGTGGCCAGGTAAGTCTGTTTAGAGATAACTATAGGCTATATAGTTTTATAGATTCTTTTCTCTGGTTGTTAATGGCAGCCAAAGAGATGGAGAAACAGATGTTGAGATGGGAAACAAAAATTCATGTACCATGTGTGAAAAGCTGAAAATCATTATGAATGGGAGTAAAGCAATATGCCACATTGGAAGCAAACCTAGTGAATTCCTGCATGGATTCAAACACTATTTACTTGTGTTAAAAAGAAGGAAAAATGTTGAATTCTGTTAAAGTGCTTAAAGTCACTTTTAGCTAAGGTTCTTATCTATCATCCTGTCATTAGCATCCTCACCACCAACCCCATCACGATATACTTTGTATTTACGTTGGGCTTTTCAAGTTCAAAGCACAAAGCACTCACATCAGGCAATTAATCACCTTGAGGGATCTGGGTTGGGTGGAATGCTTCCCAGCAAACGTACCCCTTAACGTGTCACTGGAGGATCCACTCGCCAGGAGTGTTCCTGGCCTACAAATTTGATGTCATATGTTGGCATTTTGTCAGATTTCAAATATACATTTTCCCCTAACAAACTGACAGCCCTATTTTCTGAATCAAAGGAAAAGTGATTTTACTGATCTTTTAGCATTAAGAATCACTCTCTCCATTCGGGTGTTTCTGGGTAGTAGCCAGAGTTTAGACACATCTAAAAGAGAGGGGGAAGAAAAGGATGGAGGAAGTAAAATTAAATAAATATATTAGTTGTTTTTCAATGAGAAAGTGAACGATAGAAAAAAAGTAATTAAATCTGAGGAGATTTATAATGGGAAACAGATGTCGGTGTGAAAGTAATTTGAAATAACCAAAGGGTTCCGAGACATCTTCCAAGAATATGTTTTAATACATAAACATTTAACAGCACAATAGCTAAGCCAAAATTGCCCAATTTCAAAACTTCACCTGCGTTCTTACGTTTACTTTTTATTCCTTGATTAACAAAGAAAAGGAGGGCTTCCCATATTTGAGCTGCTTATTAACAATTCTTTATTTATGATGGACAGGGAAACCAGGCATATCTGTTTCACTTTTCTGTCCTGGTAGGTTTCATATTCTGTTTCTAATTCCCATGCCCCCGTGCTGTTCTATTTGAATTTCCAATGCAGCAGAGGAAATGGCTTCTAAAATATTAAAATCCTGTTTTCATTGACTTTCTTTACGCTTTGTGACCACATTTCTACTCAGATCAGGTTTCACAGCTTTTAACTTTTCCAAGTCTAAATTTAAAGTTAGTGCAACTTCACGGTACCCCTTAAGGGGATAGCTCTTATAACAAGGGAGAAGCAGTCTGGAAACTGCAGAGAAGCCAGACCGATGGGGTGATTCTTTTTTTTCTTAATTTTACTCCTCTTTACAGACTTTTTGAAAGTGTTTCAAGCTAAAACTATACTTTAAACAGGGGTTCATTTGGGAAAGACATCAACCTGGGAAACGTCTCCAAGAAACAAACCTCACTGGGTTGACTTTGCCTGGAAAACAGTGTCAGCCACATCTCCAACCCTCACTCCAGGGTTTTTCTCCCTACCCCCAGTCTTGCCTTCTCTAGGTCCCCATCCTACATTGGAATCCTTCTTATTGTGTCTAACCCTAGGCCTTTATCGCTCCCTCCCTGAAGACCAAGCAATACAATCTAGAAAAATGAAGCAGACCATTCTCTCTGAGGGCATCAGTTCCTAAAACCCCAGTTCAGACCCTCAGAAAAACTCTCTGAGAAATTGAACTTGGGGCCTCTGGCATCTGCCCCAGGGAACTTGCTTGACTTTTCCCTAAGTCACAAGCCTCACTGTAATGTTATATATAGTTCTAATAATTAATGCCTGTATAGTATTTTATAGTTCATAAAGCCTTTTCATATCTTCACAAGAGCTCTGTGACAGAAGGTGGGCAGCTTTTGTTTTATCTACATTTCATAGATGAGGAAACTTTTTTTCAGAGAGACTGCATGAATTGTCTGAGATCATAAAGATAATTAGTAGAGAAGCCAGAGCTCCAGCTCAGGCCTCCTAGTTCCCAATCTTATTTTCCTTCCCCTACAAGCATGTGTGTTTCTATAATTCTCTTTCCTGAAAGTAGGATCATTCTCAGAAGCTTTTATTTTCCTGGTGCCTCCTCTTCATCCCAAGTACGAGAGGGCCAAAAAAAGTTTTGGGGAATTCACTCAGACCACAGTCACTCATCTTGTGTGCAGAGGGGTCCCATCTAAACTTTATCTCAACTCACTTCACTTTGATCTATGTTAGCCTTAGTTAAAGATGGTTTTCAATTCAAAAAATACTTGTGGAGTATATAGTCCAGGCACTGTACTAAGCTCTGAGGAGACAACATTAAATAAGACCAACCCCTAGCCAGCCAGTGAGGTGCTTACAGTCTAAATTAAATATACAATTACAGCCCAATATAACAAAATGGTCATGGAAGGCTTCCTGGGAAAAGGGACATATAAATTAAGGTCTGAAAAAATGAGTTAGCCAAGTGAAGAGGTGGGGAAAAAATATTTTTGGTTTAAATATATATACACACACACACACACACACACACACACACACATATCTCACTGAGGAGTTGCTTAATGGGTATAGAGTTTCAGTCTTGTAAGATGAAAAAGTTCCGGAGATTGGTTGCACAACAATGTGAATGTACTTAATACCAACTATACACATAAAAATGGTTAAGATGGTAAATTTTATGTCATGTGTATTTTACCAAAATTAAAAATAAAATATTTGGGTTTTTTTCAGCATGTATAATGATACAAATCCCAGTCCACCATTCCTGAACTTTTGGGCACTGAAATGTGACCTCTGGAATCAGTTTTTACTGATTTTCCTGGTGGGAAGTTTCAGTCTCACTTTTGGTCAACTCTGATAGGGGACAACCCTAAGTAAAAGGAGTACTCATTGTGATTTCCCCCAACTTCAGCCTCCTTTCACCCCACTCACAGCCTTGAGCTCCTCCAGACCTGCCCAGATGAACCAGGTGAAAGTGCAAACAAGAGAACATTTTTTTTCAGCTGAGACCATGCCAAGGAAAGGAGAAGATCTGGGCATGGTGATTTAAAATTGTGCCAAAAAGAAAAAAAAAACTGTGTAAAAAATAATTTAATTATCTTAAGAAAGCCATGCCTTGTAAGCTCACCTACTCCTAGGATTTTTGTTGCTGCTGTTGTTTTTTCATTGGCTTTTTTTTTTTTTTTAAATAAAGATCCTTCTGAGCATCTCCAGTTTGGATTGACAAGGGGAATACTTGTAGTGGCAAGGGGTCCATTTGTAGTGGTGGCACTGAAACGTGTCTGAAGCGCTGGGAAACGCTGACAGGGCTGAAACAGCGAGGAAGGTGACATGGGCCTAAAGTGACTGCTGGTCCCTTCCCACACAGGGTTAAATTATACTAGTCCAGCACACCAGGCACATTCCCGTTTTCCCAGAACACTGGGCAGAATTGCCAGCATTGGGATTTTCAGAAGTTGGAAACACTCTGAGGAAAATGTTAACAGAAGAAGGGAAGGGATACGCGAGAGCCATCTCACCTGGTCTCTCCCTGCCCCCTCCTTCCCTACCTTTTCCCATTTATACACTCCAGAAAACTGTGTGCTCCTCAGAGGCCAATAAACAACTGTAAGTAACCATATGGATTCTGAGGGAAACCAAACTTAAAACAGCAAGCCGAGCAACACTAAAAGCCTATCTGAGATTCTTAAATTCTATACAGTTCCCACCTAAGAAAGAAAAATCACAGTCAGCTGTGAGCTCAAGCAAGATTAAGGATCTTTCAAAGAGTTTCCATCGGCTTCAGGATAACAATCCAACCACCCTAGCATGGCATGCAGGACCTTTTGTGATCTGGCCCCTGTTTCATTTTTCCAGCCACATATATCACCACTCTCCTCTCACACTTACTCAAGCCAAACTGAACATAGTATTTGCAGTTCCCTGAACCTACCATATTATAGGTAAGCTGCCAAATATATGTATCTATATATACACATACACACACACATATACATATACATATTAATATATATACATTAAAACATATGTGTGTATATATATTATGATTCCTAGTAGATAGATGTTTCTTTTTTTATCTAAATTCCAGAAGGAGATTGGCAGCCCACATCACTTGGGTTCATGTCTCACAAGCCAGAACTAGTCCTAACTCTAGGCTGGGAAATGTAGTCTCTAGCTGGGTGTCCACATGCTCAGCTAAAACTTGGAAGGTTTAGTTCTAAAATGAAGGAAGGAACAGATGTTGGGAGACATTTAACAGTCTGCATTGTCTCCCATCTCTGTATCTTTACACAACTGCTTCCCTTTGTCAGATTGTCCCTTGCCTGGATAATTCCCCACATCCTTAGGTAGCTCTGACATCAGCTTCTCTGGGAGCAAACGCTTGCTCTGCATTCTTTGAGCATCTGTGCTTCTCTCTGCCCCAGCACTTATCCCACTCTTATTGTAATTGTCTACTTGTCAGCCTTCCTATCAGATCATGGGCTCAAAAGAACAGGGACTATGTCTTTTATTTTTACATTCACAGAGCTAAGGCTAGTGCATGGCTCATAGTGGGCACCCAATAAATGATTGTGGAATGAAGACATAAAACACAAGAAGAGCAGAAATTATCTGGAAATTCTAAGCAGGGTTCTGTTCCAGTTAATCTGGAAATTGTCATATTATTTCTTAAGAGTAATCATTTTAACTTTTTTTACCTGCTTCAATATGTCCATGGTTCCTAGTTGTGTCCATATTCCACATTAATTCTGATGCTTTGGAAAAAGTAAAGATTGTTTTTCAAAAACATGATTGAAATACTACAGGTAGCTAAGTGCGGGTATTAGATTAATTCAGAAGTGGGTTATTTGGAATTTGGAACAAATTTGTCATAAAAATATCTTATACATGGTGGTTGGGCATCCAACCAAGCCACAAAAAAACTAAAATTCATAATGTAACTAAACTCAGGTTCTTGCAATACTATGCAGAATGAGGGCGATTCTCTGGAGAACTCAGAGCTCCAATTTTGCCCCCAACCCAACTTTATACTTCCAACTGAGTTTGGGAGTGTCTTAGTTTAGGTTCTCCCAGAAGTAGGCCCTGAGAAAAGGACTGCAGTGCAGGTGGTATATTTTGGAGGTGCAGGGAACATATGTAGAGAAGTAGAAAGTGACACAGGGAAGAAAAGCAGCCAACATAAGGTGTGCTATTAAACCTGCTACCATGGAGAACAACTACCTGAAGTTTAACCCTACAAGGAAACTCTGGAAATGGGGTAAAATGCATGCTTCTAAATAATCCACCCAAGGGACAAGGGAATTGGGGTATTTATATATCAACTCCTGAGTCATTATTAGAGGGCCTGGGGGTGGGGGATGGGCACGTTGATTCCCTAATCCTGTATCCTTGGTTCCAGACAAACAAAGTCCTCAGGCACAGAAATACGGATAACTGGCAGTTGGAAGTCATCAGACACACACTAAGAGGTCTGAAGAAAATGCCAGCACTGGGGGGCGCCTTCAAGATGGCAGAGGAGTAAGACATGGAGATCACCTTCCTCCCCACAAATACATCAAAACTACATCTACATGTGGAACAACTCCTACAGAACACCTACTGAATGCTGGCAGAAGACGTCAGACTTCCCAAAAGATGCCCTCAGGCGACCTACATGTAGAGGCAGGGCCAAAACCAAAGCTGACCACAGGAGCTGTGTGAACAAAGAAGAGAAAAGGAAATTTCTCCCAGCAGCCACAGGAGCAGCAGATTAAACCTCCACAATCAACTTGATGTACCCTGCATCTGTGGAATACCTGAATAGACAACGAATCATCCCAAAATTGAGGCAGTGGACTTTGGGAGCAACTGTAGACTTGGGGTTTGCTTTCTGCATCTAATTTGTATCTGGTTTTATGTTTATCTTAGTTTAGTATTTAGAGCTTATTATCACTGGTAGATTTGTTTATTGATTTGGTTGCTCTCTTCCTTTTTTTTTTTAATATATACATATATTTTTCCAACATATATATCTTTTTTTCCTTTTTCTCATTTTGTGAGTGTGTATGTGTATGCTTCTTTGTGTGATTTTGTCTGTATAGCTTTGCTTTTGCCATTTGTCCTAGGTTTCTGACTGTCCGTTTTTTGTTTTTTATTTATTTTTTTTTTTAGAATAGTTTTTAGCATTTGTTATCATTGGAGGATTTGTTTTTTGGTTTGGTTGCTCTCTTCTTTCTTTCTTTCTTTTTTTAAATTACTTTTTAATTTTTTTCTTTTTAATAACTTTTTTCTAGTTTAGTAACTTTATTTTATTTTATTTATTTATTGTTTCTTTCGTTCTTTCCTTTTCTCCCTTTTCTTCTGAGCCATGTGGCTGACAGGGTCTTGGTGCTTTGGCCGGGTGTCAGACCTGAGCCTCTGAGGTGGGAGAGCTGAGTTCAGGACAATTGGTCCACAGGAGACCTCCCGGCCCTACATAATGTCAAACAGCAAAAGCTCTCCCAGAGATCTCCCTCTCAACGCTAAGACCCAGCTCCACTCAACGACCAGCAAGCTACATTGCTGGACACCCTATGCCAAACAACTAGCAACACAGGAACATAACCCCATCCATTAGCAAAGAGGCTGCCAAAAATCATAATAAGGTCACAGACACCCCAAAACACACCACTAGACGTGGACCTGCCCACCAGCAAGACAACATCCAGCCTCATCCACCAGAAAACAGGCACTAGTCCCCTCCACCAGGAAGCCTACACAACCCACTAAAACAACCTTACCCACTGGGAGCAGACACCAAAAACAAAGGGAACTACGAACCTGAAGGCTGTGAAACAGAGACCCCAAACACAGTAAGTTAAACAAAATGAGAAGACAGAGAAATATGCAGCAGATGAAGGAGCAATGTAAAAACCCACCAGACCAAACAAATGAAGAGGAAATAGGCAGTCTACCTGAAAAAGACTTCAGAGTAATAGTAAACATGATCCAAAATCTTGGAAGTAGAATGGAGAAAATATAAGAAACGTTTAAAAAGGACCTGGAAGAACTAAAGAGCAAACAAACAATGATGAACAACACAATAAATGAAACAAAAAATTCTCTAGAAGGAATCTATAGCAGAATAATAATTGAGGCAGAGGATAACAAAGTGACCTGGACGATAAAATAATGGAAATAACTACCACAGAGCAAAATAAAGAAAAAAGAATGAAAAGAACTGAGGACAATCTCAGAGACTTCTGGGACAACATTAAATGTACCAAAATTTGAATTATAGGGGTCCCAGAAGAAGAAGAGAAAAAAAAAGGGACTGAGAAAATATTTGAAGAGATTATAGTTGAAAACTTCCCTAATATGGGTAAGGGAATAGTCAATCAAGTCCAGGAAGTGAAGAGACTCCCATACAGGATAAATCCAAGGAGAAACATGCCAAGACACATACTAATCAAACCATCAAAATTTAAACACAAAGAAAAAATATTAAAAGCAGCAAGGGAAAAACAAGAAATAACATACAAGGGAATCCCCATAAGGTTAACAGCTGATCTTTCAGCAGAAACTCTGCAAGCCAGAAGGCAGTGGCAGAACATATTTAAGGTGATGAAAGGGAAAAACCTACAACCAACATTACTCTACCCAGCAAGGATCTCATTCACATTCGATGGAGAAATTAAAACCTTTAAAGACAAGCAAAAACTAACAGAATTCAGCACCACCAAACCAGCATTACAACAAATGCTACAGGAACTTCTCTAGGCAGGAAACACAACAGAAGGAAAAGACCTACAATAACAAACCCAAAACAATTAAGAAAATGGTAATAGGAACATACATATCAATAATTACCTTAAATGTAAATGGATTAAATGCTCCAACCTAAAGACATAGACTGGCTGAATGGATACAAAAACAAGACCCATATATATGCTGTTTACAAGAGACCCACTTCAGACCTAGGGACACATACAGACTGAAAGTGAGGGGATGGAAAAAGATATTCCATGCCAATGGAAATCAAAAGAAAGCTGGAGTAGCAATTCTCATATCAGACAAAATAGACTTTAAAATAAAGACTATTACAAGAGACAAAGAAGGACACTACATAATGATCAAGGGTTCAACCCAAGAAGAAGATATAACAATTGTAAATATTTATGCACCCAACATAGGAGCACCTCAGTACATAAGGTCTAACAGCCATAAAAGGGGAAATCGACAGTAACACAATCATAGTAGGGGACTTTAACACCCAACTTTCAGCAATGGACAGATCATCCAAAATGAAAATAAATAAGGAAACACAAGCGTTAAATGATACACTAAAAAGATGGACTTCATTGATATTTATAGGATATTCTGTCAAAAAACAACAGAATACACTTTCTTCTAAAGTGCTCATGGAACATTCTCCAAGATAGATCATATTTTGCATCACAAATCAAGCCTTGGTAAATTTAAGAAAATTGAAATCATATCAAGTATCATTTCGAACCACAATGCTATGAGACTAAATATCAATTACAGGAAAAAATCTGTAAAAAATACAAACATATGGAGGCTAAACAATACACTACTTAATAACCAAGAGATCACTGAAGAAATCAAAGAAAAAATTTAAAAATACCTAGAAACAAATGACAATGAAAACACGATGACCGCAATCCTATGGGATGTAGCAAAAGCAGTTCTAAGAGGGAAGTTTATAGTAATAAAATCCTACCTCAAGAAATAAGAAACATCTCAAATAAACAACCTAACCTTACACCTAAAGCAATTAGAGAAAGAAGACCAAAAAAACCCCAAAGTTAGCAGAAGGAAAGAAATCATAAAGATCAGATCAGAAATAAATGAAAAAGAAATGAAGGAAACGATAGCAAAGATCAATAAAACCAAAAGCTGGCTCTTCGAGACGATAAACAAAATTGATAAACCATTAGCCAGACTCATCAAGAAAAAAAGGGAGAAGACTCAAATCAATAGAATTCGAAATGAAAGAGGAGAAGTCAAAACTGACACTGCAGAAATACAAAGGATCATGAGAGATTACTACAAGGGACTATATGCCAATAAAATGGACAACCTGAAAGAAATGGACAAATTCTTAGAAAAGCACAACCTGCCAAGACTGAACCAGGAAGAAAAAGAAAATATAAACAAACCAATCAAAAGCACTGACATTGAAACTGTGATTAAAAATCTTCCAACAAACAAAAGCCCAGGACCAGATGGCTTCACAGGTGAATTCTATCAAACATTTAGAGAAGAGCTAACACCCATCCTTCTCAAACTCTTCCAAAATATAGCAGAGGGAGGGACACTCCCAAACTCATTCTACGAGACCACCATCACCCTGATACCAAAACCAGACAAAGACATCACAAAGAAAGAAAACTACAGGCCAATATCACTGATGAACATAGATGCAAAAATCCTCAACAAAATACTAGCAAACAGAATCCAACAGCACATTAAAAGGATCATACACCATGATCAAGTGGGGTTATTCCGAGTAATGCAAGGATTCTTCAATATATGCAAATCAATCAATGTGATAAAACATATTAACAAATTGAAGGATAAAAATCATATGATCATCTCAATAGATGCAGAAAAAGCTTTTGACAAAATTCAACACCCATTTATGATAATAACCCTCCAGAAAGTAGGCACAGAGGGAACTTACCTCAACATAATAAAGGTCATATATGACAAACCCACAGCCAACGTCGTTCTCAATGGTGAAAAACTGAAACCATTTCCACTACAATCAGGCACAAGACAAGGTTCCCCACTCTCACCACTATTATTCAACATAGTTTTGGAAGTGTTAGCCACAGCAATCAGAGAAGAAAAAGAAATAAAAGGAATCCAAATCAGAAAAGAAGAAGTAAAGCTGTCACTGTTTACAGATGACATGATACTACACATAGAGAATCCTGAAGATGCTACCAGAAAACTACTAGAGCTAATCAATGAATTTGGTAAAGTAGCAGGATACAATATTAATGCACAGAAATCTCTTGCATTCCTATAAACTAATGATGAAAAATCTGAAAGAGAAATTAAGGAAACACTCCCATTTACCATTGCAACAAAAAGAATAAAACACCTAGGAATAAACCTACCTAAGGAGACAAAAGACCTGTATGCAGAAAACTATAAGACACTGATGAAAGAAATTAAAGATGATACAAACAGATGGAGAGATATACCATGTTCTTGGATTGGAAGAATCAACATTGTGTAAATGACTATACTACCCAAAGCAATCTACAGATTCAATGCAATCCCTAGCAAACTACCAATGGCATTTTTCACAGAACTAGAACAAAAAAGTTCACAATTTGTATGGAAACACAAAAGACCCCGAATAGCCAAAGCAATCTTGAGAACGAAAAATGGAGCTGGAGGAATCAGGCTCCCTGACTTCAGACTATTCTACAAAGCTACTGTAACCAAGACAGTATGATACTGGCACAAAAGCAGAAATATAGATCAATGGAACAGGACAGAAAGCCCAGAGATACACCCACGCACATATGGTCACCTTATCTTTGATAAAGGAGGCAAGAATATACAATGGAGAAAAGACAGCCTCTTCAATAAGTGGTGCTGGGAAAACTGGACAGCTACATGTAAAAGAATGAAATTAGAACACTCCCTAACACCATATACAAAAATAAACTCAAAATGGATTAAAGACCAAAATGTAAGGCCAGGCACTATAAAACTCTTAGAGGAAAACATAGGCAGAACACTCTATGACATAAATCACAGAAAGATCCTTTTTGACCCACCTCCTGGAGAAATGGAAATAAAAACAAAAATAAACAAATGGGACCTAATGAAACTTAAAATCTTCTGCACAGCAAAGGAAACCATAAACAAGACGAAAAGACAACCCTTAGAATGGGAGAAAACATTTGCAAACGAAGCAACTGACAAAGAATTAATCTCCAAAATATACAAGCAACTCATGCAGCTCAGTATCAAAAAAACAAACAACCCAATCCAAAAATGGGCAGAAGACCTAAATAGACATTTCTCCAAAGAAGACTGGCAACAAACACGTGAAAGAATGTTCAACATCACTAATCATTAGAGAAATGCAAATCAAAATTACAATGAGGTATCCCCTCACACCAGTCAGAATGGCCATCATCAAAATATCTACAAACAATAAGTGCTGGAGAGGGTGTGGAGAAAAGGGAACCCTCTTGCATTGTTGGTGGGAATGTAAATTGATACAGCCACTATGAAGAACAGTACGGAGGTTCCTCAAAAAACTAAAAATAGAACTACCATACAGCCCAGCATTTCCACTACTGGGCATATACCCTGAGAAAACCATAATTCAAAAAGAGTCACGTACCGGGCTTCACTGGTGGCGCAGTGGTTAAGAATCCGTCTGCCAATGCAGGGAACACGGGTTCGAGCCCTGGTCTGGGAAGATCCCACATGCCACGTAGCAACTAAGCCCATGCACCACAACTATTGAGCCTGCGCTCTAGAGCCCACGTGCCACAACTACTGAAGCCTGAGCGCCCAGAGCCCGTGCTCCGCAATAAGAGAAGCCACTGAAATGAGAAGACTGTGCGCCGCAACAATGAGTAGCCCCCATTCGCTGCAACCAGAAAAAGCCCGCGCACAGCAACAAAGACCCAACACAGCCAAAAATAAAAATAAATAAATAAATAAATTTTTTAAAAAAGAGTCATGTACCACAGTGTTCATTGCAGCTCTATTTACAATAGCCAGGACATGGAAGCAACCTAAGTGTCCACTGACAGATGAATCGATAAAGAAGATGTGGCACATATATACAATGGAATATTACTCAGCTATAAAAAAAATGAAATTGAGTTATTTGTACTGAGGTGGATGGACCTAGAGACTGTCATACAGAGTGAAGTAACTCAGAGAAAAACAAATACCGTATGCTAACATATATATATGGAATAAAAAAAAAATGGTTCTGAAGAACCTAGGGGCAAGACAGGAATAAAGATGCAGACGTAGAGAACGGACTTGAGGACACAGGGAGAGGGAAGGGTAAGCTGGGACGAAGTGAGAGAGTGGCACTGACATATATACACTACCAAATGTAAAATAGATAGCTAGTGGGAAGCAGCCACATAGCACAGGGAGATCAGCTCGGTGCTTTGTGTCCACCTAGAAGGGTGGGATAGGGAGGGTGGGAGACGCAAGAGGGAGGAGATATGGGGATATATGTATGTGTATAGCTGATTCACTTTGTTATACAGCAGAAACTAACACACCATTGTGAAGCAATTATACTCCAGTAAAGATGTTTAAAAGAAAAAAAAATGCCAAGCACTGAGGAGTAGGAGAAAGGAAATAGTACCCTTATGGTACAGATATGACATTGAAAACAAAAGAGCAGTGACTCCACCACCCCATCCCCCCAAAAAAAATCTCTCAAAACTAAACTGAGAAATCTGAATATCTATCTCCAGGCTCAGTCCATTAGTGCGAGCCCAATCCTCTCCTGGCCCACACTGCTCTCAAGTGAGATTGATGTAAGGGGACTGGACTTTATAATTAGGAACACAAGCCTATAGTAAGAGTAAACTTTAGTGTAAAATAACAGTTAAATGGTCAATGAGAGGCAAGTTTCTCACTTTTTCTTTTGTAAAAGTAGCTCCATTTCTGTGCTTTCCCGGTGGCAGTTGACACCTCTAGAAAGCTGAGATGCCAGCTCATTAAAGGGCCCAGGCATTAGGGGATCACTTACCTACTACCATCCTTTTGCAACAACAGTAAAATCAATCTCTGCTGTTCAAATTGGGATCTCCTATTACATTAGAGTGCAGCAATCAAAGCAACAGTGGGGGAAATGCCAATGTTTGTAGAGCTGAGGAAATCCTATAGCTGGGCATATTGTAACAGGGAAGGCATGAGGGGGAGGCAGATCCCCACCTTGGGTAACTCAAGCCCCGCTCAGTGCCTCAGAGGAAGAGAGCCTGGTCTGGTTTTTGCCTGCCATCTGCACTGCCTGGGCCCTAGGCTGTTGTTACTTCTCTCTGTTTCAGCAACAGAGGCCAGGACAACTTGTCGTATCGATAAACAAGCTAACAACTCAAAAGGCTTTTTTTCTAAACTACTAACTTCACTGTGAATTGAACTAAAGAACTATCGAGCAAAGAGGGTTTTTCAGACTTGAAGAAAACCACTTCCCAGAGGGGAATCTCCACTGGAGAGTCACATGGGCTGGGAAGCGCTGGGAAAATGCAATCCTGATCAAAGGAAGCTCCTTCCCCTAGAATAAACCAAGGGCTGTGTTCTTAACCAGAGAAGGAAACTTACAATAGAAGTAATAATTAAGTACTGAAATTCATATGATATGGGTGGCAATGCAGGGATTTCACATTAAATGAAGCCTCAAATATTCATTCAATAACAGAAGTACCTTAGAACAATTTTTTTATTGGAGTATAATTGCTTTACAATGTTGTGTTAGTTTCTGCTGTACAGCGAAGTGAATCAGCTATATGTATACATATATCCCATCCCTCTTGGACCTCCCTCCCCCGCCCCATCCCACCCATCTAGGTCATCACAGAGCACCGAGCTGAGCTCCCTGTGCTATACTGCAGGTTCCCACTAGCTATCTATTTTACACATGGTAGTGTATTTATGTCAAACCAAATCTCCCAATCCATCCCACCCTCCCCTTCCCCCTCCCCTGTGTGCACATATCCATTCTTTACATCTGAGTCTCTATTCCTGCCCTGCCAATAGGTTCATCTGTACCATTTTTCTAGATTCCACATACATGCATTAAGTTGGTGGGAATGTAAATTGATATAGCCACTATCGAGAACAGTATGGAGGTTCCTTAAAAAACTAAAAATAGAACAATTTTTGAACTATCTTACTTAGACTCATTTTTCCCCTAAAGAATTATTTAATCCATATACATGAAAAAGCAAGTTTTCTCTGTTATAAAACAAGACATATGATTTCCCCTCACACACACACGATACTTGTTTTTTGTATATATTCTTTTTATATTTTCTTTTACATTCTCACGCTATGTGGATTTTTACTGATCCAATGCCATTATGTTTTTTTAAATTGCATTAAACTACTTATCATAAAAATCTCCAATTTTATGTGCACATTTGAATGATTTTTTTAGTAAGTTTGCCAAGTTGTGCAACCATCCCAATAATCCAGTTTTAAAACATTTTCATCACCCCAATGAGATCCCTCATAACCATTTACAGTTACTTGCTGTTCCCACACCCAGGCTCTGGCAAGCTCTAATCTCCTTTCTGCTTCCATAGACTTGTCTTTTCTGAATATTTCATGTAGATCATAATATGTGGTCTTCTGCATATGACTTTTTTCACTTAGCATAACGTTTTTAAGGTTCATCCATGTTGTAAGTCTATATCAGTACCTCATTCCTTTTTATTGCTGAATAGTATTCCATTATACAGATATGACACATTTTGTTTAATCCATTTACCAACTGATAAATATTTGGGGTGTTTCCACTTTTTGGCTATTATAGATAACACTGCTATGGACATTCCCATGCAAGTCTTTATTAATAATACTGCTATGAACATTTGTGCATAAGTCTTCATGTGGACATATGTTTTTATTTCTCTTCAACTCATTTTAAAGCAGAGAAAATGAAGAACACAGAGATAAAAGAAAAAGAGCCTTCTTGTTTAGACTTAGAGTAAGTTTATACAATGTTTTCAATTGTTTAAGGAACTACTGCACTTTAAGAAAAAAAACTTTTTTAATATAAAATAACATACACATTGAAGAAAATTTGGGAAATAAAGAAATATAGCACCTATCAACCCAACATTCAGACATGATTACTACTGAAATTTTAATGACTTTTCTTTCAGTCTTTTTATTTATTTATTTGTTTGTTTGTTTGTTTGTTTATTGGCTGTGCCATGAAGCCTGTGGGATCCCTTAGTTCTCCGACCCAGACCCTCAGCAGTGAAAGCACAGCGTCCTAACCACTGGACCACTAGGGAATTCCCCAGTCTTTATTTTATACGTATGTATTTTTACACAGTTTATCTCATACTGTATATGCAGTGTTTTATCTTGCTCTTTAAACGAGTATTTCACATAGCACATTTAAATGACTGTATAATATTCCATCATATGTGATACACCATCTTTTATTTAACCATTTCCCCATTGTTCAACATTTAGGTTCATTTATTCAGTAAATATTTATTGAATGCTTAATGTGTACCAGAAACTATACTAGGCACTAATGATATAGTAATGAGCACAAACAAGCATAATCACTGTCTTCATGGAACTTATAGTCTAACATATCACTATTATAAATAATGTGATTAAAATCCTCAACACAAACCTGTATTCTCATTTTATATTAATTTCTTAGGACTGAACCTTAAAGGTAGAACTTTTGGGTGAAAGAACATTAATATTTTTAAGACTCTTAAGAAATATTGACAAGTTGCTTTCCAGAAAGGTCATACAAATTTGCATTCTTATTGGCAGTGTATAACAGTAGCCATCTCACCATTTCTTTGTCAATGCTGCATTTTTTTTAAAGATTTTTTGATATGGACCATTTTTAAAGTCTTTATTGAATTTGTTACAGTATTGCTTCTGTTTTGTGCTTTGGTCTTTTGGCCGCGAGTAATGTGGGATCTTAGCTCCCCGACCAGGGATCGAACACGCACCCCCTGCATTGGAAGGCAAAGGCTCAACCACTGGACTGCCATGGAAGTCCCAATGCTGCATTTTTAACAAAGCTTCCAGCTGCTTCAAAATCTTTTTGGAAATGGACAGGAATATTTCCATATTAATAAAATTCAACTCTTCTATCTCCCATTTTCAAACTTCTATTTATTCACTACTACAAAGTCATCTTCTTTAGCTGATAACACAGCTAAAGAAAACTTTGATGACTAACAAATCTTGTATAACAGAAGTTTTCCCAAACACCTGTCCATGTAGCAATTTATTTTCTTAATAAAGATCTTTTCCCTTTGGAGATACCACTCACTTACCTTTGATACCTCTAGCATATTAAATAATTTAATATAATTTTCAAAATGTACTGGTAGTTAGGATTGGAATATTTGGGGGATGCCTTTTCTCTAAGATTGAAATTTGGAGGCAAGCTCTAGACAATTATCCAAGCAACTGGGGGAGCAATCTGAATGATTTCATAAGCTATAATAATGGTTTAGATATGATAATTTACAAAAGCTGAAGGCAACTTTTGTCTTCAGCTACAGAGTGGTTTCTCTAGTATCCTGACTGAGCTTTCTTTTGATATTTCAGAACTGTCCATAGCTTCAATTCGCAGTCCCAGCAGACTTATGGAATTCTTTATCAAAACAATAACCAACATATGGGGGGCAAGGAGAGAAATTAGTGAGGACCTCTGGAATCAAATTTAAAACAAATGAATTTAAAAGCAGATGAAACAAATACATGACTTACTCTATGTCAACATTCTAAAAAACAGAATAGTATACTTCACTGAATGGTTATAGAATCACTAGCTCAAGTTGAAAGAAACCTCACAAATCTGTAGCCCAACCCTCTCTTATTTTACAACTACAACTCATGAAAATGAAATGAAATGACCTATCTGTGGTCCCACAGCAATGCATAAAAGAGACAGAACTTCAACCAAGGACTTTTGCTCCAAAACCAGATTTAGTCACCATGCAACAATTTTGACTTCTCAGCAAGCTCTGTTTTTCTTTTTTGGCCTTGCCACGCAGCATGCAGGATCTTAGTTCCCGCACCAGGGATCGAACCCCAAGACCCATGCAGTGGAAGCGCGGAGTCTTAACCACTGGACCACCAGGGAAGTCCCTCAGCAAGCTCTTAAAATGATATTCTCCCTGTAAAGGAAATGGTAAATAACAGTAGCTACCATTTACTTTATTAAATATTTTCAATGTACGAGGCTCTTTGTATACACTTTCTCACTTAATCCTCACAGCCTCCCTATGGTATGCAGCAAATGAGGAAAATGAACTAAGAGCAATTAAGTGATTTGCTCAGAGTCACACAGTTAGGAAGTACTATACACAAGGACTGGAACCTAGACTGTGCTACATGAAGTGTGGTCCGTAAGACCAACTTATTAGAAATCAGAATTTCAGGCCCCACCCAGACTTATTGGTCATAGTCTGACCTTTAATAAGATTCTCCAGTAATTCATATGCAATTGAAGTTTGAGAAGCAATGGTAAAACCCAAAGGTTAATTTTCTTAACGATTTCACAGTACTACCTCAAACGTCTGGAAAAGTCAAGGAGACTATTAAAA
Source organism: Eubalaena glacialis (assembly GCF_028564815.1). Lineage (NCBI taxonomy): Eukaryota > Metazoa > Chordata > Mammalia > Artiodactyla > Balaenidae > Eubalaena > Eubalaena glacialis. Next base: position 72,468,836 of record NC_083723.1, on the reverse strand, counting down.
GTAATTGTGTAGACATCGCATAACCAAGAATTAAAAACAACCCACTGCCTTAAGAACTTTTAAACATTAACATTCAACTCTAAAAGGAAAACTGCAAATGACCAGTATCTAAAACCTGCAGAGCACACAATGTTCAGTACCATCAAGTGGTATATTTCTATCAATTCCAACAAAATTTTAACCTACAAAACAAAAGAAATAAAATTTTAATCTACAAAAGCATAGAAATTCTGATATTGTATTAATGGGAATCTCACAAATATGTGAAAACCTGGTGAGTTTATGGGCAAAGCTTCAATTCTCAATTTTCTATCTTATTTCCCTCCCTTAACATGGGAGGAAGAAGAGTAACTCCCATTTGAAAAAGAATTGAAAAACCATAAAGTGTTGCATCTAAGAAAAATTATCACAAATATATTCAGATGGTGTTCTCATTAGGTAATAAGGACTAAAAGAACATTTAAAACCTGACAGCAAGTTGAATACAAAACTCCCAACCACTGCCCATAGGAACACATTCAAGTTTAGTCTTCTTGCCATGATCCCTCCAAAAGAAACAACTTGATATTTTTGAATCTATAAACAACACATGGAACCTGTAAAGTACAGCATAAATAATAAGCAAAAATTATTTGCCAGAACTTACAGCGAAAAAGCTATGAGAAGGGGAAAAAGGAGCTCTAAACAGTACAATTAGTGTTACAAAGTTACATTAACACATAAATAATTTCAGTGGCAGGTCATAGGATTCACATGCATATTTTATCAACTGTAAGAAATAATTTTTCAATCTGACCCTGATCCTTCTGTGTACTTTGAAGTCTGCAAATCAGCAGTATAGCCTGTAAGTTTAAAGAAATTTAGAAAGAATTGTGAAGTTAAAAGGTACTTTTGATGTTTGTTCTTTTTCTTCCATCACAAGGGCATTCGATACAACCACCACAACCACTGATGAGTGGAAAATGTTAATGCCCAAGAGATTTCCATAGCAGGCATACATATTCATTTAACCCTTTACGACCACTGCCTGTCATAGGCCAGAGGTTAACTCGATGCCTCAGCGTCCTAAGTTCCTAAGCCCTGTAAACCTCCCCCCTTTTTAATAACTCTCTCATTACTGTCACTGAGCCTCATTCCCACCTACCCCCACAATCAGTCCCTAACTTCTCTTCCTGCCTTGTCACCCCTCATTTCACACAGTGTTTCAGGTTGAACCTTCTGAAGCGCAGCTCACATAACAGTACTCTGTGCTCAAAACCTTCAGTGGTTCCCCTTTATCTACAAAAGGATATTCATATGTACAATCTGACTCTTAGGGCCTTTTATAATATGGCCCAAATTACCTTGCCCATTTATTTTGCACACTCCCTCCACACCAACCTTAGTTTCAGGTCTGAACTCCTTGCTATTTTCCACCTCACAGCTTTTCCCTTCCTTGACTTCACTAACAGCAAGCTGGACTACCTGAGTTTGAATCCCAGATTGATCCCTTACTAGCTGCACAGCTTTGGGCAAGTCATTTAACCTCTCTGTGCCTCAATTTACTCATGTGTAAAATAGCAACAGTATCCAAATTACAGGGATGATATGAGAAACACTGGAGTTAATAAAGCATATGCCAAGCATTTAGAACAGTCCCTGGCACAGATTAAATATTACATAAGGTTAGCTATTGTTATTGTTACCATATTATTTTCTTCCTAAAATCTTGAATGTTTACCATCACTCTCCCCTTATTCTCAGATGTGAATGCTTTTCTCCCACCATCTCTATGCTCAAACCCACCCTTCAATATCCAGCTCAAAGAAGACCTTCTTCATGAATTCATCTCAACTTCTCTTAAGAAATGCTTGGCATTTAGTAGGCAATGAAATTTATTTGTTGAAAGAATTTATTTGTTGAAAGCATTGACCATGCCGCATTGCAAATGCCTGTAAATGTCTGCGTGCTCTACTGATATTTAAACTCTTTGAGGGCAACTACAGCCATAACCCCAGCATTGGCTCAATGCCTAGTCCCTAGTGTCCTTAACATATATCCATTATATGAACAAATAAATGAAAGTTGAATTCCTCTAGCATCATATTTGTACTTGTCATATGTTCAATTTCATATTAATCATGGTATATTATTTAATATATATATAATATTAATATATTGTATTACTTGAGGTAAGATCCATATCTGATTTGTATTTAGATCCCCAGCTACTGGCATACACTCATATATACTAGGTACATAATTTTTTTTTTAATGCATAGATTTTTAAAATTTATTTATTTATTTTATTATTTATTTTATTTTTGGCTGCGTTGGGTCTTCATTGCTGTGCACAGGCTTTTCTCTAGTTGCGGTGAGTGGGGGCTACTCTTCATTGCGGTGTGCAGGCTTCTCATTGAGGCAGCTTCTCTTGTTGCGGAGCATGGGCTCTAGGCGCACGGGCTTCAGTAGTTGTGGCACGTGGGCTCAGTAGTTGTGGCACACAGGCTTCAGTAGTTGTGGCACATGGGCTTCAGTAGTTGTGGCATGCGGGCTCTAGAGCGCAGGCTCAGTAGTTGTGGCACACGGGCTTACTTGCTCCACGGCATGTGGGATCTTCCCGGACCAGGGCTCGAACCCGTGTCCCCTGCATTAGCAGGCGGATTCTTAACCACTGTGCAACCAGGGAAGCCCCCTAATTTTTTAAAAACGAAGAATGGAAGGAGACAGGGAAGGAAGGAAGGAAGGGAAGGAGGGAGGGAGGGAGGAAGGAAGGAAGGAAGGAGGGAAGAAACAGAGAGAGAGGGAGGGAGGGAAAAAAGGGAAGGAGGGAATGTGTCAAACACTAGTGCTAATGTATTATATGAATCATTTCCCTTTTGCTGATTCCCACTGTCAGAATGTTTCCATCCAGACTGACAGAAAATTCACTATGCCATAAAAATTAATTTTGTTATGCAAGATTTCTCTACATTCCAAAATCATATGCCAGCCACACTGCCAAGGGTTTTTTTTTTACAAACTCCTCTCTCTAGTGTCTCCTTATAAAAAGAAAAAAGTGGCATGGCGGGTAGGTCTCCAACAAGCAGTAGAATCGTCAAAGAGTTTTTTCTGTTCATTTTCGTTATGAACAATCCTTATGGTTTGTGTCAGTCCCATGGCTCAAAGTTAGAGCAGGAATTTCTCCCTTGCCCCCATTCCCACAGTGAAATTCAAGCATCCTCCTTCCTCTGGAATGCTTCTTGGTATCAGCTAAGCAAGACTGTAATAGTATCCAGAGCTCAATAAAGACTCTGCCAACCAGGAAAGAGAAGGACGCGGGAGCCAAGCTGACCTGGACACAAACCCAGCTCCCCATCTTACTCCCTATATGAACCCTTGCATTTTACCTATTTGCAAACTCTATAAGCGTCTGCCAGTTATAATGATTTAATAAAGTAATGCTTATAGTACACCTAGCACATAGTAAACACTCAACAAATGATAGCTATCGATGTAAAAAATGATTCTTAGAAGCTGTCCATGAACCATGAAATTATGTTCTTGCCAATGAGGATTTGCTCTGATTGTTATTGTTCTTTATTTTGTCCAATCTTTAAATAGAGTATTTTGACCCTGTTCAAGCATTTAATCGAGTGAAATAATATAAATATAAAAAACTTCTAAACAACTCAACATAGTAAATAAATTCAAATAAAATCAGATACTTAAAATGGCTTAAAAATTTACATATAAGACATGACACCATAAAACTCCTAGAAGAGAACATAGGCAAATCATAAATCTTACCAATGCTTTCTTAGGTCAGTCTCCCAAGGCAACAGAAATAAAAGCAAAAGAGTGGCATGGACATATATACACTACCAAATGTAAAACAGACAGCTAGTGGGAAGCAGCCGCATAGCACAGGGAGATCAGCTCGGTGCTTTGTTGTCCACCTAGAAGGGTGGGATAGGGAGGGTGGGAGGGAGGAGACGCAAGAGGGAGAAGATATGGGGATATATGTATATGTATAGTTGATTCACTTTGTTATAAAGCAGAAACTAACACACCATTGTAAAACAATTATACTCCAATAAAGATGTTAAAAAAATTTTTTTAAATAAACAAATGGGACCTAATCAAACTCATAAGCTTTTGCACAGCAAAGGAAACCGTAAACAAAAAGGCAGGGTTTCCCTGGTGGCGCAGTGGTTGACAGTCTGCCTGCCAATGCAGGGGACACGGGTTCGAGCCCTGGTCTGGGAGGATCCCACATGCCGCGGAGCAACTGGGCCCGTGTGCCACAACTACTGAGCCTGCGTGTCTGGAGCCGTGCTCCGCAACGAGAGGCCGCGACAGTGAGAGGCCCGCGCACCACGATGAAGAGTGGCCCCCGCTCCCGCAACTGGAGAAAGCCCTCGCACAGAAACGGAGACCCAACACGGCCAAAAATAAATAAATAAATTTATTAAAAAAAAAAAAAAAAAAAAAAAGGCAACCCACGGACTGGGAGAAAATATTTGCAAATTATGTGACTGACATGGGCTTAATTTCCAAAATATACAAACAGCTCCTACAACTCAATAACAATAAAACAAACAACCCAGTTGAAAAATGGGCAGAAGACCTAAATAGACATTTCTCCAAAGAAGATATACAGATGGCCAATGGGCACATGAAAAGATGCTCATCCTCGCTAATTATTAGAGAAATACAAATCAAAACTACAATGAGGTGTCACCTCACACCAGTCAGAATGGCCATCATTAAAAAGTCTACAAACAATAAATCCTGGAGAGGGCATGGAGAAAAGGAAACCCTCCTACACTGTCGGTGGGAATGTAAATTGGTGTAGCCACTATGGAAAACAGTATAAAGGTTCTTTAAAAAACTAAAAATAGAGTTGCCATATGATCCAGCAATCTGACTCCTGGGCATATATCTGGATAAAACTCTAATTTGAAAAGATACATGCACCCCAATGTTCATAGCAGCACCATTTACAATTGCCAAGATATGGAAACAACCTAAATGTCCATCGACAGATGAATGGATAAAGAAGATATCTTCTTTATCCATTCATATATATATATATATATATATATATATATATATATATATATATGAATGGATAATATGGAATATTACTCAGCCATAAGAAAAGAATGAAATTATGCCATTTGCAGCAACATGGATGGGCCTAGAGATTATCATACTAAGCAAAGTTAAGTCAGAAGGAGAAAGACAAATACAATATAATATCACTTATATGTGGAATCTCAAATATAACACAAATAAACATATCTATGAAACAGAAACAGACTCACAGATATAGAGAACAGACTTGTGGTTGCCAAGGCGGGGTGAGGGAAGGAAGGATTGGGAGTTTGGGATTAGCAGATGCAAACTATTACATATAGGATGGATAAACCACAAGGTCCTACTGTATAGCACAGAAAACTATACTCAATATCCTATGATAAACCATAATGGAAAAGAACATGAAAAAGAATATATATATGTATATATATGGATCAATTTGCTGTACAGCAGAAATTAATACAACATTGTAAATCAACTATACTTCAATAAAATTTTTTTTTAATCTGATACTTAAATGAGTATTTCCAAAGACTGTGTGTATATCTTACTTGATGGAAAAATTAATTTTTTAATAAAGTCACCTCTAAAATTACTGTCTTACTAATTTCCCATCATTATTATAAATGATGGGAAGTAAAAGACATAATATGCTGGCCTGAAAATTTTGTCTAAGGCCATTAAAATGCTGATCATTGAAATCAAACGATTGAACACTAACTGATGATTCTAACTGTCTCTTAACAGTTTATATTTCCCGTGCAGCAGCAACCTAAGTATCTTTTGTTTGCTATTAGCTACCCATTTTCCTCCCTGAACCATAGAATTTCCCATAATCCCCAATTTTACACCCACTGCTTCTATCATTATGGCATTGCCCTCTTTCATTGCCTAATAAGGCTGGGCAATACTTTCACTCTGCACAGTTTAATACATAGCACTTTAATTTTGAGGATGGAGAATACATAAAATGAATTATATATATACATAATTCCTTGCTTTATTAGGCTAATTGTATTGCATGCTGTGTTTACTTAAAAAGAGAACTACTCATACTACATATAACATCCAAAAATGTTGTATACGGGCCCTTACTGAATTCATAAAGCTTTCCTTATTCATCCAGGATCATCATAAAATGTATTTGTGAAGTGTTAATGGAAGAACATTTCCTATGTCTAGTCAGTGGCGTTCCCAATCTCTGCCAAGCTTTAAAAAAAAAAAAAAAATTCTGCATTAAAACACATAAGAATCAGTGTTCCTCATTAGCAAATAATTCTTTGTTCATCAGTGAGCAATGCTACCAAAATGACAAATTAAGAACTGTGGATTTTTCAGCCTTCGCATTTTAGGGAATACTTCAAATAGACAGTTTAACTTAAAGGGTTACCCCACCAATCATCCTGAGTTCCCAGAAGTTAAGAAAAGAATGGTTCTGATTCAATCAGTTTCATACACTTGCCGAAATAGAGGGAAAGAACCTTGCTCATCATAAGAGTAAATTCTCCTTTCTAAAGGGAGGATAATAATGCTAATCACCATTATAAAACTAATTAAAGAATTTTGAAATTATCTAAAAAGGTCCTCCAAGACCATTCAGAAAAGGAACACTATGTAATTTAAATAGTTTTTCGGTTGTGTATTACTTTAAAAATTACATCATAGGCTCTATATATTGGCCTGCACAGGATTGGATTATATTTCCAATAAAACAAAAGCCACTCAGCTTCTGCTGCTGCTGTAATTGGCACTTCAGTCTTTCTGCCCAGTTAGCACAAGTTCCCATGAAAGATACTGAACCTACTTGAAGTTGTCAAAAATCCTTTAGAAAATAGGGGTTTTGGTGGAAGCAACCTGCCAATAATATTGACCGAGCTAAATAAGGAAAAACGGCTAAGCAAGGCTGGCCCACATCCAAGCTCTGAACACACTGTCGATGTGGCAGGGCATCCGTTCAAAAGATCATCTCCTCAGTAGCAGAAAAGCAAAGTTCAAAGTGAATGTTTCAAGGAAGCTAATTTCATGTTTGCGTTTAATCTCCATATTAAAGAAACATCAGACAAATGGTATTTAGAGAAACTCTAAGGTTAAATCCAAATTCTGGGACTCAAACTATCTTTGCCTTTTGGGAGAATAGCCATTTGGGAGACGAAACAATAAATACAAAAATATTTTTACAAAGGACATTAGATCCCTCTATACTTTGTACTCTCAGAAGAAGAAAGTGAGAGTATTCTGTTTCCTGATATACTGTACTAACCATATTCACTAGTCATTGGAGATGACTGTATTCGATATATCTTTCTTTAAGGGCTGTCTGGCTCTCTTTCCCTTGGAATTCCAAATGTGCCAGGCTGCCACATCATCTTCTCACCAAAGTATAAAATATTCCTGGACAGGTAAAATAGTCTCTTTCACATGCCTTTTACTTTGGATATTTACATTTCCTATGTAATTTTAATGTACCTGTAAATCAAAAGCATCTACTGGAAGCAAAAAGCAGACCTGGGGTTTGGTGATATTTTGTGGTGCCAGGACCGGGAGCTATTAATGCATGTCTAAGATTTTCACATCTTTCATATGCGTTGTATGCCATCTGAATCTTATTAAACTGCCGATGGCCATGATTGAGCCAGATTATTATGAAAAATTTGATACTGACAACAGAATGACTTCTGTTGAAACAGGCCTTCAAATTGAAATAATGGGGATTATATTGGAAAAAAATTCTTGAAAGCTTTTTAATACATACAAGTAATTGAGTAAACTAAGCCTACCCAATATCCTGCCTTCTGGTCTCTAGGCTCATCCACTGACCAGGCTTAGCCAACTTCAAACACCTGAGAGCTGATCCAATGATCCTGCCCAAGGTGGTGGGGCCCTGCTGGCTGTAACTCAGTGGGAAGCCATTACTGCAGTACAGACTGGAAAAAAGAAAACAGATTTTGTTTAATGGTTTTTCTCAAGTCTTTAGGAAAAGGGCAAAAGTAAATATAATTTTTATTCAGCCAGAGAGGGAGGGAAAACATTCACCCTAAAATCAAAGGAAGAAAAACAGAGGGTGGACCTTGGCTCTTTACATCTTATCCTTTTCCACAGAGAATTAAGACATCTTACAGATAAGAGTAAAGAAAAGGATAGAGGAAAATTTAAGTGAGGTGCTAAGTTGTGACCAAGAAGAAAGAATATAAATTGACCCACCATGGCTGAGCTCCATGCTTCTTCCCAACTAAACCCAAAGAAGAGTAGGATAGTGGTGTGCTTCTCACTATCAGAGAATAGGAAACATACTAATATTCAGTGGAAGCAGATATTTTCCTACTACTAATTTTAAAGAAAATTTTATGTGAGCTCTCTTGTGGGCATTCTAATTTATGTGATAGGCAAGGTCTTTGATGACATTCTCAAGGCAAATGTGATAACAGGTTTTACAGGTATATCAGTTGGGGTTCTCTGGAAAAACAGATCTAAAAATGTATTTCAAGGATTGGCTCATGGGATTATGGAGGCTGGCACATCTGAAATCTGTAGGGCAGGCCAGCAGGCTGGAAACTCAAGGCAGAATTTCTGTTATAGTCTTGGGGCAGATTTCTTTTTCTTTTTTTTTTTTTTTTCAGGAAATCTCAGTTTTTGCTCATAAAGCTTTCAACTAATTGGATGAGCCCGCATATACTACCCAGGATAATCTCCTTTACTTACAGTCAACTGTTGTAAATGTTAATCACATCTACAAATTACCTTCACAGCAACAGCTAGACTAGTGTTTGACCAAACAACCGGGCACCATAGCCTAGCCAACTTGACACATAAAATGAACCATCATAACAGGCCTATGTTATTAATAGCATCTCTCATAAAAGTTAAGGGTACATCAGCAAAAGAAAGGTGCCTGAGAGACCAAGGTAATTTGAGCCATCACCATAAAGGATCACGTAAATAAATTATAATATATTCTTACAATGAAATAGTATGCAACCAGTAAATAGCGTGATTTCAAATAATATTTAATAACATAAGAAAACATTTCTGATTTAGTAATAAGTAAAAGAAACAGAAATTTTAAATATATATATATATGGTGTGTTCCCTACATTGTAAAGTAAGTTACTAATGCATATAGTTTAGAATGCATATAGTTTAAAATTTTAACAGCCGTATCTCTGGAACACAGAACTATGAGTGATTTTTATTATTTTCCTATATTTTCTATAATTTGTATAAATTACTTTATAATTAGAAAAAAATCATTGAATAGTCAATTTGACTATTTAAGAGCCTAATTTAAGATCTTAATCCTGACTCCTGCCTGAATGGCACATTAACTCAGCCATTCTGCAGAGGCCTCATAGCACCTGCAGTCAGAGCCAAGGTTTCCCCTCAAAAGTGGTTCTAGATCTATACCAGACATGAATAAATGGTAAATTAAGGTCTTAAAGTTCTTTACCATATATCATCTCTAGAATTATTTGGTTTAAGTTGTTTTCAAAGCAGAAGTAACTTAAGACAGTAAAAGAAATTGCCAATGTTGCTCCAAGGAAATGTCTGGTTTTGAGCAGGCTTCCAGGAAGCAACTGGATAATTTAGCTGCTGATTGGAATACAGCAAGGCCACTCACCCAGATGGTGGCAGAGTGAGGTCTAGGATAAATGAGCACCCTTTCCTATACTCTGCAGGCTCTTCCAGGACAGGAGTAAGAGAATGGATGGTCTTCTCCCTTTCCACAAACCTACTGTTCTCCCTCCCATGTGGCACTTCAATGGTATGTACTTCAGGTCATTTTCCATCTGGGTTCCTCCCTTCTGGAAGGCCAGACCTTCCAGGAGGGCACAGTACCCAAGGACTAGGGTCTATATTTTACTCCCTGTGGTCCAGACCCTGGCACAGATGGAGGTAGGCAGCCCCCCTTGGAGCTGAGGTCATTCACTGCATTCCTGCTGATTCACAGAGTTCTACGGAATCCACATCAGAGGGGCTCCCAGAAATAACTCTGGCAAGTGACGGCACAACATAAATTATACGCATCCATCCTCTTGGGTTGATTTAAGCCTTGCCACTAAGCACACTCATTCCCAAAATTTCTTCCCCCCGGTCTGCCACAGTAGCTGAAATTCCCACCGTAAGATTCAGTCCTTCGGGTTAAGGTCTCCAGGACACCCCTGTTAAAATGCAAATATATGACTCACAAGATGTAACACAGAGATTCATTAGCACTGTTTACACTTTAGAGAGGCACAAGAAGGAAGCAGAATGGTCTTCAAAAATGACCAAGACTTTAGAATTCCACTTAGGTACATCCATGGCAAATCCAGTCAAGACAGATCCATGCCAATGATAGATTTCCAGTTGGTTCTCCTATAATACAGACTGACTTTGAGAGAAGGATAAATTTTTTTCCCTCCCCTATAAGCTCTAGCAGCTCTGAAATACTTGGATATACAAACTAGTATTGAGTCTTTTTCTAGGAATAAGATGTATGCCTCTTGCCAATTTGCCATGTTCTCTTGTATTAGCTGCCAGGTAACCCAGTGAGCACAAGAAGGGCACCCTTGAGAGTGCAGCTCCATTGTCCCCAAAGAATGACAGTGAAGCAAACTTGGTCACGGTTTTGCAGGCTCACTGGCTGCCCATGGAATTTCAAAATGTTCTGGGCAGAGGCAGGTTCTACCACATGGCTTTTAAGTTTTGACTGTTGATGACTCTGGAGAACAGATCTAATTTTGCCATGAATCAAGGCTATCTTCAGGAAATGTCGAGTGGAACTTGGTTTCCTAACATGAAATAGTGCCAGGAATCGGAGGAGTCTACTGCCTGCCTAAAAGAAGCATGAGGCCTTCAAGACTCCAAGGGCAAAATTAGACTAATCTAAATTAAAAATAAAACTCTCGGAGTTCCTTAAAAATAAGCACAATATAAATAAAAGGCATAGAATACCTGAAGTTTTAGAGTATATTTTGGACCCTTATGTATTTTGCCACACTGATTCTAGACATTCTATGAATGTGTGTATATTGTGAGTTTGTTGTGTGTCATGAGCTTGTTATCTCCCCGAGTCTGTCACCAACCCTTTCTTCTTGTCCTATTAACCATCCATCATGTCATCTTCCTTAAACTTGCCATGTGCAGCCTCCTTCCAGAGGCATACTCCATCAAGGTTTCTTTTTAGTTTTATCCTAGAATAAAATGAGCTTTAAGTCTTTTTTTTTTTTTTCTCAAATAAGAGTATAAAAACTAGATGCTTTTTTGAGCCTCACAAATATATAATGCTACTTATTTCTGTCCCACAAAACAGCACTTTGGCATCATCCCCTGGACATGCCACGCAAAGCCACATTTGGTGGATAACCCCTACATGGATAACCCCTATGTGAGAAGGCATTCTCTTCCCTGCCCAAGGCACTGGATTATCCTGCCTAATTGGCTACCATGTGTGGACCTCATTAGAAGAACTTGCAAGTGCTATACATGGTAAAGAATGTATTTCTGATAATATTTCAGTTAGGTTTGGACCAAGGCCAAGAGTCTCTCTGGCAGACTAAAGCCACTTTACCAACACTTCACTTTTAGCAAAAAGATTCGTGATAAGGAAATATAAGCAAGACATCTAGGATCAAAAGGTCACACCACCCCACCTCCTCACCCCACTCTTCCACCTCTTTTTAAGCGTGAGGAAACATTCCCAGGCAATTAGTCATGACCTCTTTTCTACCTCAGTCCTTCTCCTGCTAGTTTTTACTAAGAGAGTTTGCTGCAAGGGCTTTCAAAATTCAGGGTCAAGTTTTGGAAGATGTTTTTAAAGATGTGAATACCAGCACAACTTCATCCAATTTAACACAACAATTCCTCCTCTAACATGGAATATTGTCGTTTCTAAATAAATTTTTATTATTTAAAAAAATGCTTTATTAATGAAGGGAAAGCCTGCATAATATAAATAATAACAGTGCTTGATTTAAAATAGTTTCTGGGAAAGGAATAAAAATATAGATTTCTGTGTATTATTTTGTTTTGTTGCTTAATATGCTCATGATTTGCCAAAGCCAATGAGAGAAAAAGGTGCCAGTTTTTGAGCCTGGTTTGAAATTCTACTTTAGCCAGTACTAAGTGAGGAGACATGCCCCATGTGATTAATGGACTCATAAAGAAGTAAAGATGAACATTACATTAGAAGACATCCGAACAACTCTCTTACTTTAGGGATGAGAAACCCATGCCCACAAATGCTAAGTATCCTTAGAAGCAATTGTACAAGGACCTTCAAGATGGCGGAGGAGTAAGACGTGGAGATCACCTTCCTCCCCACAAATACATCAGAAATACATCTACATGTGGAACAACTCCTACAAAACGCCTACTGAACGCTGGCAGAAGACCTCAGACTTCCCAAAAGGCAAAAAACTCCCCACGTACCTGGGTAGGTCAAAAGAAAAAAGAAAAAACAGAGACAAAAGAATAGGGACAGGACCTGCACCTCTGGGAGGGAGCTGTGAAGGAGGAAAAGTTTCCACACACTAGAAGCCCCTTCGCGGGCGGAGACTGCGGGTGAAGGAGGGGGGAAGCTTCGGAGCCACGGAGGAGAGCGCAGCAACAGGGGTGCGGAGGGCAAAGCGGAGAGATTCCCACACAGAGGATCGGTGCCGACCAGCACTCACCAGCCAGAGAGGCTTGTCTGCTCACCCGCCAGGACGGGTGGGGGCTGGGAGCTGAGGCTCGGGCTTCGGAGGTCAGACCCCAGGGAGAGGACTGGGGTTGGCTACCTGAACACAGCCTGAAGGGAGCTACTGTGCCACAGCTAGCCGGGAGGGAATCCGGAAAAAAAGTCTGGAACTGCCTAAGAGGAAAGAGACCACTATTTCGGGGTGAGTGAGGAGAGGGGATTAAGAGCACAGCCTAAACAAATTTCAGATACGGGCGCAAGCCACGGCTATCAGCGCGGACCCTAGAGACGGGCATGAAACACTAACGCTTTGCTGCAGCCACCAAGAATCCTCTGTGCAAGAACAGGTCACTATCCACACCTCTCCTCCTGGGAGCCTGTGCAGCCTGCCACTGCCAGGGTCCTGTGATCCAGGGACAACTTCCCCGGGAGAACACACGGCATATCTCAGGCTGTTGCAATGTCACACCGGCCTCTGCTGCCACAGGCTCCCCCTACATTCCGTACCCCTCCCTCCCCCCGGCCTGAGTGAGCCAGAGCCCCCTAATCAGCTGCTCCTTTAACCCCGTCCTGTCTCAGCGAAGAACAGACGCCTTCAGGCGACCTACGCGCAGAGGTGGGTCCAAATCCAAAGCTGAACCCCGGGAGCTGTGCGAACAAAGAAGAGAAAGGGAAATCTCTCCCAGCAGCCTCAGGAGCAGCAGATTAAATCTCCACAATCAACTTGATGTACCCTGAATCTGTGGAATACCTGAATAGACAATGAATCATCCCAAAATTGAGGCCGTAGACTTTGGGAGCAACATGTAGACTTGGGGTTTGCTGTATGTGACTGACTAGTTTCTGATTTATATGTTTATCTTAGTTTAGTTTTCAGCACTTGTTATCATTGGTGGATTTGTTTATTGGTTTCGTTGCTCTCTTCTTTTTTTTATTACTTTTTAATTTTTTTATTTTAATAATTTTTTAATTTTAACTATTTTATTTATTTATTTTTATTATTTTTTTTAATTATCTTTTTTTCCTTCTGTTTTTCACCCCTTTCTTCTTCCGTGTGGCTGACAGGGTCTTGGTACTCTGGCCTGGTGTCAGGTATAAGCCTCTGAGGTGGGAGAGTCGAGTTCAGGACATTGGACCACCAGAGACCTCCTGGCCCCATGTAATATCAATCACTGAAAGCTCTCCCACGGATATCTGTCTCAATGTTAAGTCCCAGCCCCACCCAACGGCCAGCAAGATACGGTGTTGGATGTCCCATGTCACACAACTACCAAGACAGGAACACAACCCCACCCCTTAGCAGAGAGGCTGCCTAAAATCATACTAAGTTCACAGACACCGCAAAACACACCACTGGACACAGGCCTGCGCACCAGAAAGACAAGATCCAGAGCCGCCCACCAGAACAAAGGCACCAGTCCCCTCCACCAGGAAGCCTACACAACCCACTGAAGCAAACTTACCCACTGGGGGCAGACACCAAAAACAATGGGAACTGTGAACATGCAGCTGTGAAAAGGAGACCCCAAACACAGTTAAGCAAAGTGAGAAGACAGAGAAATATGCAGAAGATGAAGGCGCAAGATAAAAACCCACCAGACCAAACAAATGAAGAGGAAATAGGCAGTATACATGAAAAAGAATTCAGAGTAATGATAGTAAAGATGATCCAAAATCTTGGAAATAGAATGGAGAAAATACAAGAAACGTTTAACAAGGACCTGGAAGAACTAAAGAACAAACAAACAATGATGAACAACACAATAAATGAAACGAAAAATTCTCTAGAAGGAATCAATAGCAGAATAACTGACGCAGAAGAACGGATAAGTGACCTGGAAGATAATACAGTGGAAATAACTACCATACAGCAGAATAAAGAACAAAGAATGAAAAGAATTGAGGACAGTCTCAGAGACCACTGGGACAACATTAAACGCACCAAAATTCGAATTACAGGGGTCCCATAAGAAGAAGAGAAAAAGAAAGGGACTGAGAAAATATTTGAAGAGATTATACTTGAAAACTTCCCTAACATGGGAGAGGAAATAGTCAATCAAGTCCAGGAAGCACAGAGAGTCCCATACAGGATAAATCAAAGGACAAACATGCCAAGACACATATTAATCAAACTATCAAAAATTAAATAAAAAGAAAAAATATTAGAAGCAGCAAGGGAAAAACAACAAATAACATACAAGGGAATCCCCATAAGGTTAACAGCTGATCTTTCAGCAGAAACTCTGCAAGCCAGAAGGCAGTGGCAGGACATATTTAAAGTGATGAAAGGGAAAAACCTACAACCAAGATTACTCTACCCAGCAAGGATCTCATTCACATTCGATGGAGAAATGAAAACCTTTACAAACAAGAAAGTTAAGAGAATTCAGCACCACCAAACCAGCATTATAACAAATGCTAAAGGAACTTCTCTAGGCAGGAAACATAAGAGAAGGAAAAGACCTACAAAAACAAACGCAAAACAAGAAAACAGTAATAGGAACATACTTATCGATAATTATCTTAAATGTAAATGGATTAGATGCTCCAACTAAAAGACATAGACTGCCTGAATGGATACAAAAACAAGACCCGTATATATGCTGTCTACAAGAGACCCACTTCAGACCTAGGGACACATACAGACTGAAAGTGAGGGGATGGAAAAAGATTTTCCATGCAAATGGAAGTCAAAAGAAAGCTGGAGTAGCAATTCTCGTATCAGACAAAATAGACTTTAAAATAAAGACTATTACAAGAGACAAAGAAGGACACTACATAATGATCAAGGGATCAATCCAAGAAGAAGATAAAACAGTTGTAAATATTTATGCACCCAACATAGGAGCACCTCAGTACATAAGGTCTAACAGCCATAAAAGGGGAAATCGACAGTAACACAATCATAGTACGGGACTTTAACACCCCACTTTCACCAATGGACAGAACAACCAAAATGAAAATAAATAAGGAAACACAAGCCTTAAATGATACATTAAACGAGATGGACTTAATTGATATTTATAGGATATTCCATCCAAAACACAGAATACACTATCTTCTCAAGTGCTCATGGAACGTTCTCCAGGATAGATCATATCTTGGGTCACAAATCAAGCCTTGGTAAAATTGAAATCGTATCAAGTATCTTTTCTAATCACAACACTATGAGACTAGATATCAAGTAAAGGGAAAAAAAACTGTAAAGAAATACAAACACATGGAGGCTAAACAATATGCTACTAAATAACCAAGGGATCACTGAAGAAATCAAAGAGGAAATCAAAAAATACCTAGAAACAAATGACAATGAAAACACGACGGCCCAAAACCTATGGGATGCAGCAAAAGCAGTTCTAAGAGGGAAGTTTATAGCAATACAATCCTACCTCAAGAAACAAGACACATCTCAAATAAACAACTTAACCTTACACCTAAAGCACTTAGAGAAAGAAGAACAAGAAAACCCCAAAGTTAGCAGAAGGAAAGAAATCATAAAGATCAGATCAGAAATAAATGAAAAAGAAATGAAGGAAACAATAGCAAAGATCAATAAAACTAAAAGCTGGGTCTTTGAGAAGAGAAACAAAATTGATAAAGCATTAGCCAGACTCATCAAGAAAAAAAGGGAGAAGACTCAAATCAACAGAATTAGAAATGAAAAAGGAGAAGTAACAACTGACACTGCAGAAATACAAAGGATCATGAGAGATTACTACAAGCGACTATATGCCAATAAAATGGACAACCTGGAAGAAATGGACACATTCTTAGAAAAGCACAACCTGCCGAGACTGAACCAGGAAGAAATAGAAAATATAAACAGACCAATCACAAGCACTGAAATTGAAACTGTGATTAAAAATCTTCCAGAGGGGCAAGATGGCGGAAGAGTAAGACGCGGAGATCACCTTCCTCCCCACAGATACATGAGAAATACATCTACACGTGGAACTGCTCCTACAGAACACCCACTGAACGCTGGCAGAAGACGTCAGACCTCCCAAAAGCGTGCAAGGAGAGGGGATTCAGAGCGCCACTTAAACGAACTCCAGAGACGGGCGCGAGCCGCGGCTATCAGCGCGGACCCCAGAGACGGGCATGAGACGCTAAGGCTGCTGCTGCCGCCACCAAACAGCCTGTGGGCGAGCACAGGTCATTCTCCACACCACCCCTCCCGGGAGCCTGTGCAGCCCGCCACGGCCAGGCTCCCGTAATCCGGGGACAACTTCCCCGGGAGAGCGCACGGCACGCCTCAGGCTGCTGCAACGTCACGCCGGCTTCTGCCGCCGCAGGCTCGCCCCGCCTCCTCCGTACCGCTCCCTCCCCCCGGCCTGACTGAACCAGAGCCCCCGAATCAGCTGCTCCTTTAACCCCGTTCTGTCTGGGCGGGGAACAGACGCCCTCAGGCGACCTACACGCAGAGGCGGGTCCAAATCCAAAGCTGAACCCCGGGAGCTGTACGAACAAAGAAGAGAAAGGGAAATCTCTCCCAGCAGCCTCAGAAGCAGCGGATTAAAGCTCCACAAACAACTTGATGTGCCTGCATCTGTTGAATACCTGAATAGACAACGAATCATCCTAAATTTAGGAGATGGACTTTGGGAGCAGGATATATTAACTTTTCCCCTTTTCCTTTTTTTTGTGAGTGTAGATATGTATGCTTCTGGGTGAGATTTTGTCTGTATAGCTTTGCTCTCACCGTTAGTCCTAGGGTTAGGTCCGTCCGTTTTTTTTTTGTTTTTTGTTTTTTTTCTGGCTTAAAAATTTTTTTTTTCCCTAATAAATGTTTTCTTAATAATTTTTTCCTTATTTTCTATTTTTAAAAAAAAATTTTTAATAAGTTTTTTCATATTTTTTATTTTAAAAAATTAAAAAAATTTTTTTCTTAATAAATTTTTTCTAAATAATTTTTTTCTTATTTTTAGTATAAAAAATTAATAAATCTATTTTTAAAAATTAAAAAAAATTTTTTTTCTTAATAAATTTACTCTTAATAATTTTTTTTCTTATTTTTTATTATAATTGCTTTATTTTATTTTATTTTATCCTCTTCTTTTCTTTCTTTCCATTTTTTCTCCCTTTTATTCTGAGCTGTGTGGATGAAAGGCTCTTGGTGCTCCAGCCAGGCATCAGGGCTGTGCCTCTGAAGTGGGAGAGCCAACTTCAGGACACTGGTCCACAAGAGACCTCCCAGCTCCACGTAATACCAAACGGCGAAAATCTCTCACAGATCTCCATCTCAACATCAAGACCCAGCTTCACTCAACGACCAGCAAGCTACAGTGCTGGACACCCTATGCCAAACAACTAGCAAGACAGGAACACAGCCCCATCCATTAACAGAGAGGCTGCCTAAAATCATAATAAGGCCACAGACACCCCAAAACACACCACCAGACGTGGACGAACCCACCAGAAAGACAACATCCAGCCTCATCCACCAGAACACAGGCACTAGTTCCCTCCACCAGGAAACCTACACAACCCACTGAACCAACCTTAGCCACTGGGGACAGATACCAAAAACAACGGGAACTACGAACCTGCAGCCTGTGAAAAGGAGACCCCAAACACAGTAAGATAAGCAAAATGAGAAGACAGAAAAACACACAGCAGATGAAGGAGCAGGGTCAAAACACACCAGACCTAACAAATGAAGAGGAAATAGGTAGTCTACCTGAAAAAGAATTCAGAATAATGATAGTAAGGATGATCCAAAGTCTTGGAAATAGAATAGACAAAATGCAAGAAACATTTAACAAGGACGTAGAAGAACTAAAGAGGAACCAAGAAACGATGACAAGCACAATAAATGAAATTAAAAATACTCTAGATGGGATCAATAGCAGAATAACTGAGGCAGAAGAACGGATAAGTGACCTGGAAGATAAAATGGTGGAAATAACTACTGCAGACCAGAATAAAGAAAAAAGAATGAAAAGAACTGAGGACAGTCTCAGAGACCTCTGGGACAACATTAAACGCACCAACATTCGAATTATAGGGGTCCCAGAAGAAGAAGAGAAAAAGAAAGGGACTGAGAAAATATTTGAAGAGATTATAGTTGAAAACTTCCCTAATATGGGAAAGGAAATAGTTAATCAAGTCCTGGAAGCACAGAGAGTCCCATACAGGATAAATCCAAGGAGAAACACACCAAGACACATATTAATCAAACTATCAAAAATTAAATATAAAGAAAACATATTAAAAGCAGCAAGGGAAAAACAACAGATAACACACAAGGGCATCCCCATAAGGTTAACAGCTGATCTTTCAGCAGAAACTCTGCAAGCCAGAAGGGAGTGGCAGGATATACTTAAAGTGATGAAGGAGAAAAACCTACAACCAAGATTACTCTACCCAGCAAGGATCTCATTCAGATTTGATGGAGAAATTAAAACCTTTACAGACAAGCAAAAGCTGAGAGAGTTCAGCACCACCAAACCAGCTTTACAACAAATGCTAAAGGAACTTCTCTAGGCAAGAAACACAAGAGAAGGAAAATACCTACAATAACAAACCCAAAACATTTAAGAAAATGGGAATAGGAACATACATATCGATAATTACCTTAAATGTAAATGGATTAAATGCTCCCACCAAAAGACACAGACTGGCTGAATGGATACAAAAACAAGACCCATATATATGCTGTCTACAAGAGACCCACTTCAGACCTAGAGACACATACAGACTGAAAGTGAGGGGATGGAAAAAGATATTCCATGCAAATGGAAACCAAAAGAAAGCTGGAGTAGCAATTCTCATATCAGACAAAATAGACTTTAAAATAAAGACAATTACAAGAGACAAAGAAGGACACTATATAATGATCAAGGGATCGATCCAAGAGGAAGGTATAACAATTGTAAATATTTATGCACCCAACATAGGAGCACCTCAATACATAAGGCAAATACTAACAGCCATAAAAGGGGAAATCGACAGTAACACAATCATAGTAGGGGACTTTAACACCCCACTTTCACCAATGGACAGATCATCCAAAATGAAAATAAATAAGGAAACACAAGCTTTAAATGATACATTAAACAAGATGGACTTAATTGATATTTATAGGACATTCCACCCAAAAACAACAGAATACACATTTTTCTCAAGTGCTCATGGAACATTCTCCAGGATAGATCATATCTTGGGTCACAAATCAAGCCTTGGTAAATTTAAGAAAATTGAAATCGTATCAAGTATCTTTTCCGACCACAACGCTATGAGACTAGATATCAATTACAGGAAAAGATCTGTAAAAAATACAAACACATGGAGGCTACACAATACACTACTTAATAACGAAGTGATCACTGAAGAAATCAAAGGGGAAATCAAAAAATACCTAGAAACAAATGACAATGGAGACACGACGATCCAAAACCTATGGGATGCAGCAAAAGCAGTTCTAAGAGGGAAGTTTATAGCAATACAAGCCTACATCAAGAAACAGGAAACATCTCGAATAAACAACCTAACCTTGCACCTAAAGCAATTAGAGAAAGAAGAACAAAAAAACCCCAAAGCTAGCAGAAGGAAAGAAATCATAAAGATCAGATCAGAAATAAATGAAAAAGAAATGAAGGAAACAATAGCAAAAATCAATGAAACTAAAAGCTGGTTCTTTGAGAAGATAAACAAAATTGATAAACCATTAGCCAGACTCATCAAGAGAAAAAAGGAGAAGACTCAAATTAATAGAATTAGAAATGAAAAAGGAGAAGTAACCACTGACACTGCAGAAATACAAACGATCATGAGAGATTACTACAAGCAACTCTATGCCAATAAAATGGACAACGTGGAAGAAATGGACAGATTCTTAGAAATGCACAACCTGCCGAGACTGAACCAGGAAGAAATAGAAAATATGAACAGACCAATCACAAGCACTGAAATTGAAACTGTGATTAAAAATCTTCCAACACACAAAAGCCCAGGACCAGATGGCTTCACAGGCGAATTCTATCAAACATTTAGAGAAGAGCTAACACCTATCCTTCTCAAACTCTTCCAAAATATTGCAGAGGGAGGAACACTCCCCAACTCATTCTACGAGGCCACCATCACCCTGATACCAAAACCAGGCAAAGATGTCACAAAGAAAGAAAACTACAGGCCAATATCACTGATGAACATAGATGCAAAAATCCTCAACAAAATACTAGCAAACAGAATCCAACAGCACATTAAAAGGATCATACACCATGATCAAGTGGGGTTTATTCCAGGAATGCAAGGATTCTTCAATATACGCAAATCAATCAACGTGATACATCATATTAACAAATTGAAGGAGAAAAACCATATGATCATCTCAATAGATGCAGAGAAAGCTTTTGACAAAATTCAACACCCATTTATGATAAAAGTCCTGCAGAAAGTAGGCATAGAGGGAACTTTCCTCAACATAATAAAGGCCGTATATGACAAACCCACAGCCAACATTGTCCTCAATGGTGAAAAACTGAAACCATTTCCACTAAGATCAGGAACAAGACAAGGTTGCCCACTCTCACCACTATTATTCAACATAGTTTTGGAAGTGTTAGCCACAGCAATCAGAGACAAAAAAGAAATAAAAGGAATCCAAATCGGAAAAGAAAAAGTAAAGCTGTCACTGTTTGCAGATGACATGATACTATACATAGAGAATCCAAAAGATGCTACCAGAAAACTACTAGAGCTAATCAATGAATTTGGTAAAGTAGCAGGATACAAAATTAATGCACAGAAATCTCTTGCATTCCTGTATACTAATGATGAAAAATCTGAAAGTGAAATTAAGAAAACACTCCCGTTTACCATTGCAACAAAAAGAATAAAATACCTAGGAATAAACCTACCTAAGGAGACAAAAGACCTGTATGCAGAAAATTATAGGACACTGATGAAAGAAATTAAAGATGATACAAATAGATGGAGAGATATACCATGTTCTTGGATTGGAAGAATCAACATTGTGAAAATGACTCTGCTACCCAAAGCAATCTACAGATTCAATGCAATCCCTATCAAACTACCACTGGCATTTTTCACAGAACTAGAACAAAAAATTTCACAATTTGTATGGAAACACAAAAGACCCCGAATAGCCAAAGCAATCTTGAGAACGAAAAATGGAGCTGGAGGAATCAGGCTCCCTGACTTCAGACTATATTACAAAGCTACAGTAATCAAGACAGTTTGGTACTGGCACAAAAACAGAAATATAGATCAATGGAACAGGATAGAAAGCCCAGAGATAAGCCCACACACATATGGTCACCTTATCTTTGATAAAGGAGGCAAGCATATACAGTGGAGAAAAGACAGCCTCTTCAATAAGTGGTGCTGGGAAAATTGGACAGGTACATGTAAAAGTATGAAATTAGAACACTCCCTAACACCATACACAAAAATAAACTCAAAATGGATTAAAGACCTAAGTGTAAGGCCAGACACTATCAAACTCTTAGAGGAAAACATAGGCAGAACACTGTATGACATAAGTCACAGCAAGATCCTTTTTGACCCAGGTCCTAGAGAAATGGAAATAAAAACACAAATAAACAAATGGGACCTAATGAAACTTAAAAGCTTTTGCACCGCAAAGGAAACCATAAACAAGACCAAAAGACAACCCTCAGAATGGGAGAAAATATTTGCAAATGAAGCAACGGACAAAGGATTAATCTCCAAGATTTACAAGCAGCTCATGCAGCTCAATAACAAAAAAACAAACAACCCAATCCAAAAATGGGCAGAAGACCTAAATAGACATTTCTCCAAAGAAGAGATACAGATTGCCAACAGACACATGAAAGAATGCTCAACATCATTAATCATTAGAGAAATGCAAATCAAAACTACAATGAGGTATCATCTCACACCGGTCAGAATGGCCATCATCAAAAAATCTACAAACAATAAATGCTGGAGAGGGTGTGGAGAAAAGGGAACACTCTTGCACTGTTGGTGGGAATGTAAATTGATACAGCCACTATGGAGAACAGTATGGAGGTTCCTTAAAAAACCAGAAATAGAACTACCATATGACCCAGCAATCCCACTACTGGGCATATACCCGGAGAAAACCATAATTCAGAAAGAGTCATGTACCAAAATATTCATTGCAGCTCTGTTTACAATAGCCAGGACATGGAAGCAACCTAGGTGTCCATCATCGGATGAATGGATAAAGAAGATGTGGCACATATATCCAATGGAATATTACTCAGCCATAAAAAGAAATGAAATGGAGGTGTTTGTAATGAGGTGGATGGAGTTAGAGTCTGTCATACAGAGTGAAGTAAGTCAGAAAGAGAAAAACAAATACAGTATGCTAACACATATATATGGAATCTAAGGGAAAAAAAAAAAAAAAAAAGAGGTCATGAAGAACCTAGTGGCAAGATGGGAATAAAGACACAGACCTACTAGAGAATGGACTTGAGGATATGGGGAGGGGGAGGGGTGAGATGTGACAGGGTGAGAGAGTGTCATGGACATATATACACTACCAAATGTAAAATAGATAACTAGTGGGAAGCAGCCGCATAGCACAGGGAGATCAGCTCGGTGCTTTGTGACCACCTAGAGGGGTGGGATAGGGAGGGTGGGAGGGAGGGAGATGCAAGAGGGAAGAGATATGGCAACATATGTATATGTGTAACTGATTCACTTTGTTGTAAAGCAGAAGCTAGCACACCATTGTAAAGCAATTATACTTCAATAAAGATGTTTAAAAAAAAAAAAAAAAAAATCTTCCAACAAACAAAAGCCCAGGACCAGATGGCTTCACAGGTGAATTCTATCACACATTTTGAGAAAAACTAAAACACATCCTTCTCAAATTCTTCCAAAATATACCAGAGGGAGGAACATTCCCAAACTCATTCTACGAGGCCACCATCACCCTGATACCAAAACCAGACAAAGATGTCACAAAAAAAGAAAACTACAGGTCAATATCACTGATGAACATAGATGCAAAAATCCTCAGCAAAATACTAGCAAACAGAATCCAGCAGCACAGTAAAAGGATCATACACCATGATCAAATGGGGTTTATCCCAGGAATGCAAGAATTCTTCAATATATGCAAATCAATCAATGTGATACACCATATTAACAAACTGAAGGATATAAACCATATGAAAATCTCAACAGAGGCAGAAAAAGCTTTCCACAAAATTCATCACCCATTTATGATAACACTCTCCAGAAAGTAGGCATAGAGGGAACCTACCTCAACATAATAAAGGCCATATATGACAAATCCACAGCCAACCTCATTCTCAATGGTGAAAAACTGAAACCATTCCCTCTAAGATCAGAAACAAGACAAGGTTGCCCACTTTCACCACTATGATTCAACATAGTTCTGGAAGTTTTAGCCACAGCAGTCAGAGAAGAAAAAGAAATAAAAGGAATCCAAATTGGAAAAGAAGTAAAGCTGTCACTGTTTGCAGATGACATGATACTATACATAGAGAATCCTAAAGATGCTACCAGAAAACTACTAGAGCTAATCAATGAATTTGGTAGAGTAGCAGGACACAAAATTAATGCACAGAAATCTCTTGCATTCCTATACACTAATGATGAAAAATCTGAAAGAGAAATGAAGGAAACAATCCCATTTACCATTGCAACAAAAAGGATAAAATACCTAGGAATAAACCTACCTAAGGAGACAAAAGACCTGCATGCAGAAAACTGTAAGACACTGATGAAAGAAATTAAAGATGATACAAATAGATGGAGAGATATACCATGTTCGTGGATTAGAAGAATCAACATTGTGAAAATGACTATACTACCCAAAGCAATCTACAGATTCAATGCAATCCCTAGCAAACTACCAATGGCATTTTTCACAGCACTAGTACAAAAAATTTCACAATTTGTATGGAAACACAGAAGACATCGAATAGCCAAAGCAATCTTGAGAAAGAAAAACGGAGCTGGAGCAATCAGGCTCCCTGACTTCAGACTATACTACAAAGCTACAGTAATCAAGACTGTATGGTACTGGCACAAAAACAGAAATATAGATCAATGGAACAGGATAGAAAGCCCAGAGATACACCCACACACATATGGTCACCTTATCTTTGATAAAGGAGGCAAGAATATACAATGGAGAAAAGACCGCTTCTTCAATAAGTGGTGCTGGGAAAACTGGACAGCTACATGTAAAAGAATTAAATTAGAACACATCCTAACAGCGTACAAAAATAAACTCAAAATGGATTAAAGACCTAAATGTAAGGCCAGACACTATAAAACTCTTAGAGGAAAACATAGGCAGAACACTCTATGACTTAAATCACAGCAAGATCCTTTTTGACCCACATCCTGGAGAAATGGAAATAAAAACAAAAATAAACAAATGGGACCTAATGAAACTTAAACGTTTCTGCACAGCAAAGGAAACCATAAACAAGACGAAAAGACAACCCTCAGAATGGGAGAAAACATTTGCAAATGAAGCAACTGACAAAGGATTAATCTCCAAAATATACAAGCAGCTCATGCAGCTCAATATCAAAAAAGCAAACAACCCAATCCAAAAATGGGCAGAAGACCTAAATAGATATTTCTCCAAAGAAGATAAACAGATTGCCACCAAACACATGAAAGAATGTTCAACATCACTAATCATTAGAGAAATGCAAATCAAAACTACAATGAGGTATCACCTCACACCAGTCAGAATGGCCATCATAAAAAGGTCTATAAACAGTAAATGCTGGAGAGGGTGTGGGGAAAAGTGAACCCTCCTGCACTGTTGGTGGGAATGTAAATTGATACCGCCACTATGGAGAACAGTATGGAGGTTCCTTTAAAAACTAAAAATAGAACTACCATACGACCCAACAATCCCACTACTGGGCACATACCCTGAGAAAACCTTAATTCGAAGAGTCATGTACCACAATGTTCATTGCAGCACTATTTACAATAGCCAGGACATGGAAGCAACCTAAGTGTCCCTTGACAGATGAATGGATAAAGAAGATGTGGCACATATATACAATGGAATATTACTCAGCCATAGAAAGAAATGAAATTGAGTTATTTGTAGTGAGGTGGATGGACATCTAGTCTGTCATACAGAGTGAAGTAAGTCAGAAAGAGAAAAACAAATACCGTATGCTAACACATATATATGGAATCTAAAAAAAAAAAATGGTTCTCAAGAACCTAGGGACAGGACAGGAATAAAGAGGCAGATGTAGAGAATGGACTTGAGAACGCGGGGAGGAAGAAGGGTAAGCTGGGACGAAGTGAGAGAGTGGCATGGACATATATACAGTACCAAATGTAAAATAGATAGCTAGTGGGAAGCAGCCGCATAGCACAGGGAGATCTGCTCAGTGCTTTGTGACCACCTAGAGGGGTGGGATAGGGAGGGTGGGAGGGACACGCAGAGGGAGGGCATATGGGGATATATGTATACGTATAGCTGATTCACTGTTATAAAGCAGAAACTAACACAGCATTGTAAAGCAATTATACTCCAATAAAGACGTTTAAAAAAAAAGAAGAAGAAGCAGTCCTACAAGGGGCTTAGCACTGGTGCCACAGCATGCTCCGGTGGATAATCTTTAGACATATGACCACAAGCAAAATGTATAAGTTTCGTAAGCCTCAGCTTGCTCATCAGTAAGATCGGGCTAAAAATCATGCAAGCCTCGTATGCATCATGAGGAATCAACAAGTTAATAAAAATCAAGCACTTAGTCTGGTACAGAGGAGGAACTGAATAAATATTAGATACACTGTTGTAAGAGGCAGGGTTGAAGAAGAATCAGAGTAAGAGAGCCAAGCTGATGGGTTTTTTTTTTTCCTGATTATCTTCCTCCAAGAACTGACCATCAACGGAGTAATGGGAACATTTTTCAGAACACACAGTCCAGAAAAATCTCTAGTATAATATAAAAATGTTGATGTTAACTGGAACTTCACTCCATATTAGAGAGATAGTAAGCCTAGGGGTTAAAAGCATGTACTCGAGCTGAACAGCATGGGTTCAAATCCCATCTCCCCTACTTTCTAGCCAAAAATTTTAAGCAACTTAACTTCTCTGTGTTTTATTTTCCTCCTCCATAGAAGGGGATAATAATAGTATCTAACTCACAGGGTTGTTGTGAAAATGAATGGAGTTAATATTTGGAAATCACTTACCACAGTGTCTGTGCATGTACTATAATGCATTAGGTATTATTATTATTATGTTACAAGACCATCTTGCAAACCATCCAGGATATATTCATACTGGAAGCACCCAGAGAAACTTAAAGAAATAATTTTACTTCTAACACCATCCAGAATCACAGATTCTGATAATGGGATTATACCGAGGCACCAGCATATAAATCTATTGCTCCAATTCTACTCTTAAGAATAACTCAAAGAGTAATTCACTGGAATTTTTTAAATGCCTGATGCTGAAAAGCACTGGGTGACCCAAAGATAACAGTGTGGAAATAGAATTTCATTCACACCTACCTTTGGAGTTAGTGCTTCTCAACTTCTCTTCACCCTGAGGCAATCCTGGTAGACTGTTGGAAATACAGCAGGGAGGACTTTCTATTTAGTAGAAAGTAGATTTTAATCATCTTTTTTGGTTTTGTTATTGTGAAATCATAGCATTTTTAGGGAGTGATGCACTAGTCCAATCATTTTACAGATGAGGAAACCGAGATCTACAAAGTTAGTGACAGCCAACATGGAGCTGGTAAATAATGAAGACCAGAGGGGATAATATTTTAAGAACATTAGACCTCCTTCTCTAGTTATCAGAGAGAGCTCCAACTTCACACTATAAATCTGATTAACTGGATCCATATTTTATAAATAAGGAGCTTAAATTATAGCAGTATTTCACCCAGTTGAACTTCAGATTACTTCAGATGAAAGTAATGTGTCTTTTTGGATATCAGACTCTTACTTAAAAATTTATATACTTTAAAATTCCTGTTACAGAGAACATAAATAGTACATTGAGTTTGATCAGTCAGTGAAAAATTAATCTCAGGGGGTAAATGTTTCATCTTCCAGGGCATCGGAGAACTAAATAACAAGCAATTTACTAAATTCCATCCTGGTCCTGAAATCTTCTGTTTATGTAATTTGGATGTGTAGCTTACCCATAGAGGCTGGTCACTCCTTGTCACTCCTTGTAGGACCACCTCTCCTGAATATAATCATCACAGTATATCACCATATGCATTCACTGTGATTCAGATATGCAAACTATAGCTTTTTTTTTTAACCTAATGTTCAGAGTTAATTATATCTCTTAGCTCATAGTATACCATCATTTAACCTCACAAGGCCTATATCATGTTTTATTAATTTTTATTGTTTTCCCCTTAACTTCTCATATAACTTCCATTCCCCTTGTTGCTAGAGGCATCCACACAAATGTTTATAAGATAAATGTCTTTAGGTATGTTTGTATCTTTGAGAAATATGTAATACTGTTTATGTTGTAGGTGTTTAATTTATATACATCTAACTGTGCTATAGAACAATTTTTTTCATTCAACATATGTTTTTAAGATCTATCCGTGTTGCTTTATGTACATCTAGATAATTAATTCTCAGTGGTATGTAGAATTCCACTATATATGTATATCCTATAATTCACTAATTCATTCCCCTAGCAATGGATACCTCACTTACCACCAACTTTCTGTCTTCCCAAATAAACATATTCATACATGTTCCCTTATAGCCCCGTGTCAGAGTGGCTCTAGAGTATATACTCAGGAGTGGGAATCTTAGTGTATATGACCAGATTTCTCTAAGCCAGATAACTCCCCAGAATAGCTGTATCAAGTTAGACTTCCACTAACAGGGAAAGATGGTCTCCCAACTCCCTCAGCAATAGTTGGTATTATCTGACTTTCTGACGTTCATCTATCTAATAGGTGGTAGAATGCTTTTGGACCTATTCTAGTCTACCAGTTCTCTCAAATGTTTGCGCCTTCTCCCTTTGGTTCATGAGGACTTCTGGATCCTGTACATGTCTTGTACAGGCCCTGGGCAACTAGAAATACTGTCTCAGGACCATCTACGTAGACTCTTCCTCACAATCCTGCTCTACTGTTTCCACATCACGGAAGGCCATGCTGACCTCAGAACTTTTCTTATGGGCTTTCATTCTCCCCTCAGGAGAGAGGGGAATTCCAGGCTCTCCTAAAACCTTTCTGGATGTTTCTACCCACCCTATGGAAGTTTTCATGCATGGAGCCCATACACAAATGCTGAGTTCTTGCCCTTTTCCCTCCCTCCCTCTCTCTCTTCCTTCCTTCTTTCCTTTCTCTCTTCTCCCTCTGCCTCCTAGAATTTGAAGGGTTTTCAACTTCTCCCTTTTGACTGACAAGACCTGTCTCCCTTTCTTATCCTACCCACCCCCTAGTTGACATTCTCCCTGTTCTTCCCTGGGCCAATAACAGAGGAAAGGTGATGGCGGTGGAGTGGGGGGACTATATTACCACAAGGGGAAAATATATCGGAGAACCTTGAAAAGTACTGTCTGCATGCACTTACCATTCCATATGAATAACACTTTAACCACTGCAAAGGACTTTTACATATCATTTGACCCTCTCAAAAACCTAGATAGAGAAGTTGTCAGTATTTGTAGACAAAAATAGAAACCAAGACTGAGAAAAGTGAACGAATTATGTGCAGTAATAAGATAGATGACCGACAGATAAAGTATTTTAGAAGAATGCATATATCTTTTACAATTTTTTCCCTAAGAATATCAGAAAACCTTTTTTTTTTTTAAATTAATTAATTTATTTATTTATTTTTGGCTGTGTTGGGTCCTCGTTTCTGTGCGAGGGCTTTCCCCAGCTGCGGCAAGTGGGGGCCACTCTTCATCGCGGTGCGCGGGCCTCTCCCTCTCGCGGCCTCTCGTTGCGGAGCACAGGCTCCAGACGCACAGGCTCAGCAGTTGTGGCTCACGGGCCCAGCCGCTCCGCGGCACGCGGGATCCTCCCAGACCAGGGCTCGAACCTGCGTCCCCTGCACCGGCAGGCAGACTCTCAACCACTGAGCCACCAGGGAAGCCCTGAAAACCTTTTTAAAATAGCAAAATCTCTTCATTTTCTCTTTTGTAGATCTGGTCATCTGAGCCAAAAGGAAACTCTGACACAAAAATAAAGACTGTTTTATCTCTGCTTTGCAGCAAGAACTTGTGGATGTTCTTAAGCATTTGCAAGAAACTCCAGGTTCTTATTCCTTTGTCAGCAATTCTTTTATAATTAAAATTCTAAAATTAAAAAATATTCTAAAATATGATCATCACTGTTACATTTAGACCCATACAGGAAACTGTTCATTTTTTCAGTCTATATTGTACTTACTAAATCATGTCTTACTCTGACAAAGGTTATGGACTTGATTAGTTTTGTGAAATAATCATTTTAAATGCCTAATTCTTTGAATATAGACCTATACACACAGTTTATTTTAATTGTGTAATTGTGCCCACTTTTCAGTAATTTAAGCTTCAAATTTTTACGTTTTAAAACCTGGAAAAGCAACATATTTTTCCATCTATTTCTATAAAAATTTTCTAAGTATGGTTGGAGGACACTTTTTTATATCCCAAGTGAGCACTTTCTGCCAGATGGTTAACAAAGACCATCTCAGCTTGAAGGGAAGCAGACTGGGTTAGTGAAAAGAGACAGACCTGGTTATAAATCCTAGTTTTCTACAACCTACCAATTGTGTGGCTTTAGGCAAATGACTTAATTCCCAAACTACTTTTCTCATTTATAATACAGGATCATCATGAACACCACTGGTTGTACTCCAGAAAATCTATAGTAAAAATACTGCAGAGAATATTTCACCTTTGAAATGAACAACAGAAATAGGCATTTGGTGTGCCTTGTTGTCCAAACATGCGTCTTGGTTTTGCCCTTTGCACACAGTAGGAACCTACTCTGCTAGAGAAAGAGGCATCATCTACTTTAGCCTAAAGTGTAAGCAGTTAACACAACAGCAAAAGTCATTTAGATGAATTGTCTCAATCAAATAAACCTATACTGGGGGCATAGTCTCATTCCCCTCTACTCTCTGGGTATTTCTTGCCTACATGATATACCCTTTGAAGTCAGGGAGAATGTCTCATATGGATGAGATGCCTAGAGAGTAAAGAAATATGAGGGGAAAAACTAGGCCTGTATTGTGTTTTAAGGGATAAGCAGGAATTTAACACAGACGTTGTTTCTTATAGGACTAAGAACTGCTTTTTTAGAGTCATCCAAAAGAGCAAAAGCCAAAGACCTCATGTAAACCTTATGCAACATGGCCTTTCATTATGCAAACATATTAAAATGTTTCAGAATTGCTTTTGTCCATGACTTATACAACGCATCCTCTCTAGGAAAAAAAAAAAAAAAAATCCTACTCTCTGTATGCTGAGTAGTCCAAACAATATCTCACTTTTATTCCAAGAAAATAGGAATAGCCAAATCCAGGATAATAATTAACAAAAATAAAAGCTTCCCTCAACAACTGTCCACACTCCTGCCCAGCTCCAGAGCACAGGGCCAAGAGGAAAGATAACAAAGCCTTAGCTGGATTTAAAAGTGTACAGAAACATTTAAAGCTTCTTCTCTTCCAGTCCAGAGAGCAGTTGGCAGGAAAGGGACCCAAGCCCAATATATATAGTCAAGCGCAAAGTCTTTCTTGAAGGTCTTCAGAATACAGAACATTCTCCAAAACCCCCTGGGGCACCCTACTAAAAAATGTTGAGACATAAAGCCTACCTTCAGAACACTACCAGTTTTCCCCCTTGGGCTCTATTCTCTCAACATCTCAGCTCTATCAGGGTATAAGCAGCATACTATAAACCTGCCTGGAAAACCCACAGATTTCCAACCAAATTCAGACTGGGCTGTGCCACAGCTACAAGGCAATATATTAGGTTACACCTGATGAACTATGCTTCCCTCTTATAAATGAGCCAAGTGTTTCTCAATTTAGATCCAGGAGATCACTGAGTTTATAACAAAGTGCAGTGGGTGGGAAGAGAATAAAGGCCAAGATCCAAAACGGGTATTAGGACAGGGTGGCTGAGGTGGCTGGAAAATATAGATCAGTAGAACGATGGAGTGATAATGGATGAGGAAGAAAAAGCGAGAGATTAAATGATATTGTCATAGCGATTATGCCTGAGGAAAGGAATTTCCCTTTAAATAAGAGTTTGCAAATGTTGCATTACTTTCAAGTCTCAAAAGAAAGAAAATTATCGCAACAGCTATCATTTATTTTTCACTACCATGTGCCAGGTGCTGTTCCAAAATGCATTACATAGATAGTCGTCCCTCGTATCCATGGGGGGATTAGTTCCAGGACCCTAAAGATACCAAAATCTGTGGATTCTCTAGTTCCTTGTAAAAAACGGTGTAGTACAGTTGGTCTACTTCAGCAGATGTGGAAACCTAAAATAGGAGAGCCAACGGTATTAACTTACCTAATCCCCACAACAACCCTGGCATTGTTGTTATTTATTATTGTCAGGCCCCTTTTTCAGAGGAGGAAAACGAGGCACAGAGAGGTGAAAGTCACACAGCTAGTAAACGACAGAACCAGGAGAAAAACTCAGATAGTCGAGCTTAGAGCCCACTCACTTTACCACTCCACATACTTTCTTTCAACAGAGAAAGCTAGGGGCCTATAATTCTTGGCTTAGCCCCTATATTAATAGCTCATGCTTGTGTCTGGGTCTCCTGGTTACCACTAGGAAGGAAGGACCCCAGGGTAGCATGGTGGTCCTCTCTAACCTCTCAGCTTCTGAACATCACCCCATCACCACACACAGTAAGAAACAAGCTCTCTTTCAGGCCAGAGTGAGTATAAGGTATGGTTTATGAAAGGGTCCTATTTGGTCCTTTCTGTTTGACCCCCTATTAAGTTCCCATAAAGCTTCCTGGTGAAAGAAAAGCTTCCTTAATAAGAAATTCTCCATGAGGGCAAACCTGTCATTCTCTCGGGCCAGATTGTCATGGAAACTTTTATAAAGAGGAGCCTAACACTCAAGTCTTCAGGCTGCAAAAGAATCCATGCAGTTGTTCTTTTGTAAAATTATACAGATTTATTCATTGCAACAAGTGAGGCAATGACACAAGTTCCTTTTACTGATGAACGGAATTGGAACCTAATGAGAACAGTCAGAATTTCATTTGTCAAATCTCGTGCCACTCAGCTAACCCTCATACTGCAGTCCTCAAACAACTCATTTTAAAAACAATAATCACTAGACCAGAATTATAAAATAATTGTGAATTGAAAAAAAAAATGCATAGCTTTTAAAAATAATGCTCAGACATCTTAGTGTAAACAATAACAGGGTCTTTTCTTCTAAAGCAGGAGTCAGCAAACTATGCCCCTTGGGCCAAATTTGGCTCACTGCCTGTTTTTATACAACCCAGAGCTAAAAATGGTTTTTACATTTTTAAATTGTTGGAAAAAAATCAAAGGAAGAACATGTTAAAATCATATGAAATATAATACTTAATACCTAAAGTTTTATTGGAACACAGGAACTTACTGTGTTCATTTACTTACTGTCTATGGCTGCTTTCACACTACAAATGCACAAAGCCTAAAATATTTACTATCTGGCTCTTTACAGAAAAAGTTTGCCGACCCCTTTCTAAAGTGATAAATGATAAATATATTGCCCTGACAAATTTCTCACGGTCTAATTATCAAAATTGTAGTTTTCAATCGTTAGAAATCAGTGAAGCATTCTGCGACCTATTCCAGTAATTAATTTCTAAAACCCTATTCTAAATAGACATTGCAGTCTATTATTCACCCTCATGATAAGTTTCGATCTCTTAATTGTTTCAAGGGGTGTGTTTTCTCTTACACTGAAACAATGTCCGACTGATACAAACCAGGGCCTGAGTGAAGCAAAGCAGAAAACATCCCATGAACACACATACATTCACTTGGCAGAAACATTTTGCAGCTAAGCTTGAAACCAAAACAATTAAAGCCAGTAAAGACAGAGCACGTGGGCTTCTGTTCCTACTGCTTGCTTATTCCAAAATCCTCAAATCGACAGAAATTTTTTGTGCAGCTTTTCATTAAGCATTTCAAAAGGAAAACAGGGTACCAGGCTTCTTTTGAAACTGTACGGTTTGTTGGTGGTATTGTTTATGACTACTCTTTGACGGTGGCTAAGTATTGCATTGATACTTCTCTTAAAAAGGAATGATCTGTCATAGGATTTGACTGTCTTGTCATCCTTTTACTTACATATTTGTAATGTCTTACCGTCTGCAGATCCAATATGATTCTCATCCGCGCTGCTCCCCAAACACATGCCTCTAGAATTCTTCCAAATCTGGCATCATCATTGACTTCAAAAGTCGCTCCCTAAGCAAAGGCTTTAGAGAAAGACACAAAACAGACTCACCAATTA
Source organism: Eubalaena glacialis (assembly GCF_028564815.1). Lineage (NCBI taxonomy): Eukaryota > Metazoa > Chordata > Mammalia > Artiodactyla > Balaenidae > Eubalaena > Eubalaena glacialis. The sequence goes on along the minus strand of NC_083723.1, from coordinate 72,434,655 downwards.
TTATAATTCAGGCATCTCCTAGGACTTTATAAATGTGCTATAATAAATTAAGTATGTTATGTCCTGAGTTACATAAAACTTTTATTTGTATTCAAACGCTAAACTAAGCAGCAACTTCTCCATGGGAGGTACTGGCAAGGAAGAATTCCCCCCTCCCCCGACTAAGGGCCTGGGAGTCTGTGATCCAGTCCCAGGTCCTCTCTGTACCCATGCCATAAACTGGGCATTGGAGCAAATGTTCAACTCTTATGTCAATTTCACATTGTTCAAATATGTTTTAAAGTTTTGCAGAATTCTCTGGAGACATCTGTCTTCTGATCTTAATCAGAAAATTATTCATGACTCATAGATCCCAAAGACTCCTTTAAACAAGCTGGGGAAACTGCGGAAGCTCAATCAACATCTCTAAAAGCTGTTCTAAAAACATCTTTACAATCAAATGCAGTATCTTTCCCAAACAAAATGAAAAATTTTATCTCTGACTCACATTCAACCACTTCAAGAGATATTGTTTATTTTAGCCCACAAATATATTAGTTAATTTTTACAAGCAGTTTTCAAAAGAAATAGGCCAGCAAGAAAATCTACTTAGCCAACAAAGATTTTCACGGTTCTACTGAATAACTCATGCCTCTGTTTGTCTTTGCTAGTCGTTACTAACTCAATCTGAGTCAAGGAAGAGAAATATCTCTCTACCACAAAACCAGATTTTTTGTTAAAGATTGAGCCAAAGGGAATAAAGGAAAAGTGGGGGGAGGCAGCACATATTTAATTAGGCCTAGGCTTGTTGCCTGATTTTCATTAGGCCCCTGTCTGATTCTTATTTGGCCCACTCTAAGTACTTTTAGGCCACTGGGCACAAAGGCCAGTGCTTATTTTCATGGTTGTTTCAATTCATCAAGAAAATCCTTTGAAAGATGAAAGAAACTCCACATTTTTTCACCTGTTGTTCTTTCTTGTGTGCCTGTCACTTCACTAGCCAAACTCGCTTCAAGCCAAACCAAATGCTTTCCAAACCTCTACAGCATGCCTTTGAAGATCTGAAGTTAAGTATTTTCTTATGCTCACCAGTATAGCTTCCAAATAAGGAATAAAAAAATAATAACGTAGTTCTTAAGCTATTTTTTTTAATACCAGAAATGCAAAAGCACATTCCAGTATGTGCAAAAAAGCAAAATTCCTCTTCCCCAAGTTTAGAAGTCATGGGCCAAATACACCTGATGTTCATTACCACACCCACAGCACATTGCTTATGTATGACAAAGTTCCTGCAAAGACCATATGCTGTTTTTATTATTACCACTTCACAAGTTTTCCCAGGCTCACTAGAAAAAGTATTTTATAAGACCCGCCCACCGAGTAGGCTCATCTTGCTACACTGATGAAATTTGGTTTGCTATTTACTTGATTAGCAGTAAACATCTCTCCTTATTTCCAACAGCACAGCAATTAGGACACTGATCTGTCACCACTAACTTCAAGTTTTGGCTTTCATCAAAAGAAAAGGAATTTACCAAGAAGAAAAAAACACAGCTCTACCTTCAAGCTAAAATAGCTCTGTCTTCTAAACAATATGCACTTTCACACAGCTCCAGCAAACCTTCTTCAAGCAGCTTACAAAGGAGATACTAAGAGAAATACAAAATAGACCCTAGTTTTAGGTACTGGTTTAGCTGACAGAGATGCAAACAAGTGAAAGCTGATATTGGAAAGCAGAAAATACAACCTAGTTGATATAAGAGGAAATGAGGCTTCACTAATCTGTTGATTTGCTTTAAGGGAGTGAAAAATAGACAAGACAAAACTACTGCACATAGAGGATATATTTACACTTCCAGAAACTTTTATAAGAGTCTACACCAAAGGCTTTATTTTAAAGTTATGAAGTTTACATTAAATATGTATTCTTAGAAAACCAACTAAAAACCAAAGAACAAAGTAGACGCAATTCCCTAGATGGAGCTTATTTAGCATAGTCAGAGATTATCTAAGATATGATAATAATGATAACCATCATCATCATTATCATCATCATCACCAAATACTTGCCATGTCCCAGGCACTGTACTAGGCACTTCATATACATTAACTTCAATACTCTCAATATCATTAGGTAATGATACCTAATCACTAGGTAGGTAACATATCTCAATTTTACAGAATAACCAAGGCTCAGAGATGTTAAATAACTTGGCCAAAGGCACAATGCTAGCGAATGATGGTAAACTAAGAGCAATTAGTTAAAGCACCATTCAGCAATAACTTGATTTCTCTGAAGTTTATATAGTGACAAAATCATTTCATTATCTATAAGTGTTTTCTTATCACATGTACTTATTTCTGTAAGACACAGCAAATAAGAAAGAATCCATTGCTTCCTCACCCCAGGAATTTGTGATGGATCTGTTCTCCAATCCTGCTCACTCTTGATGTTTACCAAATGTGAGTAAAGGTAATTCATTCAATGAAAATTTTTGAGCACCCACTACAGACCAGGCAGTATAGGACTATCCTAAACTTGACTGTGGAAAGAAATGAAAGAATTTATCCCTATCAACCAGAATGTTTCATCTGCAGCTAGGGTTTGCTCAGTCCTCATAGGCCTATGGGAATAAATGAGATTGCATTAATCAGCAAAATCAGATTTCATGGCTTCCCCCCTCAACTTATCAGGACATTCCCATCAATCAAGCACTGTCCAGGTAACACTGGTAAATCCCTGGAGGCATCCCACCTGTGCTAAGGAACAAAACTTGTCGCATACCACGTGGCTTCTGATTTCTCCTGCTCTTTTCCAGCACTCTCCATGGACACTGTTGGAACTGGAAGAGAAGTCCTCTCTCTCTTCATCGCATTACATTCTTTTAGAGGGGTCCCTAAGTTATCTTGCTTGTACCTCCATGTCCAACAGTTTTAGCACAAAACTCTTTTCATTCTCATTTATAGCTTTCACCTCAACTCTCTGAAAGACTGAGACATGATCTAAAGGGAGGTCAGAGACAAATTTGAGTCATAGACACCACACCATTCTCAGAATGGCCTCTCTCCTCTGATGACTAAGGCTTGTTACTTGATCAAGCTGTCACCCCTAGCTTCCTCATCCCTTATAATAATTACCTCCCAGGATGACCTTCAGTCTTCTGACAGGCCCTGCCCACCAGTAATTTAACAAGCCCAGAACATGGCTGAACCTATACAGAAGCCACTGTGTAGGCTTATGGCCATGTTCTAACATCCACCCCTCTCCCCACACAAACACACGACTTACTAGGAAATAAGGACCTTGGGGTGGGGGTGGGGGTGGAGGGTACTGAAGCCCCTGCTTTCTTATATGGCTTGTTGGGAGATTTGGGGGGCAGGAAGGATAGAGTGTACTTTCAGGTATACTCCAGTAGACCACCAAGAGACAATGATCAGGGTCAATCCAAGAACAGCTGCTGTAGAACTATAAGAATAGATTAAGTTCTGGCAGGATGGCTCCAAAATGGGGATATGGGGGATAAGCAGGAATTAGCCACAAAAAGCCCAAAGCACTAAAGATCTGTTTTTATGGTACCTAACAGAGTGAGCTATAACTTTAGAAAACGTAATTCCAGCTTCCTCAAATCTGAAAACTAGTCTTCGGCAACAGACAGTTGGTGCCTTGCCAATATCCCCTTAACACATTCCTGTAGATTTGGTTGTCTATATTATTGGTGGACAGTTCCTTTCACGAGGCAATGGGTTCCTATTTCAAGTATCTGTGTCTCTTTGATCTTGGACTTCCTCTGCCTGTAGGAGCATGATCTGCCCACTCCCAGGGTAAGCCAGATTAGATTAGTGGCTTGTTCATTCCTCTAGAACCAACCCTTCACACATGAGCAGCAGAAGATGGTGGATAAATGCCTTAGCTTCCTTGTCCCTTGCTGTGACTACACAGTCTCTTATAGTGTCCCTGGCAGGATTGAGTCCCAGGTTCCCACAGGTATCCATACCTGAAAGCACTCTGTACTGACTTTCCTCCCGTCTCTGTCTTATATACCTACTCCCTCTCGGTGCATCCTGAGACCACTTCAAAAATAAACTACCTCCCCCCAGATCCTTGTCTCAGGACCTGATTTAGAGAAAACTCAAACTAAGACATCTTCTTTCAGATAAGAATTCCCTCAGATACAAATTAACCCATTACATTTATGAACAAGAAAGCAGAGTTTTGAAGGGAAAAAAAAAAACAAAAAACTAATGTCAGAGGCTTGAGGACCCTACCTTTACCCAGCTTCATCAGTGGGGAAGTGACTTGTGTCCAAGACTAAAGGAGATAGAAAAGCATCTGTGCAGGAGTGCCTTTCACAGAACCAAGCTTAAGTTTGTCAGGAAGGGTAAAGGGAGAGAAGGAGGAATCTCTCTGCTTCTCCATTTCATCTTCTCTTTCAGGGAGGCATGATCTAGAATCTTCCAACTGAGGCAGGAAGAACAGGGAAATGCAAAATCCATCCCTGAGAGGTTCCTTGTCACTCTAGACAGGTAGCATATAGGACCTGTGTTAGTCGGCTCAGGCTGCCATAACAAAATACCACAGGTTGAGTGGCTTAAGCAACAGAAATTTATTTTTTCACAGTTCCGAAGGCTAGAAGTTCAAGATCAAGGTACCATCAGGTTTGGCTTCTGCAGCCTCTCTCCTTGGCTTGCAGATGGCCATCTTCTTGCTGTATCCTCACATCTTTCTACTACGTGTGTGGTACCCCCTTGTGTGTCCAAATTTCTTCTTCTTATAAGAACACCAGTCAGACTGGATTAGGGCCCACACTAATGGCCTCATTTTAACTTTTCACTTTTTAAAGGCCCTATCTCCAAATACACCAAATACAGTCACAGCCTGAGGTAATGAAGGATTAGGACTTCAACATATGAACTTGGGGGGGACACAATTCAGCCCATAACAGGGCCCCAGAGCTGGGGTTACACTTTTCCTGGATTATGTCCTATGGTCAATCATTGCACAGAAAACCTTTCTAAATTTTCTACATTGTGTGCTAAACACTCCTGTTTTACCAGATGGCAGATACGATTCAATTCAATCTCTAAAGAATGAAACATGTATTAAGTACCCAGAGAATAGCCTTTATTGTGTTAGGTGCCACAGAGCCTATGAAAACTACACACGAGACAGGTCAGGTGAGGAGACAGGTCATCTGTGAGGAATGATATTAGATAATAAAAAATGGATAAGACTGTATAAAGACATGCTAAATTGCATGGTAGGGATCTTATGAAAAAGCTGAAGAAGTCAGGTTAAAACTCATGGAGGGAGTGAGCCTTTGGAGAACCAGAACCATTCAGAATAATAGTAGGCAAGAAGGATAAAAATCCCTACACTTGGGAAATATTGAGGAGACCAGTCTGACTAGCCCAGAAGATTTATGTGGGCAGGTGAAGGTTAGGTAGTCAGCGTGGGCCCTGAGCCTAGGGGGCCCTAAGTGTCAGGTAAAGAAATGAGTGAAATAAAAAGAGGCAGGTGAACTTGAGAATCGGCAAGTGTAAAAAAAACAAACAAACAAAAAGAAGTTCGTAAACATAAAATTTCATGATGCCAAGTATTGTCTGGGAAATGAATCTTGGAGCAATCACATATCATTCCATGAAAGCATCATTCAATGCTACTACAAATAAAAGACTCACAAAATTATGGGCATCTCTAAGAAGAGTATTACAAACAAATCTGGGCATTACTAAAACAAAACTTTTAATTTTAAGTCAAGCTATAGCAATTTTGAATCCACTGAGTATAGTAACCACATCTTCAAAAAATCATTATTATAAAAAAAAAAAATCATTATTATGCAATATTGAGTGTCTGTGGGACAGTCATCACCCAGCTGGGAATCTGGGGGAATGGAAATAAAGGAAAATGTGTTACAAAAGTCAAAGATTAATAATTTGCAATCCCTGGCTTCAAAGAACTCAAAGTCTGTGGATGAAAATAATAATAACAGTAAATAATTTAAAATAATCCAAATGTATTAAGTGTTGTCACTGAGTGCCATCGCCATGGAGGAGGTAGCATTTCAGTAAATATTTGTTGAATAAATGAGTGAACTCTGTCAGTGGAAGATATATGTGTGGTAAATTTTTAAAGATGAGCAGGCCTTCACCAGAAGAAGGTGAAGAAGTCCCATACCCTACCATGTACCCAAGCTCTGCCAGAGAACCTTACAGGGGAATAAAGACATAGCTTCCACCTTCCTTCTCTCACTTCTAGCCCATGCCCTCTGCTCTTGTAGTTCTGAGACTTGTATTGTAACAAGGTCTTATAAATTGTATGGAGGGAGAACCTCCCTATTTGCCATGGAGTTTACAAAATGATTCCCCTGGGGACCATAGTAGCAAAGTTAACATGACATACAATTTTAGAAAAGGAAGAACTAGGTTGCTTGTGGGTAGTACAGAAATTATTAGTGGCACTGTCCACATGGAGATAGGAATTCTGCTTCCAACACCACTTCTCCTTTGTGCCTTTATGGACAGCTTAAAGAGGGAGGATGGTTTGTGCCTGGAGGGACCTATTTTGGCAGAACACACAAAAAAAGATTTCTTCTTAAGGGAGACTTAAATGAGTATCTTTCTGTTTATAACATTTAGCATTCATTCCTTTTTCAGGACATAGTATTTTCATGTGTGTCACTATGACATTCCAACAAAGGACAAAGGGGAAGGAGTATTAGTCCATGTGACATTCAAAAAGCTAACCTTTATCAACTGCTTCTGAAGGTCATTCCTCCGATGATTTGGGAGTTAGCTGTGCAAGGCTAAGAGCCCTGGCACACTGAATGAGGATGCAGCAAAATCAGGGGCTAGGACTGCCTTTTGGCATGCTCATTGCAGTTTCTTTCTTTCATTCATTCATTCCATTACTGAGTACCTACTCTGTAATGTGCATTTTGCTAGGACACTGTAGAGCAATGTTTCCAGATCTGTCTGATGACAAAATCTCTTTGGACTCTTGCTAAAAAGACAGGTTTCCAGGTCCCACTACAGTCTCCCTGAATCAGAATGTTCAGGAGGAAGGTCATGGGAATCTGTATTTTTAACAAGCACCTCAGTGACTCTTATATGAATAGTTTGGAATGGTTGGTCCCTGCACTTGGTGAACTCTAAGGCCTCCTTGTTCTGTGAATCTAGCTGATGCAGGTCCTTTCTAGTTGGATTTCTAGACAAAATGATGTTTTCTCTATCAGCAATTTCTAGATCTCCATGTTCCATGAAATGCCAAGCCCACCCACAATTCCTTAAAAAGTCAGTAACAGTGCATATTTAGCCATGTAAGTCACCACCTTTCTTTCTTACATTATTTCCTTTTTTCCATAACCAAATTTTTCAGTGCCGACAGACAGTCCAACCAACTCATTAAATGTGAGTATCATTACAGGTTTTTCCAATGTAACCTTGTTTTTTAACAAAATACAACTTTCAACAGCAATTACATGGGTGAGGTCAGCTGGAGTCCTGTGGAATGAGATGGAATTCGGAAAGGGTTCTGAAGTTCTTTAAAGACTGAAAACCTCTGTTCTATACCTGAACTGCCCATAGCTTCAGGGAAGCCCTAGTGGAACTCCTGTTTTGCAGACCCACAGCCCATGACCCACAGTCATGCTTGATGCATCTACTCGCGGCCACTCAAATTTAGAAGACAAAAAATTTGTGTCAATTGTCTTGGGTGGCAACAAATTATGACTTTACTCAGCAAGTTGCTGTCTCTTGAAGGCTGCCTGCTGAGAGTAATGATCAAGTGCTGGCATCACACAGGCCACAAGGTGACCGAGGGAATGTGTTGGGAGAGATTAGAATGCATCTCCTGCGACTGTTTTCCTCTTATAAACTGGGGTCTCAGCAGCTGCAAATGTTGTCATTCGTTGTCTTTTTTTCCCAAAGGCCGTTTTGTCTTATCTGATGTTGAAACTCTGCCCCACAGCTTTGAACACTGAAGCACAGGAACGAGAAATCAGCTGGAAATTTGTTCGTGTCTCTTGCTATGCTTGACATTTCTACACTGATAAGGTACAGCTAAATATTGATTTTTTGGTTAAGTTCAGATTAGGTGTCTGGTCCATGAGCATTGATTGTGAACCATTATCTTTCTTCTCCTTTTGGCACTGAGTTCTCTTACAAAAACAGAAAGGACAAAAGGGAAAAACTGTTGCCTGAAGTGTTGTCATTAATTACCTGAAGGTCTTTTCTGAGCTGTGATAAAAATTGTCATTAACTTTTGAGATATGGGGGCAATTTTGTTGAAGATGGTGTTGGTGAACATTAAGACATATTAAAAATCATACTTTTATACCTGTAGGTTATTCACATATATCTTCAAATTTATCCATTGAAGAAAATGCCACCCTATTACCAATATAAGTGCGCAAACCAGATAACTGGCTGACTTGCTAAATGTATATCACTGCCATACTAAAATCAATAAGTGAAGATATCTGTGCTCAATTTAGCCAGCACAGACTCAATCTGGTGGATTAAGCTTCCTTTTACCATTCTGCTTGGAATAGAACAGTTAAGAGAATTTCAAACAGTTAAAAGAATCTCAAATCTGCATTGTCTCCCAAAGGAGACTGTAAATTCCTTGAAAGCAGGATGATCCTTGATTGATTTCTCAAAATGCAACATTCCTAGTCCTCTGAAAAGTATTTTCTTGTTACTCTACCAACTTAAATAATTAAATCCTATCAGAATGCTCTCTGAGTCAAATGCTTAGCCAAATCAACAGTTACTGGAAGCCATAAAGAGTCAAGGCATGGTCCCTGTTCCCAGGGAGTTTACAATTTATTTAGAAAGAAGGCAATACAGGGACTTCAGTGGTTAAGGCTTCACTTTCCAATGCAGGGGGTGTGGGTTCAATCCCTGATCAGGGAGCTAAGATCCCACACGCCACACAGCCAAAAAACCAAAACAGAAGCAATATTGTAACAAATTCAGTAAAGACTTTTAAAATGGTCCACATCAAAAAAAAAAAAGGTAATACAGAATTATTTACTAAAATAATGGTAGCAAAGGAAAAATCACTGAGTTCACAGGAAAGAACCCTCACTGTAGGCTAGAATGGTAATTGAAGCCTTTATGGACAGATTAGCCCAGGGTCCTGGAAGATTTCGCTAGATGAAGAACAAAGGCATTCTAGGTTTTCTGTAAAACAGGACATTCTTATTGCACCCCACCACCAAGATTAAAATATTTTATGTAAAGAAAATGTTGTTTTAAGACCCAGGTTACTGGCTTGATTGTTGGTTTTTAAGAAAAAAAACTAGGCATTATTATCTTTGTTATTGCTTTGGTAAAGCATACATGAACCATATTATATTGCTTATATTTGTTTTTGACCTACGGAAGCTGCAATTTCACATGACTCAACCACACACATATACATGTGCACAAGTACACACAGACACACAAATATATATATGTTCAAGGTAAAACTTCTCACCTTTATTTGAGCAAAATTCCCTAACTGTGCTAATTTTTAGTTGTATTAACATTTAACAGGCAAGTAATAAATTCTCAATAAAGCCAATTCTATCAACATTGTTAATATGTATGACTATAAAGTCTGTTTCAGTATCTATATAATGACCCCGACTTGCCAAAAAGAATATTTGATGATTCAAGTTGTGAATAATGAAACAAAGATTTTGATTCATATTCAGATGGGCAGTTGTATTAGCCCCTCATCCCTAGGTATCCATACCAGCAATCCACCAGCAATCAGGAATGAAAGAAATTGGAGGTCTTGAGTCATCTCTCCACTAAATTTGTCATCCACATGACAAAGGCACAAACAGATACGAGAGTTTCGGCTAATGAACATAAGATGAAATAAAATAAAATAATAAAATAGACCATTGTTGCATATCTGGACCTCTGAGGGAAGGGAAGCACAAGGAAGTCTGGTAATGAGGTGAGCATTATAGAAGGAAAGACAGCGCAGCAAATTTTTTCTGGTCTTCTCTATAACAAAGGGGAGCCCATTTTGAGCTTCACACAGGGTACAATTCCAAACTAGGCAAACCAAGGAAAAAGACTCCAAAGATTTCTACATGTAACTCAGCCATCTGGGTAACTACACGCCCTAAAAAATCAGCCTATTCCAGAAACCATGTTAGTACTAGTTCATGATCCACCTTGGGCTCTAAATCTATGTTAGATCAGAGTTTCTCAAACTGGGGTTGGCTGACCCATTTGGGGAGATTTGCATATTCTCACAGGAATATATTCTTAAGAATTTATTAATTTGGGGTATTCATTTCACTGATAATCTAAAGTAAGCATATTCTAAATCATCTGGGTGACCACCTAATAACCAAATGCCTCCTCATAGACCCAGTTTGTGTTTGCAATCAGATTGGTGCTAAGTAGTCCCACTTTAATTGTCTTCAGCTAATTAACAATGTACAGAGGTAGACTTCAGAGGTAAATGAGGCTTTTGCACCAACTGTGGGCCATATGACTTCACAGTGTGCTGGAGGAACAAAGGTGTTTCAGTGGTTCAGAAAGAAGAGTGGTGAGAGAGTTGCATCATTTTGTGACACCTGGTGGGAAAGGCAGACCAAGCCCAAGAGTAAAGAGCCATAATCGCTAATACTGTGTATCATGTTAAACTGTTTAGGTTAACTTAAAGTTTTTTGGTTTTGCAGAGGAGAGAGTTGTATGTAATTTTTACATTTGCTCTGATAAGAACTACAAGCTATAAGAACTGAAAGTTTAAGAAATTTATTCCTAGTTTTAGTTTGTACATATTTAAGGAGCATTTGAAATTAAAGGATTTAAATCAACAAGGTGTAATACAGGAATTTTTAAGGGATGCATAAAATATGAACAGTTTTAAATGTATGAAAAGATCCTCCTCATCACTCATAATATGAGATATGAAAATTAAAACCATAATGAGATACCCTTCGCCACCTTATATAAAATTGCAAACCTTTTCACATACATACTACTCTCCCCTGCTCTGCTTATATTTTTCCACAGCGTTTTCACTAACATACTTGTATTTTGTTTATCTATCATGTTTATTGTCTATCTTTCCCCCCACTGCACCTCCAGAATGCTTCAAGCAGGTCTTATTCACTTTAGTATCTGTAGATAGGAAACTAAAGATGCCTAGAATGGTACGTGGCACATAATAGACACTGGATTATTTGCTGAATGAATGAATGAATGAAGACCTATGATTTAGAAATTTCCTTTCTAGGCATATACCCTAGAGAAACTCTCTCACTTGTGTACAGAGAAACAGGAGCAAGGCAGTATTGTTTGCCATATTAGGAAATTAGAAAAATCCTAAATGTCCTCAGTAAGGGAATGAAATACACTGTGGTGTGATCATATGAGGGAATTTAGCAATTAACATGAATTAAATTTATTTACATGGATAAAAATCAAAAGCGTTGCTGGCAAAAAAAAATTGCAGATAGATACATGTAGTAATATACAAAAGCCCAGACAGAAAATTTCACATCAGAGTAAGGATAACCTCAGGACAGGGAGGAGATGGAAGGAATAGGAAGGCTAAAAGGAAGGCTTTGCTTATATTGTAACCTTTATTACTTTAAAATTCTTCATCTGAAGAAAAAATGGCAAATATTAATATATGTTAAATTTGAGTAATAAGTACATAGGTGCATATTATATTTTTCTCTGTATTTTTCTAATGCTTAAAATGTTTCCTCATTTTTAAAAAGCATTTTAATACAAGTGAAAATTACCATTAGTTTCTTTTCCTGCATTAATAAGTAATTATAGCCCCCTCTGTGATAATGATGATGGTGATGGTTCTTTTCCCTCTTCCTCTCCTTCTCTTTTTCTTATATAAGTCCTGTTGTTATTAACAGCTACTATTTTATTTCTCTTTATATAATGCATCTTTTCAAAAATCATTTGATATGGCTTACAACAAAAGATATGAATAACAATCTAGCAAGGTTAAAAAAATGATATGTAAATAGGCTACCTATTAAAGTAAACATTATGCCATAATTGAACTTCACATTTTGCTCCAAGCTTCTTGGAAGCTGAATGGTAAGCAAGTACACCAAGCAACTACATAGGTCTCATTGTTTAAAAGGGTACCTTGGGGAAGACAAAGCTTTTCCTGCTATTAAGTTCTTTAAAAACTCTCATGTATGACTTTACATCGGGGACACTAATATGGATAGTGTCCTCAAGAGCATTTTAACTAAATTCAAAAGTTGATTTCATATGTCTTTTCTTGCAACAACTTTTTTTAAAAAGCTGAGAATATAATGCATTAGTATGGGTCATGGAAGGACATTCATTCTTTAGAAGCTAAAGTAACATATGCCTTTAGTCATCTAACTAAATCCAAAGATAAAATACCCAAGTGGGTAGGCAGAGAGCATGCCTCTTAGATAATTGTTCCTAAATATAATTTCCCTTAGACAAGCTATTGATAGATGGAAACAAAACAACCATCAATTAAAGATTATAGTCACAGACCTGGACCCATAACTGTTATTGAGTAAGAGTGCGAAGCTTTATTAAGTATCACTTGCCTGTTTTTATTTTTTTTTTACACTTTCAATGGATGCTTTTATTGTATATTAATCATATATACCTCAACAAAACTGATGTAAGATAAGTTAACCACACCATCCATGAATTAGGAAGAATAACCTCTGTTTATACACTGCAACAATAGATAAATTATGTTTTTTTCCATCATAATTTTTTAATAGATTTTTATTAGAGTACAATTACTTCACAATAGTGTGTTAGTTTCTGTGCATAACTTTCAAAAGAAAATTATAAAATAAAGCACTGATTCATCATAGGCTCCAACTGACAGGATTCTACTTTTTCTTTTAGATTTGTCTGTTCCTTAAGCCTAAAAGAAATGCTATTCATAGTCCTAAGTCCAGATTTGGCAGACCAAGTGTTATGCAGGCCAGGGGATGCTGTGGTTTACTGGTAGCATCTTTTATATCTTTTCTAATGCCTGTAATGTAGAGATATATTGCAGGGATTTAGGTTTGGGTTAGTCCCAAGAAAAGACTGTAATTGAAGACCCGCTTATCCATTGACTATTTCTGCTACCACCAGCAAAATAAGGGAAGACAACTAATATCCAACAACACTGAACTTAAGGTAGAAAATCAACTAGAGTTATGAAGAGCTTATAGTAATATTAATAATCACTTCCATTTGCATCACCCTTTTCACCCTTTTATGCATGGTCTCATCTAATCCTCAAAACAACCCTATGAGATGGTTAATAGTTAAAAAAAAAAAAAAAAAAAAAAAAAAAAATTAACAATAATGACACTGAAGTTTAGAGCAACCTGGTGGCTTGACCTAAATCACACAGCTGGTCAACAGCACACTCGGGACTTGAACTCATGAGTCCTGGCTGAAAACCCAGATTTCTTGCTGTAGCCATGCACTCTTTGGTAGGAGAACCAAGGACTACTACTTTCCCTTCTTTTCCAACGACAAGGCTTTGTGGTCTTCATTCCATCTGTCACATAATTGGGAGGATCATTCATGGATGTCTCTCTATAGCTCTTCCCTACACCAGCCCTCACTGACAGAATAATAAATTTTCCCCAGAATCACATCATCTCTGAAAGGTGGAAACCAACTACAAAGAGTGAGTTTCCACTGGGAAGATTTTTCAGGGTTAGTTGATGAATTGAAATGGCAATTAATAAAATCAGAAACACAAACAGATGCACATCTAAAAGATCACAGGCAATCACATCCTGAGTGATATGTGAAAGAGATGGTTTCCTTTCAGAAATGAGATCCATAGTTTTAATGGGTTCATTAGCAGATTCATAAGGACTGTTTTCATACAGAAGTTATGCTTTCCTTTTGAGTTTGTTTCTCCTACATTTGGAGCTCAGTGTTGTGAGATAAAATTAATTTCTTCAAATATAGAATTTAGCTTCATGCTTACTTAATAATAAAGGGTAATCTAAAAATCATAGGGCTTTCCAGACCTGAACTGATCATATTTTCAACCTCTCTAGTCTAAAGCTACTCTTGACGGGAGGAAGGAGCCAGGCGGATGGCTGCCCTTGCTAAAACAATGTGGTAAGGTCCCAGGGCTCACTGCACAATGTAAGCAAGACATTCTTTTCCACAAGTGTCAGGATCACATGCCTTCAAATACCAGATCAGTGCAGCTAGGGGACTGGGGGAGCCTGAAGCTCAGAAATATATTAAGTAGCTTGCCTAATTTTAAACCAGTGTTAACCTACATTTATCCAAATGCATAAGGCATACTATTTTGTGTCCCCTCAAAAATTCACTTTGTTTTCTTTTGTTCATTCAGACTGACTAATAGGCATCCTACTTGATACAGACTAAATGTCAATAGTATCTAAACCTCTCCTGGGTAAACAAGTGTCTGTTTTAAGTCAGTCATCATAAATATGACTCCTAAAGGTAACATTGTTCTAAAAAAAGAATGCCCTGCTATTAACAAAATACATGTTCCCATAGAAAGTAAAGCAATTACTCAACTACAATCTGTTATATGGCATCTTCAGTTATAAAAAACAAAGGAGACTGAATCACTGAAGTAAGAGTCAGGTATTACACTATACACTTAGTGCGGGTTTATCCAGAAGTGTCTGTGCTTGATGAGGATGACATGACTGGTGGGGTGTGAAAAACTCAGACACAACAGGAGGAAGAAATCTCTGCTGGAAGAGCACAGTTCTCTGTCCACATCTCATAGCCTGAGGCTGGTATCAGGAAGACTCATAAAAGAAACACCATCTTTCTCAGCGGTGATTTATATTTTCCAGAGCAGGAGAACCAGTGCTAAGATCAATGAAACAACTTGCCTGAACCACCGTAACAGACATCTAATTTAGTGCTAACAATGTTGGCTAGTGACAGCCAGAAGCCTGTTATTTGTCAAATTTAAAATTTAAGAGAGAGGACTTCCCTGGTGGCACAGTGGTTAAGAATCCGCCTGCCAATGCAGGGGACATGGTTTCGAGCCTGGTCAGGGAAGATCCCACATGCGGCGGAGCAACTAAGCCCGTGTGCCACAACTACTGAGCCTGTACTCTAGAGCCCGCAAGCCACAACTACTGAGCCCGTGTGCCCGTGCTCCACAACAAGAGAAGCAACCGCAATGAGAAACCCGCGCATGGCAATGAAGAGTAGCCCCTGCTCACTGCAACTAGAGAAAGCCCGCATGCAGCAACAAAGACCCAAGGCAGCCAAAAAAAAAAAAAATTAATTAATTTTAAAAAAATTTTAAGTAATAAAATAAAATAAAATTTAAGAGAGAGCGCATCATTTTAATTAATACATTATTTTTCTCTTGGGCCTGCTGGAAGTCCTTTAGTGCAGCATTAGGTAGAGCAAAATCAGGGACCTGGGGGGAGGAGTCAATTCCTACATAGCAAAGAATCACAGCAAGTGTTCAAGGAAGATGATCAGATGTTATTGTCTGACAGCTCCACTAAGAAGGGGAACCTGTGGCATCACAGATTCACCCATATAGAGGAACTTGCCTAACTCTTACTGGAGTTTACTACTTTTCACCCTAGGACAAGCAATAAAATACTCAGAGCATAGATTCAGGGTCTTAGAGCCAGAAGATGTCACATAGTACAACCTCCCACTCAAGACAGCAACCCTATCAGATTCAGTCATTCATTCAACAAATGTTTTGAGTACCCACTGTGCACCAGCCACCATACCAGACTCTATCAATGCATTCTGAACAAGATAGACCAGGACCCCACCTAATGAAGGTAACAGTTTAATGGGTGAGACTAAGTACAAGTAAACAGGAATAATTACAGATTTTGAGACAGTCTATGAAGGCAATCAATAGATGCTGGGATAGAGAAAAACACAAGGCAGAGGAAATCCAACCAACGACAGATGGGGTGGTCAGGCAAGTCCTCTCTGGAAAGATGACATTTAAGCTGACTCCTGAAAAAGAAGAAATTTTCTATGCAAGGAGCTGAGAAAACTATTCATTCCAGTTAGAGGAAACAGACAGTGAAAAGACTCTGTGAGGGTAAAGATCTGGACTGAAGTGAGGAGAGGAAAGGAGGTAAGGTTAAAGACATAGGCAGAGGTCAGATAATGCATCCCTGTTGACCATGATAAGGAGTTTGGATTTTACCTTAAATGCAATCAGAAGACTTCTTCAGCAGAGGGGTGCTAGAATGTGATTTATAATGAAAAGGGTGCTCTACCATATACCATCTCCTATGGCATAGGAATGTCCCTGTATAAACTGGCAAGCTAAGTACCAGTTGCTTTAGAATCTCTAAACTCCTCATGGCCCATGTGATTACCATATTTTCTAAAAAGTAAGAATATGTGCCTAACAGTTCATCTTGTAATAACAGTAGTCACAGTAGTAGTAGTAGCAGCAGCAGCAGCAGCTAATATTTGTTAAGTGCTTCCTATATGACAAGCACCTTTTAAAGATATTTTACATGTATTAGTTTGTCTAATCCTCACAACAATCCAATGAGGTAGGTTCAATTTTTATCTCTATTTTATGGATGAGGAAACTTAAGCAACTTGTGAAACAAGTAAACACTTTCTATTTCAATGGTTTCTGTTCTTATTTTTATTAATTCCTTCCTCCTACTTTCTTTGGGTTTAATTTGATCTTTTTTTCCCTAGATCCCTGAGATGAATGCTTACAAAATGGACTGTCAACCTTTCTACTTTCCTAATATATGCATTAATTATCCTCTAAGCACTACTGTAGATGCATTCACAAGTCTTGGTAGGTTTTTGTTGCTGTTGTTATAATTCAGCTCAAAATGTTTTCTAGTGTTCATTGTAAAATTCTTCTTTGATCTAAGATGTATCAAGAAGTGTACCACTGGGAGATCAAGATGGTGGGGTAGGAGGATACTGGGCTAACCTCCCCTCATGAACACATCAAAACTACAACTACATATAGAGGAACTCTTGCTGAAGTTGACCTGGAGACTAGCGGAACAGCTCTTCTACAACCAAGGCTGTAAAGATTCACATGCAGTCTGGTAGGAGGGGAGGAGAAGCAATCTGATTGGGATCCACACCCCTAGCAGGGAACACAGAAGAGGAGGGGAATATCACAGGCTAGGGGACCCTCCCTGGGAAGCAATAGATTTAAGCCACATATTAGGTAGCCCAGCCACACATGGATGACTCCCCTTAGCTGGTTTGAAAACCTGTGGGGCTTACTGGAGGGCTATAAGTAACCGAGACTCTGCTCTTGAAGACAGTGCACACAGACTTGCTTACTCCCAGTCACGGCATGGAGGCAGCAGATTGAAAATTGCCTGGCACTCTGGCTTGCTTGCCAGGACCACCCCAGTGCACTCCCCAGCCTGTGATGAGCTCCTGCTCCAGACCCTCTTGCTCTGATGCTGCTCCCCACTAAGGTAAAGGCTACCATTGCCAATGAGAGTGCACACACATGGAGGAAACAGAGCTAGCTTGGACCCCAGCCCTGCCTCTGACCATGGTGGAGGCTGCCATTTCCAGCTTGCCTACCCTGCACACACTCCAAAGGGAGTGAAGCTAGCACCAGGGCAGAGACCATCATTGCAGGAGCATGCATGCCTGTGCAAACTTGGGAGGGGGCAGGGCCAGGTCTGTGGTATAGCATCAACCCCTCCAGCCCTAATCTAGCCTATAACCAAGGTACACACACTGGGGAAAAAGTGAAACTAGCAGAGAAGTGTAGTCCCAAGCCCTCAGGCCCCAGCCACAATCCAAACCAATGCAGAGACTGCCATCACACCCAGGAGAAACCCAAGTCTCTCAGGGCTCCTACTCCAGCCTCTCAGCCCCATCCCCTGCCCCTGATAGGGTACTGATGGCCATTAAATATAAGATAAGCTCCAGGTTGCAACTGACTCTGGTTCTAGCTCCTCCAACTCCAGCCCTAACTCCCACCAAGATGGTGGCTGCCAGCACACTCCAGAGGAAGATGCAGCCCATGCTTGCTTCAGATCCAGGTCTCCCACCAAAGCCACTGGGCACATGCAGACTACATAGATGCTCCCAACAAAAGGATATGACCTCAAGGCTGGGGAAGGTAACTGTCTCACTTAATTTTATAGAGATAGAGAAAGTCAAGCAAAATTAGAAGACAGAGGAATATGCTTCAAATGAAAGAACAAGAAAAAATATCTGAGAAAAAAACCTAATGAAACAGAGATAAATAATCTATTTGATAAAAAATTCAAAGCAATAGTAATAAAATGTTAACTGAACATGGGGAAAGAATAGTTGAACACAGTGAGAATTTTAACAATGAACTATAAAATATAAAGAGTAACCAGTCAGAACTGAAGAATACAATAATTGAGATGAAAAATACACTAGAGGGAATTAACAGCAGATTAGGTGATACAGAAGAACACATAAGCAATCTGGAAAATAGAATAATGGAAATCACCCAATCAGAACAGCAAAAAGGAAAACAAATTTTTAAAAATGAGAATAGTTTAAGGGACCTCTGAGACAACATCAAGCATAACAACATACACATTATAGGAGTACCAGAAGGAGAAGAGAGAGAGAAAAGGGTTGAAAATGTATTTGATGAAATTATGGCTGAGAACCTCCCAAACCTAACAAAGGACACAGAGATACAGGTACAGGAATTATAGAGAGTTCCAAACAAGATGAACGCAAAGAGACCCCCACCAAGAAATATCATAATTAAAATGACAAAAGTTAAAGGTAAAGAGAGAATTCTAAAGGCAGCAAGAGAAAAACAAAGAGTCACATACAAGGGAACCCCAAAAGGCTATCAGCTGATTTTTCAGCAGAAACTGTGCAGGCAAGATGGGAGTGGCATGATATATTTAAAGTGCTGAAAGGAAAAGCCTATAACCTAGGATACACTACCCAGCAAGGTCATCATTCAGAATTGAAGGAGAGATAAAGAGCTTCTCAAACAAGCAAAAACTAAGAGTCCATCAATACTAAACTGACCTTACAAGAAGTGTTAAAGGGTCTTCTTTAAGTGAAAAAGAAAAGGCTACCACAAAAATAAGAAATTATAGGGGGCTTCCCTGGTGGCGCAGTGGTTGAGAATCTGCCTGCCAATGCAGGGGGACATGGGTTCGAGCCCTGGTCTGGAAAGATCCCACATGCCGCAGAGCAACTAGGTCCATGAGCCACAACTACTGAGCCTGCGTGTCTGGAGCGTGTGCTCCGCAACAAGAGAGGTCGCGATAGTGAGAGGCCCGCGCACCGCGATGAAGAGTGGCCCCCACTTGCCGCAACTAGAGAAAGCCCTCACACAGAAATGAAGACCCAACACAGCCAAAAATAAATAAATTAATTAATTTTAAAAAATAATAAAAAAATAAAAGGTGAAATAGTAAATTTAAAAAAAAAAAAAAAAAAAAAGAAATTATAGGAAGGAAATAATCCCACTGGTAAAGGCAAATATGTAGTAAAGGCTGTGGATAAACCACTTAAATAAGCTACTATGAAAGCTAAAAGACAAAAATAATAAAATCAACTATAACTACAACAAAGAGTTAAGGGATAGACATAAAGTTGTAAAATATGACATCAAAAACACAAAACACAGGGGGAGCAAGAAAAAATATAGCTTTAGAATGCCCTTGAACTTAAATGGCTTGTTTAAAACAAGTACATATAGTTATAGGTCAACATATATGAACTCCATGGTAACCACAAATTCAAATAAAAAACCTGTATTAGATATACAAAAACTAGAGAGAAAAAAACCACAAACATAACACTAAGTAAAATCATCAAACCACAAACATAACACTAAGTAAAATCATCAAACCACAAGGGGAGAGACTACAAGAACAAGAAAAGAGCAGAGAAGAACTACAAAAACAACCAGCAAACAAATAACAAAATGGCAATAAGTACACACCTATCAATAATCACTTTAAATGTCAATGGACTAAATGCTTCATTTAGTTACATAGGGTGGCTGATTGGGTTAAAAAAACAAAACAAAACAAAACAAGACCCATCTACATGCTGCCTACAAGAGACTCACTTCAAAGCTAGAGACACACACAGACTGAAAGTGACGGAAAAGAAAAAGATACTCAATGTAAACGGAAATGAGAAAGCTGGGGTAGCAATACTCGTATTAGACAAAGTAGACTTTTAAAACAAAATCTATAATAAAAGGGAATTCCCTCATGGTGCAGTAATTAAGAATCCACCTGCCAATGCAGGGGACACGGGTTCAATGCACGGGACCACGGGTTCCTGGTCCAGCAAGATCCCACATGCCGTGGAGCAACTAAACCTGTGTGCCGCAACTACTGAGCCTGCGCTCTAGAGCCCACAAGCCACAACTACTGAGCCCGCGCACCACAACTACTGAAGCCCGTGCGCCTAGAGCCTGTGCTCCGCAACAAGAGAAGCCACCACAATGAGAAGCCTGAGCACTGCAACGAAGAGTAGCCCCCGCTCACCGCAACTAGAGAAAGCCCGCGCGCAGCAACGAAGACCCAACCCAGCCAAAAGTAAATAATAAATTTCTAAAAAATCTATAATAAAAGACAAAGAAGGGCATTATATAATGATAAAGGGATCAATATGAGAACAGGATATGACATTTGTAAACATATATGCACCTAATACAGGAGCACCTAAATATATAAAGCAAATATTAACAAACATAAAGGGAGACATTGACAATAACACGATAATAGTAGGGGACTTTAATACCCCACTTACATCAATGGACAGATCATCCAAAGAGAAAAACACTAAGGAAACAGTGATCTTAAATGACACAGGGCCCACTGAATTGGCCCTTTCAGCATTTAGAAATACCTAGTTTTATTTCCAGTAATATTTTTTGCCTAAAGTCTACTTTGATATTTTAGCCACAGCAGCTAGCTTTAGGTTAGTGTTTACATGGTATACCTTTTCCATCATTTTACTTTCAACCTGTCTGTTACCTTTTATTTAGTGAATGACTCCTATATATAGGACATAGTTGGGTCTAGTCTGACATTTGTCTTTTCACTGGAGTGTTCTGTCCAGTTACATTAATATAATTACTGATCTATTAGGTTTAGGCTATCTTTTGATATTTTTCCCATATTTTCCCCATCTCTTTTTTAGCCCTTTGTTCTGCCTTTTCTTGGATTAAAAAAGTATGTTTTATTATTCCATATTTAGCTCCTCTATT
The DNA here is from genome assembly GCF_028564815.1 of Eubalaena glacialis. Taxonomy (NCBI): domain Eukaryota; kingdom Metazoa; phylum Chordata; class Mammalia; order Artiodactyla; family Balaenidae; genus Eubalaena; species Eubalaena glacialis. The sequence continues at coordinate 72,413,468 of NC_083723.1, read as the reverse complement.
GGTTTTATATATTATTCATTTGGTGGCTGCCCTAGAAATTGCAGTATCTCTTTTCCTTCCTCCATCATAGCTCATGACTGAGGCACGCCAAAGCACTGCATTGTTCCATATCTCTGGTACACTTCAGCAGTAGTACTTATGTCTTCCAGAATATCATGTGGTGTTTTCATCAACATACAGCAATTAAATGTATGGCTTTTGAGATTGGTTCAAGATGGCGGAGTAGAAGGATGTGCGCTCACTCCCTCTTGCGAGAGCACCGGAATCACAACTAACTGCTGAACAATCATTGACAGGAAGACACTGGAACTCACCAAAAAGATACCCCACATCCAAAGACAACGGAGAAGCCGCAATGAGATGGCAGAAGGGGCACAATCACAATCAAATCAAATCCCATAACTGCCAGGTGGGTGACTCACAAACTAGAGAACACTTACACCACAGAAGTCCACCCACTGGAGTGAAGGTTCTGAGCCCCACGTCAGGTTTCCCGAACCAGGGGGTCTAGCAATGGGAGGAGGAATTCCTAGAGAATCAGACTTTGAAGGCTAGCGGGATTTGACTGCAGGACTTAGACAGGACTGGGGGAAACAGAGACTCCACTCTTGGAGGGCACACACAAAGCAGTGTGCACATCAGGACCCAGGGGAAGGAGCAGTGACCCCATAGGAGACTGCACCACACCTACTGGCTAGTGTTAGAGGGTCTCCTGCAGAGGCAGGGTGTGGCTGTGGCTCACTGTGGGGACAAGGACACTGGCGGCAGAAGTGCTGTAAAGTACTCCTTGGTGTGAGCCCTCCTTGTGTAGGCTCCAGTGCGGGGTCACCTCAGACCAAACAACCAATGGGGAGGGAACCCAGCCTCACCCATCAGCAGACAAGCGGATTAAGGTTTTTACTAAGCTCTTCCCACCAGAGCAACACCCAGCTCTACCCACCACCGGTCCCTCCCATCAGGAAACTTGCACAAGCCTCTTAGACAGCCTCATCCACCAGAGGGCAGAGAGCAGAAGCAAGAAGAACTACAATCCTGCAGCCTGGGGAACAAAAACCACATTCACAGAAAGAGAGACAAGATGAAAAGGCAGAGGGCTATGTACCAGATGAAGGAACAAGATAAAACCCCAGAACAACAACTAAATGAAGTGGAGATAGGCAACCTTCCAGAAAAAGAATTCAGAATAATGATAGTGAAGATGATCCAGGACCTCGGAAAAAGAATGGAGGCAAAGACCAAGAAGATGCAAGAAATGTTTAACAAAGACCTAGAAGAATTCAAGAACACACATAGATGAACAATACATTAACTGAAATGAAAAATACACTAGAAGGAATCAATAGCAGAAGAACTGAGGCAGAAAATGGATAAGTGACCTGGAAGACAGAATGGTGGAATTCACAGCTGCGGAAAAGAATAAATAAAAAAGAATGAAAAAAAATGAAGACAGCCTAAGAGAACTCTGGAACAACATTAAACGTAACAACATTTGCACTATAGGGGTCCCAGAAGGAGAAGAGAGAGAGAAAGGACCCAAGAAAATATTTGAAGAGATTATAGTCAAAAACTTCCCTAACATAGGAAAGGAAATAGCCATGCAAATCCAGGAAGCGCAGAGTCCCAGGTAGGATAAACCCAAGGAGAAACATGCCGAGACACTTAGTAATCAAACTGGCAAAAATTAAAGACAAAGAAAAATTATTGAAAGCAGCAAGGGAAAAATGACAAATAACACACAAGGGAACTCCCATAAGGTTAACAGCTGATTTCTCAGCAGAAACTCTACAAGCCAGAAGGGAGTGGCATGATATACTTAAAGTGATGAAAGGGAAGAACCTACAACCAAGATTACTCTACCCAGCAAGGATCTCATTCAGATTCGATGGAGAAATCAAAAGCTTTACAGACAAGCAAAAGCTAAGAGAATTCAGCAACACCAAACCAGCTCTACAAGAAATGCTAAAGGAACTTCTCTAAGTGAGAAAAACAAGAGAAGAAAAAGACCTACAAAAACAAACTCAAAACAATTAAGAAAATGGTAATAGGAACATGCATATCAATAATTACCTTAAACATGAAAGGATTAAAGGCTCCAACCAAAAGACAGAGGCTTGCTGAATGGATACAAAAAGAAGACCCATATATATGCTGTCTACAAGAGACCCACTTCAGACCTAGGGACACATACAGATTAAAGTGAGGGGATGGAAAAAGATATTCCATGCAAATGGAAATCTAAATACATATGGAGTAGCAATAGTCATATCAGATAAAATAGACTTTAAAATAAAGAATGTTACAAGAGACAAGGAAGGACACTACATAATGATCAACGGATCAATCCAAGAAGAAGATATAACAATTATAAATATATATGCACCCAACATAGGAGCACCTCAATACATAAGGCAACTGCTAACAGCTATAAAAGAGGAAATCGACAGTAACACAATAATAGTGGGGGACTTTAACACCTCACTTACACCAATGGACAGATCATCCAAACAGCAAATTAAAAGGAAACACAAGCTTTAAATGACACAATAGACCAGATAGATTTAATTGATATTTATAGGATATTCCATCCAAAAACAGCAGATTACACTTTCTTCTGAAGTGCGCATGGAGCATTCTTCAGGATAGATCACATCTTGGGTCAAAAATCAAGCCACAGTAAATTTAAGAAAATTGAAATCATATCAAGCATATTTTCGGACCACAACACTATGAGATTAGAAAGCAATTACAGGGAAAAAAATGTAAAAAGCACACAAACACATGGAGGCTAAACAACACGTTACTAAATAACCAAGAGATCACTGAAGAAATCAAAGGGGAAATCAAAAAATACCTAGAGACAAATAACAATGAAAACACGATGATCCAAAACCTATGGGATGCAGCAAAAGCAGTCCTAAGAGGGAAGTTTATAGCTATACAAGCCTACCTCAAGAAACAAGAAAAATCTCAAATAAACAATCTAACCTTACACCTAAAGGAACTAGAGAAAGAAGAACAAACAAAACCCAAAGTTAGCAGAAGGAAAGAAATCATAAAGATCAGAGCAGAAATAAATGAAATAGAAACAAAGAAAACAATAGCAAAGATCAATAAAACTAAAAGCTGGTTCTTTGAGAAGATAAACAAGATTGATAAACCATTACCCAGACTCATCAAGAAAAAGAGGGAGGGCTTCCCTGGTGGCGCAGTGGTTGAGAATCTGCCTGCCAATGCAGGGGACACGGGTTCGAGCCCTGGTCTGGGAAGATCCCACATGCCGCGGAGTGACTGGGCCCGTGAGCCACAATTACTGAGCCTGCGCGTCTGGAGCCTATGCTCCGCAACAAGAGAGGCCGCGATAGTGAGAGGCCCGCGCACCGCGATGAACAGTGGCCCCCGCTTGCCACAACTAGAGAAAGCCCTCGCACAGAAACGAAGACCCAACACAGCCATAAATTAATAAATAAATAAATAATTTTTTTTAAAAAAAGAAAGAAAAAGAGGGAGAGGACTCAAATCAGTAAAATTAGAAATGAAAAAGGAGAAGTTACAACAGACACCACAGAAATACAAAGCATTCTAAGAGACTACTCCAAGCAACACTATGCCAATAAAATGGACAACCTAGAAGAAATGGACAAATTCTTACAAAGGTATAACCTTCCAAGACTGAACCAGGAAAAAATAGAAAATATGAACAGACCAATCACAAGTAATGAAATTGAAACTGTGATTAAAAATCTTCCAACAAACAAAAGCCCAGGACCAGATGGCTTCACAGGTGAATTCTATCAAACATTTAGAGAAGAGCTAACACCCATCCTTCTCAAACTCTTCCAAAAAATTGCAGAGGAAGGAACACTCCCAAACTCATTCTATGAGGCCACCATCACCCTGATACCAAAACCAGACAGAGACACTACAAAAAAAGAAAATTACAGACCAATATCACTGATGAATATAGCTGCAAAAATCCTCAACAAAATACTAGCAAACAGAATCCAACAACACATTAAAAGGATCATACACCATGATCAAGTGGGATTTACCCCAGCGATGCAAGGATTCTTCAATATACACAAATCAATCAATGTGATACACCATATTAACAAATTGAAGAATAAAAACCATATGATCGGGAGCTTCAAGATGGCGGAAGAGTAAGATGTGGAGATCACCTTCCTCCCAACAAATACATCGGAAATACATCTACATGTGGAACAACTCCTACAGAACACCTACCGAATGCTGGCAGAAGACCTCAGACCTCCCAAAAGGCAAGAAACTCCCCACGTACCTGGGTAGGTCAAAAGAAAAAAGAAATAACAGAGACAAAAGAATAGGGACAGGACCTGCACCAGTGGGAGGGAGCTGTGAAGGAGGAAAGGTTTCCACACACTAGAAGCCCCTTCCCGGGTGGAGACTGTGGGGGGCGGAGGGGGGAAGCTTCGGAGCCATGGAGGAGAGCACAGCGACAGGGGTGCGGAGGGCAAAGCGGAGAGATTCCCGCACAGAGGATCGGTGCCGACCAGCACTCACCAGCCCGAGAGGCTTGTCTGCTCACCCACCAGGACGGGTGGGGGCTGGGAGCTGAGGCTCTGGCTTCGGTCGGATCCCAGGGAGAGGACTGGTGTTGGCTGCGTGAACACAGCCTGAAGGGGCCAGTGCGCCACAGCTAGCCGGGAGGGAGTCCGGGAAAATGTCTGGAGCTGCCGAAGAGGCAAGAGACTTTTTCTTGCCTCTTTGTTTCCTGGTGCATGAGGAGAGGGGATTAAGAGCACTGCTTAAAGAAGCTCCAGAGACGGGCGCGAGCCACGGCTATCAGCGTGGACCCCAGAGATGGGCATGAGATGCTAAGGCTACTGCTGTAGCCACCAAGAAGCCTGTGAGCAAGCACAGGTCACTATCCACACCTCTCCTCCTGGGAGCCTGTGCAGCCCGCCACTGCCAGGGTCCTATGATCCAGGGACAACTTCCCCGGGAGAGCACAGGGCGCGCCTCAGGCTGTTGCAAGGTCACGCCGGCCTCTGCCGCCATAGGCTCACCCCGCATCCGTACCCCCCTCCCACCCCCCCGGCCTGAGTGAGTCAGAGCCCCCGAAGCAGCTGCTCCTTTAACCCCGTCCTGCCTCAGTGAAGAACAGACGCCCTCAGGCGACCTACACACAGAGGCGGGTCCAGATCCAAAGGTGAACTCTGGGAGCTGTTCAAACAAAGAAGAGAAAGGGAAATTTCTCCCTCAAGAGCAGTGGATTAAATCTCCACAATCAACTTGATGTACCCTGCATCTGTGGAATAACTGAATAGACAACAAATCATCCCAAATCGAGGAGGTGGACTTTGGGAGCAATGATATATATATATTTTTTCCTTTTTCTCTTTTTGTGAGTGTGTATGTGTATGCTTCTGTCTGTGATTTTGTCTGTAGAGCATTGCTTTTACCATTTGTCCTAGGGTTCTGTCTGTCCGTTTTTTTTGTTTTGTTTATTTTTAGTATAGTTTTTAGCAGTTGTTATCATTGGTGGATTTGTTTATTGGTCTGGTTGCTCTCTTCTTTCTTTTTTTTTTAATTACTTTAAAAAATTTTTTAATAATTATTTTTTATTTTTTATTTTAATAACTTTATTTATTTTATTTTACTTTATTTTATTTTATATTATCTTCTTCTTTCTTTCTTTCTTTTTTTTCTCCCTTTTATTCTGAGCTGTGTGGAGGACAGGCTCTTGGTGCTACAGCCAGGCATCAGGGCTGTGCCTCTGAGGTGGGAGAGCCAAGTTCAGGACACTGGTCCAGAAGAGACCTCCCAGCTGCACGTAATATCAAACGGGAAAAGTCTCCCAGAGATCTCCATCTCAACGCCAAGACCCAGCTCCACTCAACGACCAGAAAGCTAGAGTGCTGGACACCCTATGCCAAACAACTAGCAAGACAGGAACATATCCTCATCCATTAGCAGAGAGGCTGCCTAAAATCATAATAAGGCCACAGGTACCCCAAAACACACCACCAGAAGTGGACCTGCCCACCAGAAACACAAGATCCAGCCTCATCCACCAGAACACAGGCACTAGTCCCCTCCACCAGGAAGCCTACACAACCCACTAAACCAACCTTAGCCACTGTGGACAGACACCAACGGGAATTACAAACCTGCAGCCTGCGAAAAGGAGACCCCAAACACAGTAAGGTAAGCAAAATGAGAAGACAGAGAAACACACAGCAGATGAAGGAGCAAGGTAAAAACCCACCAGACCTAACAAATGAAGAGGAAATAGAGAGTTTACCTGAAAATGAATTCAGAATAATGATAGTAAAGATGATCCAAAATCTTGCAAATAAAATGGAGAAAATACAAGAAACGTTTAACAAGGACCTAGAAGAACTAAAGAGCAAACAAACAGTGATGAACAACACAATAAATGAAATTAAAAATTCTCTAGAAGGAATCAATAGCAGAATAACTGAGGCAGAAAAACGGATAAGTGACCTGAAAGATAAAATAGTGGAAATAACTACTGCAGAGCAGAATAAAGAAAAAAGAATGAAAAACATTAAGGACAGTCTCAGAGACTTCTTGGACAACACTAAGCGCACCAACATTCGAATTATAGGGGTCCCAGAAGAAGAAGAGAAAAAGAAAGGGACTGAGAAAATATTTGAAGAGATTATAGTTGAAAACTTCCCTAATATGGGAAAGGAAATAGTCAATCAAGTCCAGGAAGCACAGAGAGTCCCATACAGGATAAATCCAAGAAGAAACACGCCAACACACATATTAATCAAACTATCAAAAATTAAATACAAAGAAAAAATATTAAAAGCAGCAAGGGACAAAAACCAAATAACACACAGGCAATCCCCATAAGGTTAACAGCTGATCTTTCAGCAGAAACTCTGCAAGCCAGAAGGGAGTGGCAGGACATATTTAAAGTGATAAAGGAGAAGAACCTAACAACCAAGATTATTCTACCCAGCAAGGATCTCATTCAGATTTGACGGAGAAATTAAAAACTTTATAGACAAGCCAAAGCTAAGAGAATTCAGCACCAGCAAACCAGCTTTACAACAAATGCTAAAGCAACTTCTCTAGGCAGGAAACACAAGAGAAGGAAAAGACCTACAATAACAAACCCAAAACAATTATGAAAATGGTAATAGGAACATACATATCAATAATTACCTTAAATGTAAATGGATTAAACGCTCCCACCAAAAGACACAGACTGGCTGAATGGATACAAAAACAAGACCCGTATATATGCTGTCTACAAGAGACCCACTTCAGACCTAGGTACACATACAGACTGAAAGTGAGGGGATGGAAAAAGATATTCAAAATAAAATCAAAAGAAAGCTGGAGTAGCAATTCTCATAACAGACAAAATAGACTTACAATAAAGACTATTACAAAAGACAAAGAAGGACACTACCTAATGATCAAGGGATCAATCCAAGAAGAAGATATAACAATTGTAAATATTTATGCACCCAACATAGGAGCACCTCAATACATAAGGCAAATACTAACAGCCATAAACAGGGAAATCGACAGTAACACAATCATAGTAGGGGACTTTAACACCCCACTTTCACCAATGGACAGATCATCCAAAATGAAAATAAATAAGGAAACACAAGCTTTAAATGATACATTAAACAAGATGGACTTAATTGATATTTATAGGACATTCCATCCAAAAACAACAGAATACACATTCTTCTCAAGTGCTCACGGAACATTCTCCAGGATAGATCATATCATGGGTCACAAATCAAGCCTTGGTAAATTTAAGAAAATTGAAATCGGATCAAGTATCTTTTCCAACCACAACATTATGAGACTAGATAGCAATTACAGGAAAAAATCTGTAAAAAATACAAACACATGGAGGCTAAACAATACACTACTTAATAACCAAGAGATCACTGAAGAAATCAAAGAGGAAATCAAAAAATACCTAGGAACAAATGACAATGAAAACACGACGACCCAAAACCTATTGGATGCAGCAAAAGCAGTTCTAAGAGGGAAGTTTATAGCAATACAATCCTACCTTAAGAAACAAGAAACATCTCAAATAAACAACCTAACCTTACATGTAAAGCAATTAGAGAAAGAAGAACAAAAAAACACCAAAGTTAGCAGAAGGAAAGAAATCATAAAGACCCGATCAGAAATAAATGAAAAAGAAATGAAGGAAACGATAGCAAACATCAATAAAACTAAAAGCTGGTTCTTTGAGACGATAAACAAAATTGATAAACCATTAGCCAGACTCATCAAGAAAAAAGGGGAGAAGACTCAAATCAATAGAATTAGAAATGAAAAAGGAGAAGTAACAACTGACACTGCAGAAATACAAAGGATCATGAGAGATTAGTACAAGGGACTATATGCCAATAAAATGGACAACCTGGAAGAAATGGACAAATTCTTAGTAAAGCACAACCTTCCGAGACTGAACCAGGAAGAAATGGAAAACATAAACAGATCAATCACAAGCAATGAAATTGAAACTGTGATTAAAAATCTTCCAACAAACAAAAGCCCAGGACCAGATGGCTTCACAGGTGAATTCTATCAAACATTTAGAGAAGAGCTAACACCCATCCTTCTCAAACTCTTCCAAAATATAGCAGAGGGAGGGACACTCCCAAACTCATTCTACAAGGCCACCATCACTCTGATACCAAAACCAGACAAAGATGTCACAAAGAAAGAAAACTACAGGCCAATATCACTGATGAACATAGATGCAAAAATCCTCAACAAAATACTAGCAAACAGAATCCAACAGCACATTAAAAGGATCACACACCATGATCAAGTGGGGTTTATACCAGGAATGCAAGGATTCTTCAATATACGCAAATCAATCAATGTGATACACCATATTAACAAATTGAAGGAGAAAAACCATATGATCATCTCAATAGATGCACAGAAAGCTTTTGACAAAATTCAACACCCATTTATGATAAAAGCCGTGCAGAAAGTAGGCATAGAGGGAACTTTCCTCAACATAATAAAGGCCATATATGACAAACCCACAGCCAACATTGTTCTCAATGGTGAAAAACTGAAAGCATTTCCTCTAAGATCAGGAACAAGACAAGGATGTCCACTTGCGCCACTATTATTCAACATAGTTTTGCCACGGCAATCAGAGAAGGAAAAGAAATAAAAGGAACACAAACTGGAAAAGAAGAAGTAAAACTGTCACTGTTTGCAGATGACATGATACTATACATAGAGAATCCTAAAGATGCCACCAGGAAACTACTAGAGCTAATCAATGAATTCGGTAAAGTTGCAGGATACAAAATGAATGCCCAGAAATCTCTTGCATTCCTATATACTAATGATGAAAAATCTGAAAGAGAAATTAAGGAAACACTCCCATTTACCATTGCAACAAAAAGAATAAAATACCTAGGAATAAACCCACCTAGGGAGACAAAAGATGTGTATGCTAAAACTATAAGACACTGCTGAAAGAAATTAAAGATGATACCAACAGATGGAGAGATATACCATGTTCTTGGATTGGAAGAATCAATATTGTGAAAATGACTATACTACCCAAAGCAATCTACAGAGCCAATGCAATCCCTATCAAATTACCAATGGCATTTTTTACAGAACTAGAACAAAAAATCTTAAAATTTGTATGGAGACACAGAAGACCCCGAATAGCCAAAGCAGTCTTGAGGGAAAAAAACGAAGCTGGAGGAATCAGACACCCTGACTTCAGACCATACTACAAAGCTACAGTAATCAAGACAATATGGTACTGGCACAAAAATAGAGATACAGATCAATGGAACAGGATAGAAAGCCCAGAGATAAACCCACGCACCTACGTTCAACTAATCTATGACAAAGGAGGCAAGCATATACAATGGAGAAAAGACAGTCTCTTCAATAAGTGGTGCTGGGAAAACTGGACAGGTACATGTAAAAGAATGAAATTAGAACACTCCCTAACACCACACACAAAAGTAAACTCAAAATGGATTAGAGACCTAAATGTAAGACCGGACACTATAAAACTCTTAGAGGAAAACATAGGAAAAACACTCTTTGACATAAATCACACCAAGATCTTTTTTGATCCACCTCGTAGAGTAATGGAAATAAAAACAAAAATAAACAAATCAGACCTAATGAAACTTCAAAGCTTTTGCACAGCAAAGGAAACCATAAACAAGATGAAAAGACAACCCTCAGAATGGGAGAAAATATTTGCAAATGAATCGACGGACGAAGGATTAATCTCCAAAATATATAAACAACTCATGCAGCTCAATATTAAGAAAACAAACAACCGTATCCAAAAATGGGCAGAAGACCTAAATAGACATTTCTCCAAAGAAGACATACAGATGGCCAAGAAGCACATGAAAAGCTGCTCAACATCACTAATTATTAGAGAAAAGCAAATCAAAACTACAATGAGGTATCACCTCACACTGGTCAGAATGGGCATCATCAGAAAATCTACAAACAACAAATGCTGGAGAGGGTGTGGAGAAAAGGGAACCCTCTTGCACTGTTGGTGGGAATGTAAATTGATACAGCCACTATGGAGAACAGTATGGAGGTTCCTTAAAAAACTAAAAATAGAATTACCATATGACCCAGCAATCCCACTACTGGGCGTATACCCAGAGAACACCATAATTCAAAAAGACACATGCACCCCAATGTTCATTGCAGCACTATTTACAATAGCCAGGTCATGGAAGCAACCTAAATGCCTATCGACAGACGAATGGATAAGGAAGATGTGGTACATACATACAATGGAATATTACTCAGCCATAAAAAGGAACGAAATTGGGTCATTTGTAGAGACATGGATGGATCTAGAGACTGTCATACAGTCAGTCAGAAAGAGAAAAACAAATATCGTATATTAACGCATATATGTGGAACCTAGAAAAATGGTACAGACGATCCGGTTTGCAGGCAGAAATTGAGACACAGATGTAGAGAACAAACGTATGGACACCAAGGGGGGAAAGTGGTGGAGGGGTGGGGGTGGTGGTGTGATGAACTGGGCGACTGGGATTGACATGTATACACTGATGTGTATAAAATTGATGACTAATAAGAACCTGCTGTATAAAAAAATAAATAAAATAAAATTCAAAAAAAAATTTTTTTTTAAATATAAATAAATGTATGGCTTTTTTCTCTCTGAGTCTTGTTTTTCCAGACAACTCAATTAACTGTAGATTCCTATAAGTTTTTAAGAAAATTCTTTCTGTCTTCTTCATGAAATATATTGTAGACATTTGCATTAACCAAGTCTTCTTGCTTACATTGCAGGTGTTGTGATATTTTCTGATACAAATACAATGTTTCCATCATGATTTACCACGAAAAGGAAACCATCTAATTCCTGAAGTAAAAGTGGTCCTAAGGAGTTTTTATCAGTAACTCCCTGTCCTGTAGAAGACACATCAGCTTTCTGTACATCATTTTCATAATTCTTGAATGATTATGAGCTAAATTCACACTTTTACCATGTCTTTAATAATGCACCAACCTTAGAATAGTTTAACTCCTTTCCTCCCTCCTGCCCTTTGTGCTACTCTTGCCATATATTTTACTACCACATGTTATAAAACCCAAGAGACATTTTTAATATTGTTACTTTAGTCAGTATTCTTTATATTCACTTGTTCTGGTGATCTTCATTCCTTCCTATAATTTTGTGCTTCCTCATGAATCATTTTCCTTCTTGTGTTTCTTCTTATACAGATACAAATTACAAATTCTCTGAGTTTGTTTTTCTTTTTGGTAAGTCTTTGTTTCACTACCAGTCTCCAGTACAGAAAAAAAAAAGGAAAATTACATTGATATTGTGAGTTTGGGTCAGACTGTAGACAATTGTGTATGCTAAGCTGAAGGGTAAGTACTTTATTGAATGGGTAACGAAGAGCCACTAAATTAAGCCATACAATGAGCTTTGTGGCAATTTACTAGACCATTTAGAAGGAAGAGAAACTAGAAGTACGGAGACCACTTAGAAGGTTGTTGAAAGCTATAGTAAGGACTCAAACTTTAGGGGGGTCACTACAGGAACAGAAAGAAGTGAGCAAATCAAAGAGATGTTGATAAGGAAGAATAGATACGATTTAAGAACGATTTGGATATGGACAAATGAGAGAAAACTGGCCAGTGAAAAATGGTTGCCAGACTTCAAAGCCAGTAACTAATTTAACTGTGCTACTATTAACACAAGTGGGAAGTTAAAAGGAAAACTCAGATTGGCAAGGGAGATGAAATATTGCATATCATGTTTCAGGAGCTTGGGAATTTAGGTGGAAATGCCCAGAAGACATCTGGAAGTTTCAGAGAAATAAGAGATAAAAATATAGGTCTGAGAGACATTTACTATAGATACTAATTGAAAATGTGACTACAATGGGACATAAGAATGGAAGGGAATAAAAAAGAGTGTCTAGAGAAGCTGTACCCCTCTCTTCTCATTCCACTGACCTCTCCACCCCACAAATTCTTCTTCTACAGACTTTGCCCCAATGTGCTAGCTAATAATCCCTGACTGCCATGCCAGACAGGAGCAGGCTTGGGAAGGGATAATTGCAAAAGCAACAGTGAAGTTTGTGACTTCAAGAAGAAAGTGAAGGAAGAAGATAAGGGATAGAAGGGCAAACCCACGTATTAGGAGAGGAAAGAGTATATTCTATGTCCACAGGACCACCCAACTGAGGTGGTCATATGTAGGTTAAAATATATATGTAATGTAATACTCATAATTTGAGCTGAGAGATTGTCCATATATTTCAATTAATTTTGTCTAACAGAAGTCTAGTTAACACAAGTCTTACAAGTGAGAGTTGTTTTATTATTCATACTTTTTTATCTTTTTGAAATCTTATACAATCAATGTGCATTCCATTTTCAATTAGGAAAATCAACACTTTTTTGCTAACTTCCCTTCTAACTCTGAACCATCCTTTCAAAAAAATTTTTTTTCAATATTAGATAGAATGCTCTGGTGTATGTCATTGTCTAAAACCAGGGTTACAGCAGGGAATTCAGCAATGAGAATAACAGTCCTGCTTAACACAATCCAGGAACAGAATGATCAGGAAAGTGGATAAAACATTTCAGGGCTACAGATAACCTGAGTGTTCTTGAGCAATAAAATAATATTTTAGTTAATTATCTTAACTTTTCTTATCTCTGAAGAACAGCTTCATGTATAGTGTTAACATCATAGCACAAGAAAGAATCTCTAGAGATCATCTACTTTTAAGCAACTGAACATCTCAATCATCTAAGACCAAAAGTTGTCTAAGCTCTTGAACATCTCCACAACCTCCCTTAACAACCCATTCAAAAAACAAAAGAAAACAAAAAACAACCCAACCCACTCCAATGTTCTGAGGTTATGATAGTGATAAATTTAACGTCATATATTTGACTGCAAAATAGGTTCTATAGGAGTAGGGAGAGGAGAGACACTTGAGGTTCAGTCTGAAGTCCCATTTAAGTCCCAATAGTTGTCTTGCTGAGAAGGCAAAATCACGTTCAAATAGTATCATGTACTCCTAAATTCTGAGAAAGCTCAATTTAGAAGCATAGTAGAAATTTCTTATTACAAGATTCCACCTGGACGACACCTGGAAGTGTCCAAGTTCTCAAAAAGAAGTAAAATATAAAATGAACAGTCCTTTGGGGTATTCAATTATTGCTAATTATCCAGTTATTGGAGAGGTCATTTGTTTTTTACAACTAAATTGAAGTTATTCTCCTATGAATAGACCTACCTCCAAAGGGTAAATACACATCATCAAGTGAAATACACAAGTTGCATATCCATCCCTTTCTAATGTGAAACAAAATTATAAATAGTAAGAATGTACTTGACAACCAATTTCCATTCCCACGGAGTAAAGCCAAACAATGAATCCTTACCATGTGAGCAGACATCAGCCATTACTTGAAAACTTAAGAACTGATTCGCAAAAACCTGCATCCAAAGTGGCACTGCATAATGGGTATATTTGCTCTTCCTTAGAAACTCAAATTGAGCTCTGCAGCTGGCAAAGCATAGCAGTGATCCAGCATTAAATAACAAAGCCATATTTCAAAGTCATTCATAATTTAAGGCTGGAAATTTTACCTGTTTGTAAGTTGCTATTAACTGGCTATATCATAATAGTTGAATAAGAGCAAAACCATTTGACTATTACTCTTTCATTATTAATTAAGGATTAAGATTACTTATGACACACCATTTTGTGTTCTCCAAAGGTTCTGGTGAAATCATCATCAATTTTATGCAAGATATAAAAGAGATGACTGGTCCTTGGAAAACTTTCTAAGTTTAGTTTGTAACTGGCATGTGGTTCTTTGGAGATTTGCTCTCTAAAAATCTGAAAATCATGCGCATGCAAGCATTTGCTTTTTTATGGGCATTAATTAAATGTTTATCAATGCTAACAGTTAATCCTTTTTTTTCTTTCTTTCTTAATATTGCTGTTGATTGCAGACTGGGAATGTTATGGGTTCCATAATGGCTTACAGAGTATACATTGACACATCAAATTAAAGCAGTTATAATTTCAATTACTTAGGTAACCATGTGGGAAATGTCAGAAATCTTCAGCTGTTATAAATGCAGTTTGGTTCCCACTTGTATTTTATAGCAAGCATCTAGATCCTTCCTATTTTTTATATTACCAAGTCAGAGCATAGAGAGGTACTCTTCAAAGTGTCTCCACATATCATTTTCATTCTTACGGTGTTCAAAGGGCCAGTTCTAAGGCTTTCTCTCCAAACTGCTGAGAGACTGGCTTATTTTCAATCCAAGAATGCACGATGATAGGAGTTACATGGAACTGCCTTATCTAACATTCCTAATATATACCACCAACTATTTAGCTAAGATTTGTTGACCTGTCCCCCTGACAAGTCAACACGATTCAAAGCCCAAGTCACCAAAACAGTACCAGGCATTTGATTCAGAGCAGGACTCAACACTCCCAGGTGTAAGGTATGACCAGACCACTCTACCATATTTGATACATTCATGATTAACCTCATTTGTGGCTGCCAATCTGGAAGAGGCCAGCAGGAGCCTGTGAAGGATCGTAAGTGAACTCTTGGCCACACTCCCCATAAGTCTGCTCTTATTTAGATAGCTGTGCAGATGGACATATCACAAAATGTGCTCACGATATGAAAATATGCCAAAAGGAACAAGCAAATCCTAACTTCAGTTTAGAGTCAAAGGTAGGAATGTGGATATGAACCAGGGCAATGCAACGCTGAGCAGGCTGAGTGGAGAGACATTTAATGATTCATCTAACCAGTTGGCTTTCAGGAGGGCTCCAAATGCACTGGCCCCTGGCATACTTTATTTTTGCCCCCAGCACTGCAGGCACTGAGACAAAAAGCATGGAGCAGGTAGTGGGCTAGTAAGACAAGAGGACAATTGTAGTGTTGTTTAGGCACAACCTTATTCTGTTCCCCGGAGGTTAGAGAAATTATTTCCTTTAGCTACATAAACTCATTTATTTAAATTATATCAGAGATAAGATATTGCATTCTTTTGGAGTCAAGTGCAGTTCCTTTCAACAAATCTTCATGTCAGAACTTTCTAAAGTTCTATACCAGGGCTTCAATGCTAAAATTGGGAAAAGGTACTTTGTATGAAAATACTTCTTAATAAATTATCTACTAATAAAAGTATTTGCCCTTTTTTCTTTTTGAGCAATTTATCACCAGTGGAAATACCAAGGAATGACTTGAGAGCTACCCCACCATAATATTCAATAGCCCATTCCAAGCCACCCCAAATAAACACACAATCCTAAGTAAACCACTGGGTTGGTTATTCAAATACTACAGGAAATTTCCCTGTTCCCCTTTCCTAACAGCCACCACAAGCATGTCCTATATGGAAATTCTAGAACCATAATGTCCTCTTTCTTTTTCTTCTTTTTCTCCTCTTCCCATCTCCATGTTTCTTAAACTAGTTTCCTTCAAAGTCTCTGCTGTAAAGAAGTAGGCATTAGTAGAGAAAGAAAAATGTGTTTAGTGGCCATATCCCAAGCCTCAGTTAACATCTTCTTTCCTTTCTCTTTTTTTCTTAGGATGTGATACAATACAACATAACATAACATAACATAACATATGATACAATATTTCTGTTACTATTATAATATAATGCCACATAGCGACTCTGAGGTTGTAATTAGTAGATAGGGAGCAAAAATATACTTTCCAGGATGGGTCACCGTGATTGGACTAACCCTCAATCTTTCAAAGTTGAGGCTATAATTACTGTAGTAACATACCATAGTCTGGATATGCTTCATATGTTGTCTCCCATGGGTAGCCCTGCCAGGTACCAGTCACCCAACAGAAAGACAAGTACCAGGCAAGAAAGGACAAAGCTCCTCTGAGTCCCTATAGCACTTTATTTGTGCTATTAATATATCATTTTATATATTGTAACAGAGTTAATTATTAATATGCCATGTCTCTCCCTAGATTATGAGCTATCTGAGGGCAAAATCCATAACATATTTATCATTATCTGATTACCTCTTCACACAAAGCTTAGCACACAGTTGTTACCAAAAAATGTGTGTTCAATGAATGAATGTCATAAATTAAGACAACCTCTTGTAGAAGGAACCTCTACACCAAATTTGACAATCATGGCAACTGGTTGTCTTTAGAAAGGAGGGTAGGTGGAATGGAGATATGATTTAGCTGAAAAGAAAGATGAGATAACGTGAAGTCAAAATAGAAGAAAATGGAGAAAACGAATCTAGTTTTCTTCCAAAATATCAGCTTTATGAACTAATGAAACTCATGTGTGTAGGTACACACTATATGTTTAAAAGTACCCATCATGACTGTGATAAGTCTGAAAGTCCTAGCCTTCCAAGCCTTGAGCCTAGAGAAGTGGACAAAGCTACTAATTTGAGCCAACATGTGATGAACTGGAGGAATCCATAATCGTTTATCTGTCATCTTGGTTTCATATGTCAATGGGTCCATTGAGCACAGTGAGGATCCACTGAGAGGAAATGAGAACTTAGTAGATTCCTCAAGATAAGTAGGTCTCCTGAGTGTGACGTACCTGCTCCTACTATGGCCTGTTTCTCCAGCCTCCAGCATTTGAATCCAATGAATGTCCACAAGACCAACAGTGATTTCATGACAAGAAAGAAACAAGGTGTCACCTATCATGGGAGCCACAACTTGTTAGAATCACCTCATTTAGGTGAATGTAAAAAAAAGACCTGGACAAAGAGGTATTCTAAGAAGTCACCTTAGTCCAAGAAACAGCACCAACTAAAACAACCAGGTGTGGATTTCAAAACAGGTAGTACCCAAATAACTCATAATCTTCTTTTTATCCATAAGCTCTGATTGGCGTTTTTGTTATTTGAAGGTTGAATTCACCTGAAATTAGTGTGTCTTTGTTCAGACTGCTATAACAAAATACCATAGACCAGGTGGCTTAAACAATACATACTTATTTGTCACAGTTCTGGAGACTGGGAAGTCCAAGATCAAGGTGTCTGGTGAGATCCCTCTTCCTGGTTTGCAGATGGCTGCCTTCTTGCTGAATCCTCACATGGCAGAGACAGATCATCTCTCTTCTGTCTCTTCTTATAAAGGCACTAATCCCATTCATGAGAGCTCCACTCTCATGACCTAATTACTTACCAAAGCTCCATCTCTAAATGCCACCACATTGAAGAGTAGGGCTTCAACATTTGAAATGGGGTTTGGGAGGGGATGGAAAATAGACACAAACATCCAGTCCATAGCAGTGTGTGACTAAATTAAAGGATTTCCCATACTTAGTCATCAAGAGAAGAGGGCTTTAGAAAGGTCTCTAAGATCTACTTTTGAAGCCAAGGACATTAAGAACATTAAGCCTTCCTTTGGCTCCTTCCTAAGAGATCCCATCACAATTAATAATTAGAAAATAATTAGAGGGGCTTCCCTGGTGGCGCAGTGGTTGAGAATCTGCCTGCCAATGCAGGGGACACGGGTTCGAGCCCTGGTCTGGGAAGATCCCACACGCCGCAGAGCGACTAGGCCCGTGAGCCACAATTGCTGAGCCTGCGCGTCTGGAGCCTGTGCTCCGCAACAACAGAGGCCGCGACAGTGAGAGGCCCCCGCTCGCCGCAACTAGAGAAAGCCCTAGCACAGAAACGAAGACCCAACACAGCCAAAAATAAAATTAATTAATTAATTAATTTTTTTAAAAAAAAAGAAAATAATTAGAAAATGAGCTAACAGTCTGACTTTAGCCTCCTTTCTCCAGCCTCCAACGTTTGGATCCCAGTGACCATTCACAAAACCAACAGAATAATAGGCAATATACCCTCTCTGAACACAATGTCTTATCATACACAGTCTCTCCTCTCCAGAATAAAACAGGAAACACATGGATCTCAATATTTTCAATCTTTTGCTTGCCCATGTTCAATGAATTCCTAAGGGGAATTAATCTAATGAGTAGAGTTTCAAGCCATGAGCCAAACATGATCATGGTCAAGAATAACACCTATATCCCTGGCAGAGTAAAAACTTTAAATTACTCAGACAATGGTTAACAAATAAATAATTTTCTAGGAAACTCTAGAAGAGAAATGCAAAGTATATGCAAGCTTGAGCATATTTTCCTTTAACCCTTTCCCAGAAATAAATTTATGGAAAAAATAACTTTCGAGTGTTATCTAGAGTCAGAGACAACTAAACTCCACCCATGAGAATTACCATTAGTGGCAAAATCACTGTAGGGATTTGAGGAGCCAGACAAGTTTATTTTGCATCACTTAATGCCAGCAAACAAAACATGAACACTAAAGTGTGAAAGAAAATTCTTAAGCTGATTTCAAATCACAGGCATATGTTTGGCTGGAAAAACACATTGAGGAACAAACACTTCAAAGGAAAATCCTTTAGAAATGGAATTACTGGCACTAGACCCACAGTCTGTTAAATTGTTTGACCAAAAAGACTGCTTCAAGAATCCTCAGCTCTTTACTCCTATAACCAAAGCAGGAATATTTGGAAGCAGTCCTGAAACCATAACTTCACTTGTGACACAATCCCTTTTCCATAACCCTGGCCAAACAGTCTGACTCTCTAAGGAACCAAGAATCAAGCAACCTCTTGTTCTTGATGTATCCAAGTAAAAAGGACTTCCCAAAGGTGATTAACTGTGATACAAATAGAATGCAAAACTACTCCACAGATGCACCACTACTTTTGATAGTCATAATATTATCAACTTTGAGTTGTTATTTTCTTGTAGGCTCATTTACGCCTTATCTTTCAGATTACCGTGTATTTGTGTGCGTGTGTGTGTGTGAGTACATATACCCACATATATATAACAAAAGAACTTCAATTCAGGACTTAAAATCAATGACAATTTTTAAACCACTAGAGGGAAAGTTTGAGAAAACTTTTGTCTTTCATTTCTTTTGTTCCACAAATCAAGTATACATTTAATTCTCTATGTTTATTGAATAAGCTTAGATGGAAGAAGGCAAATAGTAGACGATGAAAATAAATTCCCCATCCAGACAAACAGTCTTTGTTGGAACATAAATTATAGTTGTGAACATAAATTATACACAGAAAAGCCATTATATACATATATGCATATTTCTGAGTGTTTACATTCCTCATAAAATGAGTATAAGAGGGGACAATTCCCATATCTCTAGGTGCCAGCAGCATTGAAAGCATTTAGTAAGAGATAAATAATTTTCAGAAGTTTTTCAAAACCAATCCTTTTCCAAGTACTTTATGTGCATTAAGTTCACCTTTCATTCAGCTACAAATTAGGAAATGTACACTACCCATATACCAAGAAAGTTCTCTGTGATGCTAAGTAGTGTCACTATTATTTTCTGCACAAAAGCACATGGCATTTATTTTACCTTCCACCAGACAGTGAGAGGCAGTTTTCTCCTTCTAAAGCTCACATGAGTATTCACTCATCCAGGCTCTTATGTTTTCTGCCCTGCTCTCTGGCAGGCCTCAGACCTGAAGAATTTTAAGGCATCAAAAATTTTAGCAGAGAACCTCTAGGAGTCAAAAAGCCTCACCCCTAGTGTTCAGAAGCACTAGTGTATTGGGGTACCAAAAGCAGCATAGAAAAGGGGATACCAGAAGCAGATGCACTGCATGCTAAAAGAGAAAAGCCACTTCAAAAAAGGGCAACTATTTACATGAAGCACAATGAGACTCCCCCACTACCATCACCATCACCTTCCAAAAACTGTCTTGAAATTTGCTTATTGCTCAAAAATGCAATCACTCTCCTGGAATTCATCATTCTTTTCCCTGCTTAGATAACCCCTAAAGGGACATCATGACAGGAGCTCTTTCTGAACCCAGTTAGATAGCACAGAGAGTAGGTTCTACTTCTGCCAAAAGAGCTGAAGAGCAAAGGAGAACAAGGGATTATATAAGACATTCCCAACAAAGGCTTGCTCTGATTCTCCATCTCAAGACTGGACAATGCAAAGCGATATAAACTTCAGCTATTCTCATTACACTCCTAGGTTATCACCTCTAGGTCACCATCAGTTGCATGTCTCAGCAATTAGTTGTAAAAATGTAAACCTCTCTGACTTCTGGTTTTCAGGATTCTTGAAACTAAAAAGAAACTTACTCTAGAAAGAATGAAGATAAAGACTAAATGGCAAATGAATGAGTTATCTGGCAGATACTTTCTTCAGTTGAACAGTCATAACTTTGTCTTGTTTAGTAAACCTCAAAATAAGATCTCACATGTCCCCTCTTCCTTGCCTTGTCTCTCTCCATCACCCTACACCACCCCTGAGTTGGAATGAATCTCATCCTTCTTTATGTTCCCATAACATTTTGTTCAAATACTTATCACATCCTGCTATAGCTCTACCATAATTGCATGTATGTCTGATCTCCCCCACTGGATAGCAAATTGGTTGAGATCAGAGAATAGGTTTCATTTTACATTTTTTTTCTCTCCAGTGTGCTTTGAAATAAATGTTTGTTGGATTAAATCAAATTGAAAATAATTAAAAGTACTGCAAATAGTTGAATCCCTACTGCCTGTATAGGATATTTATCATGAAGTTGAAAAATGTCCACATGTAAAGTCTGTAGCAAAAATTGTGGGAGTAGCAAATGAACCGGGAGTATGACAGATTAGGAATTGCTTTTTTTTTTTCTTAAGAAGGACATATTGGGACTTCCCTGGTGGTCCAGTGGTTAAGACGCCATGCTCCCAATGCAGGGGGCCCAGGTTCGATCCCTGGTCAGGGAACTAAGATCCCACATACCGCAACTAAGCCCCTGCGCCGCAACTACAGAGTCCGCGCGCTCTAGAGCCTGAGCGAACCACAACCAGAGAATCCCTCGCACCACAACAAAGACCCAGTGCAGCCAAAATAAATAAATAAATAAATAAATAATTTAAAAATTTAAAAATTTAAAAAGGACGTGGTATTATATTCAGAAGCCAAGATAAGCATCCTGTTATCCAGGTGAATGAGAATCTATTAAAACAGGATTGCATAGGGCCTTTCTGAAGTAAATGGGTACAACTACAGAGAAAGAGTTTAGAGCAGGAGTTAAGAATAAGGACTCTAAACTTAAAGGGTCTCCCAATGGCCAATTTGGGGAATATTTGAGCAACAAAATAAATAATTATAGTAACAGATATAACCCATAGAATAAAATAAGAGCTCATGTAGTCTCTACTGATATAAATAATGACAGCCCTTCCTTGCAGTAGAATTCCACTAATAACTGTAGAAGAAATGGTGGAAATAGAAAATCACCATACAGCAAACACCACCGTTAGAACTGTTTCAGGCAAGCATTGTTAATAGATGCTAAAATTCAGGGCAAGAGTATGATGAGAAGCAGGAAATTTACATTGTCTCAAAATATCATTTGACAGCAAATGAATGAGACTTCTTTAACAAATAAAACTCTACATCCAGTGAGTGGTCCCGTAATATTGTCTTGAAAGACTGTATATACTTACTCCTGTTTGGTATATTTTTTAAACTACATTTTCAAATGTAAAAGGCAAAAATGGTATATTTTCAGTGGCGAAATCTGGCAGACGCCACATTAACCAAATGATCAAATTTAACATCACCAGTGATGGACAAATCAAAATTATATGCCTCTGATATGATTCACAACATCACTTCTACAGCATTTTGGCAAAAAAGGCAAAACCTGAATTTAATCATGAGGAAATATCAGACAAACCCAAATTGAAGGCCATTCAATGAAATAATTGGCCAATACTCTTAAATGGTGTCATGAGCATAAAAGACCAAAAAAAAAAAAAAAAAATTATCAGGAACTTCCTAGATTGGAAGAGACACTACAACTAAATGCTTGTGTGAGTTTGACTATGTTAGATTCCTCATATAAGTGGTATCCTGCAGTATTTATCTTTCTGTGTCTGGCTTAATTCACTTAGCCTAATATCCTCCAGTTTCATCCATGTTGTTGCAAATGGCAGGATTTCCTTCTTTCTCATGGCTGAATAATATTCATACATATGTACACACACACACACACACACACACACACACCCCACATGCACATTCTCTTTATCTATTCATTAGTCAATAGAGTTAAATTGCTTCCATGTCTTGGCTATTGTGAATTATGCTACAGTGAACATGGGAACATAGATATCTCTTTGAGATATTGATTTCATTTCCTTCAGGATATATACACACAAGTGGGATTGCTGGATCAAATGGTAGTTCTAGTTTTAATTTTTTGAGGACTCTCCATACTGTATTCCAGATTGACTGCATCAATTTATATTCCCACCAACAGTGCACAAGGATTCCTTTTTCTCCACATCCTTGCCAACATTTGTTATCTCTTGTCTTTTTGATAAAGCCATTCTAACTAGTGTGAGGTGATATTTCATTGTGGTTTTGATTTGCATTTCCCTGATTAGTGATATCGAGCACATTTTCACCTGTAGGCCATTTGGACATCTTCTTTGGAAAACTGTCTATTCAGTTCCTATGTCCAGTTTTTAATTGGTTTATTTGGTTTTTTGCTACTGAGTTGCATGAGTTCCTTATAGTTTTTGGATATTAACCCCATATCAGATAGATAGTTTGCAAATACTTTTTCCCATTCAAACGGTTACCTTTTTTTGTTGATTGTTTCCTTTGCTGTGCAGAAGCATTTTAGTTTGATGTAGTCCCAACTGCCTACTTTTGTATTTGTTGCCAATGCTTTTGGTGTCATATTCAAGAAATCATTGCCAAAACCAATGTCAAGAAACACTTTTCCCCTATGTTTTCTTCTAGGAGTTTTATGATTTCAGGTCTTATGTTTAAGTCTTTAATCCATCTTGAGTTAATGTTTGTGTATTGTGTAAAATAAGGATTCAATTTCATTCTTTTGCATGTGGATATCCAGTTTTTCTAATACCATTTATTGAAGAGACTATCCTTTTTCCATTGTGTATTTTTGGCATCCTCATCTAAGATCAGTTGACATATATGCATGGGTTTATTTCTGGGCTCTCAATTCTTAATGACTTCATACTTTTCCAAAAATTCAGCCTCCCCTCAAAAGTTATTCAAAGAGATATGCTACAGATTTTAAAAAAACAACTTCCATGGCATTCCAAAAATACTTTAATAGGTGAATTGTTAAAATAAGTAGATGGTTTGCCAGGAAAAGCACTTTGAAGCAACCGTATTTTAGATATATAGATTCTGAATTAAGTTTTTTAAAAATCAGATTTTAGACATATTTTATCTCTGTTATAAGCAGCAAACTTTATGAACCAGATGAAGAGCAGTTTCTGTCTTTTTGTACTGGCAACATACAATTGCTGTTCTTTATTTGATTTGAAGATACATACATAAAATCTACTCCTAAACATTTTCAAGGCAAGTATTTCTTTTTATGTTTCAGTACATTTAAATTAGTATTTTGTTTTTGTTTTTTGGGTTTTTTGTTTGTTTGTTTGGAGCTTTTGTTATTACTGTTTTGTCTTGTTTTGTTTTGCCTCTAAAAAGTGTGCAGTACCTCTTGGGCTCACTAGCAGCACTCTGGAATTTCACAAAACCTGAGGTGGAAATTACAATCCTGAACTAAGGATTGTAACACACAAGATTATGAAAAGTCTGGTATTATTTCAAGTCAGGATTTTCTTCCATATCCAATCTCACCCAAAGTCAAGCATTAGTCAGTCTTCACCTTTCATACAGCAGAAAGGAGATTTGATTAATATGATTTCTTTATAGAAAAATCTAAGAAGATTAAGGCACAATGATATAGGGAAAGCATGCCCTTTCTCAACATGACATTCTTCAGCACTATATAGAGGTCTGAACATCTTTCTAGTCATTAGATTGTTCACACTAGCTGCATGTGAAAGAGAAAAAAATCTATCATGGGGGAAAACTTCCATTTTTTCCACATTTTAGTTTCCACCTCACGAACAGCTCAACAAATCTGGAGGTTGGTATTGATTTCATTCTGTAACTAAGCAGGAAAGTGCATCTTTCAAGCAAACATTGGCAGATCATTTCCCCCCATCCATCCCACCTCTGTTTTGGGGGTTATGTTTTGTGATGGTCTCCAAGGAAAAAAATTAGAACCTTCTAGATGACTTCTGTACTCAGTGAAGCACAATGCAAAATAAACCTAATTGGGGCGATTTCCATTAACTATTTTCCATCTGTACATTCTGAAAATCCAATACTAACCAGGAGGCATGATTTTCTGCTTTTCTGATATGAGGAAATGAATTCAAACCTGGTTAAAATATATATTTATATATATAAATTTTATATATAAACATATATGAATATAAAATGTCATCTGCCTCTTCCACTTTTACTTTATATATGTGTGTGTGTGTGTATATACATATATATATATATATATATATATATACACACACACACACACACACATATATATATATATATATATATATATATGTATGTTGAGAGAAAAAGAATAAAATTAAAATACTTTTCCCTAGACCTTCTCAACTTTCAGAATATGGGTATTATACTCCCACTGCTTTGCTCAAATGCAGACCATTTGAGAACATGATAGATGAGGGAGTAAATTACTTTCAATAGACCATTTCCAAGGTTGTTTTCTCCTTAGACTATCACATGTCAATTTGATGGATATGAATCTGAAGATTCAGTTACAATAGAAAGGGCTACAGGGTCAGAATTCACTGTGCAGCCTTCTTTGTACATCTCAGCAGCCCAGTTAAGACACTTCAGTGCTCACAACTTAAAGAACCCCTACTGTACCAGTCAGGGGCCTCTTGATCCCATGCTTCTCTTCAGAAATCTGACAAACCATGCAAGGCTACCTAAACAGACACGAAACTTACCTTAGTTCTGGGGGCGGGGTGGGGAGGAGGAAGCTGATAAACTTGGTATTTCACATCCATATGCTCAAAGGCAATTTATACTTTATATGATGACACAAACACATAACTCCTGACTTTGAAAACAAAACAGGTTTTAAAGTAGGCTTTTTACCTGTTTTCATAGTCTTTACAGCAAAGTAGAATATAATACTGTTATGTTAATTAGTCAGTTACTCCTACTACTCCTAGTTTTGATACATGAATCCTAGTATAGGTCAAATAGAAAAAAAAAACTAGAATATAACTCATCATAGAAAAAGTAATGTGCTTACTTGAATAGAAGGGACTCACTAAAACTCAGTATCTGTTCTTAAGTAAAACCTTAAGTTTTTGTTATTAATATCACAAAGAAAAGATATATAAAACCAAGAGTTAGCATATTTAATAGAGAAACAATGAGTCAAGGATACCCAATGTGCTCACAATGCTCTCCTAGTAGGCTGAACCACATGAAATTGAAGGCCAAAAACAGTCAAATATCAACAATTTCATATGTTTCCATATAATACTTAATACTTTACTATAATACAAGTTAGATCTAGAATCTATCCACTTCTCCCTATTTCCACCACCACCCTAGTTGAAGTCATCATCTTTCATCTGGAAAACTTCAACAGCCTCCTAACTGGGCTCCCTGCCTCCACCCTCCTTAGAATTTATTTTCTCTCCTATAACTAGAGTGATCCTTTTTTAACTTTTTATTTGCTTAACACACATACATAAAACAGCACAAATCATGAATGTACAACTTGATGGATTTTCACAAACTGAACACATTCATGCAACTAGTGCCCAGATCAATAAATAGAATATTCACATAAATGGACTCATACAATGTGTTCTTCACTGCATTTGGCTTTTTTCACTCAACACTGTACTTGGGTTGGCTTGTTGTTTCATGCTATTGTGTGTAGCAGCAAATCGTTCATTCTCCTTGCTGTAGAACATTCCATTGTATCAGTATATCACAACTTATTTATCTATTCCACTGTCGATGAACCAGAGTGATCTTTTAAAAATGTAGATAAGATCAGGTAATTTCCCTAATTAAAACTCTTCGCTTGCTTCCTATTGCATTTAAAAGATTCGAAGCCTTTACCATGGTGCTAGCCCACCTCTGCAATTCACCTTACCACACTCCCAGCTTCTCTCTCTAACCCCATGGCTCTAGCCACACAGTCCTTATTTCTATTTCTTTTCTCTGTTACATACTAAGCTCTTTCCCAGCACAGAGCCTTCACACAGGTTAGTAACTTTCTGGAATGTTCTCCCTGACCACAACCATCACATCCTCTACCCACCTAAATCAAGGCCAAATTTACAGGGCTGGCTCTGACTCAGCTTATACAGAAGTCATCTTTTCAAACATGCCTTCCTTAAACTCTTCCTTGGAATACCACCTTACTCTATTCTACACCACCCTGTTTGTTTCACTTTGACCTTTCACTTTATTTCACCTTGACTTTTCACTTTAGCTCTGAGAGGAAAATATTAAGGGTAAAATGCCTACATTATTGATAGCAGAGAGAAATACAATTTGGTTATTTTTAAATCACAGCTCCAATGAGGGGGGAAAAAGGAGATTTAATATCTAGGTTACAACCAAACCTCAATTCATGAAATCAATTCAATCAATTTAATAGAAACATCATTCTAGCTGGTTATATAATATAGAGCTGTTTTTTTTAATGGTTAACAATTTTTCACTTTTCAGTATGTTGCTTTGGCATCATAGCCAGTTAATATCAGAATTACAGGCTCTGATGGTCTGCAACTAGAGAAATGTTGGGACCAAGGTCTTGTTATTGCAATCTCCAAATTCCTAACTAAACTTTTAAGGTGCCCTGCAACACACCTCATGGGAGTGTTCCCTGTAGGCCAAGTGGCACCAACTTCCCACAAAACCATAAACAAAGAGTTCCAAGAACAAAATCACTCCATCTGAAGAAAGGGAGGTTTTATACGGAAAGCATTTACAATGTTTTCTACAAAGGTACAAAATGTTTCTATGAAGGAAAATGAAGCAAAATTTTGACTTAGCTTTTCAAAACTAAACTAGAATTTTCAATGAACCAACTAGAGAGAGTAAACCAGCGCATTTATGCAATTTGCAAGTCCTGGACACTTCTAATTAAGCAAAGAAAAGTGGTATGTTTTTTAAAATGTTATGTATTTTTAAAGGGTAGTAGGGAAATTAAATGTGTTCAGTTGGGTTTAACTTCTTCATGAAATAAGCTTCTTATTCTGGTAAGAAATGGGTCATAGCAATAAAAGTGTGCTGTAAATTCAACTTGACAAATGAGAAAATGAATTCCTCAGGGTAAGGCCTATTAAAGGAATATTTTAATTTAATCATGCAATGAATATTTTTGAGAAGCTTCTATATATGCAAGAAACCCCCTTATATATTTTAATGAGGTAAAACATAGTATTAGTTAATATAGTAATAGTTTATTCTATTACTAACTTCTCAGCCATAATATAAAAAGATCAAATATAAGGAAAAAAATATTAAACCCATATATGAAGATGCCAGCTTCCAATATTTGCTTGTAAACTTCAAAATTCAACATGTTATACCCACAACTTAAAGGCATGTACAGAGCATTAGTCATTTCAGTGAACAGAAAAACAGCCTGCTTCTTTGGCATAAAATGTGATATGATGCCACCTTATGGTTGAAAATTAAAAATGATGATAAACAATCATTTTTCAGATATACCTTCTTAGATCCCCGGGTGAAAAAAATGGTGCGTACTACTAAATCTGTAAAATTCACAAATCTAAATACACACAACCAATTTAATCCTGGGAAGAAAATATAAAAGGGTTACAATGGAAGTGTGCAATATCTGACACACAGGAAGACTGCATTTTGTCAAGGGGTCTGCTCATCTGTCTGCCTATTCTAGGTATTTTCATAGCAAATGTCAGTTGGGTTTTCCTAGTTCAAATAGCTGTTCTTTACTCCCAAGTTCAAAAAACAACAAAAATATACAGTGAAACCAAGTGAAAAATTTTGGAATTAACCACTTTTAATTTACTAGATATTAGGTTGAATGATATGAAAGTCCCAGTTCTGTGGATCAAAAATGGTCAAATATTAGAAATTTCATATCATTCTTTGCATGGTAAGCTTAAGCATAAATGCAAATTTAAGTAAGTCAAAAAATAAACAAATATAACTGTAATATTAGTCCAATACTAAGTGTCAGTTGCTCCCCACTGGAGAAACGGGACTTGGTCCTTCCCATGTGCTCTTCGTCAATGGCACTTCTCTGTGGCTACTGATCTTCTTGGGCCCTGTGTACTTTCATATCCTCCACTGATATATGA
The DNA here is from genome assembly GCF_028564815.1 of Eubalaena glacialis. Lineage (NCBI taxonomy): Eukaryota > Metazoa > Chordata > Mammalia > Artiodactyla > Balaenidae > Eubalaena > Eubalaena glacialis. The sequence continues at coordinate 72,384,661 of NC_083723.1, read as the reverse complement.
TTCACTTCCTTGTAAGCATTGCAGACATTTCTCACTCAGTCTGCAGTAGCTCAAAGTTCCAACTTTAAAGTTAAGCATCACTATCAACCAAATTTTTCTAGTCCTAATTAATTCTGTTTTTATTTACTGTTGAACAAATCCAACAATTTGGGGAAATGCATATCTCCTTCAATGCTTATTTAATAAAATGCTGTTTCCAAAATCCTTTGTCACTGCAACATTGCTATAAAACCTCAATGGTTCCTGAGAAGAAGAAGTACCTTCTGGCCTGAAAGCTACCGGAAAAGGCTCTCCTTTTATTTGAAAGTTATTTCTCCTGTTATGCTATTAAATATTCTTCTTCCTTCCCCTTTCTCCAGCAATGGTAGCTGTGGTTAAAACTCTCCAGTGGCTTTATAATAGAAATTTTCAGTGCTCAATTGTTGACTCCTTATCAGATATGTAGGTTATTCTATCTTAGCAGTAAATTTTTGGAAAATGTTATAGGAAAGTGATAGAAACAAACCCACTTGCAGACAAGGCTCTATTTAAGGGATACTCATGCATATAGAATTACTGTAAAATTCAAGAAATCAAATATAAAGTGCTAATATCAGGGGAAACTGGATAAAGATTATATGGGAACTATCTGTATTATCTTCGCAGATTTTCCATACATTTAAAATTATTCCAAAACAAAAAGTTTATTTAAAAAAAAAGAAGTTCAGGGAATCAGAACCAAAGTTACAGGTAATTTATCTTCTCTCTAACAGCTTTAGCAGATTGCGGTCTCTTTTCCTCCTTTGCACATTTACTTATGTATCTCACATACACAGGATCCTTTACATCTGCTAAGAGATTGGAGCTGTCATCTTACTCCTGAGGAGAAAGGCCAGCTTGGTGGCTGCTGGTTTGAAGTTCCCTATTCAAAATGCCAATGTAGATAGAGACATGATTGCTCTGAGAGCTTAGCCAGGTCACTTCCCTCTCTGTGATTTCCTTTTGTCTTATGCCTAAAGGGACAGATAATTCTTACCTCCCACCTCTACCAGAAAAGGAAAGAAAGTTAAAACGTTAATCTGAACATATTTTTTTTAAAGTAAAAACACTTTTAAGTGCCAGTCTCATACACAATACAGAATGTTAATATCTACTGGTTTTGTCAGCCTTAGATAGTAAGCACCTCAGGGCAGATCTTGCTTGTTGAATCACAATAGATACTCTTGAGTCCTTTCACAAATAATGATTCCAATCCTTAACTCTAAGGTTTTAATCCTGAAATTTAGGATTCCTATATAGTAGCTTCTGTAGTATATCAGTATTAACAATGCACCCATTCTCATTTCCTAAATATTTGTTTTACTTCTAATAGAGCACAAAGATCTCAAAACTCTGGTTTTGTAACACTGCTTACATCCTGAGAAAGGACTTGTGCCCAGAATCATATAGTAACACATAGATACCTACTCAAGGACCCACTTGGACTCTCCCATTTGGCTGCCATTTCACTCCTGCCTCTCTCTGCGTTTAACCTTTTGTTTCCTTCAGAGCAGTTAGCAGAAGCCACAGTATGAGGAATGGGGTTTCTTAGAAGCCACTGAGATCAAAAGGGTCCACCCTGCATGAACAGCATTTCTCTCTTCCTGGGCAGTTTCTGCTACTGCTGGGGAAGGGCGACGGGGGAGATTTTTCTATTAATTCCAAGCTGACATCTTCAGAGTAGGAATTTAAAAGTTTCACAACTAGAAGAAATGCATAACTTAATGGTTACAGGTGATGTACACAGGCTTCTGTGTTAAGAAGAGAGGCAAAGCCTAAAGATTCTTACCCCAAGTGGAGTACCACATAAACTGTGTATGAGGAAATCTGTTGAACAAATGTTAGCTGCCTACCCTCCTCTATCTTCTGACTGCAGATCTGCTTTTCTTTGGAAATGATAGAACTTTTCTTTCCTACAAATCCAGACAAAATATCATTGAGCCTCAAGAACTGAGAAATCCCCACTGTCACCTCCTAGAGTCCATCCCAACACTTTGCAACTCCAAGGGACAAGTCACTCCTGCTTTCCAGAAAATACCCCAGGGCAGGGGGTGCAAAGAGCAGAGAGGGCCTCCACCTTAGATGCAAGAGAAAGTCTCTGCCCACCCCTTAGTCACCTTGCTGGCTCTGCAACCTTTCCAAAAACATAGTGAGAATTATCAGTATGTGGAGGGACCTGAATACAATCAGATTTTAGAGATCTGACAAAGTTCAAATATATGAAAATTTAGAGCTACACTGTCTAATATGGTAACCAGCAGCCACATATGGCTATTTAAATTTAAATTACTTTAAATTAAATAAAATTGAAAATTCTGTTCCCGAGTCACACTAGCCACTAGTGGCTATTGCGTTGGACAGCCCAAATATGAAGCATTTCCATCACTGCAGAAAGTTATATTGGGCAGCAGTGATATATATGGTACAGAGAAGTACATTTGGACTCTTAAAACCCTGGTATCTCATCTTTAATTCCTTTGAGTAAACATGAACTGAGTATTTATTTCATGCAAGACATTGGAAAAAAGTACAATGAAGCATACAAAGATGAATATGATGGTAACTGGGCATTGGGAGCTTACATTTGAGATTTAGAAATATACATATAAATAACTACCTATATTATAAGACAGAAATATGTACTGTAACAGAAGAACAAGCAAATTACTGTGCTTAGACAAGTAGAGAAGGATAAAACCATTTCACACTGATCTTCGGCAGTCCCAGGATTCCAAGATAACAAGCACTGTCCTGATTGAGAAATTGCACATTTCCATGCTGTCAGCTCCATGTAAACAACATTTGAATGCATTCCATCAAAACTGATTTGAAAACTTGTCCAAAATAAAATTTTCTTTGGTGAGAAGATGTAAGAAACATAAGAGGTACCACATGCTAATGGAAAGAACATAGGATTCAAAGTGAGAAGAGCTGTTTGAGAGCTAGCCCTATTTTTACAAGCTGTGTGACCTTGGGTAAGCCACTAACTTCTCTGAGCCTCAAGATCTTCATTTTCAAAGTGGGGGAAACAATTCCTGCCCCATCTGTCCCATAAGCTACTACTGTAAGAATAACCATAATAATGAAAGCACCTCAGAAACAGTAGAATGTTATATTATTATTATCATTGAAAAGTGACATGAAACTTTGGAGGACATATAAATCCATTGTTGGCAAGTAACTTTGGACTGCATGTGGAGGGTTCAAATTCTGCACAAGGAATGATACCAAATTCTGCATCTGTAAATCTTTATCTAGATTTAAAAGCAAAAATACATACTCCCCGTCATCACACCTATCTCTTCTACTGGGGTCATGGCCATGGAAAATTCACTGCATCTTAATCCCAGAGGACAATTTGCCTCATGCCAGCATGAAGGAGGCCATGGCATTGATGGTGAACTTACCTTGAATGATGAATTAACATTTTCCTGACTAGGACACATCAACAAATGAATGGGAGAGGTTTGTTTGTTATGGAGAATAGAATGGATCAGTGGGATCATTGCTACAATGTACAAATGGAAGGAAATGAGGTCTTGGAACAATTGCTAGATATGTGTTCTGTTGATTTAATGAGGAATTTTAATAAGAATTTCGCACTTTGTAACCACAAGCCTTTGAGTCTGTTGGTGAAAATGCTAAATGCTTCTGTAAACGTAAAATGACACCACTTTTACTTTCCTGCAACTCCTGGCAATAGCATGGGATGATTTCTTTTTCAGCAGAGAGTGTGACTACATTGGGTTTTTTTCCAGATGTGTAGGGAATGGTTTCAATTACCTGGTACCATGCCTTAATTTTTGAGCACCCCCTTGAACCTATTGAGTTTGGCAACTCCAGTAAAAGGGTGGAACCATGGAGGGGGCCTTCCAGCCATCCAAGCTATGGTTTCACCATGCTCACCATGTAGCTGGCACAGACTCACATACAATAGAATAGAAGTGCTTATACTGGGATGCAAGGCCCTGAATAGCATAAATTTTCAACAAGGAGGCCTAAGGTTAAAATAATAAACTTCAAATGATGTATGCCACATGTGACATTTTGGCTCCAGACGTAATAACCCAAACCAAGGTCTTTTGCTTGACAATTCCAAAACAATATTACTCTCCTAGGTTTCTGATTTTGATTTTGCCTCAATTGCTCACAGATTACACTTTGGCAAACTTGGAGACAACATACTACAGTTTAAAATGCATATGCCGGGAAGCCTGCAAGATGATCTGCACTAAATCATCCCTGAATTCTTCGTTCCTGTGGTCACTTAACCATTTCCACAAATATGGCATGGACTTTTTCTTCTGGAGGAAAATTTGAAATAATCGCTCTAAGTAAGTAGTACAGTGAACTCTCCCCCTCCCCAAATAAAACTATAGACATTTGTTCTAATATAATTGGCCATTTATCCTGGATCTCAGCAATTTATAGCTCAACTGTCTGAAACTGAAATCACAACATTTTAATAGCAAATTATAGACTTATCAGTCATGGAAAAGTCCGGAAGTGGGTTCCAAAAAGGCCAAACTTTGGTATGCATTTCATAACCTAGTTGAAAGGTCCAATAGTCTTTGCATTTCTTCATTCTGAAGTTATATTTTTAAATTACTCTGAAGATTTTGAAGCACATATTTTATCTTGAAATGCTTCAGCCTTAATGTCCTTAAGTTCAGGAGTATAAAACTATCATGGAAATAACCATTATTTAGTTTTCTGTTCTATCACCTTATCTTTCTGAGGAAGGTAAGTTATTGATAACCTTCCCTTGTTACATTATAATAAGGCTAGTATGAGACCCAAGATCACAAAAGCGATTAGTAATGAAAACAATGGTGAGTATTTAGGGACTTGAAGGTGACCTTATCTGAAAATATAGTGATGGATTTTCCATACTTTAGTTGAACTACATAAGCATAGGTAAATTTGTAATAAAAGTACTATATAATACAATAGTAAAATATTAAAACAGCAATGAGAAACTCAACCAGACTGTTTCTAAATCACAGAGTAAATGCATGCTAGGTGGCTAAATGTGTTTTTTTTTTTTTTCTTTAAAGCTCTTCAGAAAAACTACTTAAAGGCAAAATAATATATCAGTGGGGCACAGGCAGAAGTGGAAAAATGCAAATCAAACGTAATCCAAGTATATACAGATAAAAGCTAAAGGAAGCAATGCACTCTGGGAGAAAAGCCAAAGGGAGTCAAATGACCATAAAATTTCAGAGCTGGGGAAACCTGGGAGCTTACCTATTCTACCCCAGTATTTTACAAATGAGGAAAATAAGGCTCAGAAAAGGAATTAGTCTAAATTGAGGACAGGGATAGAATCACAGTTAAGTCCTCTCCTCCTATTCAACCACTGCTCATTCTACTAGACACTAGTCTTTAGTCCCATTTCTGGCCAGGACACTTAATTGTCCGTGGGTGACAATGGACAAATCACAAAATCCTTCCATACTTCTGATTTCTCCTCTGTAAAAGCAGGATAATATCAACTACTCCATCGTCTTCATTAGATGATTGTACAATATTATTATATAGACAATTAGCATAATAAAGTTACATGCTCAAAAGAATGAAAAGACAAACATCAAAGCAGTTTGTTTTTTAAAGATTATTTGAAGTTACAAATGGACAGGAAATTCTCAAAGTTCAAGGCCCTAAAGAAGGCTAGAGTCAGTATATCCACCGACCAGTCATAAAACAAAGATGTTTTATCTTCTTTCAAATGCTTTTCCAAAGTTATCCAAGTCAAAATGATCATGGAGGAGAAAAGAAAATCATGGCATCTGAATTAATAGGCATTAGACACTTGAAACATGGAACTGCAATAAATGAGCAAATTTAAATTGAGGAATTTTCCTTTTGTGTTCTCCTCATAGTTATTCATGATACAGGCAATACTATCTGCAAGCAAAGATAAACATTCTACACTGATGCCAGCAAACATTCTTTGTAGCAAAAACTTACTAATGAACATCTTCTCACCAGTGGGTCCCTACTACCTACCAAGAAGAAAAACAAACTAATTATTTTTCTTGAATTTTTTTCAATTTTTATATTATCTCGTATATTAAGCAAAAAGATGACTGAAAGCCTCTGGGCCCTTTAAATCATATTTTATTGCATTTCCCTTCACCTAGTCATATTATGGGAAGAAAGAGCCCGTTCTTGTTGATACTTCTTTATGAAAGATACCAACATGTGATTACTTCTCACCCAAATTATATGAACAAATTGGCATAGAAATATATTATTAGCTTATTTCATTATAATTAATGTGCTTATGATGACTAAAGAAAATAAGGGTTCTTGTATGACCCTGTGTCTTTTTTTTTTTTAGAGAGATTGGAGTTTATTTATTTATTTATTTATTTATTTTTGGCTGTGTTGGGTCGTTTCTGTGCGAGGGCTTTCTCTAGTTGCGGCAAGCGGGGGCCACTCCTCATCGTGGTGCGCAGGCCTCTCACTATCGCGGCCTCTCTTGTTGCGGAGCACAGGCTCCAGACACGCAGGCTCAGTAGTTGTGGCTCACGGGCCCAGTTGCTCTACGGCATGTGGGATCTTCCCAGACCAGGGCTCAAACCCGTGTCCCCTGCATCGGCAGGCAGATTCTCAACCACTGCACCACCAGGGAAGCCCTGACCCTGTGTCTTGAAGGTTCTTTGCTCATAGGAAAACCCTGTCCTTTTCTAATACATTCAAGTCTTTCTAGCTTAAGAGCATGGAAATAAGCACAGATTCCAATTACAACAAATATAACCAATATAAACAACCAATAAGTTGTTTTTTCATTTTTTAAAATTTATTTCTTTATTTTATTTATTTTTGGCTGCGTTGGGTCTTCGTTGCTGTGCGCGGGCTTTCTCTAGTTGCAGCGAGTGGGGGCTACTTTTCATTGCGGTGCGCGACCTTCTCGTTGCGGTGGCTTCTCTTGTTGTGGAGCACAGGCTCTAGGCGCGCGGGCTTCAGTAGCTATGGCACATGGGCTCAGTAGGTGTGGCTCACGAGCTCTAGAGCACAGGCTCAGTAGTTGTGGCGCGCGGGTTTAGTTGCTCCGCGGCACGTGGGATCTTCCTGGACCAGGGCTCGAACCCGTGTCCCCTGCATTGGCAGATGGATTCTTAACCACTGTGCCACCAGGGAAGTCCCAATAAGTTGTTTTAAATAAAGGTTTATTAGAAAAAAGTTCAGGGACTTTCCTGGTGGTCCAGTGGTTAAGACTCCATGCTCCCAATGCAGGGGGCCCAGGTTCAATCCCTGGTCAGGAAACTAGATCCCCCATGTCACGACTAAAAGATCCCACACGCTGTAACGAAGATGCCGCATGCCGCAACTAAGACCTGGAGCAGCCAAATAAATAAATATTAAAAAAAAAAAAAGAAAAGAGTTCAGAAATGAACCCATCACATAGGCCACCATGCTATCATCTGTATGATCTGGAATCTTAAATATATCAAGCACACAGCTACACGTACTCCTTCAGTTACTGATGAGTTAATTTTGTTCTGTTCTCTGATGATAGACCGATTCTCTGATCCATACCACCATCTGTCCTGCTCAGACCCTTAGTCATAAGAGAAACCTGGCAAGAGCGTATGGTGTAAAAGCAAATCCCTCACCACTACAGTACTGAGGTGGGATTCTTCAAGGCAGAGACCCTATGGTAAAGTAATGAGGACTAAAAATGGAAAAGGACTTCCACTTCTGGCCACAACAGAGAAACTTTTCCTCTTAAAATTATTAAACTTGACAAGACATATGAAATAATTGTTTTCAGATGTTGGACAACAAGCAAAATCTGATCCCTGAAAGAAGGGAAATGAACAAGGTGAGCCTGGAAGTACTTTACAGATCTCAGTGTGGAGTGGGAGGAAACAGATCAGAATTCAGGGCCACTGAGGCAGCTGGAATTCATGGGGCACGGTGCTAGAAAGAAAGGGGCTGTGTAATTTGTTTGTACAAATACACAATTCCAAGTTGAGAAAAGTGCTATAAAAGGATAATAGGAGTTCCAGAATTCTGCACAGGGGCCGCCTTGAGACTTTGGCTGAATACTAGGCAACAGATGCACAGAACAAGACTCCACAAAGCCAGGGAAAGAACAACTATAGGGAGCTATGGGCCAAACAACTACCACAGTTCCCCCAAGATTTGGAAATGTTCAAGTTTCAATCTGCCAAAGTAGAGAGACCTCACTAAACACTCTGAGCATCTGACAGAACCTAGAAACACCATGCCTTAGGAAGAAGACTACTCTAGTCCTGGTAAAGGCACTCTATATCTGCCCTAGCAAAGCTGAAAATCAAAGCTGAAAAATCTCAAAAGATCAAACTAATGGCTGTTTTGCCAACCATACCACGTAACCCCCTTAGTAATACAAGGTGTTAACTATGCTGCTTGTCATTAAATCATGGCCAGTGTGTGTTTATGCTGCATTAGATCAGACAATCTTACTCCAGATCTACAGACAAAATCCTAAGTGATTAGGAAGTGAACTAGATTGAAACTATATGTGGACTCTGTCTTCCTTACCTGGTATTTTTCAGTACCAAGGCAGAAGCCATGGTTTACAAATCCAGCAGTCTTACAAGGAGATCCCTTGAAACTTATCTCAGTATTTTCAAAAATCCCACAGACACTCATCAATGGCATCAAACTCCTTTCTCCTAAAAATACTAACTCACACTCACATTTACAAGTGTTTGTTGGTGTCAGGCAATGTGCTGAGCTCATTACATGCATCATCTCATCTTCACAATCCTGTGAGATGGGATTAATATTAGTCTTATTTGCAGATGAGAAAAGAGAGGCTTGGAGTGGTTTTGTATAATGTACTAAATGTGACAGGTGGTAAGGGATGGAGGAGGGTCTCTAACCCACAGCTGTAGGATTCCAAAGCCAGGCACTTAAACACTCAACTGATTCCCTATGTTGAGAGTGAACATATGGATTCTACTCTCAGAATTCCCACACAAAAATTTCCACAAGAACATAGCAATCAGGTAAGTAAATAAAAGTCAGACTTTCCCTTATGCCTCATGCCTGATTTCTTCCTATCCCAGGCAGCTAGGGCAAACTAAATTGTATGACTTTTTGTTTTGATCTGGGCATGGGTTAAGGGGTGTGGTAGCATTTTTAAATTTTAAATTATGGGGTCTGAATTACTTTTTCTCTGTTGTGGTATTTTAATCAAAAACGGCAATTTCCAAAGGAGGCCAAATTTCTTGATATAGTCTAAACTCTCGTCTATAATTTTCACTCTAAACATAACTTTCCCTATTGGTTCAGCTAATCATTTAAAGATGCTATAGACATTCTTAAATATTTAGACTTTCATGAAAGACCTGGCTGCTACAAAAAATCACAGAATAAACCTAGACAAGTCAGTGAATCTTCCTAGGTCACAGTTTCCCTGTCTACAAAGTGAGGATCTTGAAATACATTGGCATTTGCCAAATTACATATCACAGAATACCTGTCCTAAGAGATGCTCCCCCCTCAGAAAGAAGTCCCAGGTCAGATAAATAGGAGAAAAACTACAAACAGTTGCTCCCATGTAGAGACTCATGACCCATTAGCAATGGATACTCTGCTTGCAAATTAAAGCCTCAGGAAAGTTCAGCAGTAATCTGTTTAACTGTGTTTAATTTTGAATTTCCCACACCTATTTGACTCTAAAACCATTTCCCTGAAAAATGTCTACAAACATCCCATGGAAGTAATATCTATTTATTTACTCAAAAAACTATTTATTGAGCATCTACTATATGCCAGACAGTACATTGGGTACTGGGGATACAAAAATAAACATCGTCCCTGTTTCCCTCAGAGTCTACAGTTTAGTTGAGAAGATAGACAATAAATAAGCAAGAAGTAAACAAACATATGATTTCATGTTAAGAAAAGTCCTATGAAGGAAATAGTTTTTTAAATATAAAATAATGACAAGTTGGGCGTTTTTAGATGGGATAGTGAGAAAAAGCCACTTTGGCTTCTCTAATATCATTAAATATTATTAGTATCATTTAAGATGATATTTGAAGGATGAGAATGAGACTGCATGTGAAGAGCAGAGGAAGGCATTCCAGGCAAAATATGAGCATCTGTGAAAACCCCAGGGTGTGAAAATGCTTAACGAGTTCAGAGAATTGAAAGGCCAGTGAGGCGGAAGAGGAGGAGTGACTTCAGGAGGGACTGGAGAGACTGGTAGGCGCCAGGTCATGCAGGGCTTCTGGGCCACAGAAAAGAGCTTGGGTTTTATTGTAAGCACAATGGAAAGGAGTTTAAACTAGGAAGTCACCTGACAACATTTAGTTTTTTTTAAAGGTCACTCTAGCTATCCTGTGAAGAACAGTTTTAAGAGCCAGGAGAATACTTAGGAAGAATTAAAGGAAGCTGTATTAGTTTTCAATCACTGCTATAATAAATTATCACAAACTTAGTGGGTGAAACAAAACAAATTTATTATCCTACACTTCTGTAGGCCTGATGTCTGACATGTGTCTCACTGAGCTAAAATCAGCAGGACTGCATTCTTCTCTGGAGGCTCTAGGGGAGAATCAATTTCTTGCTCATTCAGGTTGTTGGCAGAACTCAGTTCCCTATGGTTGTAGAGCTGAGTTTCCTGTTTTCTTGCCCCTGTAAGCTCAGACCATTCTCAGCTTCTAGAAGATACCCACATTCCTTGGTTTGTGGCCTCCTTCCTCTGTCTTCAAAGCCAGCAATGGTGGGTTGAGTCTTTCTCATTTTTCAAATCTCTCCTCCATTTTCTTCCATTCCATCTCTCTGACTCAGCCAAGAAATATTCTTTGCTTTTAAGGACACATGTGATTAGGTTGGGCCCACCCAGATAATCCAGGATAGTCTAAATATATGAAGATCTGTACCCTTAATTATACTGGCAAAGTCCCTTTTGCTCTGTATGGTAACATATTCACAGATTCTGGGGATTAACACACGCACATCTTTGGGGAGATAGGAGGAGAAGCATTATACTGCCTACCACAAACTGCTCTCACATGGTAGCAGTTCCAAGTGAGAAATAAGGCAAATTAGACCAGTGTGGTGGCAATGGAAAAAGGTAGACAGATTTAAGGCATATTTTAGAGACAGAATTAATAGACTTGGTGGTGATTTGTTATTTAGGTGGAGGTACAAGAGGAGGGAATCAAGGCTGACTCCTAAATTTCTGATCTTCCAGGCTTATCAGCTGAGTGCCAGGGGATCTTTCAAAAAATAAAGAAGGTTGGGAGTAAAACCAATTTTAGAGGAAAATTCAATAGTTCTTTTTTCTGCATAATACTGGAGAAACAATAACCAGATCACCTCTGAGATCTCTTACTGTTTTAAGTAGGACCTAAAAATATCTCTTCTATTCAGGGGTCATGGTGCCTGAGTTTTTATAATTATGTGTCATTCCTACTACCTTGAGAAATATATATTCAAGAGTGACTTGTTTGTGACTCATCACATTCTTCGGAATGGAGGAAACCTTCGTATGCTAGTTATCTATTACTGTGTAAAAAACTGGCCCAAAATTTAGCAGCTTAAAACAACATATTTTCTGTGGGTCAGAAATCCAGACATAGATTAGCTGGGTCCTCTGCTTCATGATCTCTCATGTGGCTGTAACCAAGATGTTGGTTAGGGCTGGGGTCTCAACTGAAGGCTCAGTGGGGGAAGGATTCAATTTCAAGCTCATTTACATGGTTATTGGCAGGAATAAATGTTGCTGTACTGAGGGCCTCAATTACTCACTGACTGTTGACCAGAGGCAACCCTCAGCTCCTTGCCATGTGGGCCTCTTCACCACTGCAATTTATTTCATCAAATCTGGCAAGAGAGAGAAAGTCTCCCAGGAAGTCACAGAAACAATCACAGAAACAACATCCCCTCAACATTGCCATATTCTATTATTTAGAAGCAAGTTACTTAAGGGGAGGGAAATTCATAAGGCCATGAATACCTGGAGGCAGGGATCACTGGGGTCCATCATACAGACTACAGACCACACTTGGGAACTGAAGAAACCAAAGAAGAAAAAAAGGAAAAGTTAAAAAAGGCAACCTTCATCTTCTCAACTTTTTTAGGACAGCAGTCCTAAACAGTATCCCTCAGCCAGTAGATTGCTCCCAGGAGAGGTGATTAGGAAACTAGTTATGAGGTAGAAAAGGGCAACCCAAGAAGGATTGCAAGTCAGTTTGGCAATAATTTCTAAAGATTATGGCAGGGAAAAAAAGGATTAAGACAAGTTATTTTAAAATATTTTTAATTCAAAATTAATTTACTGAAAATCAAGACTCTTAGAATTAGAACAAAAATATAAGAAGAAAAGAACAACATATTTTGGAAAACATACTAGTCAGTTCTCAGCAATAACAGTGAAAAATATAATAAGCAATTGCTAACAGGTATTCCTAAAAATAGAATGCTTCCAAATTCTGCATCTTGTATGTTATCCTCCACATTGATTCTTTTAAGTAGAAATAAGGGTAAGGACAACTTTCTTGGTCTTCTCAAGAAGCGTCTGTGACTATGATCATAGTCTTCCTTTTTTCCTTTCTCTTTCCATTTCTTTAACTTTAGGCTTATTTGAGTGCTGCTTTATTGCACTAAAAGCCTTTATAATTTCAATTTTGAAAAATAAATATAAGTACACAAATCTAATAATAATATACCAATATTGGTTCATTAGTTACAACAAATGTATCATACTAAAGTAAGATGCTAATAATCATGCAAACTGGGTGTGGGGTATATGGAAACTTTGTTTAGTATGTTCATAATTTTTCTGTAAATATAAAATTGTTTTTAAAATAATGTTTATATTAAAAAAACACAAATCCCAAAATACATCTTGGGATTGAAAAATGAAATGGAAATGAAATAAAAGTAGACAAAATAGAATGACTCTCTGATTTTGTTTCCTTATGTTGGCAAAGACTCTTCATTGCTTTGAAATAGGTACCCAGGCTGGGACTTGATAGCACAGAGAATTCTGCTCTGGGACTTCACCTGCAGCAGGACCCTCAGTGGACAGAGTACAGACTCAGCTTCAAATATTTGAAAACACACCCCCTGTTAAAAAAAATCAATTTAATTCCTCATTCCCTAAGCCAGCAATCTGGAATAATACCCTAGGGAAACCTTCCTAGAAAAATACCCAAGGGATGGTAAAAACTATATGCACAGAGCTGTTGCTCCCTGTGTTATTTACAGCATTGGAAAAATTAGAATCAACTAAGTGTTCAGCAATAGGAGCATGACTAATTGTCTTATGGACAATCTACATACTGAAATATTACATAGCCATTAAATGATGATTATGAAGATTATGTTACCTGAGGGAAAGAGTTTACAATATACTTATTACATAAGATGGATTTTTTAAAATCAAACACAAAAATGTAGGTAGTATTGAGATAGGCTGGGCCCTGGGACCTGGGACCATTTGCTGCAGTTCTTGCACCTGGACACACATCTCCTCGAGCAACAGAATACAAAGAAACGATAAGGGACTAAATAAAATAACAATAAAATATAAAATAAACAATAAAATATAAAAAGGCCAAAAACTAACTGCCACTTCTGAGGTGCTGCGAGCAAAAGCAGGGTACTGTGCATGATAGCTGCACACAGCACCACCAAAGGGGTGGGCAGACCACCTAAGCCACCCCTCCACCCCGACCCACAGATCTGTCCCTACCCTCACCCCATTTAAAGAACCAGCTTGCCCCTACCTCAGGGAGCAAGCAAGAGAATCTGCTTCTTGTTTTCACTCCCTCATGTTACAGCACAAGCCCTAATAAAGCCTTGCCTGAATTCCTCGGCTGGCCTCTTATCAATTTCTATTGATTAAAGAGTCCAAGAATCTGGGTTGGTATCAGTATGTAAATGTAACTTTTGTTTATCACCACCCAAAGGGTCCAGACTATTAATCTTATAAATAAATTCCCCTCCTTTAGGATGTTTCTCATTTACAAATATCTATTACACACCAGGCTGTGTTATTTTCTCCACGTACCATATTTTGAAAGCAGACTCCTGACACAGAATTATAGTAAATGCTTTGAATAACAGACAGCCAACCTGACCCACATCAGATATGTGAGTCATCTGGCAGGTAAACTGGCTGGTGAGGCAAGCAGGTCCTCCTCCCCCAGAGCAACATGTGCTTCTTTTCCCAAGTCATGCTGTGGGTCTAAGGGGACAGTCTTTATTCAATCATACATTCAGCAAACATTTACTGAACTTCTACCAGGTGCCAGATACTCTGCAAAATGCTGGTGATCCAATGGTAAGCAAAATGGACATGACTCTTGCCTCTATGGAATTTACAGTCTAGTGTGAAACATAAATAATCCCACCAATATGTATAGTAGAAAATTGTGTTCCTACTATGAAAGAAAATACAGAGGACTATGAAAGAATATTATTAGAGGACTTAATTTATATGGAGAACTATTTTTGCTCAAGGATATAGCACATATTAAGCACTATCTCTGTACGCTTTTTGTTAACATGAAAATATTGGGGACAATGTGAGTTTTAAATGTCCATTCATCTCATTCACAATGATTTACAATAAAATCTTGCTGTAGATTTTTCAAGTATAGAACCATGCACTTTCCTAACGTCTCAGCTTTCCTATAAGTCCACTAAATGCTCCAAATTCTCATCAGAAACATTCTCATCTCACTTTTTCAAGAGCTGACCTCACATTTAATCTTGGAAAAGATTTCACTGCCCACTACAGGCCTAAATTTTTTTCTTTTTTTTACTCTAAACACACACACACACACACACACACACAAACACAAATTAAGAAAAGGAGAAAGGTATAACAGCTGCAAAAAATGCTAGGTGTGCAGAACATTTATAGCTGGTCGACCTGGCATCTATACTCCCCCCTTTATGTGGAATGACCCTAAAATTCATTTAGGGATCTATCCCTTCCCCACTCTCAGCCTGGTGTGCTGAATGGGACAGTCTTCCCAGCTCCATGGGTGAAATATACAACTCGACCCAAAGTCAGCCTGGCCATTGTTCACGGCCAAGTATGTGACATAAGCCAGTCTAGTAGAAGCACATCTCACGCCTTGTACTAAGAAGAGTGGGATAAAGACTCTTGCTCTATTATACTGGTTTTGAAGCTAGAAGGGGATTTACCCAGGAACTTCTGACATCCATCTTATAATTACAAAGAGAGGGCTGATCTGAGAATAGACTGAAAACACAAAAAACTACCCTGAGAAATGGAGAAAGGAGAAATAGTCCCTGATAACACTTTGAGCCCCAGACTCTAGGCCAGTTTTCCCTTGCACGTCCCATATCTGGTCCATGGCAAATATTCTCAGTATTCTTTGCCCAACATAGAATGGAAAGAGAGGTCAACCAACACAGCCACCTCTCCTTTATTCCTGCAATTAGAGCACCTAAAGGCTAGTCTCTGCCTTTGAGATTTTCCATGTAATCACCCTACACTAGTCCACTATGTTCCCTTAACCACAGGGGACACATATCAAGTTCTCCATGCCATCTGTTAAATCTCCTCTCCCCTGATCTGAGATGAGGAAGAAAGCACACTCCCAACCTGCCTCCTTGGAGATGGGACTCACCACAATGCTCTCCAAAGAAAACCTGAAACAATTTCTACTCTCTCAACTTTTTCATGATCTTTATGTGGGCAAGAGATTTAAGAATCATGTAACCAGTTCTCATTTTACTCCTTTGGAAATCCTGCATAGGAATCACCACTTCCTTTAGAGCACAGCATTAATTATATTTTTGGATCTTGGCTGAAACATCCATTTTAATATTGTTACACATGAACATTACCCATCCATCACATATTTTGCAAGGGAAAAAAGTTGAAAACTGCTTCAATGTTTTCACATTTCCTGCAGAGCCCAAAATGAGAAGACTGACGCAGAGATAATCATCAACAAGAACCAAGCTCATAAAAAATGAAATGAAATGAAATAAAATAAAATAAACCAAGCTCATATTTTCAGTATTCAGAGAACATCGAAGGGATTAGAGGAAAGCAATCAAAATGATTAAAGAGTATAAAAATTAAGGATAAAGGAATTATGGTCTCCTGAAAGTAAATACCTAACTGCAATACTCACATACAAGAATGTCTACACTCCAGAGGAGTGTGTCAGGTTAGTTCATCTAAGCTCATAACAACTTTAACTTGGCTATAACAGAACAAATGAACCTAAATCCTGGCAGAAAGAGTTATTAAATATTTTAATGGGTTAGCAATGGAGGCCATGGGTCCTTCTTTGAAGTAATTTTTAAAAATAGAAAATCCTCTCTTTAAAATAGCTTAGCAGGAGGGCAGACAGCAGAAGCAAGAAGAACTACAATCCTGCAGCCTGTGGAACAAAAACCACGTTCACAGAAAGAGAGACAAGATGAAAAGGCAGAGGGCTATGTACCAGATGAAGGAACAGGTTAAGAGCCGAGACAAACAACTAAAAGAAGTGGAGATAGGAAACCTACCAGAAAAAGAATTCAGAATAATGATAGTGAAGATGATTCAGGACCTCGGAAAAAGAATGGAGGCAAAGATCGAGAAGATGCAAGAAATGTTTAACAAAGACCTAAAAGAATTAAAGAACAAACAAACAGAGATGAACAATACAATAACTGAAATGAAAAATACACTAGAAGGAATCAATAGCAGAATAACTGACACAGAAGAATGGCTAAGTGACCTGGAAGAGAGAATGGTGGATTTCACTGCTGCAGAACAGAATAAAGAAAAAAGAATGAAAAGAAATGAAGACAGCCTAAGAGACCTCTGGGACAACATTAAACGCAACAACATTCACATTATAGGGGTCCCAGAAGGAGAAGAGAGAGAGAAAGGACTCGAGAAAATATTTGAAGAGATTATAGTCGAAAATTTCCCTAACATGGGAAAGGAAATAGCCACCCAAGTTCAGGAAGCGCAGAGAGTCCCATACAGGATAAACCCAACGAGAAACATGCTGAGACACATAGTAATCAAGTTGGCAAAGATTAAAGACAAAGAAAAATTATTGAAAGCAGCAAGGGAAAAACGAAAAAAAACATACAAGGGAACCCCCATAAGGTTAACAGCTGATTTCTCAGCAGAAACTCTACAAGCCAGAGGGAGTGGCATGATATACTTAAAGTGATGAAAGGGAAGAACCTACAACCAAGATTACTCTACCCAGCAAGGATCTCATTCAGATTCGATGGAGAAATCAAAAGCTTTACAGACAAGCAAAAGCTAAGAGAATTCAGCACCACCAAACCATTACAACAAATGCTAAAGGAACTTCTCTAGGCAGGAAACACAAGAGAAGGAAAAGACCTACAATAACAAAACCAAAACAATTAACAAAATGGTAATAGGAACATACATATTGATAATTACCTTAAACGTGAATGAATTAAATGCTCCAACCAAAAGACACAGGCTTGCTGTATGGACAAAAACAAGACCCATATATATGCTGTCTACAAGAGACCCACTTCAGACCTAGGGACACATTCAGTCTGAAAGTGACGGGATGGAAAAAGATATTCCATGCAAATGGAAATCTAAAGAAAGATGGAGTAGCAATACTCATATCAGATAAAATAGACTTTGAAATAAAGAATGTTACAAGAGACAAGGAAGGACACTACACAATGATCAAGGGATCAATCCAAGAAGAAGATATAACAATTATAAATATATATGCACCCAACATAGTAGCACCCCAATACATAAGGCAACTGCTAACAGCTATAAAAGAGGAAATCGACAATAACACAATAATAGTGGGGGACTTTAACACCTCACTTATACCAATGGACACATCATCCAAACAGAAAATTAATAAGGAAACACAAGCTTTAAATGACACAACAGACCAGATAGATTTAATTGATATTTATAGGACATTCCATCCAAAAACAGCACATTACACTTTCTTCTCAAGTGAAGTCTCTATCCTGGAACATTCTCCAGGATAGATCACATCTTGGGTCACAAATCAAGTCTCAGTAAATTTAAGAAAATTGAAATCATATCAAGCATCTTTTCTGACCACAACACTATGAGATTAGAAAGCAATTACAGGGGAAAAAACGTAAAAAACACAAACACATGGAGGCTAAACAACACGTTACTGAATAACCAAGAGATCACTGAAGAAACCAAAGGGGAAATCAAAAAATACCTAGAGACAAATGACAACGAAAACACAACGATCCAAAATCTATGGGATGCAGCACAAGCAGTTCTAAGAGGGAAGTTTATAGCTATACAAGCCTACCTCAAGAAACAAGAAAAATCTCATATAAACAATCTAACCTTACACCTAAAGCAACTAGAGAAAGAAGAACAAACAAAACCCAAAGTTAGCAGAAGGAAAGAAATCATAAAGATCAAAGCAGAAATAAATGAAATAGAAACAAAGAAAACAAAAGCACAGATCAATAAAACTAAAAGCTGGTTCTTTGAGAAGATAAACAAGATTGATAAACCATTAGCCAGACTCATCAAGAAACAGAGGGAGAGGACTCAAATCAATAAAATTAGAAACGAAAAAGGAGAAGTTACAACAGACACCACAGAAATACAAAGCATCCTAAGAGACTACTACAAGCAAATCTATGCCAATAAAATGGACAACCTGGAAGAAATGGACAAATTCCTAGAAAGGTATAACCTTCCAAGACTGAACCAGGAAGAAATAGAAAATATGAACAGACCAATCACAAGTAATGAAATTGAAACTGTGATAAAAAATCTTCCAGCAAACAAAAGTCCATGACCAGATGGCTTCACAGGTGAATTCTACAAAACATTTAGAGACGAGTTATCACCCATCCTTCTCAAACTCTTCCAAAAAGTTGCAGAAGAAGGAACACTCCCAAACTCATTCTATGAGGCCACTATCACCCTGATACCAAAACCAGACAAATGTACTAAATGTAAGACCAGACACCATAAAACTCTTAGAGGAAAACATAGGAAAAACACTCTTTGACATAAATCACAGCAAGATCTTTTTTGATCCACCTCCTAGAGAAATGGAAATAAAAACAAAAATAAACAAATGGTACCTAATGAAACTTAAAAGCTTTTGCACAGCAAAGGAAACCATAAACAAGACGAAAAGACAACCCTCAGAATGGGAGAAAATATTTGCAAATGAAGCAACGGACAAAGGATTAATCTCCAAGATTTACAAGCAGCTCATGCAGCTCAATAACAAAAAAACAAACAACCCAATCCAAAAATGGGCAGAAGACCTAAATAGACATTTCTCCAAAGAAGATATACAGATTGCCAACAAACACATGAAAGAATGCTCAACATCATTAATCATTAGAGAAATGCAAATAAAACTACAATGAGATATCATCTCACACCGGTCAGAATGGCCATCATCAAAAAAATCTAGAAACAATAAATGCTGGAGAGGGTGTGGAGAAAAGGGAACCCTCTTGCACTGTTGGTGGGAATGTAAATTGATACAGCCACTATGGAGAACAGTATGGAGGTTCCTTAAAAAACTAAAAATAGAAGTACCATAGGACCCAGCAATCCCACTACTGGGTATATACCCTGAGAAAACCATAATTCAAAAAGAGTCATGTACCAAAATGTTCATTGCAGCTCTATTTACAATAGCCAGGACATGGAAGCAACCTAAATGTCCATCATCGGATGAATGGATAAAGAAGATGTGGCACATACATACAATGGAATATTACTCAGCCATAAAAAGAAATGAAATGGAGTTATTTGTAGTGAGGTGGATGGAGTTAGAGTCTGTCATACAGAGAGAATTAAGTCAGAAAGAGAAAAAGAAATACAGTATGTTAACACATATATATGGAATTTAAGGGAAAAAAAAAAAAAGGTCATGAAGAACCTAGTGGCAAGACGGGAATAAAGACACAGATCTACTAGAGAATGGACTTGAGGATATGGGGAGGGGGAAGGGTAAGCTGTGACAAAGTGAGAGAGTGGCATGGACATATATACACTACCAAACATAAAATAGATAGCTAGTGGGAAGCAACCGCATAGCACAGGGAGATCAGCTCTGTGCTTTGTGACCACCTAAAGGGGTGGGATAGGGAGGGTGGGAGGGAGGGAGATGCAAGAGGGAAGAGATATGGGAACATATGTATATGTATAACTGATTTACTTTGTTATAAAGCAGAAACTAACACACCATTGTAAAGCAATTATACTCCAATAAAGATGTTTAAAAAAAAAAAAAAACCTACGCACCTATGGTCAACTAATCTATGACAAAGGAGGCAAGCATATACAATGGAGAAAAGACAGTCTCTTCAATAAGTGGTGCTGGGAAAACTGGACAGGTACATGTAAAAAAATGAAATTAGAACACTCCCTAACACCACACACAAAAGTAAACTCAAAATGGATTAGAGACCTAAATGTAAGACCGGACACCATAAAACTCTTAGAGGAAAACATAGGAAAAACACTCTTTGACATAAATCACAGCAAGATCTTTTTTGATCCACCTCCTAGAGTAATGGAAATAAAAACAAAAATAAACAAATGGGACCTAATGAAACTTAAAAGCTTTTGCACAGCAAAGGAAACTACAAACAAGGCGAAAAGACAACCCTCAGAATGGGAGAAAATATTTGCAAACGAATCAACGGACAAAGGATTAATTTCCAAAATAATAAACAGCTCATGAAGCTCAATATTAAAAAAACAAACAACCCAATCCAAAAATGAGCAGAAGACCTAAATAGACATTTCTCCAAACAGAACATACAGGTGGCTGAGAAGCACATGAAAAGCTGCTCAACATCACTAATTATTAGAGAAATGCAAATCAAAACTACAATGAGGTATCACCTCACACCAGTTAGAATGAGCATCATCAGAAAATCTACAAACAACATATGCTGGAGAGGGTGTGGAGAAAAGGGAACCCTCTTGCCCTGTTGGTGGGAATGTAAATTGATACAGCCACTATGGAGAACAGTATGGAGGTTCTTTAAAAAACTAAAAATAGAATTACCATATGACCCAGCAATCCCACTACTGGGCATATACCCAGAGAAAACCATAATTCAAAAAGACACATGCACCCCAATGTTCATTGCAGCACTATTTACAGTAGCCAGGTCATGAAAGCAACCTAAATGCCCATCAACACATGAATGGATAAAGAAGATGTGGTATATATATACAATGGAATATTACTCAGCCATAAAAAGGAACGAAATTGGGCCATTTGTAGAGACGGGGTTGGATCTAGAGACTGTCATACAGAGTGAAGTTAAGTCAGAAAGAGAAAAACAAATATCGCATATTAACGCATATATGTGGAACCTAGAAAAATGGTACAGATGAACCAGTTTGCAGGGCAGAAATTGAGACACAGATGTAGAGAACAAACGCATGGACACCAAGGGGGGAAAGTGGGGGGAGCGGGGTGGTGTGATGAATTGAGAGATCGGGATTGACATGTATACATTGATGTGTATAAAACGGATGACTAATAAGAACCTGCTGTATAAAAAAATAAATAAAATAAAATTCAAAAAATAAAAAATAAAAATGAAATAAAATAGCTTAGCAGAAGTCTTGCTCTAAAACAGGGTGTTATCTCTTTAATATACTGTGAATCTTTTGCATGTATGGCCATTGTTGATTCTCCTACTCTAGTTCTTCGGGTCTCTTATTGGTGCCCTTTGCTCTAATTACTTTTCTTTTATCTTAGGTGTCTCCTGTTTCTCAACATCCTGCTCAAGGCAGTTTCTGGTTAGCTTCTGACACTGTCTCAATTTATAACAAGAAGTGAAAACAAATTCTCCATCCATAACTGAAACATGGCACTACACCTGATATATGGTTTTGAAAGGCCTTGACATGTTTTCTCATCTATGCCACCCACAGAATCTCCTTCTAAAGTCTGAACTTGGTTTTCATGTCCTGTAGAATTCTGTAGTTGGAGAGAAGACTTAAAAGGTTTTGAGATTTTGCTAGTTTCTGGAAGGTTTTTATTGGCTGCAAGTTATGACTGAAATTACTTACTCGCTCTTCAGTTTAATATGTAAAAGAGACTTCTAGTCCCCTACAACAGGAAGCCTACAGAACCCACTGAACCAACCTTACCCACTGGGGGCAGACACCAAAAACAACAGGAACTACGAACCTGCAGCCTGTGAAAAGGAGACACCAAACACAGTAAGTTAAGCAAAATGAGAAGACAGAGAAACACACAGCAGATGAAGGAGCAAGGAAAAAACCCACCAGACCAAACAAATGAAGAGGAAATAGTCAGTCTACCTGAAAAAAAAGTCAGAGTAATGATAGTAAAGATGATCCCAAATCTTGGAAATACAACGGAGAAAATACAAGAAACGTTTAACAAGGACCTAGAGGAAATAAATAGCAAACAAAGAGTGATGAACAACACAATAAATGAAATTTAAAATTCTCTAGAAGGAATAAATAGCAGAATAACTGAGGCAGAAGAATGGATAAGTGATCTGAAAGATAAAAAATGGAAATAACTACTGCAGAGCAGAAAAAAGAAAAAAGAATGAGAAGAATTGAGGAAAGTCTCAGAGACCTCTGGGACAACATTAAACGTACCAACATTCGAATTATAGGGGTCCCAGAAGAAAAAGAGAAAAAGAAAGGGACTGAGAAACTATTCGAAGAGATTATAGTTGAAAACTTCCCTAACATGGGAAAGGAAATAGTCAATCAACTCCAGGAAGCACAAAGAGTCCCATACAGGATAAATCCAAGGAGAAACACACCAAGACACACATTAATCAAAGTAGCAAAAATTAAATACAAAGGAAAAATATTAAAAGCAGCAAAGGAAAAACAACAAATAACATACAAGAGAATCCCCATAAGTTTAACAGCTGATCTTCCAGCAGAAACCTTGCAAGCCAGAAGGGAGTGGCAAGACACATTTAAAGAGATGAAAGGGAAAAACCTACAACCAACATTACTCTACCCAGCGAGGACCTCATTCACATTCAACGGAGAAATTAAAACTTTTACAGAAAAGCAAAAGCTAAGAGAATTCAGCACCACCAAACCATTACAACAAATGCTAAAGGAACTTCTCTAGGCAGGAAACACAAGAGAAGGAAAAGACCTACAATAACAAAACCAAAACAATTAAGAAAATGGTAATAGGAACATACATATCGATAATTACCTTAAACGTGAATGAATTAAATGCTCCAACCAAAAGACACAGGCTTGCTGTATGGATACAAAAACAAGACCCATATATATGCTGTCTACAAGAGACCCACTTCAGACCTAGGGACACATTCAGTCTGAAAGTGAGGGGATGGAAAAAGATATTCCATACTAACAGAAACCAAAAGAAAGCTGGAGTAGCAATTCTCATATCAAACAAAACAGACGTTAAAATAAAGACTATTATAAGAGACAAAGAAGGACACTACATAATGATCAAGGGATCAATCCCAGAAGAAGATATAACAATTGTAAATATATATGCACCAAACATAGGAGCACCTCAATACATAAGGCAAATGCTAACAGCTATAAAAGAGGAAATCGACAATAACACAATAACAGTGGGGGACTTTAACACCCCACTTTCACCAATGGACAGATCATCCAAAATGAAAATAAACAAGGAAACACAAGCTTTAAATGACACATTAAACAAGATGGACTTAATTGATATTTATAGGACATTCCACCCAAAAACAACAGAATACACTCTCTTCTCAAGTGCTCATGGAACATTCGCCAGGATAGATCATATCCTGGGTCACAAATCAAGCCTTGGTAAATTTAAGAAAATTGAAATAGTATCAAGTATCTTTTCCAACCACAATGCTATGAGACTAGATATCAATTACAGGAAAAAATCTGTAAAAAATACAAACACATGGAGGCTAAACAATACACTGCTTAATAACCAAGAGATCACTGAAGAAATCAAAGGGGAAATCAAAAAATACCCAGAAACAAATGACAATAAAAACACAACGACCCAAAACCTATGGGATCCAGCAAAAGCAGTTCTAAGAGAGAAGTTTATAGCAATACAATCCTAACTCAAGAAATAAGAAACATCTCAAATAAACAACCTAACCTTACACTTAAAGCAATTAGAGAAAGAAAAACAAAAAAACACCAAAGTTAGCAGAAGGAAAGAAATCATAAAGATCAGATCACAAAATAAATGAAAAAATAGCAAAGATCAATAAAACCAAAAGCTGCTTCTTTGAGAAGATAAACAAAATTGATAAACCATTAGCCAGACTCATCAAGAAAAAAAAGGGAGAAGACTCAAATCAATAGATTAGAAATGAAAAAGGAGAAGTAACAAGTGACACTGCAGAAATACAAAGGAACATGAGAGATTACTACAAGCAACTATATGTAAGTAAAATGGACAACCTGGAAGAAATGGACAAATTCTTACAAAAGCACAACATTCCGAGACTGAACCAGGAAGACATAGAAAATATAAACAGACCAATCACAAGCACTGAAATTGAGACTGTGATTAAAAATCTTCCAGCAAACAAAAGCCCAGGACCAGATGGCTTCACAGGCAAATTCTATCAAACATTTAGAGAAGAGCTAACACCTATCCTGCTCAAACTCTTCCAAAAATAGCAGAGGGAGGAACATTCCCAAAACTCATTCTACAAGGCCACCATCACCCTGATAACCAACCCAGACAAAGATGTCACAAAGAAAGAAAACTACAGGCCAATATCACTGATGAGCATAGATGCAAAAATCCTCAGCAAAATACTAGCAAACAGAATCCAACAGCACATTAAAAGGATCATACACCATGATCAAGTGGGGTTTATCCCAGAAACGCAAGGATTCTTCAATATATGCAAATCAATCAATGTGATACACCATATTAACAAATTGAAGGAGAAAAACCATATGATCATCTCAATAGATGCAGAAAAAGCTTTTGACAAAATTCATCACCCATTTATGATAAAAAACCCTCCAGAAAGTAGGCATAGAGGGAACTTATCTCAACACAATAAAGGCCATATATGACAAACCCACAGCCAACATCATTCTCAATGGTGACAAACTGAAACCATTTCCTCTAAGATCAGAAACAAGACAAGGTTGCCCACTCTTACCACTATTATTCAACATAGTTTTGGAAGTTTTAGCCAAAGCAATCAGAGAAGAAAAAGAAATAAATGGAATCCAAATTGGAAAAGAAGATGTAAAGCTGTCATTGTTTGCACATGACATGATACTATACACAGAGAATCCTAAAGATGCCACCAGAAAACTACTAGAGCTAATCAATGAATTTGGTAAAGTAGCAGGATACAAAATTAATGCACAGAAATCTCTTGCATTCCTATAAACTAATGATGAAAAATCTGAAAGAGAAATTAAGGAAACACTCCCATTTACCATTGCAACAAAAAGAATAAAACACCTAGGAATAAACCTACCCAAGGAGACAAAAGACCTGTATGCAGAAAACTATAAGACACTGATGAAAGAAATTAAAGATGATACAAACAGATGGAGAGATATACCATGTTCTTGGATTGGAAGAATCAACATTGTGAAAATGACTATACTACCCAAAGCAATCTACAGATTCAATGCAATCCCTATCAAACTACCAATGGCATTTTCCACAGAACTAGAACAAAAAATTTCACAATTTGTATGGAAACACAAAAGACCCCGAATAGCCAAAGCAATCTTGAGAAAGAAAAACGGAGCTGGAGGAATCAGGCTCCCTGACTTTAGACTATACTACAAAGCTACAGTAATCAAGACAGTATGATACTGGCACAAAAACAGAAATATAGATCAATGGAACAGGATAGAAAGCCCAGAGATAAGCCCACACACATATGGTCACCTTATTTTTGTTAAAGGAGGCAAGGATATACAATGGAGAAAAGACAGCCTCTTCAATAACTGGTGCTGGGGAAACTGGACAGCTACATGTAAAAGAATGAAATTAGAACACTCCCTAACACCATACACAAAAATAAACTCAAAATGGATTAGAGACCTAAATGTAAGGCCAGACACTATCAAACTCTTAGAGGAAAACATAGGCAGAACACTCTATGACATACATCACAGCAAGATCCTTTTTGACTCATCTCCTAGAGAAATGGAAATAAAAACAAAAATAAACAAATGGGACCTAATGGAACTTCAAAGCTTTTGCACAGCAAAGGAAACCATAAACAAGACGAAAAGACAACCCTCAGAATGGGAGAAAATATTTGCAAACGCAGCAACTGACAAAGGATTACTCTCCAAAATATACAAGCAGCTCATGCAGCTCAATATCAAAAAAACAAACAACCCAATCCAAAAATGGGCAGAAGACCTAAATAGACATTTCTCCAAAGAAGATACACAGATTGCCAAGAAACACATGAAAGAATGCTCCACATCATTAATCATTAGAGAAATGCAAATCAAAACTACAATGAGATATCATCTCACACCGGTCAGAATGGCCATCATCAAAAAATCTACAAAGAATAAATGCTGGAGAGGGTGTGGAGAAAAGGGAACCCTCTTGCACTGTTGGTGGGAATGTAAACTGATATAGCCACTATGGAGAACAGTATGGAGGTTCCTTAAAAAACTAAAAATAGAAATACCATATGACCCAGCAATCCCACTACTAGGCATATACTTTGAGGAAACCATAATTCAAAAAGACACATGCACCCCAATGTTCATTGCAGCACTATTTACAATAGCCAGGACATGGAAGCAACCTAAGTGTCCATCATCAGATGAGTGGATAAAGATGTGGCACATATATACAATGGAATATTACTCAGCCATAAAAAGAAATGAAATGGAGTTATTTGTAGTGAGGTGGATGGAGTTAGAGTCTGTCACACAGAGTGAAGTAAGTCAGAAAGAGAAAAACAAATACAGTATGCTAACACATATATATGGAATCTAAGGAAAAAAAAAAAAAAGGTCATGAAGAACCTAGTGGTAAGATGGGAATAAAGACACAGACCTACTGGAGAATGGACTTGAGGATACGGGGAGGGGGAAGGGTAAGCTGTGACAAAGTGAGAGAGTGGCATGGACATATATACACTACCAAACGTAAAATAGATAGCTAGTGGGAAGCAACCGCATAGCACAGGGAGATCAGCTCTGTGCTTTGTGACCACCTAGAGGGGTGGGATAGGGAGGGTGGGAGGGAGGGAGATGCAAGAGGGAAGAGATATGGGAACATATGTATATGTATAACTGATTCACTTTGTTATAAAGTAGAAACTAACACACCATTGTAAAGCAATTATACTCCAAAGATGTTAAAAAAAAAAAAAGAGCCATGTACCACAATGTTGATTGCAGCTCTATTTACAATAGCTAGGACATGGAAGCAACCTAAGTGTCCATCGACAGATGAATGGATAAAGAAGATGTGGCACATAGATACAATGGAGTATTACTCAGTCATAAAAGGAAACGAAATTGAGTTATTTGTAGTAAGGTGCATGGACCTAGAGTCTGTCATACAGAGTGAAGTTAATCAGAAAGAGAAAAACAAATACCGTATGCTAACACATATATATGGAATACAAAAAAAAAATGGTCATGAAGAACCTAGGGGCAGGACGGGAATAAAGACTCAGACCTACTAGAGAATGAACTTGAGGACAAGGGGAGGGGGAAGGGTAAGCTTGGACAACGTGAGAGAGTGGCATGGACATATATACACTACCAAATGTAAAACAGATAGCTAGTGGGAAGCAGCCACATAGCACAGGGAGATCAGCTCAGTGCTTTGTGACCACCTAGAGGGGTGGGATAGGGAGGGTGGGAGGGAGGAAGATGCAAGAGGGAAGAGATATGGGGATATATGTATACGTATAGCTGATTCACTTTGTTATAAAGCAGGAACTAACACAACAATGTAAAGCAACTATACTCCAATAAAGATGTTAAAAAAAACAAAAAAAACAAAAGGAGTCATGTACCACAATGTTCACTGCAGCTCTATTTACAATAGCCAGGACATGGAGCAACCTAAGTGTCCATCGACAGATGAATGGATAAAGAAGATGTGGCACATATATACAATGGAATATTACTCAGCCATAAAAAGAAATGAAATTGAGTTATTTGTAGTGAGGTGGATGGACCTAGAGACTGTCATACAGAGTGAAGTAAGTCAGAAAGAGAAAAACAAATACTGTATGCTAACACATACATATGGAATCTAAAAAAAAAAAAAAAAAAAAAGGTTCTCAGCAACCTAGGGGCAAGACAGGAATAAAGACGCAGATGTAGAGAATGGATTTGAGGACATGGGGAGGAGGAAGGGTAAGCTGGGGCGAAGTGAGAGAGTGGCATGGACTTATATATACTACCAAATGTAAAATAGATAGCTAGTGGGAAGCAGCCGCATAGCACAGGGAGATCAGCTCGGTGCTTTGTGACCACCTAGAGGGGTGGGATAGGGAAGGTGGGAGGGAGACGCAAGAGGGAGGAGATATGGGGATATATGTATATGTATAGCTGACTCACTTTGTTATAAAGTGGAAACTAACACACCATTGTAAAGCAATTATACTCCAATAAAGATGTTAAAAAAAAAAAAAAAAAGAGACTTCTAAATAGGCTGCCTTAGGCTTTTCAGTGCTATCTAGAATTATGATGTAAAAACTGTATAACAGTCTGGGAGACAAAAGATAAGATTAGAGGAAAATACCTCAAGTAACCTGAAGAATTTTTTAATAAACCCTCTTATGTTTCTATCACACATATTCTCCCCCTGACCTTCAACCTTAGTATCTATTATCCCTGCATATGGTGTTTCCAAGTGTGGGTAAAGAATTCTGGCATCCATGTGTATGTATGTGTGTATATGTGTATATATGTGTGTAACATTTGCATATATACATAACATACATAAGAGTTGGTGGCACATAAGATATATCATATCTCCTCCAAACCCCAATGAAGATGAAAAATATATTTTCGAGAAGAAAACTGATATTTGCATATAGATAGATACGGATACATCCAACTCCCAGCTTACTGTTTTTTTCATCACCTTGAATCCCTACAGCAAAGGTATGCCCAGCACCACAGACTATTTTTTCTCCATAGCAGGAATTCTGAATTTGCACATGTGAAAGCAAAGGATATCAGGGGTTCACATGTAAAAACCTTCATGAGTAGAAAAATGCAGTATTCATCACTGTCTTCGACAGAACCAAAAAGGTCAAATAACAGAGGATATTTAAGAAAACTATAAGGTATTGACTGATTGAATGATCCAATCTGATATTTCTGCAAGATCTAAGTCATAGGGCCAAGACATCATTACAGTAAATCAAGTTGAAAAGAAAAGAGGCTTATTTTTAAACTCCATCTTTCCTCAGCAAGGTTGGTTTCCATAGCCACAGGCTTGTCAGCCAGCTGGTTTGGTTAATGATGACCCTAGGGAGGCAACAATATGGGTCTCCATTTCTCCATCTCTATTTGCAAAGCACAGCCAAATTGGTTCTAGAAGTTGTCTGAGAAGTAGACTGTGTCCCCAAAGAGACTAATACTCTCTGATCAGCAACATCCTCAATAAAAAGGGCAGACAGCAATTCTTGGTTTGTCTACAATCCAATACTCTCTTAGGGAGCAGTAATGCTGCCATGGAATTCCCCTCAGCCTGAGGAGAAAGGCAAACAAATCCGTCGCCCTATCAAACAGCCTGGATGTTTTCTTTTTAATACTCAGAAGTCCCAGGGTTTCTTTCTGAACCTCAGCTGCTTCATCTATAAACAGAGAGGTTTGCTCGGTCTCTTCTGTTCCAACATGCTGATTCTGCTCCCTGACCTAACAATTTCTGTTCCACCATAAAAACTTCTCATGATCTTTCTGCCCCACTTCTCTTTTCCAATGCTGGCCACACAACAAAGCACTGGTACCCAGTAGGACACTCTTCTGGTTTATGAAGCCAAAAGCCACATGATTTCTCCACCTTTGTAACTCAGTCTTTTAGCGCTAGCCTGATTTGGGAACCAAACACTCAAGATATAGAACACTAAATTTGTCAAAAGTGCATCACATTTCAAAAGCACAGCAATAAGTCTTTGTTGATCCTGCTGACCTTCCAAGCTATTATTCAGTTTCTCTCCTTTTCTTGCCAAATTTAATTATATGGTCTACAGAACACCACCTCTCCTACTGTCACCAAATTGTCACCAAATTCCTTTTTAAATAGCTGAGATAAGATTTAACTGCCAACACTCCACTGAAATATGTCTCTTGAAGGTCACAAATGACTAAATCAAGGCTAAAGCTGATGAGTTTTTCTCAGTCCTTATTATTCTTGATCTTTTTTCAGCATTTGACACAGTTAATGACCTCCTGTTTTTCAAATTATGTCCCCCCATGGATTCTGTGACACCATCCAATCCCAGTGTCCCATTTTGTGGCTGCTCCTTCTCCATCTCCTTCTGGCTTATGTTTCACCTCCTAGTACCCAAATGTGTGTTTTCCCAAGGTCCTGACCTCTATTCTTCAATCTTTTAGTCTATGCCCAATCTCTCTGACACTTCATCTACTTCCATGTCTTCAATTATCATTGATAACCTCCGAATAGACATCTGTGACTTTCAAGTCCACAGCTCTGAGCGTTCATGGCTCTATAGATTTATTTACCAGAAATTTCCCCCTTAAACATTCTGTTCTAACTTTTAAATCAACATACCCAAAGCTGAAGGCTTTGTCTTCCCAGCTCCCAAACCAGTTAACTGTCCAAAACTTCTCTATTTGGTCAGTAGAAACACCAACCTAGAGACCTGAAAACATTCACTTTACACTTCATGTGGTAAATATGAATTGATGGTCTCTTTTATGCCAGGCAGAATTCTAAGTACTAAGTACTAGAAACACAATAAGGCCCAATCCTTGTCCTCAAAGGGTTCGCCCTCTACTTCCTCTACCACATATTTATTCCATAATCTACCACATATTTATTCCATAATCCCTTTTAATTGGGATTATAACATTTTCCCCCAAACCATCTCCTCTTTGAACTTCGCTTTTTCTGCCCATATATACCTCACTTGGTCTCCTACTTATACTCAAAGTTCTAAAGTAATCCTTCATTTCTTCTTCCTTTACACCCTATTGCTTTCTAGGTTCTATCAAATTTCCTTCGTAATATTACTCATACTCAATAGTAAACATTTACTGGGTGACTTCCAACTGCTAAGCACTGTGCTAAGCAAGGAGAACACAATGATAAAAATGACACAAAGTCTCTGCCTTCAACGACTTCAGAGTTAGTGTAAGAAAGAGACGGGTAAATAAATAATTACAGTGCAGCAGCACAAATATTATAAATGGGCCTAAAAGAGAAGCCCCTAACCTAACTTGGATTCAAGGAAGACTTCCCAAAGAACGTGACTCTTGAGTTGAGCTATAAAGTATTACATGGTGTTAACCTATCAGACTGGGGCATTCCAGACAGGACAACAGCAAGTGGTTTAGTAGAACTGAAGTATGTACACAGGGAGTGACAAGCAAGAGGTGAGACTGGGAAAGTAGAAATGGGTCACATTAAACATAAGAGTCATGGCGTTTTATAGGCTGAATTATGTCCTCCAAAAAGACATGTTGAAATCCTCCTAGCCCCCGGTATTTGTAAATGTGATGTTATTTGGAAATAGGGTCTTGGAACATGTAATCAAGTTAAGATGAGGTCATTAGGATGAGCTCTAATCCAAGATGACTGGTGTCCTTATAAGAAGAGGAAAATTCACATGGACATAGAGAACAGGCTGGTGCCTGCCAAGGGGGAGGGGGTTGGGGGAGGAATGGAGAGGGAGGTTGGGGTTAGCACATGTATAAACAACAAGGTCCTACCATATAGCACAGAGAACTATACTCAATATCTTATGATAAACCATAATGGAAAAGAATATTAAAAAAAGAATACATATATATGCAAAACCGAATCACTTTGTTGTACAGCAATAATTAACACAACATTGTAAATCAACTATACTTCAATTAAAAAAAAAAGAATGAAAAAAAAAAGAAGAGAAAATATTCCATGAGAAGACAGACACACTCAGGGAGAACACCCTGTGACGATGGAATCAGAGACAGAAGCACTGCAGCTGCAAGGCAAGGAATGCCTGAGGTTACTAGAAGAAAAGGCCAGGAAGTATCCTCCCTTAGAGGATGGCCCTACTAACACCTTGATTTCAAGCTTTTGGCCCCCAGTACTGTGAGAGAATAAATTTCTGCACAGTTGATTTTTTTTTAACCAAAGTAATAAAATTTACATTTAACACCACTAAGATTTCCCTACTTCTGTCCATCTCATTCCTACTCATCCTTCAGTCCTAGATCAACTCTTATTTCCATGAAGACTTTTGTCTTCAATAGAATGTTTGATTCTATTTCACCAACATTTACTAAGCACCTACCATATCCGATACATTATACTAGCTGGTACAGATAAAACAAATTTTTTTTAAAATCCAAAACTATGCTTCCTTTCACAAAATAGTTTACAAACCAGCAACAGAAAACACACCACGGTATCATTCTTTCAACCAACAGACATGTATTGAGTGTATGTGCCCAGCATAGTTCTAGGTTTTGATGAAACAGTGACCAGAACTAACGAAAATGCTTGCTCTAATGGTAATTACATTAGATGGGAGGCAGGCAGGAGCAGGGAACAGACTATAAAACAAAAAAAATAGTTTAAAACGTACAGTACACCTGAATGTGATAAGTACAATGAATAAAGCAGGAAAGAGAAATAGGAAGTGTTAGAATGGGTTCTCTAATGATCCCTACTTCTCTGTATCCAAAATTTGATGGGTTGAACTTGATGGTGAAAGACTGAATAGTTTACTACTATGATAGGAATGAGACAAGAATGTCCATTCTCACTACTTCTATTCAACATTGTACTGAAGGTTCTAGCCATGACAATTAGGGAAGAAAATTAAATAAAAGGCATCCATATTGGAAAGTGAGAAATAAAATTATATCTATTTGCAGATGACATGATCTTGTATATAGAAAATCCTAAGAGATCCACTAAAAAACTATTAGAACTAATAAACATGTTCAGTAAGGCTGCAAAATACAAGATCAATATACAAAACTCGATTGTATTTCTATACAATAGTGATGAGAAAACCAAAAGTGAAATTAAGGAAATAATTCCATTTACAATATTAGCAAAAAATAAAATACTTAAGAATAAATTTAACAAAAGGAATGCAAAACTTCTACTCTGGAAACTATAAAATATAGCTGAAAGAAATTAAAGGAGGCCTAAATAAATGGAAATACATCAATGTTCATGGACTGGAAGACAATATTGTTAAGATGGTTTTAGTACCCACAGTGATCTACAGATTCATCAAAATCTCTATATAAATCCCAGCTGGCTTCCTTGCAGAAATTGAGAAGATGATGCCAAAATTCATATGGAAATTCAAGAAACTCAGAAGAGCCAAAAAAAATCTTGAAAAAGAAGACATTGAAGGGCTTACAATTCCTGATTTCAGAGTTTACTTCAAAACTACAGTAATTAATATGGTGGGTTCTAGCATAAGAATAGACATGTAGATCAATAGAACAGAATTGAGAGTCTAGAAATAAATCCTCACATTTACAGCCAATTGATTTTCGGCAAGGGTGCCAAGACAATTTAATGTGGGAAGAAAAATCTTTTCAAAAAAATGGTGCTGCGTGAAACAACTTGATATCCACATGCAAAGGAATGAACTTGGATCCCGAACTCACATCGTATACAAAAATAACTCAAATGTTCATCAACTGATGAGTAGATAAAATGTGGTGTATCCATACAATGGAATATTATTCAGCAATATAATGAAGTTCTGATGCATGCTTCAACATGGATGAAACTTGAAAACATTATGCTAAGTGAAAGAAGGCAATTACAAAAACCACTATTATATAATTCCATTTATATGAAATGTCCAGAATAGGCAAATCTACAGAGACTAAGAGTAGAACAGAGTTGCCTAGGGCTGAGGAGGTTAGGGGAATGGAAAATGGCTGCTAATGGATATGGTGTTTCTTTTTGAGGTGATGAAAATGTTTTAAAATCAGTTGTGGATTGTTATGCAACTCTGTGAATACACTAAGAACGACCTAATTGTACACTTTAAGTGAGTGAACTGAATGATTTGTGAGTTATACCTCAATAAAGCTGTCATATTTTTTAATTGATTGGTTGAGCCTAGGTCATATGCCTACACCCTAGCTGCAAAGAAGCATGGGAAAGTGACTACTATCTGGCTTTTTCAGTCTTCCTCTTACCAAAACTCATATGATAAGAATTCTCCAAATCTAGAAGGATAACTCAAATCCTAGGCAGCCCAAAAAATTGATAAATATTTTCTAAGTCAGCTAAGAGTGTAATAAGTACTATATGAGTAATACCAAGTGCAAAAAGCATTAAGTCTCCCAAAAGGAAAAAAATTTTTTGAAAGGAAAAGCATTGGTAGTGGCCCTTTCCTAAGCTCATTCATCACATGTTCTATTCTGCTGTCTTGGGT
The DNA here is from genome assembly GCF_028564815.1 of Eubalaena glacialis. Taxonomy (NCBI): domain Eukaryota; kingdom Metazoa; phylum Chordata; class Mammalia; order Artiodactyla; family Balaenidae; genus Eubalaena; species Eubalaena glacialis. Next base: position 72,350,041 of record NC_083723.1, on the reverse strand, counting down.
ATATATTATTCTTACCTCCTCTAAGAAATTATAAGCTCCTTGAGATCACTTGAGATTATAAACTCCTTGAGATCTACTTTTCTTGAAGGTCTCAACCAAATCTAGCAAGTGTCAAATGGTCAGTAATTGATTTAATTAGTTGTGGTATCATACAGCTTCACCACAACTGTCAGTTTTATTTTTTTATTTATTTTTTTAAATAACTTTTTAAAAAAATAAATTTATTTTTGGCTGCATTGGGTCTTTGCTTATGCGTACGGGCTTTCTCTAGTTGCGGCGAGCGGGGGGACCACCCTCCAATGCAGTGAGCGGGCCTCTCATTGCAGTGGCCTCTCTTGTTGCAGAGCACGGGCTCTAGGCACGTGGGCTTCAGGAGTTGTGGCACACAGGCCCATCAGCCGTGGCCCGCAGGCTCAGTAATTGTGGCGCACAGGCCCAATTGCTCCATGGCATGTGGGATCTTCCCAGACCAGGGCTCGAACCCGCGTCCCCTGCACTGGCAGGCGGATTCCTAACCACTGCACCACCAGGGAAGCCCAGTTTTATTATTTTAAGTTTAGGATTATTTTTATCCAGCTTTTTAAATTATATATTAATTGAAAAATTTTGGAGCTTTTAAATATTAAGGGGGTTCTCATGTAACTGGTTGATTGGGTTACTGTACCCCTTTCAAAATGTAGCTAAAATTGGCTTTTTAGTAACAAACCTACCTCCTTCTTTGTGACTTTTCCTTAGAGAAATATTTTCAATTAATGGATTGGTTACTTTACTTTGTACGGAACTACTTCAGCTCTTTACAAAGCATCTTGCACTATCAACTTGATAAAGCTCTAGGCCCAAAGGTTCATATGTAGATTGAAAATGAAAATCATGTAAACCCCTCCAGTGTTAAAGTAAGGGGTCAGAGAGGGGGACCCAGAACACCATGATTTGTAATTTTGACAAAATCCAAATAAATGTGTTTTTATACAACAAGTTATCTTAAAAATAATATACTTTACTACTAATGGTAATACTTGACACTGCACTGTGACAAAGCAACAGGGCATAAAGATTCCTGATATGTCATTTTTTAATTTCTCAATTAAGCCACAGGAAATAGAAAAATCTATATTCTGTGTTAAAATACACAGACTTACAGTAGTTGTTTAAGCAAGTTTAATTTAATTTTTTCATATATTCAGTTTTATATATATATATATATATATATATATACACACACACACACATATATATGTTCCTAACTACATTTCATCCTGTAACAAAACAAAAAAAATTTTTTTAAGTGTTTGAATTTGGGAAACTATAAAACAACAAAATCTATATTTGTTGTGGGCTTACCCTTTTTTTTAAAGTTTGTATTTATGTCAACTTTCAATTTATTTCTTCAAAATAATTGCATAGCTAATTATCCTGGATATTTAATCACCCTCAGAGCTTGAAGTGTCAATTTTTTTTACATTATCTATACCTAGAAAGGCTTATGGAAAGTAACAACAACAACACAAAAAGCAGATATTTTCAAATCCTCGGTCCAATTTAACTTAAGGGATCCTTACACATCCTGATACAATTTCAACTCAAGCAGCCTAACTACCACTTGTATGTTATGAAATTCCATATGATGGCATTTTAATCTGTACTTAAGAAAAAGCACTAAATAATTTATATTTACACTCCTTTCAAGTTTTATGTGCTTAGAATCTAATAGTCTCTCTTCAAAAGCCAAAGAGAAAGAGCATGGTTTTGTAAATAAGATGTGTGATCCAATGGCAAGTATTTATTGGGTTTGAGTTTTTGTTTTACTGTAACCATTACTGTGCTATATCATTCACAAGTATTTTCCTAGTCTACAGCTAGTGCTTGGGACAATGGAAAATATAAATATGATTTTCGTTCGTTTGTTGAATATTTCCAACTGAACAGGGAATATTTTGTCTCCTTGATCTCGGTGCTGTTTATTTTTTGTTTGTTTTAGTTTTTTTAGCTAAGATAAAGCAAATAATCTTGGGAAGATTGATTCTGCTAGATTGTAATTTTTTTTCTTAGTGAAATCTACAAACTGAGTATATAATCTTCTAAGTCAGCCATCATGGATATCTTCTGCTAGTGTTCTAAAAACTCAGATATTGGGGGAAAAATCTAGAAAGAATGGCATGATTCAAAGGGATTCAATTATAATGAATATTTGTCTTTGGCATTTTCATACTTCATTTGAGAAAGATAACTTTCTTACCACACCCTAAATGAAACCAGTTTTGGCCCATGAGCTAAACTTCAAGCATATCATTCTCTGACCAGCTCACTCTGCCCCATACCCAACATGATACCTTCAGTCCATTGAAGTTACCACCTTTTCACTGTCCTTGCTCCTTGTGTACTCACTTCTCTACTTAGCCTAAACTCCACAGTCAATCACTAAATCATTCCCCTGAGTGACATTCAACTCCCTTTCCCCACCCTTCCTTCTCTAAGTCACTTGGCAAAACCCCAACCCTCATTAAATCCTACTCTGCCTGCTCCACATGGCTGACTGATCTCACTTTAAATTCATGACCTCTAACCCCAAGTGGGCCCTCCATGCTACCTGGTACTCACACTGTATTTCCCTAATCAAATCATTGTCCCACTCTCCTAGGCTACTGCATCATAATCTCTACCACCACCCTCTCCCTTATTCTCACTCTCAGCTGATGACCTTGCTTCCTATTTCAATAAAGGAGCCATAGTGATTCTTTTAAAACAAATTAAATAGTGTTCTCTCTCTGCTCAAAACCCTCTAGTGGCTTCCCCTTCTCCCTCACAGTAAACACCGAAGTCCTTACAATGACTTACAAAGCCCTACATGAACTGGCCCTATTACCTCTCTGACTTTATCCCCTATGTTCTCCCCTCCATTACTATTCCTGCCTTACTAGCCTCCTTGTTGCTCAGTTAACACAATCAAGCACTCTTCTACCCCAGGGCCATGGCACTTGCTGTTTCTTCTGCCTAGAACACTCTTCCCTCAGATATATTTACACGGCTCACTTCTTTGCTTCCATTGTCTTTGTTCTCAGTGAGGTCTTCTCTGACCATTTGATTTAAATTGGAATCCTCTCCTTCAGCCTAGAACTCCCTCTACCCCATTCCTGCTTCATTTTTCTCCAGAGCACTTATTACCATCTGCATACTATATGTTTTAATTATTTGTTTTGTTTTTTGTCTATATCCACCCACTAGAATGTAAGCTTGAGCCTATGGGCCAGGATGGTGGCCTATTTTGTCCACTGTTGAAACCCCAGCATCTAGAATAGTACCTGATACATAGTGGGTACTTAATAAATATTTGTTGGAGAAATGAATGAGTGAATGAATGAATGAATGAATACAGCATCTTTACTAAAGGAGGTATGTCTAAACCTTACCTATTGGCTTGCCAGTTTATGTCAGCTTGTTGTCTCTGTAATCATTAACAAAGAACACTTAAATCCAAATTTATATTTGACTGGAAAAAGGAAAAGTCAGAGAATCATGAAAATAATGTTACACTGCCAGGGTAGAGCAGCTATGACCAATGCTGTGTCTAGCAGGAGCATCTGTGAGCAGTTCCTTTGCCCAGAAAAAAAGGAGCAGCTGTAGTCGTTTCTCAGCAGATATCGCAGAAATAATGACTTGTAACTCAAAGCTGCTTTTTCTCTAATCATAAGACTCACAGAAATTATGTTAGGCCCATGAAATTTACTTAAGTCCCACTCACATTAACCAATACTACTCACCTCACTATAAAAATGCTTTTTAAGTAACTAAAGGTTGCCTTCATGTTAGTCAAAGTTAATGGCATGTCTAAGCAATGCAAAAAAAATAATATTTTATCAATATATAAATATAACCAAATTTTATTGTACCATAAATCACTCAAAGTGTTTTCTTATATCTATTTTTAAAGACAGCATTAGGGGCTTCCCTGGTGGCACAGTGGTTAAGAATCCGCCTGCCAATGCAGAGGACACGGGTTCGAGCCCTGGTCCAGGAAGATCCCACATGGCGCAGAGCAACTAAGCCCGTATGCCACAACTACTGAGCCTGCATTCTAGAGCCCACGAGCCACAACTACTGAGCCCGCATGCCACAACTACTGAGGCTGTGCACCTAGAGCCCGTGCTCCGCAACAAGAGAAGCCACCACAATGAGAAGCCCGCATACCAGAACAAAGAGTAGCCCCCACTGGCCACAACTAGAGAAACCCCGCGCGCAGCAACAAAGACCCAACGCAGCCAAAAATAAAATAAATTAATAAATAAAATTTTTTTTAAAAGACAGCATTAAGTCATATAGATCTATATTATTAACACATTACAATCTGGGGTGTTGGGTTAGAAATTTTGAGTAGTGGTTTGGGAATTTTTTTGAAGGAAAAAAAAGCAAGATCAGTTTTCCTCTTGCAGACTTTAGTAGGTAATATGAAAGTCATATATATTACCTGCTTTAGAAATCATTTAAGTTCCCTCTTCCATCTCAGCATTCAGAACAACAACCCAGCAAAGCATTGAAAAGCTCCTCAAATTTAAACCATTAAAATGAAATCTGTCTCTGAATGTTGGAAAGGATTTACTATAAAAATATCAGTTGACATTAAGTTAATAAAGTTAATCACTCATGACCCTGAAGGAGGAAAATGGTGGAGGAGGGAGCTGGAAAACATTACAGAATTTAATGTTGCTAAAGGGAAGGGACTTGGGGGATTACTATTAATTCACCATAGCTAAATTCAAATACAAGCTTTTCTTTGTGTTATTTTCTTGTGGTGTCATTTTTTTCATCAAAATTAACCAAGAAATAGCCACTAGAAATTTTTCATTTGAATTTATTACTTACATAAGCTAGTTAAAATCTATATGAAAGTTTTAAGACAAATTATTTGACTTGGATCCAACTACAGTGACAAGGTCAGCTTATTTGTTTGTTTTTGTAAAGCTGCTATTTTGCGCTTGATAACCATAGATGTGAAAAACAGCGAATCTGTCATTCCTTCTATACTAACCATTGTTTATTGATTCCAAAATGTGCAGAGCTATGTAGGGAAGTCAGGGAGTGATGAGCTGAGAGAGGCAGCTTTCTGTCCCCTTGTAGCACTTGAGGATAGAGCCACCCAGTTCAGCTACCATCTGATATTATTCCCTGTTTTGTGAATACATGTCTTATCTCCCCCAGGACTGAACCTAGAGCAGTGCTGGAAGTTTCCTATGTCCTCTATTGGCCATACATTCTTCAAGGTTAGGACAATGTCTGATTCACCTTTCTAATTCTCACAAAACTAGCTTCATTAAAGTCATGGATTTATACATTCCCTATTAAACAACAAGGCCTTAAAAGAATAAAACACCCAGTCTGATTAATCTTTTATTCCCTAAAACAGTGCCTTAAACCTAGGTGGCAATACATATATATATATATATATATATATATATATATATATATATATATATATATATATATACACACACACATATACATATATATACTTGATGCTGAATGAATGAATAATGAATAAATAAATATCAAATACTCTACAACCCCTTGATAAGTGACCAAATTGGTGGTCCAAGCCCTCCTATCCCAGCTGCCTGCTTCAGAGATAGGGAAATCAGAACTATTTATGCTGCAGTAACTTCAACATATCTTGGACCATTACCAGCAGAATTTACAATAACGTGCAATATTCATGTCCTAGAGCTAGTCCTTCAAACTGGTAAGATGAAAATCAATTTCTCTAGGATTTTAACTAGTTTTTAACAAAAAATAGTTAAAACTAGTTTGGCCACTAGATGGCACTTGAATTAGCCACGGCTCCAGTTTGGGAAGGGGCTCTGTTTCAAAAGTCCTTTGGTAAGTATATGACCTGAAACCCTGAAAACATTCATTTTAAAAATAGATAAAACTAAAAGACCCCCAGAAAACTTAAAATTCTAACTAAAAATTTATAGCATGCTTTACAGTACCAGTTACAGACCACCACAATAAAGTGAGTCACACGGAATTTCTTGGTTTCCCAGTGTATATGAAAGTTATGTAATACACAGTACTGTAGTCTATTAAGTGTGCAATAGCATTACGTCTAAAAAAGTAATATACATACCTTAATTTAAAGCTCATTGATTGCCATTGTAAAGGAATTATTCTCCAATAAAGATGTTTAAATAAATAAATAAATAAATAAATAAATAAATATATAAATAAATAAATAAATAAAACTAATTGATTGCTGAAAAATGCTAACCATCATCTGAGGCTTCAGTGAGTCATAATCTTCTTGCTGGTGGAGGGTCCTGCCTGGATGCTGATGGCTGCTGACTGATCAGGGTGGTGGTTGCTGAAGGTTGTGGTGGCCGTGGACATTTTTTAAAATAAGACAACAGTGAAGTGTAGTGCATGAATTGACTCTTCCTTTCATGAATGATTTCTCTGTAGCATGTAATGCTGTTTGACAGCACTTTACCCACAATAGGACTTCTTTCAAAATTGGAGTCAATCCTGCCCAACCCTGCTACTGCTTTATCAACTAAGTTTATATAATATTCCAAAGCTTTTCTTGTCATTTCAACAGTCTTCACAGCATTGTCACCAGGAGTAGATTCCATGGCAAGAAGCCACTTTCTTTACACATCCATAAAAAGCAACTTCTCATCCATTAAAATTTTATCATGAGATTGCAGCAATTCAGTCACATCTTCAGGCTCCACTTCTAATTCTAGTTATCTCCCTATTTCCACCACATCTGCAGTTCCTTCCTCCACTGAAGTCTTGAACCCCATAAAGTCATCCCTGAGGGTTGGATTCAACTTCTTCCAAACGCCTGTTAATGTTGAAATTTGACCTCTTCCCATGAATCACGAAGGTTCTTAATGGCACCTAGAATGGTGGACCTTTTCCAGAAGGTTTTGGATTTACTTTGCCCAGATCCATCAGAAGAATCACTATCTATGGCAGCTATAGCCTTATGAAATGTATTTCTTAGTAAGAAGACTTAAAAGTTGAAATTACTCCTTGATCCATGGGCTGCAGAAGAATGTTATATTAGCAGGCATGGAAACAAACATTAATCTCCTGTATATCTCCGTCAGAGCTCTTGGGTGACCAGATGCGTTGTCAATGAGCAGTAATATTTTGAAAGGAATCTTTTTTCCTGAGCAGTAGGTGGGCTTAAAATATTCAGTAGATCATGTTGTAAACAGATGCACTGTCACCTAAGCTTTGTTGTTCCATTTATTAGAGCACAGGCAGAGTAGATTGAGCATAATTCTGAAGAGCCCTAAGATTTCTGGAATGATAAATGAGCATTGGCTTCAACTTCAAGTCAACATCTGCATGATCCCCCAACAAAAGAATCAGCCTGTCTCTCTTGAAGCTTTGAAGCCAGGCATAGACTTCTCCTCTCTAGCTATGAAAATCCTAGAATGCATCTTCTTCCAATAGAAGGCTGTTCCATCTGCATTGAAAATCTGTTGTTTAGTGCAGTCACCTTCATTAATCATCTTAACTAGATCTTCTGCATAACTTGCTGCAGCTTCTATTCAATACATCAGCTCTTGCTGCTTCACCTTGCACTTTTATGTTATGGAGATGGCTTTTTTCCTTAAACCTCGTGAACCAACCCCTGCTAACTTCCAACTTTTCTTCCGCAGCTTCCTCACCTCTCTCAGCCTTCACAGAATTGAAGAGAGTTAGGGCCTTGCTCTGGATTAGGCTTTGGCTTAAGGGAATGTTGTGGCTGGTTTGATCTTCTGTCCAGACCACTAAAACTTTCTCCATATCAACAACAAGGCTGTTTCACTTTCTTATCCTTTGTGTGTTCACTGGAGTAGCACATTTAATTGCCTTCAAGAACATTTCCTTTGCATTCATAGCTTGGCTGTTTGGGCCAAGAGGCCTAACTTTCGGCCTAATCTCTGTTTTTGACATGCCTTCTCACTAGGCTTAATCATTTCTAGCTTTTGATTTAAACTGAGAGAGGTGTGACTCTTCACTTGAATACTTAGAAGCCTTTGTTGGGTTATTAACTGGCCTAATTTCAATACTGTGTGTCTCAGGGAATAGGGAGGCCGGAGGAGAGGGTAAGAGAAGGGGAATCAGCTGGTTGGTGGAGCAGTCAGAACACACACAACATTTCTCAATTAAGTTCACCATCTAATAAGGGCATGGCTCATGGTGCCCCAGAACAATTCCAATAGTAACATCAAAGATCACTGATCTCACATCACCATAACAAATAAAATAATAATGAAAAATTCTGAAACATTGCAAGAATTACCAAAATGAGGGGCTTCCCTGGTGGCGCAGTGGTTGGGAGTCTGCCTGCCAATGCAGGGGACACGGGTTCGAGCCCTGGTCTGGGAAGATCCCACGTGCCGCGGAGCAACTAGGCCCGTGAGCCACAATTACTGAGCCTGCGCGTCTGGAGCCTGTGCTCCGCAACAAGAGAGGCCGCAATAATAAGAGGCCCGCGCACCGTGATGAAGAGTGGCCCCCACTTGCCACAACTGGAGAAAGCCCTTGCACAGAAACGAAGACCCAACACACCCATAAATAGATAAATAAATAAATAAAAATTAAACTTAAAAAAAAAAAAGTAAAAGACATTTAAAAAAAAAAAAAAGAATTACCAAAATGAGACAGAGTCATGAAGTGAACAAATGCTGTTGGAAAAATAACACTGATAGACTTGCTCAATGCACGGTTGCCACAAACTTTCAGTTTGTAAAAAACCACAATAACTTCCAAGTAAAATAAAGTGAAGTGCAACAGAACAATGTATGCCTGTATTTGTAAAATCTGACAACCCTCACTATAAGAGAGGAGGAAAGCACGCAAGTGATAACGGCAAGTCTTTGGGTACCCAAAGAACTGCAGTGAGAATAACCTACCTGTCAGGAAACCCTGACTCAAACTCCCCTGGACATCTCCCCTCAGGAGCAGAGACTGCTAGAGATGGAATGAAGCCTCCCAAGACTACAGATGAGCCTAGTGTTGAGGCAGGCAAGACTATAGAACAGAGTAGAAAACACCAGAGTGCACCATATATAGTAAGGGTAATTATTGTTTCCTTAACAACAGGCATGAAACTTTTACATTGGTATATATGCACTGGTATCGAGTCATCATGTAAAGTACATTTCTTATTGAAGTAGAGTCAAAAGCAAAGGCAGTTGTCCTCAGTGAATGAGTGACTGTAAAAGACATATGTAAGTTGGGAAATATCTATAGTATGTTAGCCTATTTATCTGAGCATTTCCTACCCCTTACTACGTATCTTTGATATGAGTGATCTAGAAGAATAGTCTATTGTGGCAGAGATTGGCTGTGTTCTTTTCTTTCTTGATGAAGTATCAGCCCACAGCTCTCAGATGCTTTGCAGCTCTGTGGGATCATGTGACTAGTTCTCACTAGTGGAATGTGGGGAAGATGACGTGTGTCACCTCCAATAAGGTGATTAAGAGCATAGGTAACTTCTCCACACTCTCTCCCCACCTGGTCTGAAGGCTGAAAGGCCTTAGAAGATGTCAGAACAATTCACCGAAAAAGGCCTGGATTCCTGCAGGAAGCAAAGCTCCAATCTATCCCTGACAACCTGCATTGGCTGCGACATGCATGAGAAACCATCCTTTTTTGTGTTGAGCCACATTTTGGGTTGTTTGACTAATCTGACTACCACAATTCTATTTTTATTTATACAGAAGGCAGATAATTCATAATTGCAAATATACTCAAGCCAGTATAAACTGCTACACAAGTGGACTCTATAAAAGTGTACCAGCCTTGAACCAGCTGCTTCAAGAATGTTTTCCATTTTATTAGCATAATGATGGCATTTATAGTTACCAATGGTTTTGTAATTGTGAATGTATATTAGCAATATTACCAGTTTGATCCTAGAGATTCTTTTTCTATATGCTAATTTTTATATGAATCATAATAGGAAAATAGTGGTTGTTTGTATATATTGTCATTTTTAAGCAAAAAGTTTGGAACCATTAATGCCAGGATAGTGAGAAATAAATCATACATCTGATACCCTTCCAAATAATCTTACAAAAGAATACAATGCTATGTGCATTTAGCCTCACCTATCTTTCTTGATAGTGGGATTAACTCTCTAAATAAATAACTTATAAAAGTAACTCAAAAGAATCCAGTTAACTCGTGTTGCTGCCCGAGTCTTCAGTCTCCATTACCTCCAGGATAAGGGCCAAACGCCACAGCATTTCGTGCCCTTCATGTCCCTGTTTGTCTCCCTTGACACAGTCCCCACGGCCCTGTCCTCCCACACTGAAACAATACTGAATTACTTGCAGTTTGTACAAATCAGCTAAAAAGCATATTTAAAATGCAGATTTCTGGAGCCCAGTGTTAAGAGTCACATTCGTTAGATCTGGGGTAAGACCCTGGGCTCTGAATTTTGATAAATATCCCAGGTGACTCTGATGCAGGTGAATTATTAATCACTTGTTGAGAAATACTATTTCAAACAAATGATAAAAGTATTTAATATTTTAAGATGTTTTACAAAATTTTAATAAGAAATAATGCTACAAAGTGCATTTTTAATATTTTTAAAGATATAAGTTACTTTTATATGAATTTATAAAAATAACTAGGTAATACATTTCTAAAATATCTACTGAATTTATTTCTAAAACAACTAAGCCATTTTTCACTTTAAGAAAAGTATTAACTATTCTAACTTCAACTGCAATTTTTTAAAATTTTGAATCTATATATTAAAAAACAAAAAAAAAACAACAACAAAAAAAAAAAAAAACAAAATAATGGATCAATTTCTATTTTGATTGGGCTGATTTGAAAAAACAGACAGCAGTAATATAAATAGGTAATATTACCATCTGAATCATCAGGAATAAACAACCACAGGTTAAATTCAATAGGAAAAAAAAACAGCCTCCAACTGCCAGTAGAGCCTATAATCTCACAGTGAGAGTCAAAACAAAAATTCATTTTTCAAAATTACATTGTAGTCAGAAGAATAGTTCCACATACATGAACTAATGATGCCCCACTATAACCTCTTAACCATTAGTTTAGTTCCCAGAACTAGACTATTTTTAGTGAAATTTGGAAACATAGACCTAAATTTTCATTCCCTACTTCACTTCAATCCTACTCACTTCAGTAAGTACTTTTTCAAATCACTCCCATATTCTTTTTACACTCCTCATCTATACTATAGGACTAACATTTGCCAATAACCTTAAGAGCAAAAACAAACAGATAAACAAAAAACCCGTAATCATATCTCTGCCAACATTTGAGATTCTAGGAAATAAATCACTGGATATAAATGCAAAATGTAATTATCCTGAAGGTTTTCCCTGTTGCAGTATTGGTAGAGCACATATTTCAAAGGTAAGAAAAAGATCATTCTCATGATTAACATTAATAAATATTTATTGAGGTTCCTATTGGGTATTTGGCAATGTACCAGTCAGTGATGTAGCAATTTGATCAGACGTTAAGTTTGAAATAGATTCACATTGCAAAGGAATATATAACCTAAATTAGAGTTCCAGGAATTGGAGACTGACCAGGTTCTCCTCTGGGAAAAAATTCAAACACATGAAGAGCTGACTGGGTACATAAGAACTGGACACAAATCTCAATGGCTGAGCTAAACTACTTTCTCAGGTGCCAATCTTACAAACATCATTTTCAGACTTCTTCTATAAAGAGGTACAACCATAATCCCCGGAAGACCTGAAGGAGCACCTACTCTGAAGTCTAGGACTTCCTTCTCTGAAATCTATGAACCACGTCAGCTCTTCTCCACAGCCCCCTAAGCAGGGTGGCCCAAAGGAATCTCAGTTTTAATAAAACCTAAAGCCTTCCCACAGAGTATCCTCTATTCAGATTTCCAGACTTGGCTTCTTAGATTAGGGGTTCTTTTTAACCAATTTGTACAGCTTTAGTAAAGACAGGAAACAACATGTTGTACAGTAATTAAGCCAAGAACTCTGTGTCAAAGGCTCAAAAGCGCATTCTACTTTTGACTCACCCTGGGACCTATGACGGTGACTTCACTTCTCTGGAACTCTTTTTTCTCATCTAGAAAATGGAAAGATGAATACTAACCTGCTTTGATCAGAGGATTGTTACATGGGGGAAAAATGCATTTGTAAGGGTTTTTGGAAAATACAAAGAGCTATAGAAAAGTTAGATAATAAAAGTTTTGTCTAAGCAAGACTGGAATGGATACTTCTCTTCATTTTTACCTTCTGTTGAACTCACCTTGCTTTTCAGGCTACAAAAGAAGGAACCCTATATTTCCTCCTTAAGGAAGTTTTTAAAAATAGTTTTTAAATGCCTTTTATATTCATGTTTCAACTTCTCCTGGAATTGGCTGTTTTCCTCCAGCATTATATATCCAAGATAATGAGGAATTCAGAAGAACCACTTGCTGATGAAAACATCCATAGGCTGGCCTGATGCCCAACAAAGATGAGTACAATCCATGAGCAACTAGAGAAATCTGCCTCTTTCTACACAAACAGTTGGGCCCTTCATCTTGTATCACAGACTTAAGGCCCAACAGCCCTTTATCAAATTCTCATGGAATAGGAATACCTCTCCCAAGGAATTTGAATTTTGAATAGGTTGAATTTCTTACCAACTTAGGAGCTTTTCCATTTCTGGTTTATTCTCTAAAATTTTCATTTCCTTCTATTATACAGTTTACAAAGCACTTCTGCATATTTTAGCACATGTACAACCATAGTACATGGTGGAGGAGTACTACTTTAATGAATTCACACATATGTATGAAATTATCTGTCTACCCACGTAATGAATGGATGTCCTCAGGACCAGGTAATGAAAAAGACAAATGTTCTACTCTACCCCCAAATTTTACAGCCATAATATTTTGTGTTTCTGATGGCAAAAAAAAAGAGAAATAATCAAGACAAGATATTTTTTTAAAGTATTTTTTTTTAAATATTTTATTGATTGATTGATTGATTGATTGATTGCTGTGTTGGGTCTTCGTTTCTGTGTGAGGGCTTTCTCCAGTTGCGGCAAGTGGGGGCCATTCTTCATCGCGGTGTGCGGGCCTCTCACTATCGTGGCCTCTCTTGTTGCGGAGCACAGGCTCCAGACGCGCAGGCTCAGTAATTGTGGCTCACGGGCCCAGTCGCTCCGCGGCATGTGGGATCTTCCCAGACCAGGGCGCGAACCCGTGTCCCCTGCATTGGCAGGCAGATTCTCAACCACTGCGCCACCAGGGAAGCCCAAGACAAGATATTTTTAATGTCTTATTTCACCCATCCTGAAACAAACTAAAAGCATAAAATATAAAAATAAGATATAACTTTGAGTTCTAGAAAAAGATATCCCCTTTAACCCATCCATAAATACTAGCTAAATGATAGACGGTAATTATTTTTCACATGGGAGCGCTTTCTTAAAAAAGTAAAAAAAACACTACATGTATGGCCGCACATTACAGTTAGATAGAAACTTAGAATTCTTAGTTTTCACATACATTATTTAATTTAACCTCACAACAACCCTGTGATGTAGGCAGAGAAGCTGTTAGTATCCCCATTTTCCAGATGAGTAAACTGAAATTCAGAGGAGCCTAAGAACATGGCCTTCTATGCTTAGTAATAAATGATAGAGCTAAAAGTCAAACCCCGGACTAGACTTTTTATATTACACAGTGCTGCTTGCCTTGGTTATTTTAGGAAGAGTAGAAAATAAGACTAGAAAGGCAAGCAGAGGCCAGATCATAGAGGGTCTTGAATGCCAGACAATGCCAAATCATTCAAGGATCATTGTTGGTTTTTTTGGGGCGGGAGGTTTATTTTTTTGGTTTGCGTTTTAAATCAGAGGTGAACTGTAGGAAGATTAATTTGGCAGATATATACATAATAGATTAAAGGAAAGAGAGTATATCAGTCTGGCTACACTCAGGAGACAGAAACCACACAATAATTTGAATAGGAGAAGCTTAGCTTTAAAAAATTATTTAACTATGATAGAGGAGTAACTATAAAGATGTAAGAGAACTCTAAAGAGAATATTATGGTTGATGAAGTACACGGGGAAGAAGAAATCTGGATGGACGGTCTCCTCCCCAAGTCATGGGTAAAGACCTCATTGGAGAAGGTATGGTTGCAGCCCACTAGATAGTGGAGATGTTTGCTGGGTTGGCCAGGCCAGAGTTGGTCCACAGTCACCGCATAGCAAGAGATAACCCTCCAGGGAGTAGGCGAGCAGAGGCTTGTGAGTGAGCACACAGAAGGAATCAGGGCACTACTACTGGTACAAGGCCTGGTGCACATGGTATCCACGGCAGGACCATTGTAGGGAACGTTCTGGAGTGCAAGCAAGCAAGGCTGGTGGGCATATACACAGAAGAAATCAGGGTGCCACTGCCAGCATGCGACCTGGGGCATACCAGTGTCTACCCTGGGAGGGCTGAAGCAAGGTTCAGGACAGATATGTGACATCGCCAATGGACTGCCCATTCTGGGGCACATTTCAGGTAGAGCACCAGTAGATGGCCCTCCCACACACACCACTGACAGACCCCAAAGCAGGAGCAAGGAAAAGCAAAATGTAGCACATGGACCAGGGAGAGAAGCCCTCATCTTCGGGCAATGTCCCTCCAGCAACCTCTGCTGACAACACTTAACATTGTGCTCACTGTGACAGAGAAATGCTTAAAGAGTCCAGTCCATTACCCCAAGCAGGTATGTGGAGCTGAAAGACAGTAAACTGATGACTGGGACAGATAGCTTGGAAGTTCTCCTCCCCTCCCACCTGAACCATAGTAACAAGAGAAATTGCCACTGATTGGAACTATGATTTAGTAAGGGTCATACAACCATTTTCCAGGCTGTTCTTTCTGAGTTCTTGTAAATGTAATCTTCAATTGGTTCCTTAAAAATATTCTCCTATTGCATCTTTAATGATCATTCTAAAGTAAAATTCTAGCTCTTCAAAAGCTTTCTTCATCTTCCCTTTTTGCGAAAAGGCAATTAGAAAAAAGGAAAGGGAAAGATGGCATCTAGGGGAGTGTAGACATTCATTCCCGCATCCTGCCACAGACAACTAAAGCTAACCATGGCAGTAAGATCAATTTGAAAGCAACTGGAACTTCAGTTAAAAACAACTTCTCTATCCATCAGTGACTGATCCTCTTGCCCGCTTGACAAACACTTCTTGCTTAAGGTAGGGGGATCAAAAACCTTTTCCCAAGAAATTGTCTGCAGTGAATATAATTATTGGAAAAAAAAAAAAAAAAAAACCTTTTCCCATTGACCTCTTCAAGCTAGTCACACCCATTCAGGAATGAAAGAGACCAAAAGGAAAGGGGGAATTAAGGTGGATAGTATTTATTAAGCAAATATTGCAAAAAGTATGTTCTTGCTCATAGGTTTGTAAATAAGGGAATATCTGGTGCAAACTTCTCCACCCATAATGTATATAAGTGGATTTCTGGAAGCTCTTTAATATTCAGTGTTTTTAAAATCTCTAATGAAGGAGGAAAGTCCAAGCTGGGAAGAACAAAACAAAATGATAGAAAACTCTGAGTTCTTCCATCTATATAGAAAATGTGCTGCCTTTTTTACAAGATATCAGTTAACTTTCTTTTTCTTTTTAATAGTTGTATAACAATGATTCATCTTTTACTGTAAGAGCCCCTCTCAAGTATTCCAAAACACATATTAATCAAGAACTTTAAAAATTATATTCTTCAATTATGCAACTCCATTTGATATTGTTGATCATTCACCGCTTCTAGTGGCTTCCATAATACAATGTTCTCCTAATTTTCCTCCTACCTCTCCCTAGAGCACTGGAACTTCTCAGGGTTCTGCCGTAGGCCTCTTCTTTCCTCACCCTACTCATCTATCTCCTCAGTGATCAATTGCATGGTTTCAATTACCACCTACATGGAAATGACATAAATATGTTTCTGCAGCCTAGACCTGTCTTCTAAGCAACAGACCTATACATCCAACTGCCTCTAAACACAATATGAATGCCTCCCAGGCACCTCAAAACCAGCATGTATAAAACTAAAGTCATCACCTTGCCCATAAACTTTTTCTTGCCCCTTTATTCTTTATCTCTATGAATGGCACCACCATACACCCAGTTACCCAAACCAGAAACCTAGAAGCCATTCTTGATTCTTCCTTCCCCATCAATTCCCACAGGAAATTCTAGTTCCCAAATATTTCTGAAATCTACCCACCTCTCTCTATTTCCTCCAGCAACTCCCCTAACTCATAGCACTATCATCTGATGCCCTCTTAGTGAAGGTCTTTCCATCCAACCCATTCTCTACACAGCAGCTGGAGACATTCTTATACATCAGAAATCACATCACATGATAAGAAGGGCTTAAAACCCATCAGTCACTCTTAGAATGAAGTCCAAACTTAACATGACTTAAAAAGTCCTTATCTTGGGACTTCCCTGGCGGTCCAGTGGTTAAGAATCTGCCTTCCAATGCAGGAGACGCAGGTTCGATCCCTGGTCGGGAAACTAAGATACCACATACCACATGCCAGGGGGCAACTAAGCCCACATGCTCTAGAGCCCGCACACCACAACTAGAGAAGCTCGCGCACCACAACAAAAGATCCCACATGCCACAACTAAGATCCTGCGTGCCGCAACGAAGACCCGATGCAGCCAAATAAATAAATAAATAATTTTCTTAAAGTCCTTATTTTGCCCAGCCTACCTCTCCATACTCATCTTTTCTCCCTCTTCCTTCACCAACACCTCCAAAGTCTCTTGTTTTCTCTTGCCTGTGAGCCTTTGTATATGCCCTTGACTCTGTAGACCCCTGTTCCCTTCCACCTGGCCCTGTGCTCTTGGCCTATTCCTACTCATGCTGAGATTAAATGGCTCATCCCCTGAATCGCCTCCTCAAAATCCCCTGGATTGTGAAGCGACCCTATCTTGTACTCCCAGAGCACCCTATACTTCACCCCAATCTAAGCATTACCACGCTTCATTTTTCTTTACTTTTTTTAAAATCAGCTTTGTTGAAGTATAATTGACATACAGTTAAATTAGCCAATTTAAATGTATAATTTAATACATTTTGACAAATGTATCAGTTTTGTAACAACCGCCACAATCAAGATATAGAACTGTCCAATCAGCCCAAAAAGTTCCATTGTGTTCTTTTCCAGTCAATTAACTCCCTGCACCTCTGGCTTCAGATTAACTGCTGATCTGCTCTGTCACTATAGGTTTGCCTTTTCCAGGATATCATATAAATGGAATCATATATACATACATACATACATAGGCAGTTATAAGTGGCTGGCTTCTTTCACCTAAAGCAATGCTTCTGAAATTCATCCTTCTTGTTGCATATAAGAGTAGTTCATTCCGGGACTTCCCTGGTGGCATAGTGGTTAAGAATCCACCTGCCAATGCAGGGGACACGGGTTCCATCCCTGGTCAAGGAAGATCCCACATGTCGCGGAGCAACTAAACCCGTGTGCCACAACTACTGAGCCTGCGCTCTAGAGCCCATGAGCCACAACTACTGAACTCATGTGCCACAACTACTGAAGCCCATGTGCCTAGAGCCCATGTTCCACAACAAGAGAAGCCACCACAATGAGAAACCCACACACTGCAATGAAGAGTAGCCCCCGCTCGCCACAGCTAGAGAAAGCCTGTGCGCAGCAACGAAGACCCAACGCAGCCAAAAATAAATAAATAAATAAATAATTTTTTTAAAAAAGCGAATACTTCCTTTTTTTTTAAATTGCTGTGTAACATTCCATTACATAAATGTACCAGTTTGTTTTCCCATTCACTTGTTTCCAAAATGCTTGTTTCCAGTTTGGAGTTATTAGGAATAAAGCTGCAATTAATATTTGCAGGTCTTTGGACATATATTTTTATTTTACCTAGGCAAAGCCCTCCAAGTAGAATTGCTGGATCATATGGTGAGTATATGTTTAACTTCATAAGAAACTGCCGAATTGCTTTCCAAAGTGCTTGTTTCATTTTGCATTTTCACCAATATACGAGAGTTCTAGTTGCTCAGTCTTCTTGACAACACTTGGTATCATCAGTCATTTTAACTTTAGCTACTCAAGTGGGTGTATAGTGGTTTCACACTGTGGTTTTGATTTGCATTTCTCTAATGACTAATGATGTCAAGTGTCTTTTCATATACTTACTTGCCATTTATATATCTTCTTTAGTAAAGTACCTGTTCATTTCTTTTGCCCACTGTTGTGTTGGGTTCTTTGACATTTTATTATTGGGTTATAAGTTTCTCTGTATATTCTGATACAAGTCCTTTATTAAATATGTGTCTTGAAAATATTTTTTCCCAGTCCAAGTCTTTCCTTTTCATTTTCTTAATAGTGTCTTTTGAAAAGCAAAAGATTTCAATTTTAATGTCATCCAATTTATCCATTTTTCTTGTATATCACACTTTATTTTAATGGCTTTGTTAACCATCTATCTTCCTCCTACAGAATAAGCTCAATGAAGGATGACAACATGTTTCTCTTGCTTATTATTTTATTTCTTGTGCCTGACGTGTAAGGTACTCAACACCAGGCACATAAAGCACACAAAAATATTTAATCAATTGATTATAATTAATAAAAATATGGAGGTACAACTAAGTTTTCTGTACTAGACAAACCAATTACTATTACCTGCTGCACTCCCAGCCTGTTAGGCTGCCATATTTTGTGCTATGTGGTTCTCTACCTCCCTCATTCTTGGCCACATATTATGACGCTAGAGAAAAACAAGGGCATCCCATTCTCAAGCTGACCATCTCACTATACAGGGCTCTAATGTGGGTAAATCTGTTCAAACAGAGACAAGCTAGACCAATAAGAGTCTTGCTAATAGAAACTTGAATTGAAAAACACAGAGAAATAGCAGTTAATAGAGAGATAAGAAGCTGAAATGATGTAGGAAAAAAGGCCAGGAAATAGAGCAGAAGCAGCCATGAACAAGATGACATTCTGAAGATGAATCTGTGAGGTAGATAAAAGAAACCAAGTGTACTATGGTAGTTACCAACCTGACCACACATCTAAATAACTTGAGAAACTTAAAAGTTTAGTCATCTGGGTCCCATCCCAGTTTGTTATTTACTCAACAAAGTATTTTTTTAACATCTACTAGGTACCAGACACTGTTCTAGGCACAGGATACGGTTGTGAAGAAAACAAATAAAAACTCTTAACTTTATTGAGATTTACTGAGTCAGAATCTACAGGGATGTAACTAGACATGTATATATTTGCTATAGGTTAAGTGTCTGTGTCCCTCCAACAATCATATGTGAAATGTTAGCCCTCAAGGTAATGGTACTAGGAGGTGGGGCCATGGGGAAGTGACTTAAGTCATAAGAGTAGAGCCCTCATGAATGGGACTAGTGCCTTTATATATAAAAGAGGCCAGAAGAGAGGTCTTCACCAGAACTCAACCAAGCTGGCATCCTCATCTTAGGCTTCTAGCCTCCAGAACTGTGAAAATTAATTTCTGTTGTTTATGAGCCACCCAGGTTTGTGGTGCTTTGTTACAGCAGCCCAAACTGAATAAGACAATATTTTCAAGCTCCATGGATGAGTCTAACCCAGACTCAAGAACTACTGAAGAAGAGAAGGGAGTTAGAAGCGGGAAAAGGGAGACGACACAGAAAAACAAGAGACAGAGAATTGCTGAGTTATATTAAAGGTAGAGATCTAATCTAAAGATCTGTGAACTCCTGGTACTGAGGTCCAAAGAGCCACCTGGGATTTTGTTCCGCTTCAGTAAGACTCAGTTATAGTGTGGTTTCTACTTTCCCATGAAGCTTAGCTTTTCCCAGACTCTTGAGGCCTGGCCACAAAGCTGAGATGCCTGTTTTATTTACCTTCCTCCTCATTATTTGAAGTAACTTGAGAGGTTCTGTTCCTTAGAACAAAAACAACTGAACTAAACCCATGTCCTAAACTCAGGTCCCTTCTTGCCCTAGATGAGACGCAGATAACTGACAACAACATGCCTAGTTTTTTTCCAGGCCTTCTAGTCTATTCCTCTAGACACTGACTGAGGACCAGTGAGAACTTAAGGCAGTTCCAAGTGGGACACTTAGGACACTACCATCTGCATATGAGTATCCCATATGAGTATGAGTAAGAGTATTATCCCACTGCCCCACAGACTTCTACTGCCTTTTCTTTATTCACCAGAGCAAACCCCTTAGACAACAGTCCAGACTGGACCTGAGTCAATCACTCTCTTTTGGATACCATATTTTGACTGTTGGCCACTAGTCTTGGGGTTTTCAAGCCTGACTTTCAGCTCTGACCATGCCCAGACCCAGCTAAGTCCCCTCCCCCAACATGTCTCCCTCCAAGTTATTGATTAATTCAACAGATATTTGAGCCTCTAATATGTGTCAGACACTATGTTAGTTATTAGGATCCTGAATCTGGGCAGGGGAAGATCTTGAGTTTGATTTTGGAGTTTGTTTTTGATGGAAATGGTAGCAATGCTCGACAGCAGTTGGAAATGTAGACCTGGAGCTTGGGAAATAGTTGGGAGTAGATGAGCTTGTCAAGAGAGTAGAAGAGGAAAAGAAAGCTGAGCCTTGGTTAATGGCCAAACTAAAGAATGTAGAAAAGATAGGTCAGTTTTAGAAAAGAAGAAGGAGGAGGAGGGGGAGGAGGAGGGGGAGGAGGAGGGGGAGGAGGAGGGGGAGGAGGAGGAGGAGGAGGAGGAGGAAGGGAAGGAGGGGGAGGAGGGGAAGAAGGGAAAGGAGGAGAAGGCGAAGAAGAAGAGGAAGAAGAAGCGGAAGGAGAAGGAGAAGAAAAAGGGAGACAAAGTAAACAAAAGAAGATCTAGAACAATGCAGTGTCATAAAAGACATTAGAGCAGAGAATTTCAAGAAGGGGCAGGAGGGGGGAATTCAACAATGTCAAAAGCTGGGCATGGGCGGCATTAAACAATGTCAAAAGTTGCAGCAAAATATGAAAGAAAATAAGAAATGAAAAATCCTATCTGGAGATGAGTGAATGAGAATGAATAAATATTTTAAGACTGATTCAAAATGAAAAGTATAGTAAAATAATGGCTTTAATTTACAACTTTGAAACATTTAACAAAGTTTGCAAAAGGTCACACAGGCCCAGTGTCAACAGAGTGAAGTAGATGGGAAAGAAAGTGACCAGGAAGTTAACCAGCCAGCTCAAGGACCTCAAGAAGAAAGGCATGCAGCAGGAAAAAATAACCACTATTTTTCTGAAATTCCCACTATTGCTTATAAAAACCACAACGCTCCTTAAAGTTTGAAAACATTTTAAATATGCTTCACTTTGCAGATTTGGAAACAGTACCCTAGAGAGAATTCAGTTTGAAGGAAAAGGAGCCAAAAAAAAAAAAATTGGATTGCTTAAGTAGCCATGTGTGATCTTTCTTTGATGGCACTCACTGGGCGTTCTCTGAATTTACGATCAGGGGCTTCTAATTGATAAAGCTTTGATAGCACAAAAGGTCACCATGGATTACTCAGCCCTGCTTTGCAACATACTGTGCTCTTCACACACATTAGCAATTAACTGCAATAAATGATGGCATGAGTCACCCCTTTCAAACACAGGACAGCATCCTGAAGCTCCTTACCTGCAGTAAACAGCAGTAGGAACTGGCCTTTGTAGTAAACACTTTCCATTCCATAGTAAAATTCATCTCTGAAGCTTGTCTGATATTTTTTCCCATTTAACACACATATTTTATATGGGATCTAAGTCTATTCCCCCAGATGATAAGAAACCATATTTTTAAATAAAATCTCTGTAACATAAATGATATAAGTATGAACCTACCATTTTAAAAAAATCTCTTTAATTAAATTATTCCTTCTTATAACCAAGAACACTTTATTGTCCTAATGATTTATTATTTCAATTCAGTCCAACTGGCAAGAAGGAATTAGGTACCATTCTGTTGTAACATGTCTCATTCCCATTCCAATTTTGTTCGCAATAAATGTGTTACAGTTATTCCACTGGCAGTCAAGGAAACTTCATACAAAAGCAGCATTTACTTGCAGTTACAACAGAGCCAAGCAATACATATGTTATTTGACAGTTTGGAATATCTGTTTTCCAGCATTCATCTGGAGCTGTTATTGGAACCATTAAAATTATTTTTTTACAGTTTTTAAAGGCCCAAGACATATTAATTTGTCCTGATGGATGGTATAATGTGTTCATGTAAAAGAAAAACAAGTATTACATAAAACATGACTAAACTGGTCAACCACCCCTCTTTACCTTTCTTTCAACTCCATGTGTTTAATTCATTCTCCATTGAAAATGGCAACCAGTAAAAAATAAAACCCCCAGTTTGATTTACTTTTTACTGGGTGATATTCACACTCCTTATCACAATGAGCAATGTCATTTTTGATCCAAAATAAGATTGAAACTTTTACTTTCACACAAAAGTAAACACAGATGGTCTGATAATGGTAGAGAACTTCGTACAAACTACCTCATTTAAAAGGCCCATTTAATGCCACATTTCATTAATATGGCCTGTCTTAAATCAGACAGGCTCTCTTACAAGGAGCCAATCTTTATCTTTATTTAAAATCGGAGTGTGTGGCTTATCTGTCACTGTAAAAGACCTTGCCTTCTTTGTACAGGGGTAGAAGTTAAAGCTGAGGAGCAGGGTGAGCCTCTTTGACGCAGCCAGGACAATCCAATTTACAAACAGATTGTATCCAACGGTTCTTTTGTCAGTCTATTATAGGATTTTAAAAGCATTTTATCATAGAAACAATGTTATACTTATTGGTCAGGTTCTTAGGAAAGCCCATAAAAGCCTGTTTAACCCACCATATAGTTGTGCTAACAGTTTAATAGTACCAAAATGCACCTGTGCTAAATAATACCATAGAACTGTGCACAATGTTTCTATGAGAAAATTCATTGAGAGTGCCAAGTTTTTATGCCTGTGACATAGCTTCCCAGTAACACCCTCTTCACTTCCTCTTGCAGACTTCCCTCCCTGTTGAGCAACAGGAGTTGGACTTCCTTGCCCTGAACAAAAGCCACCAATATTGGCCACTATTATTTGGAGCCAGTATAGTAGAAGAATCACAAATGGTAGGTGAAGACAGAGACTAAGGGCAAGGGCTGAGGGTGTGGGATAGAGTCTAATAGGTTAAGGATGGATGGAAGTCTCTTGCCAGCATACACCTCGGACCACATTCCTTGGTCTAATCTGGGCATCATCATGCCTTTCTTTCTTCCTGAGGATTATTCTGTCTGATTCACCTTCAACTGCTATTACCTGTTGCTTCTACCAAGGTTTCTCTCTTTCACCTAAGTCGACTGCACCACAAAATAGCATTCTTGGCTTTTCTCCTTTGCTCCTGTGTGTCCTTTTGAAATTTCTTAAAGATTGTTATAGCTGCTAACAAAGGAAGTCAGGGAATAAAAAAGCTCTCCGAAAATTACTTTCCACATCTTTTTTGTTAATTTAGACTAAGTTAAGAAAGACAAAAGTACACCTGGATGATAACAATAGGTTTGGGGGGGACAAAACAAGGTATGAATTTGTTCTACAACATTCAAGAGCAAGATAGATCACATTAAATGGATATATTCTATGTAGAAAAAAAAATCTGGCTCAGCCTCCCACAAGCCAGAGTTGGTATCAAGATATTCCAATTCACATTTGAGAGACTGCCTTTTCCCCTTCAACTCCCCCAGTGGGACCCTGAAAACAGGGTAAATCTCTTCTGCTGACCCTCAAATCATCATGGTCACACATGATGTTCACTGCTTAAGCCCACCAGTCCATTCAAAGACAGGCCACACCATTCTTCTGTGCCAGGGATCTATTAAGTCAACTTCCAAGATAGTCATAAATGCTCCCTGCCCACAGCATCAACAAGCCCCACCTCAACTCCCCATGAGAAGATCTCACTTTGAGGGTAAAGTGTACAGGTTCCATCTACTCATAAATCTGTCACCTAGATTGGCACCCCACCCCAATCTCTGAAAGCTAATCCCACTCTTGCCAGTTCTGTATCCCCTGCTCTCCTCAACAAACCCCCTCCCCCAAGCTTGATGTTCCCACTGCTACTCTCCTCCTACATCTGTATTCCCAAAACAACAACTTGGGTGGTAGGGTTTTATTCCAGGTACCAAGAAACTCCCATTTTTGCTCTTTTTTGCTCTTTTTTCAGGCCTTCCTTATAAGGGCTGTTTACAACACCCTGAAGCTAGGAAGCCCAGAATCAGAACATAACAACTTCTGAGGATTGTGGAAAAAATTTTAAATTATGTCAATAAATTATCCTGCCAAATATATTTCAGAGGAACTCCCAGACTCACGTTTTTCTGTGGGTTTTTTCTTTTTTTTTTCGTGATAGGTTGGCTGTAAACCAAGCCAGAGATGTAAGTGATACAGTCTAACATCCATATAATTGGAGTTCCAGAGGGAGAGGAGAGAGTGAATAGGGCAGAACAGAAAGAAAATCTGAAGAGGATTATATGTGATTATTTTCCAAGACTGAAAAAATACATCAAGATATAGAATTAAGAATGCCTATAAATCCTAAGAAGGATAAGAAAAAGATGACTACACTTAGGCACAGCAAGCAGAAATCACTAATTTTTTAAGTGTGATGGTTTTGTGAGGATTCAATAGATAAATTTAGTAATAAAAGTTTTAGCAATCCTTATCTTTTGGACATATATACTCAGATTTATGGCTGAAATTATATTATGTCAAAATAATCAAGGAATGAAGAAGTAGGTGGGGATATAAAGAGGAATAAATTGCTAATCTTATGATGAGTTGTTAATTGTTGAAGCTGAGTGATGGATAAATCAATACAGAAACTGAAGTGGAGGAGAAGGTCACTTGGTTTTGTTTTTGTTTTAATTGCAGTAAAATAAAACATTATTTACCATCTTAACCACTTTTTAAAATTTTTTATTTTTTATTATTATTATTTTTTTGGCCACACTGCATGGCTTGTGGGATCTTAGTTCCCCAACCAGGGATTGAATCCGCACCCTCAGCAGCGAAAGTGCAGAGTCCTAACCACCGGACCGCCAGGAATTCCCCCATTTTAACCATTTTTAAGTGTATAGTTCAGTAGCGTTGGTATAGTCACATTGTTGTGCAACAGATCTCTAGAACTTTTTCATCTTACAAACTGAACTCTATACCCATTAAACAACACTGCCCCATTTCCCTCCCCCAAGTCCCTGAAAACTACAATTCTTCTTTGTGTTTCTATAAATTTGACTACCTTAGATACCTCATATAAGTGGAATCATACAATATTTGTTTTTTTGTGACTGGCTTATTTCACTTATAATGTTCTCAAGGTTCATCCATGTTGTAGCATGACAGGATTTCCTTTCTTTTTAAAGTTGAATAATATTCCATTGTATATGTATGCCACATTTTGTTTATCCATTCCTTTGTCAATGGATATTTAGGTTGCTTCCCACCTCTTGGCTACTATGAATAATGCTGCTATAATTATGGGTGTGCAAGTATCTCTTCATGGTCCTGCTTTCGATTCTTTTGGATGTATATTCTGAAGTAGAATTTCTGGATCATATGGTAATTTTATTTTTAACTTTTCAAGGAATTGCCATACTGTTTTCCATAGCAGATGCACCATTTTACATTCCCACCAATGGTGCACAAGGGTTCTAACTTCTCCACATTCTCATTATACTTATTATTTTCTGTTTTTTTGATAGTATTCATCCTAATGCGTGATATTTCTTTGTGGTTTTGATTTGCATTTCTCTAATGATTAGTAAAGCCATCTTGTTTTCCAAGATAGACCTGAAGGACTTATGGGAGTTGCTCAGCTAATTGAATCCAGAAGCATGAGGGGCATGGTTGAGGTCAATACTGCAATTTGCCTCATCTACTGTCTAGAGTCCACCTGATACATATGTGTTTATATGAAACAAAGTGAATGGATTTGGTTCTAATCTTGGTTGTTCAGATTAATCAGAGTGGCTGAGAGTGGCATATTCTTGGGGGAAATTACTAGCAGCCAAGATGGTATAGAAACAAAGGGTGGATATTGTTGGGAAACAATTCTCCATGGGTCTCTTACATTTCTGCACATCTTGCAAGCTAAGACACTAAGTTCCTTTGTTCTGGACTATCTTTCCAAGGATGTTTGTATACTGAATAGCCTTGGAAAGATCTTGGGACAGATCTTGGAAGATAGTATGTCCCTTTGAAGCTTCAAAAGACAATCAAGCTTACTGACCATTATAAAAGTTTCAGGTTTCCTAAGCTCAGGGTTTCTTTCCTGTAATGCAACTCACTGTGTGTGCAGATGTCACCTGGCCCTCTTCACATTGCCCTGGGGAAAGTGGGGCTCAGGGAACTGGCAAAAATGCTAATTCTCAGGCTGTTCTTATTGCTGTGAGTAATAAACAATCCTTTGTCTCTGATCCAGGAGCCAGAGCAGACACAAAACTGTGTCAGGCTACCTTATACCTTGTAAATAGGATAAAATCTCAGCTCTTTTACCATTCTTGACAAATATGTACAAAATAAAAGTAATACAAATAATACAGAACCTAAAAGATGTAGATAAAGCAATGCTCAGAAGAATATACATAGTCTTAGAAACTTCTTTTAACGGTCAAAAAGAATGAAAATGAATGAATTAAGCATTCAGCTCAAGATCTTAGAAAAGGACAATAAAATAAACCTAAGGAAAGCAAAAGAAAGATAACAGCAAGAAAAAATTAAACAGAAAATGAAAAAAATGACAGAATGTATTTTTAAATATCAGTTCTTAAAATAAATAAATACATTAGATAAACATTCATGATTCTAACTAAGAAAAAGTGGAGGAAAAAATTATACTTTTAAAGTAAAATTTAGAAATAACCATAGAATTAGATGATATTAAAAGAACAATAAACTCCTTTGCTCAAATTCATGAAAATAAATCATTTGCTAATATGGTATCACTTTGTTTTAATGAAGCCAGCAAAACACCGATACCAAAACTCAACATATATTGCACAAAAGAAAACTATATAGATAATTTAATTATATATACTCATAAATCTTAATTAAATCATTATCAAATGGGATTTAGCAGCACATTTAAAAAATAATACATTCTCGCCAGCTACGTTCATAGCAGGGATGGTAGGATACTCATTATTAGCAAATGTTTTAACATAATCCATCACATTAATAAGCTGAAAAGAAAAATCATAATATCCATAGATTAAATAGTAGCATTTGATCAAATTCACATCTATCCTTCATTTTAACTAAGTAATTCTTAATAAAAAAGGATAAATAGAGTCTTGTTTCACACAATTTTATAACATCATATACATCATGCATAATTGAGAAATACCAAACACATTTCTATGGAAGTTAAGAAAAAGAATGCCTATTATTAGCATGATTAGTTAACACTGTTGTGGAAGTATCAGCTGACACAATAACTAGAAAAAGGAATGGGTAATAAAATTTAAGATAAAATGAGTGAATAAATAAATAGCCTTTCTGTATACAAACAACAGTCAGTTACAAAATATAATGAAATAAAAGATCCCATTTACAATAGCAATAATAAGATTAAATGCCTAGTAATAAATTTAGCAAGAACTATGTCAAAGTTATATAAAGAAAAACCTTAAAATGCTACAAGTCACACACATGCAAAAAGAAGACTTGAATAAATGGAAACAATGTGATATGACAGATAATAGTAAAGAAATGAAACATATTTCTCAGTAGAGAAAGAAAGCACTATTCAATAAATGGTGTTAAAATGGATCAAATTTTAATTTTTTAATCATAAAACTACTAGAAGAAAACATGGGAAATGATTTTATAATATTGGAATGGGAAAGCCTTTCTAAACCATGAAAGAAAAACTAAATAAACCCAAGTTCATGTAAATTAAAATACTCTACATGAAAAAAACAAAAGATTAAAGTTAAAAGTTAGGGGAAAAAATATAACATTATTAAAGCCTAAAGGCTAACTTCCTTAATATATAAAGAGGTTCTGCAAAAAGACAAACAGTTCAATTGTGGGGGATAAATGGTCAACAGGAATAAAAAGACAATTTAAAGAAAAAAGAAATACATGAGGCTTTAAATATATGAAAAATTGCTCAACCTCACTCATAATAAAATGTAAATTGAAGTTAGGAAATACCAATTTTACCTAACAGATTGGCAATGATCAAAAAAATTGAAAACCTACTGTTGGTGAAGGAGAATAGGCATCCTCACACTTTGTTGGTACAAGTGTAATAGGTACCATATCAATGGAAGGCAGTTTGGCAATACCTATCAAAATTTTAAATGCACTTATCTTTTGATCCAACAATTCTATTTCTCAGAATATGTCCTACAGATATTTTGTACATGTGAAAAATGATATGGAAAGAAAGATATCCCTGCAGAAATGTTTTTAATGGCAATAGATTAAATGCCCATTAAGGTTAAATAAATAATGGTAGTACATCCATCCAAATGACTGCTATGCAGCCATTAATAAAGGAAGAAGCAGCTCTTTTTGTATTGATAAAGAATGATCCCTAAACTATAAAAAAGCAAATTAAAACTATGTTAACACATGCTCATGGAATACAATTCTGAGGTTACAAATGGATTTAGAATACAAAGTGAGTTTAGGCAATAATGTGTAAATTGATGTTCAAGATCAATTAACAATCAAGTAACGGGAATTCTGGCATTGTACTTAAGCCTAGAAAAGAGGGGTAAGACACAAAAGAAGAAGTAAAATCAGAGTATAGAGAAAGATAAGCCATACGACAGAAAGCTAGAGCCTATGGAGGGGCACAGATGGTGAAAAATTCCCTGTGGTAGGGAAATAACTGGTAAGTTTCTAGGAAAAAACTTTAAATAAAGGCAACAGCTCATTGGATGATTGTAAAGATCTGATCAACCAGGTTTTAGAACCATTGTTCCAGGTGGTTCCTATGCAGACTTTCAGATGGAAAAGACATATATGAAACTGAGCACAAAAATTTCAAGGGCCACCTCACTAATAGAATGTAAAAATCTCACGGCTACAAAGGACCTAAAAAAAAAAAAAAATAGGCTTGCTTATGTTATCTGCAGATGGTTACCAGGCATTGCATGAGAACAGCATGCCCAAATTCAAGCAATAGAGAGGCTTTATTAGCAGAACATATGGTCCAAAGTTGCTTTCTCCAATATGGTAGCCACTAGCCATATGCGCTAATTAAATTTACATTTTAATTAATTAAAACGTTTGTAAAACTAAAATTCAGTTCCTCAGTCTCTCTAGCCACATTTCAAATACTCAATAGCCACATGAGGCAGTGCCTATTGGATAGAACAGATAGAGAAATTTCCATCATTGCAGAAAGTTCTATTGGGTAGCACTGGTCTAAAAAATAGCATTGGCACTAAGTTGCTAGTCTAATTTTGTCAACCCTTATTATTATTTATTATTATTTATTTATTATTAATAAATACCTTATGAGTTGAGATTAACATTTGACGTCCAGAAGTGAATAGAAGCATTACAGTTAAGGATAAGTGCATATTCGAACAGGTATGTCTTAAATTCAAAGTTCTTACCCTTGGACATCAAAAATATAATCAACGATGAAATGGAGGTGTTTGTAATGAGGTGGATGGAGTTAGAGTCTGTCATACAGAGTGAAGTAAGTCAGAAAGAGAAAAACAAATACAGTATGCTAACACATATATATGGAATCTAAGGGAAAAAAAAAAAAAAAAAAGAGGTCATGAAGAACCTAGTGGCAAGATGGGAATAAAGACACAGACCTACTAGAGAATGGACTTGAGGATATGGGGAGGGGGAGGGGTGAGATGTGACAGGGTGAGAGAGTGTCATGGACATATATACACTACCAAATGTAAAATAGATAACTAGTGGGAAGCAGCCGCATAGCACAGGGAGATCAGCTCGGTGCTTTGTGACCACCTAGAGGGGTGGGATAGGAAGGGTGGGAGGGAGGGAGATGCAAGAGGGAAGAGATATGGCAACATATGTATATGTGTAACTGATTCACTTTGTTGTAAAGCAGAAGCTAGCACACCATTGTAAAGCAATTATACTTCAATAAAGATGTTTAAAAAAAATAAAAATAAAAAAATAAAATCTAAAAAAGAAATATATATATATATATATAATCAACGTAGGTATCCAAATAAGTATAACAGATGTGTACCATATAGCAAACCACATGAAACAACTGAGGTAAGAACTGAAGGTTAAAAAACACAAAAAGCACTGGATACTGGAACTAGAGGTGGGGAAAACACAAAAACAGACTTAGGGAAACAAAAACAAAAATCAAAAAAGCGTAGGAGAAGCAGAGGATAAGCAGCATCTGGTGGAGGGCTTTGAAGGCCAGAGGCTTGCATATCATCAGAGGGCAACAGTGAAACCTCTAAAGAACTCCTGTTGGGCCTTTCACCACAGCATCACCACAACTGCCACCTTCTTGAAATATTCTCTTCTCCTAGATTCCATGACTCCATGCAGCCCTAGTTTTTTTCCACCCAACCTCAAAATGCTGGAGAACCTCAGGCTGGGTTTCACACGCCCTTCTCTGCTGCTCCTTTAAACCATTATCAAGGATTTAAATATTATTTGTATGTCATTGATCCCAATAAAGTTGCAAAAAAGGAAAAAAATTAATTCTCCTCCAAGCTCCACTCATATATTCAAATAGCTTATCTGGCATGCTTACTTGGATTTTCCCTCCAGCATCTTGTCTAGTAGAGGGCTTCTGATAAACACCAGTAAGCATCACTTGGGAGTACAATGGAACTAATTCACAGGCAGAAAGTCTGCAAGTTGCATGATTCCCTTGTCCTCTAGCCATTCTGTGGGGAGGGCTGCTTGGGCCAGTGAGCAACCGAACATACCATGGATATATCCTCCAACAGAGCAAGCCTGCCCCCTTCCACTATTGCACTCGGTTCTGTGGGTGCAAGCCCTATATTTGGGGCACCTGGTTCTCAAGAAAGGTGTCTGCCAGTACTGGGAAAAATCCTGATGATATCTGGTGTTCTTCGGGGGAGGGGTAGTAAAGTGCTGCCTCTCCCACCAGGGGAAAAAGGAGCCAGTTGTGCCAGCTCATTTCCAGCCAATCCACGGGGGTGACAAGGTTGTCTCTACATCTCAAGTTTAACATGTCTAAAACTGAATTCTTTATTCCTTCTATCTTAAACCCTTTCTTCCCCCCAACTTAGTTCCATCTCGAAAGATACTACCACATATCCATCATTCAAACTAGAAATCACGGGGTTATCCTAGAATCCCCCCTTCTCCCTAATTCCTTACATCCAATCCACCGCCAAATTCTATACAGCTGTATTATCTAATATTGGCTGTCAGCCACATGTGGCCACTGAACACTTGAAATGGGGCTGGTCCAAACTGAGATGTGCTTTAAGTACAAAATACACATCAGATTTTGAAGACTTAGTACAAAAAAAGAATGTCAAATATCTCACGAATAATTTTTATACTGATTATGTGTTAAAGTAGTAATATTTTGGATATATTGGGTTAGATAAAATACATTATTAAAATTAATTTCCTATTTCCTTTTACTTTTTTAATATGGTTATGAGAAATTTTTAAATATATATTTGTGGTTCACATTATATTTCTATTGGACAGTGTTGCTATACAGTATATCCATCAACATCTTCCAAATCTACTGTCACCACCTTCACCCAAGTCACCCTCATTTCTTGTCTGAACTACTACAATGGCCTTCTTATTAATCTTCATGCTTCTTCAATTGTCCCATTCTAACTGATTCTCTTTAAATTTAGAAATCCTTTTAAAATATAAGTCTTATCATATTTCTTACTTGCTTAATATCTCTCAATGGTTTCTCATTGTCCTTAAAATCCAAGTTTCCTATCATGGACTTTGAGGCCCTGCATATGATATGATTGTAGCTTCCCATGTGTCTGCCCATCACTATCATGTCTCCTAAAGCCACACAGTAGGCACTCACTATTCTCCAGCAGCACCTGGCATCCTTCAGTTCCTAAGACATACTAACCTTATACCCACCAGGACCGTCACATCAACCGTTCCCTATGCCTGGAATG
Source organism: Eubalaena glacialis (assembly GCF_028564815.1). Lineage (NCBI taxonomy): Eukaryota > Metazoa > Chordata > Mammalia > Artiodactyla > Balaenidae > Eubalaena > Eubalaena glacialis. Next base: position 72,317,861 of record NC_083723.1, on the reverse strand, counting down.
TTCTGTGTGGCTTTTTGGCTGTCTCCATCTCATTCAAGTCTCACCTTATACATTAGTTCCCTAAGTGGCCCTCCCTGATCAGTCAGTCTAAGGGTGTCTGCCCTTTACTCTCCATCCAAGAACTCTGTTTCCTTCACTTCTCTCAATTTACAGTTAGTTATTTGTATGCTTAATGGTTTGTCTCTCTTCCTCTACTAGACTGTAAACCCCATGACGGATGGGGCCAGGTCTGTTCAACCTACCAGTGCAGACCTAGTGTTGGTCAAGGAATTTATTTTAGGGGCAGTGTATAGAAAACCTAAAAGTAGGGATTGGTTAGAGGTGAAAAGGTTAGAGGTTAAAAAAAAAAATGGATCCAAGAATTGCCTAGAGAAGAATATGTCAAAATTAAAGTTAATTGATACTAGAAGCTTCAATTCTGGATCATCTTTGGGAAAATTAGATTCGAATATATGATCCAGAAGTATTCTAATATCTTTTGTTTCTAAATAGTTCAATATTGGCCAAGAGATCTAATCATTACTTTATCAGAATATTAATTTAACATATGATTTGAAGATGAGTCTCAAATCATACCTCCCCAAGTACTCCTCTTGTTCTCCTATCAGTCCTTGATAAATCTTTCCAGGAACTTCTGTCATATTGAGTGGACATATTGAGTGGAAACAATATGGGATTCCCTCACGAAGCTCTGAGCATAATATCATAATATCATATGGTGACCTGACGAACTCAGACCAGGCCTCCTTGGAGGCCAGTTCTCTTCCCTATAGCTCTCAAATGGCATATTCCCTTAACCACAGTGGAGCAGGATTGTCAAGTCTCAAATATATCTAAAAACAGGTCATAAATGGCATGTGATATGAGAGACTGCTCACAGTATATTTATAAAAATAGGTTTAAAACAGTGATAATAATCCAGTGTCAAATACCACAGTACATAATTGGTATTAAGCAAATATGTGTTGAAAAAGTTATTAATTTTAGCTAGAAAAGAGATTATATTTATCTTTCATGCATAATGCATATGCATAAGAAAGAAAAGACTAGAAAGTTTAACAAGTGCTATTTCTGGGGTATGAAGATTATAGGTACTTTTTGTGTGTCTGCTTTTCTACATTTTCCAACATTGTGTAATTATATGATTAATATGCAATCAGGGAAAAATGTTATCTTTATAAACAAACCAATAAACTGTCAAAGCTACTAATGCACTCTTCTAGGCTCCCAAGGGTCTCAATTTTGGCAGACTCAGACTGCGGTAACTATATAAGTATCAGTCCGATCGGGAAATGAAAGGAGAAAGGGGTAACTTGGGTTTCTGAAGGACCTAGTTGGTCAAGCCATTACCCAAGTGACTCCTTTGCTCACTGACGCTAGGGAAGAAAGTAGAGAAGTACAAAGCAAAACTTATCTAAGTAAGTGTTAACTTCAGCTGCAGAGGCAGGAGGAGGAAAAGTGACTTTCCCTACATGATGACAATTCTGTTCTAGAGTTTGTTGTCAAGTTTTCAAATGTCAGGTAGAGTGTGGACCAGAATTCAACTTGATGAAGGCATGATTGCAGACAATAAAGACATGAAAGATAGCATTTAACTGCAGAGGCTTCAACATCTTTTGTGGCTACCATAATATGTACGGCATGCATTGTACACATGGTGTCTTATACTAAAGGCATTTTAAATTTATTTCTAATTCTATCATTCTCCCTTACACACTGATCCTCAAAACTAGAATTGTTCACCCAGTGATAGTTAAGTGGGTGAGGTCACCAAAACAGCTACATTAAATGCCATGGGAGACCCAAGAGCATACACATTTATATGTGCAATGTCTTCTAAACAAAAAAGAAACCACGATGGTTTATAATGTGTCTATTTGTTATATAACATTTAGTCTTACAACAAAATCTGATTCCCTCACTTCAGATGTCACCATTTTTTAATCTTTATTAAAAACAAACAAGCAAACAAACAAAACAATCCTCAAGTCCCAAAAGAATGAAAGTTAACAAACTATATCAACTGCAATCACGTGGAGACCATACTACCCTATGCTGGGTTTTTCGTACAAACACATAACAAACACCACACAAGTTTAAAGATGAAAATTAAACAAGAACAGAGGATCTGGCAGTATAACTGAAAAAGTTCAAAGACATGGCTGCATAATATTTTTAAGCATTAAGATTGTGTAACAAACAAGAAGAGAATTACAAACCTAGGTTAAAATGCAAAAAGTGCCCTAATCATACCATTTTGGAACTGTCTGAGACAATTGAACAGTAATATTTGCTTACAAGGAATGAATAACCATTCAAGGAGTACAGCTTTTGTATACTTTTAAACAGACATTAAACTATCAGGGAAAAAACTGTATACAAGAGTATCAGTTTATTTCTTCCAGCTTGAGGCTGACAGAACCTGCAGATAAAATGATCCCCTGCTAACTCTCTTGGTATTTAAAGGATTCTTTACTTAGTATGAATTATCAGCCATACTTATAGCTGACATTAGAAAACTGTATAAACCAAACTGCTGTCTACAGTTCTCCCTGCAGTACATGAACTTCTGTACACAAGTAAACACAGGGTGACTAGGACTTAGTTTTAATTCTTTTATCAGTTATTAATTACCTTTACTTGTCAATTAAATACATAATTTATATAATTTTTAATTATTTTATCATACACACAGATAAACTTTAATTCTGTTAATACATTATCACATTCAGCTAAATTAACAAGCTTCAGCCATGTGTATCATGCTTACATGAAATGCAGTCATATAGCTTTCTTTGGTCAGGAGAAAAAAGGTATTCTGAAGAAGCTGAGCAAGTCTGAAGAGATACAGTCCCATATGCAGGGTGGAATAATGCTGACCCAAGTGCATTAACTTTCCTATAGACCCTTTAGTTAATGCTCAGAGTGTAACATGACAATCAGTACTCCCTTGCTGCAGGAAAGCAAAAAGGAAGGAATGCCTCTAACTTGGGTCCACACATCCTACTTTCCTTAGAAAAGGAGGCTGTGTGTGGTTGCCTAGAGACTAAATCCAGTTTACTAATCAAAGAAACACACCAGTTCTCCACAGGGCATGGAACTTCATCAGAGGCCTTGTTCTCTTGTGGAAAAAGGCCAAAGTCTAAATTTATCTGTACTCGTGGGGTAGCAAGACCAAACCAGGGGGCAACTGCCCTCTTGGTGTTATTTTTCCAACGGCATTTGCTCACTCCATGTCTCTGTGTCTCATTTTGGTAATTCTTGAAATATTTCAAAATTTTTCATTATTTTATTTGTTATGTTGATCTGTGATCAGTGATCTTTGATGTTACTATTGTAATTGTTTTGCGGTGTCATGAACTATGCCCATATTAGATGGTGAACTTAATTGATAAATGTTGTGTGTGTTCTGACTGCTCCACCAACCAGCTGACACCCCTTCTCTTTCCCTCTCCTCAGGCCTCCCTATTCCCTGAGACACACAGTATTGAAATTAGGCCAGTTAATAACCCAACAAAGGCCTCTAAGTATTCAAGTGAAAGGAAGAGTCACACGTCTCTCACTTTAAATCAGAAGCTTAGTGACGAAGGCACGTGGAAAACCAAGACAGACGGAAAGCTTAGCCTCCTGCACCAAACAGCCAAGCTATGAATGCAAAGGAAATGTTCTTGAAGGCAATTAAATGTGCTACTCCAGTGAACACACAAAGGATAAGAAAGTGAAACAGCCTTGTTGTTGATATGGAGAAAGTTTTAGTGGTCTGGACAGAAGATCAAACCAGCCACAACATTCCCTTAAGCCAAAGCCTAATCCAGAGCAAGGCCCTAACTCTCTTCAATTCTGTGAAGGCTGAGAGAGGTGAGGAAGCTGCGGAAGAAAAGTTGGAAGTTAGCAGGGGTTGGTTCACGAGGTTTAAGGAAAAAAGCCATCTCCATAACATAAAAGTGCAAGGTGAAGCAGCAAGAGCTGATGTATTGAATAGAAGCTGCAGCAAGTTATGCAGAAGATCTAGTTAAGATGATTAATGAAGGTGACTGCACTAAACAACAGATTTTCAATGCAGATGGAACAGCCTTCTATTGGAAGAAGATGCATTCTAGGATTTTCATAGCTAGAGAGGAGAAGTCTATGCCTGGCTTCAAAGCTTCAAGAGAGACAGGCTGATTCTTTTGTTGGGGGATCATGCAGATGATGACTTGAAGTTGAAGCCAATGCTCATTTATCATTCCAGAAATCTTAGGGCTCTTCAGAATTATGCTCAATCTACTCTGCCTGTGCTCTAATAAATGGAGCAACAAAGCCTAGGCGACAGTGCATCTGTTTACAACATGATCTACTGAATATTTTAAGCCACCTACTGCTCAGGAAAAAAGATTCCTTTCAAAATATTACTGCTCATTGACAACGCATCTGGTCACCCAAGAGCTCTGATGGAGATTAATGTTGTTTTCATGCCTGCTAACACAACATCTGCTCTGCAGCCCATGGATCAAGGAGTAATTTCAAGTCTTATTATTTATGAAAGACATTTTATAAGGCTATAGCTGCCACAGATTGTGATTCCTCTGATGGATCTGGGCAAAGTAAATCGAAAACATTCTGGAAAAGATTCAGCATCCCTTTTTTTTTTTTAATTGAAGTACAGTTGAATATATATATATTCTTTTTCATATTCTTTTCCATACGGTTTATTACAGAATATTAAGGATTCACCATTCTAGATGCCACTAAGAAGCTTCATAAAAAAAATTAAAAATAAAAAATCTAAAAATTGAAACATAAAGAAAGTTCGTGATTCACGGGAAGAAGTCAAAATATCAACAGTAATAGGAGTTTGGAAAAAGTTCAATCCAGCCCTCATGGATGACTTTGGGGGGGTTCAAGACATCAGTGGAGGAAGGAAGTGTAAATGTGCTAGAAAGAGGGAGGAAACTACAAAAAAATTAAAGTGAAGCCTGAAGATGTGACTGAATTGCTGTAATTTCATGATAAAACTTTAAAGGATGACAAGTTGCTTCTTATGGATGAGCAAAGAAAGGGGCTTCTTGAGATGGAAACTATTCCTGGTGAAGATACTGTGAAGACTTGAAATAACATCAAAAGATTTAGACTATTACATAAACTTAGTTGATAACGCAGTAGCAGGGCTGGAGAGGACTGACCCCAATTTTTAAAGAAGTTCTACTGTGGGTAAAATACTGTCAAACAGCATTACATGATACAGAGAAATCATTCATGAAAGGAAGAGTCAATTCATGCACTAAACTTCACTGTTGTCTTGTTTTAATAAATGTCCATGGCCACCCCAACCTTCAGCAACCACCATCCTGATCAGTCAGCAGTCATCAACATCCTGGCAGGACGCTCCACCAGCAAGAAGATTATGACTCACTGAAGCCTCAGATGATAGTTAGCATTTTTTAGCCATTAAGTATTTTTAATTAAGGTATGTATTGTTTTTTTAGACAGTATGCTATTGCACACTTAACGGACTACAGTATAAACAATTTTCATATGCACTGGGAAACCAAGACATTCCATGTGACTCACTTTATTGCAACATTCACTTTATTGCAGTGATCTGTAACTGAACCCACAATAATCTCTACAATAATCTCCGAGATATGTCTGTAACTCAATTTTTTTTAAAAGAACTGACTACTTCAATCAGACTCAAACCTTAAAATATGACATGTTGTAAGCTACTATATAAAAAATAAACAAGGTCCTACTGTATAGCACAGGGAACTATATTCAATTATCTTGTAATAAGCTCTAATGGAAAAGAATCTGAAAAAAGTATATTCTGAATCACTTTGCTGTACACCAGAAACTAACAAAAGATCGTAAATTAACTATACTTCAAAAACAATTATATATGTGTGTGTGTATATATACATAATGTTAATCTTGCCTGACAGGCATTAGCCATTTGTTTCTACAAAGAATACAAAGGAAGTTGTCCCACCCCAACCCCCCCCAAATAAGTACTGTATTTTACTTCTGTGCGTCCCACATCCTCCTTGGCCATTGGCAACTGTTGCTGTATCATCTCGTCAGCCCAGGTACAATCCTCATGACCAGCTGATGCCAATAAACTTTTATTTCCTCTGCCCACCTCCCTCACGTTCCTTACAAACTTGTTAGATTTCAAAGCAATACCTCAGAAAGTATTCCCATACAACTCAGAAGACTTAAGGAATTAAGGGGGTTCATGTCCCCTTCCTCCTTCAAAGCCAGTAAAAGTGCATCAAGTCCTTACATCATATCACTCTGACCTCCTCTTTTACCTCCCTCTTTGACTTTTAAGGACCCCTTTGATTACACTCAGACCAGCCAGATAATCTGGGATAACCTCCCCATCTCAGGACCTTAAGCCATAACAATAAAATTTGCTCCCAATACTACTACTGTACCCATACAACAGAATATTATTTGGCAACATAAATGAATGAAATACTGATACATGGTACAAAATGAACCTTAGAAACATTATGCTAAGTGAAAGAAGCCAGTCACAAAAGACCACAAATTGTATGATTCCATTTATATGAAACATTCAGAATAGGCAATCTTATAAAGAGAAAGTAGATCAGTGGTTGCTTAGGGCTAGGAAAGTAGGAGGGGGATAACGGAGATTGACTGGTAATGGGTAAAGGGTTTCTTTTAAAGGGCACAAACACATTTTAAAGTTAGATTGTGGTGATTATTACACAGCGCTATGAGTATTTTTAAAAATTGAATTGCATACTTTAAATTGAATTGTATGGTATATGAATTATACATTGATAAAGCTGTTGTTAAAAATACTACTGTATTTATTATGGCTACCATTGAAAAGTTACTATGTGCAAGAAACCTTAGAGACCCTATATCATCTGATTCTTAACAACTCTGTGAGGTCAATTTTTCATCTTATAGATGAGAAAACAAGTTCAGTAAAATTAAAATATTTACACAAAGTTACAGAGCTGGTCAGGAATAGTACCCAGATATACTACTCTAAAGAAATGTCTCTATACAGCCCGTACTTTCTAAATTATGCCGTGTTTGCCATCAAATAGTTTATTGGAAATGGCCTTCAAAAAACAGGCATTTGGTTTCTATCACTGGTGGGAATAAGTTTTTTTGAGGCATCAATGATAAGAAATAAGGCTTAACACAGGGAATTATACCCATTATCTTGGGGGGGGGTGTGTATGTACCTATCTTATATATACCTATAATGGAGTATAATCTGCAAAAATAATACTGAATCACTATGCTGTACACCTGAAACATAATACTGTAAATCAACTATATATACTTCAATAAAAGAAAAAAAAAAGGCTTAAAAGGTTAGCGTCATTGTTACTTAATTCAAAATCCACATCTAGAAAACAACTGCCTCTGGAAAGCAATTAAAAGTAATTAAGGTCATATAATTTGTTCCTTCTCTTTCAGTTTATGTCAGAGCTAGACTGTGAATGTCTTGAAGATACAGATGTCATCTGTTTGTCATTTTTTAAGTCAATGCCTCTAAAAATTCTTGGTTGTTTGTATTAATAGAAACACCAACAAAATATAAATATACAGAAACCATCATTATTTCTTTACACTCATTAGGCAAAAGTATTCCTTTATTTAGATTTTATTACTTACATTTAGTTTTTTATCCATACATTTAGAGGAATCTACAAACACTAACTTATTAGCCATTCCAGAAAGATACATGGATAAAAAAAGTATAAGAGGAAGAAATACAGATACTATACTAAAGGTACACTTCTTCACCTAAAATGCAACTAATCATCTATTTAGTTGTTATATTAGTCTGTTTGCTGCTGTAACAAATTATCACAAACTCAGTGGCTTAAAACAACACCAGTTTATTATCTTTTGGTTCTGTAGGTCTGAAGTTTGACATGGGTCTCACTGGGCTAAATTCAAGCTCTCAGCACGGCTGCGTTCCTTTCTGAGGCACTAGGGAGGAATGCTTCCTTGTCTTTTCCATTTTCTAGAGGCTACCTGCATTCCTTGGTTCATGTCCCCTTCCTCCTTCAAAGCCAGTAAAAGTGGGTCAAGTCCTTCTTACAATGCATCACTCTGACCTCTTCTTTTACCTCCCTCTTCCACTTTTAAGGACCCTTATGATTATACTGGGCCCACCCAGATAATCCGGGATAACCTCCCCAACTCAGGACCTCAAATTAAGGTCCTTAACTTAATCACATCTGCAAAGTTTTTTTTTTTTTTTTTTAACTAATTAATTTATTTATTTTTAGCTGTGTTGGGTCTTCGTTTCTGCGCGAGGGCTTTCTCTAGTTGCAGCGAGCGGGGGCCACTCTTCACTGTGGTGCGCGGGCCTCTCACTATCGCGGCCTCTCTTGTTGAGGAGCACAGGCTCCAGATGCGCAGGCTCAGTAGTTGTGGCTCACGGGCCCAGCTGCTCCGCGGCATGTGGGATCTTCCCAGACCAGGGCTCGAACCCGTGTCCCCTGCACTGGCAGGCAGACTCTCAACCACTGCGCCACCAGGGAAGCCCTGCAAAGTCCTTTTATAATGTAACGAAACATATCCACAGGTTCTGGGAATTAAGACATTGATATCTTTGGGTAACCATTATTCTGCCTACCACAGTTGCCCTTATCTTCAAATAAATCAGGATATACCCATAGTAAATTGAGCCTAAACTGGAAGAGTGGTGGGGCATACTAATGGTTTAAATAGAGTATGTAGAATTTGGGATGAAAAATTCCTCCTTTTTGTCATATTTTTACTGACATTCTATTTTGAAGATGAACCATAATTAGATACATGGAATAATAGGAGAAATAGGTTGCCATTCAAAACCATGATAGGAAATAGAACTATCTAAATGAATCTGTCAATTTTCAAATCTGAACAGAAATCAAAAAAGCTTATTTTGTCCTTTCTTTTTACACATTGTTCTGCCATAGCACTCAGCAACTACCATTCATACAAAAGCCACAGCCTATATCATAAAATTGGGTGTTGCACTAATTCAAACTACAGAAAAGGTAGCTGGGAAGACTATACCAGGGCATAATGACCATGAGTTTTTGTGAACCTTTAAACTAAAATATCCAAAGAAACATTATATACACATATGTGGTTAAGAAAACAAACCTCCTTTTTGAAAGGTCCAAATTCAAAATGAAATTATGTCACTACATTATAAGACTGACTTTTGCTTAATTCCCCAGAACAACATTCTGTCCAGTGTTTAACTTTTTCAATTTAGCGTTATATCTTTTTTGACTCCAAGACAGAAGACTGATGTTTGATGTACTCAAGTTATAGCCAGCGTTTACCAATTCTTTGATTCGACTTTTTAAAGTGCTTATGCTTGAATCCAAAACCTGAGGATTTTCAATTATTTGTGAAATGCTAATTTTTTCTTCTATGAGGCAGTCTATTTTATCACTAAACTTTTTCTGTCCCAAGAAGATCACATCTGGACAGCTTAAAACAAACTTTCGTATCTCTTCTGCAGTACACCCAAGAGAAAACAGTCTTTCTTTGATATTTGTGTAGTTTCTTCTCATACAATCACTGGAAAGGTCTAGGATTTTAGCTCCTGGACCATGTATCAAAACAAGCACCTGCTCATTGTTCAAGTTGAAAGCTGACTGTAAAAATTCAATATTAGTTTTTACCCGTTTGGTGCTCTGAATTAAGATGAAAGGGTTTTTAAAAATTATCTTCCTGACAAAACCTGTGGGATCATTGTGACCCAAAGACAAACAGACTCCTTGCAAAAATTCAACCATCTGTTTATTCAGATCAAGACTATTGGAGAAGGTACGCGGGGCATTGGTCAACAATCGACAAAGGCATTTACGGGTCAATCCAACTGAGTAGAGGAACTCTATATTTTTCTCTAAGTTTAGGTTGTTACTGGACCGAAAAAAAGATTCAGGAGAACGTTCCAAAATAGCTACAATTTCAAGGTCTGATGTCACAATTCTTCTCCACAGATCCCACCGATTTGAAAGACTTTCAGGTGTGCGTGTCATGGCTCGTGGATATCTTGATATGATGCTAGCAATCACTTCTTTGCTAGCTCCTTTAGACAGAAGGAATGTCTTCAGGTTCTGCTCATTAGTATCTGTCCTATTAAAAACTCCAGGCTGTCGTTTCCTTGCCATGTCAACATCTACTCCCATAGTAAGTAAGTTATTCAGCAGTTCTTCATTTTCCAAAGGTTCACTGTCTGCATTATCACATTTCATACTGAAAAGCCTAAATGAAACTGATTTAAAGAGGATTTCTGCTGAAAATCGGATCATCCAACATCTTGAACCAAAAAGAAAGTTACTTCTCATATACAAGAGGTTTCTTGGTGCCATAATGGTCAGGTAGCCCAAACCTTTTGGAATGCTGTATAAAACAACATATATAATATTATACAAACACACATGTTAAACAGACAAAAGACCATATTATGACCCTGCAGTATCATGGTCATTTCTGTAAGAAGATACCTAGGGATCCAGCTCTCCTGGTGCTGTGGTAACAATCCCGCCACCACACTCCCACTCCCTAGCTCACTGCTTCTGATTATCTGTGGGTCAGGGGCCACTTCTATTCTTAGCATAAAGAAAAGCAGTACAGCATCATCACTGCCCCAGAATTATTCCTGCCTTTACCTTCTTCTTTTTATTTGGCCTTGCCTGCCTTGTCTACCCAAAACCAATTGCCCCTCTCCATCTCTGCTTTATCTTCCTGGTTTCCAAACCTTTGGCTTATTCCTACTAATTGATGCTTTCAATTCTGCCTTGTCTTCTAACTTCCTAGATCTTTGGCCTTGCCTCTGCCCATAGATACCAGACTTCTTTGCCTCTGTTCTCACTTCCCGGTTATCAAACTCTAAATCTAGGGGACTTCCCTGGTGGCACAGTGTTTAAGAATCCGCCTGCCAATGCAGGGAACACGGGTTCTACCCCTGGTCTGGGAAGATCCCACATGCCGCGGAGCAACTAAGCCCGTGCACCACAACTACTTAGCCTGCACTCTAGAGCCTGTGAGACACAACTACTGAAGCCCGCGTGCCTAGAGCCCATGCTCCGCAACAAGAGAAGCCACCACAATGAGAAGCCTGTGCAACGAAACGAAGAGTAGCCCCCACTCGCCACAACTAGAGAAAGCCCGCCCGCAGCAAGGAAGACCCAACACAGCCAAAAAAAAAAAAAAAAAATTTTTTTAAAAACCTCTAAATCTAGCCCTGAAAACCAACACTTCATACTACCTAATTTCCACCTTGAACACCTTTTTCTAGATTCATGGTACTCTTTAAACCCATGCTATCATTAGAACCTTAATTCTTATCTTACATAGCTCCTGATTCCAATCTCCATGTCACTCAGTTTACCCTAATGTCCCCTTGGTTCTTGGGTTAACCCAGCAACTCCAAACCAATTTTCATCTTCATAATGATCTAGCTGGGATATTTCATACACACAGTCCACCGCATGTGGAACTATACAGAGAGATGGGATGTAAACATTTTAAAAGTTACTTTTGCCATTCTCCTCACCACCATTTTATAAAAGACTAACTCAGGGCTCTCTGCATCTGTGTCACAACACATGTAACTTTGATCAAGTGACTAAAACCTTGATAACTCATTTTCCTGATCATTTAGAAATAGGGCATAAAATGGATGAACTTATACATAGTAATCATAGGTCCCTACTAAAACAAGCACCTCTATTTATAGGAAATATTTTATGAGAAAATCAACAGAAAAGTTTTCTTCTGTTATCCAGCTTGTCAGATGGTTTATGTTCCTAAGTTGCTTGTGGTCTGAGTCCTACAACAACACATAATACTTTTTTAACTGTACTTTCTCCTTTTCAGACTATACAGCTGTGAAAAACCTAGTTCTTGATTCCTAATTACTTACAACAGGCTCTTATCACTTAAAAGAGGCATTTCCCTTCTCCTCTCTGCTAATTAAGCATAAAATAGAAAATAGAGATAGATGGTTCCAACTCACCACTAATATCTCTGGGCTTGAGATACTGCTTTCAAGATCCATATAAGAAAAGCTCCTCTGTATCTGTCTTTTTAATTACTCTAATCTAACAAGAACTTGGATTATGCCTACAGGCTGGGAACATTCCTGTAACTCAGATAATCCAGCAATCATCAAAGAATTAACAAAAGATTCCAAAACTATAGATTCAAATAACATTCAAACAAAACGCAGGACACTCACAAAGTAAACATCAACAGCAAAAGCACATTTTAGATTGCCCTATACTCTGAGTTCATTATTCTTCATGTCTCCATAATACCACATACCACTCTATAACTACATACTCTTCCAAAACTGCATGAAGATAGAAACTTAAAAATAAGATCCTCCTAACTAAAGAATGAAGGCGTTACCTTGCCCTGCTCAACAATCTGCTCTCTCTTCCAGATGCTCAGGGTGACCTCTACTGGATAATGGGACAGAACACTGACAGCTGTAGATAAAACCAGTGCTTTCCAAAGAGGGGTGCGAGATGATCCAATGGGACACAGGAAGAAAACAGTAAAACTCCAATTTATATTTGTCTTGGCCTTTTAAAATTTCTACTTTTTACATGTTTCATAATGTAAAAATGTATACTATATAATAGTACTATAAAACATGTATATAACTAATTAGTAAATAAATATACCTATACTGGACATACATTTATAAACCTTTTTATTAAGATTGTACACGTTCAAAAATGTCTACGACTACTACTCTAGACTACACTCTACTCTTGAGAAACAGGGCTGAACGAGTCACAGAAAGTTCAAAAGAAATTCTACTGATGACAAACTAAAAGTAAGTAAAAATATATGCCAAATATCTTAACAAAAGAAGAATAAATTAAGGTTTCTCCTGAATCTGTCATAGGGGGATTTTGTATTTGTGTATAATTTATTCTCCATGGAAATATCTTTCACACAATTTAATATGTCCAAAACCAAACTGAGCATCCTTCCCAGCCCCCAAACCAGCCCTCCTCTGATTAATGAAATCACTATTACTCAGTAATCACTCATAATTAAAAAAATCTGAAAGTAAGCTTTGGGTTTTTTTCTCTTCCTCAACCCCACAGTCATTAAATCATGTAGATTCAGCTTCTTCAGTATCTCTGAAATCCAATCTCTCTACTCTTCGCTATTCTCTCAGACTATAACAGCCACTTAACTTGCTTCTCTAACATCAGTCACTCAAAACTGCCCCCACAGTATACCTGTAAAACAAAGATGTGATCATGTCCCTCATTCCCTGATTAAAGACCTCTGTAGCTCTCCCCTAGAAGGTAAAATCTTCAGACTGACCTTTCTAGCTATCTCTTCTATTCTACAACCTCACAACAAAGCACCATTGCTCTCAAATCTCTGGTCCTCAACATCCTTGACCATTCTTGTCTCCCTGCCTTTTTTTAAGCTGTTCTGTCTTTCAGAAAGGCCTATCCCCCTGATGTCTATCCACAGTACAAGATCCCATTCAAACAGTATCTTCCCACAAATCTTTAACTTAAGATTTAACTTAAGAAATACTTGAAGTTGAAGTGAATCATTTGTTTTATAGTAATTTGTTACTAAGGAGTCTAAAACTAAGTGTTCTGTTTACATAGGGGAAAAAAAGAGCTGAACTGGACTTAGAACTAGCAACAAAAATTTGGTTTTGATTACAATACTATAAATGCAATAAAATGACCCCCCCAAAATGGTATGAACAGTCTTAGCTAAGCCTAAAAACAATGGTAACTAGTATCAACAGTTGGTAAACATATGAAGAAATGGGGGGAATTCTCAAATATTACTGTTGGAAAGGAATTTGGTACCATCCATCATATCTTTCAACCCAGCTTTTCTACTTCTTAGAGATTATCCAAAGGAAATAAAGGACAAGAATACACATTTGTTATTTAAAAAAAAAAAAAAAAAAGATGACCATTATAATATTACTTGCTACAGCAAAAAAAAAGGAACCCAAATGGTCACCAATAGCAGAATGATTAATAAATAGTGGTACATGTATACAATATAATACTATACAGCCTCCTTTTAAAAATGAGGCAGAACTAACACAATAGAAAGATGTCCTAGACATTCTAAGTGGCAACCTGCTTAACAGTACAGTGGCTAGGATAATACCACTTAAATAAAAAGGGGGGAGGGGACATTAATATATACAGAGAGGGGAAAAAATAGAGTAACAGTTATTTTTCAGTTTTCAACACAAAAAAAGTTAAGCCTGATGAATATCAATTTATTTTACTCCTTTAGCATCCAATCTCCATTCAAAATACTCCTATTACATCTAGCGTGGTGAATAAATATTTAAGCAGCCTAATGCAAGAAGTACCAACTGCCTCAATCTACAAATTTCAAAACTAATTAATATTCCATAACTTATTTCCATCTGTCTCTCAAATTGAAGTTTTTAATTACCAAAGCCACTATTCCAAGAGCTAAAAGCCAAAATTAACAAATACACTGAAAATCTCTGTACCTGTAACTTGTGAGGTCTAAGGAATAAAGGAAGATTTACGAGCCCCTCTGCTCCACAATTCCCCGGACAAAGGGGATTTTAATGGAAATGGGTAATCACTGGTTCCAGGATTCTACATTCCAGTTAGTCTTCCTTTGACAAAACGAGCTAAGTTTGGAGATCTTTACAGCAATGAACTTCTCACCTCATTTGTCTTAAGGAAAGAGAACTTTGCATTCCTCCAGAAAAGCTGAAAAATTGCTGTTCCTAGAAATGGAAAAATAAAAGGGGGGGGGACAAAATAACGTCAGGACTTGTAATACAGAATAAGGAGCTCAATCTCAGCTAACACTGCATAATGTTCTCGTGAGATGCATAACCTCTTGTATACTAGGCATCTCTCAGAGATACTAAGAAGAAAATGGCAAGTACAAGCCCGCGTATGAGAGGTAAAGGCAGCAGAATCAGAGTATAATTTGTAAAACCAGAACTAAGTGCTTCACACACATTATCTTACTTAACATCTACAACTTAAAAGGTCGGCATCATTCCTAAAATTACAAAATCAGAAAAAGCGCCGAGCTCCCTTACTACCTTGACTTAGCTCGTTGAAGCAAGGTTCGAACCCAGTTGAGTCTTTAACTCAAAAATTCTACGGGTATTTCCACGGGTTTTTCCATCCCTCTTCCTCCCACAAAGAAACTCTGCAAGGGGCTGCACGGGAATGGGACTCCGTTACACATCACAGTCACCCAGACCCGCTTCTAAAAAGAAAAAGCACACCGGCAGCGCGTCACCGACCTCAACCCGGATTATAACCGGGCGCTGTCGATACTTCGACTTTCCCTTCTGGGGTCTGGCGAAGAACAGAGGGACGGAAGTGGATAGGAATAACTTCCGGCTAGGGGCCGCGCACAGAGGTGACGTCACCCTCCTGGCGCCCCCCGGCGGCCACGCGGCCGCCTTCCATAGCCTGACTCTAGGACCCCGGCAGAGGGCAGCAGGAGACCGCGGTGAGCGCGGGGAACCGGTCTTCAGGTCTGATTTTGGAGGGCGGGGCGGGACCCGGAGCTTTCCAGCGACCCAGTCAAAGGCCCAGAGTCGCTGCGGGGATCCGTTGCCTGCAGGCGACACGCGGTGGGAAAGTCACTGTTATATACGTGAAGTTTGCAGCCTGATAGGATGATTACGCTTATTAATGTGATTAACATGGCGTGGATGAACACCTCCGCGTTTGGTGCAGGAAGACGCGTGTGAACAGCTCCAGGTTTTCGTTATTGAACTACCTGGTAAATCCTGAAGTGTGGCTGCTAGTCCGAATTCAGTCAGCCTTCAGGACGAGAAGCAATTCTAGTGTGCTTCGATTTAAGTGCTTACAATACAAATTACTTCTGGTTCTTTTGAAATTGTGACGAATTTGTGCTATTTAAATCAAAGTTTTGGGACTTCCCTGGCAGTCCTGTGGTTAAGACTCTGCGCTCCCAATACAGGGGGCATGGCTTCCATCCCTGGTGGGGGAACTAGGATCCGGCGTGCCCCAGGGCGCAGCCAAAAAATAAAAAATAATAATAAATAAATAAAAGTTTCAGTAGAAACAATCTCCGCAGCCAGTGCGTTTTTGTCACCTCTGGGGGTGTCTTCTTAAACCTTCGTGGTCCCCTCAGTCCCCAAAAGAAGGCTTATACATAGATTAATGAAATAATCATCAGGTTGCCACTTATCTTCTGGAGGAAGTGGTAGTTTAGTCCTTGGAAAAACAGAGAGATGGGAAGAGGGTTGATCCTGAATTCTACTACAAGGAAGAATTTCCTGCATTACCCTCTTCTATGTAGGAGCATAGTGGTAGAATTTTCTTCATCCCATTTCTGCACCAATGAACCAATTAATGTTTTATCCTCACTCTGTCCCTTAGATGACTCCTAGCTGATTTGTTGTCGTCACTTTGTTTTGAATTAACGTTCTATTTTGTTGGTTTATAAGGATAAAGATTTACCTTTGAGACTTTACTAATAATCTATCTGTTAAGTGAAACGATTTACTCCAGTTCCTCCAGGTTAAAAAAAAATTGTCTGGAAAAATTAGAAATGGTCTCTTTATGTGAGTTTCTAAAATCTATTTCTGCATGGAAGGAGCTCATATAACCCAGTTAATATTTACTATTATATATAAGTATATAAATTTATGTATATAAGCATATAAATATTATATCTACAAACTGCCTTACAATCAGAATGTAAAACAATAAAATCTTTTTTAGGAATCATTAAACTTCAGACTTTAAGGAGACGTTTGGGATTATGGAGCCTCAGTCGTCTCCTTTTACAGATGAGACACTGAAACCCTTAGAGTAGAAGCCAGCAAGAGAATGCACGTCTTATGACTCCTTGACCAGTAAGTTTTCTGTGATTTATACCACATGCTTTGTTGTACTGACATAGATTATCAAAGGTTCTTTCAGACTTACTTAAGCAACCTCGCTGTTTATTTGTGATGTCATGTAGGCAAAGGAGATTGGTCCTTTTGAAAATAAGTTCCATATTTCCTATCCCAAATTTTCTGATTACAAATATACTTTAAATACATATTATAAAACACTGAATAAGAAAAGTATAATAATGGTTGGATTATAACGGTGTATTATTTTTTTTTTTTTTAACGGTGTATTATTGATTCGTTTTTTTCCTTCTCATATTTCTGCAAAAAGGTTTAATCATTAATGATTTGTGAAATGTTGTCATTACCTTCAATAAGACCAAGGACTATTACTTGGTTGTCATTGGTGGTGTGTTAGAATGGAACCTGTATATACCTTGCCTGTATTTTATTCATTATTCACTATATCCTGCCTGCCACCACGATTTTCAGGATGGGGGGGATATAGTGGAAAACAAAACAAAGCCCTGCCCTCCTAGGATAATATTATCCCTCCTGGGATATTACTTCCAGGTATAGGTCTCACTCAGCCTGAGTATCTGCTCATCTACATGCTGTCCCAAGACCATAGCTGACCCAAGGCCCTACTAAAATGATGTAATTAAGTAAAAGAAAGTGTGGTTAGAAACACTGGGGGGCTGTGTGTGGGAGAAGATCAGTGGCAGGGAGTAAGCGATGATGAAGGAACAAAGAGGAAAAGGAATGAGATGAAGTAGTAGCAACGTGGTAGAGGAGAATTTTTCCTAGAAGCTGTTCTAAAGTTTTCATCTTTCTGGATTTTTAATAAAGGCTAAAGTAACTCAGTTTTTAAGTCGAATTTATATTGTCATATATCTCTTTTACAATTCTCTTTCTTTTTTGAAACCATGGTGATATTGGATGGTATATGTATTTTTAAATGACCTTACTTGGGGAAAGAAAAAGTTGAATTGGATCTCTCCTTCCCCAACCCCCTTTTTATTTGAAAGTCTGTTGCAGGGAAAGGATAGACTCTGGAGCCCTCCTTCCTCAAATTGGACTTAGACACTC
The DNA here is from genome assembly GCF_028564815.1 of Eubalaena glacialis. Classification (NCBI taxonomy): domain Eukaryota; kingdom Metazoa; phylum Chordata; class Mammalia; order Artiodactyla; family Balaenidae; genus Eubalaena; species Eubalaena glacialis. Next base: position 72,299,908 of record NC_083723.1, on the reverse strand, counting down.
AGGGGATGGGCTGAAAGTCAAGTACGAATATAGTATCTGTGCTATATTCAGAAGCACCTCTGCCTTTTTATAACTAAGGTTGTTTCTTTGTTCTTGTTTTTGCTTTTTTACTGTGCCAAAGGTACTTGCCTGACTAGCTCTGCTCAGGAAATGTCCTTAGTTTTTCATGTAAATAGACTTCCAGCAAACCACAAGCCTTCGGTTGACCACTCATGTTTGAATCTCAGAAGACCCAATTAAGGTCAGAAAGGAAGTGGTCCTCCATTCCCCCACTCCCTATTCAATAAAACAACACCCACCGACTCCTGGACTCAGTGGACAAATGGATCACCCATACCCCGTTAACTTCCTAGACAGAGTGCCAGCTTCCTACAAGTCTCACTTTAGGGCCTTCAGAGGAGCATCAGGTCTCTACCCAGAACTCTCTTCCTCCATTCTCTTGCCTGGCCGTTTGGTTTGCATGAAAACAAATGGAAAAGCTACAAATTGCTTAAGGCTGAGTAAAGCAGTATAGTTACTCAGATAGTCCAGGTGGTTAATATTCTTTCTGTTTGCAAGCAAATAGAAGAGCTAGCTTAATTTCCCCCCTTTTGAAAACAATTGTTTTTAATAACCTTAGATTTATGAAGAGTTTCCTGCTGGCAACTTTCTTTCTCTGAAATGTGCCTAACCAGGATCTAGAAAGACTTCCTGAGTCAGCTTTCCTACTTCCAGGCTCATTACCACAAGAGTATGTGGCAAGGAACTGGATACTTAGCCTGGCAAATTTGCTGATTCCAGACCCGATATGATCCTGGATTCTCATGGTAGTTAGATTGCCACCATCAGCAGGATAGAGTTGGCTAAGAGAAACGCCATAATACTTGAGACTCCATTCAGTCTGGTGAGTTTAAGTACCTTTCGGGTTGTTTGATCCTATGTTACCCTGCCTTCCATTACCATGAAGCAGTTCTTAATTACTGGTAGAAAATGTTATCTTACCGCAGAGCAGGGGAGCAAATATTCACAAGATGGAATACAATCTGCCTTTTCCAAAATTATCTCCCTTCCTGTTTACAGTATATCTTGAAATTCCACCTTTAGAGATTTATTCCTTGGTATTTATAGCATGGTGATTTTAAATCAGAAACATATTTGAAAGGGAAAACAAATTAAGCCAACAGTCAGCAAACTTCTTCTATAAAGGGCCAGATAGTAAATATTTTAGGCTTTGTGAGCCACATACTATCTCTGTTACACAGTCTTTTTTTTCCCTCTTTCTTTTTTTACAACTCTTTAAAAATGTAAAAACTGTTCTTAGCTCAAGGGCAGCCTGGCCACTGGCCATAGTCTGCCCACACCTGCATTAAACTATAATGAGCTACTCACATATATCTGTAACTTAGTTTGTTGACTTAAAGACATCCAAAGAATAGGAATTTTGAGAGAAAGAACTCAAAAGAGAAAAATATTAATAATATTTGAAAACATTCGTATAACAGTATCTACTAGGTACTAGTCTAATCACTTCACCTATATTGATTTAATTCTATGGTAGAAATAATATTATCTCCATTTTACAGAAGAGGAAACTGAGGTAGAGGCTAAGTAACTTGCCCAAGCTCACACAGCTAGTAAGTGATTGGAAACTAAGTAGTCCAGCACCAGAGTCTATAATCATAATTGCTTTGCTGACACTCAGAGAGAAATATTTTAATTCACCATAGAAAATACAAAAATAGAAATATTTTTCTATAGAAATTAAAAAGGGGGGGGCAAAAATTCACCCATAATTCCATCACCTAGAAATAATCACTATTCACATTTTATTTATGTCCTTTTGGTTTATATTCTTCCAGAATATTCTTATAGATAAAATTATTTTTCTTATTCAGTTCTATGAGGTAGGTATTATAGTTTTGCAGATGAGGAAGTTGAGGCTTAGATAGATTAAGTGACTTTTTCAAGATCATAAAGCTAATATGTGTATGGAACCAGGATTTCAACCCGGGTGGTAGCTTCCAGAACCTGTCCTCCTAACTCCAGGCCTGTACTATATTCAAGTTTATACTTAACTTGTCACACTTAAAATGTCCTTTTCCATCTCTTTTTTATAAAGAACAGTCACCCATGTTTTCTTTCAGAAAGTTATTGTTTTTCTTGTTTTTCCTTTAAATCCTTGAATTATCTGTATCTTATTTTGGAATAGAAAACATGGTAGAGATTCAGTTGTTTCTTTTTCAAATTGCTAGCCAATTATTCCAACATCATTTAATGAATAATACTTTCTTTGCCCACTGCTTTGAAATGCCACCATTATCATATACTAAACAACAAAGTAATCTTACCATTTTTGAATGACTGCATTCCATTTTGGGAAGACATTTCTTAAGGTTCTGTTGTGATCTAACTTAAGGGTTGATATGAAGAAAGGAAAGTAGGTTTCAGCCTGGTATGGGAATTTTCCTTTATGGATGATTTTTCCCTTGAAAAATAAAGGCCAAGGATTCAGGTGAGCATGTTTTAGCTCAAACTCTTCAGTTTTTATAGAAGTGTGAAAAATGGAAGCTGAGCTTGAAGCAATATCAGTGATTATCTTGTCCAACCCCCTTACTTATAGATAAGGAAACTGAGGCCTAAAATGGTAAAAATGATTTATCTAACAAATAATGTTGCTAGTTAGTGACTGTATTACACAGAATTCTTTCACTTGTAAGTGACAGAAATACAACTCAAACTAATTCAAGCAAAAAAAGAGGGGATTCTCTTATAACATGGGAATGAGAGGGGCAGAGATTTCCTCAGGCATGACTATATCCAGGAATTAAATTAGGTCCACAGCTCTCTCTCTGCATCTTGTCTTATCTTCTCTCTGTATGTAGGTATGATTCTCTCAGGCTCTTCCATGGGGCAAGATACATGGCTGCAAGTATCTCTGAGGTTACATCCTTTTAACTGGTAACTCAAGGGAAAAGAGAGAAATCCTCTTAGTCTTGAACGTAAAATCCAAAATAAGGACTCTGACTGGCTTTCTTTGAGTCATTTGAGCACCGAATTATTTCAGGGCAAGAGTAAGCATGGCAGAATGTAATGTGATTGGCAGTCCCAACAGAACCATTTGGAGTAGGGGAGATGCAATTCCTCAAAGGAAGAGAAGGGTTACTATTGCTAGAATGAAGAAAGGGAAATTGGACAGACAAAAACATCTCTGTCCAACTGAGAATCACACCACACCTGGAAGTGATGCTCAGTCAGGTAACTTCAGGCTAAAGTCAGGTGTTTTGGTGTCCTGGGTAAAAGGGTTTGGAGAGACAGAGACAGAAGTCAAGAACTAGAAGAGACTCCCACAATGGTATCTGGAAGAGAGGCCATAAGGACATCCATATCAAGTAGCAGCCTACCAGAGTTATTTTTAGATGATTTTTGTGATTGTTTTTGTTCATCTTGCTAACCCTTGTTTCCCTTATTATTACTATAATAACCTCTTTTTAAGTAAACAAAACAAAACATCTCTGCCCACTACTATAGTTGTAAAGCCAGAACTGGAATTGAGATCTTTGATCTTCCATTCCAATCCTCTTCTCATTCATCTATTCATTCATTTAGCACAGGTATGTAGAGCACTCTATCAGGATTGTATTTAGCTGCAAGTAAAGAATCACTAGTCAATGGTGTCTTACATAGCAAAAAGTCTAGAGACAGGAGTTAGTTATTGGCACTGTTTTCTTTTTTTTTTCTTTTCCATACAGTTTCTTGTAGGATATTGAATATAGTTCCCTGTGCTATATAAGGACCTTGTTGTTGGCATTGTTTTCTAATACCACCTAGTCTCAGTTTCCCAAACATGACATTGCACGTCCTTGCCTCTGATCCTTTGCTTGCTCCTCTGCTCTCGATCTCCACTTGTTAGTCACTGTTTTAGTCCAGTAGGGCTGCTATAGCAAATACCATAGACTGGGTGGTTTAAAACAACAAACATTTCTCACAGCCCTGGAGGCTGGGGAGTCCAAGATCAAGGTGCCAGCAGATTCAGTATCTGGTGAGGACCCTTCCTGGTAGACGGCTGTCTTTTCCTATGTCTTTACATGGTGGAAAGGAACAAGAGAGCTCTCTGGGGTCTCTTTTATAAGGGCAGTAATCACATTTGTGAGGGCTTTACCGTTATAATCTAATCATCTTCCAAGTTCTACTTTCTTAGCAAATTTCAAGTATACAATACAGTATTATTAACTATAGTCTCTGCACTGTACATTCATTCTCATAGATATCTAAAGCTTTCTGCCTGGTATTAAGTGAATAAATCAATGAATAAATGATTGAACTAATTTACTGACTATGCAACTCAGCTTCCTCATCTGAACCTTATTTCTTTCAGTTGGTCATTTAATATTTATGCATCACCCGGTGGGCACCAGAGAAACAATGAAACTTAAGAAACACTCCCTGCCTTTAACAAGTCTAATGGAGATATTCACAGTCCAAAAGAAAAATGTTGAACCAGATGATATTGAAGATCCCTTCCTCCCCTAAACTTCTGTGATTCTATTGAGTGGGAGGTTTGCACTCTGTGTACTGAGGTGGTAGATTTATGGTCACACAAAGATGGCTCATTCTTCCTCCCATCTTAAGCACTCAAATCAGTGCAAAAAGAATAGATTCTGATAATTTTAAATGACTGCTAACCTTGCCTAGACATTGGGAAGGGGAAATGGGTGCTGCTTGTCAAATAATCACTGAGGGGATAATTTAGGGCTGCCTCTAAGCGAAATAACAAAGAATGGGAAGCCTTACCTTACTACCATCCAGCCTTCTCACTGCATTCCTAATTCCTGTATCTGCTAAATAGTTAGTACCCTCATGCTTCCCACTGAGTCCCTCAAATCTCACTTTGACACTAGGCAAGCCAGCTGTGCATAAAGTGTCCCCTACTCCAAAGCTGCCTGTAGATCTTCTCTCTTCACCCTTACCCGTGAGCTGGACACTTGACTTTTTCACCTCTGTATCCCTAATAATCTGCTGTTCTCAATCCTAGCTGCACATTAACATCACCTAGGGAGCTTTCTAAACATACTGAAGCCCAGCTCTCCACCCCCAGGGATTCTGATTTAATTGGTTTGACGTGACACCCAGACATTGGTCTCATTTTTTGTTTGGTTTAGTTTTGGTTTTGGTTTTTTTTAATCCTCAGCGGTGATTCTAATGTATAGCCAGAATTGAGAACTGCTGTTCCTTTGAAACTGGAGTTGCTTAATTTTCCCCTACTGATAAAGCCCCACTCTGAATTCTGGGACCAATTCTGTTCCTAGCCAGGGAAAATTCAAAGAGCTTTAGGCTAGCAGCTCAGCAACTCAGAGCTTAATCCCACTGTGGCCTGGACTCCCAGTTCCAGTAATTACAGGCTGTTGTTTGTTCCTTGTGATTAAGCCTGTGCCCCAAAGGAACATGGGGAGTAAAAGAAGGGGAAACAGTTGCTGGGCAGGCAAAACAGTAGGTGTTTAATGCCTTCCCACTGCATTCTGTCCCCCATCCCCTGCTCAAACCACTGTAACAAAGTTGACCTGAATGAACAGTGTGTCTTGGTGACAGGTGTGGATAGGAAATTGTCTGACCTAACATCACTCAGCCACGCCTATGTCAAGCTGCCAGATTTTTCTCTTTATTTCACTACATACACCTCTGTTAGTGATACTTTTTAATAATCTCTTCCCTGGAGACATCTCATCTTTAATCTCCTTTCCTTTCTTCTCCCCCTCCCTTAACTTGAAACTGGTTATTTCTAGAATCTTCTCCTCTCCCTTGATCCATTTTTACCTCCCCCACCATGAGTGTAATCATGCCTAAGCATAAAACTAGTATCAGTGGTATATGTAAACCTGAAAAAAAGAGAAGCGACCTATTTTAAAGTAGAATTTTGGTGTAACGGAAGAATAACCTCTAGAGTTCATAAAAGAGCTAATAAAAACTCTTCACAGTTCTCACAAGAGTCTATATTCTTTTTATTCTCCTCTAAAGAAATCTTTTCTTTAGAAACCAGCATTCAACATAAGTTATTTTTAATCAGTTTGTTGTTTTCTGCTTTAATACTTGTTTTACAACAGTTTGGGGTTTTACTATTTTTATAACACTTCATTTTATAGATTCTTCTCAGAACATTAGCACCATCTATAACATTGTCTTAATTGAAAATTCTACTCTGGTACCAAAGTTTTGGAACCCAACTTTTCTGTAAATTGAGGACTGCATGAATATATCTAGCACCATGCTGGACAGTCCCTTAACTAAGTAGTCTGATTTTCCATTGTCACAGGAGACAGTCCTTAAGGTCTGACAAAGGAGAGAAATGAATATGAGGGCAGATGTTAATGACATCTGTTTCTGTTGGTAAGATTGATGACTTCCCAGCCATCGGTGACATAGAGGAAGTTAGTCTCTTCTTCAGTGCAGGAGAATTTACTATATATCATTTTCCCAGTACCAAGGAGAGTATCGTAACACAGCACTCCTTATGCCCAGTTAATTACTATGCCAGTCTGAAGAAGCAATCCCTATTGTGATGTCTAGAACTATTCTCAGAAAAAATACTTTTAAAATTCAAATATTTATCTAGTTAAAGATAAGTGCTCTAAAATAGGTTCATTTTTCCTGACATTAAATATAAACCTTAGCTTTATTCTGTTCTCTATTTTGATCAGACACTGTGATTCTCTGTAAACATTAGCAAAAGACAAAAAAAAGAGAGAGAGAATTCTCTATTTTAAAGCACATAAAGCAATTAAATTTTTTCTATTATGTAGTGAATTATATGTTGTGTATTGCCCTTGAGAATATCACAATCATGATTTATGATCTGTATGTATTTTTAGTACATATTTAAATTAGTCATTGTGAATCAGGTATCCTAAGTTCACTTAATTAATTACCTGCATTATCTAACCCCTACTTAAATTTCTTCTCTAGACATATTACTCCTACAGACTAAATTATTCATCTCACCAAACTTTCTAAGCTGACAAAGCCACTTGCTTTCTAGCTAAAGTACTATTGTGAAAGCAAGTCTCAGCTCAACAAATACATTCTCTTTTATTAAAAGATAATGGTAAAGAACCATCATGTCTAAAAATAGTTACTTGGAGCTTAGAATCTGTCAGACCATATGTTGTACGACTCCAAGATCCAGGAAACAAAGGCATCCTTCTCCAGGGGGTATGTATTACTACATTCTAGAGGATCGAGTGCCAGTCCAGTTGTATGACTGCACAGTCATTTAAGCATTTTTTTAAATTTATTTATTTTATTTATTTATTTTTGGCTGCGTTGGATCTTCATTGCTGCACGCGGGCTTTCTCTAGTTGCGGTGAGTGGGGGCTACTCTTCATTGTGGTGCGCGGGCTTCTCATTGTGGTGGCTTCTCTTGTTGCAGAGCACGGGCTCTGGGTGCATGGGCTTCAGCAATTGTGGTGCGTGGGCTCTAGAGTTCAGGCTCAGTAGTGGTGGCACATGGGCTTAGTTGCTCCGCGGCATGTGGAATCTTCCCAGACTAGGGCTCGAACCCGTGTCCCCTGCATTGGCAGGTGGGTTCTTAACCACTGCGCCACCAGGGAAGTCCCTGAGATTTCTTTTAAGGAAATTACTTTTCTTGTTTCTCATTGACAGTCAATGAAATAACCACAAAATATAGGATTTGAGGCTGTCTTCATCGCTGAGCAAGATAGCATTTTATAAAACTTTATAAGATCTTTGTAATTCTTTTTCTAATTGAAATTTTACCTTTTTTTCCTGGTAGATGTTATTTAATTGTTTTAAAGTTTAAAACTTCTTTTAAAACTTGAAATAAGTTTTCAAACCTATTGCCATGAATTTCTAAGTATGTTTTACATATATGGTGCACATTTTATCTCAGTAACATTTTACAGATTTTATATGGTACAAACTGAACCATCTTCAGAGATTTAATTACAGTCTTATGCTAGAATATCATTCTGAGACTGTGTACATAGTACATTGAAGCAACTTGGCGGTTACTCACTTTAGACCACAAACAATTCCAGCCTCCAAAGGGGATTCTTTTCTACCTTTATAGCTATCAAATCTCCACTTCTCTTTAGATTCCAGAGGCCCAACTACATTGGTATATTTACAAAACCAAACACTTTTAAAATGTTAAGGTTAAGAGGTCCAAGTCTTCTCTAATTACTTAGCAATGATTGTGCAGGTAGTTGTAAAGATAGAAATGTCTGTTCTTTGTTAGCAAAAGAACTTAAGTTCTCTTCAAGTGCTGGAAGAGGAAAGAAGAAATAAAAGTAATATCAGGCGGTGTGTTTCTTCTAGGACATGAGGCTATATTCCTTTTAGTTTTTAAAATTATGTATGTGTGTGTACATTTATGTATGTGTATAGGTAAAGAAAGTTTTACATACATATGATACAAAGATACAAAAGCATATACAATAAAAACCTGTCTCTCTCCTTTTATTCAGTTACCCAGTTCCCCTCTCTGAAGGTGAACACTGTACCCAGTTTCATGGCGATTCTTCCAACAATAATCCATGCATTTGCCAACATGCATGTATAAATTCCCTCTCACTCTCTCTTTCTCTTCCTCTCCTTTCATACAAAATGTAGTATACCATATACTCTGCTCTGTTCCTTGAGTTTTCACTCTTGAAAATTTTTCCAAATCCGTCATATAAAAGTCATCATTCCAGCTACTGTCTGCATAGAATTCCACAGTACAAGTATACCATAATTCATCTAAACAGTCTGTTAATAACAAGCATTTACTAATGTTTCCCATATTTTACTATTACAAATAGGCTGCAATAAATATTTCATTTGTATATATTTTGTGTTGCACATATGCAAGATTATCTATAGAATAAAAATCTAGGAGTTGAAATGATTGGGTCAAAGAGTGTAAGCATTTTTAACTTTGACAAATAGAACCAAATTACCCTCCATGAAAGTTATACCAATTTTCACTTCCAACAGTAATGTATGAAAAGAAAACAATGGGGCTTCCCTGGTGACGCAGTGGTTGAGAATCTGCCTGCCAATGCAGGGGACACGGGTTCGAGCCCTGGTCTGGGAAGATCCCACATGCCGCGGAGCAACTAGGCCCGTGAGCCACAATTACTGAGCCTGCACGTCTGGAGCCTGTGCTCCACAACAAGAGAGGCCGCGATAATGAGAGGCCCGTGCACCGCGATGAAGAGTGGCCCCCACTTGCCGCAACTAGAGAAAGCCCTCGCACAGAAACGAAGACCCAACACAGCCATAAATAAATAAATAAATAAATAAATAAACCCAAAAAGTTAAAAAAGAAAAGGAAACAATGTTTTTGACTAGGACCCACTTCATATTTGTACTCCAAAAGAAATAAAAGGACAAATATATTCTTTTTACATGTTATAAATGTTAGGAAACTCTAACATTTGAAAGATAGAAAATATAAAGTAAGATAGCAAGCTGACAGTATATAGTAACCATTTCATAGTTTGTTGACAAGCAAGAAAACTATCATCATGTTACGAGAATTTTGAATTCTATTTTTCAAAACCATGAAAACTGTTAAATCTTTCTATTTCTATTGATAATACTCTTACTAAAAGTAATAGTTATTTCTAATTATAACAATAGAGGAAATATTATATGAGATTTCTAAAACTTTCATGATACATAAAACAAGTAAATATATTATTGGACTGTGACATTTCAAAAAATATTTATTATATAATTATTTATTATTACAATAATGGGTATCATAATGTTACAAGACTCTAATTAGCCCTCAAATTTATGAATAGCTATTCTGGAAGTATTTCTTAAAATTATTTTAGGCAAAAAAGCCCTTGAAGAAATATTTAATAGTGCTAAAAAAATTCTTGACTGGAAGACTAGGTACTATGTTATTTGTAAAATGAAAAAAGCTTTAAAAACTTATAAAAATAATAGAAATGGTACAGAAAAATCTAAGCACATAGTTTTGGAGGTAAGAGCCTTAAGGAATATGAATGTAAAACCAGATAGTTCTTCCCTCAGTAAGGTTTCTATGGCTACCAGGTGACTATTCCATAAAAAGGAGAATAAGGTATGCGTTGGCACCAGCTCAGATTGTCACTTCTAGATATTTGTGATGTAAATAGATAAAAATGTATTTTTATGAAGAATTGATGAATTAAGCTCAGAGTGATCTGTTCTATAAAATTTCATAACAATGATATGAGTTATAATTTTAAAAGTTAGAAATAGTAATCAAATCCTCTTTATTAGGAAACAAATTCTCAAGAATTCTCAACCATCCTTTTGTCATCCAAAATTCATTTTGTTGTTCAAAATTTATGCTCAACTGCAAGTCAACACCACTATGTGGATTTTTCTGATCATATTGTGGGAACTGGGCTAAATAGTTCAGTGGTAAACCTTGTTACTGAAAGTCTGATTAGAAGTGGCTGAACGAGTAGTTTTTTGTTTGTTTTTTAATAAATTTATTTATTTATTTATTTATTTGGGGCTGCGTTGGGTCTTCGTTGCTGCACGCAGGCTTTCTCTAGTTGTGGCGAGTGGGGGCTACTCTTCGTTGCAGCGCGCGGGCTTCTCATTGTAGTGTGCGGGCTTCTCATTGCGGTGGCTTCTCTCGTTGCGGAGCACGGGCTCTAGGCACGCAACCTTCAGTAGTTGTGGCATGTGGGCTCAATAGTTGTGGCTCGCGGGCTCTAGAGCGCAGGCTCAGTAGTTGTGGCGCACAGGCTTAGTTGCTCCGCAGCATGTGGGATCTTCCTGGACCAGGGATTGAACCCGTGTCCCCTGCATTGGCAGGCAAATTCTCAACTACTGTGCCACCAGGGAAGTCCCTGAATGAGTAGTTTTAAAGACAGAGTCCCACACAGCTAGTTATCACATTTAAATTGTGTCTGCAAAATACAAAAGAAAACAATTTGGTCAAACAACTACTGGTCAAATAGGTGAAACATAAAATCAGTCAAACCAGTCTTTCAGTATCATGTAAGGGATAAACTGTCACTTGACTGGATTTCACCCAAATATTTATCATGCTATAATCGTGGATCTGTTCTTAGATGACAGCGGAAAAGGTGGCAAAACACTGCTTTACAGTAGTCCTTTAAAATTAACCTAATTGTGTAACTGTCACATATTTCATCACAATTCATGAGTCAAAAAGCAGGACTACAACATAGGATGCATATCACATGAAAATAAAGTAGCTCTGCTCTTTAAGAAGAATGGGCAAGAAATGTACAAAAATGATTGAGTGTGCTTAACACTAATATTAAGTTTTCTGTTCTGATTCACTCACATTTGCATGTTCATCATCATCATCACCATCACTATTTCTAGCATCAGCATCATATATGATACCAATACATTAAGTAGGTTTAAAAATAAAGGGCCAATTTTTCATCCTACTGTCATTTCAACACATTTCATTTCTGTAGTTATTTATGTTGAACATCTTTAAGATATTCTGGAATTTTCCACAGCAGTATCTTCTCTGTCAGGAAGGTAACATTTCATATAATTCAGGAATATAAAAAGAATTGATCTGATACCTCTTCAGATAAACAAGTCTCCTTATACAAAGGTAGAAGTCAACCTCTGGCTTTTTAGAATCGTGTATCTTAACGTGTTCCCCAGATGCTGCTACCATGGTGACAGACTAACTGGTAACATTCCAGGCTGCTGTATTGTAACAGCTGGTTCCATTATTTCTTAAAGCAGAAAAATGATTTTAAAAAATGAATGACTAAAATTCAATGTTCGTGAAGTCATTGTCCCCCTTTCTATGTATGTATGATGCTGTGTCAGCTAAACACAAGATCGGAGACTAGATCAATATCCTAATGACATTTCTCATGTGCAGTCTCTATTGTTTTCTTCATCCTTTTGTTAATTTTTAAGTTAATGAATTCATTAATAAAAGGACATTTAGCCACCCTGACAACTAATATCTGTACAATCAACCAAAAAATCACCCATAGAAGTTGATTGGATTCAGTTATTAAAATATCCAGAAACAGACAAGTGAAATATTTCTTTTTAGACTATGTTTAATTATTTTTGAAGCAAGCATTATCAAATGAATTAATCAGATATCTAATTGTCTTTCCTTCATACTTTGCAAAAAGATTCTAAGATCACAATGATTTGCTTTCTATAAAAATAGCTATAGGTAATGAGTGCTTTATATGTATTAGCTCGTTTAAGTCTTATAATAACCCTGGAAATGATAAATTATTATCCTTGCTTTACAGATGAGGAAATTGCAACTCAGAAGAGTTCAATAACTTGTCTATAGTTACACAGTTAGCAAGGTTGTGGCAGAGCTGGACTTGCAACCAGATGTAAACTCCAAATATATACTCACTCATTTATGAATGAAAGCAAAAATGTTTCATAGATATTATTCTTCAGAGAATAGAACCAGATGAGATTAATTTGAATCATAACAGGAAGTAGTGAAGTTTTCTATAGAGAATGTTATTTTTCAATGAGGATGGAATGTGGAAAGGAACACCCAGGGATTTGCTACTATGGTATTGGTAATGTTCCAATTCTTAAATTGAGTGGTGGGTTGACTGGTGCTCATTATATCGCCATACTTTATCCTTACGCATGTGTTACATTTTCCAGTATGTATTAAAATATTACGTAATAAAAATATTTTAAAATAAATTTTAAAACAAATTAATTATTGAGAGATGTTGTGAAATATCGTAAAAAATAAAATCAGATATTTTCCCCTGGGTAACCTCAATGTATTGTAATTAATGAGTGGGTTCCATGCAACCCACCTTGGCACACACAAAAGTCCTGACCGAGTATTTACCTATTGTAACTGTTACTTTGCTATTTCTGTGTCAGAACTCAAATGACTCTACTGGGTATTAGGGGAAATCTACTCCTAAAATAAGATTAGAACAAAATCCCAAGAGGATTAATTTTCTTACTGGAAGGTCATTTCGATTCAAGCAGACAGCCTTGAATTTGGATTTCAGTATTCCTATTAAATCAGCAGGTATCTTTCCTTGATATTAAGATATTGAGTTTTTAAAATGGCAAATCATTGTAACATCATCACGTTGAAGCCCAAACATGTTCATTTCCTCAAAAGAATGGTTTCTTTCTGTAAGTGTACGTGTTCTGACAAAATGCCCTTAATGAAAGCTGGCTAATTCACGATTTTTCAGGACCATCCTATTCTCACAGAGATCTGATTGGCCAACCTTTATTGTGGTCTGGTCTTATTCATTTATTTTTGTTGTAAAAGCAATCATGCCTGTGGTCATAAAAAAGTCAGCCCACAACCCCACTTTTCAGTAGTAACCATTGTCTTTTACCATTTGTGTTCAGTTCCTTTTATTACTTCTATAAACTCTAAAGGACATTTCTACAATACTATTTCTTCACTTTACATGAACTTATTAAATTTTAATTTTTACTTTTATCAAAATTGCATTCACATAGTCTAAAAAGTCAAATAGTACTACAAAGCTTATAGTGAAGAATAGGAGACTCTCAGAGTCCTGTCTCTCAATCTCTCATGCCCAGTCTCCAGAGGTGGCTTCTTTCAACTCTTTTCTCTTTCTTTATCTACTTATATTCATAATTCTAAGTAATATGCTTATACTGCTATTTTTCTTATTCCATTTTAGGTGTTTATATATCAACTTTTTACTCTGAAAAATTTGGATTGGTCTTCTGTACTTAATGTCCCCACAGTCTTTTCTACCCACCTTACAATTTTTAGTCACATTATTTGACCATTATTTTATTATTACTATGCAAATATTGTTCATAACTAAGCCACATAGTGTTGTTTAGTTTTCTATTTACTTGTTTCTAATTGTTTCATGAACTCTTTAACAGGACTGTAGAAGTCCTTTCCTTATGAGTAAATATATCACGTGAGCTATTAGTTCTGGTTTTTAATTCAGAGGGTTGCTTCCTGGAGTCCAGGTCCTCCTGTTTCTGTATGAATCGATCACTCTCAAGACCTTCTGCATGATGACAGCCTAGAATTTTACTAATTATTATCCTAGGTTTTCCCTTCGCCTTTCCCCTTGTGTTGAATCAGTTGGTTCCTGAAACCTATATCTTCCTATTTCATGTTTTTTTTTTCCCCTCATTTTAGTGGAGTCTGTCATCTGATAGCTTCCTAAGAAAGAGTTCATGAGAATAATATTTTTGAAATCTTGCAAGTCTGAAACCATCTTTAATTTACCCTCCCTAACAGTTTGCCTTTAAATCCAGGGAGGCTGGAAATCATTTTCGTCTACATTTTTTATGTCATTGGTCTCTTGTCTTCCAGTATCCAACGTTGCTGCTGAGAAGCACAGTGCCACTCTGATTCCTGAATCTGTTTTTTTCCTCCATGGGAGGTTTTTTTAAACATACGTTCAATCATTCACAAATATTTGTTGGGCAGCCATTACTGTGCTAGGTTCTGTTTTAGAGGCTAAGGATTATGGCATTGAAAAGAGAAGGGCATATATCCCTGCCTTTGTGGAACGTATATTCTAGTGGTGGGTGGGCAACAAATAATAAGCAAAATAAATGTAAAATATATAATATATTAGATAGTGATAAGTACTCAAGCAGAGAAGGAGACTATGCAGTGTGAGGGGTGGAAATTTGGATGAGAAGGGCCTTACTTAGAAGGGAACTTTGAGTGAAGACTTGAAGGAAGTGAGGGAGCAAGCCATGCTGATATCCAAGGGATGACCGTTGTGGGCAGAGAGAAAACTAAGTGCACAGGCCTTGAGACAAGTGTCTGTCTTGTTTACGGAACATTAGGAAGCCAGTGTGGCTGGAGCAGATATACGAGGTACAAGGTAAAAGGCAATGAGCTCTGAGCAGTAAGATGGAGCCAGATCTTGTAAGAACTTGGCTTTTTATTCTAAAAGATATGAGTTGCTATTGGAAAGTTTTAAGCAGAAATGTGACTGCTCTCACTTTTGGTAGCTGGGTAAAGAGGTAGAGGGTAGAGGTAGGGCAAGCACTTAGAATGCTATTATGATAATCCAGGTGAGAAGTAATGGTAGTTTGGACCAGAGTGGTGCTAGTGGAGATGTGAGAAATGGTCAAATTCTGGGCATATTTTAAAGGTAAAGCTAACAGCATTTGCTGACTTACTTGATGTGGGGTGTGAAAGAAAGGAGTCAAGTATGACTCCAAGGTTTTTGACCTGCAAAAATGGAAGAAAGGAGTTCCCCTTAAGTGAGGTGGGGAAGCCTATGGGAGGAACATGTTGGAGGGTGTATATCAATACGTCAGTTTTGTCCATGTTAAATCTGAGATACCAAGTAGAGATACGAAACAGAGAGACTAGGGAGAAGTCCAAGGTAAAATAGAAATTTAAGAGTCATCAGTATACTGATGATCATATGCCAGTCAAATGCCTGGATGAGATCTCCCCTTTGTGAGTATATACAAATCCAAGAACTGAGCCCTGAGGCACTTCAACAGTTAGAGGTTGAAGAGATGAAAAGGAATCAGTAGAAAAGACAGAAAAGGAGCAGCCAGAAGGTGAAGAGGAAAACTAGGTAAATATCATGTGTCCCTGCAAGTCAGGTAAAGAAGTGTCTCAAGGAGGAGAGAGTCATCATCTGTATCAAATCCCACTGATAGGTCAAGGAAGATGAGGTTTGAGAGATGACCAGTTTGAGAGATGACCATTGGATTTGGCATCATAGAGATCATCAGGGACTTTGCGTAGAACAATTTTGATGGCATGATGGAGATGAAAATAATGATTAGAGTGGGTTTAAGAGAGAATGAGCAGAGAGAAATTGGAGATAGATGGAGTGTTGCTGACAAGGAAAGGAGAAAAATAGAGCAGTAGCTGGGAAAGGAAAGAGAAGGTTGGTTTTACACACACACACACACACACACACACACACACACACACACACACGAGTCAGAGTGAGAGAGCTAGAGAGCAAGAGGGAGAGAGAGAACATATTTGTATTCTAATGAAAAGTTATCCTGGAGACAGAGAAAATTTGATGACTTGGGAGAGAAAGGGGAGAATTACTGGAGCAATCTCCTTGAGTAGGCAAAAGGGAATGAAATCTAATGCACAGGTGGAGAAATTTGCCTTCGCTCGGAGAAGACATCAAAAGTAAAGGGAGAAGGTATAACGGGGGCCTCATGATGCGGATCTTGTGGTGGTAGGAGTTTATGGAAGATCTCTTTTATTTAATTCCAAACTCTTCCCAGCAAAAGAAAGCAAAATTGTTAGCTGAAAGTTAGGGTGCTGGCAGAGGGTTGGAATTTAATGAGAGAGGAGAAAGTATGAAGCAGTCACTATGAGAGAGAATGAATCATGGAAATATGGCATGAGTAATGTAGCATTAAGAGCCTACTTGGGGGCTTCCCTGGTGGCGCAGTGGTTAAGAATCTGCCTGCCAATGCAGGGGACGCAGGTTCAAACCCTGGTCCGGGAAGATCCCACATGCCGCAGAGCAACTAAGCTCATGGGCCACAATTACTGAGCCTGCGCTCTAGAGCCCATGAGCCACAACTACTGAGCCCGTGTGTCATAACTACAGAAGCCTGCGAGCCTAGAGTCCGTGCTCCGCAACAAGAGAAGCCACCACAATGAGAAGCCCGCACACTGCAACGAAAGGGTAGCCCCCGCTCACCGCAACTAGAGAAAGCCCTCACGCAGCAGGGAAAATCCAGTGCAGCCAAAAATAAATAAATAAATAAAAGAGCCCACTTAGGGTTAGTGTCATTAATTTAAAGTGAAACCAGTCAGCATGGTTTTCCTGCAGTCTTGTTGGTGGGACTTGGGTACAAAGAGTGAGTTTAGTGTTGGATTTAACCAGAGTTGTGGTTTTCTTAAGCAAGGACAAAGAAGGAAGAGGGGCAAGACAGATGAGGATACAAGATATCTTTATGCCCAGAGTTCTATAATTTTTTCAGTGATTGCCTTGCTGGAGTACTTTCATTCGCTATAGTAGACAATTTGTGGGCTTTCAAAGTGGAATGTCCTGCTTTTTAGTTCTAGGAAATTCTGTTGTATTATTTCTTTCATATTTATCCCCGCCACTTTCTCTTTATCACTTTCTGAAACTCCTACTAGTTGGATTTTAGACCTCTAATTTTCTTATCTTTTCTCATGCATTTCCTTCTCTGCCTTGTTTTATTCTACTTTGCAGGAAATTTCCTAAAGGTTAGCTTCCAACTCTTTTCATGAATTTTTCATTTTCACTATTCTTTTTATTTTCCAAGAGCTTGTTCTTGGTCACTGAATATTGCTTTTTATGTAGCCTCCTGTTTCTGCCTGATGTACACAATCAACACCCTCTCTTTATCTCTGGGGATAAATATTACATGTGCTTAAAATTCTTTTTTCCTTCACTCTCCACACTGTCTCTGTTGTCTCTGAGTTCCTTGTTTATTTTGGCTTCCATTTTTTCTTTTTAATGTATTTATTTATTTATTTTTTTTTTGGTCGTACCACACGGCTTGTGGGATCTTAGTTCCCCAGCCAGGGCCCGCGAACCCAGGCCCTCGGCGGTGAAAGCACCAAGTTTTAACCACTGGACCACCAGGGAATTCCCTTGGCTTCCATTTTAAATGTCAACAGTTTCCTTCAAGTGTCTTGTAATTTTTGATTATCTGATTGTACCTGTATATACTGGCAGGGCATGCTGATGAATGAGCTCCTTTAAGGGTGATTTGCAGGGCTGTTGAGTTAGAGAGCATCCAGTGTATCGATCCATTTCCTAAGAGAGGATTCTCGCAATATTCCATCTGGCAATATATGTCTAGCCTCCCATGTTCTGGAAGCCAAGAAGGAAAATGGGGGCAGAGAAGCTTATTAAGTTCTCCTACATCAGTTTGGCATCTCACCCCTGACCTCAGCTGTTCCTGGTGTCTAAAGGAACAATTTTGACACCAGCTGTTCCTGGTGTCAAAATTTCTAGGTAGGACTTCTGGTTTCCAGTTCCACATGTAAGGAGCTTGGAAGTCTATCCTAACAAGTGAAAAAACTGAACAGACTGAAAAATCATGCTTCTTCGATCTATAAGAGAGGGGAGGACACAGGGCCAACAGCTGCCCCCCAAGATTGGAGAGATAGGTGAATACAGGGAGTCACAGCATACCAGAGCAGAGATTCCTGGGTGGAAACAGCTGGGGAAACCAGTGCTGAGGTAGGAAAACTTGAACTGTAATTGATGAATTGCTGGAGACTCAGTGTGGACAAGTATGAGAGTTAAAATCTTGGATGGTTATGTGAGCTAGACAATTGAGGCTTGACCACTAAATATATATCTGTGTAAGACATATAAGAAATTAAAAATAATTCAATAGAGCAGCAATTCTTTATTCCTGTCTCTTCCTATTCCCCAACCCTGCAGAAAAGTAATAGCAAATTGTAGATGCTGTTTCTGTTTTCTGAGAAAGAAGGAACATCACATAGTAGCAAAGCTTCATTAATTGACCAAGAACTATATGGAGTTAAAATATTTTTATGGGAATTTTCTAGACACTTTTGGCAACTGGGTGGGGGAGGGGAAGGTGCTAGTCTCTATTTCTATGATTTTACTAAATGTTTTCTCAAAAAGCCTCTGATTTTTTCCTTGTTTGGAAAAAAGTTTATTTAATCTTTTGAAACCACTTTGTCACTGACTAGTTTTAATTTAATGTTTTTGCAATTGTGCTTCTACTGTCTTTTAAAGATTACAAAGGTGAAATTGCAAAACTGAAAATATTCCAGTTACTTTAGAAAGTTTCAGTGTAGATATTGTATATCATTATCTTCTGAATTCTTTGAGACTCTGTGAATATTTTCTTAACAGATTATAACTGATCATTATTCTAATATCTTATGCAAAGTTTTTACCATCATTTAAATATTAAAATGAGGACAGATTATAGAATGTGTCAAGCTACAGAATTGCAGTGTGGTCTACAAGAACTATGATTAATGGCTACAATATCTTTCTTTAATTCAAAGTAAGATAATTTTTTAAGGACTTCCCTGGTGGTCCAGTGGTTAAGACTCTGTGCTTCCAATGCAAGGGGTGAGGGTTTGATCCCTGGTCTGGAAACTAAGATCCCAGATGCTGCGTGGCATGGCCAAAAAAAAAAAAAGTGAAGTAAGATCGTTTTTTAACTTTTATAAGGAAATACAGTTTTTTAATTTACAGTTATAAAAACACCCTAATGAGGGTCAGAAATTGTAAAGGTCCTTTTCATATATTTGTTATGCAAAAAAAAAAAACAAAAACCCTGCTTTAAACCCAATAAAATTGTGATGCATTGACCTGTGGTAGCAAGGAGAAAGTAAACAGAGCCATGGTTAAGGGCACTAAACTTTACCATCTGAAAGACCCAAGATCAAGGTCTGCCTCTGCCTTTTATCAGCCCCATGACCTTGGGAAAGTTGCTTAACCTCTCTACAGCTCAGTCTCCTCATACCAACATGGAGATAATACATTCTTCATAGAGTTGTTAGAATTATGTTGAGATAGTGTGCATAAAGCATTTAGTACTTAACTGATAGGTACTTGGGAGTCACTCAACAAATATGAGCTGTCACAGTTAGTTTTATGGTGGGTAATTTGAACTTTTTCAGCCTGTATAATTTCTTCTTATTTTAGCAACTGTAGTTTTGTTCCTTTTCAGGGACCCAAATTCTAAAACAAAAGAATGTTATATAACATCTTGTTCTTTATTCTTATTTGTCCTCTTGTTTATTTTAAAAAACAATTCTTTCGTTTTATAAGTGTACATTCTAGTTTATCATTACTAATATTTAATCAATAATGGGGTAAATTTCTTTGACATGCATATTTTCCCATGTCAATACTTCTATGATGATAAACCATTTGGAGCCATTGTAGGATCCCACTGGGTAAGATATGAAATGGAAACAAATCACTTAATATGAAATCATTACATCACTAGGCTCATTCAAAAGTCCAAGTAAAAATTTTTTTTTAATAAATTTATTTATTTATTATTTATTTTTGGCTGTGTTGGGTCTTCGTTGCTGCACGTGGGCTTTCTCTAGTTGCAGCGTGCGGGGGCTACTCTTTGTTGCTGTGCGTGAGCTTCTCATTGCGGTGGCTTCTCTTGCTGTGGAGCATGGGCTCTAGGCGCTCGGGCTTCAGTAGTTGTGGCATGCGGGCTCAGTATTTGTGGCACTCAGGCTCAGTAGTTGTGGCTTGCGGGCTCTAGAGCACAGGCTCAGTAGTTGTGGCGCACAGGCTTAGTTGCTCTGCGGCATGTGGGATCTTCCCGGACCAGGGCTTGAACCCATGTCCCCTGCATTGGCAGGCGGATTCTTAACCACTGCGCCACCAGGGAAGTCCTAAAATGTATATATATTTTTTCATTTCCTCAATTAACCCAACTGTGATAGCTGAAACAAATAGGAGTTTATTTTTCTGACATAAAAAGTGAGCAGTTATTGTAGTGGTTCAGTGGCTTAGCAACATTAGGGCAAGTATCTCTGCAATTCTCTTGGTCTTTGTGCATAGACAAAATGACTGTGGTAGGAATCATGTCCGGGAAGAAAGGGTGATAGCTAAAGGGCATATGCGTCACCTCTGGTTCTTTCTTTCTTCCTTCTTTCCTTTCTTCCCTTCCTTCCTTTCTTCCTTCCTTTCCTTCCTTCCTTCCTTCCTTCCTTCTTTCTTTCTTCTAACTTCCTTCCCTCCTTCCTTGCTTCCTTCCTTCCTTCCTTCCTTTCTTTTATAGTTGTATAATTTACATGTAGGAAAATAAATATACCTTAAACATACCAATCAGTGAGTGTTGACGAATGTATACACAAATGTGATCAGCACACAAATCAACACATAATATTTCCATCACCCCTGAAAATTCTCTTGTGTTCCTTTTCAGGCAGTCACCTCACCCACCCCAGAGGCAACAGTAGTTCTGATTTCTATCAGTAAACCTTAGTTTTGCCATCTTGAATTCCATAAAGATGAAACCACTCAATATGTACACTTGTCAGGATATTTCATTCAACAGGTTTTTGTGATTCTCCCATAGTATATATCAAGGGATTGAACCTTTTTATTGCTGAGTAGTATACCGTTGTCTATTCCTTTTTTGTTGGGATACTGAAAGGTTTCCCAGAAACTTTCCTAATAAATGTCTACTTGCATCTCATGGGTCATATCTAATCATATGGCCACACCTTGCTATAAGGGAGGTAATGAAATTATTTGTCTTTCTAGAGACTATCATGGGAGGTTACAAAGGAGAATCAGGTTAGAAATGGCTTTTGAGTAGCCAAACAGCGACATACGCTAAAATCAATTTCACAGTTTTAAATTTTATAATGAAACTTAGGTTTCATTCTTTTTATTAAAAGTTGCTGATTATCTTATTTACATATTAGTATTTGAATGCACACATGCATATTCCAAGGTAAATATAAGTTTACATTGGAAAGGAACCAGTGAAAATCTTTAAATGGGAACTGTGAAGATACCTGCTTCACAATTAAGAAAATAATCTTAAATTACAATAATTTTTTAAAGAATGAAAAATAGACATATAAAATTGTAAAATGTTTAATTGGAATTGTTTAATATAATACTAAAAATTTATATTGTCCAAAACTGCACTGTCCAAAATAATAACCACTAGCCACATGTGGCTGTTTAAGTTAAAATGTTAAAAAATTAAAAAATCAGTCCCTCAGTTGCACTAGCCACATTTGAAGTGTGCAATAACCACATGAGGCTAGTGGCTACCATACTAGTACAGATATAGAATATTTCTTCAGTCATTGTTGAAAGTTGTATAGGATGGCACTGCTCAAGAAAGGCGGGAAAAGAACGAATAAAAATCCTTTTCCATCATTAGAATAGAATCTTAATTGATTTGGGGAACCATCAAAGAGCAGTGGGTAGTTCTACTACAGAAATATTTAGTTAATATTTAAATGAATATTAAAGCAAGGGAGGAGGAAGGGAAGGAAGGAGAGAGAGAGGGAGGGAAGGATGGGGAGAGAGAAAGAGAGGAGTGTACAATATTCATTCATTCTTTCAATAAATATTTATTGAGCACCTACCACGTGCCAGACTTTTGGGGTATAATAGTGAACAAGATAAACAAAGTCACTGTTTTGGGTACACTTGTGGCATGAGATGAGAGAGAGACATAAAATAAACAAATGATGTTAGGTAATGACAAGTACCGTGAAAAAAAATAAAGCCAGGCAAGGACAGGACATTTTTATGGGATGTTCAGAAAAGACCTTCTCTGATAAGATGATAATTGTGCAGAGATGAGAGAGAGGATTAGAAAGTGAGCTGTCTGGCTGTCTGGAG
This sequence comes from Eubalaena glacialis, assembly GCF_028564815.1. Classification (NCBI taxonomy): domain Eukaryota; kingdom Metazoa; phylum Chordata; class Mammalia; order Artiodactyla; family Balaenidae; genus Eubalaena; species Eubalaena glacialis. The sequence goes on along the minus strand of NC_083723.1, from coordinate 72,277,607 downwards.
AAAGAACATTCCAGGCAGTGGGAATAGCAAGTGCAAAGACCCTGAGTCAGGTACATGCTTGGCTTTTTGGAGAAAGACCAAGGAGGCCAATGTGGCGGGATCAGAATAAGTAAGGCAGAGAGGGTTGATGAGATCAAAGACCTAATAGCCTCATGAAGATTTTGGGTTTTACTCTGAATGATATGTAATACCATTAAAGGGTTTTGAGCAGAGGAATGAAATGATGTGACTTACATTTTATAAGGATCAGTCTGGCTACAGTGTAGAGAGTATACCAAGAGGAGGCAAGGGTAAAACAGAGAGACCAGCTATGACCTTAGCAGAAATCAAGGTAAGAGATGATGGTGGCTTGGACTAGGGTCATACTTATGGAAGGGGAACAAGTGGCAGGATTATGGATATATGTGAGCACAATTTACTATTAGACTGAATATGAGTTATGAGAGAAAGAGAAAAGACCAGGATAACTCCAAGATTATTGGTCCAAGGAACTCCTAAATTAGGATTACCATTTACTGGGATAGGGAGAACTATTGAAAGAGCAGATTTTGGATATATTTTTAAAGTTTGGCTTTGAATATATTTAAGTGTGTATTGTACATTCAAGTAGAGTTGTCAAATAAGTAATTAGATATATGAAGTTGGAGTTCAAGGGAGAGTCCAAGCTGGAATTATAAGTAGGCAGCAGATAGGTGGTATTCTAAGCAATGGCACTAGGTGAGATGACCAAAGTAGTGAGTGGAGATAGAGAAAAGATCCAAGAACTGACTTTGGGCACTGCAACATTTAGAGGTCAGGAAAGCAAGAAGGAACCAGATCTGAGCATTGGATTTGGCAATAAGCTGGCCTTAGGTGACCTTGACAAGAGCAGTTTGGGTAGAGTTGTATGGATGAAAGCCTGTTCTCTACCTCTAGCCCCCATAGCACAAAGGGTTTTGGGGAGGAACAGCTACCACTTAAGAGGACTGCAGGGAAAGCAGTGTGTTAGGGGAGAACAAGTTTCAGCAGATCAAGAAGTAAAGGAAAAGATCAGAGAAGAGGTTTTAGATATTTGGGATTTTGCTGACTACACTTGTGAGTTCTGAAGGGCACATTGGAAAGGTTCGATTTTAGAGATGAAAGAGAAATAGGGGAAGGAAGCAAAAGGTAAGGGTGTATTACAGAACATCTGAAAGTTTCTCTTGAGTTTTAGTTTTAAAAAAAAGTAAGAAAGGGGACTTCCTTGGTGGCGCAGTGATTAAGAATCCGCCTGCCGATGCAGGGGACACGAGTTTGATTCCTGATCTGGGAAGATCCCACATGCCATGGAGCACCTAAGCCCGTGCGCCACAACTACTGAGCCTGTGCTCTAGAGCCCGGGAGCCACAACTACTGAAGCCCGCGAGCCCTAGAGCCTGCATGCTGCAACTACTGAAGCCCGCGTGCTTTAGGGCCTGCCTGCCGCAACTACTGAGCCCACGTGCTGCAACTACTGAGCCCACATGCTGCAACTACTGAAGCCCACGCACCTAGAGCCTGTGCTCCACAACAAGAGAAGCCACCGCAATGAGAAGCCCGCGCACCACAACGAAGAGTAGCCCCCACTCGCGGCAACTAGAGAAAGCCCGCGTGCAGCAACGAAGACCCAACACAGCCAAAAATAAATAAAACTTTTTTAAAAAGTAAGAAAGAATGTGGAGAATTGAACCCATTAATTCAATTGTTTGTTCTGCTCAAGTCTTCTGGATTATTGCATAAATTCTCCTGTTTAGGTTGTACTGTGCAGATATAACTTTCATAAACTATCAAAGATAAGCATATGAGATTACAGAGAAGAAATCAAAACTGTATACAGTGATTGTTTACTTTCTGTAGTTCTTAGGGACTGCTACATGACTGCTATAATAATTTTTTTATATAAATTTATTTATTTTTGGCTGCATTGGGTCTTCGTTGCTGCGCGCGGGCTTTCTCTAGTTGCCGCGTGCGGCGGTGGTGGGGGGGTGGCTACTCTTCGTTGCGCTGTGTGGGCTTCTCATTGCAGTGGCTTCTCTTGTTGCGGAGCACGGGCTCTAGGCGTGCACGCGTCAGTAGTTGTGGCACGCGGGCTCTACAGTACAGGCTCAGTAGTTGTGGCCACAGGCTTAGTTGCTCCGTGGCATGTGGGATCTTCCCAGACCAGGGCTCGAACCCGTGTCCCCTGCATTGGCAGGCGGATTCTTAACCACTGCGCCACCAGGGAAGTCCCTGCTATAATAATTTGGATTAAAATATATGGAACAGAAATTGTCACAAGAAAATTTATTGAAAACTAACTCATGTTTTTCATTAACTAAACAGGTAATTGGAAGAAAAATAATCATGAAAATTACAGCAATACTGATACAAGAGTGCATGATCCATTTCCATATATCTTCACATGTAATCCATTTTTTTAAAGATGGATTGGTCAGTCTATGCTGGATTGAATTTCATTGACATGTAAATCCACATTTCCTATTGTATAAGAATGCAAAGCTAATCAGATGTACATACCAAAAGTAAGGACAAATTTTGTGAAATCATTACTTATACCAATATATAGAGCATATCATGCTACATTTATACAAATGAGTTGTATATCTTACATTACTAGTTTTTTAGGGCTATTCAGGTAATGGGTACCCTTATAATTAAAATGAAAATCAAATATTTATTGGCAATATGCTCAACCAAAGACTTTACAGCCAATGAATAGCATGCATTAAAAATGCTGTTTTTGTATATAAGGGCTGGGTAATGAAAATGTTTGATGGTGATCTCCTCTAACAGCCAATACAAATGCCTTTTGAGTTATAAAATGCATTCTATGAACCCCTTTATTAGTTTTTCACTTATAAGGACATGTGCTTTGCCAACGTGGTATGTTTGAAATGGTGTCTGAGTATAGTTTTAATTTGCATTTTTCTCATTATGAGCTAGGTCCAGGATTTTTTGATCCATTAAAGTACTTTTTTTAATGTTAATGCATTAACAGTTCTTTTTCTGTGACCTGTTAATATCTTTTGTCAATTTTTCAAACCTAGATTATTTAAAGATGAGCTTCCCCTATTAGAATTTTATCATATATACATTTCCCCAAATTTAAATCCTACAGCAAAGACTATAATTTAAGTGGTATAAAAGAAATGATAATTTTATATCTGTGTTGGTATGTATTTGGCAAATCATTACTTATAGAACAGGAGCTGTCTTAGTCTGTTTGGCCTGCTATAACAGAATACCATAAACTGGGTGGTTTATAATCAACAGGAATTTATTTCTCACAGTACTGGAGGCTTGAAGTCTGAGATCAGTTCTGGCTTGCAGATTGCCAGCTTCTCATTGTATCCTTACAAGCCAGAAAGGTGAAGGAGCTCTCTGGGATCTCTTTTATAAGGGCACTAATCCCATTCATGAGGGCCCTGCCCTCAAGACGTAATCACCTACAAAAGGCCCTACCTTCTAACACCATCACAACAGAGGTTCAGATTTCCATATACGGCACAGGGAGATCAGCTCGGTGCTTTGTGACTACCTAGAGGGGTGGCATAGGGAGGATGGGAGGGAGATGCAAGAGGGAGGAGATATGGGGATATATATGTATATGTATAGCTGATTCACTTTGTTATAAAGCAGAAACTAACACACCATTGTAAAGCAAATACTCCAATAAAGATGTTAAAAAAAAAAAAGAGATTTCCAGATATAGGGACTTCCCTGGTGGTCCTGTGGGTAAGACTCCGCTCTCCCAATGCAGGGGGCCTGGCTGGGTTTGGGGCCCGGCCGGGTTTGATCCCCGGTTGGGGAGCTAGATCCCACATGCACGCCACAACTGAAGATCCCGCATGCTGCAACTAGGACCCGGTGCAGCCAAAATAAATAAATAAATAAATATTTTTTAAAAAGAAAGATTTCCACATGTGAATTTTGGGGGTCACAAACATTCAGTGTATAGCACTAGCCTCGTCCTCAGACCACCTGCATTACCGTCACATGGGCTGCTTGTTAAATGTACAGATTCCTGGATCCTTTCAGTTCTTCTCAGACCTTCTGGCCTAGGAAATTTACATTTCTAATAAACACTCCATGTAATTCATATGCACTTTAAAGTTTGAGAACCACTGTTGGAGACAGTATGAAATCAAGAAATTAACAAATATAATCTGGACATTAACAAAATATGAAGTTTTTTTTAAAGCTACTATGGAAATATTTAAAGATAAAAGTTAAGTCACTCCTATAAAGGAAAATCAGCAAACTTTACAACTCTAAATCATATACGTAGACTTTGAGATTCTATATTTTAGATTAGTAATTTAGGATATTTTCTTTCAAAAAGTGGTACTATGTCATATCTCAGTTTATTTGTCAATATAGATGTCAGATTCGATTCCTTCTAACACATTAGCTCTTTCAAACCTTTAGATAGCCTTTATTAAATCATTGCTGCAGAGTTCCAAATGATATTCCAGTCACTGGTAGAAACAGAAGTTTGTGATGATTACTGGTTGACAGCTTATTCCAAGAGACTCTCTAGTAAAGTTTTATAGACTGCTACACACACATACCTACACACATACACACACACACACACGGGTATATAAACATATTCAGAATTACCTTACATACCTTCACAATGGTAAGTTCTAGTCCTGGTTTCTTGGGTGAATAGAAATTTATGTGAAGATGTATATATTAATTCTGGGTATGTAGAAAGCATTCAAATATTTCATATTATTTTGCCCTTTTTTTAAAGTGGCATGCAGTTTACATAAGATCTATTTGTTAGGCTTTATAAGGTGCAAAGAAAAGTTATACTCCGTTTATCTTTGGCAATGGAGGTTTTGTGCAAGGACATACTGGGATGTAGATTGCCCAGGACAGTATCTTCTGAGTCATAGAGTTACTCCAGAACTTCCAAGACTGAGAAGTATATCAAGTATCGTGGAAAATTGGAATCATGCCTAAATTCTCTTAGTTCACAAGGCATCTGACTTTCCAAGAGGGAGACAGTGTGATTAGGTCCATATATCACCATTCAAAATGAGTGCTGAAATTGGTTAGAATTTTATGCCACACTAACTCACAGGAGGTCAGCCTCCTTTGTGTGCAGTCTTTTTAGAGGTCTAAACATTTGTAGCCCAGGATAAACAAAGCTGGTTTCACTCAAATCCAGCACAAGCCATAGCAAATCAGGGCAGTTTCCCTAAGAAGGGCACTGTAAGTGTAGAGGGTATTTAACATTTCACAGACTCTTGGCTGAAACAGAAGAGACACTGAAAGATTATTTGAAATTTCCTTTCATATTTAAACTAAGTGTACCTTGACTCTAAAAACTACATGGACCCTTGATACAACTCCTTTAGAAACTCATTTAGATTATATTCTATGACTACTTGGTGGCATGAAAATCCTTGAAGATCTAAAGTTAGTATATATTCTCTTCAGTAATCAATGGCAATATCTTGGATTACAGGCATATAATTCCATCTTGATAGAAGTAACACCTCAGATTTCTCTAACACTTCATTAGGTTCATTAGGCCACTTTAAACAAGTTCTAATTTCATAAGTCATAATCTTTTGAAACCTTAAAATTTAACCCAAAAAATCATAAGTTTTATTTAATACATTCTTTTTTTTTTTTTAATTTATTTTTGGCTGCATTGGGTCTCTTTGTAGCTGCACACAGGCTTTCTCTAGTTGCAGTGAGCGGGGGCTACTCTTCGTTGCAGTGTGCGTGCTTCTCATTGCAGTGGTTTCTCTTGTCGCTGAGCATGGGTTCTAGGTGTGCGGGCTTCAGAAGCTGTGGCATGTGGGCTCAGTAGTTGTGGCTCACGGGCTCTAGAGCACAGGCTCAGTAGTTGTGGTGAACGGGCTTAGTTGGTTTGCAGCATGTGGGATCTTCCCGGACCAGGGATCAAACCCATGTCTCCTGCTTTGGCAGGTGGATTCTTAACCACTGCGCCACCAGGGAAGTCCTATTTAATACATTCTGTAAGCATGTATTTATTCCTTTCAAACTCAAGTACTGATTTCATTTGGAGAAGCAGCTTAACACAATGGAGTAAGGCTTAAATTAAGGGGTCTGGGACTAGTTCTGGGTAAGACTTTTGCTACCTAACCATGGAAAGTTGGGTAAGTCATTTAATCTCTTAATCTTTCAGTTTCTCATTCTATAAAATGTAAAAGATACACCACTATGCTCCCTCCTATTTTCTTTTTATATACTCTCACCTCTATTTATAAGTAAAAATAATCATTTTTGGTTTTAGGATTTAATGTCTCCTTTTTCTTCATCTTAACCCTAATTACAAAAGGTACTAGTTACATTTGAAAAATAAAAAATAAGCTCAATTGTATGTCCCATAAATATCTGTCTTGTGATGACTCTGATATTGTATATGGATTTCTGGCATTGTGTAAATGTGATTTAGCAATTGCTTCATGGGGAGCCCAGTGAGCACCTGACTAGAGTGGGAAGTTGGGAAGCAGGGGGAGTTGGAGTTAGGACTACATAGTAAAACTAGGGCAGATTATGGAGGGCTTTGAATGATAGATTTAGGAATTTGAAATTCATTTTATTGGGCAGTAGGAAGTCATTTTATAATGGAATGACAGTGAAAGTTGTGTTTTAGAAAGCTAATGTGACAGACTTATAAGGACTAGAAGGTAGTGGAGAGGAATGAAACTGACATACCAGCTTGGAGTCTTCTGAAATTTTCAAAAGATAAGTTAATGGGGGTATAATCTACCATGTTGGCACTGGAAAAAGAAAAACCGGGAAGGAATCAAGACACCCTGGGAAAGAAAGCACAACAGGACATGTGCCTGATAGATATGATGGATGAGGCAGAGAGGAACACAAGATGTTTCCAAGACTTCAAGTTGAAGAGACTGGAAGAAGGTCATTAACTGAAATAGAGAATTTTGCAAGTGTTGCTACTGGATGGAAGATTTGAGCATAGTTTTAGGCAGTCTGCATGTCAAGTGATGGTAGAGAATGCTCAGTGGAAATGGTAGGTGGCAATGTCTTCTAATTAGGGAAACAAAGCCATGAAGATAGACAAAGTGGTGAAACACTGAGTGGATGATTATCTGATTTACCAAAAAAGTCATAGATGAAAGTTTCTCTGAATAATTTTGAGATAACATTTTTATTACCATAGGATCATGTATCTGGATATTCAATGTTTTGTTCTAGGCTTGGAAAAATTGAAGGGAACAATCAGTAAAATCCTTGGTATTTCTGTTTCACAATAACTGCTTTCGAAAAATGAGAAAGATGTATACCTGTTTGTAAAGAACTACTGATGAGACATTTGAGGGACTCTGACTCATTTTAAATCTGATTCATTTTTAGATGGTTTGTATAACAAAATACAGAATTCACCAGTGGGTGAGGTGCCTTAAAGAACAGGATTAAAATTCAAAAGCCTATGTACATTTTAAATATTTGTGGAGAAGGACATGATTGAATTGTATATTGATAATTTACTCAGGTAAAAACTCTAGAAAGCCACATGTTAAAGAGAAAATAAAACCAGAATTGTAAGGAGAAAATGTGTCTGCATTTAAAGGAAAATGAGGTTAATATGTCAATCATGTGGTATTGTCACTAAAATATGTGTGACACATAAATAGGAATTAAGCACATAGGAAAACCCAAGATAATTGTGGTAGGGTGAGACACATAGTTCAAATATTTAATGAAAATCACTTGGTTAACTTAAATGAATTATATAGAATTTGGCAAAGATCCAGAGAATGGCAACTGAAATGAACAAATGTATTTTAGATAGACCATATAAGAAAGGGCTAAAGAAAAATTATTTAATCCATAAGAGAAAAGGCTAATGAAAAACTGTAATGTCCCGCCTCCTGAATTTAGGAGGTATATTTTGTTCCAGACAATATAAGAGAGAAGAACCATCTTTTTCTTTATTTTTTTCTTTTTAATATAGAATCTAAGGAATTGCCTCAATTGCTGCTGCAGGTTTTGTGAAGTCAAGGTCTATTGATACATATTGGCTACTAAATGAAATGGCGGACAGGTTGTATCTGACCAATTTGTGAAAGATCGAATAACATGAAATGGCAATTACAATATACTGGGGGGAGGGACGGAGAAAGCTTCTCAGAATATGATTTGGCTACAGTTAGAGCAATCGCTTGTTTGATGATCATGATAGGTATTCTTCACAGGCCTGTTTGCTATCTTGCCAATAAGGGGCTAACGCTATTTAAACGGAAAATATAAAAAGTACTTTTAGAAATCTTTAATTCCTCTGGGGAAATAAGTATAGTGTAATATTCCATTAAGAAGGCAAGTCAGGGGGCTTCCCTGGTGGCGCAGTGGTTGAGAATCTGTCTGCCAATGCAGGGGACACGGGTTCGAGCCCTGGTCTGGGAGGATCCCACATGCCGTGGAGCAACAAGGCCCGTGAGCCACAATTGCTGAGCCTGCGCGTCTGGAGCCTGTGCTCCGCAACAAGAGAGGCCGCGATAGTGAGAGGCCCGCGCACCGCGATGAAGAGTGGCCCCCACTTGCCGCAACTAGAGAAAGCCCTCACACAGAAACGAAGACCCAACACAGCCATAAATAAATAAATAAAATTAAAAAAAAAAAAAAGGCAAGTCAACACTAAAAGAAGTGTAGCTTAATTATGAGTTTTACAGATGTCATAAACAGAATCACTAGAATGTAACTTGAATCAGGGATGACAAATCAATATCATTTCCCTTTTCAATTCTGGTCCATTGGAAGTGACTTCCAAGGGCTCTTTGTTGAGAACGATACTGATACTGCGGCAGTACTTGCACTCAGTAGGAAACAGTTAATGATTGATTTACAATGACATCCCAGGAAGCCTCCAGTGACCTTTACCTTGCTAAACCCAGTGGTCATTTCTCAGTCCTCAACTTACTTAACCTATTAGCAGCAGTTGCCACAGTTCATCACTCCCTCCTCCTTCACTTTTCTTCGCTTGGCTGCTGGTTCCTCTTACCAAGCTAGCCACTGTTCTCAGTCTCATTTGCTGATTCCTTTCACCTTCCCTCCCTCTTAGAGTGCTCCAAGACTCAGTCGTTCTATCACTTCTCTATCTAAACTTGCCCCCAAGAGCAGCACAGTCTAATAGAAAAATAATGTGAGCCAAGAATGCAAACTGCATATGTAATTTTAAATTTTCTAATAGCTACATTAAAAAAAGCAAAAATAAACTGATGAAATTCATATATATATTATTTAACCCAATACACTCCAAATATTAGCATTTCAACATATAATCAATATAAATATATTACTTTAAAAAATTGATATATTAATGAGCTATTAAATTATTTTTCTTTTTCTTTCAGGAAGCATTTTATTGTTGCTCCAAGTTTAAGAATTTTCACTGACAGAAAATCAACACTTTAAGAAAATTTCCCATATAAATCTGCTCAGCTTTTGAATCTTGGTTTTGTAGCCATATTTCTCTCCAATATAGGCAATCATTCTATCCATGATTGATAGAACAGTCTTAACCTTCAATTTCAATACTGGGCCTTGACTAAGGAAGCTCTTCAGGACCAGTTTTAATTTAGAAAGAGTGGCTTTGTCTAAAGGAGATGCAATAGTAACTATGTAATAGTTACTTTACATTAAAGGAATAACAGAGAGAATACTTTACATCAAAGGAATAACAAACTGGATATCCAAGGAACAATAAGGGATTACTTAACAACAATGAATGTACAGAAATGTTCCAGTATTGGAACATTTAATAATGTTTCCAGCATTTAATAATGGCTGCTAAATTGGTAAACTGTCTCATTTTAAGAGATGGCAATTTACAGCAAATAATTTTTAATAGAGAATTCATCCAGGAATAAAATATTCAATTGCGACTCTAATTTTAAGGTTTAACTGATAAAAAAAAGATCCTAAAAAAAGGAAATTTGTAATCCCACATAACTGATAATCCTAAATACAAATTAATTCTGGTAACAAACCAAGCATCATAAATTGCCCCTGTAAGAAGTTTTAAAACGTTTTAAATATTTCAAAAAGCACTTGTAAACCAATAGTTATATATTAAAAACAACTACCTTAACAGGGTGAAGCAGGAGACTAGAGTTTAAATCCCAGATCAGCTTCCAAATAGGAGCTTCTTTGACGAATGGAGACTTTGAAGTCAGAACTAAGTTCAAATTCCAGTTCCACACCTACCAGCCATGTGACCCTGAGCAAGTTACTCACTTTCCCTGATTCTCTATGGTAATTCTCTATGGTGGACACTCATCATTAACGTTAATGAGATATTTTAAATTATTTTGTTTTAGATACTGTCTTCAAAAGCCAATGTGTTACACTTACAGCATATTTTAGTTCAGACTAGCCATATTTCATAAGCTCAATAGCCACCTGTGGCTAATGGCTGCTGTATTGGACAGCATGGTCCTGGATGATCTCATCCAAGGCCTTAACTTAAAATGCTATCTATATGCTGATTATTCTCAAATTTATATTTGGACCTCTCTTCTGAACTCCAGACTCATATCCAGGAGTATATTTGACATCACTCCTTGGATACCTAATATGTATCTCTAATTTATCACGTTCTCCTCCAAATCTACTCTTCCCCATCTCAGTTACTGGCATCTCCATCGTTTCAGTTGCTCAGGCCAAAAACACTGGAGTCAACGTTGACTCCTCTTTTTACCTCAAACTTCATATTCGATCTACAACTCCTGTGGCACTATTAGTTCCATGTTCAAGATATATCCAGAATCTAATTCACTACCACTACCATGGTCCAAACTCCCTGTATCTCTTGTCTAGATTATTGCTGTAGCATCCAAAATGATCCCTCATAGTCCAGTCTCCTCCTAGCAGCCAGATGTCCCTTAATAACATAATCCAGATCATGTCACCCATCTGCTCAAAATTCTCCAGTGGCTCCCGATCTCACTCAGTGTAAAAGCCAGTCCTTATGACCTTCAGAACTCTACAGGATATGGCCTCCTGTTACTTCTCTGACCTCATCTCCTACTATCCTCCTCCTTGCTCACTCTACTGTAGCCATCCTTGCCTCCTGTTTTTCCTTTAACATGACAGTCAAGTCATGATCTAGCTTCAGGACCTTTAGACTTGCAATATCCTCACTTATCCCCATGGCTCACTCTCTCATCTCTTCCAATTCTCTGCTCAAATATCTTCTCAGGGAATGACCTGAATGAATGATGACATGACATGACATGAATAGCTGTCATAAGGAGGTGGCAGAGCACTAGTGCCACATACTTGCCCTTCTAACAGCACTCAACGCACAATTAACTTTCAACATTTATTGAGCACCCATTATATATAAAACAGACAAGTATGACTGGCCGCTCTTAGTAAAGGGAAACATTGAAATAATCTTATTGCTTTAGAAGGTTCTCGAACATTTTCAGCACATACTGCAACAAATGTTTCTTGAACATTTTCAGCACACACTGGAACAAACAGGTGAATTCCTTAGTCACTGAGAAAGCAGCATCTATTAACAAACAGGAATATCTTGTCAGATATTGTAGGGCTTCCTCCTCTTAGGCAATCAGAATCTACACAGTCCCTCAGTCCAGGCAGTATTTAAATCACTGCAGTATTAGAACACTTGGTTCCAGTCCTAGTTTTATTCTTAGCTTGGTAGATGACAAGCTTCTTTTATTGTCTCAATTCTTTTATTCCCATGATAAAATGTTTAATCTCATCCACTTCTCAATTCAGGTTAGGAAAATAGGACTATATACTTGGGTGTTACAAGCTGCCACAATTATGTATGCATTATGAAGTTTGAGAACAAAAAAATCTTTTAAATCTAAGAATTTCTAAATCTGGACTATTTAAAACTAGTCTTCAGTTTGTGGTAGACTTAAGATCTTTAGTTTTTTTCCTTTTTCTTTTTTTAACCCCAATTTTCACTTAACACCACTTCTATGATTTAACTGATAGCTTATTTCAGTTCACACCTGCTAGTTTTTCAGTCTAACTTAACCCAAAACAAAGGAGAAACATGATCAACCTGAGAAATCAAAAAGTGTAGTTAGTTCATACCAGGAATGGATTTGAGAGTATGATGATGGGGAGGGAAAAGGAAGTAATGAGGGAACAGATGAAAATAAAGAAAGTCATGCTAAATTTATTAAAATGGCTCAGTTCAATCCAACAAGTGTTTATTGGGTGCAAAGCATTACGCTGGTCTTTTTAGTAATGCTAAGATGAGTGAGACAGTCTGCCATTATGGAGTCAGGAGTATGAGGTGAATTAAGAAGGGCACAAGTTATTAAAATATCATGCAGAGTACATAAGGGAAATACAAGGAGAAAGAAAACTGACATTAAGGATATTTTAATATGCCAGGGACAGTCACATGTTAACTCACATATATTAACAAACCTTCCAAAACTTCCAGGTAAGCTACAGGAGGATAGGTAACTTGTTCAAGATCATTTAAGCTAGAATGTCTATATTGGCTTTGTCTTCAACCCAGGTTCCAAAGCCTAGGCTCCTTTCAGGACACCATAGCTAAGGGGAAGCTCTAAGGAGGGGTGGGAGGGGATTAAGTTAGGCTGGAGGTAACAAAGAGATCAGAAAAGCTATCCCGGACGGCGCGTGAGGTGGGCCTTAAAGATGAACCGGAGACTGGGCAGCCCCGTGGGAGGAAAAGGGAGGGGCTTTCTGCTAAGGAAGGAGTGAAGGCTACTGGCTGCTCTCCCAATACTCCGGGTTGAGCAGTCGTCCGGTACGTCCTCTCCCGGCCCCCCATCTTTTCCTTCGGGGTTTTTCAGCGTTCACCAATTTCACCTTTAGGGACCTGTGTTTTCTTTTTTCCCTTGAAATTTTAAACATCTCCATGTTTTAAAAGCGACCAGAGTCCCTTGTACGGTAGTGGGGGTCCGACCGGCGCCCCTGGCGCACCCCCTCTCTCCCACCTCAGCCAGGCCGCCACCTGGGGAGTGGCGTTAGTCCCCGGGGAAGGGGGCTCTCCCCCGCCGGATTCTCGTCTGGGGGCGCCGAGGTCAGAGGCCGGGTTGGGGCAGCCCCCGCGGCGGCGCGCGGGGTTGGCAGGGGCGGGGCAGGGCGGGACCGCGGGCGCACCTGCCCCGCGCGGCCGGGCTCGCGGCGGCTGCGCGGACAACGTCCCCCTCCCTCCCGTCCCGCCGTGTGTTTACGTGGAGACGAAGATGGCGGCGGCGGCGACGACGCTACCCGTGCGGCCGAAGACGGTCAGCCAGTGAGCGCCGAGACTAGTTCCACTCGGGCGGGGGGGAGCGCCTGGCCCAGCCCTGCTCCCTGGGCCGCGGAGCTTGCGGTCGCATCCCAGTGTGAACCGACCTTTCCTTTCTATTCCGATCCCCTGCCTGTCTTCTCCTTGCCTTCCCCGCAGAAGCTATGGAGGACGAAGAGAGACAGAAGAAGCTGGAGGCTGGCAAAGCCAAGGTAAGAGAGCTGGAGGCCGCCCGGCCTGCGCTGGGAGGCGGTGGCTGGGAAGGGTTGGGAGGGGGCCTGGGAAGCGGAGATCTTAGCAGCCCTGGTGCGCCGCCTGGGGAGGGAGGTGCTGCAGGGTCTGCGTTTTCCCCTCGCCTTCTCTCCCATTTCCAACTGAAAAAGCCTGGTTATAAGCTACCTAGCGGATACTTCCGTGATGATTGGGTGCTGTGGCTCCTTTCTCGTGAATGCCCAAGCATTAAAAATCCCTCTTTTACTGTATTGCCATAAGCTGATGTTTATTGCTTTTAAATCTCCAATGTTTCGCTTTTTTAGGGAGTTTTCTGGGTTGTGCAGGCATTGTGCTTTTCAGGGTGGGGATTTGGGGCCTTTCTTTATTCGGTAGGGAATTTGTACGCTCATCATCAGCTTGGCTTTCTTAGGTGGCACGCTGGCACTCTTGGGTGTGTGATTGGCCTGTGACAGCTGCCTCAGCCGTGGCTTGAGTGTGCCACAAGTGCCAGCTGTGAACTTCGCTTTAGGGCCGTTTTTAGAAGCATGGCTTTGTATGTTTGTGTTTGGAGGTCTTTGTCATGGCATGCGCTTTGTATTGTGTGGAATGTTAATGCAGTTTGTGAATGGAACTCCTGGGGACGCAAGGTTCCATATTCTAAGCAACACCTATAGAATTCCTGCTTTAAATAATTGGATTGTTTTATATATCTTGTTGAGTCCCAATGTGTGTATGAAAAAACCTGTAAAGCAAACAATGCAAAAGGTATTATTATTCACTGGGTTTCATGAAAAATTTGACAAAATATAAATTAAATAGAATATTTCTTTTAAAAATTACATGTTTGAGCATATTTTTTGTCTGGCCTCAAAGACTCCCTTCCTCCCTATAATGAAATTACCGTTTTTAGACTATATTTTGTCTTATTAGAGATCACTGTTAGTAATCATACTTGCACCTCAATTAAATTATAATATAGTTAACTGTTTCTTCTCTCTTCCTCACCTTCCCCTTCCTCCAAATAAACAAATAAACGAGACTGGGTCTGTGATTTCAGTAATCACTGAAGGGCCATACTGCAGAGATACAGTGGTAGATGCTTAGCACAAGTTTCTTAAATGAATATGAACATATGAACTAGCTTCATATTATCTAAGGTCAAAGCGTAAGTGCTTGTATGTTATCCGGTAGATTATTACTTTAGGATCTATACATGGGAGGAAAAGGGAATCAAGGCATCTTTAGAAGCCCAAAGTTGCTTACATTTCTGCAGTCTGAGGGTCTGAGTGTGATCTATGAATCCAAGAAAGTGGAGGTAAAGTGTGCACCTCCTTCCAAAAGCATTGAAGTTCTGTTCTAATTAGACATTTTGTTTGTCTGTTTGTTACCTGAGAATTTTTACTGTCTGCCTCCAGAAGTATCTTTCCTAAGTATATGTGAAGCAGTCCAAAAAACATAGTTTACTTTGGACAACACAGTTCATAATAGAGGATTTATTTAAATTGCTTTGATTTGGCAAAAAAGAATTCTGGTTTCTTTTTGTGTTTGTGTGTTTTTTGTCTTTCAAAATTCTGTCTATGGGGTAAAAATCTTCTCCTTTTAACATTCACTTTTATTGTAGAAGATTATTTTCTAGAATAGATCCCAATTTTTCCAGTCACAAATAAATCTGTGAGACATGTAAGGCAAGATATATTTGTTGGAGCATTGGCGACACAATATAAAAACACTGGAACAAACTTCAAAGACAATATTAGGAGAATCGTTTTCTAAACTATATTAGTGTGATGGAATATTATTCAGCCGTTAAGGTTACGAAGACTGATAGGAACATGGAAAATAGAGTGAAAACAGCATCATCAAAAATAGTGTAGACATTACTTCATTTGTATAAATGTGTGCTTTTAGATTAGGACTTAAAAACTTTGGATTGTAAGTGTAAGGTCGTTCAGCAAACCTGTATCGAACTCCTGTTTTATACCAAGAGCTGGAGATAACAGAGGTGGTGATAGTCTCTGTTTTCAAGTTGCTCAAAGTTTAGTAGGACGGACAGACACTGGGTAATAAGTAGAATGAGAGAGATGGTATAGTAGGATATTGGGCGAATTTTTTCATTTGGTAAAATGTGTTAAATGTTGCCACCTCATTTTTAAGACTGTTTTGCAAAGAAGGCTCTTGATACTGATACTAATGCAGTCTAGCATAATATCTATCAGATAGTAAGTACTCAGTAAATATTTGCTTAGTGAATGAATGAACAGAATGACTATGAGTTGTTAATGGGTGCTACTTTACTAGCATGTTGTAATTTAATAACAGCATTCCAGAATTCTCTTAATTGGAAGTCTCTTATTGCTGGCATTAGAAATCTCTTAAAATGATCATTTCTAAAACTTATTCAGATACTTGGTTCTCTAAATGTCTTTGTTCATTGGACTTAAATATTGTATTTGATAGTCTAGTTTTACAAACCACAACTTGTAAATTTTTTACTTGGTGTTTGGTAAGCTGTTCATTGAAAAACTTCCTTTCTATATATCTATAAATGATCATTTTTTAAATGACCTGTCGTGTATACAGTATAGTATACTTCATAAAATGTGTTATACCAAGCAAAATCTGCAGCGATAGAATAAATTTTGGTATATACAGCCATTAAAATAAATCTATAGAAACTTTCTCATTGGGGAAAATGCCCACAAATAATGCCAGATTAATAAAAATGTTACTGAAAAAAATGTATGTATTTATATATGAAGACACCTGAAAAAGAAATGCACCAGGATATAAATGATGGTTATCTCTGAGTGGTGGGTTATAGGCAATTTTAATTTTCTTTACACTTTTAGTATTTTCTAAATTCTCTGCAGTGTATTTCTTTTATGAACAGTAAAAATGTTTAAATGCCATTTTTAAAAACAATAAAAGCTTTTCAAATATAGTATGTTGAAGAACATGTTATATTTTATGATCATTTTACAGAAAAAGGAAAAGAGGCACAGAATAACTAGGTTTCCCAAGGGCCCTGACATTAGTGTAGTCCTGGAACTATAATTCTTATTCCAGTGCTGCTTGCATTATATAGTTGGGATTCTATATTATTAGACATTTATAGATATCCTTTCTGGCTTTGTAGTTCTTATCCTTTTTCTCTGTCAGTTCTTATTGCCACGAACGTGCTTATCTTGCCTTGCTCCATCTCCTCTGCCTCCTCCCCTAACTTGCTGTTTTAGATTTGCTGTGACTAGAGAACCCAGTAACTGAGCTTGATACAGTGGTTTGTAATAACCCAGCATTGATGGAGCCTGGTGAATGGGCTTTATGACAATTTAGTTCTTCTGCTACCTGTTGGTTTTTTCGTTTGCTGTTGGGTCCTCAGCTACTTCCTCAGTGTTGATGTAGTACGAAGCTTGACCCGTGGAGATGTGAGACATTACTGCATTAAGTAAATATTTTCAGAGCTGGGCTAACCCCCCTGCAAGGTGCTGACAGGGACGGTACTACATAGGCTGTCCTTGTGTTGATCCAAACTATTCTAACTTCACTTTAAATGACTTCATTTTTTTCCAAGTAAAATTATTTACAGTATTATGTAAAGAAAGTATTATAATATTAGCTAACAAAATTAGAGGACAGTTATGTATTTAGTATAAAATTACTTCTGCAAATTCACCTTAGGTATATTCACCTACTAATGTAGTAGAATTCAGTAAAACCAAAGTTTTTAATCAACTATTCAGCATTTTATATAATTGGCATTATTTGTTGAATAATTATTAAAAGTTTTTGCCTATTGCATTCAGTAAATACTAATCATATGATTTTTATTTGTTTAATGAGCATTTTCAGTTTGGAAAGTAGTGCCAATTGTATGCAAAAAAGGACGGTGCTCTGTGCAAGCTGTATAGTAGGTTATTGATAACAGGACTTTTCAATTACTGTTTCCACTCAGACAAAGTTAGTTATGGTGTACAATTGTTCTTTGCATATTTCAGACACAGTGCTCCACCACTAAGAAAGTTGCTCTCCATCCTTGTTTCTTTTAAACTTTCTAGATTTTAATTCTTATATGTGACGTAGCTTGCTTAGCTTTCAAAGTGGATACAGGAGTTTGATACCTTCAACATTTATTGCAACAGTGGTGCATTGTCTGTGAGTTAAAAACTAATTCATGACCTTTAGGCTTCGTTGGAAAAAAAACAAAGCAAAACATGATTTTTAGATTATGAGCTTTAAGAGAGAATATGGAGGAAAGAATGGGCAGAACAGGTTTCTTGAAGTGTATATTGAAGAAAGGTTTTTAAGGCCATTCCAAGAAATGGCAGGAACAGGGATAGAGAAGTGGTTGGGTAAAAAAGAGCCTTAAGATCCAGAGAAGAGAGATTTGGCAAGGAGGTCTGTGGTGTCCTGTCAGTGAAACTGAAAGTCGAATGAGCACATGGAAAAGAGGAAGTGAAAAAGATAGGACATATCCAAGTGACTGGAATATGACAAGATTGGGGCAAAAATTATTTTCAAACAAAACACCTCTTATTTTTATATATAAAAAAGTTTGTCGTAAAAACTAAACTGTGACCGTAAAATATTTATCTGTTATAGGCCACTGATGATTGAAATGTAAGTGAATTTCTTCTAATATGGAAGCTAAAAAAGGTTCTCATGGTAAATTGTTAAACATTAAATGATAAGGAACATTATTTATATTTATTTCTCAATTCATTTCCATTGAAATTGAAATTGGGCATCTTATTCCATTAGTTAGCATCTCTTTAAAAAGTTTAATTTGGAAAGCTTCAGAATTTTTTAAACTTTCTTTATCAACTTATAAAGGTTGTTTTGCATCTGGGGCATGGCATCTATGTGTATTTATATGCTATTTGTCGTACAAGAACAGGCACTAGGACTTTGGAGACATTTACGGGCTTATTTGTTCAACTAACAGTTTTGAACGCCTACAGCTGCAGCTATGGACTTTTACTTGGCAAGCATTTATTTAAATTATCATGAAGTCTGTGCCTTATTGTCTGTGGGAATAATCCTGTCACAGTCCATGACTCTTAGCAGGTGTTTTGAAGAATAAATGCGGTAATGATTGAGAGTTTTTTGAGTTCTTCTGGTGCTAGATATAAAGAATCAAGGTTTTTTTTTTACTTGAGGTGGAAGTCATATAAAAATTAACCATCTTAAAACAATTCAGAGGCACAACCGTTCAGCGTTGTACAACCACTTCTATCTAGTTCCGAAACTTTTTTTTTTTAATGTTTACTCTTTTTTTAAAAAAAAAAATATTTATTTATTTATTATTTATGGCTGTGTTGGGTCTTCGTTTCTGTGCGAGGGCCCTCTCCAGTTGCGGCAAGCGGGGGCCACTCTTCATCGCGGTGCGCGGGCCTCTCACTGTCGCGGCCTCTCTTGTTGTGGAGCACAGGCTCCAGACGCGCAGGCTCAGCAATTGTGGCTCACGGGCCTAGTTGCTCCGCGGCATATGGGATCTTCCCAGACCAGGGCTCGAACCCGTGTCCCCTGCATTGGCAGGCAGACTCTCAACCACTGCGCCACCAGGGAAGCCCCCAAAACATTTTTATCATCCCAGAGTAAAGCCCTGTATCCATTAAGAAGATACTCTTCATTCCCTACTTCCCCCAGCCTCTAGCAACCACCAATCTGCTTTCTGTTTCTATCGGTTTACCTATTCTACATATTTCATATAAATGTAATCATATACTGTTTGACCCTTAATGTCTGTGTTTTTTTTGTTTTTTTTTCACTTAGTGTAATGTTTTCAAGGTTCATCAGTGTTATAGTATGTATCAGTTCTTCATTTCCTTTTATGGCTGAATAATATTTTGTTGTATGTATATACCATATTTTGTTTGTTTATTCATTTAAGGGCATTTGAGTTGTTTCTACCTTATGGCTGTTGTGAATAGTGCTGCTGTGAAGATTCGTATATAGTATTTGAGTACCAGTTTTCATTTCCCTTGGGTCTATATCTAGGAGTAGAATTTCTGGATCATATGGTAATTCTATGTTTTTTGAGGAACCACCAAACTTTTTCCATAGTGCCTGTATCCATTCCCACCAGCAGTGTATGAGGGTTCTAATTTCTCCATATTCTCACCAACACTTATTGTTTTCCATTTTTTTAAGTATATTTGTTTTATTTTTATTTTTGGCCATGTTGTGTCGTCGTTGCTGCGCGTGGGCTTTCTCTAGTTGCAGCAAGCGGGGGCTACTCTTTGTTGCGGTGCATGGGCTTCTTTTTGCGGTGGCTTCTCTTGTTGCAGAGCACAAGTAGTTGCGTGGGCTTCAGTAGTTGTGGCATGTGGGCTCAGTAGTTGTGGCTCGCGGGCTCTAGAGTGCAGGTTCAGTAGTGGTGGTGCACGGGCTTAGTTGCTCCGTGGCATGTGGGATCTTCCCGGACCCAGGCTCCAACCCGTGTCCTCTGCATTGGCAGGCAGATTCTTAACCACTGCGCCAGCAGGGAAGCCCCTCTATTTTTTTAAAATTATAGCTATTCTAGTGGGTGGGAAGTGGTATCTCATTTTGCTTTTGCTCTTTAATTTCCTAATGACTAAGGATGTTGAACATCTTTTCATGTGCTTATTGGCCATTTGTCTGTCTGTTTTTGGAGAAATGTCTATTCAAGTCCTTTGCCCATTTTTTAATTCTGTTGTTACCAACTTCTTTTACGTAATGTTATTGATTATTACTATTATATTTATATTACATACATATTTATATACTGAGAGGGAGAGAGAGGGAGAAACATGCAGTCAGGCAGGTGATGGAGAGAGGTAAAGAGAGATACACATCTCCATAGGATCATCTTTCATCTTTTTTTTAGGCCTTCTGGGCTATGCCAAAGTTTAAACTGTTCCTTCCTTTGCATATGTTCCTGGTAGTTTGATTAGAGCATAATGCTAATGTTTGAATTCTGTGTGGGCCAGTGAGTCATTTCATTCCATAGCCAGTTGTTTTACAAGTGCATGCAGCTGGTTCCAGAGGCACCTATCGGGTTTTTTGCTTGACCATTACCAATCCATTTTCACTGTGGGAAAAAAAACCTAATCTTCTTTAGTAACAAAAAGACCTGCCATTTTCATATGTGAACACAATAGATCTGTACAGATGTTTTACTGGTGTAAGATACTTTTCTTGTCATGTTGACTCCCCTTTCACTTCTAGAGTTTTTGTGGTCATGGTCACCAAAATATAACTTAGGATACTTAATGCTCATCTAGGTACACTGCATAAAGCTGTGGTCGATTTGCACGTGGATTTAATGCTGTTAAAAACAGAATTGTTCCAGAAGTGGTTTTGCCTAGGTTATTTATTTAAATCTATAGATTCTTTTGTACCATGAAAAATTCCTTCATCCTCTTTGTTTCATGAACAGTGTGGTGTTTGTTTTCAGTTGCCATCAGGGTTATGATTCTTATTGTGGTTTGCTATTCACTGAGATTCTTATGTGGTCTAAAAGTTTCTCTGTAAGTCTAACTTTTTTTTCCTTTTAAGAAATCATTTCTTAAAGCCCCCAAATTTTTACTTCTTTTCTTTTAAGAGGTCATTTCTCAAAGCCCCCCAAATTATTAATTTTCACTAGTAAGAACTATACTAAACTATTCAAAATCCTAATCTATAAAGATTTGAATTTATAAATTGTATTAATTGAATAGGTTCTCTGGTTACAGAGCTCTGAAAAACTAACAGGGTATAAAGTCTAGAATCTCTTTCCTTCTTTTTCTTGATACTGAACACACAAAATTAGTAAACAAAATTCCTTGTTTACTAGGGATCATTCATTGTGGACTCTGATTAGACTGTATTTATTCCTCAAGGGTCTCACTTTTTCAAGTTGATATTGCCTTATTGTTTCCCCAGGGAAGATAGGGACAGGGACCAATTACAACTAAAAATATTAGTTCTTCAGATTTATGAAAAAGCAAGTTTAATGTATGAAAGTGTGTAAGAGGATGCAGGGGAAAGAGATGCAGGGATTTGCGATGTGCATGGGGCAGTGATCTGAGTTAATTACTA
This sequence comes from Eubalaena glacialis, assembly GCF_028564815.1. NCBI lineage: Eukaryota > Metazoa > Chordata > Mammalia > Artiodactyla > Balaenidae > Eubalaena > Eubalaena glacialis. Next base: position 72,256,099 of record NC_083723.1, on the reverse strand, counting down.
CACCATTTATGGTCTGTTCACTGTGCATGTATAAGTTGATTTCTAAAGTCAAATAAATAAGTAGATGCTCTAAAGGGCAAAGTATTAGAAAATGTGTAAAACCTGCATTAACAAATATTTGCTGGGAGTTTATATATGAAATAATAGGTTTGGGCTGAAAGTTATAGAAACTTTTCAAAGATAACTTAAAATATTGGGAATATTTTAATGTAAAACCATCTACATTTGCCAAACTGATATTTAATTTTTAATTTGTATAAATTCCTCTTCTAATGAAAATATATGTCTGAGCATTTCTACTCCCTTTAACAAGAGAACTCTCACTTTTCCATTTTAATCAATAGCAATTTTTAATAGAGTTTGAGAAAAAGAGAAGATAATAATTTGGGATTTTTTTTTTTTAGGTGAGAAGAATATAGACTAGTATAGACTAGCACTCTATCCCTAGTATTTTTTTTAATTAAAAGGGTAAAATGCAGTATAAGTAATTTTAATAGGCATCAGTGTTTTAGTCTTATGACAAAAGAGTCTATATAGGGACTTCCCTGGTGGCACAGTGGTTAAGAATCCGCCTGCCAATGCAGGGGACACGGGTTCGAGCCCTGGTCCGGGAAGATCCCACATGCTGTGGAGCAACTAAGCCCGTGCACCACAACTACTGAGCCTGCGCTCTAGAGCCCGCGAGCCACAACTACTGAGCCCATGTGCCACAACTACTGAAGCCTGCGTGCCTAGAACCCATGCTCCGCAACAAGAGAAGCCACCGCAATGAGAAGCCCACGCACTGCAACAAAGAGTAGCCCCTGCTCGCCACAACTAGAGAAAGCCTGCGCACAGCAACAAAGACCCAATGCAGCCAAAAATAAATAAATAAATTTATTTATTTAAAAAAAAAAAAGTCTATGTAGTTTTTTTTTCCTCTGTGAGTTGGATTTAAAATTTTTAATGTTTGGGACTTCCCCGGTGGCACAGTGGTTAAGAATCTGCCTGCCAATCCAGGGGACATGGGTTCGATCCCTGGTCCGGGAAGATCCCACATGCCACGGAGCAACTAAGCCCGTGCACCACCACTACTGAGCCTGCACTCTAGAGCCTGCGAGCCACAACTACTGAGCCCGTGTGCCACAACTACTGAAGCCTGTGTGCCCTAGAGCCCACGCACCACAACTACTGAGCCCACATGCTGCAACTACTGAAACCCGCATGCTCCAGGGCCCACGTGCCACAACTACTGAGCCTGCGTGCTGCAGCTACTGAAGCCTGCACGCCTAGAGCCCATGCTCCGCAACAAGAGAAGCCACTGCAATGAGAAGCCCGTGCACTGCAAGGAAGAGTAGCCCCCGCTCACCACAACTAGAGAAAGCCCACGCGCAGCAACGAAGACCCAACGCAGCCAAAAATAAATAAATAAATAATTTTAATGTTCTTGTTTTCTATTTTATGTGCCATCATATTTTTGAGGCTCAGTAGTTTATACCTATTGAGAAAGCATCTCAGTTGAAAACTAAAACCCTTTGAATTATTCTGCAGTTATCTTCCTGTATCCTGTGTACTCATAATCCAATCCCATTAATTGTTTTTTATTCAAAATTTGTCTCCTACTTAGCCTTTTTCTTCCCATTCTAACACCACAACCCAATAGGCCCACATTATCTCACCTTCCATTTGGTTTCGCTGACTCACTCTCCTTTACCTTTCAGAGCCAACCAATCACCACATTCTGCTGATTTTACCTTCTAAATATTTCTTGATTTATCGCCACTTCTGTTTCTACCTCATTGTCTTTCACTTGGACAGTGGGAAGGGTGACAGTGGAAGAAAGAAGAGTATGAATTTGTGATGATAGTAGCTACCAATTTTTGAGCACTTTCTAATGCTAGGCATTATGCTAAGCGTTTTACATTCATTTTCTTATTTAATCCTTATAACTATTCTAAGAGCTGTGGATACTGTTTCTATCCCTATTTTATAGGTGGGAAAACCAGAGAGGTTAAGTAATTTGCACAAAGTCATGGTGGCAGAATAAGGATTCAAATCCACTCTGACCCAAGAGATTGTGTTCTTAACTTCAGCCCTGCACTGGCTCTTATATCCTTGGTCACTGTTTAGGAGGTAGGATTGAGAGGCCTTGGTAATTGTTGTAAAGGGTAAGAGAGATGCTATGATCTGAATGTTCATTTCGCCCTAGAAATCATATGTAGCGATCGTACCCCCCCAAGGTGATTGTATTTAGGAGGTGGTCCCTTTGGGAAATGACGAAGTCATGAGGGCAGAGCCCTTATAAATGGGATTACTGCCCTTACAAAAGAGAGATTCCTTGCCCCCTTCCACCATGTGAGGCTATAGCAAAACGATGGCCATCTGTGAACTAGAAAGTGGGCTCTCACCAGACACCAGATCTGCTGGTTCCCTGATCTTGGACTTACAGCCTCCAGAACTGTGAGAAATAGATTTCTGATGTTTATATGCCACCCAGTCTATAATATTTTGTTATAGCAGCCCAAACAGACTAAGATAAGAGAAGACTCTAGTTTTCTGACTTGAGCAACTTAAGGGATGTAGGTGCTGGTCTCTGAGATAGGGGAACATGGACAAATTTGGGGGAAAAGAGGATTTGAGTGAAATGGGTCTCTGAGATAGGAAATGTGGGCATTTTTGGAAGGTAACATATATTTTAGTAAGATGAAGATGACTTTTGTTTTGGATACATTGAGTCGGAGGAAATCCTAGAAGAGTGGCCCAGTGTAAAACTGAATATGAGTCTGTTCCTTTAGAAGGCCATGCTAGAGATAAATATTTGGCTTAAAGATACTAGCTGACACTCTGGGAGTGGGGAGTTCACTCAAGATGGTGACTAAATGGGATGCATACTGAGAGTTGAATCCTGTGGAAACACCCATGTTTAAAAAACAGGTGGACAAGTATCTGCAAAGGATACTGGATACAAACTGTTTACAAAGCTAGGAGATGATGATGTCTGTGAGGCTAAGGGAAGAGTTTCAAGTAAGGAGGAGTGACCACTTGTCAAAAATGAGAAATCAAGCATGATGGAGACTTGAAAAGTGACCTTGAGCTTTAGCAACAGTTGGTGAGAAAGGGAAACGAAGAATTCAGATTACTGTGGGATGGAGAATGAATGTGAATCAGGAAAGAGTGGTGAATGCTACCTACTTTTTCAAAGATTTTTTTGTGAAAAGCAGTATAATAGTAGTGGTTATGAGCTTGGACTAGACGAGACAGTCTGGGATCAAATTCTGGCTCTGCAGTTTATTAGCTTTGTGACTTTAGGCAAGTTGCTTAAACTTCTCAGTACTTCTGTTTCCCATCTGGAAAATGAGAAAAATAATAGTACCTGCCTTGGGGTTGTTGTGAGGATTCAGCTAATACATATAAAGCTCTTAGAAGATTGTCAGATTATAAAAACTTTTCAAGAAGTATTAGCCATCATCATCATTATTCTCATGCTGGAAAACTAGATTGGGGAAATAGGCTGGGATCAGATAATGAGGAGCCATATGTGTTAGTTGAGACAGTATGGATTTTATCCTAAAAGTAGCCAAAAACTGTCAAAGAATGTATATTTGACATGTTTAACCTTTGAAAAGGGTTACTGTTTTCCAAAAAACATATCCCATATTCAGGTAGGTATGCTGCCACCAGGTGGCAGGTGTATGTTATTGCTATACAGATGAAGCAGTAAAACCATGAGGTTTTTTTTTTTAATATAAAATATTGACTGATTCAAATAGCTAAATGTAAGCACCCTACTTCTAGCAGGGTACTTTGTTCCCAAAAAACTGATTAGTTTAGTGAAGGAGAGAAAAAGAGGGTTATAGTAAAGATAGAGAGATATCAAAGGAAGCTAAGAGAAGTATAGTTGGGCCTCATGGGAAACTGAACAGCCATTTGGAACCAATGCCATTCTCTCTATCATCCCTTATTTCACTTTCACAATATCTGATGCTCCTCTCTTTGCAGATCAGCTTCTTTTGCTTGTACATCAGTTTGCACATGACCAAAAATTAAAGATGAATCCCCAAATTTGTTTTATTCAATGGAATTGTTTCCCACTATAGACACTTAAAAAAAAAAGAAGGGGGAGAGAAGAATTATTTAAATAGTGCAAGCAAATCAATTCATAAAGTAAGCATCTAGCTTAGTAGTTCCCAAACTTTGTTGCACATTAGAAGCCTCTGGAAAGCTTTAAACAATTTCAAAGCCTAAGTCACACTCCAACCCCAAATCAGAAAGTCTGAGGTGCGATCCAGGACTCACTATTTTTTAAAGATCCTCAATGTGCAGTAAAGTTTGGGACCCACTGACATAGCTAATTTGTGTGATTCTGCAAAACTAGGTGATTATACATCCTGAACTCTTATATGCCAGCTACTTTACTTGGTGTGCAACTAAAGAAGTAAGGATGATTTAACGTCAGAAGGAAAACTGGCTGTGCTGAATACACAAAAAAGTATTTTAGTCTGCAGCATGACTAGTAGGTTGATAGCATAAATGTACTTTATGGGTGAGTTTAGGGATATTTATATAATTATTGCATCATGCACTGATTTTCAAATCCTTCAGTAAGATTCATCTCCCCTCTATTACTTTCTGGACATCTTTTCTAACTCTTTGTTCCCTAATTCCAAGAGAAGAATCTAATCAACTGCCTCTTTTCTCATCAGACTAGACTGGGAGGAGCAGCTGGGGTGTCCTGTATGGTAGGAGCTATGAGCACTGGCCAGTTTCCTCAGCAGGAAGTTCTAAATACATACTTTAAAAATACTTAAATATGTTTTACCTGCAAAAGAATACATATAAAATATATAGATAAGAAAAATGATTTTTTAAAAACGACCTCTATGCCTATCACCCAGTTTAAGAAATATGCACATTCAAATACGTTTGAAACCTTTCCCAATCTAATCCCACCCCCTCCCTACCTAAGGTAACTGCAATTCTGAATTTTCTTTATCAGTGCCTTGCTTTTCTGTACCACATATGTTTACATAATATATTAGTTTTGCTGTTTTTGAACTTAATGGTATCATATTGTAAGCAGTATTTAATGATTTTCTTTTTGTTCAGTATTATGTAAAGATGTTCACACCTGCATACTATTCCATTATAGGAATTTACCTCATTTAGCATTCTCATATCAATGAGCATTTGGGTTGTTTCCAGTTTTTCTGTTACAAACACTGGTGCTGTGTTAACTTTTGCCCATTTTCCGATGCATATGCCAAGGGCCTAGAGGTGTGCAGAGATCATAATCCCATGGCCCCTCAGTCCTCGGGGAGTAGTGTGTGTGTTGTGGAATGAGATAGGAAGAGGAAGCGAAACCAAAGCCAACTGATATTTATGTGTTTATTATACACCCAGTTTCATCACAAATGATCTCTGACAGATCATTGGAGCTGTTGATGGGCACTGGATATCTGACAGGATGGGCCATTGAAGTGACCAGATACAGCAGTTCTTTTATTTTTTAAGTCAATATTTCCTGCAAAAAAAAAAATGCGTATAAGAGAGAATAATATTCTATTACCTGTGGCTTATAAATGAACAAACCTCAGATGATAAGCTGGCATGTATTTATGCTGCTGAGGGTGATAGCATCTGTTACAAATATACCTTGTTTTAGGGATTCTCCTTTACATGAACTGCTACTTATTTGTTTATTTTTGATGAGATTAAGCTTTATACTATGCAGAAACTAGATAAGGTTGGGGCAAAGTGCCATTGTTCTCACCGTTCAGTGTTAGCAGTAAATGAGGTGACAGTGAAATGAAACAGAAGTTGGTGGCATCTGAACAGTGAGGTGTAATAATCTGTCACTGTTAGCAGTTATGCTTATGGGATGTCTGGAGAGGGTGTCTGGAGAGGCTGATGAAAGAGGCCAGGCCCCAGGACAGCGTAATTCCTGGGACTTCTGCCTTACTTCTGTCTTTTGGGATGAGATTTTTGGTAGATGTATAGTTGTATTATAGTCTTTTAAAAATAGTGATATTAACATATGGGCCCATAGTTGTTTTAGTGAATATTCTTTACAGATCTTTGGGGGAGGGAGGGAGGCAGTGAAAATCTTTCAAAAAAGAAAACAATTACCCATAGTCTCATAACCTACAAGTAATCACTATTAACAGTTTGTTCATTCTTTGTTTCTATGTATATTTTAAGCTTAGCTTGAATCATACTCTGCATGCAGTTTTGGCCTCTTTTCTCCCCCAGCTTTATGTTGAGAGCATTTTCCCACATTAAATTTTTTTGGAAAACATTATCTTTGACAGGTACATAATATTACATTGTATGGTTGTACAGTAATGTAACCATGGACCTGATTTATCATTTTAGTTGTTTTTTTAGAAACTATACAGGTATTTTGAAGTTCTGAGGAATAAGCCTAAAATTATTGCTTATGGTTCCTCTTTTCTGTAAAAAAGAAAAAATTATCTTTTTTTTCACTCAACAAATTTTTATTGAGAACCTATATGTAGGCACTATTTGAGACTTAAGAGTATTACATAGGCTTTGATTTTGATTAAAAATCCCTGCCCTCCTGGAGCTTATCTTCTGGTTATTTGTTCTGTAACAATAATTTGACTTCATATACTTCTTATAGTAACATGAGCCTAAAACAGTATTTTGATAATTTTATATACTTAGAAGTGATTTGTTCTAAACACTATAATGTAATCATTCTACTTTTTATTCTATATCTTTTTTCATTTGGGATCATTTAGTAATAGATACTGTTTATTGAACTGTTTTTTCAAGCAACAGTTAAAAAGAAACTTTTTTATAATGTAGAATTCTAGTTTTTCTTCTACATAATTAAGTGAGAGTACGGGGAAGTAAAAGGGAAAGGAACAGTTGAAAAAAACTTTTCCAATTTAGGCATTGAAAGCTGGAAGAAATTTTATTGATTGATTGGCATATAGTTGATCTACAATATTATATTAGTTTCAAGTGTACAACATAGAGATTTAATATTTTTATAGGTTATATTCCATTTAAAGTTATTATAAAATATAGGCTATATTCCCTGTGCTGTACAGTATATCCTTGTACCTTACTTATAATATTTTATACATAGTAGTTTGTACCTCTTAATCCCCTACCACTGTATCTTGCCCCTTGCCCCACTGGTAACCACTAGTTTGTTCTCTATATCTGAGTCTGTTTCTGTTTTGTTATATTCATTTGTTTGTTCTGTTTTTTGGATTCCACATATAAGTGAAAACATACAGTATTTGTCTTTCTCTGTCTGACTTATTTCAGTAAGCATAAAACCCTCTGGTCCATCCATGTTGATACAAATGGCAGAAGTTCATTCTTTTTTATGGCTGAGTAATATTCCATTGTATATATACCACATTTTCTTTATCCATTCATCTGTTGATGGACACTTAGGTTGCTTCCATATGTTGGCTATTGTAAATAATGCTACTGTGAACATTGGGGTGCATGTATCTTTTTGGATTAGTGTTTTTGTTTTCTTAGGATATATCACCTAGGAGTGGACTTGCTGCATCATATGGTAAAACTGAAAGAAGTTTTAAGAGATCCTTCTAATCCTCCTCTTCACTGTACAGTTGAAAAAACTGAGTTCTCTTAAGGTTAAGTGGCTTGTCCAGTGTCACATAGCTAGCTTATTAGAGTCTCTGTAAACACAGCAGTCCAGTACTCTAATATATGTAATCCATATTCTTTTTGAAACATTATTTTCGCTCAAAAAATAGTTGGGCCTACTATGTGCCAGACAATGAAATGTGTTAAAATTTGCAAAATTAAGGTAACTTTTTCAGTTCCAGAATCTGTTTTCTTCTTAGACATGAAAGTGTTCCAAAACTTTAAGAAAAATTCTGCATTGATTGAGGTTGTAGGATATAAATAAGACTGCTGGCTCCATAAGGTAAAGTCCTGTGGTCTTTTCCATATCTGATTTCCTCGGGTCTATTTGGCACTGTTATTTTCCAACAGTTTGTATTCTGTCATATCGTTGGAAAATATTCTTCAGGGCATCTTTAAAGTGTTGCTTTTGTCTTCTTTGTTTTCAGTTGCCCTACTTCAGCTCTACATACAAATTGTGTTTGGGTCAACTGTGTTATTCTTCTGTGTTTTCATAGTTAGGTCCCTGAAGTTTTGTTATAATAGCTTGTACAGCATTCTTGTTCAGCATTCATTAAGGAATATCACAAAGGTAAAGGCTGCACGGACAGGTACAAATAGTTACATAATTAGAATTAATTAGGATTTCTTAAATTTTCTACAGTAAAAACATAGCTGCTTATAGCTGCTTTTGAAGACTAGAGAAAGTAGATAACATTTTTTAAATATTTTATAATTTCTTGGTGTATGTGTGTGTTGTGTGTGTGTGTTTTCCCTAGTGTTGTCAAAAAAGTATTTGTTTTGGTGATTTCATTTGTTCATGCCCTTAAACTTCGTGTTCTAGATTTAATGTTAGTGTTTTTAAGTTTAATGACAAATGAAGGAAAAGAGCTCAGAATGCATGGAATGCAAATTGGTATAATGGAAAGAATACTGGATTTCGAGTCAGATGTTCTTGTTCTATTTTGCTACTTTTGGGCAAGTAACTCATATTTGTCTTCAAATCTCAGCTTCCACATTCTTTTCTCAATATTTCATGACTTCTCCCTTACATTCCCATTCAAATTAAGTCTTTCTGTTTTAGACTTTCTTTAGTACCTATACTTTTTCTTCAAAGCACATTTTGTCTCTTGAAATGATATATTTCTGTATTTGTCCATATTTGTTTAATTTTTTTCTGTCTACCTGGATTACAATTCAGAGGAGTAGGGTTTGTATCTGTTTCATTACTACCTACCCTGCACAGGGCAGACACATGGTAATTTATTCCATAAGCTCAATATTTATTCCATAAACACAATAAATATTTTTTAAATAAATGAACTACTCACTACTGTCTGTCATATGCCAAGTTACTTCCTTCACAGCTATAAAACTCTACAACCACACCTCTTACAGAAAGCCTTTTTTGAGAAAATCAGGACAAGAGAAGTTCCCATACTACCTCCTTAAAGATACATAGGACTGTTGAGTTTACAAAATTGTACACTAACTTTTACCTTGTTTCTCACAACTCAATGAAATATTAGGCTGGCCTAGACTAAAAGATCCTACTGTTAAGACCGTGTATTTTGACTCATGTCTAGCTTTGTGCCTGGCACATAAACACCTGATGAACTCTCAAGAAACAAAACAGATTCCGGTTAGTGCTTTTATTGAAGTGACATTATAAAAACTTGGCATTTTTTTTACAGCATTAAAAAAATTCCCTGTTTTATTGAGAGTGATCATTTATAAATAAATTTTGAGTTTATGGAATAAATTATTGGTCATTTTTATTTAATTATTTATTCGTGTTCTGGTCAGGGTAAGACATTTGCTTGAGATCTGAATTAGTTTTGAAAGACAAGTGTATATGGACATGATATCTTTCCAGTAAATCTTGCAGCTATTTCCGTGCCTGCATATGTTAACATTTTTATAATTGGCTTCCAAATGACAAACACAGATGTCTGTAGTCTGAATTTCCAGCATGTTTTAGAATAAATGTTTTTCCAGTAATTTAAAGTGTACCATTGCAGTATCAAATGATTAGCTAATTGAATAGAGTTTCTGATTTTTGCTTATCTGCCAGCTTGCCATTTTTCAGATTTAAAATAAAAATAGATAGCTATTTATGATGTGATTTATGATGTGATCTTGTTCCCTTTCTCATGTTTTTACAAAACAGAACTCTTCCTAAAAAGCTATTATGGGCATTGTTTTTCTGAGAATTTAATTTTGTCATTTGTTTAGTTTTTCTGTTTATTTGTTTTGCCTAGTGGGGTAGAGAGATTATGGTGAGAGGGAATATTTTATATTTTAATTCATTTAATTGCCACTTTGAATTCTGAGACCATGGAACTTTTTTAGATAGTGGGATTAGATATGCCAGTTTATCATCTTAGTTCTTAGGTTCTGTGGAACAGTGCTTAAAATTATTGCTTAATGTTAACTTTTCTATAAAAGGTACATTATCTTTTTTTCACTCATCATGTATTTATTGAGTACTGTTCTAGATTTTGAATATATAGCAGTGAACAAAAGTTCTTACGTTCATGGAGTTTACCTTCTGGTTAATTGTTCTGAAAAAATAATATGACTTCATATAATCAATAACATAGGCCTGAAACAATGTCTTGGTAATTTTATGTCCTTAGAAGTGATTAGTTCTAAACACTGTAATAGAACTATTCTCCTTTTTTATTTTTATTTTTTATAGCTGCGTTGGGTCTTCTTTGCTGCGCGCGGGCTTTCTGTAGTTGTGGCGAGCAGGGGCTACTCTTCACTGTGGTGTGTGGGCTTCTCATTGCAGTGCCTTCTCTTGTTGCAGAGCACAGGCTCTAGGCGTGCGGGCTTCAGTAGTTGTGGCACACAGGCTTAGTAGTTGTGGCGCACAGGCTTAGTTGCTCTGCGGCATGTGGGATCTTCCTGGACCGGGGCTCGAACCCTTGTCCCCTGCATTGTCAGGCGGTTTCTTAACCACTGCGCCACCAGGGAAGTCCCTATTCTACTTTTTATTCCATATCTATTATTAACCTTTCATTGGGTTCATTTAATAATGGATACTGTTGTCTCAGGCAGCGGGTTTTTTGTTTGTTTTTTTAAAATTTTCTCTTTTGTTATGTATTTGTACATCTAAATAAATATTAAATATAAATTATATATCCTAACAGAGTTGGAATTTTAAACAAAATCTTCATTATTGTCCTGATATCCTCTGCTGTCTGAATATATTTTTAAATCTTAAGAATGTCATTAGCATATTTTTGCTTTTACATTCTTTCTGAGGGATCGTTTTAAAATGATGTCCCTAGACTTTTGATTCTATTTACAGATAATATATAATAGTGTTTCAGTTGGTTTATTTTTAAGAATGAATTTGCTCTCCAAAGTAGTTTAAATGCATTCCAGCAGCTTAATAATGTACAAATAGAGGCAACTGGTCTTGCATCTGTTCCTTAAGCAGATAGTAGAATAACCGACTAGTTGCTGATCAACTGGGGAAGAAACTTAAATGTGATATATTTTTATATTGCAGGGTCAGTGATTAGATATTTCTGACTTATTAATTAGACACATTTGTTAAATAAACAGTACATATCTGTAAACTTTTCTTCATTTACAGCAGACATATGCTGTATGTTTTTCTATAGATTCTAGTATTTGTCACATTTTGATAGTTAATGATATCAACATCATCAAGATTGCTTTAATCCTTTATATCATAAGACATTTACTGGCCATCTTTGTAATTGGTCTAATTTATATATTAATATGTTTGTATATTTCCTCTATTTCCTCTTTTTAAGGCACAGAGGGCTTACACCTGTTCTTATGCTTTTGTTTCTTTCAGAATGACTGAGTTCAAATTAAATTTAGGAATTGGTAGTTAATAGTTGCTTCATATAAAATTTGGAAAATTTATGCACCAAAAAGGAAATTTCAAGTGAGCATAAGGAAAAATACCTGTAATCCCAAATCCAGAGACAGACCAAAGTTGTTATGGTTATATTCTTCCAGAATGTATCCATGCCTATGTGTATAATGTTATTAAAATTTAAGATAGGTATAATTGTTGAAGGCTGTGAGCCTGAGGCCTGCCTTATCTTTGTTAAAAGAGATGCACTTAATTTTCCTTTTACTAAAAAAGGTTATGTTGCAATATTATACCTAATGCTGTATATAAACATTTACTATTAATAATGGTTTACATTAATACTTTTAATATTAATAATGGTTTGCATTAGTATTATTTTAATTGAATTAATCTAGTATTGCCCAAAATATGTTATCCATACTTCTGATATAGGTAATGATGAGATATTTTAGGTGATACCCGATCCAGTATTAAATAACAGTGGATAGTATTGTAAAAAAAAAAGTTACTATTTTTCCAGGTTTCTTTAACCAGGTTTCTTAGAAGCCAAAAGTCTGATACTCATAGATCCTTAGCACCCTTCTAACACTTGCCTGTTTCTCTTAGAACCTTCAGCAAAATATCTAGCTAAAATTTTAATAATACAGTTTTATTTTTCATTGTATTCATTTTTGTTTTTATTTTTTTAAAAATGACAAGTGATACTGTCTTTTAATTTATGTCAAGGATAGAAAGTATCCTTTTAAAATAAATTTAAATAAGAAAAGTACACTAGTTAAAACATATTAAGTAACTGGTAAGTTTAGGTGACACTAGGATATGGCAAAAATCCTGATGATGGTATGCAAATGATTAAGGGCTAGGAGGCTCTACTGTTTGATACTGAAAATATTTATAATTTTTCCCATTATAAACAAGTCTGCAATGATCATTTGTATAGCTAAAGCTTTTTGCATGAAATAATTACATTTACTAATATAAGTAAGTGGAAGTCGCAGAAATTCCACAAAGCAAATGCATTTAGAGCTCCTATGTTTTCATATAATCTCATATCCGGAGATTATACTCTCACTAAACAGTGAATGAGAATGCCTGTTTTTTATTCTACCCAACTCTGGGCTAATTTTTTTTCTTTAGACATGATATTTTCAGTTCTTCTCAACATTTGAACAGCATTCATTCAGAAATACCTAGTTTCTTTGCAATTCAGTAGTCATTCTTGTGTTAAACATAGTAACCGTTGTCCATTATTTTGTCATCATTTTAGTGATGGGTTGATCTTTTAAAGAAAGTGACTCCAAATCTACTTTTTTCTTAGTGCTGATAAAGAAAAATTATCTTTGACAATAACGATGATTTTTTTTTCTGTAGCTTGCCCAGTTTCGACAAAGGAAAGCTCAATCTGATGGACAGAATCCTAAGAAGCAGAAAAAAAAGAGGAAAACTTCAAGTAGTAAACATGACATGTCAGCATACCATGCTGTGAATATTGAGCAATCACACAGTGATGAGATGTGCACAAATAGTTCTCAGAGATCAGGATCAGCTGTGACTCCTGAATCCACAATAATGAGAGCTCTACACAGTGGAGAAATAATTAAACATGACCAGGTCTTCTCTGTTGAAGTAAGTATTCATCCAGATTTTTAAATACTAGCATTCTAAGTGTAAAGTTGTTGTAATGACAACACTCATTAGCACCCTATGCGATTTTTTGTGAGCTTGATTTAACAAACACTTATTGAGCAGCTGTATTACACCAAAGATTGAGCACCAAGGATACAAAGATAAATATGACAGTCTCTATCCTTGAAAGTCACTCTAGTGAGGAAGGTGGATGTAAGATAGGCTGTGTACCTTGATTAGAGCCATGCTAGCAACAATGCACATGGTGCCCTAAAGTACCATGATTTGGGGGAATGCCCAAATCAGTCTTACGTGTGTTATTTGGGAAAGTTTCCAGGAAGAGGTAATAGAACCAAGTCTTGAGGTGTAAGTTAGAGTTAGCTAGAGACAAAGAAGTAGGGCAGACAATCTCCATGCTGAAGAATCAGCGTTCTCAAAGACATGAAACAGTGTGATGTGATTTGGAAACCTTAAGTAGTTTAGTTTTAAATGGATCTCAAAGTGATCAGGATAAGATGGTGGTAATGGTGAACAGAGGGAGGCTGTACTTGGCCCATAGAAAGTTTTCCTCAATAAATGCTAATTTTCTTCCTCCCATTAATGATGGAATTTTCAAGAATAAGGAGATGAGGGAGAAGTTAAGAGTGGATTGGGTGGTGGGTGGGATGGTGGAGCTACCAACTAAGACCAGGAGTAGAGAACGATGGGATGCTTAGGAGGAGGAGTGTTGTACAAGGCAAAAAATGATAATTTGGATTGTGCCTTGGCATATTTAGGTGGAAATAGGATTTAGATATATAGGGATTTGAGCTTTAGCCAAGAGTCAGAGATGTCATAGAGATTTGCTATTCATCATAAAAGTGGATCTTACTGAGTTTTTCCTACTTAGAGTTTTTTGAGCATTTTGGATACATAGATTAATGTTTTTCATCACCTTTGGGAAGTTTTCAGCCATTATATCTTCGAATATTCTTTCTGACCCTTTCCTCTCCTTCTGAGTCTCCATTATTCATATGTTAGTATGTTTGTTGCACAGGTCTTTGATGATCTGTTCATATTTTTTAAATTCTTTTTTCTTTTTCTCAGACTGGATAATTTCAGTTGAACTATATTGAAGTTTGCTCTGATTCTTCTTCCTCCTCAGATCTCCTGTTAAGCCCCTCTAGTGAATTTTACATTTCAGTTATTTTACTTTTAACTCCAGAATTTCTCTTTGGTTCTTTTATAAATTCTTTCTCTTTTTATATTCCCTATTTGGCGAGGCATTGTTCCTATAATTTTCTTTAGTTTTTTAGACATTATTTCCTTCATTTATTTGACTTTTTAAAAAATAGCTAATTTAAAATAGACTTTGTCTATTAATAGACTTTGTCTATTAAGTCCAATATCTATGTTTCCTCAGGGACAGTTTCTACTGACTACTGTTTTTCTTGTGTATGGGCCATACTTTCCTTTTTCTTTGTGTATTTGTAATTTTTTTAAAATTTATTTATTTATTTTTGGCTGCATTGGTCTTCTTTGCTGCAAGTGGGCTTTCTCTAGTTGCAGAGAGCAGGGGCTACTCTTCATTGTGGTGTGCAGGCTTCTCATTGCGGTGGCTTCTCTTGTTGTGTAGCACAGGCTTTAGGCACGCAGGCTTCAGTAGTTGTGGCTCGTGGGCTCTAGAGTGCAGGCTCAGTAGTTGTGGCACACGGGCTTAGTTGCTCCACGGCATTTGGGATCTTCCCGGACCAGGGCTTGAACCCGTGTCCCCTGCATTGGCGGGTGGATTCTTAACCACTGAGCCACCAGGGAAACCCTGTATTTGTAATTTTTTGTTGAAATCTAGATCTTTTGTATGATACAATATAGCAACTGTGGTGCTTGATTTGATTTGAAGATGTTTTTATTTTCATTTTCTGCCTAACAAATCAATACTTGGGCTTTCACTAGAATTTTAGCATTTCAAGTGCAGAGTGTCTTGTTCACCATTTTATCCTCAGTAGCACAGTTCTTAGTATACAATATGCATTTAATCAATAGCCATTCAAAGGAATAAGTAAGTGAGTGAACCATAAGGACTTGCATCATGCAAGTGGTTTTTTGTGGGTTTTTTTTTTTTTTTTTTTTTTGGCCACGCTGGGTCTTCATTGCTGTGCACAGACTTTCTCTAGTTGTGGCAAGTGGGGGCTACTCTTCGTTGCAGTACACAGGCTTCTCATTGTGGTGGCTTCTCTTGTTGCTGAGCACAGGCTCTAGGCGCACGGGCTTCAGTAGTTGCAGCATGCAGGCTCAATAGTTGCAGCATGCAGGCTCAGTAGTTGTGGCACACGCGGCCCAGAGTGTGCAGGCTTCAGTAGTTGCAGCGTGTGGGCTCAGTAGTTGTGGCACACAGGCTCTAGAGCACATGGGCTTCAGTAGTTGTGGTGCGCAGGCTCAGTAGTTGTGGCACATGGGCTTAGTTGCCCGTGGCATGTGGTATCTTCCCGGACCAGAGATCGGACCGATGTCCCCTGCATTGGCAGGTGGATTCTTAAACACTGGACCACCTGGGAAGTCCCATGAAAGTGTTTTAGATTTAAAAGAGGGCCACATAAGTTAGGAACCGCTGATACAGGATTTTAGAATAGGAGTAAGCTTATTTCTGTTCCTGGCATCATTACTACATCAGAGAGGAGGTTGGCTTGGAACTTGGTCTTGAGTGCTGAATAAAATTTCTGTAAGTGTAGATGAGGAAGGAGACAGTGATGATTCATGTTTGGTTTTTTTTCGGTTTTTGCTTTTTTTGTTTGTTTGGTTGGGTTTTGTTTGTTTTTTGTTTCTGTTAATTTTTTTGAGCTCATTGGACAGGTACTCTATTATCTTTCCCCATTTTGGAGGAATACTTCTCAGACGTCCATGTGTATACAGATCACATGTGGGATCTTTTTAAAATGTAGATTCTGATTCAGCAGGTCTGGGTGGGGCCCATGAATCAGCTTTTTTTTTTTTTTAATGTTTTTAAATTGAAATATAGTTGATTTACAATGTTGTGTTAGTTTCTGATGTACAACAAAGTGATTCAGTTATAAGTATATATACATATACTTATGTATATATATGCATCCATATATATGTATATATACTTATTCAGATTCTTTTCCATTATGGTTTATTACAAGATATAGAATATAGTTCCATGTGCTATACAGTAGGATCTTGTTTATCTATTTTATATATAGTAGATTGTATCTGCTAATCCCAAAGTTCTAATTTATCACTCCCTGCCTTTCCTCTTTGGTAACCATAAGTTTGTTTTCTACGTCTGTGAGTTTGTTTCTGTTTTGTAAATAAGTTCATTTGTGTCATTTTTTTGATTCCACATGTAAGTTATATCATATGATGTTTGTCTTTCTCTGTTTGACTTACTATGATAATCTCTAAGTCCATGCATGTTGCTGCATATGGCATTATTTCCTTTTTTACGGCTGAGTAGTATTCCATTGTGTATATATATATATATATATCTCATATCTTCTTTATCCATTCATCGGTCGATGGACACTTAGGTTGTTTCCGTGTCTTAGCTATTGTAAATAGTACTGCTATGAACATTGGGGTGCATGTATCTTTTCCAATTAGAGTTTTCTCCAGATATATGTCCAGGAGTGGAATTGCTGGATCATATGGTAATCATATGAGTATTATGTTGGCTGTGAGTTTGTGATAAATAACTTTTATTATGTTGAGATATGTTCTCTCTATACCAACTTTAGTAAGAGTTTTTATCATGAATGGATATTTCACAAAAATAAACTGAAAATAGATTAAAGACCTAAGTATAAGACTGGATACTGTAAAACTCTTAGAGGAAAACATAGGCAGAACACTCTTTGGCATAAATTGCAGCAATATCTTTTTCGATCTGTTTCCTAGAGTAATGGAAATAAAAAGAAAAATAAACACCTAGTTAAACCGAAAAGCTTTTGCACAGCAAAGGAAACCACAAACAAAACGAAAAGACAACGCACAGAATAGGAGAAAATATTTGCAAGTGATGTGACCGACAGTGGATTAATCTCCAAAACTTACAAACAGCTCATATGGCTTAATATCAAAAAAACAAACAACCCAATCAAAAAATGGGCAGAAGACCTATATAGACATTTCACCAAAGAAGATATACAGATGGCCAAGAGGCACATGAAAAGATGCTCAACATCGCTAATTATTAGAGAAATGCAAATCAAAACTACAGTGAGATACCACCTCACACCAGTCAGAATGGCCATCATCACAAAGTCTACAAACAATAAATGCTGGAGAGGGTGTGGAGAAAAGGGAACCCTCCTATACTGGTGGGAATATAAATTGGTATAGCCACTATGAAGAACAGTATGGAGGTTCCTTAAAAAACTAAAAATAGAGCTAACATATGATCCAGTAATCCCACTCCTGAGCATATATCTGGAGAAAACCATGGTTCAAAAGGATACATGCACCCCAGTGTTCATTGCAGCGCTGTTTACAATAGCTAAGACATGGAAACAGTCTATCCATTGACAGCTGAATGGATAAAGAAGATGTGGTACATATATACAATGGAATATTACTCAGCCATTAAGAAGAATGATGGATGGACCTAGAGTCTTTAATGCAGAGTGAAGTAAGTCAGAGAAAGACAAATATCATATGATATTGTTTATATGTGGAATCTAAAAAAATGATACAAATGAACTTACTTACAAAACAGAAACAGACTCACAGACTTAGAGAATGAATTTATGGTTACCAGGGGGAAGGGTGGGGGGAGGGATAGATTGGGAGTTTGAGATTAACATGTACACACTGCTGTATTTAAAATAGATAACCCTATTAGAATTTTTTAATGTTTCTTTATGTGTATACACAGGATAATTTTATAGATGTAAATATTATGTTTAATTGTATTCAATAACATGAACACAAAAGTGGAATGATAATAAAATAAAATAGATAACCAACAAGGACCTACTGTATAGCACAGCGAATTCTGCTTAGTAGTCTGTAATAACCTAAATGGGAAAAGAACTTGAAAAAGAATAGATACATGTGTCTATATAACTGAATCACTTTGCTGTACACCTGAAACTAACACAACATTGTTAATCAACTATACTCCAATATAAAATAAAAATTTTTTTAATTTTTAAAAAAGAATGGATGTTGAATTTTATCAAATGCTTTTTCTGCATCTATTGAGATGATCATGTGGTTTTTGTCCTTTCTTCTGTTGATGTGGTGTATCACATTGATTGATTTGCATATGTTGAACCATCCTTGTGAACCTCAGATGAATCCAGCTTAATCATGGTGTATGATCCTTTTTAATGTGTTTGTGGATTTGGTTTGCTAATATTTTGTGGAGGATTTTCTCATCTGTATTCATCAAAGATATTGTATTGTAATTTTCTTTTTTTGTGGTATCTTTGTCTGGTTTGGGTATCAAGGTGATAGTGGCTTCATACAATGACTTTGGGAGTTTTCCCTCCCCTTTAATCTTTTGGAAGAATTTGAGCAGGATTGATATAAGTTCTTCTTTGTATGTTTAGGAATCCCCCAGTGAAGCCATCCAGTTCTGGACTTTTGTTTGAAGGGAGTTTTTTAAAATTACAGATTCTGTTTCACTTCTAGTGATCAGTCTGTTCAAATTCTCTATTTCTTCTTGATTCAGTTTTGGTGGGATGTATGTTTCTAGAAACTAGTCCATTTCTTCTAGGTTGTCCAATTTGTTGGCACATAATTGTTCATAGTATTCTCTTATGTTTTTTTGTATTTCTGTCATATCAGTTGTTATTTCTCCTCTTTCATTTCTTATTTTGTTTTGGTCCTCTTTTCTTCTTGGTGATCCCTGCCAGAGGTTTGTCTATTTTGTCCTTTCAAAACACCAGCTCTTGGTTTTAGTGATTATTTCTATTGTTTTTTAAATCTCTGTTTTATTTATTTCCTCTCTGATATTTATTATTTCCTTCCTTCTGCTGACTTTAGGTTTTGCTTTTTCTTCTTCTTCTAATTCTTTTAGGTGGTAGGTTAGGTTGTTTATTTGAGAAATTTCTTGTTTTTTGAGCAAGTCCTGTGTCACTATGAACTTCCCTCTTAGGACTGCTTTTGCTGCATTTCATAGCTTTTGTATGGTTGTGTTTTCATTGTCATTTGTCTCAAGGTTTTTTTTTTTTTTTTTTTAATAAATTTATTTATTTATTTATTTATTTTTGGCTGTGTTGGGTCTTCGTTGCTGCACACGGGCTTTCTCTAGTTGCAGTGAGCGGGGGCTACTCTTCATTGCGGTGCACGGGCTTCTCATTGCAGTGGCTTCTCTTGTTGTGGAGCACAGGCTCTAGGTGCAGGTGCACGGACTTCAGTAGTTGTGGCACATGGGCTTCAGTAGTTGTGGCTCGTGGGCTCTAGAGCGCAGGCTCAGCAGTTGTGGCACACGGGCTTAGTTGCTTCGCGGCATGTGGGATCTTCCCAGGCCAGGGCTAGAACCCGTGTCCCCTGCATTGGCAGGCGGATTCTTAACCACTGCGCCACCAGGGAAGTCCTCAAGGTATATTTTAAATTTCATTGTTGAGCCATTAGTTTTTTAGTAGCATATTGTTTAGTCTCCCTGTAATCATTTTTTCTCGTTTTTCTCTCTGCAGTTGATTTCTAGTTTCATGGTGTTGTGATCAAAAAAGATGCTTGAAATAATTTCTGTCCTTTTAAATTTGTTTAGGCTTGCCATGTGTCCTAGTATGTGGTCTATCCCAGAGAATATTCCATGTGCGCTTGAAAAGAATGTAGTCTGTTTTGGGGGGATGTAATGTCCTGAAAATATCAATTAAGTCTAACTGTTCTGTTGTGTCATTTACAATCTCTGTTGCCTTATTGATTTTCTGTCTGGAAGATCTGTCCATTGATGTCAGAGGGGTGTTAAAGTCTCCTGTTATTATTATATTTCCATCAGTTTCTCCCTTTATGTCCGTTAGTATTTGTTTTATGTAGGTGCTTCTATATTGGATTCATACATGGTTCATATTTGTTGAGTGAAAAAATGAAATATCTGGGTCTCTTTTCTCACTTGTAAAATTAGATTCTTAGATTTGATGAGAGCGTGTGAACAGTGAAAGCAGTGAAAATTTAGGATTCCTCTTTGACTCTTCCTAGTACTTCTAAGCTGAGGGAAGCTTAGTAAAGCCACTCACTTCATACCCAAATCCCAGGGATGTAAGGATGAAGCAAGAATGTCTTTGAAAGTTTTTTGTAAGCTGCAACAGTGTTAATAACAACAGAGGTTGGTAATTTTCTTCAAGTTGTTGCTACTTTTCTAGCACCAAAATTTGATGATTCTTCATTTTAAAGAAATTGAACTTTTTGGAGTAACAGTTTAGGACTTTATTTTATTTAAAAGAGATGTAAACATTAGAGGGATGATATCTTATGGTGCTTTTGTCTTACAAATGATTTGTAGTGTATAAAAGACCCTGTGTGAAAGTACTTCTTGATACTTTTATATTTAGAAAACTGCCTAGTGATAAATTTTAGATATGTTATTTAACCATTGTGATTCATAATCAGAGTGGAATTTTTAAAGAATTTAATAATTTTTTACCTGTTTTTTAGTAAAATTTTTTGAGTTTTCTGTCATAAGTTACCAATAGTAATGGGCTAATAAAGTACAATATTTGGAGAGGGGACGCAGTAGAAAGGCTTTAATATAATCAGTTTTTACTTTCTGTTTTAGCCGGAAAGTGAAATTTCAACCACGGCAGATGATTATAGTTCAGAGGTAAGGATAAGTAACACTGTGATTGACATTTCATATTTTTTTGAAATTATTGTTGATTATTAGTACTTTATTACTTGCAACTCACATGCTTTATGTTTTTATAAATATAATAAGAATATAGCACAGTATGATGTAATGTAAATGACCTAGAAAACCTGAAGTTTATATTTTTCTGATATATCTTTTTTTCAGATTATTAACTAAAGTCTTAAATCTGTTTGAATAAGTTGGTCCTTAATTAGATTGAGGCCTTGTTTTAGTTTCTAGGAGAGTGTTTGAAATTGGGTTTCTAGGATACATGATATAAGGTATCCATATTTAACACAGTAAACATTTCATATTATAGGGTATTTTATTTTGCGTAATGCTTTTTACAACTGCTTGAATTCTAGTTAATTATATAAATTCATTTATTGAAATTAATATTGCAGTAGTGATTTTTAATTTAGGTGATAAAAGCTAACGTGGGCATTGGACACTTTAGGAAATACCTTCTTTATGTGTTAATAAATGTATGTCATTTTATCTTTTTCTTATTCTTTTAGATATGATTGTCATTTTTTTGGTCTAGTATTTGAGGACATGGAAAACTTTCTCACTTTGAATGGTTCAACAACTCAGTGTATTCTATAAGTTTTGATTTATTGTAGGTGTCTAATAGGAAAGAAAAAAAAATTCATATACTTAAATGAACTTATTACTGTTTCGGATTGCTAATGGGAGTGAAAACTTTTACACTTCAAAAGTTTAATGTGTTTAAAAGCTGGGAATATACTTATTAGTGATCTGGTCAGGGAAATAATTAACCAATGTTAAATAAATAAATTAGTGCCCAGTTTAGGCTATATAAATTTGCCTTTATGGGAAGTATCTCAGTTTAAAATTACAGCTTGCAATTCAGAGAATCTGCCCTTGTGACTTTAAATTTGGGGCTTAGATATGAAAACATTGCTTTTCTCTTCCATAATACCTTAATTCTTAGAGCTTGTCTTTCTTGATTGAAGTTTAAGATGGTTTGGCGCTTGAACTACTGGTGACTTTTGGGCAGCCCAGGATTCCACAAAGTGCATTTTTTTTTTTCTTTATACCAAAGTGAATTTTTTTTATAATCCAAGTGGCTACAGATCAGACCATCTAATACATGCCTGTGAAATTTGGTTAAAATTTATATTTTAAATTTTTATTGTGATACCAAGTAAATATGATGTGTTTCAAAATGAGGTACAAGTAATTTTAAATATAAGTCCTACAGATAAAAGTTAAAGCATGTTGTCCAGGGCTTCCCTGGTGGTTCAGTGGTTAAGAAGCTGTCCTGACAATGCACACGGGTTCAAGCCCAGGTCTGGGAAGATCCCATGTGTCGTGGAGCAACTAAGCCCATGTGCTACAACTACTGAGCCTGTGCCCTAGAGCCTGCGAGCCACAACTACTGAAGCCCACGTGCCTAGAGCCCATACTGTGCCACAAAGAGAAGCCACTGCAATGAGAAGCCCACGTGCTGCAACTAGAGAAAGCCTGCACGCAGCAGTGAAGACCCAATGCAGCCAAAAATAAATAAATAAATAAATAAAATTTTTTTAAAAAAGAGTAATACGAATTAAAAAAAAAACCAAAAAACATGTTGTCCATGATTCAACAATAAGAAATATATTTTACATATATATGTGTATGTAATTTTATATATTTACATATGTATTACATATATGTGTATAATTGTATACATGAATAATTGTGCACATGAGTAATATATACATATTCATACATACATATTTTTTTAAACCAAACTTTCAGGAAAAGATACTTTACTATGTGACCAGTCCTCTGATACTTTTTCTTTCTAACACTGGTCACAAAAACTCAATTTATTAGCTGATGTATAAGTTGAAAAAATTAGTGATTTAGAAGGTTATGTTGAAAGATAATTATGAATAATCTTTGACAGATTTGACCAGATTTGAATCATACTCCTTGTAATATTATCCATTTTGGGCCTAGATTCATAATGGATTATACTTTGAGAAATTTACATATTTTACTATGTGTATAGAAAATAGTATAGAATTGATAGTCTGTGAAATATTTGATGATGTCTCATCAAGATTGCTAAAATGGGGACTGCTTCAATCCATGATACTCTGGACTAGTTTTGGGTCTTTAGCTACTTGATTTAATGACATTGGACTGGTTTGACTGAGCTAGAATTTCAGGGGACTTCTAAGCCATATTCACAGTCTTAGGAGGCAGAAAAATCTTAAGTAGGTCAAATTTATAAACCAAAGAATGCACAACATGGTAAATCAACTATATTTCAATAAAAATAAATAAATAAAACAAGGAGTAAATCTCACATTGTAATACTCTTCATATTAGAACTCTTAAGGGACCTCTAAAATGAAATTCCTTTCTAGGCAACACATATAACTTCACTACAAATAACAGATTTGTGAAGTATGACAGTCTTGGCTGCTCTGGTTTGCATTTGAATATTCTTAAAATTTCAAAATTACATGGTTTTAATCATAAGACACATAATTATCTTGTATTTTTGTCTAAATATCACTGTCATTTTTCTGGTACATAGGGAAATAAGGTGATGTAAAAGAGAAGGGGCTTTGGAGCCAGAAAGTCCTATTTTCAAATTTCAGCTTCTTCGCCTCTGAGCAGGATGAATTTGGGCACATCACTTAAACTCTGAAATACAGTTTCCTTACCTGTAAAATGGGGGAAATAATATCTATATCACAGGGTAGTTTTGAGGGTTATTTGGTAATTTTAGTATGATGTTTGATATATAAAAAACAATCAACAAAGCTTGTGTTTTTTTTTTTACTGTGCTTCACTAGATGTATGCTTTTCTTCACACTAAGTTTATATGAAACAAATGAGTGATGTGAATTCTTTTAACAATTTATACTCAGAAGGATTTCAGATTCTGATTCTATGTTTAATTAGCAATTAGTTTAGAAATTTTATTTTGATAGATATGGTATGTGCTTAATGTTCTTGACTTCTGTGGCTAGTATACCCCTTGGATTAAAAAATGGATTCAGGTCTAGAAAGGATTAGTCAGATAATTTTATCCTGTGATCTCCCTAAGATCTGTTCTGTATAAAAATATATCCAATTATGTATACTAGAGAAATCAGACTAAATAAAAAATACTCTTCTTATGAATTAATTTAAATTATACATAATCTTTTCAGTTCTTGGTGAAGGGACATTTCTTATCTAGAATACCATATTTACATAAAATATTTTTATCGATACCCTTAGAGCAGGGTTATTTGGGGAAAGTTGGAAATGCTACAGGCAACATACAGGGATAAGACAAGTAAATAAATATGCTTTGCTATGTATAGAAAGATGAAATGATAGTAGGGCATACAGTCTTTTTATGGACTTCAACTGATTATTCAGAACTTCTTAACAAGTCACTTACAGGACTCACGACATTTATGAAGTAACTGGCTGGAGTTGGAGACATAGCCTATAGCCAGCCATTAAGTAACGTAAACTTAACTTTTCAACTTTGACTTGGGTTTCTTTCTTTCTTTTTTTTAACTTCACCTTATTTTCATTTTCTCCCTCCCTGTCTCAGCTTATATATTGAAGGTGTACAACATGGTGCTTGATACTTGACTTTGACTTTGAATGAATGATCTTAACCTCATTAGTTTCTTGGCTCTAATTCCAGGAGTCAGCTAGGCACAGTGAACTCCTATAATTTTTATGAACTTTATGAACTATTAGATTTTTCTTATTTTTTATTAAAACATCCATTATTAATATTTTTGTACATACTGCCAAATTAAGTATAATAAGGATAAGGTGTTAATCATAAATAAAGAGTGAGTTGTTCTTCTGTGTTTTTGAACTGATGTCCACTGAAAGGAAAAGTTTCTGTGTGAAGAACATTTTATGATTATAAAATAAGAGTCATCTTTCCTCTGATTCTTTCTGAATAGCAGTATTTTTAGGAGATGATACTTACTCTACAGAACATTTTAAAATTTAGAATGTACCTTATTTGTACTTTCCCAAATCTTCAAGTTGTCTACACAGATTGAGTAAATTATGAATTCAGAAAGACTCTATTAGTATAGCCTGAAGGTTAAATAACTTTGAAAAATGCCACAGTAAAGAACGACATTAAGAAAAGTTAAGCTTTCTTCAGTTGGAGGGGTCTGTTCATCTAATCTTCATGTTTCAAGCTGTTAATGTGCCTTCATATTATGGTTTACCAAGTATTGTGTTAAAACGCTAGTGTAAGAAGATGAGATAAATGCTCTACCTGTTAGGTATCAGTGAAGCGATTATCTAGATTAAAAAATATCATTTATTGCTAACTATTAATGATCCTAATATTCTGTTGAGTGTTTCTTTTCTAACTTTGAAATATAGTTTAGTTCTGGTGTATAATCTCTTATTACCTCTTTACATGATATTAAATTTTTAAGAACTATTAATATTGACAAGATTTTAATATTTATTGTAATAACATAATTAAGTTTTGAAAAGTCATGTAGTATTTTAAGAAGCCAATACATATGACTTGCTCAAGTGTAAAATGTGCTCAACTTAGAGAAAAGTTAAGCTGAATGTTGGCTATTTAATGTGTTAGATTCAATTATTATAAATAGATAACTAATTTATGTAAGTGATATCATCACCACTTAAAGGAATATCCTTTGCTTAATATGATATTTGAAAATATTCATAAAATCCATTTCATTATACTGTTACCCTAAAGGAAAAGTTTAGTAGATGTTTATCAAAGTGCTTCATTTCAAAATCAAGAAAAGCTAATTGAAATTTAGAATTTAATTTGAAAGTTATTGCAAGTGACTTTATTAATAATCTTAATAGAGTTAGTATTGCTGTGTTCTGATAGTTTTCACAAATTCTAGTAATGTGTTGCCATAAAGGTGAAATTTTTTTTTAACTTTAAGCTTTGTTTTTTGAAATTATCCTCGGGAAAAAAAGAAGGAATCAAACTCTGGAAAGAACTCTTAATTAGGATCTTCACTTTTTAAAGTGTTGTGATCCATATCAACCTAATCCTGATTCTAAGATATTCTATTCTATGTATTTCAACAGTAAAAACTTCATTATCTTGGATTCTGTTAACATAGAATTGTGAGAAATTAAATGTAAACAGGAATGAAGTTCACTTGTTTGCTGTTAGGGGGAAGGAAGGTATTATTGAGTAGATTAATTGATCTGAAATTAATCTCCCACCAGGTCAACCCCAGAGACATATTCTGCCAACCTCCTGCGTCCTACCACAAAATGTCTATGATAGAGACATCTGTATTCTGGAAAATCTCCACATCTGTCAGGGTTGGCATGGCTATCATAGTACCCTCAGGGAAAAGTTCTTGGGGGAGTTTTCCTCAGCTCTTGACATCTCCTACTTCTTCACCTGCTTGCCAGCCTTCAGTAGATGTACATCAGTAAACAGTTTTACTTTAAAATGAATAGGGCTTAATCAAAAAACAATTATTTAAATAATTTTAAGGCAGTGTTTTGTAGAGGAGGATCTTGTAACTAGAGATTTATAGTTATTCTTCTGAAGACAAAAGAGAAACTGCACTTAGAACCTTAATTCACTTAAATGAAAATGTATAGCACAGTGTCTTTTGCATTGTAAGCACTCAAATGTATGAGGAATTCTTTGGCATTTGAAATGGTCATAATGTCTTTTAGATGTTTAAATTTAATCACTATATCTGTTTTTGCCAATGAGGCATTTTCCTTAGGCATAAAAAAAGCATGAATACAGTTAGCACAAATATAATTGTTAGCTTTAAATAAAATTCTAAAACCATAATATTTCAGGAAATTGTTTTTATACAGGTAAATGGTTGCAGTTTTGTGGTGAGAACAGGAAAGCCTACAAATTTATTAAGGGTACAGTATTTAAAACTACTCATTGTACTAATGTTATATTCTATTTAAAACCATTTGGTTACTAACAAAGCTTTTTCCTGCATGTACTTCTTTCAGTGTGTGATTTCTAAATGCTTTTAAAGTGTAACAAAACAAAATTATCCACCTTTTGTTATAAAACTCAATTGTAACAGAATTTGCAGCTATCTTGTTTTTGCTCTTGAGGTATATATATATCACATTAGCAACAAAGTAGGTTGTCATGCCAGTAAACTCCCAGGTGATGAGTGATGTTTTAAATTAGACTTTGCTGTAGGATTCAGATTTTGAATCCCTTTTCCTGAGGGAATGTTGCTAGTACTGAATTATTAAAGATCTGGATTGGTTTAGGAAGAAGAATTTGGTGTTGATGATTCTTATTCTGAACATGGAGCACAGTACAATCAGACCCACCTAGAGATGATGGAAAATGAATTGGCTGGGAAACAACATGAGATTGAAGAGCTAAACAGAGAACTAGAAGAAATGAGGGCCACCTGTGGGACTGAAGGACTGAAGCAGGTGTGTTTACCTTATGTGGCTCTTGGTTTGTTACAAAACAAAAATAGGAAATTTGAATGCTAGTATAGGTACATTCTTTAAAGATGGGTTTTTTAAATGGTAACTTAAAGTCACCTCATAATATTTGTCCTTATACATATCATAAACAGCATCACTTAAAACTAGTCCATTAACAAGGCTAATATAATGAGATCTTTTTTTTAACTTTATGAGATAGCTAGACTGACATCACTTCAGTAGGGATAGATGTTTTTGTAAGCAGCCTGAGAGAAAATTATGTTGCATACCACATCAGTCAATATTGACTTAAACTCATTAAAAATGTCAGCCAATCTTTGTAAGTAACTTCTTGTGGTTAAAATAACATCTGTTGTTTGTGGCAGTCAGTTACGAAAACAAGGTGAAATAAGACATTGATGAGGATGACAGAATATATTTCAGTTTCATCTTCTTTAGAAACAAGGCTTAAACATGCCTATGATGGTAATGCCTACAAACATTGGAGCATCCCTAAATATAAAGACACTTGTCCTTCTAGAAGTAGATATATGGATAAGTCAAATCTAATGTATTTTGTTCCCTAGTTCAGATGGTTTTTTTAAAGTTGATTTGGAAGTAAAACTAATTCCCGCAAGATAATAGCTTTCAATTATGCTTACAAATTGTGATAATTCTGCCAATGCATTTTGAATATCATATTTTTGAAGAAGTTAGCTGTACTAATATTTAATTTTGTTAAAAAAATTAAATATAGCATGTTTAATTTTCACTGATGTTTTTTAGTTGCAAGAATTTGAAGCTGCCGTTAAACAGAGAGATGGCATCATAACCCAACTCACTGCTAATTTACAACAAGCGAGAAGAGAAAAGGATGAGACGATGAGAGAATTTTTAGAGTTGACAGAACAGAGTCAAAAATTACAGATTCAATTCCAGCATGTAAGTATTACTAATAGAACAAAATTTATTAAATTTTTAGGAATGAATTTTTAAAATTTTTCTTATATTTTCCAGAGCAAATAAATATTTATTTAAAAGCCATTTGCTTATTATGTATTATTTTGAAAAAACTAGTAAATACTTGTTATGTTAACCAGGAATTTAATTCATACTTCTTGAGTGGTTTTGTGCTATTATTTTCTTTGTACTTCTTCCTCATCTGTATTTTAAAATCTTATAAGTCTGATAAGGTGGATTTTTGCAGAAATTAACCTGTAGTTACATCCAACCTTTGTCAACCCTGGTATGATTTTATTTTAGTTAGGTTCTGAAATGGTAACTAGACCGAATATATTCCACTTACCTTTAATTAGAGCCATAGGAATCTGATTGTATTAATTAAGGTTTCTGTTGATGAGTAACAGAAAATAATTTTAGATAAGGGAGGAATTTATCAGCTTAGGTAATGTACTCATACTCATCTGATCAGCTATGGCAGCATGTTTGCTGGGGTCTCAAGCCTGTGAATCCAGTACAGTACCCAGAGAGCAACTATGAGCCGAGTAACACCCTCCAAAGGATGTCTGTTCCTTAGTGTACTCACTTAAGAATTTAATACTTTGGGGTTTCTTTCTATTTCCAAGTTACAGGCTAGTGAAACTCTGAGAAACAGCACTCATAGTAGCACAGCTGCAGATTTACTACAAGCCAAACAACAGATCCTCACTCATCAGCAACAGCTGGAAGAACAAGACCATCTGTTAGAAGATTATCACAAAAAGAAAGAAGACTTCAAAATGCAAATTAGTTTCTTGCAAGAGAAAATTAGAGCGTATGAAATGGTATGTTTAAGGAAGTCAACCAATGTGCAGCAGCTTTACAATTAACTTTAAAGTTTTTTATCCTAGTGTTTATCTTTTTGTTACACACATGAATCAGAAAGTTTCATAATTAAGAAAAGTTCTTTAAGCATGTAAGATAATTTATTTCAAAAGCAATTGGGAGTCTTCCAGTAATAGGTTTTAAGATTATACTCATTGGGACTTCCCTGGTGGTCCAGTGGGTAAGGATCCACGCTCCCAATGCAGGCGGCCCACATTCGATCTAGGTCCCACATGCATGCCGCAACTGAGAGCCCACATGCCGCAGCTAAACATGCCGCAACGAAGATCTCGAGTGCTGCAACTAAGACTTGGTGCAGCCTAAATAAATAAATAAATATTTGGTTGGGGGGGAAGGATAATACTCATTACTGAGTTCTTTGAAAGTGATCGGCCTATGTTAAATTGAGTTCTCCGGAGAATCTACATTTATAACCAGAACTTCTATCCTTTTTTTCTTTTACATATAGAGATGTTTCTACTCATTTTAGCCATGGTTATGAAATTCTGAAAGTATTTTCATGGCAAAATGAAGTTTCATGGATTTTAATTAGAAAAAAATACAGATTCTCTTTATTCATGGTAGTTATGTGTTATAAAGTTGCCTGGAACACTTATTCAGTGCTCCCAGGGGATATATATACACATACATACATACATGCACACACACATACATATCATATAGATTTTTTTTTTGCTCTTTCCACTATATTTTATTTTTAAATTTTATTGAAGTATATTTGATTTACAGTGTTGTGCGTATCATATAGATTATAATATTAAATCCTAAGAAAACATCCTGGTAGATTATATTTTGTTTAATTTTCAAAAGAGAAGTGAGGGTTAGAAGTGTTAACTGACTTGCCTAAGGGTGCCTTCCCCCCGAGTAGTTGCCAGAATCGGGATTCCAACCCTATTGGACTGACCCAGAGCCAGAATTTCTTGCAGTACGCTCTGCTACCCCCTACCATCTCCATTCTCATGGTCTCCATCCTTGTCCTCTCCATATGAGAACTTAAACAAAAAAGCAGTGTGCTCACCTTGCTTGATGCCAGTTGGAATCATGCGTGCCATGCAACTCAATTTTTTAAATTTATTTTTGGCTGCTTTGGGTCTTCGTTGCTGCTCATGGGCTTTCTCTAGTTGTGGCGAGCAGGGGCTACTCTTTGTTATGGTGTGCGGGCTTCTCATTGCGGTGGCTTCTCTTGCTGTGGAGCGTGGGCTCTAGGCACGTGGGCTCCAGTAGTTGTGGCTCGCAGGCTCTAGAGCGCAGACTCAGTAGTTACGGCGCACGGGCTTAGTTGTTCTGCGGCATGTGGGATCTTCCGGACCAGGGCTTGAAGCTGTGTCCCCTGCATTGGCAGGCGGATTCTTAACCACTGCACCACCAGGAAAGTCCCAGCAACTCAAATTTTTTTACTACTCTGTGCACTTTTGCAAATGACTGTGAATATTGATTTCAGGGTTATATATAAATTTAAGCAAGTAAGCAAATTCACAGATACGAAATCTTTGAATAATGAGGGCAGACTATACATACAGTACAGTACTTTTTATAAACTTAGGAGGTTCTTCTGCAAGATGTTGAGAAATTGTCAAAACAAGACTATCGTTTGGATAATAATAAAAGTATTAGGTAGCATTTATTTTTATTTACTTGCTACCAGGCAATATTCAAAGCATCATACACATGCTAACTCATTGAATCATCACACCAACCTTATGAGGTAGAGATAGCATTATCACCCCCATTTTACAGATGAGGACATCAGGGCAAAGCAAGATGAAGTAAATTGCCCAGATACACAGGTAATAAATTGGTAGAGCCAGATTTCAAATCTAGGTAGTATGATTCCAGAGACTGTCTCTAAGGAAAATAGGAAATGTACAATATTAAGATACTGAAATTATGAAATGGACATGCTTTACAACCAAGGTAATTTAAAAATCATTTTGTAGATGTTTACAGAACACTTGTTTTGCATCATGCTCTTGCAAGAGATAGTGATGTTTAAATGTGCTTTTTTCTTCACTGGAACTCATGGTTTAGTAGGCATGTACGCAAGACACCACAAAACAAGGCTAAGTATGGTTAAAAAGTGTTTTGAAAATTCTTAGTAGGTCTTCATAAGGGAAGTGATTCAGGGTAGGCTTTAGCTGGAAGGTGATATTTGAGGTAAGTCTGTATATTGGAACAATCCCCTTTTAATTGTACTTTGTTTTCTCCCTAATTGGTGTAATATTTGGCACATAGCAGCTACTCAATACTAATTTGGTAAATAAGTGAATCAATTATGAATCTGAACTGATGAGATAGGGAGGACATTTTAGAGAGGGTGGAGTATGCATAAAGACCCAGGCTGAAACATGTTAGAAGTGTATATAGGCATCAAAAAATAGTTTAATTAGAAAACAGTAGTCTTTGGAAATGAGTCTTTCCAGGAGGTAAGAGTAGAAAGTCAGTCTAGGCCTAGAAGAGCCTGGGCAGTCAGGTTTTATTGTACTTATTATATTGTATTCAGTAGGCAGTATAATTTGAGATTATTTAAAATTCAAGTAATTCATTTTCGTGGGGGGCATAACCTTTGTTTATTTGAATGTTAGCAAGAATACTTTTGTTATCGGTCCCTTTTTCATTACATACATATTTTTTCCTTTTTTTCTCTTTGAATGAATCCCTGAGTAGTAGTTCCATTAGAGCAACTGAGGGACTAGGGCATTAGGATGATAGTTGGAACTGTCTTGGTTTCTGAGGCAACTGCATTAACTGTTCCAGGTTCATTCTTACTGTCCTAATCCTCTGAACTTCCCATGGTACAGTCGTCACAGGCAGGAACTATATTATTCCTTACTCTCTCAGGTCTGTTTCCAAAAAATAGAGGGATTGTATCCTTAACCACAGAGCTATCTTTTTTTTGCAACACCATATAAGTGGTTTAAAACCATGTACTTTGGAATAAATGGTACTAAGAAAAGTGAACCATGAATTTGTACTATTTAATAATTGAATGAAGAATTGTTGTTTGCAGTAATATCAGGTGTTGGACAGTTTTGAATCGCTACTTTTTATTTTGAGGGTTCCCCCCCATGAAAAACCAGGATATATAAATAAA
This sequence comes from Eubalaena glacialis, assembly GCF_028564815.1. Taxonomy (NCBI): domain Eukaryota; kingdom Metazoa; phylum Chordata; class Mammalia; order Artiodactyla; family Balaenidae; genus Eubalaena; species Eubalaena glacialis. The sequence goes on along the minus strand of NC_083723.1, from coordinate 72,223,858 downwards.
TATTACAGATTTTATAACAACATTAACATTTTCAAGACTAATTACTTAACAGTTTAACTGAAGTTGACTGCCGTGAACTGATTTTACTTTCTTAGAGACTCCAAATGCCTTACAGATTTTTTTCTAGTATACAAATATATTATGTGTGTATGTCGCACAGTGAGAATTAATACCTTAATATATTTATTTTATTTTAGATTCAAGCATATTCTGTGAGATAGAGAAAATAATATCTTTATTTTACAGGCAAAAACACCAAGATGTAAAGAGATTAAACTGATTTAAATGTCATATTTTAGTCCAGAAATTAAAGTCTGAAGGCTTAGTACTTGCTAATAATTTATGGTGACATTGATGGGATATATGATACCAAGACGAAAGCTGATAGGATTTTGCTCAAGTGAGCATGAGATCAAGGGATGTTAGAGGAATCAAATGTTCAGTGGCATTAGGCTGTGTTAACCTCATATATCCGTCTCACAGTAGGAATGGTCATGCCTTTGGACTGAAATTCTTAATTCTGTTTACAATAGACCCCTACCTTGCTTTCTACATTTGGTATGGTTTTCCCAGAGGGATTAGAATTCTCTAAGTCTCATGGTACCTTGATTCTCTTTTCTGAACTGTACTTAAATGGGCACTGCCAATATTTCTCTCTGAGGCTTTCTTTTCTCCTAGGCCCTGTCATTCTTTTTTTTAGGTATGTTAATACATTCATTTGAGGTGCCTTTAAGTCCTCTTGGCCTTGGACTTTTGTGTCCTGAAGGTGATTTTAATTACTTTACATATATTCTGTTCCGTTCTGTGGATTTTACTTTTTTTTTTGGTCCTTGGGACTATAGCCCTTAACTACTCAGGCAACTAAGTAACAGAGACAAAACTTTGTCTCCAGGGCTTCTACTCGACTCCCTTATGCTCTAACACTTCTGCGAATGATTAGGGACATAGGGACATACCTCGGCTTATGTTCTGGGTTTTGATTTATCCACAGTTCCAAAATAGAGTGCCAAATCAGAACTGGGGGGAAAAAAATCTGTCTTGCTTTCAAATTTCTATTCACACCAAAAATCTAGAATCAGATTGATATGCCATAAATGGTATAATTGTCTTGCATATCACTTGCGATTCAACCACTTAAGCATGGCATATCCCTGAACTTTTAATTCATTTAGCCCCAGGAGTGAAGTTAAGGCTCACCTACAGGAACCTGTGTTTGTTGTTTTACTCTTTTCATAACACTTGCCCACCAAACCTTCAGGTCACTAAAATGCTATATGGGAGGAACTCTGATTTATTTTTAGGACTATCTTCTGGAACTGTAAGGAGTATGTAGTGCTCTAGCTATTGCAAATACTAAATACATAGAATGTTAATCAGTTAATAAGAAAGAAGAACGTTTAATGGTTCAGACACATTTTAATCCCACTGAAGTTTTCAACTAAAAAATTTAGTCATAGCAATGTAAGAAAAATTTCTTCCCACCAAGAAGGCCAACACTGCTCATAGGTAGTGTTGACTACACAAGTCCTGTGTCTCATTGACGTAAGAAAAATTAAGGGGCAGGCTCAGCAGCTACTTTTTGTAGGATAATGTAAAAAGCAGTCTTCTGTCAGTCTTTTGGTAATGGGGTTAAGGGGTATAAGTAACCAGGAACTAAAAATGCTATTTTTATATTTTCATTTTTTCTTTATAAAGGAACAGGATAAAAAAGTAGAAAGCTCAAATAAAGAAATACAGGAAAAGGAAGCAGTCATTGAAGAATTAAATACAAAAATAATAGAAGAAGAAAAAAAAACTCTTGAGCTAAAGGATAAAGTCACAACTGCTGATAAATTACTGGAAGAATTACAAGAACAGTTTGTACAGAAGAACCAAGAGATAAAAAATATGAAATTAGAGCTGACTAATTCCAAGCAAAAGGAAAGACAGTGTTCTGAGGAAATAAAACAATTAATGGGGACAGTTGAAGAACTTCAGAAGAAAAATCATAAAGATAGTCAATTTGAAACTGATATTCTACAAAGAATGGAACAAGAAACACAAAGAAAGTTAGAACAACTCCGGGCAGAGCTGGATGAGATGTATGGGCAGCAGATAGTACAGATGAAACAAGAATTAATAAAACAACACATGTCACAGATAGATGAACTTAAAACACAACATAAGGGAGAAATGGAGAATGCTTTAAGATCATGTGCAAATATTACAGTTAATGAAGATCAAATAAAGTTAATGAATATGGCAATAAATGAACTGAATATAAAATTGCAAGATACTAACTCTCAAAAGGAAAAACTCAAGGAAGAACTAGGAGTAATTTCAGGAGAAAAGTCTGTTCTACAGAGACAGCTTGAAGACCTTTTTGAAGAATTGAGCTTTTCAAGGGACCAAATTCAGAGGGCTAGACAGACTATAGCTGAACAAGAAAGTAAACTCAGTGAAGCACACAAGTCCCTTAGTACAGTGAAAGATTTGAAAGCGGAGATTATTTCTGCATCTGAATCCAGGAAGGAACTAGAATTAAAACATGAAGCAGAAGTTACACATTATAAGATAAAGCTTGAAATGTTAGAAAGAGAAAAAAATGCTGTATTAGACAGAATGGCTGAATCACAAGAAGCTGAGCTAGAGAGGCTGAGGACACAGCTCCTGTTTAGTCATGAAGAAGAACTTTCCAAACTGAAGGAAGATTTGGAAATTGAACATCGAATAAATATTGAAAAGCTTAAAGATAACTTGGGCATTCACTATAAACAGCAGATAGATGGCTTACAGAATGAAATGAGCCAGAAGATAGAAACCATGCAGTTTGAAAAAGACAATTTGATAACTAAGCAGAACCAGTTAATTTTGGAAATTTCAAAGCTGAAAGATTTACAGCAATCTCTTGTGAATTCAAAATCAGAAGAAATGACCCTTCAAATCAATGAACTTCGAAAAGAAATTGAAATACTCAGACAAGAAGAAAAGGAAAAGGGTACACTTGAACAAGAAGTTCAAGAATTACAACTTAAAACTGAATTATTGGAGAAACAAATGAAGGAAAAAGAGGATGACCTTCAAGAAAAATTTGCACAACTTGAAGCAGAGAATAGCATTCTTAAACATGAAAAGAAGGCCCTTGAAGACATGTTGAAAATATATACTCCTGTTAACCAAGAAGAAAGATTAATTTTCATAGACTCCGTTAAGTCCAGATCCAAAGACTGTAGCTGGCAAAAAGAAATAGAAATACTTACAGAGGAAAATGAGAACCTCAAAAAACAATGTATTCAGCTAACTGAAGAGATTGAAAAGCAAAGGAACACTTTTTCATTTGCTGAAAAAAATTTTGAAGTTAATTATCAAGAGTTACAGGAGGATTATGCTTGCCTTCTCAAGGTAAAAACGGATTTAGAAGACAGTAAAAATAAACAAGAAGTTGAATATAAAAGTAAGCTTAAAGCACTTAGTGAAGAGCTTCATCATTTGCAAAGAATAAACCCAACTATAGTGAAAATAAAAAGTTCAGTCTTTGATGATGACAAAACTTTTACAGCAGAACCATTGGAAATTGGTGAGGTTGTTGAGAAAGATACAACAGAACTTATGGAAAAGCTTGAGGTAACCGAGCGAGAAAAATTAGAACTGTCGGAGAGACTGTCTGATCTTTCTGAACAATTAAAACAGAAACATAGCGAGATTAGTTTTCTAAGGGAAGAAGTTAAATCTTTAAAGCAAGAAAAAGAGCAAGTTTTATTGAGATGTAGAGAGCTAGAAATCATAATTAACCATAATAGGACAGAAGATGTAAATGTGTGTGCTGTCCATTTAAGCTCTTTAAAAGATGGAGTTTTGACAAGCAGGGATTCTGGAGGGTCTGTTCCTAAAATAAGTAAAGATTTTGGTGAAGAATCAAAAATAATGGAGTTAAATAAAATTCCTTTTGAAAATATGACTCTTGGAAAAGAAAACAAGCAAGAATGGTTTTTTGATCACTTGCCGTCAGTGACAAATGAATCATCACTTGGGACAACTGAACCAGGTGAAAATGATAAACTTCAGCAGGAGCTCAGTGTACTTAAATCAGAACAGGTATGTTTACTTACATGTATATGCTACAGTGTACATTTCATACTAAAAGTTTTCATCTTCATAAAACATAAATTAACCTTACAAGAGAATGAAAGTAAACCCTGTAATGTAATTCTCACTTAAGCCTATCATTTATCATTTCTTTTATCTTTTTATTCTTAAACATTGTTGCCTTAAATGTTGTTGCTGCTCTTTTAGTTAATCTTTTAGTTAATCTGCTCAGGAAATGGAACATAGAACACATTTTCTTTGAAAAGGCAAGAGTTTAAATAACAAGAGTCTGAGCTTTAGAAAAGTTATTTTGTAATATTTTGTTGCAATCCCAAAGATTGGTTTCAGTCTCATTTTGTATTGGTGTTTTCAAGGTTCCACAACTGAAAATTAACTCTCAAACTCTCCATATAGTTGTTCAGTAGTTATGAAACTATATTTCCCTGAGAAAAAAATCTTGGTTTAAATCCTAGCGTTTTCTCAGAGTCTTGTTTTCCCTCAAGGGGGGAAAATGTATTAATTCTAAATACAGTTAAACAATGCATATAATGAGTAATACTAGGTCACTCCTGACGATTTATATTTGCTGGGTTCTGAAAATAGAAATGACATGAAAATTCCACTGGACATCTTGTATAATGGTGCTAACTAGAGCTTTATGTGTTTCTTCATTTCTATAACAAGTATTTATTGAGTCTCTTGCCAGGTAGGAATAGTGGTGAACAAGAGAAAGAAGGTTCCTGCTCTCAAAGAGCATGTATTCGAGTGAGGGAGGCAGGCAATAAATGAGGAAACAAGTAGAATAGTTAAGAAATAGTGATGTTTTATAAAGAAAATAAAACATAATGTGATAGAGAATGGTGGGTAGTGGTGGTCAGGAAAGGTGTCTAGGAGGAATTAACATCTGAGCTGCCACCTGAATGACAGCGAGGAGTCTGCCACATGGAAATTAGAGCAATTGTGATGACGGAGATGAGTTTGAGGAACAGAATAAAGACGTATTTAGTTGAGTTTGAGAGACGGAGAGTGGAAGAAAAAGAGTTTGAAGAAGCAAAAGACCAGATCTTGTAGAGCCTTACAGACTGTGTAAGAAGTTGAGATTTTATTCTGTATACAGTAGGAAGCCACTGGAAAGTTTTTTCTTTTTACTTCTAATAAATGTACTCACATTTATGATCTTATATCAGATGTAAGGATATTTTACATTTTAATAACCTAAATAGAGTTAAGATGTTCTAACTGCATAACTATTAATGCTTTGTTAAATATCTGAAATAGTTTTGAAAATCATAATTGGTTTTAATGTAATCACTCCTAAAAATGCCAGAGATCATTTAAATTTTTTTAAAAAGCATTACTGGGGGAGGACCTAAATTTGAAGCTGTCAAAATGGTCAAATTTTCTCAGTAAGAATTTTATTTTTTCTAACTAAAGACATTTTCAGTGACATTCAGATACCATCTCCTTGACATTAACTTCCATAAAGTAAACAGAGGCAAACCCATAAGCTGTCCCTGCCCCACTCATCACTACCAAGACAAACCCCCTTAGTGATGGGGAGAGGAGTGAGGTGTGTGTCTATGGAAGGAAGCTCATGGAAGAAATTGAGCAACAACTTAAATAATAACACCTAAGAGCAATCTAAATATGCTTAGAAATAATGTTGAAGCCACAAAAATACTTCTGCTCTTGGGACTAAACTAATTGGCTCATAAACATGAAAAGATACTTTCAACATAAATTGATATAACAATAAAATAGCATTTTATACCTGTCAGATTGGCAAAATAAGTTTCACAATAAAAAGTGTGACGAGAATGTGGGGAGATGAGTATTCACCTACACTGTTAAATATCAGTGTAAATTGGTGTAATTATATTTTAAAAATGTGTTAAAATCTAATGCAGTTAATATACATCATCTATGATGCAGCATTTACTTTTCTAGGTGGCACTCAGTGTAGTCCCTGACCAGCAGCATCAGCACCACTTGAAAACAGGTTAAAATTCAAATTCTGGGGTCCACACGAGACCTCCTGAACTAGACGCTCTGGGAGGGGGGCCCAGCAATCTGTTTTAATAAGCACTCCAGGTGATTTTGATGTGTGCTAAAGTTTGAGAACCACTACACTAGAGAAACACTAGCATATATATGTACAAGGGCGTATGTATATGAATTTATTGTAGCGTTTTTTGAAATATCAAAAAAATTAGAAATAATCCAGTTGATCTCCAAAAAGGAAATGGACAAATTGTGCTATATTCATATATATAATACCAACAGTTAAATTCATCTGTATCTCCATGGATAGATCTCAGAAGTATATTGAATGAGGAGTAATTTGCAAAATAAATACCATTTTGCACCATTTATGTAAATTCTTAAAAACATAAAATATAATGCATTGTTTATAGATGGATTGAGAAGTGAGAGTATAAGAAATGAACTGTACTTGCAGCAAATTTATGATCAAATTTATGATAATGGCCTCTGGGGAAGGAGGAATGAGAACATAGTAGATTAAATTTTATCTATGTTTTCTTTCTAAACCAAAAAAATATGTAGGGAGGAGAGAAATGAAAAAAAAAGATAAAATAATTGTATTTGTTAATTTGGGGGGTGTGTACATAGTGTTTATTACATTATTATTTGCATTTCTCTATACTTGTTTTAAAATGTTATTTTTGAACAAAAATGAAAGATCAGGCCATCCTAGCTATACCAAATATCAAAATTTACTCTGAAGTTGAAGTAATGAAAATATTGTGCTATTTTCCTTGAAAAAGATAGGTAGGTCAGTGCAACAGAATAAGTGAGAAAAAAATTAAATTAGACGTCACTTCTCTTACATGAAATTTTAAACTATAATTTCATGTATTTCCTCCCTTGTAAGCAGTATATGCAAAAAAAAAAGTTAAATTACTTGATTTGTCATTTAAAAATATTCTAACCTACACATTAATTTACTTTAAGAATGATTTAAGGCTACAGATGGAAGCTCAACGTATTTGCCTCTCCCTGGTTTATTCAACTCATGTGGATCAGGTTCGTGAATATATGAAAGAGGAAAAAGATAAAGCTCTTTGCAGTCTTAAGCAGGAGCTTATTTCTGCTCAAGAGGATAAGATCAAGGAACTTCAGAAAATACACCAGCTAGAGCTACAGAATATAAAAACACAAGAAACAGGTAAATGATTTCTAACAAAATTATAAGTATTATGAAACAAATAAGTATCACTTAGAGCCCACCACTCCATGATTCTGTTCTTGACTTAGACCCCATAGAGGAACATGACTGGGTATTCCAGTCCTGGACTCATTTGTTCATATAATCATAGGATACTCATTTAAGTGCTTGAGAAATCTAAAAATCACTGAGTTATTTTCCCCAAGAAGTCAACAATCCTGTGGGAAAGCAATATAAAATAAACTCTTAGAAAACAATAGGAAAATTTCTATACTAGAAGAATGAACAGAAAGAATGGAAGGAGAGAGGAGAAAAGTCTAGTACTTCCTGGAAGAGTGAGGCAGTAGGCAGGAGTAGGGAGGTTAGAATTTTAGCGAAAGCTCTTGAGTCTTAAATGTAGAGGCATGAGAGACTGCATCCATTTTGGAGAGTTGAGAGTTCAAGGTGTGTGGAAAAAGTACTGAGGGATAAAGATGGAAAGATTGGCAGGAGCTTGATAAGAAAAGGCTTCATATACCCTAAGTGAAGCATGTTTAATCTTTATGCCAATGGTGATAAGACCTAATGCAGAATTTTCAATAGTGGGAGTAACATCGTAAGATTTTTATTTTAAGATGACAGCATTGGGGCAAATTGGGGGAGGTGATAAGTGATGGGAAGACCAGTTAAGCAACTTCGGCAGTAATTCTGTTAACATTAAGACGTTGAACTAAAATGTCATTGGGGATTGGAGAAGGAAGGAAAGTTTAAGAGTTAAAGAGGTAGGCTGTAGTCTGCAGTTAATATTAGCAGTAAAAGGGGAAGGAATTGAGAATGATCCCTAAGTTTCTAGCTTGAGTAGTTGGATTGAGGGTGACTCCAGTCATGAGGAGGATAAGGACCAGATTTGTGGAAAAAATAGTAAATTAAGCTTGGAACATTGAGTTAAAAATACCTGTTGACTTTGAAAAAGAGATATCTAAGGGTCAGGACAGGAATAATAACGCAGATGTAGAGAATGGACTTGAGGACATGGGGAGGAGGAAGGGTAAGCTGGGATGAAGTGAGAGAGTGGCATGGACTAATATATACTACCAAATGTAAAACTGATAGCTAGTGGGAAGCAGCCGCATACCACAGGGAGATCAGCTCGGTGCTTAGTGACCACCTAGAGGGGTGGGATAGGGAGGGTGGGAGGGAGATGCAAGAGGGAGGAGATATGGGGATATATGTATATGTATAGCTGACTCACTTTGTTATAAAGCAGAAACTAACACACCATTGTAAAGCAATTATGCTCCAATAAAGATGTTTAAAAAGAAAAACCCACAAATAAATAAATTAATTAATTAATTTAAAAAAAAGAGATATCTAGTAGGCAGTTGAAAATAGAAAGCTGAAACCTAAGAGGGAGGTTTAGGCACAAGATAAAGATTTGTAAATTAAAAGATCATTTGATCCTGGTTTGTGACCACCTAGAGGGGTGGGATAGGGAGGGTGGGAGGGAGGGAGCCGCAAGAGGGAAGAGATATGGGAACATATGTATATGTATAACTGATTCACTTTGTTATAAAGCAGACACTAACACACCATTGTACAGCAATTATACTCCAATAAAGATGTTTAAAAAAAAGATCATTTGAGGCCAAGGACAAGAATGAGATGCCCTGGGAGACTGTAGAGTGAGCCAAAGACTAAGATGGTACTGTGTAAGCAGCAATATTTAAGGAACCTTAAGTGGAAGACTAGTTGCAGTTAACTTTTACCTTTAATACTTATTTAATTACTCAATTAAATTAGACTTCCTCTGTTCAAGGTATCTTTAGACCCCCACTCTTGACAGATCTGCCTTTGTGAATGAGGTGGTTCATAAGTTTGGAATTGTTTTGTTGAACAGAGTAGAATTTAAAGTGTGGCTTAAATAAGAATACCATACTTTTTCACTTCAGCAGTTCTTTGGCAATTGAATAAGATTTTAAGCATATATTGTTTGTATTGGTATCCTCTTCAGATAGAATCTGTAGTGTTTCAGACTACAAGTTAATTAATGGGTTCGTTAATGGGCGATGAAGTCAGTCCGGTGATAAAGTAGAACAGAACACATTGGCGTGCATAGCATGTAGAAAGAGTAAATATTGATTTGTGAAATTTTTGTTTCAGTTTTATATGGATGTATATACGTAATAGGTTATGATGTATGATATATTTCTTGTATTGGGTTGTAGTAAAAAAAATTAAGTCACTTCTTTGTACCATTTTGTGGGATATAAATTGAAAATCCTACAAATTATCTTAGATGGTTAACATTGAGCAGCACAAAATAACATTGAAAGAAATAAAGAATTTAAAACTAATCTTATTGCCAGGAAGCTTCCAGTTGACATAGGTTTAATATGAAAATAGTTTCTAAGTATGTAAACTGAACATTTTAATGCGATATCTATTCTATTAGGTGATGAAGTGAAGCCTTTACAAATGCTCATTGGAAAACTTCACAGAGCAGTGTCTGAAGAATGTTCTCATTTTACACAGGTAAGGTATTAGTTAAAAATACTTTTACCATAATTCAAAAAGATACATATACCACAGTGTTCATTGCAGCACTATTTACAATATCCAGGACATGGAAGCAACCTAAATGTCCATCAACAGATGAATGGATAAAGAAGATATGGCACATATATACAGTGGAATATTACCCAGCCATAAAAAGGAACAAAATTGAGTTATTTGTAGTGAGGTGGATGGACCTAGAGTCTGTCATGCAGAGTGAAGTAAGTCAGAAAGAGAAAAACAAATACCGTATGCTAATGAACATATATGGAATCTAAAAAAACAGTACTGATGAACTTAGTGGCAGGGCAGGAATAAAGACGCAGACGTAGAGAACGGACTTGAGGACACGGGGAAGGGGAAGCTGTGACACAGTGAGAGAGTAGCACTGACGTATACACTACAAAGGTAAAATGGATGGGCTAGTGGGAAGCTGCTGCATAGCACAGGGAGATCAGCTTGGTGCTTTGTGATCACCTAGAGGAGTGGGATAGGGAGGGTGGGAGGGAGGCTCAAGAGGGAGGGGATATGGGGATATATGTATACGTTATAGCTGATTCACTTTGTTGTACAATAGAAACTAACACAACAGTGTGAAGCAATTATACTCCAATAAAGATTTTTTTTTTAGAAAGTACTTTTAGACAAGAAATGCTAAATTTTAAGTTACTACAAATTTGATAGGCAGAATCATCTGAATTAGTTTTCCCTACTGTCTTATCTTGGAACTGTATTTAGAAAATATTGCTGAGTTTTTAAGTTTAAAATGAGCATTTAAATGGTTTCCTGATAATCAGTTTGAAACAAAAGAAATTTAGGTAAATTATCTCAGCAGTAGAATACACAAAAGGTATGCCTAATTAAAAAAAAACAGACCAATAGAGCCTTAAGCAGGTCTATCTCCTACCCCTGCCCACTTTGGTGGTTGAGTGATTTGATCACTTACCTGGGGATCTTGCACAAGACTAGTGAGATAAGACTTCACACTGTAGATTGCCAATTATAATTATGCCAAGTATAATTATATTTGTGAAGATCGGGTGAAATAGGAGCGCTTCTACACTGCTGGTGGGAGTGTACTACCTTGAGAAGCAGATTGGCAAGGTATATTGTTGAAGATACATACATCACACAGCCCAGGCATTTACTTCTACTTAGGCTCACATTTGTGCACAACCAGATAAGTTCATTGCAAGAATGTCTATGTTAAGTCAAAAATTAGAAACAACTCATTTTTATCTACAGGCTAATGAATAAACAAATTGTGTTATATCTGTACAATGGAACACCATATTGCAGTGTTTGCTAGGTGAACTAATATCAGCAAATCTCAAAAGAAAAAAGTATAAAAACATGCATGTTAGAGTAATCACCTCTGGGCAGAGAGACAGGTGAATGAAATACGTAAGCAGTACTTAATTTAGAAATCTTCAAATCTGTATGTAATGTTCAATTTCTTTTTAAAAATATGGATATAATATGACAAAATATTAGTATTTGTTACAGCTAAGTAATAGATGAACTATTTTTTCTGCATATTTGAAATAGTTCAAAATTTAAAATACATGCCTAGGCTTGTCACAGATCTCCATCCCAGCCTGTGTATTTGTAAATCGAAGAGGGAGGAGGATGGTATTAGTTGGGAAGGTAAAGCTGCCTTACTGATTCTGATTACCTACAGAATAGTGCAAAAACAGTATTCAAAAAAGCAAAAGAAAGTCAGAAATACCACATTCATTCAGCCTTCGCTTCTGCCGAAGGGTTCAGGCATTGTCCTTTCATATCCATTGTTGATAGTCTGTAAATATGGAAAGAGGGCCCAAGTCACAGTAGTTTATTTATAAGCTGACTTTATATTTTCTTTTCTTCCATTAATGTTTTTACTTGACCCCTAATCTGAAGTTGAAATATGAATCAACTTGTAATGGAGAGGTCCCCTGGAGTTCATCGTGAAACCTGGTTTTGTCACTAATCATTGATGTTACTATGGACTAGTTACTTCATCTTTCTGGGTCTGTTGCCTCACCTGTAAATTGGGTGATCCTTCAGGTTTCTACCAACCTGAATCAATTTATTAATTTATGATAAAATTCTACCTTAGGGACTGTGTTGAAAATTTCATAAAGTCAATTATTAATAGACAGTGTAGTTTAACTTCTAGGCAAATCTCAAGAAATAGCAACAATCAACAAATTGGTTAAGTCTAGAAGTTGTTGATTGTTATTTCCAGTTGCATGAGGGGCAAAGGTGAAACTTATTTAGAGGGCTTATCAAATGATTATGCAGCATATGTTATTTGTAAGTGATGATAGAATTGTCTGTTGCTCAGGAGAAAAACCAGAATGATGTGTCAAATGTTTTTTTTTTTTTTCTGTGTATAAACCACAGAATAGTATTCTCTTATGTTAAAGTCTATGAATGTGTTCTCCTACTTCATATATTATAATTTCTATAGAATTTATAGACTACTTTTTGAACTTCTGTCCTCATCTTTTGGTGTTTTTTCAAGGGTAGTTGACCTTACAGAGATAACATCAGAATAGGATCCAAGCCAGAAAGTGGTAGATTAAAGTATAAGATATATTCATTATTAGGAAGAAGCAAAAAGTTATAATTTGATAGATATATTTGATATATATTATAGATAATGGAGACTATCAATGTTTTCCTGGTGTAAGAAGAATTTCACATTCTATATGTGGAGAGAGAAAGATTTAGACTTGGTTATTTCTTTTGCAGATTGATTTGATATATGGAAGAGTGTTTTCTTACTGATTTTTCTGTGCCATTTTGACTGTCTTTTGCATATAGAAAAATAGTGTTTAATGATCTTTAGTGGCAGAAATCAAAATTTTAATTCCATAAAATACCTAATTTTGTTGTCAACAGACTTTTTGCAGTGTCCTTGGTGAACATTATACTCCTGCTTTAAAATGTGAAGTAAATGTAGAAGAGAAAGAGAAAGAGACTTCCTGTGTTCACACTTCTGAAAATCAAGAACTAGAATTGCAAGATTATAAATATGAAGTTCAAGGTAATAAAGGCTTTACCACATTATTGAACAGAGCAATTTTCTTAAATGAATTGATTAACTTTCTCTGTTAATTCATGATTTTATCACTTAGCCAATTTGAGTTATCTTAACATCTTGTTTTTTCAGGTTCATGAAATCTTAAATCTTTAATGTACATTTTTAGTTTTACAATGCAGTTATTGCGATATAAAGAGAAACAAAGCTGTCTACAAGTTTCCTTGTCTCTTTATCCTCTGTTCCTCTACTTCTATCTTTTCCTCACTATAATTCTTAATTTTATACCATAGATCCAAACCTTTAAAAGTTGTATTTTATTGAATAAGTTTATGTCGGGGTTTTATTTTTTTAAAAAAGAATAAGGCATTCAGTTATCTTTCTTAATAGGAATCCTATATTAGTTCATTTTTACAAATTATAACCTCAATTAATGTTTTTGATATTCCTTCACAGATAAAATGTTTCCTACCCCTGTCCGTTTGTATGAAGAATGAACAAATATGTACAAATTAATGAATGCCAAAAGAAATTAATGTATTTTAATATGAAATTGTCAGGTTAATCTTTGTAGCAGGTGTTCCACATTAATGAGGTTTTAATTGTTGGTTACTAAATATATGAATTTTACTTCTAGCAGGCAATTTTCTAAAGTTATGACTAGACGAATAATACTTATTGAAAGAAGCCGACTTTTATTGTGGAGTGAAATTATTGTAATTGTTTATCATTTAGATTTTCAAGAAAATGTGCAAACTCTTCTCAACAAAGTAACAGAAGAATACAACAAACTCTTGGTACTTCAGTCACGATTAAGTAAGGTCTGTAAAATGGAAAATGTATTACGATGTTTGCATTTATTGTATTACCTGCTATTTTGTAAGCTATTTCATCAACCAAGAATTTCTAAATAAGTGAACATGAAAAGAAAATTAGGGAAAAGTGACATGTATTTATAGTATAAGTGAGCTGAAGGAATTTCTGCAATTTGAATACTCTTTACCCCTTTAGAGAGTTTTTGAAGTCATGATAAAGTTAAAATGTATATAAAATGTCAAATTGTAAACTTTGTGAAACGGTTGCATTTAATTTTACATATAACATTTTTTAAAGCAGTGAGTCTGTTTTAGAGAAAAATGTGATTTGTTGTTTAGAATATAGCTAGTTTCACATGGTGTGTTATATAAAATTTCTTTCAAGCAGTTGTTTTAGAAATGTGCACATAGAAAACTAGGTAAGAGAGTATAGATGGCATCATATAATTTATTAACTATATCAGAAGAATAACATATATTAGTTCTTCCTCTTTCTCTTCCCCTCCTTCTTTTTCCCATTCTATTTTACCCCCTTTCTCCTTTCCCTCTCTCTTCCTCTTTCTGTGCAATTAAAGCACAGCCTTATCCAGCCTTTCCTAAAATGTATAAACCTATCCCAGTATCTTACAGATAACTATGTAGGAGGACAGGTGGATGGTGGATAGATTCAAAGCCCTTCTTTAATTCCACATTTCTCTACAATTACTAGTTTTCTTTCTCCTTCCATTCATAGCTAGATATTGAACCCTATTCAGAATCATCATACCGTTTTCTTACCAGTACCCTTAGTAGTCTAGATTTGTTTTTCTGCTGCCCTTATCCTGCCTCTGAGAACCCTTCTTCTTCACTCATACTTGGGTTTCTGAGGGCTGCTAAGAAAATAAGATGGTGATGTGGTTTGGTGACACTGCATAATCATGGTCTCTGACTGCAGCTGGACCCTCAGGATCACTTGACAATTCTTTTATGTTGTCATTTATTCTCTCATAGTCCCCTCAGTGGATGCTACCTAATGTTACAACTTCCCTCGAGTCATACATTCCATTTCTACTCCCCTTTTTTCTTTGCAGATGGCCTTATTTCTCATTTTTCTGTGAGTATGGGAGCTATCAGTTATAAATTATAAATTATCTCATCTTGCTACCTCTAGACCATATGTATTTCTTTAAATCTGAAAATACTCTGTTTTCCTTCTGTCTCAGAAGAAGTTATCCCTTTTCATAACCAAGGTTATTTTATTTCCTGTCCTTTTGTTAACATCACCTTCTATCTCCTCTAAGATTGATAACCTGTTTCTTCCCTCCCTTCTGTGCTTTCAGCTTGTCTGTTTTTCTTATTTCTGTCTTTCTTGCCCCTTGCATATTCCTCTTGTCTCCACTATTTTGAACATAACCAGTCTTCCTTGAATCCAATATCTCCCTTTGTGGTTTTCTTTCAACTTCATTGTCATATTCTTTGAAGGAAAGAATAGGCTGTAGTCATAGTTTCCCATCTCTTCCTGTCTTGCTCTCTCTTCTACCCACTGTAAACAAGCTCCAAACTTATACTTCACTAAACTTTCTTTGGTGAAAGTTACCAGTGAATTCTTTTTTTTTTTTTAATTTATTTATTTATTTATTTATTTTTGGCTGTGTTGGGTCTTCATTTCTGTGCGAGAGCTTTCTCTAGTTGCGGTAAGCGGGGGCTACTCTTCATTGCGGTGCGCGGGCCTTTCACTGTCGCAGCCTCTCTTGTTGCGGGGCATAGGCTCCAGACACGCAGGCTCAGTAGTTGTGGCTTACAGGCCCAGTCGCTCCACGGCATGTGGGATCTTCCCAGACCAGGGCTCGAACCCGTGTCCCTTGCATTGGCAGGCAGATTCTCAACCACTGTGCCACTAGGGAAGCCCCCAGTGAATTCTTAATTATCAAATTTTCTTTCTGCTTTCTTACCTTGCATCCTTGTATTCTTCCGTTCTTTTAAAAATATGTTGCTGGGCTTCCCTGGTGGCGCAGTGGTTGAGAATCTGCCTGCCAATGCAGGGGACGCGGGTTCGAGCCCTGGTCTGGGAAGATCCCACATGCCGCGGAGCAACTCGGCCCGTGAGCCACAATTACTGAGCCTGAGCGTCTGGAGCCTGTGCTCGGCAAAGAGAGGCCGCGATAGTGAGAGGCCCGCGCACCGTGATGAAGAGTGGCCCCCGCACCGCGATGAAGAGTGGCCCCCGCTTGCCACAACTAGAGAAAGCCCTCGCACAGAAACGAAGACCCAACACAGCCATACATACATACATACATAAAAAGAATGTAAGCAGACAAGAATAGCATTAAGAAAATAAAAATAAAAATATGTTGCTTTTCCTTATGGCAGCACATAGTTGAAACTATTAAATAGTGTAGGAGGGCTTACAGTAAACAAGTTACTACAGTGATGTTTGTCATTTTGCCTCTTTCCTTTCAGGACAGTGAGTGGGGAACAGTTTCCTTTGGTGAGACACAAACCTCCCTTCCCCAGTGCCAGAATGTGGGAGGCCACTCTGGAACACAAACACCCACACTTGCTTCCTTAGTTCTCCCCAGACACTTCTTTCAGTTTGCTTTGAGAAAAACTTTTACCTGCTACCAGGCTTCTTCCTGACTGAATCAGCAGAAAGGGCTGTACTGTGATTAGTTAAAGGTCAATGTATTTGTTTTCTGATCTCTACCTGTCATTGATTTCTCTCTGAGCCTGGGGCCTTTCTAGGGTTCTACTAGGTGAGCTAACTGTCTCCTATAACTGTGGCTCCCTTCATGTGTGCTTTAGGCTGCTGCTTCCTCCACCCTGCTTAATCAGTATTCTGCCACCCCTTTTCTCTTGAAAAAAAGAGAAAGAGACTAAAAAAAAGAGAAAGAGACTTTCTTAGTCTCTTTTATTTTTTGGTTTATTATGGATTTATACCTTTTAAAGATTCATTATGATTTTGAGTCATGGGGAGGGAGGAGAGATACATGTCAGAGATCATGAACATAAATGCCTACGTGAGCTTAGCTCATAAAGTAAATGAAGAAGGCCAAGTGAAAGCTGGAAAAGTGAAACCTGGAGAAAACATACCTCATCTAAAGGGGGCAGAGACTGCTCAGCTTCACATGTCGTTGTCACGTAGGAACGGGTCCCAGTGTTGTTTATTCCTTCAGTTTATCAATTTTATGTGAGGTCTTTTGCTTTTTTAAGTGTTGGGAAGTATTAAAAATAAAAAGGTTTTTTTTTTTTTTTTTTTTCCTAATTGGCAAACAATTAGGAGGGAAAAAAAAACAAGAAAAACTGTTTGGTACCCAAAAGAATACTTCTGTAGCCTAGAATTAAAGTCAAACTTCTACTTTGCAACTAGGTATAAACACATGCTCAGTGTATCTTGACTAGTTTTCTTTTTAATTCTGTTATTTTTTTATTTTGTAGTATTAGCTACTTTCTTAGGATATTTTCTTCCCTTAGCTTCTGTGACTTCAATTCTGTGGCTTTTTAAGCCTTCATTGTGGGTTTTGCCCACCCATTTATAGTCACCAAGAATCTGCGCTTGATCTGCTAATTATGCTGTATGCTGCCTTCATTCACTTCCATGGCTTCCAGATCTCTGTGTCTAGTCAGTTCTTACTCCTGAGCTGCAGAGTTGTATATCTAATTGGATATCTCTACTTGAGTATCCTTTATGTATGTCTCAATTAACATTGAAACTGAATTTATTAATTTTTTCCCCTTAAACCAGCTTCTCTCCCTTCTCAGTTTTGAAGAGTGACATTCAACCAGAAACTTGAGGATCATATCATCCTAGACAATTCTCTCCCCTAACCCCTGATCTCACATCATACTGAAATATACTCTGAAGGGAGTACAAAAGAAATGAAAGATGTATACCTTGTTCTCATTCACTTATTCAGCCAGTAATTTTTATTTGCTAATTATATGCTAGGTTGTACTGTGTACTGGGAATAAAGCAGTATACAGTGTAAATAGTCACTAGACGGAAGGAATTTATAAATTGATGGACTTCATAGGCTAATTCAAGAAATATGATGTGTGTATATGTATATAAAATAGTTATCCAAGGCAACATTTAATTAGTGTTCAAAAGCGAAGTACTTTTGGGACTTCCCTGACGGTCCAGTGGTTAAGACTCCATGCTTCCACTGTAAGGGGCATGGGTTCGATCCCTGGTCGTGGAACTCCAATCCACGTGCTGCAAGGTGCAGCCAAAAAAATAAAAAATAAAATAAAAGCCAAGTACTTTTGGAATTAGGCAAATATGTAGATGAGTATAGGTGCAAATAATTAAGGAAGAATTCTTGGAGGAAGTGGGACTTGAATTGGACCATGAAAGATGTGTAGGTTTAGGTAAGGAAGGGGAAGGGGAATAGCATTCCAGGTGGAAGAGGTGATATAATCAAAGTCTTGGAGGTGTAAGTGCGATATATTAGGGACATATTGCTCGGAGAGTAATGGACTTTAAGATTAGAGAGGTTAGACTGTACCAAACTTTGAATGCTAGGTGACAATTTTGTGGACATTAAAAAGCTGTTGGAGGGGCTTCCCTGGTGGCGCAGTGGTTGAGAATCTGCCTGCCAATGCAGGGGACATGGGTTCGAGCCCTGGTCTGGGAAGATCCCACATGCCGTGGAGCAACTGGGCCCGTGAGCCACAACTACTGAGCCTGCGCGTCTGGAGCCTGTGCTCCGCTACAAGAGAGGCTGCGATAGCGAGAGGCCCGCGCACTGCGATGAAGAGTGGCCCCCACTCGCCGCAGCTAGAGAAAGCCCTCACACAGAAACGAAGACCCAACACAGACAAAAATAAAAATAAATTAATTTTTTAAAAAAATTAAAAAAAAAAAAAAAAGCTGTTGGAGATTTGTGATCATGGTCTAGACATCATGAAGTTGAACTTTTAGGGAGATTAATCTGGTGGCAGTGGGAGGTAGGAAATATGAAGGGACGATTCATAAGATATTTTAAGGAAGGACCTAAAGAATTTGGTAGTCAGTTGATGTGGAAGTAAAAGGAGAGGAACAAGACCAAGACAACTCATTATTTTTTTCATTCCCTGTATCAGTGAAACTTACACCTTACGTGTCTGTATAATAAGGTAGAGTATGGGTGTGCTGAGGGTCCCTAAGACCACTCCTCAGTTCAGTGGTTCACCAGAAGAACTCACAGGATTCAACATAATAGTTGTACTCAAGGCTAAGATTTATTACAGCAAAAGGATACAGAGCAAAATCAGCCCCATAAAGGTTTGAAAAGGAGCATGGGGCAAAGTCTGGAGGAAATAGGCACAAACTTCTAAAATTCTCTCCTAGTGGAGTCACAGGAAGACACACTTCATTCCTCTTGCAGTTGTGACGATACGTGCTAAGTTTTGACTACTAAGGAAGCTCACCTAAGCCTAGGAAACCGTAGTTTTTTTTTATCAGGTGTCAGTCAGATAGCCATCCTCTGCCAGAACATACCAAATTCAGACTTCCAGAAAGAAAGCATGTGTTCAGCATAAACCATATTGCTTGTACAGTCCAGGCATGGGACTCTCTTACAATTTAGGGAAACTTTTATATTAGTGTAGAGAACCGTTTACCAGCTAAGTTTCCAGATGCCAGCCAAGGGCCAGACTTGTAAGCAGGCCTTTTTAAAGAGATAGAAATCTCACAACTTCTGTGTTAACTCTTTTCTGCACAATAGATAAAAAAGTGAATTTCACATTTTATCCCAGCAAGTTGGCTACAACTGTAGAGGCATCCCAGAGGTTGGTTGGGATGAGTCAGTTGGCAGTACATCACTGCTTAACCTGTTAGCCTCATCTACTAATCCTCTTCCTCATTTTAGCCATATTGAAATACTTAGAGTTTCCAAAATGCACCCATATCTTTCAGACCCCTGGGGCTTTTTTGCATGCTGTTCTTTCTGTCTAACACTGCCCTTCCCCCTCCGATTTGCTTAGTGTATTCCTACTTATAATTCCAGTTGGTTCAAATGTTATTTCTTTTGTGTCACCTTTTTTTTTTCTTTAAACATCTTTATTGGAGTATAATTGCTTTACAATGGTGTGTTAATTTCTGCTTTATAACAAAGTGAATCAACTATACATATGCATATATCCCCATATCTCCTCCCTCTTACATCTCCCTCCCACCCTCCCTATCCCACCCCTCTAGGTGGTCACAAAGCACCGAGCTGATCTCCCTGTGCTATGAGGGGGCTTCCCACTAGCCAGTACGTTTGGTAGTGTATATATGTCCATGCCACTCTCTCACTTCGTCCCAGATTACCCTTTGTGTCATCTTCTTTACCTATCCTCCTAGACTAGAAATTTCTTCCTCCATTCTCTTAATATCTGTACTTTTAATTTTTTTGCACTTACCTTTCTCCATTATTTTAAATACTTGATTACCTTCCTTTCTTTCCTGTTCCATAGCTCCTTGTACAAAGGTTCATTTGTATTACATTACTTTTCATGTTATTATAATTGTTTACTCTTCTGCCTTTTCCACTAGACTAAACCCCACTAAACCCTTCAGAATCAGGAAGTCTTCTCTTTATTTTCATTTCCTCTTCTTAGCACGGTGCTTTGTTTAGCACATGGTAAAGGTTACTATATGTTTGCTTAATGAATTAAGTGACAATATAGAAAGGTTGAGCTGTAAACTGAAGTATTTACCTGATGGGCTTTATTTTTTCTAGGAAGTAGGAGGCAAGATCCTTGGTTGAAATGTACACCGCGGGTAGGAGTGGGGTAGAGGACATGGTAAGAGTAGTACCAACTGAAATAGCCTTCATGGGAAATAGCGTTTATCCTGTTGCTCACCTCCTTCTACAGTATCCTTTGTTCATCTAGTATAGCAAGTCCAAACTCATCCCTTGCTTTTACGGTGCTCTTTATACCTGTCTTATTTATCTAGTGCAATTTCCCCCATCCCTCAAGATCATTGTCTTCACTACTTATAGCAGGTCATTCTTTCACAAATGCTCTTATTCTTTCTTCCATGTAAACTTTCCTAATCATTGCCCAAAATGATGGAGGCCCAAATCAAATTTGACTTCTTCCATAATTACTCAGACCCACATCAGTCTTTCTTCTGTTATTGCCCTTTAGTCAAACATTATAGTTTAATGCTTCTCTAATTGTTTGATTTTACTTCCCCAATTAGTTGATGAATTCTGTGAGGGCAGATATACCTTTTTTTTTTTTTTTTACTCTTTTTATATTCTTACTCTCCCTTGTCACAATACTGGCCACATAGTAGACTGATTATTAAATATTTGAGGAATGACTAAATTAATACACACACATCTGACATATTGCTGCCTAGTTTTAATAGTTAAGGAAATAAGCTGAGGTTTATCTGGTTTTGCTCTTTTCCTTCCTTTTGTATAAAGAACAGCATACATTTGTCAGTTACCTGGTTGTATGTAGGTTATATCCAGAGATTAATAACAGGTATGTTATTAAGTATTGATAATATAAAATTTACTGTGTATGAGTTGAAATTTCAGAGATCAAGTCATACTTTAAATGTTATTATGAACTTTATACCAAAATTCTGTGCAGCTTCTATTTTTATAGTAAAATGAAATTCCTTCTGGTTATGAAAGAACATTATGTTTACTAATATAATATCAGTGCTGTGAAGGGAATGGGATGTGAGTCACTGTGTCAAAAGAGAGCGTGGAATAACTTGGAAGGGAAAGTATTTGTATTAGAATGTCACAATTTTAGGTGATTTTGGAAAAAACATTTTAAAGGTAAAGTTGCTTTTATATAGTTTTCACAATCCTGGGTCATATATTTATGTCACTGCTTTTCTTCTGTTATTTTCAATAGATTCAAGGACAGCAGACAGGTGATGTGAAACTTGAATTTGCAGAAGAAAACCTACCAAAAGAGGAAACAGACTTTTTATCAACCCATCCTCAGATGACAAATTTTCAAGACACTGGTAAATTTTGATTATATACCATAATGTGGTGTTTTTATACCAAATGTTCAGTAATTTGATTTTTTACTTTAAAATTTGAGACAGCTTAGTGCGTTGGGCATTTCACTGTAACCCTTTTTGGTCTCAGTTTTCTCATCCTTAAAACGAAAGATTTAGACTACTCATGTCTTCCCACTTCTTACATTCTCTGGTTATAAATTATCTTCAATTTAAAGACATAAAATTGGTAGTTTTAGGGGTACTGCAGCCATGAAGATAGAAGAAATGATCTTGAATTACACTATTCATGTTTTCTTGTTATCAGTCTAAATGAGTTTAAATTGATACCTGAGTTATTACTACTAAAAACCATTTTTCAAAGAAGAATTAATATTCTCTGCACATTCAAAACAGTGATTGTGGTATTTCACTAAGAAATTTGTATTGAAATGTGCATTTTCTTCCATTCATGTAACTCAGATGTTTGTCATAAAAGCAAGTTATCTGCTCTGCAAGATACCGAAAAAATTAAACAACTTGAAGGACAAGTTCAAGAATTAGAAAACCTCGTATCCTCTTTGCAGCAGCAACTGAAAGAAACTGAAGAAAACTATGGGGCAGAGATTCATTCTTTGCAGGAAAGGCTACAAGCTGTTAATGAGTTTACAGTTCAGCCAAGGTATCCATCTACTTATAATTTCATTCAGTAGTATTTGTAGCTTAGTAACAATCATAGTATGGTTGTTTTAAGAAAAAAGTGTAACTTAAGCAAATTTGCTTGAAAGAGATGGGCTATAGCATTGCCAAGAAATAAGAACAGGAGATAATTCTTCATCTCTGAAATGTGTGAAGTAAATGTTAATGTAAACCAAATACATTTTATAATAGGAATTTTACTTACACCTTTATTTTATAAAGATGCTTGTTGTTATGAATATCCTAAGTTAAATCAGGCGGTGTGCATGTTACTTGTTGTTTATTGTGTTCCCAGTCTTTGCTACTTTGATATGGGGAATACACAAAGAATATAAGATATGATCATTCCAGTCATACTGGACTTTCTCCACTTGGTTGTCTAATGCTCAGATTCACCATGTCCAAAATACAACTGGATCTTCCCCTCAAAATTTGCTCCTCTGCAGCCATCTAACTCCATCTCTGGTGACTCCTCTTTCAAACCTCACTTCCAGTCTATCAAGAAATCCTGTTATCTCTACTTCCAAAATAAATCTAAACTGTACCACTTCTCATCCCCTGGTCCCTGCCATCATCATGTCTCACTTGGATTACTGCAACAATAGATCTCCTTGCTTCTACTCTAACTCTTCCCTAAAGTTTGTTCTCAACACAGTTCTAAAACTTTGCTTTTAAAATTTAAGACAAATCATGCTATTCTAGTGCTCATCTGTCCTTACTGTGCCTTACTAGGACCTATATAATGGGTCCCTGTTATCTCTGAATTTATCTCCTGCAGACTTGCTTGTCACTTACTATTGTAAAGCCATATAATCTCCTCGAGATACTCAAACCGTCAGTATGCTCCTGCCTTATGAATTTCTCTTTCATTGCTGTTCCTCTACCTGGAATGATATTTCTCTAGGTATTTCCATGCCCAACACACTTACCTCCTTTGGGTCTTTACTCAAATGTCATGTTCTCATGAGGCCTATCCTGATCACCCTATTGAAATTAAAATCATCCCTTATAACTCTGTATATGAATTTCCTGCTTCATTTTTCTATATTAACTGTTTTATATATATAAAACTATATATCTATATAAAATAAAAACAAGTCTATATTATATTTGGAGGGGAGGTTTATTTATTTGTTTTTGTTATCTGTCCCCTGTGAAGGAGTTCAAGCTTTGTAAGGGGATTTTTGTTTGTTTATTCACTGTATCCCAAACCCTATAATAATTCCCTGTGCATAGTAGGTGCTCAATAAATACGTGTTAAATGAATGAACAGTTTATAATTTAGTAGGGAAGTGTGCTGTAGTATTTAACTAGCTCTATAAAGTCCTCAGAGATTTAACCTAACTTTGACTGGCTCTGCTGCTCTAAGACTGATGTCTCTATAGGCACTTGTTATTGGAACCTAAAGACAAGGGGGTTTTTTTGTTTTGTTCTGGTTTTTTTTGGAGACAAAATACTGAATTTTCACACTTCTTCGGAAGCATTCTGTTTCTCCATCTTTTATTCAGGGTCTGTATGTAGGCTTTGGAATTGTTTATCCAGCATTAGCACAGCCTTACAAAGCTTCCATTTAATTTGAGGTCAGTGGTTCCCAAATTTTACCATTCATTAAAAACATTGGAGGTTTTTGAAATTATTATTGTTTGAAATCATTATTTTTTCATTGTTATTATTGAAATTACAGTTACTGGATTTTACATTTGAAGAGTTAGATTCAGTAGCTTTGAGATGGATTCTGGTCATTTGTATTTGTAACAAAATAATTCTGATGCAGGCAGTCCATAGATTGATATTTGGAAACTATTACTTTAGGTTTTTTGCTAAGAAAGAAAATAGGTATATAGCAAGAACTCTCTAATAATCACTTACAGTATTTCAAGTTCCTTCCTTTAATTAGTGATGTTTTCTCTCCAAAGCATGAAGAAAAGGAAGTTTTCTGGAAGTGTAGACCTACTTTGCTGTTCTTGCACTTGGGCTTTTGCCAGCTCATCATGCTTTTTTAGAGTTTCTCTAATAATCACTGGAAATGTATTAACAATACCTTTCAACTAAAACCATTAGTTTTCTCCCGCCCCGCAAAAATGAGGCTTATTGACTGCCATGTTCACTCCTATGAACGTGTATTTAAAGTTATTTCTTGTTAAATGTCATCACATATTTGGACACAACTATAGCACTTTTTGAATAAAGATTATACTGTTCTCCTAAGATAGACTTGAACTAGTTTAAGAAAAATAATTGTCATTCATTTAACAAATATTTGGTGATGTCATACTAGAAACCTCTTGGCGATATAGTATGGAATTGTAACAACCATGAGCTTTAGAGTCAGACAGACCTACATTTGACTCCTGATTTGACCTTTGACTGGCTATGTGGTCTTGGGCTGATATATAAACATGTCTAAGTAATATTAGGGAATAAAAACTTCCTTGAGATCGTGAGGATTAAAAGAAACCATGACTGGGAAGAGACTTGGCTAGATGTCATGGAGGAAACTTTAGATGTGTATAAAGTGGTCCTTTACCTCAGGGGACTTCAATCCAATCATTGAAATAATACTTATTCACAAAACAGTAATTTTTTTAAAGTAATGATTGAGGAATATAACATGACGATACAGCCAAAGCGCTGGTACGTAAACCCATGTCTTTGTGGCATTTTTCAGTGCCCATCACTTCACATTTCTGCAATGATGTTTTTTGGAGTGGCTCCAGGGGGAATGGAAATGAAGGGTTGACTATGAGACATTGAAATAGAAGGAATCTTGGGAGCAAAGCAGAGGAAAGATGACCTGTGTTGTTTGAGCTAGAGAATATGGAGGTTTATGATGTATTAATATAAACAGAGAAATCAGACAGGTGGAGGGTAGGACCTTAATTTGTAAGATGGGAACAGTGAATTTGGTTTTAGCCAGACTATTTTTTTGAATTTGGGATAAACACTTTCAAATGCTATAAAATTACAGAATTGAAGTCCTTGTGGACTAAGCAGCATTTTTTTTTTTTGAAGTTTGGGTCTTTATAGCTGGATAAATAATCAGGAGGATTTTCCATGGGCTATGAAAATAAGAAGACATGAAACAAAAGGATCATAATAGTGTATGCAAGAAACTATGAGGAAACAGACAAAATGATAAGAAAGAAGAACCAGGAAAGGGCAGAGAATAAAGACAAGAAAAATGAGTTTTTACGATCATGTAACATGAATATAGAAGATGTATAGGCAAGTCACAACAGAAGAAACTTTCACGACCAGTAGCATTTGAAAGAATGTGTAATCTCAAAAATAAAGACATACATGTTCTAAGAAAGTTTTAAGACTGTTATGACTCTGTGTTGTTGAAGTTTTGAGAAAATACTTAAATGGTACTGTTATGGAGTTAAATTAATGTAAGTTTTTCAAATATGGCATTATATTAAAATTTTAAATGTTAACAATTATAGGATTTTTTTATGTAGAAACATCTACAGATGTGTGCAAAGATATATTTATGAGGATTTACACCATAGCTTTATTTGTAAGAGTGAACATTTGGAAATGACCAAATACAGTACAATCTAGAATAAGGACATGAATACCAAAAGATACATAAATAGATTAAAAACAAAATTCCAGAAGTGGTTATGTGTAAATTAAGAATCTTTCTCATTGTCACTGCCCACCTATTCCACTAGAGGTAATCAGTGTTACTTTTTTTTTTAATGAAGGTCTTATTTATTTATTTATTTATTTATTTGGCTGTGTTGCTTCTTCGTTGCAGCGCGCAGGCTTTCTCTAGTTGCAGCAAGCGGGGGCTACTCTTTGTTGTGGTGCGCGGGCTCCTCATTGCGGTGGCTTCTCTTGTTGTGGAGCATGGGCTCTAGGCACGTGGGCTTCAGTAGTTTTGACACGTGGGCTCAGTAGTTGTGGCTTGCTGGCTCTAGAGCGCAGGCTCAGTAGTTGTGGCGCATGGGCATAGCTGCTCCGCAGCATGTGGGATCCTCCTGGACCAGGGATTGAACCTGTGTCCCCTACGTTGGCAGGCGGATTCTTAACCACTGCGCCACCAGGGAAGCCCATCAGTGTTACTTTTGATGTGTATTCTTTCAGACTTTGTGTGTGTGTGTGTGTGTGTGTGTAAATTTTTAATAAAAATGAGATTTTATAAACTTTTTTACTCAATAATAGCATAGGTAACTTTTAAAAAATGTTAATACTTACAAACAGCTCCATGTCATGCTTTTGTAGTAGACTTTATACAATGGCATAAAATTCAGGGATAATCTGTTAAAATATTCTGTCATTTAATTCTGCTGCTTTATTTTTAATCAGTCAAAAATATGACTTAAGTTACAATACCTGTAACTCTTGACCTGTCATTCTTGTTTCCATTGGCCCAATACACATTTTATGCATGCTGTAAATTTGGACTAACAGTAAAATTTACACACAACGCTAATTCTTTCATCCTCTTTTATTTATTTTTAGCTTTTCCATTGATTCAATGGTAATTACTGAATCTGATGTACAGAAAACAGTATACCCTGGAAGTTGTATAAAACAGAACATTGATGGTGCAACAGAGGTATTATATCTTTAAACTGTTATGTACACTGATTTTATTTTTGTTACTGTCATTTTTGTCTGTGGTTTAATAATTATCCAATAAATAGTTGCTAAGAATTAAGTATAGTAAATATGAGGATAATACCTTATATAAAAGACCCAGAAGAATATATACGTGAAGAAATTTGATGTACTTTCATAGCATAGGAAAAACACAAGAAAGTTGAAATTGAGAGGTGTTTTTTTCCCCCTAAATATGTTCTAGTTTAAAATTTGTCTTGTTTTATATAACATGGGGTGTATTACAAATTAGTTTCAGTGCCCTGAACTTTATAACAAATTAGTTTCGGAAAAGAGAAACAGCTTTCCTTCCTACCATGGGGAGTTGAACTAGGCTGTCTCTAGAATAGTATTTAGGAATTCCCAAAATTCAGTATGCTAGGGCTGGGACATTGGATGAGGCTTTCTTCAGCACAGGCCATATGCTATAGAAAAGCCCCTCATCTTTTACAGTATATCTCATCAGCTAAACCACCTTTTGCCTCTCCTCAGCACTGTATATATTCCCAATTTGTGGCCACTTTTCTCAAACAAAACTGTAAAACCCTGATCTTCACTCAGAAAATTTTTAGTTCTTAAGTCCTACAGAAAAAGATCATTGCCCTCTCTCATTCTGGATATAGAAGAGAGACATTGGCCACATTCTCAATTCTTCCACATTCATCCCACATGGAATATCTGTTTGGATGACATTCAGATAATTGGTAAATAAAGAAGTACTTTCTTGCCAAGAACATGTTTACATTTAAATAACCATTCTGTTTTTTTTCTGTTTATAAAAGTAATTTGTATTTGTAGAAAACTGGATACTATTAATAAGTACCAAGAAGAAAAGAAATTTGTTTATAATGTCAGCAAAGATAGCCACTGTTAACATTACTTAAAATTAAATACATGCACATCTTATTAATTATATTTAAGAAGTATCTTTTCCCCACTCTAGAACTGTGTGTTAGTAATTGTAAATATATTTCTCACTTTGCATCTTTGTTAAGTTCACAATAGTAAGTATAATTATTTAGTAGAATTGTACACTAGAATTATTGTTTTTAATTAAGGGAGCAGAAATTTATTAAAATTTTTCAGAAGCTTTCTAAAAAATAGTAATCTTTTGAAGATATTTGAGAGTAGAAGTTTAAAAATAAGTGGTGTATAATTAGTGTAAATAAGTGTGTCATATTTTGATTTTTAATTTAGTTTTCTGGTGAATTTGGAGTGAAACAGGAAACAAATATGGTTAAGTTGCTGGAAAAACAGTACCAAGAACGATTAGAAGAAGAAGTAGCTAAGGTAAGTTTATAGTTTATTTGGAAGGCTATTGTGGTCTGTATTCCCCTTTAGCCTTCAAAAAAGATATGTTTTATTGGTGGTAATGCACTTTATTCTTTGTTGTAAATTTTATACATAGCTCATTTAAGTTGTCAGATACTGGTATTAACCACAATTGCCTTTGAATGGAATGTTCTGTGAATTTTTCTTTAAGAAACGCTTTCTTCTCTTGATGTAGAATAGCAATTAGAAACTTTTCAGAGTTATAAATTTGTTACCTTGTGAGTAGTACCATAGGAAGGAGTTCGGCCTTCCTTAAAGGTGGGGGATATGGTAGGAAATGAGAAAAGTGCTTGGTCTTTTATGTATTACCTTTGCCTACCTCCTCCCAGAGAAGTTACTGTGATGTTAATGACTGTAGATGCTCTTGGCTGCTATGCCCAGAGCTATTCTTGTAATCTCCTGAACACCAAGCATATCACCTAGTATACCATTATGACTCCATTTCTTTTGTCTCTGTATTCTCTTTTAAAATACTTATACCTAATTGGGTTCTTATTTTGGAACAGTTGAATTCTGAGTTTGTCTGCTTGTTTTTTATAATATTTAAACTGTTCCAATGTAACAATCGTAGTGGAGTATATGCATTTTAAAGTGGAAGGAGTGACAGAATTTACAGGAAATGCATAAGGAATTAGGTTAAACATAAATTAGATGAGGAGGTCAAGACTCAAGGAAGTATGTGGGCCATAAAGATCTACTCACTTCTATATCTGAATTGAATATTTAGTTCACAGTAAAAAGTGAGGCACCATCCCTTTTATATAGCTCTCACTATCTACTTCTTTTAGAGACTTGCAGGTTTTCTTTTGTACTTACCTTTTACATAAATTTCTCAAGTGAAATGTTTATAGCAGAGCATCATAGTATAGTAGTTAAGAACATGAGGTTTGGTATAGGATTTACCATGCTTTAGATTCTTGTTCTTCTGCTTTACTAGATTTGTGATCTTAGGAAAGTTACTTAAGTTTTCAATCTCAGCTCCCTCTATGTTAACAGAGGAGAATAATAGAAATAATAGTAATTCTTGTGAAGATTCAATGAACTAATAAATATAAGGCACCTAGAAGATAGTAAAGACTCATAAGTGACATTTTTAAAGTAGTCTTACTACTATGATAATGGTGATGATATAAATGTGTTTTGTGAAGCATCATTTATCCAAGCTGATAGCAGATTACCAAAGTACAGGTCAGTGAAAACTGTTCCAAAGGCAGCCAAGGTACTGTGATCCAAGAGACTTTGATGGCCCAGCTTGATCCTGGAATAGTATAGATGGTTTATATTAGTCACCAGTACAGATGGGATTATGCTCTACCCTATAACCCTCACATACAATATTAGAAAAAGACAGAAACATTGTTTTCAAAGCACAGGGTATATGAAGAAGCCAGTAGAAGTAGTGATTCCCAACATAGATAACATTAGATTCAGCCTGTGATTTGGATATGTACTACTGAAAAAATAGACATTCATTAACATTTCACTGCCAGGCAGTATTCTGAATGCTAGAGTATAACAGAGGAAAAAGAGATGAAATCATTACTCCTATAGACCTTACATTCTAGTTGGTGCAAATAGACAATATACAGATGGTAGTAAATACTATGAAGAAAAAAATGAACCAGGGTAATAGGACCAGGAAATTCCATGGGGAGTGAGATGGTGTTATTTTATATAGGGTAATCACAGAAGGCCTCACTTCTGAAGTGACATTAGGGGAGAATACAGATGGAAGTGAGAGAGTGAATTGTGAAGATAACAGATTGAGCACCTTTTAAGAAAGTGGGATGCAAAAGAAAAAGTCCACAGTTCTCCAGTGGATGTCTTCAAGAGGTGTCCAGGGAGAACTGGCAAGAGTGTGAAGGTCACCTGCCCAACTGCCAGCTTTGCCGAGTTGGAGGATGGTTTGATTCAGTCCTGCCACCTCTGTATTCATGGGTTCCATTTGGAGAAATACTGTGAAGTCCTGGTACAGATTTATCTCCTCAGCAGATGTAACTAGATACAAGAAGAAGAAATACAGGGAAAGAGGGGCAAGGACTTGCCCTTCAAGGGAAGATAATACTACAGGTAATTTGACCTAAGCAAATGGAAGAATGGAGTTACTGTTTACTTACGTGTTGGATGTAGGATGAAAAGGAACGCAAAGGAGTAGTTTTTGGAGAGGAGTGGGTGACTTAAGGATTCAGCTTTCCCGTTAAATGCAAAACACTTATTAAATGTGTAAATATAAGTGTTAAGGAAGTGATTGGATATATAAATCTAGAGTTCAGGAACTAAGATAAAACTAGACATGTAAATACAGTAGTTAGTATCTAGTTAGTATCTAGTGTTTTTCAAGCTGTGAGATATAATTTCTTTTTAAGTCATGAAATCAATTTATTGGTTTGGGACCAGGATTTTAATATTAATGGAAAAGTTCAATTATATAAAACATATACACACAAGTACCTATGTATGCTTTGGGTCACAATATAAAATGTTTTTTTATTGTTGTTGTATGTGTATGTTTACCATGGTTGCAGTGAAAAATATTGAAAAATATTAATATAGTGAGTGTAAATAGAGCAGGGGCCTGGGAACTGAGCCTAGAGAATGCCAATGTTTAATGCTTTTCTTTTTTTTTTTTTTTTAATTATTTCTTTTTGGCTGCATTGGGTCTTCGTTGCTGTGCACGGGCTTTCTCTAGTTGCAGTGAGTGGGGGGCTACTCTTCGTTGCGGTGCGCGGGCTTCTTGTTGCGGTGGCTTCTCTTGTTGCAGAGCACGGGCTTTAGAGCACAGGCTCAGTAGTTACAGTGCACGAGCTTAGTTGCTTCACGGCATGTGGGATCTTCCCGGACCAGGGCTCGTACCTGTGTCCCCTGCATTGGCAGGCGGATTCTTAACCACTGTGCCACCAGGGAAGCCCAGTGCCGATCTTTAGAGGTCAGAGAAATGAGGAAGAACAAAGGAGGTGAAGAAGGAGTGGTAAATTAAATATGGAAAGGACAAAAGATTGCATCACAGAAGCCAATAATAAAAGTGTATCAAGAAGAGAATGTATTAAACTGTGTCAGATGTTTCTGGTAAGTCAAGAAAGATTAGAAGTGCAAATAAATCATTGGATTTTACAATGTGAAATCATTGGTGACTTTCACAAGAACACATTTGATGGGATGGTAAAGACAAACTGATTACATTGGATTTGAGAGAGAGTGAAGAAGAATGAGGAATTATTTTGAGTCTTACTTGAAAGAGGAGGAGAGAAGTACAGTGGTAGCTAAAGGGTGATGTCGGGAGTCAAGTAGTGGATTTTTGTTGTTGCTGGTTTGTTTTTGTTTAAGATGAAGGATATCACATCGTATTTCTATGCTAATAGAAGTGATTGAGGAGAAAGGGAAAAAAATAGCTGATTAAAGAGAGAGAGGAACAGTTGCTGGAGCAATGTCCTTGAGTAGATGAGAAGAGATGCAATCCCCTGAAAAGCTGCCATTAGATAGGAGCATGGTAGTTTAATCCATTAAAACAAGAAGGAAGGTAAGAATATTTGACTCATGATTCAGGTATATTTTCAGATGCAGTATTTGGAGACTGTGGAAGTTCTTTTCTGATTGCTTCTGTTTTCTCAGTAAAATAAAAAGCAAAGTCGGCACCTGAGAATGAGAAAGGAAGAGAAGATGTTGGAGCTTTAAGGAGAAAACAAGAAAACAAAGGGCTAAGAGGAGGAATAAGAAATGGAAAAAACAAGGGAAATTGAGTAGAATCACCCAGTATCACTAATGGCTCATTTCAAGGGTAGTGGTTGTGAATTTAAAATGAGACCAGTCAGCTTGGTTTTTTATTTTTCTCCTCAATTAAGTTCAGCTACACAGGCACAGAGTAGGCAGAGTTAATTGTAAACACAGGTGAAATTTAGTTAGATGGTATGGTGGTGAATAGAAAGGAGAGAATTACAAGATAGTTGAGTCTGTTTTTTTGTTTGTTTGTTTCAAACCACACAGTTCTTTTCATTATTTGTTATCCATTTCTAATCTAAATGAATATACAAAAGAAAGTGATCTTTATGATACCAGTTTTTCAGAATTTCAAAAGTTTGTTTTGTGACTTAACATATGGTCAGGTTTTTTGTTGTTTGCTTGTAATCATCCTTATTGAGGTGTAATTTACATGAAATTTACATTCCCTAATTATAAGTGCAAAATTTAGTGAATTTTAACAAATGTTTGCATGTATGAAACCAACGCCACAATCAAGATTTAAAACATTTCCATCACCTCCAAAGTGTTTTCATGTCCCTTTGGAGCCAGTCTCCTCCATTTTATATTGTTGGGTTCTACAATATTTAGTAATACTTTGCCCAAGACTGTTTGTCTGGGGAATTCCCAGGTTCAGTCCCTGGTGGGGAACTAGGATCCCACAAGCTACATGGTGTGGCCAAGAAAAAAAGAATATTTGTATTCTGTTTTCATGAGGAATGTTATCCCTAGCTTTATTTTCTTATAATGTCTTTGGTTTTGATATTAGGATAATGCTGGTCTTATAAAATGCTGAAATATATTCCCTCTTCTTCTATTTTCAGGAAGAATTTATGTTGTACTGGTATTATTTCAGACTTAAATATTTTGTAGAATTAGATAATGAATCTTACTGGGCCTAGAGTTTACCTTGTTGGAAGTTTGTTTTTTTTTTTAACTGAATTCAGTTTCTTTAATAGATTTTGTTATTTTCAGGTGATGTATTTATTTTAGAGTGAGCTTTGGTAGTTTGTGTCATGCAAGGAATTGGTCCATTTCATCTAAGCTGTTGAATTTACTGTTGGTAGAGCTGTTTATAGTATCCCTTTATCATTTAATGGCTATGGGATCTGAATGTTATCTGTACTTTCTCACTTTTTTGTCAGTGTAGCTAGAAGTTTATTGATTATATTGATATTTCCAAGGATCCAGCTTTTGGGGTTTTTTAAATGGTTTTTGTTTTATTTTCATTGGTGGTGGTTCTTTATTTTTTGCTTGTTTCTGTTTGCTTTGGGTTTAATTTGCTCTTTTTCTAGTTTCCTAAAAGACCTTTCTTCTTTTCCAATATATGCATTTAATGCTATAAGTTTCCCTTTAAGTTTTTCTTTAAGCTGCATTCCACAAATTTTCATTCAATCCAAATCTTTTCTTTCTCTTTTGACCTCCTTTTTGATTCATAGGTTATTTAGAAATATGTTGTTTCATATCCATATCTTTGGGATTTTCAGATATCTTCCTATTGATTGATTTGATTAATATAATATTTTTTAATTTCTTCATGGTTGGGCATACCTTGTATGATTTCATTTCATTTAAATTTGTTGCCCCAAATATGTTCTATCTGGTTGAATACTCCATGCATACTTGAAAAGAATGTTGTATTCTGCTGTTTTTCATACTTTGTTTCCCTTTGGTGTTATTTCCCTTCAGCCTGAAAAACATCCTTTAGCATTTGTTTGGTTTTTTTAGAGTGTATCTCCTGGCAACAATTTTGATATACAACAAAGTATATGTCATCTAATTCTGAATTGTATGTTGAACATTTTGAATATTTGGTTCCATAGACTCTAGGTCTTATAATCCTGTGGAGATTGTGAATTTTTTTTTTTTAAACTAAGACAACCCAGTTAGGTTCAGACCACAAGTTCTGTGTCACCCTCTCTATACAGATTTCTTCTCCAAGTTTTTTTTTTTTTTTCTTCTTCTCCAAGTTTTGACTCCCTCTGCTATTTCCCTGCTTTTGTTTACTTTTCAGAATTCTCAGGTAGTTTGCTTTTGTATTTTGTTCAGAGTTTTCAGTTGCAGTTGGTGGGAGAGAGGCCATAGTGAGCTTACTTTATGCTGACTGGAATTACAAATCTCTATCTAGTGTTTTTTTATTCCACAATTTAGATGCAGTTATTATTGCTTTATACCTATCAGTGTTTAGATTTATCCACATATTTACAAAAAATTTTTTAATGTTCTAATCCTTTCTTAGGCCTTAACTTCTAGGATCATTTTTCTGCTTTTTAAGGGACATCCTTTAGAAGTTCTTTTATTGATGGTCTATTCAGAGTAAACTCTGTTTTTGTCTTCATTTTATATCTTTATTTTTTTTTCATTTATGAAAGATGGTTTTGTTCACCATTTGAATCTGGGTTGACCGTTATTTTTATGTCAAAACTGTAAAGATAACATTCCATTGTTTTCTGACTTTTCTTGTTTATGCTGAGAAAGTGCTTGTCGTTTTAACTGTTGTTCCCTCATAGGGAATACATTTTTTTTCTGGAAACTTTAAGGTCTTCTTTTTGGTTTTGGTGTTCTCTTTATTTGTTCTTCTATGATTCATTGGCCTTCTTGAATCTTAGGAGTGGTGTATTCTGTATTCTCAGTCATTATCTCATGAAATATTTTCTTTCCATTGTTCTCTAGTATGTCCTCCTGGAACTCTTGATTAGATGTTGGTTGAATATTCTCACTGTTCTTCATATCTCTTTGCTTCTCTTTCATATTTTTAATCTTTTTGTCTTTCCATGTTGCATTCTTAGTATTGACAGATAGGCAGATCAGGTTCAAGACAAGAGATTAAAATAGAGGCCAGTTTTAAGGCCTTGACCACTAGTTAGATAAGATTGAAGGTATGTTTTGCTAAGCTGTATTGCCTAGTTCACTAATTCTTTCATCTCTGTCTTTGATATTTTGCTGTAATGGGCATATTTTCCAGATGACAGTGTCCAGAACATTACCACCAAACCCTGGTTCTGGGTAAGCTGGCACAGGCATCCAGGAAGCCCAATTTAGTAGGTGAGATGTAGTAGTGGATTGTCTGGGCAGAAACAGTATAATATATAGTGTTTAAGGTGCTTGAGCTCTATAATTAGACACAGTTTGATTCAAATCTCTAACATTTGTTACATATGTTACCATTGATATGGCTCCTAATCTTGCTGTGCTTCAGTTGTCTCAGCACTGACTCCTGTTATAATTATTCTTCCTAATTCAATTGTAACAAATCTTCCAGGCGGATTTGTTCTGATGTGGAAGTAATAGTGTAATGTTACATTTTAGAAGGTGGGCCTAGGTAAGACCGCAAAATTTCAACCCCCCTTTCACCATTTATTTGCTCTTTGTTTTGGGGGTCAAAGAGACAAGTAGATCACTCAATCTCTTAATCTACTTAATCTTTCTCCTTGGTTTCCTCATCTGATTAAATTGGGGTAATGTACCTACCTTGTAGGATTTTTATCTTCATTTTTATTTTTTAAAATTTTTTTAACATTTTTATTGGAGTATAATTGCTTTACAGTGTTGTGTTAGTTTCTGCTGTATAACAAAGTGAATCTGCTATATGTATACATATATCCCCAAGTTCCCTCCCTCTTGCGTCTCCCTCCCACCTTCCCTATCGCACCCCTCTAGGTGGTCACAAAGCACGGAGCTGATCTCCCTGTGCTATGTAGCTGCTTATTGTAGGATTTAAATGAAATAATACAAGGGCTTGACAAATGATTGTTGCTGCTTTTATTCTTGTTGTACTTGTCCGTCATCATCAGCATTATTCTACTGAAGTAGGACTCCATTCAGCTGCTAGAAGACATAGCAACTGGGAGGAAGGAGGCTAGCAGGAACCAGGTGGGAATCAGGACCCCAGATATGCAAATCAGGTTCAAGACAGGACATTAACATATATGTGGAATCTAGAAAAATGGTACAGATGAACCTATTTGCAAAGCAGAAATAGAGGCACAGACGTAGAGAACAAACATACGGACACCAAGGAGGGTAAGGCGGGGTGGGATGGATTGGGAGATTGGGATTGACATATATACACTACTATGTATGAAATAGATAACTAGTGAGACCCTGCTTTATAGCACAGGGAACTCTATTCAGTGCTCTGTGGTGACCTAAATGGGAAGGAAATCCAACAAAGAGGGGATATATGTATACATATAGCTGATTCACTTTGCTGTACAGCAGAAACTAACACAACATTGTAAAGCAACTATACCCCAATTTAAAAAAAAAAAGAAAAGACAGGACATTAAAGTGATAGTTCAGTTATATGGCCAGGACCAACAGGCAAAACAGAAAAGGTTGAAGGTCAATAGGCACAAAAGTTTCAAATCCCAGGCATGCTGTATCTTATATCTTAGACTATGGCAATCAGGCTTCCCCCACTGCAAATTATATGTGGAGATGTGGCTCAAAATAAAGTTATCCATACAGTTGGTTCTCAGAGGCTTAGACTTGTCAGAGCCAAGGCTGCTAGTCAGAATTTCTAAGTACCTGTGGTAGATGGAACTAAAATAAGCAGTAATTCAGGATCACAGTTGAAGTGGATAGTAAAATAGATTAGATTGAATTGTATCATCATCCTTACCAATGATGCCAAAAGCTCAGCTTCTCTGTACCCTGGTGCCGAATCAAATCTCGGAGACAGAGTTTGG
Organism: Eubalaena glacialis; assembly: GCF_028564815.1. Taxonomy (NCBI): domain Eukaryota; kingdom Metazoa; phylum Chordata; class Mammalia; order Artiodactyla; family Balaenidae; genus Eubalaena; species Eubalaena glacialis. The sequence continues at coordinate 72,187,251 of NC_083723.1, read as the reverse complement.
GATGAAGTATTGATAGAAAAGGATAGCTTTATTGCATTGCCAGGCAAAGGGGGACACAGCAGGCTCCTGCCCTCGAAAACTGTGTCCCACCCTGGGAGGATTTGATGAGGAGTTTTAAAGCAATAGTTTAAGGGTGGGGTTTCTGACAAGATCAGGGTGTACCCAGGGCTTGCCCTCCCTTAATCTCGTCTCAGGTGGTTGGTCTCCTAATCTTGATGACCTTCTCTGGTCCCTTTGATCTCGCCTCAGGTGGTTTCTTGGCTGCTCTTCCCTTGATGAGCAACTGTGGGAATCTGCCCTTTGGAACTCAGGGAAGGTCATGGAGGCTGGAGTCTTGCCTACAAGAAATGGGGGACAAAAAAAGGTCTCCGTGCCTGGGAGCCGCGCAGGGCCTCGCTAGGTTTCACTAATCACAGAAACCTAGTATTACTGAGGCCAAGCTCGCTCTGCTCACTGCACAACAGGCCAGTAAATCGGGAGACGAGGTGTTGAGGCAAGAAATACAACTTTATTCGGAAAGCCGGAAGACCGAGAAGATGGCAGACTAATGTCTCCAAAAAACCATCTTATTGGGGTTTGGATGCCAGTTTCTTTTAAGAACAGAGAGTGGGAAGAGGTGGGGAAGTAAAGTAAAAAGGCCCTAAGTCTTACAGATATTTCCTGGAATGGCCAGCCTCAGGGAAGGGATGTGTTAATTTCTTCTTTTCTGCAGCCATTCCCAGGTGGGCAGGGTCAGATTGTCTCCCTGTGAGCTGAACAAAGGCACTTTAGTTTCACATTCAGGCAGAGGGGCAGGGTTCCCTGAGGCAGGCCATTATGTATGATTATAATAACAAAAGCAACAAAAAGCAAAGGTTAAAGTAAAAGAAACAGATTGAAAGGTGGAGTCAAAATTGGCTTTTCCCTGTTACACTGTGCTGTACTTCTGGGGATTTACTGCAAGAAAATCGGAAAGAATATGCGCAATGATACGGTTTAAAAGATTTCATAACAGTGGTGTTTAGTGTTAAGAATGGACTCAGTCTGAATGTCAACATAGAGAATTGATTAAATTTATAGTACATCTGTATAATATGAAACTTTAAACCCATTTAAAATTATATAGAAATGTATTTCTTGACTTAAAGATATTTAAATTTCTATACCAAACATTTATTGCTGTTATGGTAAGAAAAAAATATTTACAATTACTGATTTTTAAAAAGCAGGCAGTAAAATACTTTGACAGTAGATTCATTGTAAAACAGAGAATCTTTATCTCCTTATCACTTTATCCTAGGATTTCTTTTAGTTTAAAAGCATGAGGCCATCTTTTTACTAATTCGTGTAATTTTGAGAGGTAACTTGCTTTTTAAATTCCTGGTAGTATTTATAGATCTAATCGTTTTTTGTTTGCTTCATTTCTTTAGGTCATTGTGTCAATGAGTATAGCATTTGCTCAGCAAACTGAACTATCTAGAGTATCTGGGGAAAAAGAAGATGCTCCATCTTCAAAACAAGCATCTGCTCTCTGTCAGGAAGAACATTATTTAAATGAAATGAAATTATCACAAGGTCAGGTTGGTCTTCAGACTTTCGAGGCAACAGACAAGAAATTTAAAGACGAATTTAAACCACTTAGTAAAGAGTTAGGAGAAGATGGAAAGGAAGTTCTGTTATCAAATAAGGGTAATCTTGATGATATACTAGAATCAAAGGACCGTGAGCTGACTATTTCAGAAGAAATGTTCTCCAAAGATAAAACATTTATGGTCAGAGAATCTGTAAGTATGCTTCCTTCAGTATAAAAACTTATAAAAAAAAGCGTTACTTTCCTCACTATAAAATATTAACAGTAATATTGCTTAATGGAGAAGATAAGTATTCAATTCGGTCTCAACTTGTGATTTTTAAAGTATAAGAATAAATGACTTAATACTATTATTAAATAAAACTAGGCAGATTCATAGTATTCCTGTTTGTCCTATACACATTATGCATGGTAAAACCTCATTGTAAGTTATACCTACATTAATTTTGTTTCAGTCAATTCAAGATCAGTTATACTACAGTTTGGCAATATGTATGATTAAAAGATTTGCTTAATTTAATAGGATAATATCACAAGGAAAGAGCTACCCATTTGAGAAGACAATTTAAAGCATTCTACTCTATTTATACTAATACTCTTTTTCTTTACTTATTCATTAATGGAGGATCTATCCTGTGTCTATGCCTCAACTGTTTGTGCCTTTAACAGAACGTAGTAAATTCTGCTTCTTTTAAAATTATCTTAATTCAAATTTTTTATTTATGTTCATGATAGGTTATATCTTTTTAGAGGCATATTCAATTAAAATTGTCAACTCTTTATGAAGTGCAAAGTTGTGAGGTAGTCATGTAAACCTCTTTAATTTGCCAGCAACAGTTCAAGGCAGAACGATTTGTTTAAGTAGTAGCTCTTCAGGAATTGAGGTACTTGTTGAAACCCATTAAGGAGTGGACTTCTTATGAGTATGAGAAAGTGGAATATAAGGCTTTTATTTCCAAATAAAAATTATTGAAGTTTGTTTCTTATCAAGCATTTCTTTGTAGTACTCTGATGACCACTGCATAATATAAATTAAAGAGATAAAATTTCTCTTTTTATAAATTTAATTTTAAAATATAAGTATTCCATTTATATTATTTCCTTATAAAATGTCAAGAGAAATAATGGAGTTATTCATTAAGAGTAGAAGGAATCTTGAATGTCTTTTCTTAATTCTTCTCCTCCCTTAGATTTAGATTCCGTCTGAAATAACTGATAGTTACTTTGCTTTTGGAGAACAACATGCATAATGATAATAAACTAACTTCACATTGATTTGAAATTAAAATTAAGACAAATTTTTAAAATTATTTATGTTTTAGTTTAATAATGGGAATTTTAAAATGAGGTGCTTTGTGGGGTTAGTATTAGAATTACTTTCATTTGTATTTAAAATATCAATGCTGACAGATTTCCACGAAATGTTTTATGGTTGAAATTTTAATTTATTTTTTTATTTTTTTTTTAACTGTTATAGCTCCATGATGAGATTTTGGTATCAAGTATGGATGCTTCTAGACAACTAATGTTAAATGAAGAACAGTTAGAAGATATGAGGCAGGAACTTGTACGACAGTACCAAGAACATCAACAGGCAACGGAACTTTTAAGGCAGGCACACATGCGGCAGATGGAGAGACAGCGAGAAGACCAGGAACAGCTGCAAGAAGAGATTAAGAGGCTGAATAAACAATTAGCCCAGGTATGGGACCGAGAGTCCCTTTCCTCCCCAATTAAAATAGCAGTGTTCTTTATATAGCTTAGCTTTTTTTTTTTTTTTTTAAGTCAGAATTATTGCCGTGATCTGAATAAATACAGATATTTAACATCAGGAACAGACTCCATCAGCACAACAGCCTAAGATCTTGTTAGGAACACCTAACTCAACCTTGGAGTGCACTCTCTCTCTACTGTTTGACATATCTGCCTTTTTAGGCATTGAAAAAGTGGTTACAAGGCTGTTTGTTTTTAAACATTCCATTGACCATACATGGCAAAAGTACTTTGACAGTTTTGGAACTTCTTTGTGCTGAGGTGCAGTTGATATTCAGTTTTCCCATGTTTATTTATAGTTTTGTGAGTCCACCAATTAGCATCTCCAAGGTTTACCTTTATCTATCTTTATTCTATCTTTTTAATCATGAATGGAAATCTGAAGTAGTATGTTTCTGGAACTTTCTCCAGGGAAACATCTCTTCTTGATTTGAGAAATGCAAATTTACATAATGTTCTTACCACTTTCTTGACTAAATTTACATATTCCTTGGTATTTGGGAGCTGGATTCTTTTCAATTGCTGTATATAATATACTCACAAAATCATTGTAGAAAAGCAAATATTTATGTAAAAGTTCTTATAAAAACAAATTTATTCAATTTATTTTGAAAAGTTAAGCTAAAACAAGAGATAACAAATAGGGAACTCTTGAAATATAGTTTCAGATATAGAATAATAGGAAAATTAGGAGTTGAACATAAGACATATCATTTGGAAAAATTAATTTTGCTTTTCTTCATTGCATTTTGTGAATTTAAACTTCTGAATTTTCAATGCAAAACTGGCATATAAAAATAATATTAATTGAGCTGCAAAAATTGCTGAATATTTAGGCCTAATTAACTTTTTTTTAAGTTTCAAATTTTGCATTGAACTTTATATATGCTTTTAACCCCTAATCATGGAATATGAAGCAGGGTAGAACTGGGGCCTGTTGGTTCCAGGGGGTTAAAAGAAGTCTGCTTAATATTCCTGCTTTTTCCTTCTATCGCAAACAATATTCTCTCATGACCTTTTTTCTTATTTAGAGATCCTCAATAGATAATGAAAACCTGGTTTCAGAGAGAGAGAGGGTGCTTTTAGAGGAGCTGGAAGCACTAAAGCAGCTGTCTCTAGCTGGAAGAGAGAAGCTGTGTTGTGAGCTGCGCAACAGCAGTACGCAAACACAGGTAGTATGGACTTTGACCCACCTAGGAGCAGTGGATCCACAATGCAGTAGGATCTGTGTGTCTTTGTTGTTTGTGTGAAATGTATTTTTTATCGGTATGAGCTTAACATATTTGTGATTGTTTACATTTAAGGTAGGTGGGGTCAAGATGCCTTACATTCCATTTAAGGTAATTTGAATCTGACAGTGGTTTAGCAACAGCTGTTGTTTCACCAAGGAGCAGAGTAACCTAACGAACTTTATTGTTGCATTATAGCATGCCTTAGCTTGAACCCATTAAAATTTTTTTCATCTGTGCATCAGACTGTTTTTATCTTTTTTGATAATGCTAATCTCTTGATAAAATATAGTTAAATATTATTTCAAACAGTATCTGTTTTGCACGCAGAGGTTTCTTCTTTTCATGTCATAGCAATATAGAAGAATGACATGCTATTTCCAAGATGACAGGTTTTCTTTCTATCTTGTCCTCTCTATCTTTATACAAACTTAAACAGAATGCAAATGAAAACCAAGGAGAAGTTGAGGAGCAGACCTTTAAAGAAAAGGAATTGGACAGAAAACCTGAAGAGGTGACTCCTGAAATTCTGTCCAATGAAAGGTATACAAAATGCATATTTTTTCAATGTAAAGTGAGTTAAAATAGTTGTCTCAATATTATAAACTTTATTTGTCCTTATTTTTATTTTGTACATTTATTTCATTTGTACATTGTACTCTGTATGTAAAAAATGATCAGTTTTTGATAATTAGACAAATTTAAAAAATCTTTTGTATATAAAGTAATTTTATTGGATATTGATCATATACTTCACTCAGTGAATGATAAGACATTTTTTGGTTATTGAACCTTTCTTGATTAATTTTATTCTGCTCATATGCCATTTTTTATCCTAAAAAACAAAGTTGTGCTTGTGAGTTTATTCCTTCACTGTTTGGACATGCATTCAGTATAAGCCACCCCCTGGTTTGTTCATGATGAGAAAAAAAATGATTTTAGTGATAGTCTGCATTTAACTTTTTTCATGCATTTACTTTATAACAGATGAGACCTTTTAATCCACATCCCACTTTTTTAGAGGAATAAATTAATGATCCGATGTTAACAAAACTTTCCCTTATTTTGATTTTATAGAGATTAATATGAAAATGAGAATAGTTACCCCACATTAATATTAGGAGTTTAAGCACAGTATTTTAAAATTTGTTTTGTTCAAATGAAAATAATTTCTCTAATTTTAAATTAAAACTAATTATCTACTAACTTAACTTCCTCCTTTTCCAATCTGTGACTGTCAACCCTCTGTGTCCTCCTAACCTCCTTCCTCAGCTTGCATGGAGGAATTTGGCCCCTAAGATTTTGGCTTCCCCATTGGATCATCAGTATGGAACACAGTCAGTATGCAACTCAAACAAGAAAGACAGTGTACGAAAATTAGAGTTACCATGGCAATATAAAATAAACAAAATGTTTATTTTATATTATTTATCTCTAATTGGTATATTTTTAAAATTATACAGTGTTTAATTTTTAGGAATTTTTGTAGTGAGTGTTGATAAATGAGTATTCCTATTTATTTCTTTTTACCATCATATTAATTTTAATCATTTCTCTTATGTAGAAATATTTTCAAATTATCCTAGTCCGGGGGTGTTTGGGGCTTGAACAAAACCTCAGAAAAAGTTATAGAAATAAAACCCTTTACTTACTTCGTACTAATAACTAAATTATTTAGAGTTTTATTTTTAATCTCCTTGCTTATGTAACCAGAGAACTTGATGTAGGTGTAAAAATAGAACTGTCTTTTTCACTTGACAAATACTGAAGGAAGACCACTCCATTTATTACTTTGTCTTAAAATAGTTATGTCACATGCCTGTGAAAACAGATATCCTTTAACCAGCTTGTCAGTGATCTCCCACAGTGTGAAGTTGAGAGAGAAACTGTCTTAAGTCAGAGGACCTTTACCATGAAAGTTTCTTATTTTGTCTCCATGTATTAAATATATAGTTTGCCACTGTAGTACCTTTGTTGAATTAAGCTGTTAGGACAAGAGAGTTGTTTAGTTATTCAAAAGGTTAATCAGTTAACCTTCTGAATCACCATTTATGGAAGTATATTTCTTGACACATGAAGATGTTTGTGTTAAGGAAAAATGAAAGCTTATGAAAACACTTTGTCCAGGATAATCCCATTTTTGTTTTTTAAATGTCTGTATTTATGAGAGAGGAAGAGGAGGGAAAATGTCTAGAAGGCTAGGCATTAAAATGTTAACCGTGATTATCTGTGAGTACTAAGATATTTTGGTGGGTGGTTAGGAGCATTTTTTAAATTTTTAAAAATAATGTATTACCTGTAAAAAAAGAGAGATGCACTATTAATTCCATTTGGTTGAAAATAGGTTCCTTCTCCTGGCTGAAATGAGTGTGGTATATGTAACTTGAGAAGTTTCTGTCTCTGGAACAGATATAATAATCAGCTGCTCGGGGTATATTACCTCTGATGTTAGCAGATAATGAAATTGTACTATAGATCTTTTTAAAAACAGGGCTCTGCCTGTTTTTGTAATTTAACCATGTAGATCATCACCATTAAGTTACAGAAATACAAGCATATTTTTTTCTGGTGGAATTTTTGAATTTATTTTAAAATATATTATTTAACATAAAAGAAGATAAAATGTAAAATATATAAGAGTAACCATCAGTGGTATTACCAGCTCAATAACTTGCATATGCTTAGGTACTGCCACACTTTTTAAAACTGAAATTTTGCATCTCCCTAAAATTTTCTTCTAATTTGCAAACTCTACTGGCTTAAAAATTTAGTTATTTGATTTCTTTCAGGTCAGTAAAATGCTGCACATTTTCAAAAAATATTATAGTTCACTGATGAAAATTTTTCAGAATAAAACAAAATTTATAATTATAAAATACAAAAAGCACTTCATTTTAAGTGCTATTGCATATTATTGTAATAGGATCATATGAAGTTTTATTTTTTAAGTCAAATATTTTGTAGTGTATTTTTTTGTGGAACATAAGTGTTTGCTTTAAAAAGATTAAATATTTTAATAAATGTTTCCTTATCTATACAGGTATACACTCCAGAAAGCTAATAGCAGACTTCTGAAGATCCTCTTAGAAGTTGTAAAGACAACAGCAGCTGTTGAAGAAACAATTGGTCGCCATGTCCTTGGTATTCTAGATAGATCTAGTAAAGGTCAGTCATTGACCAGCCTGATTTGGAGGTCAGAAGCAGAGACACCAATAAAGTCGTGTGTCCACGAGGAACACACAGGAGGTAAAAGTTTTATATGCTGTTGAAACTCTTGTCATTATCTTCAGTAAATCTTGCTGAGTTCAGGGCACTTTACTAGTGTTGAAAATACAGAAGAGAGAATATTAAAGTATTTTCCAATAAAAAGACCTCCAAACACAAATACACTAGAGCCACTCTTCTTAAGACACTGTTATTGTTTAGCATTTGCAAATGGGTGTCTTAGAGTTGTCATTACATATACTCAGGGTTATCACTCTGCTACATAGACCAAAGGCTGTTTAATTTCTCCACCAATAAGAGAAAAATTCCATATCACCACTCAGGTCTCTTACCAATATCTGTGAGGTATAAGCAACATTCTAAAACCACCCTCTAAAGGGAAGAGTTTTTGTCAGATGGAGAAAGATAGGATCTGGACGCTTGGACCAGAAGATCAAGGCCTTCCTTCACTACCATTCCATACCCAAGAACTTCTCCCCAGTTGGAAGCCAGTCATCTAAAAATAAAAATGCCAGTTTATGCAATTTTTGAGAACATTCTGTTTGTTAAGTTTCATGTGGAGAAACGAGAAGAAATTATCCCACTTAGAGAAAGTTTACTTAATTACAGGTTGGCCAGTAATATGTTTCTAAGTGCAGAGAAGAGCTTGATTGGAATTTTAAGTAAAATTGATTTTCAAAACTTAGTTGAATTCAAAGATAATTTTAAAAACTGCTTTTAGTAAAGTAAGAGCCGAAATAATACTGAAACTTTAAACTTTCAAACTCATTCTTTTCAAACTTTGTAGAAGTATTTTTTTTTAATTAACTTCACTCTTGGTTAAGTTCTCAGTCAAGGGCTATGTGTTTTCTGCATATGAGTCTCGATGTATAGAAAAGAATTAAGTAATATTTTCTTGATCTCATTGTGAAAGTATTTATCAAATTATGTTTTTTTAAAAACAATTATCTCATAAACTAGTTTCACTTAACCATTTGGGAAAGGGGGCATTTTGCTGTGCTACAGGTAAGACCTACACCATATTCAAAAGACACTCTGAGGAATGTTCTGTACATTACAAGAATATTTTGTGCTTTTTTTGTTAGCAGTTCTCCTAGACACTTCTCCAAGTGGTTGCTGAAGTATTCGGCAAACAATGTATCTTTTTTTTTTTTAATAAATTTATTTATTTATTTTTGGCTGTGTTGGGTCTTCGTTGCTGTGCGCGGGCTTTCTCTAGTTGTGGAGAGCGGGGGCTACTCTTCATTGCAGTGTACGGGCTTCTCATTGCGGTGGCTTCTCTTGTTGCAGAGCATGGGCTCTAGGCATGCGGGCTTCAGTAGTTGTGGCACACGGGCTCAGTAGTTGTGGCTCGCGGGCTCTAGAGTGCAGGCCCAGTAGTTGTGGCGCATGGGCTTAGTTGCTCCGTGGCATGTGGGATCTTCCCGGACCAGTGCTCGAACCCGTGTCCCCTGCATTGGCAGGCGGATTCTTAACCACTGCGCCACCAGGGAAGCCCCAAACAACGTATCTTAAAAGGCAGCAAACTCACTTTCAGAGCAGTGTTCCCATAATTATAAAAAGGAATAAATTGGTAATTTGTTGTTGTTGTGTTACTTTTATTTTATTTATTTATTTATTTATTTATAATTTTTATTGGCGTATAGTTGCTTTATAATGTGTTAGTTTCTACTATGCAGCAAAGTGAATCAGCTATACATATACATATATCCCCTCTTTTTTGGATTTCCTTCCCATTTAGGTCACCACAGAGCATTGAGTAGAGTTCCCTGTGCTATACAGTAGGTTCTCATTAGTTATCTGTTTTATACATAGTATCAATAGTGTATATATGTCAGTCCCACTCTCCCAATTCATCCCCACCCCCGCCGCTCCCCGCTCTTGGTATCCATGCGTTTGTTCTCTATGTCTGTGTCTCTGTTTTTCTGCTTTGTAAATAAGATCGTCTATACCAAGTTTTTCAGATTCCACATATATGCATTAATATACGATATTCTTTCTCACTTACTTCACTCTGTATGACAGACTCTAGGTCCATCCACGTCTCTACAAATGATCCAATTTCGTTCCTTTTTATGGCTGTGTAATATTCCATTGTATATATGTACCACATCTTCTTTTTCCATTCCTCTAGTGATGGACATTTAGGTTGTTTCCATGTCCTGGCTATTGTAAATAGTGCTGCTGTGAACATTGGGGTGTATGTGTCTTTTTGAGTTATGGTTTTCTCTGGGTATATGCCCAGTAGTGGGATTGCTGGGTCACATGGTAGTTCTATTTTTAGTTTTTTTAAGGAACCTCCATACTGTTCTCCAAAATGGCTGTATCAATTTACATTCCCACCAACAGTGCAAGAGGTTTCCCTTTTCTTCACACCCTCTCTAGCATTTATTGTTTGTAGATTTTGTGATGCCATTCTGACCGGTATGAGGTGATAACCTCATTGTAGTTTTGATTTGCATTTCTCTAATAATTAGTGTTGTTGAGCATCTTTTCATGTGTTTGTTGGCCATCTGTATGTCTTCTTTGGAGAAATGTCTATTTAGATCTTCTGCCCATATTTTGATTGGGTTGTTTGTTTTTTGATACCAAGCTGCATGAGCTGCTTGTATATTTTGGAGATTAATCCTTTGTCAGTTGCTTCGTCTGCAAATATTTTCTCCCATTCTGAGGGTTGTCTTTTTATCTTGTTTATGGTCTCCTTTGCTGTGCAAAAGCTTTTAATTAGGTCCCATTTGTTTATTTTTGTTTTTATTTTCATTACTCTAGGAGGTGGGTCAAAAAGGATCTTGCTGTGATTATGTGATTATGTTTAATTTATGTCAAAGAGTGTTTCGCCTGTTTTTCCTCTAAGAGTCTTATAGTATCTGGCCTTACATTTAGGTCTTTAATGCATTTTGAGTTTATTTTTGTGTATGGTGTTAGGGAGTGTTCTACTTTCATTCTTTTACATGTAGCATAGAGGATTATGTTATATTCCTTTTCTGTGAGAAGGCAGACCTGAAAGGACATCTGATCTACTAGCCTACTTTCTTATGCATGGTTATGCATCTAAGTCTCCCAATATAGATTAAATACGTCTATGTCCTATTTTAAGATATCCAATAATAGAGTAGTTTTTCAATTATAAGTAGTTTAATCAGTTCAATTATACAATTGTATTGAACAATGTCTTTTTGCTCTCTGCTTTACAACAATTCTCAGTCCAGTGAAGGAGGCACTGAAATTCTGATTCAAGGCAAAATAAAACCATGGTACTTAATGTTTTACTTAATACCACTTTATGTATTTGAATCAATTAAGCCTTTTGAAATAAATATTTAATTATTTAACTGTTAATAGATACTGAAAGAATAATATTAATATACAAAAGGAAAAATTAAATCCTCTGCTAAGAAATACAGTATGAAGACTAGTAAGGCAGAGGTAAGAATTTTGCTGGTGTTGTGTGTAATTTCCATTTAATTAGTTTTTATATTTTTGTGTTTGGCAGTGATGTGCTAGTCTTAGTAACAAAATTGGGGCGATCACTAGTATCATTTGGGGGCACTTAGATTCACTTTGCATCTTGAAGGAAATAATTGAATTAATAGAATTTATAATTTAAAACTGAAGAAGATACTGTCTTTAAAATATTGACACCACATTCCATACATAAGAATTTTTCTGATGTTTCTTCAGATTTTTAATGAAAGTATTATTGTAAAAACTAAAATGAACTTTTGAAATATTTCTTTTATGTCTTATTTAATATAACAAAAAGCTCAGTTTTAATCTGATTATGAAGGAACTCTTGCTTTTCAATTTTTATATATGACCTTTTGTTGTGAGCAGTAGCACTTGTAATCTGTTTGCAGCCCTCAAGTCTGAACTTGTTTAGAGTTTAAACATGTGTGGACTTGTTAACTCTCTAAAAAAATAAATAATTGACTTGCTAATGTTTGCTGCCTCGTAAGAGCAACCTAGTTTATGAAATTGAAGGGAAATTTTGAGCCAATGTGAAATCGCTTGAACTTGAGTGAATATTAGACTAGTTCATAAAAATGAGTTCCCCTAGAATGTGTTGAAAGAAGAGGTCCTTTAGGTCTACACTGTGATGGTTCAGTAGTAAAATACATATACCTCCCGCTTAGAAGACCAGGGACTAAATCTTACTTGCTGCAGCTTTTTTTGGAGCAGTGTGTTGTTACAGCAAGAATACTGGATTAGTATGAGGAGGTCCTTATTCTAGCTCACTGTGACCTTGAGCAAGTCTCTTAGCCTCCTGGGGCCTCCCTTCAGTTTACTCATCTGTTAAGTGTAAGAGTCAGACAAGAGTCAGTGGTTTCCATTTGGAACCCCAGAGATCTTCAGGCCACTGGGGCAGGGGAATGCTGTATCCTATCACCCCCCCTGCTTAAACTGAGAAGTTTGTTTCTATCTGTATGGAATGAACATGGTAAAATCCATAAAAAAAGTGACTGAAGACCTTTTGAATAACCATCATCTGCCATGTTTAAGACACAGATCTGAGTGGTTGGCCAATCTGAAATCATGATTCTGTTCACCAAACTGGTCACTCTGAGATTTCTATTGGCATTTTATGAAATTGCCCTGCCAATTTATCTTTTTCTCTAATTTTTCCTGCCAAAGACTAGTTATAATAAATACAGTACAAGTTTGATGTTGTTCTCATTCCTTTATTTCACTGGAATAAACAAAGTTCTGTATCTTCATTGGAACATATTTGATTATTTTTATTCGTTTGTTTATATCTTCAAAATGTTATCAGTAAAATACATTAAGCTGGTTCACATCTTCATATTTTCTAGGTACTTTAATGTCTATTTTTTTATTAGCCATTTAAAAAATTAACATTCAGTGGCTTTTTGTAAGCCATTTTGTTTTATATATCCTTTGTATTTTGTGTTTGAGATTTGCTCCCATGCAATATATAGTATCTTCAGGTTTTTTCCTCACCATGGATTCCTTCTCTGGACCCCAAAACATGCTGATATCTTCATAATAAAAAAAAAAAAATTGTTTTTTCTCAACTTTGCTCCCCCCTTAAGGTAAACCGCAGCAAACTCTATGAGAGATTAGACCAGCTCTTGCTTCCACCAGCTTTGGTTTCTGTTTCTGTAGTACCAAAGCTGCTCTCTCTAAGGACAGCAGTGACCTTCCAATTGTCAAATCCAGTAGCATCTTCTCAGTCCTTGTCCCGTTTGACTTTCTAGACAAATAACATTATTGAAGTCTCTCTCTTTCTGAAACATTCTCTTCTTGTCTCCTGGAACATCTCTCTCCTGTCTTTCTCTGACTTTTTTTTTACACAGGTTCTTCTGTTGGCTTATGCTCCAGCCGTGTTTGTCCTTTTCTCACTAAATATTGCTCCTAAAGCAAATGTGTCTACTTCCAAGGTTCAACTCTTACCTTTCTACAGTGACTCCTAAGTCTCTACAGACCCGTATTTTCAAAAGTTGACTTCTCTCCTCCACATAGCCCGTTAACACTTCGGACTAATCATTTTTCATGCTTACTCTGTATACTTTCTCCGAATTTCTTAGTATTTCTCTTAATGACTCTTCTGTCCTCTAAGAATCATCTAAGCTGGAAACCCAGAGTCATCTTTTACTGCTTTTCTCTCTTGTCTTATACATTCAGTTTTTTCCAACCTGTGACCAGCCCCCGTCCGTCTTTAACATTTCTTATCTGGGCAATTGAAATAGTATTCTAACCAGACCCTTCTCCTTCTCCAACCCTTCCTCTGCATTGCTGCAGCTTGCTTCCTGATCACACATTTGATATTATCTTCCTGCTCAAAAAAACGATTTACTTCCCCATTATTTATAACAAAAAAACCCCGGTTCCTGAAAAATTTAAGACCATTCACAACTTGGATCCAGCCTACTTTCTAGCGACCTTTTTTCTGCTCTTTCCCCTACCTCATCCTTGCTTCGCCACATACTTGCACCCCACAAAGCTGCCTTGATTGCCCATCATATCAGACTATCATCTTTCCTCAGATTTGTCAGATTCTCTGTATCCATTAAAATGAAATGTCCCTAGAATGCATTTAATTCCTTAGATAAAGATGCTATATTACATAGGTATTTTTAGTTTTTTTAACACCAGTTGTAAACTAATATTTCTTGCTTCCATAATTTCATCAAAAATATCATTTATTTTCTAGACTACATTAATTTTATTTACTGGCTTTGTAATATCCATTGTACTGTACTTTATCTGAACTCATTTTGAATTCTAAGATCATTTTGAACTCATGAATATTTATAAACTGTTAATCCCTATTATCAAGACATTCAGTTTTTTTTTTTTTAATTTTATTTATTTATTTATTTATTTATGGCTGTGTTGGGTCTTTGTTTCTGTGCGAGGGCTTTCTCTAGTTGCGGCAAGTGGGGGCCACTCTTCATCGCGGTGTGCCGGCCTCTCACTGTCGCGGCCTCTCTTGTTGCGGAGCACAGGCTCCAGACGCGCAGGCTCAGTAATTGTGGCTCACGGGCCTAGTTGCTCCGCGGCATGTGGGATCTTCCCAGACCAGGGCTCGAACCCGTGTCCCCTGCATTGGCAGGCAGATTCTCAACCACTGCACCACCAGGGACGCCCAAGACATTCAGTTTTGAATATGTGGAATAGTGTAAGTAAATACCAGTCTAGTTGTTGTTTTTCAGTTTTGAAAATAAAAATGCAAAATGAAATTGTATTTGCTGCTACACTAAGAATTAGATAAACTTATGTAGTAGCAAACATTTAAAGTCATTTTCTCTAGGGACTTACCTAGGGTGGTCCAGTGGTTAAGACTTTGCCTTCCAATGCAGGGGATGTGGGTTCGATCCCTGTCAGGGAGCTAAGATCCCACATGCCTCACTGGCCAAAAAACCAAAACATTAAAACAGAAGCAATATTGTAACAAATTCAATAAAGACCTTAAAAAAAGAAAAAAGGTCCACATAATGTCATTTTCTAGAATGCAGTTTTGGATTCTTCAGCCAGTGACTTATATAGAGGAGGTGCTTAGTGAATCTTGAATTGTGCTGGGACTTCCCTGGTGGCACAGTGGTTAAGAATCCACCTGCCAATGCACGGTACACAGGTTCGAGCCATGGTCCGGGAAGATCCCACATGCTGCAGAGCAACTAAGCCCATGCGCCACAACTCCTGAAGCCCAGGAGCCTAGAGCCCGTGCTCCGCAACAAGAGAAACCACCGCAGTGAGAAGTCCGCGCACCGCAACGAAGAGTAGCCCCCGCTCGCTGCAGCTAGAGAAAGCCCGTGCGCAGCAACGGAGGCCCAAGGCAGCTAAAAATAAATAAATAAAATGTTGAATTGTGCTGAGTTCAGATCTTGTATCTGAAACCGCATCTGATATCATTACTACATGAGATTGAGAGACTTCCATATGACACCAGCTACTTTAGCAAGACTTTTTAATAAATAGCTCTTATTCTCCTGGGTGATTGTATCAAACTGAATGTTTATTCCAGGTACTTTGGAAATTACAGTTTCTTGTGACTTTAATTTGTTAACTTTGTACAGTTACTGATAAGAAATATGTACTACTTGTAATAAAAGAATAGGTGATTCCTCTTCAGGAAATTTCATTGTTCGATTGTAGCATGCTGCCCACAGATAAGTACTGTATTCCCTGGCAGTGATAAATAACATATGCTTTTATTTCAGTTTAGAGAAAACGCTTCTAAAGCTTTATCTTCTGCCCATGTAAACTCAATTTTCTTTACATAAGAAAAAAGACTAGTGTGGAAACACAAGTCCATATTTAAAATTAGAACTGCTTATTAGTCTAACCTTTTCCCAGGATAGCTATTACAAAAGTAGCAAGTTGCAAAAAGATTTTAGTCCCTTTTGCTGTCTAGCCGAGCAGGTGGTGCTGCCCAGTATAGTGCTTAGAAATGAAAGGGTCTGCTCCATGCAAAATCAAGCACTTCTGTCGTTCCATACACCTGGAATATCCCGTTACACAACGTTTTCTTTTCATGTTGTTGTTTAGATATTTGTTTTTCATTACACCATGTGTAATGTCCTTGAGGATAGGAACCAAATCTTGCCACCTATGTGTCTCCATTACTTAGTAAACCCTACGTGATGGGCATTTAGTAAATATCTGTTGAAAGGTGTTTTAAATTTTTTATCAAAGAAAAAATACTAATTATCGAAAATATTAATTTCTGCCAAGCCCTATTAGCTAGCATAGCATTATTCTTCCCATTCTTATACCTGGTAGGTTGTCAAATAATATTACATTCTGTATTTGCCTATTTCATTTGTTTTGTTGCAGTGTTAACTAAGATACCTTATAGTTCCAATGATTTCAAGTTTTAATTTGATTTTATTTTGTAACCTTTTTTTTTTTCTATATTATAATTGATTTATATCTTTAAAATAGTGTTATTCTGGTTACAGATGAATGTAAACCCTCTTATTCTGGAAGTGATATACCAAGAAGTGACAGTAGCATGTGGTCCAAAGTAACTGAGGAAGGAACGGAGCTGTCACCGCAGCTCATGAGGAGTGGATTTACTGGAAATGAAATAGACCCTGAAAATGAAGAACTTATGCTGAACATTAGCTCTCGACTACAAGCGGCAGTTGAAAAACTCCTAGAAGCCATAAGTGAAACTAGTAGTCAGGTAACCTCCTTATGTTGCTAATATATACTGAGTTGGAAATAGGTTTTCTTTTAAGCCAGGGAACGAGGACTAAATGTTTTCTCTCTACTGTCTCACAGAAATCTAGTTTGGTTCCCCTTTAATAATTGGTTGTCTTTGTGACAACCAATTGCTGATGGGGTCTTTGAATTCTAAAATTCAATGTTTTAATTTTCAGATTTTTCTAGACTCTTACACATTACTTTTTTTGATACCAAAAGAGATTTTAACTTTACCATTGTATGAAATATTCTATTATAATACATATTATTTATTTGAAGGAATGGTATAAGGAATCTCTAAAACAAACCGTGTGCTCAAGTATGTCATAGCACTACTATTAAATATAACAGATCAAGCCTACAATTCCTTCCCGTGATTTTTACATTCTTTTCACAAATATGATTAGAATACCTCACTTCACTACCTTGGTAGGAAATTAGAGTGAGGGACAGTTTCTACATTAAAGTATTGTTTTCATAGAACTTTTGAGAGTATATACCATTGTATTTATACCTTAACTTGCAATTTTCTCTGTCTATAAAATTTTTATACCCTGTATAGTAATTGTCTCTTAAGTACTCTATGCAGAATTTTAAAAATTGTTTGCTGTTTTAAAATGAAGTAATTTCACTTATTTTAAAAATATTTAATTTAACTGTAGAATCACAACTCTCATGTTAGTCAAATGAGTGCTTCATTGTCATCAGCTACAGGGCCAGTATATTAACATTTTTCACTGATATCTTTATTCAGAGTATTCTAGATCCATGTGCATTTTAAACAAAAGTTGAGAAGTTGAAAGAGTATCTTTGATCTCTTGTTATTTCTGATGTCTGGCCTCCATTGATGCTACTTTTTTTTCTTTAAGAAATTATTCTGTTTCTGCAGTAGCAATGACTATTGAATGTATCAAATTTGACAAATATTGTTATATATATTGTGTTTTAATGCGAGATTCATTTACTTTTAGGTTAAGTTAGTGATTATACACCATTTCTTGAGTCATCTCTTGTTTAGTGACCCTTGAAATAATTTGTTAACCTCCTGCTATTTGGTTAACATCATTATCAATCCATTATTCTTTTTTTGTCTCTTGATAAGTTGCTGTTGGCATTAAACTAAGAAGGCATTATCAAAACAACATATATTTCCAGTGAAATATTTGTCCTCCAAATAGATTTCAGCTCTGAAAACTGTTATCTTAACCAGAGTTTTCCTCAGGTTCATTCTTCTTTGTTGGAAGACAGTCTAAATTTTCTTCTGTGATATAGTATGGATCATATCTATCTTTGAGAGGAAAAGAATCCTAAAATAACCACACATTGCAGTGAGAATTCACTGATTGGCCAGGGGAATATATCATAATATATCTACTGTTAAACTTCTGGATGGCACCTTGATTGACTGAACAAACTAAGGTATTCATATGCAGTTAAATAGGTTTCAAAAATTCTTCCATAGATAAATTCTGAAGATATAATATGATATGATATATAGTTATATTACAGAAGAAATTGCTATCTTTGGGTAATTCTTGTTTTTTTTAAGCTTTCTTTTAAATCAGGTGCAAAATGATTGAAAAGCTTTTGCTTCAGTAACTCAGATTTCCTTGAGCATCCACAAAGAACTAAAAGAAGTGTAGTATTCCTGAAAACTCACATCTTTGTGTATTTACTAACAGAAAGGATGACTATTTACACAAACAATGATAGGGGTCCCATCTTTACTAAAAGCACACATAGTAAGTGCTGTTAAGGAAATGGCACCAACTAAAACCAGCCTCATTTATGTATTCATTTAACAAGACATTAAATTATACTCTTGGATCAAAGAATTATAATGTTTACTGCATTTTTCTTCAGCCTCAGGTGTGGTAGACTTAAGCTCAAACATTGAAATTATGAATGCTATGTCATAATGTGAAATTCCATAGCTACAATGAAAAAACACACATTTTCTACTAAGATTTGGTATCTTTTAAAGTCTTTACTTTTTAAAATTAACGTAAGCCCTGGATTGGCTTTCTTTTAGAATGCTTATGCGTAAGCCACTTTAACAATATGCTACTCTCCTTAGTAAACTGAGCCAATTCTGGCATTTTCAACTGTTGCTTTTCAGCACTTTTAATGCTTGAATGCATATGCATCATAATTATTCCTTTTATTCTATGAAAGTCATACAGATGATTCTATACTGAATTTCCACATGATCTTGCTTTTTTTTCTTTTTTGCTTATTTCAGCCACGTTGGTATTTAATTTCTGTATTTATCTTTTATACCATGAAAACAGCTGTTAATACTTTTCCTTTTTTGACCACTATTAAATACTTTTGACCTGGATCTTGAGCTCTGTTAATACTGTTGCTACTACCTGATACTCATTGTAATTTATGGACAATCTAGTTAATGCAATATATTTGTCATTTGACAAGCCCCATGGAAAAGGGTAAATAAATCAGAAGTGATCAGTGGTTGGACTTGTTCCTACAGGCTACTGAAGAGAAACTTTCCCCATAATCCATTAACACTGTCAACAGACAAGTGCGGGAGATCCACCTGAAACACTCAGTCTTCCAGGCTAAGATTACAGCTTATCAAATCTGCTTATGTGTCTAGGTAGTGAGGTACAGTAGGAGCCTGCTGATTCTCAATTTGTTAAATACTAAAGCAGCAATATGTTATGTAGATTTTACTGTATTCTTTTAGTTTACATATCACTGAATAGATCACAGAAATTTTGCCCAGAGCAGTAAGTAGTTCTCAGTGTGGTCTCTTAAGCAGCAACATAAGCATCACTAAAGACTTGTTCTGAATGTAAATTCTCAGTCCCCACCCCAGACCTACCGAATGATGGGGCCCCAAAACCTGTGTTTTAACAAGTCCTTTAGGTGACACTGATACAGACTAAAGTTTGAGAACCACTGACCTAGAAATTATTATTATAATATTCACATTATTCTAGCGGAATTTTGAAGTGTTCTACTAATATCTGTTATATAAAAGGTTGAAGTAGTTGTTGACACTTGATATAAAAATCATTTTTCTTAGATGAATTATATTTTTAAGGCAGTGGGAATAGGAGCTCTGTAAAATTTTCTTTAAATTTAGTTCAGTTACTACTCTTCCATGGAGAGATGTTTAAAGACATTGACTTCTTCAGAATATTCTCATTAATAACTAAAATTATTTTGAACATGATGAATATTTTTAACAGATTGATGCAAAATAATGTGTAGTCCTCTGTGAAATGACTAGTATTCCATTTTCTTTTTAATGAGTCATTATTTGGTTCTTCTTCATAATGGAATATTTCCCTTTTATTTTGATTCTTTTTCACTTGTCATAAAAAAATCTAAAACAGAACTGACACTGCTATAATATCTTTTTGCTTGCAGTGAAAGAGAAATTCAGGTAAATAGCTCTGCATAGGATACCCTGAGAGTAGAAAAGAGAGCAGCATCTGACAGTTTAGGGTAAGGTAGGATCAAGTAAAGCTTATTGGAGGACTCGATGCTTTGAGATGAGTCACTCATTCATCAAATTTATTGAACACCTGGTATGTAACAATTGCTCTTCTAGATACTGGAGGTACAGCACTGAACAAAGTACAAAGTCCCTACTCTCATAGAGGTTACAATATAATGGTGGGGACTGATAATAAATAAACGTAGTATGCCGGATGGTGATACCTACTGTGAAGGAAAATAAAATAGGGGGAGGTAGAGCATGATGGGGGAAGAGGACATTTTATGTAGGAAAATTAAGGAAGACCTCTCTGATAATGTGATAGTCAAGCATCTACCTTAAGGAAGTGTGGGAGACAGCCACATAGGTAAGTTGGGGAAGAATGTTTCAGGCAAAGGAATAGTGAGTACGAGGCCCTGAGGTGGTCATTGAGGTGGTCATGTGCTAGTTCTTTGTGTGGTTGACAAAGAGGCCAGAGTAGCTGGAGCAAGAAGAGTGGGGAAAGTGTGGGAGACGAGGTCATAGTGATACCTGGGAACCAAATCACATGGAACTTGGAATTTAATTCTTAATGAGATGCAGAGTCATTGGGTACAATTTTTTAACTTGTTATTTTGAAGTAATTTTAGACTTACAGAAAAGTTGCAAAAATAGTACCAAGAGTTCCCATGTACTCTTCACTCAACTTTCCCTAATGTTCACATCTTGCGTAACCACACTATAGTTATCAAAACTTAGAAATTAAAAGTAGTACAATACTATAAACTACAGACTGTTTGGATTTTACCAGTTTTCCCACTAAAGTCCTTTTTCTGTTCTAGGATCTGTTCCAGGATCGCACAT
Organism: Eubalaena glacialis; assembly: GCF_028564815.1. Lineage (NCBI taxonomy): Eukaryota > Metazoa > Chordata > Mammalia > Artiodactyla > Balaenidae > Eubalaena > Eubalaena glacialis. The sequence goes on along the minus strand of NC_083723.1, from coordinate 72,166,475 downwards.
TGCATTTAGTTGTCATGTCTTCTTCATCTTCTCCAGACTCTGTTAGTTCCTGAGTCTTTCTTTGCCTTTCATGACCTTGACACTTGAAAAAGACTAGCCAGTTATTTTGTAGACTATCCCTCGGTGTGATTTTGTCTGTTTTCTCATGATTACATGAAGCTTATTCATTTTTGACAAGAATACCACTGAAGTTATGTGCCCTTCTCTGTGTGTCAAATCGAAAGGCACATGTCTTATTACAGGTGCTGTTAATCTCGATTACTTGTGGTGTCAGCTGGGTTTCTCCACTGTTTGATACTATGCAAATTTCCTGTTTCTCTTTAAACTTCCATCCACTAATCTTAGCATCCATTGGTAGATCTTGCCTGCACAATTATTACTGTGGTGTTCCAATGGTGATTTTCTATCATCATTCATTCATCATTCCTTCATTTATTGATTGGAATTATTCTGTAAGAGCTGTTTCTTTTTTCTTTTATTTATTTATTTACTTATTTTTATTTTTTGCTGTGCGCGTGCTTTCTCTGGTTGTGGCAAGTGGGGGCTCCTCTTCGTTGCAGTGCGTGGGCTTCTCATTGAAGTGGCTTCTCTTGTTGCGGAGCACGGGCTCTAGGCACGCGGGCTCTAGAGCGCAGGCTCGGTAGTTGTGGCGCACGGGCTTAGTTGCTCCACGACATGTGGGATCTTTCTGGACCAGGGATTGAACCCGTGTCCCCTGCGTTGGCAGGCGGAGTCTTAACCACTGCACCACCAGGAAAGTCCCAAGAGCTGTTTCTTCACTCACATTTATTTACTTAACTAATCGAGTTTCATGTGAACTCATAGCTATTAATTTTTTTCAGTGGTTTATAATCCAATACTACAGTAGTTTGTTTTGTTCCAGCTTTGGCAGTAAGAACTCTTTCAGGTTGGCACCTGTGCACTTTCAAAGTGCTTATTCTTTTGAGCATTTGCACTATCAGAGACTCCAGGCCCATCTTGTATTTTCCCTGCCCCAGCCCTAGAATCAACTACTTCTCCAAGGAATTCAAGTTCCCTTTATTGGAGAAGGATACTTAGAAACCAAGACCTGGGTGCTATATGTGCTTATTGTTAACTAAGGTGTTGTGGTCGTCTCAGCAGACAGTTTGAAAATATATGTAGTATATTAACCCTTGCATATATATTTATTTCTATATCTATCTGTATATATCATAGAAATATAATTTCATATCGATACCTCCAATTCCCATCTAGTACCATAGCATTCTTTCTCCCCTTTCCCCTTTCCTTTGTAACTTTGTTCTCCAAAGGCGAGAAACAAGGCTCTCATAATCTACAGTAGTTTTATTTATTTGTTAACCATTTATACCCATAAAGTAATTTCATACCCATATATACCCATAAAGTAATTTTACAGTTGCTAACCTATATCCCTGTGAAAAACAAATTTACCAACTAGAGTACAGTAGTTTTTGATCTTTAGCCTTACAGTATACAATCAAAATACTGTTTTTCAAAGTATCATAGGTTAACTCTTCTCCCCACGCCTTTAGTGTGGTTTTGTTATTCACTTTTAATACAATAAGAATTATTTATTATAGTTTTTATTCCATTTTGGGTTCCCCCACACTTTGGTTAATTTTTTTAAAATTTACATACAGTAAATTTCATTTGTGCGTAGACAGTTCTTTTGGTTGTGACAGATGCATAGAGTTATGTGTCTACCACCACAATCATAATACAGAACATCCATCACCCCAAAATTCCCTGGTGCTGCTCTGTTCTTTTATAGTCAGCCCCTCCTCCACTTCCTGCCCTTGAAAATCACTAGCTGCTTTCTGTCCCTATAGTTTTGTCTTTTCCAGAATGTCATTAATGAAATCATACATTATGCATTATTTTGGGTCTGGTTTCATTGTCTTAACAAAATACATATAAGATTCATCTATGTGTGTTAATACTTTGTTTCTTTTTAGACCTGAGGAGTATTCCATTGAATGGCTGCACCTGTTTGTTTATCCAAAGGACATACAAATTGTTTCCAGCTCTGTGTCATTAGAGATTTTTCAGCAACTGATCTAACTTAACATTTATCAAAAGGATCACTTTGACCACCTTGTTAAATATAGACTGGGGGGATGGAGGGGTGCAGGACAGAAGCAAAGAAATCAGTTGGAGAACTTGCCCAGGCTTATAAATTAGGTGTAAGTTAGAATTTTAATCCAGGCAGTCTGGCTTCAGGGTCCATGCTCTTAACTGCCACTTTTTCTGCCCTTTGAAAATGAAAGGAGTGAATCATTCTGTCAGTTACTGCTGACAGGTCGTGTTATAGCCTGAGGAGTAGATTTTGAAATCTGGGAGGTGTGTGGTGTGGTGTGTGTGGGGGGGTGTCATTGGTTACTTTACAAGAGCAGTTTCAGTGAAGTAATGGAGATGAAAGCATAATTCAAGAGAAAATGAGAGGGAAAATGAGTCTTTTAGGTAAAGACTTACAAGACAAGTAGAAACTAAGTGGGTGGGTCAAGAAGAAAATTTGTGGCAAATGGCATAGCATGTTGGTATAAACCAGCATGATGTGTTTGAGGATACTGGGTAGTTTTGTGTTATAAACATCCAGGGTGGAATGTGGGGAACAGAGGGTAGAAGGATAGCAGTGGTTAGCACATAGTCCCTTGAGGGCTTAGTTAAGGAGTTTTAACTTTATGCTGAAAAGTGTGGGGAGGCATTGAAATATTTTTGGTAGAAAATAATAATATCAAATTTGTGTTTTAGAGAGAATTCCTCTGGCAACAGTGGGGTGGATATATGGGCAGGAAAATAGTGAGGAAAGATGCTGAATGTGCAGAAACAGGAGACTCTTAAAATATTGCAGTGAAAAGGGATAGAAATCAAGTTAGGGCAAGAGGGAAGTGATTTTAAAACTTGTAGAAGTTGAATTTGATAGAAGTTCGTGTGACATTGAATGTAGGGGGTAAGGAAGGGGAGAGGAAACCACACGTGAATCCTTGACCAACTAAGTTGTTGGTGTATTTCCCTTACTGAGATGGGGGATGCAAAAGAAGTGAATAACGAGTTCAGTTTTAGGTAATCTGAGTTTGAAATGCATAGAGGGAGAAGATATTCCCTAGAGTCTAGAGTTTGGGAAACTAGATTGGAAGTTGTCATCATTTTAAAGACATTGGAAACCATGGTTTTCGAGAGTGTACAGAGCTAATTTTTTGTCCTGGTAGAGTGCTGAGATTTAAAAGAGAATAAAGGTAGATAAGTCTACAAAAGATACTGAGAATGAGAGAGGAAAATCAAGAGAATAGTATCATAAAAGCCAGATGAGGAGTGATTTTCCGTAAGTGTCAGATACCATGGAAAGGTAACGGATGCTGAGGATTTAGTGTCCATTGGATATTTCAGTATAGGTGTCATCAATGACCTTGATGAGAACAGTTTCATGGAGTTGATAGAGGAGAAATTCAAAATTCAGACATTTACAGAAATAGAGTTGAAGAAATAGAGACAGCAATTTCATGATACCTGGCCATGAAGAAAACAGGAGACCATTAGCTTGAAAGGGGGAGAATGCTTTTTTTAAGATTCAGGTGTTTATATTGAGTAGCAATGGAAAAGTTGAAGATGCACATCAGAGGGGATGGGCTTTGTGGAGCCAGATCCTTGGGGTAGGTGAGGGTGGAATCTGGAACACAAGTGGAAGGTGTGGCCTTTGGATCAGAGAGACTCTGCCTCCTTTAAGATTGGTCAGAGAAATTATTGCCAGTGATTGTGGGCTTTTGTTTGGGTTTGGGGAGGCGTTTCATTGAAAAGGCCCTGTAGTCTAAGTAAATACTGTCAAATAATCAAGGTTCTTTCTTTCCTTTTTTTTTTTTTTTTTACTGGTTTGGTTTTATATGTTATATAATTTTAGTGGGACATCATGATTAAGTCTTATACTTAGTTTTAAGTTTAGAGGCTGCTTTAGGTTCCGTAGATGCATCTTGCTTTAATAAAAGAATTGGTAAGCGTTTTCTTTACTAAGTATCAGGGTATCTGCCTTTATAGCCGGATTTCATAATATTTTTTATGAGTATTTTACTTTATGTATTTGATTTCATAAGTGATTTGCCCAATGGCATGTCCAAACCCATATAATAATACATTTACTGTGATGGATTTTACTTCTCTTTTGCTGAGACAGGCTGCTATAAATATTGAATATATTCAGGCTTGTATTCAACCTATTGCAGTTTCCTATTGGTTGGGATGGCTTTTGTTGGAATAGGAGTAAAATTGCTGAGAGTCTAGTCTCAAGCCCTTAGAAAGTTAATCTCTTTAACATTCTCTTTATTTAGTAGTGTCTTTGTGGTTCTGCAGAGAAGTTTTATCTTTGAGAGTGTGGTTTTAGATTCTTTCTCTTTCTTTTTTTTTTAATTTGGCTGCTTTGCGGCGCACGGTCTTTTGTCTAGTGTGGAGAGTGGGGGGTGGGGCTACTCTTCGTTGTGGTGCGCGAGCTCATTGCAGTGGCTTCTCTTGTTGTGGAGCACGAGCTCTAGGTGCGCGGGCTTCAGTAGTTGTGGCGCACAGGCTCAGTAGTTGTGGCTCGCGGGCTCTAGAGCGCAGGCTCAGTAGTTGTGGCGCACGGGCTTACTTGCTCCGTGGCATGTGGGATCTTCCTGGACCAGGGATTGAACCTGTGTCCCCTGCATTGGCAGGTGGATTCTTAACCACTGCGCCACCAGGGAAGTCCCTGTTTCAGATTCTTGATTCTTGGGACAGGTAGAAATAGGAATCAGTCTGTTATGTGGGAAGTAGTGTTTTAGCAATTAAAGTTTTCCAGAATCCAGAGGTACTGTTTAGAGCCATAGGAGATTATTTACCAAGAGATTCTTTCAGGCGTTAGAAGAGAACAGTGAATGAGGAACTTACTCCCAAAGAAATGATTTTTATTATAGGCAACTCTCATGAATTTATTAATAATCATTTTTTAGATTAATGGAACTTAAGGTACTTTTCTATATTTTCTCCAAGAGGGAGCCTTTTTATGAGGATGAAACAGTAGTACTGTAAGTTAAGATTCTGTTTTGTCATTGTTGTGTTTTAAAACATAAACTGTGGGCTTCCCTGGTAGCACAGTGGTTAAGAATCCGCCTGCCAGTGCAGGGGACACAGGTTCGAGCCCTGGTCCAGGAAGATCCCGCATGCCGCGGAGCAACTAAGCCCGTGGGCCACAACTACTGAGCCTGCGCTCTAGAGCCCGCGAGCCACAACTACTGAGCCCGCGTGCCACAACTACTGAAGCCCGCGCACCTATAGCCCGTGCTCCACAACAAGAGAAGCCACTGCAATGAGAAGCCTGCGCACCACAATGAAGAGTAGCCCCCCACTCGCCGCAACTAGAGAAAGCCTGCACGCAGCAATGAAGACCCAGCGCAGCCAAAAATAAATAAGTAAAAAATAAATAAATTTATTAAAAAAATAAAAATAAAGCATAAACCTTAATGAAGTGTTGAAATACATTTGCCATTAGGTGTTCCTCCCAGTGTGTGTATTATAAGCATCAGGGCTCTGTCAGGGTATTGTAGCCAGGATTCAGTCTATTAAGTAACTTAAAAAAATAAAAAATAAATCAAAATACAAAAGAGAGCAACAGAAGTGGTTTACAAGTTGGGGGAAATATTTCTGGGGAAAAGGTTAAATAGTTTGACATTGTACAATTAAAGTAAAGCTAAACATAACTCTATACCGCAAATTAATAGCTTTCAAATATACATTAAAATCTTGATTATCTGAAACCAGGGGATAATGAGCTAGTCTGGATAATTAAAAGGGTGTCCTCTTAAAAATTGAAATTATTTTAACTGTTATTGATTGCAGAGTTTTATGTGCTTTCTAAAATTAAAAAATATATATAATTTGAATTATTCCAATTCAAAGTAATCTATCTGGACATCAATATATATAATATACCATCAGTTAATATGCTGTTTTGGGGAGAGCTATTTGCCCCTATCTTAAATCGTCTTTACTGCTGTTTTGAGTCTTTTCCCCCTTTAATTTTACTGTTTTCTTTGTGGTTAGTTTCTTAACCTTGACTTATGTTCCTGGTTATAAGGGGGTATACCTTACTTATAAATTTTTGTTTTACATGGATAAACACAGGTTTTACATGCTTTCAAATGTAGGGAAAAAATAGACTATAATTTGAATTATTTTAATTCAGGGTCACCTTTCTGAACATCAATTAATATAGTATGCCATCAGTTAATGTACTGTTATGAGGGCTGTTTGCCCCATTCTAAGTCATCTTAATCTGCGGCTTTTTTGAGTCTTTTCCTCCTAGTTTTCTCTTTTCTTTGTAGTTAGTTCTTGGCTTGACCTAAATGTTTGTATTTATAAAGGGATATGTCTCACTTTCAGGGTTTTGTTTTTGCTTCAGATAAGAGAAATTGGACACCAGGTTATGAAAATAAACAGTTATTCTCAGAGGGAGCTGAGAAAGAGTATTTTGAGAGGTGTTTGATATGCTGAACATGGGTCCAGCCAGTTCATAAAGCTGAACATCTAGGATGTTGATGATTTTGTATCTGCTGAAGCCCCAGTAAAGTCAAATTTAGCTGCGCCAGTGGTGTGGTTAGATCTCCATCTTGTACAGATGTTATGATGTTTTCACAAACTAACTGGAGGCGTCACATAAGAAACCATAATAAACAGAAATTTGTCATTGCCAAGTCCGGAATTCTAGGAAGCAGCTGCCCCTCTGCTACCCCAAACCATATCCCTGTAGATTCTGAGCTTTCTGTAGAAAATCTTATTTTCTCTGCCCTAATTATTAACTTACTGTGAAGGGTTTGAGTATTGACTCCTCTAAAGATATTTTGTATAGTGAAAGTGGCTATAAAATTGATTTTTGTTGATGTGCTTGCTTTAGTTTGGGTTTTTCCATAGTAGATAAAGGTTTTGTGAGTTAAGGATATTTAGTTACTGGGTAGAGAAAAGACACCACAATGAAAGATTTTTTCATTTATTTAAAACAACTTTCACTATTGAGGATTTTTAATATTAAAAAGTATGTTGTTCATATTTTAAATTCTGAGAAGCTGTTTTATTCACTATTGCCGAGGTTTCTGGAGCTACCAAAAGGCCATTATACACCACTTGTGCTTTTAAGTTTTAGTCAGAGTTCATAGGATACCTTAAGTGGTATAATTACCAATTATTATATACAATGCAGCTTTTAAAAAGAGGGTTTTTTTTTCCTTAAGAATTACTCTGTAAACAATTCAGTGTGGAAATAGTTTATAACCGATGTTATAAACTATCTATGTTTAGTTACATAAACTATGTTTAGTTTTAATGACTACTCAGAATGAGTATTATTTTAAGGAAATATCAAAAGGAAATACTTAGTTTTCCAGAAATAGTTATGATTATTGGATATAGTTGAAGAACTAATTGGTAATGTGGACTCAAACCTACTTGTTTTCACATTTTTAAATTAAAACAATTTTTTAATGGAATGGAAAAACACTAGCTTATCTTAGAAGCATTATAAACTTATCTAGATATCCTTTTCAGAGCTCTGACGTGGAACTTGGATCCTGTTAGGCAGGCTTTTTTGTGGGTGTATAAATTCAGATTCCACCTGTCAGTGTACCTATAGGTAAAGACATTAAATCACACCCTCTGTTCTGACCTTTCCCCAGGGACACTGACTAGAATTCTTTGGCTCAGCATGAGAGGCTATTTGAATAGCTCAGTTAGAAGAGCAGGTTGTGAAGCAGCAAGAACAAGGGAAATAATGTTGCAGCTACGTTTTTAAGACTGCTACTATGGAGACTGAAAACTTGACTTTCCCTACCAGGTTCTGCTTGGAAGGCTTTTATTTCCACAGACATATTTTGATTCCGGAAGCAGTTTTATTGCTTAGCTAATTAGATATTTATATTTTTAGTCTTCCATTTTTCAACAATTTAGTAATTATTCTAATTAAAAACGTGTTTGCTTGCTTTTAGTTTTGTTTTTTTGTTTTTGTTTTGTTCTGGTTTTTTTGATGAAGACTGATGGAGATCTAGTTTTTTTTAAGTTTGTGGGTTTTTTCTTTTGTTGTTTAGTTGTATGAATTAATTTTATAATGTTTATTTGGTAGTGCTAAGGAGAAATTTTCATACTGCTATGGTATATCTTAATAAACTAAACAGAACTTTTTTAGTGTAGTGGAAAACTGGTACAGCAAATGAGGAAAATTAGCAGCTACAACTTCTAGAATGGATTCTTACAGGACCTATTTGGCAACTGTCAAACTTAGTGGCTCGTGGTTGGAAGAACAAGATGAAGACATTTATGAGGTTGAATCTCGTGTGCCTTTACCACATCCTTTTCCTCTGTGTGAACATTTGGATGAAAATAACTCAGTAATTGTTAGTACTTCTATTTTTCATTTTATTCATAAAAGAAATGGGCATATATTAAAGCTTATTTCTAAAATTTCCCTGCCTACCCCTCCTTATTCAGTAAGTATAAAAATTTGGTTTTTTATAGTTTTATTTTATGCTTTCAGTTTTTTATACATTTAGTTTAAAACTGTAATGAGAAATGAACTTTAAATGTCTTTGGTAAGGGTAAATGGAATAGAATCTTGTTTTCTTCTTGTTTGGTGTGTTACTACTCATTCATCCTGTAATGATTAATGTATTGAAGGGCTAAATTTTGTCCACAAGCCCCAACTTGGCTATGTTTTTCATTCCAGAAAGCAGAATGAGATAATATTTCAGTTCTCCCATGCCAGGCAAGCTGTTTAAAAAGATCCTGCTTGTCCTTAAGAATCTTACTTCTATATGTTTATGATGCCAATCCTGAGTAAAAATGGAGTGATTATATTTGAAGGAATAGGCATTGTCATACCTAAAACAGCTAAGTGAATTGTCATGGAGCCAATTAGGAAATATTTACAATCATATGGCATATTGCCTGTAGTTCCAGAAAAGAAAACAGGAAACCTGGATTCTTATTTCAGTTTTTTTTCCTAACTCCCTAAGGAGCTTATTTTTAATATACCTGCTAATCCTATGAGGAATTACCTTTTTCTGCTTTTTATGTGAAATGTATGTTATAAGCAATGTTAAGGGTATTTAGCATAGTTAGTATTTCAGGTTCATTTGACACTTAAATGTTGTGAATGATTCACTACAAGTTACTCAGTATGTTATTTGCCACTTTTTGTGACTTTTCATGGCTTTAATTATATGTACTAGCTAGTATTTAACAAGACAGATGCTTTCAGAATAGTTTTGTTACCTCCCCTAAAGCTTTTATATTAAAGTGACAGATTATTTACTAATTATACATACTTTTAATGTAGTAAGTTTATTAAATTATGTGAAAATATTGAATATGATATTTTTATATATTTCACATTATTAAGTATTAGGTTATAGGTATTATATAAATATTAGGAATAAACTGTACCTTAACTGGATGGAAGAGGTTTTTTTAAGTATTATGTATTTAAATAAATATTTGAAGGAATCTCTTATTCCAATAAATGTGGGTGCTATCTTCTATATTTGAAGGAATCTCTTATTCCAGTAAATGTGGGTGCTATCTTCTATAATAAGTGAAATTTGTTTCCTAGATCTACTGTATTTGAGTCCCAACTTTTTTGTTTTGCTTTGTAAAACTGAAGTTATTTATTGTGGTTTTATAGTAATATTTAAATGCATCTTAAGGCAGGTTTAGATCTTGTCAGAAAATAGAATATAGAAGCTGACTTATTTTTCTTATCTAAAGCAAGTGTTTATTTTGTTGTAAGTGCATTGTTGTATTAGTACAGTAAATTTGAAAAAGGAAAAAAAAACTCATATCCTAATTAGAGCTATGAACTCTTTTAGAGAGTTCATATATTTCAGGCAACCATTTTACAATGTACAGAAAAAAAATTACATATGTACATGTGAAAGCAGTTGATTTATTTTTAAAATATAGGCTGTGACTAAGTTCAGGAGCAGGGCTTTTTATAAATTAGTTCATATTTTATGGTCATTTTTTAATTTTAAAAATTAATGTATACTGGTTATCCACATTTAAAGGAAAATAGTCTTTTGCCAGTCAACAGTAAAAATATAAAGTTTTATCTTTGTTGAGGTAACAACATATTATTACAGATATTTTAGGAAATATTTTGTGATTAAAATATGTGCTTAATTTTCCATTATGAGTCTTAAATGTGTATGCATATTATTTTCAAGTAATGGGTTGCGAATGATATTTAAAACATCTTATTAAAACAAGAATAATTGCACAATAGATATGTGAGATACTGATTTATCCAACCACAAAATGGTACCACAAAAAGCTTTACTTAGTAACTCTAAAATCTCTTTGCTATGGTAAATTTTAAAATGCTATGGTAAATTATTTTTAAATGTAATGGTGTTAATATTAAATACCAGAAACATTTGAGCTCAATTTTTCCCCATGTAGTTGTTTTAATAAGAACAGATAAAGCAGGTGCTAGCAGTAAGAAGCCCAGAAAACTAAAGCAGAGATAGTGCTTTTCTGCAGTTTTCATGCAGCTGATAACAATGATCACTGTTTTTGAGCGCTTTGGCCTTGAGCCTGTACTTGACTGTCATCTTAAAAATTGTTTAAGAATGTGGTCAGTATATGCCAATGACAGCATTTTAAGGAGGCTGTGTTTATAGATAATGCCTCTATAGTCTAAGGTTTTGAAAATAAACTGAATATTCATTTAGAGTCTTGTAGATGTTTCACAAATGGACAGAAGTATAAAGCTTTTAGTTAAAATATGGGTTAAACTTCATTTTTTTGTGCCACTATGATTTTATTCATTGATGACATTGCATTAATCATTTATTGTTAGTTCCCCACAGTGTACAGTAGGAGTCGCAGTCAATAAATGGTAAATACAGAGAACATAAAGCTTATCATAGAACACATAGTTACATAAAATTCTTTACCAAATACAAAAAGGGCCTGTGTATTATTAATTTTATATCTCTCTTCATATGATAGCATACAGATCTAGTGATGTAAAGTGGTTTATTTTCAAAAGAAGCTTTTTTTTTTTGTTCAATAAAATTAGAATACATATCTTAGGAAAGTTATACACAGCTAATCTACTTATCTACTGATTTACCCTACCTACTAGTACCAGCATGCACTAGAAATATTAAGTGACTACAATTCAACAGTGTATCTTTATTTTCAGTTAAAATTCTTTTTTTATTTTTTTTTTTTAAGCTTTAATGGGGAATGACACTGGTATTCTTAACACTTTGTCTTCCTTCACGTCTACTTTGCCTCTTCGTTTAGCTGGAACATGCGAAAGTTGCACAGACAGAATTGATGCGTGAGTCATTTAGACAGAAACAAGAAGTGACAGAGTCCCTTAAGTGCCAAGAAGAACTGCGAGAGCGCCTTCATGAGGAGTGCAGGGCCAGAGAACAGCTGGCTGTGGAGCTCAGTAAGGCTGAGGGTGAGCACCCTGCCATTGGCAACTGAGGGTGGAGAAATTTCAAGTCTAAAAATAAATTGTGGTGCAAGCCAGGTTTGGAAACCACCAGTCTACTTTTAATTTCAAATGCCCATTGAAAAGTAGTTATAGTTTGTCTTCAGAATTCCTCTAAGCAGTTTTTAAAACTATATATATATTTTTAATTATCAAAAGTACTTAGTAGAATTATAGAAAGTATTTAAAATTTTAGAAAATACAGAAATGAACGATAGTGAATTGTTACCATAATCCCACCATCCTAAGACAACTGTTATAATTTAAAGATGAGGAAACTGGAGCAAAGAGATGCTAATAAATTGTTCAGTCACCATGAAATCGTGATTCCAGGCTTTAAGCCTGTAAAGCTCCATGCTGTTTATATCCTACCGTGCTGTTGTGGGTGTTGGCCTTCTAGAATCACTTAAAATATCAACTTTCTCTAGTATGTTTAAAATGTGATTCAGTTCACAAGCATCTGATTTATATTAAGCTTTCCAGGAACCTATCTGTTTATATCCGTTTAATAAAGTGTGTTATACCTACATGATGTGATACATTAGCATAACAAATAATAGAAAATTCAGAGGAATTTCTTATTTAGACACATATTTACTAAGAAAAGGCTGTATTGAACATACCATAGTTACTGCTATCATCAGCAGCAAATTCATTCAAGACTCAATAGGTTGGAATGATTTAAAATTTGCTAACAGAACACCTTTTATTATTTATATAAGTATAATGGTAAAATTTGAAATAATAATTACATTCCTTGTTAATTTTATTTTATAGGTGTCATTGATGGCTATGCAGATGAAAAAACGCTTTTTGAAAGGCAAATTCAGGAAAAAACTGATATAATAGATCGTCTTGAGCAGGAGTTGTTATGTGCAGGTAATAGATTACAAGAATTAGAAGCAGAACAACAGCAGATCCAAGAAGAACGAGAATTACTGTCGAGGCAGAAGGAAGCTATGAAAGCTGAGGCAGGCCCAGTTGAACAGCGTATGTATTTTTAGACTTTATATGAAACATTCCTGAAAAGTTCAAGATGACTTTTTTTCCCCCTTTCAGTGCCATTATTTATATATTTTATATAGGGATTGAAAAATAATAAGAAAATCTACCTTATTGGTAATTGTATTATTAGCCAACCATGTGGAATCAAATTTTTTTTCTTTCTCCTTTGGCATATTTTGACAGAAAAAGATAATTCTTCATTTATCCTCAAACCTCTGCCTAAAGAGAAAGCTGCATATAATGAGGCAGGATATTTTTTAAACTGTGTAAGATTTAGTTCTTTTAATTGCAGAAAGGCAGCAAAATGTATACTTGGATTAACTAAATAAGAGCACTGACCTGCACTAGTAGTGAGCAGGTGAGGTGGATTTCAGCCTGCAAGATAATAGATTGAAAAGGTCACTGGCTCTTAGAAGCAGGCTGACATCTAGTTTAATATAAGTGGGACTTCAAAGAATAAATAAGTTTACAAATAACCTTTAATCTTTTCTTAAATGAGACATTAGGTAACATATCGAAGTTTGTTTGGTGGTAAAAAAAATAAAATAAATGTCAGTCTTTGTAACAGTGGAACTTTAAATCCTTTTAATCATATCTTCTCATGTTTATATTACACATGCAGTCAGATTATAAATGTGTAGTTTTACTAATTGAATTTTATCAATTTAGAGATACAACATACATTTTTGTAATATGGTGAAGTTTTTCTGGTTGCTCAAATTTGTTTAGCACAGGTTTAGGGTTGGAATTTTTAATGTGGAAAGTATGTGTATGATACATGTAAAATGTTCAAGAAATACTGATACATCTGAAAACGTTACCAATGATAATAATCAGTGGTTTCAACTTTTCTGATTCTTTTGTGTATGTGTATTATTCTATTTTAGGAAATAGAAGACATGTAAATTACCATATTTTTGTTCTCTGTGTGTGTTTTTTCTTTCCTAATAGGAGTAGTAGATGCTGCAGTCGATGCAGCACCTGGAGCAGGTGTGTTTATACAATTGCATGGCCATTGGGTGACCCTTGGATTTTTCAACCAACTAACATATCTCTAATTTTGCTGTTTTGTTTCATACTTACAGTTTTTCTCTTTAACAACAGAAAAACTCTTCTTACAATAAAAATACATATTTATATTTGGAATTAACAACTGAGATTCATAGTGACCATCATCTTATTATATCTATTATTCCACAGAGCTTAAGACCATTTCAGTTTTTTAAAGAAAATGTTGGTTTATTAAAAGTTTTTTTCTTTAACAAATATGTTAAACTCTTACAGCCTATGAGTTTTCAAAATACTCTGTTCTAAATCAGGAAGTATATAAGATGATGGTATCAGTAGGATCAGTGAAATTTAATAAAGAGACTTTCTGGTTGATTAACGTTTATATTAACATCTAAATCAGTATTGTTTTAAAAGGAAAGCTGTTTTCTGTAGATTTCTAATCCTGAGTACAGTGTTGACAGACCAGTTAGCGTAAAGACTCTAGAGTAATATTCCTTCCATTTTCTTCATTAGAGAATTGTTCTACTTTGCTATATGTAATTTATTATTGTATGATTAATATTAATAATAATGGCTAACACTTATATGTAGTGCTTACCATAGTCTAGGCACCGTTCTTCACATGTATTAACTCATTTGATTCCACAATAACTCTTAGAGATCAGTACTGTTACTATCCCCAGTTTACATATAAGGAAATTGAAGGACATTATGTTAAGTGCCGCAGAGACAAGTGGCAGTTAGGATGTGAACCCACAGTCTTTGCTCTTAAGCACCACACCACACTACCTCTCATACTTGTCAGTTTTCCCGTGATACACATACATTTGAGTATGCAAGACTAAGTCAGGAATGTGGATCTAATAAGGAGTAAGGCTAACAGGAAATTCTGATTCTAGTTGTATTTCTTTTCTGTAACTCTTACTTGCCTTGGTTAAAGGTTTACAGTATTTGATCTCTGTGTATTGTGTATGCATATAAAAATGACTTTATGGGTTTAAATGAATTGATTTTTGCCTGAGGTGAGTTATTTCTGTGCTTGAATTTGGTTAGACTTTGCTCTTTTCCTTACAGTGAAAGTGGATTTTGAGGGGGTCATTTGCTATGCTCTTTTCACAAAAATATTGTTTTTAGTGACAGGACATATTCTTTATGTTAATTCTGTACAATTTTATTGATACTAGCTTGCTTACTTATATAGGAATATGTTATTTTGATATTTTCGTAAGAGTATTTTCCTTTTTTACATGTGTTTGAAGTAAAACTCGGCTCCTTTATTTCATGAAGTTAAAATTTGAATACAGTTATGGGTGGTTTCACTATCATAACATCGTTAATTGTGATTTAATGTAGTATATTTTTGCACTTATAAACAGAATTACTACAGGAGACAGAAAAACTGATGAAGGAAAAACTAGAGGTACAGTGTCAAGCCGAAAAAGTACGTGATGACCTTCAAAAACAAGTGAAAGCTCTAGAAGTAGATGTCGAGGAACAAGTCAGTAGATTTATAGAGCTGGAACAGGAAAAAAATGCTGAACTAATGGATTTAAGAC
Source organism: Eubalaena glacialis (assembly GCF_028564815.1). Lineage (NCBI taxonomy): Eukaryota > Metazoa > Chordata > Mammalia > Artiodactyla > Balaenidae > Eubalaena > Eubalaena glacialis. Next base: position 72,151,406 of record NC_083723.1, on the reverse strand, counting down.
AGCAAAACCAAGCACTGGAAAAGCAGTTAGAAAAAATGAGAAAATTTTTAGATGTAAGTATTCTCAACATTAATATTAATTTTCTCAGTGGAACGCTACTTGCTGCTCTTCTAGGTTGTGGATTTTAAATTATGGAGAGACTCTTAAATTCTAATATTTCCATCTATATGTGTCATCTACTAATTAATTGAAAAGTACTATTTCGATTAAAAATTCTAGTAATTTTTATTTTGCAGCTTTCAGAATTAAAAGCAGTACAGGCAGATTATGAGTAAGCCCTACCAGTTAGCCTTTCCAAATTCATAGTTAAGAAGTTTGTCCTAGTCTTTTTCTTAACCAATAGCCAAAGCAAGTTAGGATCCTCAAAGCTATTGGCCACCACTGTTTAACCCATAAAAGATACACACACAGGTAACAAGTGTGCCCTGGAAGCAAAGGACTGGAACAGTTGTCATGCTGTCATTACTCTCTTCCAAAAAGCTGTTAAGTCTCTAATTTCACATGGATTTTCTTCTTTGGGATTTCACTTAAGCCGTGTGTTATCTTCACAGATCAGAGAATAAGATTCTTACACATTTTATAATTTTAGGTGTAAAACCTAGATTAAAATGAAAGAAATTTACTACATAATTTGTTCTACTTTTTTTTGTTTAATGACTAAATTAATAGTGGAATTCCTTCTTTCTTCCAAAAAAGTAAATTCATTTTAAGAAGAACATATTTATTTCATTCTGTGTTTAACATTACTTGAATTTTTAAAAGTGTTGTGCTTCAGATAACATTTAAATGCTTAAATTTTTGTTGAAGAGCCGTAATAGGTTGTGTACCATACAACAAATGTTATCTTTTTAAACCTTTTTGGTTTGGGGTATTCCCATGATCATCAGTTGTTCGTCTTCAAACAAAACTGTGCCTACAATTAAAGGGAAGTAAGGGAAATAATAGCTTCAATAAATATTATTTCTTCAGTTACTATTATTATTAAACTTCAGGAGCAAGCCATTGATAGAGAACACGAGAGAGATGTATTCCAACAGGAAATACAGAAACTAGAACAGCAACTTAAGGTCATACCTCGATTCCAGCCTATCAGTGAACATCAAACTAGAGAGGTAAGAATTTTACTGATACTGTCTACCATACAATAATTTGTATATTATGTATAAAATAAGATGCATATAATAAAAAACTTAAAAGGAGTTCTTTCTATTGTATATAAATCTTTAAAATCAGAAACTTAAATATTACTTCAATATGAGAAGGTTCTTGAAACCCTAAAAATTCCAAAGAAGTATAAAATACCTATAAACTCATTGTAGTAAAATGTTATTTACATTCTCATTTAATAGAAGGAAACTGATGTAGAACAGCCTTATCTATTGGAGCAGTAGAAAAGTTATCAATCCCCACAGAGTTTATAGTTATTCATCTTGTTCCTAACATTTTTAGGTTTTGAAAAGTAGCTGTGTGTTCGTTGACACTCAAAAGAATATTTAAGCTCTAGAACTTCCTGTCATTTCCTACTATTTGTTTTCTTATATTTAAAAAGAGTGAGCTGCCTCATTCATGAAACTTCAAGAAACTAACAATGATGTATGTATTTGATTTTCTTCCAAATCATTGATCCATTTGTTTTCTCCTTACTTTGCCAGATCTGAGTCCCCAGCTTCTAATTTTTTCAGGATCAAAAAAAAAAAATCTAACTGTAACAGTATATTGTACCATTTTGCTATACCTCCTTTATTGTCTTTTCCTTTGACCTCACTTCAAACTTAGTCCACCTTTTATTGTTAAAGTTTCTCCTCAGGCTTTATTACTGTCATCCTTGAACCTGTAATTGTAGGTAAGCTTGCATTTCTTCTAATGTTTTGAGGAATAAGTGCCATTTTTAGATAATTTCCTGAAAGTATCTCACTGAAATAAGGTAGAATTCCTTTTTTTCCTACCATCACATTTCTTTTTTTTAAATAAGCTTTCTCTCTTCACTTGATTAGAACTAATATCACAAGCTATCTTATTGATCCTTCCTGTGTCTTTCCATCACAGAGCCATTCACTTGAATGGTGCTGCATATCAGAATCACTTAGGGAAACTTTCAGGGTGCACAAATCCTTCTCAGCACCTGGCATTCTCATCTCTATTCTGGGCTGGTGGAATCTGTAGGCTGCAAAGCTTTCCAAGTGACTGTATTAAAGGTCCCCAATTCCCTCCCATCCCTGTGGTATTTAGAACCATTGTATTATTATATGTATCGCTATAACCATTTGTGGAAAGAAAAACATAATCCATGAAAGTTTTTTAGGTCATCTTATCTCACATGTAAATGTAAGTCAGTACTCTGTAAACTTGTTTTCTTTGTTAGGTTTTGGTGTGGCTGTGCCATTAGAGCTTGTAGTTCAACATTATTCAAAAATGTATTGTTGCTCCTCCTAGCTAGAGAAACTCTTAGTCTTAAGAGAACTTTTTTAAAAGGTTTGGTGAAAGCAATATTATTTCTGTTTTACTAGTACTGCTTAGATGTATCAACTCAGAAAACGTTGCTGTAGTTGGAGACAATAGCGCTATCCTTATCAAAAATAAAATTAGCATAGCATCTAAAAATCCTTTTGGAAATGAAGATAGATATATTATTAACATGCTTACTTTTTTTTTTTTTTAATTAATTAATTTATTTATTTTTGGCTGTGTTGGGTCTTCGTTTCTGTGTGAGGGCTTTCGCTAGTTGCGGCAAGCGGGGGCCACTCTTCATCGCAGTGCGTGGGCCTCTCACTATCGCGGCCTCTCTTGTTGTGGAGCACAGGCTCCAGACGCGCAGGCTCAGTAGTTGTGGCTCACGGGCCTAGTTGCTCCGCGGCATGTGGGATCTTCCCAGACCAGGGCTCGAACCCGTGTCCCCTGCATTGGCAGGCAGATTCTCAACCACTGTGCCACCAGGGAAGCCCCCCATGCTTACATTTTTTAACATTACAGTTTTTGCTTTTTATATTTCCAGGTTGAACAGTTAACAAATCATCTGAAAGAAAAAACAGACAAGTGCAGTGAGCTTTTGCTCTCTAAAGAGCAGCTTCAGAGGGATATACAGGAGCGTAATGAAGAAATTGAGAAACTGGAGTTCAGAGTAAGGGAATTGGAGCAAGCCTTACTCATGAGTACGGACAGTTTTCAAAAGGTGTGACATTTTCTTTGGGTTAATTTTATCAAGTGTTTTAGTACAGATTACTCTTAGTTACATGAACATCAATTTTTTAAAATTAAAAAAATCACTGATGATGCTTTGTTGATATTATTGCATAATGTATATATCTTTATGTCTTCATTGACATCATAACCATTTCTGTTTATTCTTTTTTTAATTAATTAATTTATTTATTTATTTATTTATGGCTGTGTTGGGTCTTTGTTTCTGTGCGAGGGCTTTCTCTAGTTGTGGCACGTGGAGGCCACTCTTCATCGCGGTGCGTGGGCCTCTCACTGTCGCGGCCTCACTTGTTGTGGAGCACAGGCTCCAGACGCGCAGGCTCAGTAATTGTGGCTCACGGGCCTAGCTGCTCTGCGGCATGTGGGATCCTCCCAGACCAGGGCTCGAACCTGTGTCCCCTGCATTGGCAGGTAGATTCTCAACCACTGCGCCACCACGGAAGCCCCATTTCTGTTTATTCTTATCTCCAAATGTTCCTTGCATATCTGAGTCCTGATAAAGAAAGATTAATTAAACCAGAAGAATTAATTGCCCTTTTAACCATCAGTAAGTTTGTGATTATAAAATAATAGCCAAGTGAAAAAGCTGTAGGCACCAGTTTAGGCTGATGCTTTACCCCAAACTAAGAAGCAATGAGATCTGTTCCTGTTATGCTACAGAAAGCAAAAATGAATGAAAGAAGAGCAGGATAAGGAAATTGGGAGGGGAGCAGATGAGGGGATAGCCTTCATTTTATCTGAGAAATGAATTTTAAGATTGTCAAGCAATTCCTGTCTTAATTTGTATAAAATGCATTCAAGACTGAATGTTGTAACTTTTGATCATTCACTAATGTAGATTATCTACTTCTAATTAGAGAAATAGAATTGCTACTTCTCCAATTAAAATGGATAGTTAGGATTTAATGTCTGAAATTTTGAGAAAATTCTTATATATTTAAAGGTAGAGGACCGAAAACAGTTTGGATCTGTAGAAGCTAAAGCGGAATTGTCCCTAGAAATACAATTGCAGGCTGAGCGAGACGCCATAGACAGAAAGGAAAAAGAGGTAAGTTTATTTTTAATGACAAAGTGTGGCTTGAATTATTTTAGAAAATATCATTTGATTAGAATGAAGTTTATGGTCTAAAACCCAAGTTCAGAGTGTTTCTTAGCTTATTGCCTAAGTTGACCTTGGAAGACAGTAAACATTTGAACAAATAAACTGGAATGAAGAAGAGGGGACAAGTAAAAACGCTTGGACACGGGAGGAAGTTTTGAGGACAGAAAAGGTGGCTGGTTTGGTAGGTATGAATTCAATGAAGAGGAGAGTGGAGAGAGATAGTAGGGTTTGGGCACAAGGCAGTACCTTCCTCTTGACCTTACCATAGGCTTTGAATTACTGCTACTTTGCTGTGGGTTTTGTTTTTTTTTTAAGTTGTATTGCCCTGGGAGATAATAGTGCCTTTTTACAGTGTGCTAAACATGTTCTTAAAACAAAAGGTTAATAATAAAGTAATTCTATAAAGTTCTTTTATGTTTTTCTACTCCCTCCCTTTCCAAAAAAAAAAAAAAACCAGAAAATGCACTTCTAAAACAGCAATACTTTCCAATTCCTAATTATTTAAACCTTTGTCTATCATTAGTTTTTCTAAAGCATATTGTACTGTATGTCGTCTAGCTATACCATATTTTAAATGTTTCAACATTTTTAATTACATTTTTATCTCTTTCCATATAATTTTCTCAGGACATTTGATATATTTTAAGAAATATTTATTGAATGTAAACAGTATATTAATGTTAATGAGTGTTTTGAAAAATAGAAGAATGATTTAGATGTCAGCTAAAACTATAGCTTGGAGAACTTTTAGTTTGGAGGAGAAAAAAGTCATCTATATAAATGACTAATGGAAATGATCATTTCCATGAGAATGGTTATTTTCTCATTTTCACATAGTACTGACTAATGTTTATCTAAGAGATTCGTATTTATTTTGTTTTTTGGCTTTTATGTGAGAGGCAGAGAACATTTTTGTTGATATGTGACCACTTCTGTGTTTCAAAAAGAATTAACATTTAAAGATTTACCTTACACTAAATAATCAAATAAATTGTCTGCTTTCTAAAAAGATGGAACTCCAAAACTGGTTGCAAAGGCAATGATAATTGATTATAGATAATTGATTAAGTTTACTAATTTTATATTTTTATTGTCATTTGAATTTTATTTAACGCTACTTAACACCTTAATTTCTTGAAGTAAGTATCCAATAACTGCCTACCATTTACTTAGAATCATAGTTGTTGGAACTACAAGAGGCCTTAGAGAGCTTCTGTCAACCAGCTCCCAGTTTTTACAGATGAAACAGAGGCAGACATGTTGAATGAGTAAAGAATTAAACTGATGGCTAAGGTTGGTCTACTAATACTTGTCACTGTTATTCATGTTTGAACAACAGTGACAAGTATTCTGTCAGAACCCACTCACTCAGTAACTGGAGACTGAAAGATAGAATGTAAAATTGAAACATATATCTTTTAATGAAAATAACTTCTTAAGCGTTCTGTCCTGTACTAGGCAAATGTTTTCAGATATCTGACAGTATAAACATAAGATGTCTGTGTCATTATATCTGAGATACTTCCCACTACTCTCATAGCCTAAGTTTGTGTAAAACTTTTTTTTGAAGTTTATTACAGTATTTAGAAATTCAAAATGAATAGAAAGAAGAAAACCTTAGAAGATAGGAATTTCAGGATGTATAAGAGAAGGAGAATAATGTGGAGAGAAATAGAAGGAAGAATTTCTTTAAGAAAAAGATGCCTTCAATTAGGTTTTAGCTCTGTGAAGGTTTTAGCTCTTTATAGAGTTAAAGAGATCTAGCTTACAAATGGCAATAGTAAATAATAATAGTTAACTTTGTTGAAGTCTGTGCCAGAAAGTGCTAAGTATTTTAAACGCCTAATGTCATTAACCCTTGCACTCTCCCTGAGGATAGGTTCTATTGATATTTCCACTTTACACATGAGTAAACCAGATATTAAGAGAGGTTAAGGAACTTGCTCATAGTCACACAGTAAGTGGTTAAACAAGAATTCCTCCTCGATTTCTCTGATTCTGGAGCCCTGTGATGCTCTACTGCCAAAACATCCGGGCATGTTTTGCCCTGTTGGTGAGAAGTATTATAGACTGTCATTCAACATTTATTGAATTCCTATGTGTAGAACACCACTGTCCAATTGTAAAACCAGTACCGCTCTTCAAGGAGTCTCCTATCTAACTAGGATATGTATACACACATATACATACATACCTACATACATACACACACACACACATTTGAAAGAGAAGAATACTTAAAAGTAAACACAAATAGGTGCAAATTAATGTAATCCAAACAGTCTAGATATCATTTGGTAGCTAAATAGAACAAGGTTAAACCAGAAAGCTACCATTCTATTTTTAGACCTTAATAATATTTTTCTGGTTTTTGGTTGTCATAGACTCAGTAATAAGACAGCAGGGACTGCAGCTGAAGTCTGGCTGAGTAAGAGGAGAGAATGCCTTACAGTGTCATTTTGGGAATTGAAGTCTGTTTTGATGCCTCAAGTTCAGCTACTTATGATGGGAATGTTAGTGCTTTAGATCAGTGCTTCTCAAACTTTAATGTGCGTATGAATCCCCTGGGGATCTTGTTAAAATGAAGAATCTGATTCAGTAGGTCTGGGGTGGGGCTTGAGAATCTGTGCTTCTAACATGTTCCCAGGTGAGGCTATTTCTGCTCCAGGGACCACTCTTTGAATATTAAGGCTAAGAATTTGACCATAAACTGTTTTATCAAAAAAGAAAATAAGTATCAGGTGAGGCAGGGCAAGGGCAGCAATTTTGAACTTAAATATCTATGTATGTGTTGAAATAATACCTTGTCATCAAAAGTAGTCGTAGAAGATAGGGATAAGTGTAAATACCATTATATTAGGTAACTTTGAAGAAGATATAATCATCACAATTTTCAACAAACTAACCTGATAATTATATATGCACAACTACTAACTATATTTAAGGTGTGCCTACTGAGTTTAATATCAGTGTTAAAGAAAATTATTTAAATATGTCTTAGACATCAGTTATTAGAAGCAGGATAAATGATAGTTAAGAATGTAAGCTTCCAGAGGTAAACTCCTGAGGTTCAAAAACTGGCTTCCACATACTAGCCTTGTGACTGCAGGTCAAGGTGCTCCTCTTTCAGTGACTCCCTTCCTCATCTCTGAAATGGAGATAATCCTAGTAAAGATCTCATAAAGTTGTTATAGGGTTTTTAAAAAAATAATACATATAAAGCATCTTATGCAGTGCCTAACAGTAAATTGTCTATAAATGGTGGCTATTGTTACTAATATCAGTATGATTTCTATTAATGAAATATTAGGCTAAATGATTCTGAAGGTCTTTGCCTTGCTAATGCTAAGATATGATTCTGATTACGTATCGGTGTGTAATCAGAATATGCCCCCTTTCAAGTTCTAAGGTAATAAATGATTTATATGTACTTTCTGAGCCAGTTGCCACTAAATGCTGCTCTTGTGTCTTAGGTTGCTTTTAATGCAGCAATTTTGATCATTAGGTAAATACACATTTGAAAGTCCATTCATTAAAAATGTATTAGGAAGCTACAAAGCATTGAGCTAAATGACTGTTCCTCTCCTCAACCAAACCCAAATATTAAACCAAACTCTTAATATTCATCATTAGTTTCAGTCTCTACATAACCATCAAAGAGCAATTGCTTTACCATTAGTGGTAATCTGTGCTCAGAAGTGAGCTGAATATCAGTTGTCCTATATATAGGAACACTCTAATTTTCTCCTAAAATGGTTTTACTAACTTACTCTTTAAGTTGCTGTTATTTCAGACCTAAGGGTCTCTTGCTCTCAGCATCTACCTCTGCTTCCTTCTGCTCAAGTGAGGCACGTGGCTGCCAAACCTTTCATTGGGTTAAGTATTAATATGGACTAAATTGAGCTAATCTCACTTGGTGGCTAAAATAACTGACCTAATTCTACAGCTTTCTTGAGCATTTTTGATAGCAGTTAATTTAACGTAAAATAAGATCTAAAATGTGGACTCTTTTCCTTCCTCCCATGACTCTTTTATGCTTTATCAGAGGATAATTTTAGGTAGGAAGTGGATCCTTGTATCCTTCCTCTGAAGGTCTCGTCTTTGCTTTGGGCAGGATGGTTTAAAGGTATTTAGTTTGAAAATGTCTAGAAACCACACAGTTACATCTATCTGGCTTAGAGAAACCCCTTTCCTTTATTCTCATGGCTCACGTGTTTTAAGCATATATACTATAGAGCCAGTACAGCACTCTTCATTCTCTCTTGACAAATAAACATTTGTATGAACAGTTTTTTTCTCTTTCCTTTTGATAATTTTGGTATCAAAGATCACAAACTTAGAAGAACAGTTAGAACAGTTCAGAGAAGAACTGGAAAATAAGAATGAAGAAGTCCAGCAACTACATATGCAATTAGAAATACAGAAAAAGGAATCTACTACCCGCCTACAAGAACTTGAACAAGAAAACAAATTATTTAAGGTAATTACTTAAGGAAAACTTTGCCTCTGAATAATTCATTGTTTTGGTCTTGTGTAGTAGTTGTAGTATTAAGCATTTGCTAAATCCAGCTGCTAAATAATACTTAAAAGAGGAACATTAGCTGCAGATGGATTTGCATGGAATTTATCTTCAAGCCAACATAAACATTTGAAGTCATCAGAAATGAAAAATTTTGGAGACCTTTATCAAAACATTTTAAGAATTATTGATTTACAATAATTATATAATAGCTCTGATTTTTTTTTTTCATTTGTATGTTTTAGATGCTATAGCTTGGTAAGAGTTAATTGACAGAATGTTCCAAAAATCGCGTGTAATGCCCTATCCAACTGGGATGGTTATTTTTGTTCCTAGGATGAAATGGAGAAACTGGGATTTGCCATAAAGCAAGCTGATCCTGTCTCTACCCAGGACCAACATGTACTATTTGGGAAATTTGCTCAAATAATGCAGGAAAAAGAGGTAGAAATTGACCAATTGAATGAGCAAATTACAAAACTTCAGCATCAACTTGAAATTACAACAGATAACAAGGTGCACTAATTTAAAATTATTACATGAAATTATTTAAACTAGAATTTTATTTTTATTTTTTATTGAAGTATAGTTGATTTACAATATTGTGTTAGTTTCAGGTGTACAGCAAAGTTATCTAGGTTTTTTTTTTTTTCAGATTATTTTCCATTATAGGTTATTACAAAATATTAAAGAGTTCCCTGTGTTATAAAGTAAATCTTTGTTCTTTATCTGTTTTATGTATAGTAATTTGTGCTGCTATGAACATTGGGGTGCATGTATCTTTTCAAATTAGAGTTTTTGTCTTTTGTGGATACATGCCCGGGAGTAGGATTGCTGGATCATATAGTAGCTCTGTTTTCAGTTTTTTAAGGAACCTCCATACTGTTTTCCATAGTGGCTAAGCTAGAATTTTAAAGGGCAAGATGGTTATTTTTCAGTTTCTTTGTGAATGTAAAAACCAAGTAAAACTTTCTTTTACCCATTAATTTTAATTTAATAAGACATACTGGTTTTAAAAGCTATGTATATGTTTATCCCTTCCTAATATTGTCAAAGATTTTTGATGTTTTATAGGGAGTCTCTGGTGACTCAGATTTCATCATATCACTCTAACCAAATCTGTTAAAAATTCTTCTATTTTGTGTGAGTTAAATAAGATAATGACATTTGAGCACTGTTTTAGACTTTTATTTCAATACTTTATCCTGTTATAGACTGTTACATTTCAATACTGCATCCTTTTTGATTAGATTGTATTGATATTGACTATTTTACTTATAGGAAATCAGCTATTAAATGCCTAAATCACTTTATGTTTAATGACTTTCTGAATGAAGTTCTAAATAAGGTCCTTATTTGATGTGATGGAGGACTGTTGATCTATATTAAAATTAATTTAGGATGTCTGAGAAGTAAATTATTTTTGTGTGTGTGATCAACACTTTAAGATCCTGCCCTAAAATAAAATAAAATTCCCTAAATATAAATACATATTTATTGTATATGTTACTTTTTTGTTAACTAATAGGTTATTGAAGAAAAAAATGAACTAATAAGAGATCTTGAAACCCAGATAGAATGTTTGATGAGTGATCAAGAACGTGTGAAGAAAAATAGAGAAGAAGAAATTGAGCAGCTCAATGAAGTGATTGAAAAGCTTCAACAGGAATTGGCAAATATTGAACAGAAGACATCAGTGGTTACTAATTCTCTCCCAGAAGAAGCAGATAGTTTAAAACATCAGTTAGATATAGTAATAGCTGAAAAACTGGCTTTGGAACAGCAAGTAGAAACCACTAATGAAGAAATGGCCTTGACAAAAAGTGTACTTAAAGAAACCAATTTAAAAATGAACCAGCTAACACAAGAATTATGTAGCTTAAAGAGAGAACATGAAAATACGGAAGAAATCCATAGTATACCAGAGAGAAGTGTTAACATGGCTGTAGATGATCTGAGCAGACACAGACCTGGACTAGAAGTAGTCCTCACTGAGGGTGCTCGTAAACCCCTAGAACATCCGACTTACCTCAAATCTTTTGAAGAAAACAGCAACGTTTCCATAAGCAGTTTGGAAACACAGGTGCTACAACTTGAGAGCACTGTGAATGCAAAGGACTTAGAACTTACCCAATGTCATAAACAAATAAAGGACCTGCAGGAGCAAGGACAGTCTGAAAAAGAAGCACTGAAAAAGAAGATGGCAAACCTGCAAAATATACTTGAGGAAAAGGTGGCTGCTGCTCTTGTAAGTCAGGTCCAACTCGAAGCAGTTAAAGAATATGCAAAATTCTGTCAAGATAAACAAGCAGTTTCACCAGAACCTGGAGGAACAAATACACAGAATTTAAACCAACTAACAGAAAATGAGGTGGAGTCAAACGTGTCAGCACTGACCTTGAGAATATCAGAATTAGAAAGCCAGGTGGTTGAAATGCAGGTAAAAACTGCAGAAAAAAATGCTTTGGAAAAAGAAAAGAAGCTACTAGAACTACAGAAGCTATTGGAGGACAATGAGAAAAAACAGGGAAGCAAAGAAAGGAAAAGAAGCCCTCTAGGAGATTTTGAAGTTCTCAAGGTTAGTTTGTATTTGATTTTTTTCCACTTAAACACCCTAAGAAACTAACTCTCTTTTCCTTGTTCCTTAAACTTACTGCTAATTTATTAAATTAAATACAGTGTTCTTTACATCTAGCAATTCATATATAAAGGGTTTTTATAAAAAATGCTACAATTCCATACAGTCATTATTATCACCAGAACAATGGATACAAACTATATTTTGTGGTCTTAAAATCACAATATTTATTTCACTACCATAGTCGTTAAGTAGAGCAGTCAGAAGAAACTTGGAAATGTTAAGTATAGCAAATGTCCTCTGGAACTTGTGTGGGTTTTTTCCTTTTTCCTCTAACATGCATGTTAAGTGGTCATCATTCCTTTTAAGTAATGAAAATGTCAAAATATATTAGTGTTCTAGTGAATTAATGTATGAGTAATAAGTCATTCACTTTTGCAGATTTTATACCTCATAATAGATTTCATCCTTTCACCCCTTTATGTCTACTTATGTAAAGATCTGAAATCGCAGTTATTTCTTAGCATAGGATAGGACAGGTGTGAAAGGACTTTAATTTTCAAATTCTCACTTTATATATTTATAATTTTGAGAAGTTAATGTATAGTCCTATCTGAACACCAGAAATTAACTGATATATTAGGATTCTATAAGTATTTATTTCGTAAAGGATAACAATTCTTTCCATTTACTAGGCTTTTTCCTTCTAGCTCACTGGAACTATATAAATTACTGTAAATGATATTTAAAATAGTAATGTGATGGGACTTTCCTGGTGGTCCAGTGGTTAAGAATCCGCCTTCCAATTCAGGGTACACGGGTTCGAACCCTGGTCGGGGAACCAAGATCCCACATGCCACAGGGCAACTAAGCCCGCACGTCGCAACTACTGAGCACATGAGCCACAACTACAGAGCCCATGTGCTCTGGAGCCTGCACGCTGCAACTACTGAGCCCACGTGCCACAATTAGAGAGAAGCCCATGTGCCGCAATGAGGAGCCCATGAACCTCAACAAAAGATCCCGCATGCCACAACGAAGATCCCGCCTGCCCCAACTAAGACCCAACACAGCCAAAAATAAAATAAATAAATAAATATTTTAAAATAAATAAATAAAATAAAATGGTAATGTGACTTTCCATATATATAAAACTTCTAAAGTAACACCTGGTATCTTTTGAGGAAAGTGATGTAAATATGAAACTTTTTTGAACGGGTAAACTGAAGCTATTTTCATTAATTATAAAATTTTAGGATATGTTCTAATGACATGATTTACCTTTCATTCCCAGAAATATCATTCTTTTCTTACTGTCTCAAGAATATAAAATGGGGACTTCCCCGGTGGTCCACTGGTAAAGAATCCACCTTAATGCAGGGGATGTGGGTTCAATCCCTGGTTGGGGAACTAAGATCCTACATGCCGTGAGGTGACTAAGTCTGTGCGTCACAACTACAGAGCCCACGCACCCTGGAGCCTGCATGCCACAACTAGAGAAGAGAGAAGAAAAAAAAACCCGTGCGCCACAACTAGAGAGAAGTCCACATGCCGCACCGAAAGGTCCCGCATGCCTCAGCGAAGATCCCGTGTGCCTCAATGAAGACCCGATGCAGCCAAAAAAATAAAAATAAAGAAATAAAGAAAGAATATAAAATGATGGTTGTGAAGAGTTTCCCTATTTGTTGAAAGAACATGGATCATTTTAACCCCTTTTATCTGATAAGCAGTCTTTCCTGAAAAAGCTTTATTGGAATGCACAAGTACCTTGAACTTGGCTTTGTTTTTTGAAAATAACGTGTTCATGTTTTCCACTGCCATTTAGACAACTACTGAGCTGATTCATACCAGTGAAGAAAATGAATTTTTTGGTCGATTTGAGACTCTTACAGCTGAGTCAGCAGCTACCAAAGAAGAACTTGCCAGTTATAAAGAGAAGGCAGAAAAACTTCAGGAAGAGCTTTTGGTAAAATAAGTAACATAGCTCCAATTTCTACCTATTTTAATTTTATTTCAAAGTGTGTATTCTCTTATATGAAAACAAACCCAGATCTATAACTTAACAGCTAGAAAAAAGTCTTTTGTAAATTTGATGAAAAGGTATTATATAGTTTCGTTACTGTCATCTTTCTTCTTTGGTTTTCCTTGGAATCTTTTTTAGGGGGATGCTTTTAATCTCTAGTCTGTTAATGAAAGAGGAGAAAGACATGTTAAAGAGTACTGTATATCCCCTGAGAACCAAAAGTAGAGGCTGATCAAATGATTTCACTTCTGTGGTAATCTGTGACTATACATATATGTGAATATAGATGAAAACTGAGTGTTTCTGAAATGTTTTTCCTGTTATTCTGAGGAAAATGAACATATTAGTGTGAATTACACTCTCCTCTCTACCCTAAATTCTACATGTGGTATTTTTAACTGAATGTTCTACTGTTCTATTCATTATGTTTCAGGTAAAAGAAACAAATACGGCATTTCTCCAGAAAGATTTAAGCCAAGTTAGGGATCAACTCAAAAAGGCAGAAGAGAAATTATCCTACTTCTTAGAAAAAGAAGATAATACCGAGGTACAAGAAAACAGAAAGTTCTGCACGTTAGAGCCACTTCCTATAAAAGTGGGTAAAAGCTCTGCATCACAGACAGATGGGACTCTCAAGGTCAACAGCAGCAATCAGACTCCACAAATTCTTGTTAGAAATGCAGGAATCCAAATTGATTTACGGAGTGAATGTTCATCAGAGGAAGTCACTGAAGTAATTAATCAGTTTACTGAAAAAATTGAGCAGATGCAAGAACTACATGCTGCTGAGATTCTGGATATGGAATCCAGACATATTTCAGAAACTGAAACCTTAAAGAGAGATCACTATGTTGCTGTTCAGTTACTGACAGAGGAATGTGGTACCTTGAAGTCAGTGATACAGTGTCTGAGATCTAAAGAGGTATTTGGTTTTCATAATGTGTTTTTTCAACATTCTATGATTTTTTTTCCCAGAAATCTATGTTTTTAAGAGACAAAGAAATTTGGGGCAATCTCTTCTTTATGATAAAATTACAATTTAAAATCTTTGCATTGTGTAGAGTCAAATAATAATGTTCCACAAAACCCCTGTGCAGATTTAGAACCCAATGTTATCATTCCTTAATTTATTAATGTCTCTTATTATTATGGTAATATCCATGAAGAAAAAAATTAAAGACTTACTGTAAACCATGGATATTTCATTTATTGTGAAAGGTGTGACATATTTAATTGTTTTTTTGTTTTTTGACAGCATTACAAAAGAACAAAACTATTCATTGGACCCTGTTTTTATTAAAGCAAAAAAATGTTATCTTCTTTTGTTTTTTTCTGATTAGGGGTCCTCAGTTCCTGAATTAACACATTCCGATGCTTACCAAACTAGAGAAATATGTTCCAGTGGTAAGTTATATAAATTTCTAGAATTTGTATAGTACTTGTTTAAAAAGAGTTTGTTTCTGTTTAATAGTCAATGGTTTTCTTTATTTTAGATTCTGGATCAGACTGGGGTCAGGGAATTTATCTTACACAAAGTCAGGGATTTGACACAGCATCAGAAGGCCGAGGAGAAGAAGGTGAAAGTTCAACAGATTCATTTCCAAAGAAAATAAAGGTACTAAAAGGCAGACATCTTTTAGTAAAACTTTCTATATTGAACAAAGCAGTTTATTAGAAGTTAGTATAGAAGATCTATACTATAGTAAGATCTCTCTGAAGAGAGAATTGCATAGCTAGAAGGAACCTTGGGGCTCTAGTTTTATTTCTGTATTCTGCAGATAATAAAGTACAGTATATTTAATAGTTATTTGTATAAAGATTTTTTTAAAATTTCTATTCCTAATATTTTTGTTTACCAAAATTATTAAAGCAGTCTCAACGACTAGAACTTATCTCCTACATATTTCTTTTGGTCAAATTAGTGCCTAATAATTAAATCCAAGAAGAGCACCTTAGGTAAATGTGGAACTTAGAGATGAGAGCTACACAGTCATAGGCTGTCTTCTGGGATTGGCTTACCCTCCATAGGAAGAAGGCATTCAGTAATGGTAGGCTGATGTTTCCTTTCTGCATTGGCTTTTCTAAATCAGTCTAACTGGGGTAAAACTATGTTAAAATTTGTTTCTCTTTTCGTGTCTGACTTTGCAGTCTTTGAAAAAATGTCCTAATTCTGGCTTTTGGGTTATGGTTTCTAGGGATTACTTAGAGCTGTCCATAATGAAGGCATGCAGGTGCTCTCTCTTACTGAGTCTCCCTATAGTGACGGAGAAGACCATTCTGTTCAGCAAGCTTCAGAATCTTGGCTAGAAGAGAGAAGAGCTTACCTGAGTACAATCTCATCTCTTAAGGATTTGATTACCAAAATGCAAATGCAAAGGGAAGCCAAGGTACTCAAAGAATATTACGCATCTAAAGAGCTTTATATGATTTTTATCAATAATAAGTCACTTTACAAAATAAATTGTCTTTTATGACGTATTTTCACATGAATTTCTATGTACTGTTTAAATGCCCCAAGTTGCACACTTGAAAATAAATCTGTATTCTCCTAGGCTTCTAATACTGATTTTGGTTAGTAGACAGGTATCATTTTTAGAACAGTTCTTAAACATGCTTATTTGAAAACTAACTTTTGTTTTTTATACTTTTGTTTTTTGTAGGTTTATGATAGTTCTCAATCTCATGAGAGCTCCTCTGACTGGCGAGGTGAACTTCTGCTTGCTCTTCAGCAGGTTTTCTTAAAGGAGCGCGGTGTTTTACTAGCTGCATTTCAGACCGAGCTGACAGCTCTAGGTACTAGAGATGCAGTTGAATTATTAAACTGTTTGGAACAGAGAATACAAGAACAGGTATCAAAATGAAACTTTAAGTAAAACTTTAAAACAAAGAATGCTTTTTTTTTTTTTAATTTATTTTTACATTCTAGATATGAGTCCTCTGTTAGATATACGATTTGCAGATATTTTCTTTTTTTTTAACATCTTTATTGGAGTATAATTGCTTTACAATGGTGTGTTAGTTTCTGCTTTATAACAAAGTGAATCAGTTATACATATACATATGTTCCCATATCTCTTCCCTCTTGCATCTCCCTCCCTCCCACCCTCCCTATCCCACCCCTCTAGGTGGTCACAAAGCACAGAGCTGATCTCCCTGTGCTATGCGGTTGCTTCCCATTAGCTAGCTATTTTACGTTTGGTAGTGTATATATGTCCATGCCACTCTCTCACTTCGTCCCAGCTTACCCTTCCCCCTCCCCATATCCTCAAGTCCATTCTTTAGTAGGTCTGTGTCTTTATTCCCGTCTTGCCACTAGGTTCTTCATGACCTTTTTTTTTTTTTTTTCCCCTTAGATTCCATATATATGTGTTAGCATACTGTATATGATTTTCTCTTTCTGACTTACTTCACTCTGTATGACTGACTCTAACTCCATCCACCTCACTGCAAATAACTCCATTTCGTTTCTTTTTATGGCTGAGTAATATTCCATTGTATATATCTTCTTTATCCATTCATCCGATGATGGACACTTAGGTTGCTTCCATGTCCTGGCTATTGTAAATAGAGTTGCAATGAACATTGTGGTACATGACTCTTTTTGAATTATGGTTTTCTCAGGGTATATGCCCAGTAGTGGGATTGCTGGGTCGTATGGTAGTTCTATTTTTAGTTTTTTAAGGAACCTCCATACTGTTCTCCATAGTGGCTGTATCAATTTACATTCCCACCAACAGTGCAAGAGGGTTCCCTTTTCTCCACACCCTCTCCAGCATTTATTGTTTCCAGATTTTTTGATGATGGCCATTCTGACCGGTGTGAGATGATATCTCGTTGTAGTTTTGATTTGCATTTCTCTAATGATTAATGATGTTGAGCATTCTTGCATGTGTTTGTTGGCAATCTGTATATCTTCTTTGGAGAAATGTCTGTTTAGGTCTTCTGCCCATTTTTGGATTGGTTTGTTTGTTTTTTTGTTATTGAGCTGCATGAGCTGCTTGTAAATTTTGGAGAGTAATCCTTTGTCAGTTGCTTCATTTGCAAATATTTTCTCCCATTCTGAGGGTTGTCTTTTGGTCTTGTTTATGGTTTCCTTTGCTGTGCAAAAGCTTTTAAGTTTCATTAGGTCCCATTTGTTTATTTTTGTTTTTATTTCCATTTCTCTAGGAGCTGGGTCAAAAAGGATCTTGCTGTGATTTATGTCATAGAGTGTTCTGCCTATGTTTTCCTCTAGGAGTTTGATAGTGTCTGGCCTTACATTTAGGTCTTTAATCCATTTTGAGTTTATTTTTGTGTATGGTGTTAGGGAGTGTTCTAATTTCATACTTTTACATGTACCTGTCCAGGTTTCCCAGCACCACTTATTGAAGAGGCTGTCTTTTCTCCACTGTATATGCTTGCCTCCTTTATCAAAGATAAGGTGACCATATGTGCGTGGGTTTATCTCTGGGCTTGCTATCCTGTTCCATTGATCTATATTTCTGTTTTTGTGCCAGTACCATACTGTCTTGATTACTGTAGCTTTGTAGTATAGTCTGAAGTCAGGGAGCCTGATTGCTCCAGCTCCATTTTTCGTTCTCAAGATTGCTTTGGCTATTCGGGGTCTTTTGTGTTACCATACACATTGTGAAATTTTTTGTTCTAGTTCTGTGAAAAATGCCATTGGTAGTTTGATAGGGATTGCACTGAATCTGTAGATTGCTTTGGGTAGTAGAGTCATTTTCACAATGTTGATTCTTCCGACCCAAGAACATGGTGTATCTCTCCATCTATTTGTATCATCTTTAATTTCTTTCATCAGTGTCTTACAATTTTCTGCATACAGGTCCTTTGTCTCCTTAGGTAGGTTTATTCCTAGATATTTTATTCTTTTTGTTGCAATGGTAAATGGGATTGTTTCCTTAATTTCACTTTCAGATTTTTCATCATTAGTGTATAGGAATGCAAGAGATTTCTATGCATTAATTTTGTATCCTGCTGCTTTACCAAATTCATTGATTAGCTCTAGTAGTTTTCTGGTAGCACCTTTAGGATTCTCTATGTATAGTATCGTGTCATCTGCAAACAGTGACAGCTTTACTTCTTTTCAGATTTGGATTGCTTTTATTTCTTTTTCTTCTCTGATTGCTGTGGCTAAACAAAGAATGCTTTTTAATAGTAATGAGAAAATGAGCTATTGATTAGTTTTAGAGTAAGTCTGAAGGTTAAAATTTTAACAGGAACCACTAAGAATATTTAGGAGAAAAATTATTACCTTAAATGTTTTGTCTTATGTTAGAAAATAAGAAGACTAAAAATTAATGAGCTAATCATCCAACTTGGGAAGTTAGAAAAAGAGTAACAAAATAAGTCCAGAGAAAATAGAAGGAATAAAATACCATCAGTTCTCATTATTTGCAGTAGTTAGATTCCGTAAAGCTGCTGTGAATGTTGAGCCATTGCCACCAGGGGAAATACAGGGTGGGTAGGCTTCTGTGAGCACCTGGTGATGACATTTTTGTCAACCAGTCAATACAGAATCTTGTTTTATGTGTGTTTCTGTTTAAAGACACCCTATTTACTATGTTTTGTTGAATCATTAACATTGAACTCATGGCCAACAGCATTATAACTTAAACCTAAACAAAGATTTTCTAACACATGCATTTTCTCTGTAATGTATCTTTCAGCCTTCTTATGCTTAGGCATACTAGACAGTACTTCATATCTATGCTCAGGGACCATTTTAAACAGCAAAATCACCATTAAAAAGCACAAAAGTATCAAAAATACAGCACTAAATAGATGGCAAAAAGGACACTTGTTTATAGTATAAGAGATGAAAGAAGAAGGCAGAGTGTCACTTTGTTCGACTTCAGCTAGGAACATGCACATGTGGCAATTTAAATTTTTTGCTGCTCTGTGCACATGTAGGAGAGTAACCATAAGAGCACCGCAAGTATTGAATTTAGGGTTACAGATAAATTTTAATGAGTAGGCAAATTCTTAAATATGTAATCCACAAATAATGAGGCTCAACTGTAATAAGGAAAAAAGAAATTAGTGAAAAGCATACACTTGTACAGTAGAGAGCATAAACACGTTGCAAGTTGATTCTTTGAAAGGTTAATAAAATAGAAACTTTTCTGGAGAATAGGTTAAGGAAAATGATAAAGCACACTTTTTTTCAAATTAGGAATAAAAATGGGATTATAACTAAAGATATGGCTGAGATATAAAAGTAATAGAATACTATGAATAATTTTACATCAATTCAAAAACTTTCGTGAAATGGGCAGATATTTGCTTATGAAAGCTCATTCAGATCCAGCATTCCACTCCTGGTTATATATCCAAAAAAAAAACACTAATTCAAAAAGATGCATGCACTCCAAAGTTCATAGCAGCATTATTTACAATTACCAAGATACGGAAGCAGCCTAAATGTCCATCAACAAATGAATAGTTAAAGAAGGTGTGGGGTGTGTGTGTGTATGTATCTATGCTCCCATTGTAAGATGATTGGAGAAATGCCCTGTCTTTTATTAGAAAGCTAGTATAACCCTGTTACCAAAATCAGACAAAGATAATACAGGAAAGAAACTTTATGGGCCTATTTTATTCATGAACATAGATGCAGAAATCCTAAACAAAATATTAACAAGCCAAATCCACCAATGCATATTTTTTAGAGACACAATCACCTTATACTTATCCAGGGATGCAAAGGTAGCATACCATTAAGAAAAATTCATGTGACTCATCACTTTAACAAATTAAAGGGTAAAAAACCCCAGTGATCATCTCAAGAGATACAGCGAACCAATGAATGAATGCATTTCATATTTTAAAACACCTTAAAACAAATAACAAACTAAAAATAAAAAGGAATTTCATGAACTATATAAAAGGTATATCTTGCAAGAACTACAGCAAGCATCATATCTGATAGTTAAATGTTAAAAACATTCCTTAACAAAGGGTTAAGTAGTTTGCTCAACCTTGTCCTAAAGATCTAGCTAGCAAAGAAAAGCGAGAGAAATATGGGTAGGAATAGGGAAAGACCCCTGATCCACTTACATAGAAAACCAAAGAGAATCTACACATGTAGATTTTTTAAATCGATAGGAAAGTTTGGTTATGTTGTTGGATGTAAGATCAAGATGTAAAAATCTGATTTCTCAACAACAAACAAAATGTAATTTTATTTATTTATTTACTTTTGGCTGCGCCACACGGCATATGGGATCGTAGTTCCTGGACCAGGGATCAAACCCACACCCCCTGCAGTGGAAGCATGGAGTCTTAACTGTTGGACCACCAGAGAAGTCCAAAATGTAATTTTAAAAATAATTATTTACAATAGCATTAAATGCACAAATTCCTAAAAGTATACAAACTACTAAAACTAACTCATGAAAAAATAGAGAATCTGAGTAGATGTATAACAAAGAGTTAAATTAGTAATTTTAAAACTTCTCACAAAGTAAAGTTCAGGATCAGACGACTTCACTAGTGAATTCTACCAAATGTTGAAAGAAGAATTAATACCAGTTCTTCACAAACTCTTGCAAAATAAAGAAGGGAACACGTCCCAGCTCATTCTATGAGGACAATATTGCTCTGATTCTAAAGCCAGACAGAAATACCACAAGAAAAGAAATCTACAGACCAAATATCTAATGAGAATAAAACAACCAATGGAGAAATGGACAAGTGATATAGATATGCGCTCATGGAAGAAATAGAGAGTATCCAATAAATATATGAAAAGATGCTCAAATAAAATGTGCTATATAATTCATACTATGGAATCCTATATAACATTGAAAATGAGTGTGAAGTAGAGCTGTATGTGTCAGGCAGGATGGTTCACCAACGTGTTCGGTGAAAAAAGCAAATTAAACAAAAATGAATACAGTATAATGCCATTTATATATAAAGTTTTAAAACATGTAAAACAGAACTGTATATTTTTTAGGATATGTGTGTGTATGTAATGTAATATACAGAGTGCATGAAAATAACACCAGACTTAGAATTTGGTTATTTCTTGAGCAGATGGTGCAGAGGAGGATGTATTCAGGGAGTTGTATACAGGAGACTCCAGCTGTATAAGGGCTGTTTCTTAGGCTAAGTGCATGGGTGTTTATTATATTATTCATCATGTTTTATTGGGTGTTTAAAGCATTTTGAAATAAATGTGGAAACTTATCTAAAAAGTAGATCCTAATGAGCAGGAAGAGAACATTAGTAACATCTTTCCAAAATTTTAGCATGTCATTCTTCTTCAGACTTCCTGGTTGTTAATTTTATTGTCTTTACAACTCTCTTGATTTTTTTTGTTTTTTTTTTTTTTTTACAGGGTATTGAATATCGAGCAGCCATGGAATGCCTCCAGAAAGCAGACAGAAGAAGTTTGTTAGCTGAAATTCAAGCACTGCATGCTCAGATGAATGGTAAGAAAATGACTCTGAAAAGAGAACAGGAGAATGATCAACCAAGCCAAGGTATGCTATATGACAGGCTCATGTGGTGACACAAATAGGTGAAACGACTTCACTTCATTATTATTCAGTTAAAACACATTTCTTCTTAGTCACATTTTCTTCTCATTCTCACATCAGGAAGTTAATCTACATTAATTACTCTAAGGATTAAAGGGGTGTCCAATTTGTTGCAAGAGATAACGTGTGTGTGTGTGTCTCTCTCTCTATATATATATATGTATACACACACATATATATAATTTTTTTTTTAATTTTTTTTAGAGTTGAAAAATATTTGTTTACATTAGGGTTCTCTGACCAGGCAAAAACTCATTCTCAGCTTTGGGAATGAAATAAAAAATGCTCAGTTATGCTGTGCCATCTAAGCTTATTGCTGCATCTTAAAAGCAACAGTTCTTGAATTTGGGAGGAGGAGGTAGTAGTGGAGGTAAGGGGGTTATTGCTCAGTCGCAAGAGAAAAAAATGCTGTGTGCACCAGACAGGCTGGTAAGGACATGCTTTAAAATAGCAAAGGACTTTGCTTTTATCTCCTGTAGAGGTTGAAATTGACTTTAGTTAGCTATGTGTGGAGAGAGAATGATGGTTAACTCTTACAGAATACTTTAATCCAACGGACAGCAATTTTCTGACATATAAACAGATATATTTAAGTTAAAAGGAATAAGCATTGCCTTGATCAGGTTGTTTCGCCCATTAAGTTCATTGTCGTTCTTTGTTTTGAAGCTCTATGTGAGGATAACCTAAAAGAAAAAGAAATCCTCAATGGAAGTAATGATTTCTTTTTAATACCTTTTGTGTGTGTGTGAACTGTAACATACATACAAAAAAGTGCAAAATGCAAAAATATACAGTATAAAAACTATTAAATGAATACCTGTGGAAACCTCATCCATGTCAAGTATTCCAGAATTCTCCTTCTGCTACTCTGTAGTAATATAGAACACATCTTCCTCTGTGGTACCCTAGAGGTAACCATTGTCCTGATTTTTTAACTACCTACTTATATATTCCTAAACCACATAAGTTTAAGGTTTTTCTTGCTCTTGAACTTTATCACTCTGTATATATTTGCGTCTTGTCTCTTTCACCTCTCTATAACATTCTTCTAAGTTACCACATTTATCTCTAGTTCATTCGTTTTTGTTACTGTATAGAATTCCCTTGTGTGAATACTTCACAATTTATATATCCATTCTGTGGTTGAACATTTAAGTTGTTTCTACTTTTTAGCTATTAAATTCAGTCTCTTCTGCACATTGTTATGCCATGTTTCTGATGCATACATGCATGAGTCTTCTGGATACATACCCAGGAGTGGAATTGCTAGATCATAGAATACATATCATCAAATTTATTAGACAATGCCAGACTGTTTCCAAAGTGATCATATCAATTTGTGCACTTTCTAGCAGTACATGAAAGTTCTGTTGCTTCACATTTTTGCCAGAAGTTGATATTGTCAGCCTTTAGTTGCCAATCTGGTGGGTATGCGGTGGATTGTTGTTGTGGTTTTAATTTACATTTCTCTAATAACTGAATTGGCTTATTTGTGGTATTATTGGCTAGCTGGATTTTTGCTTTTGTGGTATGCTTGTTCAAATCTTTTCACTTTTCAATAGAGGAATCTTAAATTGAGCTGCAGCTGGAAGTCATTAGAGATTAAAATGAAATTTTTCATCATATCTAGTGAAGACACATACATGTCTTTGTCTTCATTTCTGTTTAATATAAAGGTAGAAACATCTATACTCTTGCCAATTTTGAAAGTTACACCAGTCTCACATTTGTCATTGAAAAGCTGAAGAATTTAAATATCTTTAAATATTTTAGAGAAAACAGGTATAATGAGGTTACAAATTAAATATATCCCTTATATTTAGACATAGGATTAATTGCAGATTATTTTTGGAGAATTTATTAGTATTATTTTACTTAATTAAATAGGACCCTGTTGAAAGCTTAGTTAGTATCACATAGATACATATTTATAAATGTAAATCCTTAGACTCTTCTCTCTAAGAAATAGTTTTAAAAGCCTGAATTAACATGAATACTCTAAAGCCAATGTAATTCCTGTCTCCTGACATCAGTAATATGAATTGTAATAGGAAGTAATGAACTTTGATAAAATTTTTTAAGTTAAAAATACATTTATGATAGAATAGAGAAACAGAAGAACAGAGTAAAAATCACCCCTGGAATCTCCTAAATCCTAAACTAATGACTATTAAAACCCAGGATATATGTCTCCAGACATATTTCATTGTGCATATGTACATAAGTTTATATTTTTTATAAAAATGGATCCTGATGTATATATTTCATTACATTTTTTTCATTTATTATCCTTAGGGATTTAAATATTTCACTTTGTTTTCATTGTGACAGACATATAGCAAGGGTTCGGTATGTTTTTAAAGAAAAAACCATTATCCAAATTGGCGTTAGGACTTCCCACTTTTGTTATAATGAAGTTCCTAGGGACTGTCTGAGAAGGAGGGCTGAACAAAACAAGCAAGCAGTGCTAATCGTTGTAGTCAGAGTTACAGGGTGACTCCTGCAAGTACTTCGGCTATCAAAAACCACTGGAATTTTTTAGTGTGAGCTATCAAAATTCTGAATGAACAAATATAAGTTCCTATTTATAGTATTGTGTGAACACCTCAAGTTTTTTTTTTTTAATTTCAAGTCTTGTATCCAGTAATGAATTGTTAAGTTTTTATCATCCTTATATATTTATACAAAGTTCTGAAATCTTGACAATATAGCACTATGAGGAAAATATGCATATGCATGTATTTATATAAATTGCTAACTTTGGGGGCTGTAATCTTTTCACATTTGCTTTGTAGTAATCTCTTAAATAACAAGTCAGTTATTATCAACAAAATATTTATAAGCCAAATAAATACAAGTTGCCAGATCATATTTTAAATATTAATAATTTTTCATTTAGAACTCTTGGAATATAATATGCAGCAGAAGCAGTCTCAAATGCTGGAGATGCAAGTGGAGCTCAGCAGTGTGAAAGACAGAGCAACAGAACTGCAGGAACAACTGAGTTCTGAGAAAATGGTGGTTGCTGAACTGAAAAGTGAACTTGCACAAGCTAAATTGGAACTAGAAACAACACTCAAGGCACAGCATAAGCACCTAAAGGAATTAGAGGCATTCAGGTGTGCCAAGCTTCCTAATTCTAAACCTGTATTAGTGAAGGACTTGGAGTAATTTTGTCACAGACATTGTGTAAATCTTACAAAAATGTGACATTGTATATAATATTTAAATAACATGAAACTGTTACTTATAGCAAAAACTACAGTGGAAAGGAAGCACCCCAAATTTTTCCAAATGATAAACACATGATTAGGTATTTTGGCATATTCTCTACGTGGCTTCAGTTCTGTTTGAGACTTGTTGTATAAGATACATAAATTTGACCTTCATTTTACCACCAAGTAATTTGTAGTGATATTTATGATCTCAATGGAATTCATGGTTTAGTTAGCTAAAATACGCAAAATTTTTTAAAGATAATGCTTGTAAAAAGGATAAATTTGTTGGTGTAAATACTGAGATATTCTGCTTGCCAAGGACACATTACAAGTATAGTCATTATTTTGAATTTTTTCACACACAAAAACGATGGTTCTTATGTTCAGTAGAAGTTAAAGGAAATTTTTATTCATATTACTTTGTAACAATAAATTGTTTACAATGGTAAATAATAACTAATAGTTGTATTACTAGAAACAGTTAATTTGACTGAACCACAGTCAAAAAATCTTTAATCTTTACATGGTTTGTATTTTCCTATTTGCGAGTTTATTTTTTTATTATTATTTTTTTAATTAATTTATTTATTTTTGGCTGCACTGGGTCTTTGTTGCTGCACACAGGCTTTCTCTAGTTGCGGCGAGCGGGGGCTACTCTTCCTTGCAGTGCGCGGGCTTCTTATTGCGGTGGCTTCTCTTGTTGTGGAGCACGGGCTCTAGACACATGGGCTTCAGTAGTTGTAGCACATGAGCTCAGTTGTGGCTCACGGGCTCTAGAGCGCAGGCTCAGTAGTTGTGGCGCACGGGCTTAGTTGCTCCGCGGCATGTGGGATCTTCCCGGACCAGGGATCGAACCCATGTCCCCTGCATTGGCAGGCAGATTCTTAACCACTGAGCCACCAGGGAAGCCCTACCTAGTTTATAATGTGCCGCCACTTTTCAGTGGAAGCTGTTCTCTCTCAATAATATACTTGGTCAAAGTAGTTTTATGAAAGTTCATTTGTCTCTGTGATTTAGGTTGGAAGTTAAAGATAAAACAGATGAAGTACATTTGCTTAATGACACATTAGCAAGTGAACAGAAAAAGTCCAGAGAGCTCCAGTGGGCTTTGGAGAAAGAGAAAGCCAAGCTGGGACGCAGTGAAGAGCGGGATAAAGAAGAACTTGAGGTATTGTTATCTTTGTCTTTAAATGTCTGTGAAAAAATCCACAGTGATAGAAGAGAGACGTTCCTCTTCCTATAATGTTGACCTTAGACTCATTATTAGGTATAATAAGTCATTCACTATGTGTTGAATATTATGTTATCTAAAGTATTATCAGGAATTGCTAACGGTATGATCCTTTTTTGTTTTGCTGCATCCAAGGATGCATAGAGACTGTTCTGCTACAGCATGTGTTTTAGGAATTTGAATTAGTGCATATATAATTTGATAAATATGGCAATTTTGTCTTTTTAACGCAGAAGTAGTTTAGGTTCCTGTTTTCTCCTAGGGAAGGGGAGCAGTGATACTTTTCTGGCAGCAGGAGCCCTTGCTACTATATTTTAAGACGCTGGGCTCTCTCCCAGAGAGGCACACCCCACCTTGCACAGCTCACAGCTCAAAGCAGGTTGTACTGCAGGCAGTGCCACTTTAATAGTTCCCCCTGGCTCGGAGCTCTTCTTCTATCCACATAATCCTGGTACTCGCTAGCTCTGTGCTAAAAAACTGGGTAGCCAGAATCCAGATTTTCCGCCCTGTTACTTTTGGGTTTTTTGTTTTTGTTTTTTTTTTAATGTCCACCATGGATGGTAGCCTCCAGGCACAGTGAGCTTTCTACCTAGCAAGGACATGTTATTTCCTCAGGTACTGATTACTATTTTTTAATCAATACAAATTTTTATAGGTTTTGAGTAGTTTGTCCCTAACCCTGCTCTCCTCCTAAGCCCTAGTATTTTTAGTTATGTGGTATGGTATTGGAAAATTCAAGGGTTTTCAGGAACTCCCATCACATTATATCAGAAATACTTTTATTTTCTTTTTTTTTTAAACTTTATTTATTTTATTTTATTTTTATTTTTGGCTGCATTGGATCTTCGTTGCTGTGCACGGGTTTTCTCTAGTTGCGGGGAGCGGGGGCTACTCTTCGTTGCAGTGCACGGGCCTCTCATTGCAGTGGCCTCTCTTGTTGCAGAGCACCGGCTCTAGGTGCACGGGCTTCAGTAGTTGTGGCTCGCGAGCTCTAGAGCACAGGCTCAGTAGTTGTGGCACACGGGCTTAGTTGCTCCGCAGCATGTGGGATCTTCCGGGACCAGGGCTCAAACTCGTGTCCCCTGCATTGGCAGACGGATACTTAACCACTGTGCCACCACGGAAGCCCAGAAATACTTTTATTTTTAAAGGTTATTAACCCTAGAAGAAATGTACTCTGCTTCATATTTCTTAACCAGATATGATTAATGTTGGGAGAGAAAGTATTATGTAGCTTAGCTCTATTTTGTTGATGTTCTTTGATGAAAATCAACTGGCTGTCCAAATAATTACACTCTAACCACTGAAAACACAAGTTAGTAAATTGGATAATCAGTTCTTTTACCAGATACTATCAACTTAGTATTAATAAAGGCACAATTGTATACTTAATATTATTGAAAGTATTCTCAATAATATTAACATAAATTCTTAAATTCAACTTTCTCCTACAAGGATCTGAAATTTTCACTTGAGGGTCAGAAACAAAGGAATATTCAGCTAAATCAACTTTTGGAACAACAGAAACAACAACTAAATGAATCACAGCAGAAAATAGAATCACAAAGAGTGCTACATGATGCCCAGTTATCCGAAGAACGAGGTCGAAACTTGGAGCTTCAAGTACTTCTTGAATCTGAGAAAGTTCGAATTCGGGAAATGAGTAATACCCTGGATAGGGAGCGGGAATTACATGCACAACTACAGAGCAGTGATGATAGTGGGCAGTCTCGGCCATCCTTACCCTCTGAGGACCTCCTTAAAGAGCTTCAGAAACAGCTAGAGGAGAAACACAGTCGCATAGTAGAATTGTTAAATGAGACTGAGAAATATAAACTGGATTCTTTGCAAACAAGACAGCAAATGGAAAAGGATAGGCAGGTTCACAGAAAGACGTTGCAGACAGAACAAGAGGCCAACACTGAGGGACAAAAAAAAATGCATGAGCTTCAGTCCAAAGTGGAAGATCTTCAGCGCCAACTGGAAGAGAAAAGGCAACAAGTTTATAAGTTAGACCTTGAAGGAAAACGACTGCAAGGAATTATGCAGGAATTCCAAAAGCAGGAACTAGAACGAGAAGAAAAACGAGAAAGTAGAAGAATTCTGTATCAGAATCTTAATGAGGTAAATTGACATTTTGTTTTAAAATATTTTTTAAAAGAATACTGTAGCCATGTGATCATATAATTTTGATATTGGATTAAATTATTTAAATAGCTATGTACAAATCATTTAAAAATGAAATCTATAGAAGTTTATTTGGAATAATAACAATAACTGTGTTCCCCTAAGAAAGAATGTGATGTGCTATTTATTTTATAATGATTACTTTTTCTTTTTCTGTCCAAAATTGCCAGCCAACCACTTGGAGTTCAACCAATGATCGAACCAGAAATTGGGTTCTTCAGCAGAAAATAGGAGAGACAAAGGAATCAAGCTGTCCTAAAATGATTGAAATGAATGGAGGAGGAACTGGCTATAATCATGAATTAGAAATGATCAGACAAAAACTCCAACGTGTGGCTTCAAAACTACAGCATCTAGCCCAGAAAGCCTCCAATAGGTTAGAATTTTCTGCCTGACCTTTGGAAATGGCATTCTTAGACAAGCTGGACAGAATCTGTCCCTCACTCTTAGCTAGCCAAGGGTGGGAAATTCAAATTTTAAAGTTAATTCATGTTTACATTAGGAGGTGATATTCTTTAACAAAACTCATATACCTGAAAACAAATATCGTTAACATCCTGGCTCAGGGAAAGAGAACACTTAATGTAAAGGAGAAGTAAGAGGTGAAGCAGTGTTGGCCTGATCTGTTATGTTTGTGTTAGTCAACACTGCTCCTTGAGATGATATGTTTTGACTTTATGCCCTTTTTTTTTTGAAGACTACAGTTTGAAACAGCAGATGATGAAGATTTTGTTTGGGTTCAGGAAAATATTGATGGAATTGATTTACAACTACAAAAATTAACTGGCCAGCCAGTCGAAGAGGTAAGACTTTCTAAAAACACTTTGTTTAGTATCGAGAGCAAAGATTTAATGGAAATTATATGAATCATTTGAAACTGGCACTGTATTTTCTAAAGAGTTTTAATTTTATCTTTTCTTTTATTTAAAATATTAATAATGTTTGCCTTTCCCCAGTAGAAGATAGTGAAAGTTTGAGGGGAAACAAAATTATCATTATTGAATAACTATGGTGACTTCTTATTATATTATGAAAAGTTTCTTGAAAGAAGAGTCTGTCTTCTCCCCTCACCACTCCATGAAACCACCCTCAGGATGCTACCAGGGTGTTGACGATTGACTAATCTGGTGAATCTTTTCAGTCCCTGTCGTTCTTGGCTTCTTTGTAGCACCTGACCCTTTTGACCTCTTCCATTTTAAATACCCTCTCTTTCCTTGCCTTTTGTGTTACTGTTCTCTCATTTCTTCCATTTCTTTCATCAATCACCTTCATGAGTTCTTCTTCCTATGCTCATCCATTTTTTTCCTCTAACTGTGAAAGCTCATTCATTCCCACAGCCTGAATTCTCAGTAGAACTTAATTTTTGAACAAATACTTACATTGGGCACCTACTATGTGCCAGGTACTATACTGGGTTCTGGGGCTACAGTGAACAAATCTGATAAAAACCTCACCTTTATGGAGCTTATCTTCTTGTGGACTATGGTTCTATTCTAAACCTTTGTCCTGTGGTCCAGGTTTATATTTTCACTTAGTTACAAGACATCTTTCCTTGGGGAAACATACCCCATAGTGACCCCTTTAGGAATCCCACAGGCACAATCCAAACTGAGCATCGTCTTCCTTTTCTCCTTCCTGTCCCAAACCCACATTTTTGGTCATGATATCACCCAGTTTAGAGAGTTGAAAGTCACCCTAGACCACTTTCCTTCATTCTTACTTGCACATCCAAGCAGTCACTAAGTCCTGTGCCTTCTACCTCCTAAGTGCCTTTCGTCATTGCCTGCATTCAGGCCTTCAGCATTTCTCACCTGGACTGTTGGCAGTAACTTCCTGATGTGTCTGCCTGACATCAGGATCTTTCTTCTCTCATTTACTCTACTTTGTGCAGTACTATCAAAGGAATCTTTCTCACACGTAAATTTTGTTTATGGCATGCTCCAGCCTAAAGCCTTTCATGGCTCTTCACTGCCTACATTTAGGTCTATTATCCATAAAGTGAAAGCAACCTTTACTCTAGTCTTAACAAGCTTGTTTTAGCTCCTTAAAAGCAACACACTCACGCCCAAGCCTTTGTGCCTTTACACGTGCTCTTCCTTCTGCTTAATATGCCCTTCTTTCCTGCCTAGTAAAGTCCTACTTATTATTTAAGACACAGCTCAAGCACTATTTCTTCATGAAATCTGTTGTTCTCAGTGACTTCACATTTTATATGCATTATTCGTAAAAGTTTGTGCTTATATGACCTTTTGCCATTTTGTCTTTTAGCCTACCTTAAGGTCCCCAAGTACTTCTTGTGGCTCATTAACTGAAAGACTACTAAGACAAAATACTGAGCTGACAGGACATATCAGCCAACTGACTGAAGAAAAGAATGATTTAAGAAACATGGTTATGAAGCTGGAGGAGCAGATCAGGTGTTATCGACAGACAGGACCGGGCAGAGATTATGTACGTCTTGTTTTTATCATGGCAGCATACTAAGCATCTGATTCTTAGTAGGATCACTGGAAAATTTCATAGGAATGACAGTAATAATAATAGCTATTACTTATTTATGGGGAGCCTTCTCTGCCAGATTCTGGGTTATATATGTTCAGAATCTGTTATCCACACCCTGTCTTGCGCTTGAGAAAACTGAAGTCAGTAGTCAAACCAAGATATACTTATCTCCAAAGCCAAGTACTTTGCTACCTATGGACCGATTGCAGATACATGTGAAGAAGTGTTCACATGTGCATTCTGCCTGTTCTTGTCAGTTATTTATCAGTAATTGCGTTCATAACTCAAGTGGAAAATGCCATTAAATTACATATTTCAGTCTAATAAACTACTCTGGGAATTTATTTAAATTTTTTCCATTTAAAAACTACAAAATACTAAATTGCTAGCTCTGTTACCATCCAATATAAAGATAGGAATGACCTGTAAGACCAACTGTGTGGTCAGATGCATGATAACACATCCACACAGCTTCTGTAGAGACCCACTTCCCTATGTACAAGTTGGGGGTTTTTTCCCCACTTCTCCAGTGTACTGTTTCAGGCACAGGCTCAACATTTGAACCCAGATGGTCCATTTTTAAAGTCTACAAAAAAAACAAGCGAAAAAGGAATTCCTTGGTGGTCAGTGGGTTAGGACTCTGCACTTTCACCGTCGTGGCCTGGATTCAGCCCCTAGTCGGGGAACTAACATCCTGCTAACCTTTAGTGCAGCGCGGCCAAAAAAAAAGTCTCTAGACTTTTTTAGTTGAAAGCTCTACTAATCCAAACATCTTCTCTGGGGCCAGGCTTTCACATGGATTTTTAGTTGTAAAGCTAATCTACTCAGCAAGGTCATAAACTTAAAAGTTAGTGGATATTCTTTAATGTCAGTTGAGATTGGCTTTGAAACTTCCCTGTCTGAGGTTGGAAAGCTGAGCATTCTATATCCCCCATAGGGATACCTTCAATATGTTTAATTCAGATTCTTCTTCAGAAACTTGTTCTTTAAAATTATGTAAGTAGGCTCTGGCTTCTGCAGTCTTCTAGGTTTTCATTCAGTGATGGCCCCAACATTGAAGCCATCATTGCTTCAGAAAAAGAAGTCTGGAACAGAGAAAAATTGACTCTCCAAAAATCCTTGAAACGGGCAGAAGCTGAAGTATACAAACTAAAAGCTGAACTAAGAAATGAAGCTTTACTTCAAAATCTGAGCCCTGATTCTGAGCACGCCACTGTAAAGGTAGGAGACATCTTCCATCTAAATGTATACTAAAATTGGTCCTCTGCTTTTGCCTTATTTCATCTATCACTAACCTTAATTGTCAGACTAAAGAATTTTAGGTGGCACTCAGGCTGTGTCTCTAGGTCTCTGTACTCAGTCTGTCATTGAATGCAGATCTCTAGCTGGTCACAAAAAAACTGTGGTGAAGCATGCCCAGGTTTGGGATCAGATTAAGCTCTATTAATGGTCACAGAGGCAGCACCTTGAGCTCATGGTCCCACTTCCCACAGTCTCATCCCTAAAAGACCAACAGAAAGTTAGCTTTTCAACTCCCAACAGAAGCTCTCTACTACTGTCAGTATTAGAGGATCATGCTCTGTAAGTGGTAAGCCCTCTGAACAGTCTCTCTAATGACTAATAATGAATATTGTAGTACAACTACCTTAATCAGTTAACATAAAATCCAAAAAAAAAACAAGGAAAGAAAGAAAATGTTTGGAATATTTATTCCAGTTATGGAGTGAACATAAATGTGTGACTCTTAAAGGGACAGAAAACATTAACATTGAAAAAGTTAAATAGATTAGTGATGATACTAATAAAGTAGCTCTATACAATTAAAAAAACTCAGGTGATAATGCAAACACAAAAATTTTTGCAATAAATATGATTAATAGGAGCTAAAATCCATTCACTGAAGGGAGGCAGAAGTATAAAGGTTTAGCTTTACTTTTTACCTTTGCTGATAAAGTAGAAAACAGTGATGGGGTTCCTGCCATTCTACTACTGCCACTTTTTTAAAATAAAGTCTAGGTTATCTTCCCCTAGAGAACAGTTTGAATAACTTCTTAATAATGTCTTTATGTTTTTCTTTTCTTTAAACATAGAGAATTTATGGCAAATACCTGAGGGCAGAAAGTTTTCGGAAAGCTCTCATTTATCAAAAGAAGTACCTGCTTCTGTTACTGGGTGGGTTCCAGGAATGTGAGGATGCCACCCTGGCTCTGCTTGCCCGAATGGGGGGACATCCGGCCTTCACGGATCTAGAGGTGATCACCAACCGTCCAAAGGGCTTCACCAGGTTTCGGTCAGCTGTCAGAGTGTCCATGGCAATTTCGAGGTAAAATACTTGAAAGAAAATGCATTTTAATAGACTTTCTAAAGAGATTAGTTATTTTCAGTCCTCTCTCTTTTCTCTGCCCGTTGTGCTCCATATTCATATAGTATAAGACACTTGCCATCACTGAAACATGCCTACTTCTTTCTAGGTTTTCATCCTTTTTAGTCAGGGATACTTTATGTTATACTATAGAGAGCCTATGAAAAGGGCCCTCCCAGAGGCAGGCAGCCAGTGACTCGGCTAGGACATCCAATCTGGGTTGTCTCTTTTTTTTTTTAATTAATTTATTTATTTAGTCTCTTTTTTTTTTTTTTAATCTGAATAAGTCCATGAACTAGTTCAGACATATAAATAAAAGAGATCATAAGAGAGAAAAATGTTTTTTGAAAAGTTACTTAGGCTGACACACATTCATTTTCTTCATTACTAAAATAACCCACTCTCACAGCCCAGCTATAGAAAGCCCTGGCCTGACTCTGCATTGGACTGTGCTGTTGCTTTTGTCACTCCTTTTCTGGTAGTTCCAAGCTAGGAACTCTGGTGCTAGCTGGTATATACCCAGACACCTAGATACCTTCTCCATGCTTCCTCTCCCTCTTACTTCTGTAGGAGCCAGACAGTCTCAAAGGAAATTTTTTTTTAAGTATTACCCAATTCCGTTGTATTCAGGTTATTTACAAGTACCTCAAAAGACCACAAAGGCAGAATAAGAGGTGTAATTTATGTTTTTGTGTGCTGGGTAGCATCTGCTGGCTTTCAGCTCCTCACTGCCCTTCTAGACCAGCCTCCATACTGCCAGGGGCTTACAGCCTGCAGATTGTGTCTTCCAGACTCCTTGCCAAATGGCGTCCTTTTTGGTTCTGTCTTTTCTTGGCAGTAGCACAAGAATTAGAAGGTTGGAGAAAGCAAAGAGCTTTCCTTCCTCATCTTTTCCTTTTCCTTTTCCTTTGTCATCTTTCATTCCCTTCATCACCTTATACAGCTTGTACAGGGTTAAGTGCTGGGAGATGCATTGATAAAGAAAAAAGACATAATCCCTGCCTAAATCCCTGAAGGCAGCTCACTTTCTAGTGGGGCATACCAATATGCACATAACTTAGGAGACACTAAATGACAGATCACAGGAGTTAGCTGTTAATTTCGATTTCAAGAATTCGGGAAGGCTCCATGAAACCAGTTGCCATTGAAGGACTTCACTTTTTCACCCTCTTTTTCTTGACCTCTTATGTTTATTGTATTTTGACCCTCCTAAAACTGAGCCTTGAAAATAGTTGGATTAAGAAGTCAAACCTGGTGCTCCAGAAAGCTCTTTGGGCTAGGACGCGGCAGGCAGCAACTCGTTACAGCTGAGCTGTGACACAGCCTCCCCTGTTCCTTTTGAAGCCAGCACTGTTTTTCATCCCTGATTACATGGCCTCACTCCTTTTCCAGTTTTCCCTGCTCTCTCTTACTGCCAATTTAAGGGTCTTTCTGTTCTCTTTCCATCTCATCTGCCCTTTAGTCTCCATTCTTTCTTCTTCTTTTCATTTCTTCTCACCCTTTCTTTGCCCATCCAATTAACCTTTTCTGCTTTTGCTCTTCGTCTCTTTATGTCCCATGTACCTCTAAAGCCAGAACCTGGTACTGGCAAAAGAAGAGACCTCTAGTGCCTCATGGGAAGCCCTGTTCTTCTGTTCCAGTCAATTTTGCCACAAACCAGGGGACATTTGCATAATCTTAGATTAGGCAGTCATGTGATTATATTGAAATTTGTTCTGCATTCATATTTAAATGTATGACTTGATTTTTGTTGTAAGTGTATGTTTATACTCTTTACACTATAGATGTTCTGTGAAATTTTTTCTTGGGATCTTTTTTAGAATGAAATTTTTGGTTCGACGGTGGCATCGAGTCACAAGTTCTGGTTCCATCAATATTAACAGGGATGGCTTTGGATTGAATCCAGGTGAAGTCAAAATAGAATTTTTTCTTATGTTGATGATGCTTTAAAATTACTGCATGTGTAATACCTTCCAAATAATGTGTTCTGGGATCTGTGTTGTCCAAAGACAAAGCCCTTATAACTAACAAAGCTGGGGACCTTGCTGTTCTAAAGAGTAGTAAGAGCTGATTTTTATGGAGCACTTAGTTCACACTAGGCCCTGCTTTTTTCCGTGTATTCTCATAATCCTATGATGTAAGTACAGTTACTATTCTTTTTACTTTACAGACGAAAAACTGAGGCATGGAAAGCATTTGTCATTTGTCCCAAATTACCCAGTAGGAAGTGGTAGAGTCAGCATCAAACCCTGACAGTCTGGCTCCAGAGCCCACTCTTTTCACAACTGCATTTAAGGCTCTGGTTCAAGATAGGATTGCTGTTACTCTAGTATATGAAAGTTTTGATTTGAAATTTTCATAATTTAGCAATATTCAAACAGGTTTCTGTTTACCAATAGGTGATATAACAGTTAAAATTCCTTCTCTCTACACTGAAACATTAGGGCTTCAACATTTCGGGCAAAAAGGATGAGGTCAAAAGCTGGGGAGCACACAGAATTACAGACACACAGCATATCTGATATGTATTGGTAGTAAACCACCTTTACATGTTTTACACAGAGAAAGAGGAAAATATATGTGGTACTCTAAGCAAAGTGTTTTTGAAATACGCATCCTTATACTGAAACAGCTGAAATTTGTACCGTAATGAATTCTGTGTTGTAAGTTAGCATATCTTGGTTTCAAGTTTTTTCCAGTAAAAGCCAATATAATAGAGTGATAAAAGGACTTGGCTGTATTCATCTAATATTTTTTATCCACATTGCCTTTTCTGTCAAACCACACACAGACACCCCTCACTTCACCTCTAGTTAAAACTAAGAAGCAGTCTTTAAAAAATAAAATAGTTTATTTTCTTAGAGGTATAGTTCCAGATTATCAGAAATACTAATATCCAAAGGTAAATGAAACAAGCTGTACTATTGTTTCTCTCCTGTAGCAAGAATAATTGAAAGTGACTATAAATAGGAGATAGTAGTGTAGTACAGTATAGTAAGTCTTTTGAACCCTTATCCATTTTGTAGAAATTTTTCAAGGGCTTGGTATTTTTTTTCTTTACAAAGGTACATTTTGGATTACTTTAGGTGCCGAAAAGACTGACCCATTTTATCATTCTTCTGGTGGGCTGGAGCTATATGGAGAACCAAGACATAGTACGTGTCGCTCAAGATCAGATCTGGACTATCCAAGGTCTCCTTTACCATTTCAAAATAGGTAAGAATTTGATGAAATCTATACTAATACTTAACAGAGAATGAAGGACAGTGTTAGGGCTTTGACTCCTTTGCATTGCAATAGCTAAATGTGTCTTTAGTTATGTATTATTTACATAATCTAAAGCTCAGAATCAAAAACAGTTTTTGAATTTGTAACTGGTTTCCAAGGGTATAGGAAACAGAGCTGATCAAGTGTTATTTAGTATATGTGCTGTGGCTAGACATTGAGAAAGGTATTAACTAAAATTGAGAGTCTGGAATTATGAAAACACGTCTAAAGTTTGCAGGACAAGATGCATTTATACATATGCAGCCCTTATTGATGGCCTCTGCAACAGGCAGTGTACTGGACATTCTTTTGATGACTTAGTAGCTGCTTTGAATTTATCGAAGAGTTTTTTCCTTTACACATGACTCAGACTCAGTAGTATGGGGGATATAGATTGAGCAGTGTACAAGTGGTCTACCTTTTGAGGGTAGGATGGTGGTAGGCTGAGTTACTTGTATTGTTTCTGGATAATTGGGACTCATGTTCGTATTTTTAATCTCATAGGTACCCAGGTCCTCCAGCTGATTTAAATCCTGGTTCCTTAGCATGTTCTCAGCTTCAGAATTATGATCCTGACAGAGCCCTGACAGATTATATCACTCGGCTAGAGGCACTGCAGAGACGACTTGGAACTGTACAGTCAGGTACTCTCAGGTTAACCAAGTGTTGGCAGCACCATAGTGCTTGATAGACCCGGAACGCTTTCTCTTTCTGAAATTCCTTGACCTTCCTCATTAGGATAATCAAATCTTACAGTTCAGTGCCTGAGTTACCAGGCTAGACTTTAGGAATTTAAGACAAAACATGATTTATCACCCTGGATCCCATTCTCAGCCCCCAAAAATTCCTGCTTGTCCCATTGAAAAGATTGATGAGGTGAAATGCACGACGAGCACCAATGTGCAAAGTGCTCTGAAGCTTACACAGTCTGCTAGAGAACTTGTTCCTAAGTAATACATCGTGAGGCATGCAAATAAGGGATAGCAAGATGAGAGGAGGACACAAGTACTTTAAGCACTTACTGCAGCCATTATCTCTACTAGGACCTTGTACTCTTACGTATGATCCAAGGAACCCATCCCATTCAAAAGACTGTAAGAATGACGTTTTATTTTTCTCTGCTCAAAAACACACGCAAAAAAATTTCATTATTAGTAGAAGTGGATTCCCTTCCTTGTTTATTGTGAGAAAAACCTCCTTTCCCGTCTCTCTTCAGTTCACTCCTGATTCAAAGGTTTTGAATCATTTTAATTTAATGAGCTTTAAGTCTATATATATATATATGTTACTATTATTAGAGACCCTTTTTTCCTACTATTCCCACAAAATAGATAGGACTAATAACCAGTTATTTAAGTTAGTAGCTTATCTCTTCATACAAGAAATCACCTAACCCAAGAAACTTGTAGTTGTAGGAAACTTATTATCGTAGCTGGGCTTTGTTGGTTTGAGCATCTAAATTTCACAAGACCCAGATTTTGAAGACCAAAAGATATTTCAAGAGGTATAGAACATTCAACCTGCAGGGCACTTTACAGAGAATCTTAACATTAATCTCACTTAGCATGCTATGGAGCCAGCCACAGTGACTTTTAAATATATATTAAAAATCCCTTTTAAAAAATCAGCTCAGCTCTGAATAAGACTTTTTTAGAGGAAAACAAAGCATTTTTTAAAAAATGATGGGTAATAATCTTCTGCCCATCATGAACCAGTTAGTCTAAGTCACAATCTAATTTGAAATCATTGAACTATCCTGTTCCTGTCTTATAGGTTCAGCTCAGTTTCATGCTGGCATGAGAAGATAATCCTTTGAAACATCATGAATCGAAGTGATTTTAAACAAATTCCCTTTTGTAAATCAGTGGTTCTTTTGTGCTTTTTGTATTGTGGATATTCAATGGGACCAATCCGAACACAGCTTATGATTGTATACAAATCCCTTGCCAGCACATGAAAACAAACTGGAATTTGTATATATAAGCATTGTGTATGTATTCATGCACAATAATCATTAAATTACATGTATATTTGTGGAATGCTAATTTAAATGATTAAATTATAAACCTTGTGTATTTATCAAATGGGTGAAAAGATTAAACTTTTGGCATTATGTTACTGCTGAATGTGTAGCTTGAGGTGTCCTGCACTTTTCTTATAAGGCTACTGAAGTTATGTTTCTGCCTAATATATTTGCTACTGGTGATGAAGACAGATAATATCACTTGTAGAGACTTATTTTTGTATAATGGTAGAAGTTTTGAATTTTATGGGATATTTTGTCAAGTACTGAAATAAAAATGACTTCACCATTTTAACTACACTGTATTTGAACCTTCTTCATTTTTAACGAGCCATAGTTCTTGGTGCATGTCTTAGTATGTTCGGGCTGCTATAACAAAATACCATAGCCTGGGTGGCTTATAAAAACAATAGAAATTTATTTCTGTTCTATTTATTTCTAGTTCTGGAGGCTAGCAAGTCCAGGATCAAAGTGCCAGCAAATTTGATGTCTGGTGAGAGCCCATTTCCTGATTTTGTAGACTGCCGTCTTCTCACTGTGTCCTCACGTGGCAGAGGGGCAAGGGGGCTCTCCAAGGTCTCTTTTATAAGGGCACTAATCCCATTCGTGAGAGCTCCACCACCATGACCTAATCACCTCCCAAAGGCCCCACTTAAAAATACCAACAAATTGGGGATTAGGTTTCAACATACGAATCTGGGGAGACACAGACATTCAGCCTATGGTAGTATGTATCACCTTATTATATATCTCAAATATGTAGCATTTAGAGATTCAGAAAGTTGTCCTAATTTTAGAATTAGCTACTATTGGGATTTTTCTTTCCCTACACTGAGGAAGAGTTTTTCCATGTGCCTTTTTTATCAACTTTAAGTCTACATATAGTGTTTTTTAGAAGCCAAATGGGTATTTTCATGATTAATCCATATTTGCCCTATTATATTTAAGGTTACTTGTATCCAAAGGTATGTCCTCACAAAGCCATGCCCACTAATACAGAATCTTAAATTTTATTAACCACAATGCAGCAGAATTAAGCAGTATTCCTGCTGTCCAATCCAAATTCAGAGTGAGACGCTTTCACAGAGACAATATAGATCTCAATGTTATTTCTTAACTAGAGTCCTCCTGATAACACGGCCATCACTAAAATAGCAAGAAGAGTAGTATTTGATACTTATTTCCAGAGGATTTTATCTTACCATTAGATATTCTATGATTTACACCAACACAAACAGGCAATCTACACTCTTGGAAATTTCAAATTACCTAAATTTTCCATATTAGCTGCTGGGTTCCAATAAGGAGCTCCAGAAGTTACAAATGTATTCTAAAACAGTTAGTTGAAGAGGGGAGGTTGTGGGTAAAACCTTTTTTAGCTAAACATAGCTTTCCATTCAAGGCAATTCTACTCTTAAGAGAGAATGGAGAAGACAGCAGATAAACAAGTGCTCTGATCAATCTTATTTCACTCCCATCATCTGACCATCACCGTCCTTATGACATTAGGCCTCTGCAGTCAAACTTGTTAATGCTTCTCAATAATTGGTCTGTGGTTAAAAACTAAATCTTTTTAAAAGTCTTAAAACTATTCACTAAACATGGACCAGCCTTACCAGAGTTTTAACTTTTTTTTGTGCCATGAACCTCTCTAGCAATCTTGTGAAACTGAACTATGGATCCCTTCTCAGAATAATGCTTTTAAAGACATAAAATGTATAGGATTGCAAAGGAAACCAACTATATAGAAATAGTCAAACTTCTTTAAAAAATTTTTGTGATGAGTAAAGAAATAAGATCTAGCAGATCTAATAACTATAATACCATAATGTCAAAGTAGTGATGAAAGTTAAAGATATTTCAAGAGATCTGCAACATCTGTAACGGGATATGAAAAGTATCTGTGATTTCTGTTTGCAAAATCATGAGTACTGCTAATACTAGTGTGGTTTGTTGACTAAATTCATAAGTAAAGAAAATATTAAATTACAGTTTGAAATAAGTACAAATAAAGATGGAACTTTCTTCCCCGTCCAAGTTCCTAGATTCCTAAATTCTACTCATTGAACCACACACTTTACAATTTGTGAATGCAGACTATACTCTCAAAGATAATTTTAATGTGAAAAACTCAACAACACAGATTTTAGCTTCACAAATAGAGTTTAACATGAGTGCTCCAGCCTTTTAAACAAAACTGTAATATACATAAGGGAAAGTATGTTTACCTCATCTAGTAATAACAAAGTACGTGGTCAAATTACAGATATCATATAGTTACGTCTCCAGTTACAATTTGAGTTGATTCTTGAACACAGGCTTCACAGAATTTGACCAG
Organism: Eubalaena glacialis; assembly: GCF_028564815.1. Lineage (NCBI taxonomy): Eukaryota > Metazoa > Chordata > Mammalia > Artiodactyla > Balaenidae > Eubalaena > Eubalaena glacialis. Next base: position 72,110,312 of record NC_083723.1, on the reverse strand, counting down.
TGATACACTCCCAAGACCCCTGCTTCGTATTACCCTTATCTTAAAGCCAGATTCCCTGATCTCAGATTTTGTATTTAAAAAGAAAAAAATAAAAAGCTTGTTAACCTAAACTAACAGAACTAGTAACAAACATCCCTAATTAGATTCTGGAGAGGAAGCAGGAACCACCTTGAGCCAAAGAGAACAAAATTTATCCCTCAAGGACTTTATTTTGGACTTCCACACAGATGCAACTATGTGGAACCAGATACAAATTTATCAAACAGATAAATACGTAATATTTAGTAATTAGATCAAGTTACACAAGCAGTCTTTCATATTAATTATTTTTTAGGAAAAACAATTAGTCATTGTCATAGATCTCAATTTCCTACAGACAGTACTTCCAGTTATTTCAAATATATTTTCCTACAATATAGCTCCATCATTGCTAAATATCATCATACCAAAACAATAGGATTCTCTTTTATCCAAGGCTTTAAAGGTGAGTTTATTCCCTACCCACCCATCCTTACACATACATACATTGCCCAACAAATGAATAATCTAAGGCTTCCAAGTATTTCACTGGGCTTTTATACTTGCAGATCTAGTACAAGAGTTGAATACTCTGAACTTACTTGCCAAGAGCTATGTATGCTCTTAAAATTAATACCTGGAAATTGTGTTACTTAGAATCTGCCAATTACCAAAGATCCCCCCCAAACTAATGAGCCTGATTTCCTTAAAGGAAAGGAAACCAACTATATAGAAATTTATAGTTTTCCTTTATCCATCATAAAAAACTATTAGGAAATTTCTGAAATGCCATTGGATTTGATGGAACCATTCAGTTAAAATATAAACACCGTAAGTTAAGCTGGCTGTCTTTTAAAATTACACACTCAAAGTACACTGGGAGTTGTTTCGTAAACTTCATTCTCTTCAATGCTTTTGCAGTTTACACTGATGTTTCACATTTTAGTTCCTTGCTGCCTTTTTCATTTTGATCTTCGTTTGTATCGGATAACTGGGTTTTCAGGGGTGTGAATCATTGTTGTATAATTTACAGTGGGAAAACATCCATCAATGAGATCAAATTCATATAAACGAAGCATAGTGGACCAAATTGTCTTGATTTGAACATAAGCAAAATTCTCCCCAATACAACGATGACGCCCTGTAAAAGAAAACGTTTCGATAACAGTCGGTTGAAATTCTTTCTCACATCTTTGAGCCTGGAGTGATAAAATTTGTTTATCTACAGTTAAGGTGAATAGCAGATATACAGATATTATAGTAAAAAGATGACATATTCTTGTCACAAGAATGTAAATAACTAATAAAAATCTCAAGAGATTTTTAATGTCTGTTATTAGGGGAAACAGCACATGGGTAATTATACAATCATTTTTCCAATTGTTTTTTTGAAACCTAACATCTATCTAGGTTAAAAATAAGGTTTGAAACATACGATGATAATCTAGTTTGGAAATATTGTAGAATATTCTTAACTTCTGTCCCAAGAGAGCCATAGTCAAAAGTTAATATGAACCTTCCAATCAAAACTTTAAATGCCATTACAAATGATAATGGAAGAAAAAGAAATTTAATAAACCGAAAATAGCAACACATCAAAATTTAAAAGGTCATATCATATACGTGTAAAAACTGACAAGCTGATTATAAAATGAATACAGAAATGCAAAGGACTAGGATATCCAAAGCGATCCTTCACGAGACGAACCAAGTTGGAGGACTTAAACTGACTTCAAATCTGACTTCAATACTAAGGTTATGGCAACTGTGATAATGTGGTTTGCAATAAGAAATCGTATTTAGTCTTCCATCTTGGCACAGAGCTCCTCAAACCCGTGGAATTTCTTAAGTGAAAAGAGCAATGAAGGTCAAAGAGGAAAAGAGCCTTTTGTTATTCATAACAAGCCCCTTTCAACCACACTTGAGTTTGCTAATGAGGTGACTCGACTGCCAGGGGAACCAACCACGTGATTAGAGGGTTGGAACTTTCAGCAATACCCCAACTTCCAGAAGAGAGAGGGTCTGGAGGTTGAATTAATCACCAATGACCAGTGATTTAATCAATCGTGCCCTATGTAGTGAAGCCTCCACAAAATCCCTACAGAAGTACAGGGAAGGGACAGGACAGGGGACAGTGTTCAGAGAGCTTCAAGGATAGTAAACGTGGAGGTGCTGGAAGGGTGGCATACCCACAGAGGGCTTGGCAGCTGTGTACCCCTTCCTTCTACTTTGCTCTATGCTTCTCTTCAATCACGCTATTCCTGAGTTGTATACTTTTATAGTAAACCAGTAATCTAGTAAATAAACTTTTCTAAGTTCTGTGAGCCATTCTAACAAATTATGGAACCCCAAGGAGGGGATCTAGAGAACCTCGAATTTATAGCCAGTTGGTCAGAAAAACAGGTGACAACCTGGAGTTATAATTGGCACCTAAAGTGGTGAGGGACAGTCTTGTGGGACTGAGCCGTTAACCAATGGGGTCTGCGCTAACCCCAGATAAAAGCCAGATAATTGTCAGTTTAGAAATGGGGAAGAATTTGGGCTGGAGAACTAATACCCCTTCCAACTACTTGAACAATCTATGACTCTTTTACTGGTATTTATATCATATACCGTTATTGAATTTCTTTACTAAATAGTTATTGAGATCTGAAGTTCCCAAAGGACTTTATACTTTCGTTTATGTATGGAAAAGGTGTGACCAATGACAAAAATGTCATGTCACTTAAATGATCTCTTTGGAAAAATAATTCATAGAATATAGTTTAATCTGTACAAAGTACCAATGAATGGAGAAATTATTGGAGGAACGAGAGTCTGCCTGTGTTATTTTAGGATCTTAATTGAAATGCAGAGGTTTGCATACCTATGCACAACCTGTCCAAATTTAAAGACCATCTTATCATCAGGATATATAGGCAGAGAACCAAAAAGTTCACTAACAATCCAGAAAAGCTTCCGTGCCATTGCTCTTTTCTGAAATGCTGATTGTCTCATCATATTTAGCCTGAAATAATTGCCCAAATGGTGTGCTAACTCCAATGGTTCTTTAAAACAGAATTCACAAAGAGCTTTAAATACTATAAGGGAAAACAGGGTGGACTATAAAGATCAGAACTGATAAAACTAGATGGGTTAGAAGGTGATACAACATCATAAGGATTCACAGAACTATTTCCTTTAGTACAAATGAAATATTTTTTCCAACCTGAAAAGATTACACTCCTACAGATGTTTGCAGGAATGTCCCTATGAGGAAAGGGAAAGATATTTGTAAATAAAATTCACATGGATTATTCTGACAGGCACAAATACGTTATCAGAACAAACATTTCAAGTGTCAAATGTAATCATCTTACCAGCTCCAAATGGCACATAAGCAAACTTCTCTCCTGATGCTGGATTGTCCTGTAAGTAGCGATCAGGATTAAAGTCCAGACGTTCTACCCATGAGTCTTTAAGTCTTTGATTGACAGTGGGAGAAACACACACCTGATGTCCTGGAGGAATGGTAAACCCTGCCACAGTCTACAAATGAAAGCAACACATTTCACTAGATAATTTAAAAATATTCTAACAAATAATCAGACCATTGTGTAATAAAGCATTAATATACATGAAATATACATATATTTTTTAACTGGCTACATGATAGGCCAGTTAAAAATTATTTTAACTCAAGATGATTTCCAAATAACACACATTGGGCTGGAAGTATATACACAAATTTTAAAAAGTGATAATGCCTTGGGGGTAGGGGTGGGATTTCAAGGAACCTTTCACAATCCAATTTACACACTTCCACACTGTTACAGTTTTTTACAACAATACATATGTTATTTTAAAAACCAAGAAAAAAAATATACTTCCATTTAAAAAAACCCTAATTGTTCAATTAAAATGTAGGGAGAACAGATGAGCATGTATACTGTCTGCAATTATGTAAAAATATTTATACATTTAAAATATGTAAAACTGAAAATTATGTAGAAGTGATTATTCTACTTTTTTAATTTAAAAAATTCTCTTTGATATTGTGATATTTCTTTTTTATAAGTAACAACTGGGGGCACAGAGGAAAAGATCAAGCCAGGAGACTCACCTGAGGAGTTTTGGCCATTCTCATCATGGTCATTATAGGAGGTCGAAGTCTTAATGTTTCTTTTATGCAGCGATCAAGAAAATTTAGATCCTTGAGCTAAAAAGAGAAAAAATTTCCCGAGTTTTACAAATATTTAACATACTTCAACAGGATACAAACAAGTTCAGGGTAACTGGGAATATCTTGTTTTATTACTGTCCCTGGTCAGTAAAGAAAAAGAAGGCAAGATAACAGATCACTCTGAAGAATGGCATGGTAAGGACCTTCAAAAATTCACTCATCTAAAAAATGAAAACATTAGCAAAAATCATCAATGTCAGCTTTTTCGAAACCTATACACAGATGTTTAGAGCAGTGTTATTCACAGTAGCCAGAGGGTGGAAACAACCCAAATGTCGATCAACTGATGAAGAGATAAATAAATGTGGTACAGCCATACGATGGAATATTACTTGGCAATAAAACAGACTGAAGTACTGATACATGCTACAACATGGATTAACCTTGAAAACATGCTAAGTGAAAGAAGCCAGTCACAAAAGACCACACATTGTATGATTCCATTCATATGAAATGTCCAGAATAGGCAAATCCATAGAGACAAAAAGTAGATTAGTGGTTGCCAGGGGCAGGGGAAATGAAGCACGACTGCTAATGGGTACTGGCTCTCTTTTGGAAGTGATGTAAATGCTCTAAAATGAAATTGTGATGATGGTTTCACAATTCTGAATATACTTTAAAAACCAGTAAATTGTATACTTTAAGTGGGTAGATTTTATAGTATGTGAACTATGTATCAATTAAGCTATCACTTTAAAAGTTACTAAAATCAGGAATGAAAGAAGAGACATCACTATTGACCTAATAGAAATAAAAAGGATGCTAAGAGAATACTTTAACAATTGTATGCCAACAAATTAGGCAACTTAGATGAAATAGACAAATTCCTAGAAAGACACAAACTGCCAAAACTGACTTAAAAAGAAACAGAACATATGAATAGACCTGTAACAAGTGAAGACATTGAACTGGTAATCAAAAAACTTTCCACAAAGAAAGCACAGACGTAGATGGCTTCACTGGTGAATTCTACCAGACATGTAAGAAAGAAATAACACCAATCCTTCACAAAGTCTTCCAAAAAGTAAAAGAGGAGGGAATGCTTCCAAACTCATTCTCTGAGACCAGTAATACTCTGATACCAAAACCCGTCAAAGACATAACAATAAAACTACAGACCATTATCCTTTATGAATATAGATGCAAAAATCCTCAAAAGAATACTAGTAAACTGGATCCAACATTAGGACATTTCAGGGAAGGCTATGGGGAATTTTCTAAAAATAAAGAATCTAATCAATTTAATCTACAGTATATAGAAAATCCCAAATTGTCCCCTTTAAAAATTAGCCACACATACTCAGTGTCAGAGGCAGCAATGAAACTGAAAATCCAACAAACCTGGTCATAAGTTAAGGGAGGCAGATTCTCTCCACAGACTGTTTTCTGTTCTAAGTAACATTTTTCTTGAAGTGTTTTGTCTCTGGCCAAAAAGAAGCCCATCCAGGCGCTGGTAGTTGAGGATGTATGCTGCCCCGCCAAGAGCAGTCCAATAAGCATGCCTGCTACTTCATCATCTGTCAAAGGATGCCCATCCCTAAAGAATGGACCACGTACACAAATTTAACATTTGGCAGACACATTTCATGTCTCAACCTTTATATAAACGGTCAAAATGAATTAATTTTTCTCTTGCCTTTGCCCATCACAAGTCAGAATTTTTTTTTTTTCCTTTAGGGAAAAGAGAAAGACCAATAGAAAATATGATACTGGTTACAAAAGACTTCATTGAGGTTTACTAGCAAACTTTTCACCATGCACAGTACTGGGATTCCAGTAAGGCACAGGATCCCAGTAATTTATGTCTCATCCATTTAAAAAGTTCAAAGGTCATAGCTACTAATTTTGCCAGCATTATTACTTTTTAAATGTACATATTATTTAATTATGTTTTAATGTGTAAAAAATTTCCTGCTTCAGTTTAATATGTGATCTGAAGAGCTCTTACTTGTAAGTAGAATCTAGTAAAGTTTGGAGAATGTCATCAATTTTTTCTCCTGATTCTCTGCGTTTCTGGATTGCCTTATAGAAAATATTCTTGATCTCTCGATGAGCTCTGTCCCTGCGTCTGTAATTCAAACATGAAAATGACTTTAAAAAATAAGGTAATACTTTCAGGCATCAAACTGAGAAAGCTCAGAACCAAGAGAAAAAAAAGAAGCCATGAAAATCTTATATTGTTAGGGATTTCTAAGGTCCTTAAGGGCAGGAAATGTGTTTTAACATACATATCCCTGATTCTTTACACACTACCTGTGCTCTAACTAAAGGTCTAAAATAAGACTCAAATGATTATTCCTTTATAACCATTTTCCAGTTTAAGAGAAAGCAGAATACTCTTTTACATTAACATGAAATTCCAATTTTAACCAAATTAATTCTTGAAGCAGACAGAGTCACTCTGGTTCTTCTACAGGATTTAGCATTAGAATAAATCCCCATTTTTCACCTGAACAGAAATGAATCAACAAAGGCACAGAGAGACTACTAATATGCAAGACACTAAGCTACACATCAGGTCCTATGAGCAATGTTTCTCTGTATCATAGATGATCCCTACTCTTAAGGAGATAACAGAGCTGTCAAGGAGACAAAGAGAAAATTAAAGAAAGGTACTAATACTTCAAAACAAACTTCACAATATACTACAAATTAGTCAAATACTTTCAAACAAGTGCTTAGAAGGGCTGTATCACTTTTAGGTAGAGTTGAGAAACCCTCCTGAGTACAAGGAATATGTGAGATAAGTAGGTTTTAAAATGTTGGAACAGATAGACAACAAATTACCTTTCTAATTAACTGAAACTTACCTTAAATAAGCTCACTGTGTAAAGAAATATCGAATGCTTACAGAAGAATGGAGGCTCATAATCTCCCCCAATTTGTTGGTTTTATATTTAATTTTTATCTATGTTAATACAAAGCAAACCAACACTACAGTAATTAAAGTGAAATGACCAAGTATCGTTTCTTTATCCATACCTGAAACTAGGCAAAGGGAGCCAGCCTGGCAAGAGCCAGGCTGCGTGGCTAAAACCTCCATCCAAATCTGCATACAGTTGTGCCACCTTCTCATTGAGTTGACTTCTGATTTCCTTTCCATGTAAACAATGGCTAGCTGTTAAAATTATGAGCTCAGAAAGAGCTTCAAACAAATCTAGAGGGAAAAAGATCATTCCCATTACTTTTGCCAAAAATTCTTTTGAAATGTTGTTTTCTTAGAGATATAAAAGTACTGTGAAGGAAATGAGAATAAAAACTTAACTCAGGAACCAACAAGATCCTATTCATACCATCAAAAAAAGTCTATAAATATGTGGCTACAACAAAGAGAGGCAAGAAACCAAATGATGGGAGGCACCCCACCTCTTTGGACAGCCAAAATAGATGCCACAAAGGTATCTAAAACCTCACTCATACTCATGAGCCCTTCATCTTGAAAAGATAAAATGAAGATAAAAATGAATGTGGTTATCTGAGTTCCAGATCACAATATAATAAAGGCAGTAAAAAGGTTATTTAGTGCATATGGGGACAATAATAAGGTGCTTTCCAAGGAATAGCAGTCCAAAGACTGAAGAATGGATTATTCCCCAGGTCAAAAGTGGGAAAAAAACTGAAAAGTGGGAACTCAAAGGTCAGAAAACAACTGAAGTCTTGACCATACATAAAAGAAAACTGTAACCACCAACTTGTATACCCAAACATTAGAGACAGATGCATCAGGCAAGCACATCTGGGTGACACTTTAAAAGTCATAACAATTACCCAATCAATATCCTGTTCTTTAATTCCATGTTCACCAAACGAACTTCCAGTTATCATTTGGCTTTCCAATTAGATTGCCAAAAAAGAGAAGTTCAGCAAATATTCTGGGGTTCTTGGTGCCATAATTATATCTCACTTGTATTTATTCAGTTGGCGTTCTAGTTCATGCATCAGCTTCTTGTAGAATAGGAAATATGTCCCATGAACTTTAGGTATATTAAATAAAACCAGGTTCTGGACCTTTTATAGACGCTGAGGACCAGACCCAGAATGTGGTGACCTACACAGAGGTCTTACTGCCCTGTAGGCAGATGTTGCTTCCTGCTATGAGTGTGACAATTGTCTCTGAAGGCGACACTTACTGCAGTCCAATATAAAAACTGGATTCAGAGAATCCAAAGAATTTTAAGTTACATTCAATATACTCCCTATATAATGCAAGGAAGCATACAATACATTTTTTAAAGATTTCTATTGGGAACAGCTAAAATCACACTTTTGGTGGTACAGTAAGCTTATGTATTTAAATTTACTTTTTTCTTGGAATAAGTCATTCCCATACAATATGAGAAAAATAATGTAATACATATATAATTAAGTCATTTAGACTTCTACTTGCCCATGGGGAGTTCAAAAATTTTTATTTTATTTATTATCTTAAAATGACCTTGAATGGGGCTTCCCTGGTGGTGCAGTGGTTAAGAATCTGCCTGTCAATGCAGGGCACACGGGTTCGAGCCCTGGTCTGGGAAGATCCCACATGCCGCGGAGCAACTAAGCCCGTGAGCCACAGCTACTGAGCCTGTGCGTCTGGAGCCTGTGCTCCGCAACGAGAGAGGCCGCGCACCGCGATGAAGAGTGGCCCCTGCTCGCCGCAACTGGAGAAAACCCTCGCACAGAAACGAAGACCCAACACAGCCAAAAATAAATAAATAAATAAATTTATTTAAAAAAAAAAAAAAAATGACCTTGAATGTAAGTTTTACATTCAGTTTATTTCAAAATTCAATTATGAATCATTTTTATATTATTCACATAAATAAGCTAAATAATACACACATTAATTAACCCATTTTAAGGTTTTGCTAAATGAGCAGCAATACAGTAAGTCCCCTACATACGAACAACTTCTGTTCCGAGGGTGTATTCGTTAGTCCAATTTGTTCGTAAGTCCAACAAAATTAGCCTAGGTACCCAACTAACACAATCCGCTATATAGTACTGTACTGTAATAGGTTTATAATACTTTTCACACAAATAATACATAAAAAACAAACACAAAAAATAAAACATTTTTAATCTTACAGTACAGTACAGTACCTTGAAAAGTATAGTAGTACAGTACAACAGCTGGCATACAGCACACAATCGCATCTTTGAAAGCTCGCAACTTGAAGGTTCGTATGTAGGGGACTTACTGTAATCACTTCCTCTCGGGTCTTTTAACTCCACGGTAATCATAACATGTTCATTTCATTAAATCTAAGGTGGTTTTACATATGGTGTAGTTTGCTTTTTACACACACACACACACACTCTTAAGATTTCTAGTCACAGAAAAGTAGACATATTAGGACAAATGCAAAACCAAAACATTTTACTTACTTTTTTCTCCACTTTCTCCCCAACTTTGAAAGTACTCCTTTGTTTCTTTTTCAATTATAGAAACATGCTGTCTAAAATGGGCTATGTTAAGACCACTTTTTAACATTTTCTTCTGCTCCAAGAAAACCTTCAAAATATTAAGGGTATATAAGAATTAAAACACAATTTTGTTTTATCATAAGATTCATTTGGGTTATTATAACTCTTTAACACTCAAAGAAAACAATCTTCTGAAGAATTGAAAATAAAAATAATTTTCTTAACTACACACCAGATATGGGAAATTTAAAGCATCTATGCATATATCTGAAGTAACACGTAGAAGACACTTGCTACGCAGGCCCAAGACAAATGATAAATTAGGAATCCCACTTCCTGCCTTCCTTTCTATACATACACGCTTTCCCCACTCCTGACTCCACGGCTCACTAGTCCTATTCTGTTATATTCTAGTCTTCCAACCCAACCCAGATGCCAACACATCTCCCAAAGGTCCATTATGCTTTGCTAATATTTTTATCCTCCTTCACATATTCTCCCATCTATTCCCAAATACCATTCCTCACTTATGCTACCTTCCAAAAGTTTAATTAGAATGTAATACAGTCAGAATAAATTCACACTAAGACAAAGAATGGTTTTAGCCCTTTGGGGCAGTTCTATTTTAAGAATCTGATAAGCTGTGTGGAAAATGAATAGGTATCTCCAACCAGAGGGATTGCCCAAGGCTCTTGCTTTTGGTCTTGAGGAGAGCTATTCATTCGCTCACACCTCCTCAATCCCCAGAAGCAACACTCAATGCCAATTCTTACCTGCTATACTAGGGTACTGGGTAATGCATGATACGTTCACAGCCAGAGCCCACACCAAGTAGTTGGGCTAATTATCTGATTTGCATTTTACATCAAATTGCAGCACTTTAATATTTGACTCTGGGGGAGGAAAGAAATCACACAAACTTCTAAAGCCAACAATCTCTAGCTCAAAAGAGCTCTTATGCTAAAATTTCAGGTGGGAGTAGGAAGGTAGGAGGCCCTCCTGATGAAATAATGGGATTTTTCTTCTTACTCACTCAAATCAAATCCTAATACACTAAGTTCTCATTGATTCTATTTCTTTGTACAGGAAGCCCTTTAAAATTGCTAAGTCCATGCCAGCAACTATAAGACAAAATACCCATTCTTCGTCAGCTACCCATGGTTTTCCTTCTTTTAACTGTCTCATGATTCTTCAGATTTTTGAGTCAAAGAATAAATTGCTTCTCTACTTTAGATATATAATTTACACTACTAGCTATAAATATTATAGTATAGATTTGTCTTTCTTCAAGATAACAGTGTCACCTACTGGATTAGGCACATCATAGGCAACTCCCTTCCCAAACACAGGTGTTGTCAGACGACTGTAGACATCTTCTGCATTCAAGTCTTCATTTTTACTATTAAAAAGCAGTGCAGCAGCATCACTCCCCAGAAGGTAGGTAAACGTCTTGCCCACCATGGTAAAACTAAATACAGGTCCATACTAAAGTGAGAAAAGTACCCATAGTGATGTTACCAAAAAATCCGCAGTCTCAAATAACAAAATAATACATTGCTGAAAATTAAAACATTCATAAACCTTAATACAATTCTTCCCCCAGTCTTTGTCCAAATTATATTCATTCAGTTGCAAATAAAATATAAATAAAACTTTCTACTCTGCTTTTTTCACTATTTATGTTGAAAATATTTTCTATCTTTTACACAGACATCATATGTTAACTGTTCTTTCACTATTGTTGATGTGTCCATTTTTTACTTATTATAGATAATTATATAATGAATATCTCTGAGAATATAGATTTTTTTCCCTTTGGTTAAAGATAAATTTACAGGAGTAGCCAAAGGATATGACCTTTCCTACAGTACTTGCTATATGAAGACACCAGAAGTTTATTTAGTTATCAGTGTTACCACTATCTCACCAACACTGAATGATTTCATTTTTAATTTTTTGTTAATCAAGTTATGTGTTAAATGCTTCGCTTTGCAGTTTTCTGATTACTATTGCAGACTGTAGGCACTGGGGATACAATCATGAACAAAAATACTGTCTGTGACTCATGAAACTTAGTCTATTGAAAAAGATACAACTTGATCAAATAATCACATTAACAAATGTAAAACTGCAAATGTGAGAAGTACTACACAACAGAAAGCAACTCTGCGATGAGAGAATGATCAAAGGAAGACTAAAAAGAGAAAAAGACACCTGAGCTGAGACCTGAAGGATGGTAGCAGTCAGCCTGATGGCTGAGCATGCACAAAGGTCCTAAAGGTGAGAGAAAGAGAGGGAAAGGATGAGATGAGGGCAGAGTCTGGTAGGGCCGAGACCATACAGAGCCTCGTAAGCCATATTCAGGAAGTTTTATCCTTGCAAGCAATGAAATGTGATGGAAGATTTTAAACTGCATGGGAAAGAGACTAATCTGTGCATATTTTACAAGAAAGATCCCTCTGGCTCCTGTATGGAGAGGAGAGAGGGACAGGAGCTAAAGGAAAGCCAGAGGACCAGTGAGCCTATTACAGGAACCTGATGATGAATACCTGGGACAAGGTAATGGAGGAGCAGTGGAGATCAGAAGCAGATGGATACAGAATTATTTTGAAGAGAGAACCTGCAGACTTGGCAATGGATTGATGGATGGAGAAGTATCAAGAATGACTCCTAGGCCTCTGGTACATTGCAAAACTGGGAGAACAATGGTGAGAGAAGCAAATAGGACAATCAGGATTGGAGAGAGAAAAATCAAGGGTCAGACTTTTAAAATGCTGGATTTCAGGTGCCTTTGGTCAACTAAGAAAGAATCATGTGGGAGTTGGATATCCAGGTCTGAAGATCAGAGAAGAGACCTGAACCAGAGACATTAATTTGGGTGTTATCTATATCTGGCTAATAATTGAAGCTGCAGGTAGAGACAAGATCTAGGAAAGAATAAAGGCCAAGGACCAAACTTCAGTGAACCCCAACAGTAAATGGCCAGGCGTGAGCCCACAAATGAGTTAGAGAAGAAGTAGTCATACAAGTAGAAGAAAAAATGAGAGAAGCCACATTTAAGGAGGGAGTGGTCATCCCTGACAAATAGAGCTGAGAAGTCAAGTTCATTGGATTAGGACATGGAGCTCATTAGTGAAGGGGCTAAAAGACAGACTAGAGTGGACTAAAAAGTAAGTAAGTAGGACGTGTGGAAATAGGGACTAAGTACAGACAACTCGCTGCAGGGGGAGGGACATGAGAGGAGACTGAGTGGCCAAGAGAAGCTCTGGTCTTTTTAAATGGGTGACCTTTGAGAACTTTCCAGAGAAAATGGGAAAGATCTAGTTGAAAGAGAAGTCAACTATAGAGAGAAGAAATAATAGCAGAAGGTTCCTGTGACAAAAGAGGGATGGAGAGTTTAATCTCCCATAGAAGGCAAAATAGTGTAATAAAATCAAGGTGACAGCATATAGTGGGCTAGAGCACAAGATTCTGGAGCCAGACTGCCTAGGTTCAAAGCCCAGCTCCTCCACATATTAGCTGTGACCTTGGTCCTACAGTCAGACAAATTAACATTGCTGTGCTTCAGTTTCCCTCACCTATAAAATGGGAATAATAATAATAATGCTTACTTCACAGAACTGTTGTCAAGACTAAGTATATATATATGTATTTTGATATATGTACCATGATATATATATATATATATCTCATGTCATCATATATTATATATACATAAAAGAAAACAGTGCATCGGCCATCGTAAATATAATGTAAGTGGTTTCTATTATTATTATTAGTATCAACATCATCATTAAAAGCACAGACTTGGATATCAGACCATGTATTAATCCTGGCTTGGTCACTAGCTAGCAGTGAGCCCAAGAACAAATTAAATAACCGGTTTCTCAGTTTTGTCATCTATAAAATGGATATACCTGAAAGTATTTTTGTGGAGCTGCAGTGAGATAATACATATAAAGCACTAAGTACTACACAAAGTTAAGTGTTTTAGAATTATTAATGTAATAGGAAGAAAAGAGAATACTATTTTATATATATATTGCTATAAGTAGATTTGTATGTTTGAAATTGGGAACATGAGGGAGTTCCCAGTGGATGGTTTTTAATCTCTCTTTACAGAGAAGACAAAGTCATCTGCTTTAATAGAGAGAGGTAGGAAGATTTAGAAGTTTCAAAAAGTGAAGGTTTGAATAGTCATTGTGCTGAGTGGGAAAGTAAGCCAACCACAGAAAGATAATAGGACTGTTGAGCAGTGTTCAAAGTTCATTCAAGGTAGGCAATCACGAAATTAGAAGGACCTAATCTGGTACAAGGAAGGAAAAATGACTATTAGGCTCCCTCCAAGGTTGGATTTTTACCAGGTAAAGCACAACGAACAGCCAGGGGCAAGGAAATTTAAGGTACTGGCGAGAGTGTAACTGAAATGATAAACCATGGTCCCAAAGTGTAAAAAGAAGGAACATAAAGAAGGCTGATGGAGCAGGAGAAAGTAAGTGGAACAGTGGACTGGACCATCTAATGAGGTCAAAGAATGGTTATAATGGAAGGAGTTGGACAGGCTAACCAGGAGAAGTAGTTGTGGTCTGAGAATAGGGTGTCTAAATTAATACTGTGGAGGTAAAACAGGTAAGAGTGACAACAAGTCCAAAGCGGCACTGTGGAGCAAATGGCTGAACTGGTACGAGAAAGCTCATCGGGGAGGAGAGGGGCAAAGGTTTGAGGGGCCACAGTGCTGTGTGGGTCACCCAAGTGGAAGTGAAGTCACAGAAGACATGTAGAGCAGGTTACAAAATTCCACAGACGCATGGTTAAGAAAAAGAAGGGTCAATCAGTATCAATTTTAACTATGATCAGTGAATACAAAATTGAGGCCAGTGGTTTTTAAACCATAGTTGCCAGAACTAGATTTCCTCAGAGATCATCCCAGGACATGGAAGAACATAAAAGGGTCTCCAAGGCCCCTCCAGCTCTTAAACCAGAGCAGCTCCAATTTTATCAGTTTCCTATACTGGGAATAAGCGTAAGATTACACGCTTTTTTAATGTTCTGCCGTTTAAAAGAAAATTGGAAAAGCACTCATTTCTTTTCCTCTAATGATTTGGAAGACTTACCTTCTCATATGCATTTTCTAGGAATTCAACTGGACTTTTCCCAAATGCTATAGCATGTCCAAGAAATGGAACTGGAGAGAAAATGTATGGTGGACTTTTCTACAAGAGAAAACAAAACAAAAAAAAACCTTCCAGTTTACATTTCCTATTACAAAACATTCAGTTTAGTTTCATGACTAATTAAAAAAAAGAAACTTGTCCTTAATATTAAAAAGTTACCAAAAGATGAAGCACCAAAAGTAACTTAACAACAAACTGCAAATACCTTAGGAGAATAGCCATAGTAAAAAGAACAGAAACTCAAAACCTAGTATAAGATAAACGACTAGACAAACACCAAGGCGTTGCAATTATAAATGCTGAACACTTTCTTAGAATATGCCCACTATTATTAGTGGCTCTAGGCAACTATCCTAATCATTAGTAGAAAAACCCAGAAAAGTCAAACTATGGTTTCTTCACCACTTATTTCTACTACCACTCACAATTTTAGTCCCAAAATCTTGACTAAAGAAGGTAGGGAAAAAGACAAAGTAACGTGAGGGAAAGAAGGGAAATGTTTAAGAAGCTACACTGATCAGTAAACAGAACACATTTCATGCTTCTCTCAACAAATGATCTAGATCCATTGATTCTACACAGAGAGTAGATCAGTTCTAGCAGGAACATTTTAGCGCACACTATAAAAGGTACTTCAGATGCCCCAAAATGAGACCTGCAGATTACAACATCAAGTCTCCTGGAAATCAAACTTGGAATGATAAAAAAAGGATATACTCCTCATATCTTTCGTGGTCTCAAATAGTAAGGAGCTCTACAAACTCACTCTTTGGACAATAGTAGCAACAATCTTAAAACACTAAAGTTATCTTTGTCTTTCCAAAGACAAATACCACGTCCTCAAAAATACCACGTCCTCAAAAATACCACATGTAGGAAAAAAAACCACTGCCTCATGCCTGTTATGGTTCAAACAAAAATAATTTTTAAAACTACTTGGTCAATAGTTTGTATATTCCATTGTCAGTAAAAGGGTCGTTTTAAAAGCTACTTGGTTTGTCCGGCTAAGGATGCCTTCATCAAATATATTAGGGAAGCACGAAGATAGTGGTCAGTAAAGCCACTAAGTTAGAGGATCTGGTATTTTATTAGCATCATAGGAAGGTCCCTACAACACTCCAGTTACTCTCACTCTACCAAACTGAACGCATCTCCTTTCATACTGATGTAAATCGCCATTAGGGGTAATGACACAGCCCACAGGACACTGAACCACACAAGGGTAGCCACCAGGATGACGGCCAGCAGGGCCGAAGCTGCCAAAACCATCACCACCAGGGCCCCCACCAGGCCCGAAACACCCCCTGCGGCGGCCAGCACGGCCAACCGTACGCTCAGCGCCGGGCCACAGCCACCGGATTCGGCCGTGGCCATTAGGGCCACCAGTGCCTTGGCCAACACTGCCAGCACTACGACCACAATCGAGGCAAGCACGACCCCAGCCAGGACCAGACACGCGGCCACCACCAGAAACGCGACCGACATCGGGGTGCCCAGCAGCAAGCCCAGCAAGGTCAAGGCAGTCGCGACCGCCAGCGCCACCAGCATCAGTGCCGCTGCCAGCCTCCCCCACCCCCACCCCACCCCCAGCCCCCAGCGCGCCCGCCGCCACTGCCCAGCCCAGCACCACCGCGGTCCCAGCCCCCCGCTAGCCCTTCGGTCGCCCTAGTCGCAGCGTCCCCCTCCAGAACCCCTGGGGGTGCACGTACCGCCCCAGCCGGCAGTGGGGTCAGGTGGCCGACGGTGAGGCGGAGCAGGTAGACCAGGCTGAGCGTGAAGGCGCAGGCAATGAGTAGCATGGACAGGAGGTTGCCGCCTGTTACTTGCTCCATAGCCTGCCCCAGCACCGACCTGCCCGCTTGCAGTAAGGCCAGCATCACCATCCCGGCCGCCACCCCCGCGTCAGTTCACCGGAGACGCTGGAGGCCGAGGTCGCCCCGGCTCCTCCGAATCGACGGAGGGAGAAAAGCCGGCACAGGCGTCGGGAGGCGGCCCCGGCCCGCAGGTCCCCTACTAAATCCAGCCGCACCCCCTACTCCCGGCTCCCTCGCGCGCCACCCTGTGCGTCACAGAACGGGGCGGGGCCTGGATCTGGCCGCGCCCCTTAAAAAGGACCTCCACAACGCCAAGGTCTCCTTAAGCCAGGAGAGAGGACCTGAAGAAGAAGGCGGTACCTAAGGCACGGGTGGTACAGAGACAGAAGAGTACGTGGGCTTAAGAGGATATCACCCTCTAAGAATCGCGGGCCACCGGAGCATGTGTGTCCTGGGTGCGGGGCGCCAGGACACGGCGCCGCGATGGGACGGGCGGAAGGATCTCTGAACTAGGGTAGCGGCAGCGTCGCCGGTGGCGGCGCGCGCTTTGTGATTGCACCGCGTGCGGCTGAGGTGATCTCGGCTTATGCCGCGTCAGCGGGGCGGGTGGATGGAGCGCCGCCCACTGCCTGGGCGCGCGAACGCACGGCGTCTGAACCTGTTTGAGGGCCGCGTCCTGGCCATTCGGAGAGACAGTTACAAATATTCGCGAAAAGGGAGATTGCGAAAGACGCCGAGGTCGGTCCCATCTCACCCCACGTAAAACCAGTCTGACAGGTATTGAAGTGCGGACATAAAGGTGACAAGTCTTGGTTGTTGGGTGTTCTGCCTTCTCCAGAAACAGGTTTTACAAGCTAAATTTGTATGTTATAGGCCGTCGTGACCTACTGGAGGCAACATTTCCCAAGAACGCCCCTTATTCTGACCGTTTAGGACCAGAAAGAATTTGAAGCGGGAGTTCAGTCCTCCTGCTACAGTCAACCTGATCTCATCCATTCCGGTGGTTTCAAAGAAGCGTGTATATAAAATGACTGCCAAATTGAACCCTCCTGTTAGCTGACTGTCACGAGCCCCTAACCAGATTCATTTCTTTATTCAGTCGACCTTAAGAGCTGGGTACTGTGCTAGGCATTGAGGATACAGAAGGGTATGAGAACTGCGAGGCCCTCGGGGAAGGAGCAGTTAATAGGCAATTGCCTGTTCTGACACCTCTGCCTAGAGAGCTGATGCTCATCTCATAGTTAATGCAAAACTAAACTCATAAGTCTCCGCCCACCTCGCTGCCAACCTTCTCCTCCTATAATGCCTCTGTAGGAAGGGCACCGCTGTCCACCAAACTGCCCTTCTCCGCTGTGCCTCACATCGAATCAGACACCGAGTCCTGTAATTCCACCACCTGCCTTAGGTCAGGCCCTCATCACTGCTTGTCTGCATTACTGCAGTAGTATGCTACCTGGTCTCTGCTTCCGTGCTTGCCTTTGATCTGTCCTCCACACGGCTGCCATTTCTTCTATCACTAAAGCTGTGTTGCAGTCGTCTCCAGTCGGTTTCCTCTATTACAAGATGAACTTGAGAATAGGGATTGTGTCTTTTAATCGTTTTTATATTCTGCATTTATTCTAATACATAGCAGTTCACAAAGTGTGGTTCATGGCCTTCTGGGGATCCCCAGGACTCCAGGGGGTGTATGCAAAATCAAAGCTCTTTATAATAATACCATTATTTGCTTTTTTACTGCTGGAATTTGCAGTGATGGTGTCAAATCAATAGTAAATAAAACTTCTGGGGCCTTAGCACAAATCAATGGCAAGTGGCACCAAACTCTAGTAGTCATTATTCTGCACGGCCATGCACTTGCAGTAGAAAAAAATTGCTTCGCTTAAGAAGGTCCTTGATGAAATTGTAAGCATTAATTTTTTTAAAGGTCAGCCATTGAGTACATGTATTTTAACTAGCTGCTTTTTTCACAGAATGGCATTTTTGCTTGAAAGAACAAGTGACAAACTTTGATCCTTCAGATTTGGGTATTTGACAGATGCTTTCTTTGAAAATGAAGTCAGCCTCTCCTTTAAAAGAAAACCACTGGCAGTATTTGTTGTCAATGATAAAATTAAAGCTTTTAAATAAAAATTAAGAATTTTAGAAAACATATCTACCACTATGAACTTGACAACTTACCAATTCTTGAGACTTTTCTACAGAGAAAATTTAGTAACAAGTGGAGTTTGTATAATAAAAAATGTCAACATATTGAATCTTTGCATAATTAAGAGCCAGTATTTTCAGAGGTACAGTGCGTGATGTTACAAGATCATGCGTGAGTGAAACATCCATTCAAAGTACAACGTAGACCAATAGATTTGCATATAACAGAATACAAAAAGTTCGTTGATACAGTTTCAGACTCTACATGCAACTAACTTTTAAGATACTACCACTTGTGAAGAATATCTATAATTATCTGAAAAAGTTACTAAAATATTCCTCCCTTTTCCAGCTCTACATCTGTGTGAAGCCAGGTTATTATTTTTTTTTTTTTTTAGAATTTTGGTAGGAACTTTATAAATTTATTTATTTATTTATTTATTTTTGCTGTGTTGGGTCTTCGTTTCTGTGTGAGGGCTTTCTCTAGTTGCGGCGAGCGGGGGCCGCTCTTCATCGCGGTGCGCGGCCTCTCACTATTGCGGCCTCTGTTGTTGCGGAGCACAGGCTCCAGACGCGCAGGCTCAGTAGTTGTGGCTCACGGGCCCAGTTGCTCCGCGGCATGTGGGATCTTCCCAGACCAGGGCTCGAACCCTTGTCCCCTGCATTGGCAGGCAGATTCTCAACCACTGCGCCACCAGGGAAGCCCAAGCCAGGTTATTTTAATGTACTTCAATCAAAACAATATAGTTAGCACAGTAGATTGAGAGCACATGAGAATTCAGCTGTCTTCCATTAAGCCAGGCATTAAACAGATTTGCAAAAATCTAAAACAATGCCACCTCTCTCACTTTTTTGTTTTTGAAAATATAACAGTGTTCATAAAAATGCATTAACATGGGATTGTTATTTTTAATAAATTAATAAACATTTTCATTTCTCCACTTTAATTTTTATTACTATAAGTATTTATAGATATAACCCACTTTTTAAAAAGTTCTTTAGAGTTCTTAATTTTTAAGTTTGTGAAAGAGTCCTGAGACCAAGAAGTTTGAAAATTGCTGACCTAGAGTGTGATATGTGGGGTTTTCAATTTTTGTTCTCTGTGGAACCAGTTGCATACCACCAGTACTACCCTCCTGTGAAATCATTTAAAATCAAAACCTGTTATTCATTAAAACTTCAAGGTAGTTCCATTGTATAACCATACTTTTTGTTATTTTATTTATTTATTTTGTTGTTGTTATTTTAATATGAGTTTTCCAAGGTGATGTTTCAGAAGCACATCATAAAATGAAAAGGGAGATTGTTGCTTCACCGTGGAGTCAACCCTACTATTATCTTATTAGTTGAGTATGGTAATTCACCTTTTTCCTATGCTGCGCATACTTCTCATCAGACCACTCTTTTAGTATTATTGAAATTAAACTTGGTTCCTTATTGTGACCTAAGAATGGACTGAAATGCTGGGTGATTGATAAACAAAGCATCTGTGATCAAAGTCAGAGTTTCTTTGTTTAAATATTTTTAATGTTTATTTAAACAATAAGATGCTTGACTGAAAATAAGCTAGGATCATTTCTTAAAAGTTTTCTTCCCTTTTTGTAATCTTCCTCTTATATATTTGGGAGGGGGAGGAGGATTATATTAAGTTGACTCCTGAATCAGTATAGATTGCAGCCATTTTTCCAAAGAGCTCTTCCCCTCTTTGCTCGGCCTTGAGCCTCTGCTCACTTTCCCATAATTCCTTAGTAAGATGATGCTCTCTGACAGAAAGGGTGTTCCCCTTAAAATACCCAAAACCACACTATCGACATATGACCTTACCTTTAGAACTTTATTGAAGGATTATAGGTAACAAAATAAATTTTAGTACCCAAGAGAAAAACTAAAACCAGATGCTTAAATATGACTATTTCTAGAGTCAAAGGAAAAGAACAAAACAAACATTTCATGGGGACTGGGGGTTCCCTTCATGGACACAGAACAGTATCTGGTTGTGTTTAAATTTTCTTCTCTGTTACTACTCTGTGAAGGAGCTTTCTTTAATACCTACTGTAAAAAAAAATCTCCATTTAGGAGGACTCTAACCCGTACCCACAGAGATTTGTTCTACCCTAGGAATCACAGCCCAACTCACACACAAACTCCATCCCCGCTTCAGAGGATGGAGGACACAACTTACAGGAGACAGGACACAGTTCTCCAATACATTTCCCTAAGTCTGAGTTTTTCAGTAAGAGGCAGTTAAGCAAAACCATCCCATTTGGCGCCTCGAGTCTAGGCCCCTTAAGTCTCTACATCAGTGAGAAATGAAATGTACACCTTCATTCCTCCTGTAGTTTTCTGGTAACTTACTGGACCAAACACACACACACACACACACAAACACACAGTCTGCAAGGACAAACATTTCTCAACTCTGGGACAATGGAAGAGAAACATTTTCCTAAATGATATTTCTTAAACATTTCTGGCTAAATTTACACAGATTTCCCTGCCCTTAGCAGAGATGGCCACTATACAAGATTACACAGAGAGAAGTCGTTTCCCATTGTTCACACCAGCATTATTCGCCATAACTAAAACATGGAAACATCTCAAATGTCCGTCAATGGATTAATGGATAAGCAAAATGTGGCATATAGATACAATGGAATATTTTTCAGTCTTAAAAAGCAAGGAAATTCTGCCCTTTCCTCGCCTGCCACTAAGGTGTTCGGTCCTGAGGAAGCTAAGTCTGTGCTGGGGTGAGGCCCTCACTTCACTGGCCTAGCACCACACCCAGAGTGCCCTCATTCTTGGCATGCCCAGCAAAATGCGTAGGAGCATGAGAGACCAATGGAGGAATGTCTCCCAACAATGCCCGCCCTTCTTTATATAGCTTCTGTTATGGAATGAATGTTTATGTGCCCCCAAAATTCTTATGTTGTAGCCCCAGCCCCCCATTGTGACTGTATTTGGAGGTGAGGCCTGTGAGGAAGTAATAATAGTTAAATAAGATCATAAGGGTGGGGCCCTAATCTGATAGGGCTGATGTCCTTATAAAAGAAGATGAAGATATGTCATCTTCTTGCTCTCTCCATTATGTGCAGACACGGTGGAAGGCAGCTGTCTGCAAGCTAGGAGGAGAGCTCTCACCAGGAACCAGATCAGCCAGCATCTTGATCTTGGACTTCCCGGCCTCCAGAACTGTGAGAAATAAATTTCTACTGTTACACCCAATCTGTGGTATTTTGTTATGGCAGCCCATGCTGACTGATCTACATCTTATCAGGATAGTTGTTTCAGCACAAGTCTCACCTACCCCAGGCAGTCTGTCCTGGCATTATGATTTAGGTATTCCTGCTCTGTGTTCTCATAGTGCTTTCTTTTTATCTCTGTTCTAATACATGTCACACTCTAGGTATTCATTCATTCATTCATTCACTTGAATATAAAAAATATATATTTATTGAGCTCTTACCATATGCCAAAGCACTCATCTTGGTACTGGGTACAAAGTTGCAAATAAAAAGTCTTTCTTCTCATGGAGCTAATAAACACATAAACTTAAGTTTAAGATAAGCAGGGCAGTTTGATTAAGAAAAACTCGGGAGAAAGGAGCTACTTTTAATTTATGGATCAGGGAAGCCTTCGTTAAGGCGGTAACATTTGAGCTGAGACCTGGATACTGAGAAGGATAAGTCCATGAGAGAATCAAAAGGAAGAGTGTTCTAGGCAGAAGGAACAGCAAGTGCAAAGACCCTGGGTTAGGAATGGGCAAATTAGCTGGTTCAAGAAACAGAATAGATAGCAAATGTGACTGGGCATGGTAGGTGAAGGAGAGAAAGGTCAGCACCATAGCCACAGAACCAGATATAGAGCTTTTTGCTATGGTGCGTGTGACTTAATTTAAATTAAAAATTTTTCAATATAGCAGTGTGATATTATGTGTTAGTATATGTGTGGGCAATTGCCCCAATATGGAATATAACTCTCAGGATGGTCAGCTAGAATTTGAATCAGGAAGGTCATATCAGAGGCAACTACTAAAAGCTAGATACCAGAGGCTTTGCAAATTTGCATAGTGAATGTTAGAAATGTGTTTTCATTGGTAAAATTATAATATGTAAATATAGAATAAAATGCTAGTTGTTAGAAATGGGTTTTTAATTGAAGAAATTAGTGACATTTTATATATATATTGTACTGGCTAAAATATTTCAGAGATACTCCTGAATATACAAATTTTATCCAAAAATCCAATTTAAAAAATAAGCAAAGACTCAAATAGACACTTCTTCAAAGAAGATATACAAATAGCCAATAAGCATATGAAAAAAATGCTCAACATCGCTAATCATTGGGTAAATGCAAATCAAGATCACAATGATATACCACTTCATATCGGTTAGAATGGCTATTATCAAAAATACAGAAAATAACAAGTCGTACCAGGATAAGTGCACTCTTGTGCCCTTTTGGTGGCAATATAAAATGGTGAAGCCATTTTGGAAAACAGTATGGTGATTTCTCAAAAAATTAAACATAGAATTACCGTATGATCTAACAATTTCACTTCTGGATATATATCCAAAAGAACTGAAAGTTGGGACTTGAACAGACTTTTGTACACCCATGTTTATAGCAGCATTATTCACAAAAACCAAAAAGTGGAAGCAACTCAAGTGTCCATTGACAGATAAATGGATAAACAAAATACGGTGTATATATACACAATGGAATATTATTCAAGCTTAAAAATGAATGAAATTCTGACACACGCTACAACATAGATGAACCTTGAAGACGTTATGCTTAATAAAATAAGCCTGACATAAAAAGACAAATATTGTATGATTCCACTTCTATGAGATACCTAGAGAGAGAAAGTAGTATGTGGTTACAAAGGTTGAGGAGAAGGGCAAAGGGAGAGTTATGGTTTAATGGGTTTGGGGTTTCAATTTGGGATGATGAAAAGTTATTGAGGTAAATGGTGGTGATTGTTGCACAACAGTGTGAATGTACTTAACGCCACTTAAAAATGGTCGCGATGGCAAATTTTATGAGTGCTTTACTACAATAAAAAAAAAAATTCCATCCAGCCCCATAGCCTGTTCTGTTAAGGATGACTCTCCAGGCTCAATCCCTAAATTGTCATTTGTCCAGCTAAGGATTTGGAAGATTCTGGTTGCCTAAAATAGACTATAAGATTAACTGGATCTTGCCTCTAGTATATTGTCACATTTGCCTCCAGTGTATCTTTCCTGAAAGGTGTGGTTAAAATACTAAAAAATGACAGAGGTGGGACTTCATTGCACTTACAGAACATATTACATAACTTTGTGTGTGTGTGTGTGTGTGTGTGTGTGTGTAAGAATTGTCCAAGCAAGTGCTTCATTGATAGAGTGAGGTTGTGGGGGAATGTAACTAAACCTCACTCAACTGAGACTATTGATGGCTACCCCTGTCTACCAAAAACAAAACAAAACAAAAAACAACCAAAAAATTAATATTCCTGACAATATTGGTACACTGAGCAAGATTATGTTCAGATAAATTTCAAAAGAAGTGAGAACTCTAATTTCTGTAAGAAGCCGAACTTTGAAATGTGGAAAATAACACATGCATGCTAGCTAGTATGCTTTTGGGTATGTGTTCTATAAAGTAGGGGTCCCCTACCCCCGAGCCAAGGACCGGTAGCCAAGCCGAGGACTGGGCCGAGGGCATGTTAGGAACTGGGCCGCACAGCAGGAGGTGAGTGGCAGGCAAGCAAGTGAAGTTTCATCTGCCGCTCTCCATTGCTCCCCATCGCTCCCATTACCACCTGAACCATCCCCCTGCCTCCGTCTGTGGAAAAGTTGTCTTCCACAAAACAAGTCCCTGGTGCCAAAAAGGTTGGGGACCACTGCTATAAAGGATGGGGGATAGTTAGAAACAAACTCATGTACCTAACTGTCGAAAAGCTGTAGTAACTGGTGGTGAAAGCATTGTGCCAGCCTGACTTTGAGGAGGCTTAATCACCTCTTCTGTGTTTAGGTTGAGGTTAAAGATTTAGTGAAGGAGGAAAGAATGTTGCCATAGTTGAGGCTAGAATGCATAGCATAAGTGGAAAGAGAATAATGTGGAGAAGTTAAAGTAGCCACATTCATCCACAAGCAGAGCCACTGCCTAGGGATATGACAAGATTATTTTCTGAGAGACTATCAGCAAGAACACAAAAATTAATAGAGTGAGAATTCGACAGAGGGCACAAAGTTGCAAAGTGAGCACATTAAGGTTTACACAAGGCTCCAGTTACAAACTATAAAAAAAATAATTTGCTCAAGACAAGGAAAAGTAGGATGGAGTTTAGTTACCCAGAAGAGACCTAAAGGAGGAGACATTGTTCTGTTAATAGGGTATATTTAGGACCTTAAGCAGCCACCACCATATGGGAGACTGAGAAGAAACTTAAAAGAAACGAAGGAAGAAAACTTCAGCTAAGTCATCCTGCTTTTTGGTTCTTGCTGGAAATGCTGGCCCAAAGCCAATATTATTATAATTTTTTAAGCAAAGAGATGGAAAAGCATTCCAGGAATGATATACATAGAAACTAGGAGTTCTGCTTCTATTTAGGATGAAGAAAACCACATAAGAACATTGCCCCCTTCTTAAATCCAAACTCAAGGGGAAAAAAAATTTCGAAAATCATACCATTAGAGAGCCGTGGTTGCAAGGTAACCAAGCAGACTGAATTTAAGTATTGACAAACTCCTCTGAGGAGAGATGTGACTCTTGAACCATTTCAGTTTTGGGAGAGCCAAGAAAAATTAAGTGGTCACCATAGAAGCATGTAAGAGTAATGTGCTAACATTATTAAAATGAATTTCTTAGTGCCAAGCTATTTTTGGTCAAATATAACAGAAAATTCATCAAGAGAAAATTTTGATTAAAATAAATATTAAAGGGAATTCTTTAGGCAGGAAGAAAATGATTCGAGACGGAAGGATAGAAATGCAGGAAGGAATGAAGAACACTGGGAGAAATAATTGTGTATATGTGCATATATATTGACTTAAAAAGCAACAGTTTTGGGCTTCCCTGGTGGCGCAGTGGTTAAGAATCTGCCTGCCAATTCAGGGGACACGGGTTTGAGCCCTGGTCTGGGAAGAGCCCACATGCCGCGGAGCAACTAAGCCCGTGAGCCACAACTACTGAGCCTGCGCGTCTGGAGCCTGTGCTCCGCAACGGGAGAGGCCGCGACAGTGAGAGGCCCGCGCACCGCGATGAAGAGTGGCCCCCGCTTGCCGCAACTAGAGAAAGCCCTCACACAGAAACGAAGACCCAACACAGCCAAAAATAAAAAAATTTAAAAAAAAAGCAACAGTTTTAAAGTTAGCCAATTTAAATATAGAATTAAATGCATGATAACACAACAAGTGAAGAGGGGAGAACACGCATTAAGGAGTTTTAGCTCTTGCATATTTGCTATATGTATATTGTGATTCTAATGTAATCTCTAAAAGAATAGCAATAAAATTAATAGAAAAAAGAAAAAAAATGATTGGTAAAATTAAGGCAGATCAAGAGAGTAAACACAAAACAGATGAGACAAATAGAAAACATATAGCAAGATGGTAGATATAAAACTAAATATATTGAGTGATGTCAGTGAAAATGGCAGTCAAAAGTTCCTAAAATTCTCCCCTCAAAAATAACAAGAAAACAGACCCCAAAAATGTCAGAATCAATTTTTTCAGAACTCTGAAAATTAACCAAAGCCTGTCAGCAATCCATGGAGCATTTATTTATTTATTATTTAAGTTTATTTATTTATTTTTTGGCAGCGTTGGGTCTTCGTTGCTGTGCGTGGGCTTTCTCTAGTTGTGTTGAGCGGGGGCTACTCTTTGTTGCGGTGCGCGGGCTTCTCATTGCGGTGGCTTCTCTTGTTGTGGAGTACAGGCTCTAGGCGCACAGGCTTCAGTAATTGTGGCACATGGGCTCAGTAGTTGTGGCTTGCAGGCTCTAGAGCGCAGGCTCAGTAGTTGTGGCGCACGGGCTTAGTCACTCCACGGCATGTGGGATCTTCCCGGACCAGGGCTTGAACCCGTGTCCCCTGCATTGGCAGGTGGATTCTTAAACACTGCACCACCAGGGAAGCCCAGCAGGTGGATTCTTAACCACTGCGCCACCAGGGAAGTCCCATGGAGGATTTATTAAAGAAAAGCAGCTGTAGGGACTTCCTACAACTGAAGAGCCCGCCCAGCGCAACCAAATAAATAAATTTTTTTTTTTTAAAAAGGAAAAGCAGCTGTATCTTGATAAGAACAGCAAGCTTAGTGGTGTTTTAACTTACTCTGCTCCCCATCCTCCCTCTGCAGTAACTTTGAAAACTAACCACATGCATTTATGGTGAAACCCAGCTACCTTAACAGTCACTGGAGGGAGCAAAAGGATTTACATTGGTGAAAACCCTATTAATATAGACTTACATAGGTGTAAATCTTCATGATCTTGGATTAGAAAATGGTTTCTTATATGTAACACCTAAAGCACAAGCAATAGAAAAGTAGATAAATAGGACTTAATCAAAATTTAAAACTTTTATACTTCAAAGGACACGATCAAGAAAATGAAAAAACAACCCACAGAATGCGAGAAAATTTTTGTAAATCATACATCTGATAAGGGACTTGTATCTAGACTACAAAACGAGCTATTACAACTCAATAAATAAAGACAAATATAACCCAATTTAAAAATAGGCAAAGAATCTGAATAGATAATTCTCCAAAGAAGATATACTAATGGCCAATAAGCACATTAAAAGATGCTCAACAGCATTAACCATGAGGCAACTGCAAATCAAAATCACAATGAGAGGATAAAATGACGCAGGGGGTGGAGTGAGGTGCAGTCGTTCGCCTAGGCTTTGGCCCGGCTTCTGGAGATGAAATGATGTGATTCCTGGGATTTGCTTCAAAATAATCTGACCTATTGGAACATTCTATGAGAGAAATTCAGAAGAGCCAGCTCTGTGCCTGTGGATGTCATGTGGCATAGGAATTGATGCTTTCAGTGGTTATGAAGAATAGTGGTCCTTTGTGTTCACAGTAAAGTTTGCAAGTAATGATATTTTTCTTCCAGTGAGCATTTGGGATCCCGTGCCCCCTGCAGTGGAAGGAGTTGGAGAGTAAGGGTAGTAGCTCAGAAAGAGCTTCTCTTTCAGAAATGTGGCTGCTAAGCCCGTGCTTGTGATACTTGGGCTTGACAACCACAAACTTCGAAGGTGGGAGTCAATCATTTTGACAAGTCTCCTGAAAGGAACAGCTAGCAGGAGCTGAACCCTTTTTCCATTTGGTCTCGTGGCAAAGGCAGAGATCACACCAGCAGCTCCACACAGTATGATGTGCTCACTAGTGCCCTCTGAACAGTCTTCTGGTACCTCTCTCTTGCCTAAAGACAATGCCCCATTTTCTTGGGATTCCTTGGATGAGGATGGATTGGATGACTCCTTGCTGGAGCTGTATGATGGAAAAGATGATGGCCATTTCAGTTTCATGGCGGAAGAGATTCAGGAGCTCTTGAAGGATGATGACCTATCAAATGAGCACTTTTCTTGGGGAGGAGGCTTGCCTAACGATGACAGCAGGAATGTTGAGAAGGGAGGGAAAGGGAGTCAAATTCCCCTTGATACTCCCTAAGAGAAAAATTCATTGTACAGCTTGGGACCAGAGGCTGAGACCTCTGGCCTCTTCAAACTACCTCAACTAAATACATCAGTTGGTCATGGACCAACTCCTACTAAACCATTGAACAGACACTTTGCACTAGAAAAGTATAAAAGTTACAGTTGCACCATTTGATCCAACAGTTTGTGATGTTGCACTTGATAAGCACAAGACTGATACATCTGAAGTTACTGAAAAACCCTCCTCCCTTGGAGAAGAGATGAGAGAAGATGGTCTTAGCCTAAATGAGAGCACAATTTTCACAGAATCTGAAGGGATCATCCCCAGTAACTCTGCCTATGATGGGCCCCCACTCCCTTCTTCAAACAGTAACTTTCAACAAACTGTCTCTGATAAAAATATGTCTAACAGTAAGAAACCTACACCTGTAACCTCTCAGATATTGAACCATTCAGAGACTCCTTCTAATATGGGGTCATCCTGGAGAAATGGATCACATAAATCAAGTTTTTTTTTTTTTAACATTTATTGGATTATAATTGCTTTACAATGGTGTGTTAGTTTCTGCTTTATAACAAAGTGAATCAGTTATACATATGTTCCCATATCTCTTCCCTATAAATCAAGTTTTGAAATGAGGTTTCCAGTTGTTTCCAGTTCATCAAACAAAGATGTTCTTGACAAGGATTCTGGGAAGCTGAAGGTCCATGAAAAAAGACTAGGCAAAGTCATTCCTGTTCTGCAAACCAAAGCAAGGACTAATATTCTGACGTTTTCACCATCAGATCTAGAAAAGCAGAAGCAAAGTTATCTCAGGAATGTCACTGCTCATATAGAAGACCCAGTGGACTCTAGCCAAGGTACCTTGGGGGAGCTGTGTGCCTTGATGGATCAAGTTTATCATATGCAGAACCCAAAATGGTAGCATCCTTCGGACCTCACCAGGTGAAACTACACCCGGTTCCGACAGAAATCTCTGCAAAGATACAGTCTGAGTCAGTGGGTTGACGGGAACATGCGAAGCCCCCATCGGTTCCAGCGTCTACCAGATTTCCTGTACAGTCCATTTGTCTCCTCCCATCAGCAATGAAGGTCCCTATCCAGGGTCCTGTCCAGAGCAGCATCTCATCTTCTGCTGTTTTGTGCTTTGTAGATTTTAAAATTTATTTTTCACAACATTTTTATTTAAAGAACTTGTCACCTTTCGGAAATGCCCATTGCTGACTTGAAATTTTTTGTATAAGGTCCTTCCTGTTTGTGTGTATCTATGCATTTAAGCAGTGTTGAGTTGATATACTTTTAATTTTTTAATTTAAATTGAAGGTGGCTGCCGCCTGAAAGCCAGCATTAAGTCAAAACACCTAGGCTCAAGCAAAACACCCACCTCTGTGCAGAGGTGAAGTCTTCTTCTGGTGCCCAAAAGAAATCATCTTTTAATCTCCTATGAGGAAGAGATTCTTTATCAGGCTGCAAGCCAGTGTTAATTATTGCTGGTGACTTATAAATGGATACAAGTCACTTAGCAACCCCTCTTACTTTTTTTATTTGAATCTCCGAATACCTGTCAGTATTTTAAAAGTTGGTAATCCAGGACATCTGTAGTAGTTGAAAGGACAAATTAAAAGTGTAAATCTTGTCTTCTTTTTGTACCTACTAGCTGCCTTTATTTTTTGGCTTTTTTTTCATTCTTCATTAAATTTATTTTGCACAATAGTGTTTACAAATCTTGTACATCTTAACTCTAATAGAAGAATAGCAATAACAACCCCCTGTTGACTAACAACCCCTGTTGATGACTAACAACCCCTGTTGATTTGCAGTCTTGTGACTGTTTGCCTTCTCTGCCTTTCTTCAAGGATTTTCCTTCTTTTTTCCCCAGTGACCTTAGAGCTCTACCAGCATATTTCTGTATCCTGTTAGACATAGATATGCGTCTTAAGAAAAGCCTTACTGCACTCTTTATTGAAGAACCACCCACCCAGAGTCTTGACTCTAGGACAGGCCAGAAAGCAGTGCTATTGAGAGGTGTCAGTTGGTCTTCAGTTTCATCTGCTGAACCCCAACTTCAAGTATGAGTTGACGTATTAGTCAGTGAGCTTCCATCCTGTGGGAGAGACTTTGGAGAAGCTGTCTTTTGTCTCCATTATTAGTTAATAAGAGGTGCCTTTTGATCCAGGATGTTACCATCTCCTTACTTGGTCAAATCTCTGATGTACAGTTTTACAAAACTACTAAAGTGGATCTAAAATAGTTTTGATTAAGCCTGTGCTCAAAGCATTGCCTGATCTTAAGGGTAATGCTATGTGCAGCTATCTTAATGGATGTCTTAGTAGTTTGTTATTCTCTTTACAGACAGCTCTAGACATCTCTTGGGAGATTTTGCAGTCTGGCATTTGTGCTGCTGTTCACTCTCTGTGAAGGTTTACCTAGTTGCTATAGCACAGCCTGTGATACTGGTCTCACTGCCTCTGTCTGGTTTTGTTCTTCCATCAGCCCCATCTTTGTATGCCAGTAACCCATCTTAAATATCCTACCCTGCTTTAGAAACTGACTTGGGAGAAACTTGGTCATAGTTACCAATAAAGTTAGATGGACGTCCCTAAGTGTTAACTATTTCTATCCAGTCAAGGATTCTCTTTTCCTTCAACATTTGGTTTAGAGTCTGGGGCCAAAATGCAAAGGGGAAGTTCTGTTCAAAGGCAAGAGTCAAAATCTGTTATTTCAGTTGGCATTGCCTATATCAGTCACTTCTCCAGGTTTCTGTAAATTAGCTTGATGGAGTGGGACAGACAAACATCCACCTTTGGAACTATAGCATAGTTAGAGTTCATTGTTGCTGGAATAACTAGCATTGCAGTTGTCTTGTTCCCCACAGATAACCAAGGAGTAAAGGGACAGCCTTTTGCTTAGGCAAAATTCTAAGACTCATGTTCCTGCCTCCCTGGTACAAGAGGGTTTAAGACAGATGTGTAATGGGAGCATCGCCTTTGCCAAATCAAATGAGTGACGGGTTAACGAGAAAATGTGACAATCACATTTCGTCTTTGCTCAAATAATTCTGTTTTTCCAAAGCTATAGCAGCTTACTTAAATCTGTTGGACTGGAGGAGGAGAGAACTGTTCCCTAGTGGTTAACATGGTATTCTTTAAGAAGAAAAACAAAGCCAAAGAAAACTCATTATTAGGCATGTTTGCCTTAAAGATGGTAGTGGGTAGAATCTGGAGTTTTAATCTGTTTTTAAAAGCTACATATCTCATATTTGGTGTTGGCCTCTAAGTCTAATTTTCACGTAGAATTCTTGCCATGTTGTTTTATTTGCGTAAGCGTTGTGTGCATTTAACTGCCTACCTAGCCTTCTTCATCTGTGATGACCTTCTCGCCACAGGGGTCTTGACAATACAGAGTATGAATGTGCTGTTTACATAGTTTACTTGTAGGTAAAGAGCCTGAAATAACCTGTAGTTTTGCATCTAATGCAGACCCCAATTTACTTTGGTTGTTGTCAGGATCAATTATGAAACTGAAGTTTGGTGCCTCCTCTTTATCATGTTTTTCCCCTTGTAGCAGTTGTGTTTAATGTCATTAAAAAGAAATAAAAGTTCTTGTCAGTGAAAAAAAAAATCACGATGAGATACCATGTCATGGGATGTGTATAGTAAAAAACAAAATTTTAATGAAAATAACAAGTATTGGAGAGGATGTGGAGAGATTGAAACCCTCATATATTGCTGATGGGAATAGAAATTGGTTCTGCCACTGTGGAAAACCATTTGATGGTTCCTCAAAAAGTTAAACATAGAGTTATCATATGACCCAGGAATTCTACTTCTAGTTATACACTCAAAATAATTTTTTAAAGATGTTTAAACAAAAACTTGTAAATGAATGTTCATAGCAACTAAAAGGTGGAAACAACCCAAATTTCCATCAACTGATGGATAAACAGAATGGGTATAACTATACAATAGAACATTATTCAGCCATAAAATGGAATAAAATATTGATGCATGCTCTAACAAGAGGTCATATATTATATGATTCCATTTATATGAAACATCTAGAGTAGGCAAATTCATAGAGACAGAAAGCAGATTATTAGTTGCCAGGGGCCGGGGGGAAGGGAAAATGGAGAGTGACTGTTAATGGGCCTGGGGTTTCTTTCTGAAGTGATGAAAATATTCTGGAATTAGATGGTGGTGAAAGGTGCACAACTCGACTAATTATACACTTTAAAAGGATGACTGTTAAAAATAAAAGATGACTGTTATGGCATGTGAATATATCTTAAAAACCCACCCCAAAATATCAGTAATTAAATGGAAATAGATACTCAAATCAAAAAGCTAAAATTGTCTGACCGATTAAAAAACAAAATGTAACTATACAAGAAATTTTTTATGGGAAATCTTTCAGATCTAGACATCAGTTTCCAAGATATTGATATAATATCAAGTTCATCAAAAATAGGAGAGGAGGAAGTCCAATTGCAAAGTGGCAGATTCTGTCATGTACTAACATGAACACACAGTTAACTACAGTATTTAATATGGCTGCTATATTAGAGATTTAAATTTCACCTGTCATAGCTTTAATACATTTGGTCTTTGAGTCATGTTTTGCTCTAGTATATGCTTAATTATTTCAAATTGCTTTTATTCTTTCATTACTAATGTTATGAATATTATTGTATAATATATGTATAGCATGATAATTAAAGAAATAAGTTTTCATAACCATTATTTTCTAGATATTTTTGTTCCAAGATTTGATTCTCAGGGAGAGGGGAGAGGATATGATCTGGGCTAAGTCTTAGGGAAGATGCATGGAAATTAGCCAGCAGAGGTAGGTATTCAGAGAAAAGGAGAACATGTTCCATGCAGAAAGAAGAGTAAATGCAAAGGAGAGAGTGAGAGTTCATAGCATATTTGAGGAGTTTCGAAAAGCTTGGCTTGACTGGAGAATAACAGGGAAAGAATGGAGTGATCTAGGCTATAAAAGAAATAATTTTAAATTTTGATCAGGAGGTTGATATGGTTAGATCTGTGTTTTTAAAAGATAAATCTGGCAGCAAAATACAGTATGGTTTGGGTGAGTCTATAGGATAGGACATCTGTTTAAAAGGCTGTTGTAGCAATATGGCAAGAGACGATAAGAACTGGGCACAATGAAAGTGCTTTCATTGTTCTGATGTTATCCAGCTTTCTCTCTCTCCCTCTCTCCCTCTCCCTCTCTCTCTCTCTCCCTCTCTCTCTCTCTCTCTCTCTCTCTCTCTCTGTTTCTCTCTTCAGACCAAAGTTTCCCCTAGAAAATTTTCTGGTCTTTATATCTGTATCTCTGAATGAAGGGTAGAGAACCTGGTTTATATCACTTAGTTATTCTAGGTCTTAATTTTCTTATTTGTAAAATGATAGTTTCCAAGATCCTTCCCATTTCGATGTTCTATGGAAGTACCTTGCCGCCAGCTGAGAACATTAACCATCACACCAGCCACGTGTGAAACTAATGATACTTCTGGATTCTTCACTTTCCACTCACTTAAGCTAGTGTATTGGGTTTCCAAGTGATTTAAGAATATTCTAGACATAGTGCAGTTTTTGTTAACTTTATAAGATAACTTTCTACTTAAAAGATGCAGAAACTTCGTGATGTGAGACCAAATTAAACAAAGGACTTAATCTTGCAGGTTGGATTTAAGCACCATATATTTTATTGTCTTTGTTGTTGTTTTGGAAGTGCAACATGAAACATTGGTTCACAAGTATAATGCCTATGTCTCCAATCCTCTATTTTTAAACTTTTTCCAGTAGGGATAAGAGTGCCTAAGGATTTATATTAGCTTAAGAACAGCTTCTTTATATCTGTATCTCTGAAGGAAGGGTAGAGAGGCAACAGAATAAATACATAAAATGGTGTCTGTAATATTTTATTATGATGACACTAGAGTGGTAGCCATAAATTGTCATCATCTCTTAGGAATACATGAAAAGAAACATGACGTGCAATTCTCTTGTATCCAGTTTCAATTATATAAGTGCATCATAAGTTCTCAGTTCTTATTCTGGATACACTGTTCAGAATTTAATTGCACATGTAAAAAGTTTTAAAGCTGTTATTTTGTCCATAATTTCATATGCTCCTATCATAGTTAGTGCCCGAGTTAGTTGGTCTCTTAGAGCAGCAGTGGTTACTGACAAGTTGTTATTTTCCATTTTCCACTTATCAAGTGTTCGGTGGACTCTCTCACTTAATGAAACAGTGCTGAAAATTTTGAAATAATAATTATTTTAATTATCAATTAAGAACATTGTTTTAAACTACATCAGTATTATATATCTAGGTTTTCAAGCTAGTTTACCAGAGTGAAGTGAGGATTAAATTAATTGGTGAAGATAGTCTATATAAAAGTTTAGCGCAGAGTTTGGCACATACATAGTAGGTGAATGTTAGTCCCATGCCATCCCTTGTTTCCTTGAAGAAAATCAACAATTCAATTAACATTTGATCCTAAGAGAGATTTACTCAAGACCTCAAAATAATTGTGGACTATTTACTATAAACCAGTACATTACTGCTACAATGCTACATGCTTTATAACTTGATCTCATGACAGCTCTCTTAGATAAGTCTATCCATTTTACCAGTAAAGAAACTGAGGCACAGCTAAGTTAGGGGACTTATCCAGGATCACAAAACTATTTGGGATTTAAAGCCAAGCAGTCTATCCTCAGAGTACTTGCTCTAAAACTGCTATACCCATATGGATCTCAAATATATAATAAACTAAAATCAGTCTTTTACAGCAAATTAGAGTTCATGTTAATATGAATGTTTCAAAACCGTGTAATATCAATATGATATAAATCAGAACATGAGAATAAGCTTATACTACATGTTGTCATTCATACATACCACATTGTAGACTTATCAGTTTCTGTGATTGCCAGGTTTAGTTTTTGACACAAAAATTGAAAATTTGTTTCAGTAATATTGTTGGCAATTATCTTGAAGATCTTCGCTAAGATTTTCTCTACATTTGAACATAAAAGAAAATTTAGGTCATCTCTTTTGAAAAACATACTCTATTCTGAGTTAATATTATAGCTAGGTTTTTTACTTCTGTGCTGCTATAAGATGTACATATCAAATAAGATTGAAAACTAAAGTGCAGCTCTAACACACAAACTGAAATTTGAACCATTTATTCCATTTCTTCTAAAATCTGAATAACCCTAAACATAAATAATGTAAAATGTCTATTTAACATAAAATGTCTATTAAAAAGGATATTATAAGCAACTTCAAGGTGATCATCAAACCCTTTAATTGCTTCAGGATTTGAAATGAATTTAGCTCCTTCCCTCAATTCTGACTTTTTAATATGCTTCTTTGGGTACCATCCTGAGAAACCAAGTTCAAATCTACTATAAGTATGGTATATATATATATGCTTATTTTATATTCACATCACTTATTTAATGAATGTTGGCTTAGATATAAGTAGAGTATTTTTAGTTTATAAAAAAGCTTCTAGGTAATTTGAACTAGATCCATTTTTTTTTAGATCCATTTTTTTGTTAACCAAGGTAATTTGAGAATTTTCAAGAACCAGTGATCTGCCGTCCCTCTGTAATCATCTCAAATATGTTCTATGCTTTCTGTTTTTAAATTTTTATCCATACCATTAATCCCTCAGGCTAGATTATATGCTAATGATATAATTGGAAATCCAATCTCCTAAGTGAAATTTTAAGGAAGAGACGCCATGTTCTTTGTTAATTGCAGAATTAACATCTCCTATGATGACTTCCTTTCCAATTTCTCTGGGTGCCAAGCCTGCAGTATGAAGGCCCCGTGGGAATAAAGAAAGGAGATAAATGGCTTGGATTCTCTTGTTTTTGCTGATTTTCATCTGTTGTCATTGCCCGTTGAACTTTCCCCAAAGAGGCTAGAACCACATGAATCTTCCTTCCTCAGGAACTTGAGTAACAGAATTTTAACAAGGAAGTTCAATCATGTAACTTTACAGCCCTTCTCTAAAGTACTGTTACCTAACAGGAATACTTTATAGATCCTTGGAAACCCCTAAAAGCTTTGTTTTATAAAAATAAAGTTACCATTAAATATCCCCTTTTTTATGATAATTAGCAGAACCAACTTGCCTAGTAAGTTAGAGAAAACACCTACAGTGACTTTTTATTGCTTAGGTTCCTTCCATCCGTGAGGCCCACATCTTGCAAAAGCTTCTGAATGGTAGCCATACATATTGTGGCTTACAGAGGACTGTACATTTTTAGTGACCATCTCAATAGATTATAAGATTATGATGATATAAGCCTCCTGATTACATAGACAGGGTCCTGATAGTTGTATATATTCTCTTTCCCCAAACCTGGATCACTAAATTGATTTAATACTTAAATACGGCATTAAATTGGAGGACCAAAATCTGAATCTACTCTGAGGATTGACAATGAGCGGCAAAGTTAGAGTCCCAGAAAAAAGCTTAGTTGTTGGGAACCCAAACCCAGGGAAAGAACTGGATAGTGAAACTTCCATCCCAAAGGCTTGGAGAAACCAGTCTCCGTCTGGTCCGGTGAAAGGACATTTAAAGAAAATGGACCCGCTCTCTGAAGTAATCAGGAACAACCAAAGGAGCTCTTAAGAACAGAAGGAATGAAGAATGCCCAAGGATTACAGACAGGTGATCATAATGAGCCAAGAACTGACTGGCATCAATGTAAAGATCTATGAACTTCCTTCAAGGCAAAATACAACTTTTAGAACAACTACATATGGTGATCAGAGCTGATGAAAAAATCTGTATGTAGATTCTCTGAGTTTGGCCACAACCATGATGAAAAATCTCTTGAAGTACATTGAGGCCAGTAGGTGGGAAGCAGCTCACCTGTGACTTAAATTTACCTGTTTTCAATGGTTCAAATTGTGTAGACCCAGATTAAATAATCAAAATTACCAAAATAAACTCCTAGCCTTCAGGAAAGGGTAGACGATAAATATTTGAAAGTCTCTGCCAGATTGAAAGCCTCTGATTAAAGCAAACTATTTGTTAATTTATAGATGCCAGAAAATGACTTGTAAGCTAGCCAATCACTCATCACCTACCATCTCTCTCATCTGCCCTCTGTAGATAGTGTGCAATAGTATACAATTGTTTTCCTTTACAGATTTCCATTGGAGGTCTCAGCAAAGGGTTATCATCAAAATTTATCTCCTTCAGTGAAAAAAGGTTGTAGATACCACTAGGCAGAGCTGTCAGATTATTTCCTAGTAGAAAAAAATTATAATTGAATTATATCCTTCTGTAAAAGAAAACTATGGAGACAAATAACTATGTAAAGGGCATCTACTGTGTCTCACTGACAAAGTATCAGAGGAGCCTCACAATGCTGGCAAAACATAAGTTCTTACTGTTGTCCACTTGCTAGGAATGAAAAGGAGAAAGTATAGAAACAGAGCAATGTTTCCTTTTTCTCATAGAGAATGACAAAATGAGAAGGAGGCTTTCCTCTTATAATGCAGGAAAGACTTTACAGAGTAAGTGAGATGGTAATTTTTTAAATAAACTTTGTTTACAATAATTTCAGATTTACAGAAAAGTTGCAGAAATTGTATAGAGCTCCTGTATACTCTTCATCTAGTTTTAGTTTTCCCTGATGTTATCATCTCACATTATTGTATTACATTTTTTTTTTATTCAGTCATCAATTTTAGACACATCACTGTATACATGTCAGTCCCAATCGCCCAATTCAGCACACCACCATCCCCACCCCACCACAGTTTTCCCCCCTTGGTGTCCATACGTTTGTTCTCTACATCTGTGTCTCAACTTCTGCCCTGAAAACCGGTTCATCTGTACCATTGTATTACATTTTTAAATCGAAGAAACTTTAACATTGGCACATTACTATTAAATAAGCTTTGGACATTTTTGAATTTCATTATATTTTCCATCAATGTCCTTTTTCTGTTCCAGTATCCATTCCAGGATAGCACACTGCATACAGTTATGTCTTCTGGTCTGTGACAGTTCCTCAGCCTGTCCTTGTTTTTCATGATCTTGATGGTTTTGAGTAGTACAAGTTAGGTATTTTGTAGAATATTCCTTAATATGAGTTTATCTGATATATTTTTTCATGAATAGACTGGGGTTATGGGTTTTTGGAAAGAATACCACAGAGGTGAAGTGCTCTCATCACACCAGGGATACCTGACATCCACAAGACATCACTAGCATGTTAAATGTTATCCCTTGGCTAAAATAGTGTCTGCCAGGTTTCTCCAATGTAATGTTTTGATTTTCTCCTTTCCATACTCTATTCTTTAGAACTGAGTTACAAAGTCTGGTCCACCCTCAAGGAGTGAAGATTAAGCTCCAACTTCCCTAAACATAATTTTTTCAAAACCACCTTAATCCGTGGGACTTCCCTGGCAGTCCAGTGGTTAAGACTTCACCTTCCAATGCAGGGGTTGCAGGTTTGATCCCTGATCAGGGAGCTAAGATCCCACATGACTCATGGCCAAAAAACCAAAACATAAAACAGAAGCAATATTGTAACAAATTCAATAAAGACTTTTAAAATGGTCCACATAAAAAAAAAAAAATCTTAAAAAAAATTTTTTTTGATCTTTAAAAAAAAAAAAAACCACCTTAATCTAACATAAACCTGACATAAAAAGTAAAACTGTGATAACTGACAAAGTAAGAATTTGTAATCATTTCAAGAGGAACTGGCCTAAAGTTTGCCTTTGTGCTATTTATATATTTATGGTTATATTATTTTAGCCAAAATTAAAGGAACCTGGTTCCTTTTAGTGAAGAAAGGTATTTAGAAACCAAGATCTGGGTACTAGAGTTGCTCATTGCTTCTTGGAGTGTGTGCTGCTTCTGACTTAAGTATATTCTCTCTCACTCCCTGATATCACTAGCTCTGGGGAAAACCAGTTGCCATGTCATAAAGAGGCTCATATGGAAAGGGACTAAATCCTGCTGCCAGTAGCCACATAAATAAGCTTTGAAGCAAATCCACCATCCCTAATCAAGCC
Organism: Eubalaena glacialis; assembly: GCF_028564815.1. NCBI lineage: Eukaryota > Metazoa > Chordata > Mammalia > Artiodactyla > Balaenidae > Eubalaena > Eubalaena glacialis. The sequence goes on along the minus strand of NC_083723.1, from coordinate 72,070,807 downwards.
TGGCTGCAGCACCAGCCAACAGGTTGGCTGCAGTCTCATACAAGACTCTGAGATAGAACAAGTCAGCTAAACACCTCCTGGGTTCCTGACCCTCAGAAACTGTGTGAAATAAATATTTTATTAATTTAAGAAGTGAAATTTTGTGGACACTTGTCACATACCAATAGAAAACTGATATAACAGCTAATGGCTAAAATTACTGAACTAAGATCTAAGGAGCTGCCATTTGCAGGGAAAGAGTTTGTATTTTTAGTCCAGCAACTTAAGTGCCTGATGAAGCAACAATAGCAACAAAAACAAATATCAACATTGGAGAGAAATAGAATAGATTATAGGGTTCAGGATTCAAAACAGAGAAAAAAGAAAATGTGGCTCACTCGCAAGAGAAAAAAACAACTCAATTGCTGTAGTTAACATATAAGAATTTTAAAGCAGCTAATACAATGATGTTCAAGAATGTAAAGAATGATATTCTTATAATGAATAAAAAAATAGGAAATCTTGGAGGAGAAATATAAACTATAAAAAAGGAAAAATGAAAATGCTAGAACTGAAAAATTCAGTATCTGAAATTAAAAATTAATTGGAGAGATTTAACAGAATAGAAATGATAGACAAGTCAGTAAACTTGAAGGCAGATAAATATGAGATGCTGAAAGCTCTGTGCGCGCACACACACACACACACACACACACACACACACAGGGAGAGAGAGAGAGTACTTTAGGGATTTGTAGAACAATATGTAAAGGTAATTGGAGTAGAGAGAGAAAATGAAGCAGAAAAAAATTTTGAAGGAATAACGGTTAAAAAAAGTCCCCCAATGTAGTAAAATACATGAATATACAGACCAGAAACAGCAAAATCCAAGCAGTATAAATAAACGTGAAAAACACACCTAGAATGAATGTCACAGAAAATTCAGAGTAGGCCTCTCAAAAAATCAGCCCCTCCACTTGAAACAATCAAAAGCTGGAAAGGGCTGATAGAATCAGCTTTTTCAGAATTCTGGAATTTAATCCAGAATTTTACAGTTACTAGGATACTGCTCAATGAAGAAAAAGGCAGCAGAATTTTGGTAAAAGAGCACTGTGGCTTTTTCACTCGTCTCCATACCACCCTCCATTTCCCAGCATGGCAGCAACAGCCGTGGAGAGGGCAGCCTGCATTCCTGGTGCCGCTTGCTGGTGCCAGAAAGCCAACATGGACCTTCTTCTTTTGATACTGAGGTTTTGCATTTTGACCTGTCTGCTGATTCCCCGAGGGACTGGCACAGAGACTGACTTTTGTTTTGCTCCCCCGACTCAGGATGGAGCTGCCTTCCTGAGTGGCAAGTGGTTGTCACGTGTAAAGACACACATGTCTGAGCCTGCCTGGGGCAAGGAACAGCAGACGGGGAAAGCAGCAAACAGATCCAAAAGCCCAGGAAGGAGGAGGCTGAAGAGGAAGTTTCTTGGGGGAATAAGGGCTCAGAAGGGCCATGGTGTATCCTGGGGGAAATGGAGTACAGTAAGCATATCCAGGACTGAACACATGCACAGAAGAGAACTGAGAGAATCCTAGGTTTGCGCCTGTGGTGGATTTTTGGGCTTCACACAATCAGGAGAAGAAGGCTAAGGCAGAGTCATAGGTGGCCTGACTTAGCATTGAAGTGCCCCAGCATAGAGCTAAGCTGCAAAGACTGGGAAAGTAGTATTTTCTTTTATGGCTCTAGGTATTGAAGGACAGAAGAAGATATCCATGCAAATACTAACCAAAGAGTTGGGGTGGTTTTACTAATATCAGATAACATAGACTTTAAGTCAAAAACTATTATAAAGGACAAAGGACAGTATATATTGTTAAAAGGATCATTACATTAAGAAGATATAACAGTTATAAGTATATACATACCTAACAGCAAAGCCCCAAAACATATTAGACAAATATTGACAGAATTGAAGGGAGCAACAAGTGGTTCTACAATAATAGATGGAGGCTATAATACCTCACTTTCAATAATGGATAGAACATTTAGACAAAAGGTCAGTAAGGAAATAGGAGACTTGAACAATACTATAAAACAACTAAACCTAACAGACATACATAGAACACTCCAACAGCAGAATACACATTTTTCTCAAGTGCACATAGAACATTCTCCATGATAGACCATATAATAAGCCACAAGACAAGTCTCAATAAATTAAAATTGACTGAAAAAAGTCATACAGTATATCTTCTTTGACCACAATGGAATGAAACTATTAAAAATAATAGAAGGAAAACTGGAAAATTTACAAATTTAAACAGCATACTTTTAAGCAACCAATGTGCCAAAGATGGAATCAAAAAGGAAATTATAAAATACAAAGAGATGAATGAAAATGAAAACACAATAAACAAAAATTATGGATGCAACAGAAGCAGTGCTTAGGATGAAATTTATAGCTGAAAAAGAAGATATATCTCACATTAATAACTTTACACCTAAATGAACTAGAAAAAGATAAGCAAATTAATCCAAAACTATCAGAAGGAGGAAACAAACAATAAAGATTAGAGCAGATATAAATGAAATAGAGAATAGAAAAACAATAGAATCAACAAAACCAAAAGTTGTTTCTTTGAAAAGATCAACAAAATTGACAAACCTTTAGCTCAATGGACTAAGAAAAAAGAAGCAAGACTCAAATTGCTAAAATCAGAAATGAAAATGGAAACATTACTACTGATTCTACAGAAATAAAAGATTATAGAGTACTGGGAACATTATTATACCAGCAAATTGGATAATCTAGCTGATGTGAATGATGGAGTTAGAATTCTAAATAATGTCCTACTTCAAAGTCTGTGCTTTGGGGAAAGCAAGGAATTAATCTATAAATCCCTTTCACTGGTATAATGTCTCACATTTATCAAAATATTTTCATAAGTTTTATCTTATATTTCCACGATTCTATGAACAAGCAGAAGTTATAGCTTTCCTATCTTGCTGATGGAAAAACTGAGGTTCAAAGTGGTTATCTATCTTTCTAAATCCACTAGCATTAGTGACAGAGGGGACTAATTATCAAGACTGTATATTAATGTCTTTTGTCTGAATAATGAAGATGCCACCAGCTTTCAAAGTCTCATTCAGTCCACAAACCAAATCTATGACGTGGGTATTCCTGTTAGCTTCGTTTCATGAATGGAGGAAACGGATTCTAACTTCAAATCTGGCAAGGAAAGCTGGAGACTATGGGCATGCCAGTTGTGTAGCGATTATCTCTTAGATCCAAACCCATCTCTGTGGGCTCCTTGATTGTTTTTCCTTGGGTGTCACACCAGCAACACTCTTTTACCCCACCGGCAGCAGTTCCTGCCCATAACAGCTGAATGCAGTTTGCAGTTTTCCCAACACCTGCAGAACTAGCTCCTTTCTCTCTCTCTCTCTTTCTCTCTCTCACACACACACTGCCCCCCCTTACACAAACACACACTCACCACCCCCAAGCTCAGAGGAACAAGCACCAGGCAAGCAGTACTTCATCCTCAGACTTCCGAGTTTCACCACTGCGTGACCCCTCCTCCAAACTTCTAAGTTTTAATAATTCCAACTTCTTCACTTTATTCCCTCAGCCATAAGATGGTTATTGCTTCCTGCCATTGCTACTTTTGTGATAACCTTAGGATTCTCTCTTTACCCTTTTAGTTAAACAGTTAATAAGATTTTACTTAGTAATTAACAAAGGTGTGGTTTCTGTCTCCTGACTGGATCCTGACTGATACACTTTTCTAATTCTGATAGGGACTAACAGAGAACTGGCTAAGCTTGCAGAAAAGTCTATGATCTTCCTATTTTGTCTTGATTCTTGTAATAGAGAGCCTCAAGAGAACTATGCTTTCTATTGGTAGTTGTGTTCTCCAGTGGGCCAGAAGACTCTGGTCAGCCTTTGTTTTTTTCATGCACAAATAGTAGCTGAGTGAAGCATGTCCTACACTTGGACAAAATAGATAACCTCCCTAAAAAACAGTGAAACTTTGCCAAAATACAAAAGTGGGACCAAAAACTTAAATTGCAGGGCTGAGTTATTGTAACTTATTGCAAGTTATTGCAAACTGATGTATACCTACATAGCCAGCTTACTAGGAGTTCTGGGGATTCAGGAAACAAATGCCAGTTGCATTATATCTAAGTATTGATACATTTACTGTAGGTTTTACTGTACTACTGGTACTAGTGCACCCAAAAGATGAGTTTGTTTGTAATCTAGAAATCCTCTAAATTTAAGAAGGTGCAGGGCTCTGGTTATAAGTGCTACTTTCAACTGAAAGATATAATTTTAGAAACCCAGCTGTTTATGAGATTAGCTGGTACAACCACTATGGGCATAAATTTCCTCAAATCTGGTAAAGTTGAAGATGTACATAACCTCTGATCCAGTGATTCTACTTATAGCTATATGCACTTCAAAAAACTCAAGCAGATGTATACTAGGAACATGTACAGGGATATTTGTAGTAGGAAACAAATTGGAAACAACCTAATTGTCTATCAACAGGATAATGGATTAATTGTTGTTTAACCATATAATTGAATATTATACATATTATACATACATTTAAAATGAATGAAATAGGTCTATGTATACATTAACATGGATTAATTTTAGAAATAAGACAAATGAAAAAGCAAGTTACAGAATGGTAAATTACATACCATATAGTATGATAAGATATAATAAAATTTAAAACTCAAAATAATGTTACTTTGTTATGGATATATATATGTATAAAAACATGGATAGAAAAAAGATATACATCAATTTCAGTACAGTGGTTACTTCTAGTTTGGGGAGAAGTACAAAAGAAGTTTCAATTCTGTTTTATTTCTTAATCAAAAATATCTCAAGTAAATATCACAAAATGTTAGCATTCCTTATACCTGAGAGTAAGTACATAGGTGTTTATTATTTTTCTGTAAGTTTGAAATATTTCATAATAAAAATTATTAAGAAAAATACTAGTCTAGCTTTGGGAATTCTGATATTTTTAGAGTGAGTGATTTACTTTTGTTGTTGTTGTTATTGAACTGATTTACTTTGTAAAAGAGTGTAAGGTATTAGAGTATTGTAGGGTGTAGGAGTGGGATCAGGGAGCCAGCAGAGAAGGAAAATAGAGACAATGCTGACCTAAGGTTGTGTAGGTAGGTGTGTGAAGAGAGAGAGATGAGGTCAGGTTCACAAAGGGAAGAAATAATGAATGACTGGATATAGGCAGAGAAGACAGAAAAGAAATGAAAATGTGTGCAGGTTCCCCAGCTGGATTATAACCTCTTTTAGGGAAGGAACTGGACCTTATGCTTTGCTCTCATTTTCTGTACCTGCACTAGCCATTTCCTTCCTATGGGCACTTAATACATGATGTTGACTGTTTGCCATTCTGTCTTGTCAGCAAAATTTGCAACCTAGAAACCAAAACTCAACTTAATTTATTATGCTTATTGGTTATGCTTGACACTCACCACTCAAGTTTAGTTGCTGGAGAGCATTTAAAGATAGAAAAGATGGTGGCAGATACCTTATTTGATTGTTGTATGCATTTAAACTAACCAAACCTCTCAGTTCCCCTATATTTCTTGGCATCTCTCTGATTGCATTATTTGAGATATCAAGTCCTTTAAGTTGAGTCATATTAGACAGCTCTTCCGGAAGTCTTGTTAACTGTAACAAAGATTAAACAATTATATTTTTAATAAATATTTCTATGACTAAAACTTCTTCTAAAATAAAATGGAAGGAGAGTTTTTTGTCCTAAAAAGGATATATTTTCATTATGTCACAAAGTCTTTGTGATTCCCTTCCTTAATAAAACCCACAACAAATTGTGTAGCATGCAGGTATTTCTCCAGTCTGACCAGTGCTACCAATTCAACTCTGTGGCTTGCTAACCACTTTCCTCACTCTCCCAACACTCAGTGTTCGTTGCCACCTTATCCCTTTCTTCCGTCCCTAAAGCTTACCCTGCTTTGATTTCTTCTCCGCCCTGAAGTCTTTCTAAACTATTCTCTTCCATATTTGATGTCTTTACTCCTACTCTCATTAACATTACTTTTTATTAGTCCCTTGTGTGTTCTTCTTGGATTTTTAAATGACATGATATATGTTTTATACTTTTTATATACATGCTCCCAATCATGATGCATTTTGAGTAAGTGCTCAGTAAATTTCTTTATAATGGACACACACAGTTTGGCAATATAGCCTCAAATGAAAATTCCTAGTACGAAAAGTATTGCAAAGTAACAGGAATTAAGATACTCTGCTAAGGCAAAGAAAAAATATGCATCGTCAGAAAAACTAAGGCCATCACAAGTGGCTTTTGGAATAAAGGAAGTTCTATGAGTGAACAAAAGAGTTTTGAATATATGGGCCCCTCAGAAATAACCAAACAACAAGGTGAATACTGGATATTGTGCTCAGTGTTCTTCTATATATAAAAGAAGCATAATAGACAATCCCTAACTTCAAGGAGATTAAAATTTAGTTCAAGGAACAAAATACACACATATGTAACAATCAGAAATCAGCATTAATAAGTAATTCAGTGCTAAAATAAAGTTTACAATAATATAGAGAGAGAGAAGTTTAGGGAATGTGTATCAGTACAAATGAGAGAACTAAAAGAAAACTTCATGTAGCAGGTGGGACTCAAACGGCCTTTTAAGAAAGAATAGGATTGTATAGAAGTTACAGGACACTTCAGGCAAGACAAGTATCATGCATAAAAATGGCCAGTGAGAAGCTGAGCAGTAAAGAGAGGTGATAGGAAGCAGAGGGAGATATATTTAGAGAGGGAACATGGAACCAGCCTCCGGCAAGCCTTGAAACCCGGGCCTACGGGGTAGGAGTCAGATCAAGACAGATAGCTAGTTCTATAATTTGGCATTCCTTCAAACAAATATTCTTGAATTACTTGCTCAACATTTATTAGAGGAAGTGCCTGAGGACTGTGTGATGATAGAGCTACCATGGAAGGGAGACTCCTCTTGGGCATCCTTCACTCAGCAAAATAAAAGCCCTGTGATTAACCTGACTCATCTTCTTCAGATGACTGTTTAGTGAATATATGCTGTTATATAAATTAATCTTTTGAGCATATTACCTCCACCCCAAGAGGGTTATCAAAGTAATCTTTCCAGTGATAGAGAATATTCCTTTTGAGAGGATTTCTGATAAATCATTTTTCTCATCTGGTGACCTTCAAAATGATGTTTTAATGACATGGAATGGTGTCTTTGGCAACGACCCACCCATCCAAGGAATCTGGATTCCTTAGAATGATCCTGTGAAATGAAGTCTGATAGTTTTGACAGGTCCTAAGAAAAGGAAGGAAACTGAATCAAAGAGAACAGGAAGAGGTTCCTGGAGTAGTCTAGGCATGAAGTAAATGATGAGACAATGGAATGATGAGACAGTGACATTGGAAAATGAGAGAGATGATCCAAGAGCTTTTTCAGAGGAACAATGAAATCGTTTTGGTGTAGGATTCGGTATAACGTGATGGTTCCATGATTTCTAGATTGGCAGGTCTGAAGAAAGTGGCATCACAAACAAAAATAGAGAAGTTTTATTTTGAAGTTATATTGACTTTGAGACAATAGAAGAATAGAAGAACAGGGACTTTCCAGGGAATTTGTGGGACTACAGCACTGGGAGAGATTAGCTCCAGTTATGTAGATTTGAGAGTCATGTGCATGCCAAAGTCTAGGAAGGAGTTAATAGAAAAGAGAAAATTAAAGATACAACCTTGCAGACTTCCACAGTAAGATATAGGAGGAGAAAGTGAGAGGATTATGAATCAGCCAAGGAATTCGTTGATGATTATAATGCAGAACTAAAACATGTCTTTTAGTACAAGAGCAACGTTTAAAACACAACATGTATCATTATTCATTCCATCTACTTAAACAAGTATTTTCTGGAGTAGCCTCTCTGGAATATGTATTATATAGCAGGTATTAGATTTAAAAAGGTCAACTTTTTAACTTTCAACTTTGGGAAACGTGGGTTAAATAGAGACAAAATGGTTTCTTTAGTGCAGGACCCTTCAGAGCTTTTAATATACTGAATCCATTGTGATTCTCTAAGAGAGGAACCCAGTGCCTCTCAAAGCTCATGGGACTAGTGTTTTAGGAACAGACTCTGGGAAATCTTGCTCTACATAATAGTCCAGTCTCTATCAAGGTACTTTAATTTGACTGTGATGGTCAAGTTAAAAATTGCTAGATAATAGCTGTGTCCTTTTCACTTGTTTACTGAGATCTTAATATATAAATCAGTAATGCTTTTTTAAAAAAATATTTCCATAAAATTCAGTCAGCATTGAGTAAAATGAAATGCTATAAGAACATTTATACCCATTGATCTAGCAATTCTTTAGGGAGAATTCCCTAGGGAAATAGTAAAATATGAAAAAGGCTATATTTATGAAGAAATTCATCACAGCATTATTTATGATGATGAACAATTACAGCATCACTAAATGCTTAACAACAGAGGTTTAGTTACATAAATCACGTATTGGTTATAACAATTATTGGGACGATTATGTTATGTCATGGGTAAATTCTTACATGTTAAGTGAAAATAAAAGACTTTAAAACTGAGTGTACAGTATTTTTATAATTGCTTATAAAATCATATACATAAGAAAAAGCAAGAGTGAAAGTAAGTTGTATCAACATATGACGAGTAGTTATATTATGATGGTATGCTTGTGGAATTTTTTTACTTCTTTTTCTCAATTTCCCAAATTTTCAATAATGTGTTTATATTACACCCATAACTTTAAAACTCCTTTCACAGTTAAACTGAAATAAAAATAAATCTATAAAATTGTCAGCTTTAATTACTTGGGATTTCATTTTAATGAAATATTTTCCTATAAAACTCTTGTGTTGAAAAGTTTATTTGTAAGCCGTATTTGAGGTTTAAAAAAAAAAGCCTATCCTTTACAAAATAATGTATTCCAGCTAAATTAAACACACACACACACACACACACACACACACACACACACACACACACACACACACGGACACTACAGCTTAGATTCTGATCCCCTTCAGTCATGCCTTCCCCACAAAGTCCTAAATATCCGTCTCTTACCTTTCTCCCATTTATCTGGCTTATATTCAGCTCTTCCAGTGATTGAAGTTGGCAAAGTTCAATAGGAAAATATATAAATTGATTGCTTGAGATGTTTAATTTCTGGATTCCTTTTAAGTTACAGATCTCTGAAGGAATAGTCTGTATTTGGTTTTCTGAAAAATCAAGTACTTGCAAATTTTCTAAAGTACACACTTCTATAGGGAAAGTTTCCAACTTATTACAGCATAAAATAAGAACACGGAGCGATACCATATTGGAAATACATGGTTGAATTTTCCTTATTTTGTTTTTACCAAGATCAAGGTATTCAAGATTAATAAGAGAACATAAGTGCTCAGAAAATATTAGGAGTTTGTTTTCATTCAATTCTAAATGAAGCAGTTGTTTACTGAAAGATATATCTACAGGTATTTCTGAAATATAATTTCCATTAAAACCCAAATAATAAAGAGAATCTAAAGCACACAAACCTAGTGGAAAATACATTATTCTATTATAACTCAATTCAACTTTAGTTATTTTTCTGCAGTTTTTTATTTCAATAGGAAAGTCTGCGATTAAATTTCCTGAAAATTCTAGGCTGAACATATTATTAAGATGTGAAATATATTCAGGTATTTTCACTATATTATTTCTGTTTATATGGAGTTTTCTTAAATTTTTAAGCTTATGGATGTTCTTAGGAAGTTCTGTTAACTTATTATCACTAAGACTAAGGCATTCCAACATTACACAGTGGGAAATTTTCTCTGGTATGTCTTTCAATAAATTCTTATCAAGTATTAGAATCCTAAGTTCCCTAAAATTCTCAATTTTGTGTGAAATAACTTCCAATTTATTGTCTGTCAATTGGAGTTCTTTCATTTTGAGCAACTGAAAAATTTCCACGGCCAAAAAGGTAAGTTTATTGTGATCAAGTAAAAGTATTTCTAAATTTTTAAGTTCCTTAATTTCTTTTGGCAAACTGTTTATCAGGTTTCCAGAAAGGTTTAGTAAAATTAACTTTGGAAGGAAGCACAGAGCTTTAGGAAATACTGTTAACTGATTATATTCCAGATTGAGAGCCCTCAAGTTTTTCAAACTAGACAGAGTATCTGGTATATGTCTTAACTTATTTTTAGCCAAATTTAAAATTTCTAAGTTTCCAAGACTTTCCAAGCCAGAAGGAAAATCCTCAATGCAGTTGTTATTTAAAAACAGTTGCCTGATAGTCCCAAGATGTGATATTTCTTGAGGGATATGTGATATTTGGTTGTGACTGACATTTAATAGCTTTAAATTATGAAGTAACTGAATTTCAGATGGAAGTGATGATAACCCATTTTCTTGCATGGATAGAATTTCAAGTCCTAGCAGATCACTGGAGTCTGCCCCTTTAAAACTTTTGATTTCATTCTCATCTAAATAGAGATATTTTACATATTTGATTTTTAAAATGTCCTTAGGGAATTCTTGTAAACCCTTGGCTTTGAGGTTAACTGTAAAGTTATCTGATCCTAAGCCAAGTCCTTTCTGATTTTCTTCAGAGAGTTGTGGACTAATTTTTTCTAATGTTTCATGAGTTAGGGAGTCAACAAAAGCCTGATATTCAGCACTCATCTTAGTTACTGATAATGATGAACTTTGTGAAATTTCACTTTTTGACTGCAAGCTGTCATATGTAGCGATTGTTTCAGAAAATTGAAGAGTCTTCCTTTGTTCTTCATTTCTCTTAGATTTACTTCCAGAGGAGGATGTTGATGTATCATCACATATACCTAATGTATTTTTTCTAGGACGCGCTTTACAAATTTGGTTGGAAGTGGTCCCATCAGAAGCTTCCTTTAGAGAGTTTGATGTTTCTTTAATAACTCCAGATTCCTCCACTAACCGTGATCTAGATTCTTTCCTAAATTGACTAGTGAGATCCTCTAGCTCTTCTGAAGTACCCTTCTTTTCAGACATCTTATTTGCTGATATGTTTTATACCAATACAAGATTGCAATTCAATTATAATTTTCATGTTTAATTGTTTCCTTTGAACCTACAAAACAAATGATATGAAGAGATATAATAAATATGTTAAAATTACAAATGAATTTTAATACAATTTTATTCTATAATAAGTAATTTACTAATTATTAAAATACATGTATAACTAATTAACTTATATATAATTGCTGACTAAAGATAGTTTATTGATTGCATGCACTTATCACGGTACTCTTGATACCACATTAAAATTATAGAAAGGAATAAAAAAGATCAAAGAAAATGAGAAAGGATACATAAGGGAATGAGAGTACCATTCTCATTGTGGATATTGTAGGTTTACTTATGGTATTGAAGCATCTTGTCCCAACAAATTCAGTGCGTTATGACAGTTCTCCAATAGGTGGAAGTAAAATGCCTTAAAGAAAGGGATGCTTTCTATAAAAAGTAGAAGTAAAACAACCTTTTCAAGGACTAACGCCTGACTTTAAGTCTTTTGTTTGACTCTTGAGGAACCTGCACAGCTAGGCAGCACCCTTCTTCAGAGGTCTGGATCCCATCTCTGTAGGTCCCTCCTCCAAGTTTGTGGTTTTTAATAACCCAACCTCTTCCCTTCGTTCCGTCATCCCTAGGGTGGTAGCTACTTCCTGTATTTATTATCTCTATGTTACTGCAGTTCCCCCTCTACCTTTTCAGTTCTCCAATACTTGTCTACTCAACTCCCTATATTTACTGCTCCTTCTTCTTTTTATTATTATTATTTATTGAAATACAGTTGATTTACAATATTGTGTTAGTTTCAGGTTACAGCAAAGTGATTCAGTTATATTTTTCAGATTATTTTCCATTATAGGTTATTACAAGATATTGAATATAGTTCCCTGTGTGATACAGTAAATCCATGTTGCTTATCTGTTTTATGTATAGTACTTTGTATCTGTTAATCCCAAACTCCTAATTTATCCCTCTCCCCCACCTTTCCCCTTTGGTAACCATAAGTTTGTTTTTGATGTCTGTGAGTCTATTTCTGTTTTGTATACATATTCATTTGTATTATTTTTTCAGATTCCACATATAAGTGATACCATATAATATTTATCTTTATCTGACTTGCTTCATTAAGCATAATATTTTCTAGGTCCAACGATGTTGCTGCAAATGGCAATATTTCATTCATTTTTATGGCTGAGTGATACTCCATTGTGTATATATATCACATCTTCTTACGCCAGTCATCTGTTGATGGGCATTTGGGATGTTTCCATATCTTGGCTATTGTAAATAGTGCTGCTGTGAACACTGGGGTGTGTGTATCTTTTTGAATTAGAGTTTTTGTCTTTTCCAGGTATATACCCAGGAGTGGAATTGCTGGATCATATGGTAGCTCTATTTTCAGTTTTTTAAGGCACCTCTATACTGTTTTCCATAGTGGCTGCACCAATTTACATTCCCACCAACAATGTAGAGGGGTTCCCTTTTCTCCATATCCTCTCCAGCATTTATTATTTGTAGACTTTTTGATGATAGCCATTCTGACTGGTATGAGGTGTTTTGGTTTTGTCATGGTTTTGACTTGCATTTCTCTAATAATTAGAGCATCTTTCCATGCACCTGTATGTCTTCTATGGATAAATGTCTATTTAGGTCTTCTGCTGAATTTTTGATTGGGTTGTTTGTTTTTATTTATTTTTTCAATGTTGAGTTATATGAACTGTTTGTATATTTTGGATATTAACCCCTTGTCCATTACATCATTCTCAAATATTTTCTCCCATTCTGTAGGTTGTCTTTTCATTTTGCTGATGGTTTCCTATGCTTTGCAAAAGTGTTTTAGTTTGGTTAGGTCCCATTTGTTTATTTTTGCTTTTATTTCTTTTGCCTTGGGAGATTGATCTAAGAAAATATTGCTACAATTTATGTCAGGATGTCTTGCCTATGTTCTCTTCTAGGAGTTTTAGGGTGTCATGTCTTATATTTAGGTCTTTAAACCATTTTGAGTTTATTTTTGTATATGGTATGAGGGAGTGTTCTAATTTCATTGATTTACATGTAGCTGTCCAGCTTTCCCAACACCACTTGTTAAAGAGTCTTTTCTCCTTGGTATATTCTTATCTCCTTTGTAGTAGATTAATGGACTATAGGTGTGTGGGTTTCTTTTTGGGCTCTCAATTCTGTTCCATTGATCCATATGTCTGTTTTTGTGCCACTACCATGCTGTTTTGATTACTGTATCTTTGTAGTATAGTCTGAAGTCTGGAAGGGTTATGCCTCCAGCTTTGTTCTTTTTCCTCAGGATTGCTCTGGCAATTCTAGGTCTTTTGTAGTTGCATATAAAATTTTGGATTATTTGTTCTAGTTCTTTGAAAAATGTCATGCGTATTTTGATAAGGATCACATTGAATCTAGATTGCTTTGGGTATTATGGCCATATTAACAATATTAATTTTTCCAATCCAACAGCATGGGATATCCTTCCATTTCTTTGACTTATCTTCAGTTTCTTTTATCAATGTCTTATAGTTTTCAGTGTATAGGTCTTTAACCTCCTTGGTTAAGTTTATTCCTAGGTAATTTTTTTAATCGATTTTAAACAGGATTGTTTTTTTACTTTCTCTTTCTGGTATTTCATTGTTAGTGTAAAGAAATGCAACGGATTTATGTATATTAATCTTGTATCCTGCTCCCTTGCTGAATTCATGGATTAGTTCTAATAGTTTTTGTTTGGAGATTTTAGGGTTCTCTATATAGAATATCATGTCATCTGCAAATAGTGACAGTTTTACCTCTTCCTTTCCAGTTCATATACCTTTTATTTCTTTTTCGTACCTAATTCCTGGGGCTAGTTCTTCCAATACTATGTTAAATAGAAGTGGTGATATTGGGGGTCCTTATCTAGTTTCTGAATTTAGTGTGAAGGCTTTCAGCTTTTCATTGCTGAATATAATGTTGACTGTAGGTTTGTCATATATTGTTTTTATTATGTTGAGATATGTTCCCTCTATACCCACTTCGGTAAGAGTTTTTAATCATGAATGGATACTGAATTTTGTCAAATGCTTTTTCTGCATCTATTGAGATGATCGTGTGGTTTTTGTTTTTTCTTTTGTTGATGTGGTGTAGCACATTGATTGATTTACATATGTTGAACCATCCTTGCGACCCTGGTATGAATCCAACTTGATCATGGTGTATGATCCTTTTTATGTATTGTTGGATTTAGTTTGCCAATATTTTGTTGATGATTTTTGCATCTATACTCATCAAATATATTGACCTGTAATTTTCTTTTTTTGTAGTGTCTTTGTCTAGTTTTGTTATAGGGGTGATAGTGACTTCGTGGAATGAATTTGGGAATGTTCCCTCCTCTTCAATTTTTTGGAATAGTTTGAGAAGGATCGGTATAAGTTCTTCTTTGTATGTGTGGTAGAATTCCCCAGTGAAGCTGTCCAGTCCTGGACTTTTGTTTGCAGGGAATTTCATTAAAGATTCTGTTTCACTTCTAGTGATTGCTCTGTTCAAATTATCTGTTTCTTCTTGACCCAGTTTTGGCAAGCTGTATGTTTCTAGAAACTTGTCCATTTCTTCTAGGTTGTCCTAGCATATAACTGTTCATAGTATTATGATTTTTTTTTGTATTTCTGTAGTTTCAGTTGTTATTTCTTCTCTTTCATTTCTTATTTTGTTAATTTGGGTCCTCTCTCTTTTCTTCTTGGTAAGCCTGGCTTGAGGTTTGTCAATTTTGTTTATCTTTTCAAAAAAACAGGTCTTGGTTTTATTGATCTTTTCTGTTGTTTCTTTTAATCTCTATTGTATTTATTTCCTCTGTGATCTTTATTATTCCCTTTCTCCTTCTGAATTTGGGTTTTGTTTTTTCTTCTTTTTCTAATTCTTTTAGGTGATAGGTTAAGTGTTTATCTGAGATTTTTCTTATTTCTTGAGGAAGGTTTGTATCACTATGAACTCCCCTCTTAGAACTGCTTTTGCTGCATCTCAGAGATTTTGTAAGGTTGTATTTTCATTTTCGTTTGTCTTGAGGTATTTTCCAATTTATTCTTTGATTTCATCGTTGACTCAGTTTTTTTTAGTAGCATGTTGTTTAGTTTCCACGTGTTCCTTCTTTTCTCGTTTTTCTTTCTGTGGTTGATTTCTAGTTTCATACGGTTGTGGTCAGAAAAGATGCTTGAAATAATTTCTATCCTCTTAAATTTGTTGAGGCTTGTTTTGTGACTTAGCAGGTGGTCCATTCTAGAGAAGGTTCCATGTGCACTTGAAAAGAATGGTATTCTGGCAACTAAGACCCGATGCAGGCAAAAAAATAATAAATAAAATAAATAAATATAAAAAAAGAAAAAAGAAAAGAATGGTATTCTGTTTTTTGTTTGTTTGTTTGTTTTGTATGTAGTGTCCTGTAGATAGCAATTAAGTCCACCTGGTCTATTGTGTCATTTAGGACCTCTGTTGCCTCATTGATTTTTTTTTCTGGATGATCTGTCCATTAATGTCAGTGAGGTGTTAAAGTTTTCTACTATTAATGTAGTGCTGTCAGTTTCTCCCTTTATGTCTGATAGTATTTGTTTTAGATATTTAGGTGCTCCTATATTGGGTGCATATATGTAAATGAATGTAATATACTCTTGTTGTATTGATCCCTTTATCTTTATATAATGACCTTATTTGTCTTTATGGCCTTTGGTTTAAAGTCTATTTTGTCTAATTTGAGTATTGCTACCTCTGCTTTCTTGTCATTTCCATTTGCATGAAATATATTTTTCCATCCCCTCACCTTCATTCTGTGTGTGTCTTTTGCCCTGAAGTGAGTCTCTTGTTGGCAGCATATTGTAGATTCTTGGTTTTCTTAATCCAGTCTGCTACTGTATGTCATTTGATTGGATCATTTAGTTCATTGACACTTAAAGTAACTATTGATAGGTATGTACTTATTGCCATTTTAAACCTTGTTTTCCAGTTGTTTTTGTAGTTCTTCTCTGTTCATTTCCTCTTTTTGTTTTTCCTTTTGTGGTTTGATGATTTTCTTTTTCAGTATGCTTGAATTCCTTTCTTTTTGCTTTTTGTGAACCTGTTGTATGTTTTTGATTTGTGGTTACTCTAGTTTTCAAGTATGTTGACCCATGACTATATCTACTTGCTTTAAACTGATAGTCATACAAGTTCAAACACATTCTAAAAGATCTACATTTTTATACTCCTCTCCCCAACATTTTGCAATTTTGATGTCCTGTTTCACATCTTCATGCTTATCCTTTTGCTGTTAATTGTAATAGTTATCATCGCTTTTGCAAAATTTTTGATTGTTTTTTTGAACTATGTACTGGCTTATTTAAGTGATCTTCAATTCTTTTATATATTGGCCTTTCCTATATGGTTTTCCATTTCCTATAGATTCTTGCTTCTTTTCTATTTAGAGAAGATCCTTCAATATTTCTTTTAGGGTAGGTTTAGTATTGCTGAATTCTTTTAGTTTTAGCTTATGTGAGAAATTTTTTATCTTGTCTTCTATGCTAAATGATATTCTTGCTGGATAGAGTATTCTAGTTTTCAGGTTTTCCCTTTCAGGACTTTGAATATATCATGCCACTCCCTTCTGGCCTGCAAAGTTTCTGAAGAGAAATCAGTTGACAGCCTTATGGGGATTCCCTTGTAACTTACTCTTTGTTTTCTTTTGCTGCCTTTAGAATCCTCTCTTTAACTTTTGCCATTTTAATTATGATGTGTCTTGCTGTAGATCTGTTTGGGTTCTTCTTGTTTGGGATCCTCTGTGTTTCCTGTACTTGAATATCTGTTTCCTTCCTTAGGTTTGGGAATTTTTCAGCCATAATTTCTCCAAATACATTTTCGATCCCCCTTTTTGTCTCTTTTCCTTCTGGAACCCCTATTATGCGTAGGTGGGCATGCTTTATTTTATCCCATAGATTTCATATGTTGCTATCATTTTTTTTCATTTGTCTTTCTGTCTGCTGTTCTGACTGTGTGATTTCCATTATTCTCTCTTCCAGATCACTTATTTGTTCTTTCATTTCATTTAGTGCTATTCATTGCTTCTAGGTTAGTTTTTATCTCGGCAATTGAATTGTCTAATTTTGATTGATTCATCTTTCTAGTTTCTAGTTCCTTGTTACAGTGATCTGCATTTTTATCGATAATCTTTCTTAATTACTTTAGCATTTTTATTATCTCCTTTTTGAACTCAGGGTCTGGTAGACTAGTGAGGTCTGTTCCACTGTTTTCTTATTTCAGGGGACTTCTCTTGTTCTTTTGATTAAAAGTAGTTCCTCTGCTTTTTCATTTTACTTAACTTTCTATGTCTCTATGAATTTAGGAGAAACAGTTATCTACCGTGGTCTTGAAGGGGTGTTTTTATGTGGGATCATCCCTGTGAAGACTGTGTGTTTCCAATATTTTTGGTGCAAGGATTGGTTTTGGTATACGTAACAGCCACGTCTTTCTTCAGAGTATGCTGGCTGTTATCCCCTTGATAAGGGGTTATGATTGATGTTGTGGTTGTACAGTCTAGAGGCTGTATTGGATGTGAAGTGGGGCTTCCTCTTTGCTCTGTGGTTGTCACTGCCCTACTGGGGGTGGGATCTGCTCCCCAGTTTTTGGAGTAGAAGCCCTGAGGGTTGGGTTTGATCAGGCTCCATTGCCCTTGGGTGCATGCCTTGCACCAAAGGAGATGATTGCTGAAGCAAGTGAGGCCCATGCTGTCACAGCAGACCTGTGTGCTGCCTGTGTAGGCATCTGCATTTCCACTCAGAAGCAGCCCAAGATCGCATCCCTTTCTCTGTTGTGTTCATCCCAAATCTAGTGCAAGGCTGTGATGTGAAATAGCCTGGGCCTGGGGTCAGGGTGTTGTGGCTGCAGGAATTGAGGTGGCTGTGCTGCCTCCTGGGATCTGGACTGCCTCTGTGGCAGTCTTCTCCCAGGACCTGTCTGCCCAAGATTAAGTGCTTAGCTGCTGCATGTTCTTGGCACCACCTGGTGTACAAGCTGACAATGTCTTCCCAGTTTGACCCACAGCCCTCAAGTGTGTGCTGACAATGGTCTCTGCAGTTCTGCCCAGATCACATTTCAGGTGCCTCGGTCTGTCTCTGTGTAGCTAGACTGAATCTTTGCCCTGATCTCGCACCAGCCTGTGGTGTGGAGTGAATGGGGCCAGGGTGTTCACCTCTTTGGATTGGGAAATGCAGCAAGTTGGTAGCCACCAGAGCAAGTTTCTCTCCTCCCTGATTGTTAGCACACCAGCCTGCGGGCACTCCTCATGAGTAGAGTCTAGGCTTCTCCAGCCCTTCTGTCTGTCTCAGCAGATTTCCCAGCAGGCAAGAGGGCTCCCCAGGGCGAGAGTCTACTCATGTGGACCTTTTCTTCCTTACAGATCTGTCCCAGGGGCACCAGTCTCCACTGGATGCCCATTCTTTTTTTGGGCCTACCCAGTTATGTGGAGATCTTTATTGCAGCTCTGATTGTATAGGAGATCTTCTGCCAGTTTTCAGTTGGTTTCCTGTGAGAATTGGTCCATATGTAGGTGTATTTTTGATGTGTTTGTGGGGAAGGTGAGCTTCATGTCCTCCTACTCTGCCACCTTAGTCTCCCTCCTAAATACTTTCTATTAAACTGGTATGGTTTCAATATTTCATAAACTCTCCAAGAGAACAGAAAAAGAGGGAACAGTTTTCAACATGTTTTATGAGACTAACCTTGATATCAATACCTAAGGAAGACAATATGAATAAGAAAATTACAGGTCAATTTTACTCAAGGCAAAAATGCAAAAATTCTACACATTATAAAACTGTTCTATATATTTTAAAAACTAGCATATATAAGAAGATGAATATTTTGTGATTAATTTGCCTTTGTCCCAGAAATACCAGGTTTGATTTTAACATGAGAAAATTTATTTTACCACATTAAGATATTAAAAGATAAAAACCATATTATCATTTCAATAGATGCCAAAGCACTTGATAAATTGCAACATTTTTCATAACTTTAAAGAAAACTTTTAGCAAACTAGGAATACATGAGAATTTCCTTAATCTGCTAAACAGTGTCAATAAAAAATCTACAATAAATGTCGTACCTAGTGCTGAAACAGTAAAAACTTCCCTTTGATGTTGGAAGCAAGAAAATGTTGCCCTCTATCATCACTTCTATTCAACCTTGTACTGGAGATCTTAGCCAGTGTCATGAGGCAAAGAAAAAATGTATAGTGATTATAAAAGAAGAAATAAAAGTCATTAGTTACATATAATTATATATGTAGAAAATCCAAGATCATCTACAGATAAATTATTAGAATTGATAAGAACATAAAGTAATGTTGATGAATACAAGCTCAACATACAAAAATCAATTTCGTTTCTTATACCAACAAAAAGGAGTTAGAAATGAAAGTTTAAAGAGGTATCATTTATGATCCAGAAATATCAAGTACATAGGAATAAATCTAACAAAAAATGTGTAAGACTTCTACATAAAAAATACTACTTAATGTAACTACAAAATGTGATGAGATAAATTGGACAAAACCTAAATAAATGGAGTGTTTTTTTTCAAATTGATCTATAAATTGAATAAAATTCTAATCAAAATCCTAACTTTCTTTTTGTGGAACTTGACAAGCTGATTCTTAAAAGTTCTTGGACAGAGGGCCAAGAATAGTCATGATACTCTTAAAGAAGGAAATGCAGGTGGGAGAAATTGCGTGCTGGATATCAAGCCTTATTATGAAGCTACAGTAATTAAGGTGGTATGGTATTGGTACAAGATATACAAGTAGGGACTTCCCTGGTGGCTCAGTGGTTAAGAATCCGCATGCCAATGCAGGGGACACGAGTTCAATCCCTGGTCTGGGAAGATCCCACATGCCATGGAACAACCAAGCCCGGGCGCTGCAACTACTGAGCCTGCACTCTAGAGCCTGCGAGCCATAGCTACTGAGCCCATGTGCAACAACTACTGAAGCCTGCGCACCTAGAGCCCATGCTCCGCAATAAGAGAAGCCACTACAATGAGAAGCCCGTGCACTGCAACTAGAGAAGCCCGGTGTGCAGCAAGAAGACCCAACACAGCCAAAAAAAAAAGATAGACTATACAAGTAGATCAGTAGAATATATACAAGTCCCAGAAACAGACATTTGATTATGGCATATGGATACTTGATTTATGAAAAAGATGGGACTTTAGAGCATTGGGAAAAAATGGTCTTTTCAATAATGATGCTAGAGCAACTGGAAAATTAGTGAACTAGAAAATATGAAAGATATATCCAGAATGTAGTAAAGAGAGATAAGGAGATGGAAAGTATAAAGCAGCACGTGGAAAATATAATGTAATGGACCAACATGTCTAATTAGAGTTTCAAAAGGAGAAAGTAGAGACAATGAACCAAAAGCAATATTTTAAAAAATAATGGCTATGAATGTTCCAGGACTGATGAAAAATATGAATCCACAGATCCATGATGGTACAACATATCCAAAGCAGAATAAATAAAAAGTTTTACCCTGAAACTATAGAACATTATAAACAATGAAAATATCATGAGAGCAGTCAGAGAGTAGGGAGGGAACACTTACAAAGGAATGACAAGATGAGAACAGACTTCCTAGCAACTATGGTGAAAGTCATGATCAACGTAGAACTGGGTATCCAGTCTAAATATGTTGATAATCAAAATAAATGTGAATGGAATAAATAACCAATTTGTAAAAAAACAAAACAAGAAAGAAAACCTAAGTGCTATTTATGAAAGATAACTCTAAAGCATCAAACCACAAAAAGGTTGACATTAAAAGAATGGGAGCCATGCATATATGGACCTTCATCTATGACAAAGATGGCATTAAGAACAATGGGGAAAGAATAGCTTTTGATTCTGGGTCAAATGGGAATCCATATAGAAAGAAAAAGATTTTTGACCCTTATCTTGCCATCCACAAAAATCAATTTTAGGTGGACTATAGATTTAAATGTGAAAAGTAAAACAATAAGACTTCAGGTAGATGATATTAAGAGGATGTCTTCATGACATTAGGATAGAGAATGAATTCTTAAGTGAACACAAAAAGCATTGTTTGTAATAGTAATGGATTGGCTATAACATATGTCCAGAATAGGAGGCATATTAAATAAATTATATTATTTCCATGTGTAGATCTAACTTTAGCAGAACTGTAACCACACCAGACTGGACTGGGATTTAATGAATACACTTTTGGATTTTGCTTTAACTGAGTGTTAAAGGTTATTAAAAAAATCTGTGTCCAAATGATCTCCACTCAAAATTTCTCAAAATGTATGGCTTATGGCTTTAACTGTAATTTCAACTATGGCTGAGTCAGAGTATTTGGGTCTAGAATTCTCTATTTCCACAATGTGTTTCGTCATATTTTAATTTTGTAGTTTTTGCTTTTTGTGCCTCATTTAAGAAATTCTTCTATATTTACTTCTGTATCAGTCGGGGTCCCACAGGAAAGACATGATCCATTCAAATTGAGTAATTTGAGGAAAATTTAACAGAGAGCTTATTTTCAAAGGTGTGGGTAGAGTGTAGGGAAACCACAAAGGATAGCGTTGTACTGTAGGAGACAGAAAGCTATAGATAGATAGATGGTAGGTAGGTAGGTAGATAGGTAGGTAGATGGATGGATGGATAGATAGATAGATAGAAAGATAGAACCCAGATAGTGCACTGTGGAAAAAGGCCACCTGACTGGAGCTGGGCCTTTGGATGGAGGAACCAGTCAGTCTGCAGCAATGTGCTGCAGCAAGAGAGCCAAGGGAATAAATCCTCAATCTCACTCTCCTCCATTCCTCTTATCTTCTGCTGCTGTTCCCCATTGGCTGAACCCAAATGGAAGCCAAAGAGCATGAGACACACTTGATGCAGTCCATATGGTTCAGCCCCCGGGGCAGAAAGCAGAATCAGAAATTACAAAATGGCCACAAATGTTGCCTATCTCTGTATTTCCTGCAAGAGTTAGAATCAATATTTCCCCACCTCTTGAATCTCAGCTTGGCCATGTGACTTATTTTGGCCAATGGAGCATTAGCAAATATGATGCAAGCAGAGTTTTGAAAGACATTGGGGCTTATAGAACTGTCCTTTCAACAGTTATTGAGACCCCTACCTATGTGAAGTAGTCTGGGCTAGACTACTGGGTGATGAAGGACATTTAACTTGTCACCCCAGCCTTTAGCCAGCCAACACTCAGAAGCAGAGTGACCCAGCTGACTGGCAGCTGACCACAGATGCGTGGGTGAGCCCAGCCACAGTCATCAGAAGACCTGTCCAGCTGAGCCAACCCCAAGTGGCTAACTCAGAATTGTGAGCTTAATAAAGTGTTATTCAAGGAATTCCCTGGCGGTCCAGTGGTTAGGACTCCACACTCTCATTGCTAAGGGCCCGGGTTCAATCCCCGGTCAGGGAACTAAGATCCCACAAGCTTCGTGGCATGGTCAAAAATAAATAAATAGAAGTGGTATGCAGCAAAGACTGATACAACGTGCAGATAAAAGATACCCAGCATCTAAAACATTTTATGCTTTGCCTTTTACAGTTGGTTCTTTAATCTGTATGGAAATAATTTTGTGTATGCTTTGAGGTAAGTATCTTATTTAATTTTTTTCTCATATGTCTAGTCAATTATTTCCAAAACTTCATTGAATAATAAGTCCTTTCTTCACTGATTTCTAATGTCGCCTCAATCATACTTCATATATGTGTGGAAGCTGTTTCTGGACTTTCAATTCTATTCCTTTTATCTACTTGTGTAAGTTTGCATCAATACTACATGTTTTTTTATGATTATAACTTTATAATAAAACTTGATATCTGGTAGAGAAAGTGCTCTCACCTTATCACTGTTTTTCTTCAAAACTATAGTGGTTATTTTCAATCGTTTACATTGCCAGATCAATTTCAGGATAAGCGTGTCAAGTTCCACATAATATCTTGCTTGTATTTCAATAAGAATTGAATTTGTAAATTAATTTGGGAAAGAAGTGATGTATTTATGACGTTCAATCTTCCTATTTAATAATGTGATATAGCTCTGTTACTGTTGGGAATGATATCTGTTTCCTATGTCTTTTTTTTTAGTTTTTAAAATATTGGTATACAGGAACACTACTAATTTTTGTATGTTGATTTTGTATCCAGCAATCTGACTGGGCTCTCTTATTAGTTCTAATAAATTTACACATTCTCCTGGATTTTCTACAGGGACAATATCATGAATATTGGTGGTTTTTTCTTTCTTCTTATCCAGTCTCTGACTCTTGTTTATTCTTATGGTCTTACTACATTTGTTAAGCCCTTCAACACAATGTGGAATAGGAGGAATGATAGCCGCTGTCTTATTTCTTTAATCTGCTAATGTGGTGTATTACATTAATAGATTTTCTTTATTGAACATGTGGCATTTCTTGGATAAATCAAACTTGGTCATAATATATTACTTTTTAATTTACTTCTGAATTAAATGTAACATTTACTCATAATTTTTAATGGCTATGTTATTAGTAATTTTGCTAATAATTTCCCTTTTCTGTACCGTTCTTGTCCAGTTTTACTGTCAAGGTTATATTATGCTCGTAAAATGAGCTGGGTAACAACCTAATTACCTACTTCTTGAAGCATTTTATATATTATAGGAATAATCTCTTCCCTGAAGGTTCTGTAAAATTTGCTTTTTGATCTCTTATTAATTTTATTTAATGGTTACTGGTTTGTCCAGATTTTCTTTTTCTTCCTGAGACATGTGGGGAAGTAACTGCTTTCTCCTGACTTCAAGTTTTCATGTGGAGGAAACTCTACTCATGCAATGCCCTTGGTCTTGAGCCTCATCTCCACTATATCTCCTCTTCAGAGAAGAGGAGACTTGGATGACGGATGAACTCAGGCCCTTTTGGGCTCCCTCCTTCCAGTCTTTCTGTCTGCAAGATTTGTGTTCTAGCCGGTTGTCTTCCATAGAATAAAAGGGCTGCATACCTGCTGGGGCAGCCAAGGCTGTCCATCTGTGTGATGACAAAGTAATTATGTCGAATTCAGTGGCAAATTATTACAATTTCACTTAGCTGTAGACCAAAGCCACTCTCTCTAAACTGCTTTATCAGTCATAAATGTGATGTTTTGACTTCTTTCTAGCTGGTTATATTTAATGATAAGAAACTTGGGAGGGGAAGAAAGGGTGTTATTCTTTGTCCACAATTTGCAACATCTGGTGCATTGGCTGAACACTTTGAAAAATAAATACAACTAGAGAAATTAAGGCTCTGGGGTGGTGAGGGTTCATGGTTTACAGCCTTGGAGTTTTGACCTTGGTATTTTGTAGCAGCCCAGATCGTGCAGTTGGCTTTTGTGGGAATGCCTTCTTCAGGTGGCTTTAGCCCTTGTGCTTTAGTAAGCATGGCATACATGGGGTTGTGATATTGATGGGTCACCGTAGTTTATGGTAGTTTTATCCTCTGGTATTTGGTTGTTTTTCTGCAAAAGGGGTGTTGTTTTGTTTTTGTTTTTATTGTGGTAAAATATACATAAAATTTATCAGTTTAACCATTTTAAAGTGCACAGTTAGCAGCATTAGGTACATTCACATTGCTGTGTAACAAAAGGGTTGTTTTTAAAAGATACATAATCAAATAAGTGTTGCTCTGGTCTCCATGTGTGGGTACCTACAGATTGGCCATGAATGCTGCACCCAGTTTGGACTGGTATTGGAGGCGAAACTGAGTCAGAGATGAGATCTGTGTGTGTGTATATATATATACACACACATATACACCCACATATATACACATATCGGGGAGATAGAGCAACCCAAAGGAAGAACAGATGCTGGAGAAGCAACTATGATGTCCCTTTCTTAGAGATAGCCAGTGATGGATATCATATATATACTTTTTTTAAAACAAAATTGAGACTGTGCATCATTGTCCAATATGGTAGCTACTAACCACATGTGGCTATTTCAATTTCAATTTAATTAAATTACAATTTAGCTCCTCAGTCATACTACCCACAATTGAAATGCTGAGAAGCCACACTTGGCTGGAGACTACCTTATTGAACGGTACAGATATGAAACATTTACATTGTCAGAGAATATAAATCATAGTTAACATACCATGGTTTGAAATCAAATATTTGAAAAGTTTATCTTTCATGCCTGAGAAATATTCCATAGAAGTATGTGCCATCAATTATTTAACCATTCCCATGTGAGCATTTTTAAGGTTGATATACACAACTAAATAACATTCTAAAAATGTATATTGTCTGCCCTCATTCTCACAAGCACTGAGAGTTTCAGTTAAAAACAAATATTGCCAATTTGATAGGCAAAAATAGATCCCAACTCTGTTTTCCTAAATATTAGTAAGTTGAACAATGACCCAATGTAATTTGTTACAGAGCTGAAAGACATGGATGTTCAGGGAGACACATGGGCATTTTTATACCGTGCAGCATCGACAAATTGCTTCCTAGAATGTGAAAAAATGGCCACTGAACAGAGGCTAAAGCAATGTAGGACAGGATGCACACACTCTCGAAATGGGTATCCCAGGGGCATGGAGAAAAGGGAGGACACGCAGAGCTGCAGGTGTTGAGGGGAAAGGGGAGGAGAAAACCTGGATTTGGCTTAGAGGGCCGCCGAAGTAAGTCACAGAGCTTCGCGTCACCTGGAGTCTTTCCGCAGCGAGTAGCGGGAGGGGTCGCATTCAAGGACTCCAGCGACGGTGGCGGCGGCCTGCTGTTCGGCTCTGACGCGAGCCTGGGCCCACGGCAGCAGTGGCCTGGCGCCTGGGCTCTGCCGCGCGCCCGCGCGTTTGTGAGCTGGCCCCCGGTCACACTAGGACACCTCGGGGGAGGCCCGGGTCTCCATTCAATTCCCCAGGAGGGACGCGCGCCGGCCTCCGCGTGCAGAGTAGAGAACGCGCGCCTGGGTCCTCGGCTTGAGCATTGGAATCTCCCAAGTAGATAAGGGTTCTGATTTAAGTGGTCGGGGGCGTCCCAGGCTTCTGATTCTAAGAAGCCGCGGGGATGAAAAGCCACGGGCCAGGGCCCTGGTCTCCAGAGGTTACTACCACGCTAATCCACTCGAGTCCGACTTCACGGATAGTCATGCTCCGAGGTTTTTCTCCCGGAACCTGGTTTTCCTGCCTGTGGGATGAAGAGCAGGCGATACAGGCGCAGTGAAAATGGCGTTTAGTGACATGGAGGACGCAGCTTGTCACCGAACCAATTCATTTGGTTTAACCAAACCGCCAGTCCAACCTCTTTTGTCTCGGTTGCTCCCGGGCCATTCTTAAGGGTGGGCGAGGCTCCCAAACCACGAACCAGGCTGAAGGTGAGCAACCCGAGCTCGGGAATAACCGAGTTTATGCTGATCTCCAGGAGGTGGCGACTGCACCTGTGTTTAAAGGGATCCCCGAGACCATGAGGATTTGAGTTGAAGGCGTGTCTGCCTTTGAAGTTACCAAGAAGAGTACTGGGGAATGAATGTAGGCGGGAGAGGTGGTTGAGCTTTGAGAAAGCTCTGGGGGTGAGTGTGACTTCCTTTCTCCCATCAGCTAAACAACAGGAGCAGGAAAAGTTACAGGACTAATTTAGTCCTAGCCTAATATAACCAAAACACAGTATTTATCAGAAAAACAGGAAGTATTTGTAGAATGTGAGGATGTAATTGAAGAACCGGATAATAGAACTTTAAGAAAAGGGAAATAGAAAACTTTAAAAGGAATTCCTTGGTTTACTAATAATGTTGCAGAAAGGAGGACCCCTTCCAGGGCCTGAGAGTGGGCTCTTGTCTAACACTCAGAAATGAATTGTCCGAGGAGACACATATGCTGACAAAGCAAGAGACTTTATTTGGAAGGGGCACCTGGTGAATAGCAACAGGGTAAGGGAACCCAGAGGACTGTTCTGCCACGTGGCTCGCAGTCTTGGGTTTTATGGTAATGGGGTTAGTTTTATCTGAACTTTGGCTTACTTGTTAAGTTACCTCCTATCTTAAAATACATGGATATTCACATACCACTTATTGTTTTATATTGTATAAAAAAGCACGGTTTCACTATGGTATAAAGTTAATTACATTTTGGCCGGGTTGTCTCTGGCCAATCATTCTGACTCAGGGTCCTTCCTGGTGGTGCTCGCATGCTCAGCCAAGATGGATTCCAGCGAGGAGGATTCTGGGAGGCTGGTAGGACACATGGACTGGCATCTCCTCTCTCCTTTTGACCTTTCCCAAATTCTTACAGTTGGTGGTATTGTTAGTTCCGCGTTCCTTACCAAGACCTCCTGTTGTAAGATAACTCATGCCAGGGTGGGTGGTTTCAGTCAGTGTTTCCCCTAACAATACCAATATCTAAAATGTTACAAAATTGAATATACCAAGTGTTTTATCATGATTGAAATAAAGTACTCTAAAAATGCCACTTGAATTCATTCATATCTTTTGATAACACCATCACATCCCTATTTCAAAGTGATGTTTAAAATGTCCTTTGAGTGCCAGTTTAACAGGAAACCTCCAATGCGTTATTATCCATAGACTCGTATCAAAGGCTCACCTTTCATTTGCAAGGTCCCTGGGCTAGGCAGTTGGATGCTTCCCCTCGGCCTGGATGCTGCTGCCTTGGTGAATAGTCATGGCCCTCCTGGTTATCAAGGTGGTTGGCCCACGACTTTTCCCAGTCCTTTTCCACAGCCTTCCAACCCCTCCCATCACCACCAAATTCAAATTTGGAATTTAAAGTTGAATAATGATTGCGACTGACTTTTTAGAATTTATGAAAAGCAGTGAGGCTTCCTTCTCTATAATAATTCTACATGTGTAGCCTTTTAGCATGCTATTTTGTGGATTGTACTTGAAATTTGTCATCTGCCTAATGAGTTAAGAACTTGGTGGTTTTTAAAATTGAGATATAATTGACATATAACATTGTTAGTTTCTGGTGTACAAAATAATGATTCAGTATATGTGCAAAATGATCACCACAGTAAGTCTAACATCTGTCAACCTACATAGTTACAAAATTTTGTTCTTGTGATGAGAACTTTTAAGATCTACTCTTTTAGCAACTTTCAAATAGTACATTATATCCCTAGGACTTTATGCTTTAACAGAAAATTTTTACCTTTTGATCCACTTCATCCATATCTCCCCCTCCATCCCCTGCCTCTGGCAACCACCAATCTGTTCTCTAGATCTATGAGTTCAGGTTTTATTAGATTCCACATCCTTACAAGATCATATGGTATTTGTCTTTGACTTATTTCACTTAGCATAATGCCCTCAAGGTCCATCCGTGTTGTCACAAATGGCAAGATTTCTTTTTTATGGCCAAGTAATATTCCAGCGTGTGTGTGTGTGTGTGTGTGTGTGTGTGTGTGTGTGTGTGATTTTTTGGTGTCAAATTCAAAAAATCATCACAAAGACCTATGTCAAGGAGCTTACTCACTATGCTTTCATCTAGTTTTATGGTTTCAGATCTTAAGTTAAAGTCTTTAATTCATTTTGAGTTAGTTTTGGTGTACAGTGTAAGATAGTGGTCCAGTTTCATTGTTTTGTATATGGCTGTCCAGTTTTCCCAACGCCATTTATTGAAGAGACTATCCTTTCCCCAATGTATATTCTTGGCTCCTTTGTCATAAATTAACTGACCATATATGTGTGGGCTCATTTCTGGGCTCTCTGTTCTATTCCATTGACATATATGTCTGTTTTTATGTCCCTATCATACTTTTGGAAATATATATAATTTGCTAGTGTTCCAGAGGTCTGGTATTTGTTTAATCAAGAGCATTAAAAAGTACTAATTAGTATACTTACCTTCTTTACTCAGCATAAGGTAGAGGTGAAAAAAGCTTTTTAATCTTAATATTGCAATTTATATTACCTTTGGTCTTCAGAATACAGGTAGTTTTCTTATCCCCCTCCTCCTGTTTCTTTTAGGGAATTTAAATACTAAGGTTCTGACTTGTGATTTAAACTCCACATTAAAAAGCAGATTGGGATTACCTCTACCTAAGAATTGTCTCAAATTTTGTTTAGAACTTGAAAATAAGTTTCAAAAACATTTTGTTATGGTAACTCCTATAATAGTATTTAATCCACCTTGGAAAATGTCTATTTCTGAATCTTTCCTCATTTATACAGTAATGTAAATGAGAAATGATATATTTACCATTTCAATGATTGATTATGACTAAGAAAGAGGGAAAAATGTAATTAACTTTATACCATAGTGAAACCGTGCTTTTTTATACAATATAAAACAATAAGTGGTATGTGAATATCCATGTATTTTAAGATAGGAGGTAACTTAACAAGTAAGCCAAAGTTCAGATAAAATTAATTAAAATCCAACTTTTAACTATATACAGTAAATTATTTGTGAGTGAAGTGGCTGAAATAAATTAAAAATCCAGATTTGGCTTTTCTTCCTCCTAGTGGTTATATGTACGAAACTAAATTCAGTATTAATTGAAAGCCAACAATCCAGAAAGGAAAAATGTTGCATATTTGAATTAAGTGAAAAATTTATCCATTTTTCTATCTATATATGACTTGCCATTTTAGGTTCTTTCCCTTTCACTGCCCTACTAGTATGTATTCAGTAAATACAAACAACAAGTATTATCAGCATCTGTAAAATATAACTGGGAAGGCATGTTATTAAAACATCACATAACATATTCCAAAATCAACAAATGATTCGCTGACTACTGGTTTGAGATTATACATGCATTATTTGATCATATAATTGAGTTAATGGCATTATTACATGATCTTGTAACAACTAAAGCATTTGGTATGCTCTGGTGGAGACTTGTTTTAAAAGCAATTGCCTTAGGTATATATTATTTTTAACTGTACAGTTTTCTTCCAGTTTTACAGTAATGTTAGAAAACTATTACTTTTTTCCCCTGTTGAATTGCATCACATATGGTTTACTCCCTAGGCAAGTAAGGGAAATTGTGCCAGTAGAGCACTGCAAATGAGAAAGTGGGGATAGTGGGCTCATCCTTGGATTGTCCTCAATGTGGGATCATCAGGTCAAGGAGAGTAAACATTTCCCAGATGGCTTTAGCAGCAGATTAAACCAATTTTCAGTACTACCCAGAATATATTCTCATATGTTGTCTTAATCCTGTGTCATCATTGATTTTTATTAATGTAATTAGTTGTTTTATTATTTCATACTATTTTAACTATTTTAATAAGGTTGTTTTGCATTTTTGTTAGGAAAGATTTGTATTTTTCCACTTTTTAAAGTTGTCTGCATTTCTGAACGTATAACCTGTGAATCTTCTTTGACCACTCACTCTTAGAATTTGAGTACTGACTTATATTTCCATTAAATCTACATATATTTTTGGTAAATTTTCAACACTTGTATAGCAAGTTGTTATTCTTTTCTTTAATGTACTTTTAAAATTTATGTAGAATCCTTTTTGATGTACAGTTTTGTGAGATTTGACAAATACACTGAGTATTTGTCAATCATGATGAGGATATAGAACAGTTCTTTTACTCCCCCAAATTCGTTTGTGCTGCCCCTTTATATTCCCACATCCCCTCACCCTCATCCTTAACCTCTGATAATCATTATTTGCTTTCTGACTGTATAGTTTTGCCTTTTCCAGTATGTCAGCTAAAAGGAATGCTACAATATGTAACCTTTTGAGTCTGGCTTTCAGTTACCATAATGCATTTGAAATTCATCCATATTGTTCATCAACAGTTTATTTTTTGTTACTGAGTAGTATTCCATTGTATGGATGTACCTGAGTTTGTTTATTCACTCACCCACTGAAGGATATTTGGGATGTTTCCAGTTTGGGGCAGTTATGAGTAATTACATTTCATTATGAATTATGAAAAAATGAGAAATGTATGCTATAAACATTTGCATACAAATTTTTATGTGAACATAAGTTTTTGTTTCTTGGATAAATTCTTAGGAGTGGAAGGACTGGGTCCTACAGTAGGTATATATTTAACTTATAAGAAACTACCAAACTGTTTTTGAAAATGGTTGTGCCATTTTGCATTCCTATTGCCATGTAGGAGTTCCAGTTGCTCTAAATTCCCTGATTCTTTTGCTTTCCTTTTTATTGTGTACATTTAAAGGCATTTTAAACACCTATTCTCATGATACCCATTAAAAACAATCCATAAATGAATGTGCTCTAAAATATATTGGTCTGTTTTTCTCTAGTGATATTAAGGATCCCTTTATTTTTTCTTTTCTCATTGTTTTTGTGTTTGTTTGTTTGTTTTTTGGCCACATGGCGCTGCTTGCAGGATCTTAGTTCCCCCACCAGGGATCAAACCCATGCCCCCTGCAGTGGAAGCGAGAGTCCTAACCCCTAGACTGCCAGGGAATTCCCTAAAGATTCTTTTTTTTTTTAAAATTTATTTATTTTTGGCTGCGTTGGGTCTTCGTTGTAGTGCGCGGGCTTCATTTTTTTTTTTTTAATCATGATATTGCTTATATGTGGTATCTAAACAAAATGATACAAATGAACTTATATGCAAAACAGAAACAGACCCACAGACATAGAAAACAAACTTATGGTTACCAAAGCAGAAAGGAGGGGAGGGATAAATTATGAGCCTGGGATTAACACATAAAATATAAAATATAAAATAGGTAACCAACAAGCACCTTCTGTATAGCACAGGGAACTATATTCAATATCTTGTAATAACTTATAAGGGAAAAGAATCTGAAAAAGAAGATACATATATATAACTGAATCACTTTGCCGTACACGTGAAACCAACACAACCCTGTAAATCAACCATACCCCAATTTAAAAAAAAGAAATAGAATATTCCAGCACCCTTTTTGTACCTTGTCCCCGTCACTCCCCTCACAAGGTAACTACTATTCTCATATTTATCCCCATCAACTTGTTTGGCTGATTTTTGAACTTTATATAAATGAAATCATGCAGCACACTCGTGATTGTACTGTTGATGGACATTTACATATTTCTAGTTTGGGTCCATTATGAATCATATTGGTATAAATATTCTTTCTTGTCTCAGCCTTTAGGTTTTACTTGCCGTAAAAGCTTTCTTTAAACTCCTGGCCTTAGTGACGTAGTTCCCAACCTCCCTCCGGCCCTGCCCCTACCATCCAACACAAACCCATAAGTCATCACTCTAACGCACAGGCTTCATACTGCAGTGGCTTCTCTTGTTGCAGAGCATGGGCTCTAGGCATGCAGGCTCAGTAGTTGTGGCGCACGGGCTTAGTTGCTCCGCAGCATGTGGCATCTTCCCGGACCAGGGCTCGAACCCGTGTCCCCTGCAGTGGTTAAGAATCTTCTGCACCACCAGGGAAGTCCCCTAAAGATTCTTTTTTTTTTTTTTTTTTTTTTTAAAGCTGACAGGGTAAGCAGTTTATTGATGCCATTAACAACCACTTTCATTTTTTTATTTTATTTTTTAAAATTTTATTTATTTATTTATTGGCTGCGCTGGGTCTTTGTTGCTACACACGGGCTTTCTCCAGTTGCGGCGAGCTGGGGCCACTCTGCGTTGCGGTGCGCGGGCTTCTCATTGCAGTGGCTTCTCTTGTTGCGGAGCACGGGTTCTAGGCGCGTGGGCTTCAGCAGTTGTGGCTCGCGGGCTCTAGAGCGCAGGCTCAGTAGTTGTGGCACACGGGCTTAGTTGCTCCGCGGCATGTGGGATCTTCCCAGACCAGGGCTCCAACCCGTGTCCCCTGCATTGGCAGGCGGATTCTTAACCACTGCGCCACCAGGGAAGCCCTAAAGATTCTTTTAATACTTACTTTTGCCCATATGAAATTTATTAATATACAGTATGCAGGATGGTGCCAAGCTGTTTCTTTTCCATACTGATATCCATGTACCTAACAAGATGCTTTGTGTGTTGCCCTACAAAGCTTTGTCCATTTCTCAAATGGCATTCTTTGGCTTGCTTCTCTCTACTCTCTTCCTGGGTAGCTTTAAATATGTTCCTGTAGTTTCAACTGCCACTCCAGCAGAGCCTTCTGAGCTTCAGGCCAGGGGCATCTCCACCTACATGTCCCTTAGGCACTAGGATTTCAACACATTTCTTCAAACCCTCCTCCTTCCTTCCCTTAAGCATATATGGTGGTACCATTTTTCCAGTTGCCCAGGACAGAAAGAGGGAAATTATTTGTGATTCCTATCTCTTCCTAATTCCTCATATCCAAAAGGTCACTGGTTTTGTCAAAACATTGATCCATTTCTTCCCATTGTTTTATATCTTCTTGCTCAGACCCCTTTGAGCCCTTCTGTACAGTGACCTAGGGTGATCTTTCAACACACAAATCTGAACTAGTCAAGTCCTAAATGCTCCAATGGCTCATTAGCAGGGAACACAACATCCTTCAAGATTTGATCTTTTTTTTTTTGGATAAACCTCTCAGCTACTTCTCCTTTACCTGACTAACGTCTAAATTCAGAAGCCAGATTGCCAGATTTTGAATTCTGACTACCACTTACTGGTTTTTGATCTTAGACAAGTAACATAACCTCTACATATACAGTTGTACTCAGGTTATACAACATAAGAGAATGAAAACATTTACATTACTGTGTTAGGAAGTTTGGCTCCTAAGTTTTTTAAAAGATAGAAAACAAATGTTTTCTATGTTCTATGTTCTCTCTGTTTCTTCATCTGTTAGATGGGAATTATAGTAACTGCCTCAAAGTTATTGTTATGAGGATTAAACATATATATCTATATATATAGATATATATGAATTAATATATCTAAAAGTGCTTCAGACAATGCCAGGCATATAGTATGCACCATTTTAAAGTATTAATTATTATTATTATTTAACTAATGGGGAAGTATTTCCTGTTTATCCTTGGTGCCCTTCAAATGAATTCTGAACAACCAGCACTTCCTCTTATAATAGAAATTGGCACAATGTATTGAAATTGCTTTTCTCATCTACACCCTAAGATGTCTAATATATATTTCTTTGCCTGGAGCACTCTGGTTTCTAAGAACCCCCAGGGCTTACCCCTCTTTTGCTTTAGGGCCTTTTCAGTCTGCCTATCCCTGCCTCTTCAAATACCAGATATGATATGACCATGGAGGCATTCTGGCTTTACGAATACAAATGTTAAATGGGAATCATACCATCACAGATGGATTTTTGTTGAGGAAATATTTTTTGCATGTACTCAAACCAATTTAATTTCATGATCAGTTTCCTATACACGCAGTACAGCAAAAACAATTTAAATTTTTCCCATTTTCATCTTACTGAAATTATTTCAGTAAGAAATAATTTCATTGTTTTTTTCTCTGTAAATTATAAAGGAATTGATTAATAAATCAGTTTTTTGCACATACCAAATTCTTCCAAGTACAGTTTTTGCCATTGAGTTCCTCAGGATCAAATTAAAATCTAAATTTTATTTATGCAATCCTTCTATTAAATTTGGTCAAGAACTATGGGCAGTTTTACTTCATTATATATTTCTATCAAGTCTAATTTTTCTAGGGTCAATTATTGCAATTTTTAATCTTATAAGACATAGTTCTTCAGTAAGTTTTCCTCTTTACAATGCAGTTATCATACACAGGGTTACCTATTCTGGTTTTATTTCTACAATGGAAATTCATTTGCTGTGATTTGGATAAACAACTGTTTGAATTCACTTCTTAGCTAAAAATGAGAAAATTGTAATTCCTCTCATCAATTCTCCAAGACCATCCTTGAGGTCAAAATATCTCACCTCATTTCCTTTCCCCTCAACTCTCTTCACATCATTCATTCCTGCTTACTCCTCGGATGCCAGCTCAAGCAGCACTGGCTCGAGGAAGCCTCTCCTGATCTCTAAGACTAGATCAAGTTTCCCTCTTTTTGCTTAGATAGTACATTTTATTTTTCTTTCATCACAGTTTATGGGTGAAGACTATTTTTTAATTTTTAAAAAATTAATTAATTTTTTGGCTGTGTTGGGTCTTCATTGCTGCACGCGGGCTTTCTCTAGTTGCGGCGAGTGGGGGCTACTCTTTGTTGTGGTGCGCGGGCTTCTCATTGCGGTGGCTTCTCATTGGGGAGCAGGGCTCTGGTAGCTGTGGCGCACAGGCTCAGTGGTTGTGGTTCATGGGCTCTAGAGCACAGGCTCAGTAGTTGTGGCACACAGGCTTAGTTGCTCCGTGGCACGTGGGATCTTCCCAGACCAAGGCTCGAACCCGTGTCCCCTGCATGGGCAGGCGGATTCTTAACCACTGCGCCACCAGGGAAGTCCCTCATCACAGTTCATAAATATGAGTACTTATTATCTCCCTCATTAAACTCTGATCCCTGAAGGCAGGGACTTTTTCTTACCACTGGATCCCTGGCACATAAAAGGCACTCAAATTTATTGAAAGAATGATGAAAAGGAAAATAGTATCTTTTATCCCCAGTGCTCATATAGTGCCTGACCAATCCTAGGCACTCATTAAAAGCTGTTTGCATTTTCCCCTTATTATTTCTGGTATGTTATGGTCTGACAATGATGATTTTTTTTTTCAATACTAACTTTGAAATTGACTTCTTAATACTATATATTTTTAAGCTTTTAATAGCCATGCTACTCTAATAATTTCCTCTTCCCTTCTCTCAGGTCTGCCATACTGTACAACTCCAGGAGGGTACACTGTACTCAATGGAGCAAGGAGTTGTTTGATGCAGCACTGATGCATCCTCACTTCCCTCTGTGAAAGGAAAAGCATTCAGCTATTTCCTAAAGTTAGTTACAACAGAAGTTCTAAACCCTAAGCTATAAATCAAAAACACCTGGGATACTTTCAAAACAGAAATGCTTGGGCCCCACCCAAAAATTATTGAGTCATAAAGTACCAAAACTCCCCAGGTAACTGCAGAGTTAGGGTTGGCAAACACTGGGTTGGGAGCACAGGATGAGTGTGGGAGAATTGGTTAGAAATTAATCTGGATAGGCAGGTTAGTGTATTCAACCCTAAGGAACTGGAATTTAACTTTACATCAGTGAGGAGGGTTTTAAGAGGGTAATGAAATAATCAGATCTATGAGAAAGGTTAACTTGGCCCCAGTGTGGCAGGGTGTAGAGCCTGAGTTGGGGAGGCCAGGGGAAGAAGCTACAATAAGCCCAAGAATAGACTGCGAGGACTTGAACTAGGGTGGCTGCAGTGCAAACACAGAAGAAGGGAATAGGAAAGGACTCACAAGACATTTGACAGAATTCGCTAAGTGGAATGTGTAGGGTGATTAAAGAGGGAGAAGTTATAGACCACTCCCAGATTTCCAGGGTAAGCAACTGGATGCAGTTTGATGCCATTAACCAGAGAATACAAGTGTAAGGATAGAATGGAGCAGGTAGATGAAACAAATTCTGTTTCCAGCTATGATGAAACAGATGTTCCTTGTGTAAACCATTTAGGTGGAGCTAGAATAGCAAGAAATTGGAAATTAAGATCTAGTATTCAGAAAAGAGGTTGAGGCTGAAGTTTTAGGTTTGGGAGTCAACAGGGTATTTGGTAACAATTGAGGCTATTGGAATGGATGAAACTGAACAGAGCACTGTCTATGTAGAGTCAAAAGTGCTTAGCACAGAATTAAAGATAAATCAGGCTTTCTCATTAAACTTACTTAACCACATAATCTTAATTTTATTTATTTTATTTTATTTTTTAATATTTTATTTATTTATTTGGCTGCGCTGCATCTTAGCTGCAGCATGTGGGATCTTCGTTACCGCGTGCAGGATCTTTTTAGTTGCTGCATGCGGGATCTTTTAGTTGCGGCGTGCGGGATCTAGTTCCCTGACCAGGGATCAAACCTGGGCCCCCTGCATTGCGAGCACGGAGTCTTAACCACTGGACCACCAGGGAAGTCCCCTTAATTTTAATAAAGCTCAGCAGACCACCATTAAAAATATGCAGATGTCAACGTGAAGAGTAGATGATAATATTAAAAAATTATCTGCAACCTGTAGGATAATTTTAAGTAT
Organism: Eubalaena glacialis; assembly: GCF_028564815.1. Lineage (NCBI taxonomy): Eukaryota > Metazoa > Chordata > Mammalia > Artiodactyla > Balaenidae > Eubalaena > Eubalaena glacialis. The sequence continues at coordinate 72,033,670 of NC_083723.1, read as the reverse complement.
TACTACTGTATCTCTGAACTTACTTAGAACACAACAATCTGTTAGCTTGGAAAGACTAATTTCTAAGCTTATTAAATAGCAGATTAACCAAGTTAGCTCCTCATATGATATCCGTGCTCCCCTAAATAAAACAACCAGATATTTGGTGATCTACTTCCTACAATGTAAAGGCAATATAAATACATCATTGAGCCAACTCATAAAAATACAACATGTTCTTAACAAATGCAACTACTAATATTCAGAGATTGTCACTTAGTCTATGTGTCCATGTATGTATGTGCTTATGTGCCAGGCAGTTTTGTGTAATTTACTTAACTTTAATAATACAAATTCATTATTAGGTCTGGAATTATTTCAACAGAAAATTAAGTAAAACTTAAGAAAAAATTCCCAGGTCCTGCTATTTCCAAGAGAGTGAATGAACTTGTCTAGAACTTGTCCCTGAAATCCTTGTTTTTAAGAGGCACTCAGGTAATTATGATGCTGGGGGTTCAAGAACTATTAATACTTTGAGAAATACTAGCTTATACCAAATAAACATTTTAACTAAGTCTTTTAAAAACACGTTGAGAAATGTTCAGAGATTACAAAAAAAATTTTAAGTGACAGTGTTATATATGCTTTAAGTAGAAAACACATTTTCTTTATTCAAATCGTGACTTCCTGTACATTTTGAAATGACACACAAAGTCATAGCAAAGCTATATTTTAATTTCATCATATTCCACTCTAAATTCTGTACCATTTACCAAAAATAACTTTTTATAAAGCTTACTGTTTTGTCTAATATTATACAGACCATCAATCTACACATTTTTGTGTGTTTCTCCTAAAAATAGCTTATTACGATATTATATAAAACTAATTGGTATATTACACACCAAACATAAGTACAGATTCTGTACAATGTAATAGTATACATATATATTACAAGAGACTAAATGCCTTGTTAAAAGTAATAGTTTAAGAAATCTTTCATGGAAAAAATCTGTATCACAAAATGTGGTGGCTTAAGTATCAGTTGCTTTCCTCTCATGAATTTCTTTCGGTGGGCATTAACTGTCCATTTAGCTTCATTAGTAGTTTTACCACAAGGCCGGCCTACAAAGTAAAATATATGTTGACAATAAATTTGAAACATGTAAGAATGTGTAAATGACATACATGGCAGTGGACAGACAGTTCTCTATGTATTTGAAAAGGAATTTTTCATTGTTATAAGACTGCAATAAATTATTCAGATAAGTTTCTGGCTTTGCTTAGGAAAGGCCTGCCTTTTTACCTTGGTCGTAAATATGTTAATTTCATGTTAGAGGTTTTCCTTAAAGTAAAATGGACTGTCATTTTTTAAAAAAGAAATAGCTTTATTAATACAGTAGAGTTTATTACTAGAAGTCCAGAATAACTGATTAGGTACTTACCTGTTTTGTATGTACTATAAAGCTCATTTTATATTCCATACTATGGATCTGAAAACATGTATCAGCATCTCCCAACTGCCACATAAAACAACCATACTTAAGACTGATGAGTAAAGCCTGCAACATAATTAGAAATCATTATATTGAAATATTTATTAAAAACAACACCCATCTTCTCTTACTATCTACACCTATCTAGACAGGTTTAAACACAATGGTTTTGAAAGTTAGAATAAAACTTGTTCAAAGTGCCCACACTAACGTCACACAGCCTGTGTACAGAGCCACATATATGGTAGACTCTTAGAAGACTGCCTTGAGCAATGATATTCTTCTAATCAGAATGACAAAATTTTTTAAAGATGCCCATTCTGTGCTATGTATTTGTATACGTGTACACACACAGAAAGGAATATTATTCAGCCATGAGAAATAAGGAAATCCTATCATTTGCAACAACATGGATGGAACTGGAGGGCATTATGCTAAGTGAAATAAGCCAAAGAAAGACAAATACCATAAGATACCACTTATATGTGGAATCTAAAAAAGCCAAACTCACAGAAACAGGAAGTAGAATGGTGGTTACCAGGGGCTGGTGGGTGGGGGAAATTAAGGAGATGTCGGTCAAAGTAGTACAAACTTTCAGTTGTAAGTTCTGGGGATCTAATGTGGGGCATGATGATTATAGTTAGCAATACTGTACTATATGCTTGAAAGTTGCTAAGAGAGTAGATCTTAAATGTTCTCGCCAGAAAAAAGAAACTGTAATTATGCAGTGTGATAGCGGTGTTGGCTAATGCTATGGTGGTAACCATTTTGAAACAGGTAAGTGTATCCAATCAACATATTGTACACCTTAAACTTACCCAATGATGGGGGGAAAAAAAAGATGCCCTTTCTATCAGTGGCTTTCAAAAAAATTAAGTGTACTGCAAGTTTTTACTTTCTGCATCTTAAAAACAATTCCTTTTACTATTGATATATTCAGTACCTTTTGAATATTCATATAGTACTTTCAGATCTGAAATTTATGTAATAGGGTAACATGTTGATTTAGGCAATTTCATATCACTGAAAATAAGTACACTGATATATTTATTGTAAATATAAACATTATTTTAAAAATTAATAATATATCCTTCATATATTCAACAGAACTATTTAAAACCAATTACAGTACCCTATTCCTACATGTTGTAACATAATGGTATATTTAAATAGGAATCCAATATATTCTTTGGATTATTTAAAAAACAATTATCTCCTAGTAGTAACTTATATTTTCTTACCCTAAAAATATATTCTTTGTATACACATATACAAAGAAAGTGTTCATGCCATCCTTTAAAATAAGTATGTTGAGAAACATTACCTCTCTATGACTAGCAGTTCTTAACATAATGATTGTAAATAATAAACTAAGGATATGCCAGAAAGGTAATGGTTTAGGGCATTCTGAAAGTGAGGTTCTGTAAGTGAAACATAATATAATTAATTTACATGAGTGTATACCATTTATAATGGGAAAATAATAACATCTTGCTTAGAAATAGCTATACTTATAAAATATAACTTATAGACAGGATCTGCTAAAATAGCTATTTACCAAAGTACACAATGAAACACTGAGTCAAGATATCATAAAACCTTAAACTGTCTATCTTTTGGATCAGTGACTTGAAACTTGTTTAATCAAGAGACAGGAAATTGTCCGTTTAATATGTCCTCAAAACAGTTTAATATACAGAAAAAAAAATACATCTGTGGTATAGCAACTCCTCGATTACGTGAAGGTCAAATGACCAACAAAAGCACTGAAGCCAGAAGTTAAAAATAAAGGTTTTGTTTTTAAAGGACTGTGCAGGGAGAAAGGAATTCTTGAGAAATCCACAATAATGAAAACGGCTGAATGGAGTTGAAGAGCCCACATGGCTGTTTTGAGAGACCAGTCTGCTCCAGAAGGAAAAAGTAGCTCTCATTAGGAGGTAAAACCTACAAAGGGGAAGGTGCTTAGTGAAGGAAGTCAAAAAGTAAGAGAAATGACAGGGATAGTTGAGAGCAGAAAAGGGAAACCATGTAAGTCAGAAGCAGACATAGCCAACCAGGACACACAGGAGAAATAGTGATGTTGACAAGTGACCATGAACAATGGCACTATATGGGTATTTAAAGAACCAGTTTTATTTCAGAAGTGCATTATGGTCTACATAAATTGACATCAGCAAAGGGTAATCTATTGCCTGGATGTAGCAGTGGTATTAAGGTTGAAGATATATCAACAAGTACAGGTCAGTTATGAAGACTGTAATGCTTTCACTATAGTAAAACATTGAACCGTAACACTGCATTTACCTATTTGATAGTGCCTACATTTTATGTAAGTAGACAGATAGGTCTCAGATGAGTATATGAAACTGGCTGAGCTGTATTTTCTAAGGGGCAACTTTCATTATTCCAAACAATAACAAAATATAGAAGGCAGAAGTAATTGAGATTAAAAAAAAAACACAGCTGTATTCTATGGCTTTTCCTGAGATTTAATCACTGAGGCTAATGTATCCCATATGTAGAGTTTTAAATGCAAATGAAAGTATTTTTGCAGATGAAGATGTTTATTTAAGCAAGCTTGTCATATTCAACCCTAGCAGATTTGGTCAGTCTAAGACAACTGAGGACAAGCTGATTGTTCCTATCTTTGATCGTTTGAAAATGTAATTATCTTAGAGCTTTTATAGGTGCCATAAATTTATCAGTAGCTTACAGAACACAAGGTAATGATTATGTGGACAGAAAACATTGTTACCCTTGGTTTCAATCACCTTTTTGTATGCCCAATGACAGCATTTCTATTTATATTTCTAGAAAAAGCAGATTCTTAATAACACTATCATCCTCTGCCTGCTACTGCTATCTCACTTACTCAATTCCTGGACCAGAATATTATTCATAATATGAAATGTTATAAGATATTACTGAAACATCATTTGAATACTATATAAAACTTTTCATTGTTGCCTAAATTTGGAATGCTCCCAAAAGTCAAACATAAAATATAGTTTAGAGAAAAGGCTCAGTGTTATGTCCACAGTATCACCATCCAGTTCAATGAAGAAGAATTTGCACATATTTGTATAAAATGCTCTGAAATAGCAGAGGAAAAATTTCTTGAAATGACAAGGGGAATTTCTCCTTCATTTCCTTAGTACAACAGGAATAGAAAAAGTAGTTGCAAGCTAATAAGAAGCAGCTTATTTTGTATGAGTAAAATAGTCTAAATAGAAAATGATAAGCAAATGACTCCAAAGCAAGCAGATATCAGAGACTTCAAAAAATCAAGTTCCAAGTCAGTCACTGCCCTATGTCCCTGCATATTCTTTATCTCCATTTCCAGGCATATCTAACAGTATGGGAAAATAACTGTTGCCCATAATGATGATCCTGAGTTATCAGGAAATAACTAAACTACAATTGGGATACTTTCAGAAGGTATGTGATTACATAATAAAGACTTACAAAAATGATGAAAAAAGTTAGGTTTACGATGAAATTCCCTAATCTAAAATGCCTTTAAAAAATGCGTAAGCTTAGTTACTTAAAACTGATTTGGAAAATAGTCTATTCGTGACATATCTGAATGAACAAAATAGACTTTTATCTGCTTCCTATTACTAACTAAAAAGCTGTTTATCCTGTGAAATGTGTTAAATATGCTAAAAGTAATTGATAACCCCATATTTATATTATCATGACTTTGATTAGAAAAAGGAGCACAATACAGTAATAAGCCTCTGATTGAAAAGCTCTGAAGTAGGGGCAGCCAGATCAAGATGGTGGAATAGAAAACCTCTGAACAGTTCTAACAGGTATTCACAGTCCCATCCACACTTCATCTTGCCCCCCAAAATGTTCTTATAACTAATTCTAATTTGCAAAATGAACCACTTGTGTCAGATATTATATTTCCTTTTTTAAATCTGTATTTTTTTCATTTAAATCTAATTGATTTTTAGAATAGGTAATACATTCACAGTTAAAAAAAATTTTTTTAAGTTGCAAAATGCTATATAATGAAAAGTCTCCCTTCTACTCTTATTCTGTTACATGGTTCCCCCCGCCAAAGGCTTTAAGAGACATTTTATGCATACAAAAGCAATACGTATTTATGCAAATATAGTATTCACGTCCCCCATTTTTTGAGGTATAATTGACATATAACATTATATTAGTTTCAGGTATACAACATAATGATTCAATATTTATATATATTGCAAAATGATCACCACAATAAGTATCGTTAACATCTATCACCATACATAGTTACAAATTTCTTTTTCTTGTGATGAGGAATTTTAAGATCTATTCTTAGCAACTTTCAAATATGCAATACAGTATTATTAACTATGGTCACCATGCTCTATACTACATCCCCATGACTTATTTATTTTACAGCTGGAAGTTTGTACCTTTTGACCCCCTTTACCCATTTTGCCCATCTCCCAACTCCCTGCCTTTGGCAACCACCAGTCTTTTCTTTGTATCTATGAGCTTGTTTTTTTTTTTTTAAAAAGGTTCCACATATAAGTGAGATCATATGTTATTTATCTTTGTCTGACTTATTTCACTTAGCATAATGCCCTCAAGGTCCATCCATATTGTTGCAAATGAAAGACTTCATTCTTTTTAATGGCCGAATAATATTCCATTGTATATATTTACATATTTTCTTTAGCCATTCATCCACTGATGGACACTTAAGTTGTTTATCTTGGCCATTGTAAATAATGTTTCAATGAACAGGGATGTGCATGTATCTTTTTGTGTTAGTGTTTCTGTTTTCTTTGGATAAATACCCATTTTTACATGAATGGTAGCATATTACATATGGTTCAGCACCAAATATATCTTAGAGATCATTCTACAGAAAAATATTCTTCATTCTTTTATATGGCTGCAAGGTATTTCAATGTTACAATTAATATGTTAACCCCCTATTGATAATCATTTCGTTTTCACCCCCCTATCCTTTGCTATTATGAATGAATGAAATTGTTCATGTAGGCTAGTACTGTTATTTTAGATATTACATAATGTGACTGGTCAAAAACAGCTGAAAAGATGAAAATCTACCTTAGTTTCCATATTGAGAAGATGAAGTCCTTTTATATTCACACCTACATACACAGGGATGACTTTATGATTACTGGGGCTTGCCTTTGTAAATATCTGTCCTATGAAAAAAGCTGCTCCATATGTAGGAATTTCCCAACAATTCTGTAAGAACATGCGCTGTAGGTGATGCATTTCTTTACTGACACCTTCACTTGTACTAAGATTCTAAAAACAAAGTAAAATAAACAGATGTGAAAGGAGAATGTACCTTTGATAATCCAAACAGGTCAACTAAACAGTTTCTAAAATCAAGGCTACCCCAAAGACAAATAAAATTGTGTGACATTATCCCAAAGGCAGTTTTTCTTTTGAGATCTTATATTAAAAAAAAAAGAAATATCAAGGTCTAAAAATAATGTTTATCTATTCTGTTACATTTTTAAGTGCCTCATGGATAGAGATAGTGTATTATCTCATGTTTTTTTAATCTCTAGCACTTACCACAGTATCCAGCATACAGACGGTATTCAGTAAAAGATTCTACATTATTAAAAATAAAAGTATTTTGCTACTTTTCCTTTCAGGCATGTGAACTGTAAGATCCTTATTTAATTTCAAGAATAAAATGTAATGTACCTATGTTTAAAACATATTAATAATACTAACAAAATTTCAACTAGGCTATAAAATGTCTTTTTATTTCTATTTAACAGCTTACCTTGTATTCATGAAGTATTCGGTTTGTCCAGTGAGGTGCCTTACTTTTCAATTTGGTAATAGGTACAATGGATTTTAGATTTTCTTCACTGTAAGAAAATACGCCAACAACTTTTAAATAAATCATCTTTAGTAGCTAAAGTAATATAATCATTTACATGTAAACGGCTTTAAATAATATGATTTTTGAGCTGAAAAATATTATATTGTAACATATCAGAGAACTCTCAACATTTTAAGCAAAAAGTCACGATCCTAAAATTGCTCAACTTAGAGAAATGTTTCTTCTTTTAGTAGCCACAAAATATTTTTGAATATTGAAAACTACAATAAACAAACTTCAGATACGCTAAAACCTCAATGTTTTCTCTCAACATGAAACATGAACTAGTTTTTGTGGTGCTATACTGAAATGCATCTGCCTTGTAACATTTTTTCTACTAATCCAAGTCAGGTTTTAGTGAACTTATTTAAACATACAGTAAAGAAAGATAAAGCGAACAAGTATAAGGCATATCAAACTATACTCAAATATAAGAAAAAGAACTTTGGAGAGAGTGTAACTTAAAGAATGCTTTACTATGTTTTTTTTTTTTCTCATTCCATGCCTTATATTATTTAATTCCAAACCAACGTCTAAATAGTTCTTAGTAACGTAATATTTCTAAATTTTCTTGGTTAAACTGAACCTTGGGTATAGCACAAGACCATGAATTGTATTAAATACTTACTTTAGGAAACCTTGCTTGTGTTTCTTACTCTCATAATTTCCATAAACTATCTGCAACAGTAGACTTGCCAATGTTATCAGTTTAGCATCAGGAGCTGTATAAAAGCCCTTCAATAAATTATATCTGGCTTCATCAAAGAGAATAAGAATAGCTAATGGATCTTCAATCTTAAAAGAAAAAGTATAATTTGGTTATTAGGCCACAATTTCCTGTTATAAATGTACAGCTTGCTACTATCTAATTTGAAAAAGCAAAAGCTACGTAATTTCATATAAATAAGCTGTTATTGCTTTAGAGCAGAGGTTGACAATTTTTTTCTATTAAAGCTCAGACAGTAACATTTTAAGCTTTGTGAGTCAGATAGTCTGTTAGAACGACTCAACTCTGCTATTGTAGCACAAAAGCAGCTATAGACAATACATCTACAAATGTTGGAGTTCTACTAAAACTTTTTATTTTGATTCTGAAATTTGAATTTCATGAAATGTTCACATGACATGAAATATCATTCTTTTGAAATTTTTTTCAACCATTAATAGCTTGCAGGATATACAAAAATAGGCAACAGGTCAGATACAGCAATAGGCCATAGGTTGCTAACCTCTGATTCACAGTTCAATAAAATTATCATCAGTTTATGGATATGAGTGTGTATAACTTCTAGTACAATTTTACTTAAATTCTTTATATTCCTCAAACATTCTTCTACAATCTGTGCTTCACACAATATAGTAGTGAACCTCAAAGAAGATAAAAGGAAGTGTTAATTCCCAGAAGGACACATGAAGTTTGAAAAAAGCTTAACATTTTTGATTTGACTAAAAAATATTCAGTACTTTGCACTTTCAAATAACACTAAAGGAGAGCATACTTTTTTTAAGTTTTGAAAACTTTAAAGTTTCACTTTATCTGATAAGATTAACAAACATTGAAAAATGCCAGCCTACAGAATACATTTCTACTTAGAAATAATCACCAATTATAGAGATTCTGAATGAATACTTAGTGTGTTTCCAAATATGATTCAAACTGACCCAAATTCCTTATGGTAAAAGAAATTTTGTCATACTAACTAAAATAGTACCTTATAATACTCCACATATTGATAATATTAAAAAAACTGAAACAGAATTTCATGGGGAAAAAAAGATAAGGGGATTGCTCTAGATTAAAGGAGACTTAAAGGGACAGTAATCAAATGCAAACATGAACGTTGACTAGCTCCTTCAGTTGGGAGTTATAAGAGACTGAAAAATTGGGGGGAAATCTGAATATGGGTCTGATATTAGATGTTATTATGGAAATATTAATTTTATTAGGTTGAAAGTGGTACTATACTATGTAGGTACATCCTTGTTCTTAGAAGATGCATGTTAAAATATTTAGGGATTAAGTGCAAGGATGTCTGCAACTCAATTTTAAATGGTTCACAATGAAAAGAGAGGAAAGATGAAGCAAATGTAGCAAAATGTTAACAATTAGTGAATTTAATGAATGGTATATGGTATGAAGTTTATTACTTTCTCAACTTTCCTATGGGTTTTTAATTTCTCAAAATAATTGTTGGGAAAAAAATGAAAGAAAACATTTTTCTAATAAAAATTGATTTAGTGAATTTGAAGAGTTTGAGTAGAGAATAGTTATAATTCCTAATAGTGTGTTCAGTGACTGTTAGTCAACAATTGTTCTTTTTAAATGAAAGCAGGCTCTTTTCATCCTAAAAGAATAATCCTAACCAAAAAAATGCAATTCTTCTATTTTTCAGGTGGTAAAAATAGGAATTTTTCAATTACACAATGAGTGAAAGAACGCAACCACTTTATCAGATGATCGTGATATTCTGATTCACCTTAAGTACTCACTAAGCCTTGCTTCTTTTCACTTGAGCCTACTTTATATTATTTGTAATATAATATGCAATTAATTAATATCCAAGTATTATCATTATTGCTCTTCCTCTACCAGCCAACTTTAAAAATATTACTTAGGGAGAAAGAAGACAGGCTGAGTATATTTAGATTATTTGCAAATTTCATACATCTATTACATTTTAAGAACTGCTAACAAAGTTTGCCATTTTAACTATTTTTAACTGTAGAATTTAGTGGCATTAATTACATTCACAATGTTGTGAACCATCACCACTATTTCCATATTTTCATCCCCCAAACGGAAACTCTGTAACCATTAAGTCCTCATTCTCTCCCCCCATCACACCTATGGTAACCACTAATATACTTTCCGTTTATGATATCTATTCTACATATTTATTTAAGATAAGTAGAATCAAACAGTATTTGTCCTTTTGTGTATGGCTTATTTCATCTAGCATGTTTTCAAGGTTCATCCATGTTATGACATGTATCAAAACTTCATTCCTTTTTATGGCTGAATAATATTCCATTTTCTTTATCCATTTATCTGTTGATGAACACTTAGCTTGTGTCCACCTTTTTGGTTATTATGAATAATGCTGTTAAGAATGCTGGAATACAAGTATCTGTTTGAGTTCTTGTTTTCTTTAGGTATATACCTAGGAGTGGAATTGCTGGATCAAATGGTAATGCTATGTTTAGTTTTTGGAAGAACCACTCAACTATTTTCCACAGCAGCTGCACCATTTTACACTCCTACCTACAACATACAAGGGTTCCAATTTCTCTATGTCCTCATCAAAACTCAACATCTTCTTTTATAAATTATTATTATTACAACCATCCTAGTAGGTGTGAAGTGGTTTCTCATTGTGTTTTGATTTGTATTTCCTTAATGACTAATAATGCTGAGCGTCTTCACATGTGCTTGTTGGCCACTTGTATATCTTTACTGGAGAAATGTTATTTAAGTTCTTTACCCAATTTAATTGGGTTGTCTTTTTGTTGTTGAGTTGTAGGAGTTCTTTTTATATTCTGAATAGTAAACACTTACCAGATTTATGATTTGCAAATATTTTCTTGCATTCTCTAGCTTGTCTTTCTTGATAATGTCCTTTGATTTACAAATGCTTTTAATTTTGATGAAGTCCCATTTATCTATTTTTTCTTTTGTTACTCATGTTTTTGGTGTCATATCTAAAACTCCAAGGCCAAATCTAAGGTCATGAAGATTACCTGTATATTTTGTCCTAAGAGTTTTATGGTTTTGGCTTTTATATTTAGGTTATTGATACACTGAGTTAATTTCTGATGCGGTATGAGATCAGGGTCTAATTTTATACTTTCTGCATATGAATTTCCAGATGTCCCAGCATCATCTGTTGAAGAGACTATGCTTTCTTCATTGGATGCATTTGGCATCCTTGTCAAAAAGCAGTTGGCATGGATATATGGGGTTACTTCAGGACTCTCAGTTCTATTCCACTGGTCTATGTCTATCCTTATACCAGTACCACATTGTTTGGATTATTGTAGCTTTGTACTAAGAAATTTGGAAATGTGAATCCCACAACTTTATTCTTCTTTTTCAAGAATGTTTTGGCTATTCAAGGCCCTTTGCAATGAATTTGGGGATTGCCTTTCCCATTTCTGCAAAAATGTCTGTTGTTAGGGAACTCTGTTGAATTGGTAGATCACTTTGCTTGTATTGATGTCTTAACAATATTAAGTCTTCTTATCCTTGAACATGGGATGTCTTTCTAGTTACTTATGTCTTCTTTAATTTCTTTCAGCAATGTTTTTGTAGTTTTCAGTGTACAAGTTTTGCAGCTCTCTAGTTAAATTTATTCCTAGGTATTTTATTCTTTTAGAAGTTATTTTAATGGAGTTTTTAGTTTCCTTTTTTTTTTGTGGAGTGTGGCTGGTTATAGAAACAACTGATTTTCGTGTGTTGAGCCTGTACCCTACAACTTTGCTGAATCCATTTATTAGCCCTAGTAGCTTTTATGTAGATTCTTTGGAATTTCCTATATACAGGATAATGTCATTTGTGATCAACAGAGACAGTTTTACTTTTTCCTTTCCAATCTGGATGCCTTTCTTTTTTTTTCTTTTCTTTCTTTCCTTTTTTTGGGGGGTGGTGGTGGGGGGAGTGTGGCTCATTGCTTTGGTTAGAACTTCTAGTTCTATGTTAAATAGCAGTGGTGAAAGCAGGTATCCTTGTCTTGTTCCTGATCTTAGGAGGAGTTTTCAGTCTTTCACCACTGAGTATGTTAACTGTGGGTTCTTCATAAATGCCATTTATTATACTGAGGAAGTTCCCGTCTATCCTAGTTTTCTGAGAGTTTTACCATGAAAGGCTACTGGATTTTGTCAAATGCCTTTTCTACCTTTAGTTTGATAACAGAAGAGGGACAATATGAATAGTCAGGCATAAAACATTTACCAAGTTTGGACAAGGTCATTGAAATTTTCATGTGCTGAAATTTGTTTAACCTTGTCTGTTTAATATTTTCTTGAATAAAGAATCAGGAAATTGTGTATTTTTTCTTCACCAAATTTATGAGACCCTGGAACTTTTCTTTCCCCCCCCAGTTTTCACAGCTACCACTGTATTTAGATTATCACCTAGTTTAACTTGTAACATCTCCCTTAGGTTTCTTCCTTGTCCAGTCATCCCTCAGATGACATTATTTCACTTCTCCTCTAAAATTTACAGTAATTCAAATCCAAACGTACTTGTTTGGGACAGACCTTTTTTTAATCAAATGTAAATTCCATCCTCATTTTTTACTATCTATATAGTTCTCTGTTGAGTCAAAAGCAGCTATTTACCGACTGTTGGGAATAACTTTTTAATGTCCCCTTTGTAAATATAATCTTCTCTATCCAGAATGTTTTTTCTGTTCTCCCCCTACACCAATGCATCTCTTTCCTCCTTTGAAATTTACACAACTGATTAGCCCTTTATTAAGTTTATCTGACACTGTACTCCCTTTCTAACTACTCTAAAATTTTTTTCTACTCTAAAATCTTTCTCCCATCTGGTTGGTAATTCTCTTTAGGATGGATTCTCTATTTCTTTTGTATTCTAAGACAATGGAGGTGGGGAAATGGAAAAACCAACCAGGGGCTTTGTAAGCAGACTGACTCAAACTCTACCACTTACAACAGGGATGTAAGGATTGAACAGAAAAACAGAAATAAAACCTCCTGTAAAGGAAGAGCACAATTTTTGCCTCTAGTGCTTAAAACAGGAACTCAGTAGATTCTGAACGTTTAAATGACTGTAAAACAGATTTCTGAGCAAACCTTTTTCTCAACTTCCAAAGGAAGTCTCACATCTCTTCTTAGGAAAAGCTGCGGTGTCTCCCTTTGGGGATCCAAATTAGTCAATTCAGCAAGTATTTCTGGCCAGTCACGAACATGTTGCAATGGTTTATGATAAGGCTTGAGTTGAAGGCCTGAAAAACATCTTTCCTTTTATAAACGATAATGTAAAAATGAACCAATTATATCAACACATAGAAACTTTTTATCAAACTCTCTGTACCTAAGTACTGAACACAAATTAAAGGTCTAAATTTAAATCAATATTGACTTTAATCAACATTACTACCCAATTTGAGGTTAACTGTTTATTAAGAATATAAGAATTATGAGACTAAATCTGAAAATGAATAAAATTTATCAAATATATTTAAGATCCTTAATTCCATGATAGCCTATTTAATGAGAAAATCAGTAGAATTTGGTGTTTAAAAAAATACAATTAAATCACTAGATAACCAATCACAACCACCTCAATGAAATCCCTTATGTATCTGCAATACTTTGAGAGACAAATCTATAATGACATTGGGTTGAGTTTAAATAGCAAAGATCTGATAGAAAACCAGTATACAGAAAAAGAAAATCTGTATTATTCTGACATGAGGTGAGCACTGAAAATAAAGGCAAGTTGGATGAGCACTACGTTTAACGGCATTCAAATCAAATTCATTGCCAAAGAAAAAATGTTTTGGTTTTTATCATTTCAAACATTGTATGAACAAAGAGGGGCCAGGAGGAAGCAGAGGCTTATCTGTTTCAGCAGTTTGAACATAAATAATCTGTATAAAAGAGAAGAACACTGTATCATTTGAAAATTTAAAAGTCAATAATAATTGATGCTATACTTAAGTTTACCAACCCACTCTCAAAAAGGAATAATCAGGTTTATACAACAGAATAACAAGTTTCTTACTGAGATTTTCTGAACAGATCCAAATAGTGAAATATTGCTGTGTTTCTTGAGAGAGACGCATTCCTTCCATTATCTGCTGCACTGTGGTATTATTTCCATGCTTCAGTTCAACAGAACGGTATGATCCATCCATTCTGTATATTCGAACTTTTTCATACTGGGACAAAGAATGATAATAAATTATGCAACCTGGTTATAAATTATATATCCCAATACAACAAAATGCTTTAATTTCAACTTCATCTGCTTAAAAACTACTTCAAGTGAGAATCTTCTGGCAATATTTTATTTATTTATTTTTGCCTTGCCGTGTGGCTTGCGGGACCTTACTTCACCAACTAGGGATCAAACCTGCGCCCCCTGCAGTGGAAGCACAGAGGCCTAACCACTGGACCTTCTAGCAATATTTTAAAAAATTTTTCTTTCATTATTTATATTTTCTAACATGTTTTCCTCTGAATATTCCATGGTCAAATAAGTTTGAGAAACTAAGGCAAATGGGTTTTTAAAAAAATATTCAACTTCAAACTCTTCTGAAAGGATATTTTAAAGCCATTAATGTACAATGTAAATATCAAATGGGGGATATAGACTTGGTTAACTAAATCTGGTGTTAGTCAAGTACCTCGTGAGTTTAGTGGGCCACAGATTAGAATGTAGAAATGTGTACCAGCAATAATTTGTCCTAAGAGGAATCTGTGATAGAAGACTTTGCAGATAAAAGTTATGAAACAACGGACCTTGAGCCAGTTTCTTTCCTCCTGTTCAGAAAATCCCAGAGAGAAATGATATTCTCAATACATTTTTATTGTTATAGGAAGAAACTGATGCCACCAAACAACTTCCAGGACAGTTCATTTTCGATAAAAGTACCTAATTCCTTTTATCTTATACATTCAGATATAAAAATTATATAAGAAATAAAAATGTGGTTTTTTACAAAATAAATTTATCTAGTTATTTATTTTTGGCTGCATTGGGTCTTTGTTGCTACACACGGGCTTTCTCTAGTTGCGGCAAGAGGGGGTTACTCTTCATTGCAGTGCACGGGCTTCAGTAGTTGTGGCTCGCGGGGTCTGGAGCACAGGCTCAGTAGCTGTGGCGTATGGGCTTAGTTGCTCCACAGCATGTGGGATCTTTCTGGATCAGGGCTCAAACCCGCGTCCCCTGCATTGGCAGGCGGATTCTTAACCACTGTGCCGCCAGGGAAGTCCCTAAAAATGTGTTTTAACTATACAAATAGAAAACAAATTGCAACGAAGTATAACATAAGGGTGCCTGTACTGCTTATCTATTTCCTTGCTTTTGTCCTGTACTCAGGGAATAGTGTTTTGACAAAAATGTGTATGAATGTGTGTAATTTTCCTTAAAGGCAGAGATCATGTACTGAATAAAGAATATGTATTCTTTATCACATCACTTTCAGCATTTTATGGTGTTAAATTTACAGAAATACTCAACAAATACTCATTGTCTACTTAATAGAAATGTCTGGAAAGGCTCAAACATATGGGTTATACCTGTTGGTATAAAACTTATATCCTTTATCAGTTGGTATAAATCCTTTTATCTGGTTTGCAAGTTTCCAAACAATTTTTAACCTGTAACAGTTTTATTGTCACTATAACTTTCAGGCATAACTGAGTGTTTTCTAATTGTTAATTCTTCTCTATTTTAATGTCACTGCTAATTATTTTGTACATAAGTAGGTGGAAAGGCCAGGTTGAATTGGCAGAATAAAAGACTTAGAAATATCCTATTTTAACCCATTCACTATCTTGAGGAGGAAAATGAATCTGTAATAGATGACAACTTGCCGAAACTAAATTACCAAATGATGTGTAATATTATTATTGGGTTGGCCAAAAAGTTCGTTCAGGTTTTTCATACGTTATGGAAAAACCCGAACGAACTTTTTGGCCAACCCAATATTTACAAATATAATATATTACTTAGAAGGCCTAAGTAGAGAGAGATGGTTTAATGAATAGGTTAAAATTTGTAATCAGCATATCAAGTATACAAATTACACTGGAAATCAGATTAATTTTAAGTGATCGAAAGATTTATTTATGCAGTTTTATTTTGATATGCAAGAATAAATGTCCAAATGTTAGGGATGATAACAAATTTAATACCTATGAAGTCTAACCATGAGGTTTTATAAAAGCAGGAAAGAAGCCATCCATACATTTATATCCTTCCACTCTTGCCACAGATCCTCAAATTACTTATCAATTTAAATACAATGCTTGGCTCTAACTAGTATTTATGAAGATGATTCTTACTGGTTTGTTAATGGCGTCCTTCAACAATTTTGCAGCTTCCTCCCAATTATTTTGTTTGTTTTCTTCACAAATATTTAAAGGAGATCTTCCTTGTTGGTCTGTTATGTGCTAGAAATGTGGGGGAAAAAGAAAAGGTTAAAGATAAAAGGCATTACAAATGTACAAATAAGGGAAAATATCAAAGTTTCATTAAAAAACTACTGTCAAGTGTTAAGTACATATTAAGCAAACTTAGTGCATGCTATACTTAAAATAAACATGAACTGCCAAAGATGAAAGACTCAAAGCACTAATCAATGTGATTATTGTTTTTCAAAAGTTCTGATTACAGCAACAACAAAGGTTTTGTTAAAGCTTTTTTTTTTAAATCTATTTATTTTATTTATTTATTTTTGGCTGCGTTGGGGCTGCGTTGGGTCTTCGTTGCTGCGCGCAGGCTTTCTCTAGCTGCGGCGAGTGGGGGCTACTCTTCATTGTGGTGCGCAGGCTTCTCATTGCAGTGGCTTCTCTTGTTGCAGAGCACGGGCTCTAGGCGTGTGGGCTCAGTAGCTGTGGCTCGCGGGCTCTAGAGCGCAGGCTCAGTAGCTGTGGTGAACGGGCTTAGCTGCTCCGTGGCATGTGGGATCTTCCCAGACCAGGGCTCGAACCCACGTCCCCTGCATTGGCAGGTGGATTCTTAACCACTGCGCCAACAGGGAAGCCCCAAAATACTTGTTAATACAAATTCCAAAATATCCTTTTCCTTCTTAAAGATATTTTTGAGGAAATACACTATAAAATGAAAAGAGGTTAAATTTTATGTACATTCTGTAGATGCATGGCGGTGATGGTTCTAAAACAATGTAAATGTACTTAATGCCAATGTACATCTAAAAATGGCTAAAATGGTAAATTTTATGTGAGACATATTTTACTATGATCTAAAAAATTATGTACAAAAGCAAAGTGTATACATAAATATTACTTATTCTATATAGTAAGTGAAATTTGTTTCTATTTTTCAGCTGACCTCTCAAGTGTATAACTTAACATTTTAGTGTCATTACTTGTTATTCACTGTTTGATCATTAAAAAAAAAAAAAAAAAAAGCCTGGAAAATAACTTACTCTGTCAACTTCTGGATGGTTTAGGAGAATCTGTACTATTTCAGCATGTCCTCCTCCAGCAGCAAAATGAAGAGGAGAACTAAGTTGTCCATTTAAAAGGTTTGGATTGCACTTTCCTTTCTCTAACAATATGCGAGTGGCTTCAACTTTTCCATACCTATAAAAAAATAAAACACCTAAAAAGTCATCTGAAATGTTTGAAAAATCCAAATTTTAGACAATATCGCAAAGAAATCTAAGATTTTTCTAGGGCAGAGAACAAGGAATGAAGACACTGATGTAATGTTTTCAGTGCTTAGGGATTTCTTATGAATTACTCTGATTCAGTTCAACTGTTTCTATTTCTCATCAACTGGGAGAAAATATAATCTCAAATACAAGATAGAGCAGATGATAGAGAATCACTATCACACAAAATACAAAAATTATAAATTAGGGAGATAAAATTTTTAGTCAAAATTATTTTCAGAAGCAGAAAGTAACCCATAAATTTAATAATGCTTTTTACCCAGCCCTGCCTTTGATTTACAAAATAGGCCCAAAGACGTAATTCTCCACATAGCTGCTGTATGAGGCAATGTGGGAGACACAAAGATATGTTAAGATGAATGGTCTCTGCTCTGGTAAAGGCTTATAATGTAATCAGAGAGGAAACCAAAACCATGAGATAAATTACATAACGCTGTAAAATTTAAGTAACAGTTGAGGAGAACAATCAAAAAATATGTATTTGTCAAATCATAATAGTATATAATTAATGCTTTAAAAAATGTTGGAAAAGGAAGATAAGATTTCAGTCTCAGTTCTGAAAAGTGTTCTGATAGAAGAATAATTTGAACTGGATTTTAAATAGGAAGAAGCTGAAGAGATGCTGAAGAGAGGTTAATATTCTAGATAGTGGGAAAAAGAGTAAGCAAAGAGTACAAAGAATGTGCGAGATATAGTGAGTCCACCATTTGGTTACAAAGACGTATATAAGGTCGCAATCTAATGCAATGGTGGAAAGGTAATTCATTTTTTGGAAATAAATGGGTAGAAGGGGAAAGGAAATTTGCTTTTAAATATGGTGCATTTGAGAGGAAAATAGCACATCTTTAGAACTAACACGATTTGCTGTCAACTTTCTTCCCCTTCACATACCCTATGGTTTTCCTATGCCCTAAACCTGCTAATTGTATCCTAGCCTTCTTATTCATATGACTGTTTGCTCATGTTCTTAGCTATTCTTGAGATGTCCTTTTCCCCCCTCCTGACTTTGTTTAGGTTAAGTTCTATTATTTCTCTGAAACAGTTTAAAATCTACCTCCCCTATATTCCCACTACATTTTACCATTTCAGTTTTACTTTTTAATCTCATTTTATCTACTTTCATCCTTGTATATATACATTTCTATAAGCCTGGAAGCTCCTTGAAGGTTATGTCTTTGCATTCTCCAAACTGCCTTATGTATATACAAAAAATGAGTGACTAAATTGTTCAGTTGGCAATTGAAAATGCAGACTTGGTACTCAGGAGGAAGGCAAAGGCTTGAGATATCTAAGAATATGCAAATTCATCCAACTGAAAAGAATTACTGTTAAGGCTGGGAGGAATGGATGAAATCTTTCTGAGACAGAATTTTGAGAAAGATGAACATTTTAGAACAATGAAATGCATCTTGAAAAACACTTTCAGGATAGGAAAAGATACTAGGGGAGCAATTCAAGAAGTAATAATAAAAATAATTAATATAAACATATTTTGTATGATTCTTTAAAGTTTTCAAGGTACTTCCTTACATAATTACTTAATATAATCTTCACAGCAACTTATGATGCAGGCAGAGATATTTCTAGCACACAGATGAAAAAAATGAAGCTTGTACCAGTTAAGTAACTTGCCCAAGGTCTCATGGTTACCAGCCAGTTAGAATCCAGTTTTCTGAATCTTAGTATAGCTGTTTCCATACTATAACACATGCTTGGGTCACAGAATGGAGACCAGTATTTCAATAATAATAATAATGGTATCAGTTATATCTTGCATTTGTACTGACCTTTACTATAGCTCCATTATAGCTGTCCTTTCAACTGCAATTTGTTCCTCGAACAAAGGGGTGGTCAACAGCATTTAATGCAGCAGAGCAGGGAAAGAGATTAAAAACTCAGAAAAGGTTAAGAAGGTTCATGAAGAGTGAAAAAGAGAAAGCAGTGTGTGTGGCCCCCTTACCATTGAAGTCTGGCTATGAAAGGAAGGGAATAAACAGGATAGTGGCCAGAAGAGGCAGCAGGTTCAAATTAAGGTTCTTTTTCAAGGAGGGAGAGGAACCATATATGTTTGAAGACAAGAGGAAAGAAAGTGCAGAAAAGTAGGAAGTGAATTTAATGGGGAACAAGAAGGATTTTTCATGCAAACCCTATGACACAGGAGAGAGATGGGAACAAAAACTGATGATTGGGGTGGAGAAGAAAGACATTTCTGATGGCGTCAACTGTCTCTGAAAATAGGGGGTAAAACTATCTGATAAGAGTAGAGAAAAAAGGTGGTGGAAGTTTAAGTGCTTAAGAGTAGAAAGATTTGGAATAGTTTACAGGGGACCAAAAGGCTGACAAGATGAATGAGACAAGGACAACACACAGCTGGCTACAGTGAAGGCCCAAATGAAATCAGATGGAATAATTTGTAGGGAGCCAAATCATCATAGTTCTAAAATACTCTTTAGCAATGATATGAAGCCTGAAAGTACTATCAGAGAGAGAAGACACTGATTTGAGAGAGGTGAGAAAATATGAGATGTCAGTGAGACTTTTACTGAGTGGCTGACAAGTTACCCATAAGGGGAGAAAGCCAACTTAATAGTTTTGGGAAATGGTGATTCTAGTAAAGAAAATTTTTAGGCACGTGTCATCAATATGAGAATTTTTGAAGCTTGGAGCAATCCTAGGAGTGATTTAATTAAGTGGTCCTCAAAGAGTGATCCAGGAAACTCTTTGATCTCTGAAATCTTTTCAGGGTGTCCTCTTGGTCAAACATATTTTCATAATAATACTAAGATGTTATCTGCCCTTTTCATTATCATTTTCTCATAAGTGTACAATGGAGTTTTCTAGAAGCTACCTGACATGAAAATTGCAGCAAATTAAAGGCAGAATCAGATGTGAGAATCCAACTATCTTCCGTAAGGCTAGACAGTAAAAAGATGCAAAAATGTAAAATAATGCTACTTTTCTCATTAATTTTTTTGTTTTTGGAAAATAAGGCCATACTTCATACTGTATTTGGAAAATAAGGCCATACTTTGTTATTTATGTTAATATATGTTTATTGTTATTTTAAAATGAATTAAGAAATGCTTAAAATATTTTTCAGTTTAAACTTCTAATATAGTAAATAACACTAGATATACTTCACACAAACCAAAGCTAATTGGGATCCTCTAATTTTGAAGAATGACAAGGAGCCCTAACACAAAAGTTTGAGGACCACTGATCTAATAAAACCCCTCATTATAAAGATGAGAAAACAGAAAAAGAGAGGTAAAACATCTTGTCTAAGCTTATAAAGACAGGCCCCAAATCCCAGTCTCTTGATGAGATAGCCCAGTATTGCCCTTCTAAATCCTTGTACCAATTAGTGAATAAGAGTACATTTCCAAGATAAAGTAATTTATGTTCTTTACTAAACAGTTAAATCAGTCTTCATTCAAATTCACATGAATCAAATTATCTATCTTATTAAAAGTATTGCAGGACTTCCCTGGTGGCGCAGTGGTTAGGAATCTGCCTGTCAATGCAGGGGACACGGGTTCGAGCCCTGGTCCGGGAGGATCCCACATGCCGCGGAGCAACTGAGCCCGTGCGCCACAACTACTGAGCCTGCGCTCTAGAGCCCGCAAGCCAAAACTACTGAGCCCGCATGCTGCAACTACTGAAGCCCGCGCGCCTAGAGCCCGTGCTCCGCAACAAGAGAAGCCACCACAATGAGAAGCCTGCACACCACAATGAAGAGTAGCCCCCGCTCACCACAACTAGAGAAAGCCCGCGCACAGCAACGAAGACCCAACGCAGCCAAAAAATAAAAAGTATTGCAAGGTGACCTATACTACTAGTGGTGTATTAAACTTGGTTATTATTTCCAGCTGACAGAAATTAGTTTTATTGAAGGATAAAACTCTTCCTTGGTGTATTGCAGTAATAAGACTTTACAAATAAAAATACAACAGATTAATGAATTTTAGATTCAGACATCAAAATCTTTAAATTTTTATAACACTTTAATATCAGACAACATTTTTTGAGTACTTATTACTGCCAGGTACCCTTCAAAGCATTTATTTGCATTTTCTCCTCTAATCTGAAGAGAGGCACTAAAATTAAGCTCATCTTTTAGATAAAGAAACAGATCCTTAGAGACATTAAGTAATTTGCTAAAGGCCATACTTTTAGGAACTAAAAGTTTCAGTTGGGTCTGAAACGTAGGTACATTCCAAAGCACATTAAATACTATACCATACTTCTGTTTTTATGTAATAGGCAGTTGAAATATTACCATTCTTTTAATAGAGAAGAAAAAAAGGCCCTGCCACAAAAAGGGCAACAATATAGGCAAATATAAATTTGGGATTCCTAAGCTAAAATTCACTGCCTCTGTCTTTTTCAATTCCACAGTGTACTTTCTTGGAGTTTGAACTATATTCTCTACCTCTTTTTGTTTAGCTCAAGAAAAAGCATGTGATTTCTTCTGGTACTGCTGCTGCTACCAGTATCTACCAGCAATCTGAAGAAACAACTGTAAGTTCAGTGAAAGAAGATTTAGGGTAACTCTTTCCAAATCTGAGTATAAAAATTCCCTGTAATGGTAAAACAACCAAGAATGCATTTATAGAATAAAAGAATATATTTTTAAGGAAACAGAAAAAAAATTAAGAGCATATTTATTTAATAAAGGAGCATATTTTTAAGGAAACAGCATATTTTTAATGGAGAAAAGATATATATTAAAAGCAACTATATTTATCACTATATTGATCAATAAGCTATTTGATCACAGTTAAATAAAAAGTTTGAGTTGAAAATGATCTAATTAATGTATTTTACATATAGATAAATAAACTAAGATGCAGAGAGGTAAAGTAAGGCAGCAGTAATCTTTCTGGCACCAGGGACTGGTTTCGTGGGAGACAATTTTTCCATAGACGATGGGGGGGATGGTTCAGGCGGTAGGTAACGCGAGTGACGGGGAGCGGCAGATGAAGCTGCGCTCGCTCGCCTGCAGCTCACCTCTTGCTGTGCGGCCCGGGTCCTAACAGGCTGTGGACCAGTACGGGTCCACAGCCTGGGGGTTGGGGACCTCTGAAGTAAAGTCACTTGCTCAACGTCATGCAGCTAAAAAGCTGTGGACTTTAATGGCCAGTAAATAGTGTAGGCACTTCTTAAACTAGCCAAAGAAGCTCACTTTAAACAGTAAGTCAAAAGCAACTTTCCCATAAGCAATAATGGTAAATAACTTCATTACATCCTTTCTAGAGGACAGGCTACAGCAAATAGTTAACTACTGCTACGAACATAAATTTAAAAACTCAGCCCAGGCTGAGGGGAAGAGTTATTATTATGTGAGAAGAGTACGAGAGCAAGAACTACACTGGGCAACTAGTGGAAAGAGCTAACTCCAATCCTGTGAGCTAATCCCTCTCATAAAAAAAAAAAAAAAAAAAAAAAAAAAGGAAGGCTTTAATTCTAATGAAAACTTTTGGGTGTTTCCTGATACCACAGCTTTCCAAAGAACTAAAAGAATACTTTTCTAACATGATGCAAGGTCAAATCATAAGTAGCTAACACATGTAAATTTTATAATAAGGATAGGGCTTCCCTGGTGGCACAGTGGTTAAGAATCTGCCTGCCAGTGCAGGGGACACAGGTTTAAGCCCTGGTCTGGAAAGATCCCACATGCCACGGAGCAACTAAGCCCATGTGCCACAACTACTGAGCCTGAGCTCTAGAGCCCGCGAGCCACAACTACTGAGCCCGTATGCCACAACTACTGAAGCCCACGTGCCTAGAGCCCGTGCTTTGCAACAAGAGAAGCCACTGCAATGAGAAGCCTGCGCACTGCATCTAAGAGTAGACCCCACTCACCGCAACCAGAGAAAAGCCTGCACGCAGCAACGAAGACCCAACGCAGCCAAAAATAAAAAATAAATAATAATAATAATAAAATAAAATATAATAAGGATAAACAAACATAACACAACTCCAGTACAAAACAATAGAAATTGCAAGGGTGAATAAGGGACCGTGTGCTGTGCAATGGCACTTGCTAGTCATTAGCTATCCTACTGCATGACCTCAGGATGCCTGAGAACATTAATGATACTTTTCCTGTGGGGCAGACCTTGTAAATCTGAACGGTGTGGCACATACACAGTAATCAAAGATTACCACAGAGAAAGCTCATAAGGCAAACATTGTAGAGGAAAAAGTGGCTGGAATGAGAACAGCTTTGAAAAGGAGCACTAACATTTATAAACTAAGGATTCATTCTTTCTAAAAACAAAAGAATAATCTATTTACCAGCATGCATAATGAATGGGTGCCCAGTGGTCACTATCTAATTGGTTGACTGAAAATCTTTCATTGAGAAGTCGGCTTAATAATTCCGAATCTCCTTCACAGGCACTTCGATGGAGAGGAAAATCATCTACCCACTGTCGTTCCCTAATCATTAAAAGGAAAAAAAAAAAAAAAAAAAAAGCACTGTTGAAATTCAGATTGTTTTGAAACAAATGTGACACATCTATGAAAGCTATGTTTCACTGAGCAGCTGTAAACTAAATCATTTATGCAATGATTACACTGCATACTAATTGCATATATCATTTTAAACAGTATTTTAACATTAGAATGTAGGTGTTTAAAAAGCAATGTGGAGGAAAACCAGAACAGTACTTGTCTTCTGTGACACTGCTCATGCTTCTCTGCCATTTTTCCTGTTTGGGAATTTGGATTTTTGAATAGTCTGGAGCTCCTAGACCAAAGTATGGATTTATTACCACTTTATCTACCTAGAAAGGGAAAACAAAACAAAACAAAAAGAGCTTTAGATACTTGA
Organism: Eubalaena glacialis; assembly: GCF_028564815.1. Lineage (NCBI taxonomy): Eukaryota > Metazoa > Chordata > Mammalia > Artiodactyla > Balaenidae > Eubalaena > Eubalaena glacialis. Next base: position 72,009,085 of record NC_083723.1, on the reverse strand, counting down.
CTTTGATGTATAAAAACAGAGCTAAGTGCGGATGTCATCTTAATGTTTACAATTAGTAATAGATGCATTTATCTCAGGAAAAAAAATTACATTTGAAATGAAATGTCTTTTGAAATCAGAGCCAAAATTCATTCAACTCTTACCCGGTTTGTATATTGAAGATCTGATCCAAACAAAGGGTTGTAAATACAGGTATCTGCTTTCTCTAGGGCTAACATTTTACTCTTTATTTCTAGTGCACTATAGCCCATATGTAGTGAGTTTTCTGTCTGACCTGATTCCGTAGCATATGCAGGGTTTATAACATTAGTTTTTATCCGCTCAAGAGGAGAAGGTCGGAATAAAGCCGGAATAAAGTGAGATTGTGCATGACGTTCATCTAACCACCTGGCAAAATAAAAAAAAGAGGTAGTAGACGTATTTGTTAAAAAGTGAAGATGAAAAAACTAAACTACTATCCAACTCTGATGTGTGATTCTTTCTAATACTACATTCAGATTTTTATATTTTTTTTTCAAAATAAATTTATTTATTTATTTTTAGCTCTGCTGGGTCTTCATTGCTGCGCGTGGGCTTTCTCTAGTTGCGGCGAGTGGGGGCTACTCTTCAGTGAGGTGCACAGGCTTCTCATTGCGGTGGCTTCTCTTGTTGCAGAGCACGGGCTCTAGGTGCATGGGCTTCAGCAGTTGGGGCACATGGGCTCAGTAGTTGTGGCTCACGGGCTCTAGAGCTCAGGCTCAGTAGCTGTGGTGCACGGGCTTAGTTGCTGTGCAGCTTGTGGAATCTTCCCGGACCAGGGCTCACACCCGTGTCCCCTGCATTGGCAGGAGGATTCTTAACCACTGTGCCACCAGGGAAGTCCCGGGATTTTTATAATTTTAATTAGTGTTAAGTACTTCATTTACTGTAAATAAAAGTTCTGTTATTGGACATAGCAAACTGTTTTTTTTCTAATGCATGTAACATAATAATAATTAAAATCCTTTTCAAAAAACATGAAGCCCTTTAAAAATTTAAACCACTGAGATGTAGGTGACATTAGACCTGCTGTTACAGAAAGACAAAAGGCATGACAGGTGAAATGACTTGTTCACTGATAAGGGTAAATCAATACTAAATCTAGTTTTATAACAAAGGAATCTTAATTCTTAGGCCAGGGCAATCTTTGTCATTTTCTAAGAATAAACTTAACATGTTGCAAGCAAATCAGGACAATCTTGTCTTTGGGGTTTAAAATTTTTATATTATACTTCAAAAACTTACCATTTCTTAATATATATATTATTAATTTTATTATTTTCTTCCAAAAGAATTTCTATCTCTCAGAGCTAATATCTAATATGAACATATATTTGATTTATTAAAAAATATTTTTAATGGCAGTTCTTACTTATCCAAGGCTATTAACATTCTTGCTGTAAGTGCAGCAAAGTGAGTGCTGGATTCACTACAGACTCGCATAATATCTTGTAAGCAGTAAAAAATTGGGCATCCTGGAGTATACGTATATTTAGTATTATCTGAAAAAGAAAAATGAAGAATTATGCCATCATATAAAAGGTTTATGACTGCATGATTTTTACTTAAAAGTACACAGTATGTTAAAAAAAAGTTGTTAAGTATAACATAAATTGTTCTAGATTTTAAATTAGTAGACCTGGATTCAAGTGCTGGCCAGCTTTGTGACCTTATCCATTTGGGTGAATGCAGGATTTAGAATCCTGGAGGACTACAGAAATTGTTTCCCCTTTCTCTTCCTCAACAATGTTGTAAAATTCTGATTAATAATAAGATTTCCAGCACCATTTAACATACTGATCTGTTTAACCTAAGTTATGGCTGGGGAAAAAAAAAATTCTGGAATGGTAGAGCTGGCTGATAAAATACGTGTAAGTACTGTATAGCAGCAGTCTGATGAGATGTCCACAGTGGGTCATTAATATATCATCAGTATTATTACTGCCTTACATGAGGCCAGTACTCTACAGGTTCCAAAGTGATTTTTACATCTAATACCTCACTGAGTTCTTCCAGCACGATGAACCAAGTAGGAGCAGATACCTATCTTACAAATAAAGAGGTGAGGCTTAAAGAGGTGATTTGCCCAGAACACAAAATTAGTGGGCTGCAAGGTCTGCACTGAAGCTCAATATTTTTTCTATTATTCCAGGATAATAGGATAAATTCCTTGTCAAAGCTCAAATTAAATTTTCATATTAGATCTAAGTTCTTTAAATATTATCACTACTGTTGGGAAGAGTATTTTAGAACTATTACTGACACTTTCTTTTCCCAAATATAAGATAGGTTCTGATCATAATCTGTTAATTTTCCAAAATACATAAATTTTTATTTCTATTCTACCTATACAGCACAGTCTGAAAAATCCCTCATTATAAGCTAAAAACTTCTGTTTCGATTATGGCTTCCTTCCTCACTTCTTTGTTCTACTTTTAAAAACAGAAACAAAAACATTACTGATCAGTCTGGAAGCCTGAATATTACTTTGAAATCAAAACATCTTTTTAAGTAACAAATTTCTCCATCTTCCATTATCTTAAAAACATGTATTTTATAATAGTATTACAATAGTAACTATGAATCCAAATTCCTAAGTTCCTCAACAGACTTTAACTTAGCACTTAAGGTACACAAAGATTCATAAGGTGAAACTTAGACTTTACCTTTGACAACTGATGGAACAATAAATAATGCCGCTTCTCTGCCCATCTTCTCCCCATCCAGAGGAAATTTCTTCATTAGTACCACTCGTTTTCCTAATCATTTTTTTTAAGTCAGTAAAGATAAAAATAATGGGCCTTTTAAAATCTTATATATTACCTTGAGAATTAGAAAAAATATTTTAAAGGCAGTATTAAGAGGAACTGAAATATAAAAAGTCAATTTTATTATGGGCACTAATAAAAACTGGTAATTCTGATAATAATGTAAATCATTCTGTGGACAGTCAACCAATAGATCCCCTGTTCTGACTCACTAGAAGAGAAGCTTCCTATACATAGCAAGGAAAACCGTCCTGCTAAGGACTGACAGAGCAGCTGAACAGCAGCACATCCTGCAGGGTGAACAGGCATATACTTCATTCAGTTGGGATGTAGATGGTAAGAGTTTCACTAAAGTCTAAGCTGGCCAAGAAGCGTAGTGTACATAAACTGCAAAGTCTTAAAGTTTAGCAGCTCTTCATTTAATATTCAACCTCCACCCTCGTCTTAAAGTTTAGCAGCTCTTCATTTAATATTCAACCTCCGCCCTCAATTTCAGTTTTTATTAAAATCTGATTGGGCTATAAACTATTGTTCTGAATTGTAACCACCATTCGTATACTTAGTCTGTTGTTTCTGATTTGGCAGCAAGGGGGCTATAAATAATAACCTACAAGTCTTTCACTCTAAAACCTTTCATATTCTGGATACCTTTGTCATAATTTTTATCAACCTTTCCAATCTCCCCACCCCAAGAAATAGAACCTTGTTCTTGACCCAGGTAGGAATGCCTGGCTGGATGCCTTCTGTGGACAGGTAGATAATATGAGTTCAGGCCGCTTCATTCATTCACAAAATGCTGGAGTCAATATTTGTGATTATTATGGCACATTATTATTATAGCCCCCAAACAATTTTTTACAAAATAGACACTTGTACAAAATATAAGTGTTAGATACATTCTAATAAATTTCAGAGGCAATATTTCTTTCGTCTGGCTTGAGGTCTTGTCCCACTTAATCTTTCCTGCCTTGCAGCTTCCCTAAATCCAGTTCTGATCCATTGTTTAATTGCCTACTTTGCAAATTATATATGTAACTATGAGATCTGTCATGCGGGGAAAGAAAAGCACTGATTACAAGTTGGGAAATGAGGTTCTAGTCCTAACTCCTTCACTAATGGGAATATGATTTTTGTAGGTGACAACCTATGTTTGCATTTCCATTTTACAGATGTAAAAATGACGATATACCAACTCACAGGACCAATTTAAGAATTTCATTAATGAGTAATTGTGGTAGTGCTTTATAAACTATATATAGCACTGCACAAAAAGGCACAACTACTGCTTATATAAGAAATCATATTACTCTAAAATATTTCACACTTTTAGAAAACCTCAATTGAATAGGATAGTCAGGTATGGTATGGTTCATTGATACAACTGTCTATTTAGTTAAGTAAAACTTCTTTACTTTCATTTCTCTTATTAAAAGCTGCCTGAAAATGTATTAGTACATTCTACTGTCTAAGTATATAAGACATAATTGTGCTAGACATGTTTCAGGGTGCCTATCCACTTGTAACTTCTCCTAAGAAAAACTACCCAGCCCTCTGGGCCAGGGAATATTTTTGTTAACACCGATATCACTTATATCCCCCTTCTTGGTAAATGAACCAAGTGGTAGAGTTTGGCTAATTCATAGCAAATTATGACTTCTCTATCTCAGCTCAAATATGTGATCTGGGCTCAGACTTTGTCTCAGTAAATTGATCTCAGAATAGATCCTGATAACTATAACAATTTAGTGATAGTAAAACAAATCTGGATGAAAATTTATCAGAGAAGTCCAAGACTGAGGTAGAAAAGGCTGACATATTTGTGGCATCCAAAAGAGCCTTTCACTTGCTTTGATCACCCAAAGGGATAGTCCCCCTTTTTAGCTAAGATCAATTTCTAGATCATTTTATTTAAAAAGTCAATCTGATAATTAGGGAAAGGGGATTCTCTCTGTAGTACTCAGAATGTGTATCAAAGATCTGTAAATTTATGCAGGAACTTCTTATAATCTTGAGTTACAATGCTTAGAGCCCCAAGCCACAAAAACCCTGCAGGCCCTATTGAGGAGGTTACCGGTTGGGGAGGTAAATATGGTGAATGGTACCTCCAGAAGTTATGAAACAGGCTTAGTTCAGCTATCTCTAGAGAACAACTATCCCAAATAACCAACAAATCAAATGACAGGATTCAGCCTTATCTCTGCAACAAAAATAGTCTCTTTAGTGAGAGATGAATTAGACAACTAATCTCTATAAAGATGAACAAATAGAAAAAAACACTAAATAAGCTTTAAAAAACCAAAAAGTAGGCACAGAGAGGTATGCTTTACCTCATTATCAACAACCGTTTTCAACTGCTGTTTGACTGAAATTAGCTTTACCTTTTTAATTATAATGCCTGAATCCTGGACAGAGTATATAATTTCTGTAACTTCTGCTATATGCTTCTTGTGAGGCCACAGCCTGATAAAATTGATCATTAGTGTTTAATCAGTTTCATAGGCTATAGATTATCTAATATTTTAAATGAGGCCTGAACCTTTCAGGGTGAATACTTCTACAATTCATTTTGGCTCTTTGAAAATGATCTTCTTCTTGTGACGAAATGGGAAGAAAACCTCTGCTGGCTGGTAATTTATAGGACTTGCTCTAATACACAAAATCTTAACTGTTACTTAGTTATGGAGAGAGGTTTATAGTTTTCTCTTGGCCTGGAGTAGAGAAACAAACAGAGTAGTTCACAGATACTTATCTAGGGAAATATACTTCTAACAAAAGTAATTTTGTGCTTTCTTTTAATTTTCAAGCCACCCGTTGACTTCCTCTCTCTCTTGAACAAATCATTAACAATTTAAATATTTTCAAATTTTTTACTTAAAATTATTTTAACATTTCAAAAATATTTTTTAACTTAAAAAAAAATTGTTAAGTTACTTTCTGAAGGGGGCTTGGCTGCACCTTAAAAAAAAAAAACCCTAGAAATTTCTGAGTCTTTTTCAAGTTTTTCAAATGAAAAGGAACATAAAAAGAAACTGATTTTAATCTACTTTTTAAAATGTCTTTCTCCACAAGCATTTAAAGCCAACTGTGTTAAAAAGAAAAGTTTCTTACCTCTAATACCCTGGTTTGCAGGAGAAATTGGTTTGGTGGTTTCTACTACATAATCCAATATGCCTTGTGTTATTTCACTGTTGCCTTGAAGTTTAGTTTCCAACAAAACCTTCTTTCTCTTTTTTTTCTGTCCTTCAATGGGAACTTCATGCAACAAAATCTTAGATGAGAAAAATAATATGAAGAGAGTGTTTAAAAAAATAAAATTTACTTGTCCTAGAATATAATAAGCCAGCAGTCTTTCTTAACCCTAGCTGCATATAAGAATAACCTGGACGCTTTCAAAACAGTATCAATGTACAGCTTCATCTCAGACCTATTAAATCAGAATGTCAGGGGAGTGGGGTCCTGGTACTGGGAATTTTAAAGTTCCCCAGGTGATTTAACAGTGTAGCCAAGACTGAGAACCAGTAAGCCAGAGCACTGCTGAAGCAGCAGTCTCCTCAGAACCCCTACAGTATCCCTTAATAGGTTTCAGATAACTAACCTTAAAAAAGCAATTGAAGCAAAATGCTAGAGAAGTTAGTTGAAGTTAGATTAGATTAGAAGTATTTTATGATGCTTGAAATCTGCTGCATAGAAAAGATAACAATTCTGCTTTGGGTTTGTTTTGGCGGGAGCCTCAATCATGTTTACTAATATATGTATTCAAGACTACAAAGAAGTAACTTAATTGCCTAAAACTTAATTAAAGGTAAAGATATTTTTTAATGAACTTTTAAAAATAGTTCTTTGGGAAAACAACCAAGAACAAAATTTAGGTTGGAATTTTGAATAAGCTGAATTTTGCTTTTTTTTTTTCAATTTTTGAGAGCCATTCCGTAAACTGTACTAAAAACCAAACTCTCATAAGTTATATAAGTAAAACTCAAATACGTAACTTTTAATATCTAATAATTTATCCATATCAATGAATAGAAAAATGGTCAAAACACATGCAGCAGAAAAGACATGATGATGGGCAGATCTACAACTGTAAATTCTAGCTTGTCAAGATTAAGGTTATCAACAAGAATTTACAGGCTATGGTTTTACTTTATATGTAAATGAAATTGATAATGGAGAATGACATTCAATGGTTGAAAATCAAATGTTAGTAAATCGTTCTCACTTCATATGACTTAGCTCTGTATTCCCGAGAATTGAGACTGGCAGCATTCTTTGGCCGAATAACAGCAACGTACGCATCTTCTATGTTTTCTGGGTTTCCCATTGCTTTATAAAACAAAGAAATCCCTTGAAAGATTAAATTAAAGGACACATAACTACTTTGAAAAACAATTTAAAAAATAAAATGTTGATTTTTCTATCTTAGAATACATATACTATGTAAAAAGCAAGTCAGAGATGACTGATTATATCTTACCATTCAAAACCTTTGTTTATAATTTAAGATTACCTTGTCCTTTTTTCCTTTTCTATTAAAGGTAGATTTTTGTTTTTTAAAATGGGGATACATACTTTCATAGGTCTTAACAGCATAAGAATCTGCCTTTTGGACCTAAAAAAAGGTGATATGATTATAAAATGTCTTGTAAATACTAAGTAAAAAATGGCTTGAACTAGCAATTTAGAATAGTACCCACTTATTTTCCATAAATTGCACAAGTGAATGTCATACTGTTAATAGTTTGGAAGCTAGAAATAGATAGCTGCCACTGACATTCTTTCCAGAATCTTTAAAAAGAACTTTGATATCTGACATTTGGATGAACTAAAGGATAGTTTATAATTTTCATTGGAGGTGCCTATCACAGACTCAAAAACATTTAGTCAGTTGATAAAAGCTTTCTGATGACGACTTAAGAATATTTCCCACTTCCATTATCAATTCCCTAGATAATTCAAAAATTTTCTTCCAAATATATAATATATATATTTTAATATACATACACATGCACACTTTTTTCCCCAGACTAATTTGAAGTCTCCATTAGGCAATTTCCAACAAGTAACTGAAGTTCAAGCACTCTCGGTTGTTTGATAGTTCCATCTCTCCATTAAGTGCTATTATTAAATTTTTTCATGGCTAGACTAAAATACATCTCTTTGTATTGAATGTATTTTATTTATTTTTTTAAAAAAAACTTCCTCTCATTTATAGGCCAGTAAATTTCTAAAAGAACATCAAGCAAGGAGCTGCTTTCCTGGCCATGGTGAGATGAACCTTCTTCAGTTTTTTTTAAAGTCCATTAGGCATTAAAATGACCTGTTCATATTTAATGATTTCCTTATTGCCCCAACTCTCATAGAAAAAAAAGAGCTCATTTTCAAGAAAGGTTTTGAATATCTTTTGAGAGGAGATAGAGGACTTTATTCTGTTTTCTCAACTGCAATTAATAAAGTCATTTTGAAATCTTTAATTTGCTTCCTTGTGTAATAACAAAAGCCTTTAATTTACTTCCTTCCACTGCCTTATAACTGGAAAATTTCCTTTAAAAGAAATGTTTTTAAAATCCAGTAACTTTTGATATTTTAAGTAAACGTTAGCCTAAAATTAAAAGAACCATTAAAATTATTGCACAAAAATTATTTTAATTTATAAATTATTTTAAATTATAAAATTTAGTTATAAATTATAAAAATTTTATTTTAGATTATAAAAATTTTCACTGATTTAGATCCAGAGAAACTACAGATATCTCAACAGAGAAACTACAGAAAACATTAGGATTGAGACATTTCATTTTGTGAAAAGTTTTGAAGACATTCATTTTCACTCCATACCTTGTGGAATTTTTTTCAGTTCAGTCTTTCCATAAGATCATCTGAAAACCCACCTCATACAACAGCACTTTCTATACTAAGTGAAAAAGATGAGGCTTTTTTCTTCTCAGAATTTCTATTTAGCAATTACTTTTCACCTCAGATTAACAATGACTTCAAGATAATAAAATCCAACAAATTTTGAAATGTATGGATGCCTCCTTGAAGACTGCCAGCCCCCAAAAGAAAGACATTGCATTGTGAATACATTTTGTAACATATATGGCACTATTACGGAAACCCTTTTTTCTATTAAGCACCTAAACAGAGAAATCAAGTAATTCTTAGTTTTCTAAACACGATTTAAAGCAAATCAATTCCTGTGCTGGTCAACTCATGTTAAAAAAACATCTATTAGCAAAAAGCTTTATTTGTTAATACTTATCACTTCTCTAGAATATTTGGTATTGCACAGTACACTCAATTTTTAAAAGATAAACAAATGTCATATAATTTTTAAAAACCATGAGAGTTATAGCATTTTGTTTTTACACCATTTAATGTTAATGTACCCCAAAGATTCTAAAAATTGAGTTTCAAGAAATATTCATACTTGAATGTTTGAAATATACATACTTCCAGTGACATGAAAGAAGGAAACAAAGGCTTAAGTGAGGAATAGAACAGAAGCTACTAATATATGAAGGCAAAACTGCTAAGGCAGAAACACATGCAAAAGGATTGGAAGAGGGTAATTTGAGCTAAAAATAATAGAAAAAACTATAACTAGAGTTTGTAATGTGTTTAGACTGAATTTTAGATAAAGGTTCAAGTGACTAAGTATAGGAAATATGTGGCATTTTCTGGAAAATGCTTAAGCATAAATGATAATATGCTGCCTGACTAATAAGGCCTTACAAATATGTAGAAGTGGTTCTCAATTGGGAGTGATACCTACCTGGGATCATTTGGAAATCTGTAGGGGCATTTCTCGTCACTATGACCGGGGAGAAATGGGGTGAACAGATGCCATTTAGTCCCCATGGGGGGAGGTTTGTTAACATCTTTACTAAAAACAGTCCTGTTGAACAAACTGCCAATAATGTCTTTAATGAGAAACATTTGCTATATACAGTACAGATAGACAAACTTTATTTATTTATTTTGGCCGCGCTGCAAGGCTTGCAGGATCTTAGTCTCCTGACCAGGTATTGAACCTGGGCCCTAGGCAATGAAAGGGCAGAGTCGTAAACCACTGGACCGCCACGGAATTCCCCAGATGGACAAACTTTATAAGTTGTTTGCAATGAAGAAAAAGAGAAGATTCAGTACATGAATATAGGTATTGAAAATTTAGTTACCAGAAGTCAAAATTAACAAGATGATTTACAATGTACATGCTAATAGAAATTACCAATAATGATCAGAAAGTGTACTTCATGAATAAAAACAAAAAAAGGAGCATTATCTTAGGGTTCTGTAGGATGTTCCTGATCCCTTCTCCTCCATTCTTAAGCAATGTTTCTCAACCTAATAAAACCCATGTTATTATGCTTTTAAAATAATATGAATACGTGCTAACACCTATAATGTTTATTATGTGCTAGACACTGTGCTAAGTGCTTTACATGCATTAACTCATTTTATTCTTCCCCAAACCTGATGAAGTGGGTATTATTATTATCTCCATTTTACAGGAGAAGAAAACTGAGGTAGAGTAGCTAAGTTACTTGCCACTTCTCCACTCTCCTGGAACAATTTAATATTTTAAAGCATTGTAACATTAGAGAGAAGCAATGGCAACTAAATATCTGTAAGAATACCCCTACAGGGATATGTTGACCATTAAAAATTTCATCCTTTTGCCACTCAAATTGGTTTATAGTAATAAAAAGAGAGGAAGTAATAATAAAGCAGAATAGAAAATAGTCACTGGTGCTACTTCTAACACAGCTTGCTTTGTCCTTGTCCTTTCAACCAGTTCTACCAATCATCAGGTAGTATCAAAAAGTACCATCGGTAATTTTCAAGTACTTTTCTTCTGTTAAGTGACATTCTATTCTGTAATTTAAGATATTTAATAATCTTCAAATAACTTCTGAATGCAATTATACTAAATCTGGCTAACAGAGAAGGAACTAAGTAATAGTGGAATTGGGAAACAAATGAATTCCTACAAGTATATTTAAGGAGGTTATTTGGGGGAGCATGATATCATCCGTAGTATATCTAAATATGCTGTATATCAACTGCTACTGTAGTTCTTCAACCCAGTTCGAAGGGGAAACCAACTAACACATTAACTCGGGTTTAAGTCGAAAAGATCATGGAATGAATTATTTGTTTTTCGATTGTTATGAAAACATTTTTGAGTTTTTGACATTCCCCCCAAAATAAGATGAGGACATCAAAGCAGTTAAAAGACATGATGCTGAGAGAAGCATTCGCAAGCAAACTGAAGACACAAAAACTCTCCAAGAGTGAGAAGGGAATCATGGAGGTGAGATCCTGAGTCAGGTCAGCTAGATCAAAGATTTCTGGTGAAGCTAAAAACACCATGGAGAAACGAGCAAAGAACGAAAGCCCAAAGCCTTAAAAGATGGAGAGAGGGACAGAGAGGAGCGGTGAGCTGCAAGGACAAGTTGTGAATCGCTTTTCCTGAAATGACAAAAATCAACACTCTGCCTAAGAGGTTTTTCCTCCGCCACCGCCCATCAGCGTCCACTAACGGAAAAGGACGTGCACGCCTCTCTGCACCGAAAGCCGCCACCCAAAAAGGGTCTTTGGCGTCTTTGTAAGAAGTAAAGTCCTTGCCTGGAAAAACTAGGTGTGGATGGAAATAGTTCGGCCTCCTACCTTTCCGTTTCTCTCGCTGGCGTCTGAATCGTGCTCCTCCTCGTCTCACCCGTGCGGGGGGCCGAGGACCTCCCGGGCCGCTACATTCAATTCAGTGGGTGGGACAGTCACCTGGGGGGCGGGGGACCGTCACCGCTTTCTCATTTCTCCTTCCCTTCACTTTCCCAGCGGCCAGGCCCAACTTCCTGTGACAGGAAAACACTCGGTCGCCACCAGAAGCCGCCCGGCGTGTTCGGCCGCGCTCCGCACCTCGCGCCTCAAGAGCTCGGATCTCTGGACTCGGAGAGCCTCTTGTCCACAGTCTCTTTATTGGCCTTCCCTCTCCTCTCAGCTCAGCGCCATACACACCTCACCCCCTCCCCAAACTAGGGGATTCCAGATCTGCAAAGGCCTTAGATTTCCATCCTGATGCTACCGGGGCGAGGAAATCGCTTCCGGGTTCACGCCCCTCGCAGCCTCGCGGTTGGTGGTGGAAGAGCTTCCGGGTCGGCTGCCGAGCTGCTGCCGTTCCTGCCGTTTCTCGCTGGGGCTGCGGGCTGTCTGGGGCTGGTGGCGGGCGGCTCGGGGACTGGGGTGGTGGCGGCAGTGGGCGCGCCAGCGGCTGAACCGGAGGCGGGGGAGGGGCGGGGGGCGGCCCGGGCTGCACGCGCGTGCCAGGCTGGAGCATGAGCCGGATTTGACCGCGAGGCGGAGGCAAGAGCCACCGCCCCCTCTTCTCCTCACCCGAGTGAGGCGGCGCGGCGGCCGGAGAGGCATGGGGGGCGCCCGCCCAGTCTGAGCCTCGCCGCAGGCGCTTCCAGCTCTCGCTGAGTTCCCCGCGGGCCTCCAGGGCGCACCGTCGGCCCCGGCAGCCTTTGCCCGGCGGGCGCACCGGGGTCGGCAAGGAGGGGGTGCAGGGCGAGGAGAGGCGTCCGCCCGGGTGGGTGGGGCGCAGGGAGTACCTGAGAACACCGGCTCGGCGCGAGAGGCAGGGGCGGCAGAACTGCAGAGCTGCGGAGTCGATCCGACCCTTACCCTCAGCCCGGGAAGTAACCGTAAGTCTCAGCGTCGCCGTACCGGTCTTTTTGAGGCTGTCTCAGCCTATTTTCGCCTCCGAGTTCAGCGCTACCGAGTTCACGCCCTCCCGGGACTCCTACAAATATGCCTCCCTTCATTTGTGGAGGATTGTGTGTCCCTATTCCTGAACAGGCAACATCCTCTGTCTGACCCATTGGGAGCTCTTCTCCCAGCGAATTTGCAAGCCTCTGTGTTTCGGTAGCACGTCCCATCCTCACCATCTGGATGCATCTCCTTGTCCCTCTGTCCTCAAAGGATCTGTGTCCTCCCTTTTTTTCTGTTTGTACCCCGGACCTCACAGCTTCCCCCGCCCATTCTTTGAGACGTGGAAAGCCACGGGTTCGGCTGTTCCTGAGAGCTCGAGAGTCTTGAGCGGGTGAATGGATGAAAGTGAAGGGCTATAATGGGTGGGGATAGGGGCACATAGCTCTCGGGAACCTTTATTTTTTCAGCTTCTGCCACCACAAACGAATGGGCCTTTTCCCTGGACCTTCATTCCTCTCCCTTCCTGTGTATAAGCTGTTTTCTGTACGTTGCTGTTTGAGTCGCAGGAAACTGGAATTAGAGCTGTAATTAAGATCTCCCGAGGAGGTTTTGAGGATGTCTCACAAGCTCTATTCACACGAAGTGGCATATTGAACAACCTTGTATTGAAATGAAGACCCATTCCGGGGGAGATTTACTAGGAGGTCTGAGAAATCAATGTGAAAACAAAAGTCTGATGTTTCAAATGTGTTTTGGATACCTTTAGATAATTTTTTAGTGTGTTGAATTTACATTTCTTAATTTAAAGTGTGTGTGTGTACGATGTGAAAATCTTTGCATTGGAAGTTTTTGCTTTGTTAGTGGTTAAAAAAACTAAAGTGATTTTTGATCACGTCAGATTATATTTGTCAAGATATTATCTTAAATCCTTAATTCCATAGAGACCTTTCTTTTAAAATTGATTTGGCTCAACCATCTACAGATGTTACACACCTTTGTGCCTGTCACCTTCCTGCTTCTTAGTTAAAAAAAAAAAAAAATTAACCGTGAATATCTTCAATGTGTATTTCCACATTTGCAACTAGGCATTTTTTCTCGTTAAAATTTGGTTTCCTTTTTAAACTGCCACAGCAGAACTTTCCAGAAATTAGACTAAAAAGTAACTGTAATCCTGTCAGTGACTGGACAATAGTTCTTAGTTGACTTCATGCATTTTGTACTTTTCCAGGTACTGTAGTAAGCAAATGATAATTTAAGAATGATTTTCCTTTGTGAACTACAGGTTCTTTGTTATTGTTCTCTAAATTACTGTGTAGTGTAGACTGGTAGCTTTGGTTATTTTTTTCAGAAAACGTCATTTTGTTAAGAAAGGTAAATGTGTTTAATAATGATTTTTTGTTTTCAAAACCTTCTTCTAGCAGTTGATTTGAGGTTATTATTTGATTTGTAACTGCACACTGTTCACAGATTTTAGTTTGAACTAGGCTTAAAAGATGTATCTCCAGCTGTCTCTCTGGAATTGTACTTTACCGGCTTGTGTCAGAAGCCAAGCATTGCACAGAGTTGAATGTATTATTAAGGGTGTGGTTTTTGCTTTTCGTAAAATTGATCAGTTTGCAAATAAGAAAAGTGGGTGCTGTAGTGATGTGATGGGCAATAACTTGAAAAGGTCCTTTTTAGAAACAGTAAATTGACCCCTATTATTCTTGGACATAGGGTGGAAAAGATAGGACTGTATTTTCACTTTATGCTTTTTCCCTTGCCATTGCACTGGGAATTTTGAGTTTTCAATATGAAAGTGTTCTGAAACCATGCAGACCGTGCCGTAAGTGTGGGCTCTATCAGGTGGCTGCTGAGACATGGGAGAGAAGTTTTGTTTGCTACTCTTTTATACTCCTATAGCACTGCCCACTTTTGAGAGAGTTGGTTTTCTTTCTTTCCTTTTCCTCTTCTGGGGTGCACTTGAACTTGTGAAAGTGAAATATGTGTATTTACAACTTACTTGTAGGTAAAAGCTCAAGCTAATTTTCATGTATAAATAGATGGAAGAACTATGAATTAAGTCTGATTCTTCTTGAATGTAAGTTAGGAAAGATTCCTTAGTGTTTTGGGTACTTCTTACGTCTTTGGGTATGAACATTTATTTAGATGAAATTTAAAAATCCTTCTCTCTAATATTGAACTTTATATATGACACATTTGCCAAAACAGATTTGAGAGTGACTCAGTCATTATTAAAAAGACCAGTCTGAGAGGATTTTCTGTGCATGGGTTCTAAAAATGCTTAGGTATTTTGTTTTCTTTCTCAAAGTGTGATTTGCTCAGGGAATAGTAATTTGGTGACTCTTTACGTTTATTTTTCAGACAACCTCAGATTATCTCTTTTTTTTTTCTTTTCCAGATAACTTACTTTCGTACTCACTTCATTTCAGTAAACTTTATTGAATGCCTACTCTGTGTACCAGGCACTATGTTAGATTCTGGAACTACAAGGATAAATAAGTTAAGATTCTTTTCCTCCCTGAATTTGCCAGTCTAGATAGTTGACTGTGATTTTATCCATATGCCTTTACAGACATCTCTAATAGGTTTTTAAGTTACTTGACCGTATTTCAGGGTTGTTTCACATCCTTTCTATAAGAATTAACACAATAAAGGCCATTTATTGAGCACTTAATTCACACTAGCTACCCTGCATTTAGTTATTACATTATCTCATTTAATTCTTAGAAGTGTCCTAAGAAGTATTTTATCTCCATTTAAAAACCACACTGGGGGGGCTTCCCTGGTGGCGCAGTGGTTAAGAACCTGCCTGCCAATGCAGGGGACACGAGTTTGAGCCCTGGTCCGGGAAGATCCCACATGCTGCAGAGCAACTAAGCCCGTGCGCCACAACTACTGAAGCCCGCACGCCCTAGAGCCCGTGCTCTGCAACAAGAGAAGCCATGGCAGTGAGAAGTCTGCGCACCACAACGAAGAGTAGCCCCCGCTCGCTGCACTAGAGAAAGCCTGCGTGCAGCAACGAAGACCCAACACAGCCATAAATAAATAAACAAACAAACAAACAAACCAACCACACAGGGCTTCCCTGGTGGGGCAGTGATTGAGAATCCGCCTGCCAATGCAGGGGACACGGGTTTGATCCCTGTTCTGGGAAGATCCCACATGCCGTGGAGCAACTAAGCCCCATGCGCTGCAACTTACTGAACCTGTGCTCTAGAGGCCTTGAGCCACAACTACTGACTCTGCGTGCTGCAACTACTGAAGCCCATGTGCCTAGAGCCAGTGCTCCACAACAAGAGAAGCCACGGCAATGAGAAGCCCGCGCACCGCAATGAAGAGTAACCCCCGCTCACTGCAACTAGAGAAACCCCGCGCAACAACGAAGACCCAACACAGCCAAAAATAAATAAATAAAATAAATAAATTTATTTTTTTTAAAAAGTCTTTCATTTCTCTTGTCCCTCAAAGGGCCTGAAATAAAATCTAATTCATGACCCCCAACCAGACTTTAAAAAAAACAAAAAAACCCATACAGATTCTGGTTTATAGTAATGATGAATGTTGTTTTACTTCTTATATGCTAGAAAAAATTTGACGTTAAGATTTCTCATTAAGGGGAAGAACTTGTAATATAGTTTTAACAGTTCTTAATTTTTTTTCCTGTAGGTGATTTAAAAAAATTTTTTTAATTGAAGTATAGTTGATTTACAATGTGTTAATATCTGCTGTATAGCAGTGTGATTCAGTTATACATATATATATGTTCTTTTTTTTAATATTCTTTTCCATTATGGTTTATCATATGATATTGAATGTAGCTCTCTGTGCTATACACTAGGACCTTGCTGTTTATCTGTTCTCTATGTAAAAGCTTATATCTGCTAACCCCAACCTCCCTCTCCATACCTCCCCCAATTCCCTGCCCCTTGGCAACCACCAGTCTGTTCTCTATGTGCGAGATTCTGTTTCTGTTTCATAGATAGGTTCATTTGTGTCATATTTTATTGGGCTGGCCAAAAACTTCATTCGGGTTTTTGTGTAAGATCTTATGGAAAAAACCGAACAAACTTTTTGGCCAGCCCAATAGATTCCACACGTAAGTGATATCATACGGTATTTGTCTTTCTCTTTCTGATATACTTCACTTAGTATGATAATCTCTAGTTGCATCCATGTTGCTGCAAATGGCATTATTTTCTTTTTTATGGCTCAGTAGTATTCCACTGTATATATGTACCACATCTTCTTTATCCATTCATCTGTCGATGGACATTTAGGTTGTTTCCATGTCTTGACTATTGTAAATAGTGCTCCTATGAACATAGGGGTGCAAGTATCTTTTTGAATTATAGATTTGTCTGGATATATGCCTGGGAGTGGGATTGCTAGATCATATGGTAATTCTATTTTTAGTTTTCTGAGGATCCTCCATACTGTTTTCCACAGTGGTTGCAACAACTTACATTGCCACCAACAGTATAGGAGGGTTCCGTTTTCTGCACACCCTCTCCAGCATTTGTTATTTGTAGACTTTTTAATGATGGCCATTCTGACTGGTGTGAGATGGTAACTCATTGTAGTTTTAATTTGCTTTTCTCTAATAATTAGCAATGTTGAGCATCTTTTCATGTGCCTATTGGCCATCTGTATTTCTTCTTTGGAGAAATGTCTATTTAGGTCTTCTGCCCATTTTTGGATTGGGTTGTTTGTTTTTTTGTTGTTGACTTATATGAGCTGTTCGTATTTTTTGGAAATTAAGCCCTTGTCAGTCGCATCATTTTGCAAATATTTTCTCCCATTCTGTAGGTTGTCTTTTTGTTTTTTTTTTATGGTTTCCTTTGCTGTGCAAAAGCTTGTAAGTTTGATTAGGTCCCATTTGTTTATTTTTGTTTTTATTTCTATTGCCTTAGGAGACTGACCTAAGAAGACATTGGTATGATTTACGTATGTCAGAGAATGTTTTGCCTATGTTTTCTTCTGGGAGTTTTATGGTGTCATGTCTTATGTTTAAGTCTTTAAGCCATTTTGAGTTTATTTTTGTGTATGGTGAGAGGGTGTGTTCTAATTTTATTGATTTGCATGCGGCAGTCCAACTTTCCCAGCACCACTTGCTAAAGAAACTGTCTTTTTCCCATTGTATAGTCTTGCCTCCTTTGTCAAAGATTAATTGACTGTAGGTGTGTGGGTTTATTTCTGGGCTCTCTTTTCTGTTCCATTGATCCATATGTCTGTTTTTGTGCCAATACCATGCTGTTTTGATTACTGTAGCTTTGTAGTATTGTTGGAAGTCTGGGAGAGTTAGGCCTCCTGCTTTGTTCTTTTTCTTCAGGATTGCTTTGGCAATTCTGGACCTTTTATGGTTCCATAGGAATTTTAGGATTAGTTGTTCTAGTTCTGTGAAAAATGTCATGGATAATTTGATAAGGATCACATTAAACCTGTAAATTGCTTTGGGTAGTATGGCCATTTTAACAATATTAATTCTTCCAATCCAAGAGCATGGGATATCTTTCTATTTCTTTGAATCATCTTCAATTTCCATTATTAATGTTTTATAGTTCTTAGTGTATAAGTCTTTCACCTCCTTGGTCAGATCAGGTTAATGCTTTGAGTAGAAAGGTTCTGATTTCATAAAGTATTAGTATCTTTTATTTACTAGAGCAGATGAATTGTATAGTATCAAGATGTAATTTTCAGCTGTTGTTTAAACCTTTGAAAAGACAGTTCTGAAGTTAATTATGGTTAACTGTAACGCAGATTTTCAAGCATGCATAACTTTTTTTTCTTCTAGTTAATTAGTGGGACCAAGAGCCTAGAAAATGTACTAAAAAATGTTTGTATTCTCCAGGAAGGACAGAGTATTGATCTACATGAAACCTATTCAGCTTTTAAACATTCTCAGTTCAATTTTGACAATTCTCTGATGCCTTGGAGAGTTTTGGTTTCTGCAATGAAAATGTATTCCTTCATATTTAAAACTGACCTTACTCATCTATTAGTAGGATATATGCTTTATCAGCAATTTGATATGGTTCAATCTAATTGTTTTTCAGACCCTCTCAAATTTTTTAAAGGATGATCATCCACTGTCAGCTCTTTTCACCAAGTTTCATTTGTATTCTGTTTTGTTTGTTTGGTTGGTTTTAACCAAAAACTGTCAACAGTTAGCCATTCTTTAGACTAAGGCCTTTTGCTTCTGGTTATACATTCTTGTTTTTAGTACTGTAGAGCATATAATTATTCCTCCTCCAAGTTCCTAAGAAAAGTAATCCTTGATATTCTTCGATCCTCAGTCTGACATATATATTTTAGCTTAACATATACAGTTTTTCCCTTTCAGTGTAACAGAATTCTTGGTACTTAGATCACTGTTTGTTTTGTTTTTTAACATCTTTATTGGAGTATAGTTGCTTTACAATGTTGTGTTAGTTTCTGCTGTATAACAAAGTGAATCCACTATACGTATACATGTATCCCCATATCCCCTCCCTCTTGTGTCTCCCTCCCACCATCCCTATCCCACCCCTCTAGGTGGTTACAAAGCACCGAGCTGATCTCCCTCTGCTATGCAGCTGCTTCCCACTAGCTATCTATTTTACGTTTGGTAGGATCACTGTATTTTCTGATTGGAATAATATTGGGGATAGAATTCCTATTCAAGACATAACTGACAAAATCATAAATGCATTAGGTACTGGGACCACAGAGATGAATAAGTCAGAATTCCTTTTCTCATTGAACTGTAAAATGCCTATTTAAAATCCATGAAGAGAAAGGAAAGTTCACTTAAAAACATTGAGATGCCTTTACGCCAAATAGGCATAAAACATTGCCCTCCTATTCGTGTATCCCCTCAGGGTATTGTAAAGGAATGTTATGTAAATAAACATATTAAGCCAGGGTTTTCATTCTATCTCCTAGCCTCAGACAGTAGCTGCTTATCATTTGCTGTAACACCAGATGTTCTGTATCACATATTAATAATCACATTTTTAAAAACTATTTTGAAATAATTTAAAACTTAACAGAAGAGATGCCAGAACAGTACAAAGAACTCCTTTATCTCCTTCATTCAGATTCCACCATTGTTAATATTTTACTGCATTTCTTCCATTGCCTGTCGTCTCTCTTTCTGTCTTCATATATATGTTACATACATGTTTGTATATGTGTGTGTAAATACATAGGTACATACCCATTATCATAGTCTTTTTCAGAACCTTTTGGAGCAAGCTGTAGACATGGTGTTCCATCACCCATAAATACTACAGTGTCTATTTCTCAAAAACAAGGCACTCTCTTATATAACCCTCCAAGTCGGAAGATAAGCATTGGTACAACACTACTGTCTAGTCCAAGGAACCTATTCGTATTTCATCGACTATCCCAACAATATCTCTTTCTTTTTTGATCTAGGATCCTATCCAAGAATGCATGTTGTATTTAGTTGTCATGTCTTTTCAGACTTCTTCAGCCTCATTTTCCCCCATCTTTCATGTCCTTGACAGTTTTAGGTAGTACATTCTGTAGGATCACCCTGAGCCTAGGTCCATGTGATATTTTCTCATGACTCCAATCGAATCTTGCATTTCTAGCAGGAATACCACAGAAGTGGGGCTGTGCCTGTCTCAGTGCATTGCATCCACAGGCATATGATGTCAAATCATGCTGCTACTGGTGATTAACACCTGGATCGTATTGGTGTCCTTTTGTATTTGATCAAAATTTGTGGAGAGGTATTCCAAAATTATGCATCTTGATTCTTATCAAACCTCTACTCACTAGCCTCAGTGTAGGTATCAGTGATGACTCCCACCTGAATTAACTACTTTTATAATTATATTTCTCTATTTTTTTTATTCCTTCTACATGTATTAGTTGGTATTTTACTGTAAGGTAGAACTTTTCTTTCTCCCCTATTTGTTTATTAAATCAGTAAGGACTTGTGGATTTTGATTTTAGTGTGTTGTGATTTGTTACTATCATTATTTGTTTTGCTGTTTAAGTTGTCCCTGATTTAGCCGGTGGGAGCCCCTTCAAGCTGGCTCCTGTGCCTATTTATCATGCTCCCATCTCATTCATTGTGCACTTCTGGCAGAACATGCTGTTCCTGGTTCGTCTTGTACTTTGCCTGGTCTAGCCCTGGAATCAGCCATTTCTTCAAGGAGCCCTGTTTGGTTTTTGTTATTGTTATTTGTTTTTGTAAAATATGGTGTTTAAAAACAAAGATTTAGGGTTTAGTTTCTCATTGCTACTGGGGTGTCATTGCTTATAGGGACTAGGAAATGTATGACTATGTAAGTATGGTTTGTATACACATACATATATGTATAATGTGCTAATATACATCCATAATTATTTCTGTATCTATGTTCATGTTATAAAACCAGAAGTTTGTTCCTAATTCTTCCAATTCCAATCCAATACCCCAGGGTTCTTTCTAGTCTTTGCCCTTTCCATGTTTTTAATGCCTTCTCTGGTGGTAAGAAACTTAGCTTCACATTAGTCTCATTATAGTTATCACTTGTCCAATTGTTTTGTTACCATTCTCCCTGCCTTGTAGACCATCACCTCCCTTTATCTCTCCCTACCACACCCTGCCTCGTTGATTGCTGGGCCTGTTGGCCTGTGCCTCTTTGTGGATCCATAAGCCCTCACTGGGCCCACAGCTCTGTGCAACTCCCTGTCTGCACACAACACCCTGTTACCCTCACCTCTGGGCCACACCTGTGTTGGCCTTCCTGACATGCCCTCAGTGCCCTGCATCCTTAGCCAGCATGCTTACTACTTTGCATAGCTCAGTATTTCATTAGTTAATTTTTAAGCATATTTCCAGGATTTACAAACATACATATATGTGATGAAATATACAGCTATATAGTATTACTAGAATAAAACTGTAGATTTACAAATATACATATATATAATGAAATATACAGCTATATAGTACACACACATATACACACACTACCTACCTGTGGTAGAATGATTAACGACCGTAAAGTTCTTCTATACTGGTATGCATTCCCCTTTGCCTTGGGGCTTTGCTGCTTCTCTCATCAATTTCTCCATCTCTTGAGTCTTGTCTAGCCTTGTGATTTGCTTCGGCCAGTGAATATGGTGGATGTGATGTGTGAGTTCTGGAGCTTAGTCCTTAAGAAGACTTCAAAGAACGCTTTCCTGTAGCTGCCCTGTAAGGAAGCTGGTCTAGCTTATAGGAGGGTGAGAGAACCAAGAATTAATCCAGCAAACATGAAAGTGGACTATCTTGGACCTACTAACCCAGCTGACTGTTTAGCTGAATGCACCTGCAGAGGAATCAGAGGTGAAAACAGCGAAGAAATGGCCCAGCCAACCTATAGAATTGTGAGAAATGACATTGTTTTGAGGCACTAAGTTTGAGGTGGTTTGTTTTATAGCAATAGATATATGAAACCACATCTGTTTTCATTTTGGACATCTGTGTTGTCTCTAGTCTTCAATTATGAACAATATTGCAATGACTATCTTGTACATAATATATAGTGTTTTAATTTTAATAAATAATGCCAGATTATTTTCCAGAAATGTTGATATAGTTCTTACTGCCGTCATAAAAGTCTGAGAGTAACTATTTCCCTCACAAACTCACTAACACTCATGTTTTCTTTGACAATAAAATCAATTTTAAAAGCATCTTATAATTCTTCATTTTCCTAACTACTTGTGAAGCTGAGCATCTTTTGATATTTTTGTTGGTCCTTTTGATTTTTCGATTCTTTGAATTGCTTATTCATAGCTTTACTCAATTTTTCCTATTGGTTTTTTTTAAATTTTTAAATTTAATTTTATTTATATTTTTATACAGCAGGTTCTTATTACTCATCAATTTTATACACATCAGTGTATACATGTCAATCCCAATCGCCCAATTCAGCACACCACCATCCCCACCCCACCCCTGTAGCTTTCCCCCCCTTGGTGTCCATACATTTGTTCTCTACATCTGTGTCTCAACTCCTGCCCGGCAAACCAGCTCATCTGTACCATTTTTCTAGGTTCCACATATATGTGTTAATATACGATATTTGTTTTTCTCTTTCTGATTTACTTCACTCTGTATGACAGTCTCGATGCATCCACGTCTCAACAAATGACTCAATTTCATTCCGTTTTATGGCTGAGTAATATTCCATTGTATATATGTACCACATCTTTATCCATTCGTCTGTCGATGGGCATTTAGGTTGCTTCCATAACCTGGCTATTGTAAATAGTGCTGCAATGAACATTGGGGTGCATGTGTCTTTTTGAATTATGGTTTTCTCTGGGTATATGCCCAGTAGTGGGATTACTGGATCATATGGTAATTCTATTTTTAGTTTTTTAAGGAACCTCCATACTGTTCTCCATAGTGGCTGTATCAATTTACATTCCCAGCAACAGTGCAAGAGGGTTCCCTTTTCTCCACACCCTCTCCAGCATTTGTTGTCTGTAGATTTTCTGATGATGCCCATTCTAACTGGTGTGAGGTGTTACCTCATTGTAGTTTTGATTTGCATTTCTCTAATAGTTAGTGATGTTGAGCAGCTTTTCATGTACTTGTTGGCCATCTGTATGTCTTTGGGGAAATGTCTATTTAGGTCTTCTGCCCATTTTTGGATTGGGTTGTTTGTTCCTTTAATATTCAGCTGCATGACCTGTTTATATATTTTGGAGATTAATCCTTTGTCCATTGATTTGTTTGCGAATATTTTCTCCCATTCTGAGGGTTGACTTTTCGTCTTGTTTATGGTTTCCTTTGCTGTGCAAAAGCTTTGAAGTTTCATTAGGTCCCATTTGTTTTTTTTTTTGTTTTTTTTATTTCCATTACTCTAGAGGTGGATCAAAAAAGATCTTGCTGTGATTTATGTCAAAGAGTGTTCTTCCTATGTATTCCTCTAAGAGTTTTATAGTGTCCGGTCTTACATTTAGGTCTCGAATCCATTTTGAGTTTATTTTTGTGTATGGTGTTAGGGAGTGTTCTAATTTCATTCATTTATATGTAACTGTCCAGTTTTCCCATCAACACTTATTGAAGAGACTGTCTTTTCTCCATTGTATATCCTTGCCTCCTTTGTCATAGATTAGTTGTCCATAGGTGCGTGGGTTTATCTCTGGGCTTTCTATCTTCTTCCATTGATCTATGTTTTTGTTTTTGTGCCAGTCATATTTTCTTGATTACTGTAGCTTTGTATTGTAGTCTGAAGTCAGGGAGTCTGATTCCTCCAGCTCCGTTTTTTTCCCTCAAGACTGCTTTGGCTATTCGGGGTCTTTTGTGTCTCCATACAAATTTTAAGATTTTTTGTTCTAGTTCTGTAAAAACTGCCATTGGTAATTTGATAAGGATTGCATTGAATCTGTAGATTGCTTTGGGTAGTATAGTCATTTTCACAATATTGATTCTTCCAATCCAAGAACATGGTATATCTCTCCATCTGTTGGTATCATCTTTAATTTCTTTCATCAGTGTCTTATAGTTTTCTGCATACAGGTCTTTTGTCTTCCTAGGTATTTTATTCTTTTTGTTGCAGTGGTAAATGGGAGTGTTTCCTTAATTTCTCTTTCAGATTTTTCATCATTAGTGTATAGGAATGCAAGAGATTTCTGTGCATTCATTTTGTATCCTGCAACTTTACCAAATTCATTGATTAGCTCTAGTAGTTTTCTGGTGGCATCTTTAGGATTCTCTATGTATAGTATCATGTCATCTGCAAACAGTGACAGTTTTACTTCTTCTTTGCCAATTTGGATTCCTTTTATTTCTTTTTCTTCTCTGATTGCTGTGACTAGGACTTCCAAAACTATGTTGAATAATAGTGGCGAGAGTGGACCTCCTTGTCTCGTTCCTGATCTTAGAGGAAATGCTTTCAGTTTTTCACCATTGAGAATGATGTTTGCTGTGGGTTTGTCATATATGGCCTTTATTATGTTGAGGTAGGTTCCCTCTATGCCCACTTTCTGGAGAGTTTTTATCATAAATGGGTGTTGAATTTTGTCAAAAGCTTTTTCTGCATCTCTTGAGATGATCATATGGTTTTTATTCTTCAATTTGTTAATATGGTGTATCACATTGATTGATTTGCGTATATTGAAGAATCCTTGCATCCCTGGGATAAATCCCACTTGATCATGGTGTATGATCCTTTTAATGTGTTGTTGGATTGTTTGCTAGTATTTTGTTGAGGATTTTTGCATCTATATTCATCAGTGATATTGGTCTGTAATTTTCTTTTTTTGTAGTATCTTTGGTTTTGGTATCAGGGTGATGGTGACCTCATAGAATGAGTTTAGGAGTGTTCCTTCCTCTGCAGTTTTTTGGAAGAGTTTGAGAAGGATGAGTGTTAGCTCTTCTCTAAATGTTTGATAGAATTCACCTGTGAAGCCATCTGGTCCTGGACTTCTGTTTGTTGGAAGATTTTTTTTTTTTTTTTTAATTTATTTATTTATTATTTATGGCTGTGTTGGGTCTTCGTTTCTGTGCGAGGGCTTTCTCTAGTTGCGGCAAGTGGGGGCCACTCTTCATCGCGGTGCGCGGGCCTTTCATTATCACGACCTCTCTTGTTGCGGAGCACAGGCTCCAGACGCGCAGGCTCAGTAATTGTGGCTCACGGACCTAGTTGCTCCGCGGCATATGGGATCTTCCCAGACCAGGGCTCGAACCCGTGTCCCCTGCATTGGCAGGCAGATTCTCAACCACTGCGCCACCAGGGAAGCCCTTGTTGGAAGATTTTTAATCACAGTTCCAATTTGATTACTTGTGATTGCCCTATTCATATTTTCTATTTCTTCCTGGTTCAGTCTTGGAAGGTTATACCTTTCTAAGAATTTGTCCATTTCTTCCAGGTTATCCATTTTGTTGGCATAGAGTTGCTTGTAGTAGTCTCTTAGGATGCTTTGGATTTCTGCGGTGTCTGTTGTAACTTCTCCTTTTTCATTTCTAATTTTATTGATTTGAGTCCTCTCCCTCTTTTTCTTGATGAGTCTGGCTAATGGTTTATCAATTTTGTCTTCTCAAAGAACCACCTTTTAGTTTTATTGATCTTTGCTATTGTTTTCTTTGTTTCTATTTCATTTATTTCTGCTCTGATCTTTATGATTTCTTTCCTTCTGCTAACTTCGGGTTTTGTTTGTTCTTCTTTCTCTAGTTCCTTTAGGTGTAAGGTTAGATTGTTTATTTGAGATTTTTTTTCTTTCTTGAGGTAGGCTTGTATAGCTATCAACTTCCCTCTTAGAACTGCTTTTGCTGCATCCCATAGGTTTTGGATCATCGTGTTTTCATTGTCATGTGTCTCTAGGTATTTTTTGATTTCCTCTTTGATTTCTTCAGTGATCTCTTGGTTATTTAGTAACGTATTGTTTAGCCTCCATGTGTTTGTGTTTCTTACGTTTTTTTCCCTGTAATTGATTTCTAATCTCATAGCATTGTGGTCAGAAAAGATGCTTGATATGATTTCAATTTTCTTAAATTTACTGAGACTTGATTTGTGACCCAAGATGTGATCTATCCTGGAGAATGTTCCAGGATAGAGAATGCACTTGAGAAGGAAGTGTAATCTGCTGTTTTTGGATGGAATGTCCTATAAATATCAATTAAATCTATCTGGTCTATTGTGTCATTTTAAGCTTCTGTTTCCTTATTTATTTTCATTTTGGATGATCTGTCCATTGGTGTAAGTGAGGTGTTAAAGTCCCCCACTATTATTGTGTTACTGGCGATTTCGCCTTTTAGAGCTGTTAGCAGTTGCTTCATGTATTGAGGTGCTCCTATGTTGGGTGCATATATATTTATAATTGTTATATCTTCTTCTTGGATTGATCCCCTGATCATTATGTAATGTCCTTCCTTATCTCTTGTAACATTCTTTATTTTAAAGTCTATTTTATCTGACATGAGTATTGCTACTCCAGCTTTCTTTTGATTTCCATTTGCATGGAATATCTTTTTCCATCCCCTCACTTTCAGTCTGAATGTGTCCCTAGGTCTGAAGTGGGTCTCTTGTAGACAGTATATATATGGGTCTTGTTTTTGTATCCATTCAGCAAGCCTGTGTCTTTTGGTTGGAGCATTTAATCCATTCACGTTTAAGGTAATTATCGATATGTATGTTCCTATGACCATTTTCTTAATTGTTTTGGGTTTGTTTTTGTAGGTCCTTTTCTTCTCTTGTGTTTCCCACTTAGAGAAGTTCCTTTAGCATTTGTTGTAGAGCTGGTTTGGTGGGGCTGAATTCTATTAGCTTTTGCTTGTCTGTAAAGCTTTTAATTTCTCCATCGAATCTGAATGAGATCCTTGCCAGAGTAGAGTAATCTTGGTTGTAGGTTCTTCCCTTTCATCACTTTAAGTATATCATGCCACTCCCTTCTGGCTTGTAGAGTTTCTGCTGAGAAATCAGCTGTTAACCTTATGGGAGTTCCCTTGTATGTTATTTGTCGTTTTTCCCTTGCTGCTTTCAATAATTTTTCTTTGTCTTTAATTTTTGCCAATTTGATTACTATGTGTCTCGGCATGTTTCTCCTTGGGGTTATCCTGTATGGGACTCACTGCACTCCTGGACTTGGGTGGCTATTTCCTTTCCCATGTTAGGGAAGTTTTTGACTATAATCTCTTCAAATATTTTCTCTGGTCCTTTCTCTCTCTAGTCTCCTTCTGGGACCCCTATAGTGCGAGTGTTGTTGCGTTTAATGTTGTCCCAGAGGTCTCTTAGGCTGTCTTCATTTTTTTCCATTCTTTTTTCTTTATTCTGTTCTGCAGCAGTGAATTCCACCATTCTGTCTTCCAGGTCACTTATCCGTTCTTCTGCTTCAGTATTCTTCTATTGATTCCTTTTAGTGTAGTTTTCATTTCAGTTATTGTATTGTTCATCTCTGTTTGTTTGTTGTTTAATTCTTCTAGGTCTTTGTTAAACATTTCTTGCATCTTCTTGGTCTTTGCCTCCATTCTTTTTCCGAGGTCCTGGATCATCTTCACTATCATTATAATGAATTCTTTTTCTGGAAGGTTGCCTATCTCCACTTCATTTAGTTGTTTTTCTGGGGTTTTGTCTTGTTTCTTCATCTGGTACATAGCCCTCTGCCTTTTCATCTTGTCTATATTTCTGTGAATGTGGTTTTTGTTCCACAGGCTGCAGGATTGTAGTTCTTCTTGCTTCTGCTCTCTGCCCTCTGGTGTATGAGGCTATCTAAGAGGCTTGTTTAAGTTTCCTGATAGGGAGGGACTGTTGGTGGGTAGAGCTGACTGTTGCTCTGGTGGGCTGAGCTCAGTAAAACTTTAATGCACTTGACTGTTGATGGGTGGGGCTGGGTTCCCTCCCTGTTGGTTGTTTGGCCTGAGGCAACCCAACACTGGAGCCTACCTGGTCTCTTTGGTGGGGCTAATGACAGACTCTGGGAGGGTTCACACCAAGGTGTACTTCCCAGAACTTCTGCTGCCAGTGTCCTTGTCCCCATGGTGAGCCATAACCACCCCCCGCCTCTGCAGGAGACCCTCCAACAGTAGCAGGTAGGTCTGGTTCAGGCTCCCGTGGGGTCACTGCTCCTTCCCCTGGGTCCCGATGAGCACACTACTTTGTGTGTGCCCTCCAAGAGTGAAGTCTCTGTTTCCCTCAGTCCTGTCAAAGTCCTGCAATCAAATCCCAGTAGGCTTCAAAGTCTGATTCTCTAGGAATTCCTCCTCCCGTTGCCGGACCCCCAGGTTGGGAAGCCTGACGTGGGGCTCAGAACCTTCACTCCAATGGTGGACTTCTGTGGTATAAGTGTTCTCCAGTCTGTGAGTCACCCACCCAGCAATTATGGGATTTGATTTTACTGTGATTGCACCCCTCCTACCATCTCATTGTGGCTTCTCCTTTGTCTTTGGATGTGGGGTATCTTTTTTGGTGAGTTCCAGTGTCTTCCTGTCGATGATTGTCCAGCAGCTAGTTGTGATTCTGGTGTTCTCGCAAGAGGGAGTGAGAGCACGTCCTTCTACTCCGCCATCTTGGTTCCTCTCTCACCTGTTTCTTTCGTGCCGCCCTCATCTTGAAGCTCCCGCCCCTGCTCCTGGGTCACTCTTGATGTTGTATATCCTAAATTGTTTCTTGGTGTCAGTCTTTATAAGTTCCTAGTCAATATCCATTCTCCTGAGATCATCCAGTTTCCAGTGAAAAGCACCACCTTCTGGATTTTTTTCCTTATTGATTTGTTGCTTCTTTTTGATATGGATATAATCCTTTAGCTTTGTTTGCCAAAAGTATTTTTTTTAAGATTTATTGGGCTTCCCTGGTGGCGCAGTGCTTTAGAGTCTGCCTGCCAATGCAGGGGACACGGGTTCGAGCCCTGGTCTGGGAGGATCCCACATGCCGCAGAGCGGCTGGGCCCCTGAGCAACAATTACTGAGCCTGCGCGTCTGGAGCCTGTGCTCCACAACAAGAGAGGCCGCGATAGTGAGAGGCCCGCGCACCGCGATGAAGAGTGGCCCCTGCTTGCCACAACTAGAGAAAGCCCTCGCGCAGAAACAAAGACCCAACACAGCCATAAAATAAATAAATAATTAAATAAATTAAAAAAAAAAAAAAGAATTCTCTGAAAACCCAATTATCAGGGAAATTATTTTTAAAAAAAGAAGATTTATTATTTACTTATTTATTTATTTTGGTTGTGTTGGGTCTTCAGTTGCAGCAGGTGGGCTCTTTGTTGTGATGTGCAGGCTTCTCTCTAGTTGTGGCATGTGGGTTTTCTCTATCTAGTTGTAGCGCGCAGGCTCCAGGGCTCATGGGCTCTGTAGTTGTGGCACGTGGGCTTAGTTGCCCTGTGGCATGTGGGATCTTAGTTCCCTGACCAGGGATTGAACCCATGTCCCCTGCATTGTAAGGCACATTCTTTACCACTGGACCACCAGGGAAGTCCCTGCCAATATGTTTTGTCAGTCTGTATTTTGTTGTTTGTCTTAGTTTATAGTATCATTGGCCATACATTTTCTTTTGGTACTTCATATTATCATTTATGTCTGTCTTTTTCCCTATGGCTTCCAGTGTTCTTGTCTTGCGAATATCTCTATCCTCCTGGGTATACCAACTTTTTTCTAA
This sequence comes from Eubalaena glacialis, assembly GCF_028564815.1. Taxonomy (NCBI): domain Eukaryota; kingdom Metazoa; phylum Chordata; class Mammalia; order Artiodactyla; family Balaenidae; genus Eubalaena; species Eubalaena glacialis. Next base: position 71,979,501 of record NC_083723.1, on the reverse strand, counting down.
ATATTCTTCTAACTTTGTATTGTCTTTCCTATCAATCAGAAATCATATTTAGTTGCTCTAGAAATCCAAAAAAGAGTGGTAGAAACAAATGGTGGAGGGGGAATTATCTTTAAGTATAGTCGTCCTTCTATATCTGAAGGGGATTGGTTCCGGGACCCCATGCAGATGCCAAAATCTGTGGATGCTCAAGTCCATTACATTCAGCCCGCCATATCTGCTGGTTTCTCGTCCATGGATATGGAGGGCCACTGTAATGAGAAATTAGAGGGAGGACGTCCAGAGTTGTTTTCGTGGTTCCACTGGCCTATCAGGAATGCAGGTTCATTTGTCTTTCTTTTCAGTCATCCATAACAGGTGCTTGTCACCTTTTAGTCCCAGGATGGCATTCCAATCTGAGCAGCAACTTCTTTCTGTTTTTTCTTTCATCATCCATGGCTCTGCTTGTTTTAATTGAGGATCAAATCCAGTTTGGTAACTGTAACCTCTGAGGATGAGGCCAAGAGAAAACAGGTCCCCCATTGGTAGCAAGTAGTTGTGAAATATTTTTTCTGTTCTTTGAAAAAAATAACGCTGATTTTGCTTTTTGTGTCAGAGTAAATGTGTGTGCTGAATAAAGCCCCAGAATCTTTTTCTTTAATCTATTAGGCAGCCAGGTGTTTTTGTCCCTCAGTTATTTACAAGCAAACAGGGAAATAAACATGATTATATTCTCAAATTGGAAACTATTGTTGTTGAGAACACAGGACTTTATCATCATGCTCAATAAATAATATTAATTAAAGGTTTTTTATGTGCCAGTAACTGTGGTAAATAGTGGATATAAAACTGAAAGTGGTATGATCCTGTCCTCAAGTTTACCACATAGTTAAGGAAGCAGGTTAAACATTTCATTATAGTATTAGATGGTAAGTTGAGTGTATTATCAAGTTAGGGAGGCAGGACATCTAACTGTTAGCTGAAGGTTGGAGAACTATGATCAGGGACCTTGATAGAGAAAATGGCTTATAAACTGAGGCCTGGATGACTAGTAGAAGTTAGCCTATTGAGGAGGAGCTTATAGAGGCATGGAAAGAACATTCCTGGAGGTTGAGTAGTACCTACTCAGAGGTAAGTCTGAGTTATAAGAGAGAAATTCTTGTCTTGTCAGGAAATTTTCCTTAACTGCTTAAGGGCTGGAAGCCTTGGAAGGTTTTAAAATGGAATTGGACAAAATCAGATTTGTCTTAAGCTAGTTGGGGGGTGATGTGCTTTGGGGGCTGGAATCTGGAAGCAAGGGTACCTATTAGGTAGGAAGTTTATCTGATTATTAAAATCTATTCCATATTAGTTAAGTAAATGTTTATTGAACACCTAAGTGAATATAATGCGGGGGAATACAGAGATAATATAAAACATAGGTCCTGTTCTCAAGGAGTTTGTATTTTAAAATAACTGAAGACTAGATATCAACAGTATGGGGCAGTATACTAATATTACGGCTTATATCCTATATGCGGGCAGGTAAGGACTAGAATTAAAACTTGAACCCACACAGAACTACAACAAATAATTCTAAAATTTATATGGAACCACAAAAGACCCAGAATTGCCAAAGCAATCCTGAGAAGAAAGAATAAAGTTAGAGGTAAAACCCTCACAGATTTCAGACTATACTACAAAGCTACAGTAATCAAAGGAGTATGATACTGGCACAAAAACACACAGATCAATGGAACGTAATAGCTCAGAAGTAAACCCATGTACTTATAGTCAAACAACAGACAATCTGATCAAAAAATGGACAGAAGACTTGAGTAGACATCGCTAATTATTAGAGAAATGCAAATCAGAACAACAATGAGGTATCGACTCACACCTCTTGGAATGGCTATCTTCAAAAAGTCTACAAATAATAAATGTTGGAGAGGATGTGGAGAAAAGGGAATCCTTGTTCCTCAAAAAACTAAAAATAGAACTATCATATGATCCAGTAATTCCACTGCTGGGGATATATCCTTAAAAAATGAAAACACTAATTTGAAAAGGTACATGCACCCCAGTGTTCATAGCAGCAATATTTACAATATTTACAATAGCCAAGACATGGAAGTAACTCAAGTGCCCATCAACAGACAGATGGCTTAAGAAGATGTAGTGTGTATATATGTATATATACACACAATGGAATGTTACTCAGCCGTAAAAAAGAATGAAATACTGCCATTTGCAGCAACATGGACCTAGCGAATATTATGCTTAGTGAAATGTCAGACAGAGAAAGACAAATGCTATATATCACTTATATGTGGAATCTAAAAAATAATACAAATAAATGTGTATGCAAAACAGAAACAGACTAACAGACATAGAAAACGAACTAATGGTTGCCAAAAGGGGAGAGGGAAGTGAGGAGGGACAGATTAAGGTATGGGATTAACAGATTAAAAACTACTATGTATAAAATAGATAAGCAGCAAGGATTTAATGTATAGCACAGGAAAGTATACCTATTATCTTGTAATAACCTATAATGGAATATAATCTGAAAAAATATTGAATTTTTATGCTGTACACCTGAAATTAACACAATATTGTAAATAAACTATATTTGAATTAAAAAAATTTTTTAATAAAAGCCCTTTAACAGATCTTACAAAACACACATACACACACACACACACACACACACACACACACACACACACACACAAAACCTTGAATCCTGCAGATCTTTGTGACTCCTAAGTCCATATTCTTTCCATGTATACTAGGCTGCCTTCAATAGCACTATATCCCCTTACCTTATTTAATCATCAGTATGTTGCTTATAAATTACTTCTGAATCCTTGTGAAATAAGATTAGAGTACAATTAAAATTGTTTTTAGTTTGGGACACAGAGTATCAAAGGAGCTCCACTCTGGCTTTCTCTAGGCAGTCTCTGTGTTGGATGGAGTATAACCAGGAAGATACATGTTGGTCAGAAAAATTGCCACATTACCTGAATGAAACTGTTGTTGTAAACTGTCTTGAGATTAGTTTCTGGGAAACTTAGTATTGAACTGATATGACAGTGGAGGACAAGACTCTGGCATTGCATGCCATTTCACTAGATAGCTGAATAGCATTCTTATTAATGTTAGGGATCGTTTTTTCCCACAGTTAATATATAGATCAAGGAATGAGAAAAGGGCACACACTATTGCCAATAAATAAATGAATAAATAAAGTGATGGAATTTGATGTTATATTTATTTTTATTCCCAGAAAGCAGTTGTAAAGATAAAATGATTCTGTCCTTCAGTCTTTCTAACACCTTACTTTATTTAAATCTAATAAACTGGCTATTTTGACTCAGGCCAGATAGGGTTGGCTGAAGATAATAATTTTATCTTTTAGTGTCTCTCTACTTTTGTAAGGATGTGCTTGTCATGTGATCTCTCCAGGCCTTAATTTTCTCATGTGTAAGTTGATGCCCTTGGAGAAATAATCTTCTGAAGGGTTTTTCTTGCTGTGAAATGTGACTTGACATAGCATCCACAGAATTACTTTAAAAGTTAGAATATGATATTCTGATTGGAAAGACATTACCTGTTCTATAGAATAGGGAGGACTAGAAAGGAAGGATAAAGGTTGTGCTGGTAACTTGGTATGATAGAATGTAGAAAAACAAGGAAACTTAGAGGGAGGGGGTACCTCTGATTTTTTTTTTTTTAACTATTCAAAAATTCTGAATGTGGGTTAAATGCCAGTTACATAAGACAGTCAAAAGTGAAACATAGTAAAGTTCCTATGTTCAAGGATTTTATAGTCTAGTAGCCTTTTTCAACGGACATTCCTTGAGAGAATTGAGTCTTAATGTTCTAAGCTAGAGGTTCTCAAAGCTTAGCATGTAGCAATCACTGGGAGAGCTTGTGAATGCAGATTGCTGGGCCCCAGCCCCAAAGTTTCTGATTTAGTAAGTCCGGGGTAGAACCTGAGAGTTTGCTTTTCTAACAAGTTCCCAGGTGCTGCTGGTATTGCTGGCATCTAGTCTATGAAATTAACTTTTTTCTCTCTTATGCCTCTAGAATGGTACTATTTGTATACAAGTATTGGGAGAATTTAAAAAATAGTTCCTCATTGAAAATAATTTCCTGTGTTCAGAGTTCTTTAGATAAGGATCTCTGACAGGGGAGATAATAAAATGAATGAAATTAATTATAATTCCAAACCTTATCTCATAAGAGAAGGTAAAAACAAAATTGCATGTATGTAGGAAGATTAGCAGTCAGGTATAGGATGGATTGGAGTGGGAAAAAGTAGTTCCAGTCCATTTACACAGGAGCTTCTCTCATTCACTTGCTATCTAGAATACGATTTAAAAGAGACCTCTCAGGACTTCCCTGGTGGTGCAGTGGTTAAGAATCCTCCTGCCAATGCAGGGGACACAGGTTTGAACCCTGGTCCGGGAAGATCCCACATGCTGCAGAGCAACTAAGCCCGTGCGCCAAAACTACTGAGCCTGCGCTCTAGAGCCTGCGAGCCACAACTACTGGGCCCGTGTGCCACAACTACTGAGCCTGCGCTCCAGAGCCCGTGAACCACAACTACTGAGCCTATGTGCCACAACTACTGAAGCCCGCGTGCCTAGAACTCGTGCTCCATAACAAGACAAGCCACCGCAATGAGGAGCCCATGCATCACAACGAAGAGTAGACCCCGCTCGCTGCAACTAGAGAAAGCCCGCGTGCAGCAATGAAGACCCAACACAACCAAAAATAAAAAAATTTTTAAAAGAGACCTCTCTTCATGTGGAATTTTGTGCCCTTAAACCCACGTAGCATCAACCACAAATCAATGATCTGTTTTAAATATAGCATGTACCATAGCTTCCTCCATGATGCCTCTCACCACCTTCCTTTTCCTTATTCATACCCTTTACTCCTTGGTGTATAGTTTGTTTATACTTCTTTCTCCTTAATTGGATTTTTGGCTTCTCATTTTTTGTATGCTATTTAATATGTTTGTACTAAATAATTTGTAATTCAGTAGTCTAGAGTAGATAGGCAGGAAGGAAATCTCAGCATTTTAAAATTGGAAAAATACGAGTGGAAAACATCAGTGGGTCTATATTTTAATATTAAATTGTTTATACAAAAAATATACGATCTGTACATTGTCAGTTTCTAAACTGCATCTCCAGTCCAAACTTCTCTCTTCAGCTTCAGACTTACATATCCTTTTGCCTACCTGACATCTCATAGGCCTGTCAAATGTAACATGTTCAAATATAAGCAGATCTCCTCCCTTTCCACTCACACCTCACCTCTTGCAATCTTCCCCTCTTAGTAATAACTCCATTCTTCCTGGTGTTCAGGCCAAGAACCCTGGAGTCATTCTTGTCTTTTCCTTCCCTCTTCATCCCTACTTCCAATCTGGCAGCAAATTCTGTCTGTCCTTACCTTTAGAATAAATCCAGAATCTGGTAAGTATGCACTACCTTCACTGCTACCTCCCAAGTCCAAGCTACCATCATCTTTTACTTGGATCACTGCAGCTGCTTCCTAAATAGTCTCCCTGCTTCTAACCTTTCCGCGATCCCTATTAGTCTTCTTAGACAGCCAACCAGGGTGATACTGTTAAATGCAAGTCAGGTCATTTCATTCCTTTCCCAAAAACCCTCTCGTGGCTTCCCTTTTCACCCAGAGTAAAAGCCTCATGATTTACAGTGACCCTTCAAGACCGTAAACAGTGTGCCTGCCCCCATTATATCCCTTGACTTCATATCCTACCACTTTCTTCCTCACTCTACACTACAGTAACACTGGCCTCCTTGTTCCTTGAACACATAGGGCGTGCTTCTTTTCACTGGCTGTTTCCTCTGCCTGGAATACGCTTGTCCCTAGATAACACATGGCTCACTACTTCACCTACTTTACTCAGATGTCACCCTCTCTAATTATTCTATGAAAAATTACTGTGTCCCCAAATTCTATCCCCTTCCTGGCTTTATTATTATTTTTTCAATAACACCTTACACTTTTTTTTCTATAGATTTATTTATTTTTATTTATTGATTGATTGATTGCTATGTTGGGTCTTCATTTCTATGCTAGGGCTTTCTCTAGTTGCGGCAAGCGGGGGCCACTCTTCATCGCGGTGCACGGGCCTCTCACTATTGTGGCCTCTCTTGTTGCGGAGCACAGGCTCCAGACGCGCAGGCTCAGTAGTTGTGGCTCACGGGCTTAGTTGCTCCGCGGCATGTGGGATCTTCCCAGACCAGGGCTCGAACCCGTGTCCCCTGCATTAGCAGGCAGATACTCAACCACTGCGCCACCAGGGAAGCCCCAACACCTTACACTATTGAATACAGAGTGTAAACTCCATGGGGACAGGGATTTTAGTTTATTTTGTTCCTGCTGTATTCCCCTACATGCCTGGCACATGGTCGGTGCTCAATAAATATTTGTTTCATGAATTTATTATTTTATCTGCTTATTTTTCTTACTCTCTGAGAAATGCACCTGACAATCATGTGCTTCTAGCATAGGCTACTCAATCATTGACTCCCAACCCTTATTTTTCTGCTTCTCCCTTTTTGAAAAATGATATATTCTATGCCTCTCTTTTTTCAATTTGAAATTACTTTTTGATTGATTTTTATTGCAACATACTTCCCTGGCATACATTGTAATTCCTAAGTCTGTGTATTCTTTTGGGAAATAAACATCTTTTAATCTTCTGTAAAGTGTATGAATTTTTAATTGCTGTCATTGAATGTGGGGTTTCCTAACAGTCACAGTTATATTTTGGTATGCAACTTGCTTTTAGATGATTCTGTATCATGATTTATAACTTTATACCATAGATTCTTCCATATTCTCCGAAAAAGGTCAATACCTATTCCTCCTTGTAAACCTGGATTGAGAGTACTTGGTCCTTATTTGAGCATTTTGTAGGTTTTAGTGTTTTTGTGTAGCCAGTGCTTATTAACTACCTTAATTGGAGCAGTTAGGTCCCATAGAGGTACCTTGCTCTCTTACTCACTTTCTCTCAGCCCAACAAGACGTGAATTGTATGTATTTGCTATGGAAGTCAAAAACTTTGGGTTTTTCATTTCAGGTATTGTGCCTATCAGATCATGTTTTGAATCATGTCCTAACTTTCCAATTTTAAAAAGTGTCACTGAGCACTTATGTTCATCCTGTTGCCATTTCTTCAGGATGCAGGGGGAAGCATTGGTGGCTCAAATGTCAATTCTTCATATCTTTTTTTAGGTGTTAAAGGTTGTTATATTCCTATGCCCTTCGTTACTTCATTAAAGTATATGGAATATAAAGTGAATTCAGAAACATTAAGTCAGATACATAGGATTCAAGTTCTTTTTTCTGCTCTTGAAGAGTTTCCAGTCTCAGACTTGGTCTTTGGCTTGCACAGCAGACAGTAGACATGAGGAAGCCCTTAACCTTTATTTTGTTGCTATGGCAGTGGAATGTATTTAATGCTAAGATTCAATATCAGTAGCTAAAGATATATAAAGTATAAATGGATTCTTTCTTCCAGATGCAAACCAGGACTTGAATGTCAACATGTGTAATAATGGTAGGGATTTTGCTGAGAAAACAGATACTGCCACATGGCTTAAGACCTCCTGTGAGGGAAAAAACATAGATTCAAAGATATATATAAGTTTATCCATTCTAGTGGATAAATTAGAACCAACTTAATATAAAACAATAGAGAAAGGACTAAATTATTATCTGTATGTCATTAAAATTATGTGTTCATCAAATGGGGAAAGGCTCATGATAAAACTTAAGTGTAAAAGAAAAAATTCCAACTTTATTATACAGCATTATTCAGTTCTACACCTAAAAGAAGGCTCTCTACAGATAGAAGGAAAATATGCCAGTGTGTTAACAGTAATTATTACAAGGTTTGAGGATAATAGTGATCTTTTAATTTTCTTCTTTATACTTTATATATTTTCTGATTTTTACACTCTGTATATAATTTTAAGCATTTTCAAAAGAAGGAAAAAAGTTTTTGGAACTAGATATAGCTGTGTGATTCTAGGCAAGTTAGTAATAACGATGATGATGACTACATTATACTGAGTACCTACTATTTAGCAAATATTGAATGTATTTTATATGTTTTGTCACCCTATTTTATAATAGCCCAGCAATGGAGGCTTAATTATCTACTTTTACATATGGGGGAAAAGTCTCAAAATTTTTAAGTAGCTTTAAGCTAGTAAGTGTCAGAGCCAGGATTTGTCTTCAGAATTTTCTAAATGTACCATAAGGCCTTCCCAAAATAAGTTCCCAAAGCCTATCTTTCTTAACTATAAAATGCAGGTAGGATTGTAGTGCAGATCAAATGACAGAAGGTACATAAACCATAAGACTAGGTTTTTTTTATGAGCTTCTCCTTATAGATCTAGGCTTCTGGCCTTTTTTCAGTCCACTTCTGTACATGTATTGTTCAAGCTGTTGTTAAATGTTTTCATTAACTGGATTATCTGAAATTCAACTCTATAATATTAAGCCTATAAGTTACATTTTTTCAAAGAAGAGCAAAGTGAATTCATCAATTGGAATTTTGTTCTTTTATAGTTTTTATGTTTATATAGTACAATTTTGCAGTCATTTTTGGAAGTTCCATTTTCATGAGGGTCAATGATAATATACTTTGTTAAAAGGGATAAAGCTTACGTTTCTCACCTTCTTTAAAAAATATTTGTTGAGTGAGGTTTGGAAGGACTTCTATTCCTTCCCTGAGTTCTGAACCAATTGAGAGGTTAAAACAGTAAGTATATCCAGTTTTTTCTCTCCAGATTTGCCTATATCCCTGGGGTAGATAAAGGTCAGGAATATTATACCAGTTGGGCTCCTTGCAAATGGAAGAAAGCATTAGGAAGAAAGAGGAAGTTTAAGTTTCATACTTTTCTTAATTTGTCTAGAAGTTTCGAAGTTAGTGTAAAAAGGCTGCTGAAATGCCTAAGTATGATGAATAATTGAGTCCTAGCTGATAGCTCTTCTTACAGTCAACAATATAGATGTATTAGATATAGATTGTTTACTCTGATATTCAGTTACTCTGTTGCTTGTGGGTACAGTAAACACCTCCCAGAACATCCAGGGTAAGTATGATTTCAGGTATTATATTTGGGCTCTATATTGTTCTACCTGACTATCTTAAGTTTGGATTTGGAAAATATGGGCACTCTTATCTGTGAGAAATACAGAGTATAAAACTTACCCACAAGTTTACATTTTGATTGGATTAAAAAAAAAAAAAAGCCCTTTCTTTAGATTTTTTGGTATGTTTTAGCTACTATATAGTATTCCATTGTATGATTAACCACCATTTATTTTATCTGTTCTACTAATGAATAGCTAGATTATTCCATATTTTTAAAAAACCAACTTCGAGGTCGTGGTTTTTCTGGAAGAGAATGGGAGGGAAATGATTGTAGCAGAGGGAAAAGCTGATTATGTAGTATATCTTTTAAAAATATAGAGATTTGGAACAATTATGGGGGAAAAGACAATGACATTATATACATGAAATAAACTAATGTTAACAGTGTCTTGTTTAAAATAGCTTTGCTTATCCTAGTTATGAAGATGTTCCCCCATAGTTTTGTTCTGAAAGTACTATTGTTTTGCCTTTCACATTTAGATTTGCAGTTCACCTGGAATTTGACTTTTGTTTGGGGTTTTAGGTAGTGTTCAAGATTCTTTTTTTTTCCATGTGGATATAATTGACCAAGCATTTATTGAGAAGACCATCCTTTAAGAAGGAGATTTTGTAATGTGGAAAATAATGAGCATGTTTGCATGTTGATGGGTGATCTAGGCCTAGACCATCCCTTGATTCCGGGGAACTGATGGCATAGGAATGGGATAAGGTATATGAAAGAGTGTAGTTTTTGAAAAGGAAGGAAATGTTTTTGAAAAGGAAGGGATCCATCGCATAAATAGATCATTTGCCTTTGCTTTGAAAGGGATGTACTTTCTTTCTAACAGGAAGAAAAGAGAAAAATGAATGCAAGTTTGTTTATAAGCTTGACTGTGAGAAGATGAAGGAATTCCTTCTGTGTGCTGCTTCTGTTTTTTTCATGAGATGAGGGTAGGTCCTGAGAGGATAGGTCTTAGCAGGGAAGTGTTGTGGAGGATTGAGGAGAAATGATAAGTATGAAAGCCCAGTTCACTCATGCTTTCTTTCTCTCTCATACCTTCAAATTCTGTAAGAGAGAGAATTTGATTGGTTAAATTAGTCACTATCTAGTATAGAAACTTCTTTTGGGTAGAATTCTTGAACCAGATCTTGTAATAGGCTATTGGCTTGCTAGAAGTTTCACTTTGGGTCAGATGTTCGTCCTTAGTACAGATAGCTATGGGCCAGTGGTAATGGGGGAAACACATGATACAAAACACGGCGACTTACACATTCTGTCTTTGTTCAGAAGGAAACACTTCTTTCTTGGTCCCTCCAACAAAAGTCCTAGAATTAAGTCAGTGCTCCAGTTTATATGACAGGAACCATTCACTGTGGATACCTGAATAGAAAACACTGATTAGCCAGATTTGGGCCTTATGCTTACCACTAGAGTGGAGCCAGCCCTATCTAAACCATGTCCTGATTGTGGTGGAATTTTTCTCCAGAAAAATTGGATTGCCCTTGCCAGAGGAGGGTGGAACAGCTGCCAGATAATAAAAATAAATTGGAATATAATGGAGGAAAGCATTTGTAGACCCTTGATCTTTAAAGAAGTATGACTGTCTTGTAAAATCAGCAAGTTAAGAAATCGTGTTGTAAAAGGCTTTATTTAATCTTCTTTTAGAATTTGTCTTTACTGTTAATCAGTGTCCTTTGACTTAATAGCAACACCACCACAATGCACTATGGGTATTTCCTTTCGGCTTACATCTCTTCCTTACGTTTTTGTTTAGTACATGTTGTTCAAGGGATTTAAGGGAGAAATACCCTTTGTTATTAGAACAGCTTGTGGTAGGGTGTTTGGGGAGAATCTTACTCTAAAGTGTAAAATACTCATCATGAGAAGATACTTTCGCAGACATGGCAATGGACCACACAGTGTTTACCAGACTTTTCTTGATGTTTGACTTTAAGCACAAACAACATTAGAAATTGTATATTTCATCTCGTAATACAATTATATATTATGCAGTGCCTGTAGGATAGGTTCACTTTCTTCTGAAATCTCTTTTGTAATAGCCTGTCTTACCCTGTTTTTTAGATTGAATCAGTGGGGCATCATTGAGGGACAGGAAAATAATAAAATGTCCCCAGATTCTAAACCAATTTTCTTATTAGGTTGAGGGCTGTAGTTACTTAGCAGTAGAAGAGTTTGGCTATCATCAGATCATCCTATGATTCTGAAATGGTCTTTCACTTAGAAAAAGGAAGTAGAACCTAGTAGAAAAATTAATGTCCTATTAATTCTCCTATGTTTTCTTCTTCTTAAAGTTTTATGGTTTTTAGTTTTACCTTTAGATCCATAAACCATTTTTAGTTAATTTTGTGTAGGTTGTCCTTTGCACCTTAGGTCATGGTTCTGTTCTGTTCTTTCCTTTTTTTTTTTCTTTTTGCATATGGATGTCTAGTTGTTCCAACACCATTTGCTTTTAAAAAACACACTCTCTTTTCTCTATTGAAATGCTTTTGCACCTTTCTCAGAAATGAATTGACCATATTTGTATGGATGTATTTCTGGAGTCTGTTTTTTGTTCCATGTATCTCTGTATCTGTTTCTTTGCCAGTACCACACTGTTTTAATTATTGAAGCTTTAGGGTAAGTCTTAAAATCAATTAATATTTTTCCTCAAACTTTTTCTTCTTTTAAAAATTGTTTTTAATTATCTAGTTCCTTTACCTTCTCATTTAAAATTTAGAATCAGCTTGTCTATATCTATAAAAATTCCTGTTAGGATTTTGATTGTGATTGCATTAACTCTATAAATCAATTTGAGGAGAATTGACATCTCTAACTATGTTAAGTATACAAAAGATTTTTAAAAGACTATTTAATATCTTCATAGAGATGAGGTGTTACATCCATGATCCAAAAATCGGACACTATAGGAAAAGGAACAACCAGATGACAAGAAAGAGCTATGGAAATTAAAACATGATAGCTGAAATTTAAATACAGTAGAATAGTTGGAAGATAAAGTTAAGATTAGAAAACTAGAGGATATAGCTAGGAGATCCATTATGCAAATAATAGGAATTCTGGAAAGGGAGAACAGAGAAATGAAGAGGCAGAGATAATCAAATAATTTGTCCTAGAACTGAATGCAGATAGATCTCCATTTTGTAAAAATGAATTTTATTCGTTATTCTCCACTTTGGAAAAATGAACTTTATAGAAACAGAAAATAGAATGGTGGTTGCCAGGAGCTGGAGAGAGGGAGAAATGGGGAGTTATTGTTTAATGGGGACAGACTTTCAGTTTGGGAAAAGTGAAAAAGGTCTGGAGATGGATATTGGTGATGTTTACACAGCAATGTGAATGTACTTTGTAAATTTTATGTCAAAATTTTATGTTAAAGACAAAAAGAACAAGAGCGGAGACAGCAGCAGATGAAAGACTTCAAAACAGTTTTGAAAGCTAGGGAGCAAATACACAAAAGGCAACTGATTTAGCGAAACTAAACTGATTAAGCAAAGTCCAAACCTAATTCTACAATTGTGAAAGAAAAAAAAAAAAAAGACTGATTAGTGCTAAAGAAACCCAAAAATGCACAGGAATTGGAGGCACAGGTAGCTGTGAATGAAGAAGTAAAGGATGTGGCTAAAAACAGCAGAGATTGAAAAATTTTATATGGAGTAAAATTGTCCAGATCTTGTGCCTTCTTCTGTGCAGCTGAGCTCCTCTTCTGTCTGGAAGAAAACAGGACGTATATTATCTGAACAAAGTGTGCCAAAAGCACAGGGACAGACAGCTGAGGGTGATGTATCTATCATTCTCGAAATGGGATTAGGTGGAAGTATACATATTAACTGGTGAGACCTATCCCAGCTTCCTTCTTCCATTTAGCCTAAAAGAATAGACCTAAACATTCTGCAGTTGGGGTCCACGATGAAACCACTCAGCCAGTTTTATGGTACAGTGGAGTCTGCTGGTTGCCAAGCCCTGCTATTGTAAATAATGCCAAAATAAGCATCAGTGTACAAGTCTCTTTGGATACCTGTTAGGAGTTATCCTAGGACAATATCTGTTAATTTTTTTAACCCACAGTAAGAAGTAACATTATATATCATAACCTGGTACAAACACACACATACATGTTGTTTGTGTTTGTGTGTGTATATATTTATTTATTGAAACAAAAGTTCCACAGAACTACCCTTAGTACATAAATACACTCTGATGTTTTTAGCTTATTAAAAGAAATAAGTTGGCCTTGTTATACCTCATTTAAATATAAAAGTAAATATATATATATTATATAAGAATATATATAGATGACTGTATATAGAAGTAGGTTTTCTAGGCCTATGATATATTCATCTTCACCATGAACAAATATTTTAAAATTATGAAACCCTTGTATCAATTTATAATTCCCACCAGTAATATATAAACATTTCGATTTGTTTCCAGACTCCTTTACCAGTCTAATAAGTAGAAATGGCATCTGTGACAGGCACTGTATGTATGCTGACCCAGTCTTTATTTCTAAATCTTTTCTTTCTTCCTTTCTTAAGTATGGAAACCTTAAAAGGTCAAAACTCTATATTCTCCAGCTCTCCTTGAAGTTACAGATCGCTATGTGATCCAGTTCTGGCTACTGAGACATACCAAGCTTGCAGTCTGGAGCTGTTGCAGCCATTTTATGACCAGGAGAATGAAAACTACAAGCTAAGAATGGCACAGTGTAAAATTTGGGGAGCTGAGGATATTGGTGACATTATGTAGTTCATAGTTTATATAAGAGCTTTGGATTATCTCCTTCTGGATTTGTAGTTATGTGATAAAAATAAACCTTTATCTGTTTAAGCCATGTTTATAGGTTTTTGAGTTTACTCCTCTGAATTGCTGGTTCATTCCTATAATAGTTAGCTTGCACTAAATTGTGCTATAGAAACAAATCACCACAAAATTTAAGTGATTTATAACAACAAACATTTATTATTTTTTTAATTTTTATTTTCCTTTTACATATTCTTTATTATTACTCAACTGAGGCCTAAAACAGCTTTTAACAAAATGTGTTGCTTTGTCTACAGAATACTCTGACTTGTTCTGTAGAAAATTCAGGCAACTTTATATCATTATTTTATTTTATTTTATTTTTTTAACTTATCATTGTTAGCATAATTTAATAGTTTCATATCAGTACGAAGGATACTTGTTTACTATTTTTTTTAAATCCGTTCACTCAGTCCCATGTAATTAATTTTTTTTTTCCATCTTGATCTTTTGTTAGCACTTTTATGAATTCATCAGTTTTCCAGTTTTCTAAAAATGCTTATTCATTCAGTTCAGCAGTATAGTCAGTTACCAGAAACCTGTACTTGTCGGAGTCTTTTCCATGAATTCCTTGAAGATGAAACCCTTTTATAGGAACATTTTTCCGAAAGCATCAGAGTACACCCAGAACTGTCTGTAAATGACAAAAGACTTAAAACTGACCATGGTTAAAGATTTGATGAAAGTTCATAATAATGCAATTGACAAGGAAATTTAGTTATTTCTGAGATACACATTTTAAAATAATAACTAGAATTATGACATAGCATTATACCAGAACATATAACATTTTTAGAAATTTCATGTATGTCTGAAACATTTATATTAACATATTTCCATACAAATAACCCAAAGAAAGTTTAGTATTAGTTGTTTTTTTTGTTTTGTTTTGTTTTTTTATAATGCAGGTTCTTAATAGTCATCAATTTTATACACATCAGTGTATACATGTCAATCCCAATCGCCCAATTCAGCACACCACCATCCCCACCCCACCACAGTTTTCCCCCCTTGGTGTCCATACGTTCTCTACATCTGTGTCTCAACTTCTGCCCTGCAAACCGATTCATCTGTACCATTTTTCCACATACATGCGTTAATATACGATATTTGTTTTTCTCTTTCTGACTTACTTCACTCTGTATGACAGTCTTTAGGTCCATCCACGTCTCAACAAATGACTCAATTTCGTTCCTTTTTATGGCTGAGTAATATTGCATTGTATATATGTACCACATCTTCTTTATCCATTGGTCTGTCGATGGGCATTTAGGTTGCTTCCATGACCTGGCTATTGTAAATAGTGCTGCAATGAACATTGGGGGTGCATGTGTCTTTTTGAATTATGGTTTTCTCTGGGTATATGCCCAGTAGTGGGATTGCTGGGTCATATGGTAATTCTATTTTTAGTTTTTTAAGGAACCTCCATACTGTTCGCCATAGTGGCTGTATCAATTTACATTCCCACCAACAGGGCAAGAGGGTCCCCTTTTCTCCACACCCTCTCCAGCATTTGTTGTTTGTAGATTTTCTGATGATGCCTATTCTAACTGGTGTGAGGTGATACCTCATTGTAGTTTTGATTTGCATTTCTCTAATAATTAGTGATGTTGAGCAGCTTTTCATGTGCTTCTTCACCATCTGTATGTCTTCTTTGGAGAAATGTCTATTTAGCTCTTCTACCCATTTTTGGATTGGGTTGTTTGTTTCTTTAATATTGAGCTGCATGAGCTGTTTATATATTTTGGAGATTAATCCTTTGTCCGTTGACTCGTTTGCGAATATTTTCTCCCATTCTGAGGGTTGACTTTTCGTCTTGTTTATGGTTTCCTTTGCTGTGCAAAAGCTTTGAAGTTTCATTAGGTCCCATTTATTTATTTATTTTTTTATTTCCATTACTCTAGGAGGTGGATCAAAAAAGATCTTGCTGTGATTTATGTCAAAGAGTGTTCTTCCTATGTATTCCTCTAAGAGTTTTATAGTGTCCGGTCTTACATTTAGGTCTCGAATCCATTTTGAGTTTATTTTTGTGTATGGTGTTAGGGAGTGTTCTATTTCATTCTTTTATATGTAGCTGTCCACTTTTCCCAGCACCACTTATTGAAGAGACTGTCTTTTCTCCATTGTATTTTCTGGTGGCATCTTTAAGATTCTCTATGTATAGTATCGTGTCAGCTGCAAACAGTGACAGCTTTACTTCTTCTTTTCCAATTTGGATTCCTTTTATTTCTTTTTTTTCTCTCATTGCTGTGGCTAAAACTTCCAAAACTATGTTGAATAATAGTCGTAAGAGTGGGCAACATTGTCTTGTTCCTGATCTTAGTGGAAATGGTTTCAGTTTTTCACCATTGAGAACAATGTTTTTTCTCCATTGTATATTCTCATCTTCTTTGTCATAGATTAATTGACTATAGGTGCGTGGGTTTATTTCTGGGCTTTCTGTCCTGTTCCATTGATCTATATTTCTGTTTTTGTGCCAGTACCATACTGTTTTGATCACTGCACCTTTGTGTTATAGTCCATAGTCAGGGAGCCTGATTCCTCCAGCTCTGTTTTTCTTTCTGAGGATTGCTTTGGCTATTCGGGGTCTTTTGTGTTTCCATACATGTTTAAAATTTTTTTCTTCTAGTTCTGTGAAAAATGCCACTGGTAATTTAATAGAGATTGCATTGAATCTGTAGATTACCTTGGGTATTATAGTCATTTTGACAATATTGATTCTTCCAATCCAAGAACATCGTATGTCTTTTCATCTGTTTGTGTATCTTCGATTTCTTTCATCAGCAGCTTATAGTTTTCAGAGTAGATGTCTTCTGTCTCCTTATGTATGTTTATTCCTAGGTATTTTATTCTTTTTGATGCAATGGTAAGTGGGATTGTTTCCTTAATTTCTCTTTCTGTTCTTTCATTGTTAGTGTACAGAAATGCAAGAGATTTCTATGTATTAATTTTGCATCCTGCAACTTTACCAGATTCATTGATAAGCTCTAGTAGTTTTCTGGTAGCCTCTTTAGAATTTTCTATGTATAGTATCATGTCTTCTGCAAACAGTGACAGTTTTGCTTCTTCTTTTCCAATTTGGATTCCTTTTATTTCTTTTTCTTCTCTGATTGCCATGGCTAGGACTTCCAAAATTATGTTGAATAAAAGTGGCAAGAGTGGGCATCCTTGTCTTGTTCCTGATCTTAGAGGAAATGCTTTCAGTTTTTCATCATTGAGTATGATGTTAGCTGTGGGTTTGTCATATTTATTGCCTTTATTATTTTGAGGTAGGTTCCCTCTGTGCCCATTTTCTGGAGAGTTTTTTTAATTATAAATGAGTGTTGAATTTTGTCAAAAGCTTTTTCTGCATCTATTGAGGTGATCACATGGTTTTTATTTTTCAATTGTTAATGTGGTGTATTACATTGATTGATTTGCGTATATTGAAAAATCCGTACATCCCTGAGATGTATCCCACTGGATCATGGTGTATGATCCTTTTAATGTATTGTTGGATTTGGTTTGCTAGTATTTTGTTGAGGATTATTGCATCTATGTTCATCAGCGATAATGACCTGTAATTTTCTTTTTTTATGATATCTTTGTCTGGTTTTGGTATGAGGGTGATGGTGGCTTCATAGAATGAGTTTGGGAGTGTTCCTTCCTCAGGATTTTTTTGGAAGAGTTTGAGAAGGATAGGTGTTAGCTCTTCTCTAAATGTTTGATAGAATTCGCCTGTGAAGCCATCTGGTCCTGGACTTTTTTTTGTTGGAAGTTTTTAAACCACAGTTTCTATTTCAGTACTTGTGATTGGTCTGTTCGTATTTTCTGTTTCTTCCTGGTTCAGTCTTGGAAGATTGTACCTTTCTAAGAATTTGTCCATTTCCCTCTAGGTTGTCCATTTTATTGGCATATAGTTGACTTGTAGTAGTCTCTTATAATCCTTTGTATTTCTGTGGTGTCTGTTGTAACTTCTCCTTTTTCATTTCTAATTTTATTGATTTGAGCCCCCCCCCTTTTAAAAAATTTATTTTATTTTTATTTATTTAAAAAAATTTTTTGGCCCCATCGCACAGCATGTGGGATCTTACTTCCCTGACCTGGGATCGAACCCAAGCCCCATGGGTGGAAGCGCAGAATCTTAACCACTGGACTGCCAGGGAAGTCCCTCTCCCTTTTTTTCATGTTGACTCTGGCTAAAGATTTATCAATTTTGTTTATCTTCTTTAAGAACCAGCTTTTAGTTTCATTGATCTTTTCTTTTTGATATAGTAGTCTGTATATGTACAAGATTGTTTTAAGTTGCTGGTCTCTTAATTGCCAGTGTATATCCAATATCCTGCATTTGTACAGTCCTCATGATCGCATTGCTGGTTTGGATATCATATTTGTGTGTGGGTGATTTCCTACCTTTACTGTATGTTTGCCTTTACCCATGAACTTTCCCATGTGTCATTTTCTTGTTTGTAGTTGTGACCTTTTCTGCCTAGAGCAGCAGTCCCCAACCTTTTTGGCACCAGGGACCAGTTTTGTGGAAGACAGTTTTTCGACAGATGGGGGAGGGGAGATGGTTCAGGAGGTAATGCGGGTGATGGGGGGCCTGGTTCAGGCAGTAACGCAAGCAGTGTTTCAGGTGGTAATGTGAGCGATGGGGAGTGGCAGATGAAGCTTCGCTTGCTCGCCCACTGCTCATCTTCTGCTGTGCGGCCCGGTACCAGTCCATGGCCTGGGTGTTGGGGACCCCGGGCCTAGGAAGTTCCTTTAGCATTTGTTTTAAAGCTGGTTTGGTGGTGCTGAATTCTCTTAGCTTTTGCTTGTCTGTAAAGCTTTTGATTTCTCTGTCGAATCTGAATGAGAGCCTCTCTGGGTAGCGTATTCTTGGTTGTAGGTTTTTCCCTTTCATCACTTTAAATATATCGTGCCACTCCCTGCCTGCCTGCAGAGGTTCTGCTGAAAAATCAGCTGATAACCATATGGGGATTTCTTTGTAAGTTATTTGTTGCTTTTAATATTTTTTCTTTGTCTTTAATGTTTAGCAACTTGATTAATATGCGTCTCGGCATGGTCCTCCTTGGGTTTATCCTGTATGGGACTCTCTGCGCTTCCTGGACTTGTGCGAGTGTCCATTCCCATGTGAATGTTTTTGGCTGTTATCTCTTTAAATATTTTCTTAGGCCCTTTCTCTGTCTCTTCTCCTTTTGGGACCTATCTAATGCGAATGTTGGTGCTTTTAATGTTGTACCACAGGTCCCTTAGACCGTCCTCATTTGTTTTTGATCTTTTTTCTTTATTCTGCTCCACATCAGTGATTTCCACCAATCTGTCTTCCAGCTCACTTCTTCATTCTTCTGCCTCATTTATTCTATTGATTCCTTCTAGTGTGTTTTTTATTTCGGTTATTGTATTGTTTGACTCTATTTAGTTGTTCTTTATATTTTATAATTCTTTGTTAAACATTCCTTGTATTTTCTCAGTCTGTGCCTCCATTCTTTTTCCTAGATCTTGGATCATCTTTACTGTCATTACTCTGAGTTTACTTTCAGGTAGATTGCCTATCTCCACTTCACTTAGTTCTTCTGGGGTTTTATATTGTTCCTTGGTCTGGAACATCTTTCTCTGCCATCTCATTTTGTCTAACGTTATGTATTTGTGGTCTACGTTCCACAGGCTGCAGGATTGTAGTTCCTCTTGCTTCTGGCATCTACCCTCTCTTGGGTGAGGTTGGTCCAGAGGCTTGTGCAGCCCTCCTGTGGGAGGGACTTGTGCCTGCCCCCTGGCTGTTGGAGCTGGGTCCTGTCCCTCTGGTGGGCAGGGCTGTGTTGAGGTGTGCGTTTAGAGGCAGCTGTGGACTCAGGATGACTTTAGGCAGCCTATCTGCTGATGGGTGGGGCTCTATTCCCACCACTTTGGTTGTTTGGCTTTAGGTGTCCCACCACTGGAGCCTGCAGGCTGTTGGGTGGGGCCAGGTCTTGGTGCCAAAATGCCGACCTCCAGTAGAGCTCACATCAATATATATTCCCTTGGGCCTCTGCCACAAGTGTCTTTGTCTCCCCAGTGAGCTACAGCCGACCCCCCACCTCCCCAGGAGACCCTCCAAGACACACAGGTAGGCCTGGCCCAGGCTTCTATGGAGTCACTGCTTTGCCCTGGGTCCCAGTGCATGTGAATCCTTGTGTATGCCCTCCAAGAGTAGAGTCTCGAAGTTTCCCCCAGTCCTGTGGAGCTCCTGCACTCAAGTCCTGCTGGCCTTCAAAGCCAAATGCTCTGGGGCTCCTCCTTCCAATGCCAGACCCCCGGGCTGGGGAGCCTGACATAGGTTCTACTGTAGGAGAACCCCTGTGATACAATTATTTTCCTGTTTATGGGTCACGATTTGATTATATTGCGAAAATGCCCCTCCTACCATCTCGTTGTGGCTTCTTCATTGTGTTTGGAAGTAGAATATCTTTTTAGGTAGATTCCAGCCTTTTTTTTTTCGATGCTTCAGCAATTAGTTGTGATTTTGGTGTTTTCGTGAGATGAGGTGAGCTCAAGTCCTACTCCGCCATCTTGTCTCCACCTCCTAATTATTATCTCTTAAAATAATGTTTGTATACAAATTTCTAACCTTTTATAAGTGGTGTGTCTTTTTTATCTTTATTTTTCAATTGAATGTAGAGTTGATTTAAGTTTCGGGAGCCTCAGTTTGAGGCATAAGTAATTTCATCTTTTTCTCAACTGCATCGACTTTAAGACTTTCACTTATTAATACCAAGATAAAATGCTTCCAATTTAACATTTTCACTTATTATTTATGAAGTATGGACAATATAGTATTCAAAAATTATGAAAGCAAACACTGCTGAATAACCAGATATGCCAAAGTTGCTGAAATTAAGCTCTTTGCTGGCACCACCATAGCATTAGAGGCTGAAATGTTAATCTTCAGTTCTGTATGAAATTCTGAATTCAAAGTATGAAAAGCAGTTGTTAAGGGGGAATTAAAGTATAACACATAACATTTTGAATAGTTGTAAAGACCAGTGTATGAAAGCTGAATATTGCCTAAGAAAAATTTTAGCTATTTGAAAATTTTAGTAGTGGAGAGTTCTGAGTTTTGTGATCATTGCAGATAATTATGTTTTAATAGGAAATAGAAAATTAAGAGTGATATTTCATACGGTGGTTGCATCCCATGTTTGGACAGTTTTCCACTTGTGGACCTCATGCTAGCTATTTTCAGTGTTCATCTGCTAGTTTGGCAAAAAGAGGCAGTCAGTTGCTGCCCTTTGCAGCTATTTTCATTTCTTTCTTTACTAACTGCAGCATCCTTTTCCACACTGTGAAAGCGATATAGATATAAAAGGTATCCAACAGCAGCCAGAATTTGTTGGCTTATCTCTTTCCTTGGTTGCTCAGAAACCTCAGGCAGCCAAACTGCCGCAATGAGTTTTCTAGTATTGTCATGATAATACTTTTGTGTTTGT
Source organism: Eubalaena glacialis (assembly GCF_028564815.1). Taxonomy (NCBI): domain Eukaryota; kingdom Metazoa; phylum Chordata; class Mammalia; order Artiodactyla; family Balaenidae; genus Eubalaena; species Eubalaena glacialis. The sequence goes on along the minus strand of NC_083723.1, from coordinate 71,958,086 downwards.
GTAGCCATTTTATTTTGAATACTGCCATGTTAAGGTATTGTAAAAACAGCAAAGTGAATTTTATATCTGGAATGCATATTACAGGGAAGTTCCTTTCTTTGTTAAAAGATTTTTCTTAGCTCAGATCATTTTTGTAGTATTCTCTAATACTCATAAGTTTTCCTATAGAATATGGATGTTCATGAACTTCTTGCAGGAAGCCACCAAGATTAAAGCCACACTTGACTTCAATTTAATATGCAGTTAGGCAAGCTAATCCCCAAATCTCTTAACTGTACTTCATTTTTAGCAACATTTTGGACTAAGACCTCTTGCTCCTTGCCTTAGATAGGGGTGTGTTTGTGTGTGTGTGTGTGTGTTTTCCATATACCTCCAGTGTGAGATTCTGTCTCCTGCTCCAGCTTTGTACTCAATTCTGTGTCCCTTTCACTTAGTATTTATAAGGGCAGTTACATTGAAGAGACCTTTGTTAATAATGGTAGTGACCTAGAAAAATAGCGAAAGTGGAATTAACCTTGGTTCAGAAGACTGTTGAGAAAATATATAGTTTTTAACTTGCCAGAGGTCAGACACCTAATAAATGATGAAGTCTAGACTACCAGTTATATATTTTCCTGGTGTAGAACATGGAGTTGGTGACATTTTTCTTAAGGTTTCACTGTCTTTTGAAAAGAATGAGTATTGAGTTCTTTAAAGGGAGCGACTAACTCTTTTCCAATGGCTTGCAGATCCTGATAGGAGAAGGGAGATAAAATTTATTGAGTACCTGCTATGCACTGTATTACATACTTTACCTAGATAATCATGACAATTCTGCAAGGTAGGTGGCCTTATCCCTTTTTTACAGATGAAAAACTTGAGGTACAGAGAGGTTAAATGATTTGTGTTAGCACTAAGAAGTAGTAGATGTGGGATTCCAACCCAGATTGTTCTACTACACTGTGTTCCTTCCACCAAATCAGGGGTTGGCAAACTACATCCCGTGGGCTAAATCCTAGGTCTTATTTTTGTAAACAAAATTTATTAGAACACAACCACACCCATTCTACTATTACATGTTGCCTGTGGCTTTCAAGCTGCAACAGCAGAGTTGAGTAGTTATGACCGAGATCATATGACTCATTGAAGCCAAATGATTCACAAAGTAAATAGTTTAATATTTCCTATCTGGCCTTTTACAGAAAAAGTTTGCTGACACCTGCACTAAACCGTACATTGTTTAGAGATGCTGTGAACTGAGTGTACATTCAGTAATATAAATTTCAGTCCTACTGAAGCATTAGACTTCAACAAGAGGAATAAAGTAGATTTCCCAAAATATAATGATGAAGGCAAACAACAAGCCATGAATGTTCAAAAGCTTTTAGTATTAAATTTGGAAAGATAGGATGGGATGATTTAAATGTAGTTGTTTCCGTTTCTATGATTCTATGCATTATAATTAATGAAAAATCAATACTTATATAACATTTCAGTTTTCTTGTTACAATAAGTTTAAATTGTTTTTCTTATTCTTTGTTTTATTTTTTTGTGGATATAAGCTAACACTTCAATAGTATATGTGACATTTAAACTATACCTCCAAATGTGTTAATTAATGTTTGCACTCAAAGAGAGGTTTTTGTTTATAATAAACTATAATATGGCTTAAATTTTTAAAATCTTTTATAGTAATAGGGTTAAGATCAAGGGGCATATGTTAGGGGGGCAGAGGTGCATAGAGACCAGCTGCTACAGTAAGTAACTTTACAGGTAGATGTAAGATTCCTCAATAGACTGTCACCAGTTTGACATCATATTTCTAAAGGCTGTCTTTAATACCAGTTAAACAAAGAGTGGGAGCCAATTATTTTGTTGAGATCAACCTTCAGTCCATAATAATGACTTTAAAAGTAATTTACTTTTGTGGAAAATGATAAATTACATTAGGAGTTGGTTATTTATTTCTGAAGAACTTCATCTTCTATAAAAGATTCCTGGGAGTAGTTTATTAATTTAAGTGCACTTGAGTTTTTGATGCAGATTATTAACCTATGAATGGACAGGTTGAGAGACAAAGATTTAAAGCAAAAATTATAGAGCCCTTCACAATTAAAAGTTAGTCAGGAAATTAGGGAAAGTTTCTGCAGTCTGTTGACAAGCTACATTTTTCTTACTTTTTCATTAAATACTCATCAAGTGCTGTGCTTTGCTAGTCAAAGATGTTGAAACTTTGCCTAGATTTTAGAAGCCCAGAATAATGAATTATTTTTGCCTCTTTGATAGTCCATCATTTGCTTCATAAAGCTCTATACATAGATTTATCTTGGATTTGGAAGGGTTTGATTCAAACAAAGAGGGAACAGTCACTTCAGGCTATGCTAGTTGTGGCTATGAAAAAGTGAAAGGACACATCTGGCAAATTCTAGGCAAGACCTGTGAGAATAAATCTGAGAGGGAATGGAGCTGTGAATGTTTTAATGCCTTTCCTGGCACCTTTCAGGACTATTACACTCATATTTTAAAAATGAAACAGACTTGAAAATAACTGAGAATGACAAAAATGTTTGTAGATGCCATTATGCTTTTCAACACGTGACAGTCATATTTAATGCACATTTAGAGTTTTACTGATTTTTTAAGTGTCTTATTATTATAAATAACCACCCCAAGATATTATTGCCTTCTTAGATGTTTCTTTTTTCACATCTTGGGTAGAAATTATTTTCTTACAGAACATTTCACTAAAGGATTAATGTAAATCAAGGAAAGCATGTTATTAATCTAATCCAGTACTCTAACAATGTTCATAATTTGAGCTACATTCTATCAGGGATGAAAGATAAGACCAAAACAAGTGAAAGTATCCAAATCCTTAGGAAAGACCCTTTAGAACCCACATGATAACCTTTATATTTGGTTATAAATTAAAATATATTAATATAATAAACTAGAGTTCTCATTAAGAATAATAAACCCCTAAAATGCTTAAGGCAGTGCAACAAAAGTACAGATTATTTCACTGAGAATAAACACAAGGCTCCTAGATTCTATGAAAAACAAAAGAAAAAAATAAAATCTAGGCTGTCCCTAAGAAAATCCCCAAAGTGGTTGTAGTATATTGTGATAAGCATAGAGTGTAGAAGGGATTTGCTCCTCATTCAAGATTCAAGATGAGATGATAAAGGAGTAGTAGTTTAGGTTAAAGATTCAGCAGCCCTCTGAAAAATTAAATAAAAATTTTATAATTATGTAGTATAATCTAATTTATGTATATAAATATTTATAGTGTACATATGTATACAAACACATATTTACATACATTATAAATAGGATGAGTACTTATCAAATGCTACCAGTGGTTAGTAAATAGACTATGAGTTCTTTGTCCTTTTTCTTTATCCATATGGTCAAAAATCTCTACTATGCATTGTATTTGCATATTTAAAGTGAGAAATCAATAACAAAGAACCCTTAAAAGACCCAAGTAGTGACCTCATTAAGTATAGATATGAACCAGAAAATGCGCTGCTGTCGTTAGGTAGTTAACGCCTTTCTCTAAAATAGGCTTAGAAGATGTCTTACCTTGCCTGCTCACCTTCATCTCCATACTCTGATGTGACCATTTAGCTAGAGGGATCCAGGAGCTTTCTAAACAGTGGTGTATGCACATTGAAATCACCCAAAGAGCTTAAATACCAGTGCCTGTGTACCACCCCCTAAGAGATTCTTATTTCATTGGTCTGGGTTATAGCCTGGCCAATGGGACTCTTTGAAGTTTTCCAGGTTATTAAATGTACAGCCAAGGTTGAGAGCTTCTGTTTTATAGGAAACTTCAAAAACAACTCATCTGTTTTTTGGTCCTTTAATTTGTATTCTGTTGAAACTGTTGCTACCCTGGGCAACGCTTGTGTTGAACAAGTACATATTATTTTCAACTTTTTTTTAAAAGCTTTGTTTTAATGTCTAGCCTGCCAGCGAGTTAATTGGGTAAAGTGATAGACTTTTGTATTCTGCCTCTAAGTGTTTCTGCCTCTAGTCTATCTTCTACAGTGTCACAATAGGTAATTTTCTAAAGCGTATAACTGCCCTGCATAAAAGGCTTTAATTATCTGTTCTTTACAACTTAAAGTATACATTTCTTAGTCTGGCCCCAACCTATCTTCAGTTTTATCTCCTGTTAGTACAGCACTAGAGACCCTAAACTCCACCATACTCACCAATTGAATAAGCCTTTTATTTCATACCTGCCTTTGCATAAGCTGTTTCGGTTGTCATTAATTTTGATAATGGTTCAAGAGTAGATTCAGAAGCATTTATTGAAATGGAAAAAAACTAGCATTTATTAAGCACATTAGCCAAGGACTGTGGTAGCTACTTACATAAAGTTTCTTAATAATCCTTACTGTCGTCCTTAAGAAATGTTTGTTTTCTTTTACTGTACACATAGGAACCTGAGGCTTTTGGAGGGTAATTACAATTACACAGCTAGTGTAGGTAAATATGAGATTTCAAACTCCAGGTTCAATGATTGTTTCCATGTCCTTCTTCCCCCACCGACCTCACATTGCTTCAGTTAGTAAATGCCCGTATGATCTTTATCATAACCTCTTTCCAAACATAGTAGGCATAAACATTTCATGTTTTCAACCTTGTTTTGAATTACTTACAGTAGAAGGAAATAAGTTTAATAGTACTGTGGTAGAATAATCACCGTTTCCATAGTTCTGTGTATAATTAGTTATAATCAGTTCTATTCGTTTGCTGTGAGTTTTGTAGTCCTACTATATATAAACATTTTAAAAATCTTTTCTCTGAGGCTCTTGTAAGTAAGTACTGAGCAGTTTCACTTTTCCTTTACAGTAATTTAACACATTCTGGAGTTCTTTTTTTTTAATTTTTTAATTTAATTTTATTTATTTTTTTATACAGCAGGTTCTTATTAGTCATCAATTTTATACACATCAGTGTATACATGTCAATCCCAATCTCCCAATTCATCACACCACCACCACCACCACCCCGCCGCTTGGTGTCCATACGTTTGTTCTCCACATCTGTGTCTCAATTTCTGCCCTGCAAACCAGTTCATCTGTACCATTTTTCTAGGTTCCACATATATCGTGAATATACGATATTTGTTTTTCTCTTTCTGACTTACTTCACTCTATATGACAGTCTCTAGATCCATCCACGTCTCAACAAATGACCCAATTTCGTTCCTTTTTATGGCTGAGTAATATTCCATTGTATATATGTACCACCTCTTTATCCATTCATCTTTCGATGGGCATTTAGGTTGCTTCCATGACCTGGCTATTGTAAATAGTGCTGTAATGAACATTGGGGTGCATGTGTATTTTTGAATTATGGTTTTCTCAGGGTATATGCCCAGTAGTGGGATTGCTGGATCATATGGTAATTCTATTTTTAGTTTTTTAAGGAATCTCCATACTGTTCTCCATAGCGGTTGTATCAATTTACATTCCCACCAACAGTGCAAGAGGGTTCCCTTTTCTCCACACCCTTTCCAGCATTTATTGTTTGTAGATTTTCTGATGATGCCCATTCTAACTGGTGTGAGTTGATACCTCATTGTAGTTTTGATTTGTATTTCTCTAATAATTAGTGATGTTGAGTAGCTTTTCATGTGCTTCTTAGCCATCTGTATGTCGTCTTTGGAGAAATGTCTGTTTAGGTCTTCTGCCCATTTTTGGATTGGGTTGTTTTTATAATATTGAGCTGCATGAGCTGTTTATATCTTTTGGAGATTAATCCTTTGTCCGTTGATTCGTTTGCAAATATTTTCTCACATTCTGAGGGTTGCCTTTTCATCTTGTTTATGGTTTCCTTTGCTGTGCAAAAGCTTTGAAGTTTCATTAGGTCCCATTTTTTTTTATTTCCATTACTGTAGGAGGCGGATCAAAAAAGATCTTGCTGTGATTTATGTCAAAGAGTGTTCTTCCTATGTTTTCCTCTAAGAGTTTTATAGTGTCCAGTCTTACATTTAGGTCTCTAATCCATTTTGAATTTATTTTTGTGTATGGTGTTAGGGAGTGTTCTAATTTCATTCTTTTACATGTAGCTGTCCAGTTTTCCCAGCACCACTTATTGAAGAGACTGTCTTTTCTCCATTGTATATCCTTGCGTCCTTTGTCATAGATCAGTTGACCATAGGTGCGTGGGTTTATCTCTGGGCTTTCTATCTTGTTCCATTGATCTATGTTTCTGTTTTTGTACCAGTACCATATTGTCTTGATTACTGTAGCTTTATAGTATAGTCTGAAGTCAGGGAGTCTGATTCCTCCAGCTCCGTTTTTTTCCCTCAAGACTGCTTTGGCTATTCGGGGTCTTTTGTGTCTCCATACAAATTTTAAGATTTTTTGTTCTAGTTCCGTAAAAACTGCCATTGGTAATTTGATAGGGATTGCATTGAACCTCTAGATTACCTTGCGTAATATAGTCATTTTCACACTATTGATTCTTCCAATCCAAGAACATGGTATATCTCCCCATCTGTTGGTATCATCTTTAATTTCTTTCATCAGTGTCTTATAGTTTTCTGCATATAGGTCTTTTGTCTCCCTAGGTAGGTTTATTCCTAGGTATTTTATTCTTTTTGTTGCAATGGTAAATGGGAGTGTTTCCATAATTTCTCTTTCAGATTTTTCATCATTAGTGTATAGGAATGCAAGAGATTTCTGTGCATTCATTTTGTATCCTGCAACTTTACCAAATTCATTGATTAGCTCTAGTAGTTTTCTGGTGGCATCTTTAGGATTCTCTATGTATAGTATCATGTCATCTGCAAACAGTGACAGTTTTACTTCTTCTTTTCCAATTTGTATTCCTTTTATTTCTTTTTCTTCTCAGATTGCTGTGGCTAGGACTTCTAAAACTATGTTGAATAATAGTGGCGAGAGTGGACATCTTTGTCTTGTTCCTGATCTTAGGAAATGCTTTCAGTTTTTCACCATTGAGAATGATGTTTGCTGTGGGTTTGTCATATATGGCCTTTATTATGTTGAGGTAGGTTCCCTCTATGCCCACTTTCTGGAGAGTTTTTATCATAAATGGCTGTTGAATTTTGTCAAAAGCTTTTTCTGCATCTACTGAGATGATCATATGGTTTTTATTCTTCAATTTGTTAATATGGTGTATCACATTGATTGATTTGCATATATTGAGGAATCCTTGCATCCCTGGGATAAATCCCACTTGATCAAGGTGTATGATCCTTTTAATGTGTTGTTGAATTCTGTTTGCTAGTATTTTGTTGAGGATTTTTGCATCTGTATTCATCCGTGACATTGGTCTGTAATTTTCTTTTTTTGTAGTATCTTTGTCTGGTTTTGGTATCAGGGTGATGGTGGCCTCATAGAATGAGTTTGGGAGTGTTCCTTCCTCTGCAGTTTTTTGGAAGAGTTTGAGAAGGATGGGTGTTAGCTCTTCTCTAAATGTTTGATAGAATTTACCTGTGAAGCCATCTGGTCCTGTACTTTTGTTTGTTGGAAGATTTTTTATCACAGTTTCAATTTCGTTACTTGCGATTGATCTGTTCATATTTTCTATTTCTTCCTGGTTCAGTCTTGGAAGGTTATACCTTTCTAAGAATTTGTCCATTTCTTCCAGGTTGTCCATTTTATTGGCATAGAGTTGCTTGTAGTAGTCTCTTAGGATGCTTTGGATTTCTGCAGTGTCTGTTGTAACTTATCCTTTTTCATTTCTAATTTTATTGATTTGAGTCCTCTCCCTCTTTTTCTTGATGAGTCTGGCTAATAGTTTATCAATTTTGTTTATCTTCTCAAAGAACCAGCTTTTAGTTTTATTGATCTTTGCTATTGTTTTCTTTGTTTCTGTTTCATTTATTTCTGCTCTGATCTTTATGATTTCTTTCCTTCTGCTAACTTTGGGTTTTGTTTGTTCTTCTTTCTCTAGTTCCTTTAGGTGTAAGGTTAGATTGTTTATTTGAGATTTTTCTTCTTTCTTGAGGTAGGCTTGTATAGCTATCAACTTCCCTCTTAGAACTGCTTTTGCTGCATCCCATAGGTTTTGGATCGTCGTGTTTTCATTGTCATTTGTCTCTAGGTATTTTTTGATTTCTTCAGTGATCTCTTGGTTATTTAGTAACGTATTGTTTAGCCTCCATGTGTTTGTGTTTTTCCCGTTTTTTTCCTTGTAATTCATTTCTGATCTCATAGCATTGTGGTCAGAAAAGATGCTTGATATGATTTCAATTTTCTTAAATTTACTGAGGCTTGATTTGTGACCCAAGGTGTGATCTATCCTGGAGAATGTTCCGTGCGCACTTGAGAAGAAAGTGTAATCTGCTGTTTCTGGATGGAATGTCCTATAAATATCAATTAAATCTATCTGGTCTAGTGTGTCATATAAAGCTTCTGTTTCCTTATTTATTTTCATTTTGGATGATCTGTCCATTGGTGTAAGTGAGGTGTTAAAGTCCCCCACTATTATTGTGTTACTGTCAATTTCCTCTTTTATAGCTGTTAGCAGTTGCCTTATGTATTGAGGTGCTCCTATGTTGGGTGCATATATATTTATAATTGTTATATCTTTTTCTTGGATTGATCCCCTGATCATTATGTAGTGTCCTTCCTTATCTCTTGTAACATTCTTTATTTTAAAGTCTATTTTATCTGATATGAGTGTAGCTACTCCAGCTTTCTCTTGATTTCCATTTGCATGGAATATCTTTTTCCATCCCCTCACTTTCAGTCTGAATGTGTCCCTAGGTCTGAAGTGGGTCTCTTGTAGACAGTATATATATGGGTCTTGTTTTTGTATCCATTCAGCAAGCCTGTGTCTTTTGGTTGGAGCATTTAATCCATTCACGTTTAAGGTAATTATCGATATGTATGTTCCTATGACCATTTTCTTAATTGTTTTGGGTTTGTTTTTATAGGTCCTTTTCTTCTCTTGTGTTTCCCACTTAGAGAAGTTCCTTTAGCATTTGTTGTAGAGCTGGTTTGGTGGGGCTGAATTCTGTTAGCTTTTGCTTGTCTGTAAAGCTTTTGATTTCTCCATTGAATCTGAATGAGATCCTTGCTGGGTAGAGTAATCTTGGTTGTAGGTTCTTCCCCTTCATCACTTTAAGTATATCATGCCACTCCCTTCTGGCTTGTAGAGTTTCTGCTGAGAAATCAGCTGTTAACCTTATGGGAGTTCCCTTGTATGTTATTTGTCGTTTTTCCCTTGCTGCTTTTAATAATCTTTTTTTGTCTTTAATTTTTGCCAGTTTGATTACTATGTGTCTCAGCATGTTTCTCCTTGGGTTTATACTGTATTAGGCTCTCTGCGCTTCCTGGACTTGGATGGCTATTTCCTTTCCCATGTTAGGGAAGTTTTTGTCTGTAATCTCTCCAAATATTTTCTCTGGTCCTTTCTCTCTCTTTTCTCCTTCTGGGACCCCTATAATGCGAATGTTGTTGCGTTTAATGTTGTCCCAGAGGTCTCTTAGGCTGTCTTCATATCTTTTCATTCTTTTTTTTTATTCTGTTCTGCAGCAGTGAATTCCACCATTCTGTCTTCCAGGTCACTAATCCGTTCTTCTGCCTCAGTATTCTGCTATTGATTCCTTCTAGTGTAGTTTTAATTTCAGTTATTGTATCGTTCATCTCTGTTTGTTTGTTCTTTAATTCTTCTAGGTCTTTGTTAAACATTTCTTGCATCTTCTCGATCTTTGCCTCCATTCTTTTTCCGAGGTCCTGGATCATCTTCACTATCATTATTCTGAATTATTTTTCTGGAAGGTTGCCTATCTCCACTTCATTTACTTGTTTTTCTGTGGTTTTATCTTGTTCCTTCATCTGGTACATAGCCCTCTGCCTTTTCCTCTTGTCTATCTTTCTGTGAATGTGGTTTTTGTTCCACAGGCTGCAGGATTGTAATTCTCCTTGCTTCTCTGGAGTTCTTATATGAGCAAAATTTCCTACATTTTTCACTATTCTACATATTGGCTGAGTCAGATTTATACATAATTTATACAGGGATTTAAGTGTATTCAACCATAGATTTTAATCAAGCTCATTTCCTGCCTATGTGAAGGAGAAAATTGAAAAGCACATATATGCAGGTAACTTTTATAGTATAAAGTGCAGCCTGTGAAACCTTATCAGTTTCTGAGTGGAAAAATGTTACTGTTTAATGGGTTAATTTGGGCAACATTAAAAATTTGAGACTTTTTGGCTATTAAAATAAATTTGGTAAATTTAATATAGTTTTTCTCTTACATATTCTTCCTAGATTTTATCAGTGTTCCTAATTATGATACTGTTTCTTTAGGATACTGCTTCATAATTACTTTTTCACAATCTAATTTAATAATTTTTTCCTCCATTAGAATGTGAAACATGTTGCAGAAGCATTCAAGAAGTGGCTGAAGGGGGAAGGAAAAAGTGCCACTGCCTATCAGAAAAAAACAAAATAAAACATGGGAAATACAACCACCAAATTCCGTAAAGCACTCATCAGTGGTGATGAAAACCTGGCCTGCCAAATATATGAAAACAACCCTCAGCTAAAAGAATCCCTTGATCCAAATACATCTTACGGGGAGCCCTACCAGCACAATACGCCATTACACTATGCTGCTAGACATGGAATGAATAGAATATTAGGGTAAGTATTACTGTAAACCAATTGATAACAAATTAGAGAAGGGGAAAAAAAAACCCTGATCTTTAGAAAATATATGCATACATGTGTTCATGTTATGTGGTATTGTAGTGAATTAAACTTTCTAGAATTGAATATGCCTAAATTATTAAGTATGATTTTTTATTATGCCTAAATTAGACCGAAAGTTTCAGTAGTGAGGTTAGTTCACATATTCTTTTTTTTTTTTTTTTAATTTATTTATTTTATTTCTTTATTTTTGGCTGGGTTAGGTCTTTGTTGCTGCGCGCAGGCTTTCTCTAGTTGCAGCCGCTCCGGAGGCTACTCTTCGTTGCAGTTGCACGGGCCTCTCATTGCGGTGGCTTCTCCCGTTGCAGAGCACGGGCTCTAGGTGCACGGGCTTCAGTAGTTGTGGTGCACGGACTCAGTAGTTCTGGCTCGCGGGCTCCAGAGCGCAGGCTCAGTAGCTGTGGCACACGGGCCCAGCCGCTCCGCGGCATGTGGGATCCTCCCGGACCAGGGCTCGAACCCGTGTCCCCTGCACTGGCAGGCAGACTCCCAACCACTGCGCCACCAGGGAAGCCCCACATATTCTTTTTACTGTAAATACATTTTGATCCTCAGTATGTTTCATAGTATGAACTTTTTATAATAGTGTTTTGTTTAATTTACAACATTTCAATTCTAGAAAAGTACTTATCAACTCTCAAAAAATTGCAGGGAATTGTGCCCTAGGTAATTTAAGTTGAAAAACTAATGTGTTTACCTTACCTATTCATGATCAGATTTGAGTTTCCTTCTTTTAATGGGGTTCAGTTACTTGAAAAAACTTTTCTAAAAGCTAAACATTTCCTTGAAACTGAAAATACTAAGAAACTTAAAAAAATCTCTCTTCAACAAGAAAGCATTAGTGGCAGCAAATATGTGAAGATTCTCCTAATTACATGGTGTTTGCTAGCTTATAAGATGAAAGAAGCAAAAGATAGAAAAGTAGTTCCAAAACAAATTTAGTCTTTTTAGAAGTAGATTATGCAGTTATGGAAGTCTGATGCTAGAAGAGAAAGAAACACTTCTTTGCTTATGCAGTGAAATATAATTGTTAAACCAGTGTCCTGAGCAGTTTAGAACTTGACAAAAAACTTTTCAATCCTTTCTCTATTTATTTTTATACAAATTTGTCATTCAAAATAAGCTGCTGTTTTTGGTATCCCTGAATCATGCCGTGTGTGTTCTGTCTGCCATGTTCATTGTGCTCTTTCTGCCAGGAGTATCCCACTCCTCTCAGCTTTCTCTTTCTTACCTAAATTTTAGCCTTCCTTCAAGGTCCTAGGCACACTTTATCTATCTTCTTAGCCTGTCACAACCCATAGGAACTTCAGTCTTTTTTTGAACTTCTATGGTTCTTTTTTGTTTGTTTGTATTACTTGTTTGGTATACACTATGTCATTGTATTTTATAATTTTGTGTATCTTCTCTTTGCCTACCTAAATTACAGCTTTTTTAAAGGACCTTCTTTATACTTCTAACATGTAGCATAGTATCTTACACAAAGTAAGTAGAAATTTTATAAAATCATTGCACAGGAAATATCTTTATGATCAGGATTTGTGAATGAGAAAAATTCCATAAGTAATTTAGGTTATCCAGCCCTATGACTATCAAGTAGGCATTTTTGTAACCTCTTAAAAATAAAATAGGTATTTCTTGACTTAAAAACAGGTATTTCTATAACCTCTCCTTTTTGCATTTATCTTTTATTTTCATTTCTTGTAATATACCCATTTAGAAGCCACCTCCAACTCATCTTGTTATATTTTTTCTTCCAAAACTGGGTCTTCCCTATGTTAATGACACGAACATACTGTATTAATAAAATAATGGCAAACACATTGAGGCCTTGCTGTTTTCTTATTTTTTGTTTTTTTGTTTTGTTTTGTTTTGGTTTTGGTTTTATTTCCATTACTCTAGGAGGTGGATCAAAAAAGATCTTGCTGTGATTTATGTCAAAGAGTGTTCTTCCTATGTTTTCCTCTAAGAGTTTTATAGTGTCTGGTCTTACATTTAGGTCTCTAATCCATTTTGAGTTTATTTTTGTGTATGGTGTTAGGGAGTGTTCTAATTTCATTCTTTTACATGTAACTGTCCAGTTTTCCCAGCACCACTTATTGAAGAGACTGTCTTTTCTCCATTGTATATCCTTGCGTCCTTTGTCATAGATTAGTTGACCATAGGTGCGTGGGTTTATCTCTGGGCTTTCTATCTTGTTCCATTGATCTATATTTCTGTTTTTGTGCCAGTACCATATTGTCTTGATTACTGTAGCTTTATAGCATAGTCTGAAGTCAGGGAGTCTGATTCCTCCAGCTCCATTTTTTTCCCTCAAGACTGCTTTGGCTATTCGGGGTCTTTTGTGTCTCCATACAGATTTTAAGATTTTTTGTTCTAGTTCCGTAAAAACTGCCATTGGTAATTTGATAGGGATTGCATTGAATCTGTAGATTGCTTTGGGTAGTAGAGTCATTTTCACAATGTTGATTCTTCCAATCCAAGAACATGGTATATCTCTCCATCTGTTGGTATCATCTTTAATTTCTTTCATCAGTGTCTTACAGTTTTCTGCATACAGGTGTTTTGTCTCCCTAGGTAGGTTTATTCCTAGGTATTTTATTCTTTTTGTTGCAGTGGTAAATGGGAGTGTTTCCATAATTTCTCTTTCAGATTTTTCATCATTAGTGTATAGGAATGCAAGAGATTTCTGTGCATTCATTTTGTATCCTGCACCTTTACCAAATTCATTGATTAGCTCTAGTAGTTTTCTGGTGGCATCTTTAGGATTCTCTATGTATAGTATCATGTCATCTGCAAACAGTGACAGTTTTACTTCTTCTTTTCCAATTTGTATTCCTTTTATTTCTTTTTCTTCTCTGATTGCCATGGCTAGGACTTCTAAAACTATGTTGAATAATAGTGGTGAGAGTGGACATCCTTGTCTTGTTCCTGATCTTAGAGGAAATGTTTTCAGTTTTTCACCATTGAGAATGATGTTTGCTGTGGGTTTGTCGTATATGGCCTTTATTATGTTGAGGTAGGTTCCCTCTATGCCCACTTTCTGGAGAGTTTTTGTCATAAATGGGTGTTGAATTTTGTCAAAAGCTTTTTCTGCATCTATTGAGATGGTCATATGGTTTTTATTCTTCAATTTGTTAATATGGTGTATCACATTGATTGATTTGTGTATACTGAAGAATCCTTGCATCCCTGGGATAAATCCCACTTGATCATGGTATATGATCCTTTTAACGTGTTGTTGGATTCTGTTTGCTAGTATTTTGTTGAGGATTTTTGCATCTATATTCATCAGTGATACTGGTCTGTAATTTTCTTTTTTTGTAGTATCTTTGTCTGGTTTTGCTATCAGGGTGATGGTGAGGCCTTACTATTTTCTAGGCACTATTGACAGTGCTCTACATGCATTGTCTCACTTAATCCTCATTACAGCCGTATGAGGTCGTTAGTTAATCATCTGCATTTCAGAGGTGAGAAAACTGAAGCACAGAAAGATTAAGCAACTTGTTAGAACTCTGCCGCTTTTAAGTGTCAAAGCTAATTGCCCAGGTAGATGACTATAGGCTTTAGGCTTTTCAACACTGTGATAGCCTCTTATCTCTATAGTCAGATAAGCCTATATGTCAGGGCTGCCTAAAACACTTATTATCAAAACAAATTAGTCACTCTGGACTTAAGTTTCCCTGTCTGTAAAATAGATACACGTAAGACTTGTGGGACAATTAATGTGTTATATGTCTTATGATGCCTAGCATATAATATTATTACTTCTCACGTCTGTAACCCTAAATAACTTCCAATCATCCTTGACTTTCTCCTTACTCTTTCTTTACCTAACCTACTACTAATGCAAAATTCACTAAGTCTTATCTCTTGGATTCTCTTCTTTGCATTCCCGTTGCCCCAAGCTTTGTTCACTCTTACCAACCCCTTCTTCCAATACTGAAAATACCTGACTCCTAAATGATCTTTTTGCAAGTCTTTTCCTCCTATAATCTCATGTCCAGGTTAATCTTGCTAAAAGTATAGCGTTTTCAATGTTCTATCATGAGAAACCTGTAACTACACTACTATCTGCCTTATTCTATTTGGCTTCTGAAGCCAACTTTTCTCTGCCCTAAGTCTACTGAGTCAGCCTAATCTCTCATTGTTCTCTAACATGATCATATCAGTCAAACTGGTTACCCTCCCTCTTGCTTTCCCCACTTTTAAAAATGCCACCCCCTTAGCTTTATTCCTGTTAGTCCTTGATTCTGAAATGTCTTCTTTCTTCTCTAATTACTTGTCCTTTAAGTCCTCACTTGGTTTCTGTCTTTTCATGAATTCATTACCAACTATTCTGACCTGCAGTAATCTTTCTGTTCTCTGAAATTCCTACAACTTAGATTTTAAACCATCCAATTGTCATTAAACTCATCTCTTTGACTAGATTGTAAGTATTACAAATACACTGCTACACAGTTAGTAATGCTCTCAATAGATTAACTCTTGATTACTTAATCTATTAAGGCTTTCTTTTTTTGAGTTTAACATTTTCAGTGAAATTACAAAACCGTTGCTTTAGCTTCCAAATATTGAACACTATAATAATATTTAATGTCAAGTCTTGTTATGTGATTAATTAAAACTTGCTTAGAATACCAAGGTAAAATGTATTTAAATATTATTATTACTAACGTAATATATATATTTTATCATAAAAGAAATCAAGTAGCAAAATATATTCTAACCATTTATAATTTAAAATATACTTTATGAAATTAGAAAACATTGTATACGAAAGTTATCTAATCCAATGAGTCTTTTTTAAAATTTATTTTATTCAAGTGTAGTTGATTTACAATGTTGTATTACTTTCTGCTATACAGCAAAGTGATTCAGTTATGTGTGTATATATATATATATGTATATATATATGTACACATTCTTTTTCATATTCTTTTCCATTATGGTTTATCACAGGATATTGAATATAGTTCCCTGTACTGTACAGTAAGACCTTGTTGTTTATCCATTCTTTTTTTTTTTTTTTTTTTTTTATAAATTTATTTATTTATTTTTGGCTGTGTTGGGTCTTCGTTTCTGTGCGAGGGCTCTCTCCAGCTGTGGCGAGCGGGGGCCACTCTTCATCGCGGTACGCGGGCCTCTCACTGTCGCGGCCTCTCCTGTTGCGGAGCACAGGCTCCAGAGGCGCAGGCTCAGTAGTTGTGGCCCACAGGCTTAGCCGCTCCACGGCATGTGGGATCTTCCCAGACCAGGGCTCGAACCCGTGTCCCCTGCATTAGCAGGCAGACTCTCAACCACTGCGCCACCAGGGAAGCCCTATCCATTCTTTATATACCAATTTGCATCTGCTACTCCCAAACTCCCACTCCTACCCTCTCCTACCCCCCACCCCCTTGGCAACCACCAGTCTATTCTCTGTGTCCCTGATTTTGTTTCTGTTTCCTAGATAGGTTAATTTGTGTCATATTTTAGATTCCACATATCATGATATCATATGGTATTTGTCTTTGTCTTTCTGACTTACTTACTTAGTATGGTAATCTCTAGGTCCATCCATGTTTCTGCGTATGGCATTGTTTCATTCTTTTTTATGGCTGAGTAGTATTTCATTGTATATATGTACCACATCTTCTTTATCCATTCAATGTTGATGTACATTTAGGTTGTTTCCATAGCTAATCCAGTGAGTCTTAAAGTGTGTTCTGAGGACTCCTAGATCCTGAGACCCTTTCAAGGAAGTGCAGTAGGTCAAAACTATTTTTATACTAATTTTAAGATGTTATTTGCCTTTTTTTCATTGTGTTGACATTTGCAGTTATAGTGTAAAAAGTAGACGATAAAACTGCTGACGCCTTTAGATGAATCAAGGAAGTGGCACCAAACCTTACTAGTAATTGTATTCCTCTCTGCCGGGCTCTTGCTGTTTTAAAAAAAACAAAACAAAACAGTTTCACTTAAAATGTCCTCAATGAAGCAGTAAAATTACTAATTTTATTTAATCTCCATCCTCGAGTACACATCTTTTTAATATTCTATGTGACAAATGTGAAGAATGCATAAATTACTTCTGCTGCTGTATGATGATAGGTTTGAGAAAGAGCACTTGTACTTTTGTTTGAGGTATGAGTTGAACTACTTATTTTTTCGTGAAACAACATTTTAAATTAACAACATTCAGACTGGGATACTGGCTGGCTGACATTTTTCTTGAAAATGTATTAAATAAGTGAGCCTATCAATTCAAGGAAAAACTAACAGTATTTGTTGCTAATGATAAAATTTGAGTTTTCAAGTGAATATTGGAATTTTGAAAACTTATATTTGCTGCCTTCAGCTTAATAGCTTCCCATTACTTAGGGACTTTTCTGAATAAGATTGGTGGTGATATAAATTAATATGATTTTTTACGGGGCTTCCCTGGTGGCGCAGTGGTTGAGAATCTGCCTGCCAATGCAGGGGACAGGGGTTCGAGCCCTGGTCTGGGAAGATCCCGCATGCCGCGGAGCAACTGGGCCCGTGAGCCACAACTACTGAGCCTGCGCGTCTGGAGCCTGTGCTCCGCAACAAGAGAGGCCGCGATAGTGAGAGGCCCGCGCACCGCGATGAAGAGTGGCCCCCGCTCGCCGCAACTAGAGAAAGCCCTCGCACAGAAACGAAGACCCAACACAGCTAAAAATAAATAAATAAATGAATTTATTTTTTAAAAAAATTAATATGATTTTTTAAAATATTGTATAATGAAATGTGACAAAAATCTAGAAGCTCTGCATAACTCACTGAATTAGTATTTTTCAGAAGATCGGTATATGGTTTTTTACAATTATGCATGGGTAAAAGATTTATTCAAAATGCAAGGTAGACCAATGGATTTTAATGTAACAGAGTACAAAAGTTCATTTCATAAGATGTCGTATTTTATATTGCAAGTAATCTTTAAGAAATGACCAGTTGAATTTTTAGCATAGTATCAAGTATGACTATTCACAATTATTTGAAAAGGCTATTTTAAAATACTTCTCCCTTTTGTGATTATATAAGGCTGGATTTTTTCATATGCTTGAACCCAAATGACACATATCACAACAGACTGAATGCTATGAGAATCTGTCTGTCTTCTATTAGCCAGGCATTAAATAAAATTTGTAAATATGTAAAACAATGCCATTGTGCTCACTTAATTTTCAAAAAATATATATTTTTTCATTTTAAGGTATTAGGAATGTTAACTATGTAATGATATTAGGAATGTTAAATATGTAATGAGTTTATTTTTTTAATTAATGAATGTTTTTAAATATTTTAATTTTTAATATGAATATCTATATAACTCACATAAACAAAGGTTATTAGGAATCTTTTCATTTTTAAATTTTTATTGGAGTATAGTTGATTTATAATGTTGTGTTTCTGCTGTACAGCAAAGTGAATCAGTTATACATGCACATATATCCACTCTTTTTTAGATTCTTTTCACATTACAGAGTATAGAGTTCCCTGTAATATACAGTAGGTCCTTCTTAGTTATCTATTTTACATATAGTAGTGTGTATATGTCATTCCCAATCTCCCAATAGGAATCTTCAGTAATTTTTAAAGTTGTAAAAGTTGTAAAAGTCTACTACCACAAAGTTTAAAAATTGCTGATCTGATCAATATCCCTGGTTCCTCTAAGAAGGAATATATCTGTCTCCATCCTCTGGTTATCATTCTATTGAATTAGTATTTAAAGTCCTAAAGAAAAGGTGACTGTATATGCTCTTTAATTACTGTTTTCATGATTTTGCCATATACTTTACACTTATATTTTTCCTTTATACTTAACTTTCAACTTCAGCCTAACGTGTTTGGTGTTTTCTTTTAATTTTTATTGGAGTATAGTTGCTTTACAGTGTTGTGTTAGTTTCTACTGTACAGCAAAGTGAATCAGCAATACGTATATATATATCCCCTCTTTTTTGAATTTCCTTCCCATTTAGGTACCACACAGCATTGAATAGAGCTCCCTGGGCTATATAGTAGTTTCTCATTAGTTATCTATTTTATACATAGTATCAGTAGTGTATATATGTCAATCCCAGTCTCCCAATTCATCCCAACCCCCCTTATCCCTTTAGTATCCATATGTTTGTTCTCTATGTCTATGTCTCTATTTCTGCTTTGTATATAAGATTGTCTAAACCAATTTTTTCAGATTCCACATATATGCTTTAATACACGATATTTGTTTTTCTCTTTCTGACTTACTTCATTCTGTATGAGTCTCTAGGTCCATCCATGTCTCTACAAATGACCCAGTTTCGTTCCTTTTTATGGCTGGGTAATATTCTATTGTATATATGTACCACATTTTCTTTATTCATTCCTCTGTTGATGAACATTTAGGTTGCTTCCATGTCCTGGCTATTGTAAATAGTGCTGCAATGAACATTGGGGGTGCATGTGTCTATGCCCTGTAATGGGATTGCTGGGTCATATGGTAGTTCTGTTTTTAGTTTTTTAAGGAATCTCCCTACTGTTCTTCATAGTGGCTGTATCAATTTACATTCCCATCAACAGTGCCAGAGGCTTCCCTTTTCTCCACAACCTCTCCAGCATTTATTGTTTGTGGATTTTTTGATGATGGCCATTCTGACCAGTGTGAGGTGATACCTCATTGTAGTTTTGATTTGCATTTCTCAAATAATTAGTGATGTTGAGCATCTTTTCTTGTGTTTGTTGGCCATCTGAATGTCTTCTTTGGAGAAATGTCTATTTAGGTCTTCCACCCATTTTTTGATTGGGTTTGTTTTTTTGATATTGAGCTGCATGAGCTGTTTGTATATTTGGAGATTAACCCTTTGTCAGTTGCTTTGTTTGCAAATATATTCTTCCATTCTCAGGGTTGTCTTTTCGTGTTGTTTATGCTTTCCTTTGCTATGCAAAGCTTTTTAAGTTTAATTAGGTCCCATTTCTTTATTTTTGTTTTTATTCTCATTATTCTAGGAGGTGGATCAAAAAAGATCTTGATGCAATTTATGTCAAAGAGTGTTCCGCCTATGTTTTCCTCTAAGAGTTTTATAGTGTCTGGCCTTTCATTTACATCTTTAATCCATTTTGAGTTTATTTTTGTGTATGGTGTTAGGGAGTGTTCTAATTTCATTCTTTTACATGTAGCTGTCCAGTTTTCCCAGCACCACTTATTGAAGAGGCTGTCTTCACTCCATTGTATATACTGGCCTTCTTTGTCATAGATTAAGTGACCATAGGTGTGTGGGTTTATCTCTGGGCTTTCTATCCTGAACCATTGATCTATATTTCTGTTTTTGTGCCAGTACCATACTGTCTTGATTATTGTAGCTTTGTAGTATAGTCTGAAGTCAGGGAGTCTGATTCTTCCAACTCCATTTCTTTTCCTCAAGATTGCTTTTGCTATTCAAGGTCTTTTGTGTTTCTATACAAATTGTAAAATTTCTTGTTCTTTTCTATGAAAAATTCCATTGGCAATTTGATGGGGATTGCACTGAATCTATAGATTGCTTTGGGTTTATAGTCATTTTCACAATGTTGATTCTTCCATTCAAGAACATGATATATCTCTTCATCTGTTTGTGTCATCTTTGATTTCTTTCATCATTATCTTATAGTTTTCCGTGTACAGGTCTTTTGCCTCCTTAAGTAGGTTTATTCCTAGGTATTTTATTCTTTTTGTTACAATGGTAAATGGGATTGTTTCCTTAATTTCTTTTTCTGATCTTTCATTGTTAGTATATAGGAATACAAGAGATTTCTGTGTATTAATTTTTTATCCTGCAGCATTACTAAATTCATTAATTAGCTCTAGTAGTTTTTTGGTGGCATCTTCAGGATTTTCTATGTATAGTATCATGTCATCTGCAAACAGTGACAGTTTTACTTCTTCTTTGCCAATTTGGATTCCTTTTATTTCTTTTTCTTCTCTGATTGCTGTGACTAGGACTTCCAATACTATGTTGAATAATAGTGGTGAGAGTGGGCACCCTTGTCTTGTTGCTGATTTTAGAGGAAATGCTTTCAGTTTTTTACCATTGAGAGTAATGTTTGCTGTGGGTTTGTCATATATGGCCTTTATTATGTTGAGATAGGTTCCCTCTATGCCCACTTTCTGGAGAGTTTTTATCATAAGTGGATGTTGAATTTTGTCGAAAGCTTTTTCTGCATCTCTTGAGATGATCATATGGTTTTTATTCTTCAATTTGTTAATATGGTGTATCACATTGATTGATTTGAGTATATTGAAGAATCCTTGCATCCCTGGGATAAATCCCAATTGATCATGGTGTATGATTTTTTTAATGTGTTGCTGGATTCAGTTTGCTAGTATCTTGTTGAGGATTTTTGCATCTATGTTCATCAGTGATATTGTCCTGTAATCTTCTTTTTTTGTGATATCTTTGTCTGGTTTTGGTATCAGGGTGATGGTGGCCTCATAGAATGAGTTTGGGAGTGTTCCTCCCTCTGCAATTTTTTGGAAGAATTTGAGAAGGAAAGGTGTTAGCTCTTCTCTAAATGTTTGATAGAATTCGCCTGTGAAGCCATCTGGTCCTGGACTTTTGTTTGTTGGAAGATTTTTAATCACATTTTCAATTTCAGTACTTGTGATTGGTCTGTTCCTATTTTCGATTTTTTCCTGGTTCAGTCTTGGAAGGTTGTAGTTTTTTAAGAATTTGTCCGTTTCTTCGAGGTTGTCCATTTTATTGGCATATAGTTGCTTGTAGTAGTCTCTTATGATCCTTTGTATTTCTGTGGTGTCAGTTGTAACTTCTTTTTCATTTCTAATTCTATTGATTTGAGTCTTCTCCCTTTTTTTCTTGAAGATTTTGGCTAAAGGTTTATCAATTTTGTTTATCTTCTCAAAGAACCAGCTTTTAGTTTTATTGATCTTTGCTATTGTTTCCTTCATTTCTTTTTCATTTATTTCTGATCTGATCTTTATGATTTCTTTCCTTCTTCTAACTTTGGGGTTTTTTTGTTCTTCTTTCTCTAATTTCTTTAGGTGTAGGGTTAGGCAGTTTATTTGAGATGTTTCTTGTTTCTTGAGGTAGGATTATATTGCTATAAACTTCCCTCTTAGAACTGCTTTTGCTGCATCCCATAGGTTTTGGGTCGTCGTGTTTTCATTGTCATTTGTTTCTAGGTATTTTTTTATTCCCTCTTTGATTTCTTCAGTGATCCCTTGACTGTTTAGTAGCATATTGTTTAGCCTCCATGTGTTTGTGTTTTTTGCAGTTTTTTTCCTATAATTGATTTCTAATCTCATAGTGTTGTGGTTGAAAAAGATGCTTGATATGGTTTCAGTTTTCTTAAATTTACCGAGGCTTGATTTGTGACCCAAAATGTGATCTATCCTGCGGAATGTTTTCTGTGCACTTGAGAGGAAAGTGATTTCTGCTACTTTTGGATAGAATGTCCTATAAATATCAATTAAGTCTATCTGGTCCAATGTGTCATTAAGGCTTGTGTTTCCTAATTAATTTTCTGTCTGGATGATCTATCCTTTGGTGTACGTGGAGTGTTAAAATCCCCCACTATTATTGTGTTACTGTTGATTTCCCCTTTTATGCCTGTTAGGGTTTGCCTGATGTATTGAGGTGCTCCTGTGTTGGTTGCATAAATATTTACAATTGTTACATCTTCTTCTTGGATTGTTCCTGTAATCATTATGTAGTGTCCTTCCTTATCTCTTGTTAGTCTTTATTTTAAAGTCTATTTTGTCTGATACGAGTATTGCTAGTCCATCTTTCTTTTGATTTCCATTTGCATGGAATATCTTTTTCTGTCCCCTCACTTTCAGTCTGTATGTGTCCCTAGGTCTGAAGTGGGTCTCCTGTAGACAACATATATGCGGGTCTTGTTTTTGTATCCATTTATCCAGTCAGTGTCTTTTGATTGGAGCATTTAATCCATTTACATGTAAGGTAATTATCGATATGTTTCTATTACCATTTTCTTAATTGTTTTGGGTTTGTTTTTGTAGGTCTTTTTCTTCTCTTGTGTTTCCTACCTAGAGAAGTTCTTTTAGCGTTTGTTGCAAAGCTGGTCTGGTGGTGGTGAATTCTCTTAGCTTTTGCTTGTCTGTAAAGCTTTTGATTTCTCCGTCAAATCTGAATGAGAACCTTGCTGGGTAGAGTAATCTTGGTTATAGGTTTTTCCCTTTCATCACTTTAAATATATCCTGCCACCCCCTTCTTGCCTGCAGAGTTTTTGCTGAAAGATCAGCTGATAACCTTATGGGGATTCCCTTGTATGTTATTTGTTGCTTTTCCCTTGCTGCTTTTAGTATTTTTTCTTTGTATTTAATTTTTGTTAGCTTGGTTAATCGTGTCTCATCTTGTTTCTCCTTGGGTTTATCCTGTCCGGGACTCTCTGCGCTTCATGGACTTGATTGACTATTTCCTTCCCCATGTTAGGGAAGTTTTCCACTATAATCTCTTCAAATATTTTCTCAGACCCTTTCTCTTTCTCTTCTTCTTCTGGGACCCCTATAATTCAAATGTTGGTGCATTTAATGTTGTCCCAGAGGTCCCTGTGACTGTCTTCAATTCTTTTCATTCTTTTTTCTTTGTTCTGCTCTGCAGTAGTTATTTCCACTATTTTATCTTCCAGGTCACTTATCCGTTCTTCCGCCTCAGTTGTTCTGCTGTTGATTTCTTCTAGTGTATTTTAAATTTCATTTATTGTGTTGTTCATCACTGTTTGTTTGTTCTTTAGTTCTTCTAGGTCCTTGTTAAATATTTCTTGTATTTTTTCCATTCTATTTCCAAGATTTTGGATCATCATTTCTATCATTACTCTGAATTCTTTTTCAGGTAGATTGCCTATTTCTTCTTCATTCACTTGGTTGTGGTTTTTTATCTTGCTCTTTTGTCTGCAACATATTTCTCTGTCTTCTCATTTTTTCTAACTTACTGTGTTTTGTCTCCTTTTGTCAGGCTGCAGGGTCGTAGTTCCTCTTCTGGTGTCTGCCCCTGGTGGGCGGAGCTGGATCTTGTCCCTCTGTTGGGCAGGGCCGCGTCAAGTGTTGTGTTTTGGGGTGTCTGTGGGCTTAATACGACTTTAGAGAGCCTGTCTCTGGTGTTTTCTTTTTTCTTAATTGTTTGGAGATCAGTGGCTCATAATTTCTTTATTAAAGCCTTTAATATCCTATACTAGAATCAGAAATTATTTTATTGCTCTCCTTTCCTAAGAATAAGCAACTCTCATTTCTTTAATCTGTGTATCTTTTGTTTTTCAAAATTTATTTAGGTAGTACAGAGAAAATCACAAATCATTATTATTTTAAATGATTAGTTGATTTTGGAATTAAATTACTCTTCTTAACACTGTGTCATGCAGAATAAGGACAAATAGCATTTACGCATCATCATTAAGTAAAATACCAACTCTGTTTTAACTATTTGTGTTTTAGATAAGCTTCAGTTATTTCACCATATGTAACCTTGCTAAACTTTCTAACAAATTGATGGCCATTATTTTCTCACGCTGCCTCATGTAATCTGGCATACCTGCCTGCTACCTTCAGTATAGACCCTTCAGTATAGCTTGCCTAGATTCCTGACACATGACATATATGGGTATGCAAAGGGATATACCTAGCCAGAGACAAAATACTTTAGTTCCCATAAAGTAAATTACCCATTTGCAATAAGGCCTTGATTTTATCCTCATTTCCTTTAGCTTTATGGTACCTACAACAGTAGGCATAACTTTCCCCTCTTCTTAGGCAGAATACAGTAAAAGAAGGGTAGTTTACAGTTTATGAGCTAGTTTTCATCTGTATCTCTCTGAACCTAGTTTACATTATACCATATCACAGTGTTTCTTTCATGGGAAACTAAATCCATATTCATAAATAGTTCATGGGAATCTAAATTCATATTCATAATAGTTACTACTTAATGTAGCGAAAAGACTGTTTAGACTTTGGAGTCAGCATGTTCTAGTTTGGATATACAGTTCATTAGTTGTAGCTTCTTAGGAAAGTCATGTATAAAATGGGGAATTAGAGTGCTTATTCCTTAGATTTTACAGGATAACTTCTTGTGCTTCCTTGGAAATAAATGGGGCCTGTCTTTCGGTGTAAATAAAATATAACATCTTTATTAGAGCATGTCTTTATCAGAGCGTATGTTAATACTAAACTTTGAGAATTAAAATAGAGTTTCCAGTTATCAATATCTATTTTTTTGACTCATATTTCAGGAGTTATTAAATTCTTTTAAATGGTTCAATGCAGTTCTCCTCTCCTAACCTCCCTTGTATGCAGACACTATAAGGGCAGGGAGTTAATCTGTTTTCTTAACAATATACCTAACTTCTAGAATAGTACCTGGCAAACAACGACTACTCAAAAATAATGTTGCATGGAAGAAAAGTTTTAAAAGCAACTGAAAGTGTATGTGTATGTTAAGTGACTGGGAGTGTTATGGCAAGAAACTGAGGCCCTAAGAGAGAAGACTTATTTTGGGGGGAGCTCAATTGAATATGAGATAATGATGAAATATGCAAGAGAAATGGGACTCTGAGAAGTTAGAATATGGTCTAAAGGTCACATTAGACAGGGTGAAAGAGCATTAAGAATTATCACAGAAGTGATAGTAGAAGCCCTTTGAGAGAAACCATGATTCTGCTACCACTGTCTATCATTTGGGTTCTGATAAAAAGTTTACAGCTTACAAAGTGTATTCATAGAAACCATTGAAAGATAAGTGACTTTAAAAGTAGATGTGCTCTCTGAAAGGAGGGAATGTGTATGGAGAAGTAAGTAGATTCAGGAAGTGAATTTGCTTCCAGTAAGGGGATAGGAAAGTGAAGCCATCTTCATGGGTAAAAGAGAGATTGTACTGAAAAAAATTAAGAGGTCTGTTAAAAAGATGTGTAGTTATGGAAACCGAGGTGATACAGAGGTCAGGATGTAAATGAATTATTAGTAGTTTCAGATTAAAAACAAGAATTGAGGACAGTGATAAGAATTTAGCTCTTAGGAAATTCTTAGTGATGTGAAAGAGTGCAGTTTTAGTACAGTGATCAGAATAGGGTCATACTGAAGTGGAGATGAAATGTAGAAGAAATATAGGTAGGAGATATAAACTGACTGTTTGATAATTAACAGTGAAAGAATCTAGGAAAACAGATGGCTTCTGGATGGGTTATTAGGGTCAAATGAAAGGGATTTTTTTTTCCAGGTTAATGTTTTCCTTACTCCATCTTCCTGCCAGTTATCTCCTGTCCTTGTTCCAGAATTAACCTTATATGCAAGTAGTAAAATATACTTCATAATTACTGGCATAGTTATAGAAAGGTACCTATCTAAAACTTACATATCAATTATAAATTTATAGTTCTGTTTATTCATTCATGTAAATTAAAGAAGACTACTTTTGAAATTAAACAGATAATAAAAAAGTAGTAATACGAATCAATAAAATTAGAATATCCAGCTTTACAGTTTTAGTACAAAATATTTATGCAGGTATGGTACTATGTCTAATAAATTTGAGAATCTTTCCTGAATAAATATGTATAAAGAAGCTATTTTAATACTTTAACTTCAGAATAATAACCTTTGTTTGGTTTGATTAATCAGAGTCTGGCACATTGGGTATAAGAACATTTGCAAAATTATCACACTATCTCTTCCCTCTATTGGGGAGGATCTAGAATTGTTTAATGAGAGAGAGATTGAAAGAGAAAGAGAGATTTCTCCATATCAACTTACATCCTTCCAACCTGTATTAAATTCCATGGTGATAATTCCTTGTGTTAAATTCCATGGTTTGTTTCTCTCCTGAACAAACTAAAAGAGAAAATAAATGATATATTGGAAATAGGGATAGGAAAGGCTAAATAAATGTGGTTGTACAGAATCTTATAGACTCTGAATTAATTTTAATAATTTATTTCTAAATTAAATTTTTAAGAAAATGAAATCTTTTTTATTGTTAGTAATGCCTCTTGGAAGAAGTTTTAATCTTGAACACATTTTTAGAGTATTGTTTAGATTTTGGTTATTCATTATAATCCACTATAATTCAACCATTATAAATACAGGGAAATATCATTGAGAATATTATCATCAGTTGTTGACTTAGGGAAAATATATTTTTCCTTTTTTTTTTCTTTTAAACTGTGAAGCAACATTATGGTTATATAAATAAATAAAACTACTCACATTCCTGCCTCCCTTAAACAACTGTTAGAATTATTCCATGTTCCCTTCTAGTTTTAGCTATAAATGTTCATAGGTAGACTTTTCAATGACTTTATAATTTATAATTTTCTATTGTATGGAAAGACCATGATTTATGTTTCCCATTTTTCCTATAACCAGACATTTAAGTTACTACAGATTTTTCTATTCAAAATAACAGTATATTGAATGTCATTGTTCCTATAGATTTTTATTCTTTAAGTTATTTCCTTTAGGATAAATTCCAGCAGTAGGTTTACTTGGTCAAAGACTATCAACCATATATTAGTTGGCTATATATATTATGTATATTAGGTATATATTTATGTTGATTATATATATAATACATATGTTAGCTATTATGTAACTTGTGTAAGGTCATATAGCTAAAAAGTGACAGAACTGGGTTTAGAGTCTGGCAGTCTGTACTAGATACCATGTTCTTTACCAGTCTGCTACACTGCTGGCTTGAGAGATCTAGAATTCTATCTTAAGATATTCCCAATAAAAGTAATATGCATTCAGTTTATAGCAAGAGTCTGCTCTGTGTCTGACACTGTATTGGGAATTCAAGAAAGAACAGGATATAGACCCTGCCTTAGAAGGCTGTAAACCAAGTGGGAGAAGGGAAAAGATATGTAAGAAAGTAACTATGATACAATGTAATGAATTATATAATTAGGATATTATAGGAAGACAAAGAAGGGAATGACCAAATGCCACTGGAGGAGGCAGCCTAGTGTAAAGAGGCTTCTAAGTAGGGCTGGGTTTGTTTAGATGGCTAGGTCAGGTCTTGGGGAACCAAATAGCAGAGCAAACAATGAAGAGCCTACAAATGTACTGCAGGGGTCAGAAGGCCATAAAGGCTACGTAGGACTGTAGAGAAAATATGCACAGTTAGGGTTTTCTGAGCAAATTTTACTAGAACTTGGGACCTGGGCTTAAAAGACAAGCCTTGGAAGTTAAACTTTGACTGAGTAGAGACTGAGAACTCCAGAGAGGTTTACCTCTCAGAAGATACATGTTTACATTTGAATGAGGTGTAAAGAGTGGATGAGACCTGAGACCATTGAGACATTCCCTAAGTTGTAAGGCTCAGAGATGCTAGTCTTATCTTCTGCCCAGAAACATATTTTACATTCCAAACCATAAGAACCCAGGATCTTCCTTAGGACGATTTGTTCACACTCAGGGATAGGTTCCTCCCCCTGATCCCCACCCCCTGCTTCTCTCTCCGCCTCCCCCCATCTCCAGAGGGGAGGAGGTCTGCTATACAAGCCTCCCAGAGTCTTATTTTTGCAGCTAATTGCTTTATTAACTTCCTATTGTTGCTGTAACAAATTACCACAAACTTGGTGACTTAACACAAATTTACTATCTTAAAGCTCTGGAGATCAGAAGTCTGAAATGGTTTCACTGGATTAAACTCAAGGTTTTGGCAGAGCTGTATTCCTTCTGCAGGCTCCTGGGTAGAATCCCTTACCTTACCTTTTCCTGTTTCCAAAAGCTGCCTGCACTTCTTGGCTTGTGACCCCTTCTACCATTTTTAAAGGCAGAAGCATAGCATCTTCCAATATCTCTCTGATTCTCACCCTCCTGTCTTTCTCTTCTAAGGACTCAAGATTACATTGGGCCCACCTGGATAATCTAGGATAATTTCCCAATGTCAAGAACCTTAACTTAATCTTATCTGCGAAGTCCCTTTTACCGTGTAAGGTAACATATTCACAGGTTCCAGGGATTAGGACATAAACCTGTTTGGGGTGGGGACATTAGTCTGCCTGTCACATTCACCCACAGTGCAGATGTCTGATGTCTATGATGTCTGATCTGGCTTGGATTGCATTACCCCAGTGGTAAGAGTTGGGGTATGAGGGACTGGCATGGTTATTATAAGTAATAATATTTCATTTGTTTCTGCTTCAGAGACTTCAAATCTTACTTTCAGGCTAGTTTTGAAGGGCTATATTGCTGAGCTGTGTAGAATCTTGAATTATAAAAACAGGAAATATCCAGAGTTGTTCTAAAAGTTGTCTGGGACCTTCTACTACTTTAGGACAGCTTACTCAGCCTTTTTCTCATAAGAGCTTTCCAGCTTGGCTAACTCATTCAAATTGAAAAGCCCATTCTAGTTCCTTTTTGGTCAGGGTTTTTGTTTTTTCTTGTTCTAAGATGAAACTAACCTAAAAACATTTCAAATGAATCTAGGATTTAAGAGTTTGGCTCTGCTTCCTTCCCATTGCTCTTCTGCACTTGGACATGGGAATGCAAATGATACCAGCCCTCCGCAGTAAATGTGACTCATCTTCAGATATGGGACTGTATGCCCATTTCATAGTGTATTTGTGTTTTTTAGTACAGGCTGACTGTATTATAGTAGGTTTTATCCAACTCATTTTCCAGTATCCTATTATGGCCACTGAACTGGCTCAAATATTAACCTATTGACCCTAGCTCAAGGATGTAGTAGATGCTAGGCACGGATGCTAGGCACAACTCTCAGATCTGGGTTTGGCAGTAGCTGCAGCAGCTCACCTAGACCTATCATTGGTAAGGGCTACCACCTTGGAATTAGATCTTGGTCTCCCAGAACTAACCATAGCTTACTCCCCTCAAAAAGTATTACACCGTGTAATATGTGCCTTATTCTTTCAAAGGTTAGCCAAAGACTTAGGTAGAGAAATTTTTCCTAGATTTAACATTTAACATTTAACGTTCCCACTAGCTCCCAGACTTATGCATTGCTTGCTTCGCTTATATTGCCACCATCCTTATTAAGTAAATATGTACTCAAGAGAAATAAAATAGAGCAGAGCAATAAAGAAAAAAATTGGTGTGGTATGTTTAATAATGTACCTAAGGCATTTATGTTAATTGACATTAGTCTGTAAGTGGCCCTTTCGGTTCCTTTCCTTCTTCCTCCCCTTCCTTTTCTCATCTTCCTTGTTTCTTCACTTCTCTTTCATTTTCCTTTTCCTTACCTTTCTTTTTTCTTCCTATGCCTTTTTTTCTTTAATTAGCAAATACTGTAAAGATATTCAACTTTAGTTTTTTGGTATTATTATTCTAGAATGGAGTTTTTTATAACTAAGAATTAGTCATTCAACCTATTTTGAAACAGTGCTTCAATAGAAATTGGATTAGCAGCTTAGAAGTAGAGGTTACCTTTTAAATGTATCTTCTGTGTACTATTTCAAGGTAGGAAAAAACTGATTTTCATCCTTTTCCTTTACCATTTTAGGACCTTTCTTTTTGGTAGAGATGGAAATCCAAATAAACGGAATGTGCACAATGAAACATCTATGCATTTGTTATGTATGGGCCCTCAAATTATGATATCGGAAGGAGCCCTTCATCCTCGCTTAGCACGCCCCGCGGAAGATGATTTTAGAAGAGCAGACTGTCTGCAGATGATTTTAAGATGGAAAGGAGCAAAACTTGACCAAGGCGAATATGAGAGAGCAGCTATTGATGCCGTTGATAACAAAAAGAACACACCCCTGCACTATGCTGCTGCCTCAGGGATGAAAACCTGTGTAGAGGTAAAACTTTGGTGGTGGTTTTTTTTTTAATATTCTGCATGGTAAAATCTGTGTCTTGGTAATGTGTAATAATCAGTTTTGTTTTACTTATCTTAACAGTTAATTTAGCTAGTCATTTCGGTCCCTTTTGTGGTTCGAAAAGAATCAGGAGCCCTTGTATTAGGGAAAACAAACCCATAAACATTCATCCTTGGAAATAAAATGGAATTAGGAGCAATTGAAAATTTGCTAACATTCCTGAAGATAACAGTCATCATACAAACTCTATCATATTGAGAGTAATAGTTTTAGTAGAGATATGTTTTTGCTTATTTTTAGAAGCCAATTTATAAAATTTATACATATGGCAAATCTTGACAAGTGGGACCTTTAGCTATATCTAGAATTGATCAGTTCCCTAAGCAATTGATAAATATTAATGAATACATTTATTGGGGTCTTTTAAAAACATATATATATTAAAATGTGCTGTTTTTTTCTGTGTAGTCTGCATTAAAGTGCCTGAGTACTATATTGTAAATGAGTTTTTCCACATATGTTTTTCATATATATATAAATATCTTAACAACAGGCTTAGATAAAATCAACCATATAGTGTAGGATCTTAACTAAGCTAAGAAATCATTACTCTTTATACTGTCATCACTACTCTACATACAGAGGAACAGGTTTCACTCAGCTATGTAGAGGTCAATCCATACATAATTCTTAGAAGTTCTTTAAATAGATGTATTTAAGTTTCAGTGGGGAGAATTATAGATTGAATCACAGAGTATCCACTTACCAAAAATGTAGGACTTTATTGGAAAAGCAATGATCCAGTTTAAATATATATTAATCAGATTAAAATACATATCTGAATTTAGTATTTCCTTAATGTTATTCATCTATATAAACTTTATACTTCTAAATTGATAAATATACCAAAAAACATGAAGGTCCTTCATTTTCTTACTCGTGTTAAAAGGTTATGGCCATTTAGGGACTTCCCTGGTGGTGCAGTGGTTAAGAATCCGCCTGCTAATGGAGGGGACACGGGTTCAATCTCTGCTCCAGGAAGATCCCACATGCTGCAGAGCAACTAAGCCCATGTGCCACAACTACTGAGCCTGCGCTCTAGAGCCCGCGAGCCACAACTACTGAGCCCACACACCAAAACTGCTGAAGCCCGCACAGCCTAGAGCCTGCGTGCTGCAACTACTGAAGCCCGCGCACCCTAGAGCCTGCGTGCTGCAACTACTGAAGCCCGCGCGCTCTAGGGCCCGCGTGCAGCAACTGCTGAGCCCATGTGCTGCAACTACTGAAGCCCGTGCACCTAGAGCCTGTGCTCCGCAACAAGAGAAGCCACTGCAATGAGAAGCCCACGCACTGCAACAAAGAGTAGCCCCCACTCGCCACAACTAGAGAAAACCCGCACGCAGCGACGAAGACCCAACGCAGCCAAAAATAAATTAAAAAAAAAAAAAGGTTATGGCCATTTATATGATTTCTTTAGTGTATCTGAAGTGTCAGTTATTTTCACTTCTAGAACCTTTCTGATCTTATCTTGTGTTTATTGCTGTTGTTTGTGATACTTATTAATCTTTTAGAATCTTTGTCATTTCATCTCTTGGGTTTGTGTCACCTTTGCCCACTAGTTAATTAGTGACAGTCATTAACTTGAAACTAATTTTAAGCTTTGCTTTCTAACTTTGATTCACGGTGTGGTGGAAGGATGTTCTAGGATTTTGCGGGGAGGGAGGCTATTGGCAGAATTCCTGAGGCTTTTTACACAAGTCTTTTTGTATATTGTTCTATGCCCACCTCTTATGAAAGAATCACTGCCTATAGTGACTCATCATTGTTGACGGGACTGCATCATATTTCTCAAGTGAGTTAG
The DNA here is from genome assembly GCF_028564815.1 of Eubalaena glacialis. NCBI lineage: Eukaryota > Metazoa > Chordata > Mammalia > Artiodactyla > Balaenidae > Eubalaena > Eubalaena glacialis. The sequence goes on along the minus strand of NC_083723.1, from coordinate 71,925,775 downwards.
AGTAGAAAATATCTTATTCTTGATAGTAATAATAATGCTCTTAAACTGCTGCTTTAATATCTTGCTTCCAAAAATTCTCTATAAGCATTGCTTTAGTGGTTGTTCATTTTGAAGTATGTTTGCAATGACATGATATTAAATTATTTTTAAAAATTGAATGTGGTGTTTTTACCAACATTGTTTTTTGCTCAGTGAAGGAAATTAGTACCAGGTTTATTCTGAACTGACAGGCCTGATGATTTTCTTGGTATGAATGTGTGTGTAAGTTTTAACTGTTTGATCTGTCAGCAAATCACTTTATACAAACCACACCATTTAATGACTGTTTTCATTTTTTTGTGTTCAGAAGAGCTCTTTGACTTAAGGTAAAACACCTCAAATAGAGCCCTATAAATACCTTCATTACATTTATTCTAGTTGTCATCAACAGATTTTAGCATATCATTTTACCCATATAAAGCTATCTTAAATCTCATATATACTTGACTGTATACCCAGCCTTAGGTCTTGAATGACTTTTGATAATGTTTACTGTTAATTAAACCAGAAGAGTTTCACAAGGAAGTGTACATTAATTTCCAGAGGCCTTATGTTTTCTAGTTCTAGTGAGTAAAACAAATACATTGAAATACGTAACCTACTATATAACTCTACTTCTTAGAGAATTAGTCCTCAAGTGTCTTAGTGTTTGTATAAGGTCTTCTAACATTCACAGTGCTCATTGGTACCAAGCATGATATAAAGGGTTTGGGTTGAGTAAAAGACTATTATCAGATATTTACTAATTTTTTTCATTAAGCTAAGCTATCATAGTATGGTATATAGGGCACTGGTTTCTAGTCTTGGTCCTCACAGAGACTGTCTGTAAGACCTTGAGCAAATCACTCAACTTCTTTGAGATTATCAGTCTCAACCATCCAATAGGAAACTATCACAGTTACCTCAAAAGACCACTTTTAGTGCTAATTTTCTCTTAATCTGTGATTGCAGTAAAATATATCCCATTTTCAGTGTCTAGCCTTTAAGGTTAAATTGATTATTTTACTCCATGGTTAAGGCCAAGCTATTTTTTTTTTAACTCTTGAGGACATATCTATGGAAATACGTCTTTTCTAGTTGTTGAAGATGTTTTTCTCTCTGTGTGTTTATTTAAGGACAGAGCTGATAAAGTCAACAGTAGACAATTTCATATGTGCATTTAAACACTTACTTTCCTATGGCTCATTATTTTGAACCATATAAATGAAATGTTTAAAAACTTCCCCTTCTCTCTGTAATAATTGTGTTCCATAGTCAGCTAAAGGGACACACACATACACACATACAACACACAGAACATAACATAAAAGTATCTTTTTTTTTAAAATTTATTTATTTTATTTGTTTTTGGCTGCATTGGGTCTTCGTTGCTGCAGGCGGGCTTTCTTTAGTTGTGGTAAGCGAGGGCCACCCCCCGTTGCTGCATGCCGTGTGAGGGGGGGCCCTTGCTGTGGTGGCCTCTCCCCCTGCAGAGCATGGGCTCCAGGCGCACGGGCTGCAGTAGTTGTGGCTCGCCAGCTCTAGAGCACAGGCTCAGCAGCCGCAGTGCACGGGCCTAGCCGCTCCCCGGCATGTGGGATCTTCCCTGACCAGGGATTTCTGAGGTCTGGTGCTGTGCAGGTGAAAGGTCCCGCGGGGGTCCTGCTTTCTGCTTCCTAGTCTGGGAGAAGAGAGTGTCTGGATCTCTTCAGGGAAATGCAAGAAGTTCGGCAGCCACAGGAGGACAGGGTAGAGGGAAGACTGAATCTAAACGCCTCCCTCCTTTTTCTCATGTGCTGCTGGCTGCTGCCTCATGCTTTTTCCTCTCTTTCTATCTCTCAGAAGTTGTGCTGAGAGAAAAAAACACAGGCCAGAAAAGGGATGCACCCTGGACTGGTGTGTGTGTGTGTCTGTGTGTGTGTGTGTGTGTGTGTGTGTGTGTGTGTGTGTGTGTGTGTATGTCCCCAGAGGCTGCAACCACAGTTCCTCTGATGAACCCTGGAGGCGGCCCAGGTCCTGATTGGTGGTTGCCATGGAGACCCACCTAAGCCTCTTTCACCTGAGCTGTATTATCTGAAGAGGGCGCCTCTCTGACCTGACAGTCACCTGAGAAGACCCAGGGGGTGAGAGCGAGCCTGTGTCCAGATGGCATTCTCTGCCCTGTCCTCCCCCAGCGGGCACTTGGGGTGGCACAAACTGAGGGAGCCAGACCACGCTCGCTGCACCCTCTGTAGAGCCCTAGGTGGACCTGCTCGGGGCAGATGTTTCCAGCTACTTGGTGAATGGTTCCTGGCCAGAACCCACTCTTTCCACCCACTCCCTCCACCAGGAGAGGGGTGATTCAGGAGCAGAGGGCAGGGGCCTTCACCTTTAATCACCACATCCTCACCTGTCCTCCTCTATGCTAATCGAAATTCTCTCCTTCCCTCAAGTCAAGCTGAAGTGCAGAAAGTTCTTCTGATGTTCTGGAGGAGGGGCCAGGCTGAGGAAATAATCCAGGGAGAGGAGGAAAGACGGACTGTGAGTACTGAGTTTGAGGTATTTGCGTTAACACGAGGGGCTGGCAGGAGCCCTCCTGTGGCTGTTCTCCCGAACCCCACGTTCACCTCTGGGCTTCCTGCCTGTCTCTGTGCTCTGGGCACTGTCACTTGCAGACTATTCTGGCTTCGGGCCCATGTGGGCCAGACTTCCCCTAACAGACATCAGAAACCGACGCATGCTGCCCTGTGGGGTGCCTCAGGGGTGCTCGACTGGGCACTAAGCTGCATTGTAATAGACCTCAAGTGATGCTGTGCCACGTACCAGGTGGTAGAGTGACTTCTGGATACATCTTGTCCTGATTGTATTGAAGATAAAGCAGAGGGCATCGCCAAGAAGAAATTAAACCATGCCTGATGAGCTGCCTCGCACTGCTCACCCGCCTGCCTGCAGCTTTGACTGTGTTCCTGGGTGAAACGCCACTTTGCGCTTCCTCTGTGGCTGGTTCCGTTAGGCCTATCTGCCGTCCCTCCTCATCCAGCTGCTCAAGCAGGGGTCTTGAGTCAGGAGCTGGACCATATACCTCTCTTGACCAGTTCACAGCCCAACAGTCCCAAAGATTGGGAAGGTCTCTTGGGGAGAGAAGACTGCCATGTTTTGAGGAGCTGAAGTTGACCTCCTCGCACTCACAGTTCCCTGGTGGCCTCCACCCCAGGACCAGCTAAGGCCAGAGCAGCCTGGGGCAGGTAGCCAGGAGTCCCCACCTCTGAGCATCCCACCTCTATCCTGACGCAAGGGCAGAAATTCCAAGGCATTTCCATGCTGGGGAGAAGGGAAGAGCGGGATGAGAAGGCTCTGCTCTCCCTTTGGGAAAGTTGCTAAAAAGTGACAAGAAGAGGTCAGTGACTAAGTCACAAATTCGTTCATGCAACACGTATGTCTAGAGCACTGTTGTGTGCAGGCATACCAATTGCTTGATGAGGGTGTGTGATCCCATTCCCCTCCCCCTCGCTCCACGCTTACCAGCCAAGGCCCCGTGAGGCTGGGTCAGATGAGTAGAAGGTGGAATTCTTGCAGGAGAGTGGGGAGCAGAGTCAGTATTAGGGTTCAGAGTTAAATGCCTTTATCTTCCTGCTGTATAATCTTGGGTCCACCACAGACCATTCTATGTGAATGAAAAAATTCATCCCGTGGATTAGTCTTAAAACCTCACCCTCAAACACACACATGCGCACGTGCACACACACACAATGCACACACACACAATTAATGTAAAAGAGATCATGCCGGTTCTGAGCCATCAAAGGAAGATCCCTCTGCAGCAGTGTGCTAAGGACTCCTGACCTGTGACTTTGGGGAACATGCACATAGATGACCAGGTCCTTAGCATCCTCCCTCTCGACATAGCTGGCCCCTTCCCTGTACTTTTCAGTGATGCCTTCAACCAGGAGAGGGGGATGATCCCCTCTCTCCTCCCTCCCCCACCTGCTGCCTTGACACCACAAAGAGGGCTCGATGTTTGTGTTGACTGCTCATTTCTTTTCATCTGTTAACCTGTGGAGGCTTTGTGATTATCCACACTGAGTGTGAGTTTGTACTGGGGAGAGAAGGTGGTTGTGGTTTTTTTCTCTCATTCGACATCAATGGAGGTTGTCAAAGCATAGGTAAATATTCAGCAACCATTCAAATGGAGAAACACCAGTGGGGCCCATGACATTGCCTCACAAATGGTGTTTGATTAATAAATTGGAGATGTGGAATTGCGAAGCCATTGGTGCAGGGCTGGATTAAAAACATCTTAATCATAGAGTTCTTTTGGGAACTTGCAGGTGTGACAGTATCAGTGGCTAAATATTTTATATATATATATATGTATATGTATATACATATATATACATTTTTTATATATGTATATACATATACATACATATATATATGGAATATCTAGCCCTGAAGTTTCTTATATTGCTGCCTAGTTGACAGTGGACATTCCAACAGTCTCTCAAATTCAGTGTTTCCAAAACTGTACTCAGTCTTCTCTACCCACCAGCTCCTCCTCTTGACTGCCTTATTCCTATTAATGAGGCTACCATTAGCCCCATATCTAGTCTTGATACCTGGATTTACCTTGGGACTGTTTTTGTGTTGTTTTGTTTTGTTTTTGCGTCAAACTTATGCCACTCATTTGCAGAATGGAACTCTTCCTTGCCTCTTTTGGCCAGCCCCTTCTTTTTATCTCTGTTGGCCACCTTCTAACAACAGGTGCTTATATCAAATCCTCACTTTGTATTTTTCCGAACTTCCTTGAGTAGGAAAATTTGGAGTTTCACAAATATTTATCATTCAAAATTATTTATGAGATAAAAGTAACACAAAGAGGAGTGGGCTGCAATTGTTTGAAAATTAGAAATGCTTATATGTTGAACATTTATTAAGGCAAACTATAATTAATGCCCCTTTAATTCTAATTTTTTCATATTTCAAAGAATTATTTCAAGGGTAAGCAAACTTTTTTCTGTGAAAGCCCAGATAGTAAATATTTTAGGCAACTGCTCAACTATGCCACAGTATCCTGAAAGCAGCCATAGACAATGTATAAGTGAGCATGGCAGTGTTCCAATAAAACTTTGTTTATGGACATTCCCACTTGAATTTCTTATAATTTTCACATATCACAAAATAATCTTTTGATTCTTTTCAACCATTTTAAAATGTGAAAATAGTTTTTAGTTTGTGGGCTATACAGGAACAGGCTAGATTTGGCTCACAGGCCTTAGTTTGCAGTGGACCCCTGCATTATGCAAAGATTGGGAGAGGAAAGCAAAGATGACTCCACACTATAGAAGCTTATTTTAAATATGTAAAATAACATTATCAATATGTAGCAAGTCCTGTATGCTTTAATATACAAAGAACTTTAAAAATACTATGTAATGGATGCCCAGCGCACAAAAATGGAACTCCATTAAAATATAAATGTTACAAGAATTTAATACTATAAAAAACACACTTTTTTTCTTGGTTGCTGAGTTTTTGTTTTTCCACTTTGGAATAGAGATGGACTTTGGAGAGGAATGATGGGTTAGATCTATTAGCAAGGCCCAATTAAAAGTTTAGTGATTTTTCCTCCCCTTGGCGGACTTCCCTAGATCAAGCCTAGTCATTAGGCCTCATTTTATTTATATTGGTGCTTCACCCGTCATAGTGATTCAAGAAATGGTTGATGTGACAGAGGTGATTGTTGTGTTTGATAGTGCTTCAGCTCTTTGTGAAAAGCATTTTTTAAAATGAGTATTATCTTTAGATATTTCCTATGCATCCTTGTCCTACTTGCTTATTCAAAGCTTTAAGTGTAGCTGCTTATTGTTAGATCAAGTAAAGGTCACTAGAAAACCAAAGGTGGTAAGTCACACTTCCTTTTACAGCTACAGGGGCTATTTGACACTCTGGCAGCTATCAGAGTATTTCACACTTCATTGAAAAGCCAAGAAAATTATTCACAAATCATACTGAAGAGTTTTACTTAATATATTGTGTTTTTAGCACCTGGGGTTTTAAAACTGTAAAAAGAATACAGAAATTGTAGTCTCAGCTCAGCAACTGAGTAACTTTGCCTGTTTCTGGGCCTCAGTTTTCTAATTTTTAATCAAGAAAGTTATGATTTCATTATTGCCTCCAAAACATTATGATGCTAAGAGCTATTAATTATTTAGGCATTAACTGTTATAGGCATTGAAGGGAAGGTGACATCATTTAAATTTTACTTAGCCCAGAAGATTTCATGGGTAGTAGTAATATCTGAGTGGATGAGATTTCAGTTTAAGCATTTGGAGGAGGCTACTCAAAATGTGGCCCTCAGCACATTTTGTAGCATCAGTAACGCCTGGGAGCTTGTTATAAATACAAATTCTTGTGCCCCACAGACCTCCAGATTCCAAATCAGAATCTCTGGTGGTAGACTCCAGGAATGCTTTAAGCAAGTTTTACTGGTTATTCGTTTGCATGTTGTAGTTTGAGAAGCACTGTTCTAGGTCCCAAACATATGCAGGTTGAAGTATTTTGCAGAGGTTTGATAAGACAGATGACTTAAAATGAAGATAGAAGCCATACTAAGTACAAATACTAATGCCAAGAATTTTGGATTTATTTATAGAAAATTGAGCCATTTAAATTTTTGATTGGTGGAGTGCTATTATGAAAGCAAATGTAGTAAGATTAGCCTAATGGTTATAATGTAGAATAGAGTTGAAAGGGGGGACTTCTAAAGGAGTGGTTCTTAAAGCCTTGCTACCCAGACAGTGGTCCTCAGACTGGCATTGGCATGAATTTGGGTACTTGTTGGGAATGCAGAATCTCAGGCCTCATCTCAGATCAGCTGAGTCTGAATTTGTAGTTTAACAAGAACCCCAAGGTGATTCATTCATACTCACATTAAAGTTTGAGAATCCTTGGCTTAGAGCAGTAGTCTGTGGGACATACAATGGAATCACCTGTAAAGAGTTCATATATTTAATCCCCACTCTAGATCACCCTAATATGACTATCAGACTACCCAGATGATTCGTAAACAATTTGGAAACCTTTGTGCTGAAACAGTGGTTGTAACCATGTCTGCACAAAAAATCCCATAGTGTAGACCATATCTCAAATCAATAAAATTGGAATTTCTGAGAGTGGACCCCCAGACACTAGTATATTAAACTTCTCCAGATGATTCTAGTGTACAGCCAAGGTTGAAAACCAGTGTACTAGAGGGAGTGACAGGAGTTAGAATGTTATTGCACTAATTCTGCTGTGAACTGATAAAGGGCCTGGATTTGTATGGTGGTATTAGAAATGGAAAGAATGAGGCAGATGCATTTAGGTGACTTGGTCAGTTGATACAAGAAAGTAAGGGAGAGAAAGGTTAAAAATGATGGAGACTTTAAAATGTTATTATTAACAATGTTGAGCTGTCTTTGGATAATATAATTTTCTCTCTTTGATTTTTTTTTGCATTTTGTGTAACAATCTGCTATCATATCTATAATTAGAGTAAAATAAATTAACTTTATTTTTAAGTAAACTGAGCATGGTTTTGAACCTAGTTCACTTTGAAGCCTGCTAACAATTGACAGACATTTAGAAAGTAAGATGAGGTGTTGTATGTCAACTACACTTTAGTAGTAAAAAGAAAAAAAAAAATTAAAAGTGAGATAAGGAATTGGTTAGAAGGAAGGGAGAATATCTTGCGTTTTCATTTAGAAGGAGATTGCGGTCTTAGATTATCCACCTGAAATGATATTCAGGCTATGGAAGATTAGAACTAACCGGGAGTAATGAATATAGATTTAGAATTAAATGTTATCTGCAAGATAAGGTATAGATGAGAAATCCAAGAAAAAGACTTTATAGATAAAATTACAGAATTAAAGTCAGCATCAACTTGGAGAATGCCTGTGTTTAAAGGGAGTGAGAACAATAAGTGGCCTACAACAAAAACCAAAAAAGCAGAGGAGAGAACCAAAATAATACATTGTCGAGGACGCCAAGAGAAGAATTCCAAGGAGAGGAGGTAGTCAGTCATTTGATGTGCTTCAGAAAGGGCAAGGAATTAAAAGACTGATAAGGCTGTTGGATTTGAGAGGTATTAATGACTTTCAGGAATATTATAGTGAAGTGGGCAGAGTAGAAGTCAGATTGCTGGGAGAAATTGAGTAATGTGCTGAGGAAGCAGAGAGACAGCGGGTGTCAGTCACTAATTTGACAAATGTGGCCAAGAGAGAAAGTAAAGTATTGGGGAAATGACAAGAAGGCTAACAGAATTAAGATAGGGGACTCCTGTACCAGGAGCCAGTAGAAAGTCAGAGAGTGAAGATGGAGGGAGTAATGGAGTGCTCAAGGTCATAGAGGAAACAGATGAGGAAATGGTAATTTTACAACCAGAAGAGACTAAGAATCATCTTTTTTTTACATTTTTTCTCAAGATTATGTAAGCCTCATTTTATAGATGGACCTGGTAAACTGAGACTTACAGAAGTTAAATGACTTGTTCAGAGTCAACCAGCCATTTAGATGATGGATCAAAGGGGTGGGAAGGGATTTGTCATGAACTAGGGGCTGTCCTTCCCCTCTTCCTCTGGGATTATGAACAGAAAGGAAGGCAAAATTGATAAACAGATGCGCTGAGATAGTGATAATTGGATGTTTCTTTTAAGGTAGAAAATTGTATGTACCACCAAGTGTCTGAGATAGGCTAAAAAACACATTTGAATAAAATATTCAGTTCTCCTTGCTTGAGAGTGGAGAAAATGATACTTAGAATGCTTTGGTTGAAGCATTTAAAAACTACCTCTTCAGAACCACGTGTAACACCCTATTATGTAAAAGCAAAACACCTGACTTTATGCAGCAAAAGTTTAACAGATATCTTGACATCTTCTGCTTTCTTGTGTTCCAGCCTTAGGCCCCAAAGGTCAGTATGCTGAAATTCTTTTTCAAAAAGTAATCCTCCGATGTCAGGCAGTACTGCTGATAGCTAGCTAGCTTCTATGCCAAAGGTAGCATATACGTTGATTTTCCTTGCCAAGACAAATGCTGTAAACATGGACCCTCCATTCCATCACTGATTATGAGTTTCTATCCAGGTACCAATTGCAGCAATGAGATACAGGTTTTTGTGGCCCCTCACCCCACTCCCATCAGACTCATTTGGGGACTCCTTTCGAATTACCAATCAAGGCAAGAAGTCTCAAGTTCTAAAAACGGTCAACAGTGACTCTCAACAATGACTTCTTGCACATCCCCTCTCCTCACATCCCCTCTCCACACATCCTTTTTTTTTTTTTTTTTTAAACCCCAAGGAATGCAGTCTATACTCTGGAAGGTTCCTCTTACCAATATTCTGGAATGGCACAGCCTCTTAAATTTTGTTGTCTTTGCTTTTGCTAAAGACTAGGGTGATTAAGTTAAAGATGATTTATCTTGCTTGCTAATATTTAGAATCTCTTCTGTGGTAGTATCTGTTGTGGAAGTAAATCAATTCATGGCTTTGAAAGCCATTCCAGTGTGCATTTTAGAAATCATTTTCTGCTACTCTGAATATCAAAGAACCATAGAGTAAAGTCAGCTCTCAGTTCTGTAGCAGCCAGAAGCAAATAGTCTGTTTTGTGTTAGTGAAGCAGAAAGGCTGAAAACAGTAACAGACCCTGCAATAGGTATGATAAGTCTGTGGACTTAATACAAGTCGCCAGTATTGAACAGAGAAGGTAATATAAATATGTCAGTTTCCATGCCACACAGGCCGTAGTCTAGGGTCATTGCTTGTCAAACTTTAATGTGCATAAGAATCTCCTGGAGATGAGAATCAGATTCTGATTTAGAGGCCTGGAGTGGGAGGGGCTTGGGTGGTAGCCCTGAGAGTCAGCATTTCTAACAAACCCCCTGGTGTCCCCAGACCACATTTAGACTAAAAAGGTTCCAGGTGGTAAATAGCAGCTGATATGACCTTGCCTTCAGGCTCCAGAAGGTGGCTGCAACAGTGACAGCTGAGAGCTATTGCTTCACAGATTTTTTTTCTGTAAAGGGCCAGATGTAGTGGGTAAATATTTTAAGCTTTGTGACCATAAGCCTATGTTTCATATTCTTCTTGGTTTGTTTACTTGTTTTTACAACTTAAAAAATGTTTTAAACCATCTTAACTCTGAGGTATACCTTTGGCTTAGAGCAAGAAGCCAAAGTCATATCCATTGGGCTTGTCAAGTTAGCCCATGGCTTCCAGGCCTGGCATTGGTATAAGTCCCTTATTTTATCAGGGCCTCTTGGGATGACTGTGGAGGAACTGTAAGGATGACAGTTCCAAAAGCAATAAAAGAACTTTACAGGAAGATCTGTGTGTTTGTTGGAGGGAGAGGAGATAAAATTATTTGGAAGAAAATGAAAAGAAGCTACCATTCTTATTAACCCACATAAAAAATGAAAATCTCTAAAAAGTATTCACATTTAGATCATAAATAAGATCTGGCCAGAACTTTATGGTGGGCCCAGAATACATGTGACTTCTTTATTTTGTGATCAGCCTATTCTTTGGGTCAGTACAATGTCCAGTCATGGTTAAGAACTTGGTCAAACTTGTGTCTGAATCCCAGTAGTTGAGTAACTTTGGTCAACTTGTTTAACTCTTCTGAAACATTATAATATCCCTGCCACTTGGGGTTGTTAATATTAGGTAAGAATATGTATTTGAAGTCCCAGCATAGTGCTTAGCACTTAGAAAACAATACGTGGTGGCTGTTACTGTGTTGTTATGGTTGTGACTGAATTCTATAAAAGAATCAGCTCCATCACTAATTGTCAGGCTGTCCTTTAGGGTTGTCCTAGATTATGGCCCTCATGGTATTCATGTCCTTGTTAATGTCTCTGCAGACATACTGGGGAACCTTGAACCTATAGCCCTTAATAACAACATATTTAACTTCTGCAAAACCAGCAGAAACCTCAGTAGTGAACAGTCAAGTCCCTATTCCATGTATTTTTAAAAGTGGGATTTCCTTGGGCGAAATCCTGCCTTTAAATATCAAGAGATTTGGTAGAGTATCTTCCCAACTTGGCTATCAGTAGCTATTCCCATTGCTTATTTTGAGGAATATTGAAAACAGTTTTGCTCCCATTGCTTATTTGGAGGAATATTGAAAACAGTTTTGCTTCAGTGATTTGCTCAACCGAATTTTATTTCAGCGTTTAGCTGGATAATGAATGATACAAATGAAAACTTTTGTCCGCCTTGTCAGGACATCCAAGTATTAGTGGTTAAAGTAACAGTATTGGCTGTGCCCTTCTTGTTTAAGAAAGATTTATAGAAATGTATAAAATTTAGAGCATTGAATGACTATAAAATTATTCATTTTTAAGTAAAACTTTGGATTGGACAGAATGCTTAAGAATTTCTTTGTAAAGTTTAAGAAATTGGTTTGTTGTTTTTAACCAAAGGAAGTCATCTTTTTTTTTTTAATAAATTTATTTATTTCATTATTTATTTTTATTTTTGGCTGCGTTAGGTCTTTGTTGCTGTGCATGGGCTTTCTCTGGTTACAGCAAGCGGGGGCTCCTCTTCGTTGCGGTGTGCGGGCTTCTCATTGCGGTGGCTTCTCTTGTTGGGAGCACGGGCTCTAGGCGTGGGCTTCAGTAGTTGTGGCATGCGGGCTCAGTAGTTGTGGCTCGCGGGCTCTAGAGTGCAGGCTCAGTAGTTGTGGCGCACGGGCTCAGTTACTCTGCGGCATGTGGGATCTCCCTGGGCCAGGGCTCGAACCTGTGTCCCTTGCATTGGCAGGCAGATTCATAACCACTGTGCCACCAGGGAAGCCTCAAAAGGAAGTCGTCTTAACGCTAATAAGCAAGAATTGCTAATCTTAAAATTAGAAGCCACTGGTATCTAAATAACTTTTATTGTCATTTCAGATACATACTGTTGAATTTTTGTTATGCTTACTTTATTAAAATTTTTTTAATAGGCAGCATGAAATAACTTGTCATTTAAATCTATAGTTGCAAGTTTTTTTTGTTTTTTTTTTAAATAAATTTATTTATTTATTTTTGGCTGCATTGGGTCTTCATTGCTGCGTGCGGGCTTTCTCTAGTTGTGGCGAGTGGGGGCCACTCTTCCTTGCGGTGTGTGGGCTTCTCATAGAGGTGGCTTCTCTTGTTGGAGAGCAGGGACTCTAGGCGCACCGGCTTCAGTAGTTGTGGCTCAAGGGCCCTAGAGCACAGGCTCAGTAGTTGTGGCGCACAGGCTTAGTTGCTCCGCGGCATGTGGGATCTTCCCGGACCAGGGCTCGAACCCGTGTCCCCTGCATTAGCAGGCGGATTCTTAACCACCGCGCCACCAGGGAAGTCCTATAGTTGAAAGTTTTTGAAAAAATCTTTTTTAGCTTTTAGTAAAACATGGAGGAGACTTGTTTGCTGAGAATGAGAATAAAGATACTCCTTGTGATTGTGCTGAAAAGCAACACCACAAAGATTTGGCCCTCAATCTGGAATCTCAAATGGTATTCTCACGAGATCCTGAAGCTGAAGAAATAGAAGCTGAATATGCTGCATTAGACAAACGAGAGGTAAGTTTTTTTTAATAAAAAAATTATATGGATTTTATATTAAATTTTATTTTTTTCTTCTTTAAAACCCAGTCTGTGTGGTCTTCTTTGCAATATGCTAAATATCCTGTGATCTACATAGCCATAAGTATGAAAATACATCTAGAAAACCTGGAGGTGGTGTCTGTCCTTTAGCATATGTAAGTATGTTTAATTACATATAAATAGAGATGCTGACTCCAAGACTCCAGTCCTGTACTTCAGTCTCTGCCTGTCTTCTGGATTGCTCTTACCAACAAACATGCTTTGGTAACTCCCATCTTAAAAAACAAAACAACCTCTCCATTGACCACTCTTCCCCAGCCCTGTCCCTGTCCCCCTTCACTTGTAGCCCCATATCTCTGATCTTCATATGAGAAAAACAAAACTTAAGAGCTGTCTGTACATACCAACTTCCTCACCTTCCCTTCACTCTTCAGCCCATTGCAATGTGACTTTCTTCCCTTCTACTCTGATGGAACTGCACTGATGTGGACATCAAGAGTCACTGTGTTGCCAAATCCAGTAGGTGCTTTTCTCTCCTCATCTTACTTGAATTCCTCAGCACCACTTGACATAATTATCCACTCCATTAGTGAAACACTCTTCCTTTGGCCTCAGCGACATTGCTTTCTGGTTTTCCTCTAAGTCTTCCTTGTCTCAGTAAACATTACCTCCATCCGCTCAAGCATAAATGTGGCAAGCATTCTCGATTCCTCACATCCAAGCAGTCTGGGAATTCTGTCAGTTTACCTTCAAAGTTATAACCTAAATCCATTTACTCCTCCCATTCTCTACTCCTACCTCCCTAGGTCCTCTCCACCTTCACTTCTCATCTGAACTACTCTAGTAGTTTCCTGACTGGTCTCCTTCTGTTCTCGTCCCCTTAAAATCCATTTTGTGCACAGTAGCCAGAGTGCCTTTTAAACTTAAATTAGGTCATATCACTTAAACCATAGAGTGACTTTTCATAGCACTTAGAATAAAATCCAAACTGTTTGCTCAGATATAAGACCTTATATGGTCTCGCCACTATTTACCTCTCCAACATGATCTCAAATGTTCTTTCCTGACACACTTTGCTCTAATTGTAGTACCTAGACTATACTAAGGCTTTTGCATTTCCTGTTCCTTATGTCTAAAATCATTTCCCAAGTTTTCTCTTGACTATATCAGTTCTGCAGAGAGGCAGTCTTAGACCATTCTTTCTGAAATAGACCCCTCTCCTTCCATTATTCTTTACCATATACCCTGTTTATTTTTCGTAGCACTTATCACATGCTGTAATTATTTTGTTTATATATTTTTATAGTTTACTTGTTTACTGCCTTTCTCTTTTATTAGATTGTCAACTTTATGAGGGCCAGAACCATAACTGCCTTATTTAGCAGAATATTTTCAGTGTCTAACACACTGCATGCACAGTGGGCATCCATAAATATTTCTTAAATAAAGAAATTATTATAAGACACAGTAAATTTTTTCCTCTAAAAACAATTCTGATTCTTCAGTGTTCAGTGCTAACTTGATTCTGAGAGGACTTATATAACTATTATTTGTATGTGTTTAGGCACTTTAATTTGCCATTCCTCTTTAAATTAGTTTTCTTTTTCTTTCTTTGTATCAGTATTGGACTGCTTTGAAGGTTATTGCTGGTTTGTGTTAATCTGAAAAAGAAGCAGTTTATCTTTCCAGCAGGAAAGAGAAAGTCACCTTCATTTTAATCCCTCCTGCAGAAGAAAGGGGTACTGCCCACTTGGAACTGAGCAATGTATTGAAATGCTTCACATGACCTTTGCAGAAATATAGTTATAGTTCCATTGCAGAAATTCAGAGTGAATATGTTACATGTTCATGAAGGCAATATGTCTTTCTCCTTCAAGGACTATTTTTCTTCCATTGTAACGTATTTAAGTTTTAAACTGTGCATTAAAAAAAAAGAATCTATACAGATTGCTTTATATCAATATTATTCCTTTCTTAATGTATCTAAAGTCAAATTTTATTTGGTTCAACATAAATTAGGTAGAATGATGGCTAATCTGAAAAAGAACATTTAGGAAATATACCAGGAAATAAACAGTTGCCACCACTGGGAATAGCAGGAAATATTGGTTTTCATTGCTGAGGCAGGGAAGATACCTGGAGTCCCAAATCTGAACTTGGAACACAGTTTCTAGAAGCAATGTTATATATAGTGTATAAATTCTAGACTGGAATGAATACTACAAATTTAATCATTAAAGGATTTGGTAGGTTTTTGCAGGACAAAGTGTGGTTCATAAATTAGCTTAAAAGCAAACTGTACATGATGATTTGGGGGCACTTTTTAAAGGATAGTTTGGATTAAATTTGTCCTTTTTCCTTTTTTAGTTAACCCCTATATAGAATAGTTTAGGTTAAATTTTTATTTCTTTTTCTACTTAAGGTTATAGGATACCTGTAATATGTAGAGATTCATGGCAGTATAGCTGAATGCATATATAGGTGTAGTAGACTATTAATACAGTGTGATATGAAATGTATTCAGCATTAAGTTTTTACTATCTTTTGTAAAAAGAGTAACACTGCAGACTGATTGAGTGCGTGCTCTGCCCCTGTTTAAAGCTTTTTAACATCCCCAGTGATTTTTCTTTAATTTTTTTTTTTTTTTGGCCGTGCTGAGTGGCATGTGGGATCTTAGTTCCCTGACCAGGGATTGGACCCGCGCCCCCTGCATTGGAAGCACGGAGTCTTAACCACTGGACCGCCAGGGAAGTTCTTTAATTTTTTAATTAAAATTTTTTCAGCCAAACACCCACTTTATAAGAAGAAGCAGAATGAAAATTTTAAATATTCATTATTCTACCACTTATAAATAATACTTGTAACATTTTGCCTTCCATTTTTCATCAGTGTGATGATATTGTATATTTTACATCCTGTAGTTTTTTTTTTTTCCTTAACGTTTTTTGATATTCACAAACTCATCATGGAAAACATTTTGAATGACTGCTAACTACTCTAACATGTAGATGTCCTATAACTCCCTTAAAGTACATTTGGGATACTTGCATTTTGTCACTTTTAAAAGTAACATTGGAATTGACCAGTTTTGTTCATATTTTGATTAGACCTTAGGATAGATTCCTATAAGTAAAGTTATTGAGTCACAAGATCAGTATTTTAAAGGCTCATGATACGTGATGCTTAGTCATTAAATGATAATCCAATTTCTGTTTTTACCCACAGTACATCAGAGGGCCATCTCACTGCAACCTTACCAATATTGAGGGGTGTTTTTGTTTTTGTTTTTTCCAAACCTTGGCCAGTTTGTTAAGTAAAGAGTTTGTATACTTAAGGATGTTTATGTTTTTATAACTTTTGACATTTTAAATTTACTGATTGTCACAAATTCCTTATATATTAAAAGCAACACACTTTTTATGTTTAAATCTTGGCAGTTTCTTTTGCAGTCAAGTCTGTCAGTCTTTCCTGTCATTAATACACTCATTGCTTATATATGCGTCCCTGCCAGAAGACATCTTAGGATCAGGAAACTTATATCAACTGAGAGAAATTATCCCTGGTGAATAGAGTTCCCACCATATGGGGTTAAGTAAGAATTGATGAAATGGTTTCCATGATAATCAGAAAAACAAAGCAAGAAATAAAGATAATATCTAATTTTAAAGTATCTATAAATCAGCTGTAAGGGATAGGGCTTACTGACTGCCCAGAACTCTCTGGAATGTGTGATAGATGTTACCAAAGGGCATCCTCAATGGTTGTTATTCTGATAAGTATTTGAGAATTTCTACTGCTTTTTAAGTTATGGTCTTTAGTTCTATGCTTACTGCAGTAAGCTGATTACATCTGTTTAAAGGATTGAAATAGATATGTGTATCAATATTAATAATAAAAACACAATATTGAATAAAAATAAAAGCAAATTGCTTAGCGATATATTTAATGTTATGCCATAATATTATGATAGCTACAAATCAAATTCATGATAGTGATTGCTGTAAGCAAGGATGGGGAAAATTAGGGAAATGTAATGGGGAAAACATGTCACAGGTTATTTTAGCTTTTATAAATTTCTGAATAGTGAGACATTTGTGATTTTATTCCTTGTATGTTTTCTGTTAAAAGCAAAGAAAAAGAAGTATTAAAGGATAACAAAAGAATTTTAAAAACCTGAAATGATACGGTACCTTTATGAAGAAAACTAAGAAGCATTAACACTTGAATAAACAGAGAGAATACATTTATAAGAAGTTGAATAGTATGTCATAATCACTTCTCTCCAAATTAATTAATAGGTATCATGTAATCCCACTAGCAATCCAGATTGTATCTCAATAAGTGTAAATGTTGGTGGTTCAGTGATTAAAAGTGAGTCTAAGTGAAAACATATATTGATATATTCACACACAATTGATTTGCGAAAAGAAAAGACTGGATAAAAATACTTGAGAACTTTAATCATGACCATTGCTCAGTGGTGGGATTATAGATTTTTATTTCTAATTCTTTTTTGTATTATTCAGATTTTTAAAACTATGAAGTAAGATGGTTTTGTCATTACAGTATGATTCTTTTGTTTTAGAATGATAAGGTACATGAGACTAGGCATCCACTTTCCAGCTTAAAAAAGACTTGTGAGAGAGTAGTTTGAAGTCCATGATAGTGGAACATACAGAGCCTTTTTAACTTCATTGCCAAACTGGAACTGGAAGGTTAAATAAATGATAATCATATATATTTATTTATAGGCATTTAGAACTTCCTAATAGTATCATAGTCAATTTAACTTTTTTTTTCTTCTTTTTAAAGCCATATGAAGGATTAAGACCTCAGGATCTTCGTAGATTGAAAGATATGCTTATTGTGGAAACAGCAGACATGCTCCAGGCTCCACTATTTACTGCTGAAGCTTTACTTCGAGCTCATGGTAATGAAAGAAATGTGCTTCTGATAACACGAGTGCCTTTTGAAACTTTTCAGAGTTAAAAGGTGGCTATTTCAATGTTTTAATATAAAACAAAATAGTTTGCTAAACAAGCCTAAGTTCATTTTTGTGCAGAAGTTACTGCAGTGCTCAGCATCCTCATAACATTTTGTATTTTGAAGCATAAACTGGCTACGAATCGTAGAGAGAAACAGGAAATTTCTTTTGAAAATTGAGCAACTAAATCAACTTATAGATTGTCTAATTTTAGAAATGTATCTGATTCGAGCAGGGTTGAGAGTTGGAATCCATAGTCCTAGTCCTGGTTTTGACATTAATTTTTACTAAAGTCAATTAAAGTTAAGTAACAGTTGTGTTATTAGTATTGTCAGTTGAATTTATTTTATGTAAACGCTGTTTCTCCCCATGAAATGCACAAAGAGAAATTTAGAGAGGCAAGGCAGGAATATGCTATTCCTTTTAAGGTGAGGTTTTTTGTTTGTTTGTTTTTATTTTTTTTGAGGACATTACCAAATTTACTTAGGAAAAGTGCTCGGCTTATTTTAAGTTCTCTGTGATACTTAGCATAACCATTCTGGGAGTTGTTACATGCTGAGTTGGACCCTCTCATTGTACACTTGATATTTGACATTTTGGCTTATTTCAAAGAGGTTTTTTCTGATTTAAAAATTATTTTTAAAAATAGAAAGGTAAATGGCTGTTCTCATCCAGTAATTTTGAGGCATACCGGTCTGTTTTAACTATAAATCTTTACCATCTATACTAAAATAGAATGTCAACTTCCAAAAATTTTTATATAACGTTTTGATCAGAAGAAAATTTAAAACTGCATATTTCATCATCCTTTGATCACCTCTGTGAATAATTTGGTATATAACCATCCAGAATCACTAACTTCAGTATTGATATTTCCCAGAGTTCTGTACTTGACACTCTTTTCCACGTTATATACCAGTGGCTCTATATTTTAGCATAAATAAGGATAGCCTGGGAAACTAACCAGAGATTCCTAGGACAACTTCCAGAGAGTCTAAGTCTTTAGGTGAGGGATGCAGCATAAAAACGTGTGTTGTAAACAAGCCTTACGAAGTAGACCGTTTTCTGAGAAACATTGCTGTGCACATTTATCTAATGAAATCAAGGGTTTCAAAAACCACCTAAATAATAAAGAATATATCTACCACCTGCCCTTAATAAAGTATTCAAGGCTTTATTTCTAAATGCCTTTTTAACATTTTCTCCTCAACCTAAGGATGTCCACACCTGAACTCATCATTTCTCCCACTGTCTTGATAAATGGACTGCCACATTAATTTAATCACCCTAACTAGAAACTGGGAAGTCATACTTCCCTTCTCCATCTCTATTCCATTTGGCCACAGTCTCATCATTTCTCTTCCTAAATATCTCTCATTCTCTCCCCATCCTCCCTAGCTCTTTCCATTCTCACTGCCACTGACTTAAATTCAGGTTGTCATTATTTTTCATCTAAATTGTAGTCTCCGCTGTTGCCATTCCTCTTCATCCTTATTCATTTTTTATGTTGCATTTTAAAATTTTGAGCATGTAACTCCCCTGCTGAAAAACCCTTCACTGGCTCTCCACAGACTTAAAATATCCCAGCTCTTTAGTAGACCTTCATGACCCAGGCTTCTTTACCTGGGCTGTTAATCTTCCCATTTTTTTACCCACTCCTGCTTGTCCTTATTAATCACTCTTCCAGGAAACCTTTTCTGCTTATGTGTTCTCAAGTATTCACTGAGAGCCTTCCTGTCTCTTCCCATTATATCCTGTGCATGTATGTGTCGTACACTTAGAATACAATATTGTAATAATCTCTTTATTTGCTTTTCTTCTACATTAACCTGGGAACTCTTAGAGGACAGCTTTTTATTGTTTTTTGTTTCCACAATATCTGGCATCCCTTAAGCCCTCAGAACATAGTTACAAAATGAATAGATAATATATCTGAAATGTTATTTATATATTTTTAAATCCATCTTTTTATTATAAAACTATTTTTCTCCATTGCCATCTTTTAAAATTTTGAAGTAAATCCTTTGGGGAAAAATTTTAGACCTGGTTCAAAAACGACATTGAGAAATTCAGAATAGTTTTTAAAATCTTAGAATTTAAAGATAAAATATTTTCCTCTTAGTCAGTAATAATACTTAACAGTCATAAAAACTTGTAAAGAAATACCAAATACCTTAAATTGTGTTTCTTTTGTGTGAGGTTCACAGCACCCCGTCCTTTGCTTGAGCTTTCAAGTAAAGTGAGTGCATTTAAATATAATGTACAGCTGGCATAAAAGTGGAAGCTATTCATCTGTGAGGAGCTGTAACGTGACAGTTGTATTAGTTAGGGTAGGCTGGCTGCTGAAGTGAAAGTATCGAGTCAAACACAGTGAACATTTATTAATCATAATAGTCTAAAGTGTTAGGAACGGGACAGGGGCTCTGCTCCACACAGTTGCTCTGACTGACTGAGACTCTGCCATATTAACAAAGTAGCTTCGGAGGTTGCCTGGATTATCTCCATTCCAGACAACCAATCAGAAAGGAAAAAGTGTGGAGAAATAGGTGTGGGAAGGTTTTTGAGCCAGTCCTGGAAGTGGCATAAATCACTCCTGCACCTATTCCACTGACCAGAATTCAGTCACATGGTCACACTTAACTGCAAGCAACAGTTCTACTCTGTAGAACTGTTGTGTAGTACTTATGGCCATTTCTGCCACAGGTATCTACATTCAGCTAAATTATATAATATATCATAATTCTAACTTACAATATTATATAGAATCTAAGGCTAACTTAACTAGTAATTTTATTGTAATTAAAACAAAGATTTTCTTCTCTGGTGTTTACACATTGTGTCATCAAGTATTTTTAAGTGATCACCTCCATTTTCATTCCATTGATATTTCCCTAAGTTACTTATTTTATATAGTAGGGTCAATTCTAATAATGTGATAACTAATTGAATTTTATTACTTGACATTTGTCTATTCTGTGATAACTTTTTTGATAACTTAAGAGTTCTATATTTCAGTCTCCTATTAAGGCATATAATAGAGGCTAATGCAGGTTTTCAGATGGACATCTCTTCTATATTGTTTAGGTAATATCAGTGACATTTTGATAATCAAATAAGATTTTCAGAGATAAACGATGTTAGTGAATAAAGACAGTGCACAGAGCTACAGTTATACTAATTGCTGTCCAAATCCGGATGGGCTCTGTTTCAGAGCTATTAAACTGAACTATTTGTTAGATTTATAGATTGTATCCTTGGTAACATTCATTCAGCTTTCCACAGGAAAATAGATTTAAGTATTATGTTATCTACTGTCAAATTTAGTCCCAAAGTAATGAGGTTGAAGACAGAAGACAGAAATGTTTGGCAGTATTTACTAAGTAGTAATTGAATTTTAAGGATGACTCTGTTAAGAATACAAAGGTCATTTTCTGAGCATTTCCTCAGTAATAAAAGTAACTTATATAGTTCAAAGCTACCTAATGAGAAAATAAGTAAAATTTACTTACCTGTTTTTTAAAATATGAGACCAAGGCTAGTTTGCTTGTCCTTAGAGTAAATGTATACTGAAGTATTTTTTAAATCTCCTTTGGAGACTCATCACTTCTATAGGTAATTAAACATCAGTAGTCCACACCTCCTCTCACTCTACTGTCTTCCTAGGAAATGACATCTTCTTCCACGGCTTCCATAGATACAGATTTCTCCCTCTAAGACTAGACTTCTGAGCTCTATACACTTATGTATAACTGCCGATTTGAAAGCACCTCTAGGATATCTCAAAAGCCCCTTAATCTCATCATGTCTAAAATTAAAATCATGCTTTTAAACCTGTACCTGAGTCTCTGGTATTCTCTATTTACATGGATGGCAGCACCAACCAACCAACATGGAAGACCCGGGACAACAACTTTGACATTTCCTCTCCCTCAGACCCTATATCCCATTGTTACCAAATTTTCAGTCTCACGTCCCAGATCTTAACTTCTTCCTTTCTCATCATCTCCACTGCAGCCAACCATGGCCTTGGCTACCATAATCTCTCACTGGTACTTCCCAGTAGCCTCCTTTCTAGTCTACCTTTCCCTCCACTCTCACCCTATCCAATTTCTTTGTTATTCCATACTGTAGCCAGAATGCTCTTTTCAGATCTAACCGTGACAACCTGTTCTTCCTATCCCTAAGCCCAGTTTTCACTGGCTTCCTGTCACTTCTAAACTGATGATAGGAATATTATTAAACAGTTCTACATGGCCTAGTCCCTGCCTGTTTTCAGTCTCACTCACACAGTGCTTCCCCTCTGGTCTCCATGCTCCAGCTACATTGACTTTTTTAATTTCACAAGGACGGTACCTTCTCTCCTGCCATAAGGCCTTTTAGCATGCTATGTACCATCTGTCTAGAATGTCTTTCCCTCTTCCTTTTACCCAGTTAGCTCCCACTCATCCTTCGGATGTCCACTCCAAGCCATGAGCTCCCTGAATGGGAGTCTCTACCTCTTCTTAATGGTGCTTCTGACAGTGATGATTTTTTTTTTTAATGTGTTGCTTTTACTTAATGTCTTTCTCCTTACTAGACTCTAAGTTCCATGAAAGCAGGAATTATGCCTGGTTTTTCCTCCTATTATATCCCTACAGCCTGACATAGTGTATGGCACATAAAAGACATTCAATAAATGTTTGCTAAATGAATGATGTGATAGAATCCAAACAGAAATTGTGCTGGAAAATATTTGTAGTAGATAAGACTAGAATTTAATTTAATATGTGTGTATATAAATTATAGTAGTTCTTTTTTTCCATTTATTAAAAAGTATTATAATGGAGATTTGAAAAATAATCATACTGTGCTAAGAAAGTTTTAACTTTTAAAGTAAGTACAAGTATACCTCATTTTATTGCACTTTGCTTTA
Source organism: Eubalaena glacialis (assembly GCF_028564815.1). NCBI lineage: Eukaryota > Metazoa > Chordata > Mammalia > Artiodactyla > Balaenidae > Eubalaena > Eubalaena glacialis. The sequence continues at coordinate 71,903,271 of NC_083723.1, read as the reverse complement.
TTGTGCTTTGCAGATATTGCATTTTTTACAATTTGAACATTTGTGGCAACCCTACGTTGTCAGATGATGGTTAGTGTTTTTTAGCAATAAAGTATTTTAATTAAGGTACTGTAGTCTGTTAAGTGTGTAATAGCATTATAGCTAAAAAAACAGTGTAGTGTAAACATAACCTTTATATGCACTGGGAAACCAAAAAATTTGTATGACTTGCTTTATTGCAATATTTGCTTTATTGCAGTGGTCTAGAACCAAACTTGCAATATCTCCAAGGTATGCCTGTAATGTCCTATCAAAACACTCAGGTCCATTTAGCAACATTTCCTAGAATGCACTCATGTGCAGTGTTTTTCAGTTGTTGGATTTTTCTTCTTTTGTAATGACTCCTGTTTCCAATCTTACCTTCCATCTCCCCAAACCACAATATAGTATACTGTAACTTTACAGAGCTGCTCATGTCTCTCCATTATACTTCTGTGCCTTTGCACATATGGAAACACACTCTATCTTCATTGCATGTCTGAATCATAATTATCCTGGTAAACCACCAAATATATTGACTTCATATGGTTGAAAAAAGTCTTATATAGAAAGTTTTCACAGTTATTTGTATTTGATTTGTAAAATGATATAGAATGGGCCCGTGGTAAATAATTGACTCATATTACTTTTGACCCTATGCTTTATTGGGCTGCAGTGGAAAGAACACAGGCTTTGGATTCACAGAAATTTGTTTCAAATCCTTCATATCTGTGTGAGCCTGGGCAAGTTGTGTAATTTCCCTGAGTCTTGGTTTCTTCACCTCAATAATGATTGAAAAGTTTGTTGGGAGGAGTAAATGAAATAATATATATAAAACACCTGGGAAAATCATTGGCTATATCAGTTTATTGTTTTGAATGGGTTAGGTTTTTATGGCTGTGGACTTATATAATAACGTACTTCACTTGACTGTTTTTAAAGTGTTTGCACTAGGAAGGTAACCTTTTTTTAGTTAAGCCAGAATCAGGCTCACTTAATGTGTAATTTATATCAAATTCACTAAAACTTTATAATCATAATCTCTTCAGAAGTTCCTTCTGCTTTCAAGCTGTTTATCAAATGATTTTTAGGACTTGTTGGCATTTTGACATGCTTATAGTTAGCTGTGTAATCATTTTACAACTTGACAGCAGTGAGGCCAATTGTGAAGGGACATATTATTCTTGAAAGAGTAAAATGGCTTAATCAAACCTATACCAATAAAAATTTAGTAAATTCCAATGACATGTGAGCCACCACTTTTGATTATTAGTAGAAATGACTGAAAATTTTGACCATATTATTAGATATTGACATGGTTGTAAGCCATGATAAATTATAAAAGTTTAAATTCTGTTTAAAAATATGAATGGATATAACATACATGAACATTCATTTGCGATTACTATTTTGGTACAAATAATTTTTTTTCCATAGATGACCTATATCTCTCTAATTTATTCTCTTTTGTTATTTTGAAGCTCTTAAAACATCACCATATTTTCTCTGTTATTTGAGAGATATCCATTTTATTTTTCTTAAAGATTGGGACAGGGAGAAATTACTTGAAGCTTGGATGTCCAACCCAGAGAACTGCTGCCAACGATCAGGTGTTCAAATGCCAACTCCGCCACCAAGTGGGTATAATGCCTGGGACACACTCCCTTCTCCAAGAACTCCAAGGACTACACGCTCTTCCGTCACCTCTCCAGATGAAATAAGTTTATCTCCTGGGGATTTGGACACCAGTTTGGTATGGTTTAGTATTCAGTGTACTTCCCGTAGTTTTAGTTTTAATATTGTTTCATGGAACCTCTAGTCATATTCTTGTAATTGAATCCTATACCCTACTTAAAGGGTTCAGTTATTTCATGCTTTGGTAAATATTTATTATCACAGACTATTTGTGAGATCTCTGAAGTACAGATTGAAAAACAAAAGGGCTTTCTTTTTCTCTTTTAAAACAGAAAACATAAAAGAATTTGGGAAAACCATGTACAATATTCTCACTTAAAATCTCCAATTGCTTAAAATTTTGAGCACACCATACTGAAATATTAAAAGTTGACTTTGTGATAGGCACCTGAAACCAAAGATATGAAAATATTTTTATATTTTTCTGAAGACATTTATCATATGTTGATGATTATGTATTTGTTTCAATAAAACTTCTGGAGTTTGTCATCTGGATACATTTCCATAATAAATATTTGCTTTTTATTGAGAAACAGTACTGCCATTGTGTGCATTTTTAATTGGCAAACCATTGGTGTACTGTTACAGGAAATTTTTATGTTTCTTGAATGATTAAGCCACACAAAATATGTTATAAATATGAATGCACTCCGGATTTTATCTGGGCCTTCTTGGAAAACAGAATCCTACTTCTGTAATTCACATCTATAACATTATAAAGGTAGTTATTGTTTAGAAGATACACAGCTTTGTAGCATGGTTCCCTGGGTAGAAATACTTAAATTACTACTCTGAATATCCTGAGTTGCTGTATTGAAAAAACAGAGTTACTCCGTTTTTGTAGATTTTCTGGGGTGCGTATAGGGTGAAGGATATGATATTGAAGTGGTTATTTTGCAAGGAGCAATTTGATCTTGACTTGAATAGATTGCAATGATTTGTTTCTTGTATTTCCTTTTCCAAACAAATAGTTGCTAACTAATTTAACACATACATTTGGAATTTAAGAATTTCACTTTTGCATTAAAACATTTAAATCCCACAATAATTTATAATGAGATAAGCATGGTATTTGTTATTTAGTCAAAGGTAGGCACACTAACTTTAATTTCCCTTATAACTTTGAAACACTGTTTATAATTACTATGCTAGTATTTTTGCCATAAGCTAATGAACAAAGAGATGTTCTATCTCCAAGGTATGACTTTGTTTAAATCATTTTTCTTCTTCACTTCCAGTGTGACATTTGTATGTGCAGTATTTCTGTATTTGAAGACCCAGTGGATATGCCCTGTGGACATGACTTTTGTAGAGGATGTTGGGAGTCGTGAGTATATGTGCAGCTTAGTATTTCTTACTGCATGATAGCACTCTGATTTGGCAATAAAATTGCTTGCTTTCAATATATAATGATATGGATTATTTATATTGGTTTCAGAGTTACACTCAAATGTGTTATATTTTACTACTAAAGAAGAATTCTGTTTTTATTTTGACATCTTCCCATCTATTAATTTAGTAAAATTATTTAATTTAGTAATTAAGGTTATTTTGCTTAATGTAAGGTACTTTGGGGAACAAAGCAGATGTAGGTAAATAAGTTTTCTCATCTATTGTAAATTTTAAGCCTGCACCTCAATATCAAGAATCAGTTTCTTATATGCCAAGATTCTTTAAGCATTTGTTTTTATGCTTTCTCTGAACTTTTTGTGACAAGCAGATAGCCTTGGAAATCTGTAAGAATATGGATGCTTAAAATTCCTTTTTAATCAATTCAAAGGTAGATGTCTCTGCTAAGCATGGTTGGTCTATATTACAAATTGAAATTTTATTTTCCTTCACATGTTTATCTCTATTCTCCTTCCCATTACCTTGCCAAGATTTATACTTTCTCACCATCCATTAATGTTGCTCTAATGTTGTACTTTTTGAGAGAGGTTTATAAACTAAATGAAGAAGATCAATGTAATGAGCAATATGTTATCAGGTTATCTCTGGAGACACGTAAATCTAATGATTGATGACCTAAGCAAAGCATATCAGTAATATTTAAGGAAAAAGTTTTCAAACTATTCTTTTTCGTAGAATACTAGGAACCAAGTATAGGGAACTAGGGAATACCATGTTGCGTGAGAGAGCAAGAACCTGAGGAAATTTTCTGTTTTTTTTTTTTAATAACTTTGTCGTGGTATGGATAGCATACACTAAAACACATATTCAAAATAAATAATTCAGTAAGCTTTGACATACATATATACCATTACGACAATCAAGATAATGAATATATCCATTACCCCCCAAAAGTTTCCTCATTTCTCCTTGAAATCCCTCCCACCCTTCTCTTTCCGCCTCCCTCTTATCCTTCCACCACCACCCTCCACCTCCCATCTGTAGGCAACCGCTGATCTTCTTTCTGTCACTGTGGTTTCATTTTGAGTACATTTTCTTTATCTGGGATATAAGGGAAGATTATATTTGTATTTATATTTGTATAAATGGATTTGTATGTTTATATTATTTATTTGGAGGGGAAAAATAATCTGCTTTTAAAAAAATGAGAATAAGTAAGAATATCTGGTTGTTCTTTTTAAAACATAGATTAGACTGTACTCTGAATCTAATTAGGTAGGATCAAATCAGTGCAGCTGATACAGATAAATTAATTGGCAAAGGTCAGAACTCACAACACAAAGCAAACTTTGAGCTGGTTCTGAGCACAGAAAATCTTCCACAGGTTTAGTACTTTATTTAGCTTAAAATTGTCAACTGTATTATATTAGGAAGTATTATCTGGGTTCTACCAAGTTTGTTACTATTGACGTTGATTTCTCTGTGAAAATTGAGCCCCTCTAAGGGATTTACTTGAATTTTTTTGAACTTCCTTGACCTTCCTCACCAAACTCCTATCACAGGAACCATCTCCCATACTTAATGGTAAGATTTAAATTTGAAAGATCTAATTATTGTTTTCCATGGTACCTTATCAGCCTACCTAGGATACTCCTCCTCACTCCTACCAGGTAGTTCTTGTCAAATCAAGCATCAGTAAAACAAGTTCCAGATTGAGTGACTCGTATGTAAATAAAACCATTTTAAAATTAATTGCAGTCCTTTCATGGGCATTTGGAAAAACTCTTCAGTCTAAGAAGCAAGGAAGAATTTTTAAAGGTCCCTAGATAGTTTTGAAAACATCTTAACTTATCTTACTCTTCTCTACCCCCTTATCTCATCAGTCCATACAGATGCTTTGAAGCATCTATGCCAAGGGCTTAAATGAAAGGGAAATTACTATTTTATACCCAGCCTAGAATATCCTTCCTGCTACTGATTAGTTGTTGATTTAGGTAAGTGGTAACCTCCCTGTGCCTCAATTTCCTAAGCTATAAAATGGTGACAGTGGTGAGTGCTTTATAGCATTGTTGCCAGTTTATTGTTAAATGGCTTAATATATGGAAAATGCTTAGAACAGGGCCTGGCATATAGTAACCACTCAGTAAATGTTCGTTATTACCATCTTACTAAGCTTGGTAATAAACAGTGGGAACTTACGATATAATCTGTGAAGCTGACCTACAAGATAAAAATATAGGTAAAGTTTGCCCCAGATTTCTCTCTTTTACTAACATTCATCAACTCTATGTTCTGCTTTTAAATTTAGTGAGAAATTCTATGTTGCTGAAAATTAGTAGCCTGGCTTACAGAGAGATGATCCTTTCTTCAATGAGGTCTTCTCAGTTCTGTCATTTAATTCTCCAGAGATAGTTAAACCTGCTCTGATGTATTTAGAATACATAAAATTCAAAAACATCATTATATAGTAACTATGTCTAAGTACGTTGTGCACTTTGACAGGGAACTATAAGTATTAAGATAAATTATATCTAACTTTACAGGGAACCTATTCATATAGCTAAAAGGAAGAGAGTCCTGCTATGTGAAAAAAGGAACTCTACAGTTAGCTGTTCTCAAACATTTAGTCTCAACATCCCTTTACACTTTTAAAAATTATTGAGGACATTTTTCACATAACTAGAACAAATAATTCTAAAATTTGTATGGTCATACAAAAGACCCTTCATAGCCAAAGCAATCTTGAGAAAGAAGAACAAAGCTAGAGTCGTCACACTCCCTGATTTTAAACTTTACTACAAAGCTGCAGTTATCAAAACAGTATGGTACTGGCACAAAAACAGACACAGATCAATGGAACAGAATAGAGAGCCCAAAAATGAACCCACACTTATATGGGCAATTAATCTGCAACAAAGGAGGCAAGAATATACAATGGAGAAGAGATGACCCCTTCAATAAATGGTACTGGGCAAACTGGACAGCCACATACAAAGAATCAAGTTGGACTACTCTCTCACACCATGCACAAAAATATATTCAAAATGGATTAAAGACTTAAATGTAAGACCTGAAACCACAAACTTCTAGAAGAAAGCATAGGCAGTAAGCTCTTTGACATCAGTCTTAGTAATATTTTTTTGGATATGTCTCCTCAGGCAAGGGAAATTCACACTTCAAAAGTTTGTTTCTTCGGGGCTTCCCTGGTGGTGCAGTGGTTAAAAATCCGCCTACCAATGCAGGGGATGCGGGTTCGAGCCCTGGTCCGGGAAGATCCCACATGCCGCGGAGCACCTAAGCCTGTGCGCCACAACTACTGAGCCTGCGCTCTAGAGCCCACGAGCCACAACTACTGAGCCCGCGTACCACAACTACTGAAGCCCGCGTACCACAACTACTGAAGCCCGTGCACCTAGAGCCCATGCTCAGCAATAAGAGAAGCCACCACAATGAGAAGCCCGTGCACTGCAACGAAGAGTAGCCCCCACTCGCCGCAACTAGAGGAAACCCACACGTGGCAACGAAGACCCAACGCAGCCAAAAATAAATAAATAAATAAATTTTTTAAAAGTTTATTTCTTCTTTTTCCATGGGAAATATTAATGATAAAACCCTCACTAAAATTTATGAATTCTTTATTCTATGCCAGGCACCATGTAAATATTTCACATATATTATATCATATAATCTGTATAACAACCCTGAGAAGTATATATTGTTATCTCCATTTTACATATAGTGAAATTGAGGCCCAGAACAGTTAAATGAATTGCTTAAGGTCATATAACTTGTTGGTGGCAGACCTGGAATTCTCTAATTAAAAATCTTGGTGTTAACCACTTAATTCACCTTGGGCTAGATTCCTGCCACTTTTCCAGGATGCCTTTTCTGTACTACCTCAACTAGTGTGCCTAGAATAGGACATGAAACTCATTTTAATATTTGTCTAAATTAAATATAAGCAGAAAACCTTTTCTTCAAAAAGTTATGCTGTATTCCAATGCCACCTCAAAAATCTCTTGAATTATCTATGGTTTAATTCTGTACCATTGCTCTCTTTAATTTAAAGGTGTAGAATATTGAGAATTGAATATGACCTTTCTAAACCATTTATTTCTATTTTTAATGTTAAATAAATATATTGTTTCAAATTTTTAAAGAGGATAAAGCAAACAAAGTTAAAGAAATTATAAAACATAGATCTGTATATAAATATTCATACATATATATAATGAATGGTTGGGCAGGTAATAAGTGTTCAGTGTTTGTGAATTATATGAATTTTAATGTATTACAATTGATATTGCACAGTTTGTTCATTGGTATATTTTAATTATACTCTAACAGAAAATACAGCATCAAGAAAAAATTCTTAGAATGTGCAAATTATATCCTTGCCTTTTTTCTATCAATTGATACTTTTAATAGGTTTTTGAATCTGAAAATTCAAGAAGGTGAAGCTCACAACATTTTCTGCCCTGCATATGATTGCTTCCAACTTGTTCCTGTGGATATCATAGAAAGCGTAGTTTCTAAGGAGATGGACAAACGATACCTACAGTTTGATATTAAGGTATGCTGCCAATTATCTGTGTGATTTCCAAAATTTAAATTTTATTAAACCTATATAACAGATTTTAATTTTTTTGTTTTATTTTTGAAAACAAAGTAATGGACTCTGACTTTGTCAGAAAAACTGCATAAAGGAATGGTGGCCTAAATTAAAGTTTTAAACTAAAGCATTATTTTATAATCATGATAGAAGTAAAAGCAAAAAGCCGTAATAGTAGTTTACAAAAAAAATAAAACTCGCTCAAAACAATTCATTGATTTGCATGTTGAACTTTTATAAATGATTGATCAAGATAACGTTCAAAGTAAATAGTAACTATTTTAAGTTTTCCAGAGGACATATTTCTACTCCTCAGTGTAAATATTTAGAAATAAAGACTATCAACTTGGAAATTTATGGATTTTTTAATTTCAAGTAATAGTTTCATAAAACAAATTATAATGTTTATTTCATCTTTTTTTCCCCATCTTCTTTATTTTCACTCAGGAGTTATTCAGAAGTGTATGCAAATCTTCTTTGTGTGATTTAAAAGTTACATTTTAACTGTCTTGTTCAGATTTTTTTATGGTCTAAACCCTAATACATGGACTTTTAAAAAAGAAGTCCTACTGTTTCTTTAACATAGAAGGCATCTTAATATTGACTTTTTTTTTACATTTTTTTTTTATTATTGTGGCAAAATACACATAAACTTTACCGTTATAACTAGTTTTAAGTGAACTAAGTACTTTTACATTGTTGTGCAACCATCACCACTCTCCATGTCTAGAATTTTTTTCATCATCCCAAACTGAAACTCTGTTCCCATTGAACACTAACTTCCCATTCCCTCTTCCCACAGCCCCTGGTAACCACTGTTCTGCTTTCTGTCTCTATGTCTTTCACTATTCTAGGCATCTTATATAAGTGGAATCATACAATATTTATCCTTATGTGTCTGGTTTATTGCACTTAGCATAATGTCTTCAAGGTTCATTCATATTGTAGCATGTATCAAAATTTCCTTTCTTTTTAAGGTTGAATAATAGTCCAATAATGTATATACCACATTTTGTTTATACATTCATTCATCCATGGATATTTGGGTTGTTTCTGCCTTTTGACTGCTGTGAATAATGCTGCTATGAACATGGGTGTACAAATATCTATTCCAGTTCCTGCTTTTAATTATTTGGGGTTTATATGCAGAAGTGGAATTGCTGGATCATATGGTAATTCTATGTTTATAATATTGATTTTTATGTATTATTAGAGTACCATTTAGAAATTTACTGTTCTGATGCAACTAATAATCACAAGATTCTATTTATAAAAATTATTTTCCATCAGAAAAGTGGCACATTGTATGAGAAAACATTTTTAAATTACACATTTTCTGTATGAATAGTTGAATTTTCTGTATGAATTTTTACTCTATCATCATCTACTTGTTTTTAGATTAAAGAAAACATAAATTTTAAAAGTCATGTCATTACTAAGGTAATTGCCACATTTTTCCTTCTTATTTTATATATCCCAATACTATTTTAAGTGTTTCTTGAGACTGACTACGCTTTGTTTTTTATGTCACTGTTTTTGCTTTAAAGTAAATTGACATGGGGTACACTCTCTATTAGAATTGAGAGTTAAAATGTTTTGTTATGTTTTGTTATTGCTGTTTAAACAGGCCTTTGTTGAAAATAATCCTGCCATTAAATGGTGTCCTACTCCAGGCTGTGAAAGAGCAGTCAGACTAACAAAACAAGGGTCAAACACATCTGGGTCTGATACACTCAGCTTCCCCTTGCTCAGAGCCCCTGCTGTGGACTGTGGAAAAGGACACCTCTTCTGCTGGTCAGTAAAAGACAAGTTGGAATAGCCTAATCACCTTTCTGACAGTTTTTAAAGAGACTTTATACTTTGAATCAGGCCTTTAAGTTGTAGTATTTTTGATATTCTTATTCATTAAAAAATGTATAAAGAGTGGTGATAGTTTACATTTATTGTGTGCTTGATGTGTGCCAGCCACCTTGCCAAATATTTTCAGATATTGAATTCTCCTAACAATGCTGTGAACGGAGTGATATTATTATACCCATTTTACAGATACGGAAATTTAGGCACAGAGGAGTTGCCCAGGGTTATGCAGCTAGGAATTGGCAGAAATGGAATTAAAGCCCAGCTCTGTTTGATGCTAGAGCCCATGCACTTGAACTTTAGTACCAAATTACTCACCATAGATTAGAAAATGTTTAGAGTTTAACATCGTTTCTTAAAGTAGAAGTCTCTAGCAGTGATTCTTAACCAGGCATGCCCAGAATTTAGTATTAAGACAGCTTTTCCAAATTTGCATTCTAGACCCTAACAAGAGATATTTTGATCTAGTGGATTTTGGAGTGGGGCTCCACAAAAAAAAAAAAAAGCTCTTATGTGATTCTAATGCACAGTCCCAGTTAGGAACCCGTTTGTGTCTTATGTTTTATTTAATTTCTAGTGCCTGATAAATACTCAGTAAGTATGAACTGATGATAAATCAGTAATGGATAGGCCATGTAACTATGTATAGTCTCTTGACTGTATGTTTGTCTGACATCAGCGTTATACTTTATTCAATTATAATAACTTTTTGTTTTAGTTAATTAAGTGATCAGAAGAAGAAATAGTATTTGTTATGCTTTTTGCTCATTTCCAGATTTATCACATATGCAAGGAAATATTGTACTTGAGGTAGATATAAAACTCTAATCTTTACTTGTATGCTTATCAGAAACCAAAATCAAACTGTAGCACTGCTAGATAGTAAAAAGGCAGTTATGGAAATATCCCTCCCGTGAAAGGTCTATTTCTTAACCTCATCATCATTATCATTAGCTAAAAATATTTCTTGAACTGCCAACCTATATATAGCACTGAATTCTAGGTCAGGTGTCAACAAAGTAGTGTCTGCACCAATTTTTAAAAATAAAGTTTTATTAGAACACAGCCACACCCACTCATGCCAGTTTGTTTACCTATTGTCTGTGGCTGCTTTCAGGCTATGACAGCATCGAGTAGTTGTGACAGAGACCATATGGCCTGCAAAACCCAAGATATTTACTATCTGGCCCTTTACAGAAAAAGCTTGCGAGGCTTCTGGCTAAGTGCTTGAATATAGTGATTAATGAAAGGAAAACCACATTTACTACTTTCATGGCTAAATCAGGTTCAGCAAGTAAAATAGCAACAAAATACTGAATAATAGATTATATCCACATGCCTTAAGATAATTTTTCAAAACATTTAAAAAGCAAATTCCTAATTTTTAGTTTTACGTGTGTTACTATTTGATGGTTGAGTCCTAATTCCACCTCACTATCCCACCAGAAGAGATAAGGATCCAGCAACAGAAATGAGAAGTGAGTTATTGAATACACACAAGCTTAATTGTTTGCATATAAATTGTCCTTAGATTAATGTGAATCTACTTTATTATAAAGTAAGAATATTAAAAGAAGAAAATAAAGGAGCTTCTTCTTTGAAGTTAGTTTCTTGAGAAATTTAAGCTCTAGTGCCCTAAAGCACCCCATCTAGAATGGTACTAATTATGTACTATCCTTCAGAAAATCATTTTCTGAGCCCTCTGGTTCATGTAAGCACCCCTGGATGAAAAAAGCTGATTAAGAGGATTGGTGGAGAGGCTACAAAAATGAAAAACATAGATTAGTAAAATGTTTAGAAGATTAAGAAGATGATAACATTTGCTAAGATCTGAGGATAATAAAGTTTTGAAAGGAAAAGAAAAATCTGTGATTGGCATTGTCTTCTTAAACTCTGTGGTTTCTGTGACCTAGCTTTTATTAGTTTTCACTGTAGATTAGCTTTTACTTTCTTGTATTCTTCCCCACCTCTCTTTGTATGCTGCAAGTAGTAAGTTTGGTTTGACTGAAAATATGGAAACTAACGGAAAAACCTACCAAGGTAGATTAGATTCTAAAAGCTATATATGCCAATAAACATATATGATGCTATAAGCTGTACCTTTCTAGTCTAGTGTTTGGAGAAAATATATCAGCTTACTCTTTCTCACACCCCAAAATATCAGGCTGGTTATACTCAGTATCCATTGGAAACTATATGCCAGGATCACAGGTCCTACTTGGAATTTTATCCCAGTTTAGGGGATCTGGGGATGACCACATGGATTTAAGATCACATTTGGTAATTATTTACTCCTTCTCCTATTATAAGGGTGGTAGATAACTTAGCAAATAGTATCATCATTTTCTGGCATAGCAATTCAGGACTTAACTTTGTTACCTTTCAGTTTTGAAATTCGTTAAGCTATAGGATTGATATATGTAGGTATATGATATATGTATATTCTAGGATTTTTACATTGCTTTACCTCTCTAAGCATTAATTTGCAATTTTTGTTTTTACATAGCTTCCTACTCGTATTCATATAGTATAAAAGCTTTGCCTATAATCAGAAATTCTAAGAAAAAAAGGAAATTCTAAGTAGAATTCTGCTGCCCTTACTTATCTAGTGTTACAAAGAGAAAGAAAGTCTGCTTCATGCAAAAGGAAGCTTTGCAAGAGAGACCTTTATAAAATAAAAGCATGTGATTCAGGGTTTGCTTCTTTCTTTCCCCCAAAAGTTCAAAAGTATTTTCTAAAAATGATTGCAAAAACCTCAAGAAATGCCAATAACAGTTTCTTCTTTTTAAGAACTACATGTGACAGAATCAGTTGAGAGCTATCCCCAAGAGATGTCTGCTTGGATAGAACTGAATATATTCATTGTTGGGAGGAAAAGTAGGAGTAGGCATTTTCCTTCCTACCACAGGATAACCCTTTCTGTTATAACTTGTTCACCAACAAGTTCTGTGCCCTTAATAACTGAACCTAGAATGCTTTCTCCCACTATCCTGTGTAATTACAGTTTGTCTGTCAGAGTATTTGCTACCAGTCATTGGTGTCTTGGTTAAAACTTTCTTCAGGAAGTTAGTTTTCCAGTATCTGTAGAACATTCCAGTATCTTCATTATTTCTATGAGAATACTCTGTCTTCCTACACATGGCATAATCCAGATTATCAGTCACCTATTACATCTGATAAAATTGTCATCACTGTACTGTACTTTGGAGAAGTTCAGGCTTATTTTCTCTGATGTGTTAGTTTTCAAAGATCTACTTTGAAAGATCTACTTTGTAGATGCTATCTACTTCTACTTTTAATCAACGCAATATTTTTTAAATGTCTATTAAATTATCAATAAGTTACTAAGGAGCTGTATAAAACCACAGTTATGGAAAAGATTTCCCAAATGCCAGATTTGGTAATAAGTCAGAAATTTAAGAAAACTAAATTATTCTTTCCAGGTATTTAGTGATTTTTTAGGTATACAATTCAATGGCATTAAGTACATTAACAGTGTTGTGCAACCATCACCCCTATCCATTTTAGAACATTATTATCATCCCAAACGAAAACTCCACAACCATTAAGCAATAACTCCCCATCCTCCCTCCCCGACCCCAGCTGCTGGTAACCATTATTCTACTTTGTCTCTATGAATTTCCCTATTCTAGATATTTAATATAAGTGGAGTCATGCAATATTTGTCCTTTTGTGTCTGGCTTATCTCACTTAGCATAATGTCTTCAAAATTCATTACATGTTATAGCATGTATCAGAAGTTCATTCCTTTTTATGGCTAATATTCCATTGAGTGTATATAACACATTTTGTTTATCCATTCATATGTCAATGAACAGTTGAGTTGTTGCCATTTTTTGGCTGTTGTGAATAATGCTGTTACGAACATTGGTGTAAAAGTTTGAGTCCTTGTTTTCAATTCTGTTGAAACTATTTGAGGAACTACCAAAGTGTTTTTCATAACAGCTGCATCATTTTACATTCCTACCAGCCATGCTCAAGGGTTCCAGTTTTTCCACATCCTTCCTAACACTTGTTATTTTCTGTTGTTTTTCAAAAATAGTAGCCATCCTAATGGGTATGAAGTAGAATTGATACATTCTTAATATAGTGAAATGTTACCTCATAGTTAGTTAAGACTCTACCTGTCAGTTGCCATGTCTTCTTAACTTAAACTTTGTAAACAAGATCTTTGTTTAGAGACTTCCCTGGCGGTCCATTGGTTAAAACGCTGTGCTTCCACTGTAGGGGGCGCGGGTTCCATCCCTGGTCCGGGAACTAAGATCCTACATGCCTCTTGGCCAAGAAAAAAAAAAAAAAATTAAAAAAAATAAAAGATCTTTGTTTAAAATGAGACTGGTGATGATGATGGCACCCATAGATTGGGTTTTTCTTTGCCCAAAATGATGTTTTGTTATTAACTAGAATGATTAGCTTTGTGCTACAGACTATAATGTCATATTGAATTAAATAATTCATAAAGGCTCTAAGTCATTTTTGTTTGACTTTTTAAATTTTATTTATTTATTTATTTGGCTGCGCTGCATCTTAGTTGCAGCATGCGGGATCCGTAGTTGCGGCATGAGGGATCTTTTAGCTGTGGCATGTGGGATCTAGTTCCCTGACCAGGGATCGAACCTGGGCCCCCTGCATTGGGAGCGCAGAGTCTTAGCCACTGGACCCCCAGGGAAGTCCCTAATGTTTGACTTTTATATACCTATAGAAAGAATATATAATTAAGTTACAAATGATAAATTGATACAGTTTTAATTATTTAAATCAAAATTTGCCAAATTCCAATAAGACAGAAAATTGGAATTTATCAAACTTGAAAGTAAGTTAGATTGCCCTTGCTGTTACTTGGAGATTCAGAGGTAAAAGTAATGACAAGAATGTGATGTAAAATAGTACTTTCCAAACTTTAAAATGCAGAAGGGTCATATGGTGATTTTGATAAAATGCAGATTCTCATCAGTAGGTCTCATGGGGCCTGCTCTTCTGCATGTTTAACAAGCTCCTGAGTAATGGCAATGCTGCTGGCCAGGGGAACACCCATTGAATTGCAAGAATTTAAACTATTAGTGAGACAGAACCCAATTGATAAAAAATACTTCACAGCTCTTAAGGCATGAGAGGCTAAATTATAAATATTAGGTAATCTATTTGGAACTTTTTTAAATGTGTGAATAAATGTACTGATGAAAGAAAATCTGGCCTAGTGGTATCGAGCTTTAGAATCATGCTTCCAGTTCCTCTATTGAAATGCTTCATCTCTCAGTAGTCACTGTGCCTCAGTGTTCTCAACTTTACATTTGGAACAGTACTTCCCACCTGTTGTTTTACCTTGATGTTGATGAAGGATATTTTTAAATTGCCTTTTCCATGTTTTCCTCTTTAGGGAGTGCCTTGGTGAAGCCCATGAGCCTTGTGACTGCCAAACATGGAAAAACTGGCTACAAAAAATAACTGAAATGAAACCAGAAGAACGTAAGAGGAATTTTAGACAGCTACATATTTTATAATAGCATTCAAAAGATAACGTTTTATTTCTTAGAGTCTTCATTTAAAAATGAAGTTTTAAGTTTTCAAGTTTGTTAATGCGAGAGCTCGCCTTTTTAACCCCTCTAACCAACATCCTTTTGGAGATCTCAGGGGGGAAAGCATAGACAGCTTCCATGTTTCTAACGGACTTATTAGGACTCCAGGGTAAACAGGGGTCACATTTAAGTTCTGCTCCTATAGTCCTTCCCTTTTATCCTGGGGTGGGCTAACTAGCTTTTCTGTACTTCATGAGAAGAAATGTATGATCTGTACTGAGAGGAAGCTTCTTATTTCCCTGGAAGCTTACAGTGGAGGATAAGGCAAGTTAATTTCTTGCTATTATGTGGTTCTGTAGATTTACTTACATTAAATGCCATGTCTATAACTAATTTTTACTGAGATGTCTATAAATATATTACCTCTGTTAACCCTCACACAAATGCTGTGAGATTGATGCTAGTTGTCCCATTGTACAGATAGGAAGCTAACAGATTGGATTGAGTGACACAGAGGAAACAGAATGGGTTTGAATTAGCCTTCCTAATAGCAATACCCATGTTTGACAAGTAAATATATCTGCTTTGCCATAATTTCTCACCTCCTGAAGTAAATATTTTATGACAACTGTCATAAAATTAATATAAATGAAAACTAATTTGGTGGTTTTTAACGTTTTAAATAATGGAGTTAGTTTGAAGTATTGCAGATGAGGATTAAGAATTCACACACTTCATCTACACTTATTATGAGCAAAACACATAATAAAGATGATGCCAGCCTTCAAAGAGTACAGAGGCTAGAAGGGAAGCAGTCAGATAATTACAGTATCATATGTTAACTAACACAGTTGGATAAAGATGAGAAAACAGAAACAACTAACTCAGGTTGGGGACAGAGGATGTTAAGGAATCTTCCTGACAGCAGCAAGATACGAGTTGGGTTTCAGCATATCCACAGAAGCAGAGATGTGGTGGGTAATGTCAGCAGCTGAAGTGACACTGGGAGAGACTGGCTGGCAGCCATGAGTCCCTAAAGGCTTGTATTATATTGGGCAATATACCATTGCCCGAGAGATTGTTCTCAGCAGTTTATATTCACAAGATCGATTTTGTGCACTGACTTGGGGTTATTCAGATCCATGGAAAAGACACTACTTAGGTAAACCAGAATACCAGTTTATTAATTGACAATGAGGGTGATCCCTTTCACATGATAAGAAGGCTCATGTCCTTTAAATGGGAGCAAAGGGAAGTGGATAATTTTAGGATACTTTTTAGTGAGGGCTGATTAATCATTTCTGTCCTGGACATTCATCATTCAGTCAACAAATATTTTTTGAGTACCTGCTTCCCAAATCAAAAAGATTTGTAGAGATTGTTCTTGTTCCCCAGGTTCATTGTATCTGTCTCTTGAATACCAGATAGAGCTTGCCATTGCTCTCTGGATACCCACCCATTAGCCCTATTCTCCATCTGTGTATGAGTATGTCTGTGTGTGAGTTCTGTAAAGAGATTAATACCATTACCCTGCAACACCTTTAAACATGACAAGACGACTGGATTTTGTTTTCTTCTCCTGCTTCTGACACCTAGAAACATCTATATTTCTATTAGAGATGGCTTGCTATTGCCCACCTACCTGCATTTCTTTATACATTCTGTGGAGTTTAAAATTAAGGTCCATGGGAGAAATTTGCGAGAGATGAGGCTGGAAAGGTAGGTGTTGCCAGATTGTGAGGGTTCTTGCCAAATTGTCTGAATTTCTCCTATTAACAGAATAAGCCAGAGAATGCATTTTTTGAATAGGGAAGTGGCATTGTTAAAGATATTTTTATCAAGATAACTGATAACTAGGAAGGGTAGACTAAAGGAGAGTTAGGTCAGAAGTAGGAAGGTGAATTTTTAGTTTGGGTCACAGGGTAGATCATGATGTCATTGGTGAACTTAGGAAATTCAGGTCAAGGAGTAACTTTCAGGCGAAAATAATGAATTTTGTTGTGGGCATTTTGCACCTGAGGTACTTGCAGGACATATGTGTGGAGATGTCCAGTGGCTTTTAGAAGTGCTTGTCTCCAGCTCAGAAAAAATGCTGAGAAAACTTAGGAGTATCTTGTTGCTTTTAAATAGTATCTTCATTATGTCTTTAGCATTTATTTAGTGCTGTTTTATGTTAGAATACAGAAATAAGATGCCCTCTATGCTCTTGAAATTTACATTTTAGAGATGGAGACAGGTATGTACAAAACTCAGAAAAGTAAGTGTAAAGATGGTGTGAGAGAACAGTATACCTGTGATACATTGTGAGGGAGGGGAGGGACAAAGGAGCAGATTAGTTAGGAGATCATCTAGGAAAGAGGTAAGGAAAGCTTTATAAAATAATTGATACATAAGCCGTGTATTGAAAACTGATAGATGTTCTTCACACAGACCAGAATAGGAAGGGCATTCTAGGCTCATGGTAAAGTAGGGCTGTGAAATACCACAGCATATTCAAGGACTGCAAATAATTCAGTTCAACCAGTGCAAAGGTGCAGTGAGAGATGAGACTGCATGTGCAGGGGTGGGGGTTATATGTAATGCTGGGAGGTCTGACTTTATCCTGAGACACCAAAAAGGAGTTTTGAGTAGGAAAGTGATAACTGAAGATGTTTGCTTAGAAAAATCATTCAGGTGGAAGTGTGGATGATAAATTAGGGACTATTGAGGTACTAGGTAAGAAAGCTGTTTCTGAGACAACTTCATAATGTCCAGGTGAGAGAATATAAGGGCTTGAACAAGACAGGCAATACAGATGGGAGAGGAAAGGTGTTTACAGGAGAAGTAAGAAGATAACTTTTCATTTTATTAAGTTATTAATCTAGTGTACTTACCAGTTGCCTAAAAGAGTTAATGCACCACAAGAAGTAATTAGTACAGTATAGTATTTAATTCTTGAGTAGAAAATGACCAGAAGTATGTGATTTGAGATATAGAGCAAGTATTTTGAAATGGGTGACTATTTTTAGTTATCCCTTGCCAATGTAAAATTGGATCAATCATTCCATATTCACAAATAAGTCTTATTAGAGAAGAAGAGGGAGAATGACCTGGCTAGTCAGTACAGATTTTTGGAGGGACTGTGACAGATTGTCCTTGCATAAGATAATGATCCTGATAATGAAGAGAGAAGAGAAATAGAAGAACTAGAAACTGGTGTACACAGTGTATACGTGGTTACCTCTGGTGGCCAGAGATAGGGAGACCTCAAGTAAAAACTGAAGATAGTCCTCAAAGAGTCCCAAATAGGATTTTAATTCAGAAAGATGGAGGAACTTTAGAAAATTGGATAGGAGGCAAGAGACCCAGGACACCCACAAGTGGTCCACTGCAAAGGGAGCCAAAGCCAAGACTGCAGAGAAAATTCCCCATTGCTGAGAAAAAGTTGTCTCACTGTACTGATGTGTGATCACCACAGTGAAAATTGGTGGTAACCAGTAGACTATTAATGGCCACTTTTAAGTTTATGAAATTTAGGGTAAGACTTAAAGCAAACAATAATAGGCCACCGTAATACTTAAGTAGAACATCACTGTTAAATATACAAAAATAATACTCCAAAAAAGAAAAGTATGATTTAATGCTGTATTGGGTTTACATATTAATTTGGGTCATGGTCACATATCTTTGGCATAAGAATTTTCAACCGGACTTGGAGATTCATGAGATCGTTTTCTCCCTTATTCCTAGTTTTCCAAAGTCTTTGAGTTATGAGACTTAAAAGGAGTGACAAAATCTAATTGATGAGAAAAATATTAGAAAATATACTGAGCTCAGTTGAAAGAATTAATTCCATATGAAGATTGAAATACTGTTTTTCAGTACTGAAACTGCCTCTGTTGCAGCTAATCAGAGCAAGAAGCAGGAATGATTATATTTTCTGTGAAATGATAACTAATTTATAAAAATTTAAGACCAGTTTTTTTCATAGTACATGCTCAGTAATGGTTATTGAATGAAATTCAGTAGTCTTTTAAGAATTCAGTCTTTAAAAGCAGCTTTCTTTTCACTTGAGCACATGTTGATTCTACTAATGGATCTTAGATTTTTATACTGTAATACTTGATTAAATGAAGTTAATTTTTCTTACAAAGAGACCTAAAAGCACACTAGATTATTAAGGAAAGAAGATCAAGCTATATTAGACATGCAACTGAAGTGAAGAGTTTGGAAGTCAGTAGGGATGGAGAAGACTCACCAGGTAGATCGAAGGGAGTTTGGGTATTGCAGGTATTGAGAAAAGTATGTACAAAGGGCAGATGTATGAAATGAGCATGTTCAGAGCACAGGTAGTAAAGGCATTTCTTCCAGTTCAAGTTTTTGTTGTACTAATAGTTGGTTATTTTCTGAACATGATTTACTTCATGTAATCCTCTAGAATGCAGTCAGAAACTAGCATTCTCTCCAAGGGTAGGAGAAAAAAACTGTCAATGTTGCAGGCCACACAGCTGCTTTGTTTTAATGGCTTTGTGCTTTATTTATTATAACAATGGACAATAAAGGTCATAAGAATATGTTGGAGCCTCTGAGCTAAAAATAATGTTGATGCTAAAGGGAGGAGAAAGGCCACTACTTTAAACAAAAATTAGACACTGTACTTAGTGATTAGGTTTTATAGCAATACCCTTTGTAAACAGCATTACCTTCACAGCTGACCTTCATAGCCATTAAGTATAGTACGTTCCTTCTGAAACTCCTGTTCTCCACCAAATTATCTGAGCATTCTCTGCACCAACACCCTAATCAAACCATCTTCTACCAAGTGGCCTTAGAAATGAAGTGGAGTCTGAGCAGTTCGTTGCTGCTATTGTTTCTCTCTGCTGTGTGGAATTGAAAACCAGTGCTTTACAGTCCAGCAGTAGCTGCTGTTCTGTTGTTGACACAAGCTTAAGTCGGTAGGCACCCAGGGTTCCTTGCAGCAAGACACCCCCTGCCTCCACTCCTCCACTGCTAGGCTCCATCAGAGGGCTGTTGCTGGTGCTCCTCTCTTCCAGTTCATATGCAGAGCCAGTTCCCAGGGGTCAGACAGCCCAAACCTTTGTCGCCTTTCCTCTCCAGGGATTTAAATCTGGGGGTTGAGTAACTTTTTCTTTTAAACTTCAAAACTTCTGATTTCTCCCCTGCTTTCAACAGTAGGGCTAACCTCTTCCCCAGCCCCTCCTAGAATATCTGCATATAATGAGGGTCTTAACTGAATGGACTACTCTCAAGGATTTCAAACTGATTTTCAGACATCTCTTTCAGTAAAGAAAAGGTAGAACTTCCCTATGTACTTGAAGTTAGAAAACAAACTTCATTACTGTCATTCTTGCAGGAAAAAATAATTTTTAAATTATGTGTCTACCACTCTCTCCAGCTCCTAAATCTCTGCATGGGTGGTGGTGGAGATTTATAGAACATAAAATGTAAAAGTTAGAGTCTTTAAAAACCCTGGCATTCTTTAAGAATGCAGATCTCAAATTAACGTAGAATAAACAGAGTTTAAGATGATGAAGAGTATAAGGTTGGTGTGGGGATAGAGGGTGGGAGGACCTTACCAGGTAGTTAGTGGCCAAATCATGAAGGGCTTTGTATTCTTTGCTAAAACAGTTTGATTTTATCTGGTAGTCAGTGGAGAACAATTAGAAGATTTAAAGATTTGTATTTTTAAAAGATCACTTTATAGAGGCAATATAGTGTGGGTTGTGTGGGTCGGGGGAGAAGGATCTGGGAGGTAGGTTGGTTTCTGTGTTTTAATTGTCTGGGGAGAAGATGTGGAGGATCCTAGCTAAAGCAATAAGAAATGGGAATGGAGAAGAGATGGATATGAAAGAGGAAGAGATAGAATCAATGGGACACAGTAGATGAGGGAAAGAGGAAGGTGTCCAAGATCATGCTCTTCCTGGATTGATTCTGGGTAGATGATCATATCATTTAACAGGATAGGAGATAGAGAAAGGAGCAGATTTGGGGGAAATGATGAATTTAGTTTCAGACATGTCATTGGATTCATTTTTATTTTGTCTTAAATAATCATGGGTAAAAACTTTTTTTTTTAATATAAATTTTATTTATTTATTTGTTTGTTTGTTTATTTATTTATTTATGGCTGTGTTGGGTCTTCGTTTCTGTGCAAGGGCTTTCTCTAGTTGCGGCAAGCGGGGGCCACTCTTCATCGCGGTGCACGGGCCTCTCACTATCGCAGCCTCTCTTGTTGCGGAGCACATGCTCCAGACGCGCAGGCTCAGTAGTTGTGGCTCACGGGCCTAGTTGCTCCGCAGCATGTGGGATCTTCCCAGACCAGGGCTCGAACCCGTGTCCCCTGCATTGGCAGGCAGACTCTCAACCACTGCGCCACCAGGGAAGCCCTCATGGGTAAAAACTTTGCCATAGACCCTACTAGGAAAATAAGTATATATTTAAAATTGAGAGACAGCCTGCAAAGAAAACTTTGAGTGTTTTTCCATCTGGAGTTGTACACTAAATCATTTATTTCTGTATTTGTGCTTTATATCCCAAAGTTGTGGGAGTTAGTGAAGCTTATGAGGATGCTGCCAATTGTCTCTGGTTGTTAACTAACTCCAAGCCTTGTGCTAACTGTAAGTCTCCAATACAGAAGAATGAGGGATGCAATCACATGCAGTGTGCTAAGGTAAGTTAAAGAGGATTGTACAATACATGCTTTGCAGTTAGAACCTTCATTTGATTGTGAATCCAAAGAAGAAATGCTGTAAGCATAGGTATCTTATTGGCTTTCAGATGGATTCTAGAAGATTGTATTCTACATTCTTTGTTAAATAACATAAATGTTGGTTTATATTACTAAATTTTACAATCATGGTGAATGTTAAAAATAAAGGTAAGGATTCAGTGGTACTTGGCCAGATCAGAAATGCCTGAGTCCTTCCCTCCCAGTCACCCACTCCCCCAGTGAGGATTCTGAGAGAGTTTTGTGTATATATAAATAATGTTAAATGATCGAGTGCTACCTTACGTAGATCTCTTGCAAAGCTGATTTTGGAGCACACAGCATAGTCTCACGGTCCAAGTCAGGCCCCAAGCAATCCCCCTATGTCCAAATTTAAATCCTGGTGTCTATATAAGAAAGGTGCCCAAAACAGTGGGCAGACTTTAGGTTTGCTAATGAAATCATCAATTAAATAAGTAACTCATTACTATATTGAAAATGAAAATGTCACTTGGCTAAAAATTATTATAAATAATTACTGTTAGAAGGCTACCCTCCTGACCTAGTTGCATAGAAAGAAACTACCATATTTAAAACAAATATTCTGGAATTAAGTTAATAATATTTTATTAATCCATGCCTACATTTATGAACATTTTTGCTTAACTGTAATATCTCAGTTTTTTTCCTTTTCCTTGGGAATGCCATGTATATAAAAATAATTATTTAAAATTATTGAGAGAAGAGCAATGTAATTTTTCTAATTTAGGATGTGAAAGAAACCCACATAGTTAAGATTTCAATAAAATACATCAATATCTTCTCTTTAAGTACTTCTTGATTTTTTACCTTGAGGCTAATGATCATTATTATTATGACTTCAAAAATAATGACAGTTACCAGATGATTTTATATTATAATAAATTAACATGAATGAATTGTCTTAGTGAGACAGTAATGATTTCCTAAGAAGAAAAACTTAGTAGTGTTCTGAGTAAAATGCTCAGAATTGCTTATTAGTTTAGCTGATCAGGCCAAAATTATTTCATTTATATGCAGTCCTATCTCCAACATCCATATTAGTTTTTTCTTGGACAGTCTGATATAGACTACATAGATGTGTAAAAAAAAAAAATACACGTTGACCATAAAAATCAGCAGTTGGACTACTAATAAAAGGGCAGGATCCAACATTACCTTTATTTCAGTCACAGCACCTACCAGCAGTAAATAGTTGATAGATATGTATTGAGTGAATGAATATTTTCATGAATTAATCAGGCTAATGATGTAAGATAATTTATCTTAAACAGATTTTGCTTAAACTTCTTTTACATATAAAAGAAACATTTACTTACATACTATGTAAATGTAGTCTTATTTAACCATCTGAAGTATTTGCATTGAACAAAGGAAACTGATGAGTAATTCTCATGACAAAAGACATCTAGGAAGTGAAAGTGTTTATACTTTTATAGTTTTTTTAAAATGTGAAGGTGGGACAACAGGTAATATGTAATTGAATCTATTTTCTAATACAATGACTAAATCATAATATACCTTTATTAATGCTTCAATATTGATTATTACTCAGTAGATAGTTTTTACTTTCTGGAATCAAATTGTTAAACATTTTAAAAGAATGACAGGTTTGGCCCTATAAAAATAAGTTCATTTATTTTAAAAACTCTCTTTATTCATTTCCCTTTAGATAATTTTCAGGAAGCTATTTAAATTTTGCATTCTTACACATTTTAAATCACTTATAGTAATTTTATTGATCTGGCTCTGTGGAAAACTATGCTGCAACTAAAATATAAATTATTAAAGTTCTGTATTCTTTTTCTTATCATAGAATGTAAAATTTTGCTGTTTGTAGAAAGTTTTGCCACTAATTTTGAGAGATCAATGGAGCTGTACTGAAGGGTACTTGGATCAAATCAGGCACAAGGTTTGCTTTTAGCAGGCAACAAAAGAACTTGCATACTGTCAGAACCTTGAAACAAGTACACGATTTATTGTGTAAGTACATGTTTGTGAAGGGCTAAATGAGGACAGAGACTTTAATTCAGCTCTCTGTTCGTGACATACCAGGTAGAGAAAAAATTAGTGAAGATAAGACTTGACATAATGACTAAGGTATATCTGATTACTATATATTCAGACTCTGTATCCTGAAAAGATGGACTCATGCCATCTTTTCAAGTACCCATGGAACATTCACCAAAAAAATTGACCATTGATCATCAAAGAAAATCTAAGTAATAATCCAGAAAATAGAGTGGTGTAATCAACATTCTCTGATCATAATGGAATAAAATAGAAATGAATAATAAAGTTACAAAAAACCTTTTCATTTGGAAATTTTAAATCTCTCAAACAACTCATGAGTAAAAATAAAATGGAAATTAAAGAATTTCTATAAATAACTACTTTTTCAGAACCTGAGGGCTATATTTAAAGCAATTCAGAAATGTGTGTAGCCTTATTCACTTAAAATGATACAAAATAAGGAATGAATTAAGGATATGACTCAAGAAATGAAAAAAACAGACTTGAAAACAAGGAGGAAGAATTTTTTTTAATCAGAAATCAGTGAGTCAAAAACTGAAAAACAATACAACTAATAAATAAATCCAAAAGTGGTTTTCTGAAGGAAGAAAATAAGACAAACCACAAAGCTTGCAATAGGAAAAATGTGGGGGTGAGGGAGTTCAAATACACAATATAAGAAATAAGGGGACTGGAACTTCCCTGGTGGCGCAGTGGTAAAGAATCCGCCTGGCAATGCGGGGCACACGGGTTCAAGCCCTGGTCTGGGAAGATCCCACATGCCGTGGAGCAACTAAGCCTGTGTGCCAGAACTACTGAGCCTGCGCTCTAGAGCCCATGAGCCACAACTACTGAAGCCCGCATGCCACAACTACTGAAGCCCGCATGCCACAACTACTGAAGCCCGCACACCTAGAGCCCGTGCTCCACCACAAGAGAAGCCTCTGCAATGAGAAGCCCACGCACCGCAACAAAGAGTAGCCCTCCGCTGGCTGCAGCTAGAGAAAGCCCGTGTGCAGCAACGAAGACCCAAGGCAGCCGTAAATAAATAAATAAATTTATAAAAAAAAGAAATAAGGGGACTAATCAATAAACAAAGCAAACTAAAATAATAATAAGAGATAACTTTGCTCAACTTTTGCAGATAAATTTGAACTTGGATTTGAAATGGACTGATTTTCTAAGAAAATATAATTTTTGAAACTAACTCTAGAAGAAATATCCGAACAAACTCACTCTGTAGAAGAAAGAGAGTTTTTCAATGATCTCTCCTTTAAAAGCAATAGGCCCTAACAGTTTCACAATAGAATTTTATCAAAGCTTTAAAGAATAGGTAATTCCAATGTGATTCAGACTGTTTCCAGAACAAAAAGAAAAAAAGGAAAAAACTGGAAACTTTCAAATTATTATTATAAACTGAGTAGAACCTTGATACCAGCACTTGACAAGATTATAAAAATTAAAACTGTAGATCCATGTTATTTATGAAGAACAATGCATGAGTCCTAAATAAGATATTGGAGGGGAAAATACAGTTATTAGCAAATGTAATCTAGCAGAGTGCATTAGAAGAATAATTGACTATCGATTATATTTCAGTGAAAAACATGTTTTTAATTTTAAAAAAAGAATAATTAATCATGTGGGGTTTATTCCAGGAATACAAGAATGGTTTGATATTTAAAAAGCTATTACTGTACCTCATTTTAGTAGTAGATACAAGAAGAAAAACCATGTAAACTTTCTGTAGATGCCAAAAAGACCTTTGACAAAAATTCAACAACCATTCTTTATAAGACACACAAAGAAATAGGAATATAGATAGATTCTTCCTTTTATTGCAATAGCATGATAAAAATAAATCTATCTTAGTCCAAAAGTTAGCATGATATTTAGTGTGGAAACTAGAGGTACTCTCACTAAAATTGAGAACAACATAAAGATACTCCCCATCACAAATATTATTAACATTGGACTGGAGATACCAGTCAACATAATTTGACAATGAAAAGAAATTGGGGATATAAAAATTAGAAATGAGGTGGGAAAATTGTCATTTTTTACAGCCAGCATGATTGTATACCTAGAAAGCCCACAAGAATCAACTGAAAAACTATTGCAAACAATAAAAATTCCATTAACTAGCAGAGTAAAAAAGTAATATGCAGAGAGTAATAGCCTTCATGTGTGCCAACAACATTCAGATAGAATATATACTGAAAGAGAAGACCTCATTTATCTAGAAAGAAACTTAAGAAATGGATAAGACTTACATGAAGAAAATGTTAAGACCCCTATCTGTAGGACACAGAAGATGACAAACAAATGGAAAGATAACAAAGTTCTTGGGTAGAAAGATTCCAACAAAAATACCAACAGGTTTTGTTTCTGCATCTAGATAAGCTAATTAAAAGTTCATATGGAAAAACAAAGTAAGAAGAGCCAGAAAACTCTGAAAAAGAACAGTGAGGAGGAACTAGCCTTGTCAAACAGTAACCCATACTATAAAGGCTCAGTAATTAAGACAGCATGGTGCTGGTACATGCATCTACAGATCAATGAAACAGAATAGAAAGAAAGCCCAGAAAATAGACACATAAATGGGAGTTCAGTATATGGTAAAGGAGGCATCTCCAACCAGTAGAGAAACATGGACTGTTCAGTAAATGGTATTGAGACAACTGGGCAGCTATGTGGAAAAAAATAAAAGTTTAATTCATACTGAATACCCAAATAAATTTTGAACAGATCAAAGATTTAAATATTTTTTTAAACAAACTCTAAAAGTACCAGGAGAAAACATAGATTTAAATTGGAAAGATCTCTCTGACTCAAAATCCATAAGCATTTAAGAGAAAAAAGGATATATTTTCATACTGGAATACTCATATTTTTTGGCATTGTCTGCAAATTATGGTAATTAAGAAAGTGAATTTTTTTTTTTTTAATGAGAAATAGGTTTTATGTTAGCTGTTCTGACTAGAGGCCTTTTTAACTTATTCCCAGTTTAAAAATCAGTTTGTCAAAGTCAACAGTTTTCAAATACACTGGTGGAGCTTTATAGACCAAGGTAAGATTACTATGCACCTGAAAAATGAAACATTTGTCAGGATCTGTTTTTATTATTTGGAAAGAATATCCCATTGATATTTTTCAAGCTTTCTTGAGATTACTTAATAATATTATGATTTTAATTTATCCTTATAAGCAATAATTTTAAACTACCCCCACATCTTTCCATAGCGCACATAAGGTCTCCAGAGAAAACCTCAAAAAGAAGAGGGTGTGTCTTTGAGAAGATTTATTCCTGGTCACACAGGCAGGATTGTTTAATCTCTACAAATTGGTTGACAAGAAATTAGAAAATAATTTGCATACTAACATGGGACGATATTTGCATATATGTTTTCTTTTGAAGTGCAAGTATGACTTTTGCTGGATTTGCCTAGAAGAATGGAAAAAACATAGTTCTTCCACAGGAGGTTATTACAGATGTACTCGCTATGAAGTCATTCAGCATGTGGAGGAACAATCCAAGGAAATGACTGTGGAGGTAAAGAGAACTGTTGAAGCCAAGATCTCTAACTAAGCCACTTAATACCAGTAGCAGTGTTTTCCATTTCTTCTTTTCCTATCTTTATTGTAATGAGGCATTTAAATTCAATACACTTTAGAGTAGCCTTTAATTTAAACAAAATAGCTCTGTAAACTTGAGCTTTGTTTTTTTTAATTTTCCTTTTTTTATATTGGTGAAGATTAGACAAGACGTATATCCCAGCATGTCTCTAAAATGACTTAAAAACAATTTTAACATTATATCAACAATATAATATTATGTTATTGCATATAATAAGTATCTTAGTCTGCTTGGCTGCCATAAGAAAATACCATAGACTGAGTGGCTTAAACAACAAAAATTTATTTTTCATAGTTCTTGAGACTAGGAAGTCCAAGATCAAGATTTCTGCCAATTCGGTTTCTGGCAATGACTCTCTTCCTGGCTTATAGACAGTTATCTTTTTGCTATGTCCTCACAGGAAGGAGAGAGAGCAAGCTCTGTTGTCTCTTCCTCTTCTTATAAGGGCACCAGCCCTATTGGATTAGATCTCCACCCTAATGACCTTGTTGAATCTTTATCATCTCACAGGCCCTATCTCTAAATATAGTCACATTGGGGGTTGCACCTTCAACATATGAATTGATGGGGGACACATTTCAGTCCATAACAATAAACAACATGATAAAACATTGAAGATCTGATGAACATAAGGTTTGAGAGACATATTTACCTTATACTCTGGGAATTGCGGATTCAGTGGTTTGTCAACAGAGAATACAAATACAAGACTTTGTTCTGGGAAGCGTTTAAAATGTATTGGTTATTATTTTCTCAACAAAATAATCGATAAATCTGTATGCACTACTATCTGTTACTAATAAAATTTTGCAGTGATCAAAAAAAACAATTTTAATAGCTAGTACTTTTATTTATAAATGTCATTTGTGGACTTTTGTTTCCTAGGCTGAGAAAAAACACAAACGATTTCAGGAACTTGACAGATTTATGCACTACTACACAAGATTTAAAAATCATGAACATAGCTATCAGGTATGTCCCAAATCATTTCAAATGTGCTGAACTCTACTGTTGTGAATAAATAAAGAAAATGATATATTTATTTATTTCTATTCTTTTAGTTAGAACAACGCCTTCTTAAAACAGCCAAAGAAAAGATGGAGCAATTGAGTAGAGCTCTCAAAGAAAGTAAGTTATAAGTGATATGTGTGATAATTAATATAAAATAGCTATCATGCTTAAGTCACTTCATTGGTAGGAGGTTAAGACCCTTAAAAGAATACCTTATCTCCATTTGCTCATTTGGCAGTTTGGAGTTTTCGGAAGCCCAGAGTGTAGTTTAGCATTTGAGGCCTCTGGTAAGATTTTCCACCTTGCTTACCTCACCTGCTCCTCTTAGTGCAACCTCTGCTGCCAGCAGATAAACACACATTATGGTTTTGCTTACTCTGTGCCACTGCTGATGATGCTCTACAATGTTGGGAAAAGTGAATGGGCCCAAAAAGGCATCCCTGACCTAGTCAAAGGAGCAAGATTCACAAGCCATCAAATTGTCATGTAACTGAATTCCCAAAGATTCTTGAGAAAATTTAGCAGAGTGCCTAATATAGAATGGAAGTCAAGTACAGTTTTGGGAGAAATCATCTCACTGGTAAACAGCGGACATTGGAGTCAAAAAGCAAAGTCATGAGATAGGGCTTACTTATGGTTCCTAAAATGGAAGTTCAAAAAGAACATTCCTAAAAATGGATTGAATACTAGTTACATAATTAGAATATGATATCTCACAGTGACCGCACAGAGTACAGGTTCTGGCATGTTTGTTTTAAAAAGTGACTTTTTTTTTTTTTTTTGGCTGCTTTGGGTCCTTATTGCTGCGTGCGGGCTTTCTCTAGTTGTGGCGAGCAGGGGCTACTCTTCGTTGCAGTGCGCAGGCTTCTCATTGCGGTGGCTTCTCTTGTTGCGGAGCACGGGCTCTAGGCACGCAGTCTTCAGTAGTTGTGGCTTGCGGGCTCTAGAGCGCAGGCTCAGTAGTTGTGGTGCCCAGGGTTAGCTGCTCTGCGGCATGTGGGATCTTCCCAGACCAGGGCTCGAACCCATGTCCCCTGCACTGGTAGGCAGATTCTTAACCACTGTGCCACCAAGGAAGTCCCTAAAAAGTCACATTTTTAAAATAATCACAGCTTATATATAAAAGGTTTTAAGCCTAAAATGCAATCGATTACCCTTGTGTTCGCTCCATTTTATAAAAGTAATGAGTACTAACACCATTTTCATGAGGATAACTTCCTAATTAAAACAATAACCATAAGTTAAATAAATTAGAGTGGGACAAAAAGCATCAATAGCAGCTTAGTCTCCTTGTTAATTACTAGTTCTTAGACTATAGTAATGACATAACTATATCAAGCCAATACCAAACTCTTGAAGTATTATTGTCCACAGTAAAAATTGAAAGAAAAAGTCCTCACAGGTTCTACAGTCTATTCCATCACGGACGTATCTCTAATACTTAGAACAGTGCCCAAAACATACTAAATATAAAATAAGTATTTGTAGATGTAAACTACTGCTTCTGTTCAACCTTCTGGAGGTTCTAGACAGCATAGTAAGACATAAAAAAGAATTAAAAGATAGAAGATTTGGAAAGGAAGAAATAAAACCACTCTTCCTCCCTTTCTCTCTTTCTCTCGCTGGAGTGTTTATTAACTAGCATTAGTTACCCAGTTGTTTCCCAGGATGTTGTGTCTTTTACCTTACAATGTTGTTTTTGCAGAAGCATAATTTATAATTAGGCTTTTTTTTTTTTAGCAAGCAACTTAGCAAGGCATTTGTTCTAATTCTTAATGAGTAGAATTCTACTAGGGATAACCTAAAAAACTTAGTAAAACGTGGAACATTTGAGTTGACCTAAAGCTAGATTTGTTTACTCACAGGGTGAGAACAGAATCCAGGATCAATGTATGCATTCCTTCATGACTGCCATCAGTACTCCTGGGCTACTGCAGGGTGTGCTCCATTTATAAATGCATACAAGTTACCTAAATGCAAAACGTATGAGTGTTTTATGTAGGTTTTTAGTCTAGTTCAAATAAATACTATCATATAGCTACTTCAAACAGTTTCTTCTTAGGGATCCTTGTTCTTTTTTCTTTCTTTTAAGAAAACTTAGTTGTTTAATTTTATAATAGTGTATTTGCAAAAAAAAATTTTTCACTTTGCCTGGTTTACTTTATAGCTGAAGGAGGTTGTCCAGATACCACTTTCATCGAAGATGCAGTTCACGTGCTCTTAAAAACTCGACGCATTCTCAAGTGTTCTTATCCATATGGATTTTTCTTAGAACCTAAAA
This sequence comes from Eubalaena glacialis, assembly GCF_028564815.1. Classification (NCBI taxonomy): domain Eukaryota; kingdom Metazoa; phylum Chordata; class Mammalia; order Artiodactyla; family Balaenidae; genus Eubalaena; species Eubalaena glacialis. The sequence continues at coordinate 71,872,515 of NC_083723.1, read as the reverse complement.
GCACAAAGAAAGAAATTTTTGAACTCATGCAAGTAAGATGTCTTTTTTATTAAATTTAAATGCAGTTACTATGAAAAACAGATTTTCTCCTTTTTCAACCACTTTATAACTAAGGTTTATCTTACTTGAGTGTAATTAATAAACAATTTTCTGTTTTTAGAATGGTTTTTAAATAAAGGAAAAGTTACCAATAATAAACTGAAATTTTCTTTATGTTTGAATTTGTCACTGTGCAGATTTGAATGAGTTCTGAGCTATGCAAACATTTCCTACCACATTTATTTCTTTTTTCTTTTTTTTTTCTTTTCTTTTATTTATTTATTTTTGGCTCTGTTGGGTCTTCGTTGCTGTGTGTGGGCTTTTTCTAGTTGCGTCGAGCGGGAGCTGCTCTTCGTCCCGGTGCGCGGGCTTCTCACTGCGGTGGCTTCTCTTATTGCAGAGCTTGGGGTCTAGGCTCGCGGGCTTCAGTAGTCGTGGCTCGCGGGCTCTAGAGCGCAGGCTCAGTAGTTGTGCATGGGCTTAGTTGCTCCGCGGCATGTGGGATCTTCCCGGACCAGGGCTCAAACCCGTGTCCCCTGCATTGGCAGACGGATTCTCAACCACTGCGCCACCAGGGAAGCCCCCACATTCATTTCTTTATTTTAAACTGGTTGAGGTTGAAATCTGGCCTAACTCTGATTATGTAATTAGGAATTTTATCTTCAAAAACGAAACAAACCACATTACATACTAGATGGGAAAGTTGCTATTTGCCAGTTCATTTTAACAGTACAACTGAAAAACTTAAGAGTACTTGAAAAAACAAAACAAAACATGTAAGCAAACTGACATCAGTGTAGCTGACCAGGTTCATTGTACATTCCTCTTTTTTTTTGAAGTCACCAAACTTTCTCCTCTTGCTACTGTTTTTATGTCATCCCTTTGAACTCCCCTCTACTAATTTATATCTTACATTTCCTTCAATGCTGAATATTCATTTTCTCCATGAGGCCTTCCAGAGCTAACCCCAAATCACAAAGGTTTTGCCTTGCTTCACATTCCTTCAGCATTTACATACCGTCTGTACCATGTGGTCAGGCACTTACATGTACAATGCCTTGAAATTTATTAGGTCTTTTTCACACAGACAAATTATAAATTTTTTTTTATACAGCTGCTATACTATACTCACTACTTCTTTGTATCCATACCAACTACATTACTATAAATGCCTATTGAATGAATGCTATTTTCCTAAAATGTGCAAAGTAGAAACATATGTTAAATTGGAAGTTATATAAAATTTGGATTAATTTCTCATCTCAGAGGAGTTAGATTTAACCAGATGGACACTGGATTTGCTATTGACTAACCCACTCAACCTATAATTTTTTTTTTCCTCTTCTTAACATAGACAGACTTAGAGATGGTCACTGAAGACCTTGCCCAAAAAGTCAATAGGCCTTACCTTCGCACACCCCGCCACAAGATAATCAAGGCAGCATGCCTTGTACAGCAGAAGAGGCAAGAGTTCCTGGCATCTGTGGCTCGGGGAGTTGCTCCTGCAGACTCACCAGAAGCTCCAAGACGCAGGTGAAAAGGATACACACCATGGAACTCATCCTAGCACCAGCCACAAATGCTAGCAGGTTTATTTTTTTGTCCAACTAGGGTTCATATTCCTGAAAGTTACTGATACCTAAAATATGGATAGCTGATAAAAGTATGTTAACTTCTTTTTGGTTTTTTTTTTTCCCCAGTACTGTTTCTATTTTTTTTATTTTTTTGTTTTTCGTTGTATAGTTTCTCAGACTAAATTAGGCTAGGTAAATTTCACACTTCAGTGAACTCATAATTCAACAAGTATTCTAACGCATCATTTTGATAGTCAAAAACATCTTATAATGTAGAATTTGGAAGCCTTGCCAAATTGTTAAGGTCATATTTGTATTTTTTGGTAAGAAGTTGTAAAGAAATTAGAAATCTGATATTAGTAAAGTTTTTTAAGTGATCCGTATTCATCCATTAAAGAGCAGTTGAGTTTTGGTTGTTTTATTTCAGACACTTATACTACTTATGCCATTATAAATTGAAGCATATTTTCTTATTCATATTAATTATAAGCATTAGAAATTCCTTGGACCCTTATTTTTACATAAACCCCTAAAAATAAAAATAGAAGCAATTGTAAAATACTCTGGTGTAGCATGGTGATTTTTAATTTTTCCACCATTTTATACAAACATAAAGCAATGTAGAATTTGAAAGAAATAATGAAAGAATCATTTTAATTATATTTGGTAGTTGATCTTTGGTTAAGCAAGTTCCAAGCAGAGGAATTAAAAGTAATGTTCAAAGGGCAAGGGTCTGATTGTTTGTACTTTGTAGTACTGATAATAAATCAAATGGTATGTCTAATTTCTTTGTAGCTTTGCTGGTGGAACATGGGATTGGGAATATTTAGGATTTGCATCACCTGAGGTAATTGTTTTGTGCGGGTTTGGTTTGGTTTGGTTAGTTATAGTTTTCCTTAGTGCAGTCCTGCTTGCATTTGCACCCTCATCTATTCTAAATATCCTACTGAGATTGTAAGCAATGTTTTTTTCTTTCTTTTATAATAATAATGCCTCAGCAGAGTCTACATTTACCTATTCATTGGATTATCATCACATTATTAAATGCATACCCTCTCTTATTTTTAATTACTGAATAGTCAGAAGGCCAATTTATAGCTTACATTTTTGGAAAATATCTTTAATTAACAGAAATATGAATTTTATTTATTAGAAATGCATTTCTAGTTGTAATATTGTTTCAATCTGAATTTATTAAAAACCTAAATAGACAATCTTTTTTTTAAAGTTATTGCAACAACCTGTTAACATTGATTTATAATTAGTTACTAAGGTGGAAACTTGACAGTAGTGTTTCTGCAGAAAGAATGCTTTGATAGTTGCTCTCTGCTTCTCTTTAAGAATTTCACACTCTTCTTGTTTTCGTTGTTGTTGTTGTTGATATACCATCTTAAAATACAGAAGGTCTAAAATACTAATACTGCAAATAACATTTGCTGCAAATAGAAATAAGATAAAGTGAAAATCTTAATCACATTGCTATTTTCTGAGATTTAAATTGCCACTGTCACTGTTGAGTCTGATTTTAAATGGTTTTAGCAGTTCTCTCTACTTTCTGGTTCTTTATACAACAGTATACCATTCGACGCTTATATTATGATAACCTTTTAACTTAATTCTTGGAAGGCAGCGGGACAAACTATGAAACCTTTACCATTTATAGCCCATAAGTTGTCTGCAACTGAAAGACAGTGGAATTGATTATTATCCATAAATGACTGTGGTTTATTTAAATCAGATACTTTCTCTTTTCAGCTGCTAAGGATACTTGCAATCACCTTGTGGCCTTTTGTATTGGTAGATATATCCAAAACAAGATTTACTTGAGGAAGAATTTGTGCTTAGAGCTCTGATACAGAAATTTTAAATTCACTTAAATTTTTTAAAAAAATTTTAATAATGAAATTTCTGTTGTAAAACAAATTATGAACCTTTTCTTTACCTGACCCTATGCTTGAATATTTTTATGTAATCGTATAATTTCAGCTTTGGGGAATAGTATGGAAAACTTCCACCTAAAAGGAGGAATAAACAAGCTTCAGTTATCAAAAAAAGAATAGAAAGATTTCAGTATTTCAAGGTAGAAACACAATTTAGCAAAAATAAAACCTTTACCAGTATATTCACAGTCATGTATGCATCATCTTGCGGCTTCTGGCTCTGACAATAACTTCAGTAATTTCAAAATATTTCTCTTGAATATTGAGGGTCTGCTAATATGACTGACACCATTTCATTTTGTAAAAAAATAGGCAGGCTTTTTACCTCACATGTGAATACTTATAAATAAAATTATTGAGCTCTTGTTCCCTTGGGATTAAAAATTGTGAAATTATAAATAACATTTTTCTTAAATTTACTTTTTATGAGTTAATAAATTTTACAAGGATAATTTAATTCACTTTCAGTTTTCTATTCTTTAAAGTCTTTGGTACATTGAACACCAAGCTTTTATGTAAACCTTATTGCAGATCTAAAGAATTACCACACAGTATGAACCTTTAAAATTCTGCATCTGTGTGACTATCAAGTATCTGCCAAAATTATATCTATAAAAATTAGCTCTTTGCCTTCATATGGATTCTGAAAAAAATAATGTTGCCAAACTTCAGTAGACTTTTAGGTTGAATTTATATTTTTCATTAAAGTTAATTACATCTTATTCTTTTTAAACTAAATTGAATGAGTCATTGACAAGCATCAGTATTTGTTTTGTGCCACTTTAAAGGCAGTGGAGCCCAGAGGAAACAGCATGATCGAAAAGTCTAAGGGACACCAGAATTTGAGGTCTAGCCGTATAACTTAGGGTCTACTTAGGCTGTGTCTTCCTTAATTTCTCATCTTTAAGTTGTGGATGGTGATATCTACCCCATGGAAGTTCTGGAAGGATTAAAGCGTCTGTTTAAGTCACTAAAAAAATTGGTGCTCAATAAATGGTGGCTATTATTATTTACAAAAAAAAAAAAACTCCTGGAAGCTTTTTTCCCTATAAATCCTAGAACTTCTCACTCTTCTCTGTAGCCTTAACACTCTCAAACCATTTGGAGTATCCCGACTAAAGCCTTTTCATATGCTTACTTGAAGATCTTAGGAATCCATGGAAATTTTCAGATAAGTTTAATTTTATGAAAACAATTTTTTTAAAGCCTGTTGCATGGTGAGAGAACGCCATTTGAGTTTTTTATCAGAATAATTACAAATATAACAAGTTTCTTTTACAGGTTTTTTTAACCATTTAGTTTTCTTCAATTGGAAATATGTATATTCTATGGTCAGAAATAGTTTATTTAATTCAGAGTAACTTTGTACCATCACCAAGTGTACAAAGTAAACAAATTCTCCCTAAAGATAAATCTTAACTGAAATAATGTTTTCTTGCCATCTTTGTCTGAGAAACATGGTAGTCCTCAGTGGTCCAGTGAACCATGATGACACATTAACAGTCATCCAGTTTTGGATCATGGGCCTCCAGGAAAAGAGGAAATGATACCCCAGCTCAGCAGTAAATTTAAAGAACCTGAATAATCTCTCTGGGCACTTGTAGTATCTTACGTTCATTTGTTTCTAACCTGGTAGAATGCCTTCCATTCTTTAATTAGGGTCCAACCTCTTACGTAGATGAAGGAGTTTGAATAAATTTAACCAGAGTTGTATGATGTAAAAGTTTTACTGGGGTTTTAAAACTTATTTTCATTTATTCCAGTTACTTTCACAACATAAGCATATTGAATATTCTAGAGATAATCATAAACCTGAGTATTTTAGTGTTTATCACTGAAAGAGTCTATAACGATTCTCAAAATTAGCCTTTTTATGCTGGTGTCATGCACACTGGCCTGTCTTCTCGTCTCTTCTGTCGCTAAAATCTGGAAAAGTACATTTGTACGCAGATAATAGCAGGTAGGCCCAGGTTCTGCCTCTGGTGATAGCAAACCCACTTTAAACTATTATCACAAATATAAAATAAGCTCAGGGACATCTGCCCAAATCTGTGTTCTTCCCATATGCTAAATAGAAAACACTTCCCCTTGCCTGGGTTGTAGATAACCCCACGTATTAACTAATATAGGAAGGAAGCCAAGTAACATCTTATTTTAAAGGTAACCTCATATTCTTCTTTGATGTGAGTATGGTATATAGTAGTCCCAAAGAATACAGAATCCAACAATCTAACAAGTACTTAACTGTTAGTGCTTTTCTTTATTTTATCTTTTTTCTTTTATTTTCTGTTGCATATATCACAGTCATTTTTTTTAAAACCAGACCTCCAGAGAGGGCCTAACTTTTATTAGTAAAATCATTCTGGTATTAGTTATAATATTAGATAACAAGACCCAGGCATATGAAATAAGGCTCAGTTATGATCTAGCATTGGAGCTTGCAAGTATTCCCAATTTATCCAGACAATTATAATGGCTATTTAAAATTTTTTCTTTTTCCATTTTACCGTTTCTGTTTCCTTGGCATGGCAATACCTGCAGTTTCTTTTTCTAAAGCCAAGTGATTTTATAATATGTATATAAAATCACACATTTTTTTCCTAGGAAAAAAGTGTATTGTTTGTTTTATTTGCATTTAAAAATTTGCATGCTCTCCTGTATTTTATAACCTTTGGTTTATGCAGGAATATGCTGAATTTCAGTATCGGAGGAGGCACAGACAACAACGCCGTCGAGGAGATGTGCACAGTATGCTTAGTAATCCTCCAGACCCTGATGAGCCAAGTGAAAGCACTTTAGGTGAGTTCTTGAGTTGGGTTTGTTTTAATCTCTTAGTTCTCTTGCATTTATTCTTAAAAGTGGCTAATCTAAATATTTGTGAAACAGTTTGTAATTTAGATATACAGTCAACATGCAGATGCTTCTAATGTCACAGGATACAGAAAACCAGGGCGATTAAGAACATGGGCTGTGCAGTTAATGGCTTCCCTGTGTGTCCTTTATCCCATAACTTCTCACATGGACTCTGGCCTTGGTACATCAAGTACAGTCAAAAAGATGCTATGTGACTTCTGAGGCTAGGTCACAAAAAGGATACAGTTTCTGCCTTTGTTTCTCTCTTCATCTGGGACACTTACATTTGGGACCAAGCCAGACTGCTATGAGGAAGCCCAAAGTAGCCAATGTGGAGAGATAGCATAGAGGGATCATGTGGAGAGAACTGAGATCCCCTAGCTGGCCCCTTAGCCAGCATCAATTTCACCAGAAAGATACATGGGTGGCAAAAAAAAAAGCACTAAAAATGAGACAGGCTGGGACCTGGGACCCTTTGCTGAAGTGCTGCAATGCTTGCACCTGGACACACCTCTCTCTGAGCAACAAAATACAAAGAAACTATATGGGACTAAAAATAACTGCGTGCATGTGCAGTTGGGACAAATTATGGACAAAAAGATACAAAAGACCAAAAAACTCAACTGCCACTTCTGAATAGCGGGGAGCAAAAACAGGGTGTTGGGAGCAAAGGCAGGGTACTGCGCATGCCTCCTGCGCTCAACACCCCCAGAGGGGTGGGCAAAACACCTAAGCCACCCCCCCACACACACTGGACACACCCCTACCCTCCCCCCATATAAGGAACAAGCTCACCTCCCCTTGGGGAGCGAGCAAGCAAGGGAACCTGTTGTTTGTTAGGGAACCTGTTGTTTGTTCTCACGTCCCTCTGCTGCAGCAAGGTCCCCAATAAAGCCTTGACTGGAGGGGGAGAAAAAAAAGAACACGGGCTGTGGAGTCAGACAGACCTGAGTTCATGACCCCAGCTCTGCTGCTTATCGGTGTGAAACTTTAGTCAAGTCACTTACCCTCTCCAAGCTTTGGTCTCCTCATTCTAAAGAAGCAATAATAGGGACCTCCCTGGTGGTCCAGTGGTTAAGAATCCACCTTCCAATGCAGGGGACGTAGGTTTGACTAAGATCCCACATGCCTCGGGGCAACTAAGCCTGCGCACTCTAGAGCCGGCGTGCCACTAGAGAGCCTGGGTGCCGCAACTAAGACCTGAGGCAACCAAATAAATAAATAAATCTCACACCGGTCAGAATGGCCATCATCAAAACATCTACAAACAATAAATGCTGGAGAGGGTGTGGAGAAAAGGGAATCCTCTTGCACTGTTGGTGGGAATGTAAATTGATACAGCCACTATGGAGGACAGTATGGAGGTTCCTTAAAAAACTAAAAATAGAACTACCATATGACCCAGCAATCCCACTACTGGGTATATACCCTGAGAAAACCATAATTCAAAAAGACTCATGTACCAAAATGTTCATTGCAGCTCTATTTACAATAGCCAAGACATGGAAGCAACCTAAGTGTCCATCATCGGATGAATGGATAAAGAAGATGTGGCACATATATACAATGGGATATTACTCAGCCATAAAAAGAAACGAAATTGAGATATTTGTAGTGAGGTGGATGGACCTAGAGTCTGTCATACAGAGTGAAGTAAGTCAGAAAGAGAAAAACAAATACCGTATGCTAACACATATATATGGAATCTAAGGAAAAAAAAAAAAAAAGGTCATGAAGAACCTAGGGATGGGAATAAAGATACAGACATATCTTTAGCATGGACATATATACACTACCAAACGTAAAATAGATAGCTAGTGGGAAGCAGCCGCATAGCACAGGGAGATCAGCTCGGTGCTTTGTGACCACCTAGAGGGGTGGTGTAGGGAGGGTGGGAGGGAGGGAGACGCGAGAGGGAAGAGATATGGGAACATATGTATATGTATAACTGATTCACTTTGTTATAAAGCAGAAACTAACACACCATTGTAAAGCAATTATACTCCAATAAAGATGTTTAAAAAAAAAAAAAAAAGACCTGAGGCAGCCAAATAAATAAATAAAATATTTTCTTTTTTAAAAATGCAATAATAATAGTATCACTTTGTGGGCTTATTGTGAGCATTAAATGAGATAATAAGTGTAAAACCCTTAAGTACTAATAGCACCTAGTGAGCACTCAATAAATTGTAGCTGTTGATTACTGTTATTGTGTTCATGAAATATTTTTCTCCTAGCCTCAGTTCTCCTATCAACATTTTTTTAAATTTCTGGTGTTAAAGATAAATTATATTAATTATCAGCTTTAAATATTAAATTATTAATTGAAAATCTTCAAACTATGGTGTCAGCAGATCATCTTTAATAAATCAGGATCGACAGGCCTCAAGATGGGGCTACTCCTTCTTGCGGTGCACTGGCTTCTCATTGCAGTGGCTTCTCTTGTTGTGGAGCACGGGCTCTAGGCACGCGGGCTCAGTAGTTGTGGCTCGCAGGCTCAGTAGTTGTGGCACACGGGCTTAGTTGCTCCGCGGCATGTAGGATTTTCCCAGACCAGGGATCGAACCCGTGTCCTCTGCATTGGCAGGCGGATAACCACTGCGCCACCAGGGAAGTCCTTCTGTAGTTTTAAGAACTCTGAAAACTAAAACATCTTTCTTATTGCTTAAGGGGAAAAAAAAGAGCACTTGGTAGCACTTGTATTTGTGAATAGAACCATTTATAATGCAAGCAAAAATATGAAGAATGATCATGGATTTGAAGTAATAGTGTTAGATATATATTGCTGTTTATGATGAGACAAATATGGATGAGAAATCTCTGAAAGATTAAGTGAACTTGTGAACACAGGTTTTCACCAGCACTCAAAGAGAAATCATCAATTTAAATAAAAAGATGTATGAGATCTTGTATGACTAAATTATCTCTGGCACCACTTGCTTTGAAACAGATATCCCGGAAGGTGGCGGTGGCCACAGGCCTGGCACCTCCGTGGTAAGTTCTGCGTCTATGAGCGCACTGCACAGCTCTTCCCTGCACGACTACACCCCCGCCAGTCACTCTGAGAACCAGGACTCTCTTCAGGTAGCCTTTCTGGGCAGCCTCGTTGCCCCTGCTTTTGCTCTTTCTCTGTTTAGCCTGGCTTCCTATTTTTACTTCTATTGCTTTCCTTTTTCTTCCTTCCATTCTAAAATCTTTGCTTCAGAGATGTACTACAGGGAAAGATTCTTTTATTTCAGATTTACCTTAAGTAATTTTTTTTTTCCCTTTAGCATCCACAAGGAGAAAATTAAAATAAGATTTGAGTAGGTCAGATAATTCTTTTGTATAAATAGAGGTACTATTAATTATCTGTTTGGTAAAAGAACAGTGGTAGACCTCACTGGGTTCAATCATTTTTCCTTTCAAATTTTAAAGTAATTTTACTTTCTGTTGCCTCAGGCTCTGAGTTCCTTGGATGAAGACGATCCCAATATACTTCTTGCAATACAGTTATCTCTGCAAGAATCTGGGCTAGCCATCAATGAAGAAAATAGAGACTTTCTCAGTAATGAAGCATCGTTAGGAGCGATAGGCACCTCTTTACCTTCCAGGCTGGACTCCGTCCCCAGAAACACAGATAGCCCTCGGGCTGCGTTGAGCAGTTCTGAGCTGTTGGAACTTGGTAACAGCCTCATGAGACTAGGAGCAGAAAGTGACCCATTTTCAACTGACACCCTGAGTTCACACCCTCTCAGTGAGGTGAGAAGTGAATTCTATCCCTCATCCAGTGACCCTGACTCAGCTGGCCAGGACGCCAACATCAATGACAATCTTCTTGGCAATATTATGGCTTGGTTTCATGACATGAACCCTCAGAGTATCGCCCTGATTCCTCCAGCAGCTACAGAAATCAGTGCAGATTCCCAGCTCCCCTGTGTCAAAGATGAGTCAGAAGGTGTGAGGGATGTGGAACTGATGCCGCCAGAAGATTCAGTGTTTGAAGATGCTGTGGTCAGTGAAGGTAGAGGAACCCAAATAGAAGAAGAAAATCCTTTGGAAGGAAACATTCTGGCTGGGGAAACAGCATCTCAAGCTGGCAACAGTGGTAATGAGGCAGCCAACAAGGGGGATGGTTCTGATGTTTTGAGTCAAACACCTCAAACCTCAAGTGACTGGCCTGAACAAGTACATTTAGTGTGAGCTGCACACCTCGGGGCTCTAAATGAATTGCAGGTACAGATGGTATGCTAGTGGAATATGCTTTATAGAGATTTGATCCACTTAATTCCAACTAATTATAAACCACTGACATCAGAATTAAATACAAAGGAGTTCCCTTGAATGGTAGCTTCATTTCTGATTTTAACCTTACGGGGAATTTCTTTTGTATTTAATTGGATAGCTTTTCTCCTTTTTGCTGACGAACAGAAGAGTGGGAGAGAGAAACACAAATGAAATAAATAGGTTAGATTCCACATTTTAAGAAAATGCAGTCCTCTGTTTAGCCTAAGGTCAGCAATACTTAAATTGAACATTTAAATTAAAGGCTTACTCTCCAATCCTTGGGTGGTTTTTCCTTTTTAAAAAAGTAAAAGTTTTCTTCATTTTAGAAGTTATTTTGGACAGATCTAGTAACATTTCATTCCTCAATCTCGTTGTGCTCTTCCGTAATTTTCTTTCTTCCTTTTTGTCTGAGCAGTGTGAATTGAGGTATCCAAGGCTTCCCTTTAGTGCAGCATCTACCACAGTGTAATTCATTTTAATTTTCACATGAATCAAAGATCTCTTTTCATGTCTATTTACAGTCCACTTGTGCCAAACTCTGACTCGTGCGCTAACAAGGCGTTCAGGTGTGCGGTGTCCTGGAGGGCTCCAGAGCAGTCTCAGCCTTCTCGGAAGTAAAAGGTGCCACTTGGTAGCAATGATATTCCAGAATTTAATGGGCTTTTGTTGCCATGGAGACTGCATTTAAATAAATGTAGCCTGTAGCTTAAGTTAACTAAATCTAATGCTGCTGTTAAAAACAGTTTATTTTAATATTAAAGTACAGTTGATTAGCAACAGCGGTGCTGTATTTTAAGAGACACTTTATTGGAAGTGCAATCATAGTTCTTTGTTTTCACAATTTTACAGTGCATTCTAATTACTAATGGGTGCAATTACTTTTAATGGTAAGTGTTTTATAAAATAGAAAAAAAGTGGAGTTTTCATGAGTTATAGTAAATCCCACAATTATTAAAAAACTCAATAAAACATCCTGCGCAACATGTTACCGTGCCTTTGCCTAACCTAAATGGATAGTTGCCAGTTAAGTAAGTAATTCAGATTTCAGTGTCTCTTCCGAAGTAACTATGCTGTATGAATTGCAAAGACCTCCATAAAACCACCCATGGCCTTGCCTTTACAGTAAATATAACAACTAAATGTTCAATCGGTTTGTTTGCCTAAGTCGCAAATGCTGACGTGTTTGTTGTATTGCACAATACTCATTTGCTGTGTGATTACTGTTTAGTGTTGAAAAAAATCAACTTCCTAGTTATCAGTGTCTTACTGTGAAGAAAATACTGGTCCTAGTTGTAGTTAAGATACAATGGTACAGTGTGTAATTAAAACTAGAATAAACTGTTGGAATGGCTGTTTTACTTACATATTATCAAAACTAGCATAACATAAGCAAAATAGATACGTAATACTCCATTTAATGTTTTGCCAGATTCTTATCAGAAATCTACAGATACCAAAATTTCAGTACTAAGTTTGTACAGGCAAGTCCTGGGCTGGGTAAAAGGTTATATTAGTATTGATATCCACATGAGTTGTAATTGTGGTTTTCGATTACTTTTTTTTCCCAAACCCCACTTTTGAAATTTTCTTGTACTTTAAACCGTATGGCTCAGACATTATATTAGAGTATTTAATATTCACCTGTTCCCTTAGGATAAACTGTGTGGGAATTGCTCCTATGCCATGGATATCAAAAGTCCACATTAGTTTTTATATCCCCAATTATCAGAAACATTGATATCAATCCCTTTTAAAATTAGTTGGGGAAAATATTACATTTATCTGCAGTGTATTACTGTATATTAAACTGAAATAGTCCATTAAAGGATTTTTTTACAAATTTATTTTGGATTGAAGATATCAACACCAATCAGTTTTTAGATCAAGTTGTAATTTTTCAATAGAAAGGGTCTTTGTATCACATTGAGGCGCCTTGCAAAGCTGCAGTAAGGTGAGAAAGAGTGCCCTGTGTGCCGACAGTATAGCCGTGGGTTCTGGTTCCTCTCACTTGTGCAGTACCCTGTGCTTCTGTGGTGTTCTCTCCTGAGCATGAAAACGATCATTATCCAATTTGTATTTCCTTGGTACATATTTTAAAAACATAGTCATTGACTTTACAATTCAGAAATAAAGTTTGGCAAAGCCTATTTTGTAAACAAGTTAATTTTATAATGTAAAAAAAAAAAAAAATTACTCTAACCTTGACTTGTTATTTGCACTTTCATAGTCTATACTTGATACATTCCCACTTTATATGCAGTAGGGGTCTACAAACGTGTAGATGTTTAGCCAAATGAATGCTGTTAATAATATGTAAAATTCTTTGATTAAACATTTATTACTTAAACTACTTCACTTTTGTCTCATTACATTATAGACTTTGTTTAACCAAGTCAGGAAGCTGATCTTTTTCAAGTTAAATTCCCTCCAGTATGATGGGATTGATTTGGTTCTTACATGTAATAGATTAATTCCTAATATTTTTTACACTAGCCCACTTACTGAGCATTTTATACCCCAGAGATAAGTCCAAAACATTGCATGACAATGCGTTAAAACACTGTGACTTCAACAGTCATTATTTTTGATCACTGTAGATTTCAGAAGAAAAGTTGTGATTTTTCCTTGAAATCTCTAATAGAAACATACAGTAAAATAGAATTTTAAGATATTTTGTGAAATTGCTTAGGATAGGAAAATTTCTTATGCCATATGAATAGAAATGCCTGCTTCTCAATCATTTTATTATTCTTTCCCATCTGAGTTATTACAACACCCCTCGGCGTCTGTACTTCAAAGTGCACAGGCACAAGTTCCAGGCCACCGGCTGGTGCTTCACAGGATGTGCCCGTGATAACCACCAAGAGTCGTCGTCTTATTTGTGCGTTTCATTGAGTGGATCTCAGGCTTAGCTCCAATGTCCATATGCATGTTTATTGCAGCCACTGATCTCATTTTTGTTCCCTTTTTAGTCCTCAAATATTGTTGCTTACCTATTATGAATTAAAATCTGAGACTTATTGAAGTTTGGTCATAATTTTAAAAGTTATAGTTAGTAAATCACTAAAGAGTAAAATCTTGGAATCTAAATATTACATGATAATACAAATTTGGGGGTTTTTTTTTTCTTTTTTTTAAGGCTGAAACAAAAACTCCATAGGAGAAAAGTGTTCATGTGCTTGGCTCTTGGGCTGAGTAGTAGTATCTCAGCCCTGGACTATGGGCATAGTTCCTAGGTCACCTTAGCAACAGTCACCTTAGCAACAGTATGTTACTGCCTTGTCAATCATTATCCCCTTCTCTCTAGAATAGATTTCTTTCTAGAAAGATGTAAGTGGCTCTTTCTAGATTATTACATGACTGTCATTATTTTAGGAACTGGGAGTAGTCGTACTTCTTAAAGAAAGATGGACCAGAAAAGTTTCCTAAATTTAGCTCTCTGTTGCACTTAAGACTGACAGGTGGCTGACAAACTGAGTGATGGCCAAACTTTTGAAGAAATTATTCTTCTTCTGTCTTTAAAACTGTAATTTGAAAATATTCCTGATCAGGCTATATATCATCTCTTAGCCAGCCATTGCATAATGGCCTAGCCTGCACAAGACATCAGTTTACAGACAGGCTGAGAGAGATATTCATGAAGGAGTGAAGAAAATACAATATAGAGAAGGGTAGTTATTAGATGAGACAGTACAGTTCTCCTGGGCTGCTTATGTGCTTGCTCAGGGTGCCAAGACTGCAAGGCCTGGCAAGAGTTCTGCCTGGACCACTTCTCAGGATCTATATAGCTAGTAAGCTTGAGGACAAGGAGCAGGCTTGCTGTCAAAGCGTTGGATTCCTCACACTCTGTTCCGCAGCTGCGACACAAACCCCCTGCACACTTGGCATTCATCTGGGCCCATTGTGTTGCCCCTGTGGAACTGGGGACTTGAGGAACTGGCACAAGTATGCTGACATTCATTCTGCATGCTGTGCCCTGAGTGATAAAGGCCTTTGCCTCTGACCCAGGGTCTTGTGTCTTCTGTCAGCATCCACAAAACTCTGACAGGCTAACTTACTCGATAAAATCAAATCCCAGACCTGACGATTTTGGCAGCGAGGAATGGAATGCTGAAAGAGACATGATTTCGTAGAAGAGGAACCGTTGGGCCAGGTTTGGGAATATAAGACTCCCTGGAATCTGTTTGGTAGTGAATGCTCTCACTCAAGAGATAGCTAAGAGGTGGGGGAAGGATAAGGGTTCCCGCTGTCCTACCTTTTACTGAACAGGAGTTGAGCTAATGTTTACAGGCTTAACGAAAAGAAGTAGGGTTGAAACAAGCTGCCCTGTCCAAATGGTGCCTTGATTGTTGCTAACTCCTGCAGGCAGACAGGAAGGAAAGTTTTCATGACAAAACAGCAATTCTTGCAGCCCTACCTGAAAGGCAGTATGGCTGTGGCTGCTGAATCAGGGAGCCCCCAAATGTGAACTAAATGTCATCAGCAATAAGAACCTTGCTCTTTGATTGAGAGCTTTGAGTGGACCAAAAACATGAGAAGTTCATGTGGTTGGGCTACAAGCAGTCCAGCACTGTTCAAATGCAAAAGTGACTGCAAAGCCTTGCCCAGAAATGCAGATCAGGCTACCCTTAGGCCCTGGCCCATGACCCCTGACCCCTGACGGCAGTGAGGATGTGAGGATGAAGCGCCGGGTGCAGGAGGGACAGAAGGTGCCAAGGACTCCAGGTAATTGTGGAGGTGTATGTGGTGAAGAAAGAAGCCCGTGGACCCTGTTCTCTCTGGATGTTGACATGTGTCACCACTGTTGTAGGAGAGGTATTTGTGCCAGTGTTCAGGCACTGGCCCTGGAGCGAGGGGCTAAGGGAGGAGAACAGGGCAACAATTAAGTGTACTCCCCACAGACCTGCCTCCCCCATCTCTTGGGCTCCTTACCCTCTCGGCTGAGGGACAAGGTAATCTGGCATCCATTTGCCACCTGCTGTATGTAGCTCCTGACTCGAGCATTTTAGACTATTCAGCCGGGAGAAAGGAATTTGGACACACTCCATAGAGGGGAAGGGAGGCTTCCCTTGTGGGTGGGGCCCTTTGGCTGATTGAATATAATGCGGCTCCCAAATCTGAATGTTTAATGGAATTGACGATTATGTGCCCACAGTTAACTGTCTCATAAGTATCGGTGTGGCATCTCCCATTTAGGGACTGCTACATGTAGAGAGGTGAGAGTGGAGCATAAATCATTCCCCATTCTGCCTCTTTGTCCCCTCTCTGGTGGTCCAACAGAAACAATGTAGAATTCCAAGAGGAGAAAGTAAAATCATTCCTTGTGTTAAAGACTTGGTGGCAGCCCAAGTACTCAAGCCATTTCCCAGCACATTGCCACCTGCCTGACGCAGCCACCTAGTACACCATTTTGGAGAAAGGCAGCTATTAACTGGCTCCTAGGCTCTTCTTGAAACTGCCTGACCCATGGAGACCTTGGGACTCACTGATGTGACATCTCCACTTTGGGGTGGGTCACCTGGCATTGGAGAATTAACATGGGCCCAACAGGCCTTGCAAGTCAAACAAATGGTATATTAGAGATCACAGCTAGCCTGACTGTAGCAGCAAGTATCTTAAATCTACATGAAAAATTAGTAGCTACCTTTGGGGGATATTTTGTGTATATCTTCACTGCCTAAAGTAAAGCCACTGGTTTAGTAGGAGGTGGGGGGTGTCTCAGTTCACAGAATGCCTGGGTTTGGTTCAATTGCTTGGCAGCAACTTTACCAAATCCCAGCAACATTTTCTTATAGCTATAGATAATTCTAAAATTTGGAAATATTCTAAAAATATGGAAAGGCAAAGGAGCTAAAACTATTTTGGAAAAGAAAAAGTACGCTTGATACCAAAAGCATGATCCATAAAAGAAAAAATTGATAAATTGGACATCATCAAAATCTAAAGCTTTGTTCTGCAGAAGACCTAATGAAGAAGGTGAAAAGACAAGCTACAGACCGGGAGGAAATGTTTGCAAACCACATATCTAGAATATATAAAGAACTCTCAAAACTAAACAATAAAAAGACAGACAATCCAATATAAAATGGACAAAAGACATGAAGAAACATTTCACCAAAGAGGATGTATGGCAAACAAATAAGCACATGAAAAGTTGTTTAACATCACTATCCATTAGGAAATACAAATTTAAATCACAGCAAGACACTACACGCCTATCGGGATGGCTAAAATAATTAGTAGCATCAACACCAAATGCTGCCAAGGTTGCAGAGAAGCTGGGTCACTCATACACTGCCTGTGGGAATGTAAAGTGATACAGCCACCCTGGAAGATAGTTGAGAAGTTTCTTTAAAAACTAAGCATACACTAACCATATGACCGAGCATTTGCACTCCTAGACATTTATCACAGAGAAGTGAAAATTTAGGTCCACAAAAACCTGCGCACAATTGTTCATAGCAGCTTTATGCCAAAAACTGGAATCTACCAAAATGTCCTGTAGTAAGGGAATGATTAACTCTGATATATCCATGCAATGGAATACTACTCAGCAATAAAAGGGAGTGAACTAGTGACACAACTTCCAACGACTTGGATGGATCTCAAGGGCATTATGCTGAGTGAAAAAAATCCAACCTCAAAATGTCACGTACTGTATGATTTCATCCATTTAACATTTTTAAAATGACAATAATAGCGATGGAAACAAATTAGTGGTTATCAGGAGTTAGGGATGTTGGGGGGAAGAGAGGTGTATGTGTGTGGCTATAAAGGGGTAGAAAAAGGGACATTTTTGTGGTGATGCAACAGTCTGTATCTTGGTTACAATGGGAGTTACATGAATTTACATGTGCTAAAATGACAGAACTATACATACATATTGTACCCAATGTCAGTTTCCTGGTTTTGATATTGTACATTATGTAAGAGATAACCATTGGGGGGAACTGGGTAAAGAGTACACATGGCCTCTCTGAATTATCTTTGCAACGTCCTGTGAATCTATAATTACTTCAAAACAAAATTTAAAAAAATGAAATGATAGCAGGCTAAATTTGGTGTGTGTTGTATGTTTGCTGACACTTGCTTTAGAGCAACAATCAGATAAATCAAATGTTATCTTAGTGAATTACAAGCTATCAATAGTGCTACGACTTGGAAACCATTGACGACATCTTCAGCAGTTGATTGATCTGTTTCAAGGAATTTGATTAAGCAAAAGATACTGAAACTGCCAACATTCGTCTGGATAGTAATGTCAAATATATGCCACAGCATTTTGGCCATTGATATTCTTTGAACCTATGAGTGCAAAGTGGCATACCAATTTTAAAAAGGCCATGGCTAACTGCTTACTAGCCTTTAACATGAGTAGTTTCACTAGGGTCCTCTTGTGTATAGACAGATTTGCTCAGCAAACCATGCCTAAAGCTGGATGAGGGAATACCCATTTGGGATAAGAAAAGTTAAAAGTAAATTATAAGCCCAGGATTTGTCAGCATTATAGAAAGTATAACCTAAATTTTTCTATAGATTCTTTTTCTTTAAGTTTCCATTGCCCCATTATGGACATCTTGGGTTGATTTACAGATGTGCTACCCATCACTGGATTTGGGACCACTCCTGACAGATTTTCAAATCGTGGACGCTCTTCTCAAAAGGTGAATTTCTGTCATTGAGAACAAAGTAATCTACTCATTTGATAGACTGACCGTAAAAGGTATGTCTTGCTCAGAGTCCTTACTAAATGCAGAAATCAAAAGGTTGTCATAGAAGCAGTAGAATTTCTTTTAATCAAGTCACCACTGCTATATGATGGCACATACAATAGACTCACAGTGGGCTTTGTGTGGTTGGGAGCATTGCTGAGACAAGAGAAATGCCTAATGTGGTGTGGGGATGGCAGAAACGTCAATGGAGAAATAAATTGGCCAGTGTGTCCCTATTATATGCAGGAAGGTTGTCTTGATGCCAAAAGAATATGCAAAATCTCAAGCTTCCCAGCTGAATTTGCTTTCTTGTATGTAATTAATTCACCATGACTTTGGCAGGTGTATGTACAGATGGTGATTTTTAAGATATCCTGACCCCGGAGCTTTAGAGGGTCCTCCTAGATTTTTTGCTGGGTAGCTGAAAAGTCCCTTTCTCTTCTACTTGCTCACATTTCAGAGGTTACACCCATCTTCAGGATTTTACTGGTAGTAATAAGAGATCATAAACACAATAAAGAAACTCTACTAAAATAGTGGCGATATGGCTAATCTGAAATATGTAATCAAAAAGTCAGGTAGAGGTATGTGACTATATTGCTTGTACTTAAGTCCATATGTCTTACTTGAGATCTGTATGTTCAGTTAAATTTTGAAATAAAGCTCTATGATAAATACTAGAGAGACCAGAAGAGTTCATCTAATTTCCCCATCCTCCCCCCTGCACAATTCATCCATGCTGGAAATGGCCCCTTCTTATCTTCCTGCCAGACACTGAAGTGGTTCAGACCCAAAAGGCTCCCCTTGGAGCACACAGATAGTTTGAGATAGAAACAAAGAGATCTCTCAAGATAGAATTTACTTCTCCAGTCTGACTGTGGAATCCAAGAGAAAGGCAGAATTCTTTATAGTTTCTCTTACTCTTAAAAAAAGTCAGATGCCAAAATATTCCCACCAAATGTCCAAATCAAGAGAAGAGAATGGAGTAAATATGGGTTTCTGTAATCAATTTTATTCATGTAGAGGGATGTTGCTTACAGCTTTAAATAGTGCCTGGAAAACTTCCACAAAGTAATGAGCATCTTACAAATGTTTGTAAGTATGTAGTTATGTAGCTCACCTTTTGAGTTTATAAAAATCAGAAATGTCCGCCAGAAAGTTTTGCAATGTGACAGTGGAACTAAAAATATATAACAGCTACAGCTAACATTTCCTGAATGCTCACTTTCATTTGACAAAAAAATTAAGTATTTTAAAATAGAAGGGCTTATGGAGTGGTAACCTCTGCATGTCTTCACAGGCGTCGCTCCTTCCCTCTTTTCAGCACGAGCCAGCCTTGGCCATATGACTACCGTCCCAGTCCAATCAGTTGCAAAATAAAAAGGAAAAGGTTGATTATGTCCATGTAGATGTTCAGGGCAGCAAAAACATACTCTTCAGGGTGCAGGTCAGAATGATGATGGCGCCCTCCCACCATCAGCTGTACATCCATCACCAAGTACTTAAAGAAAAGAAAGAAGAATTAGCTACTTAAATTGTACATTTCTATCAAGTAAGTATCCTAAAATTATCTGGAAAAATTATTTACCATCAGTAAATATATCACAGAGAGTAAATTTGTGGCTATAGATATTATTCTTACAGCCTCAATCATTCATGATGTCCCCAAGTTTGTGCTTTATCTATTAAAGCAAGTGCTTCATTCTCCTGAAGCCAGTGGGACCAAATCTGTGAGCCTTACTTTCCTTTCCTTCCAAGTCCAGAAAGCTCTGTGCCTTTAGCCAGTGATGTAGACCAGGTGGGCAGATTGGACACAGAGAGAAACTACAAAATGCCCTGTGTTTGTGATTTTCCCACACGTTCTCACTGAAAAAAAGAATGAAAATAAAGATGGTTCCCCAACATTTAGATTCACCCACAGCAATAATTCTGAACTTTCCTTTGGGTGATAGCATTTTTCAAAACTTGACATTGGAGATGGCTTTGTGACGATGTCAGTATTTCCAAAATAGAATGAGAAGACTCATATATGGTTAAATAACCCCCAATTAAATGTTTTAGCTCAGCTGCGGTAGGTAAAATTATGAGCTTCTAAAGCAGCAAGAAAAAAAGTCAGAGAGCCCTCTCACCCTTGTGTTTGTTGCAAAGTGAGCAGATGTGGGCAGCACAAGTGCATTAGAAGGAGGAAAAGAAAACAAGCGGCTCCTCAGGTCTTTATATCCAGACTGTAGACAAGAGTCTAGTGCCATGAGGCAGAGCCGCATCAGACAGGTCAACCCTGGCATTACAAAGAATTCTTGGGGTTTTAAAGACTCTTTAAAATAATCCATTTTAGAACAACATCCACTACAGGGAAACCTGTCCCAAGTAATTCAGGTATCAGCTCTCCCTGCATCCTGGTTCCCACTCAGGCTTCTAAGAATGAGGAGGAGGGGAGGAAAGAAACAGGAGGAAAAGAATGGGGCACCTTCTGGGTAGCCTCATATCAGTTCATGATAGATGCCATCTCATGTAATATGGGAATGACCCAGTTGAGGCAGGTGAGGTTAACAGAGCCTCCAAGAAGGGAAGAGCACACTGTAGCAGGTGGCAGAGAAGGGAGTCAAACCCAAGTCTGGGGGTTGCCAAAGCGGCTGCTTCACCTGAACCACTAAGTCCCTTCCCACTTATCCTCCCTCTCCCTATGTCTGATTCCAGTAACTCTGTGGCAGAAAAAGCTAGAATGACCAACCATTCCAGTTTGCCCAGGACTTTTGTGTGTCTTCAGAAACCCCTCAGTCCCAGGGAAACGAGGACAGTTGGTCATCCTTTAAAAAAGGCCTCTAGCAGCTGAGCTTCCAGCCTTGCTCTTAGCCTCCATCTGTCACCCTGGAGTCCTTCTGTGGAAAAGTGCTTTTCTTTCTTCCTCCCCTCCAAGAACCCCTGACTTTATCTTATTTCTTCTTACAAGAGAGATAATGACTCCTAATCATTTCATGTATTGGCGGTTAGGAGTGCACCTCTCAGGTGAGGTTATGTGTTTGAAGGCAGACAGGAAAGTGCGAGAGTAAGGTGAGCTGGGATCCAGCTGTCTGCCCCCCAACCCCAGGGGAAGAGGGCTCAGGACACCATGCAAGAGACAGCCAGCCCACAGGGAAGCCCTGGTCAGGATTAGAAGCCCCAGGAGCATCTGAGGGTTCAATAAGCAATTATCACAAGGTTGTAGGATGCAAAGTTACTATACAACAGTCAATTACTTTCCTATATGCAGCAATGTATAAGTGAAATTGGAAATTAAAAACACAATACCATTTACATTAGCATCCAAAAAACTTAAATACTTAGGTATAAATCTAACAAAATATATAAAAGAACTATATGAGGAAAACTATAAATCTCTGATGAATGAGATCAAGGAAGAACTAAATAAATGGAGAGACATTCCATGTTCATGGATAGGAAGACTCAATATTTCCAAAATATCAGTTCTTCCCAACTTGATCTATAGATTCAACACAATCCCAATCAAAATCCCAGCAAGTTATTTTGTGGATATTGACAAACCATATGGAGAGACAAAAGTTTATATGGAGAGACAAAAGACCCAGAATAGCCAATACAATATTGAAGGAAAAGAACAAAGTTGGAGGACTGATGCTACCAGACAACAAGATTTACTATAAAGCTACAGTAATCAAGATAGTGTGGTATTGGTGAAAAGACTAAACAAATAGATCAACAGGACAGAATAAAGAGCAAAGGCAATACAACAGAGCAAACATAGTCTCTTCAACAAATGGTGCTGAAACAACTGGACATCCACATGCCAAAAAAATGAATCTAGACACGGATCTTACACCTGTCACAAAATAACTCATAATGAATCATAGACTTAATTGTAAAACATAAAACTCCTAGAAGATAACACAGGAGAAAACCTAGATGACCTTGGGTATGGCGATGATTTTTTTAGATAGGACACCAAAAGTATGATCCATGAAAGAAATAGTGGATAAACTAGACTTCATTAAAATTAAAAATGTCTGCTCTGTGAAAGACAATGTGAAGATAATGATAATACAAGCCACAGACTGGGAGAAAATATTTACAAAAGAAATATCTGATAAAGGATATGTATGTTATCCTAAATATACAAAGAACTCTTAAAACTCAATAATAAGAAAACAAACAACTTGATTACAAAATGGGCCCAAGAACTTAACAGACACTTCACCAAAGAAGATATACAAATGGCAAATAAGCATATGAAAAGATGCTCTACATCATATGTCATCAGGATAATGCAAATTAAAATTACAATAAGATACGACTACACACCTATTAGAATGGCCAAATTCTGGAACACTGACAACACCAAATGCTGGTGAGGACATGGAGCAACAGGAACTCTCATACACTGCTAGTGAGAATACAAAATATTACAACCACTTTGGAATACTGTCTTACAAAACTAAACATACTCTTACTGTATGATCCAGTGAACATGCTCCTTGGTATCTACCCAAAGGAGTTGAAATCATCTGTCCATACAAAAACCTGCACATGGATGTTTATAGCAGATTTATTCATAATTGCCAAAACTTGAGAGCAAACAAGATGTCCCTCAGTAGGTGAATGAATAAATTAACTGTGGTACATCAAGATGATGGAATATTATTCAACACTAAAAAGAAATGAGCTACCAAGACATGAAAAGACATGGAGGAATCTAAAGTGCAAATACTAAGTAAAAGAAGCCAATCTGAAAAGGCTTCATATTGTATGATTCCTACTCTATGACATTCTGGAAAAGGCAAAACTTGGAAACGGTGAGAAGATTAGTGGTTGCCAGGGGTTGGGGATGGGGAGGGATCAACTGGTAAAACAAAGAGGATTTTTAGAGCAGTGAAAATATTCTGTATGATATTACAATGATGGACACATATCATTATACATTTGTCCAAATCCATAGAATGTACAACACCAAGAGTGAACCTTAATGTAGACTACGGACTTTGGGTGATTACGATGTGTCAATGTAGGTTCATCAATTGTAATAAATGTACCACTTTGGTGAGGGATATTGATAATGGGGAAGGCCATGCGTGTATGGAGGCTGGAGTATATGGGAAATCTCTGTACCCTTCTTTCGGTTTTACTAAGAACCTAAAACTGCTCTAAAAAGAATTGTCTTTATAAAAAATAAAAAGGAGGAGGAGGAGGACGAGAAGACAGAGGAAGGAGCAAGTGACCTGGAGAGCTTTCCAGTGAATTACTGACTCCACTTGACTCCAGGCCTAGCAGAGGGCTTAGGGCCCCATCAATGCACATACCATACTCTTTGTCAAAGAAAGGGAGAAATGGACTCACGAGTGAGAAGATCACAGTTCCAAGTCCAGCATACAATAGATGCAACCACTGCAAAAAGAAAGGAAACCACTGTATATTAAGAGTAAGACTTGGAACAACTCAGGGGATCACTTAGGTCACTGCTGTTAGATAAGATATTAAGAAAGTCAAAGCTGTGGAGAGAATTAATCTTTTCTTGAACATAGTCGGTCAACAGCATCCACTCAATTCCATTCAGCAAGCCCCATCCACATAGTTCTTCAAGAGAATGTGCCCTCCCCTCAGCTCAGGGAACATAGTGACCCTCACACAGCCTTGCTAGAGCTGATTGACAAGAGGTGGAAGATAACACTCCAACAGCAGTGAATCTCTTGACCGACCAAGAGCCTCTTACCTGTGACCAGGATCAAACAGATGCTCTAGGCCAGTTAGAAATCAATTCTCAGGATAGAGGAATCCAGGCAGCAGTTCTATCATTAGCTAGTGTTGGAGCTATTACTTCACAAGCAGAGATGGCCAATCACCTCAGTTCAAGAAAGGGAGGTGGGGTTTCCATTTCCGTGAATTCTGGCTCTTCTTCCCACCTAGGAACTCCATGAGAGTCTCTGGGTCTTTGCCTTGACCTAGTCTGTGCGGTATGTGTTCCTTGCAACCAGAACAGCCCTGATCAGAATATGTGACAAATTGGCCTAAATGCCAAAGGGTTTGGCTGTAGAAGAGCAAAAGGAAGTGGTGTATAACATCTGAGAAGCATAATGGCGTTCACTCTTTAGGAGGAGAAAGCTAGTCCTAGAGGGATGGGAGCACTCTGCTAACCAGGGAAGGTTCTTGGGGAAAGAGAGAAATCAGGAGTCAGTGACACAGAGTGGGAGACACAGTGTTTCCAGACTGAGCTAGGTGTAAGGAAACAGCTGACAACTGGAGTCTGAAGGATTCAAAATTGCCAGAGTCCAGCAAGGTTGGACATACTTAGAACAAGGGTCTGTCATTGGTTCACCCCGAGATCCTCTCAGGGGAGGACAGCTGTCGCCTAGGGTCGGAGCTCAATCTTCATGCCCAGACCTCCTGTCAGTGGTCCCCTACCACAACTGGTGCAGCAGGTGGCCTCACAGACCTCCAGCTACGGGGAGGGGCATGTAACTGACCAGGGCCCGGTGGCTGTGTGGTGCAACCCACTGTAGTTTGCTCCTGGGTCACGCTTCGCCATCTCAGTCATTGGTGGGGGCAGCAGGACCTTCCTGGGAGACCCCGGACTGCTGTAATGGTCCACATTAGCTCCAGGAGCCCCTGATGGCACCACATCCAGAGTGCTCCCACCTTCCTTCCCTCTCCTGAACCTGGGGTCACATATGCTGTCGTGGTCTGACAGCTCTTCCAGCCTTCGTTGCCGCCACACTTTTCTCCCACAGACATTTCTCCTATCAAAGTCCTTGCAAGTTTCACCCATCTGGTGTCTGCTTCTCAGAGGATCCAGACCAACAACACAACCAGCACTTCACCCTATATTCTAACAATTCTCTGAGGTTTACAAAGGAGATCCCACTTACATATGATCGTATGAAGATTAAGAGAATTCCATAGATAATAAGTACGAAGAGTAAAGCAAACAGCATTCCATTTAGCAAGGTGAAATCGCACTGAGGAAACATAAACAACACAAAACCAATTAAATTATCATTCATAAGCAATTTCAAGGTGTTTGGAGATGCATTGTGTACCCACTAGACAGAAACTGGCCCATTTGCTAATAATTTCCCCTGGCTAATCCCAGAACCATGGAAATCCATTAGCCCCTAAGCACTGAAAAATGCTACATAAAAAGTGTTGTATTTCTTCAGGAGGGAGAAAAGGGTAGGATATGGATGAAATAACAGGAGCCACAAATTGATAATTTTTGAAACTAGGTAATGGGCACATGAGAGTTCATTAAACTATTCTATCTTTGTATCTATATAAAATTTTCCCTAATAAAAAATGTACACTGAGTAAGCAGGATGTAAATTTGTAAGTATAGTATGATCATAATCATTCATATTTTTAAAAGCATGTGCATAGACTACATTAATGGAATTAAATAGACAAAGATGTTAACTGGGTACCTTTTTCACATTTGTATGTATATATTTCAATAAAAATACATATACTAAGCTTTCAAAAATTACTGTTAATTATTCTTTTGTAATCTTAAAATTTATTAATATGCTTTTTGGTTTTGCTTCTATAAATCAGTAACTAAGTCAGCCTAGGGAAGATTAGAATTTTTTTTAAAGAAAGAGGAATATTCATCTTCTGGCCTGAAAAAAAAAATGGATTAGGAAGCAAAAGAATCCAAGGTATTTTCTTGCAAGAGTGTTTTCCTAATTCCTCTATTTTTCCTATTTCACTCCCTACCCTTACCACACCAAGAGAATAATCTACCAGGTCACCGAGTCTGGTTCTCAGGCCGGAAGCATCAGCAGCGCCTGGGAAATGTACATTATTGGCCCCCATCCCAGACCTTGTGAAGCAGCAACTCCAGGAGGAGTGAATTCTGTGTTTCACACGCTCTCCAGGTGACTCTGATGCCTGCTAAGAAAGTTTGTCTAGAGCTGTGCTTTCAATACACTTGGCTACTGAGCACTGGAAATGCAGTTAGTTCAAACTGAGATTGCTGCAAGTATGAAATATACACGGGATTTGAATTTTGAAATAAAGAATGTAAGGTATCTCAATATTTTTGTTATACTGATTACATGTCGAAATGATAACACTTCACATATACTGGGTTAAATGAAATATATTATTAAAACTAATTTTACCTGTTTCCTTTTACTTTTTTAACATGGTTACTAGGAAAGCCAGAAGCCTGAAGGCAAGGACTCCATGGAGGTGAGGCCCACAGAAAGCCGAGAGCCCGAGGGAGGAGGGGCAAAGAAACATATTCACACACTACCTTATGACAGAAATCTGCTTCCATAATACGTACTTTTGTTTGAAGAGCAAATAAAGTGAGTGATATCGTCACTAGAGCGGTTGCTGCCGTTGCCCACAACACTTCCTCGGCATTATAGAAACTAAAACCAGAGACTGTGATTATTGTTCACATAGCATTCAAAGAAAAGCACACACACAGACACACACACACACACACACACACAAATGTGTATCAAAGACTTACACTGACACGGTTCCTAGCAGCAGACCTTGAAGAATTGTCTAGGAACAAAAATCACAATAAATCAGAAGCCTGAACCCCAAGGCCAAAATCCAGAAGAGATGGTTTGAGGTTTGTGCATTCTGGCAGGGTCTAGTGAGCTAGTGGGAATATGTATGATCCCAGCGCACAAAGCTACAGGCTATGAATATGGGAAATAAATAATGGAAACAAACATTTCTTTATCGTTCTCCCCAAGACTGACAGAAAAAACTATTTCATGAGTAAATATTTCTTAGAACACAATAGCAACTTTCAACATATTCAGTGAGTTAAATATGTATTAATTAGGAATGTGAAAACCAAGGTAAAAGCTTTATCTGTAGACCATATTGTCATTAATCAAATAGGGTCATCCACACAGAATCTTAACATTTTATCAGAGCAGGATATGCTATTTCTACTAATGCTCCACCAAAGGTTTCCGTACTGACCTTTCCCATAGTGCTTGGATGAGAATAAAATACTTCAAACCTCAGACGTGGAATGAGGATTGAGACCTCAGTACCAGGGGATGAGCTGGAGGACACACCTACAAAGCATGGAGCTGCACTGGTAGGTGCCAATCCAGGGCTCTGAAGAGGGCTGCACCGGGGCTGCATTGGGGCTGTATGCGGGCTATATGGGGGCTGGAGGGTTCCCATGGTCCAAATGGAGCCAGGGATGGGGCAGTGAGGGAGAGAGGGAGGGGTTGAGAGCCAGAAGGCAGTCAAGCTGGAGGATGAGACCAAAAAGGCTATGAAGATGAGACCAAAAAGGCTATGAGGATGTGCCCAGGCCCACAGTCAGGCTCCAGGACAGCCGGCAGACCAGTGAGAACTACAGTCAGCAGCGGTTGCAGGGCCTGAGGACATTCCCCAGCTGGTAGGATGCTCCGTCAGAGACAAATCCAGAGACTAGCTGGTCCATGGCAAGAGCCAGGAAAGAACCTTCTAGTCTCCGGGAGTAAATGTGAGGACACATCCTATCCGCAGTGCTAGGACTGCCTGAGGGACTTTGAACTTCTCCAGCTGGCTAATGACATCTGGGATTGGAGACTGGAAAAGAACTGGAGCCCCGGGAGTCCCGGATTGCCTCTCTGGATCTCCCAAACCCAGTGGGTAAGCCTGATTCTCTACTTTGTTCAACGGACCAAAGTAAGCTGTCTTTATTGACCTTATAGGTTTTTTTTTTTAAGTGCATCTATTCCACGTACACATGATATTTTAACAATGTGCTTGTTTTCAACCTTCCCTTTTATAATATTTCTTCTCTTAGGCTGTTACCAGCTTAGAAATAAACAGCAAAACCTTGGAGATGAGAGCTTCCTTTGAGATCAATAACTTTGATCTCTTCTTGAAATAAACGTTAGAACTATTGAAAAAGTTAAAAGAAAACATCCAAAAATTTCTGGAAAAATACCTCTCCCTGTCCCATCGTCTCTTCCCCAGGATTCCCAGTATCTTTCTATGTCTGGCTTTTAACTCCCACCCCTTCAGAGTGTGGTCTGTGCTGTTAAGTGCAGGAACTGGGAGACTCTACTTGCTCACCTGGACAATGAGCAGTGTATCCACACCAGCTAAGAAAGGCCCCTCAACGCTCCGTCAGCTGAAGAAATGCCCAGATGTGGGTATCAAAGACACAGTCTTCTCCAGCGTCATGACCATGTGTCCTTGCTCACGTTGACCACCAGGAGGCGCAGATCCAAATCTAGGCCCATCACACTCAAATGCATGGAACTATGCATTTTGTGCACGAATCTCACCTCTGGCTTTATTTTCTTTTCCTTATTTTTCCTTCCATCAGATTTCCCCACCAATTTATCTTATCTTCTTATATTGTGCATATTTTATAAGCTACCTCAACTCTGATATGGAACCAGGTGAGGAACAAGTGAATTGGTAAGTAAATCTTCACAGGGAAGGGTGGTCAGCAGTTCATGGGAGCAATCACAAAGAATCTGACTTTCTTTCCAACACACTAAATCATACTGAGATTCTGTTCTGGATTTTCCTAAGAGGAGCGAACACTATTGTCAGTGAGTTTCAGAGAGTCCACTGCTTCCAGGAGGCAAGAGGTTTGGCCTGACTGGTGTAAACATTAATAAACAGAAACCTCAATTACAATAGAGTCAGGACACATTGAAAGAGAAATAAAATAAATTTTACAAAAATAAGGAAAATTACATTTCTTGCACACAATTTGTGAACTCACTCTCCACAACAAAATGTGTTTTTTGTCTCTGACAGAGGACAGTCAGGTTAACTGTTCCTGAAATGTAGCCCAGACTCCGGAGTGGGCCTCTCAGAAGCAAGTTTGCTGGCACAGAGGAGTAGCCCAGGGTCCCCAAATTCTCTAGTTTGTTAAAAGGGTGTGGATTCCAGGTCATAAGTAAGTTTATGACTTCAAAATTCATCCAAGAGAATGTCTCACAAATAATTTCTATCTGTATTATTCCACAGAAAGATTTTCCACAATAAATGGAATGAATTTAATAATGTGATGAAAATATATTTCAGAGATGAACGACAACGGATGCTAATGAGGTTTACTTACAAATAATCCCAGGAGAATGTAATTCGCAGGCACCTGGCGGCGGAGCTTCCCACAGCAAGCAAGTATAATAAATACAACAAAAAATGCTGGCCTGGGGATAATTTAAAACCGTGTGTTATTTGCTTATATCATATGATATGTCATATGATATAGGTAGATAGATATAGAGATGTATTATCTGATAATAAGTATTATAAAGTAAACAAAAATGTAGATTATTACCTTCACCTCTTTTTTTTTTTTTTTTGCTTTTAAAATTAACTTTTCTCATTGCCATCCACACATAGCTTGTGGGTTCTTTTTTTAAATTTTTTATTTTGAAATACTTGTAGATTCACAGGAAACTGCAAAGGAACAGAGGTCCTGTGTACCCTTTACTCAGTTTCCCCCCGTTTTACATATTTAAAGTAGAATACCCAAACCAGTAATGTAACATTGGTACAGCATGTATGTACGTAATACTATGTCATAGACCTATGATGCAAATCTATGTGCAGATCCATGTAACCAGCACCACAATCAAGATGTGGAACTATCTCATCATTAAGATATCCTACCATCCCATTATGGTCACACACACACACACAAAACCCTAACTCCCACAACCACTAATTTGCTTATTTTCCATCTTTATAATTTTGTCACTTCAAGAATGTTATACCTTGGGACTTCCCTGGTGGCGCAGTGGTTAAGAATCCACCTGCCAATGCAGGGGACACGGGTTCAAGCCCTGGTCCAGGAAGATCTCACATGCCGAGGAGCAACTAAGCCCGTGCGCCACAACTACTGAGCCTGTGCTCTACAGCCTGCGAGCCACAACTACTGAGCCTGCGTGCCACAACTACTGAAACCTGCGCGCCTAGAGCCCGTGCTCTGCAACAAGAGAAGCCACCGCAATGAGAAGCCCACGCACCACAATGATGAGTAGCCCCAACTCACTGCAACTACAGAAAGCCCACGCGTAGCAACAAAGACCCAACGCAGCCAAAAATTAATTAATTAATTAATAAAAAAAAAAGAATGTTATACCTTTACCTAATTTTTAATAAGGACATCAATCAATAGCTAGTAGAAAAAACTTTTAATTTAATCCAATAATACTTACAAGAGTGCGTAGGTGAACCAAGGATTCTGGACCACCCAAACTCTTAAAGCCTTCCTGGTTAAAAAAATAATAGTTTTACACAATAAGTAGCTTATTTTGCTAACTAGTGTAATATTTAAGTAGAAGTTAAACAATCTCATGAGAAGAAAGGGGGGAAACCCTAAATGGTTGACAATGACAGATGGGAAAGGAAACAGTAAAACATAAAACTGTATATTGCTTCTTAAAATAGATTCACAAAAAAGTACAGTCATAAGTTGTAAGTGAAATTTGGATAAATGCAAATGTCCTAGTGAAGTTTTAATTTTAAAAAATACTGAGATTGATATGTACCCAAAGCAAAAGTAATAAAATTCTCATATGTTTGTTTGTAAACACAGATTTTCAAAGGATGGGTTTAAGCCGTGATGGATCATAGTCCCTGAAATAATTTCTGCATTTAACAGAGCTCCAGCCTCCAAGGCCTCCATAGTCTCACCTTTCTTCCTTTACCCAGTTTTATCTGTGGAAATAGCTTGGGGAAAATAAAAAAGAAAATAGTGCCCAAAATAAGGGAAAATTCTTAGCTTAGGAAGTTAAACTCCAGAAATCTACCAACAACACCTTCGTCTAGAAGTTGCCTCAGAAAAACAAAGCGACAGAAATATTATATCCTATGAATGATTAAGGAAAAATAGATAATCTTTTAATGATCAAAATTAAATTGAGCTATTCAGTGAGAATTAATATGGGCAGCTTAATACTTAATTTACATCAGTAATAAAGACTTACCAGAAGAGAAACAGGCTGATGATTGCCCCGGTGATCAGCAGCTGAACTGACAGGAGGAAGAACACTTTTACGATGAAAGCTGAGGAGACAGAAACCTTATTTTTATGACACAATATTCAAAAGTAAAAATATAAATGTAATTACCTATTTCTGACACTTAATGAAAGAAAATTTTCCTCTGATTTTTTTGAGGATAGGAAAGGGAGTGCTAGTTTAGAGTTGGCCAATAGAGTGACAACAGTACAGCTCTGCAGAACTCTCAGAAAAGACTCAGTCCAGACTGTTAGAGGCATTTTATTGAAGATCTGAGGGTTTATCCATGAAAGCCCCCAAATTTTAAAGACCAAACTCAGGGATTTAATTCCTTATTATGGACACCCCATCCTCCTTAGGACCAAAAGTGACCTGAAAGTCTCAGAATGTTGCAAACCCATCATTAGGGATTCAGCTGCACCCCTGCATACATGGAGCCCAGTGATGCCCTAGGGACTACTGGGGGAGAGGGCGTTTACCCCTCTGCAGAGGGACTTGGGCTGCAGGGAGTTTGCAGAGCTTCTCCACCACTTTTCTCTCTATCCTCCCTGCCTTTAGCAACTCCCTTCCCTCCTGCTTGTGCAGAAACTTGATAACCTGACAAATTGTTAAGTATGACCAAGGAGTTCCAAGCCAATGGCGTGCCGAAGCAGAGTGCAGAGCTTGTTGGTATCTCTGTTTGCTTACTTCCAGCTGACTACACAGGTTTTCCTGGAGCCCTCGGAATATGACACCGGTGATGACCATTTACTTTTTTGTGGCCTTATCCCAGTTTTAAAAGAAAAAAAAAGAAAGAATGCTGCTTAAAGTTGACTTATAGGATTGTCAACTGTGTCCTTCTGCTGGGCAGTTTCTGTGCATTTGAAGTGTGACAACAAAGAAATAGGACTGAGCTATCTTAATGAAAATGCCAGAACATATATACCCAAATGTGTGCTGCCTACATTAAAATATCCACTTACTTAACATTAAATTCACATCTAGTATGTATCAAGGACTGTGAGGGAATAGATATTAAATGTGGTCCAGCCACATAAGACTAGACATATAGATCAATGAAGTAGAATTGAGAGCCCTAAAATAGTCCCTTACATTTGTGGTCAATCCTACAAATATGGTCAATTGATTTCTAACAAACATACTAGAACAATTCAATGGAGAAAGATGAGTCTTTTCAACAAATGGTGCTGGGACAATTGGACATACACATATAAAATGATGAATTTGGGCCCCTTTCTCATATCATACATACACAAAAGTTAATTAGTTAAACATGGATCATAGACATAAACATAAGAAATATAATTCTTGGAAGAAAACATAGGTGTAAATCTTTGTGAGCATGGATTAGGCAATGATTTTTTTAGATATGATACCTAAAACACAAGCAAGAAAAAAAAAACAAATAAATTGATTTCATCAAAAGTAAAAGCTTTGTGCTTCAAATGACACCATCAAGAAAGTGAAAGAAAACCCACAAACTGGGAGAAAATGTTTGCATATCATGTATCTGAAAAGGGATCTAATACATAAAGAACACTTACAATCCAATTACAAGAAGACAAATAAGAATTTAAATTGGGCAAAACCTGTGGAGTGCCCTCCCACATTGACACTGGGCTTGACCACATGACGTGTTGGCCAGTGAGACATTAGCACTGGCTTGATTAGTAGAGGCTTGATAAATGCTTACACACTGGGGCTTGGCCATCTGGTCTACCTCTTCTTGAGACCCAGCTCCATGTGATGAGAAGCTCAAGCCACAAGAAGAGAGCCAACAACAAACACAAACTGCCATCCATGTCAGGGAGTCATAATGGCCATTGCAGCCTCAGCTGCCAACTAAGAGCTCCAGAAGGCCTCTTTCCAGCCACAAGGTAGAGGGTGAGGGCCACAGGGAGACAGCAATGAGATTCAAAGTTCACAGTCCATCTTCAAGTCGTCCAGGTCCTAAGAAGACGTAAAGGTGGCAGAGTGTTCACCGGGGACCTAAGCATTTGCCTTGAATTGCCTACCTTCCAACTTCATATTTCATGAAAGAAAAAAAAATTCTCATTTATTTAAGCCACAGTTTTTCGGACTTCTGTTACAGCTGAATGTATTTCCTATACAGAATTAATATGTAGGGCTCTGAATTAGTATTCTTTAAAACTTAAGCCAATATCATGGTATCACCTTGTATGTAGGTAAGAACATTCTACGTTCAATGACTAATTCACGTTTCCTAAGAAAACCACAAGTTATTCACCATAATATGTGTATCATGAATTTATGAATGCCCTGGAAAACTTGGGGACCATCTGTTATTGCAGCCCTGTGTCATGTTTCATGGTAAAGCATGACTGGGAAAAAACTAAAAGCAAAATTAAATCCTACAATCCACCCTGTGTAAACATTTTAAGAGAACATTTGCTTTTCTCTTCCGAAAAGGTCATTTCTATATTCTCACCTCTGCGGATAGCTGCTTCTGAGAATGGGCCAGATAAAGGATTGCTGTCCTCTGTGGTGGTCTCTGCTGAAATTTCTACCACATAGGTATCCCCTCGCTCACCAGCTTTGGAGTGTGGATTCCCATGAGTTTGTTGTGGCCCATGAGTTGAAGATGAAGTTCCGTAGGACCGAACAGACTTGCTCTGGATATTATCATCTGCTGCTTTCTGAACCAGATGTTGATGATCTCCAGAACTAAAGTCTATTGGTTCACTGACCTCCAAGTCCATTTTCCTAGAAAGGGAAAATTGTTATTCAGGTCCTTATGATCATACCACTACAACCTTAGCATCTTCATAACATTAGATGATTTTTTTTCTTAATTTCAACTCCTTGGTTCAGTACTTCCCAAGTCAGTGCTCAACACATATTTGTTGAATGAATGATGAACAAATACTTTTAATATGAGGCCTACAGAGTAAAATAACTTGCATCCTATTATGAAATTAATATGTTTATGAATTCATTCTGCAAGGAGTTAATAAACTCCCTCTTGTGTGGAGCTGCCCTTGTCACCTTTGCCCTCAAAGAGCTTACATTTTGGGAGAGAAGATAATCAAATAAGCAATAATATAAAAGGCAATATAAGCAGGGCCAGAAACAATGGAGGATGTTATGAGAGCAACAAAGTCTGGAAGAAGATTCAGGGAGTAGAAGAGGTTGTCCAAACCTTCCAGAGAAAGTGAGGTTTAAGCCAAGGCTGGAAGATGAGGAGGAGTTAGTCAGGTGAAGAGGTAGGGAAAGGTTTTCTCAGGCAGAGGAATCAGCCTGGACCAGGACTGGAGGAAGCAGAGAGGGCAGGCTCCAGAAACTGAAAGAAGTTCATGGGGCTGGAGTAGGGAGTTCAAAGGGGAAAGCAGAGTGAGTTTAGACAGGAGAGTAGTGGGGGCCAGTCACTGTGGGGCTGGCAAGCCAAGTTCATCCTCAAGCCATGACTGAATAGTGGTCCCCCAAACATGTCCACATCCTCATCCCTGAACCTGTGAACGTGTTACTCCATATGGCAAAACCAACATTGCCGATGTGATGAAGTTAAGGACTCTGAGGTGGGAATATGATCCTGGACTAACTGGATGGGCCCAGTCGAATCACAAGCGTCCTTATGACCATACTTATAAGAGGCAGGAGGATCAGCATCAGAGAAGAAGATGTGACAAGAGAAACATAGGTCAGAGTGATGCAGTGGCTGTTTTTAAAGATGGAGGAAGGGGCCATGAGCCAAGAAATGCGGGAGGCCTGTAGAAGTCGGAAAAGGTAAGGAAATGTATTCTTCCCGAGAGCCTCCAGAAAGGAATACAGCGCTGCTGACACCTTGATTTTAGCCCAGTGAAACTGATTTCGGACTTCTGACTTCCAGAACTGTAAGATAATACATTTGCATTGTGTTAAGGTGTTACGTTTGTAGTAATTTTTTACAGCAGCAATGAATAATTAATACAATGGGGAATCACTGAAGGTCTTCCAGCAGGAGGCCATGAGGATCTGACTAGAAAGATTACACGAGGCACAGTGTGGATAATGGGCCAGAGTAAGCAAAAGTGGAAGCAAAGAGACCAGAAATCCAGGTAAGAGATTACGATGACCTTTGCCACAGCGCTTTGCAGCAGGACATAGTTCTCAGAAAACCAGTACCAAGCAGACCAAAATGGCAAAGAAAAAGGACCCCGTTAACCTCTTGGGGACATGAAGACTCAGGGAAGCCCCTGCTACTGACCTCCTGTCCCACAAAGAGAGCCATGGAGGAGTCTGAGGAGATTGCTGAGATGGCAAGGGCTTGGACAAGCCGAGGACCAGCTGGGAACGGCGTCTGAAGAAGGTCTGAACAAGATACCACACCCCTGGGGAGGCAGACCCTGTTTTATAAAATTGCCCCTTACTCCTCAAATTAATCTCTAACTTTTACAAAACTTATGGAGTTTTTTATTCAGCACTTGAAAACGTAACTCATCAGAAAGAGCAAATGTGTGAGAATAATCAAGAAAAAAACTGAAAGAGAAGGATTATGGGGAAGAGGGAGAATAGTGATATACCTAATCAGAGACCAAAATATAATTAAGCTAAATAATTAAAAGTGTGGTGCTGGCAGGGCAACAGATAAACGGATCAACGGGATGGAAGAGATTCAAGAAATAGACTCATATATATAATAAGAGATTAATAT
Organism: Eubalaena glacialis; assembly: GCF_028564815.1. Classification (NCBI taxonomy): domain Eukaryota; kingdom Metazoa; phylum Chordata; class Mammalia; order Artiodactyla; family Balaenidae; genus Eubalaena; species Eubalaena glacialis. The sequence goes on along the minus strand of NC_083723.1, from coordinate 71,836,515 downwards.
TTGGTAAAGGTGGCATTTCTATTGTCTCATGGTGTTGGAACAATTAGCTATGCTTGGAAAAGAAAGTTTAATAGTTATTTCACATCTTTTACAAAAATGCATTGCAGATGAATTAAAGATATTATCATACATATTAATAGCCATAGAAGAAAATATCAATGAACATTTGTGTAAGTCTTTGTAAGAATGATATCATGTAACAAATGCTTGACAGATTTGGGGTACAGGAATACTTTAAACATCATCATAAAAAGATAGCAATAAATCTGAAATGCAAAATTCTGAAAATAAAATTTGCAATATTTCTTATAATGTATAAAGAACTTTTTTAACAAGGAAAAGATGAGCAACTCAATAGAAAGATGAGTAAGGAGCATAAATAAGCAATTCATAAAGAAAATTTAAATGGTCAATCAACTTAGGAGACCACATCTCACCAATAACCAACGAAAAGAAAAACAATCATGAAATGTCTTTTTTTTTTTTTTTTGCATAAAAGACTGGCAAAAACTAAAAAGAATTCTCAGAGTTGCAAGGGTGTGGAGAAATGGATAAGCCAGGACCACATTATGACTTGTAGGGGTCTTACACACATTTGCCTTCATGGGTCCCATCTCCATAATAAAATATGAAAAAGCATATTTTATGGCTTCATTAGTATAAAAAATATAATCCAGGCTGGATTCACTGTATATTATATATTCATTATTATTATATTCGTTTTTTTCTTCTGATTTTTAAAGAAATTAATAAGTTTTCATGACCCCTAAAACTATTCTGGGCCCTAGGCAATGTGCCTTCTGTGTCAAGTGGCTAAGTCAGCCCTGAGATAACTTCACGGGAGGTGGCAGGTGTGTAAACTTTTTTGGGTGAGTAATTTGGCAACATCAATCGTTAGACCCAACAGTTACATTTTAAGGAATTTATCCCATAAACATACACAAATAGGCAACAATACACGTGTAAGGAAGTTCATTACATCATTCATTGTTTGTAACTGCAAAACATTTAAAACAGGCTAAATATCCAACATCAGAGGAATGGGTTATCTCTATCACAGCAGAATTGGAGGATATGCTGAATTGTATGAATTTTTATAATGAGCGTTTATTATTTATATTAAAAAGATATTTACATTTTGAAGAGTAAAATAATTATTTCTTTTTTTGATAAAATCTGGAACTCCTCTGAGGAAAGCCGTCTTCACACACAGCTGAGAAGGATTAAAAGATGCTCAAGCAACCAAGTTGGTTTCTTCCCCAGCCGTCCTGCACATCGGAAGGGGGAGAGGCAACAAGATTTTAGAGCACTCAAAACCAAAACCAAAGAAACAAAAATCAAAGACAGCTGAGTTTTCCTTATAAAACTAGAGTTGGCGGATGCCTGAATCACAAAATGTGGCTTTCACCTGGTCCTCAAAAAGCTTTCCCAGCTCCTAAGCCAGCAGTCGTCTGAAGGACAGGTAGGCACAAGCGAGGGTACCGAGAAGCAAAGTTCTAAGCGACAGTTAGGGGAGTGGCAGTTGGAGGCTGGGGTGGGCCAGGGACCCCACTGCCTGGGAGAGGGGCTCTGAGTCAAGTCCCTCTGCTGAGCCTGATAACGGTCAGTCACAGCCAATGCACATGGTTCTCAGGCTCACGGGGGCCTATGCCAGCATCTCCAAACTGACTCCATGTCAGGGAGTGTCCCGAAGCCTTAGCAGAAAGTCTTCCAGAGGACGTGGTGTTCTCCTCACCATGGCATCACCTTCTCTCAAGCAGGAGGAAGACGCTTATGAAACTCCACCAGGGATCCTGCACAATTATTTCAAATAAGTAAGACTCGTTTATGATAAAGTTGGCATTTTTTAAAATAATTTTTTAAAAATTTATTTATTTATTTATTTTTGGCTGCATTGGGTCTTTGTTGCTGCACGCGGACTTTCTCTAGTTGCAGTGAGCGGGGGCTACTCTTGGCTGCGGTGCGCGGGCTTCTCATTGTGGCGGCTTCTCTTATTGCGGAGCACGGGCTCTAGGCGCGGTGTGCGGGCTTCAGTAGTTGTGGCACGCGGGCTCAGTAGCTGTGGCTCACGGGCTTAGTTGCTCCGCGGCATGTGGGATCTTCCCGGACCAGGGCTCGAACCTGTGTCCCCTGCATTGGCAGGCGGATTCTTAATCGCTGCGCCACCAGGAAAGCCCTGGCATTGGTTTTTCTGGTGGATGATGATGTCGTTGGTGCCCGCCATGATACAGGGAGATGCCTACTTGGGCTGCAGGCCAGTGAGGAGCCGGGGAGACCTGATTCGGGCTGCTTGGTGAGAGAAGTCAGACGACGAGGTGGGGGGCAGTGAGCAGGAGAATGGGAGCAGGCACTTGTCCTGAGTGGAGGCTGTTCATTCAGCTGAGAACGGGCTGACTGATGTATTAACCCACACATTAGACTGCTAATTAGTGCCTGCTTACCAAGTGCAAGGTGTGGGGAGTTAGAAGAAACCCAAAGAGGAAAAAGGCAAACTTCCTCTCCTCAACATGCTCCTAGGCCAGTGAAGGAGACACGGGTACAGAGGTGTACCCTAAGGTGGAAGGAGGGAATAGCCACCGCAAGGAACAGCTACTTAACTGGGGGGAAGGGAGAAAGGACACGTGAGTCCTGGAATGAGGCTTCCTGGAGGAAGTGATGCCTGAGCTGATTCTGGGAAGATGGGTACGGCCGGGTGTGACGCGTTGAGAGGAAGCACATTCCCGGCAAAGAGAACACCTTGAGCCAAGGCACGGGCATGGGAACCATGGGGCACACACGCAAAATAGAAAGTGGTTCCGTTGGGTTACACACAGAAGGTAAGAGTGCAGTGAGAGACGGTGCTGTCATGACGCCCCTCCTGAGGATAAAAGACGAAAAGGCAAGAATACCTGCCCTGACTCTTTCTCCCTTCTTGCAGTTCCATAGGTCTCACTCATTCTCTCTCTGTCCAGTCCACAAGCTCTCTTTCTCTAGTTTGTCAGTGTTAAGAGGCCACTTGAGTTAATTGCATTTTTCCCAAGATTACAGCTGGGGGAGAGAGGTATAACTAATGACCAGCCTGGTCAAAAGAAAGCCTCCTCCTGTCTTATCAGCCTCAGAGTTAACATTAAATCAGGCACTGACCAGATGAAAAAGTTGTTTACAACCTCATATGTACTAACTCACTGAATCCTCACATCAACCCTATGAGGTATGCTCTCTCATTATCCTCATTTGACAGGAGGAGATTCAGTGACCGTGTGTCCCTGAGATATACAGGACAAGAGCGTGAGTGGGCAAGGAACCCTATGCTGCCCATATGCACCAAGACACAAAATGTGGTGAATATTGTCTCTTAGAAACTGGCCCTGGGATACATTTTATGCATCTGCCTTTTTTTTTTTCCGAAGAGTTTTAATTACTGAACTATGCAACACCTAAATTATGCAAATTAGACTGCATGCTGACAGTGATAGTCCCCTGGGGAACTCAGCTTTCTTTCTTTCCCTTAGTGTGAATGTTAAGACCTTGGGAGGTATTTATTTCTATATTCACAGCTTACACACTCACACACACACACATACAGACATACCCCACCAGCAGAATTTTCTTGCACATCCCCATAGGCACCAAATTATCTCTATGTGCTCCAGTCGAACCCTTCCTCTGGGTCCAAGCTAGGTATCTCTCACTCCTTATATCAATCTGAGATCTCTCCCTTGACGCCTCAGGGAGCCCTGGCCTGGCCAATTGTGGCTCCTGGTCTTCCTGAGGCACCCAGGAAGGAGCAGGGGATTGGGTCAGAGCCTTCGTTGACAGTGCCTTCCTGAATCCTTTTCTCCTACCCATTTCTCTCACCTCCCAACAACCCCCCTTCCCCTGCCCCAGTCACCATCTCTGCCACGTAGTCCTATTTATCCTTATAGCACACTGCTCTATTCTATTAACACTCTACTACATCTGCACAGGAGTTTTGTGATACTATAGCTTTGCTGCTTGTAGGAGAAGCCCCATGTATTGACTGAGAACTATGTGCCAAGCATGATAATTGATCAAATCTTCATGTAGCACTGAGGTGGGCAATTGTCGATTTACAGACAAGGGACTGAACTGCAGAGAGGAGGTCTGCTTGCCAGTCCTTGAACTCAGTACTGTCCACTGTGCCCCAGGACCTCCGGCTAGGAGAGGATATTTAGGACCAAGAAACTGCCTATTTCCTTATTTTCCATTTGATACTTTCTCCTCTTTTTATTCTTTTTTTAAAATGGAAGTAACACGTAATGTGGTAAAAAAATATTTCAAATGATAAAAAAAGGTGCAAAAAGAAAAGTGAAAGCCTCTCTCCCTCACCACTTCTGTTAGCATCAATTGTCAACAGTTTTTTGTCTAAATAACTAAAAAAAGTACACACCACACTCACATAGATTTTTAATTTACACACAGTGATCATGTTCTATACACTGTTCTATAAATTGCTTTTTTCCCTCCTAATTATGTCTGAGATCTTTTCATATCAGCAAGTAGAAGAGCTTTGAATGGTTTCCTGTCTCACTCAGAGTAAAATCCAAAGTCCCTACTTTGGCTGACATGACCTCGATGCAAAAGCCTGACAAAAGATATTACAAGAAAGGAAAATTATAAGCCTATGTCACTCGTGAACATAGATACAAAAATCTTAAAATATTAATAAAGCAAATCCAGCAATATGTGAAAAGAATAGTATATGATGACCAAGTTGGATTCATTCCAGGAGTGGCAGTATTAATTTAACATTCAGAAATCTATCCATGTAGTCCACACATTAATAGATAAAGAAGAAAAAGCATTATGATTGTCTCATACAGAAAACTATTTGATAAAATTCTACACATTCATGATGAAAATAGGAATAGAAGGGACCCTCCTTACCCTGACAAAGGGAATCTACAAAATCTACAGTGTTAGAAATCAGTATAGTCATTATCTCTGGATAAAGAGCAAGTGAGGGGCTTTTGTGGTAGTAATGTTCTATTTCTTGATTTGGTTGTCTGAGTGCGGTGACTGTGATAATCAACCTGTACACAGATGCACTGGATACTTTACAGTATGTGTATTATACTTAATTCCAAAAGGTTGTAATTTTTTTTTTTTTAAACCAGGAAAAAAATGTAGTTCTTCCTGATGATCTCAGAAGGGTAGAGGGTGTGACCAGGAGCTATGGGAGCTGGCAAGGACAGGAGATGGAGGTGTTGGGATGAGGAGGAATGGAGAAAAGAGTGTGTTGAGTGGTTACACATGTGGATATGGACCGGACCCAGGATGGTGTCCTTTGGTGGAGAGGAAGCTGGTGAGCCAAGGGCCTAAGTCTTCAGTGAATGAGAGGCAGTAATCTGGAGATGAAGTGCAAAGGCAGGTGCACTAGAGGGAGAGCTATATCAGGGAGAACAGAATTTAGTACCTAGACACCCCTCACAGAGTGCATTGTTCTACAGTAAGGAGACAACACTGTGTACCTACTCTCCTCAACCACTTTCACAATTGGTCTTAAACCCTATAATGGTCTGGAAAGCAGTTAATATTTTGTTTTACTATTGGAAAACCCTAGACTCAGAGCCAGGATGACTGAGCCACAACTCAGGACCCAGAGCTGCTTCAAAGGCCTGTCCAGATGTGCTTCCAAGACCAGTGGCCATGTGGGCAACTGGGCCAAATCATGGTCCCTCTGTTGGTCATCAGTTAACAGTAAAATAGGGATAATATCTTGTTCCACGACTGGCATAAGCACTAAATGCGGTTTCACGACATCTTAAGGCGTTCAATACAGTTTTCTTCTTCCTCTTCCCCCAGCACTCCACCAACATATTCATCATGATCTGTCTGAAAACATCAAGTCTAGAAAACCCAGGATCATGAAGACAGGTATGCAACCACTGCTCCACTAAGTGAGGCTGAGGGGTGACTTGTTTCTCTGGCGAGCCCTGTACTGACCAGCGACATTAATAGAGGCTGGATTCTCATGATGCCCTTGTCCTGGGCCAGCTGTCCTCGAGTACGGTCCACGGAGGTCCCAAGACCCTTTCTGGGGGTTCTTGGGGCCAAATCTGTTCCCCAACAATACCAAACCAGCACTCTGTCCCTGGCGTACAGTTCAGAGGATACGAACACTGTCATTCAAGGGCCAATGAACGTATACGTGGCATCTTTGGCTTTAAAATGTTTCAACTCCTAATACACAAATGTCCATGGATATAAACCTTATAAGCAAACGTATTTGGGGGTCTAAATTATAACTTTAAATTGTGTAAAGGGGTCCTAAGTAGGAGTGCCAGATTTAACAAATAAAAATACAGGATGCCCAGTTACATTTGAATTCAGATAAACAACGAATATTGCATGGGATACACTCATATTAAAAAGTTATTCGTTGCTTATCTGAATTTTAGATATACTTGAACCTGCAGTATTCTAGTAGTCAATCATAGGCCTAAGACCGGAAAGTCCGCGAACCGTCCTGTGTCCCAGGAGTCCCGGGCGGGGCACTTCCGGTCAGGCGGGCCGGCCTGTGCGCAGGCCCCGGCCGTCGCCGGAAGCCTCCCCAGGCCAAGGCTCGTCTTTCCTCCCAGGCCGGGCCCCGCCCCGGCCCCGCCTCCCGGCGCCGGGGCCGCTGGGGGCTGGTGCGGGCGGTGGAGCGGGCGGAACAGGCTTCCTGCCTCCAGGGGGCAGCGGCCGCGGCCTGGTCCCAGAGTGGACAGCTCGGCGCCGCGCCCGCGCCGCTCTTTCTATCTTTGGGAGTGACGGGCCGGCCAGCGGGCCGCCGAAAGCCGGCGGTCGCCATTCCCGTGTCGCTGCGCCCGCGGGGGCCGCCCGAGCCGGCCACGATGCCACTGGGCCTGAAGCCCACCTGCAGCGTCTGCAAGACCACATCGTCCTCCATGTGGAAGAAGGGCCCGCAGGGGGAGATCCTCTGCCACCACTGCACGGGCCGGGGCGGCGCGGGCGGCGGGGGCGCCGGCTCGGGGGCGGCCGGCGGGACGGGGGGCAGTGGCGGCGGTGGCGGCTTCGGCGCGGCGACCTTCGCCAGCACCTCGGCCGCCCCTCCGCAGAGCAACGGGGGCGGGGGCGGCAAGCAGGTGAGCACCTCCGGCCCCTCCCTCCGGCGGAGGTCGACCGGGCGCTTGGCGGGCGGAGGCCGGGTGGGCGCGGAGGGGGCGGGCGGGGGCCTCCCGGGATCGCCGTGCTCATACTGGGCCGGGCCGCTCCTTCCCATCCCGGTTGCGAACATGGTCTTTGGTTCGGCCCATTCTCAGCACCTTTTCTTGTGAGAAATTGAGAGGCTAGAGAAGCCAGAAAAGTGAAAACGCTTCAGAAATCCCCCCATTGTAATGTTTTGGATAGCAACCAGATATCTCAGTATACACACGTATACATAGAGATGTCAGCAGGGTCATGCTACTGGACCTCTTTACCTGTTAATAAAGTTCATTTTGTCATAATGTCGTGTTATTAAGATTATCATGTCATCATTTTCAATGGCAGCATAAGTATTACATTGCAGCAGGTGGCATACCAAACCCGTTCTCTGGCGTAGGAGGGTTGAGTTTTTAAGCATTGTTCTGTTATAAACACAACCGATGAATAGTTCTTGCCTTGGCCTGGACTGACTTACTCTTGTTGCTGCCCCTTGACCTATAACAAGTAGCTCACACCTTTTTGGATGCTCTGGAGATGCTTGCCTAAGGCTCTCCCTGTTTGAATTAGGCCAGTTCGCGTGATTACCCGGCATAAAAAGAAAAGGTGCACTCTTACTTAATTTTTAAATGATCGTTTAAAGTGCATACTCTGGGATCCTTGTAAGATGTTTGTATCGGGACAGCAACCTTTCTGCACTTTTTATTTCTTTCTCTTTTTTGTTCTTTAATTGTTTATGTAACAGAGTAAGCAGGAAATTCACAGGAGGTCTGCTCGGCTCAGAAACACTAAATACAAATCTGCTCCAGCTGCTGAAAAGAAAGTTTCCACTAAAGGAAAAGGGAGAAGACATATTTTTAAATTAAAAAATGTAAGATGATTGTGGACAGTGTCTTGTACTGTAATGGCATTGTGTGTGTAGTGTGTCCTGCCACTGCCTTCATCTCTCATCACTGAACTTGGACTCTGCTCTTGGCAGCTATTCTGTAGTGTTCTGGGGACTGGTCCAGACTTTCTAGAAGGGAGTGAGCTCTGTTGTAGGAGGCTTACTGTTTATAAAGTTAATAATACCCTTTCTCTGTTTTTTTTAACTTTTATTTTTTTCTCTGGGAAATATAAAATATTCTAAAAGAAACCTAAACCTCGAGCGCATTTTACTGGATTCTCTGGAAAGGATGAGATGGGGTTATAGTTCTTGGTGTGGCCAGGTATACTGGGAAAACTTTTTTTTTTTTTCATTCTTAAAGCTCTAAGTAAATAATAATACTGGAACTCATTCATTTCCATATTTGTTTGTTATTATGGCCTCAGAAGATGTTTCTTACTGATTTATAATGATCGACTTGATGAATATGAATGAAAAATTTTACTAAATCTTCTTTATCTCTTCTTCTATAAGAAAATAGATGGTCGAAAGACTTGTGTGGGCGTAGTGGAAAGCATATTTTTGTTGCAGTAAATTCTCATTGTTTTTGTAAATACAAGGGACAGTGGTCAAACACAACGGGCAATGCATTATATACTATTTTTTTAAAACCACAGTATGGTACTCTTTGCTTTCAGAACAGGAATGCTTCACTTACCAGTGAAGGCATTTCTGAAGTTGGGTGTGTTCATTTAAAAAACTCAGAGAGGCCTTGTGTTATATTCTTGTGCAGATTGTGGATCCTTTTTCTTGTTCAGAATAGTTGCCCCTAATTTATTTAAGATTTTTATAATTCAGTTTTCTAAAATGAGGTGTTTATTGACTAGACAAAACATGTAAATATTGGATTATAGTTGTATGCACTTAAATGCTCTTAAACACGTTTTCCTCTGAAGTATGGTGGAATATGTTCTCTGCCAGTATTTTAATATCAATTTCTCTAACAACCCCTTTCTTCAGGGATAATACCAAGACATATTTGGGAAGGCCTAGTTACTGTGTTGTGGCGTGCAAGTGTGTGTTACAGCTTAGGAAGGAATTTCAATGATGGTTGAGTGGTGGCAAGTTACTAAGAACTCCCAAGAAAGTTTCCTTTGGCCTTGGTTCAGGCCTTGCTAGAAAATTAGTTCTGGTGATACTGTCATACTAGTTCCATAGTTAAGTGGAGATGGAAAATGTCTTTGAGAAGACACGTTTTTTATTATTCCCACCTCCGTCATGCTCAGGCCATTAGAGCCAGATTTTTTTATAACTAGAATGTGTAATAAAGCTCTGAGAGGGCTCCTGTTAGATTTCAGCCACATAGTCAGGAGCCGGTCCTTTGGGGCTCAGCAATTTTTAAGATAAAGGTAGCAGAAGTATTCAGACCAGGCTTTGCCACAACGATCAGAAAAACTCTTTTTTTTTTTTTTTCTTTTTTACTGCAGTTCTTGTCACCAAACAACAACTTTAGTATTTCTTAAATTACAGAACTCTCATATATGGCTGGAAAAATGCCTGTACACACTACACACACACACACACACATTATGAATGTGCTAATATTTTTACTTCTGTTTCTTCACAGCCCATCAAAGCCCCTGAGTCAGTTTCCACCATAATCACTGCAGAATCAATCTTCTACAAGGTGAGCATCTGTAGTTACTGAAGGAAGGTTTGAATTTATTGTATAATGTGCTACTAAAATGCTGGGTTAGTCTAAAAGTCTCTGCTACTCTGTATAAGGTGTGATTGTGGTTTTTGTTCCTTTCTAAGGTATTTTTCCCTATAGGTGGCTATTATAAAACATCTCATCCAGAGCTGAGTTGGGAGAGGAAGTTGCCTATTGAAATACGATATGAGGATCTTAAGTATTTTTTAATGTAGATTATGGGAATCGTTTTTAAAATGAAAATGCATGGTGTGGAGCCATTGAGTATGATGCTTGCTGTGGGTTTGTCGTACATGGCCTTTATTATGTTGAGATAGGTTCCCTCTATGCCCATTTTCTGGAGAGCTTTTATCATAAATGGGTGTTGAATTTTGTCAAAAGCTTTTTCTGCATCTATTGAGATGATCATATAGTTTTTATTCCTTAATTTGTTAATGTGGTGTATCGCATTGATTGATTTGCATGTATTGAAGAATCCTTGCATCCCTTGGATAAATCCCACTTGATCATGGTGTATGACCCTTTTAATGTGCTATTGGATTTTGTTTGCTAGTATTTTGTTCACGATTTTTACATCTATGTTCATCAGTGATATTGGTCTATAATTTTCTTTTTTTGTGATATCTTTTTCTGGTTTTGGTATCAGGGTGATGGTGGCTTCGTAGAATGAATTTGGGAGTGTTTCTCCCTCTGCAACTTTTTGGAAGAGTTTGAGAAGGATTGGTGTTGGCTCTTCTCTAAATGTTTGTTAGAATTCGCCTGTGAAGCCATCTGGTCCTGGACTTTTGTTTGTTGGAAGATTTTTAATTATGGTTTCAATTTCATTACTTGTGATAGGTCTGTTTATATTTTCTAATTCTTCCTGGTTCAGGATCCCAAAATTGTACCTTTCCAAGAATTTGTCCATTTCTTCGTGGTTGTCCATTTTATTGGCATACAGTTGTTTGTAGTAGTCTCTTTAATCCTTTGTATTTCTGCAGTGTCAGTTGTGATTTCTCCTTTTTCATTTCTAATTTTATTGATTTGTGTCCTCTCCCTTTTTTTCTTGATGAGTCTGGCTAAGGGTTTATCAATTTTGTTTATCTTCTCAAAGATCCAGCTTTCAGTTTTATTGATCTTTGCTGTTGTTTTCTTCATTTCTGTTTATTTCTGCTCTTTATGATTTCTTTCTTTCTATTGACTTTGGGTTTTCTTTGTTCTTCTTTCTCTAGTTGTTTTAAGTGTAGGGTTAGATTGTTTATTTGAGATTTTTCTTATTTCTTGAGGTGAGATTGTATTGCTATAAAGTTCCCTCTTAGAACTTCTTTTGCTGCATCCCATAGGTTTTGGGTCTTCATGTTTTCATTGTCATTTGTTTCTATGTATTTTTTAATTTCTTCTTTGATTTCTTCAGTGATCTCTCGGTTATTTAGTAGCGCACTGTTTAGCCTCCATGTATTTGTGGTTTTTACAGGTTTTTTTTCCTGTAATTGATTTCCACTCTTATAGCATTGTGGGCAGAAAAGAAGCTTGATACGATTTCAATTTTCTTAAATTTTCCCAGGCTGAATTTGTGACTCAAGATGTGATCTGTCCTGGAGAATGTTCCATGTGCTCTTGAGAAGAAAGTGTATTCTGCCACTTTTGGGTGGAATGTTCTGTAAATATCAATTAGATCTATCTGGTCTATTGTGTCATTTAAAGCTTGTGTTTATTTATTTTCTGATTGGATGATCTGTCCACTGGTGTAAGTGGGGTGTTAAATTCCCCTACTCTTATTGTGTTACTGTCGATTTCTCCGTTCATGGTTGTTAGCATTTGCCTTATGTATTGAGGTGCTCCTATGTTGGGTGCATAAACATTTATATTGTTATATCTTCTTCTTGGATTGATCCTTTGATCATTATGTAGTGTCCCTCCTTATCTCTTATAACAGTCTTTATTTTAAGGTCTATTTCATCTGATACGAGTATTGCTACTCCAGCTTTCTTTTGATTTCCATTTGCATGGAATATCTTTTTCCATGCCTTCACTTTCAGTCTGTATGTGTCCCTAGGTCTGAAGTGGGTCTCTTGTAGACAACGTATATATGGGTCTTGTTTTTGTACCCATTCAGCCAGTCTGTGTCTTTTGGTTGGGACATTTAATCCATTTACATTCATGGTTATTATTGATATGTATGTTCCTATTACCATTTTCTTAATTGTTTTGGGTTTGTTTTTGTGGGTCTTTTTCTTCTCTTGTGTTTCCCACTTAGAAAAGTTTCTTTAGTATTTGTTGTAGCACTGGTTTGGTGGTGCTGAATTCTCTTAGCTTTTGCTTGTCTGAAAAGCTTTTGACTTCTCCATGGAATCTGAATGAGATCCTTGCTGTGTAGAGTAATCTTGGTTGTAGGTTTTTCTCTTTCATCACTTTAAGTATATCCTGCCACTCCCTTCTGGCCTACAGAGTTTCTGCTGCAAAATCAGCTGATAACCTTATGAGGATTCCTTTGTATGTTATTTTTTGTTTTTCCCTTGCTGCTTTTAATATTTTTTCTTTGAATTTAAATTTTGTTAGTTTGATTAATATGTGTCTTGGTGTGTTTTTCCTAGGGTTTATCCTGTATGGGACTCTGTGTGCTTTCTGGACATGGGTGATTATTTCCTTTCCCATGTTAGGGAAGTTTTCAACTGTAATCTCTTCAAATATTTTCTCAGACCCTTTTTTTTTCTCTTCTTCTTATGGAACTCCTATAATTCGAATGTTGGTGCGTTTAGTGTTGCCCCAGAGGTCTCTGAGATTGTCTTCAATTCTTTTCATTCTTTTTTCTTTCTTCTGCTCTTCGGCAGTTATTTCCACCATTTTGTCTTCCAGCTCACTTATTCGTTCTTCTGCCTCCGTTATTCTGTTACTGATTCCTTCTAGTGTATTTTTCATTTCAGTCATTGTGTTGTTCATCTCTGTTTGTTCTTTAGTTCTTCTAGATCTTTGTTAAACATTTCTTGTATTTTCTAAACTCGTGCCTCCATTCTGTTTTCGAGATTCTGGATCATCTTTACTGTCATTACTCTGAATTCTTTTTCAGGTAGATTGCCTATTGCCTCTTCATTTATTTGGTCTTTTAGGTTTTTACCTTGCTCCTTCATCTGTGACATATTTTTTTGCTGTCTCATTTTTGTTTTTTTTTTAATGAGTGGGATTGTGTTCCTGTCTTACTGGTTGTTTGGCCTGAGGCTTCCAACACTGGAGTTTGTAGGCTATTGGGTAGAGATGGGTCTTGGTGCTGAGATGAGGAACTGCGTGAGACCTCACTCCGATGAATATTCCCTGGGGTCTGAGGTTCTCTGTTAGTCCAGTGGTTTGGACTTAGAGCTCTACTGCAGGAGCTTTGGCCCGACCCCAGGCTCGTGAACCAAGATCCCGCAAGCCACCTGGAGTGGAAAAAAAAAAAAAAAAAGAACAATAACAAAGTAAAAAATAAAATTAGACTAGGAAACTAACAGATATGTTAGGAAGAATATAAAAATAAAAATATAGATTAATCAACAACTGGAAGGTACATCAGTACCACAATAGTTAAAAAAGAGGAGGAGGGAAAAGAAATAAAAAAGGAGGGGTGTGGGAAGGCCTTGGCTGTGGAGGGTGGGACCTAAGCAAGGGTGAAGTTTGGGTGGTGGGCAGGGCCTATGCTTAGGACCCACAGGGCTGGAAAAGGCCCTGGGGGCTGTGGGGGGTGGGGCTTAGGCTCAAGGAACAGAAGGGGTCCAGGCATGCCCCCCCACCCCTGGTCTCAGAGGGCAGGGGACCTCCTCTGGGAGCCCAGCAGGCTTCCTGGGCTCGAGTGGGCTGGGCAAATGCCCTCCTCTCCTATCCTGCTCCTCCAGTCTGGGAGGCCCCTCCCCCATGCCTCTCCTGATCTCCCTGGCCTCCCTCCTATGGCGCCAAGGACCCACGTGGCCTGGAGGGGGGTTTGGAGTGCAGGGGACGGGCCTGGGAGCTCAGCAGGCTCCCAGGGCCCGAGTGGGCGGGGCAATCGCCCTCCGCTCCTTTCCCGCTCTTCCCGGAGAGTCCCTCCCACCTGCCTCTCCTGATCTGCCCAGCCTCAGGGGCGCCGATCCTGTCTGGCTTCCACTTCTCCTCCCCCCTCAGTCCCCCTACGTCCTACCAGTTCACTTTGGGGTTCCTCCCGTCTCCTTGGGCGTCAGAGTCCCCCACCATTGGCCGGCAGGTGCCCTAGTTGTGGGGAGACGCTAACTCCACATCTTCCCACACCACCATCTTGACTCCACCTCCTATTTTTATTTTAAATATGGGGTTATCTTCTACTTCCCCCAGGGAGTCTATTACCAAATTGGAGATGTTGTTTCTGTAATTGACGAACAAGATGGAAAACCCTACTATGCTCAGATCAGGGGTTTTATCCAGGACCAGTATTGTGAGAAGAGTGCAGCACTGACGTGGCTCATTCCCACTCTCTCTAGCCCCAGGGACCAATTTGATCCTGCATCCTACATCATAGGTGAGTTTGACAGGTACAGACAGGTTCTTGAACCCAGTTAATTTTCCATTATTATGTGAAAGTATATTCATCTGCTTGGGCTGCCATGACAAAATACCATAAACTGAGTGGGCTAAACAACAGAAATTTATTTTCTCACAGTTCTGGAGGCTGGAAGTCCTAAGGTGCTGTCAGGGTGGGTTTCTGGTGAGAGCTGTCTTCCTGGCTTGTAGACAGCCACCTTTTCTCACATGGGCTTTCCTCTGTGTGTGTGCACTCATGGCATCTCTTCCTCTTCTTATAAGGACACCAATCCTGTTGGATTAGAGCTCCACCCTTCATTTAACCTTAATTCTCTCTCTAAAGGCCCTATCTCCAAATATTATCACATTAGGGATTAGGACTTCAACATATGAATTTGGCGAGATACAATTCAGTCCATAACAGAGAAGCGTTAAGTACAAAAAAGTAGGGATTATTATAGAAAATATGAAATTTATATAGCTGGGGTTTGAGGGCTATACGTTACTTTGAGTTCCGGGGCAGTACGCACGTACTAAAATGCTGTGTAGATAAGATTTTTCCGAGTGACCCAGGGTTAAACTCTATTAAAAGAATTTATTGCTCAAGAACTAGGTTATTTAGGTAACATATAAAAATTTACTCAAAAATGATTTCTAGAGGAACTGTCACATTTATGTCTAAGATCTTACAATTTCTCATTATGTGTCCCTCTAGATGTCACACACATCATCCTAGACCTTTTGCAACCTTTTATATCATTGTTGGTAGTTGAAATGGCAGCCACTGAACTCATTAATTTCAAGGCTGACCAAAGAATTGGTTCTTGACATAGACTCACAAGAAGAAGTTGTTGATAAATAGAATTTTGAAAGTGTTCAGAGTTTTAAAATTACCCCAAACTTTTCAACCTTTCTGCAATGGGCATACGTTACTTTTGCATTCTAAGAAAAAAGATGCAAAAGGTTTTTTTCAGAGAGAACTCAAGGACAAGTAAAGTACCACTATTATTCCCAGCTGAATGTCAAGTTTGATACATGACCAAGCAGTTTTAGTCTTCTGCTTGTAAGTATTGATACATAGAAGAGTGAACTTTCGTTAACCTGTTCTATCAGACAGGATTGTCAGCAGAGGCAGTAACATGACTGAATCACCTCTAGGACTTCTGTCTCACCTCCTCTTCCTAATCCTCAGATTGTAAAGGAGACAGCATAGCATAAAGGTTCAGAGCACAGACTCTGGAACTAGACTGGGTTCCTAGGACAGCCACTTACTAACTATGTGATCTCGGACAGTTTCCTTGATCTCTCTTGCCTTATTTCCTCATGTAAAATGGGAATAATAATAGTGCCTAACTCAGAGGGTTGTTGTGAGGATTCAAAGTATTGATATATATATCAAGTACTTAGAACAGTGTCGACATAATAAACACTATATAAGGCTAAATATTATTTTTAGAATCCTTTCTATATTGAGTTATATTTTGGGGAGAATGCTATATTCCTTAAGCAGTTAAAGCAGAAAAAAATGATGGAAAGTAACTTCAAAATAATATATGTTTCAAGGGCTAATGTCAAGTTACCACCAGACCAGTTTCTCCTAGTGTCTAGGAATTTTAACATTTTATGGAAATGATATATATCTTCAAAAATGTGAATGTTGGCTGCCTTCTAGGACCAGAGGAGGATCTTCCAAGGAAGATGGAATACTTGGAATTTGTTTGTCATGCACCTTCTGAATATTTCAAGTCACGTTCATCACCATTTCCTACAGTTCCCACCAGACCAGAGAAGGGCTATATATGGACTCATGTTGGACCTACTCCTGCAATAACTATTAAGGAAACAGTTGCCAACCATTTGTAGTTTAAAAAGTGAACATGGATTTCCAGTTGTCTTGTATTTGTACTACCGTAAGACATGCCACATGTTTCTTTAATGAAATTCTTGGATGGAAAAATGACTAAAAAGTTTTTTCTCTACTGCCCAGTAATCATTAGCTTGTTTATTACTAGTCACTTAGAAAATTAAAAGAGATAGAAAAGAACTAAATATATTTTGAAGTTAAATATTACATACACATTAAGTGTGTGTATCCTCCCAGGCAAAGACTGTAACTTCCAAGGAGACCATTAGGAACAGGTAGTATCTATTTTTCTCCATAATTTATTTCTAGAAACTCATAAAATGGATTGTATTTTTCTACAAGAATAAAATATTAATTAAGATTTGAATTTCTAACCAAGGGCTGAATCAAATAAAATGTAGCCGTGATCAACAGTATCTATCACCAAGTTAAAAAAAAGCTTTATTTTGTCATCTAGAAAATGCTGTGACAGACTGTTGGCTGCTTTAACCTTAAGGAAAGTGATTGGTGGATGATGTTATTAGCCTAGGCTTTTTAAAACTTTCATCCAGTTCTTCTGTAGTAAGCAGGGATTCAGAATCATTTGGTTGATCTTAATAGAGCTGCTCTTCACTGCTGTCACCTACCTTCTCAGTCAGAGCGAGGCTTAATCAAAACATTAAGTTTATAGTTCAGACAGACAACTTCACTAAAAACACACAGGAAACGTACTGTTCGGGCATCCCTGAGCAGTAGTTTCTTGACCACCATTAGAACAAACATTGGGCAGTCATAAAAATGATTAATCATTAGCACTGATATCTAAAAAAAGTCCACCCCAAAGTTAAAACCATCTGCTGTGTACTCATACTAACAGGCCTAAAACAATGTCTGGGACTTAGAAGTCCAGGCACAGGAATTCTATTCAGAATTCAGGGACAGGTTTTACTTCAAGTGTAGGTCAGCTAAGTAAGGGAGCAACAATTTAAAAGAGGGAAGAAGTGGGATTTGCACACACTTGCTTCCTCTCCTGTTCTGACTGGACCATTATTTCTCAACCCCAGCAAAATTTGTCAGGATCTAATTTAATTATGATGATTTTTAATTGTAGGAGTTTTAACTGTTACCATTTTTCTGCACAGTTAATGTTTGTATGTTGTAAGGAAGTTATGGTTTGTATGTTGTAGATAGATAGCTCTATGTACATAGTTATCTCTCCACAAAAGTTATAGTAAAATTGATTGTAAATACCATTGTAAATAACTAAATGCTAATATTCAGACTTTTGGATTAAAATGTATTTTTCACAATGTATTTACTTTGGATTTATTTCATGCATTTATTTATTTCGTTTAAACAATTAAATAGGGCTTTCTACCACAAAATGGTGTAAACAGAAGACACCACTGTTGTAGTACTCATAATTTGGAATGACATATTCGTCATCAGTATGTAATAGATATTAGGAAACTCAAAGAATGGCTGATAGAGCAAATGAACACTTAACATAAGGTATTTATTAAAATGAAATATTTAAAAACCAGTGTATATATGGACCATTTGTTTATAAATTCCTAGATACTTGTGTAATATGTTTTAAAATAAAGATCGAATTTTCATATTCCTCCTTAACATACACCAAATGGCTCCTGTTACTCACAGCGTAGATCCATAGCTTTTCTCCTGTGATGGAAGGCCTGCGCTGATATGGCCCCAGACTATGTTCCCAGCCTTGTCGCCAAAGGGGTGAGAGGCTGAGGCAGTGCTCTCCTCCACCTCAAATCCATCTTCCCTTTCAGACTGCCTGCCCTGCTGATTTTAGGCCCCAGCCCAGACACAGAAGCAGAAGCCTTATACAGACGGTTCAGCGGGCTCCCACTGTTGTGTAAGGTAAAATCTCTATGATAGATACTTTATTCTATTTCATTCCTAGTGGCTCTGTTTCTCTAATCAAATCCTGACTGATACAGTTACTGAGACACTGAAAGATGAAGCAAGAAACTGCTGTTTTTCGTTAACAAGCTATTTAGAATTACTTGGCCTTCTTTTTATAAAAACTATGTATATGTATTACTTTGATAAATTTTTTTAATTGAAAAGTAATGAAGGATATCACAAAGGGAAAGATGAATAGATTGTATTATAAAAAACTGTAATTTCTAACTGTCAAAATGTGTATACAAAATTAAAAACCAAACAACTCTCTTTTTCTCTTTCTTTTTTCTGTTAAAGAGGTGGGAATCATTAACCAGTATTTCTTATTCAACATGACAGACTGGCATGAATTAATTACCCAGTTACAAACAAAAGCTACAAACATAACCTCAACTTCTTGTAACGTCATCACCATTTGGAATTACCATAACTCCTATATTCCACCTGTTCAGCAGAAGCTGGGTTGAAGGGAGCAAGTTTATAACAAAAACACCTTCTATACCTTCAATACTTCTCCCTGTGGATAGGGAAGGTGCGAGTTAAAAAGATGTAACTTAATTAATTAAATAATTTATTTATTTGGCTGCGCTGGGTCTTAATTGCGGCAGGTGGGATCTTTGTTGCTGCATGCGGGCTCTTTTAGTTGTGGCATGTGGGATCTTTAGTTGCGGCATGAGAACTCTTAGTTGCAGCATGTGGGATCTATTTCCCTGACCAGGCATCGAACCCAGGCCCCTTGCATTGGGAGCGTGGAAAAAGACAGTAACTTTAGAATAGAGAGTGGAGGTGCTGTTGGGGAAATACAATTTGAAAAAACTTTCAATTCAGACATCCCCTCCACAGAGGTAGTAGAAAAAGAAAACACTTTTATTACTGACTGAGGATTAAACCAGAATGTGCTGCTCATCACAGGCAACTGGCTGAGGTTGCAAAGACAGAAAGAAATCTCACCCTTTTATGCAGCCGCACAGGTGTGGTCATTACATACAGGTTCTCAAAATAAACAGTAACTAGTCATCATTTAAGAGAACTTGACAGCACCATTAGTCACACGCAGTTCTTCCTAAATTTACCTGGTGATTGGGGTGACCACCTACGTTAGCTAATTGACTTTATGGGGGGCAGGGGGACAAACGTCTATATGGCAGGGGGTACTTCAACAACTTGGAGCACTGAAGTCTGGCTCCCATCCTCCCACAGAAACTGGAGGACAGGAGTGCTGTCTCCTGACAGTTGTATTTCAAAGAGATGGCACCCAGGTCCTTGAGAAAAACATTACTAGATCACAAAACTGACAGAGGCTTATTTAGTTTCTAAAAAGATACATTTCAAAGAGACTGAGAAAATACAAGTTTTCTAAGGTAAGTATTCTGACAGAAAGGGAAACCTCCTGCCTTATTTTCAACAGAGGGAATTAAGCTTCTTATTTTAAATTCCGATTTGTCCTTACAGTGCCCTAAATTTGGAAGAGGGAGGCAGTGGGCAGCTTTGTGATTCAGGCCTCATGTCAGGGCTGCTATTAGTACACGTTGGTGTCTGTGAGGGTTTCAATAGGGCGGCCACCTCAGGGCTCAGGGAGAGTCCCAGGGCTGGAGTCCATCTTCCATTCACCCAGGACTGTCGGTCAGGGCATGTCCTGCACCACCGTACTTGGTGGTCCTCATGGTTGTGGCTCTATTAACACTACTAAGAGGTTCTGAACTTACAAAGGCCAAAACCATAATCTCATGCTGAAGGAAAATTCATTTTCTTTTCATTCTCCTCCGTGAGCACTTGCAAGTGCTTTGCACCTAGCAGGTTCACAAATATCTCACTCAGTTATCCCCGTTTTATATTTTAATAATTAATCATATGGATTTTGAACATTTTTTAGATTCCACTGCCCTCCCCCACCTTTATATAAGTGAATCACAAACACATTAGAATCACTTCTGGAGCTTTAAAAACAAAAAGCAAAAAAATACAGGACACAAAAAAAAACCCTGCTGGAAAGTTCCCACAAGCAACTAAGTAAATCAGTATCTGTGGGGTTAAGACTGGGACCTCATTAGGTTCCAAAGAATCTAGTAAAACTTAAAAATACAAAAAAAGTTTAAATTTCCTGAGGTGACTCTGACGTGCAGCCAGAAAGGAGAACCACTGCTCAGGCTCGTTCTTAGCATATAAAATTCAGCTGGTAAAGGCTTCAGTTTCTATAAAGAGAGGAAGAGATCTGCTAGCATCCTGCATTGGGGCAATAATTAGGAAGATCATCAAAGGCCTTTCTATGCCAATTAGCCCTGTTAAAGGTAATTCCTCACCTGTCAAGGAAGCTGATATACACCGGTCACAGTCTGCTAGCTCAGCTGTGCCTCATTTCACTGACCCTTAGCAACAGAAGCTGCTCGCCTCCTAAAGAAATCCCCACCTCCTGGCCAATCAGGCTGTTTCCACGTTGCCTCTTAAGGCTGCGTGAAACTCACAACTGCCCAGCGTTCTGGGAGAGGGCTGCGCTGCTGGGAGGTACTGCGCTCCCCCAATCTATGGATTGTTTTCCCTTGACTAAAGGACATCAAATTCATTACTAAGTTGTTTTAGTTTTGTCACTTTACAGTTTTGGTGAGGAGGTGGGTCCTGAAGACAGCTGCTGGAGATGCCGGGAGGCTCCCGAACTCAGGTGAAGTTAGCCTCGGAGCCCTTCGGGTTCGCTGCCTCTTTGACGCTTTCTGGGATCCCGTTATTTTGCCTTCTGAGCTCTTCGAGTTTGTTTGTCCAGACCCTTCCGGGTGGAAGACTGTGATGTAAGAAACTCCAGACCTAATGGGCGACAGCATTTGGATTTGTGGCCGACCTCATCTACAAGGTAAGCGCCTTGGGGAGGTCCTGACGGGTCTCAGGAACTGCAGAGGCAGCCAGAAACAGTAAATCTGGTTGAATTAGGATTATTTCAACAAGGGAAAATAATGGGTACCTGTCAATCTAAAGGAAGCAAGATAGCAGCTGTTAGGAGACTCACAAAGCCTCAAGGTAAGTCCAAAGTATAAACCGTTGGGGGACTTGGGGCATTAAATTAAGACGAGAAATATCAGGCTCTTTTCACCAACGGCACACCAAGATCTTAAGTAGGCGGAATTCGAAATATTTAAAGCCATTAGAGTGTCCACCACTATAAAGAAATCTTCTCAGAAAAAAATAATAGATCTATTACTAATGGGTATCTTGGAAGCCAGCGCTACAAAATTGGTGGGCAAAGCTGTTAGAGCTCTGGCCACCTAAGACTCCTCTGCTAGGGTAAGTTGGTCACCGAATGGGTTAGATTGACACTAGGTCACCTACCAACCTCAAGAAATTTTCCATGTAACAAGGTATACTTTAAAACACCACGCAGTTTGGCTTTGAGAGACCCAAGGTGTAGCTAAAGAAGTGGAGTCCTCAAGTCTCAGAGAATTGAGCTCCCCACCTTCCAGCACACCTGCCTAATTTATATCTAAGAACTGCGGTCCTGGAGGCTGTAAATACATAAATGGCAAAATCTTACTAAGGCAACCTAGAATTACAATGGCTGTTATGGGGAACCTTCCCATTGGACAAGATCGTTTAAGAAGGGCAATTGAAAGCAAGGGTTCCCAAACAGAATGGGATACCTGTTTAATTTTTTTCTTTTTAAAAAAAATTTAAATTGAAGTATAATTGACATATAACATTAGTTTCAGGTGTATAACATAGTGATTCAATATTTGTATCCATTGCAAAGTGATCACCACAATAAGTCCAGTTAACATCTGTCACCATACATAGTTACAAACTTGTTTTCTTGTGATGAAAAATTTTAAGATTTACTCTTAACTTTCAAATATACAACACAGTGTTATTATAGTCACCATGCTGTATGTACATCATATCCCCATGACTTATTTTATAACTGGAAGTTTGTACCTTTTGACTCCCTTCACCCATTTCACCTCCTCTCCACCACCTATCCCCACATCTTGCAATTACGAATCTGTTCTCTGTATCTATGAGGTTGTGTTTTTGTTTTGTTTTTTTTTAGATTCCCCACATAAGTGAGATTATAATGGTTTGGTTTCTCTGTCTGACTTATTTCACTCAGCATAATGCTCTCAAGGTCCATCTATCTTGCTGCAAATTGCAAGATTTAATTCTAAAGAAATACCACAATTTCTTTATCCATTCATCCATTGAGGGATGCTTAGGTTGTTTCCATAACTTGGCTATTGTAAATAATTCTGCAATGAACATGGGGGTGTGTATATCTTTTCAATTTAGTGTTTTTGTTTTCTTCAGATATAGACCCAGAAATGGGATTGCTGGATCATATGGTAGTTTTATTTTTAATTTTTTCAGGAACCTTCATACTGTTTTCTATAGTGGCTGCGTCTATTTACATTCTCATCAACAGTGAACAAGGGTTCCCTTTTTCTCCACATTCTAGGCAACACTTGTTATTTCTTGTCTTTTTGATGATAGCCATTCTAACAGATGTGAGGTGGTATCTCATTGTGGTTTTGATTTGCATTTCCCTGATGATTTGTGATGCTGAGCATCTTTTCATGTACCTGTTGGCCATCTGTATGTCTTCTTTTTTTTTTTTTTAATTAATTTATTTATTTATTTTTAGCTGTGTTTGGGTCTTCGTTTCTGTGCGAGGGCTTTCTCCAGTTACGGCGAGCGGGGGCCACTCTTCATCGCGGTGCGTGGGCCTCTCACTGTTGCGGCCTCTCCCATTGCAGAGCACAGGCTCCAGACGCTCAGGCTCAGTAGTTGTGGCTTACAGGTCTAGCTGCTCCGCAGCATGTGGGATCCTCCCGGACCAGGGCACAAACCCATGTCCCCTGCATTGGCAGGCGGATTCTTAACCACTGCACCACCAGGGAAGCCCCTGTATGTCTTCTTTGAAAAAATGTCCAGATCCTCTGCTCATTTTCTAATCAGATTATTTCAATTTTTGCTATTGAGTTGTATGAGTTCTTGATATATTTTGGATATTAATCCCTTATCAGAAACATGATTTGCAAATAATTTCTCACATTTGGTAGGTTGCCTTTTCATTTTTTTGATGGTTTCCTTTGCTGTGCAGAGGTTTTTTAACTTGATGTAGTTCAACTTTTTTATTTTTGCTTTTGTGGCCTTTGCTTTTGGTATCAAATCCAAAAAATCATTGCCAAGACTAATGTCAAGGAGATTACCCACTGTGTTTTCTTCTGGGAGTTTTATGGTTTCAGGTCTAATGTTCAAGTATTTAATCCATTTTGAGTTAAATTTTGTGTGGTATAAGATAGTGGTCCAGTTTCATTCTTTTGCATGTGGCTGTCCAGTTTTCCCAATAACATTTATTGAAGATACTGTCCTTTCCCTGTTGCATGTTCTTGGCTCCTTTGTCATAAATTAATTGACCATAGAGGTGTAGGTTTATTTCTGGGTTCTCTATTAGGTTCCATTGATCTATGTATCTTTTTTTATGGCAGTATCATACTGTTTTGATTACTATAGCTTTGTAATATAGTTTTAAATCAGAACACATGATGCCTCCAGATTAGTTTTTCTTAAGATTCCTTTGGCTCTTTGGGGTCTTTTGTGGTTCCACACAAATTTTAGGATTGCTTGTTCTATTTCTGTGAAAAGTGCCATGGATATGGATTGCATTGAATCTGTAGATTGCTTTGGTTATATGAGCATTTTAACAATATTAATTCTTTCAATCCATGAGCACAGTATGTCTCTCCATTTATTTGTGTCTTTTCAAGGTACTATCTTAACTGAGTTTAACACAACAGAGAGCTTCAGAAATCTTGCAAATGAAGTGCTCTTAGTTCTATTTCTGTGTTGGTCAAGGAGAACACTCTTAAGTGGACAGGGTAGAATGCTGTAAGGCCATGGGTTTTGGACTCAGCTGGGGTTAAATACACGGCCATTGAAATAATCTTCTCAGGCAGTTGAGGAGATTAAACATGCTGATAGGTGTAAGGTGCTTAGACACAGTGCCTGGCACATAGTAAATGCACAGTAATGCTGCTATTTATTATTACATTTTAGAAAGTTCAGTTTGGAATATCACAGAGAATGGATTTTAAGTAGAGAATGGACTATCTGGTGATGCCATGCAGTACAGTTGGCGACCCCATTCCAGTTAGGCTGGCCCTGTGCTTATTACTCACAGGTGAAAAAGATAAAGGAGGAACTTCTGCTACTCTCCATGGGTTTATTCTGAGGGCTTTTGTTCTGGTAGTGGTGGTGGGTTGCAATATCAACCCCACTTTCTCCCAACTCCCCCTTAGGATCATTGTGTATCGATCATATTATAAGATACAGGAGGGAGTCCTCAGATCCTCTGGCCTTCTCTCCATCAGATGCCAACAGGGCCCCAGAGAGGAAGGATTCCAATCCCACCTCTGCTGTGCTGGACCATCAGCCTCTGGGCTCATTCCCTTCATAATCAAGGCTCTCCGACACTACCAGTCACAGCTGCAAACATTTCTGAGCTGCCAGGAGGAGGCTGTGATCAGAGGCCATAGTGCAGGTTGGATCTATATTCAATCAACCAAGACCCTGCCCTAAAACTTTAAAAATACAGTTAAGATTTTCACCATCCTCAACTTACAGTTAAACGTATTTAATGTTTTACTCATCAGTTGAACTGACTGATCCATCTCCAGATATTGTCACCTAACTGAACTTGTACAGTTTGTCACAGTATCCTTAGAAAGAAAAGACATCGACTCAAAAGGTTAAAGACGTGGGAGTTCCCTAGTGGTCCAGTGGTTGGAACTCAGTGCTTTCACTGCCTGGCCCAGGTTCAATCCCTGGTCGGGGAACTAAGATCCAGCAAGCCACATGGTGCAGCCAAAAAAAAGAAAAAAAAATTATTTGCTTAATTTACATGTGGGATGATTTTAAAATTCTGTAATCCCTTCAAAATTGGGAAAGGTAAACTAATTTGGTAATTGACCCAAATAATTTTGTGGTGGGATTGACTTTATGGTGATTCCACTTATCTGTATTTACTAGAGAATATGAAAGTTTCCCAAATGCTACTGAATAAATAAAGTTGCATCAAAGACAACAACAACAACAAAGATTCTACCAACTGTAGAATTTTATAACCCTTGAACACTAGTGCATGCTTCTACTTAGGTGGGTTTTACTTCTCTGAGAAAGCAGTAAGTTTAAAGTGTTTTGTGTATGTGTTTAATATATATATATATGCATTAGTTATAAAGCAATTCTATATTCCAGGACTTTATTCCTCTTTAGGCCAGAGTTTTTCAATTTGCAAGTCTCAACCCATGTATGGGTAAGAATTTCATTATTTGTGTGAAATAGAATAAAAGAGAAAAGTGTCAGAGAGTATCACATGTGGTAAGAGTAGGTGTTTTGTGAAACTTTAGTTTCAGCCATGTGCACATATGGACTAGATCATGATGGAAAATGTATTACTCTGGGTTGTGGTGAAAATATTTTGAAAATCAGTGGCTTAGCTCTCAGCATTTTTACTTTTGTGAAGAAGCTGTAACATTCTTTTTAACTGACACTGATTCCTACAAAATATCTGGCCAGAATAAATGTCTAGCCAAAATGCCTCATTTCAACTTTCTGTCTAAAACCTCTAAAAATTTCCCTTTCAGCATATGGTTGATGGTATTTGTTATCCTGGAGTATTCTTTGCTTTCTGTTGTTGACTTGTTTGATTCTTGGAAATTTCCTGGGAGGCTGAGTCCTATACCAGTTCTGTAAAAAATGTCAGGTTGCCTAAAAAATGAGTAGACTCCACAACATAATGCCTTTGTCTAGTGTTTACATTTTACATATATTTTTTCTTTATATTTATGAGTATTGAGTATTTTACTAGAGGAATGTACAATGTCCGTTTAGTTTAAGAATCCATGCTTCTGGGACTTCCCTGGGGATCCAGTGGTTAAGACTCTGTGCTCCCAAAGCAGGGGGCCCAGGTTCGATCCCTGGTCAGGGAACTAGATCCCGCATGCCGCAACAAAAAGATCCTGCGTGTCGCAGTGAAGATCCCACGTGCGGCAGCCAAGACCCAGCGCAGCCAAATAAATAAACTAAAAAAAAAAAAAAAGAATCCATGCTTCTAATACCTCCTGAAACTATTGCAGACGGCCAATTTCCATTGCTTTTGCAATCAAAACTGATTCCTAATCAATCATATCAGTTCTAATCTTAAAAAATAAAAGTTAATGGCTAAAATATTAGATTTTGTTTTTCTTTTCTCTCCTTATTTATTCAAAGGAATAAATTTATTCCAATTTCAGTTGAAATAAGAATGATTCACTCACAAATATTTATTATTTATTTATTGAATGATCACCAGTACAAGGCGCACTGTTCTAGATTACAGCACTGAACAACATGCACAAAAACCTGGCCCTTTGTGGAATTTTCAATATGAAGCGGAGGCAACTGGATATAGTCAAACAAACAAAAAACCTGCAGTTAATAGCTGGTGCTCACATTAAGTGTTCTCCCAGTCAGACTCCTAATAGATGACTAGATTTCAGGTTAGGAATTATTAATACTGACTAGGAAAACATCAAAGGATGATGAGATCACCACTTAGTGTCTGAAATAAAAAATAAATAAAGCTGAATTTTTTGCTTATTTTAGTGACTATGCCTGTTAGGCCCAGGCTCCTTAGCAGAGCAGACTGCTGACCTTAAACGTGGGGTTTCCTAGAAGCTAGAAGTTCAGGAGTGGGCAGACTTTGTGAGCTATAAATAGGATGATGTCATCCATAGCAAGAGTCTTTTGGGTGAGGTTGGTGTTGGTTGGCTGGCTCTCAGAGGCCTGTTTTTTGGAGTGACAGCCCCTTCAAGCTAAAGTCCCCTGTCACCCAAAGACTAGTGACACGAACCCACAAGTCTTTGAGCATCTCTTTGTTTTCTAGACCAATAAAACCATCAATAAATTCCTTTCTGCTTCAAAGGGCCAGGGTTGGGTTCTGTTACTTACAGCTAAAAACTTGATGGATACAGAAATCAGTACCAGAAGTGGTTGCAGGCAACAGACTTTGAAGAAAATTAGGGGACATTTGGGACTGGTTATCTGCCCTAGTTAAAGGTTGAGGGCAAGGGAGATCCACTCTGTATTAAGGGATGTGAATTTGGCATACCACGACATGCAGTGGCAAAACAGCTAACTAAAATATCACAAATTATTCCCGGGAATGAAGTACCCATTGAAGAGGTTGCTGCTATGGAATAGTATGAAACACATAAGGATTTCAAAAGGGTGAGTTGACTATAGCACTAGAGAGCTTAAAGAGAAAGACAAGCTCAGATGTTTATACTTTTAGCTCAAGGCATAGGCTGAAAATCAGGGATTTGCATGAAGGCTAAAAGAATCCCTTGTCTTTCTGAGCCATGAGGCTGAAAATCAAATGCAGAGTTTAAAAAAATTTTTTTTTAATTTAATTTTTATCTTATATTATAGTTGATTTACAATATTGTGTTAGTTTCAGGAGTACAGCAAAGTGGTTTAGTTATACATATATATATATCTATATATCTCCATTCTTTATCAGATTCTTTTCCCATGTAGGTTATTACAGAGTACTGAGTAGAGCTCCCTGTGCTACACAGTAGGTCCTTGTTGATTATCTATTTTATATATAGTAGTGTGTATATGTTAATCCCAAACTCCTAATTTATCCCTACCCATCCCCTTCCCCTTTGGTAACCATAAGTTTGTTTTCTAAGTCTGTGAGTGTGTTTCTGTTTTGTAAATAAGTTCATTTGTATCATTTTTTTTTTAGATTCCACATATGAATGATATCATATGATATTTGTCTTTCTCTGACTTACTTTGTATGATAATCTCTAGGTCCATCCATGTTGCCGCAAATAGCATTATTTCATTCTTTTTTATGGCTGAGTAATATTCCATTGTATATATGTACCACATCTTCTTTATCCATTGCTCTGTCGATGGACATTTAGGTTGCTTCCATGTCTTGGCTATTGTAAATAGTGCTGCAATGAACATTGGGGTGCATGTATCTTTTCAAAGTATGGTTTTCTCCAGATATATGCCTAGGAGTGGGATTGCTAGATCATATGGTAGCTCTATTTTTAGTTATTTAAGGAACCTCCATACTGTTTTCCACAGTGGCTGTACCAATTTACATTCGCACCAACACTGTAGGAGGGTTCCCTTTTCTCCATGCCCTCTCCAGCATTTATTGTTTGTAGACTTTTTGATGATGGCCATTCTGACTGGTGTGAGTTTATATCTCATTGTAGTTTTGATTTGCATTTCTTTAATAATTAGTGTTGTTGAGCATCTTTTCATGTGCTTTTTGGCCATCTGTATGTCTTCTTTGGAGAAATGTCTATTTAGATCTTCTGCCCATTTTTTGATTCAGTTGTTTGTTTTTTTGATATAGAGCTGCATGAGCTGTTTGTATATTTTGGAGATTAATCCCTTGTCAGTCGCTTGGTTTGCAAATATTTTCTCCCATTCTGTGGGTTGTCTTTTTGTTTTGTTTACGGTTTCCTTTGCTATGCAAAAGCTTTTAAGTTTCATTAGGTCCCATTTGTTGATTTTTGGTTTTATTTTCATTACTCTAGGAGGTGGATCCAAAAAGATATTGCTGCGATTTATGTCAGAGTGTTCTGCCTCTGTTTTCTTCTAAGAGTATTATAGTATCTGGTCTTACATTTAGGTCTTTAATCCATTTTGAGTTTTTCTTTTTATCCTGGAGTATATTTGATTTACAATGTTGTGTTAGTTTCAGGTGTACAGCAAAGTGATTTAGTTATACATATATATATATCCTCCATTCTTTATCAGATTCTTTTCCCATATAGGTTATTACAGAGTATTGAGTAGAGTTCCCTGTTCTATACAGTAGGTACTTGTTGATTATCTATTTTATATATAGTAGTGTGTATGTTAATCCCAAACTCCTAATTTATCCCTCCCTCCCACCTTTACCCTTTAGTAACTGTAAGTTTGTTTTCTATGTCTGTGAGTCTGTTTCTGTTTTGTAAATAAGTTCATCTGTATCATTTTTTAGATTCCACATATAAGTGATATCATATGATATTTGTCTTTCTCTGTCTGACTTTGTATGATAATCTCTAGGTCCATCCATGTTGCTGCAAATGGCATTATTTCATTCTTTTTTATGGCTGAGTAATATTCCATTGTATACATGTATCACATCTTCTTTATCCATTGCTCTGTTGATGGACATTTAGGTTGCTTCCATGTCTTGGCTATCGTAAATAGTGCTGCAATGAGCATTGCATGTATCTTATCTAAGTATGATTTTCTCTGGATATATGCCCAGGAGTGGGATTGCTGGATCATATGGTAGCTCTGTTTTTAGTTTTTTAAGGAAACTCCATACTGTTTTCCATAGTGGCTGTACCAACTTACATTCCCACTAACAGTGTAGGAGGGTTCCCTCTTCATTTTGAGTTTATTTTTGTGTATGGTGTTACGGAGTGTTCTAATTTCATTCTTTTACATGTAGCTGTCCAGTTTTCCCAGCACCAGTTATTGAAGAGGCTTTTTTTTTCTCCATTGTATATTCTTGCCTCCTTTGTCATAGATAAATTGACAATGGGTGCATGGGTTTATCTCTGGGCTTTCTATCCTGTTCCATTGATCTATATTTCTGTTTTTGTGCCAAACTCTGGCACAAAAACAGGAGTTTGATCCCACAGTTTACTGAATGACATTATCCATTGAGTTCATAGCCATTTTAGATCTTTTATGGAAAAGTTAAGGTGTTGATCGAAAAAGAGTTCAATCCCTGATAATTGGGATGGAGACACATGGAAGAAACTGGATTCCCTTGAATCCCCACCCTTTTAAAATCTTTAGTGAGGCAGCCCCTATGTCCCTTGCTTGAAGACCCTGAAATGCCCCCATCTGTGAGGGATCAGCCTTGTAAAAGAATGCTCATTCTTGCATTCCAACCCTCCCTTCTATTGTCCCATCCCAACATGCCCTAGGGAGTGAATTAAAAGTCAATCCAGGAGGAGAAGGCTTAGACAATAAAAAAACTACAATATTTTTCTTTTTCATGCAAATTCTAAAGAATATATGTGGAGGTAGAATATGTGTGTGGGTACTAGGCTAAGTAGGGAAAATCATAATTATTAGTCAAGTTGAATGCATTAATGCACTTAAAAAATTTTTATTTATTTATTTTTGACTGTGTTGGGTCTTCATTGCTGCCTGCGGGCTTTCTCTAATTGCAGCGAGCGGGGGCTACTCTTTGCTGTGGTCCGCAGGCTTCTCATTGCGGTGGCTTCTCTTGTTGCGGAGCACGGGCTCTAGGCACGCCAGCTTCAGTAGTTGTGGCACACGGGCTCAGTAGTTTTGGCTTGCAGGCTCTAGAGCGCAGGCTCAGTAGTTGTGGCGCATGGGCTTAGTTACTCTACAGCATGTGGGATCTTCCTGGACCAGGGATCGAACCTGTGTCTCCTGCATTGGCAGGTGGATTCTTAACCACTGCGCCACCAGGAAGTCCCTGCACTTTTGTTTTTAATTAATACACTTGATTTTTGATTCAGTGTGCTGTTTCAGCATCTGGGAATGTTCTAATTGACTCCATGGTTGGGTATTTGGAACCCAGACTCAGTGGCTCATCCTGAAATATCTTGGTATAATATAAAGAAAGAAATCCAAAGACTTTGTGAGATACATATGTTGAATGAATGAATCATGTACAATTCACCAACTTACCACCACCCAAATCTGTCCAAGATAGTGTGGGTGTCAGAAAATACTCCTCAGTGAGGCCTTACAAAATCATTGGTGCATCTGTCAGGATTGGTTTTGGCTATAATAGGAAACTACTCAGAGAAGCAAACAAGGGGTTTATCTGCCTCAGGCATAAAAAGGTCTGAGTAGGACATTTAGAGATGGTATATCAGCTCAGTGATGCCATCAAGGAACCAGGCTCCTTCTCTTTCCTTGCTCTGTTGTCTGTGGTTTTCACCCTCATGTTTGCAAGATGGTTGCTGCATCTCCAGACATTGTGCCCTCATTCCAGGAAGGAAGCTTACCCCAGGGACTTCTACCTACTTATACTCATTGTCTAGATAGAACTGTCACATAGCCATGCATGGCTGCAATGGAGATTATGTCACTCAGTAATTCACTTTCCAAGGACCATAGGAAGATGGAGGTGAGGGTGTTGGAATGGTTGTTGAATGAGTCAGTCTGTAGAATCTGCAACAATTGATGAGAATGCAAGTGGGAGATGTTGTAGTAGAAACATGCTGATTTCAGTGATGGTGGATCCTGGGGCAGCAGGGGTGGGGTCAGGTAGCTGCAATGTGAGAGGCCAGGTGGATGTGGCTACCAGAATCAACAGCAGAGCCAGTGCATTAATTACAATGGTCTGACCTACAGGGATCTGTGGTGTTGCCTAACTGTGGGGTCCTTAAGACCAAAATAGATGGTCAAAGATGCTACCTGATTTTTATTTTTTAAAAACCTCTCTGTTAGTAAACAAAGGCCTGACTTAAGTCATCACAATATAGTCATGGCCCCTGACGCAATCTCTGGTCTAGGTCAGACCAAGAATGCAGGAGAAGTCAAGTGTCTAGGGAAATGGCCCTGCGATAACATCATGAATGCTTGCTAAGGATCTTCCTTCCTGTAAGTCTTCCCCAAAGGACCCAAAGCCACTCACCAGGCCATTTCCCAGGTGTCCTGAGAAATAACCAGACCTTCTGGGGATTAACAGAGATGCTCGGTCTGCGTCAACATGATTTCCCAGAGACCCAGAACTCCACTATGAATGCATCAGAGTGAAGGCATTTCTGCTATACTGAGGAGATAGCCCTGACGACCAGTAGAGTAGGGAATCATCCCAGGGAGCAGATTTTCTGAACAACTTGTCTCTTCCATTTTGCCAGGAGGTAGAGATGTTTGATATAGAAATGCTGATTCATAGACAGTGGCTAGTATCTTAACTAAATGATCAGATTTGGAAACAGCATGATTGGAGAAGGGGCCATGAGGAGGTCTGGGAGAGAGGTATGGCCAGAGTTCTTGAAATGGATTCAGAGTGAGAATGTTTGTGTCCTGTGTGAATGCTCAGCTAAAATACCTCAGTGCTTTGAATAATGAGGTGCTCTAGGTGACCTCTCTATGGATATCAATCAGCCTTTGTTTCCAGCTACCCAGTACTTGTTTACTGTATTCAAGAACAAAGTGGCCATGGTGGCCAGGATGGGGGTCTATGTGTGCTCTACAATGTGGCTTTCCCCTCACTGCAGCTGACCTGACCATCCACCGATCCTGACAGCCTACTAGTCTGCAGCAATGACCACGAAGGTACACACCAGGGGACGCCAGCCCGTGCCTGGTGGAAGGTTGATTACATTTGTCCCTCTCCTAAAAGAGATGAGGCAGCAATGTGTCCTCCCTGAAGGTGACACATTCTGGAATTGGATTTGCTTTGTCCTCCAAAATTCTGCCACCACCATCTTTCAGGGACTCACTAGATGGCTTTCACTGTTATGCTATCCCTTACGACACTTGCTTCTGATCACGAAACTCACTTTATAGTGAATTCCCTGGACTTAATGTAAATACCCCTCACCCTGAAACAGCTGGCCTTTTGGCGAGATAACTCTGTGAGGGTGGAGTCCTGTTCTGCAAGATGTAGTACATATAGTATATACTGTGAACCAGTGACCATGGCTTTAATAGAAGGATCTGGGAACCAAAGTGCAAGGGAGAATGGCACTTCTCAGTTAATACCTAGTGACTCAAACATCTTTGCTTGCATTCCTTGTGATTCTGAGCTTTGCTGGTTTAGAGGGAAGCAAAGGAGGACTGCTTCTATGAAGGGAACATAGTGATGATTCCAATGGTTTGAAAGGGGAGGATTACAATATTGGCTGAGTGAATACAGAGTTGGTGCTATACACTGGGGGATGGGAGAAGTATGACGGGAACCTTGTAATACTGAGTGTTCATGGTAAATTTAATGGAAGACATCTGCAATCTTAGGCCACTAAAGGCGCAGATGGAAATGAAGGTTTAGACCATCCCACTTAGTAAAGGCCTCTAATCCACTAAGGTGACGGCTGAAGTCAGAGGAACATGGCCTCATGATTAATTGCAGAAAGGGCAATGGTTACAGCCTGTACATTTTTCTTTGCTGTCTTATGCATTTATTTGCATATTCTACTTAGCTTTCTCCTTTCCCTTTACCACATTACTATATATAGTTTGTGTTGATAGTGACTGACTTTACAATTTAGTTCATAGATGAGAGCACATCCCGATAAAGTCATCATGGAGTTGGGGGAGGAATGGACATCATTCAAGCTCCTGGCTTTGCAGCTGGATGTAGTATATTAGGGGGATGTCATCTCACTGCTGATTGAAGGACCAACTAAATTTATTTAAATTGTGTGTAAATTCCACATTTTCAGATAATCAGAACAGATAATTGGAACAATAGATAATTGGATATTTTATTTCCAAAACAGTCAAGAAGGTGCTAAGCATAAAGCTTGTCAAATGCAAGAAAGATGCTGAATATGCAACTGTCAGTGAATTCTAAGAAACGTATTTAATTACATTCTCTTTTCTTCTTCAAAGGAGAAAAAATCAGTTATTCCATGTGGCCAATATTACTTCATTAAGGATTTAAATATATAGGTAATAAAATACAGAATCTCTTAAGTATCCCAATTTATTCTAAAGTATTAATATCAAGTAATCCTGATCATTACATAAACACAGGTTTACCAAATCTTTGATTTTATAGATTAACAAATTAAGATAAATTAAAAAGAAATGTACAGACACCATTTTCACTGTTACAACACAGGGACAAACCACCACACACATAAACACACAAAAAAATCAGAAGTATATTTTATGCCAGAGTTACTTTCTGTCCAGGTCGAAACACTGTTCCACTTTGATTTTTTCTCTTCTTTGGATTTTGAAAGCTTTCATACCTTAAAAAAAAAAAAAAAAAAAAAGTGAGGTAACATTTAATACATGTAAATGCTAAACTTATAAAACAAAAAACAATGGTTTGTTTCCAAACAGAATTTTTTAAGAAACAAAAGAGAAATAGCTGGAAAAAAATATGTGCAAGAAATTACAGGAAGTTCTTACACGAAAATTTTTTAAAGTTGAACACTCTAATAGAAAAAGAGAACAAAGGGGATGAATAGACAAGTTAGAAAAGATAAAATACAAATGGCAATGATTAATATATAAAACATAACCTCTGTATTTTAATAGAAGAAATGTAAAATTTTAAGATATAACTTTTGTCCAATTAAATTGGCCAAGTTTAGAGAAATACTACAGTATTTAACAGTAGGGTGTGGTGAAGCTGGTACTATTATAATTATACTGCTGTTGCAAAATACATTGGTATTTATGGAAGACAATTTGGCAATAGATTTCAAAAGCATTAAAAAATGTGAGTACACTGTGGTGCAACAATTCTACCTCTATCCCAGTGAAATAAGTAAGGATATGTGCAAACATTCAGGTATAAGAATGTTCATTATCACATTGCCTATAGTGAAAACGTGGCTGCAACTTAAATGTCCAAAAATTGATGTTATGGTATATCTATATTATAAAATGACATTAAAAACAAAGTAGTAACATATTTAAAATGTGGAAGGATATTAAAGATGTATGTACGGATGAAAGGGGGACTGCTCTACAGCAATATGTGCAGAGTGTCTTATTTTAGTAAGAGAAAACATATGAGCATACAAATAAATATGCTTTGGGAGGTAGTGGGGTTAAGGGACATTTCTGGGTTTTTTTCCCTTCTCTTTGTTTTCTGATTTTTCTGCAATGAGTACATATTATGTTGAAGGGGGGGGCAGAATATGCCACCCCCAAAATGAACCACTTTGGCATGTGGATTATTTTGAGCTGAAAGGAATGAAGACCTTTCAAGCAGACTCAGGAAAAGCCTTTTACCTCTCCCTTAACTGCCTAAAAGAATTTCGCTAGGGGGCCTGCACCAGAAAGAGAGCTATTACCAGAGAGAACTTTTTTTTTTTAATCTGCATGGCAAACATCTGCTCTTCTCATCTGCTGTGAATTGCCTTCTTCCCCTCTGAAGCCCCAGGCCCCTATCCCTTTCCTTAGCTCAGGACAGTATACAAGCCTCAACTGGAGACTGCCTTTAAGTCTCATTCTTATGGGGTTCCTGTATGTACGAAATTAGTTTTTCACCTGGTAACATCTTATGTCAATTAATTATTAGATTAGCCAAAGAACCTAGAAGGGAGGAAGGGAAAATTTTTCTATCCCTACAATTTGGTACGCATGGGGGGCTCCACTGGCTGGACACCACTTGCTCTGGGGCTGCAGGTGGGAGATCCTGGGACCTCTGACAAGAGCCGGCAGACGGTAAGAATCCTTCAGGTCAATCTCCTGGAAGTGGTGAGAGTCCATTTCTAAATTTAGATTAGCAGGAGAAAAATACTTGTGTAAACTAGTTCCTTAGGTATAGTGACTCTGGAAAACATCTGTTCTGAGTACTTTTGTTTTCTATTGATCCAATTCCTCCATGGTTACTGTTTTCTTTTGTCTCTAGCTTTTGTGTCACTTTTCATAAGGAGGAAAACCATAGCGTAGAAATGCAGGCATCGGTCCTTTGAGCCTGTTGTGCGGGCCAGCCTCACAGACTGGTGAGTTCACAGTTCTAATGGACCTGCATCTGTTTAGACAAACTTTGCTGTGGGTCCCCTATATTTAAAAAACGGGTGAGGTTCCCCCTCGTCTTGTTTTGTCTTGAGAGCTTGGCTTCATGACCAGTGAAAATATTCTCTCTGGCTTAACCAGAGAGAAGCCAGCCAGAAGATGCAAGTATCAGCTTGTAACTGGTGGGCAGCCAAATAGACTCAGGATCTGAGACATGAAGTGACAAGCAGCATTCTTTTTTTTTTAATATATAGATCTTTATTGGAGTATAATTGCTTCACAATACTGTGTTAGTTTTTCTATTGTATAACAAAGTGAATCAGCCATATGCATACATATGTCCCCATATCCCCTCCCTCTTGCGTCTCCCTCCCACCCTCCCTATCCCACCCCTCTAGGTCATTGCAAAGCACCGAGCTGATCTCCCTGTGCTATGAGGCTGCTTCCCACTAGCTATCTATTTTACATTCGATAGTGTATATATGTCCATGCCACTCTCTCACTTCTTCCCAGCTTCCCCCTCCCCTCCCCTCCCCGTGCCCTCAAGTCCATTCTCTACATCTGCATCTTTATTCCTGTTCTGCCCCTAGGTTCATCAGTACGATTTCTTTTTTATTAGATTCCATATATATGCACTGGCATACGGTATTTTCCTCTTTCTGGCTTACTTCACTCTGTATGACAGTCTCTAGGTCTCTAGGTCCACCCACCTCACTACAAATAACTCAATTTCATTTCTTTTTATGGCTGAGTAATATTCCATTTTATATGTGTGCCACATCTTCTTTATCCATTCATCTGTCAATGGACATTTAGGTTGCTTCCATGTTGTGGCTATTGTAAATAGTGCAACAAGCAGCATTCTTTTTGTCCAACTGTGCCAGTTCTTCAGAAGTTTGTCTTAAGGTGTCCCAGCCCATAAGGGGCCTTTGTTGTCTCAACCTTCGTTGTCTTGTTAGTGCTGGAAAAGTCCCATTCCAGTAACGCCTGCCCAGTGTCAGAGATGAGCAGGTCTGTGACTAGAGGCATCACCCATTCTGGTGGGAATTCCGTTTTCACTATACCATTCTTACTACCTGTGACAATGAAGGTTTTTGCTTTCTTTGGCTAATTCTGGGAGTAAACTTTGTGGATCTTGTGAAAGCTACATCTTTTGCACTCTTTTGGGACACTTCTTGTGTTCATGGTTAAGCCATAAAAAGGCTTATGGGTTTGAGTCACCTTTAAGATTAATATAAGACCATATTTGTCAGTGGCCAGAGAATGGATCCTTTGAACTGGAAAAACTTCTATTTTTGAGAAAAAAAGTGAGCGAGCTCTCATGCTAAACAACTGTATTTCCATCAACAACTGTCTTTCCATCAACTGATGGAAAGACAAAATTAAAAAGAGGACACAGAGGAGTACAACAGCCAGCCTTGGGGACTCCCTTAACAGAAAGAACAGAAATTAGACTCAAAAGAAAAAGTCCACATTCCATGTAAATCCCCCTTCTCAAAATCTGGCCCTGTCTACCTGTTTTAACTTCCCTTTCCTTACAAGATTTACAGAGAGCACTCTGGCCTGACTTCCAGGCAAGGGGTATACAGGCTTACTTGTGTACATGCTAAAAGCCAGGAAGTGAATTTAGAAGAATCACCCAGGATGGGTGGTAAGGCTAGCACTGCTGTCCTTTACAACTCCTCTGACTTTCCAGGGCCCTGTAATCAGGCTCTGCCACCTTTGGGCCTTGCTATGCAGCATCCTTTGTGTATGTAGCCTGGACCGCCACTGCAAAGAATTCATGTCCCATGGATAGCAGCAGATCCAATAAATCATAAAGCCCTTTTACCTGCACTTTCAGAACATACTACCGAATTTAAAGAGGAGTTAGAAAGATTAGTGGTTATCTATAACCCCACTCACAGGGACCTTGACTGGCTGCTAAGGGGTATTCTGCCCACCTGTGATTACAGTGCAGCCATCAGACAAGCCAGATGGCACCTGGGGAAAACCCCCCTCACAGGGTAAACAGATGACCAGAATTTCTTTCAGGTTCTCCTACAAATAATCAGGAAGTGGATCAGCTCAAGGGCAATGTTCAGGGGCTGATAGAAGCAATAGTAGAGGCTTTTCCCCCTAAGGTGAATTGATCCAAGGTTGAATTATACATGCAGAAAAAAGGAAAGCATCTGAAGTCCTTTGAATGCTTTATCCAAAAATTTTAAATGCATACTGCATTAAACCCTGAAGCTTCAGAACATAGGAATCTTTTCTTTAAAAAATTTTATTGAAGTATAGTGGATTTACAATGTTGTATTAATTTCTTCTGTACAGCAAAGTGACTCAGTTATACATATATATATTCATTTTCATATTCTTTTCTATTACTGTTTATCACAGAATATTGAATATAGTTCCCTGTGCTATACAGTAGGACCTTGTTTATCCATCCTATATAAAATAGTTTGCCTCTGCTAATCCCAAACTCCCATCCCTTCTCTCCTCTACCCCGCCTTCCTCTTGGCAACGACAGTTCTGTTCTCTATTATCTGTGAGTCTGTTTTTGTTTTGTACATGTTTGTTGATTTGTATCGTATTTTAGATGCCACATATAAGTGCTATCATATGGTATTTGTCTTTCTCTGACTTTGCTTAGTATGATAATTTCTAGGTCCATCCATGTTGCTGCAAATGGCATTATTTCATTCTTTTTTTATGGCTAAGTAATATTTCATTGTATTTATATACCACAACTTCTTTATCCATTCATCTGTCAATGAACATTTAGGTTGTTTCCATGTCTTGGCTATTGTAAATAGTGCTACTGTGAACATAGGGGTGCATGTAGCTTTTCAAATTATAGTTTTGTCTGGGTATATGCCCAGGAGTGGGATTGCTGGATATGGCAACTCTGTTTTTAGTTTTCTGAGGAACCTCCATATTGTTTTCCATAGTGGCTGCACCAATTTAAATTCCTAGCAACAGTGTAAGAGGGTTCCCTTTTCTCCACACCCTCTCCAGCATTTGCTATTTGTAGACTTTTTAATGATGGCCATTCTGACTGGTGTGAGGTGGTACCTCATTGTAGTTTTGTAATTAGTGACACTGAGCATCTTTTCATGTGCCTATTGGCCACCTGTATATCTTCTTTGCAGTAATGTCTATTTAGGTCATCTGCCCATTTATCGACTGGGTTGTTTTTTTGTTATTGAGTTCTATGAGCTATTTGTATATTTTGGATACTAACCCCTTGTCTGTCACATTGTTTGCAAATATTTTCTCCCATTCCATAGGTTGTGTTTTTGTTTTGTTTATGGTTTCCTTTGCTGTGCAAAAGCTTGTAAGTTTGATTAGGTCCCATTTGTTTATTTTTGTTTTTATTTCTATTGCCTTGGGAGACTGAGCTAAGAAAATATTGCTACAATTTATGTAGTAATATTTTATGTCAGACAATGTTTTCCGGTGCTCTCTTCTAGGAGTTTTATGGTGTCATGTCTGATGTTTAAGTCTTTAAGCCATTTCGAGTTTATTTTTGTGCATGGTGTGAGGGAGTGTTCTAACTTCATTGATTTACATGCAGCTGTCCAACTTTCCCAGCACCATTTGCTGAAGACACTGTCTTTTTCCTGTTTTATAGTCTTGCCTCCTTTGTTGAAGATTAATTGACCATAGGTGTGTGGGTTTTTTCTGAGCTTTCTACTCTGTTCCATTGATCCATATGTCTGTTTTTGTGGCAGTACCACACTGTTTTCGTTACTGTAGCTTTGTAGTATTGTCTGAAGTCTGGGAGGGTTATGCATCCTGCCTTGTTCTTTTCCCTCAGGATTGCTTTGGCAATATTATGGTTCCATATAAATTTTAGGATTATTTGTTCTAGTTCCGTGACAAATGTCATGGGTAATTTGATAGGGATCACATTAAATCTGTAGATTGCTTTGGGTAGTGTTGCCATTTTAACAATATTAATTTTTCTAATCCAAGAGAGTGGGATATCTTTCCATTTCTTTGAATCCTCTTTAATTTCCTTTATTAATGTTTTGTAGTTCTCAGTATGTAAGTCTTTCATCTCCTTGGTCAGGTTTATTCCTGAGTATTTTATTTTACTTTTCAATGTGATTTTAAAAGGGATTGTTTATTTACATCCCCTTTCTGATATTTCATTGTTAGTGTAAAGAAATGCAACCAATTTCTGTATGTTAATCTTGTATCCTGCTACTTTGCTGAATTTGTTTATCAGTTCTAGTAGTTTTTGTGTGGAGTCTTTAGGGTTTTCGATATATATTATCATGTAATCTGCATATAAATGACAATTTTACTGCTTCCCTACCAATCTGAATACCTTTTATTTTTTTGTTTGATTGCTGTGGCCAGGACTTCCAGTACTATGCTGAAGAGAAGTGGTGAGAGTGGACCATAAGACGTTCCAGATTTTAGCAGGAAGGCTTTCAGCTTTTCACTGTTGAGTATTATGCTGGCTTTGGGTTTGTCATAAGTAGCTTTTATTATGTTGAGATATGTTCCCTCTATACCCACTTTCTTACGGGTTTTTATCATGAACGGACGTTGAATTTTATCAAATGTTATCAGATTTTTTCTTCATCTATTGAGATAATCATGTAGTTTTTGTCCTTTCTTTTGTTGATGTGGTGTATCACAATGATTGATTTGCATATGTTGAACCATCCTTGTGACCCTGGCATGAATCCAAATTGGTCGTGGTGTATGACCTTTTTTATGTGTTGTTGGATTTGGTTTGCTAATGTTTTGTTGAGAATTTTTGTGTCTATATTCATCAAACATATTGGCCTGTAATTTTCTTTTTTGGTTATGTCTTTGTCTGGTTTTGGTATCAGGGTGATGGTGGTTTCATAGAATGTCTTTGGGAGTGTGTTCCTTCCTCTTACATCTTTTGGAAGAGTTTGAGAAGGATCGGTATAAGTTCTTTGCTTGGTACAATTCCCCAGTGAAGCCATTTGGTCCTGGACTCTTGTCTGTAGGGAGGTTTTTTTTTTTTTAATTACAGATTCTATTTCATTTCTAGTGATTGGCCTGCTCAAGTTATCTATTTCTTCTTGATTCAGTTTTGGTGTGCTGTATGTTTCTAAAAATTTGTCCATTTCTTCTAGGTTGTCATATTTGTTGGCGTATAATTGTTCATAGTATTCTCTTATGTTTTTTTTTGTATTTCTGTGGTATCAGCTGTGATTTCTTCTCTTTCATTTCTTATTTTGTTTATTTGGGTCTTCTCTCTTCTCTTCTTGGTGAGCCTGGCCAGAGGTTTTTCAATTTTGTTTACGCTTTCAAAGAACCAGCTCTTGGTTTTATTGATTTTTTTTCTATTGCTTTTTTAAAATCTCCATCTTATTTATTTCCTCTCTTATCTTTATTATCTCCTTCCTTCTGCTGACTTTAGGTTTTGTTTGTTCTTTTTCTAATTCTTTTAGGTGGTGGGTTAAGTTGTTTATGTGAGATTTTTGTTTCTTAAAGAAGCCTGTATCGCTAAGAACTTCCCTCTAAGAACTGCTTCTGCATCCCACTGATCTTGTATGGTTGTGTTTCCATTGTCATTAGCCTCAAAGTATTTAATTTCTTCTTTGATTTCATTGTTGACCCATTGGTTTTTAGTAGCATAGTGTTTATTCTGCATGTAATTTTTTTTCTTGTTTCTTTTTCTGTGGTTGACTTCTAGTTTCATGCCATTATGATCAGAAAAGATGCTTGAAGTAATGTCTATATTCTTAAATTTGAGACTTGTTTTGTGCCCCAGTATGTGGTCAACCCTAGAGAATATTCTGTGTGCATTTGAAAAGAATGTGTATTTTGGGGTTTTTTTTGGATGTTATGTCCTGAAGATATCAACTAAGTCTAAATGTTCTATTATATCATTTGGGATCTCTGTTCCTTTATTGATTTTTTGTCTCAAAGATCTGTCCACTGATGTGAGTGGGGTGCTAAAGCCTCCTACTATTACTATGTTCCTGTCAGTTTCTCCCTTTATATCTGTTAGTGTTTGTTTTTATGTATTTGGGTTCTCCTATATTAGGTGCATATAGGTTGACAAGCGTAACATTCTCTCCTTGTATTGATCCTTTTATCATTAGTGTCCTTCTTTATCTTTCTTTATAGCCTTGTTTTAAAGTCCATTTTGTCTGATGTGAGTATTGCGAACCCTGTTTCCTTGTCATTTCTGTTTGCATGAAATACCTTTTTCCATCCCCTTACTTTCATTTGTATTTTTCTTAGATTCCACATAAAAGCAATATAATATATTTGTCTTTCTCTGTCTTACTTCACTCAGTATGACAATCTCTAGGTCCATCCATGTTGTTGCAAATGCCATTATTTCATTCTTTTTTATGGCTGAGTAATATTCCATTGTATATATGTACCACATCTTCTTTATCCATTCATCTGTTGATGGACATTTAGGTTGTTTCCATGTCTTGGCTATTGTAAATAGTGCTACAATGGACATTGGGTTGCAGGTACTCTTTCAGACCATGTTTTTCTCCAGATATATGCTCAGTAGTGGGATTGCTGGGTTGTATGGTAGTTCTATTTTTATTTTTTAAGGAACCTCCATACTGTTCTCCATAGTGGCTGTATCAATTTACATTCCCACCAACAGTGCAAGAG
Source organism: Eubalaena glacialis (assembly GCF_028564815.1). Lineage (NCBI taxonomy): Eukaryota > Metazoa > Chordata > Mammalia > Artiodactyla > Balaenidae > Eubalaena > Eubalaena glacialis. The sequence goes on along the minus strand of NC_083723.1, from coordinate 71,794,233 downwards.
GGTTCCCTTTTCTCTACACCCTCTCCAGCATTTATTGTTTGTAGATTTGCTGATGATAGCCATTTTGACTGGTGTGAGGTGATACCTCATTGTAGTTTTGATTTGCATTTCTGTAATAATTAGTGATGTTGAACATCTTTTCATGTGCCTCTTGGCCATCTCTTTGTCTTCACTGGAGAAATGTCTATTTAGGTCTTCTGCCCATTTTTTGATTGGGTTGTTTGTTTTGATGATATTAAGCCATATGAGCTGTTAGTAAATTTTGGAGACTAATCCCTTGTTGGTCCCATTCTGTGGGTTGTCTTTTCGCTTTGCTTATGGTTTCCTTTGCTGTGCAAAAGCTTTTGAGTTTAATTAGGTCCCACTTGTATATTTTTGTTTTTATTTCCATTACTCTGGGAGATAGATTGAAAAAGATATTGCAGTGATTTATGTCAGACAGTGTTCTGCCTATGTTTTCCTCTAAGAGATTTATAGTGTCTAGTCTTACATTTAGGTCTTTAATCCATTTTGAGTTTACTTTTGTGTATGGTGTTAGGGAGTGCTCTAATTTCATTCTTCTACATGTAGCTGTCCAGTTTTCCCAGCACCAGTTATTGAAGAGACTGTCTTTCCTCCATTGTATAGTCTTGCCCCCTTTATCATAGATTAATTGACCATAGGTGCATGGGTTTATTTCTGGGCTTTCTATCCTGTTCTATTGATCTATATGTCTGTTTTAGTGCCAGTACCAAACTGTTTTGATGACTGTAGCTTTGTAGCAGAGTCTGAAGTCAGGGAGCCTGATTCCTCCAGCTCCATTTTTCTTAAGATTGCTTTGGTTATTCGGGGTCTTTTGTATCTCCGTACAAATTTTAAGACTATTTGTTCTAATTCTGTGAAAAATGGCATTGGTAGTTTGATAGGGATTGCACTGAATCTGTAGATTGCGTTGGGTAGAACGGTCATTTTGACAATATTGATTCTTCCAATCCAAGAACATGGTATATATCTTTCCATGTGTTTGTTTCATCTTTGATTTCTTTCATCAGTGTCTTATAGTTTTCAGAATACAGGTCTTTTGTCTCCTTAGGTAGTTTATTTCTAGGTATTTTATTCTTTTTGATGCGATGGTAAATGGGATTGTTTAACAACAAAAGATGAGAAAGAGAAATTCAATAGAGTATAGAAATGCAATACAGGGACTTCCCTGGTGGTGCAGTGGTTAAGAATCCACCTGCCAATGCAGGGGACACGGGTTCAATCCTTGGTCCAGGAAATCCCACATGCCGTGGAGCAATGAAGCCCGTGCACCACAATTACTGAGCCTGCGTGCTAGAGCCCGCGAGCCACAACTACTGAGCCCGCGTGCCACAATTACTGAAGCCCATGCACCTAGAGCCTGTGCTCCGCAACAGGAGAAGCCACTGCAATAAGAAGCCCGCACACCACAACGAAGAGTAGCCCCTGCTCGCTGCAACTAGAGAAAGTCAGCACACAGCAACAAAGGCCCAACACAGCAATAAATAAATAAATAAATAGATAGATAATATTAAAAAAATAAAAGAATCTGTCTTACAATGCAGGGGACACTGGTTTGATTCCTGGTTGGGGAACTAAGATCCCACATGCCACAGGGCAACTAACCCAAGCGCCACAACTTGAGAGCTCATATGCCCCAACTACAGAGCCTGTGCACCATAACTAGAGCCCACGCACCACTAGAGAGAAGACTGTGCACTGCAACGAAAGATCCCGTGTGCCACAACTAAGACCTGACACAGCCAAATAAATAAATAAATAAATATTTTTAAAAAAAAGAAACAATTGTAGTCACCCTTCTATTTAAAATTTAAAAAAAGGAAACGCAACAGATTTCTGTGTATTAATTTTGTAACCTGCAAATTTACCAAATTCACTGATGGGCTCTAGTAGTTTTCTGGTAGTGCCTTTAGGATTTTCTGTGTATAGTATCATGTCATCAACAAACAGTGACATTTTTACTTGTTCTTTTCCAATTTGGATTCCTTTTATTTCTTTTTCTTCTCTGATTGCTGTATATAGGACTTCCAAAACTATGTTGAATAGAAGTAGTGAGAGTGGACATCCTTGTCTTGTTCCTGACCTTAGAGGAAATGCTTTCAGCTTTTCATTGTGGAGTATGATGTTTTGCTGTGGGTGTGTTGTATATGGCCTTCATTATTTTGAGGTATGTTCCCTCTGTGCCCACTTTCTGGAGAGTTTTTATCATAAATGGGTGCTGAATTTTGTCAAAAGCTTTTTCTGCATCTACTGAGATGATCCACATGGTTTTTACCTTTCAATTTGTTAATGTGGTATATTACAGTGATTGATTTGCGGATATTGAAAAATCCTTGCACCCCTGGGATAAATCCCATTTGCTCATGGTGTATGATCCTTTTAATGTATTGTTGGATTTGCTTGCTAGTATTTTGTTGAGGATTTATGTGTCTATGTTCATCAGTGATACTGGTCTGTAAATTTTTTTGTGGTCTCTTTGGTTTTGGTATCAGGGTGATGGTGGCCTCATAGAATGAGTTTGAGAGTTTTCCTTCCTTTGCAATCTTTTGAAACAGTTTCAGAAGGATAGGTGTTAACTTCTCTCTAAATGTTTGATAGAATTCGCCTGTGAAGCCATCTGGTCCTGGACTTTCGCTTGTTCGGAGTTCTTTAATCGCAGTTTCAATTTCATGACTTGTGATTGGTCTGTTTATATTTTCCATTTCTTCCCGTTTCAGTCTTGGGAGATTGTACCTTTCTAAGAATTTGTCCATTTCTTCCAGTTTGTCCATTTTATTGGCATACAGTTCCTTGTAGTAGTCTCTTATGATCCTTTGTATTTGTGTCCATTGTAACTTCTCCTTTTTCATTTCTAATTTTATTGATTTGAGTCCTCTTCTTTTTTTCTTGATGAGTCTGGCTAAAGGTTTATCAATTTTGTTTATCTTTTCAAAGAACCAGCTTTTAGTTTCATTGATCTTTGCTACTGTTTTCTTTCTTTCTATTTCATTTATTTCTGCTCTGATCTTTTATGATTTCTTTCCTTCTACTAACTTCAGGTTTTGTTTGTTCTTCTTTCTCTAGTTGCTTTAGGTGTAAGGTTAGGTTGTTTATTTGAGATTTTTTTGTTTCCTGAGTTAAGACTGTATTGCTATAAACTTCCATCTTAGAACTGCCTTTGCTGCATCCCATAGGTTTTGGGTCATTGTGCTTTCGTCTCTAGGTATTTTTTGATTTCCTCTTTGATTTCTTCAGTGATCCACTGATTGTTCGTAGCATATTGTTTAGCCTCCACATGTTTGTTTTTTACAGTTATTTTCTTGTAATTGACTTCTAATCTCATAGTGTTGTGGTCTGAAAAGATGCTTGATATGATTTCAACTTTCTTAAATTTACCGAGGCTCACTTTGTGGCCCAGCATGTGGTCACTCCTGGAGAATGTTCCATGTGCACATGACAAAAATGTGCATTCTGCTACTACTGGATGGAATGGTCTATAAATATCAGTTAAGTTCATCTGGTCTCATGTGTCATTTAAGGCCTGTATTTCCTTATTGATTTTGTGTCTGGATGATCTGTCCATTGATGAAAGTGGGTTGTTAAAGTTTCCCACTATTACTGTGTTACTGTTAATTTCTCTCTTTATGGCTTTTAGTATTTGCCTTATATATTGAGGTCCTCCTACACTGGGTGCATATATATTTACAATTGTTATATATTTTTGGATTGATCCCTTGATCATTATGTCCTTCTTTGTCTCTTGTAGCAGTCTTTATTTCATAGTTTATTTTGTTTGATATTAGTATTGCTACTCCAGCTTTCTTTTGATTTCCATTTGCATGGAATACCTTTTTCCATTCCCTCACTTTCAGTCTGTATGTGTCCCTAGGGCTGAAGTGGGTCTCTTGTAGACAGCATATACACGGGTTTTGTTTTTGTATCCATTCAGTCAGTCTATGTCTTTTGGTTCAAGCATTTAATCCATTTACATTTAAGGCAATTAAAGATATGTATGTTCCTATTGCCATTGTCTTGTTTTGGATTTGTTTTTGTATGTCTTTTTTTCTTCCCTTCCTCTTTTGTTCTCTTGTGGTTTGATAACCATCTTTAGTGTTGTGTTTGGGTTGCTTTCTTTTTTGTGTGGGTATCTATTGTAGTTTTTGGGTTTGCTGTTCCCATGAGGTTTTGATATAGCAACATATAAATGTACAAGGTTGTTTTACATTGCTGGTCTCTTTCCTGCCTAGAGAAGTTTTCTCTGTCAAATCTGAATGAGAGCCTTGCTGGGTAGAATGTTCTTGGTTGCAGGTTCTTCCCTTTCTTCACTTTAAATATATTGTGTCACTCCCTTCTGGCCTGCAGTCTCTGCTGAGAAATCAGCTGATAACCTTACAGGAGTTCCCTTGTATGCTATTTGTCATTTTTCCCTTGTTGCTTTTAATAGTTTTTCTTTCTTTGTCTTTAATTTTTGTCAATTTGATTATTATGTGTCTTGGCATGTTCCTCCTTAGGTTTATACTGCCTGGGACTCTCTGCGCTTCCTGGACTTGGATAACTGTTTCCTTTCCCATGTTAGGGAAGTTTTCAGCTATTGTCTCTTCAAATATTTTCTCAGGTCCTTTCTCTCTCTCTTCTCCTTCTGGGACCCCTATAATGCTAATGTTGGTGCCTTTAATGTTGTCCCAGAGGTCTCTTTGGCTGTCTTCATTTCTTTTCATTCTTTTTTCTTTATTCTGCTCTGTGGCAGTGATTTCCACCATTCTGTCTTCCAGGTAACTTATCCATTCTTCTGCCTCATTTATTCCGCTATTGATTCCATCTAGTGTATTTTTCATTTCAGTTATTATATTGTTCATCTTTGTTTGTTCTTTAGTTCTTCTAGGTCTTTGTTAAACATTTCTTGTACCTTCTTGATCCTTGCCTCCACTCTTTTTCCGAGATCTTGGATCATCTTCACCATTATTATTCTGAATTCCTTTTCCGGTAGGTTGGCTATCTTCACTTAGTTGTTCTTCTGGGGTTTCATCTTGTTCCTTCATCTGGGACATATTCCTCTTCCATCTGATTTTGACTAACGTCCTGTGACTGTGGTTTCTGTTCCACAGGCTACAGGATTTTAGTTCTTGCTTCTGCTGTCTGCCCTCTGGTGGGTGAGGCTGTCTAAGAGGTTGGTGCAGGCTTCCTGATGGGAGGGGCTGGTTCCTGCCCCTTGGTGAGTGGGGCTGGGTTTTGTCCCTCTGGTGGGTAGGGCTTTGCTCAAGGAGACTTTAAGCCCTTTGTCTGCTGATGGGTGGGGCTGTGTTCCCACCCTGTTGGTTGTTTGGCCTGAGGCGTCCCAGCAGTGGAGCCTACAGGCTGTATGGTGGGGCTAACAGTGGCCTCTGGGAGGGCTCAGACCAATGAGTACTTTCCAGAACTGCTGCTGCCAGTGTCTTTGTTCCCTCAGTGAGCCACAGCTGCCCCCCACCTCTGCAGGAGATCCTCCAATACTAGCAGGTAGGTCTGGCCCAGTCTCTTATCAAGTCACTACTTTTCTTCCTGAGTCCTGGTGCACACGAGACTGTGTGTGCCCTCCAAGAGTGGAGTTTCTGTTTCCCCCAGTCCTGTGGAAATCCTGTGATCAAACCCTGCTGGCCTTCAAACCCAGATTCTCTGGGGCTCCTCCTCCTGTTGCCAGACCCCCATGCTGGGGGAAGCCTGACATGGGGCTCAGAACATTCACTCCTGTGGGATAACTTCTTGGAATAACTGTTTTCCAGTTTGTGGGTCACCCATCCACCAGGTATGGGATTTGATTTTATTGCAATTGCGCCCTTCCCACTGTCTCACTGTGGCTTCTTCTTTGTCTCTGGATGTAGGGTATCTTTTTCGGTAAGTTTCAGCGTTTTTTTGTCAGTGGTTGTTCACCAGTTGGTTGTGACTTCTGGTGTTTTCGTAGGAAGGGGGTGAGCTCACATCCTTCTACTTCACTATCTTGAGCTAATCCTCCTCCATCCCCTTACTTTCAATCCACGTGTGTCCTTTGCACTAAAGTAGGTCTCTTGTAGGCAGCATGTTGTAGGCTCTTGTAGCAATCTTTTGATTTCCATTATAATTAAAAATCCTCAGGTAGTTGGATGGGTGGGTCAGCCCCTTGATTGCATTCAGGCTGCAACCCAGTTCTTTGAGGAAATAAAACAGACGACTGTCCTTATTTTACAAATTAGAGTCTGCAAAACCAGGAATGTGGCTCTAGAAACAATTCAAAAGTTCACCTCACTTTACCAACCCCCAAACCTCCCCTATGCATCTCAAAATGCTTGCAGATACTGTAAAAGATCAGGATGTTAGAACTGTTCTAAAAAGACAGATAGATAGATAGATAGGAAATTTTAAATAGTAGTTACCCTAGACTTCTGATAATAAAGAAATATACCTTAAAACTCCTAGGAAGGGGCTTCCCTGGTGGCGCAGTGGTTGAGAATCTGCCTGCCAATGCAGGGGACACGGGTTAGAGCCCTGGTCTGGGAAGATCCCACATGCCGCGGAGCAACTAGGCCCGTGAGCCACAACTACTGAGCGTCTGGAGCCTGTGCTCTGGAACAAGAGAGGCCTGCTCACCGCAATGAAGAGTGGCCCCCACTTGCCGCAACTAGAAAAAGCCCTCACACAGAAACGAAGACCCAACACAGCCAAAAATAAATAAATTAATTAATTTAAAACAAACAAACAAAAAACTCCTAGGAAAAGGAAACAATCAATCAGCAAAACAAAGAGAACCTACTGAATGGGAGAAAAATGGGCAGAGGATCTGAATAGACATTTTTCCAAAGAAGACATACAGACGGCCAACAGACACATGAAAAGATGATCAACATCTCTAATCATCAGAGAAACACAAGTCAAAACCACAGTGAGATATCACCTCACACCTGTCAGAATAGCTATCATCAAAAAGATTATAAATAACAAATAATGGCAAGGATGTGGAGAAAAGGGGACTGTCCTACAGTATTGGTATAATGAACATTTGTGCAACCACTACAGAAAACAGTATGCAACCCAGCAATCCCACTACTGGGCATATACCCTGAGAAAACCATAATTCAAAAAGAGTCATGTACCACAATGTTCATTGCAGCTCTATTTACAATAGCCAGGACATGGAAGCAACCTCAATGTCCATCAACAGATGAATGGATAAAGAAGATGTGGCATATATATACAATGGAATATTACTCAGCCATAAAAAGAAACAAAATTGAGTTATTTGTAGTGAGGTGGATGGACCTAGAGTCTGTCATACAGAGTGAAGTAAGTCAGAAAGAGAAAAACAAATACTGTATGCTAACACATATATATGGAATCTAAGAAAAAAAAAAAAATGGTTCTGAAGAACCTAGGGGCAGGACAGGAATAAAGACAACAGACGTAGAGAATGGACTTGAGGACACGGGGAGGGGGAAGGGTAAGCTGGGACGAAGTGAGAGAGTGGCATGGACATATATACACTACCAAATGTAAAAGCAGCCACATAGCACAGGGAGATCAGCTCAGTGCTTTATGTCCACCTAGAGGGGTCGGATAGGGAGGGAGGGAGGGAGACACAAGAGGGAGGAGATATGGGGATATATGTATATGTATAGCTGATTCACTTTGTTATACAGCAGAAACTAACATACCATTGTAAAGCAATTATACTCCAATAAAGATGTTTAAAAAATAACAACAACAATATGGAGGTGCCTCAAAAAACTAAAATTATAGAACTACCTTATGATCCAGCAATTCCACTCCTGGGTATATATCCAAGGAAAACAAACAGTAATTCAAAAAGATACATGCATCCTAATGTTCAAAGCAGCATTATTTAGAATTGCCAAGGTATGGAAGCAACATTAAGTGTCCATCAACGAACAACTGGCTTAAGAAGATGTAGTATGTATACACAGTGGACTACTACTCAGCCCTTAAAGAAGAATGAAATACTGCCATTTGCCACAACATGGATGGACCTAGAGAATACTATGCTCAGTGAAATAAGTCAGAAAAGACAAATACTCTGTTATCACTTATTTTGGAATCTAAAAAATAAAACAAATGAATGTACGAAACAAAACAGAAATGGACTCACAGATATAGAGAACAAACTAGTGGTTACCAGTCAACAGAGGGAAGGAGGGAGGAGCAAGGCAGGAGCTGGGGATTAAGAGGTACAAACTACTATGTATAAAATAAGCAACAAGGATAGATTGTACAGCACAGGGAAATACAGCCATTATTTTGCAATTTTAAATGGAGTATAATCTATAAATATTGAATCACTATGTTGTACACCTAAAGCTAATATAATATTGTAAATCAACTATACTTAAAAAAAAACTCCTATGAGAAAACTTGCATTCTTCCTCTGTCCCTTGAAGATGTAAATCTTATGTCTTTGAAATGTAAACACCCAGGAGATAGCTAAGATACTGCCTATAATCACCTGAGACTGGGAAAAAAAAAAGGAGTTGAGGGGAAGAGGCTTTTAAAAAATAGACTGCTATAAAAACTTCCATGGCTAAAATTTTGGGATGGAAGCTACAGGGTCTGTTTGTCTCTGTGTGTTTATGTTACGTCTATGGATATGTTATGTATATGTGATACTTTTCTACGTCTGGATGAATATTGCCAAAATTAATTTGTAAAAAGATCTATTTAATTGGGTTAAAGAAAAAAGCACTCATCAAATTTAATATTTCTAAACTCTCAGAAACATAATACAAACCAATCCAAATTCTTCTCAAGTTTATGTGATCTGGGATAATTTTCAGTAAGTAAAAGCTAGTTTAAGTATATATCTGTTACAAAATTTGCCATGGTGGCTGTTTTAATGTTTCATGAAATTTTCATAAGTAATCTAAATATGATTGTTTAAAACTTAACTAGTTCTTAAGTGAACTTCTCAACAATAATTAAGTTTTATGATATGTCTACTTAAATAGTTTCCAGAATCTCTTTGGTAACTTATACCCTTAGAGTTTTGGTAAGTGATGAAATTTCTTTGGATATCTTGATCATTTCTAAATAAAATACTGAAACATTAATTATTGAACATTTACTTACTTTTGGCTTCTTACTACATAGGAACTAAAAATACTTGGATGTATAAATAAATGTGTCCTATTCTACACTGAAGAACTGTACTGTTAAAGTGTATTCTTCTAGAAATTATGAAATGTATGCATTAATTTGCCAGTCTACAGAATGCTGGTGTAACAGTTCACAATCACTAGAAATTAAGGTTTAAGTGTTAAGAATTCTAATTTATATAATTAAAACTGAGAAATAATAAGGAAAACAACTGTATGCAACTCTATTCTGATTGTTTCAGAATGGGAAAGAGAATAAAGGACAAACTAAATGGGTATGGAAAGTTGGAGAGAGAGACTTTTACTTTGTCAAGCTGGCTAAAATGGAATGAATTTATTATAAGTGTTCTAAAAATAAGTTTTAGTTTTATATAAGTACACTACTGATATTAAAACTTTTCTTCTCTTTCAAGACAAAATTCTTTGGGACTATTGGTCTGCTATTGATAAGACTGTGAAAGGTTTTTCTTTACTTTTTAAGTAGTCTGCCTAGAAAACAAAAATAATTTCCTATGCCTCATGTCTGATTGCTTAAGAAAATGCTTTTCTCTAAGGTGTTTTTTGTTGTTTTTTTTACAACTATGTAACTTTCTGTATTTGCCTGCAAAGTTTTTAATTGTCACTTTGGTTAAGTGAATAGTATTGTTTAACAGTGATCTATAATAGTATGGTGTTTTAAAACCAAATATTTTTGACAAACCTCTCCAAAATCAAATTCTAAATAAGGCTTTTTGACCTTTAACTCTGGGATTTTCCAGAGGGCCCCTGGAACATCTCAAAAGATTTGTTCTCTCTCTCCCCTTATAAAAAGAGAGATATAAATTCGGATTACTTGATATATTAAATTACATGGGAAACACTGAAATAATATTAAAAGTTATATTTATATGGATATGTTATTAATATGTCTTATAGAAACTGTATAAAATTCCTAAATATCTGATATGTAATATTATCAACCATAATTCCAGTTGTCTTAAAATATTGTGTCATAGAAATAACCAAATTTCCTTATCAAATGCATTATAATGAAGTTTCATCAGATCTTTAACCATGGCCATTTTTAAGTCTTTTGTTGTTTACAGTTATTGTAAAAGTGTTCCTGCAAAAGTGCTTCATCTTCAGTGAGACTCATGGAAAGGACTCTAACAAGAACAGGTTTCTGATAATTTTCAATTTATACCACTGAATTAGGTAAGAATTTGCAGAACTCTAATGGAGAAACTGATGGCTTCATAAAACTGCTAACAAAAGATCCATAAAAATTAACTACATGGGACTGAATGAACTACTGAGGATCATTATAATTTTTATGACTTTGTTTGAAACATTGTTCTCTTATGTTTTGTTTTTCCAGATTTAAGGAAACCTTTTTCTTTTCTCTTAAGCTATCAGTAATTTGGTAAAATATACCTTTGTGAACAAGATGAAACATGTTTTTCTCCTACCTGATCCCTCCAGAATTCAGAAACTCTTAGTGAGCATTCTTATTTTCATGGATACAGTTATTTCCGTAAGTTCAATAAGAATCCTTTCTCCTTGTAACAGGACACAATTGGAAACATTGGTTATATCATCAAGGCTTTGACTGGAATGTCGTATTTGAGAATGTGCATAGAACAGAAAAACAAACTAGACAGTTTTAAGGAACTAAGGTTGATTTTATGGAGCCAATAAACCTCCTTGGAAAACCAGCCTGGTACCTTGCTTACAGAGTTCCCAGTAATCTTACCAGGTGAGTAAGGAAGGTCATTTCCCAGCAAGAACAAGGACTTCAGGCTATTTTGGGGACCTCTAAAAGAGAAGTTAACCCAAATACAGTTGACCCTTCAACAACACAGGGGTTAGGGGTGCCAACCCCACCCCTCCACCCTCTAACACACAGTCAAAAATCTGCATACTTACAGTCAGCCCTCTGTACCCACAGTTCTGCATCCACAGATTCAACCAGCCATGGATTGTGTAGTACTGCAGTACATGTTTATTGAAAATCTGTGTATAAGTGGACCCACGCAGTTCAAGTCCATGTTGTTCAAGGGTCAACAGTACATAGCTATTGCAAGCGAAATCTGATGGTAAGTCCTTGGCTCAGCTTCCTAGTCTCAAGAGGCTTTTAAAAGGTCAATCTGAGATTCCTTATGAAAATTTCCAGGAAAGGAGATTTAAAAGCATCTATATGGTCAATTACTATTTTTGTCAAACTTATGTAAATAATCAGGCCAAGTTTAGTGCAACTAGACTTAATTTGAAAATAGTTTAGTCTTACTGTGGTTATCTTTGTTAGAAATGGGGGTCATTGTAGAGAGAAATCATGTTTCAGTAATACATACACCTTTGTGGATATCAGATTCTAGTGCTGTTAATTGTCTTTGACGTTTGGATTTCTACCTGTAAACTAGAGTGGATCCTGAATTATTCTAGTTTCCACCCCAAACTGCCATGTGGATTACTTTGACTTAAAGGGAATCAAGACCCAGCAGACTTGAGAAAAGCTTTTTACCTCTCCCTTAACTGCCTAAAAGAATTTAGATACGGGGCCTGCACCAGAAAGAGCTATTTACCAGAGATAACTTTTTTAATCTCAAAAGACTTATCTGCATGACAGGGCAAACGTCTGATTACCAAACACCTGTTCTTCCCATTTTCCTGTGAATTGCCCTCCTCCCCTTTGAAGTCCAGGCCCTTATCTCTGTCCCTAGCTCAGGACAGTATATAAGCCTCAACTGCCTGATTGACTTTAGTCTACTATTTTTATGCAGATCCTGAATGTACAAAATTAGTTTTTCTCCTGTTAATCCATCTTATGTCAACTTAATTATTAGACCAACCAAAGAACCCAGAAGGGAAGGGAAAATTTTTCTACCCTTTCAATGTACACATGCATGTACACGTACGTGCATGCATACCCCAGAGTGTAGCAAAATTCAACAAGAAAGTTGTAACTTCTAAAGACCAGGAATACATTTCTTTTTCTTCCCATTTTTAACTTTCTTTAAATTGAGATATAATTGACATATAAGGTTGTATTAGTTTTAGGTGTACAACATAGTGATTTGATATATGTATATATTGTGAAAGAATTACCACAATAAGTATAGATATCATCCATCATCACCTCAGTTACATTTTTTTTTCTTGTGGAAAGAATTTTTAAGATCTATTCTCTTAGTAACTTGCAAATATATACTACAGTATTGTTAACTGTAGTCATCATTGCTGTACATTACAGAGGAATGCATTTCTTGAATTAAGTTGAATCACTGACCTAGAATGGTTCCCAGTCTATGGGTCTCAGACTCCAAAGTTACGAGTGAGACAACTGCAAGCCTATAAATTCAAATGTATATTAAACATGGTCTACAAGTGAATAAATGTGAATGTATTTAAATGTTCTTTAATTATTAATGAGATTAATAAAATATAAATTATTTTGAAAACAAAACAACAGTTGTATTTTCATAATTTTTGGAAACTGTATAGTGGAATCATTTTGGGCTTTTGATTTTCCTTTTTTTTTCTTTGACGCTTTTAAAATTAAACCAAGTCATTAACCAATTCATTTGATTATATTTGAATTATTTATAATGAAAATTCATTTTTGACTTCTATATTCCTGAAGTTTTTGGGTATTTAAACGCATGGCTACTAAGCAAATGTTTTGAATTGCTTTTAAATATTCAAAATATTATTTGTGATTTTAAAAGAATTTTAAAAGTTTGCATAACTGTCACCTGTAATAATATCTATACTTCTGAATCAGAATCTTTTACTTACAGCTCAGCAAAGTTCTTCCAGTCATCTTCACTGATGGATGGCCTTGTGTGACTAAGCGCAGTCATTAAATGTGACTGACTAATAGCCAAACTGGTTCTGATGGGGCCTGGTTGGTTAAGGGCATCATCCTCCTTAAATAAAAAAAAAAGACAAAAAGTTAACTTAGAGACATGATGAAAAAGGAAGTCCAAGTGTTATTTCTTTTTGCCAGTTTTCTTAGGAGACGATACATTCCCTTTCTCATAAGATTACTAAAAATTGTTAGCACATAATCATTTGACTGATCAATGTGTTTCAGTCCCTTGTTTATAAAGAGAGCTCATTTACCAATCAAAAAAATACATATCAAAACGGAAAAACAATTTTTAAAAAGTTTTACAATTATAATGAAGAGGAAAAAGCCATACTCCAATGTGGCTTTGGTATCTGCCTTTGATAATACTGATATCTGCCCTCAGTTGATCTCTTTGTTCCTGTGTGAGCTCTTGATAACCCTCTTGTGAGGCTGTTCTGAAGACTGGGGATTGTGAAGACTGATCTTTCCCAGGAACTCCAGGAAAATCCCGAGTCATGGAGCTTGGTGCTGACAGGCATTGTGAGCTCTGCGTTGTTAGGCATAATAATGAGAGAAGGAAGGGAGAAGGGGAGAGAGGAAGGGAGGGAAAAAGAGCAAAGGAGAAAAAAAATTATGTATTTATCAAAGATAGAATTATGAACTTTAAGCAATAAAACTTTAACATGGGTAAGCTTACATTTTAAGTAACTGAAATTAAGCAAGTTTAAAATACGTTCATATTCTATAAAGGTTCATCTATACCTATGTTGTTGAACCACCACAGAGTGAAAACTGCCATCATACAAGGTTTTTATAATGCTTTGTTATTTTTTTTATTATTTTTTTTTTTTTATGGCTGTGTTGGGTCTTCGTTTCTGTGCGAGGGCTTTCTCTAATTGCGGCAAGTGGGGGCCACTCTTCATCGCGGTGTGCGGGCCTCTCACTATCGCGGCCTCTCTTGTTGTGGAGCACAGGCTCCAGACGCGCAGGCTCAGTAATTGTGGCTCACGGGCCTAGTTGCTCCGCGGCATGTGGGATCTTCCCAGACCAGGGCTCGAACCCGTGTCCCCTGCAATGGCAGGCAGATTCTCAACCACTGCGCCACCAGGGAAGCCCAATGCTTTGTTATTAAATCCACCACAAATGCCCTAATGATAGGGTATATACTAAGGTTCTGGGACATTTCTACATGTAAGTTAAGAAACAGAAAACAAAGACTAGAATTAAAACAGCTTACTATTCTTAAGAATAAAAATGGGTTATGTTTATATTTTTTAAAACCTAATAAAGGAAATTTACCCCAAAATTACTAAATATTTGTAAAAATGTTATGTTAACCAATAAAGCAACAGTGAACCACTGTTAATTTTTTGAGATATGTGTCAAATGCTATTTTAATTTAGAGAAACAATGATATTGCCCAAATTTAAACATTTTCCTTGTTGAAACAGTATTACTACTAATAACTTTTTCATTGTGCTTATATTTTCCACCAGAAGTATTACCAATAGGTAACACTTGGTTGTTAGAATTTTTGACATTATTGTACCAAATTTCTCATTATCCTCAACTGTTCTACAATAATAGAATTTAAGTTTAATACAAAATGGATCTGCTACTAAAGATGTTTTAAAGCCACTAATGAAGGGAGAAAAACCTGAAAGAAACCAAAGGGTAATCACAACCACTGGCTACTTCGGCTCCTCTTACTGCCAGCTCTGTCTTAACATGGAGTGAAAGTGATTAGTGTAAGAAAAGACTGTTTTACTGAAGGACAAGCCAACCAGAAAGAACATGTGGGGCTAGTTAGGACATAAATTACACCAACATACAGCTGTCTATTTCAGAATTGTACAGTGACTGCACAAGGTACCAAATCAGAAGAGGTTCCGTTTCCAAGTTCTGATTCATAAGAGCTTCCAAAGTACAGCCGGTACATATTGAATTTTGATTCATCTGGAAGCACCTCAGACATCTCTAGAGAAACAAGGGACTGCTCTAAGCCACATTCTCCATCTCCAGCTGAATCATCAGAGCCACTGCTGTGGTTAAGAAAAACCATTGAAGACAGACTCAGGTCACTATCAGAGCTGGAACCTCCATCCTAAGATACACAAAAGGACAACCAGTTGTAAAGCTCTAAATAATCCACAATTCAAAAATAAACTACATAGAGACAGCATTCTAATAGACCAGTACAAGGAAACTTGAGGCATTTTTTAACAAAAGCTCTTATTGATTCTCTAATGGTTCTGAGTCACATCACAAAATTTTAACTATTAAAATAAGGAAAGACCAAATGGAATGTGTAGATAACTTGCCAACCATCTCCCCCAAAACTAACAAAGCTAGGACTCAGACCTCGATTTTACTTTCATGTCTCTTTCAATTCATATTTTTCTACTCTGAAATGATAAAGCACTCTATAACATGGTTGATTCATCATTATAGAGTAGTTTACTTGTAAACACCTTTTTTCCCTTTCATTAGCAGAAAAAAAACTTCAATGGCTTGCCAAAATAAATAGCAAAAACTTGGTAGTATCTAAATTTAGTCCCTGCAAGAATCTCCAACAAAATTTAGGAGAGGGGGGTATACAGTTGAAAAGCCTTCCCAGAAAATATATGGTAAAGTCCATAATGTGGCAGAGATCAAATTATTTTCCGCCAAAATTAAAATATTATCCTTAGAGAAAAAAACTGATTCTAGGGCTGGAGTACAGAGAGTATAAGATAAACCTAGAATATCTTGTTGTATAGGGAAGTAAGTAAGTGATCAAAGGATGATGAGGACATATCAAAAGGACACAGAAGCCATCCAAAAGGGGCTCCTACTGGCCATATCTGGGACAATTTGAGTTTCAAAATAACTATCTGATGATCTTTTTTAAAAGTAAAAAACGAATTTAAAATCTCAATATAATTCTTATCTCAAAGAATATCCTTCCACACACCAACATATTTTGCCAATAGTAAGGTAATGTTAAAGAAACAGACACCAAACTCTTCATATAATTACAAATTCTCTGCAAAGCCAATATTCCAATTATGGTACACTTGACTAAAGGTAAATTTCTATACAGTTAACTAAAGTTGTTAAAAAATAGGAATTTTTTTTAAGGTTGAAATTTTGACACTGAACTGCTCGTATCACTCATAAGACACCATAGTAACGATCTCCTCATATAACTCACCTGCAGCCCACAGGACAGCAGCCTTCCATGTAAGGCCTCTAACTGGGCATTGTAAAGTAAAGCTTTCAGATCAGCTCCCGTAAAGGAGTTGGTTACTGATGCCACGTTCTGAAGGTCCACATCATCTGCCAGAGGTAGAGAGTCACTGAGAACGTTTAAAATTTCAAGACGTGACACCTGAAGGGAGAAAAACTAATTGATTTAACAAATAAAATTGAATGTTATTTTAAACTGTGTATCTTAGGATTTTTCTTATAGATTCACTTCATATATATTATAAGCTTTACAAATAAGTTGAGTAATGTACCACTAGGCTACATCTATCTTCCTTGGAACTTTTTCCCTAACAGAAGGAACATAGGGAGGAAAATGAATGAAAATCAACATTCTTAACTATTCAGTGTAAATCATTTCTTATTCAGTCAGTGCTTATTTTCTAGATTTGGGCAAATGAGCCAAGAAAGTGTTTTGAAAGGAAAATTAAAATAACTGCTACATGTAATATACAGACATTTTATAGCTTAGACTATTCATTTGTCTATTTCTTCTTTTACTCAGTCATTCATTTCTAAATTTGGGAACAAGAGCTCCATCTACATAGGACTAGGAAAAAGTCATATCTCTATGTAACATGAATAGATGCTTCCTAGTCCTATGCTTGATTCAGTATCAGTCTTTTGTCAGGATAATGAGGTGTGTGATCTTTGAACACAGGGAACATGGACATGCAATACTTGTTTTCCTTCTTGTTTTTCCAATTGGCCAACACTGAAAGAGTATAAAGTTTTCAGACTTGCATGGAATGGCTGGGCCAAAAAAAGGCCTTGCATCTAATTCAGAATCTTTTCATGCTGTAAGAAAGCAGTGACTAAGGCCTTTGCCGAAAGCTGGTCTTCTAAGGACAACGTCTATTACCTGGCAGAAGTAAAGTTCACAAGGAAAGAGTAAAGCATTTGTTGGATTTTGGATTCAAAATATGAAATTGTCACCTGATCAGGAGGAGGACAGTATACACATTTATCTAGTCGGCCAGGCCTGAGCAGGGCGGGGTCAATCAAGTCAGGGCGACTAGTAGCAGCCAATACATAAACACCTGGCGGGGGGGGGGAAATAAAAATCCTTTACTAAATCCTGGTGAAATTTTGTTATAAGAAGATATTTCTGTATTTACAATTATTACCCTGTAAGCCTTCTACTCCATCCAACTGAGTCAGCAACTGGTTAACTACACGATCTGTAACTCCTGTATTATCGTGGCCTCGTCGAGGTGCAATAGATTCAAATTCATCAAAGAAAAGGATGCAGGGCTTTGCAGCCTGCGCTCTGGGGAAACAAACAGTATTTCCTATCTGAATAGGGCTTCAGAGTTTGCAAAGTAATTTCATATATATATCTATATCTGTATACACATACACACATATATATATATTTATGTATTTATTTAATTCTTCACAACAAACCCTTAAGGAAGGCAAGGAATATGTAATTATCCTTGTTTTCAGTAAACTGGGTCTTAGAGAGGTCAGGGAAGACACATGCCTTCTGGACAGACTAAAACAAAAACCAGTCTTACTCAATGAGTGAAATGCTTCTTTGATTCTTATTACAAGTAAACTCTTTTTAATATGCTTATTGGCCACCTGCACTTCTTTTGTGCAATGTCTCTTCATGTCTTTTGTCCATTACATTTTGGCGAGCTTAGTACTTTTATTTTGTAAGGCTCTCTATAAAATATATTTTAGTTATATATATTACATTTTTTTCTAACTTGAACTTTGACATATAGTTTTATTAATTTATTAACTAATTTTGTTTTAATTAAAAAGAAGGTAACATAAGTTCCATCTCTGGTAAAAGGATGGACTAGATGTCTAAAGAATCGCCCCTTAATACAAAATATCTGTCATGGTGATGGAAAAAACCCAACAAATATCTTAGTAAATACATGGCAAGTAAGATAAATCTGGGGCCAACCACACTGGATTACCTGTGCCTTGAATGTCTGGCAAAACTCTCTTAAAAAACCAACTAGATCTGATGTTTGATTTATGCAAGGAGTTTTAACTAGCGACCCATTTTTTTCCTACCTTAACAAGACTATTCAGATTTTGTTTCTTCTTTGCTTGACTTTGGTCAAATATATTTTGTCTATGTTACCCAAGTTTCAAATATACTGGCATAAAGTTTATAATATTATTTCACAATATTCCCTTATTATCTTTTACATTTCTGGTATATCTTTAGTCTTGCCCTCCTCCCCCTTATCCCTAATGTTGTTTATTCATGCTTGCTTGCTTCTTGATCAGTCTTGCTGGAGATCAATTGTACCAGGTTTACAAAACATATTTGGGTTTGTGAACTTCTCTACTGAATTGTTTTCTATTTCACAAATTTTTGTTCTTTATTATTTCCCTCTGTATTTATTTTCATTTATATCTGTATTTTTCTAACTTCGTGAGATGGATACCTAGTGATTAACTTTCAGTCTTTTTCTTTTCTAAAAATTAAAAGCTATATATTTTCCTTGAAATAAGTTTTGCAGTATCTCACAATTTTAATAAACAGCATTTTCCTTAATAGTGCTCATTATTTTCCATTAGATCTCTTCTTTCACTTATGATTTATTTAGTTTTTAAAAAATATCTAAATGTATGGGGGGGGCTTATCCTTTTTGTGATTATTTTAACTTGTGTTTTCAGAAAATGGAGTCTGTATGATATTATTTCTTTGAAACATTGCAATCGCTATGTATGGCCTGACATATGGCCAATTTTCAAAAATGTTCCAGGTGTGCTTGAAAAGAATGTGTACTCTCCAATTGTTGGGTACATGTTCTAAATATGCTTACATCAACCTTGCTGAATATGTTGTTTAAATCTTCTAAATTTTTACTATTTCTTTAAACTATTTTTTCACTAACTAATTACTGAGAACTGTGTTAAAATCTTCTACTATGAAGGTGGATCTGTCAATTTCTCCTTGGAGTTCTATAAATTTTTGCCTTAAATATTTTGAAGTTACAGTATTAGATACAAATAATTTTATAATTGTAATATATTTCTGGTAAATTGAACCTTTTGTCAATATGTGGTTGACTGTCTTTACCTGTAATAGGCTTTTCTGGTAATATTCTTTTCTTAAATTGGGTGGTAGCAATACAAGAGTTCATTTTTTTATCCTTTAAAATATATATGTACATTATATATATTCTCCTAATTGCATATTTTATAATAAATTTTAGTGGAATGGAACAAAGTAGCTCTTTCATTTAGAAGCTTCCTGTAATCCCATCACATTTAAATAATGTTTTTACTCTTAAATATTAGCTTCTGTATTCATATGTATTTTTATATAAATGCAGTAATAATTATACTCTTTTAATTACATTGGCCACATGGAATCTTAATTTATAAAAGATAAATTGGGGTAATTATGTGCTTCATATACTTTGAGAATCCTTGAATAACCACTTATGATTCCACTTTCAGCATTTCAGAAATATTTCTGTTGTAAATATAAAACCAAATAATTTCCAAAACTTAATATCAAAAATGTTTTATATTTAAGTGGTATTTGGTAAAACAGTGAATTTTTGTTCTTCAGTTTATTAATAACCCACATAAATCACAGGTTTCAAACATCAGTTTTTCATAAAAACAAGTGAAGACCAAAAAGCATTGACTGATAAATAACCACAGAGTCAGTTACTTAAAAAAAACATTCACTGGTAACTAACCTAATAAAAATATCCCGTACAGCTTGTTCACTTGCTCCAATATATTTGCTGAGTAACTCTGGTCCCTATTAGGTAAAATAAAATTAAATTAGAATTAATTCAAAACTATCTAAAAACAAAATATAATTTTTGTTCATGACTAAGTCTAAATGCAATAATAGAAAAATTTTAATATAATTAATGGATTTCTCTGAACTACATTTAAAAAATTAATGCGGCTGGACTAAATATCATACCACAAGTTCTATACTTGGTGTTTCCTTTGCTTAGAACATTTGTCCCCAGATAGTCTCATGGCTCATTGCTTCATTTTATTTAGATCTCTGACAAAACGCCACATCCTCAGAAAGGCCTTGCCTGACAAACCCATCTATGACCCACTCCAGTTACTTCACACCTCCTTCCCTTGACTGTTTTCCTACCTAGTACCTACCACCACCTGACAGTATATTATACATTGAATGTGTCTGTTTATTGTCTCCCTCCACTAGTAGAATATAAGCTCCGAAAAGGCAGTTTTGTTCATTACTGAATCCCCAGTGCCAAAAACAGTGCCTGCTACATAATAAGTACTGAATAATTATTTGTTTAGTAAGGTAATGAATGGTTTAAAAAGGGAAAATGTTCCATTTATCTCAAATCTTTGGAGACTCCAAAAAATACGTAATGAGACATGAATTACTTTAATTAGCATCTTCAGTAACTGAAACCAATTTATTTGCTCAGAAGTTGAAGAATATATCATTTTTCCTAAAAGTCAACTGACAAAACTTTCAAAACAAACTTTACTACATATAACAATATCAATAATGAGGACAGTCTTTCCTTAAATTGGGATATTTTTAAAAACTGAATAGGCCCTAAAGTGATCTCCAATGAAAAATCATTACCTTGAAAAGACCAAAAACTGATCAGGATATGTGACCAAAATAAAGAATTTCTAATACTCAGCCATCTAGATAAAAAAAAAAGTGAAACTACATTCTAGTGACAAGTAAAAAAGAAGAATATGGTCATAGTTATTCCAAATTCCAAAAAAAGAAGATAGGAAAATTTAAAAGTTATAGCTCTCCATCAATGCCAGGATACCCACATAACCAGCTCAGAAAAACTCATGTGATAAAAAGAGGGTAGGCATAACCCAACTGCAAATTAATAAACTGGCTTTCGGATTATAAATCAATTTTGAATAAGTTTACAGGTTTCCCTCACTTTTTGAAGTTTGCTTTACACTACTTCACTTTTATGAAAGACCTACATTAGTAACTGTTTTCGCTAACAAAGAAATCCAAAGAAAATGTTCACGTTTATGAAAAAGGGTGAAAAGCGAAAAGCATTCAGTGTTTGCCCTGCTGTGAGCTGCTGGAGAGGCAGAACATACCCCAGCAGCAACAGTGGCGCCACCAAGCTTCTTCCTAGGGAACTACACTCAGCATCTCAGCATCGAGCCATCATAGTTTTGAACTGTGTCTGGGAGCATCTGCGCTTTATCTCGATTTATTTTGTTCATCCATTAGCAAGATGTGTCCAATTGCTTCTTTGTTTTCTACCATTTCAGTTTACAGTAATGTTTCATAGAAACACTCTACTTCCGCATGGTGGGGGGAAATCTGCATGATTCCTTTGCCTTGAAATGTAATCACTCTTTGGCAAACAAATATTGCTGGGGTGCTGAAGCTGTACAAATAAGACAGCACATCCCAGACCATAATGACACACCAGGGGTGGAGTGTGAAGCATTACCCAAAATGATCTGCCTGCATGTCCTTTAATGACCATACTCACCCTATATCTGAAAAAATTTAACTTGGTGTGACACAGCAAGGGTGAAATATAGCCAACAAATAAAAACCCCAGCTTCCTGCCTTAGTGTGGTCTCCAGCCCCTAGTCTTCTAGGTTTTCTTCCCCCTTCAAGTTTGCTCTTTTATCTGAATATTTAGGCGTAATTCTATTTTATAATGCATGAAGATCTGCCTTAAGCAAGAACATAATAAGCCCTACAAAAGAGAGATGCCTCATTATTCAATTTCCCACACAGTTTAACTAATAGATGGATCACTGCTCCTACTAGTTTTCCAAATATGAGATTAACCCGCTATCAAGAAACATAAATGGTGTTGGTGAGGATATGGAGAAATAGGTATACTCACTTGCACGCTGCTGGTAGGAATGTAAAATGGTGCGGTCCTCAAAAACTTACACACAGAATTACCATATGACCCAGAAATTACACTCCTGGGTATATATGTATTCCAGAGAAATGAAAACATATGTCCACATAGAAATTTATACACAAATGTTTATAGCAGCGTTATTCATAATAGCCAAAAAATGGGAACCCAAATGTCCACCAATGATGAATGGATAAACAAACTGTGGCATATCCACACCACCTTAAAAAAGACTGAATATCATCCCGCCATAAAAAGTACTAAACTACTAAGGCATGCTACAACTTGGATGAACCCTGAAAACATCATGCTAAGTGAAAGAAGCCAGACACAAAAGGTGACATATTGCATGATTTCTTTTATATGAAATAGCTAGAACAGACAAATCCATAGAGACAGAAAGCAGATTAGTGGTTGCCAGGGGCTGGGGGAAGGAGAATGGGCTGAAAAAGTTTTGCAACTAGAGAGAGACGCTGGCTACACAGCATTGTGAATGCACTAAATGCCACTGAACTGTACAGTTTAAAATAGTTAATTATGTAAATTTCCCCTCAATTAAAAAAAAAAAGAAAAAAAGAAGAGAAAAAAGATAAATGCCAAACATACCTTGACACTAATAAAATTCATTCCACTCTCTCGTGCAATTACTCCAGCTAATAAGGTTTTTCCTGTTCCAGGAGGACCATACAACAGCACTCCTGTCCTTTGTCGTATGGGCAAGTTTGCAAATAATTCTGGGTACTGAAAGAAACAAAAATATGACAAAGAGCTCAACTCTAAAACAAATGACTAAGCAGTGGCCAAAGATCAATGTATAGAAAAAAGTACTTGGGTGGTAACAACGGCCATCTTTATGACAGTACAATGATAGAAAAAACATTCCTACTCAGAATAATAAATGAACTCAAAGGAACTACCACAGATTTTTCCCAATTGGACCATGGAATACATTCCACATAAAAAGCATATAAATGCATCAGAACTTCTTTCCATTTTTTCCTGTTTTTTTTTTTTTCCCCAAACATTATAATAGTACTACATTAAGAAAATAAAACCCAATCTTTTAACAAGTATACTGCCTTCCACTTGTATGGTTCATGTGGCAAGTTATGACAGCTATGTGTATTCAAATATATTCAATCAAAGAAACAAAATAAATAATAGAGAAGCATGTGTAATTATAATCGACAGTAAAATCTCCCAAGAGTCTCAATGCTGAACAAGTAACTGACTGCTTCTAAATTATCTTCTAAATCACCAGCTTCTCAGCAAGAAAACTTTTTGAACAGGTGAGCCAAACATCAGGCTACTGTCAGCAATCTCCTAGTCTCCTCTATTAAGTACACCTATTTAGTCCCACGTGTTGACAAAATTTCAACCTCACCTCGACCTCCATTCTAATCTGAAAGAGGCCCCAAAGTCAGCACTTAGCAGATGGCCTCACGTATCTGGCCCGGGATGTATCTGGATACTGATGTTTGGTGCCCAGACCCAGCATTTGGGGTCATGATCCGCAGGCAAGTACTTCCCACGACCCTGTTATCCCAAACAGGCTTTAACCCCCAGTCCTGGGCTGCACTCAGTATGTCCCAGGCCCCACCAGACAGGTCCCAGGACTGTCTGTAACTGAGGTCCTTACATGTAACTGAGATCCTTACCCATTTCTTTATCTCTTTGGATGGGCCCCTGATCTCATGCAAAGATCCTTTTCTCTTAGGTTTCTGATTCAAACACACCACCCTCCTAGATTCTACTTTTGATCTTCTGAAGAACAATCTACAACTGCCCCCTTTATCCTGCTGTCTGCCTGGTCTGTGCTGCCTGCTAACTCTGCCGTTCTAGACTGGCACCCAGAGTCTAGAAATCTGGCTTAATCCATCAGCTCTGTGGATCTAAATGACTCTCCCACCTCCCAGTTTATTCCTATCTGTTTCTGCTCAACCCTAGCTGACAGTTCATTTGCTTTAGTACAACCTGGACGATTCAAGAAAAACATAAGAACTTTGAAATTCACATTAAAATGTGTTTACTATAAATATCACCTCAGCTTTCTTTCTGGGCAAGGAATACATCAGATACTTTAAAAATCTGTTAGAGTGCCAAAAATAGGACTGGACATTTATTTGGTAACAATAAATACTTGTTGGACCAAACGGAAGCTGGGCAAGACAACATATACAGCCAGAACCGATGGATGATTCAGTGGTTCTTCTGGCAGTCGGTAGTGCTTGGTTTGGTTGTTTTTTAAGTACCTTGGCTGGTAACTGGATAGTGTCCACAAGTATCTGCCGAACTTCGTGTAATCCGCCAATCTTATCCCAGCCCAGGTCCCTAGGGTTATGCAGGTTGACATTTCGCAGAGACACAGGAATAAATCCTCGGAGAGCCTTTCGCAAGTCCAATGTTGTTAAAACTAATTCTGTTTAAAAATAAACAAAACTTCTTTTGGTAGTCCTATTTGTATATGAATTTTCAAAACATGCCGTCATACAGTTGACCTCTCTTACCCATTTTCCCCTCCCTTACCCCTTCCACTCTAGTAACCACCACTCTGTTCTTTTTATCTACGTGTTTATGTTTAGTTTGGTTTGTTCATTTATTTTTTTGTTTGTTTTTTATGTTCCACATATGAGTGAAATCATATGTTATTTGTCTTTCTCCGTCTGATTTCACTTAGCCAATCTTAACTCAATTAAAAAAAATGCCATCAATTTAGCTGGAAATGCCAATTTTCTACTCAAATAGCTGCTTATTTGAATACTAAAATGGAATATATTTAATTCTTACCTTACTACAATTACACTTCTCCACGACAGAAAGAAGAGTCCAAATTTTGGTTTTAACAGTAAAACTTACCTTCCCTGGTGGATATACTCTGATGAGAGAGACAAGAATGTATGGCTCGATCCATAAGCACTGTAAAATCTCTAGCCACAAACCCTTCAGTTTCTTTTGCTATACACTGCAGATCAAGATCAGTGAACTTGTTCATATCACAGTCTAGTTTATTTTTTATTACATTATACAGAATTTCACATCTTTGATCCTAAAGAAAAAAACACAAAATTCAAATTTATAATTTTACTTAAGGGCAAATTTTTGTACATGTATTTGAGAAATATCAGGTTGACATAATCTACAGGGACAGAAAGCAGATTGGTGTTTGCTTGCAGATGGAGTGGGGGAGGGATGATTGCAAAGGGGCAGTAGGAAACACATGGGAGGGATGGAAATGTTTGCTACTTTAATTGTGGTGATGGTTTCATGGTATATACATATATATATATATATATATATGTTAAAACCCATCAAACTGTACACTTTAAATAGTATGTTGTCTTCAATTACACCTTAATAAAGTTGTAAAAAAAAAAAAAATCACATTCATAAATGATTGCTCTTTTGTTCTCCAGTAAGAAGATTTTTATTTTGGTTCCTTTAAGGGTTGTTGTTATTCCTATAAAACATAATTCTAAAAACACATTCAATGACCAATACCACTACCATTCTGTTATGCTGAATAACAGGTGTATTTTTATTCTTCAATAACAGTTAATTAGCACAGGGTCTGAATATTTAGAGTAGACCTAAGAATTTTAAACAAGAAGTTAAAATATGCTTGCCTGTCCCAGAACATTCTTTTTGAGCGTGCTGCCACTAAAGCCATCAGGACTGAAGTCCCCAGAGGAGGTGACGGGCTGTGTGTGCTTGTATATATTTGGTCTTTGTCTTGCTTCTGGCACAGATCTCCTAAAACCCTTAAAATGCCCTAATGATAAGAGTGATAAAGGTGTCTTGACATTAATAACAAACCCCTTTTAGCCACACCTGAGTTTACGTTAATGAGGGGACTTTTGGAAAGCACCTAAGTATGGGGGCTGGCTGCCAGGGGAACCAACCTTGACTAGAGGATTGAAACTTTCAGTCCCACCCCCTGATTTCCAGGGAAGGGAGAGGGACTGGAGGCTGAATCGATGACAAGGGCCAGTGCTTTAATCAGTCATGCCTGTGTAACAAAGCTTCCAGAAAAACCCAAAAGGATGGGGTTGGAGAACTCCCAGGTTGGAGAACCAGAACACTTCCACGTGCCACCGGGCCAGGCCCCAAACTCCACAAGGACAGAAACTCCTTTGTTTCGGACTTCATCCTATGTATCTTTTCATCTGACTGTTGATTTGTACCCTTTAATATTCTTTGTAACAAACTGGTAATCTAGTGAGTAAACCAGTTTCCCAAGTTCTGTGAGTTGTTTTAGCAAATTAATTGAATCCAAAGAGGGAACAGTGGGAACCTCTGACTTATCACCAGTCAGAAGCACAGGTAACATTGGCATCTGAATTGGAGGGCTGTCTTGTGGAACTGAGGCCTTAACCTGTGGAATCTGATGCTATCTATGGGTAGTGTCAGAATTGAGCTGAATTGTAGGACACCCAGTTGGTGTCCAAAAATTGCTTGATGGTGTGGGGAAAAAACCCCACATGTTGGAAATGGGTGCCAGAGTCATAGTGGGTACAGAATATTAGTGCTGGTAAAAAAAAAAAAAAAAAAAAAAGTTTAGTCAGTCAAATTTTTAAAAGAAGAAATGCTTAAAAAAGGTAAATATGTGAGGTGATGGATGTGTTAACTTGATTGTGGTAAAGATTTCACAATGTACATGTACAGCAAATCATCATGTTGTACACTTTAAATATATATAATTTTACTTGTCAATTATATCTCACTAAAGCAGAAAAAAAATTCTAATTTCCATAGTGTATTTACAGATTTTACCCATGCGAAATGAAGCAGTTCAGAATTTTTAGGGTTTTTAAATGGAATAAAAAAGAAAACTTAATAATGAAAAAAAAAAAAAGAAATGCTGTTTTTTAAAAAGACATTTCCTTGGAAAGCACCTGGTAATATTTCAGATGGTTACAAATGAAAATTGTGCATCTAAGAGCAAAACATTCACTGAAGGTTGATTTTTATGTACCCTTAAGATCACTAACATAAGCATTACTTTAAAGCTATAAATCATGAATAAAATTGAAAAATATGTAATTTATATAAAAAGTGACATATGGGAATTCCCTGGCGGTCCAGTGGTTAAGATTCCACACTTCCACTGAAGGGGGCATGGGTTCAGTCCTGGTTGGGCAACTAAGATCCTGCATAACACGCAGCACAGCCCAAAAAAAAAAAAAAAAAAAAAAAAAAAGGGACATATTTCAATAATCTTCACAAGTAGTATGTTACCTGGTCGGGAGGTTGAATATGCTGGACACACTGAAATATGTGAATTCCTTGAGCAGAAACAAGTAAAGGATGTAGAGAATGTTGAGACTGGCTTGTAGCAATCAGTGCCACCAAACTTCCCATGGAAATAAACTCTTTCACCACATCGTTCAAAGCTAGAATTGAGTAATATAGTGTAAAAGCTTAGTACACAAAAGCATGAAATTTTAAAATCATACATTCATTAAAAATAATAACCTAAACTTGAGCTTTAAGGTGGAGTATGAATGGAATGGCTCCTCTTTACCGTTTAAAAGTTAAATCTTCCATTCATTCATCAGTTTATCTACTGAGGACTTAATATTGGCCAGGCTCTAGTCAATCTAATGAAGGTATAGGAAGCACTGTAAACTCTGTATACTCAGAACAATGCCTAGTGAGGTTCCTTCTTCTAGATCTTATTAAGTAAATGAAAAGGAGGCTCTGAAATAAATACTATAGAAGGATTGAAATAAATATTATAGAAGGATGATAATAGAACACAACATGGAAGTTTAAGTAAGCAAAGTACAGCTCATATTCCTATGACTTCCTGAACAATCTCTTTCTACCCTAGCTTTTGCAAAGTTTGGCTGGTATGAGGTTAGAACTGAAACAGGCATTAATAACGTATATCTGAGTCCTGACCTAGAAATCTGCAGCATTCCCTTAAACACTAGACTAACAAGTCTTGCAGACGCTACAGGATTCCAAATGTGAGATTAACACCAGTTTAAAGTAACCCAAGCCACTGTGGTTGCATTTTTTATCTATTTCACCTCTTAAGAACCTCGAGGCAGCCAGCGGAAGGCTGCAAAATCCTCCAACCCCCACCCTGGCCCCATCCTCTCCTTGAACCCTAAGCTCCAGGCAAAGGAGTATTGTCTAACATACTGTGATTTCTTCTACCTCTGTACCTTTGCCTGTGGGCCACACTTCTTTTGCATCTTCATTAGCCTGAAACTGTTCCATAATAACTTCTACTCCTCCATCAAAACTCATCTCAGGGGGCTTCCCTGGTGGCGCAGTGGCTGAGAATCTGCCAGCCAATGCAGGGGACATGGGTTCGATCCCTGGTCCAGTAAGATCCCACATGCCGCGGAACAACTAAGCCCCGTGCACTACAACTTACTGAACCTGTGCTCTAGAGCCCGCGAGCCACAACTACTGAGCCCGCATGCCACAACTACTGAAGCCTATGCACCTAGAGCCCGTGCTCCACAAAGAGAGAAGCCACTGCAATGAGAAGCCTGCGCACTACAACAAAGAGTAGCCCCCGCTCGCCACAACTAAAGAAAGCCTGTGCGCAGCAACAAAGACCCAAGGCAGCCAAAAAAAACAAAACAAAACAAAACAAAACTCGTCTCAGTTATGAACTCCCCCCAAAAGACCCTGATAACTTCCCACACCACCCTCAATTTAGTATATGTGCTATCACACCCTGTACATACTTCTTAGGAGAACATATCCTACCTACCTCCTAGTTGTGTCATCCTGGTCAAATTACATAATCTTTGAATTTCCATTTACTCACCTATAAAACCAGGAGAATATCTGCATGTAGAGTACAAAGCAACCCCTAGCCCCGAAAGGGCAGTCAACACATGGTAGCTATCATTATGACTATCAGTCTTCTGTACTAACATTATATCTGTTTACTTTTATTTCTTCTCCAAGACTCTGACAATATAGACTGTGCACAGAAATATTTGTCAAATGAACAAAGCAAGAGTAAATCTGTACAATTCAGCAATTTCTAATAAGTGGAGGAGAATGAAAAGGCCCCAAAGACTAATGATGAAGTCGCAGAATTTTCACACTGCTCTGACTCTACTGATTTTGCTAATACAGAGCAACCTTAGAATGCTACCAGAGGCCTCAAAAGCAACACATTACATAGCACATATTCTGTTCTCCAAAGAGAGCAGATTTACTACGAAGACTGGAAATGCTGTCTGATAAAGGACAAGGGCCTGCAGCCAGCGAGTGAACGCGGTACGTTACCATGTGCGAGCCTCTGGCTCTGCACAGCCTCGGGACTGTGCTCGTGTTCTGGAAGAGCAGACAGGCCAGCGACGAGATCCAGGTCATCCAACAGGACAACAGAAGGCTGCCGCCACGCCGCCTCTGAGAAAGCCGCCTCTAGGGCTTTCTGTATGTTTTCAAGCCTTTTTCCTTAACACAGAAGATATGAAATGGTTTTATTGTTATTTGAGGGCTGGGAAAGTTCAGGCTGCCCTTGAAAGCATTAGAAAAGCTCAATATTGATTTGACTATGAAAATTCAATCAATACAGTATTTTGTTTTATATATATATATATATATATATATATACCAATCACTAAAATTTGTTAATCACTAACATGGTTTAAATAATACAGCCTCAAAGGACTAAGTACTGAATTTTATAAAACTGAAAAAATGAATATGCTACTATAATTTCTATACATATGTATTTATCTATCCTTGCCTCATTCCATGGAGAATTTCAGATGGCTTGCAACAAAACAGTAAAATAAAAGCATGATGTGGGAAAATATAAATGAAAGCAGGGGATCACAAGTCAGATAAAATCAAACACAAAGGTAGCCACCTAGAGATCCTAGAATTGCTATATTTGAATCATTAATTTGGCTTCAATCTTCCTGGTGAATTACAAACTTTTAATTTTCAAAGAACAGAGAACATACCAATTCATAAACCAATGTAAAGAGTTCCTGTTACTTAGTCCTCAAACAAAATTTTCACATGAGGCTTCAAGCAAGACTCTAAAGAGATGGACAATGTCTCTAAAACCACATTTATAGAATATGAAGTAATGGGTTTTCAAAGGCCATTTCTTAGTTTCCTATCATATACTAGATTAAAAAACAGAATATGACTAGTTGGGACTATACGGTAGTGGTAGCCAAGAGGGGAAAAATTAACTACTCAGTAAAATCTTTCTGATTTTTAAAAAATTGAATAGATAATAATATAAATGTTAAAGACTTTCAAAAGTACTAGTGTACAGCTAACCCAGGAACAACATGGGTTTGAGCTGTGCAAGTCCACTTATATGTGGATTTTTCCAGCAGTAAACGCTACAGTACTGCACCACCCAAGGCTGGCTGAATCTGTGGACACAGAGGGACCACGTACACAGAGGGCTGTGACTCTAAGTTACACAAAGAGCTTTGGTTGCATGGAGGCTGGCACCCCAACACTCACACTGTTCAAGGGTCAGCTGTATGTGATAAATTGTAAGTCTCCTCTTTGCTGTCCCTAGCCACCCACTTTCCCTCCCCTGAGGCAGCCATCCTATGAGTTTCCCAAAGCAAGTCAGAGGGAATCTATACCCATTAGAGTATATTCTAGATACTAACTTTCTCAGAGTGGTGTAAGTTGGAATTTTCAGGAATATAGTCTACAAAGAGTTTTGGCTAGGAAAAAAAAAAAAGGCCTCCATCAAATAATCAAATATGGAGAGTTTTAAAATTTTTATTAGAAACATTAAAAACATTAGCAAGCCAAAGATTCAAAACTTCTAAGTAATTTCAATGACTAAATGACCAACAGAAAAGTTAAAGATTAGATATTTGTATTTATTAAATTAGCAGCATTAAATAGTAACATTTCTTTCTACCAGAAAAAAGATTTATGTAGAGTATTACCATATTCATACCTCGTAAAGCTTTACAGTCAACTATTTCCACATGGGCATCCAATATGTTAACTGCTTCTTTACAGATTGCCTTCGCTAAAGTTGATTTTCCACTCCCCTAGAAAATAATTGCTTAAATTAGAACTCTTAATATATTCAGTCACAGAAATAGCCTCTGTCACTGTGATAACCACCAAGATTCAGCCTCATCAATCAAGTATATACTACACAATGTTATATAACAATTACATCTCAATACGGCCAGGGAAAAAAAGAAAATCCACATCCCTGATTATAAAATAACATTTAAAAAATACGAAATAATTGCAAATACTTAGTAGAGGAAGGTCAAAAAAAATCTGTAATCGTCCCACATCACAGAATTAATTACTGTCAACTGTTTTGCTGTATCATCCTTCCAGACACTCCACACACATTTTATGCAAATTTATGAACATGGGATTACAGTATTCCTGAGGGTTTACAATAAATCATTGTCCTCTTTATCAACAGATATAGAGCTGCATCAGCTCCCTAGTACAATACCACTGTGAGGATGTACTGGACCATAATGTGTTTATCAAGACCCTTCCTGGTGTATATTTATGCTATTCCCACTTTTTAACTATTATAAGTAAAGCTAAAATAAATATCCATACATATATGTTTACTTATTTGTCAGATTATACCTTCAGAATAAATTTCTAGAAGTGTAATTACTACATCAAAAGGTACACATATTTAAATTTTGCTAAACATTGCTATAAGTGCCCCTTAGAAGACTGAACACGGTTAGGTTTTTTTTTGGATTCTGTGTTCATTTTATTTTTTATAACATCTTTATTGGAGTATAATTGCTTTACAATGCTGTCTTAGTTTCTGCTTTATAACAAGTGAATCAGCTATACGTATACATATATCCCCATATCTCCTCGCTCTTGCGTCTCCCTCCCTCACACCCTCCCTATACTACCCCTCTAGGTGGTCACAAAGCACCGAGCTGATCTCCCTGTGCTATGCGGCTGCTTCCCACTAGCTATCTATTTTACATTTGGTAGTGTATGTCCATGCCACTCTCTCACTTCGTCCCAGCTTACCCTTCCCCCTCCCCATGTCCTCAAGTCCATTCTCTACGTCTGCCACTGCTAGGTTTTTATAATTCTTTTAATATAGGTTTCCTCCCTCAATCTATTACTATTTCTTTCCTTTTTTTTCCCCTAATAAATTTATTTATTTTTGGCTGCATTGGGTCTTTGTTGCTGCGTGTGGGCCTTCTCTAGTTGCAGCAAGGAGGGGTTACTCTTCGTTGTGGTGCACAGGCTTCTCACTGTGGTGGCTTCTCTTGTTGCGAAGCAGGGGCTCTAGGCATGCGGGCTTCAGTAGTTGTGCAATGCGGGCTCAGTAGTTGTGGCTCACGGGCTCTAGAGCGCAGACTCAGTAGTTGTGGTGCACGGGCTTAGTTGCTCTGTGGCACATGGGATCTTCCTGGACTAGGGCTTGAACCCGTGTCCCCTGCACTGGCAGGTGGATTCTTAACCACTGTGCCACCAGGGAAGTCCAATCTACTACTATTTCTTACCATTGTTGCTTTGTCTAGCTTTAACACCCCTGCACCAGCTGTAATATTTTGCTTTTCATTACTGTGAACTGGAAAAACAGCCAAGCTTATTGTGCAAAGTCTGAAATTTAGCAGGCATTCAACAATACTACCATCATTATAGTTTACAGAACTGCATTTATATTTAAAGTCACTGGACCCCAAAGAATAAAGAAATTAGGGGTGCTGGGGTGTAGGCCCCACCTGTCACTTTTTGCCTAATCAGAGGGCCTTTTCTCTCACTCAAAGTAATTCACATTTGTATAGCACCTTTCATATATATTATTTCTCTTAAGTGAGGTTAATCCTAAAAGGCAGGGTAAGAAACTGAAAACTGCCTGAGGTCACAGCCAGTAAGTATATAACAAAGGTGGGACTCAAATTCAGGTCTTCTACTTGCTCTTTCTATTAATCACGCTACCTCTATGTGAGACAGTGGAACTATGGTTTCTGAATCAATAGGATATTGTTTTTCAAAATAAATATTCTACCATGATGATATATTTTGAAATTTGACACAGGTAATCTAGAAAACATGTAGAGTAGTTGCTGTATTTTACCAGCCTTGCATACCTGGAATAAATCCTAC
The DNA here is from genome assembly GCF_028564815.1 of Eubalaena glacialis. Classification (NCBI taxonomy): domain Eukaryota; kingdom Metazoa; phylum Chordata; class Mammalia; order Artiodactyla; family Balaenidae; genus Eubalaena; species Eubalaena glacialis. Next base: position 71,761,108 of record NC_083723.1, on the reverse strand, counting down.
TTGATTGTGGTATATAATTCTTTTAATACATTGGTTGATTTGATTTGCTCATCTTTTGTTGAGGATTTTTGCATCTATGTTCATGAGAGATATTAGTCTGTAGTTTTCTTGTAATGCCTCTGTCTGGTTTTGTTATTTGGTAATGCTGGCCTCACAGAATGAGTTAGGAAGTATTTCCTCTGCTTCTATCCTCTGAAAGAGACTGTAGAGAATTGGTATAATTTCTTCCTTGAGGGTTTGGTAGAATTCACCAGTGAACCCATCTGGGCCTGGTGCTTTCTGTTTTGGAAAGTTATTAATTATTGATTCAATTTCTTTAATAGGTATAGGCCTTTTTATATTGTCCATATCTTCTTGTGTGAGTTCTGGCAGACTGTGTCTTTCAAGGAATTGGTCTATTCATCTAGGTTATCAAATTTTTAGGCATAGAGTTGTTTATTACTATTACTACTTTATTATCCTTTTAATGTCCATGGAATCTGTACTGATATCCACTTTTTCATTTCTTATATCAGTAATTTGTATCCTCTTTTTTTTCTTAGCCTGGCTAGAGGCTTATCAATTTTACTGACCTTTTCAAAGAACCAGCTTTTGGTTTCACTGATGTTCTCTACTGATTTCCTGTTCTCAAATCATTGATTTCTGCTCTAATTCTTATTATTTCTTTTCTTCTGCTTACATAGGATTTAATTTGTTCTTCTTTTTCTAGCTTCCTAAAGTGGAAACTTAGATTATTGGAGTAGTTGCTATATTTTAAGTAAGAATCAAAAGTGAGCAACTGGGTTAGTAAGAGGAAAAAAAAAGTTATTATACTAGAGTTAAAAGTGAATAGAAATGAAAAAGCCTTATAATTTTGAATTGAAAAAAAGCACGAAGACTCACAAAGACCACACTGTAGCCCTGGAAAAAATACTGCATTGGTAGAGAATAAAACTGTAAGTCCCTTAAAAGGGCAGGGAACCTCTCACAAGACTGACAAAGATTAAAACAAGGGAAGATACAAATCACCAATAACAGGAAATGGGACATCACAACAGATTCTGCACCTATTAAAAGCACAGTAAGAGAATGCTACAAACAACTTTATGCTCATAAATTTGACCAGTTCCTCAAAAACTACAAACTACCAAATGCCTGCCAAAATGAAACAATTAAGGACTTTGAATTTATAAAGAATTTATAAAGAAATCTCTAGGCCCAGATGGTTTCAGTGGAGATTTTACAAAACTATACTATTTTTACAGACTATACTACACAGACTATACTATACAGACATTTTTACAGACTATACTATTTTAAAGAATTAACATCAATTTTATACAATCTCTTCCAAAAAACAGAACAGGAGGGAACACTTTTCAACTTATTTTACGAGGCCAGTATTACCCTGAGAGCAAATCCAGACAAACGCAGTACAAAAACAGAAAACTATAGGCTAATATTGCTCATGAACTTACATGCAAAAATCCTCAACAGAATATTAGCAAACAGAACCCAGCAATGTGTGGGTTGGCCAAAAAGTTCGTTCGGGTTTTTCCATAAGATATTATGGAAAGAATAACAGACCACGACCAAGTGGGATTTATTACAGATTTGCAAGGCTGGTTGAACATTTGAAAATCAATCAACCTTATTAACACCCTACCAACATCCTACAAAAGAAAATTCATACAATCATATCAATTGATATAGAAAAAGTGCAGGGAGACCATCACCTTATTCATCACCATGTTCCCAATATCTAACAGCAGGCACTCAAAAATATTAGTGAATGAATGAATGTTTTCCATATCTGGTATCAACAACCCTATATAATAGATGATAAAAACCCAAAGAGAGGAATTAAAAATTGCTAATTAGTGAAAATGAGCACACTTTAACCACATACCTTTCCTCCCGTGAGTAAAAGGGCTCCGTTTCTAAGTCCTGCCACAAGGGCCATCAGCTGCCGAGACAAAGGGCGTCCTAGGAGGCTATGAGTGATGTGCTCCACGGAGGAGACGCCTAAGGAGTTCACTCCTCTGCAAACATGTAAATTGCATGATAAAACACTGAAACAGGGTAAAATCTAGCTATAAAAAATTCTGAAACTTTTCTTCCCAGGCTACTTAATGAGTTAATAAAGAGTAAAATCTTAAAAATGCTCCCTTACTTGAAAGTAAAATGAATTAGTGCCAAATCTGAGTCACAGGTTTTAAAACTATTTTTATTACTTTCAAACATGTGCAGTAACTAAAAGTTTTGCCCTAATAGGACTCCTTAAGGAATTTGTCTTACTGCATACAAATATCCCCCTGAAAATGATTTCTTGTTTGTCATCCAACATTATCATAAATGAGTGCTTTTCAAGTGTTAGCATAATTGAAGACTTATTTCCTCTTAAACGTCATTTTTGAAATCCAGTTTCAATCTGTAGATTATACACATATGAACTTTGACCTACTTCCTAACTCTGCCAGTTTATTTCTGATAATAAATATCATAAATTCCTAAAATTAGTCTGAACTGAAGAGATTTTACTTTATACTTGAATATTATGCCACATTTAAGCATTGTTACTTTATAGTTTAATCCTTTTACTAAAACATTTATAGACTATACTATTACAGGAAATCAAATCACTACTACTATATCTACTAAAGGCCTCTGTGAAGAATTCTAAGAAGTAATGTTTATGTGAGATTCTTATACTGTATTAAGAGCTAAAGAAATTGAGGAGGTTCTTTTCAGATTTGTTTGTCTTAAAGTTGAGGAAAACACTAATAACCCCAATCAGTACATCAGTAAGATAGTGAAGGAATAACTTAATTTGAAATATTTTTAAACATTCAACTAATGTTTTTGGATTTAACTTTTAAAATTAATTTATTAATTTTAAAGGATTATTGTTTTATTCAAGCATGTATGATCCAGGTCATATCTAGTTGGCTCTCTTTTCACAAATCAAATCTCAAAGTAAAATTTCTAATAAGTTCCAGACTTTTAGTTATCTAAGAAGAGAAGGCAAATTACTAAGCCAGGTGTGAAAACAGAAACAATCCTTGAAAAAAATATTTACTATTGCATTAGTAAGACTAGTCAATGATATTAACATCTAATTTAACATTTACACATAAAAGCCCTGGCAAAGATATTGTCAAACATGTGTCTAAACATGCTAGTTTGGCCATAACTTCTTACCCCAAGCAGTTCAGCTTTAAAAAAGGAAGAATAAAGTCAATTTCCTCACTGTTTTCTTCTTTTACCATAGGATCCAGAAGGACCTATAGTAGCAAGGAAAAATCAATTGTACATTTCAAAGTTATACCTTTAGCCTGTTTTTCTTGGGTCCCAGGAAACTGAATTTCTGATTCTGTTACACCAGAGAGAAAAGATATATTGTACATGCAAGATTATAACTTAAAATAGCCCTAACAATAATAATTTACTTGTCCAAGGAATATAAATATTTATGGTTAACAAGCAGTAAAGAATGTCATCTTCTTAACAGAGTTTACAGATATATCTTTATTTGCAATTTTGATTTGTGTCACATTTATTTCTTTTCACAATCTTAAATTTGTACCTTCTCTGAATGGTATTCCTTAAATTATATTTCAAAAGTAGACAAATAATGTCTAATTTCAAACCACTGAAATTCTAAATGACTAGAGAATCTTTAATTCTATAAGGACAAGAGTGAATATCTTAACCAAGACATAATATTCTAAAAGGAGCACTTTAAAAATATTTCTGGAAGAAAAGTGATCTGATAATATTTGTGAAGAGTTGAGAAATAAAGAACTGACAAAATAACACGGGTTGTGCAGCAAAACTGCAAATAAAAATATGAATTAAAAAAATTAACCCCCTAAGCTAAGTTTTCATTTATTTCAGTACTAGAAGATTTTAAAATCATGATCCACTTGCCAGTTAACACGATCAATTCTATTCTTAAAACTTAATTGTGTGGAGGCATCAATTTCAAATTTAGGATAAATCAACAATTTGTTTAGATAAGTTAAAGAGATTATAGAATAAAATATTTTAAATCAAGTTATTCCTTACTCTTATCATTCAAGTTTCTAATACACTTTAGGATGCCAGGTAACAGGTAAATTCATACTTTAGAATCAATCACATGTGAAAATATTATTTCATTAAATATTCAATAGTATGTAATTACTTCTATTGTCATCTTCTGTAGCAGATTGGTACTCAACAGAAAAAGAGTTTCTTCTTTTTCCTTTTCCCAAGAATGAACTATATTCAGAGAAAACTCCTTCAACCCTATTAAAAGGAAGGTAATAAATGTAGTTAGTACTGAAGCTGAGATGAAATAACTTAAAATTTAAATTTATTTAAATTTAAACAGAGGCATTCTTTGATACATAAAATCTACTGTTTAATTATCATTATTAGGTTTCCTGTTCATACATATCACAAGTTGGAAAAACAATGAAAAATTTTCTGACTTCTCTAATTGGAAAAATATTGAAATAACAAATAAAATATACTCACCATCTTTCATTTCCAACTTAATATATTCTTCCTTTGATACTATCAGAGGAAGTGTGGTAGTAGTAGACTGCTGTAGCCATGAATAGAACACAGTTTTTATGTCTTCTTCACTTATGTCTTTAGGCTGCCAGAGGAAAGGAAAGAACAGTAATGATATTCTAATACATGAACTTAACCTTAACATTCTTATTTTAACACCTTATCTTGCCAATAAAATGATGTTCATAGGCACAGATTCGGGATTTGACATTACGAGTACAGCACAGCCTGAAGAAACATTTACACAAGTGGCAAAGTTTTAAATGCTCCTTTTCTCTATGCCCAGTGATACACACACCATAATCTAGCTCACTTGATAACCATTCCAGCCCCATTCTCCCTTGCCTCCTTGTACTGTAGAGCAAACTCTACAGTGGGAGAGCAAACTCCTCTACTCCCAGCTTGGAACTGTATGTGCATGCATGTGGCTGCACTCTGGCCAATGCTTTACAATCGGCAATCCATGGGAAGGCCTTCTCTTCCTAATTAAAAGGTAGAGAAGCCTTGCAAGGAGAAGAATTTTGCTTTGTGCCTTTCCTTCTGCTGCCAAGAATGCAGACGTGATGCCTATTACTACTGCAAATGTCTTGCATCTAAGAGGAGGAGAGGCAAAGGCTAAAGATGGCACAAGAAAAAGACCAAAGGAGCCTAGATCCTTGGTTACATGGTTTAACCCCTTTGAGCTCCTCCAAACTTCTCTGCGCATGAGAAAAATACACGTTTTATATGTTAGTGCCACTTTCTTTCTTTTTTTCTGTTAAGATGGCCGATGTACTCAACAAGTAGAGTGTTAATAAATTGTTCAAAAGGTATTAAGAAATTCTGAGAAAAACACTGCTTATTTTTGATGCTTTTAGATTAACATTATTAAGTTTTAAAAATCTATTTGAAATTAAAAAGGGAATAACAAAAATCCATATATGAAAGATAATTAATATTGCCTAGGAAAATAAACCTCTATTCCACCATTTCTCAACTGGTCCATTTCTGTTATCTCTCTTCATTCAGAGTCAAGCTTAGATTCACTGATTAAGCTCAGTTGAGAACATGCTTACCACCAAAAGCAAGCTAAAATAAGAAAAGGCATCACTTTCCCATTCTTAAAAATCACAGAAATAGTCAGTTACTTCTTTGTATATTATTGCGCAATGGGATTAAAGACCTAAAGGAAGTCATAAAATGAAAATGAAAACTATTTAAAATCAAAACTTTTAGGATCAGAAAGCAACTCATAGTTCCTCTAGAATCAAATATCCTTCAGTGGTTGAGAATCTGCCTGCCAATGCAGGGGACAGGGGTTCGAGCCCTGGTCTGGGAAGATCCCACATGCTGCGGAGCAACTAGGCCCGTGAGCCACAACTACTGAGCCTGCGCGTCTGGAGCCTGTGCTCCACAACAAGAGAGGCCACGACAGTGAGAGGCCCGCGCACCGCGATGAAGAGTGGCCCCCGCTTGCCGCAACTAGAGAAAGCCCTTGCACAGAAACGAAGACCCAACACAGCCAAAAATAAATAAATAAATAATAAAAATAAAGGAATTCCTTAAAAAAAAAAAAGCGTATGTCACTTTATAAAAAAAAAAAAAAAAAAAAATCCTTAAGTCCTAAGTGATATGATCAGCCCAGAGAGACCTTCCAAGGTCATAAAGCTTCCACTAAAGTATGCAACTCAGGACAGGAAAGAAATTCAGTAGTAATATTCCATTCCTGACACCAGAAAAAAACAAAAAAACAAAAAAACAATGAGCAGTGGCTAATTATTTTCATACATAAGACCTAAATTTTGAAAAAAAATACCAAGATCAATAACCGAGGTAAAAGCAGAGCTCCTGTAAATTTAAAAAAGAAAACTTAAAAAAAGTCAAGAGCCATGGAAGTTCCCTGTTCCAAAGACTTTTATAATATGGTCTACATGTTTAAAGATTTCTTAAGAATATCAAGGTAATATATATAGAAAGCAAAATATCTGACTTTGAAAATCCTGGAGTTATCAAGACAATGTTAAATTTCCTTCACATATTTTTAAAAAAGATACTGAGCAACTAGACAGAGACAAGATGGTGGAGTAGAAGGACTTGAGCTCACCTTCCTCTCAAGGAAACACCCAAATCACAACTGTTATATAACCATCTAGAAAAAAGACTCAAACCTACCAAAAAAGATATTCTATACCCAAAGACAAAGAAGAAGCCACAACGAGATGGTAGGAGGGGTGCTTCTGCAATATACTCAAATCCCATACCCACCGGGTAGGCGAGCCACAAACTGGAAAATAATTATATTGCAGAGGTTCTCCCACAGGAGAGAGAGTTCTGAGCCCCACGTCAGGCCCAGCCTGGGGGTCTGGCATTGGGAGAAGGAGCCACCAGAGTACTTGGCTTTGAAGGCCAGTGGGGCTTAAGTGCAGGAGCTCCACAGGACTGGGGGAAACAGAGACTCTACTCTTGGAGGGTGCACACAAGGTTTCACATGCACTGGGACCCAGGGCAAAACAGTGACGCCATGGGAACCTGGGCCAGACCTACCTGCGGGTCTCAGAGAGTTTCCTGGGGAGGTGGGGGGTTGGCTGTGGCTCACTTTGGGGGCAAGGACACTGGTGGCAGAGGCCCCAGGGAATATTCATGGCATGAGCTCTCCCAGAGGTCACCTTTTGGCACTGAGACCTGGCCTCACCCAACAGCCTGCAGGCTCCACTGCTGGGACGCCTCAGGCCAAACAACCAACAGGGTGGGAACATAGCCCCATCCATGAGCAGAGAGGCTGCCTAAAGTCTTCCTGAGCCCACAGCCATCTCTAAACACACCTCTTGACACAGCCCTGCCCACTAGAGGGACAAAATCCAGCTACACCCACCAGGGGGCAGGCACTAGTCCCTCCCACCAGGAAGCCTGCAGAAGCCCCTGGACCAACCTCACCTACCAGGGGGCAGACATCAGAAACAAGAAGAACTACAATCCTGTAGCCTGAGGAACAGAGACCATAAACACAGAAAATGAGAAAATATGACACAGCAGAGAAACCTGTTCCAGACAAAGGGAAGAGATAAAACCCCAGAAGAACAACTAAGTGAAGTGGAGATAGGCAATATACCTGAAAAAGAATTCAGAGTAATGATAGTAAAGATGATCCAAAATCTCGAAAAAAGAATAGAGGCACAGACTGAGAGGGTACAAGTAATGATTAACAAAGAGCTAGAAGCTTGAAAAAACAAATAGATGTACAATACAATAACTGAAATGAAAAATACACTAGAAAGAATCAATAGCAGAATAAATGAGGCAGAAGAATGAACAAGTGAGCTGGAAGACAGATTGGAGGAAGTCACTGCCACGGAGCAGAATAAAGAAAAAAGAATGAAGAGAAATGAGGGCAGTCTAAGGACCTCTGGGACAACATTAAAAGCACCAACATTCACATTATAGGGGTCCCAGAAGGAGAAGAGAGAAAGGGCCTGAGAAAATATTTGAAGAGATAATAGCTGAAAACTTCCTTAACTAATGGGAAAGGAAACACTCACTCAAGTCCACAAAGCACAGAGTCCCAGGCAGAATAAACCCAAGCAGGAACACACCGAGACACATGTTAATCAAATTGACAAAATTTAAAGACAAAGAGAAAATATTAAAAGCAACAAGGGGAAAGCAACAAATAACATACAAGGGCATCCTCATAAGGTTATCAGCTGATTTTTCAGCAGAAACTCTGTAGGCCAGAAGGCAGTGGCACAATATATTTAAAATGATGAAAGCGAAAAACCTACAACCAAGAACACTCTACCCAGCAAGGCTCTTGTTCAGATTTGATGGAGAAATCAAAAGTTTTACAGACAAGCAAAAGCTTAAAGAATTCAGCACCACCAAATCAGCTTTACAACAAATGCTCAAGGAACTTCTCTAGATGGAAAAGAAAAGGCCACAACTAGAAACAAGAAAATTATAAATAGGATAGCTCAATGGTAAAGGCAAACATAGAGCAAAGGTAGGGAATCATCCACATACAAACATGATACCAAAACCAGCAATCATGAGAAGAGGAGAGCACAAATGCAGGATATTGAAAATACATTTGAAATTAAGAGACCAGTAACTGAAAACTATCTTGTATATATATATACACTGCTATATCAAAACCTCATGGGAACTGCAAACCAAAAATCTACGATACACACAAAAAAAAGAAAAAGCAATCCAAACACAACACTAAAGATAGCTATCAAATCACAAGAGAACAAAAGAGGAAAGGAAGAAAAAAGACCTACAAAAACAAATCCAAAACAATTAACAAAATGGCAATAAGGACATACATATTGACAATTACCTTAAATGTATTGATAAATGGATTAAACGCTCCAACCAAAAGACACAGATGGATACAAATACAAGACCTGTATATATGCTGTCTACAAGAGACCCACTTCAGATCTAGGGACACATACAGACTGAAAGTGAGGGGATGGAAAAAGGCATTCCACGCAAATGGAAATCAAAAGAAAGCTGGAGTAGTAATACTCATATCAGACAAAATAGACTTTAAAATAAAGACTGTTAAAAGAGACAAAGAAGGACACTACATTAATGATCAAAGGATCAATCCAAGAAGAAGATATAACAATTGTAAATATATATGCACCCAACACAGAAGCACCTCAATACATAAGGCAAATAATAATAGTCATAAAAGGAGAAATCGACAGTACCACAATAATAGTGAGGAACTTTAACAACCCACTTTCATCAATGGACAGATCATCCAGACACAAAATCAATAAGGAGACACAGGCCTTAAATGACACATTAGACCAGATGGACTTAATTGATATTTATAGACCTTCCATTCAAAAGCAGCAGAATACACAATCTTTTCAAGTGCACATGGAACATTCTCCAGGATTGAGCACATGCTGGGCCACAAAGCAAGGCTCAGTAAATTTAAGAAAATTGAAATCATATCAAGCATCTTTTCCACCACAATGCTATGAGATTAGAACTACAAGAAAATAACTGTAAAAAACACAAACACATGGAGGCTAAACAATATGCTACTAATCAACCAATGGATCACTGAAAAAAATCAAAGAGGAAATCAAAAAATACCTAGAGACAAATGAAAACAAAAGCATGACAATCCAAAACCTACGGGATGCAGCAAAAGCAGTTCTAAGAGGGAAGTTTATGGCAATACAATCCTACCTTGGAAACAAGAAATATCTCAAATAAACTACCTAACGTGACACCTAAAGTAACTAGAGAAAGAACAACAAACAAAACCCAAAGTTAGTAGAAGGAAAAAAGCCATAAAGAGCAGAGCAGGGCTTCCCTGGTGGCGCAGTGGTTGAGAGTCTGCCTGCTGGTGCAGGGCACACGGGTTCGAGCCCTGGTCTGGGAGGATCCCACATGTCGCGGAGCGACTGGGCCCGTGAGCCACAACTACTGAGTCTGCGCGTCTGGAGCCTGTGCTCCGCAGCAAGGGAGGCCGCGATAGTGAGAGGCCCGCGCACCGCAATGAAGAGTGGCCCCCGCTCGCCGCAACTAGAGAAAGCCCTCGCACAGAAATGAAGACCCAACACAGCTAAAAATAAATAAATTAATTAATTAATTAAAAAAAAAAAAAGAGCAGAGCAGAAGTGAAATAGAGACAAAGAAAACAACAGAAAAGATCAATGAAACTAAAACTGGTTCTTTGAAAAGACAAGCAAAAATGATAAATCTTTAGTCAGACTCATCAAAAAAAAAAAGGAGGGCTCAAATCAATAAAGTAAGAAATGAAAAAGAAGTTACAATGGACACCACAGCAATACAAAGGATTGTAAGAGACTACTACAAGCAACTATACACCAATAAAATGGACAACCTAGAAGAAATGGACAAATTCTTAGAAAGGTACACTCTTCTAAGACTGAACCAGGAAGAAATAGAAAATATGAACAGACCAATCACAAGTACTGAAATTTAAACCGTGATTTAAAAACTTCCAACAAACAAAAGTTGAGGACCAGATGGCTTCACAGGCAAATTCTGTCAAACATTTAGAGAAGAGTTAACACTTATCCTTCTGTAACTATTCCAAAAGGTTGCAGAGGAAGGAACACTCCCAAACTCATTCTATGAGGCTACCATCACCCTCATACCAAAACCAAAGATATCACAAAAAAAGAAAATTGCAGGTTAATATCACTGATGAACACAGATGCAATAGTCTTCCACAAAACACTAGCAAACTGAATTCAACAATACATTAAAAGGATCATACACCATGATCAAGTGGGATTTATCTCAGGGATATAAGGATTTTTCAATATCCACAAATCAATCAGTGTGACAGACCACATTAACAAATTGAAAAATAAAAAACATATGATCATCTCAATGGATGCAGAAAAAGCTTTTGACAAAATTCAACACCCATGTATGATAAAAACTCTCCAGAAAGTGGGCACAGAGGGAACCTACCTCAAAATAATAAACGCTATATATGACAAACCCACAGCTAACGTCGTAATCAATGGTGAAAAGCTGAAATCATTTCCTCTAAGATCCCAAACAAGACAAGGATGCCCAGTCTAGCCATTTTTTTTTTTTCAACATAGCTCTGAAAGTCCTAGCCATGGCAATCAGAAAGGAAAAAGAAAATGAAACCAAATTGGAAAAGAAGTAAAACTGTTGCAGAAGACATGATACTATACATAGAAAATCCTAAAGAGGCTACCAGAAAACTACTAGAGCTCACCAATGAATTCGGTAAAGTTGTAGGATACAAAATTAATACACAGAAATCTCTTATATTTCTATACACAAAAAACAAAAGATCAGAAGGAGAAATTAAGGAAACAATCCCATTTACCATAGGAATAAACATACCTAAGGAGACAAAAGACCTCTGTTCTGAAAACTATAAGACACTGATGAAGGAAATCGAAGATGACACAACCAGATGGAAAGATATACCATGTTCTTGGACTGGAAGAGTCAATACTGTCAAAATGACTACACTATCCAAGGCAATATACAGATTCAATGCAATCCCTATTAAATTACCAATGGCATTTTTCACAGAAGTAGAACAAAAAACTTTAAAATTTGTATGGAAACACAAAAGACCCCAAATAGACAAAGCAATCCTGAGAAAGAAAAACGGAGCTGGAGGAATCAGGCTCCCTAACTTCCGACTATAACACAAAGCTACGATAATCAAAACAGCATGGTACTGGCACAAAAACAGAAATATAGATCAATGGAACAGGACAGAATGCCCAGAAATAAACCCACGCACCTATGGTCAATTAACCTATGACAAAGGAGACAAGAATATACAATGGAGAAAAAACAGTCTCTTCAATAAGTGGTGCTGGGAAAACTAAACAGCTACATATAAAAGAATGAAACTAGACATTCTCTAACACCATACATAAAAATAAAGTCAAAATGGATTAAAAAGCTATATGTAAGGTTGGACACTATAAAATTCTTAGAGGAAAACATAGGGAGAACACTCTCTGACATAAATCGCAGCAATATCTTTTTGAATCCACTTCCTAGAGTAATGAAAATAAAAACAAAAATGGGGCCTAATTAAACTTAAAAGCTTTTGCACAGCAAAGGAAACCATAAACAAAACAAAAAGACAACGCACAGAATGAGAGAAAATATTTGCAAATGATGCGACCCACAAGGGATTAATCTCCAAAACATACAAACAGCCCATGCAGCTCAATATCAAAAAAAACCCAAAAAAACAAAAAAAAAAACACCAACCCAATCAAAAAATGAGTAGAAAAGATCTAAATAGACCTTTCTCCGAAGACGACATACAGGTGGCCAAAAAGTACATGAAAAGGTGGTCAACATCACTATGAGAGACATGCAAATCAAAATTACAATGAGGTATCACCTCACATTGGTCAAAAGAGCCATCATCAAAAAGTCTACAAACAATGAATGCTGGAGACGGTGTTGAGAAAAGGGAACCCTCCTACACTGCTGGTGTGAATGTAAATTGGTACAACCATTGTGGAGAACATATGGAGGTTCCTTAAAACCTCCATAAAAATAGAACTACCGTACAATCCAGCAATCCCACCCACTCCTGGGCACATATCCAGACAAAACCCTAATTTGAAAAGATACATGCACCCCAATGTTCACTGTAGCACTATTTACAATAGCCAAGACATGGAAGCAACCTAAATGTCCATCGACAGAGCAATGGATAAAGAAGATGTGGTATATATATACAATGGAATATATTTTAAAAGCCATAAAAAAGAATGAAATAATGCCATTGCAGCAACATGGATGGACCTAGAGATTATCATACTAAGTGACGTAAGTCAGACAGAGAAAGACAAATATATGATATCACTTATATGTGGAATCTAATAAAATGATACAAATGAACTTATTTACAAAACAGAAACAAACTCAACACACTTCGAAAACAAACTTATGGTTACCAAGGGAAAGGTGGGGGGGAGGGATAAATTAGGAGTTTGGCATTAACATAGACACATTACTATATATAAAATAGATAATCCACAAGGACCTACTGTATAGCACAGGGAACTCTACTCAATATTCTGTTATAACCTATATGGGAAAAGAATCTGAAAAAGAATGGATATATGTATATGTATAACTGAATCGCTTTGCTATATGTCTGAAACTAACAAAACATTGTAAATCAACTATACTCTAATATAAAATAAAAATTAAAAAAAACCCTAAGATCAATAACCAAAAAGTTGAAAGAAAACTACAAATCACTGTATACTGTTCAGCCAATGTGTTAAATGCTCAGTTGCATACTATTATGGAAATGGCATTTATTCTATTTGTTTTCTTCTTCTCTAGTCAGAAAATATAAGCTATCTTACCTGGGGTTTCATCAAGTAGAGAGATCTGTTAAAATGGTTATATAATGACCCTGACATAATGACCATTGATATCCAGAGGATCCAGAAGTATCACTTGAATTATCAGAGAAGGATTAAATCATGTCTGGAATTTTTTAAACATATAATAATTTTCCTGTATTATAATTCTCTGAGAACTGGTAATCTAAACTGGTACAGATGATGATATCCTATTAAAAAGATTTTAAAGTTAAGCTCCATACCTCATTTCCTGACCCTATCAGATTCTACTAAATTAACAGTGTTGAAAAGTAAAACAATCTAGCTCTCTTTTATGCTGCAATGTTAATACTGAAACAACATGCGAGAATTTTTTTAAAGATTACCCAGATGTAGCAAAAATATTAATCTTTTAAAAGCCAAATTATCCATATTTGCACTGGCACAATATATACGTGTATTGCTTATTAAAGACTTCTTGGTTTCTCAAAAAGTTAAACATAGAATTGCCATATGACCCAGCAATTCAACTCCTAGGTATGTACCCAAAAGAAAAGAAAGCAGGGACTCAAACAAATACTTGTATATAAACATCCACAGCAGCACTATTCACAATAGTTAAAAAAGCAGAAATAACCCAAGTGTCCATCAACAGATGAATGGATAAACAAAATATGGTATATACATACAATGGAATATTATTTAGCCATAAATAGGAATGAAGTTCTGATATATGCTATAGTGTGGATGAACCCTGAAAACATGTTAAATGAAATAAGCAAGACACAAAGGGCAAATATTGTATGATTCCACTTACATATAAGATCTAGAATAAGTAAATTCACAGAGACTGAATACAGATGAGAGGTTACCAGGAACTGGGGGAGGGAAGGATGGGGAGTGATGGCTTAACGGGCACAGAGTTTCTGCTTGGGGTGATGGAAAAGTTTTGGAAATAGACAGTGGTGATGATTTCACAACATTATAAATGTACTTAATGCCACTGAACTGCACACTTAAAAATGGTTATAATAGCATTTTATCTTATATATATTTTACCACAATAAAATAAAAAGAAAAAAAGACTTCCTTGCCCTTCTAGCATAAAGGAGTACAATTCTTATTACTTAACTAAAGCAACTAGAAATTTTACAACACATGTAAAACTGTGATGTAACATATAAATCTGAACTCACTAAGTTTTCTCTAGGTTGTAATTTTAGAAATCTTGGAATTTTAGGGGTAATTTCCACTGGAGTTATTCTGACTACTGCATGCATTTCTATATTTAGTCTCTTTCTCAGGTCATCTGGAATCTGAAATATATAAAAATAAGTTAAAAATATAAATACGTTAAAAGCTTGATTAAGAAGTACTCCATAGCATAAATACTGAGGTGAACTTCTATCAATTCAGGCGAACGATAGATGCTATCATGATTCATAGTATAACCAGATGGGCGTTCAGGTACTGTTGTAACACAAACATTTCAATTTTTCCCCTACATTTGTTTCTTTTAACATCCTCTTCAGAAGGTGAACAGTTTCGATCTATCCAGTCAAGCCTGAGTACCTGAGTAGCTGATGGCAGCTACTGCCACTCCTCACTGGTCATTCTCCCAACCTTTAAAGCAGAATGGGAAGTGCAGGCTCCTCACTGCCATCTTACCTGGTCTCCAGGACTTGACCATTATCCCTTTTTCACCCCATCCTCACCATGTAATATCAAGGAAATAATGGTATTTCCTGCCTAATGGCAGAACCATTAATAGAAAGAGATAAGTCATAGTAAGTTCAGTGTTAGACAATTTGATTTTGAAGATGCAGTGGGATCTTCTTAAGTAAGAGATTAAAGCTAACAGAAAATATGAGGCATTGTTGGAGCTTTAGAAAATGATGTAGGCTGAGAGATTAAAATTTTGTAAGTCGCCTACATAAAGGTCATAGGTAAAACTGTGAGAGTAAAAGAAATCTACAAAGGAGACCCCCTTTCCTTCCCATTGTTCTTCCCTGTCCTAACAATTTCCTCCCTTCTCACCCTGAAGTTTCATTTCACAATCATTCAAAATTAGGTTCAAATAAAGGGGGCTGGTGACTCATTTCATATAAAATTCGTGTTAATATTTGAGGCCAGGGACTTCCCTGGCAGTCCAGTGGTTAAAACTTCACCTTCCAATGCAGGGGGTGTGGGTTCGATCCCTGGTCGGGGAGCTAGGATCCCACATGTCTTGTGGCCAAAAAACCAAAACATAAAACAGAAGCAATATTGTAACAAATTCAATAAAGACTTTAAAAATGGTCTGCATCAAAAAAAAAAAATCTTTAAAAAAAATATATTTGAGGCCAAGATGAGAAGGTGAAACGCTAGTTGCTCTACTTTGCTCTCCATCACACACAAGTTAAAGAGCCAATACCAGCAGGGTAAGGACCTTCTGGGTACATTTGAATCCAGGTCATCTCACGTAGTGGGTCTCTCCCTACACTGGGCATTTCCCCCGATACATAACAAGTCCTTCCTTTATTTTCAAGAACTTGGAAACACATCTTCTGCAGGCATTAAAGATGTGACGCTTTGTAGGGCACTCCATTCAAAGCATGAACTCAAGAGTCAGCCTGCCTGGGTTTGAATCCTAGTTCTACTTACTAGCTAATAACCCCAGGCAAATAATTTTGACCTCTCTGGGCCTGTACCAATCTTAGCTTATGCCTGTCCAAGTTTACTTAGCCAGAAAATACACAAACCCTACCCAAACAAGGACTTTACCCTGCAACCAGAAATGTGTCCCCACAGGAACTTTAGATACTATTTATTATACTGGTTTTCAATTTGTACATAAAATATTACTTTAGTTCATAATTTGGGGAAGTTCAAGCAACATAAAATTATTTCCTCCCTAATTATAAGATTTATACTAACCCATTTGCTGTACACCAGAAATTAACACAACACTGTAAATCAACTATACTTCAATTAAAAAAAAAAGATTTATACTAACCCAAACTTTCCCAAGATGAAGAGCTTCTAAGTTTTTGGTGTATTTAATGGCATTCTCCAATTCCTCAAGTCCATTCCAGACTACCTTTAGCACACAGGCATTGCCACCTTCTTGACTATGGTCTGGGCTACTCTGTTTTTGATCTAGTGGTTCTGACATTTGCTTCTCTTTTTCAGGTGACAGGACATTTTGCTTCGTTTTACTTTGCTGTTGCTTTGGAGAAAGTAGTTTAACTAGTTTTCCATAGGTCACAGTAAAGCTGGGCTCCACATCAAAATATTCCTGGTCCCATGGAAATACATGAATGGCGTAATGTTTGTGAAACAGAGAAGTTGCTGATGCATTACATATGCTGGGAGGCTGAGATTTGCATACTCTGAAAATATTGTTCAGAGGAACAACTTTTGACTGCATAGTTTTGAATGCATTGATTTCAGTTACCCCCCAGGAGGTGTCTTGTTTCTTCTCAGACCCAAAAGAAAAAATGCTTCCCATCACAGACCACAAGCTTGGTATTAAGGATGAGTCAATTGTATCCTCTGAATCTGTTTCTTTAGACCCAGTGACTCCTACAGTATTTGATTGAAGTTGCTTGGTTTGAAGTTCTCTTGTCAATCCTTTTTGGTCTCCTCCATAATTATGAAATTTTCCATGTGCATTATCTGCTTTTGAAAACGTATTCTCTTTGGCTTCGTGGGTCTTTGGCTGAATAAGGAGTCTGCTATCAGTTTCCAGCCTTCCATAAGGAGCAGCTGGTATTAGTGCAACTGTGTAGAAAATAAAGGTCATTAGTGTGCATTTACCTCTGCTTTGGATTCAATGCTACTGTGAAGAGTATGATGGAAAATATTACAATGGCACCTACCAATCCGGATAAATATGTAAGTTTGCTGATCAACCCAAACAGGAAAAATGGCTTTTGGAAAAACTATTCGAATTTGATCTAGAAGATGCTGTTCAAGGGAAGCAGCATGCAGCTCCTAGAACCAATAAACAAAAAGATCAATTCACTTTACATTTTGTCTATTGCAGGCCTAGTAAGGAAATATCAACTCATTCTTATAAATCAAACCAACTCAGAACATATAATGCCAGTCACAGAAGAGAAATCTAAAGACACTGATATGCTGGAGGATCAGATCAAGATGGCGAAGGAGTAGAACAGGGAGCTCACCTTCTCCCACAAATACATCAAAAATACATCTAACGTGTGGAACGGTTCTCACAGAATATCTAGTGAACGCTGGCACAACACCGCAGATTTCCAAAAGGGCAAGAAAATCTCCATGTAACTGTGTAGGACAAAAGAATAAAGAAAAAAAAAGAGAGAAAGGAATCGTGACAGGACCTGTGCTCCCGGGAGGGAACTGGGAAAGGTTTCCACACCCTGGAAGTCCCCTCACTGGTGGAGAGATCAGCTGGGACAGAGAGGGAGCTTCAGAGCCTCGGAGGAGAGCGCAGCAACCAGTATGCAGAGGGCAAAGCGGAGAGGGACCTGCAGAGACGGTCAGTGCACTGCCCAGCACTCCCCAGCCTGAGATGCTTGTCCGCTGGGGCAGGTGGGGGCTGGGTGCTGAGGCCTGGGCTTTGGAGGTCAGACCTAGGCAGAGGACTGGGGTTGGCTGCATGGAGACAGCCTGAGGGGGGCTAGGGTGTGGTGCACCACAACCGAGGGAGTACAGGAATAAGCCTGGGCCCGCCAGAGAGGTAAGGCGCCATTGTTGGGGGGCGTGCAAGGAGAGGGGCAGGACTACCATTGGAGCTTCTTTATCCACATGAGCACTCTCAGGCAGCAGGGTACAGCCTACGTGCACTCGGGGGGCGGGTACAAGCCGCCACTGCCACCTTGGACTGCAGAGGCAGGTGCAGACCGCTGCCGCCACCAAGTGTCCCACAACTGGGCACCAACCACCACCCCTCCCCTCCTGGGAGCGTGCGCGGGCCATGCACCTGCACACCCCCTATCAAGGGGATAATGGCCAGCGCACGCTGAGGAAAGAGATGGCAAGCACCCAAACCAAAAACAGCCCTCACCCAAAAAAAATATTAAACCACACAAGCTATGCAGGGATGCTTCCGCATATAAATAGCCCTCCAAGACTAGAGTAGATAAGTGTTTCTCCTAAACTCAGAGTAGGAGAAATATAAGCAAAATGAAGAAGCAGAGGAAACGTTCCCAGTTGAAAGACCAAGAGAATTCCCTTGAAGGAATAAACAAGGAAACAGACCTCTTCAGTCTACCAGATACTGACTTCAAAAGGAAGTAATGAAAATACTGAAGGAATTAAGAAAGGCTAGAGACAGAAATGCAGATTACTGTAAAAAGGAAATAGAAACTATAAGGAAGAGTCAAGACAAATTAGAAAATTCATTTGCCAAGACAAAAGCTGAGCTAAAGGCAATGAATAGCAGAATGAATAATGCAGAAGAAAGAATAAGTGATCTGGAAGACAGAATAATGGAAATTACCCAATTAAAACAGCAGACAGCCTAATGAAAAAAAATGAAAGCAATATTAGAGACTTATAATATAAAGCATCTCAATCTACGCATAATAGAGATTCCAGAAGAAGAAAGAGAAAAGGGGACTGAAAATGTATTTGAAGAAATTATGGCTGAAAACTTCTGAAACCTAAAGAAGGAAACAGATACCCCAATACAGGAAGCACAGAAACAAGACGGACCCAAACAGACCTACACCAAGACATATTATAATAAAATGGCAAAAGTTAAAGATGAAGAAAGGATTCTAAAGGCAGCAAGAGAAAAACAAAGAGTTAATTACAAGGAAACCTCCATAAGGTTATTAGCTGATTTCTCTACAAAAATACTGCAGGCCAGAAAGGAGTGGCAAAATATATTCAAAGTCTTGAAAGGGAAAAATCTGCCATCTAGAATATCCTACCCAGCAAAATTATCATTTAGAATAGAAAGAAAAATAAAGAATTTTTCAGACAAGCAAAAACTAAAATAATACAGCAATACTAAACCTATCCTAAAAGAAATATTAAAAGATCTCTTCTAAATAGAAAAGAAGATATAGGAAGGAAGAAATCATGACTGGAAAGTAAACCACTTAAATTAGCCAGTATATAGATCAAAAAGAGAAAAAAAAAAAAAAAACCCTGTCTGTGAAAGTGATGATAAATACAAGGAACAGCAAAAGGATAAACATGAAGATGTAAAAAAGGACATCAAAAAAAATAGATTCTTTTTTTTTTTTTTTTTTAGAATGTGTTTGAGCCTATATGACTATCAGTCTTAAGCAAGCAGATATAGGAAGGGGTTAACATACTTGAAAAACAGGGCAACCACAAATCAAAAACATACAATAGATTCACAAAAACAAAAAGAAAAGGACACAGACATAAAATAAAAGGAAATCATCAAACCACAAAAGGAAAAACAAAAAGGAAGAAGAAGCAAAGAATCAACTGAAAAACAAGGTTTAATATGGCAATAAATAACATATGTATCACTAATTACCTTAAGTGTCAGTGGACGAAATGCTCCAATCAAAAGCACAGAGTCGCAGACTGGATTAAAAAACAAGAGACTACAATATGCTGTCTACAAAAGACCCACCTTAGGGCAAAGGACTCACAGAGATTGAAAGTGAGGGGATGGAAAAAGATATTTCATGCAAAAGGAAATGAAAAGAAAGTGGGGGTCACAATACTCATATCAGTCAAAACAAACTTTAAAGCAAAGGCTATAAGGAAAGATAAAGAAGGAAACTATATAATGACAAAAGGATCAAAACAAGAAGAGGATTTTATACTTGTCAGCATATATGCACCCAGTATAGGAGCACCAAATACATAAAATAAATTCTAACAGACATAAAGGGAGAAATTGATGGGAATACAATAATAGTAAGAGACTTTAACACCCCCTCACATCAATGGACAGATCTTCTAGTCAGAAAATCAATAAGGCAACAGACTTTATGCAATCCCTATTAAATTACCCATGACATTTTTCACAGAACTAGAACAAATAATCCAAAAATTTATATGGAACCATGAAAGACCCAGAATTGCCAATGCAATCCTGAGGGGGTAAAAAAAAAAAAAAAGCAGGAGGCATAACTCTCCCAGACTTCAGACAATACTACAAAGCTACAGTAATCAAAAGTGTGGTATTGGTATAAAAACAGATATACGGATCAATGGAACAGAATAGACAGCCCAGAAATAAACCCACACACCTATGGTCAATTAATCTTTGACAAAGGAGGAAATAATATAATATGGGAAAAAGACAGTCTCTTTAGTAAGTGGTGCTGGGAAAGTTGGACAGCTGCATGTAAATCAATGAAGTTAGAACACACCCTCACACCATGCACAAAAATAAACTCAAAATTGCTTAAAGACTTAAACATGATACCATAAAACTCCTAGAAGAGAGCATAGGCAAAACATTATCTGACTAAATTGTATCAATGTTTTTCTTAGGTCAGTCTCCCAAGACAATAGAAATAAAAGCAAAAATAAACAAATGGGACCTAATCAAACTTACATGCTTTTGCACAGCAAAAGAAACCATAAAAAAAATGAAAAGACAACCTACAGAATGGGAGAAAATATTTGCAAATGATGCGACAGACAAGGGCTTAATCTCCAAAATATACGAACAGCTCATACAACTCAACAACAAAAAAATAAATAACCCCTCCGGAAAATGGGCAGAAGACCTAAATAGACATTTCTCCAAAGACATACAGATGGCCAGTAGGCACATGAAAAGATGCTCAACATCACTAATTATTAGAGAAATGCAAATCAAAACTACAATGAGGTATACCACCTCTAACTGGTCAGAATGGCCATCATGAAAAAGTCTACAAATAACAAATGCTGGAGAGGATGTGGAGAAAAGGGAACCCACTACACTGTTGGTGGGAATGTAAGTTGGTGCACTCACTATGGAAAACAGTCTGGAGATTCCTCAGAAAACTAAAAATAGAACAACCATATGATCCAGCCATCCCACTCCTGGGCATATACCCGGACAAAACTATAATTCAAAAAGATACATGCACCCCAATGTTCACAGCAGCACTATTCACTATAGCCAGGACATGGAAACAACCTAAATGTCCATCAACAGATGAATCAATAAAGAAGATGTGGTACATATACACAACGGAATACTACTCAGCCATAAAAAAGAACAAAATAATGCCACGTGCAGCAACATGGATGCAACGAGAGATTATCATACTAAGTGAAGTAAGTCAGAAAGAGAAAGACAAATACCATATGATATCACTTATATGTGGAATCTAAAATATGGCACAAATGAACCTATCTACAAAACAGAAACAGACTCACAGACATAGAGAACAGACTTGTGGTTGCCAAGGGGGAAGGGGGAAGGGGGAAGGGGGAAGGGGGAAGGGGGAAGGGGGAAGGGGGAAGGGGGAGGGAGAGGGATGGACTGGGAGTTTGGGGTTGGTAGATGCAAACTATTACACTTAGAATGGATAAACAACAAGGCTGTACTGTATAGCACAGGGGGCTATATCCAATCTGCTGGGATCAACCGTAATGGAAAAGAACATAAAAAAAGAATGTATATATGTGTATAACTGCATTGCTTTGCTGTACAGCAGAAACTAGCACAAGATTGTAAATCAACTATACTTTAATTTAAAAGAAAAAAAAGACACTGATATTTTGAAGTAGTTTAACCTTAAACTGGGATAGTTCTCATTTTGTTTTCTTTACCAGTATCTCCCAATCATCTGCTGAGAGGGGTTCCACCTCAACTTGTTGACAAGACACCACATGGGAACAAGGCTTGAGAAACACCTGGAAAAAATTGAAGTACAAAACTACTATTAAAAGCCTTTTTTATATCCCTAGAAAATAAGTTCTCTCTTTAGCTATGTAATTAATTGTGTGTGTGTGTGTGTTTGTGTGTGGTCCTTAGGTAGGCCCTAAGGCCTGATATACTCAGCATTTTAGAAAAAATTATTTCACAACTAATTATAAAATAAAGGAAAATACATTCTAGCACAATATAAGTTTTAAAAAATAATATAAAATAAAGACAGCCATTTAAAGAAAAGAAATATAAGTTAAAAAATGCAAGAAAAAACACTGATGTCATGAAGTCATGGCTTGATCTTGTATATAAATACTATTATTTCTAGCAGTGCTGCTATTTAGTTTTATAACTAACTTCAAGCCATGCTGCTTCTGGAAAAGTAAAAAACACACTGAAATAGAGATCAGAACCAATTATTTTGAAGCATAATCATGCACAGCTAAAAGTATAGTAAAACAAATATCCCCTCATTCTAGTCTATAGATACACAGGAAATCCTAGTGTCTCTCAAGAATTTGGAATTCACCCTCTTACTTTCTTTCCTCTTCTATGGGCATTTCTGGGGTTAGAGGAGTAAAATCCAAAGGCACTGAGTATTAAATGCTCCTTCTCTGCCTTTTGTGGATTGGAGCAGACTTTCCCCAAGTGCCTCACCTGTTCCTCAGTTATTTCCCTCAGTACCTCCCATATACCCTACTTGAAAGGGGTGACTCTGAGGAAGCACAAAACAAGAAGCTATCATCCTGGCCAACCCAGTCCACTTTCTGTTCCTATCAGTGACTGTTTGGGAGACAGTGCCTTAGTGGTGGTGTTACAATACAGAGAATGTGCAGAAAATCGGATAGAAGTTCACTTTGAAGCAAATGGGAATTAAAAACAAGCAGGAATGTTCAAGGTGCTGATAAAGACATCAAGATCAGGAATAGGAAGTTGATGTTTCCCACAGGGAAGTGCCACATACTCAAAGAGAGCAGATCTATAACTTGCTATGCAATCCTGGGCAACATAGTCCATCTCCCTAGGTTTGCAGAGCAAGGCACCAAAGTTAGTGATTTCTAAGGTCACTATGCTGCTAAAGTTTTAAGATTCTAGCAAAAATTTAAGGTAAGCAAAAGACTAGTGTTAGGCCTATGGATTTCTCATCAGTGGCCTATTCTCATTATCAGAAACATGCATGAAAAAAATTAGTCTGTGTTCAAAACAAGTTAAAAAGATGTGATATTCTTCGGTATTCTTGTGAGAAACTGGTAATAGAAAGCAATTTAGCCCCGTCTATCAAATTGTTAAATGTGCAGTGCCCTAGACTTGGCAATTCAAGTTTTAATATTTATTTCACTTCATACTATACAGACATGTTCAATGTATATTGTCTGTAATATGTGGAAAGGATCTCTGATATAGTTTGTGGGGGAAAAAATTGCAGAAAATATGTATGATCTCATTCTTTAAATCCTAAAGGTCTAATGAGATCCCACAGTACACAATCATTCTGAGGCTGGGGTTAGAGAAAGGGAAAAACATTTTCTACTTTCAACTGTAAAACATTTGTACTGAATATGTATTACTTCTGCAGTTTAAAATAGTTAAAACCATAAACTGGTGAATATGATAAAATGAAGAGAAACATGAGTCCTTAAGCTTTAGAGTTTACAATCTAAGCACATGAAATTCACAGGCAAGACGAAACTGGAAAAATAACAACCCTCTTTGTAGGACAGATTTTTAAAAATCAAGTATGACCCTGGAAGGTTAGAAAATCTGTCAGAAACAAATAAAATGAAGTTCAATAATAGTAAGTAAAACTCATTAACTCATATAGCAAAAATAATTGCACAAAAACAAAATTAGGGAACCTGGAAAGTGAGTAAAATAGTAGAATACAAAATCAACTAGGGACCATGGGAGACTACTAGATAATGACTTAATGGAGTATATGGTAGATAGTGACTTAACAACAGTTATAGTCAACTTGAACATCCTGGATTAGTTATAGCAGCACACAAGTTAGGTGTCATCTCACCGCCTTAAAAAATATATCTGAACTTCTATTTCTATTGCTGCATTACGTGACATCAGAAGAAAGTCATTGTCATCACATTTTGTGCTTACCTGTTCCCCATTTGAAAGTCCAAGTTTCTGACCAACTTGTCTGCTAATTTCAGCCACATTTTCACCTTGATCACTAAAATGTCTGCCTTCCACCCAGCTCAAGAATGCAGGCTCGTGACCCCAGGCTACTTCTATAGCTTGATTCTATTTATTCAAAAAATAAGAAATGGGGGAGAAAAGTTTTGAAAGTTTTTACATGCTTCTCTGGATTCACATAAAAGATAAACTATTATTGCAATCCACACATACAAAAAGAGTTCTATAAATAGCTGATAGCACTCTGTTATATCCACATTTGTCATAGCATTTTAAAAGCTATAATCTTTTCCAGTACCCAATGATGGTGATGCTATGGGTGAAACCAATACCCTTATATTCTTATGATGGCATTATAAATTAATTCAACCATTCCAGAATTTACAATGGCAACAGGTAGCCAATGAACTTAACAGCCTTTGACCTTACTTACTTATTTAGAATTAATGATTCAAAGAAGAAAAAAACTACACCAGAACATATCTCTTCAGTATTTTCTTTGTGAAAACTCAGGACTGTCTTATATGTCTAGCAATATGGAAATTACTAAATAAGCTGTAAATTTACCATTTTAGTAAAGTATAAGTCAATAAGTTGAAACATGTTATCAATAAAAATGTAGTGCTCACTTCGGCAGCACATATACTAAAATTGGAACGATACAGAGAAGATTAGCATGGCCCCTGCGCAAGGATGACACGCAAATTCGTGAAGCGTTCCATATTTAAAAAAAAAAAAAAAAAAAATGTAATAGTATTTATTTATTAGAAGAGTAATACATGGTAAAAGCACAAAAAGTATAAAAGCATAAAATGTGAGGGCTGGTCCCTGTTCCCAGAGGTAATTACTGTTAATAGCTTCTTATGTACATTCCAAAAGTTTTATATTATGCAGCTTCTTAAATAATAATTTTTAAAAGTCTTGAACTATGGAAACATAAGTAAAAGAAAGCAAAGTATAAAACTTATTCTTCTTAAGAGCAATTATATAAAATATGTATGTCTGTGCTTAAGGATTAAAAAATGTTTTCTATGATTTAAAAATTACAAACCTATTAAAGACACCTTGGGAAATATATAAACCTGGAAGGGAAAAAAGGAATTACTGATATTCCCATGTGAATATCAACCATGTTAGTCTATTTCTGGCTAATCCTTTTTTTTAAATAAATTTATATACTTTTTAATTTATTTATTTTTGGCTGCATTGGGTCTTTGTTGCTGCGCGAGGGCTTTCTCTACTTGTGGTGAGCGGGGGCTATTCTTCGTTGTGGTGCGCGGGCTTCTCATTGCAGTGGCTTCTCTTGTTGTGGAGCACAGGCTTCAGTAGCTGTGGCACGCAGGCTTCAGTAGTTGTGGCTCATGGGCTCTAGAGTGCAGGCTCAGTAGTAGTGGCGCATGGGCTTAGTTGCTCCGTGGCATGTGGGATCTTCCCGGACCAGGGCTCGAACCCGTGTCCCTACATCGCCAGGCGGATTCTTAACCACTGCGCCACCAGGGAAGTCCTTCTTACAATTCTTTACAGGACAGTTCAACCACTCTGGCTGACAAAATCTTTCCACCGAGAACAATGTGATACAGTAGAAAGAGACTCAGATTTGGAGTCAAAGTCCAAAGTTACTAGGTCAGCTGTAACTATGTGAGCTGAGATTATAAGAGTCAAGGTGCCCAATCCCCCAAAAACTTTCTACGGGGTTTCATCAGTCATTGACATATAATGCAGATCAATTCCCCTATTTCATATGAAGAAACTTTTAAAACCACAGATGTTAAATAAGGAAATATGAAATATGCCCTGAAATATCAAAAAGGAGAATCCACCAACTCCCTGGAAAAGGGAAAAATCAACTTCATTAAATATGAAAAATACTTCAATTATTCATTTGGTCAAAAGGTAGTAATCAGCCCCATAAAGTCATAATATATGTTCGGTTAGATTCAGTAAACTTTGCAGACTAATGTCCTGAGTTCATTTTTACGTCAAAAATCATTCACTTGGACCACAGAGACCCTGGGCCCTCAGGTAGAGAGAAGAAAAGGACAGCCTAGAGAGAAAGGAGCCCCTTTTCCAGGAGTTCAATCTAATCAACAAATGACTGACCTGCTTTTGCCCAAACCCATGGTATCCATATCACTTGAAGGGAATTGCTGGGTGAAACCATAGGTTGCAGTGCCTTAGGATCCGCCAGGTCCGAGGCCTGGGTAACACAAAGGAAATGACAAAATGGCTATTTCTGGAGGGTGATTTAGGTTCATTTGGTTGCTCTCAGTGTGGATATGAATCCTCTCCCCTGTTTCAGTAACGCAGACAAAGTAACTAAGCTACAGTAGTGATTCTCAACTGAGGGTGATTTTCTCCCCCAGGAGACATTTGGCAATGTCTCCAGATATTTTTGGTCACAACCGGGAGGAGGGGTGTTGCTGGCATCTAGTGGGTAGAGGCCAAAGATGCTGCTAAATATCCTACAATACCCAGGACAGTCCCCCACAACAGGAAATTTCCCAGCCTAAAATGTCAGTAGTGCCAAGGTTAAGAAATCCTGAGTTAAAGCATCCTCTGGGTACCCAGTCCTGAAACAGGACTTGGATAAACAAAAGAAGACAATACTTAAAACACAGAACAGAATATAACAAGTGAGCTGTGTCACATAAACACTGCAGTGAAGTTTTGAAAAGGAGACAAATGTGGGCAACAGAGAATCTGAAACTACGTGGAGGAGGTAGAATTATGCTGTTTTTAAAAGCATGGAATGAGGAAAAATGCTTTAGGGCAGAAGAATAGCTTGAGTAAGAGTACAGAAGTGGGAAGGAGCTGGGTTATGGAAGAAACAGCGAGGCGGCGAGGGTGGATGATGCAGGTGAGTTACAGATGAGGGCAAATTAACTGCAGGGAAATGGACTGGCCAGTTTGCTCATGCATGAAAGTACAGAAATGACCTAGATACCTAAGGTCTCTTTCACCATCAACATTCTATGATTCTAGAACAGAGGGTCTCAACTTTTTGTGCATTCAAGTAGCCTTAAGTTATTTCTAAAACTACAGATGCCTGAAGCCCACTCCCCAAGATTCTGATTCAGTAGGACTGAGGAAGAACCAGAACATCCGTATTTTTAAAGCCTTTTGCAACATGATAAATACAATTAACACTGTTGCATTAATATATATGAAACTTGTTGAGAGTAAACACTGAGTTCTCATCACAAGGAAAACATTTTTTTCTACTTCTATAATTTTTTTTTTTTTTTTATAATTTTTTATCTATATGAGATGATGGATATCACTAAACCAACTGTGGTCATCATTTCATGGTGCATGTAAGTCAAATCATTATGCTGTACACCTTAAACTTACACAGGGCTGTATGCCAATTATATCTCAAAACTGAAAGAAAAAAAGGTAAATCTGACACAGGCCAGAAAATCATCATTCTGACTCTTTACCCATTACAGTATTATCTGTATTACGTATTCAATGCTTCAGCTGAAGTAAAGTAATTCAACCTATTAACTCCCAACTCATGACTTTCTACTTTAACAATTATCTATGCCCTCTAACTCAATAATTCTGGGAGCCTATCCTAAATAACCAGAAAATAAAACAATGTTTTATTATATATTATACAACAAAGATATGTTATTTGTAACTTTTATTAAAATATAATTACAGTATCACTTTTAATGTCTAAAAATTGAATACAATATAAACGTTCCATCACAGTGAACAATTAAATAACGGCAAACTTATGAGAGAATACTAATTAGCCACTAAAAATGACAATTACCTTTTAACAAAATAAAACACTTATAATAACACTAAGGGAAAATATCAGGATACAAAACTACATATAAAGGTGTGTGTAGGACTCCATTTCTGTTAAAAATAGAGATTAGAAACAAAACTAGAAGATTTGATTCAAACTGTTAACATTAGTTATCTTTAGGTTTGGGGATTATGGGTAACTTTATTTTCTTGTTTATAATTTTCCATGCTTTCCAAATTTCCTATAAAACATGTATTACTTTTCTAATTGGGGAGAAAAGTTGGCCTATTCTGCTGATATAGGCTGGACAGAAACAACAGTTTGTTCCAAGGCTAAAGGGATTTAAGTTTCAAAAATATATCTATGAATTAATTCTTATGAATACTTATTGAAGGCCAAAAATTTTAAAAATAGATCAAGACCACTAAATTCTTAAATAGTGATGAATGTAACACAGCATCCACATCTTAGAGCTACTGTAAGGAAGCAATCCTATAAACTCATTAGGTGGGGAGTGTTTCCTATAAACTCATTAGGTGGAGATTTGAAGGCACTGTGGACAATTTCCATCAAAGCTGACTGAGAGCACAGGGCAGGCAGGATCCACCTGGGATTTGGTGACATAACTAACTCATCTCCTGCCATGAAGGGAACTCATCAGGGCCAAGAGACTACCTACTTTATGGTAAAAGAAATAATGGCAGGATCTGTTGAAATTAACATGTTTTGAAAGACGGGGCAAATATAATCTAGAAAAGTAGTTACTAAAATGGAAAGGTGGGACATTTGAAATTACTGCAAACTCTTAAATATTTCCTGCAAGGATTAGCCAGTAGTGGGGTACTAGGCATCCAGGATTTTCAAAGATTTCGAATATTCTATCCTTTTGTCCCCAGAAGCACACTCAAACTCGTAGACCAGGTGCCTCTATTTTAAAATAATGAAAGTAGGGATGTGGTTAGAGCTATGAACTACCACAATCAAAATGTTCAGACGGCAACTGAAAGCAGAGGTTCAAGTAATCCTAACTACATACGTCCAAGTATGCATAATTCCACTGCACATTCCCAGCACACCTCAGAGGTGGTCCGAGCAACGGAGACGCTGGAAGAACCTTCATCTTATTAACCTATCCCGCTGGTGGGACACAGGGCTCAGTCTCTGTTAACCTACAGGGGCTCCACAAACCAAGTCTGCCCCTCCTTCTGGAGGCCCAGGCCACAGCCGTGCAGGCACCTGGAAATCATTGGTAGGAAAAACACTCTTTAAAAATGAAACAAAACAAAACCCAAAAAGACAAACAAATCCGACTTCTCAAAAGCTTTTCCAACCTGGAGTGAGAAATAGTTGAACGCAGTGGCAGAATATCAGGATGTCTGAAAGCCCAGTTTCACCGAGTAAAAGACCTGGAATGCGGCAAGTTAACTCAAAGGCCCGGGGCTGCACTAGACGTGGTGTGGTTGCAAAGACCGCCCAGACCGGCCCACAGTCTGGCCTCTGAACCGGTCGGCGGCCCGGGGAAAGCAGCCCGCGTCCCGCCGCCGGGAGAGGCCTGAGCGGCCGCTGCGCCCCTAATAGACCTGGGTCCCGGCCGACCGCAGACTGCCCACCAGGTGCCCCGACTCGGGGCCGGGAAGCCCGTCCGGGGCAGGCGCGTTACCTGCAGCAGATGCAGCTGGGCCACGAGGCGCCGCGGCAAATGGAGGAAGCAGTCGCGAGCGTTGGTGAAGGCCACGGTCACGGCCGCCCCGTCACCCCCAACACCCGCCAGGCGACCGCTGCCCCACATCATCCGCAAGCGCTGTTCCCGCGGCCGCACACCCTAGCCGACCGGGGCTAACCCGGCAGGCCGAGGACGTCGGAGCCGGAGAAGATCGATCGGCCCCGCCCCTAGCCCCGCCCCCTGCCCTGCCGCGCATCTGTAGCGGGAGGGGCATGGAAGCCTTCTCCGGCTCTCCGGGGCTCTCCGCCGCGCCGCAGGGGGGCGGCACCTCGTTTACCGAATCCTCGCTCACAGGAAACGATGGCTGACTCTGTCGATTCTTCAGCCCATCTCGGCACGCCTTGACCCATCCCTCTCTCTTATTGGATGCACAAGAGGGCAACGAGGCGGATGTTGTCGTCTCTGCGAGGGCCCAAACCGGCAAGATGGCGTCGAGTGGCGGGGAGCTTGGGGGCGTATTCGACCACCACGTCCAAAAGGCTGTGTGCGACTCGCGGGCCAAGTATCGGGAAGGGCGACGGCCTCGCGCTGTCAAGGTAAAGTGATTTTGGCTTCATTCGCTATCCTCAGTAGCTTTATGTGAGCTCTAGTTTCACATGCCTAGCTTACGTAAATAAAATCTTGAAAGGCTGCGGTCACATCCATTCACTGGAGATGAGTGTGAGGAACGCTGGTACTCAGGTACCAGATATTCTTGCGACCTCTTTAGTCAACTGTTAGAACCTCAGCTCCGTGAAAACAGGGCTGTGTTTTAGTCATTGTATCATCCGCGTTTACACTAGTCCTTGTCACATTGTAAGGCTCAATGACTATGTTAACTCTTTCCTGTCGTATCTACCGAGCCAACTTCTGGAAAACGTGTCGATTGAAGGTAGTCTATTAGGTGCTTTAGCTAGAGGCCTTCACACGTAGGGTGAATTCTTTATGCAGAGAGAGGGGCAAATTTTTAGATTCTTTATTTTTTGCAGACCCTCTGAACAGAATAGTTCTTGTTTTCAACTTTTTTTTTTTTAATAGGAGATTTGTCTTAGGCTTATTTGGGAAATACATTTAATGTGTCTGCATTTCTTTTAGGTATATACAGTCAATTTGGAATCTCGGTACTTATTAATACAAGGAGTTCCTGCAGTGGGAGCGATGAAGGAATTAGTTGAGCGATGTGCTTTATATGGTGCAATTGAACAGTATAATGCTCTAGACGAATACCCAGCAGAAGACTTTACAGAAGTTTATCTTATTAAATTTCTTAATTTACAAAGTGCAAGGTAATATGCAAGTTAAGCAGTGTCTCATTTTCTCCATTCCCATTGGTATCATTTTGGCCTCCCTCATTCATTCCTGAATTACCCAATAACCTAACATGGCCGTTATTATTTTTCTCCAGTTTTCTTAAGTGTTAGCTTTACCAAAACTCTGTCCATCAGGTCATTCCCATACTTAACAATATTCTGTCGTGTAGTGTGGTAGATTAAAGATCGGGTTTGGAGTAAGTTTTCAAGTTCCACTGCTTACTAACATCGTGACCTTGGACAAGTTATTCAACCCCATTAAACCTGTTTTCGTATTCTGTAAAATCCATATGGTAAAAGGATCTACTTATTGAAGTTGTGTGAGGATGAAATGAGATAATCCACGTAAAGGGATTAGCAAATGCCTTCTGTTCAGAATGCAATGAACATTAGCCGTTGAGGGACTTCCCTGGCTGTCCAGTGATTAAGACTTTGCCTTCCAGTGCAGGGGGTGCGGGTTCGATCCCTGGTCGGGGAGCTAAGATCCCACATGCCTCGCAGCCAAAAAACCAAAACATAAAACAGAAGCAATATCGTAACAAATTCAATAAAGACTTTTAAAATGGTTCACATCAAAAAAATCTTTTAAAAAAAATTAGCTGTTGAGTTTCTTATTGTTATGCACCTATGTGAATTGACCCCATCTTTTCTATCCTTCTATATATAACATAAACTCTCTGCTCCAATAAGGCTGAAATGTGAAATGCCTTATCTCTTTTTATGTTGATTCCTATTCTTGTCACTAATACACTCCAAGACCCATCCTTCTGTGGCTATTACAATTCTTATTTTCTTTTCTGTGCTACAAATAGCACTTGGGTACACGGGGTCATGTATTGTTGTCCGGTTGCTCTTATGTATAATCTCACTGCTCTAACCAACTTGCCAGCTCCTCATGGTGAGGGAAGCATATTTTCTCATTGTGCATTCATTCTAAGGAGTTTTTACATCTCCCACACCACCTAGGACAGTAGACCATGCAGTGTGACATCTGGATTTGAATCCTAGCTCCACAAACCAATGTGGGCATGGCCAAGTTATAAATCTCCCCAGGTCTTAGTTTCATCATAAGATTGTTGTAAAGTGTTAATTCAAGTGAAGCATTTAAGCACTTAGGACACTGCCTGTCACGTGGTAAAATCTCAATGAATATTTCTTATCATTTTCCTTGGGCACAGAAGTACTTAATTATTGTAGTAATTCCTGGCCAGTCATAGATGTTTAATAAGTATTTGTTGAATGAATACCATCCTCTCATTTTCTCACCGATTGTTACACATTCAGTATTTCCTCCATTATTGAAGGTTTACAATAACAATATTTTTAACTAATTTCTTACATGTGAATCCCATTATAGGAAAACATTGTGCTGAAAAGGCTAAATTAGGTATGAGCTAACTCTCAAGGGCCATTTAACTTAACACAGAGAAAAATCTCTATTTCATGACCACAGATTGTGTACCTCAGACCAACCAGCTGGATCCTATATTGGTTAAAGGTAATCTCGCTTGTATGGATGACTTAGCTTAAAACCTAATAAGACTCTTGGGAGAGGGGAGGAAAGGCTCTAAAAGAGTATGCCGTGGATCAGTAGGGTCAATACCATCCACAAGCAGAGCATCTTAATTCCCAAGCTATAGAATATATATACACAGCAAAAGCTGGACTTTGCTCTTTAGATCAGTGTATTGTATACTAGTTAAGCTTTCATCCTAAGTAAATCTAGATTAGTAAACCATGATATGTATTTCTGTTTAGGATAGCCAAGAGAAAAATGGATGAACAAAGTTTCTTTGGTGCATTGCTTCATGTGTGCTATGCTCCAGAATTTGAGACAGTTGAAGAAACCAGAAAAAAATTACAAGAGAGGAATGCTTATGTAGCAAGAACTACTAAAAATAAAGGTATGGAAAGCCTATTACTAAACAACACCTCCTATGTGTCAGGCATTTTGCTAGGTTTATCATCATGGAGTTCCCAGTCTAGTGAGAAGACAGACAAGTAAAGGATCACAATTTTCAGTATCTGTAAACTACAGGGTTCTTTACAGAATGCTAAGTAATGTGGGCTGGGAAGGGAGAGGTGTTGTTTCATGGAAGACTTCCTAAGGATGAGAGAGGTGGCTGAGTTCTGAAGGGTAAGTAGACATTACTCAGAAGGGGAGAGGAAGAGATGGAAAGATGGGCCAGAGGAATAAATGAGCATCATGCATTTTAAGGAACAGTGAGTAGTACATGATAACCACAACATCAGTGAGAGATAAGAGAAAAGGAGACAGGAAGTAAAGCCTGAAAAGCCTGTGTCCATGCTGAGGAATTAAGGCTTTGACCAAAAGGCAGTGAGAAACACCTCTGATGTGCAGACCAGTTACAACTGCAAAAAGTGGATAAGTTCCACTTTTGATGAACACCAGCTGGCCAGATGCCCAATATGCCCATCCAAGTTGCCCTAGACACAAATTCCCAGTGCACGGAATGGAGTCATAGGATCTGGCACATGGATTGTAGAACTAGAGCAGTCAGAATTGGACTAAGATAATGTGTGTGGTCTGAAATCTGAATAGTTCCAGAGGCTCAAATTACCAAATTTCCACCCTTTGGTTAAAAGACAAAGACAGTATCCAGACAGCTATCAAATATGATGAGTTTATGGCTGATTGAGTAAGGGGCATGTGGCAGTGTGAAGAGAGAAATAAAATGGAAAACTTACCTGAAATTTTGGCAAGAGCTGTTGGGAGTCTCTGGTCAGTTGTAAACACTGAACTTTAACCTGTGTAAATAACTAACTTCAGGAAAACCTGTATGTGTGACCAAAGAAATGATAAAATATGGACCCAGCGTATTGTCTCCTTTAAAAACTACAAATACAAACTAAGCAGCATGATACATTCATATAGTAAAATACTTTGAAGCCATAAAAAGTTTTCTATGTAATGACATGGAAAAACTCCCCAAGATTTAGAGTTAACTGGAAAGCAGAAAGGTTCAGAGAAATGGGTATTACAGGAGAAAAAGAGGGGTAAGTGGGAGGAAGAAAGGTAAGACATACTGGACAGATATCCTTTTTAGCTTTTAAACCATGTGAATGTATTCCCTACTCAAGAAGTAAATTTTTTAGGGTAGCGTTCATTAACATCTTAAAGTAATGTTTCTTTTTATAAAATTACATGTTTCTGAATGATGAAAACAATAAATGAACCATTTCTGTTTCCCTTTCTCTCACCTTTTAAATTCTAATGTAAAGATCATTACATGACAAAGAAGCATAAAGATACAAAAGATTTTAGACAGGACTTCCATTCGAAGACCTCTGGATTTCCTGCAGCCTCTTTGAACACATCTACTGGGAACTCAGATCTTTGTCTTCCTTATTCTTGTGAGTTGCCTTTGTGCTATTTCTCCCCCAAATGTACATGTTCATCAGGCGAACATGTGGACAGAGCATCAAACTCCTCTCAGGATGGTAGAAACCATGATGAAACACTGGAGCATTGTAACCACTATGACTCTCTGCAGAAAATGCAGATGAAAAGTTTGAAAAATGCATTGGCCTTCCCTGGCGCACAGAAGGCTATTACTCCTTCAGAGGCAGTTGACAGATTTATGCCTAGGACGACACAACTGCAGGAGCGGAAACGAAGAAGAGAAGATGATTGTAAACATGGAACTCTTCTTGAAGCAAGTACAAGTAGTAATGAGGTTATGATTGGCCCTCAGTTACCAGACATTCCTAAAGTGGACATGCATGATGACTCGTTGAATACAACAGCGAGTTTAATTCGGAATAAACTTAAAGAGGTAAGATCATTTAAAAAAAAAAAAAAAACGTTTTAAGAGACGATTTTGTTACAGGACTAACAACTGAATGTAGACTTATTTCTGAGAACTACGGTATTATCATTCTTGTTTTTTTCATTTTTACTTTTTAGATGTGTTTCCTACAATTCTCTATTGAAGTACAATAACTGAATTTGACTCACAGATATGTATTTGCTTTGATACCTTTAATCCTTGCTTTAAACATATTTTATATCACTCTAAGTAGAAAATATAAAAGCAGTAGTCTTAGCCAGTTAGATCAATCTGTGAGAATGGAGCCCAGGCCCTCCCTTTTTTAAAAGCTCTCCAGATAGTTCTAATATGAGCCAACGTAGAGAACTACTGCATTGAGGGAAAATTATTACAATTTATCTCTCAAGTTCAAAATCACAAATTACATAAAATTCAAATGCTTATTTTGCTTCTCTGATACAGATAGCCATAGAAGAAGGTGAGATTTCTAAAGATTAGGACTTAAGGTCTGAATTTTAATTTTAAATTTCTTAAATAGTTTAGAGCTAGATTGTTCTACTTAGGTAGCAATTTTTTAATGTTATTTACATAACCATTTTCCATTTTCTAAGCACAAATAAAAGAAAGTTAACATTTGAGTTAGCGTTTGAAAAATACCTTATCATGGGGCAAGCCTTTCAGAAATCATAATCTGCTGGAGAAAGACCATTCTCTTATACTTGAACTCAGGTTCAGAAAGTGCTTTTCACATAGTTGTACATATATTTTACAATGTAATTAAGAGAGGCTAAGGTAGATTCTTTTATGTACCTTTTTTTAACCTCAAAATTATTATCCAGTTGAGGATGAGGAATTGTTTTACAATAATAAAAATCCATGGACACAATTTTTATGCTTAAGCCTCTTTAAGAATTTTTTTGCTTGTACTGGCACCCTTCCTTCAGATACAACTAAACTGAGACCTAGATACAGATACATAGCTATCTTAGCCAGAGCTGACTGTATTTTCAAGAAAAAAAAAGTTAGGTCCAAATCCTAGATATAGAAATAGTAGAACAACAAAAAGGAGAAACACTAAATACAGTTTACTACAGTTTCTAATAATTTTCCATTTTAAGTGAAGACTGTCTTACTGTGCTTTAACTTATACTGTCTACCTTGTTCTGATGTATTTGATTTCATTGTTCCCTAAGAAATTGAGGATTCTAGCATTTTCTGCTTATTTCTTTAAATTTTTCATCCCCCATCCCCACTGGAGCCTCCATGTCTCTAAATATATCAAATATTAGTCAGTGTTTCAAGTTATGCATAACCAGGGTATCTATCTGTATTTATAAAATTACAAGTGACTTCATCATAAAATAACATCTATAAAGGAATGTTAAAGTAGAGCATATGTTTACTTTTCTCCCCTCAAAATTTCTTTCTTGTTAAATGGCTTTAGAAATTTT
Source organism: Eubalaena glacialis (assembly GCF_028564815.1). Lineage (NCBI taxonomy): Eukaryota > Metazoa > Chordata > Mammalia > Artiodactyla > Balaenidae > Eubalaena > Eubalaena glacialis. The sequence continues at coordinate 71,724,734 of NC_083723.1, read as the reverse complement.
ACTCCCAGCAATGTTTGGACAGAAAACTTTGCTCTGTGCCTAGATAGGCTGCACCTTGAACTTGGGCTAACTGCCTTAAATGTGATGGCAAGGATTAAACTACTGGATGTATATCCTACCTATTCTAATGGTTTATTACTCTTGTACTATAAAAATTATAGTGTTGGTGGTTCTCTTTTTTTTAAACTAGGTAATTTCATCTGTGCCGAAGCCTCCAGAGGACAAGCTGGAAGATGTGCGTGGAAGTCATCCTTTAAAACAAAGAAGAAGAATATAAATTGTCTGCAGTAAACTAATATTTTTAAAGGCCTGTTTATTTTTTATTTTTAGGCTGTCATTTTAATTCTTAAAGAGATTTTACTGCTGGTATTTTTTTTAATGCACTCCTCTTTGTAATTTCATTCAACCTACTTGTCTCATATAGTTTCATCTTTTAAAATTAGTTTATCATGGACAAAATACATGCCAGCCAATTATGTCCCTTAAAAAAACTAAAACTTTTCCAGAAGTTCCACCCAGTGACTTTGGTTACATCTTATTGGCTAGAACTGGGCCCGTGGCTGTTCCTCATAGAGGAGTCTAGAATGTTGAATGTTTGGGTTTCCAACTTCTGTGGTTGAGGAAGCAGGAGAAAAGAGGGTTGTGAATGGCTGATTCACAGTATTTGCCCCCAAATCTCAGGTTGTTGATTAACTTAACAAATTAATTAATTAGTTTATCATTACTTATCATAGATGTTATTTTGATCCATACTTAATATTACAGAAATCATTCTTATTACCTCTCACACTGCAGTCACTATATGTAAATTAATTGAAGCAAATATAGAAACTTTACAATATAAATATAGGCAACCAGGATCTGTTTCTGAATTTAATCATTTTGAGTAATTCACATTCAAAAACTAGAAGTCAGGATGTGTTGGAATGCCAGGGCTTCAAAATCAAGACAATTCTATAAAGCAAAAAAGTTAAACTATTAGAACAAAGCTAAAATTAGAAGCTTATATGCTTTAGTTAACTTCAAAGAGTAATTTACTTCATCGATGGCAGAAGCAAATCAATATTTGTAAATGCTAGACTTTTACCACTACTTTTAGCACATCCACATTTTTTTTTCCCGTCAGTGGATCACATAATTGGAAATCCAAGTATGTCCAGGCTGTTTCCATTTTTTTTTTTTTTTTTTACTGATAACAATAACCTGAGGAGGCCCATACCAAATGGTGTTTGTTTTTCTCCCTGTCCTTAAGGGCCTCTTGCCTAATGGATTGAATTTGAATATAAAGGTTAGGAAGTTCCACCTTCATTTATGACTTACTGATTCAAACTTGCTAGGAAGGCACTTAGTTGTGGATGGTATTAAAAGAAGCTGCAGGCAAGGTGTCTGTCTGGCTCTACTTCCTTGTGAGGTAATTAGATATATAGTTGACCCTTGAACAACGCGGAGTTAGGGTTGCTGACCCTCCACACAGTCAAAAATCCACATATAACTTTACAGTCTGCCCTCCATATCTGCTGTTTTGTATCCTCAGATTCAACCAACCATGGATTATGCAGTACTATAGTATGTATTTATTGAAAAAGAAATCCACATACAAGTGGACCCTCACAGTTCGAACCCATCTTGTTCAAGGGTCAACTATACTTTTTGCTGCACTCTCAGTTAAAAAAATATATTAGTCACCTCAGCATAGAGTTGGAAAAAGCAAGTTGCTCTCTGGATCAGGCTTCTCAGATTTTAAGGTGCTGTGAATCTCCACCTTGTGGTCTTATTAAAATGCAGACTCTGATGGTGGTGGCAGAGGCTGGTGGGTGGCAGAAATTGGGAGTTGTTTAATGGGTATAGAGTTTCAGTTGTGCAAGATGAGAAGAGGTCTCGAGATTGGTTGCACAATAGCATGAATGTACTTAACACTACTGAACTGTACACATAAAATTGGTTAAGAAGGTAAATGTTATGATAGGTGTATTTTACCACAATACAGCAGAAATTAGCACAACATTGTAAATCAACTATACTTCAATTAAAAAAAAATTTTCTCTGATAGCCCTAAAGGGAGGAGCTGCTAAGTGGGTTCTGTGTTCTTGAGTGGATTCCCCATCTGTGACTGTGTGAAGGCCAGCCCTCCTTGTCCCTGCCAACATACACAAAATTTGACCATAATGAGAGAAAAAAGAAACCTTTCTTATGTCAAGCACTTAAAAAAAAACAAAACAAAACAACTCTGATTCAGCTGGTTTGAGGTGGGGTCCGAGATTCTGCATTTCTCACAAGTTCCTAGGTGATACCATTGCGGCTGGTACACAGACTACACTTTGAGTAGTAAGGCTCTAGATAACTGGCTTACAGATGAACACTTGGGGAGCAGCTGAAGAACCATTGGTGTTCCATCTGAACCTAAGTAGTTACTCCAATCCAGTCCATTATTCTAAACTTTCACCCATCAGGTTCCCAGACAAAATTAAAATGTGAGAATAAACGACAACGGGACAAGTTAGACGAGCTGAGATAGCTAAGGATAGCTTAACAGTATGCAAATTCATTCACAAAATCACCATCTAAATTACTGCAGAGAATAAAAAGTTTCTTCCTATATCACATGTTTGCAAAGCACAGTTGGTCAAAGGAAAATCTTTGTCATATCCATGCTCGAAAATCCTTCATGAGCTCAAATAAAATACTATAAAGTACTATACGTGTCCAAAATTTTAAAAATTTAATTTATTCTCATTGTTTGACAACAAACAAAAGAAAGAGATCAAGTTTTCTCCTAGCAGTTTATGGTGGGTACTTGCTGAATCCACTCTGTATTTGCTGTTCTATCCCTTAAGCAAGCCAATATACCTTGGGTTTTTTTGAGGAAAATATTAACATACAGGAAATTAGGAATTGTGTATGGCTAAGGTGGTTACAAGCTCAAAAAAAGTCTTGAATATAATTAAATAGTCACTACTGTCTTGGGTCCCAAATGTTAGGATGGGGCCGAGATCTTCATGGTTGCCCAAACTTCAGTAGTGTGTTGAAGTCCTACCAAGGTAAGTGTCCAGCAAGTGTTTCTTTTCTGATCCTTTGAAATTTTCCCTCAACCAATTTGGCTGCTGGCACTGTACCTTTGCTTCTGGTAAACATGGTCCAAACACTTCCAACAAAAGTTTATCTTCTTTCACTGCTTTTTCAAAGTCTGCAAAAGATATCTTGCCATCGCTGTCATAATCCTGGAGAGGAGATAATTTCTTGATAAATGAGTTTTTAATTTTGCATGGAAAATAACTCTAGAATAAAAGATTTTACCAAGTCAAACTGTAAGTTCACACTTCTATAGGCACTACTTACACAAATCAAAAGGTACTAATTCATGGAGGCCACTTACTTTGTTCCTATTAGTCTAATAGGCATACCTGGTATGAACTGAATGTTTGTCTCTCCCCACCTCCCAAGTTCATGTCTTAAAGCTCTAACCCCTGCAATATGATATTTGGAGGTGGGGGACTTCGGGAGGTAAATCAGATTTAGATGAGGTTATGAAGGTAGGGCCCCATCATGTTATTAGTGTCTTTGTGAGTAGAGAAAGAAAGACCAAAGCTCCCTCTCTCTGCCGTGTGAGGACACATTGAGGAGGTGGCTGTCAGCAAGGCAGGAAGAGCCCTCAGTGAGGAAGTGAATCTGCTGGCACCTTAATCTTGGACATCCCAGTTTCTAGAATTGTGAGAAATAAATTCCAGTTGTTTAAGCCAGCCAGTCTATGATACTTTGTTACAGCAGCCCAAGCAGGCTAAGATACCTGAATTACCTTAGACATATAAAACCCTGTCCCTAACGGACTTATACCCTAATTGGGGAAATAAGAAAATTAGAGGAAGCCCATTATAATACTTTTGTGATAAAATAAGTGCCAAAGATTCTTAAGCTTAATTTTTAGCTTTGTTTCTCAAAGGATCTCTTACTTGAGACAAGGATATAATGTAAAAAGTATAAAAGTGAAGTTGCTTAATAAGGAGCAAGGCACTGAGAGAACAGTAACAATTCAAGACGGACTAGGGTCATGAGAAGAAGCTTGCAGATTCCTGTTAGGCCGTTAAGGATGTTTGGGATCTAGATAGGTGGAGAGGTGTCAGGAGGAAATGCAGACGAATGGCCCAACGTGGATTATGACAGTAAGCAGGAATGCAAGTCAGGAAGCAGACAGACCAGCCTGGAAGGGAGTATTCATGACAGGGACTTACGGAAGATTAAATCATGGAGGGAGCATGTGTGTAGATTATGAATACCTTTAACGGCTTAATCCAATTTGGATTTGATTTGACGGGTCCTTGTTTTTTCACTTCTGGGCATAAGTAAATCAGGGTTGCTGAGAGTCTAGTTTAAAGAAAGGTTTGAATAATTTTCAGAAAAAGATTCACTCCATAACGTTTTCTTTCAAAAAAGAAGGGGGTGGGTGTGGTAGTGGGAAGCATACTGTCTCTCAAGAAGTCTACCCTCAGCCCTAGCTGGGGCTCTTGACTATTTCTAATGGAAGAGGACACCCTGAAGTCTGTGTTAGCTGAATCTGAGACTTGGCAGACCTCATCATCTGTTACTTTCCTGAGCTCCAAAGTAATAGAGGTGAGCTGAGCCCGGGCCGCCTTAGAGTCATAAACCTTCACTGGTATCCAGTTTAGGGTCACAGTAAGAAAAAGAGAGAAATCACTATGTTCATAATAAAGAGGTATTATTAGTTTCATTGAAAGATGAATTCTGCACCTCATTTTCTATCATGACCTTGTATAAACCTATCTGCACTTCAGTTTTCTCATCTGCAAAGTAGAGAGAATGATTTCTACTTCATAGGGTTGTTTTGAGGATAAAATGAGTTCATATATTAAAGTTCTGTGATAGGCTTGGCATACAGTAAGCAATTTATAAGGAACAACTATTTTTATTATTGTTATTACTTTATAATGAGTGTTTAGATGGATTAGAGAGCAAAAGTCATGAAGACAGACTACATTTGCACCCAATTTTAAAAGAACTGAATCTGTCACCCCACTTCCCAAATAATGAGGTTTTACTGATAGTAAAATATTTTAAAATAATAAAATTAACATTCATTTAATGTAGTGATTCATTTAATCACCCAGGCATCCCATAAATATTTTTTAAGTAGCCACTATCAGCCAGGCACTGTTCTAGGCAATGGATAGAGCAGAGAACAAACTCCTGCCCGCATAATGGTTACATTCATTACGTAGGGAAATAAATCATTTCTTCATCTTTAGCTTTATCTAACATCCATTTGACTAGATATAATGAATTACAGTTTTTTTTATTCTTACCATTTTCTTCAGTGTTATATCCACCAACTCGTTTATTCCTCCATCAGTCTCTTCTTCAGGTGACTGTTGGTGTAGACTGTTCAACATGTCAAACATTTTCTCTCGAGAAATGTAACCATCACCATTGAAATAATAAACCTCAAAACAGACTTTAAAGCATATGAAATTTAAAGACTTGGATAAGAACAGTTAAAATGTCATTAGTCTTCTCCTTAGTTATTTCAATATGTAATTAAAGAAGGATAAAAACAATTTATACAACCTACATTCTACATAGTAGAGGAATTTTACAAATCTTTCCACAAGATTAAATACCCCTGGGAATAAGAAAAGAAAGACTTTACACATACATATATAGTGTATATATATATATATATACACACATATACATATAAATATGTGTGTGTATCTTAATGTTATAATTTCCTTCTTGCATAGAGTGCAAAAACTAGTGTGTACACTTCACTATATCATTGACAAAGAACATTTTTCAATATATTTGGGTAGTGAGTCTGTCATCTCCTTGGGGCCTACCCATCTGCACCATCCAAAATGATCCATCTCTCCCTAGAGAGTGATTTCCATGACTTCCATTGCACTGTGTAAGCACTACTACAGTTCATTCATTCATCACACAAATGACCTTACTCAGGTCCTGGGAATATAACAGTGAAGGAGTTCTTGCGGAGTTTGTAATGTAGTTAAATGTTTTAGGACAGGAAGGAAGGGAGGGAGGGAGAGAGAGAGAGAGAGAGAGAGAGAGGGAGAGAGAGAGAGGGAGAGAGAGCGGGAGAAAGATAGGAAGAGACGAAGGCGGGGGGAGAAAAAGAACCAGGTATAAAATTCCAAAGTATCAGATTAATTCTGTCTTTTGTTGCATTTCTCCAATATATAGCATATATGAGTTTGACACAACCCTACTAGAAGTAGTATTTTCCCCAAATTAACATATCTTGAAATATATATGAAACATTTTTAGGAAGTGGGATTAGAGGAGGAAAAAATTCTTGATAGTGTGATGCTATTCAATCACGTCTAGCTGCATTGTGTCACGACCACTTTCACAAGAATTTACAACCACGAAACTTAACTTCTCATTTCTCAGTGAGACTTTTGTATAAGAACATTGCAACTGTAAGAAACTTAAGTGACAACTATATATACGTGTTATCCCGTGAAAAATTAGATTGGAGAAAAGTGGGGGAAAAAAAGCACATAATGCTGTAAGGAAAGAAAAAGAATTACATAATGTTGTATGCCAATTAAACTTCAATTTTTTAAAAAAGCAAAAAGGAAAAAATAAAAGAAAAAAAAGGAACCCCCCCCCCCACAAAACAGAGAAACAAAAAAGTCATAAATGTCAAATAAAGTTGGTGAGTTTTTAAAATGTTGCTATCATTTTCGAAACGTGTGTTTAATTTAGAGATCTTCTTTTGAACATCCCAAATCCAAATTCAAGTGGAAGAACAAGAAGAGATAAAAATTTGCTTATATACTCATAACTCTGCAGTCTTTTCTTAAGTAATTTGACACTTTAAGCAATTTGCTCCCTTGAAAACTGTTACTTAAAATTGTTCCTATTCTTGGGCTTCCCTGGTGGTGCAGTGGTTAAGAATCCCCCTGCCAATGCAGGGGACATGGGTTCGAGCCCTGGTCCGGGAAGATCCCACACGCCACGGAGCAACTAAGCCCGTGCACCACAACTACTGAGCCTGCGCTCTAGAGCCCGCAAGCCACAACTACTGAAGCCCGCACACCTAGAGCCCGTGCTCCTCAACAAGACAAGCCACCGCAATGAAAAGCCCGCGCACCGCAATGAAGAGTAGCCCCTGCTCACCACAACTAGAGAAAGCCCGTGCACAGCAACGAAGACCCAACACAGCCAAAAATAAGTAAATAAAATAAATAAATTAAAAAAAAATTGTTCCTATTCTCTTTCCAGGGTTTCACACCCAAATCCTGGCACAGGAGGTGTAAAACATAGAAAATATACATCACATCAATGGTAAGGGTGAGGTGAGGCCAGAGCTGTTCCTACAGAATTGTGAACTGGGAGATCTTTGTCTTTGGAATCCCTGGTTCTTTTCTGTAGGAAACTCTCTTTATAACCCTCCTTCCTTTGGGCTTTCACTGTCTCAGCCTTCTTGCCTCTCATTATTCATCTACACTTACTCTAACACTAGAGTATTGATGTCTGAGGGTTTTGTGTCAATCCCTCACATTTTCTCTGATGGAAAGACAAGGAATAGCCCCACTGTGAACTGTATGCTGCCCCATATTCAAGGCCATTTCCTGCTGAGCCCAGACGCAGCCCCAGAAACCTCAGCCTTGCCAGCTGATCAGAGTTGGCACATGTCCTGAACTTCAGTTGCTGTCCATTACCTGGGCCTTAAGCCGAAGAGCCGTCCTGGTGACACTGGGGTATTATAGAACTAGTGAATGAACTGTTTGGAGACTCCGGATCTAGGGACTCTCCTATAAAATAGGCCACCCATTTCATCTGATTTTTATTTTTGTTTTTTTAACTCTCATGAACTATTTTTGCAAGGGAACAATAGAGAACAATGAATTTATATTTTAAAAATATATTTAGGAACTTCCCTGGTGGCGCAGTGGTTGAGGGTCCGCCTGCCAATGCAGTGGACAGGGGTTCGAGCCCTGGTCCGGGAGGATCCCACATGCCGCGGAGCAACTAAGTCAGTGCGCCACAATTACTGAGCCTGTGCTCTAGAGCCCACCAGCCACAACTACTGAGCCCGTGTGTCACAACTGAAGCCCACGTGCCTAGAGCCCGTGCCCCACAACAAAGAGAGACCACCGCAATGAGAAACCCGCGTACAACAGTGAAGAGTGGCCCCCGCTCGCCACAACTAGAGAAAGCCCGCGAGCAGCAACGAAGACCCAACGCAGCCAAAAATAAATAAATAAATAAATAAATAAATAAATAAATAAAAATATATATATTTAAGGATTAACTAAATACAAATTTGACAATATATATTACTAAGTTAATAATAACATAGAAATCTTACACTTCAGCTTTTCTTCAAAAGTCCCTCGAAGAAATACTGATAATCCTTTAACACACTCTTTCACATTTATGTAGTTATCATTGTCTTTGTCAAATGCAAAAAATACTGAAGGAAAAAGAACATGTAAGTGTATTGTAATTTATAGCTATTTTATAATTCAAGAGTATTATGAAGAGATTAAAAAAATCTTTCCTCCCAAATTGAGGAGAAAAAAAGTTTTTGACACAATCTTTCTTGAAAGAGTCAAAATTACTGGAAATGTATTTCCAATAGATTTTTATAGAAAGAAGCCATTCTCCTCCATGGTCAATTATGAGCTTCACTTGTGATGTTTTGTACAGTTACTATCAGCAAAAAAGACCAACAGTAGAGATAATCAATGTGATAATTTTTATTCTAAAAAGAGTGGCAAAATCCTGTTCTAAAGAATTTGTATAATACCTAAAGATAAATTACCAAAATAACACATTATTTTTAAAATTACCAGTGAAATCTTAGAATTATCCTATAAAATATTATTGACTCTTTTGGGGGTGATGGATATATTAATTATTTTCATTATGGTTATGGTTTCAATGGTGTATACATACATCAAGACATATCAAATTGAACACTAAAAATCTGTTAGTGAAACTGACTGGATCACATTAAATTTCCTATTCTGAAAATAAAATTGTTTCTTTGATTTTTTTCAATATAATGAGTAATTTTCATTTTTTTTGTGCTGAAGAAGTAAATAATTCACATGTCTACACAGCATATGACTCCAAAGACAATTGAAACCACAAGCTTATCTTTTTAAAAAAACCAATACTGCTAGCTTATTTAGGTCATTACTGGTTCTTTCTCAAAGTGGTATAGCTATGAAACATGAAATTCTGAGTGAGTTTATATTAAAAACCATCCTCACAATCAAATCAAATTTACTGTTTTAAATTGGTAGCACTACCAGAATTGTCTAATTTTGGTATTAAAAAATGCAAAGTCTTTGGTGAAAACTTGCCATGTATTAACATATATATATAAATAAATATATACATATTTGCCATCTCAGCTTGGCCCATTTCAGTCTCCATGACTTCTTACCCCTATTCATTAGCATATCATCAGTCATTCCAAATATGCTGTGCAGGATGGCTCGAAATGTGTTACGATCTAGTCCAGTGTTATCAAGTCTTACATCAGCTCTTTCCACCAAGCTGTGAAAAATTCTTATGAGACACTCTACTTCACTTTTTTTTACTGTAAAATGAAAATACAAATAAATACAACTTAGATTTAACCATTGAGTTCTCCAACCCAATTAAATATATTTTACTAAGCAGCTATTTTGTTCCTATGATTCTAGATGCTCTAGTGATCTAAAAAAGTGTGACAGGGACTTCCTTGGTGGCGCAGTGGTTAAGAATCTGCCTGCCAATGCAGGGGACACGGGTTCGATCCCTGCTCTGGAAAGATCCCACATGCCGCGGAGCAACTAAGCCGTGTGCCACAGCTACTGAGCCCGTGTGCCACAACTACTGAAGCCCGCACACCTAGAGCTCGTGCTCCACAACAAGAGAAGCCACTGCAATGAGAAGCCCACGCATCGCAACGGAGTAGCCCCTGCTCACCACAGCTAGAGAAAGCCCGCGCAGCAACGAAGACCCAACGCAGCCAAAAAAAAAAAAAAGAAAGTATGACATGGACTTGCTACTTAAGAGCTCACACAATCAAGATAGGCTTTACTCAGAACTCTCATAAGACAGTATATAAATAATAAATTATGTGGTATAACACTCACCACTATAGACATATAAAGAGGAATCAGTATGGGAAAGAAGATTTGTGCTTTTTTCATGGGAGTAGGCTTCGAAATGGGCCTTGAAGAATGCATAGTATTTATACAGGAAGGAATGTATTGAAGGTGGTAAAGAAGTGGAGACTTCCAGGAAGAGGAATAACATGAGTAAAGGAAAGAGGAAGAATTGGGGTTGAGGTAGAACATGTTTTATTGGGAGCACAGCAAGTTGGGAAGAAGTGAAAAGCAAGACTGAAGAGGACAGGCTGATGGTAGAGGGCCTTGAATACCTAGTCAGAGGATTAACATTTGTTTTACTGGAGCAGGGTTTCTCATGGTGTCATCTTTGGACCCTCTGCGTGAAAATCATCCCCCCTCATGGCTTGTTAAATACTTGTTAAATATGCAGATTATCAGGCCTTGCCCCAGACCTTCTAAATCAGAATTGCTAACAGTGGGCCTAGGGGTTAGCTTTGAAACAAGAGCTCAGCTGATTCTTCTATGCTCTAAGGGCTGAGAAGTGGTTTAAGAAACACATCTGGTGAAGCTGTATTGAAGGGGAAAACTGGAAGCATGGAAGCCAGGCTTGGAGTGATAGGGCTTTGGCTAGGGAGGTGGAAATGAAGTCAGAAAGCAGGTAGGGAGCCTGAGATGCTGCTTAAGCAGCACACAGTGATTCTAATGCAGTCAGGACTGAAAACGAAGGGATTAGGCTTTGTGGCTCGGCTAGACTTAAGTATCTGGGTTCCACTTCCATTTCTTGTCCTATATAGCTGACTTAGGACAACTCAGCTTGTTTGTGCCTCAAGTCCTCACCTATAAAATTTGGGTACAATCCTAGATGATCTCTGAGATTCCTTCAGGTTCTAAAAGTCTGATTCTATGAATTAAAGATTATTTGAGAGAACTAAAAGAGTTAGGAGGGAAAGCTGGTTACTATTACTATTTTTTCTCTTCCTTTTCCTCCCTCCTTTTTTTTTTTTTTGGCAGGGGGGAGGTGGGGGCAAAGACATATTTTTAGATTTTTTTCTTTGAGATGATTTCAAGTTACCCAACCGAAACCAATGAGAACCCCTAGCAAATATGCAGTTTACATTAGGGTTTCTAATGTGGTCAGAGAATGACTTGACTCTTAGAGTAATGGTTGATAAATCTATAGAATGAGCGATTAAAAAGGTACCTAGTAATATTATTTTATGAACTGAATTAGATTCTCAGGCTTCACACATAGCTCCAAATTTGAGATAAAGGTCATTTTTATCCATCGAATAAGCGTTTATTAAAGGCCTGCCATGAACCAGGCAATGAACACACCATGGTTCCTGCCCTCAAAGTTATTACACTTCGGTCAAGAGATAAAGTGCAATAAAGTATCACAAACACTATGCTTGATGGTGTTTGGTAGTGACCCAAAGAAAGGCATCATCAACGGGGGGGAGGCGATAAGAAATTAAGAAGGGGCTCCAGGAAGAGGTGTCACTTGAGCTAAAGCCATCAAAGGAGTAAGCATTTGCTAGAGGCGGCAGCTTGAAGGCAGGGAGGCATGTTCGGAGAGCCACAAAGTTTGGTGTGGCCAGGTGGCAGAATTGTTTGACTTTACGAGGGGCTTACTGAAAAATTTTGGCTGGCAAGTTAACAGGATCAGATTTGCATTTAAGGAAGATCACTTTGGCAGTAGATTCTTGAAACTACCTTACGAATGGTGGATCCAGATGTGACAGGTTGTATTTTCCCAAAGACGATTTTAACAATCTATCCCATCTCATATGCTCTTCTTACAATAGACTTTTGATACCCCTCCTTTAGAAAGATGGGGTTTGTGTCTCCTCCACTTGAAACCAGGAGGATTTTTGACCATTTTAACCAAGAGTATGGTGGAAATAAAGCAATGTGACTTTTCAAGACTTGGTCATAGAAGGGGGTGCTCTGAGGACAAAAACTTGGAAAGTTTTTTTTTCTTTTATGGAATATGAAGAAAAAAGAACCTCAGGTGTGGACACACTGTATGGAGTGCATAGTATATTAATGCTTTCCTGAAACTAGTCCTGCTCAACTCTGACGGAGAATCAACATCTGAGTGCAACAGCATTGTGAAAATGGATCCCCGAAGAAAGCGAGGTTTCAGCGTCAGCAGCTGCTCTGAGTCAAATACTGACAAGTCATCGAACGAAACAAACAAGGATTTTAGACACAATCTGCAGAAGCTAGTAAATTTTTCTGAGTTTTATCCATACAGCTCACATTTCATTATATCTAAAGACCTTACACATGTGGTCAAGGAAACACTCACTGTAAATGATACTTGAGAAATTGTGGGTAATGAGAATGGTGTTGATATGTTAGAGATTGGCCCATGATACTTATTAAACATTTTAGTTTGGAATAATTTTAATTTACATAAGAGATGCAATAGTAGGGTTCTTAGCTGTTTCTCCGTTAACATCTTATGATATAACACCATAACCATGGTGCATTTGTCAAAACTAAAACACTAACGTTGGCACATTATTATTAACTAAATTACAGATTTTACCAGTTTTTCCACTGTCCTTTTTTTTGTTCTAGGATCCTATCCAGGATCCATTTGGTTGTCATGTCTCCACCAACCTGTGAGTTTTCAGTCTTAATCCTTTTTATGACCTTGACACTTTTTATTTTGCATAAGTTCCTCAATTCAGGTTTGCCTAACGTTTTCCTCATGATTAGACTGTGTTTTGGGGAAGAATACTACAAGTGCTGTTCTTGTCATGTATCAGGAGATACACAATATTATCAATAACATGACCTATCACTGCTGATAACCTCGATCACTCGGTTAAGTGAGTCTACAGGTTTCTCCACTGAATCTATTGATACTACTTTCCCTTTCCATAATCTATTCTTTAGAAGCCAGTCTCTCAAGGTAAAGGGAATTAAGCTCCACTTCTTAGGAAAGGAGTATTTATACTATTAATTTATTCTAAGGAAGATTTGTCTCTTTTCCATTTATTTATTCAATTCTTTCAGTATGTAGTCACATGTATTTATTTTAGACCAATACTGTGCTACTAATTTTGCTGCCCAAATTGTTTCCGCTTTGGCCTTTGGGAGTTTTCAAGTTGACTCCTGTCTCTTTCACATACGCTCATCCTTTTGCTTTTGCAACACTGCCTTGCTTTCTGGCACTACTTGCCAGGCTCATCTTGTATAATCCCTGTGTGAGATAACAGGAAACAAAAATAGGTCTCTGCCTTTGGTTCCTGGCACAGAGCTCCTAAATCCCTTAGCCATTTCCTTGTTGATAGCAATGTCTTTTGTTCTAATGAGGTGACTGTTGGTTGCTCCTGGACGGGAGCTGGTCACCAGAAAAACCAAGCTATGTTCAAAAGCTTGGAACTTTTAGTCCTGCCCATACCCCTTCTCCAGAGGGGGGCCGGAAATTGAGTTAGTGATCTATCATGCCTATGTGATAAAGCCTCCATAAATATCCCCAAAGAATGGGGTTCAGGGAGCTTCTGGGTTGGTGACCACACAAAGGTGCCTGGAGAGAGCCTGGAAACTACACCCCTTACCACAAACCTTGCCCTATGCATCTCTTCCATCTGGCTATTCCCAATTATATACTTTTATAATAAATTGATAGTCTAGAGAGTAAACTGCTTGCCTGAGTTCCATGAGCTGCTCCAGCAAACTAACTGAACACAAGGAGGGGGTCGTGGGAAACTCTGATTGAGAGCCAGTTGGTCAGAAGCACAGTTAACAACGTGGACTTGTGATTGGCATCTGGTGAGGAGCAGTCTTGTAGGACTGAACTCTTAACCTGTAGAATATGATGCTCTCCAGGTAGTGTCAGAATTGAGTTAAATTGTAGGGACACCCAGCTAATGTCACAGAGAACTGTTTGCTGGGAGAAACCTCCACACAGTTGGAGAACTGTGAGTACGGTAGTAGTGTTAAAGAAAAGCAGGAGTAGTGTAGGTTTTTCCTTTATGCTCTGTTCAGCTATTTTTTCAAGGAAATCTGGTTCTTTTATTAGAGTTTGGTATTTAGAAACCAAGGTCTAGTCACTGGGTATGCTAATCACTATTGGGGTGCTAATATTTCTAAGCCTGTTTAGTAGACATAGCTAGGAAATATGTATGTACACTAACCTATGTATGCACACATTGTGGCCCATGTTAGGTCTCACAAATACAGAAAAAGCCACATACTGGACTAGTGGGCCCTTAGGTGGTCCTGGGCTGAGTCCTAAAAGAGATGATCAGTTGTATTAAAAACTCATGAGTGCTCAGAAAAGACAGGCTCATGAATTCACAAGGTCAAATCATACTACATTTAACTATTTCCTCCACTTGATAAGAATGGATCAGAGAAATGCAGTTCACAAAATACTTGGGATTTTAGCAAAATCTCTTATTCTTATGTTATTATCTATTCAGTAACCAGTAGTGCCTGGTACAGTGGAAGGCTCTCGATACATGTTTGCTAAATAAATGATAAGCAATCACTTGTAAACTGGAGAAGTTAAGGAATATGCTGGATGAGAGTCAAGCTCCAGAGTAACCTTGAGATGCCAAAATGATCAGTTGAATCAAACCACATGAAATTACTAGGAATAATTTTAAAATTCTTCACTTATCTTTAAAAAAGTTCATTAATGTACGTAAGTATAAAAATGACAATCTGTGTGAAAAAGACTGGGTCAATTCCCAACTCACCATCAATCAAACTGGGACTGACATTTGGCTGACAGAGCTGAAGTCTCAAGTGGAAAAGACAATTCTGATCAGGTCCCTCAAACTTCAGTGTCTAAGAACACACAGAGCTAACAATCTGGACGCCTGGCCCCACCGCCAGAGATTTTTTTTTTACTATACTAAGGGTGGTACTCCGGGATCTACATCTTCAATATAAACCTTTAGGTGATTCTGATGGTGGAAATACTCCTACCATACTACAAATAAGAGGTACATGGCCAGTGTCAACTACAGAATTTGTGGGCCCAATGCAAAATGAAAATGCAGGCCCCTTATTAAAAAAATTAAGTCCGTGTTAGCAGAGCACTAAACTAAGCATGGGGCCCTATGAGAACACACAGGTTACACACACCGTGAAGCCATGTACTATACCCTGAGGTTAAGTATCTGCCTCTCCCACCAGATTAGGGCTATTATTTGGAAAAGGAAATAGATTTATTTGCATGACTCCAGAGCAGCAATGTCTAATAGAACTTTCTGAGATGATGGAAATATTCTGTATCTGTGCTGTCCAATTTGGTAGCCACAACCCGCATGTGGCTGCTAAGCCCTGAAAAATGGCTTGTGTGACCAAAACTGGATTTTAAGTTCTACCTAATTTTAATTTACATTTAAATAGTCAAATGTAGCTACTGGACTGAGGATAAACCGGCTGAGGATCTGAAAGGAGAGTATGCAATGGTAGTGGCTTGGACTGAAAGAGGCCATGGGGCACATGAGGGACTAACAAGAAGCTCTAAAGCAAAGCCCAGTAAAAATCACTTCAACTTTCTGCCACATAGAGCAATTATTAGAACTTTGTACACCAAAAGAAATAAAGACAGTCCCTTCTTGAGAAGGTCAAGGCAGCACTAGCTTTTTAGTCCTTCCCTCTCCTACCCATTAATAACCAAATTCTAGTCATGAGAGGACCAGTGTCTATCCTGTTCTCAACTGGAAGGACTCAAGAACTAAACTGATTTGAACAAATTTTAATTGTCCCCTTACTATGCGAAAGCACTGTACAGAAAGACCATGAGGGACTATAATGCTGATCAGTAGGATTAATTTGAAAAATAAAGACTGAGTGCAGACTCTGCATCAGACTAGCTTGGTCTCAACGAGAAAAGTCCACTAACTGTTAACTTTAGACAAACAATCTAAGATGAGGTTTCCTCACCTGAAAACATGGATAACATCCCCTACCTCACTGGGTTTGTTCTGAGAATAAAGATGATGAACATAAACCATTTTGCACTGTCTTGCCAATGAAGAGCTCAGTAAACATCAGCTGTTAGAAATCTAGTAATCTGGCTATACTGGTGAATAGCTATGTTTCAGTATTTAGGGCCTGAACTTTCAGCAATAACTTAAGAATCAGTAAGTGTCAAAAACTTTGGAAAAAGAAAGGAATGCAACTTACTCCTTTTTTCAAACAGCTATAAGTTATCTTCTTTGTAGAAGACTATAAGGGATATGGGTCTGATCAAGTATTACATACTCATACCTACAGACTATTTCAGAAACTGCTTTCAAATAACAACGGTATTAAACACACATATGGGTAGCAGACACTGCTAAAAATAACTTCATTAGGATGGGGAGAGGAGTCAGATTTTTAAAGCATGCAAAATTTCCTTTTGAATGTTATGAAACTCAGGCTGTTAAGAAAGTAGCACATGACAGCAGGCATTTCTTACTATATTCAATATTGTCTAAATCTGCCGGATGGATTTTAAAGGGTAGTATAACAGCAGGATGGGAAAACAGGGCCCAGAAGTGCTTGAGGAGTTTAGATCACTTAAAACCCAACTGAGAAAAGAAAAAACTGAATTATGTCCACAATGAGATTCTCAGACAAGGTGGTGACTACCCTGCCAAAGTCACACAATGGAAAATGGAGGCACCCAATAATGAGGCTGTAAAGCCGGCTGAAATAAAAGTAATTTCCTTAAAGTATAAAAACAAATTCTTAGAATTATCAGTCAGGACTGCTTGTGGCCAGGCTTGAGAAACAAAAATTCACAAGATTACTTTTTAAGGTCGGGCAGGGCAAGGAATCCTAAAAAAATCTGTTAAATTAGCTTAGTTTTAATAAACACTTGCCATGTGCAAAAGCACCATGATATTTCTTCAACATTTAGAGTATCTTACGTATCTCTATCAGGACTGTGAAGTACAGCAATCATCTGCCTCTATGGCTTTTGTGCCAGAGAATTCAGGGAAGTTGTCAAAGTACACCTTTATACTTTGAAATCTCTGGTTAAATTTCAGACCATTAATAAAATCAGTACTTGGTTGGCTGATAATCCTTTAGCATTTATGATGTCATGTAAATTCTCAAGCTAGTCTTCCCACGTATGCAATATATTTTAGGACACCTGATGATTAAAATATTTTCAGTGTAAGTGCAGGGATAATCATTCACTTGCTATTTTTTTTAAATGGCCAAAATATTAGATAGAAAATAGAGCAACTCTACTTCTGGGGTTACAAAGCACTCGTTAATGTCCAACTAGTATGTCTACCAACGTTTCTATTTGATTGAATGATATGTTCAGCTAGTGTTGGATATCTGGTCAGTACTTACAGCTCTTGACAGTATTACTGATGGGATTCCACCAGTTTCTTCAGAACCTTCTGGTCCATGTCAAGTGTGGCTTCAACACAATGCAGACTTCTCAGATAGCCTAGCTCCAAGTCTGGGCATCCTGGGTTGCCACTGACTCCACAGTGCACCACTCCATACCCAGCACAGAACGTGACCATGGCAACATTCCAGCAACCAAACACTGAAGGTTCTCAAGTAATTGGAAAAATATGCAACAATGATTGTTACCACTCAGTGTAAATGCAGTGATTTCATTAATGATGTGATCTAGAATATTACAGCAATTCCAACATTTATCTCTTCTTTGGGGTTACACACCACTTAAAGTGGTATTTGATATTATTGCCACTTATATTTCTTGAGCACAAATTCTAGAGTTGAAAATGTTTACGGATGAACACATAATAACTAAGTAAAGACTATAAAGACCTGATTCTTTAAGTAGAAATAAAATAACTTCCCAGGCTACAAAGAGCTCCTTCAAAGGTTATAATAACCTCTTTTGAAAACTCTAACCAAGCACCTTCTCATAATAAGCAAACAGAGGCCTCAATCTGGGAGCTTCTAGAGAAACGTAAAACCCCTCACTTTTACCCCTCCAACTTATCTGACTGACTGGTTAGGAAAACATGGTATGATTATGCCAAAGCTGGCCAAGATGGCAACCGTTCTCATATCCATTGTCAAATCCTGGTATAAGGAACAAACATCTTCTTGTGTACGTCTGTTGGCCTCCACTGTGGCAAGGCAAAAAAAAAAGTACTAAAATGATTTTTAGAATTTAGGACACTGTATTCTTACTAAATTTTAAATAACACATAAGAACAAATTTTAAAATAAGGCAAATACAACTGAGAAAAAACAAAACAAAACAAAGTTTCCCCAAACGTTTAAGGAAATACCAAACGTTCATAGATTTTAAGTTGAAAACTGACAATTTCTAATAACTGTTCTTAGTGGCTAGTCTATTGTTCTCCGTAAAATTAAAGAAAATTAGGAAATAGGCTTTTAACACATCTTGACTGGAGGAATACGAATCTATACTCTGGATAAAATAAATTCAAGACATTCTTAGGGTATTTAAAATACCTAAATATACTAAGGGCAACCCAAGGAATCCAAAACAACCAGAAAAAGGTAGCACCAGGTATAAATACAATTTTTCTACTCAGACATTCATCAATTTTGTTGCAGTTGCCCTGGCATCATTATCCAAATAACATGCTTTGTGTTTATAAAATTAGTATATAATTATTCAAGTAAAAGGGTGGTTTGGTGGAGAAAGAGATGTTATTAACTTGCACATAATATCACCTGGTCAAATTTTCTTTGTATACCTTATTAGAAAACTGTTAAGGGTACCACAAGAATAATGATGAAAAAGGTGTTTCCCAGGCAGTCAACACAACCTGGAAAGAATACAATTTTTGCCAAATCACCTTCTTTTCCAGTTTAATAAAATGAACTGCTGCTTCCAGTGGGACATAATCATCATATACTGGACCAGTCTGCAAAGGTACACTTTTATGTCATGGCAAAACTGACCAACAGATAACCTGATAACCTTATCTTTTAGCATTTTCACGAACAATTCCGAGAAACTTCTTTTTGGATAAAAAATGTCTCCCAAACTTGCTGTGTACTCAAGAGCTTATAGATTTCTTTTATTAGGAAAGATTATGAAGCTTTAAGCATAAAATTTAGGAAAATTTACCAAGAAATGTATTATATTTTATGGCTAAAAACTTGGGGACATGACTTATCCACCTAGCACTTAACACCTGGTAGTGTTCCTTAATCTTTAAAACTTGCGACTCAAAGGGAGCTGATAAGAACACAGCTATTTTTAAGTAAAATAGCTATTTATTCAGCTTGTCATGCCAAAATGTTTTGTGCATATACCACTATAATTAGCACACCCTCTGTAACAGGCAAAATTGTACATCAAATTATATTTCATGTTACCTGATTATATAAAAATGTAAAGTGAAAATGATTTATCAATTCTTTTTAACATTACTAGTAAACAATTCAGCAGGAGACATGAGGCACAAAATCTTAGTAAAATATGACACAGGAAAAGCAAATATGTAATTCTCACTTAAATTTAACTTGTCATAATCCATTGTGAATATACAAAGACAAACCTTTAAAACGTTATATTTACTAAGATTCTGGCAATAGTTTTCTGTTAACAAGACACAGCATACCAGGCCTGTCACTCAACTTATTTATGGTTAAGTCTCAGCTTCAATATGAAGCTGTTAAAAAAAAAAGAAATCAAAAACCTGCTTTTTACATGCTAAATATCTTGGCAAGTATGCTGTTAAACACAGTAAGGAATTTATAATAGCAAGAATAAGGAGTTAATAAAAAGCTAAACATTACAGCCTAAACAAAACTCATACAAAAAATAAAGGAACTATCACTGATTACATAAAATTTTCCTGACTGGTTAAAACCTAACAGTATAAAACATGCATTTTAGAATCTTTAGCTATCAAGTTCAAAAAGTACCAGTGTCATTTGAAATGATTCCTTTTCAAAGCCAAAGTGTAGTCAAAATTAGTTCAAATGTTATAACACATTCTAATGCTAAAAAACATTCAGTATTATTGAAGTGGAGGTAAATCCCAGAGCTTTTGGGGCATTCTCATGCTGCAAAAGGCTATTTCTCTGGTTCACTCAAAGTAGCATACGACAGAGTCCAAGGATGTCACTAAGCTCAGTAAAGGGCAAGACTGCCATACCCGGCCCTGACCTCCCCATGAAGCATGGCTACTGTGTCCACAAAAATAAGATGTGTGAGGATAAAGGCACGCTATTCTGCTAGCTGAAGTGATATCAAACCCCACTCCCACCCCTAAAAGCTCCTTCCCCAGGTAAACAAAAGTATACAAGGGGAAAAAATTAAAATACGCTTATCTACAGAGTAAGGATTTTGAAACATCAACGTAATCCCTACTTCAAAAATGTTAACTAGAGCCATCTGGTCATCTCTGATTACATCTTAATGATGTATCCAGATTCAGTTTCTGTTGATTTATCATTAGATACTCCTAGTCAAAAATATTAACTTTATTCCCAAATATCTTAACCACTAGTATGACTGCGGTGTGTTATCTCCAAGTTATTAAGCACTGGAAGAGAAACAAACAGATGTTCAAGCAGCAGGCAACAATTATGGCCCTTTCACACAGCGGCATCTGAGTGGCTACTGATAGTCCAGGAATAATTCTAAAAACAAGAAAATTCATGCATTTTAGTAAATATGTCATAATTTTCACAGTTGAAATTTCCTTAGACATTGCACTTTCTTTATAAGTGAATCCTGATTCTTCTTAATGTTATGGTGAGTCAGGACTTGAACTAGCAGCCTTCTTTTTCTTCTTCTTACTGTGTTTCTTATGCTTCTTTTTCTTTTTTGTTTTTTCCTGAAAAGATAGTTCCATGTTAGACATAGCTACATGAAAATACGCAAATTAAAAACAACAACTTCACCATGGTACTTCTAAGCTACTATGTACAGTTATTTCTAACAATCCACACAAACAAGTAAGCTACTGAAAACATTTCTCGAAAAGTCTCAATAATATTGTATGAGGACTAAGAGAGTGCTTGTCAATTTTCAAAAGATAAGGAAAACTCTAAGTCAGTAGCACATTAATGTAGCTTCTAACAAAATTTCCTGTAGAAAACAAATTCAACTGAATTATGGTATCAACTGTTATACTTCATGTTATCTAATTTTTAAAGGTGAAATAATTTTAGTTACTGCAAAGGAATCGTCATACCACAGCAAAACACAATTGTTTGTAAAATGATAGCTTTTAGAGAACAAATACATTACACCTGCTACTTTTAAGTAAATAGGAACAGGTATTAGGTACTGCTTAGACTGGTAGCGCTACTTTAATTAAGTTAACAACTATCTGGTGCAAAATACTGATGTACAGTTGAAAAGTATATTTAGCTTAGAAAAATGGACGCTTGGTTTTTAGAGGAAAATGCCACTGAAGCCTAGTAAAAGTAGTCATACTGTGACTAGACAAAGGAAGCTAGAATTCTGCTGAACCCTGACTCTCCTGACTTTCTGATGTAAAAGAGAAGGCAGAACTTTTAGAAACAGATATGTGGAAATGTAGTATCAAATAATATACTAGTTGTTGATATTCAGTAGAAGAAAGTAAAAAGAAAAGGCAAGAGCCATATAAGGGTGGCAAAAATAAAACTTCCTCTCCATCTCCTTATCTATTAGAACTTTCCACCCCCGCCTTCCCTAAGGCCCCTACCACTTTGTGACTCTAACAAACTTTCACTGTTCTTTTCATTACGAGCCCAGGTACGCAGGGACTTTTAGAGAGTCCAAAATCTTATATCTGGGCTTTTAAAAGTAAGTTTTGGGTACAGGTTACTTTTTCATAAAAGGACAGTTGGCCACTCTGTTCTTAAAACACTTTTCTTCTTGGCTTCCATGACACCTCACTCTGCTGCTTTCCTTCTATCACAAAGACCTTGTTTGCTGGCTCTTCTTCCTCTGCTCAACCTTTGCGGGCTTCCTTCCCTTCTTTTCCACATGCTCTCCCAGTAACATGCTTTAAATACCACTTAACAGACCAAATCTTTATATCCAGTCCTATGCTCTAAACTCAAGACTGCAAGTGCCTTATTACTAGCTCTACCATGCTAGTTATTAAAAATGCTTAATTTTTCCCTCCAAACCCTTTCTCAACCATCTTAGTGAATGGCACCACTAATTCATCATTTTGTTTAAGCCAAACAATCTAAACTATCTTTGACTCTACTCTTTAATTCCACTCTCCGCCCCTGAAGCACCAAGCAAGTCCTACCACCTAAGGCCAAAACATATCTCAAATCCATCATGCCAGTCCATCTCCATCACTACCACTGTAATACAAACAACAGCATTCCTCATTTAGGTCCAGTCATCACTTCTGCCAAAATATTTTTAAAATGTAAAGTTGATTTAGGTCACCTGTTTGCTTTGATTAAAACCCAAATAGTGTGCTCTGTGATATGGCCTCTGCTTATTTCCCGACCTCATTATATGCTATCCTCTTTATCTACTATGTGTAAGCCAAGCCTACCTTTTTTCACTTCTTCAAACATATCCAGCTCACTCCCACCATAGGTTCTGAGCTCTTCTCTCTGTCTAGGATATTCTATCTTTCATCTTCTAATGGTTGGCTCTTTTTTGTTAATCAGATTTCAGCTTAATTTTACGTCCTCAAAGAGGCTTTCTCTCCCTGAGTCAGCCTCTCATTCATCACACTCTTATCTACCTCGTACTCCATTATAACAGCTCTACCAAGACAGAACAGTGCCTGCATAGAGAAGCTTAATAAATACATGCTAGCTGAATGCATGAAACAGTAAAGTATGCAAATATAAATTAGAATTATCCAAAATTAACTTTATGTCTTAATAATCTGAACCAAAGATGCAGTCTTCACCCAAATTATTTTCCCACTCAGGAAAAAAGTCTCTTAAATGTCTCCTTGGTCTTGAAGCATATAAAATGTTATTTCTGAATCACACATTATCAGGTGAACCTTCTCAGAGAAGGACCCTCATTTTAAGAGCCAGGGACATTCTGGAAAGGGGTAGTTACTCTCAAACCTACAAATGATGCTGTTCTCATTTTTCTTCTACTCCTCCCTAAGAAAATGCCTTCAAAGGCCATAGCCCACACTTATGTGGGTGCTCCTAAATTATTTTGCTGATATGATCTGCATTTCTCCTTGATAATTTGTTACAGACTTTCTCTAGGTTGGTCTGCTTCTCATTGGATACCACTTCCACTTTCCTATTCTCCTCTACTTCTCAACCTGCACAATAGCACAGCTGGCTTTAGAAATGATTGAAAGAATCATCTTTATTAGTGAATCATTTATGTTGTCACATTCCTGCTTATTTTTCATTGCAGCGTGTGCTTCATGAGCCTTTTTCTATTATTACCAGGTTTGGTAGATCTGGGATTATCTACTATCGAAGATGGAGGGAATCACCATACTTTACTCTCATACTTCCTGTTACAGCTTAAGAAAGTCAAACAATAGTTTAAGCTTACATTTCTAACAGTAAAATACTGAAAATGAAACAGAGATGTCTGCTACCAGGATATGCTTCCTTTCTTCTGAGCTAACTTAATTTTCTCCAACCCATTAAGTGAAGCTGCTGAACACCACACCTTTCCCAATAAATATTTATTTAGTTCTAGTAAGTGCAATCATGCTTTACAATGACTAATTTTATATTAAACAAAAACAGCTATACTGTTGTCATGTAAAAACGTAAGTGATACTTGCTGTTGTTTTTTCTCGTTCTTCACTGCTTTTCTTCTTTTTTGCTCGTACCTACAAAATTAAAATTTTTGTGGAGAACAGAAGATAAACATGTAACTTATACCCAAGGCACTTTTTTTCATTCACTAATATACCTTTATGTAAAAAAACTTTTTTTGACAATCAAATAACATTTTAAATGCCTTGCTGTACCTCAAACCTCTATTATATCACAATGAGGATTCAAAGAAAAACATTTAAAGGAAAGAAAATTAAAATTTTAAATCTCTAGAGGGCTTCTCTTAGATTTTCTTTCAGCACCTAAAAACAGCAGTGAGGTACAGTAGATAAAAAACATGGGCTCTGAAATAAAACAGACCAAGCTCTGAATCCTACCTCTGCTATGTATTAACCTCAGTTTCATCGTCTTTGTAAAATGTAGGTAATATCCACCCTCAAGGGGGAATGCCTGGAATACAGTAGGTGTTTCTCTTACCTATGGTGCTTAACAAATGGTGGCTTTATATATATAGTGTACTCAGTATCAATGAACTGATAAAAATCTTTTCAAGTAACAATTATTACCCCATTAACATTTTATTTCAATATTTTAAAGTGTGATACACTAGATTTACATTAAATTCAAAGTTGCTAAAGCTGATGTGTATTAATGTTAAATCCAAATGTAACATATTTTATATTAAGACAAACATAATTAATACAACATAATACTAAAGCACAAAAATCGCCGAAATATTGAATTGTTTGGTTTATCTGCTAGGTTACTATACGTTAAATACATGAAAATGTAACTAACAATAGCACAAATAAACTAAAATAGACTGAAGGAATAGAACACAGAAGCATGAAAGACTATTAACTTTCAATAGGAGCGGTAGCTCTCTCCAGAAAGAGCTTAGAGAATGCAATCATCGTTTCTGGTGGCTATTCTTGTCATCTCAGTGACTGAGGGGGTGGGGCCAGGACAGGGAGTGCCGTCAGGCAATGTAGGGAGCCCGGAAATAACTTTAGAATAGCCTGCTTGACATTCATATAATGGACCCAATTATAATATAAAATCTAAGTTTATTACAATATGAACACAGAGTATTTTATACTGGGTTTTAAGATACAGTCGGCCCTCCATATCCGTGGGTTCAGCACTCATGGATTCAACCAACCATGGATCAAAAATATTTGGGGAAAAAAAAATTGCAGAAAGTTTCAAAAAGCAAAACTTGACTCTGTCACATGCCAGCAACTATTTATAGAGCATTTACATTGTATTCGGTATTAGATGTACTCTAGAGATAATTTAAAGTGTATGGGAGGATGTGCATGGGTTAGATGCAAATACTACGCCATTTTATGTAAGAGACTTGAGCACCTGTGCACTTTGGTATCCCCAGGGGTCCTGGAACAAATTCCCTGCAGATATCGAAGGATGACAGTACAGTGAATGTTCCAGAACAGCTATATCACATAAATAGAGGGAAGACTGTATTTTGTTTCATTCAGAGCTTTACTGGGAATTGTCCACCATTTTGGAAACTGTCATTGGTGACAATGCTATTGTACGGCTTTTGAAGGGCATAGGTCAACGTACCTGCTACAGCCTGAATTTTGTCACAGCTTAATATTTTATGTCTTCTAGTGTTATTAGGCTCAAGTACTTATGCATCGAAATATAATTTCATAAAATTATATATTATTCTCTTGTATTCGTTTTTATTTCTTTAGGGGATACTAATATAAAAATGTGTATAGGTAGCCTATATTAGCTACAAACTTCATTAAAGGAGTATTACAAAATATTGCTACAAATGGGGACAAGAGGTCCTATTTCACAAATGAGGAAATCAAGTCCAAGCAGAGAAATACTTCAAAGATAACTTATAAACCTAAAATTAACTAAGAATGGACTCTAATTCCAAGAGAATACAAAATCTAAGACAGGGATATTAGAGTTGAAAAGGACTGTACAGATTACCTAATTCTACTCCCTCATTTTATGGATAGGAAAACTGAGGTCACGTCAACATTTCTGCTCCACCTTATCACCTTTCTACTCTCTAAGGAGGAGCGCCAAACGAAAACAAGGGAATGCTTGGGTTTTAATATGGTACATGCTACACAGTATCTTTCATGTCATCAAAATGGTAGTAAAAAGAAAACACTAGAAGAGTAAAAATAAAAGATCTCAGATTGGAAAGGTATCTGGGAATATGATTATCAAAATAAAAGCCATATTACTATCTTCTGTAAAAATACAAAACTTATTCTGAAATAGCATCTCTTTTACATATTCGAAAAGTGAGTAAATCAAATCTTATGAAAATTCTTTTTACTAATTCGTATTTATTAAATCAAATAACTAAATATTTTAAAGTAAAGAAAATGGATTTGATTATAGACTTACCTCCTCAGTATAATCTGATTCTGACAGGGACTCAGATGATAAAGGTTTATCTTCAGGATACATCTTTCTTTTTTTGCTGAGTCCTTTAATGTCCTATGAAAAATAAATACATGTATGCCGACTCAGATATAATACTATGCCACACGAATTTTACGTTTTTAAGTTCTGTTTAAGAATTTTCCCAATTATCACAAAAATTATCCATTTTCATTTTACAAACGTCTAAAATTGGTGACAATTATCAGGAATCAGTTTCTAATTCCAATAAAGCAATGCTTTTATTAAATAACTTGAAAAGAAATACCTATACATCCATTTAGATGTAATATCCTCCTTATTTTCTTTAATTATACATGATGAAGTTTTAAAGAGTTAAGGAAAACATATGGTATAAGATTTGGGTCCTGTGCAGTTTAACTCTTTTTGTTTCTACCCTGGGTTGGATCAGACAGGCCTAGTGCTACAGAAAAGAAAATCAACGGGTAATTATTTGTGATGGCCTAAAAAGGTCTCTGCACAGTAGTTCCCTTAGTGCATTTAAAGTATTAAATTCACATTAAAAAACAAAACAAACAAAACTTAATCTCTAAGTATTTAATGATGAGAAAATGTATAATTCTGGGGAGGAGTACTTAGGGGCTTAAATACCTATTTTAAGAAATAAAACATTTTTTAAGAAATAAAACATTCTGGGAACTTCCTTGGTGGCGCAGTGGTTGAGGATCCGCCTGCCAATGCAGGGGACACGGGTTCGAGCCCTGGTCCGGGAAGATCCTACGTGCTGCGGAGCAACTAAGCCCATGTGCCACAGCTACTGAGCCTGCACTCTAGAGCCCACGAGCCACAGCTACTGAGCCCGTGTGCCACAACTACTGAAGCCCGTGCACCTAGAGTCCGTGCTCCCAACAAGAGAAGCCACCACAATGAGAAGCCTGTCCACCACAACGAAGAGTAGCCCCCGCACGCCGCAACCAGAGAAAAGTCCGCGTGCAGCAACGAAGACCCAACGCAGCCAAAAAATAAAATAAAATAAATAAATTTAAAAATGAAGAAAAGAAATTAACAGTGATGATATATGTGGTAGATTACAGGTGATTTGTTTCTGCAAACAGCTTTATTATTTTGGTAGAAATTATAAATGTTCATTTTAAGAAAATTCACCAAAATCCCACTACAGGGATTTTGGGAAACATCTCTGTGTATGTACAATTTTACATAAATACTTGTTTGGAACCCACTCTTCTCACCCAACAGTATCTTTCCATGCCAACTACACCATCATTTCTGGCTGCCTTTAACATTCACTGAAAGTATATACCACTGAAAGTAGATACCACAATTTACTTAACCCATCTCCTTCTGGAGGGCAGGCATATGAATTCCTCGCTATTAAAAACAAAGTTGAAATATAGTAAAGGGTACGTGAGGGCAAAATCTTTATCTAACAATAATGACTAAATCAAAGACCAAAGCAGCCTTCATCCAAATGATTTTCTCACTCTCCCATAACCCTCAAAATTGTTTATTTCATTCATGAATCACACTTCACCAAAAAGCCTCTTCATCAGATTCTTTTATCAGCCATATCAATCTCAGATTATTAGAATATAGTTCATATTTTCTTTAAAAATTGCCTCAACATGTATTTTACCTATTTTTATGTGTATGTGAGGTATTCTCTTTCCCTTAATTACTGAAGATCAAGTTTTTGTCTTATGTATTCCTAGTAGTATTTCTTAGTCTGTTCATTATATTTATACTTTGTTCATAGCTTATTTTTTATAACCTATATGTCTTTTTTGCCATTCAGAATTTGAATTATGTGGTCAAAAGTTCATGAGATTTGAGGTAAAGGCCTTTCCCATCCCAATGTTATACTCACCCATGTCTTTCTCTAGTTGCATTTTCATTTAAAATTTTCACTTATCTGGAATTTATTTGGCCTTAAGGAGTGCTCAACTTTATATTTTCCAAATGGCTAGTCATTTTGGTCCAAGAAATGCCACCTCTATCATATATTAAATTCCACAAATACTTACAAATTTTTACCTGGACTCTACACTGTTCCACTGTTTTTCTATTCCTGGATCATACAACATTGTTTTCATCAAAGCATATGAAAAATGTTTTAACTTCTAGCAGGGCAAGTCATACCCAGGAACATTTATTAAATTTTCACGTTTCTGAAGAGATCTGTATAGTTTTCTTCAAATAAGTCCTGCTCACTTCTTTAAGATTTTCCTATATGTTTTTTGTTACTATCATAAATGAAATATTTTCTCCCACTATATTTTCTAATTAGGTATTCCATTGCCTAGCACTTTCAGAACAATTTAAAATAAAAATGGAGCTAAAACTAATGACTGGGGCTTCCCTGGTGGCGCAGTGGTTGGGAATCCACCTGCCAGTGCAGGGGACACGGGTTCGAGCCCTGGTCCGGGAGGATCCCACATGCCATGGAGCAGCTGAACCGGTGCGCCACAGCTACTGAGCCTGTGCTCTGGAGCCTGCGAGCCACAACTACTGAGCCCACGTGCCTAGAGCCCGTGCTCCACAGCAGGGGAGGCTGCCGCAATGAGAAGCCCGTGCACCACAACGAAGAGTAGCCCCCACTCACAGCAACTAGGGAGAGGCCCACACGCAGCAACGAAGACCCAAAGCATCCAAAAATAAATAAATTAAAATAAATAAATAAATAAATTAAATAAAACTAATGACTGATACATATAACTGAAAATTAAAACCATGTAAGATTATAACAGACACCCTAAACAGGATTAACAGAAGCCATAGACCAAAAGATGTTAACTACCTGTCTGAAAGATTAGCATCCAAAGTATATAACTCTTATGAATCAGAAAGATTAATAACAATCAAACAGAAAAATGGGCAAAGACCATGAATAGGCAATTCACAGAAAATGAAACCTGAACGGCTAATAAACAAAGGGGCTCAAACATCTTTACACACTGAACTGGCAAAAAGGGAGGTCTCACAGTGTGACAAGTATGTATGAGGAACAAGGGTACTGTCATACATTACTAGTAGGAATGTAAATTAATAACAAGCACTTTGGTAAGCAAAATGTAGACAAGTGAAACGTATGTATATCCTAGGACCTAGAAGTTATACTCCCAGGTATACCTCAGAAAATTAATGACAACTTAAGGAAAAGGAGAAATGGATAACAAATAGCCATTGCAGCACTGTTTGCATTACTGAAGAATGAAAATAACCTAGATGTCCACAAACAGGAGAATGGAGATACAAATTGTGGTGAGTTAAAATAACGGTATATTATAAGCAAAAGAAACAAACTTGAGAGTATCAACAAGGATAAATGTCAACAGTAATTTTGAGAGAAAAAAACAAGCTTCAGAGGAAACATGGTGACACCCTTCTAAAAATACAAAATACTCTAAGTTATTTCTGAACACATACTTATGTTAATAAAAGTGTATAAATATGGATGGGAAGGAGGCACAGTAATTTCAGAAACAGCTGTCTCTAAGGAAGGAGAAAGTGCCTGGGACTTTTTTTTTTCCCCCATAAAACAAGACCTGAAGCAAATATGACAAAATTTAAACCATCTGTTAACTCTAGTTGGTATGCATATGGGTTATTTTTTATATATGTGTATATTACTCTATACTTTGAATATCTCGAATTACTTCAAAAATCACAGTGCAGTTGTTATAGTATTTCATGTCTGTAAATTGCCAGTTTTTAGTTTTACAATTTTTTTAAAACATGAAAGTAACCAATTATTCTTATTTTATAATAGTTTTGAAAAATCAGGAAGTTCTGTTGAAATTATATCACACCCTATTGGCAACTATTAAAATAATCACACGGTTTCTTTCCTTTGACCAGTTAATATGGCAAGTTATATTAATAAATTTCTTATCCTTGAATCCTTGGAATTAATTAAACCAACTTTGTCAATATGGTTTCTTTTTTTAGTGTGTTAATGGATTTTTATTTGCAAACTGATTTAAAAAAAAAAACAAAAAAACACTTCTAGGTATATACCCCAGAGAAATGAAAATATACGTCCATACAGAAACATGCATATTTAAAGCAGCATTATTCACATTAGCCAAAAGGTACAAACAACTCAAATGTCCATCAATGAATGAATGGATAAACAAATTGTGGTATATACATACAATGGAATATTATATGCATTTATAAAAAGGAATGAAGTACTGATACATGCTACAACTTGAATGAACCTCGAAAACATTATACTAAGTGAAAGAAGCCAGTCACAAAAGGTCACATATAGTATGACTGCCTTTATATGATATATCGAGAATACACAAATCCATAGAGACATAAAGCAGATTAGAGGCTATCACGAGATTGGGAGTGGGGAGGGAAGAAGGAAACTGATTACTTAATGACTATGGGTTGTTTTCAATGGAATGATGAAAAAAATTTGAAACTACAGAGGTGAACAACGCCCAACACTGTACATACACTAAATACCACCAAACTGTAATTTAAAGATGGTTAATAGCATATTATGTGAATTTCACCTCAATTTTTAAGAAATGATATAAAAAGACTGAATAAAATATAGTGACACTGGTCTTTATTTTCCTTTTATTAGTAGTTGCTTTCTTTAGGCTTTTATTTTTAATAATCAGAAAGATCTAAAAATATAAACCAGAAACTTAGGTAGGGATAAATTAAGCATTAAGTATAGATAAGCTATAATTGAAGATAAAACATCTAATTACGGTAGAAAAAAGTTTTCAAATTTAGCTATGTTACACTCAATTTGAAACAGAAGTCCATGTTCTTTCATTAAAAGGACCTTCTTTAAAATGACTTGAGGAAACAAAGGAAATGTTTAAAATCTTCATTATTTTGAATTTTAAACTGAGATAATACATTTATCTATTCAAATTCAAATTCTCTGCAGGAAGCTTCTTCTGATCTTTTACCTTCAATAACGAACCCAATAAGCAAAAGAAATCTTTTAAGGTAAAAAGGGGAATGCTTTAATGTTAATTTTTTGAAGCAATTCTTGAAATAAATGAAATATCTTAAGGCATTGTAAAGTATAAATTACCTTTTCTTTCTCAGTTGCATCCTTTGACTTCTTTTTCTTTTTTAAACTATCCTAAACAAATAAAAAAATATATATATATCAATCTTAAATGTGAAAGATACAGCACTATGACAGAAGGAACAAAAATACCAAAAAAGTGATTTACTCTATGACTGAAAAAAGTTTACTTCCAGAATTTTATTCTGAAAATACGGGAGAAATACAGGTTGTGTATATATGTGCTTATGAGGAAATGAGACTTCATTTATCTGGCTGTATATCAAATCTCCGTACACCTAAAACAACGGACGTTATCTGTAATAACCACAGGGTTTATTTTAAAATAAGACTTTATGCTATTGCTTATTTTTACCTGTAGTGATCATATGCACTGAAGTTGTAATTCACACCATGCTCAGACATCAATCTGATTTCCCTACTCTTCCTTATAAAGTGGGGAAGCAAGAATTTCTACTTTTGAATCCCTCAGTGCTAGCTGTTAACCTCTGAGCCTTCCTTATCCATAAAGTGGGATATACAAAAAACTACTTCATAGGGGTGTTGAGAGGACTGAGTTAACAAGTCAAGTGCTTAGAACTGGGCTCAATCTATAGTAGGCATTCTATAAACGTTAGCTATCAGTATCATTAGACTGGCTCTTTGGCTTTAAAAAACAAAACCAACATCTACTGAATACTTTATATAGCCAGGCATTTTATCAAAAGAAGTCTCAGTAGGGCAAGTAGATATCTGCCATAAAACCATATATCAATAGTTGCTTTGTTCTCCTGGGACCCCAGGACAGTGCTCATTAAATTGTGGCCCATGGACAGCACTGCATCAGAATCATAGGGACCATTTGTTTAAAATGTAGACTTCTGATCCTAATCGGATTCACTAAATCAGACTCTGGAGATAGGGCCCAGGAATCCACATTTTTATTATAACCTGCATGTATTTCTTATGACCACTAATGTTTGAGAGTTAATTGCATCTGACAATTCTGGATAGTACAGAACAGATTTAGGTACAGTACAGTAAAAAGGACACTAGATCAGATATTAGAAGATAGATTCAACTTCCAATTCTAATACTATCCGTATGAATTTAAGCAAGATGTTTTCATCTGCACTACAAATTTTTTATGTAGATGGGAAAAATAATGTCTGCCATGCTTTATCATAAAGCTGTCATAAAAATGTTGAGACGTGGAGACCTATATGTCAAAGTACTTAGAGAACAATTAAATGCCCTATGTACAATATTAAGTACATCAATTAAGTGACACAGAGCATCAAAGTACAAAAACAGTATCACATTTCTAAACTGAGAGCAATTTAAGACAGGAAGAACTAAAAGAAGAACCTAATTAAATGTCTGCTATCCAAAATATTGCTCATTTAAATGATTTTACCTTACTGTCTGATTCAGTTTCTGACATGGAACTTTCAGAAGATTTATGTGAACGGCTCTTCTTTTTCTTTTTCCTTTTTCCTTGTCTCTTATCCTACATAAAACATTTCAGAAATATTTGCTTTCTGTTTCAAAAATATAATCGTTGCATTTTATTAACATCAAAACTTTATCAATGAACAAAACTTAATGAAAGGACCAGCTTGTAAATATGTTTTACTTAATAATTAATATTTAAAATGTAACTTACATCACTTTGCTTTATTAAAAAATGTTAAGTGATGAGTCACATGTAATTCTTAGCTAAAATAGAAGTTTTGATTTTTAAATCCATTTCTTCTAATATTTTTAAATGAACAAGACAAATTTAGGAATCTAAAAAACACATTTACCAATATTTAAATTCCTAGTTATTTATTCATATCAGCGCTCTCAGTTATGGATGATTAATCAAAAACTGGAAGTAAACATTTTGAACAGATATTTCATAATGGGTTTCCACTTGTCATTAAAGATATCAGATATATTATTTCATGAATCATTACAGGCAAACATTACCTCATCTTCAGAATCTGAAGAACTGCTGGAAGAATCAGAGCTTGATGAAGAAGATGAATACTTGACCAAGCACAAAACAATTAAAGCTTGTGAGATGCAGGAATTTTTTTCTTTTACTAAGTCTCTCAAATACTTAACAAAATTAATCTAGTGTCTGAGAAACAGATGCCATATTCATGACTTAAATACTAAAATGTCAAATCTCACATTCCCTCACATACACAGACATACACAGACACACACACAAGGTAACAACAGATGTAGCAACAGTAGTCAATTTTCCCTCTTTAATAGTAATGAAGGAGTTACTAGGTTATAAGGAGGTTGGCACCTCTCTTTTATTATCACTAATAGAACAAAACCACCCGTAACTACCAAAGGACCTCCTTGACTTATCTAGAGTTAGCGTACAGGTTATATCAATTATTCTTACTTTTTTTGTAGGCTCTTGATTATAACATTTAGAAAAATGGAAAACTTTTGCTCACCCTACCAGATTTCTTCTTTTCTTTTTTCTTTCTCTAAAAGCAAACAAATACAAGTACAAATCTAAATAAGGTGGTGTTTTCAAATGTATCTAATAGTAGTACACAGCATTATTATGAAAACCCAACTCTGAGATTAAGAATAGCAATAAACTAAAAATGGCATTACCTGTCTTTTTCTGGATGAGCTCTCACTTCCACTTAATAATTTCTCCCTGTGTTTTTCTAGTTCTTTCTTCCAGTTCTGCAGAAAAGTTATAAACACATCAGAGCCTACCTATCCCCTTCTAATATACCTAAATATATAGAGACAGCCACTACTTTCTTCCTTCCATCCTCTACTACCTCGCTCTCATCGCAGCCTCTAATTACAGTCAAAGATACTGCAGGTGCCAGAATCCTTTACCCTGTCACCAAAGGAGCCTCTACGAGCTCCTTTCAAAAAGGATATTATGACGTGGGAGTTCTTTACTGCATATTGAAAGGAAGAGTAGGTATTATTACTGAGGCTGAGAACTTTTTTCTTTTTAACAACGGTGGTTAGATTCTCTTTCCAGACAGTAAAAGTTGAATTAATCCATACTGTGGCTGAAATACTACATATATGTTTGTAATCAAAACAATCAAACATCACCATGGAAATCCCAGGGTAAGATGGGGGCCTGGGGATAAGGGGAGAGAAGGGAAGAACCTAACATTTAGAAAACTTAAGATGATTTAAATTACTGTAAGA
This sequence comes from Eubalaena glacialis, assembly GCF_028564815.1. Lineage (NCBI taxonomy): Eukaryota > Metazoa > Chordata > Mammalia > Artiodactyla > Balaenidae > Eubalaena > Eubalaena glacialis. Next base: position 71,690,309 of record NC_083723.1, on the reverse strand, counting down.
TGGGTTTTCTCTATTTCTTTTTTTAAGATATCAAACATACACAAACCGTATTCAATATAACAAAAACACTTCTACAATACAGAGCACCCTTAACCTAAAGAGGTAGGCCCAAACTCTTGGTTTATTAAAAAAAAAAAAGATTTCATTTTTTTTATTATAAGAAAAAAGATTATTTTTTTTAAAGGCACAATTTACAAACCTCATTCATTTTTTCTTCAAATTCAGCCAATGCCTTGGAGCCTTTCTTTTTCTTTTCTAGTTGTTCTTTCACTTCTTCCCTTAAAAAAATAGAATGTACAAGTAAGTTTTCAAGCAATTCAAATTCGAGATGGATGCTTACAAACAAGGCAACAAAAATTTCATAAATAAATTTTTCTTAATATCCTAATAAACATCCATTCTAGTTCCAGTGCTGCTACATTTTAAATTTCTTTGTTCACGTCCTTGTAAATCAATTATCATAATAAAGCCTATCAGATAACACTGGTCACTTCCCTTCTAAACACGGATTATAAGAACTAACACACCAAACATTTGAGCACTTCCATACAATAGGCACTGTTTTAAATACATCTTCCTTTAATCCTCACAACAATCCTGTGAGAAAAGGTAGTATTATTACTCCCATTTTAGAGATAAAGAAGCTGAAGCTTGAGGAAGGTAAGAAAATCTGCCTAAGGTCACAAAGCTAGTAGTTTCAGTGTTAGGGTGAGTTAAGGTCTATATGACTGAATTACTATAGTCTATTACTAAATCACCCATTTTACAAGGTACCTGCTTTTAAGAAGAGTAGCCCTGGCTGGTATCTGGGAACTTAGATTTTGGTTCCCCCCGCCCCGATAAGAGTGGTTTACTGTGCCTTTCTACACAAATAATACAGTTTATATGAACACCTTCATTCCTTCTGGAAGTCTGGAATTTTGGCACCTGACAGGCAGAGGCTGATCAGTCGCCAATAAAAAAGCTGGACACACTGAATCACACTGGTTGGCAACACATCACATGTGTTATCACAACTCATTGCTAAGGAAATGAAATCCATCCTGTATGACTCCACAGAAGCAGCCTTGGAAGCCTGCGTCCAGTTTCCCCTGGACTTCAACCCATGCACTTTTTTCCTTTGCTGACTATGGCTGGTATCCTTTCACTATAATAAATCTTGCCCACGAGTACGACTATCTATGAGTCCTTCTAGCAATTACCCAACCTGAGGGTTGTCTTGGGGACCTCTGACCATACATGTAATCCACTAGCTTAGGCACTTCCCCTTTAAAATTCATCCCGTCTCCCCAATTTTAAAGATAAAATATACTTTGTTTTGAGATGATTTATTTTTTGGTATGCTGCAACAATAAACAATAGCACTCAAGAACATTCTAAGAGGCAGACACAGCTTACTTCCTATTTAACCCAAAGGAAGGATTCCCTGTTGTATGTAAATACAACTTTCAACTATAGTTGCCCAGCTATCAGGGGCCCTTAGAAGGAGTCCAAAGTTAACAACTCTGAAGCTTGCCTTATGTTACCTCAGGAGTATGGGTATTTAATAATAAGACATACTAAAAAACAATAATGTAAGTGCTATGATACTTTATTTACAAAAAATCAGAGCCACTCAACAAGGGCAAAATAAACAAAAAATTTAAAACAAAACTTTTACAATGGGAAATCCTAACTCTTTGAAAAGCCAGCAGATAAAACTAGAAACAAGGTCTAAAGTCATCTTTCTCAACACCTAGTTACACCCCGAAGAAGGGCGAAATTATTCAAACCTACCATTTTAAATAGCTTAGAACACTTCAAGGTTAAGGTCTCTTTTAAGACATAAAGATGTGCTTGGTATAAAAGATTCTCTGGTAGTGCTTTAGCTATATTGGGTGGGGGGTTCTCAAATGTTTGCTTTACATTCATGCATGTGTTTTATACATTCAAAACAAAGCACATATCAAATACCACTTCAAAAAATTATGTATCTTGCAACTGCTTGGCAATCAATAATAGTTGTAAAAATAACCTTTAAAAAATTTATGAAAACCTATATATAGGTAAATTGTTTCACAAATACCAGGTAGGCCTTGGTCGATTCAGATAATCTTGGATCGTTGGACCTGAAGACTGGACTGGACCCCTTGATCTGGCCATTGCTATTGGGTTCATATAGGCCTTGAGGAAAAAACAAAAATTAACTCCATTAAAACAACCACTGAAAACACAAAAGTACATTTGCATACTCATAAAGCAATCTTTATTATAAATGCATACTATGTCCAACTAAGCATGAACAATCTGACTAACCAACTTTTCACTACAAAAAGTAGATTTAATGCTCTATTAAGCCTCATAAGTTTGGGAGATAAGTAATACTGCTATTTCACAGAAAATGTGTTTTTACCAGAGATTTGATGAAAATAATAATGACACCTCTCTCTTACTCTAAGATGGCTTTACAGTGCTTTCTCCTGAAGCCCAATAAAGCTCTGAGGGTAATAATATTATGCACAATGGTAAATGAAGAAACTCGATTCCAAAGAAGTTAAAGAAGACCTAACTCTAAATTCATTGCTTATTCTACTATATCTTCTATCTCAGGAAATACTGTGCCATGCTGAGAGCAATTTTATACTTGAATTGTTAACATCAAAAATTAAATCATGCAAGGCAACAAAAGAAAAAATAGATAAAACTTCATCAAAATTAAAAACATTTGTTCACCAAAGAACACTATCAAAAGACGGAAAAGACAATTCACAGAATGGAAGAAAATATTTGCAAATCATGTATCTGACAAGGGTTAATATCCAGAATGCATAAAGAAATCCTACAACTCAACAACAAAACCCCCAAACAACCCAATTCAAAAATGTGCTAAGAACTTAGACATTCCTCCAAAGAAGATGTACAAACGTCTTAATATGCACATGAAAAGAAACTCAATGTCACTAGTCATTAGGGAAATGCAAATCAAAACGAGATGCCACCTCACCCCAGTTAGAATGGCTACTATCAAAAACAGAAAATAACAAGTGTTGTCAAGGATGTGAAGAAACTGGAACAGTTAAGCATTGCAGGTGAGAATAAAAAATGGTGCAGCTGTTTTGGAAAAGCTTGATGATTCCTCAAAAAGTTAAACAGAAACTCCACCTCTAAGTAGGATTGAAAAAGAATTGAAAGCAGGGGCTCAAACAGATATGTGTACACCCATGTTCATAGCAGCATTATTCACAACAGCCAAAAGGTGGAAACAACCCAAATGTCCATCTATGGAAGAATGGATAAACAAAATGTGATATATACATACAATGGAATATTATTCAGCCTTAGAAAAGAGTGAAATTCTGACACATGCTCCAACACAGATGAACCTTGGAAACATACTAAGTGAAATAAGGCAGACACCAAAGGACAAATATTGTATGATTCAACTTATTTGGGGTACCTAGAATAAGTAAATTCATAGAGACAGAAAACAGAGTTTACCAGGGGCTGGGAGTTATTGTGTAATGGGTACAGAGCTTCTTGTATGAGATGATGAAAAAGTTCTGGAAATGGATAGTGGTGATAGTTGTACAACATTGTGAATGTACTTAATGTCACTTAACTATACACTTAAAATGGTGAACTTTATGTTATACATATTTTTGAACAATAAAAAACCACAGAAATTATATTACGCTCTGTATACTACACTTACTATAGCAGTAAAACACATTTTTAGACACTTTCCCCCAAAATACACTGAGACAAAATAAAGCAGAATATTTCTTTGTTAATGACAGTGTCTAGCAAAGAGGTGTTGCTTTATTAAATAGAATTCACTTTAGAACATATAAAATCTGGTCTTTAATTCAGTCTCAACCTCTTGACCCTATGATTCAGCTTTCCAAATTTAATTCAAGTCAACATTTATAAAAACTCTTCTACTTTATAAATAAAAAGAATTTTGGTTGAAAATGACTATTACCAAAGTTGATTTTAAACCTAATACCTAACATTTGAAAAGAAGTGAAAGGGTACAACGCATCTGTTGCATTTTATTTAACAATATCTTTAAAGATGACAAAATTGCCCACCTTCATAACAAATATGTTATATAGTTCTAGATTACTCTGGCAGAATAAACAATATAAAACCACTATAAACAACACATACTGAGAATTACTTCCATTCAATTGGATACCACCTACTTACTTGAGATGAAAAAGTTAAACCTTTAATATAATTTTCTTACTGGCAGGAATGAATGCTAGAGCGCCTAAGGTCAGAGATGTTGACAGAATCAGGGCTACATGTGGATATCAAATGCAACGTTTAAGACCGAGGCATAAAGTCCTATTTTTTATATCAAATGTTATGCCCTCAAATATTTCATTCAACTGTCTCTACTGAGAATTTCAATCAGTTCATGTGGAAATGACAACCAACAGAGGCCACAACAGAGCAGTTGTTGGCCCAACCAATGACACTGACAATCATCATAACCAAGAGCAAGCACAATGTGCAAGCTAAGATCATCACTTTAAAAACTATAATATCTATCACCTTCTCATTTCTTTGGTATCATGTCATAATTTTAGCAGTACTTAATAGTAAAATATTTTAAGTTTAAAACTGTAAAAACTGTTTATTTTCAAAGTTGTAAATATATACAAGGATGTTAAAACTGTTATCACTAAAATACGAAAAACTGAAAATACCCAAATAGCCGTCAATTTGAGATTCATTTAATACATTATATTCCCAAAAGGAAATACTATGTAGCCATTAAAAAGAAGATGTCCAAAATTTCTCAGGTGAAAAGCAAAAGCAAGTTGAAAAAAAAAAAAAATACCATTTTAATAAATAGCTATAAATTTTAAAAAAGTTTTTGATGCATGTGCACCAAAATGTAAAGGAAGATGTCTACTTTCATAATTTCATACACTGGAGAAAAAATTTTAAAATAACTCATTACCTTTATAAAACAAAAATAAAAATACTACATGCAAACACTGCCATAATATTAATAGTAAACAAAATGAGAAAAATTCAACCACTCTGAATATCTCCATTATTTATTTCAATTATAATAGCAATATTTATGAAGCGCATCTTACAAGCTCCTTGCAAAAGTCTGTGTTCATAATTACTAAGCAACAGTGCTCCTTTTACTATGCACAACAGAAAGGTTTTAAAAACAAAAAAAGTATTTCACAAAGGTAAAGCTCTTTCACTTATTATGTGTAAGTGTAAAAAATAATGCTCTAACATTAGGCGGTGGGTGGCTGGGCATCAATCAAAATAAAGAAACTGCAATTTCTTAAGATGCCTATGACTTAATCACTTTAAATACTATGCCCTTTTAAAGCAAACACTCATACTCATATGTAACTAGAACTGTCTGTGGCTCCAAACTGCTGCCTGAGTTTGGGTAACAGAAAACAATTTGTCTTTGAAACTTAGGATGGCAAATTGAGCTCAAGGGAATATATAAGTGGGAAGCTAGGAAAAGAGCAATGCAGTGAAACTGCTAAGGACAAAATGTGCAGAATTTCATTTGTTACTTTGATTACCTATTTTTATCTAGAGGATACATCTGTTTTAGTAACAGAAAAGAACACGAAGGAAACTTCTGGAAAACAATGGGCACAAAGGGTGGCCATCACGAATTAAAGAGCCCTTTACAAATCTCAAGAATTAAAATGTTCAGTGAAAAAAAAAAAAAAGCTGTTCAAGAACGTACAATACCAAGAGTGAGCCCTAATGTAAACTAAGGACTTCAGGTGAAAATGATGTGTCAATGTAGGCTCATTGACTGTAACAAATGTTCCCCTCAGGTGTGGGAGTTGAAAGTAGGGAAAGCTGAGCATGTCTATGGGCAGGGAGCATATGGGAACTCCTGTACTTTCTGCTCAATTTTGCCTTGAGACCAAAACAGCTCTAAAAAGTAAAGCCTATTTTTACAAAAACTTCAACCTGAAATTTATGGCATTTTAGAAAGCAATTCTGTCATCTCTAAAACCATGATTTTTATCATCAATGTAAAAAGAAAAAAAAAGCCATTATTTTCAGAGGCACATGCTCATTGTACTTAAAATCAAGAGTTATGAAATACTAAACTAAGTTATCAGATGACCCAAGGTTTTTTTTGGTCCCAGTTTAAACAGTTCCATCTCCTCCTCCATTGCAATGAGGAGACTGAATTAGAAGATCTGTGTCTTCTACCTCTTAATTTCCTGTTTTCCTTTCCACAACCTTTGAAGTGCATATAAAATGTTACCAGAACCACCATGGGCCAAGACAACATACCAAGTAATAAGTAGAGCTCGGAATTATCACGATGCTCTAGTAAATGAAACTAATTTGGAAACTTTTTCAAATGCTTTAAAAGTATGCGTAAACCAACACCTTTTGCCAGTAAAACAAAACATCTTAGGCCTCTGCATGAAAACTGTACCCAAGGTCCGGTAATTTCTAAGCATTTAAGGCCTAAGGTCATTAAAGAGCCCAAACACTCTTTTAACACCTTAAGCCTAAGGATGCTCCAGGAGAACACCATTTCAACTCTATGAGAATCAGAATACCACAAGGTCTGACTTACAGCCAGGAAAGCAAGAGAAAAGAACATTCCTCAACCTTGTAATCAAAGTTCACCACTGTGGTTCCTAGACATCTTTGATTATGAAGACAGGAAATATTTCATAAAAGTGAAGCTCTTTTAGTACCTCGCCCCGTCTCCCCCCACTCCCTAACCGCAAAGGAAATAATCGTTTAATTTTTAAAAAGCTAGTTCATTAAATTTAGTACATTAGCTTCAATGGCATTTATTTTTTTCATTTTGCTGCTCAGTGGTTTAAAACTCTATCATAGCCAAGCCTGGGAAATGTAAGGCTGCAACCTAAGCTTACTGCTAATCCCTTCTGTTTACCGCCCATTCAATCTGATTCATAACCTGGGCTGTCCACACCAAGCTAGTAGCCACCTAGAATGCCTTCCTCCCATCTCCGCCTGTCAAAATGCCCTCAGAACCTCGAATTTCTTACTTACAGATATTTCTTACTCTTTCTGCTATTAGTTACTTCTGCATCTCTTTGATCTCATTTACTAGAATAACCTTCATGCCAAGCACTCGCCCGGTCACCTTGCCTTTTGCACTCTCAACTATTCTGCAAAGTTATGGGCAACACTGATCCCCTCTTACAGATGAAGAAACTGAGGCTCAAAGAAGAAAAGCAACTTATCCTAGGTCCCCCAACTCCCGAGGGACCAGAACTGACATTCCAGTCTGGGCCTGACTCCAGAGTCAACATTACCAGGCCATTCGTTCCTTTACAGAGCCTACTAGGTGCCAGGCAGTGCTGGGCACTGGGGCCCGAAGCCAAATGCTTTGATCCTGGTTCTCAAATGCGAGCCCGACTCCTGCTAGAACTGGGCGCCCTGCAGGCCCCCGGGTGGAGGGACCACGTCCATGGCCTCCGTCCCACCTGGGTGCGCGATCCCGGTCGCGGTGCGTGGGGGGCGAGTCCCGGCACCTCCACGGGCCTCAGACTTCGGACTTATTTACAGGAGGGTACAGGGGACCCCAGGGCTCTAGAAACTGGGCACTGCTGGCCCGAGTGCGGAAGGGAAGGATGCCAGAGAGCACTGCCAGAGGGTGCGGCAGGGTTGACGGGGTGTAGAGGAAAGGGAGACTAGAGAGAAGAGAAAAGAGAGTGGGGGAGCCGAAGGCGCCAACTTCGTGCGCGGCGCACGCGCGTCTGGGGACGGCGCGGGGAGGGGGAGCTGGGTCTCCTGGCTCGAGGTCCGAGCGCCGCCGCTGACTCTCAGGCCCAGCCGGGAACAGCGAGGGGTCCCGCTCTCCTGCCGCCGTGCCCCGCGCCGCCGCATTGCTTTCCCCACCGGGTACTCACCACCCTATTGTCCCGCTTCCCCATGGTGCCGCACTGAGCGCTCAGTCAGCCGCTGGGGGTAGATCAGGCCAGAGCGCCGGCCGAAGCGGACCCGCCGCAGGTCCTTCTGCCAACTCCCCACCCCGTCCAGAGAGCGGCGCCGCGCAGACCCGGGGGCCACGCCCGGCCACGGCGCCACCTACCGCCTCGGAGGAGAGGCAGGCGCCCGCGTTCACCCTCGGTTCCCAGGGTTCGCCTGGGGATTCCTGTTCTTTACCACCAACCCAGTACGACAACCTCGCCCAGGCAGCTCACTTCCGTTTGGCCTGGGATTGTTTTGCTTTCTTCCATTCCTGATGCGCTGAAACCCTTTCTAGGATACAATGATTATTCCAACGCTTATGGTGTGCTTAGCATAGTGCAAATGCTGAGGATAAAGTGAGGACCAGGACAGACGTGGTCCCTCAGAGTCCATCAGGCGGTGGGGGAGAAGACACTGCTGTCATAGATGTTGCTAAAGAAATTGCTCTTTAAATTAAATTCCATTCATCCATCACTCATGCATTCATTTCACACTAATTTTTGAACATCTACTTGGTGTAATTCACTGAGTGGAAGATGGATATGGAGCAGAACACAAAGATAAGAATAAGACACAAGTGCTACCTTCAAAGGGCATGTTTGTAACCTGGTAGGGGAGATAGATATACACAGGGTCAACTTACCGCATGGCATGTCATAATAATGTCAGTACAATACTAAAACTTCAAGGGAGGTGGTCTGGGCTTCAGAGAAGGTGTCATTATATTTATTTAGAATTAATAGATCTGGATAAAGCTGGACCCATCTCAGTGCAACATCATTAGAAAGTCATTGAAAATCGATTTCGATCTTTTCTAGGCTCTTGGAAAATGGCAAAATGGGCTTATCCTCAAACGTATGAGAACTCCTTAAAATCATCTTTCCCAATTTGTCTCTCCCTCCCTTTCTCATGCTGCATCGCACAACAGATGATGCCAACTCCCATTTTATCTCTCAGAACTTTCCCAGACTCTCTCAAATGCAGCCATTGGTGGTTCTATTCTGCACTGAAAGTTAATTCTCCTTAGTAACCCACTTTGCTTTTTACTATAAATTGGGCCTCCACCCTTTCAATTCTCCTCCTCCTCCTCCATCACCCCTGACTTAAGCTGGGGATTCTCTGACCAAAGACAGGTTTCTCTGTATGCACAAGAGGAAGTTTGTTTTCATGGCTTATTGATAGTGTTTTTAATATTCCAGGAACTTTACAGATATTAACCCAAAGTCACAAAGATCTTTTTCTTATTTTTCTTCAGCAAGTTTTGTAGTTTTAGCTCTTATGTTTAGGTCCATGACCCATTTTGAATTTTTTTCATGGTGTGAAGTAAGGGTCATGGTTCATTTTTTTACCTATATGGATATCCAATTTTTCAAGAGCCATTTGTAGAAAAGATTGTCCTTTCCACATTGAATTACTGTATTAGTTTGCTAGGGCTGCCACAACAAACTACCAGAGACTGGGTGGCTTAAGAAGAGAAATTTATTTTTTTGCAGCTCTGGAGGCAAGAAGTGTGAAATCAAGGTGTCAGTAGGGCCATGATCCCTGTGAAGGCTCTAGGGAAGAATTCCTCCTTACTTTAAGATTTTTTTTTTTGGGGGGGATGTGGATTTTTTTTTTTTTAAGTCTTTATTGGATTTGTTACAATATGGCTTCTGTTTTATGTTTTGGTTTTTGGCTGTGAGGCATGTGGGATCTTAGCTCCCCAACCAGGATGGAACCCACAGCTCCTGCATGGGAAGGCAAAGTCTTAACCACTAGACTGCCAGGGAAGTCCCCTCCTTGCTTCTTTTAGCTTCTGATGACTCCAGGCATTACTTGACTTGTGGCAGCATAATTCCAATCACTGCCTCTATCTTTACGTAACTGTCTTCTCTGTGTGCATCTCCATGTGCCCTCTCCTCTTAACAGTCATTGGATTTAGGGCCCACCTGAATCCAGGATGACTTCATTTTTTGCTGCTACCGTAATTGGTTTTTAAATGTGGGTTTGCAATTTAAAAGTATATAGAAATACATTTAAAAAAATATATTGCCCTTGTATCCTCTGGCCTTGCAAAATGTATTTGTTCTAGTAGCTTTTTTGGGTGTTCTTCAGGAGTCTCTACAGAGACACTCGTGTTGTCTGTGAATAAGGACAGCTTTGCTTTCTTTCCAATCTCTATGCCTTTTGTTTTCTTGCTTATTACCCTAGCACAATGTTGAATAGCAGTGGTGAAAGCTGACGTCTTTGCCTTGTTCTTGATCTTGGGAAGAAAGTATGTTGAACTTATCAAAGTCTATTTGGGCTCAATCCAGTACCAGGTCACACTTTACCCCTCACACCTTTTACTTTACACTTCGTACCTCTCACTTCATGTTGGGCATTTCCCATATTCACTTACCAATTCTTTATTGAATCCACTCTAGTGAGGCTTTCAGTTCTTCTACCCTCAGCACGTCGCCTGGCTTCCTCAGTCTCATGCTAATTTATGCCTCAACTCAAAGCTTTCACGGAGCCTTTCCTGACCACCATGTTCCAAGTACTTTGTTTTAAGACCTGTTTATTCCCTTTATAGCATTAAGCATAATGTACTTATACACTTTTTAAATTTTTCTGTCTCCCCCACTAAAATGTTAGCTCCATGAGATCAAGCACCTTTTTGTCTTGTTCACTGCTGTATCTCTGGAATCTAGGAATGTGGCCACGCGCAGCTCGGAATGTACAGGCAGTAGCAGCTCCAGACGTGTACGAGAGCGACACACGGTCATCTGCTTGGCTCCACATCCCATGAGATGCTCTGGTTGTTTCATCTGCTATGTCCAGAAAAAATGGCATATGCGGAACAAATATGACCATCACCATCCACAAGGAGTTCTTCACTAGAGAACAGGGAGGTGCAAATTGGGCTCACACTCCAGAGGGCAAAATCAGTGGCAAAGGCCTACTGGGCTTTCAATGGACTGAGGTCCTAAGTGAGCACAGCAGAGATAACTAGAGATAACTAACTAGCTTAAGGTCTTTTATAAACCATTTTGAAAAAAATGGTCCCGCCAAACCTGGCTGTAAATACCTGTGGTTTGTAGAAACAGGTAGTTATGACTGACCTCTTAATAAACTACAAACTTTCACTTACTTAATAAAGATCAAATTTCTGACTCTCTGTATCATCCCTTCTGAATATTCTGTGTAGATTTTACAAATTTAGATGCAATCTGGGGTCTGTTAAAAAAAAAATTAAGGCAAGTCCTAATGAGACCTCCCAAGGAATTCTGGAGGACTAATGTTAAAATACCTGATACTGTACACAAAGATGGGAATATAAATCAGACAGCAACTACAGTCCCACTTTTGGTTTGCCTGTAGCACCTCAGGAGCTGCTTCGTCTATCACTCTCGTCTAGTATGTAAGTCGAACAAAAATAGGCACACATTAACAGAAATGATCTCTCTTTAAAATCCTTCAGTGGCTCCAAACTCCTTTATATGGTATATTAAGCACTTCTGGACCTCACCTCCTCCTTCACCACCCCTCTGCCCCTTACTAATTGTTTTAAAACATTAAGTCAAGGCCTGTTGGTGGGGTTGTGAAATGAATTTCGTGGCTTGCCACCAGTATTTTCAGAGTATGGAGGATAATAAAATAAAAAAAGAAAACACGTGTGGGGCACACAGCATCATTTTGTGGAATATAAGTTTCTGATATATGTCTCCATGTGTCCATGTGTGTCTGTGTGCACCAGCCACGCTGTTGGATTATATTTCTTTCTATAGGTTATGATCCAAATGTTGGAAAGCCACTGCCCCAGGTGTGGCCTCACCAATCTTCCTACCCTTTCCTGTCTGCTATTTCATAATTGCAGGCCATTGCACACACAAAGTATTTCTCCTTGTGTGACTGGCCAGCATTAACTTTTGTTTTTGAATCCATTCAAGCATCATTTCCAATGTGAAATCTTTTTTCCTTCCCAGGTTATCAGCAATTGGTTACACAAACCTTTTTCACAGTCTCAGTCTGTAAGCTTCAGAAAGGACTGCCTGTGCCTTATTCATGTTTTGCGTCTTCAGTGTTTACCACAGTCAACTATTAAGAGCTTACTAAGTACTTGTTATGGAACTTTTAAGTTCAATGAGCTGCTACTTTTTTTAAACATCTGAAGCCTGAAAAGGAGTCTCTTAAAACAAGAATTTGAAACATATTCTGCTAAAACTTGCTATTTAATTATACGTTACTTTACTCACTGCAATTACATTTATTTTACATTAAAGTAAAAAGAAAAATAGCTAGAATAGTAATTCATCTCCAAGAAAGCAGGTTAAAATTGCTGTTTTTATTATTTTTATTTGCTACCAACAGTTTTATTGTAAGAAGTACAAAAGGTATGACAAATACACAAACCATTTTCTCTTTTTGCTTCAATTTAGCTTGTGCATAAGTGAAAACAATGAACTGGACAATGACATTTCAACACCAATTCTTAAAAAACAATGAATTCCATTATCTGACAATAAACACCTAAATTTGCATCCTAGCACCCAGTAAGACATCCAGTTTCCAAAGGATTCTTGACCTATAACCCTCTGAATTTTCTGACATGTTACCTTTTCCATTGTCACAGTCACCACTGGTAGTCCTCCCTCTCCAAACAAGTCTTAAGCATAAGGTGCATGCTAGAAGAGCTACCTCTGCCCTCAGAAACCCCAGGTCATCAAGCATCACTTACTTGAGCTAATTCGTAAAACTGATTGCCAGCAATGGGGTATTTAATGTAAGTTTTGATGGTCCTTGGATTACGTATTTCACATGACACAAATATCTACTTTTCTATTTTTCTCTTCAGGTGGGAAGAGCCTAGGTAAACTGACCTATATTTTCATCTACCTAAAAGTAAGGAAGCAAGATCACTCAGCTCAGGACCCTAGGAGGAGGGTAACTTTACAGGTCAGCTTTCTTTCTTTTTTTTTTTTCTTTTTTTTTTTGGCCTCAGGAGGGCTTTCTACATGGATGGTTGCTAGAGTGAGACGGCTCTTCCCATTTTCCTCCTGTCTGCACACGAGGCCATTTTTCTTTGAGGGGTAAATGATCCGGATATGTAGGAAGATCCCTGCTTTCAGAGAGCGGCATTGCACCCACACTTGGGGAGAGCACAGGGTTTATGGACCCTGTGAGGAAGGATACCCAGGTGAACCTGACAGACCAGTGTGGTAACTCTCAATCTTGTGTACAGAGAAAAAAGCAGAAGCCATATCTAACACCAAGCCATCTGCCAGCATTCTTGTAAGACTGTGTTCCAGGCAGTGAATTTCCACACTGCTTCTTTGACCTGCTGAACCCAAAGCACCAAAACAGAGCATTCTGTAGCAATATAAGCAAACGGAATGAGAGTAATTTTGCACCTTTAAGGAACATGCACCCTTATGTCTGTACCCTGATATTAAAATAGCAGAATGAGTTTCAAGTATGAAGAAATACAGTAAAAGTATAGCCTGTAGATGGATAGAAAACAGCAGCCTGGAATGTGGTTTATATTCTTGGTTAGTCTTTTTCTTTGCACCACAGCCAAAACAGAATGCTCTGTAGCACGACTTGGTTTAAAAATCAAGACATATACGAAGATGCTAGAGGGCATTTGTGATTGGTGTCTTGACCATGCTCTATGCTCAGCACCAGGAACCTTCTCTTCATGACTGTGGCCAGCCAAAGGTCAAGTAGGGGTGGTGGCCAAGCCTGGACAGGCATACCTGGGATGCCTAAAGCATCTCTCATCATGTCCCTGACCCCAAAGTACAGCAGAGGAGGATGGAGAGCAGCACGTGGACAGTCCAGGAAGGGGGCAGGGAGCACTTCAGAGGAAGGGAGGAAAGGATGCAGAGGCTGGCGGAGTATCAGTTATCCTGGGCTGGTTCACACAGCCTAGATTAGTATCTGACATGCACATGCACAATCTCTACATCTCCAGAACCGTGATTTCAAACACAGAAACCAACAAGTCAAATGTCCAAATTAAGATTTTCTTCTACTTTTAAAATATCTTCTATTATAAAAATAAGTAAAAAAAAAAAAAAAAAAAAAAAAAAGCAAAAAAATAGCTCACTGGCTGTGACACCCTTGCTGAAATCTAGAATAAAGTTTTAACTAGGCCCTATAGGAATGCAGAAACATTAATACATTTTACAGTGAAAACGTGCTTTTACACATCTCAGAAATGATAAGCCTATAAAACCCTCTAGTTCTAATGTGCACTCTACAGACATTGTGCTTTTCTTGCCACATACTGCTCTTCTCTACAACACACTTGCCATTTAACCTTCAGATCAAAACTTAAAATACCAGAAATGCAACAAGCTTTTGAGGTGTTGGGGACTGTTGGTTATTAAAACCCCATTGTTGACTACTGTATACGCAATCCTTGTTTTAATTACCAGACTGGATTGCTTCTCTACAAAACCAAGTTGCTTGAAGCATGGAAACTTGGACTTCTCCATCTGGCATGTTCTGGAAGCCTCAAGGCACATGCTGACGGGTCTGCTTCTATAGAAAACTCTCACACTGCTCTCCTTTCAACAGTGCTACCTGTTCCCACTATAGGACACACCACCTACAAGGGTACTAGATGGTGTGGGGGAAGCTTCTTTTCCAGGCCAGATAAGAGGAGGCGCCACCCAGGCACCTGTCTCTGCCTGGCATCTATTCTGAGGGCCACCTGGCAGAGTTCCTAAATTAAGGCAGTATTTGATGCTTTGCTACCTGCAGTTTTAAATTTTGCTGTATTTCACACTATAGTATATGCATACTTGACAAAAGAACAACTACGAAGTCCTTTGCTTTAATTCCTTTACATAATGATAAAACACCTAGACACAAAAATACTATCTCTCTAGACTTAAATTCTACTAATCATATTAAAATGCATGCAGCTTATTTGGGGGCTTAGTCTAATTTTAATTTTCTGAGTTCCGTCAAGACCATGATAATGAGCATTTAATGCAAATCCTAATGTGATCTGCCTTCTGTTGCACTTTCACAGGACTAGTGTGATTGAGAAATAAATAATATACATGAACAATAATAGAAATAATTTATGCAAATGTAGAACAACTTGAAATAGAAATTTCCCACCTTGTTAAGTGCTGATCCTAGGAGTAGTTGATGCTACTGATTCCATGTACTAACTAGTATATTTATTACTGGTCATAGGAAAATAAATGAATACAAAGTAAGGAACTAAAATATTCCCGTATACATTTGTTGCAAACACAGGATCAAAATGAGAAAGATATATAATACACTTGGTGGGGGGGGGGTGTTCAAGAAGTGTATTACTGCTGGGATCTATTTTCATTATCCAGAGACTTCAAGGTCAAATTTGGAGTTGCTGGTGATCACAGAAATATTGCTAGCTAATACATATTATTGCATTTCATAAAACTTAAGATTAGAAACTTTCAAGTAAGGGTACGAAAGGTCTCTTCAGGACTGTAACCTAAGCACTTCAACGGATTTGGCTAGAAACCACAGAGAGTTAGAAATGATATATCTTGTGGCTTTATGCTTGCTGTTTAGTGCTACGGTCATAGTTCTTTATAGCGTTATGTACAGTTATGTGTCCCCTTTAAGAAAACCTACATTTGACAGTCCAAACTCCTTAAATAGAGAAGGGGTTGATTATTTGTTTGACAAAACAATTCACACAAAAGGTTCCTCTAAACAGGAAAGTCTCCCTCCCACATGAGATAATTTGCTCACATATCTTTAACTACTTGACGAAGAAAAAAAGAGAAAGAAATTAGAAACTAAAGAGTTAGGAGCTTTTGCCAACTGAGGATGAAGCAGAAAATAAACAAATCTTCCAAACAAAACTTTTCCAGGCATATCTTTTGCCATCATATATGTAGAATGATAGAAAATAAAAAAATAAAAAATCTTTCCTGTAATTATACATCTTCTCTTTAAAAAAAAAAAAAAAAAAGCTGAGCTTAGAGCTTGAGAGATGCCTGGTAGATAGCTTCATACAGAGCAGCATCTCTTTATACCCGAACTCTCGGAGAATTGTGTTGTACTTATTTACGCACAGATGACACCTGTTTGCTTCTAGGGATATTTTACTTCCTAAGATTGCAGAACAGATGCCTCTGAGACAGCAGCAGGGCACATGGACCTCGGACAGTATCCCGCCGGGTCTGTACATCATTTCAGGCACTAACAGGTGAGCGGCGGGCGGGTCCCAGCCAGCTCCGCCCACTGCCACTCTACTGCCAAAGGGGCGGGGTGACGGCGCAACGCACCCGGAAGGCTTTCGGTGGGAGGGAAATTTTGAACGCGAGCAGGTAAGAGTTCAGACTGGCCCAACTGATAACAAACTCGAGGTTTGAATTCGGCCTTCCACTTAGGGGCTTAAACTGGAATCTAAATACTTTAGTGGGATTTTAAGCAGAGGGATGAGGCCGAAGATTTGACAGCCCCTAGTGTGTGCGGTATTTTGATTCAGTATGAATTAC
Organism: Eubalaena glacialis; assembly: GCF_028564815.1. Taxonomy (NCBI): domain Eukaryota; kingdom Metazoa; phylum Chordata; class Mammalia; order Artiodactyla; family Balaenidae; genus Eubalaena; species Eubalaena glacialis. The sequence goes on along the minus strand of NC_083723.1, from coordinate 71,673,888 downwards.
TGAGACTTGCCCGCTGGCTACTCCGGAGGAAAGTGAAGCAGGCACTAAGGAGTTTCTGCCACTCAGAAGGAATAAACTGCCTTCCGTTGGGTTGTGCTAAGGAAATTCTGAAAAAAAAAATAATTTCCTTCCTCCTAAATTTCAGTGACACTGTTAAAGAAAACGACTTCTAAAATTAACTAAAATCATGTGGCGGATAATGGGTCTCTGAGCGGATCTGTGAATTAAAACAAAAGTGTAGGAAAAAAGTGTATGTACATATATATTTATATAATGTAAAGTTGCCAAAGAACTTCACAAGTGGAGAAATCAAACACTTAATGTATACTCCTAAGTTATTAGCTCATATGCTTAATGAAAATTTTTAAAAATTACAACTTCTTGTGAATTTACACTTGTGACTATACAAATGTAAAAATTACCAGGTCTTTTAGTATTTTAGGGCTCTGTTTCAGCATAGCAATTCTTTGAAAAAATAGTTTTGTCTATATAGTAACTGATGCGTTACTTAGTTTCTGCATCTGATTTTTTAAATTAGCATTTTTAAATTTAACGGTCTAACAGCCACCATGGTAGGGAATGTGAAAGCAGCTGACAGGGGATATGGCATTTTGCCTACGGCCTCTGTAGGAGTTTTACACTCCTAACAAAACTATCCTCTTCACAGATGAGTGTTGCCTTTTGAGTAATAAGCATGTCCCTCTTTGTAACTTTGCACCTAGAAAAGTGAGGTAATTAGTTACCTCAAAAAATGTTTCATGACCAAATGAATGACTAGGCTCTCTTTATACACTAAAATAATCAAAATGGGTGTATTATTCATCCTCAAGAACAATTTACTTGCAGACAGTTGTTCAGAACTTAGCTAACAACTAAAATATCTGAGTTACAGAACACTGTGAAGATTATTAATCATCCTGAAAACAAGCGCTAGGCAAGAGTCAAATGTGTGCACAAAAATAAAGGTAGAAGCCTTGCTCAGATTCCACACCCCCCTTCAAAGTGCCACCTTGTGGAATATACTAGAATAAAACAAGAAAGTTCATCCCTTAGGACAGTGTGAATTTTAAAACAGACATTTGAAAGAAAAACCGCCTCCCTTTCCTACCATATTGAGTTCAAATTGCTGTAATAGTATTTAAACAGATGCTTGGAAAAAACCTGTATTTATTTTCAGGAGAGTCTTGTTTTCTTCTTCAAGGCCAGAGCACCAGTATCAAGGAAACATAAATATGTTGATGGAAGTCCATTCATTTATCTAAATTAACTCCCTGGGAATGCTAAGAAATAGAAAACATTTTGAAAAGCTGGTTTGCACTTCATTAAAAAAAACAAACAACTAATCGCGAAAAACATGTAAAAATCAGACCCCTCCTCTTTCTCCATTTTTTGTTGTTAACAAAGGTCAGAAGATGGAAAAGGCCAAAGGAATATTTTTGGTTTATTTTCTGAAAAAGTACAAGTTAGAAATGCTTGAGATATAGGTATGTAACAAAACCAGGTTGAAAATTGCATTGATAAAAAATGAAAATGCTATTTTCTTATGCTTTTGAGGAAAACACCACTACTAATTATCTGAGGACTTACATTGCTTGACAGGTTTTTGGTAGCCTTGAGAAGTTTTTCCACTGTGGGGAAGGAACATGTAATTATCTTCCTAATCATACATCTGAATGTACTGAATGCACATGATAAATGGTTTGGGTTTCACAAGTTTTCAAAAATCCTGGTGGCATAGGAAACACACCTTTAAAAATTTTATTTATTTTTTTACAACAAACATTTTTAGGCTTGCATAACAAGTGTAGCTTCACATGGCTGCTTCCTTCCATGAAATGAAGAAGGAATAGGGATGGTTTAGTATGATTAGCTCAACCTTTGAAATAGTAACTGTTTGGAGTGACTTTTCCATAAAATTTGTTTTTGCCCATATCAAGTTCATAGTTGCCAAGTGACTTGAATATAAATTCTTGCAACACATGTTAATAAAATATACACCCTTCAAAATATACATAACTTTGAAACTATCCTTCTTTGAATACCTTCATTTTCTCCAGAATTTCCTCTATCCATTGCCTAGTGTCTTATGGTTTTTAAAGATTTAGAAATCATATCACATCTTTATTTTTTATAAAATAAAGACATAATTTTATGTCTTTATGCATTCTTTTGAATTCTATCAATATCTAGGAATTTATAATATTTCAATATTTTCTTTCCAAGAAACTGTACTAACACAATTAAGTAATTACAGTGGCTTACTAACTTTCAACATTATTCTTTCCTAGACCCACCTATGCAACACCGGCCTGTTTTTGGAAAATGTGAGACACTCTCATGTGCTTATCATAAAAATTACAGTAAAGTTGTCACTTAAAAAAAGAAGCAATTCTTTAGAGAGAAGAATTTTAATATGTTTATGATATTAGGAAGCTTACATGATTTAATTTCCATTAAGGAATGAGAATTGCCATTATTGACTTTTTTAGGTACCACTTTTAAGAGAAGCAGCTATAGTTAGTTAAAAATGCAATTTAAATACATAATTTAAGATTCAAAAGTTTGGTAATATTTAAGTTTTTCCCATCAGGATGGATAGTATCACATTCTGGAGTCAGCCCATAAGTTTCTCTATTAAAAGGTACATGTTTTATTTAAGATATTAACATCCTGTGCATTCCAAAATTTTCATTTTTACCTAAAACTAAAAGGCTGAGATTCTGGTCTTAGGTGAATATTTTGAACTATTTTTAGTATGTCACCTGGGGCAAAATGAAAAGTCTGCCATTCAAAGTGTGTGTTTCCTGAGAGAAAATCATGAGAACACAGGGGGCAGAAATGGCCCGGAGCTTTCTTCCGAAACAGGTTCTTTGCTCCTTGAGTTCCCATCTACTTCAAAGGAGAGACAAAGTGGGAGGCTCCAACGCACTGGGTTCTGACAAGCTCTCAGGGATTGTGTTTTTAAGGTTATAAGGTTAGGGCCTTATTAGCTTTGCCACGTGATAGCTTATGATGCCTAAATGGACTCTTTAAATGCAGGTTGTTACAACTCCACCCCACCACAGCAGTTCCCAGAGCTTGGACCACTAGAACTAAATATCATATAGAAACTATCAGGCATATTCTTGCCCCAGTCCTAGTAAGAAATTCAAATGTGAGTTCAAGTCTGTCATCCTGTTTCTTACTGCTATAAGCTGCTTCAGTATAGCCCTGGGGCAATATGACCTTTTCAGCTAACCACTGCCTAGCTTTTGGCAAACATGTTTGAAACCATATGTAGCAGAAGAATAAGCCGTATTCAGTAAGCTTGTATTCTGCTCTGTGCTTCAAAGTGCCCTAATGGCAAAGGGTGCTTGTGTGGGATCTGGATTTCAGAAGTGGTGAGGCGGATGTAAAAGACATAAAACGAGAGTAATCACTCAAGTGCAACAACCACCCGGATGGAAGGGCTGGGGACAGACTCTTTAACAAGTTCAGAGAGGCTGAAAAGCCCTCTCCTTCTGCCTCTCAGAGGGGAATCTGGCAAGTATCTAATGTCAAAATGTTTGTGCTTTAAGTTTTCTTTATAAACACTACCAAGAAACGAATCAGGAGCATATGTTAGAAATAAAAGTTGAACTCTCTACATGTTTAAAATGCTGAAGAATGCTGAAAAATTCCAGTTTAGAACAGCTGCATTTTTCTTAAGTGAACTTATGAAAAACTTTTGCAAAAGCAAAAACCCAAGTTTCACAAAAACCCATGTTCACTCTAACCATGGATACTAACTGAAAAGCTCATGATGGATTAGTTCAGTGAGTTTTAAAATTCAATTTCTAGGCCCCTGGTCTTTGTATTTTGACCCCCGATCGAAGGAAAGGCAGAACTCATTTATCCAGGGAGACCGCAAGTATGCTTGACCTGCATGCTCTGGATCCATTATATCTCAAGCATTTACAGAGATGACAAAACATAATCGATGTTGTCACAAGGAAGAAAGTATAAAACATTCTTATGGCCCATCTTCTCACTCATGTCTTGCTTTAGAAAAATTTTCCTGCTCTTGAAGTTACTGAATTAGAACAATGTTAAACTATATATATATATATATATATATATATATATATATATATATATATATATATAAAGATAGTCGTATACAATATTAAGCTGTGGAGAACTCAGAAAGGCCTGATTATGCATAAACATCATCTGGCACATTTTCTTCTGAGGGAAGCAATGTCCATTCTTTGAAAACCCTAACTCTAAACACAGTCTAACTGTTGCATGCTCGTAAAACATGAATCAGGAAGCGAAATTAGCTAAACTTACCAAAAGATACTTCATCTCTATGTCTTCTGGTTACTAGAGCCGACTGAGCACTAACCACACAGAAGGCAGAGATGGTATGGAATACAAAGTACTGTAGAGAAAATGGCAAGAGGAAAAGTAAAGCTGTTCACAATGCCCAGGTCAGGCTGGCTCTGCAGAGAGCAGGCATGTGCATAAGGCACTAGAAACAAGCACAGCCTGGCGACGGAGAATAGGTAATTTTATAGAGTAAATATATATTTCTAAAAAATAGTTAAGGACATTCCCTCAGATACTACACTGACAATATATTCTATAAAGCTGTAAAACACTAAGTTACACTTTAAAGCAATCTACTTGCTGGTGATTGAGAAGAACCAGTCTTCTACTCATTGCCTAGGTAACAACCGTGAATGCCAAATGCCAGGCAGGAAGATTGCAGTAGAGGGAGAACATATGGGACTCTGTTAGGATTGTGGAATTGGAGCCATAAGCCATAAATCTGAATCAAACTATTTATGAAAGGTTCATTGAAAGAAAGAAAGTAGGAGGTGCATGAGAACAGCTTAAGCAATCTGTTATTAATTATGTAAGGGTAGTAATACATATTAGATGTGCTGGGGGATAGATAAGATGGATACTTTGCAAATGAGGCAGTGCACAGTAGAAAAAGTACAGTGTAATAGGTGGGGGAAAACTTAAATGGCATTCCTGTCTCTAGTCAGAGAGAACTATCCTCCAAACCCAAACAGGAAAACAGTTTCTGACAAATTCCTAAAATCAAAACCAAAACAAAATAACAACAAAAACCAAAAAGAAAATAAATTCCAAACCAGGAAATAAAGGCTTTCTCTATTATTTTTTTGACGATTTTACCTAGTTGAGGTACACTCCCTAAATCTATAGCAAGTTAAGAAAAAGCTTATAGGTATTTTTCAAAAGAAACAATAAAGCACATTATACACGTTAAAATTACAAGGAGTAAATGAGCTTTTTGAAAAGTAAATAGAATTTGTGCTTCAAAAAACAGGTTTCTTAAAAGATACTAGAATTTTTTTTTTTCTTTTTGCTGTGTGTATAAAACTTCACCTAGATAGTGAACCTTTTACTATTAGCAAATTTACTGCTTTGGGCCAGAAAAGAAATGCTAAGGACGTAGGCTCAACTTTAAATTTGAGAAGCCCATTTTGGTGAATCACCTTTAGTCAATAGACACCTGTTATTTAGCGGTCACTTTGAGCCTTTAAAATTCAATTATTCTTGTTGTTGACAGAAAGTAACACTTTTTAAGAGATCAAGAATCACACACACACACACATGCACACGCACATACACTCACTCAAAAGTACCAAATCAGGCTCCAGCACCTGCAGAGAGATTACATCATAACTCAGCTGTGCCTGGATTGCTCACTTCACACTGGCAGCATTCAAGATCAGAAAAATGAAATGGCAGCACAATTGGTCAGCAGCTTCTCTTCTGGAATTTTTCCAGGTTCTTAAAACAAACAGACAAACAAACAAACGAATGAACATAAAGCTGCAATCACTCTTGCATTGATTTCAAAACAGTAAACGAGGCGGTTTCCTCAGAGAAGCAGAGCCCATCCAGAAGACGGCAGCTAGAAGGTCTCCAGCCAGTGATCCTCAGCAGCTCTGCAGGGCTTACTCAGGGGACCCATCAGCTACCAAGGAGGTTCTCCGGATGATCAGCTCCAGGCAGCTCAGGCTGTATTCATTTCTGAGCTGTTCTGGCTGGGCGGCAGGTGGGAATCCAGGTTTTCCTTGCACCTCTCCAGGTCGTGGAAGTATGGGTGAGACAGGGCACTGTAGGCCGATATTCTTTTGGCTGGATTAAATGTCAAGCACTTCTGTGATAGAGACAAAATAACAGATTGACATAAAACATATCCATTTAAATAATGTGCTTACATAGTTATGGATCTGTTCACTGCCACACATAGTTATGTATCTGCTCACTGCCACATATTACATGTATCTATAATGAGAATGAATATCTACTTCAAGGGACACTAAATACAATGTAGACAGTACTCATATATGTCTGCTCAGGAAAAGGCAACACCTTTTGGGTTGCCTGTGGACTGTTACCCACCCAGGATTTCTCTCCAACCCAATCATATTATTATTACAGCATGCAAATAACTTTATTTAGGGTAGTGATTTTTCTGATGCTAGCAAACTTAGTGCTATAGTCGGACTCTTCACCCTAATTTTTTACCCTGATTTTATCAATGAGCAGGGAATGGAAGGGGGTTGCCTTGTTCAGGTGTAAAGGATAATTACTGAACCCAGGGCCAGTGGAGGAGGCAACAAGTAAGGGCTAAAGCCTAGACCGTAATCATCCCGATCCACTGCCCCAGGGCTGCGCCACCCAGAGAAAGAGATGCCTTCCTTCTAATTCACGTCAAGGTGCCATATGGGCTAGCAGCAGCCCTACAAGGAGACCATCAAATTCAAGTCAAGTCACTAAACTCTATTCCAGGCGTTGACTCAAGTGCAGGTAGAAGGTGAAAGGAGGGAAGGGTGAACTCTCGAGCAGCAATCTGCATTCCCAAGCTGTTGATACATAATCAGTCACAACGTTTCCCTAATTCAGTGCCATTTCCACTCCAACCCCAGGTAATCTCGTTCTTCAAATCCTCCTCCTCTCCTTCCACCAACTCCTCCAGCATGCCTAGCAGGAGGCAAGCACTGACGGTGAGTAATGTCTCCCCCCACCCTCTGCCCCAGGAGCTCACATGTAGCAGAGAAGCTATACCAGCTTCTCCATCCTTGTGATGCTGTGTCTACTGAAGTGGGCTGGGGATCTGAAATTTCTCTTGATTTCAGTCCTCTGTGTAATCTAGACTTAACATTATCATGGTTATGTAGACCTCTTCCATTTAATCTGGGTTTCTGCGCTTAAGTATCTCACAGTCTTAGGTCCTGAGTGGATTAGGGACTCCTCTAAAACTCTGCTGAATGCAATTGAGCTAGAAAAACACATACAAACAGAAAATTCTACACTTAACTTCAGGTGAACTGTTGGGTCCCCTGAAATGTTATTTATCCTGAGCTCCCTACCGGTCCATGGACGCCAACCTACGCATAGCGTCTTCTGAAAATCAAAGACCCAAATGACAAGCAGAGGAAGGAGATTGTTCGTAGAATGGTTCTACTGTCTCTAATAGCAATAAACATCTTGAGAAAAGCTTTGCAAGGGCTGAATTCCCAAAGGACAGGAAAGCAGGGGCAAAATTCTTGAGCCTGAGTTTTTTCTTCCCAGAGTCCAAGAAGGAAAAAATTATGTAGTGGCATTAGAAAAGGAAGCAGCCAGTTTAATTCCCAGGACATAGGAAAAAGAAAAAAAAAAGTTGTGGAAATATGTCCAAGATAGAGAGACAAGTCCCTAGAGGATTATCTGAGAGGAAGCCCTGTTCCCACACTACATGGATGGCTTAGGGCTGGGAAGAGGGTAGAGAAAAGGAGAAATCTTTAGCCTAAGGTGGGAGGTGTGTGAGAATCTCAAGTTGGAGGTTGTAATACATTTTGTCCTATAGAAATATTGTTAGAAAAGATGGTTGAATCCTATTATTGCTCTACCTCAGTAGAACAATTGGCTATTTTGAGAACTAATTTTAAAATCTTGCATAATAATATTGTTTCTGCAAAAAAAAATAATTTGCTTGCCAAATAACTGCCTTAAAAAATGAGCTTTTGAATTACCACCTAGTCAAGAGTTGACTACTACAGTGGACTGGATCATTTTCTAACACATATTCCTTTTCTTTCCTTCCCCCTCTCCATGGGAGGAATATTCATTCTTCTATTAAAGTTGGCCATGTAACTTCCTTTGGCCAATGGAACGTGGACAGAAATGGCAGGGTATCTCTTCCAAGCCTAGGGCTTCAGGGGCATCGTAGGTTTCTGCTTGCCCTTCTGGGAGCACCTACCTTCTAGGATGAGAAAAACATGCCGCAGGGAGCCAAAGGCCCTTGGGCCTGGGCCCCAGAATGAGACACGTGGAGAAGACCAGTACTTGACCCACCGGCTGAAGCAGAGTTGCTCTAGATGACTCAAAGAGCTGTCTCTGCCAATGTGAAGACACATGAGCAAGAAACAAAGGCTTATTGCTGTATGCTAGTGAGATGTTTTTTTTGTTGTTTGTTATGCATCAAAAACGGACTAATACAAGGACCAAAAAAAAAAAAAAAAAAAAAGTACCTCAGGCTCTGAAAGCAGTTAGATAGCAAGAACTCTAAAACTTTTTTCAGCAAGAGCATCATATTTGGAGTAAGTACCCAGCCTCCCAAGTTAATCATGATGAAGGGGACAAAACTTATAAAGATATGTAGGTTTTGCCTGCTAAAAATAATTCTTCCCCTGAATTGTCTTGTTACTGCACACTACTTATATATCTACATAAGAGCATTTATAGATGTTGATGTATATACATCCATATGTGAAAGATTGAGGCATTCTATAAAGTCAACTGTTTTTTCAGATAAAAATTAAGGATAACTCTTAAAGTGCTAAACTTTTAAATGTTAATTGTTTCTTAAATAAAACAACTTTCTAAAATACTCTTTACTTTTCTTCCTTAGTAAAAAATTTTCAATAGCGGCAACAGTTACTTTTGGGATCTCAGCTGCCTCTCTTGTACCGAATGGCCTGCTTCTCTGCTTTAGAGTTCTAGCTTGTGTCCCTCTAGGATGAAACAGTGAGAGCTTTCAGAGAGTGCTGAGGTTTAAGGTCTTGGACTGTCCTTTCCCTGCATGCTTGTGGATATTATGCTCCATGCTTAAGTTTTACCTGGTCATGATGTTACTGGCTCTGCTTTTTATTCCTCTCCTTTTTCTAATCTCTGCTGCCATTCCTTGTCTACCTATCTCCTTCTCTCTTTGGTAGGTTTCTTTGCTCCTTTTTCTTTTTTGTCTCCTGCTACTTCTTCAGATTAGCACTAGTGTGTGGTCCGACTTTGGAAGCCACCACCTCTAGTGGGGGACCCTGAATGAACACATGGCATTGTCTGTTATCTTTACATTTTAAGTTCTTCTTGGTGATTCCTAATAATGTTGGAGCCAGGAGATCTTTTGGGTTGTCTTTGGATGTTCCATTAGCTGAAGGACTGGGCTACTTCACTACCAAAGTTGTTCATCACTGTCACGGTCTGTCCAGAATCCTCTACTAAGAGGAACATTTCATTCAAAGTTCCTGCTGAAAAGGAAATCCTATCGTGGCTATATTTTATAACACGCGGTCCTCACCCTCTCCTGGCATAGCTGATTGGGCCAGGAGTACAGCCTGGCCGTAGGTAGCAACCCTTTCACAGTTTGGCAAAAAAGGTGAGGTATGGCAGCCAGGTTCCTCCTTGTAGGAATCTGATATAGGAAACAGTGACAGGGCAAATGCTAGCAGTGGGATTAGAGCTGAAAGGATCTGTGAATTAGTTGAAGTTCTGATAGTCAAGGGACCAGCTAAAGTTAGGGGAGCAGACAGTAGGACTGAAAAGAAGCACTGAGGTGGAGAAAAGGGCAGAGAAAAGCAGAGTTGCTAAGAGCATGTGATGCACAGGACAGAGACAGAGCATTTACACTCTGGATGGCTTTCCATTTCCAGGCCACACTAGTGAGTGTCTTACAAATCAACAGTGGGGAGGAATAGAGCTGTCCTTGTCTATAATTTGGCAGTGGAGGGAACTTTTGCCTAAGCATCAGAAAATGAGCCACCATCAGCTGAAGATGGAGTTAGGGCTTTCACTGGGAAAATCCTTGGCTCTGCAAACATGCCAATCGATGGCTGTGTCCACACAGAGCTGAAGCATACATAACATGTCTACTAGGACCTATAGACTCTTAGGTCTATATCTAAAATTCATAATATACTGACAGAATGGGAGTAAGCTTCTGAGTCTAGGAGCACTTTCTTGGCTAGATATCAAAGGTTGTTAATTCAGCTGGTAAAGGATACACTCATTACTACTCATTGGGTTCCAAACACCAAGAGTAGCCCCATAGGTACTTTCTTCTACCTATTGTTTTGGTCTCCAAATACAAAGAATTATGTACAAAGCCAAGTATTATGAGTTTGACTCTCAAACAGGGCACAGAAGTCTTTATTTTCAGTGAGGTATTTTATACGTCAGGGCACGTTCAATACTTATTAAATAAATCAATAACTAAAAGGAGTATTGCTATCCAGTTCCTTTGGAAAAACATCTTCCTAAAGATGTGCCTGTTTAAGAAAAGACACATTAAAATGCCAAACAAGCTGCTTAAAGTAGCATGAAAGTGTAAACAAGGAAACATAATATTTACTTCTAAAGAAGCATGTGTTTAGACGAACCCAGAGGATTCTAAGGCTGCATTCAAAAGAACATTCGAAGATGGCAGACTGAAAGGGTGTGGATCAGACTCTTTCATTTTTTTTTTTTTTCAAATTTTGGCTGCATTTATTGATACATAGTATTTATTTATTTATTTATTTATTTATTTTTTGGCTGCGTTGGGTCTTCGTTGCTGCATGCGGGCTTTCTCTGGTTGTGGCGAGTGCAGGCTACTCTTTGTTGCGGTGCACGGGCTTCTCATTGCAGTGGCTTCTCTTGTTGTGGAGCACGGGCTCTAGGCGTGCGGGCTTCAGTAGTTGCAGCACGCGGGCTCAGTAGTTGTGGCTCACAAGCTCTAGAGCGCAGGCTCAGTAGTTGTGGCGCACGGGCTTCATTGCTCTGCGGCATGTGGGATCCTCCCGGACCAGGGCTCGAACCCGTATCCCCTGCACTGGCAGGCAGATTCTTAACCACTGCACCACCAGGGAAGTCCCTCTTTCTCTTTCTATAGGACCTGAAGACATTGCAGAATCAAAAGCCACTAGCTGCTATAGGGATGGAAATGAAAGCTGCAGAGAGACTGTGGCCTCTGCCCCATGTGGTTGTGGCACATGATGTTGAACTGACATTGTGCCCAGCGCCCAGTGTGGACAGGGTAAGTCTCTCACGAGCACAGTGCAGACCAACTCTGCATCATGTGAACTTACCAGAAGTAGGTCTTTGCCTTGTTCATCAATATCTGTTACAAACTTCTCAATTGGCTGAGGAGATTTTGAGTGAAAAGCCTGCCTGGGGAGGGCGACATCTCTAGGCCAGTCCTCTTCTCCCGGGAGTCCAATTACGCTGCAAAAGAACCACAGGTGAACCTAAGCATTAGCTACTGTGCTGAAGCTATTTTTCCACCAATTCTAGAAGAAGGTAAAGCCTAAGGGGCAGGCATGGGGGACACAGAGCCTCAGGAGTTCATCACTTGTATGACTGGCAGGACTCTCATTTCTCTCTGTCCTACTGCAATACGGTGACCATGGCAGGGTAATCAGGTACTGCAATAGGGTGGTCTCACAGGAGAACTGTAAAAACCACTGGGGAGAGATAAGAGATTACTCTGGCGGAAGACAAAATGTAAGAGATCATGCAGAACTGGAAACTACTGTATTACCAATAAGCCCTGAAATACTGACAGAGCAGGACCTATATATTCAAAGGAGACCCGCATGGGCGTATCATATTTTCCTTTATGCCCAGGAGTGCTTTTCGTGTTCTGATCGAACACGCCTGTACTGACATGCCTTTATGATACTCATCTAACATGATCTGTTTACACATACATTTGGTTGCATTTTTGGTTAAAGAATAATTCCCCACACAGTAATTACATAAATCAGAACCAGACCAAAAAAATGGGGCTAAAAGGTATGTTAGTCCTATGTTATGCAATACCATTTTATAATTTAATATCAAATTTAACTTACATAATTTAATTTACATATTTCATATAACTATTTTATTCTATTACAAAGTGAGCAAACAATTAATAAAAACAGTATTATTTATGTTCCCCCTGAAAACCATCCTGGGATCAGAAAGGTAGAGAGAGCATCAAGTGATACAAAAACAGCACAGGCTGTTTAGTGGACAGACTATATGACTATTCAAATACTGAGCAAACTCTTTTGACTACAGTTAGAAAAGGTGCTGGCCTGCATTGTCGTCTTCTTGGCCTGCACTCGCTGGGACTAAGGCCCAGGGGATGTCCTCCTGAACAAGTCCTCCAGGGTGCAGGAACACGTGGTGGTAAATGTCACAAGATCTCTGTAGGGCTTTGTTCCCCTTCCCTCACCTCAACAGAGCCCAGGTAACAGACCTCACCTGGGAAGAGCAGACACCTATCACTGGGTGTCTGGGGAAAGACACAGTAATCCTACCTCTGTCAGACATGTGGGGAGAGCCAGGTTATTGAGGTAGATAAAAACAGACTCATGGACATGTTTACGGAACAGATGAATGGAAATGACAACTTGAGCAACATACTAATTTGTTTAACAGCAAGATCTAGAATAAGAATAAAAAGAGAAAACAAAAACATTACCATTTATTATTAAAAAAAAAGTGTGTGTGTTTGGATAGAATGGGACAGGCAGAGGAAGAACAGAAGAATCCTTACTAAATAACTTTAAAAAATTGTCTTTCAGTCATTTTTGGCCTTTTAGCCATTTTTATATCAATATTTTTGCATATTATCACCAGTCACCTAGAAATCGATTATAACAACTCTTAGTACAAGTTTAAAATCTTTTTTATTTGCAGTTTTGAATACATTTATATTGAGTTAAATCTGGCAATGTGGGCAGCTGAATGCCAAAAGCTCTCAGAAAAACAGTGTCCCTGTATGTACATGTGTGATGTATACATACATACATATACATATCTGTTTATATAAATAACTTATAAAAGTGTTCTTAAATCTACCACCTCCTGAGACACGTAGGTCAGGTATTATTATTTCTATTATATAGATGGGGAAACTGAGGATGAGGAATAAAATGAACTGCCAAATTCACACATAGTTCAGCCCAGAGCCTGGAGCGAACGTATTCCAAATCCAGTATTTTGTTTCCATTTAACTATGACTCTGCTCTTAAAAATGCTCTAAAATGTCACAGGCTAAAAGCATTCAGTTTCACTTTCAAAGTACTTACTGTTCTTTGAAAGTATAAATCTTCCGAAACACAGAAACAGTTTTCCCCTTAAGAGAATGTGAATACGGCTTTCTTTTAAAAAATATTCAGTTTAATATCCAGTGTGAACGTTTATGGCCTATATATGAGTGTTGTGAAATTCTGATAGGTCCATTAAAAAGGGCTTGCATCAAATTTCAATATTTGGACAAAGCTGAATATGAGCCTTAAAAGTTGACATTTGTACTGGAAAGACTGACAAAGCACAAAACCTATAAATGGCAGTGATGGCTGAGACAGAAATCATTTTTCAAGTACTTCAGAAGTGACACTAGGGTGCAGCATTGTCCCTCTTCTCTCTGCCAAAGCAATGAATACATTCAGAGGAAACAGAATATAATTTCAATGAAACAGTGCCAGAAACCAAGAAGTAAAATCTAAAGGCACAAAACATATCAAACTTTATGGCTTCTTTTCTGCTGGCAACCTGGGATCTTAGGCCTTTGCCAAAAGTGGAAATGGCCTTCCCTTGGAAGCAAGTCAAACGTGTTCGTCAAAGCTTCCTTCTGGTCCATCCCACTGGCTTCACGTACTAAGGGGCACCAGCAGTGTTAACAAGATTGAAGACGTCAGTGCTAGAGGTGGACAGAACGCCCAGGTGGAGTCAGCAGGGAAAAGCAGGTGAAGGACGTCAGTGTCTGGCAAGCTGGTTTCAGTCAAGGTTGTTCTTACTTTTAACAAGAGAGTCACTGGTATGCCTGACTTTCACAGTTCCCTCTTCACAATCACGTGCACACAAAATAGATTCAACAGGGATAGGGAAGAACAGATGGGAGTTCATCACTGAATGATCAAAGAACGTGACACCCAGAAGCAGAGAGTAATGTGCAAGTTTAGTCCTGAATTCGTCCATCTCACAGAGCGGACAGTAGCGGTGGCAGGAGCAGCCGTCGTGGCAGCTGCCCTGGACCCAGGAAGCCCCCAGACAATAAAACTAGCAAATGTTTTTCAGGCCTTAAAGCCACTGGGTTCTGACTCAGCAGTGACTCTGGCACTAACAGAAGCCTATTGGAGCTGCTTCCAGTCACTGAAAGAACAAACTCAGGTTCCGGGTTTATTCCGACTGTTTTAAGCAGTTACGCATGAGAAAATAGTGTTAAAATATAATGCTTTTCTTTAGGGGGACTTTTCATCAGTTTTACAGGCTGCAAATATCATAAAAATTACTAGGATGCCTATAAAATGGTACACAGCAATGATCAGGGCTATTTTTGGTTCTAGAACTCCCACTTTCTTCCTACTCCACCCGAATCCTGATGGGGCTTGGCAACCACACAGATCCCAAAAGGTTGCTGTACTGCATGCTCTGTGAGAAGAAAAGCCTCTTCTTCCCATTCTAGACACATGAAAGCGTCCATACTCTCACATGCACAAACATGTACGCTAATGGAACTCTAAAAATCATCAAGGAGCTACGTCACAGACAACTGGAACCAAAGAATTCGAGCACAAGAAAGCCTTAAAGTTTCATTTCTCAGGCGAAGAAGTTAAGGAACAAAAAGGTTAAACAATTAATGATGAATTATAATAATAGCTAACATTTTTTTAAAGCATTTACTATGTACAAGGCGCTGTGTAAGTCTTCTACATGGTGTTTTAAATGACTTTTTCAAGACTGCACAGTTATTTAGCCACAGGCATAGGATTGAAACCTAGGATTCTCATCTCCTTTTTCAGTGTTCCAAAGAAAAATGGATTGTGTAGCATACCATCCTTTGCCCAGGAAGACAAAACAAAACAATGTAAAACCAACCTGGATGACTACAGGATACTCAATGGGGACGGGAAGCCCAGTGGGTAAGGATGGGTTACCTGGTCATTGAGCGCCCCACCTCTGAGTGGAAGCATCTGAAATGACCCCAAGCAGACAACACAGCTGAACTTAAAGAACTGGAGCTCAGCCAAGCAGAGGAAGGGGAGCTGTCAAAAGATCCACACGAGCAACATAAAAGCTTCCAGAGCAGAGCAATCAGGCCACAAGGCATGATGGGCTCTGCACAAAACAGCAGACGTCTACCATGCCCCACTCACCACACAAACAGTAACATTGTCTGCAGCAGCAGCAGCTTGGGGTAGGAAAGACAAGAGATAAACATATTATATGAACGTGAGAGGAAGGTCACTGTAATGTTTTAATGCTACAGACACAGATGTAAAATTACAGTTAATACTTACTCCAAGATTTTTCCTAGTTGATCGACATCTGAACTTCCACGAAAAAGCGGCCTGAAAGAACAAAGATACAAATTAAACAAGGAATTTTCTCTGGTTACATTTCAATCATACTTGTCTTGATCATTATTTAACAGGAATCAAAATATTCTATGTGTGGGGAAGAAGTAACCTTTGGTAAATGAAGGTTTCTCTTGCATTCTCCTTACAGTAAGATCTCTTATGAATATCTGGCGGTGCCTGACTCCCATACTTGATAATCCTGGGTAACCTATTCTCAGTCATTGTAACAACACTGCCACCATCATATACAGGCCCTGGCTTCAAAGTTCTACTTAACTTTGTGGTAGGCTGGAACACATCACTATCATAGGCTCAAACCAGAGGTATGTGGAATTCTTTGATATTATTCTTGGTCAGATCCTTCTCAGAGCACCCTTCCTTTTTTTAACTGAAATATAGTTGATTTACAATATTGTATTAGTTTCACGTATACAGCAAAGTGATTCAACTATATATATACATATATATGTATATATATACACATATATTTAGATTCTTTTCCATTATAGGTTATTAGAAGATATTGAATATAGTTCCCTGTGCTACACAGTAGGTCTTGTTGCTTATCTATTTTATGTATACTGGTTTGTATCTGTTAATCTCATACTCCTCATTTACCCCTCCCCTCCCTTTCGCCTTTGGTAACCATAAGTTTGTTTTCTGACAGAGCACCCTTTCTTAATACCACTCTGGGGCTTCCCTGGTGGCGCAGTGGTTGAGAATCTGCCTGCTAATGCAGGGGACACGGGTTTGAGCCCTGGTCTGGGAAGATCCCACATGCCGCGGAGCAACTAGGCCCGTGAGCCACAATTACTGAGCCTGCACGTCTGGAGCCTGTGCTCCGCAACAAGAGAGGCCGCGATAGTGAGAGGCCCGCGCACCGCGATGAAGAGTGGCCCCCGCTTGCCGTAACTGGAGAAAGCCCTCGCACAGAAACAAAGACCCAACACAGCCAAAAATAAATAAATAAATAAATAAAAGTTAGCTTAAACTTATTAAAAAAAAAAAAATACCACTCTGCTATCACAGTACTTCCTCACAGGTCTCTCTCCTTCCGCTTGTCCTGAATGCTGCAGTGAGCTACCTATGGGTCTATTTTTCGATTATACCACTTCCCTTTCTCCCAATATTATGGTAGCTAACCATCACAAGTTCAAAATCCTAACTCTGGGCTTCAGAGGCAATTGTGAACACACAAGACTCATTATCTATACTGAGCATTTAACTGACAATTAAATGAACTCACTTGGTGACATTTCTGGCATTTTCTTAAGTAGAGAGCAGGGAGTGTTCTAGGTTTGCCCCTAACCTTTGGCTTAGTGCTTTACCTGAACAGGTGCTCAGTGAATACATATCTTATTTGATTTTACATATACCCATGGTACACATGTAAATGTTCCCTAACTCCTTGCTCAACAAATGACATAAAAAAGTATTTTTCAACAATAATGTGTTTTAAAAAATATGTGCAGCCTATTATCAGAGATCATGTTTTAGAAATATTATATACCAATTTATAAAGCCTTAAACCAGACCTCTTAAATATTTTTTACACACAATAAATGAACTTGCTATATACGCTATATATGGAGACTCCTAAAAAGTCATGGCATTTCAGTGGCTAGGAGACACTGAACCATACTTTCTATTCAGGCCATGATTCTTGAAGGTGGTTATTTTCAAATGAAGTGGAAAATAATTTACTTGTGTAAATGTTATGGTTGGATTGTGTCCCCCCGCCCCGTGCCCCCAATTCACATTGAAGCCCAACCCCAATGCCTCAGAATGAGGGCCTTTAAAGTGATGGGTAAGTTCAAATGAGGCCATTAGGGTGGGCCCTAATCCAATCCAAACCAGAGGCATGCGTGCACACAGAGAAATGATCACGTGAGGACACAGCAGGGAGGTGAGCCAAGGAGAGAGAACTCAGAAGAAACCAAACCGGCTGACACCTTGATCTTGGGCTTCCAGCCTCCAGAACTGTGAGAAAACAAATTTCTGTTGTTTAAGCCACTTAGTCTTTGGTATTTTGTTATGGCAAACCCTAGCAAACTAATACAGACATCATTAACGCAGCCAAATTAATAAAGAATTATGGAGTTGGATTCTAAAAGACATCTAGACAGGTCTTGAAAGATAGCAAGGTGAGAAGTGAAAGTTTTAGAACAGTTAAACAATGGAATCTTAACAGCTATTATTTATAGGGCACTGGTGTTGTTCCTGACATAGTGCCACATGCTCCCCAAACATTATATCATTTAATTCTCACAAAAACTCCAGGAGCAAGGTAGTATTATTATCATCCCTATTTTCTGATGGGGAAACTGAGGATTGGAGAAGTTGCATGACTTACCTAAGGACACATAACAAATTGCAGACTTAAAATTCAAGCCAGGTCTGCCTTGCCCCAAAGCCTGTATGCTTCATTATTATGTCGTAATACTTTTATTTTGGTTACTAATATTCTCTGCAATCACAGACAGTCACTTTAGCTGAGCCTCTGGGGTGAAGTAGCACAGGGACCCTGTGAAGAGCACTTTGTAGAGAACCTGGTGTCTCATAAGCGGGTGCCTATGGGATTCTTATTCAGATGGCTTTGCAAGTGTCTAAATGTCTTTAAAGTCTTGCTCTACTTTAACAAGGAACAAAGCAATTCACCAGATTGAGGCTCTCTAGTCTCTCCACAAACTAACTGATGATGGCCCTTCCAGATCTTTAAATCTTCCTACAGCCCAATCTTCTATAGCTGTTTAGCTCACACATCTTAATTGATGCACCATTTAAAAATTCCTTCCAAAGCATAGAACTCGGGTTGCAAAGAATCAACAGTTCTCTTTCTCTTCACACTCATCTATTTTTCTTAATATTAAAGTATGAAATTATTGGGACTTCCCTGGTGGTGCGGTGGTTAAGAATCCGCCTGCCAATGCAGGGGACGTGGGTTCAATCCCTGTTCTGGGAAGATCCCACAAGCCGCGGAGCGACTAAGCCCGTGCACCACAACTACTGAGCCTGCGCTCTAGAGCCTGCAACTACTGAGCCCACGTGCCACAACTACGGAAGCCCATGCACCTAGAGCCCATGCTCCGCAACAAGAGAAGCTGCCACAATGAGAAGCCTGCGCACCGCAACGAAGAGTAGCCCCCGCTTGCCGCAACTAGAGAAAGCCCGCACACAGCAACGAAGAGTAGCCCCGGCTCGCCGCAACTAGAGAAAGCCTGCGCACAGCAACGAAGACCCAACGCAGCCAAAAATAAATTTAAAAAAATTAAAAATAAAATAAAGTATGAAATTATAAAACTAAATATAGCCAGCATTATGAGGTTTGGGAACAAACACAAATGACCCTTTCTTGTTAAGCAAGTATCTCAAATGGCTGGAGTGGTGAGTGTGCCAGGTCAGTAAGCACAGAGGGAACAGAGAGCATCAGTTTAATCTGCTGAGCTGGTTAAGTCGCTATGTAAACATGCCAAGCCCCTCACCCTTCATGAAGAAGACTGGTATCCACAGAAGCATGAGTGAAATTACTTGTGAGGATTATGGAACAGTTTAAAATAAATATGTTGGCATGGCTATCGGGAAACAAACAAAGCAGACTAACTTGAATGGATGTTTCCAGGCAAAGGCGTAAGAACATCTCTCTCCTGGGGTGGGCACTGAGACCCCAGCCTGAAACTCAGCTGCAGCAGTGGCTCATGTCCCTACTGTTTTGGTTTTCAGCTCTTTTCTTGTTTTTGTCCCTTGGCAATATTCTAACATTTTTGCTAGTTCTGCTGTGCATTTAAGTTTGCTCTATTTTATCTTACATTTGCTACATGTTTTAGCAGAGGACTTTCAAGTCATGTGGTCTACCATACTGCAAGAGCCTGAAGTCGTATCTCTACTGGTTGGACTTGGCCCACAAAATGAAATGTGCCTGCCATCCCTGAGTTAGGACTGGCCCATCAGTTTGGTTCCTTTAATGAGGGCAGCAAGCAGAAGGTCTGAATCATAACCACTCTTCTGTGAACACTCAGCAAAACCTGCTAGGGGATACTAGAAACTCAGAGCCTGCAATTCGGTGTAGAGCTCAGATTGCCTTTTGTCACCTTAGGAAGACTTGGTATGCGACTCTGGGGTCTATTAACTTGTCTTTGCAGCAAATGTGGGTTGGCTTGAGTTATAAAAAGCTACTGAACCCTGACTGCATGCAGTTAGCTCCTATAAAATGGATCTTTGGATGCAAAGACATAGTCACAAGACAAGAGAAATGGGTCACGTGAAGGGGCAATAGGCCTAATTGGAGCTGGTACTCTCAGCTGACCAAGAGGTTGGTCATGAATCTGATCAAACTCTTAGAACCATCTATTCAGCTTTCAGCTGAAAAGTTGGAATAGTTTGTATGAGCTGGTTTTATGATAGTGGATGCTATGAACATCAGGAGCATGGAGAGGTACAATGGATTTAGAGGAGAGATGAAACCTTTCATCATGATGAACTCCTGGGTGTGCTATGGTGGAATATGGAGACGTAATAATAAGATCACCCTAAGGACCTTATTCTATCTTTAAATAAGGCTCTTTGGTAAGAAGTCTTGGCTGTATCAGGTATGTGTGCACCACGAACTGAAGAAACACACAGGACCGGTATTTTCATTGAGGTTATTTTGAATATTCTTCCTCCCTCATATTAGCTGAGCCAAAGAGGTTTCAATTCATATAATTTATGGCATATTTTAGGTGGACAAATATGAACATAATCTTTGATTATATTCTTTGGTTTAGTAATGAGGGAGAGTTTAATTCTACTGCCTGGAATAACCGTATAATTGAGGGATGATTTGGCTAAAACACACACATGTATGAGTCCGACTTGGCTGGTTCTTTATTACCAAGACATAGAGCTGAGCTGGAAGGAAGTAGAGGGCTGAAGGAACAAAATGGCGGAGAATAAAAGACACAGAAAGACTGAAAGACTGAGATTGAGATAGAGATGGCCAGATAGAGACAACCTGAGGAAGGTTCACAATAACTTTAAACTCTGTTTCTTCCCACTGCCTAAGAATCTACCTCTCCTGGAAATCCTAGGATATTACGTACAGAGGCCCTGCATGGAGATGGAAGAGGAATGCTCTAGTATATATCATGAGACAGAGGCTCATCAAAGATAAAACGTCATGCATTTTTAGAAAAAAATCACTGCAGGGAGAAATCCACAAAGCTATCCTATCTTGTCTGTTCTTAGACATAAGCCTCCCAGGTGACATACTTAGGAATTCTTTTAAACTAATTATTTAAAAATACAGTTAACAACAGAGACATTCTATTGAAGGTAGTAAATCTGAAGGCTGTTTTTATATTTCTAAAAAAATTCTTATATACACATTTTTGGGTTGGGGGGGTTAAATAATAAAATGGAAAGATTACTCCTACCAAAAACATCCCAAAATGAAGACTGCAATTGCTTTACTGAATTAACACGTTAAAAAATCCTTTTATTATACAGAACATTACTGAAGGTCAGTAACTCTTATGCATTTTACTACATCAAAAACTACAATTAATCACTTCATTTAGGTACTTTTCAGTAGTTTAACCAAGTGGCTGGGTAACAGCACACAAACATTATCGCTAAAGACCTTTGTTGAATCTAAGTTTCATGAATCCATTTCCCATTTTATACCTACATTTCTTTTCTCTTCCCCTTGCTTATGATCCTCATTTTTCTTCAGAAGATTTTCTCCACACTCTCTGGGACTTTTACATTCTATTGCAGAAACCCTCCTTCTGTCTCTCATGCCCCTGAGCCTCTTTCTATTATGAATTCCCACATAAACTACTGGAAGGACTTTGCCATGCTACCCTTGGAAGGCAACTTATTTGACAAGGTAAGCAATATTTGGGGGACAATATCTGAAACTGAACATTGCTATGTTTTTATGAAAGAGGATTTTAGGTTATTTCCAAGTATTTTCCTCAAATATCTTTCTTCACCATTATACTTGATAATAGTTAATGCTGATAAAATAAACTATGAAACACATACACTTTCATTTATACATATGTTTTTTTTTTTCTTTTTTCCTAACCAAAGGGAGATTCCTGCAAAATACAATGGCAAATTGCATTCATTTCAAACCACAGCAGAGTCATTTCTCTTCTCATCTCACCTTAGGCACTGCTGTGCCAAAACAAGTGTAGACCCTGGGGTTTTAATCAAGGATTTCCCCAAGGCTTTCTTAAATCTGTGAGAGGTTAAACCTTAACATTCCCCGCTCCGCAACATGTTGATGTTTCAGGATACTTGCCGACTGGGGAGAGGGCACATATTTTGGTGATAGGCTGTCCTGGGAGTGACCGAACCCCTACTCAGCCACTTCTCCCTGTATGACCTTAGAAAGTCATTTAGTCTCTTTGAACCTTGCTCGCTTCATCTGTAAAATGTCCAGTTTGTAGTAGACCTATAATATGCGGCAGCTAAATATACACACTTTCTCACACTTATACACGGTAGATATTTCTGGTTCCTGGCTGCTATTACACACAGATGATAAGGTAAAATATTTTACATGGTGAACAAGAAAGGAAGAGGACATTTGTCACTGTGTGGTGGGTGCTCAAGTCAAACTTAAACCTAATAGTCCTTCCTCTGGCGTCACTGTATATATTCTCTACACCTGTTAGAATTCTTATACCTTTATCATCAAGAAAAGAAAGAATGAATGTCAAAATTTCCAATAAAGATTAATTCATTTTGAATTGGCAATTCTGAATGTAGGTTTAGCAAAAAAACTCATTCACCATTGTCTTATCAGTGAAGTGAATTTGCTTGGGTCAAATTACAAAGGGGACCAAGTTTCAGACTCATGCCTTTTAAAACAAACAACTAAAAGAACATATAAATATTATTCACAATCTCAATGAATAGTGCAAAACAACATTTAAAAGTAGGGTATGTTTTCTAGCAGATGAGACGTGTATGCTGATATACCTGTTATAGAAAGGAAGTGATTCATGCATAATGGAAGATGAAAGATTTTGTCTAGTTACAGTACTTTCATTGTACTAAAAAGACGAGGAAGTCATGGTTCACCCTATAGAACACCTCTGTAACCTGCATTTGAACTGCAGCTATGCTTTAGCTGCTATCTTTCTTGATTAGTAGAGGAATTTTCCATGTTCATAAAATGACCTTTCGAAAAATATTACCCAGGGGAATGTTTGCTATTTAATACTTGTAACCCATGTTCAGTTCCAAAGCTGTTATCTGTTAAGTTAAAAATGTCAATTTATCACCTTACAATTACCACCTATTCAAATAACCAGATTAAGCAGAAAATCAATTAATTGATTTACTTTGTAAACACTAATTGAGTGATCACCTACTAAGCACAAAGGGCTGCATTAGGTGCTAGGAGATTATCCCCCCCACCACTGCCCAAATAAATATTAAATATAAATTAGATTGTATAATGTATGGTCTTAATATATAATAAACAGGGCTTCCCTGGTGGCACAGCGGTTAAGAATCCGCCTGCCAATGCAGGGGACACAGGTTTGAGCCCTGGTCCGGGAAGATCCCACATGCCGCGGAGCAGCTAAGCCCATGTGCCACAACTACTGAGCCTGTGCTCTAGAGCCCGCGAATCACAACTACTGAGCCCACGTGCCACAACTACTGAAACCTGTGCACCTAGAGTCCATGCTCCGCAACAAGAGAAGCCACCACAATGAGAAGCCCGCGCACTGCAACGAAGAGTAGCCCCTGCTCGCTGCAACTAGAGAAAAGCCTGCACACAGCAACGAAGACCCAACACAGCCAAAAATAAATAAATAAAATAACTAAATTTTAAAAATATATAATAAACATATATTTAAATTATAATATATATTTTATAAATTTATATTATAATAAAATAATTATTATATATGTATATAATAGTATAAATTCATTATAAATTTACATTAAAATACAAATTTATAACTTTATAAATAAATATACATACCTATACTACATACTACCATAATGATCCTTGCCCACACAGGAGACAAGATATACAAATGCAGGGTCATGAAGTAGAGAAGTTTCTCTCATTTGACTGGTGGGAGCCGAAAGCCCAGGGCAATCATTTAATCTTTACTAGAATGTTGGGAGGTGGTCTGATTAACCTCCTTTTATCAATGAGAAGTAAAGTAACTGATTCGAGGAAACACAGCCCAGTAAGAGGCTAAGCTGGTCTGTGTGACTCCAATGAGCAGCAAATAGAAGCAGTGTTTTAGAAAGATTAATATGACAGAGGTTCACTGGGTCAGTTGGCCGGGATGGAGGTGGAGCTGGGGATGCCAATGGGAAGGCCAGGCCATGAATGAGATGACAAGGACCTGCACTAGGTGGACGAGGAAATGGGCCGGGATGCAAAGATGTTGAACAGAAGGGGATCAGAACTTGGTGAAAGACTGAACAGGACTTGGAAGGAGAAGCATGATTTGAAGTCTGCATTACTAGTAATGCCAGGCTGAATGAGAAAGGTGGGGAGAGGGTGGTGGAGGACAGGCAGGAGGAAATTGGAAGATAATTAATTTAGTTTTGGATGTGTTCCTTTAAAATAAAAATAACATATACAATAAAAAATATGCAAAAAAAGGTAGTTAAGTACACCTAGACATATACCCAAGAGTATTGAGAGCATATGTCCATACAAAAACTTGTACATGAATGTACATAGCATATTCATATTCATAACCAAAAAGTAGAATGAACCCTAATGCCCATCAGCTGATAAAGGGATAAACAGAATGTGGTATAGCCATACCATGGAGTATCATTCAGTCATAAAAAGGAATGAAGCACTGCTACAACATGGATGACCCTTGAAAACATTATGCTAAGTAAAAGAAGCCAGTCACAAAAGACCACATTGTATGATTCCATTTATTGGAATCCATATATTCCAATATATAGAAGAGGCAAATCTATGGAGTCAGAAAGTAGACGAGTGGTTGCCTAGGACGGGGGCCTTGTGGGGAAATGAGGAGTGACTGCTAATGGGCATGGGGTTTCTTTTTAGGGTGATGAAAATATTCTAACATTGACTGTGGTGATGGTTGCACAACTCTCTGGATAGACTACTCTAAAAACCATTGAAGTGTAAAATTTATATTGGTGAATTGTATGGTATGTGAATTATATGTCAATAAAGCTGTTTTAAAAAAAGTAGTTTAGAAATTATATTTCCAAGCAAACATTACAGATTCAGGACAGTAAAAATCTGCTAAGAAAACTGCTTTAGGCCTAAGTATATGAAAGGCTTAAGTACATCGTATTACAGTACAGTGACAAACATTTATTCTACCATATATTCAATCAAGTACCCGTTTGGAGAGATGTGCTCTGGAAGTTCTGAATAATCTACTAATATGATCTGAATCTCCCCAAACACCTGATTTATCAGATTAGGATTAAATAATAAACCCCCAAAATGTGTATGGATAAAAAAAGACAGTCTAAAAAACCATCTTATGATTTCCTCTGGATGGTGAGATTATGGGTGATTTGGGTTTTTTTTTTTTCCCTGCATTTTTCTATCATTCTGTACTCACCATTTTATGAGCATCAGTTAGTTTTAAAATCAGAAGGCAAAGGCCCCAACACGGCTACTTGCCATATACTGCATGTATGTGATCTGTTCACCTCACTTCTTCATTCCCCACTCCTGTGCCAACCCACTTCTATTCCTCATTTACTTGCTGGTCTCTACAGTCAAAATCGGAAGCTCCCTGAGGGCAGGGTCAACCCTTACTTGCTTCTATATCTAGTGCACATAATTTTCTGTCCATAATTGGCACTCATTAAATACATACTCAATGGTTACTGTTCCTTCTGTTGAGAAGGCTTTCCTCTCTCGTCTTTCCATAAGCTTCAGTCTCTCATGTCTCAAAATTTGCTTCCTTGGTTCACCTCTGGGTAATTCAAGTGTGAGCATGTGTGTTTGCACAGATACACATATATGAATAGATGTATACACCATCAGAGCTGAAACTGGATTTGATTTACATTGTTGTATCCATTTATGCTTTACCTGCTCTGTGGCACTAGACAATATGTGCAAATAATGGGTATTTAAAAACCAGGTGGTCTGACAATTAGTCCCCTAAATCTAAAGTCTTGTCAAAACCAGCAGAGAAGCAGCAAGAGGCATGTAGGATAGGAACTTTGCCCTCAGGGGCTTACTTTACCCAAGTATGCAGGACAGGGAAGGGCTCCTTGGAAGACAAAGAAAGAGAAGTGTTGAGAGAAAGTATAGCAAGGCAAAACAGAGAGTGAGGGATTAAGGAGGGTGTGGAGGGGAAAGAGGAGCTTGAAGGAAAGCAGTCCAGAAAGGAAGAAGGGCTGGTGGGAAAGAGCACAGGAGAAAAAAAATTAGAAGTCCAAGTAATAAAAGGGAAGGACTGGGGCAAAAAGAATCTGAGATGAAGTTCTGTCACTGAGACATAGACTGACAGAAAAAAACCTCTACCAGGGAAGGAAGGTGCTACTTACAGCAAAGACCAGATGAACACAAGTTAGAGAGTGCTGCCATATCTGTCCATAGCAGGGGACTCTGAGTCTGGTAATTTCCTTAAAAGTAAATAGCTGAATTAATTTTCACTTGTTACCAATTGTGAATAATTTATTTCTCCACAGAAGACTCATATTTACTGGACTATGAGTAACTTCCTTAAGAGAGAGAGAGAGAAAGAGAGGAAAACCCCAATGGTTTTCAATTCAAAATTGTCAATTAAAATTAAACTAGAGCTCACCAAACCACGTGAGATTTCTGAAACATTACAAAACTTACCAATTAATATATTTACTGATTTAGTCAATTTTATATATGACTCAAGAAGCCTCAGTGGTCATTAAGATTAAAAAAATCATTTCTGATCACTTTAACAAATGTTGAGTATCTACCATTTGCCAGAAATCATTATTTCTTGTATATACTTATTTAATTAAAGAATTGCCTTTCTCTTCTCCCAGTGCTATTTCCTCCTGTCTTAGTCCACTTGGGCTGCTACAACAACACCATAGGCTGGGTGGCTTAAATGACAGAAATTTATTTCACAGCTCTGGAGACTGAGAAGTCCTAAATGAAAGTGCCAACATGATTGATTTCTGACGAGGACTCTCCTCCTGGCTTGCAGATGGCCACTTTCTTTGTTGCGTACTCACATGGTAGAGAAAGAGCGAGTTCTTTGGTGTCTCTTCTTAGAAGGGCACTAATCTCATCATGGCTTCACCCTCATGGCCTCATCTAACCCTAATTAAATCCCAAAGGCCCCATCTCCAAACACCATCAAATTGGGGGTTAGGGCTTCAACGTCTGAATTCTGGAGGGGGGGACACAAACATTCAGTCTACAATACTTCCTTCTTCATGTTACTAAATACAATACCTTTCATACCTTTAAAATTAGAAAGCTGGGCAGGCATGTTCTGATCCAATAGGAGCAACGAACAGGATGTGTCTCATTCTGTGCCTGGGATTCAGGTATTCATTTAATAAACCTTCTGATAATTTTTCTTGCCAAATTACATGTTTATTACTCTTCCAATGCCTACCTTATCTCTTGCTCTCTAATCACGCTGCTCAGGGGAGTTCTTAAGGCAGGAAAGAAATGATCATGTAGTGGGCACTTTCTAAAGCCTGGGTTCCTAACTATATTATTGCATTTTCATTCCCACTCTAACCCTAAAGTCAGACAACTAGCAAGTACTAAATAGCTTTGCATTTGAAACAAAGTTTGAGAACTAGAAAAAGAAATCTGAGTCAAACCTAAGAAGTGATATGTTGCAAGGGAAAAGCATTTGGATTAGTATTACTAATTACTAGGAAACTGAGGCAAGTCCAGGGTCTGGGACTTCCATGGAATCACCTCTCTCACCATGGGCAATAAGCTTCTTTAATAGTCAGACATCTCTGGTTCAATGTCCTGCGGAATGGTGTCTTCTGTCTCTTCACATAACCACAGAGCTTGGATGACTCTCCTCCTCCCATATGGAAATTCAAGCTGTAATAATATGCACTATATTTTAAGTTGGGCTTGGTATTGAAAACCTTTAATGACGACATGCTGTAAGATCATTTGGGGCAAGGGTGATGGTGGCGTGTAAAGATATAGAATGGATTATCAGAGATTACCAGGAACACCTGACAAAATCAGTGCCAGAGACTGATTAGTCAGGCTTTAATTACTTACTGGGCCCAGGGTTTATCAATTACCTTCACTGCAGAAATGTGAACCAGAGCCATCACTTAAGCAAACTAGAACCTCACCATATCACATAATAAAACCACCCTATCCCACAATTCCTAGCCTTTCTTTATACTGTGCCTTCCTGGGAGAGAAAGAAAACCTATATTAGGGCTGCTGGTCCATGAGTGCGAACCTTAGCAACCGTGTTTCTCAATACTGGCTATTTGGGTAGGGCACCCGTGAAAAGGTTGACCAAATCGCCCAGTATGCCCAGGATGGTCCCAGTTTTAGCACTAAAAATCTTGTATTCAGGAAAACCTCTTTGCCCTAAGCAAACTAGGATGGTTGGTCACCCTACCCAGGAGACCCAGTACAAGAAGTTAGAGTAAAGGAAATTGGAAAAAAAAAAAGAGTAATCTTTATAAAAGTGTTTTTGTTATTTCAGAGGATGGTTTTAAAATATTAGATGAGCATCTCTCAAAACAATAAGAATGAAGGTGGTCCAGATAGACAGATTTCATTCTTGTCTTTCCTAATAACTCACTCTTTCTATGCAATAAGGGACTAGACCATTGGTAGCTCCCTCCACAAACCATCATTCAACTTGCTATTCCTCTGTGTTAGCAAAAGACCTTGTAAAACCATATACATTTTGCCTAGGGAAAGAGCATTGCCTGTGGCTTAATCCACATGGTTAATGTAATAGTCTGAGGGAAGTACATGGTCTAAAGAGGAGACCACCAATAGAGACTGTGGTGGAGCTACTACACATCTAGGATGACAAAGAGAATTCGTCTTGTCCAGTCTGACTGGTAGTAACAGGCTGTGAGCTAGGTTGAGAATGATTCTGAAGTGCTATATAGGTGCAGTAGAAGAGAGTACTGTGATTAATCAGCAACACATACCATGTAAAACAGATTAGCCACGTGAACCAAGGTGACACAGGTGAGCTAAGTTTTCTCTTTCTGATAGGCTGACATCAAAGCAATACACAAGGAGTAAAAGTCAGAAAACGTTAAAGTAAGCTCGTGTAATAGTGACATACTCCAGTAACAAATATTACTTAAATTATGGTAACAAATATGTGGCTTTCAAAATCACTCTTACTGGGACTTCCCTGGTGGCACAGTGGTTAAGAATCCGCCTGTCAATGCAGGGGACACGGGTTCGATCCCTGGTCCGGGAAGATCCCACATACTGTGGAGCAACTAAGCTTGTGTGCCACAACTACTGAGTCTGCGCTCTAGAGCCTGCGAGCCACAACTACTGAGTCCGCATGCCTAGAGCCCATGCTCCGCAACAAAAGAAGCCACCACAATGAGAAGCCCGCGCACCGCAACGAAGAGTAGCCCCCGCTCGCTGCAACTAGAGAAAGCCCGTGTGCAGCAACGAACACCCAACTCAGCCATAAATAAACAAACAAAACAAACAATCACTCTTAATCTTTGACTCCACTGGCCTTGTCTTTGACACAGCAATTTTGCCAAAGAGAGCTTTATGGGCTCTAATGTGGGTGTGTCTCTGAGTAGATAATCATGATCACCTCTATGCTCTTATGCATATGCTCTCTCTTGCAAACACTCTAATATTGACATCAGCCAGCTGTCAGCAAAATGATGCATAATCCAAGGCTAAAAGTTTTAATGTTGATTTTGGGGGAACATAATCACTAGAAATTTTCTGCAACAGACATGTCTGTTGGTTGAAGTGGCTTATTTAAAAAAAAAAAGCAGCTTTGCTCAAGAGGGAACCAAAAGTATCACTCATACAGTATTACAAATGACCCCAAAATATCCTCAAATTGGATTCAATCATTGTTAAAAATACTCCAAACAGTGGCAAACTGATTTTCTCATTTTTTCCTTAAAAAAAAAAAAATCTGGTTAGCGTACAAACATGGGCACTGGTCACTGAATGTCAGTGAGGTTGTCTACATGTCTCTAGTACTGAGAGATTAATGGGATCAATCAACAAAAGTTAGCATTTCTTTTCTCAAGATAAATTTTTACTGACCTAAGAGCCAGCTTAATTTTTTAAAAGGCTTACTTATTGCATTTATATTTTTAATGATGGGTGGCTACTTTAAAAAAATAATTTTTCTGATTATGAAATACATGTGCATTGTAGAAAGTCTGGAAAATAGAGAAAAGTAAAAAGAAGAAATAACACAGCATCATTTCTTTTCTCTTTTTAGATGCAAATGGATTAGATGGGATCTCTAAAGGTCTCTTCTCTTTCAAACAAAGATGGCACCATACTCCAGACCAGGATCGGAATCCTGGCTGTATAGTCCTTGGTTTGAATAAGAACAAAAAGACAAGACAGTGGTTAGCAGTCATAACAAAGCTGGGACTGAATAAGACTCAAGCCTCTATGAAGAAAAAAATCAAGGACATATTAAAAAAATGTTATTTGTACACACATTTCTACCTACCCTTTTAGAGTTTATATCTTACAACAAGGAGCAGGAAAACCTTTCCCTTTATTCCTCTCTAAATGGTAAAGACAACTGGTATCCTGTATGAACATAATATTCCTATCCAGAACATTTTGGGTAGAATCCAGTAATGTGTGATAACTCAACAATTCAGCACAGGAAGCAAAGCCCACAACATTCCTTAGAAATTTCACAGACTATCTAGACAGAACAGACCCATTTGAATAGGATTTTTTTTCAGTGATATTTGAAGAATGCAATTTTTCATGGTGGACATAGTGGGTTTGTGACAGTTGCAAATTCAGATAGGAATATAACACAATTAAATGATTCATACTCTTGCGTTATGCTTCCACAGATCTTATTTCTACATGGGTCAAACAAAGGAAAGTTGGTGTTTGACAACTGTGGATGACTCATCAGAGGAAGTTCTTACCATATGGATGTGCTTGTTGAAATAAAGCTGGTTAACAAAGCCAGCCTTTTTTTCTCCCTGTGGGCCAGTGAGGGTTTCATTTTAGGAAATGGAAGTGTCAATGTGGACAAACTGTCCTGAAGTATTTATAGCATGATGTGTAGTTTCTTTAAACTGCCTTTGAACAAAGAGTATGTGAAAGGAAAATAAGATCTGAATTTCTTTCACTTGTGTCATCTGAACTGTATTCTGTTTATAAAACCCATGTAGTGGGCTTCCCTGGTGGCGCAGCGTATAAGAATCCGCCTGCCAATGCAGGGGACATGGGTTCGATCCCTGGTCCAGCAAGATCCCATGTGCTGCAGAGCAACTAAGCCCGCGAGCCACAACTACTGAAGCCCGCCTGCCTAGAGCCCGCGAGCCACAACTAGAGAAAGCCCGCATGCAGCAATGAAGACCCAACACAGCCAAAAATAAATAAATAAATAAAAATTAAAAACAACAACAACAACAAAAAACCATGTAGCACTGTGATGTACATAATGTGATAGGCAAGTGGTACAGCTACACTGGGATGTGCTAGTGGTTTCCCAATTAATTTTAAGAGCTCTTTATTCATTAAGAATGTTATGCCTTTGTCATATGCATTGCAAACAATTTCTCCAAGATTACCATATGCTTTTTAACTCTGTCTGCAGTATTTTTATTTTTTGATGAACAGAAGTTTTCAATTTTTATATAGTCAATATAATATTTTTATATTACAAAAATATAATAATATTTTTCTTTGTGACTTTTTAATGCCTTGAAAGTTTATCTCCATTTTAGGGTCATCAATATTTTCTATAGTTTCTTTATCCTTTTTTTGTTTCGTTACTAATATTTAAGTCTTTAAGCCATCTGTTACTTGCTCTGTGGTAAAGAATAGAGAGAATCTAATCAGATTACCATTTTTTTCCCCCAACGAGTCGACCAGTTACCTTATCTTATTTGTTGAATAAGCTATTCTGTCCTCCAGGATTTGTGATTTATGATAAATTATATCACTTCCTAAATTGGAGTTTTTTCTTGGGCTCTCTATTCTGTTCCATTAATGTCTGTCATTTCTTCTGCTGGAACCAAATTTTTTTATTATTGTAGCTGCATAATGCATTTTAGTGTTTGGTGGTAGGAGGTTCCCTTTATAACTTTTTTCAATCAATTCTTGGCTATTTTCACCAATTTAGTTCTTCCAAATGCATTTTAGAAAATCCTACTGGGATTCTGATTGAAGTTGCATAAACCTATAAATTAATTTGGAAAGATCTTGTATCCTTTGAATATTAAATCTTTTCAGGAAAATGTAGTATCTTTCCAATATTCAAATATTCTCTACATCTACGTAAGTCTTTTATATCTCTCAATCAAGTTTTATAGTTTTCTTGATATGGGTCCCTCACATTTGTTTACATTAATTTACATTTTTTATTATTACTGGGAGTGAGATGGAGCTGCTTCCAACTGGAGAAACTGTTGCTCTTTTGTCTGAGGTCATGATCCTGACTGTTCTCTTGAATCAGGGGTTACCTTAGATTTGAAAAGTGGAAGCAGAAGGAAAAGAGGGACATGTGGGGGATGGTTTATATGCATAGCATGAAGACTGTGAACCTCTCAGAAAGGCTCTAAAGGTTAAAAAACATGTAACCAAAAGCACCAGAGGTTAGTGAAAAAGAGAAATAGTGTGCTAATAAGAGCTCAGAGTGATGACTCATTGCATTGGATCATCTCTGGGAAACCACCTACTAAGCAGAATTTAGCAGTTAAGGCGTTATTTTTGGTGCATGGTTATGGCTACTTCCTCTTGGGAAAAAAATGGTTAAACCCTAGCTTCCTAAATACATGAAAATGGTCATCCTGGCAGACCAACCTGTCAGGTAATGATGCTATTTCTAGAACCGGGCAAGGTTGTGTCCCCTGTAGAGCCTTCTTCAGAACAAGACAGAAGAACTGAGCCATGTGCAATGGAAAGGAGTATATAACCCAGGAGACAGAAGACCCAACTCTTAATGCTGGCTCTGTAACTGATTAACAAATCACTGAGTGCAGGCAGGCCAGCCACTTAACCTCTGCTCATCTGCTAAAGAACCGATATCACAGCCTCTGTCCCACTGTATACCACAGATGTGCTGCAAAAATAATAAACTAGGTGGACAAATCAGAACTGCTGGGAAGTAAAATTAGCTCTTTGGTAAAAGTAATGCCAATCAAGTAGCAAATATATTGGGAGTTTGGGACGAGCAGATGCAAACTATTATATATAGGATGGATAAACAACAAGGTCCTACTGTATAGCACAGGGAACTATATTCAATATCTTGTAATAAACCATAATGGAAAAGAATATGAGAAAGAACGTATATGTATAACAGAATTACTTTGCTGTACACCAGAAACTAACACAACATTGTAAATCAACTATACTCCAAAAAGAAAAAGTAGCAAG
The DNA here is from genome assembly GCF_028564815.1 of Eubalaena glacialis. NCBI lineage: Eukaryota > Metazoa > Chordata > Mammalia > Artiodactyla > Balaenidae > Eubalaena > Eubalaena glacialis. The sequence continues at coordinate 71,640,750 of NC_083723.1, read as the reverse complement.
TTATTCCTTTTTGCTTCATACTGCATTATCTTCCATCCCACCCTCTCCCCCCCACCCTTTTTCCTACTGGCAGTTTCTTTTCCTTGTTTCATTATGGCTAAATATGCAAAGAAAAATTCAGTGCTATTATTTTGGCCCTACCTCTGGACCAAATCTCTGAATTTAATTTACCCATGATATTCTGCTGTGCTACTTACCAAGATCACTGGCTCAGAAAACTTTAAAGATGATGTAGTCAGGACAATGACACATATGAGGGAAAATGTGTTTCCTTATTCAGTACCCATGGCAGTAAGGCTAATTAGTTAGAGCATTCCCCTCTACCCCCACCAGTTGAGCTTGAATATGGTCTTTTCCTTATATTAATGAAGAAACTGAGGTCCTGCAAGATTAAATGACTTGCTCAAGGTTTGATATTTTGTTCATTCATCTGTTCATTTATTCATTCCTTCAGAGAATATTTACTGAGTGTCAGATGCTGTTCTGGATGCTAGGAATATGGTAGTAAATGAAATACCCTTTCTCTCTGAATGCATTAATAAACTGTTGTTAGAATGTTTATTTCCCTGATTAGTGGTAAGTTTGAATACTTTTTATGCTTATTCACCATTGGTAATACTTCTATGAATTTCTACTTCTCAACTGCCAAACAAAGCCAGATAATTTTGCCTAATGAAATGGGATAGGAACGATAGGTAAGACATATTTTTCTAATCCTTACAAACTATCCTGAAGCACAGGCAATACTCTCCTCAATTTACAGATGAGGAAGCTGGGGCTCAGGAGGGTTTTGTAACTTTAACAGACACAGTCATATATGTGGTAAGTACAAAAGCTGGAATCAATATTCTTAATGATTTCTTATTGATATTATTATATCATATATTTAAATGCAATCTACCATAGCACATTTAAAAATATGTTACAAAAGAGATATTAAGGTCAATCTTTGGCCTTACTTAATTTATTTATGAAACAAATGAACTTTTAAGAACGAGGAGGTTAAAGGCATATTCTAGTTATGATCTGTTTGCAGTACACGTTCTCTAGAGAGGTACGACTCTATCCACCATGCATTTGACTTTACAACTACAAGAGAAGGACATCATGGGCATAAAGTTTTGTCAGTCATACAAAGGAAGTATCTAGTAAAAAGTATGTACAGTAATAATTACTATAAATTTATATATTTAAAAACTGGAAATATATATTAAATGTTTATGTAATATAAAACATTGATATTGTATAAAAATATATATCAAAAAGACTAGAAAGAAGGATATAATGAAAATGTTATGATATATGCTACCTATCTATGGGTTACAGGTAATTTTCACCCTGTCTTTTTTGCTTCTCTGCATTTTCCTAAATCTAACTTTCTAAAATTTTGCTAACGTATTACTTTTTAAGAGGAACAATGCAATAAAGGTTGTTAAAAATGAGAAGTAAAAATCCAGTCATGTTCTGCCATCTCTAAATTTATGGTCTTAGAAAAAGATGAATATATAGACATTAAAAAAAAAAAGCTTTGGGAGCTATTTTTTTATATATTTAAGACTATGTGGCCACAAGGGGCTGTCAGGTTACATCAGGTTTCACACACTTCTTAACTAAATTGAAGATTTAAATTGCAGATGAACATTTACTCAAAAACTGGTTCTGAGTTCAGAAAATACTCTGGTCAGATTTTAGATATTAAGCAAATAAATGTCTACTTTCTGATTATAAAGTATAATTACTTATTGACCATCTGGACTTCTTGATCATCACTGGTAGGCCTAGCACTGTAACTGAGGGACACATTTTCCTTGAAAGTGGAATTTAGATTCTTTCAACCTATAAACAAACTTCTGACCACATCTGGCTAGATTAAAACTGAAAGGAACTTTAAGGAAGTATATAAGAAACCTTAGCCTTTAAGACCATTATCTTAAAGAAATTATGTAGATAAAAACCAGTGCAACCTAAAAAATGTTAAGTAGGTAACTTTTCTTCAACACTGATGGCTATTAATAACAGATGCAACTTACCAAGCACATCTAATAGAACAGGAGCTGCTTTACTCTATTCTACATGTATTATCTCATTTAATTGTAAAAACACTCTGCTAAGTACATATCATTATCCTCTTTTTAAAAGGAGGAACTGAGGCTTAGAGAGGTTAAGATCAAATATCAAATTGTAAAACTCTCACATCTACTAGGTAATAAACAGCAGATAGCAAACCCAATGGTACACATACAAGGTGATTACCGTATTTTGGGAAAGTACACAAAAAAGTGAGGCCCAAAATAAATTTAAAAACTTGAAAGTTTGTACTGTGTTCATCTCAGCTAATTAAGTACAGCCCTTTAAAGCTTACCAAGCATTATAGGTGAGAGTATCTAATATATTTAAAATAAAATATTGGTATAGTTTGATAATGCACATTGTATGCCTTGCTCATAAAACGCACTTTCAAATTGTGCAGCTTTAGCACAAAACTAATATACACTTTAGATTACTCTGGTTTTGCATGTTAAAAAGTCTAAAGACTTTTAAATTTAAATTTTATATGGTAACTGAACTGCTCCTCTTTATCAATTTACCAAAATATACTATATATTTAGCATGTCTTTGGCATTTTAATTTTATTATTTTATTAGCATCAGTGCTATTTTAAAAATAAATGGTTTACTTTAAAAGATAAACCTGGCACCTGAAAGCAGGAAGACCTCGACACCAGGGAAGAGTCTGCAGGCTGAGCATGGAGCAGCTGGGGAACGCAGCCACACCAACCCCACGGCCCCTCATGGAACAATGTTCTACTGTCTCATGTTTAACTGATCCACTCATCTGAGGATGAACTTGGTACCTTTCCCCACTTGTTTGGGAGTTCTGCCAGTGCCCAGATAGAAGGACACTTCAGAGCAAATGTGGGGTTTGCCTCAGAGTCCTGCTTTGTAAGGCGTGGACTCTTGACAGGCGGCAGGACAACACACCCTGTGTGGATCATCCAGGCTGGGCAGACCCCTGTCCCGCTCTGCCATCGCCATTGGCGGGTAGTAACCAACGAGGGCAACACTAACTCTCAGCCTTAGGTTCTTTGGGTTATTCCTTGAATGCCCCAAGGACCATCACTTACATACTAAATTATAATATAAAAAGTCCATATCATCCAGCAATCCCACTCCTCGGTATTCATCTGAAGAAAATGAAAACGCTAATTTGAAAAAATATATGTACCCCTATGTTCACTGCAGTATTATTTATAATAGTCAAGATATGGAAGCAGTGTAAGTAACCACTGATAGAAAAATGGATAAAGAAGTTGTCCACACACACACAGTATACATGCAGTATATACACACACACACACACACACACACAGTGGAATATTACTCAGCCATAAAAGAGAATGAAATCTTGCCATTTGCGACAACATAGATGGACCTAGAGGGTATTATGCCAAGTGAAATAAGTCAGACAGAGAAAGACAAATACTGCATGATTTTACTTATATGTGGAATCTAAAAAACAGAACAAATGAAACAGAGTCACAGATACAGAGAACAGGTGGTTGCCAGAGGAGAGGGGGTTGGGGGGAGCAGAAAAATAGGTGAAGGAAATGAAAAGGTAGAAACTTTCGGTTACAAAATCAATGAGTCATGGGTATGAAATGTACAGTGTGGGGAATATAGTCAATAATTACATAATATCTTTGTATGGTGACAAACGGTAACTCGACTTATCATGGTGATCATTTTGAAATGCAGAGAAATACAAATCACTATGTTGTGTACCAGGAACTAACATAGTATTGTAGGTCAATTATATTCAAAAACAAACAAACAAACTCATAGAAAAAGAGATCAGATTTGTGGTTACCAGAGGCAGGAGTGGGGATAGGATGGCGGGGGAGGGGGAACTGGAGGAAAGTGGTCAAAAGGTGCAAAGTTCCAGTTATAAGACATGTAAGTACCAGGGATGTAATGTACAACATGATGAATATAATTGATGAATATAATTATTGAATTGAATAATAATTCAATTATTATGAATATAATTATTCATCAACATAATGAATATAATTAGCACATAACTAATATAATTAGCTATGTATGAAAGCTGTTAAGAGAGTAAATGCTAAGAGTTCCCATCACAAGGAAAAAATATATTTTTTTCTACTTGTTAATGTTGTATCTGTATGAGATGATGGATGTTCATTAAACCTATTGTGCTCATCATTTCATGATGCATGTAAGTCAAATCAATATGTTGTACACCTTAAACTTACACAGTGCTGTATGCCAATTATATCTCAATAAAACCGGAAGAAAAAAGAGTCCATAAATTAAATGCGTTTTCCCTACCAGTGCTTAAAATTGTCTTTTGACTCCCAGAGTTAACCAGCCATTGGACACCAATGATATGCAGAAAATTACTAACTTTTGCTCTTTAAGCAGAACCACCATCTTTCATTGAATCTAAGATACTACCAACTGATTCCAATCTACATCCTGATTCTAGAAATAATCAAAAATGGAAAAAATGGGTGGGGCCGTTGGCTCCGCGGAGTTAGCTGCTGAGGGGCCTTTGGATCCCGGTGCAACTTAGCCACTTTGGACCAGACCTCTGCAGAAGAGTATCTGATTTAGGAAAGTCCTATCGAATGCTGAGGTCATTCAGACCACTGCTCTTCCAGACAAGTGAACACGTGGCCAGCAGTCCTGCACTGGGGGACGTTATTCCATTCAGCATCATAATTCAGTTTTTGTTCACAAGAGCACCCCCTGAGCTGAGATTCCCCTTCCAGAGGGCCGAGTGGTCCCACGCACGCGTCTCCCAGTGGCTGGATGATCATCCCTCTGAAAAGGACAGGCTCAGGGGTGCCCTCGAAGCTTATGTTCGATCAGTAAAAAGCAGAGAAGGCAAAGAGTTTGCACCAGTTTATCCCATAATGGTTCAACTGCTTCAAAGAGCTATGTCTGCTCTTCAGTAATGATGTGAAGTATTTCTTAATCTCCATTTTGTGCTAACCCATCCAAGGTTGGCAATTAAACTAACACATACTCTAAAAGACAACTACCATCTACTATTTTAAGAATGTAATTGACTTTTCTGTATTTCCTGTTGATCTTTCCTGTTTACCTCTTAAGCCCTTCTACCTTAAGTAGCATAAAATGTCAAAACTGATTCATCATCACCACCTTTCAACTCTGTGGACCTGATTTTTTCCAGAACGATACCAAACTCTTGCCTCTCCTCTCAGGCTTTTCTGGGAGGCTATCTAAAATTTCTTTCCCAACACAGAGTCCCTGCTGCTTCTTAAGGGATTCGACCAAGTTATAGTAAGTACACTGCTTCTCCCCAACGGGCATCCTTCCTCACTGGATAAGTAGGTAGCCCAGTGGTTTCCATATTTGGCTGCGTATTAGACTCACTGGTAGAAGCTTTAAAAAACCCTGATGCCCAATTTGTACCCCTTATTAACACATATGGGGGTAGGAGCCAGGCATTAGTATTTAAAAAAAAAATATCCTGAAGTGTTTCCAACGTGCAACAAAGTTTGGGAACCACTGGCATATCCCGAAGCTAAGATGTAGGGCTAAATGTTGTTTAACTGTGTCTTACTGCATCTTTAATAAAGATAGAGCAAGGCTGTCTTTTTAAAAAAAAAAAAAAAGTGCAATATGTGAAACATGGTAGCAATGAAAATTGCTATTTTCTTGTTGGGAGACAGTGAAATGCTTCAGGTGTACTGTATTCAGATGCTCTTTGATTTTACTCTGGAACTTATACCTTCTGTTCCTTTATAGAACCATTTAACTTTTCAGTTCACTGAATACATATTTACTGACAGTTTTTACCTTTTTAAAGTATAAAAAGGGCTGCTGACCAGCCAGCAACATGGTGGCACCTGTACTGGAGACCTCTCACGTGTTTTGCTGCCCGAACTGGGTGCGGGGAGCCTTGAGCTGGAGCTCTGGGCCCGGAGGACTTCTGGCCTTCGGCATGTCCTGTTCTGTGGTGCTCTATGACCCTCAGAAAAGTGTTGTTATTACCAACCTGAATGGTCACACTGCTCGAATCAACTGTATACAGTGGATTTGTAAACAGGATGGTTGTGACTTTGCTGTTTTACTAAAGGCTGGCATGACTGTTAAGCAGGCTGTTCTTTATAATGCTCTGTCAGCCATGCTGGTGTATCTTGGAATGGCAACAGGAATTTTCATTGGTCATTATGCTGAAAATGTTTCTATGTGGATATCTGCACTTACTGCGGGCTTATTCACATATGTGGCTCTGGTTGACATGGTACCTGAGATGCTGCACAATGATGCTAGTGACCATGGATGTAGCCGCTGGGGGTATTTCTTTTTACAGAATGCTGGGATACTTTTGGGTTTTGGAATTACGTTGCTATTTCCATATTTGAACATAAAATTGTTTCGTATAAATTTCTAATTAGGGTGTAAATGCTAGAGTAGCTTAAAGCTATAGTTTGCTGTCTATAGTTTGAATAGGTCATAGGGAGATGAGTTTGTATGCTGTGATACGTAGCATTTAAGGTTAGTGGATTTTGTGATTTTTATATTGATATTGCCATTTGTTATGCTTATAAGGTCAGTTATGGTGGTAACATAGAGGTACGTTTTAGTATTTATTTTATTTTGGGAATATAAGCTGTACATGCAATTTACCAATATTACTGGTTTATTGTATAAACGAGATTTGGCATGACATGTTCTGTATATTTAAGAAAAAAATGTCTTTAATGTTTTTCCTAGAACTAATTTAATATAGTAATTCCTATGCTGGATTTTAGGCCTCTGAAGAACTGCTGGTGCTTAGGAGTAACAATACACATGAAGCCTAAGATACCAATAAAGCTTAAACTGGATTTAAGCTAAGAAATAAGGGAAAAGAAGAGAAGAAACTGTATAAATTGAGAAGGTATAGATTTCATATTAAAAAATCACAAAACTGGTTTAAAAATAGAAGGGAAAAATTTAGATTTAAATGAAAAAAGGCAATATTGAGTATAGAGTACATTGATAAACATTTTTGTCAGAGTATTAATGCTACCATAAAATCTCAGCACTTTTTACTAATTTAGTTGTACATTTAACTTTGTATAATCGAGACGTCTAAATGTATTTAATACACTCAAGCAAAATATATCACTTGACCAAGAAATTGGAATTTTAAAATATTTGTGTGGAGATCTACCAGATGAGTAAGAGCAAGTTTATGTACTGTCAAAAGACTTGGATGTCACCAGGTTAACTTACGTGTCACCCAAGTCACATTACTGGATGTTCTGGTTATCTGGTTTACCACAGGTCAGCGTATTAGAATTTTGATATATATTAGGACATTAAAACCATACTGGTTATAATTTGACTTCTTGGATTCAGAAAGTACTTTCAATGCTTCAATGTTGTTGTTATGAGCAACTGTCATTTTTATATATAGTACTTTAGACGTACTAGGGTTGTATGGCATTCTCTAGATGTTGCTTTTCTACAAAATAAATTCCCTGTGTCAGCTTGAAAAAATAAATAAATAAAGTATAAAAAAAACTCATCTTGGAGCTTTGGTGAACACACATGGCGAGCTGCCAGTCTAAAGTTCTCGAAATAAAAAACAGCAAATAGAAGACATTGACTGCTAAGCACTTCTCAGTTACAACATGCATTTCTTGAAAACTAAAGAATGGTGCAACATTATTAAACATTTGTTCTGGAAAATTCAGTCAAGAGGATTATGGGGTAAGCTCTTTTGACATAATTTGGTGACCAGACCCCTAGCTTCCTTTTGTGTATCAGTGGTCTGAGGAGCACATTAGGAAGCTGATAAAAATAGCTTCATTTAAACTCCAGTCTTTCTCTTCCCTTATGAAAAGCTTTCTTGCTCAGCAGTGTTACTTGGTACTTATAACCTTCCTGTTCTCCCTGGAAAATTGGAGTCAGTGCCTGAGGCACCACCACGCTAGCCTCATGCCTAATGATCACATCAGATTGCAGGCTTAAACCGCTTTGTACAATTTCCTTTGTCTCCCCCTCTTTTCTGTAATTTTTTTTGTTGTTTCGTTGTTATGGGTAGTGACAGTTTCTGGTTTCTTTCGTTTATCAACGGTTTCCTTTACCACAGCCTCTATTCCTCCCGCTGGAAGCCTGGCACGACTGGAAGCTGGAAGAAAAACCACAACTGAATAGCCTGGCACTTACTTTAACAGTCATTTCCAACCGCAGATTAATACTATTACTGGATTTGACTAACGGCTCTCAATCAGCCCAACTGTCATCACTTGAGAACACGTGAGCCAGTGGAAGCTAAAAAGGAAAATATAAGCAAATCCGTATCATGGTTATAGCTTTACTGATTTCTCATCTTTTGAATCCAAAGGTACTTCTCTGAATATCCTCTTCTTGGTTCTCCTTAATAATCAGTATCAGGTATGGATCAGGAGGAAATGCAAATCTCTGCTCCAACTAGCTGGAGGCTTACGTCAGCTGGTGAGGGTTGCCATGGGTACCAACGAGCATAAGAGGGCAACCTGCTCAGTTGCCGTGGAGTGCGTGTGCATCCGCACCTTGCCCTGTCACCTCTGGAAACTGCACTGGATACTGGTGTTCAAGCGTGTTAAGGACCCAGCATCAAAGTCCAAATGAAGAGGGCCTTTTGGAGGTTCTGTGTTGATAACAGTGGTACTCAATGCTGGCCTATCACAATCAGGAACCAGGTTTTTCTCTTCATCATCTACCTTGACATAGCAGACTCCAGGTCTAGCGCAGGTGGTAGGGTTTTCTGATAAAGACTAGAAGAGGATAAGGGGACTTCCCTGGTGGTCCAGCGGTTAAGACTCCACTCTCCCGATGCAGGGGTCCCGGGTTTGATCCCTGGTCAGGGAACTATATCCTGCATGCCACATCTAAGAGTCCGCATGCCACAACTAAAAGATCCCGCGCACCGCAACAAAGACCCGGCGCAGCCAAATAAATAAATAAATATCAAAAAAAAAAAAAAAAGACTAGAAGAGAATGGTCTGGTGTATGATATGGTCTCTGAGTGGTTCAACTAAAATTAGGTTTACCCCAACTTGGAGCTTTCCACATTAATAGAAACTCCCTGCCGTAAGAGTGAAGGTTTTGGAAAACTGTTTAGTGATCCCCATCTTTTGGTCCTGACAGAATCTAACCTACACGTGGAGAGAAGAGGATTTGAATGACTATTACTTTCTGATTTAATGACTGTTGGGTCCTACTCTGGGTGTTTCATACACATTAATCCCAGTCTTCCTCCTTAAAATGTATTGAAAGGCATGTGTTTAATACACCACTGGTGGGAAAATAAAGTAGAAAAATCTTTCTGGAGGGCACTTTGGCTCCATGCATCAAAGGCCTTAGGGTTCTGAATCTTCTTTACCTCACTATTCCACTTCCAGGAATTAGTACTAAAGAACGTACATCATAACCTTGCTTTAAAAAGGCTTGTGAATTTTTTTTTTAACATCTTTATTGGAGTATAATTGCTTTACAATGTTGTGTTAGCTTCTTCTGTAAAACAAAGTGAATCAGCTATATGCGTACGTATATCCCCATATTCCCTCCCTCTTGCGTCTCCCTCCCACCCTCCTTATCCCACTCCTCTAGGTGGTTGCAAAGCACCGAGCTGATCTCCCTGTGCTATGCAGCTGCTTATCACTAGCTAGTTCACTCAATAAATATTCACTACTTGCCTACTAATATTTAAATACAAATAAATAAGATCATGATATATTTTATATGAGAAAAACAGGTTACAAAAAAGCATGAGCTCATTTTTATAAGAAAGTCCAAACATTATAGCATATAGAAAAAAAACTGAAAGACACTTAAAGTCATTAATAATGGTCATCTCTTGGTCACTGGTTTATGGTTTATTTTTCTTTCTTCTTCTTTTCTCCACACCTTAAGAAAATAAGTATCTTACAGAGAGCTATTTTGAGATCATATAAGTTTCTTGATCTGTATCAAATATGTTCACTCAGAGTTTTAGCGTCCATTGATGCTTTTCTAACTCTATCATTCTGTCTATATTTATTAGTTGACATTTATTGTAAGAAACAGCTTTCTCTTCTCTTCTATTTTTTTATCCATTTTTAAGTATGGACTCACGGATTTTTGTTTTATTCAATGGGTTTAATCCATTACTATAATTACATAATTTAATGCTCAAATTGTTTCAGAATTGTCTAGTGGTCCCTTTAAGCTAGATTCTGTGCCCTTTTAACATGTTACCATTACTTTTTTTTTTAGCATTTTCTTACTTTCTGGTACAATAAGATGCTCTAGGCTTATCTTATACTCTTTACTCATATTTAAAAAAATGTTTTACAATAACCATGTATTACTCTTATTAAATGAAAGAACACAATACATAATGTAAGATTTATTTTAAAAGTCCAGATTGCTGACCCTACCTGGTTCAGAAATATTAAAACCAGTGGGGTTCCTCTTTGAGTTCCAATTGAAATGGGAGAGGGGAGCACCTGCCTTACAAATCAGGATGAAAGGCAATTATGTCCAGTAAGATCATTAAATGCATAAGTCATTGCTCTTTTCTTGATTGAGACTAGTGAGCCAGCCACACAACCCCAGATATGAAAGGGAACAGTTAAAGTACATTCTGTTCAATTAATGTCTCATAGCCAAATGTCTCCCTGTTTCCCCCCTCAGATTACTGCATAGAAAAATGGTGAGACAAAAAACATTTTCGTCTGTGATTGAGTTTCTTCCTGCTGACTGTTTGGAGTTTCCCTATGAGCTGGTATGAGGCACTTCTTCCTGTGGCTCAGAACAAGACTCTCTGACACCCATTGGGGACTGCACTCTGGATTCTGTGAGGCACAAAGGAAAGCAAAATAGGAGCCCCCAATTCCTCCCTGTCAAAGGGTTAGCAAACCCCTCACCCCAGAGTGCCCTGCCTGGTTTCTCCAATCTTATTGGAAGGGTTTGCTGAAACTCACTGTATGCTCAGCCTCTTGCCAGACCCCAGGATCAGTTCTAGCCTTGTGGTGACTGTGGTGGGGTGGAGGGGAAGAGACACAAGAAGCCCTGCGACGATTAGTCATTACTTCAATATTGAGTCATTTGGCCATACCGCCCAGGCGGCTGTGACCTAAGTTCAGGCTTTGTGCCTTTAGGCATGAGGCTCTGCCTGGATCCCAGTACTCCAGGTCCTAGGCTTTGTGGCTCTGAATTCTTCTAATGTCCAATGTTACCTCTGACAAGAAGCCACTCCTTATCCTGTTCTAGAAAAATGATACACCAAGGTAATTTAACAATATGAACAAAATAATAGGGGCTAAGTTTTACTAAGCATATGCAATGTGAAACACAAAGCTCACTGCATTACATGCGCTGTTTTATTTAACCTCAGGTCAACACTAGGTGAGGGGTCTATATCAATATCCTCATTTTACAGTTGAGGAAACGGAGGTGGAGAGATGGTTAATAATGAGTCACCATTACCCAGCTAGGAAGTGACCGAGACAAAACTAGATGCTCCAAAGCTGGTTCCTGCAACCCCTTCACTACACTGCATCCTTCAGATATGGAACTATTAGTGGACCTGAGACTCTGACTGAACAAAAATTCCAGTTTTTTTTTCTTTTTAAAGAAAAATGAATGAATGGAAACCACCCTGGTAAGCTGAATGTTGAGACCAAGTAGCATTCTTTAGTTGAATCTGAGAAAAGGAAGAGGTGATCCCAAGGAACTGTTGAGTCCACTAAGAACATGGAACAAGCTTGCCACACAGGACTTCAATAGCTCATTCATTCCTTCAGCACTTTTGGGGGTCTGGGACGCTCTTCACTGTGCCAAGTGCAGGGAATGCAGGAATGATGGAATGATGTGGTCCCTGACCTTGTAGGGCTTACAGTTCAGGTAGGAAGAAAGAGAAACAACCATTAAATAAGTGGTGAGTGCTATGAAGAAAATAAGATGCTCTGGTGAAGAATAATAAAGTGGTCAGCAAAGGCCTCTCTAAGGAGGTGACATTTAACCTAGAGGATGACACCAAAGAAACAGAGCTGATGACGTCTATTCACTTCCCTTTTATCTTTGGTAGTAATTGGAATTTTGGAGTACTTTTCAAGGGTGTTTACAACTTGGGTTCCTTTAAGCAGATCAACCACTACCTTACAATCCATATGCTTTATCACTAATACTTTCTCCACCCAGTTCAAACATCACAAATATGATATAAACAATATTTTACTATTCAGTCTAGAGCTATCCTCATTTTTCTTTTTTCTTAAATACAGAAATACCTCAGAATCAGGGACAAGAGAAAAACTCTTTGCATTTTGCAGAGTTCATCCAAGTGTACTATTTGTTTCTTCCCTGTGGAACTGTCATATCAGCTTTAGGAAAGATGATGAAAGAAAAGAATTGGGCCCAGGGGATCCTAAGGAAATGAGGCCAAACTTGCTTTTCACGTGGGCCCTTGGGGGAGAGTGGAAGGCAAGAGCAGTGAACTGAGTCCAGACTTTTTTCTATCAATGTTGTGTAGTGGTCAGATGAGGCACTCAAAACTAAAAGGCTCTTTGGACCAGCACTGGGGAGTTCTGAGCCACCTCTTTCACATTTCTGGAAATGGTAATTTTATCATCTCACAAGTAGAGATTCGGTAGAGTCTGCTGAAGGCAATAGCACAGAAGACCCAGGGTCCTTTTCTACTAGAATCCAATTGTATTTTCTCTGGGAGAAGAGATACTCCCTAATGATATATTATGGGGTTGGAACCGGAGGCCATTTATAGCTAAGAAGGGATTTTTTTTCTTTTTTTTTTTAAAGAAGGGAATTTTTAAAAAAAATTTATTTATTTATTTTTGGCTGTGTTGGGTCTTCGTTTCTGTGCGAGGGCTTTCTCCAGTTGCGGTGAGCGGGGGCCACTCTTCATCGCGGTGCGCGGGCCTCTCACTGTCGCAGCCTCTCTTGTTGCGGAGCACAGGCTCCAGACGCGCAGGCTCAGTAGTTGTGGCTCACGGGCTTAATTGCTCCGCGGCATGTGGGATCTTCCCAGACCAGGGCTCAAACCCGTGTCCCCTGCATTGGCAGGCAGATTCTTAACCACTGCGCCACCAGGGAAGCCCAAGAAGGGAATTTTTGATGTTTAGAGAATTCAAATCATGATTATTTTTCTGTGTACGAAGACTGTAGGAAAATGAGTGCCTACTCTCTTCATGGGGCAATTTGAAGTTCTGACACCCTCTGCTTCCTGGCTTCCAGAAGTCTATTATTTTCTCCATCATAATATTTCCTCTAACTACTGAATAATTAACCCTAATGACTCATCTAGTCTCATAGGAAAAAGGCTTGTGAAATCTGCTCCTGATGCATATAGTAAGTACACAAGGCCGTATTAAGTAATGTGTACAGTCTGAGAAGGCCCAAATTCCTTTCCCAAGGCCTGGTGCACCCAGAGGTTGGAAGGCCGGTACTCTCATTCTTGGGGCAGCCATTTTCGGTTTCACAAATACCCAGGACCTCAGAGGTTTCTTCTATCACACAGAAGCACATGGGGCAGCTGCTCTCCTGCTCTCCTTTGTCTGCCAGGGGAACTCCACACCAACTGACCGGAGCTGTCACCACCCAAGGCTGCCAACGTGGGCCTCCAGATTGTGAGGCCGCAGGGTCAGAGAGATATGTGGCCTGGCGCTGAGCAGTCACAGTGCCGCGTATCCAGAGAGGACAGCAGCCGGCCAGAGCCCTCTCTGTAACAGCTTGGCCACCTGTCTGTGAGGGAAGACAAATCCCATTTCATGAGGCTTGGCATGGAAAGTAGGTTGTCCACCCCTATGTCCAAAAGCACTTGAGTGGTGGACGGAAAAGAGGAGAACAGGGCAGACCCCAAGTGTGGATGTAAAAATGGATCTTTTCGGGGGTGGACCTTTTGGTTAATCTGGCTTGGATTCGAGGTTGTTTTTACCCAGCTCTCAACAATCTTAAGCTGTACTTCCCAGGCTTTTAAGATAATTCTCCTACCGAAGTAATGCAATGCCAAAGAAATGGTATCATGGGGCTTTGCCTTTTCCTGCTTTCTAAAGGCCATCAAAACCATCATTCCCTAACATACCCACACAGGAAAAAAGATGAGGCTTATCTTCTTGTTAAGCTATTGTGTTACCAGCATTTCAGTGGCACAAGAAAGATAAGTTAAAGGCTTGCAAAATAAGGTCTGATCCAAGCCTCACCTGATACACAGTTTCTATCTTGCTGAATGCACACGATAATAAGATTTCAAACTCTTTAGAAACCGTGGTTGCTCATGGTTTTAGAAGTGAGCTTGTATAACACAGGGAGAGCTCCTGATTACTTTGCAGTGAAGCCACCGGCACAAACAGGATTTCCTAAAGAGGTCTTAGGGCAAGGAAGCTTCATTCTCACTTTGGCTCTGCCATCTGGGCAGCCCTGCCGCTCCTCCCCTACTGTAAACAGGCAGTTAGAAGGGAGCAGGGAACACCCCTGCCTATTGTTCCTTGCTCTTCTCACTTCCCTTTCATCTCTGGTAATAGCTGGAATTTATGAGTATACTGGATGACCTTCCAAGGTTTTCCTTCAGAGTTTATTTACTTCATGGATCCTCCTTAGAAGGGCTCTGTCTTTTGGCCCCCCCTCATCCCGGCTGTATTTGCCCAAAGGTGTGGCTTCCTCGTTACGCACTGTTAAACTGAATGGAAAAGGAGACATAAAGGCTGTGTGCAGTTCTTATAGCCCAATGGTGACTGTGCACAAAAGACACTATTTCCCATTGGACACCTACCACTCCAGCCAGGGCTCACTTTTCCAAGAATACACTGCTATTTCTGTGGCTTGCCTAATGAATTTCTTGTTAAAGATCCAATCTAAGAGCTCCAAAATCCAGCTCAGAGCTAACTTCATGAAGTCTCTAGTATTCTAGTCCAGTTCAGAGTAATATTGAACTCTTCCAAGCTCTTGCGGGTATTTAAATCTGTACCACGTAGCTCAGCACTCACATATGCCAAAATTCTAACGCTGCTTGCTTACTATTATCAATATTACGTGCTAACACATCAAGTCCGTTCTTCTTATTTGCTCATATAGACTCTAACCTCTTTGAGGTCCTGGCCACAGACCTTGGCATGTATAAGTGAGATGCGATTTTTCACTTCTTTGCTGTCTCCCACAGTGCCCAGAATAATCTTAACCACCTAGCTTTTCAAAGGATATTTGAAAAACCGTAGAAGTCCCTGGTTTCAGTAAGTTTCATTTCCTTGTGATGCAAGTGGGTTAAGTGGAAACATTAGAATTACCCAAAGAAACAATGCTAGGACTAGTATCTATTTAATATGTTTACATCATTCCAATTAGCAAAATGATGTAACATCTCTAAATTAAAATTTAAGTGTTTTCTGGGAATATAAAAAAAACAAACTTCACTGAAGAAAAAATTTGAGATTGTGTGACTAGGAAGAAATATGGCAAAACTGTTTTGAGGAAGGCATGGACCAAATAATGCTTTTGGCCCATTTTATGCCAAGCTACTCAGAATGATAGGCTCTGAGCTAGATAGGCTGTAACGTGTTCATTCATTCATTATTTATCTACTCGGTGCCCACTTTATGCCATGCTCTGTTAGATATTAGGTATACGGTGGTGAGCAAAATAGAGATGGTCCAGAGTTTCATGAGTGATGGGACAAATAGGTTTTAAACCAGGGACTATAATAAATATGTAATTAGCTACTGCTATTGCAGTGAGTAATAAAGTACCCTGTGTCTCTAACCCAAGAGTCTTGTGCTTTCTGCCAGCATCCATGAAACTGTGGCAGGCTAATTTGTTAGCTTGCAATAGTGTAAAATCTCAGATCCTTCACAGTTCTTGGTGTCAGTCAACTGACAGACTGAAAAATGAGGACTTTTTAGTTTAGAAAGGAAAACACCAAGAAGGGGATAAGGCTGAAGTCTACAAAATCAGTAAGAGGAAACTTTGTTGTGTCCACTTATCTTGAATATCAGGCCAAGGAAGCAATCCTTAACATTTGGGAGAGGTAAATTTAGAACAAAAGAAAGGAATTTCTTCACAGAGAGGGTACTAACCTTATAGAAGTTACCATCTCAATAAGCAGTGCTGGCTGAAAGTACAAACTGTTTTAAAAAAAGGGCCTCACTAAATTTATGGATGACAGACCTGGATTGCCCAATTCAATACACATTTGATGACTCCATCTTTGCCAAGTGGAGGATCGCGTCCTACAATGAGATCTTCATTATTCTGTCTCAAAGAAGGACTATTGGGAAAGGTCATTAATCTGACCCAGTAAGGGCCGCTTTTAATCTACAAAATAAGAATTAGACTCTCTCTTGCTTTAGTCTAATTTGGATATACATACATAGATACATATGTATTTGGGATCTGGAATGATAAAATCTCCCTTAGAACAAGCTACAATTCATAAAAATCTTAATTTTTAAATATTAAATAATCTTGGTAAAATATGCTTATATTTTAGGGCAGTTGTTTCCCAAACTGGATGTGTAGAACACTTCTAGAAAATTCTAAGAGGCATATCTTGAAAAATATGTCCCATGGTCAAATATGTTTGGGGAGCAATGCACTACATATCCTTGGGCATTCAAAATTCACATTAATAACAAGGGCTCTGATAAGTCCTGAGTAAGGAAACTAAACCTAGCATTTCCAAAGTTATTTTAATATTATTCTACCATACCACAGCATGCCTATTATCTCATCTTATGAAACATCATTCCATAAAATGGCAGATAGAGAATGTTCTTTTAAGGTGTTAACAAATGAAGATTTATCCGGTAAGGAATATACAGCTATAATGCCACATTATCTATAAAGCTCCACTAATCTGAAGTGGAAAATGACAGTAAGCAGGGACAGAAAGGGATGCCAGGTAACTAACTGGATTTCCTGGTTTGGCCAGCTGATACAGGATGGGTAGGTCATCTTCACTTGGGGGATCCTTGGGCTCAGTTGTTTCTTGGATCCAAGGAGTCAGAAAGACCCAATTCCAGGAATGTTTCCATGTTTTAGGAATATGGCAAGCATAACAATCATAATTATAGCTAACATTTATTGCTGACAATCAATGTGCTAGGTGCTATTTTGAGCACTTTACATTAAATTCTCACAATATACTATTATTATACTTACTATTCATTTTCACAGAAAAGGAAACTGAGGCACAGGGAAGTTAAGTAACTGGCCCAAGAGTACACAGCTAATCAGTGAAAGAGCTGGGATTTAAACCCAGGCAGTCTGGCTCCAGAGTGTCAATACTTATGCTCTGCTACCTTTGGAATTACAGCATATATTAGCAAACTTCCATATGACCAGTGTAATCCATATCACAAAGCAACTCACTGGACCTTCAAGTCAAGTTGAACCCTTATGTAAATAGCCTTCATAAAATAACACCCAGAACTGTGCTAACACATCTTGAAAAGCTTGTCAAAGTTTTACAGTTGTACCAGAAGAAATAAAATACAAATGGGACAGCATGGACCTATTGTCAAAACAATCTCCCCTTTGCATAATTTCTTCTTCTCACCAATTTCTTACTATACACAATAGTAACCTCATGAAAACAAACAAAAACCTACAAATATACTCACCCTCTTTGAATCACAGCACTGTGCAAGGCCACTTTGTTAAAATAGTTAGTCTCTAAAACACTTTTCTTACAAAAAATGATATATGTGTTTTCCCCCCAAACACCCAATCCTTTGTATACTTTTAGTTGAGTGCTGAGCACAGAATCCCTTTGGGCCCTCTTGGCCTTCAGAACTGGTGCTGCTCACTGTGTAGACATTCCCAGCCAGAAAGCACTTCCCCAGCCATTCTGAATCGTGTGCTCTGCAGTGTTTACTGTTTCCTCCATCACATCCTGTCGGGTTTTTGTTTCTGTTGTGTTGTTATTATTTTATATGTTGGTGTGTTAGTCTTCTACTGCTGCTGTAACAAATTACCACAAATTTAGTGGCTTAAAACAACACCCATGGGCTTCCCTGGTGGTGCAGTGGTTGGGAGTCCGCCTGCCAATGCAGGGGACACGGGTTCGAGCCCTGGTCTGGGAAGATCCCACATGCCGCGGAGCAACTGGGCCTGTGAGCCACAACTACTGAGCCTGCGCGTCTGGAGCCTGTGCTCCGCAACAAGAGAGGCCGCGATAGGGAGAGGCCCGCGCACCGCGATGAAGAGTGGCCCCTGCTTGCCGCAACTAGAGAAAGCCCTCGCACAGAAACGAAGACCCAACACAGCCAAAAATAAATAAACTAAAAAACAACAGCAACAAAAAAAAACAACACCCATGATTCATCTCACAGTTCTGTAGATCAAACGTCCAAGTATGGCTTGGCTCACTGGTTCTCTGTTTAGTCTTACAAAGCTGAAGTCAAGGTGTTGGCAGGCCTGCGTTCCATTCTGGAGATTCAGATCTGCTTCTCATCTCATTTGGGTTGTTGGCTGAGTCCAGTTCCATGCTGTTGTTTTACGGAGGTTCCCATTTTCTCACTGGCTGTCAGTGGGGCCACCCTTAGCTCCCAGAGGTCTCTCTCCGGTTCTATTGGGCCCCTATATTTCAGAGGCTGCAACAGTGGGTCAAATCCTTCTCACACTTGGAATCTCTGTGACATCCCCTTCTGTCCCATTTCTTTTGCCTCCAGCCTGAGAAAGTTCTCTTTTAAAGAGCTCATGAACAGAAACAGACTCACAGACTTAGAAAACAAACTTAAGGTTACCAAAAGGGAAAGGTGGGGGGAGGGATAAATTAGGAGGTTGGGTTTAACATTTATACACTATTATATATAAAATAGATAATCAACAAGGACCTACTGTTTGGCACAGGGAACTCTACTCAATACTCTGGTATAACCTATATAGGAAAAGAATCTGGAAAAGAATAGATACATGTATAACTAAATCACTTCACTGTACACCTGAAACTAACACAAGATTGTAAATCAACTATACTCCAATATACAATAAAAATTAAAAAAAAATTTTAAAAAGACCCCATGTGATTAGACTGGGCCCACTCAGATAACCCAGAATAATCTATTTTAAGGTTCATAACCTTAACTATAGCTGCAAAATCCCTTTTGTCATTGTAACAAAACAAATTAGGGGCATGTTTAGACATATTTAGGGGCCATTCTGGGTACCACTTTTGGTGAACATTTCTGTGCCAAGATGGCCAACGGGTGAATGATAATGCTAAACACCTGCCTCAAAAAAACAAAAAACTAAACCAAACAAAGCAAAGGAAGAATTTCACAGTGAGATGTTAAGTTCCTAGTTTTAACCCATTTCCAGAAGCCTTTAAGGCCTGGGAAACAGGATAAAAATCAGCAGCCGGTTGGGAACTGGTGGAAGGTCTTTGATATAAAGAGAAAAATGATCTCCCGTATATCAGTAAATGGTAGCTGGAGGAAACGACTGACAGAGCAGAGGATGACTTCCGGGGATTTAAGAGAATATGGGAGTTACTGCAAATGGATATTCCTAGGAAAGCATCTCCACAGCCTGAGGTAATATTAAAAATTTGTTTTTAAAACATGAAAGGGCTGGAGCAGGATTCTGGATAACCCTGGTATGTCAGCCAGTAACCCTTCAGTTGGATCCTAGGAAAGCCCTGCGGATCTGGGGAGAGAGGCAGGGGCATGTAGGGAACTGGGGGTACTCTGGGCTGTGGATCTTTTACCAATGGTAAAACTGGAAGTATGTCAATATTTTAACAACGAGTAATGGATGCCGTAATATTAACAACACAGTGACATGAATAACATCTGCGCTAACACTCTCACTTCTAGGAAAACAACATCACACACTTTCACATTTCAACCACCTTCATAAATTGTATTGATACATGGTTATTTACTAAGCAATTCCACTGATGTTGAACATTTTGATCAATTCCATTTTTTTTGTATTAATATAGATCATCTTTAAATAGAAAAATTCAGTGTTATGGGAAAATGTAAGAAATTACATTAAAAGAAATATATAGCTCACTTGAAAGTTTAACCAAATTTGCCTTTTGCATCATTTCCTCAATTCTCCTAAGTGTCAATTCTGCTCTTTGTGCCTCCTAAGGGGACTGTAATCTGGCTACTCCATTTTCCGTCTTTATAATTGTTTCTTATCCAATTCATCTCCCTTTCTATTTTCATCTTTAGTCTTTTCCTTTGACCTACTCCTCTCTATTTTTTAAAGGCCTTTAGAAACCGCTTCTTTGTAGTCATAGGTGGGCTAAAATGAAACATAATTTTAGTCCCATTTAATTAGACTTTTAAATCTGATGGTACACCCTGCCTGAAGCTTTTTCAGGGGAATTTCTGAAGTCCAATTACAGGGCTATTCTCATAATAAGGACTATTAATTTATAATGAAATTGTCTGCTTTTAAGCTTCATCCAGATGCTGTTGTTAAAAATATACTAGCCCGACCACATTCCTATGGGGTCATTAGTATGGCCAGTACAAACAGGTGAAGGCTGCTGAAGCCACAGTTCTCAAAACTCTGTGAAGAGCTGGGTGCCTATAGGCAGTCCCTCAGGGAATCTCACCAGCCCATTCATACTGTGGTCATCCATTCTATTTTTTTTTTTAATTTTACTGAAATATAGTTGATTTACAATGCCGTGTTAATTTCTGCTGTAGAGCAAAGTGACTCAGTTATACATACATATTCTTTTTCATATTCTTTTCCATTATGGTTTGTCACAGGATATTGAATACAGTTCCCTGTGCTATATTATACAGTAGGACCTTGTTGTTTACCCATCCTATATATAATAGTTTGCACCTACTACTTCCAAACTCCCAATCTTTCCCTCCCCCATCCCCCCTGGGTACCCACAAGTCTGTCCTCTATGTCTGTGAGTCTGTTTCTGTTTTGTAGATTTGTTCATTTGTGTCATAGTTTAGATTCCATACATAAGTGATATCATATGGTATTTGTCTTTCTCTTTCTGACTTACTTTGCTTATTAGCATAATAATCTCTAGGTCCATCCATGTTGCTGCAAATGGCATTATTTGATTCTTTTCAATGGCTGAGTAATAGTCCAATGTATATATATACACATCAGATCTTTATCCATTCATCTGTCGATGGATATTTAGGTTGTTTCCATGTCTTGGCTATTGTGAATAGTGCTGCTGTGAACATAGGGGTGCATGTATCTTTTCAAATCATGGTTTTCTTTGGGTATATGCTCAGGAGTGGGATTGCTAGATCATATGGCAACTCTATTTTTAGTTTTTTGAGGAACCACCATACTGTTTTCCATAGTGGCTATACCAATTTACATTCTGTGGTCACCCATTCTTTTTTTTTTTTTTTTAACATCTTTATTGGAGTATAATTACTTTACAATGGTGTGTTAGTTTCTGCTGTATAACAAAGTGAATCAGCTATACATATACATACATCCCCATATCTCCTCCCTCTTGCGTCTCCCTCCCACCCTCCCTATCCCATCCCTCTAGGTGGACACAAAGCACCGAGCTGATCTCCCTGTGCTATGTGGTCACCCATTCTTGAAGTGCTAATTCTGATATCCCACTCAGTCAACTCAAGTATGCCCAAGTGGTATTTAGTAAACAAACAGTAACTGAATCCTTACATATTGGAACCTTTGTGTTGCCTTCACACATTTAGGACAAGTCACTTGAGAAGAAAGTTCTTGGGTCATAGACTTTCCCCCACAAATCTAGATATTTCTCTGTTCTCCTCTGGCTTTTAGTTAAATAAAAGAGAAGTCTGAGGCCAGCCTGATTTTCCCTCTTTTTTGTATAGCTTTCAAATAAATTTATTTGGTCTTCATAGGCTTTTTTCTTTCTCCATGCAATTCTAACATTTCCCAGGATGTGCTTTATGTCGGTCTCAAGTGGATTCCATGGGTCGCCTCCCCAGTATCCACCTTCCCCTTTCTCCTTGTAACAGAACCTGATGTTCTTCAGACCACCATCTATCTGATCAGCAAATTCCACTTCTCTGGTCTCAGTCCCTGGCTTAAGTGCAGGCATATGTTATAAACAGTCCTGAGGATGAATTTCAGCACACCTGTTTGGAACCCTGGTACAAAAGAATGTGTTCACTGTCCAAGTGTCCTGGTGCAAAACCTGGAACTACCATAACCACTTTGCCATGAGGGAAGACAGTCTTCAAAGATGCTACCACACAGAAAAGAGTCTCAAAGAAATGGAGCTGCAGCTTCTAGATTAAGCCAACCCTGAAGCTCACCTACCTCTGGAATTACCGTTTATGTAAGCTAACAAATTCCTTACTCTTTAGCTTATCTAAATTGAGTTCTCTGTACCCACAGCCCTGAGCATCCCAAACTACTGGTATCTCTTCTGCAATGATTTTCTCCAAAATATCGTGAGACCTTTTAATCCACATACTCAAGTCATATCTTAGTCAATGTTTTGATTACTGCATTTCACGAAATGCAGTAATCAAAAACATAGACTAAGACCGTTGATTTCTTATGCCAGATTCCATTCTCTATTCTTCATATTTGTCCTTTTCTCACCATTTAAAACCTTTTGTTCTTTTCGTCAGCATTTTGTGAGAACTTCTCAATACTGTCCTTTACATCAAGGATTCCATTTCTTATAGTATTAATTCTACTTTTTACTCCCTCCTCTCAGATTTCAATTGTGCCACTGTACTTGATTTCCTTATAATTTCACATCTTATGTATCTCCCTTTCCATCTCAGTTTACTGTTTTTACATTTCAGAATGTTCGGTTCTTGTTGCCTTTTGTTTCTCTTTTATTTATTTTTTATTGAAGTACAGTTGATTAGCAATGTTGTGTTAGTTTCAGGTGTACAGAAAGTGATTCAGTAATTTATACATATATATGTATATATATATTCTTTTTCAGATTCTTTTTTGTTATAGGTTATTATAAGATATTGAATATAGTTCCGCATGCTATACAGTAGGTCCTTATTGTTTATCTATCAATACTTGCTTGTTTGGTAGTATTTTTTCAAAAGTCACAAGAATTTTATTCTTTTAGTTTTTCTCATTCTTCTAAGAGGGATAATCTACCCAGACAAACAATGTATAGTCAACAAAATGTAGACATTACTTTGACTCGTTCTGTAAACATTTAACGGTCTCTGAGTAGCTCTTAGATCAATTTTAATATCTCACATGTTTCATCTAATACTGCTCTCATGTCTCTGTCTCCATCTACTAAATATCTTGTTCTCCTCACCTCCCCTGATCCCTTTTTGCACATAAGGTTTTCTGGTATTTGTACTCATACCCAAGAGAGAAAGAGATATCATACTGATGGCAGAGGGGAGTCAATACCACTGTGGAGATCTCAACAGGATCAGTGGTGGGAACAGCTGACCAGTTTTTGAACTGTAATCAACCTTGTGTTTCTCAAAAAGGGAATGAGGGAGGAAAAGAAAGGTCTAACTATTTCCAGGTACACATAACATAACCTGAGTCACCGAATGGGTTTTTAAATCTAGTTCTGGCTAAATGGAAATTCTTCCAAATAACTTTGATAACTATTTCATTGCCAGCCTTAATTTTGAGCGTTGGATGTTTTTGTCTTTTTAGTAAGAAACAGAGAGGGACAATAGGTATCATTTTAAACTAAAAGCTCCTAATATTTTTAACGAGCTCTGATTGAGGGCTCACAGATGCAACACAACAAGAAACTGTTCATATGCAATGTATAAAAAAGGTATCAGTTTAGATAAAAATGAGAAATGTTTATGTATTTCAGTTCAGTGCCACTTTTAATTGGGGCTGTATCCCATTTAACTGAGTGCCTTTGAAATTAACTCTGTTGTATGCTGATATCTGGAGAATTTAATATGACTCTCTGACCGACAAAATGGACATAGCATTTGGCTTCCAAGTTACTTCTTAATATTGAAATATTAGTATGTAAAATTATTTCCCATTAAACAGTGGGACATTATAGCACAAACACATTTGGCAGGCTCCTGATGCCTAACTTCCAAAGTTTTGGATCTTCTCCCAGATCTGGAGAGTGTCCAGCAAAGTCTAATTGTGCCAGTGATAAGAGAAGAGCTGGTAGCATCCAATTCAGCTCGTAGTAAAATCTAATTTTCACCAGGAACCTTTGAATTGTCCCTTGCAATATTTCAGTTTGTGAGTAAATACAGCCCACATGTCTGTATCTATCTCTGGAACACTTTTTTTCTCATATTAAGACTCTGTAAAATGTTTATAAGAAAACAAGAAGATTCAGAAGTACATTTCTCAGATTATTGGTTTTATAAAAGTGTGTGTACAGATACACACACACACACACACACACACACACACTCCTAAGTAGCCAACAGCTCTTCAGCCTATCTCTGAGTAAATTTGGAACCCTGCAAATTTAATTTATCTAGCAAAACTGGAGCAGTTAATCAGAAACTCAATACTACCACGTATTATCAGAGAAGGTATGTATGGGAGGCCATGTTGAATGCTCTGTATTTTCCATAGTTAAACTGGGAGAAAGAGGGGAAAGAATGACAGAGGGAGAGTGGAGGGGAGAAAGGGAGGAGGGACAGAAGAGGAGGAGAGAAATATGGAGGAGGGGTAGAGGAGAAAAGAAGATGAAAGGAGAAAAAGAAAGAAAACTACGTTTCCCTGGTGGCGCAGTGGTTAAGCATCCGCCTGCCAATGCAGGCAACACGGGTTCGAGCCCTGGTCAGGAAAGATCCCACATGCCGCAGAGCAACTAATCCCGTGCACCACAGCTAGTGAGCCTGTGCTCTAGAGCCTGCGAGCCACAACTATTGAAGCCCGAGCGCCTAGAGGCCATGCTCCGCAACAAGAGGAGCCACTGCAATGAGAAGCCCACGCACCGCAACGAAGAGTAGCCCCCGCTCGCCGCAACTGGAGAAAGCCCGTGCACAGCGACGAAGACACAACGCAGCCAAAAAAAAAATTTATAAAAGAAAAAAAGAGAACTAGGTAATATCTTTTATTTTTATGACAAAATGCCCAATGCTTCTCAGTTAAGCCAAGTATTGGGTCTTATCAGACATTAACTCCTCCAGCCACCATAGCAAGGCCAGATGGGAGGCAGAAACGCAGGGCAAAACAAGGCAGTATGGGTATCAGACAGACACAGACCCCATAGCAGTGGCCACATGGGGCTGCCAACAGATTGTCACTACAACCTATCACTACAGGACAAGACCAAGTAGAATCTTTTGTCACACCGTACCACTTATTGTAACTTAGCACCTTAGTACCATTCTGTGGAAAATTATTTAGGCATACAATGAAATCTCATATAAAATTTACATTTATCTGAAATACCTTGTACTATTCACTGTATCTATTGTCTTGTACAGTAAATTTGCATGATCATTATAAAGCAACAAATGTAATGTTACATCATGCTTTGAAGGCATTACTAAGGCTGGACTCAACTCAGATCAGAGGTCCAAGCGCCAGCTAAAATAATTTTGTGCAGGCCTGGTACTTTTTATTTTGTAGGGCTGGGAAGCAACTCATGTTTATGAGAGCCAGGGACAATGAGGAGAAGTTTGCCTTTGACTGAGTAAAGACTAGACTGCTAAGAACTGTCTTTCGATGTATAAAATAGCTACTTTCTCTGCCAGTGTTTTATGATTAAAAAATGGGTGGCTTCTTGACTCAAATCAAATATTTTTTATCCAAATCAATGGTTGAAAGATGTGACCAGCAAGACCTAAGACTTTCTGACTAAGGCAGAACTGAGACGATTAGTCTGATTCTTTTCCTATTTCAAGAACCAGGCTGATGCAAGGGTTTCCAGAGTTATTCCAATGAGTAGACCCAGACGGCAAAATCTGAAGTAAAGATGAATAGGTCTGGTGACTAAGATGACTAAGGAAGAAGAGAGGACCCATGCTCTACATCCTGCCTGGAAGGGAGAGCAAAACTCAATATACATTACTATCCACGTGCTGTCTGTGCACTGGAAAAAACTAGCCTGAAAAACTGCTTGGGACTTTATCTTAAGATAATTTTTTTTTTAACTGACAAAATGAGGTTGATTCCTTCCCTATCGTACACAACTGATAAAAAGGAAACCCACAGTTAATTTTACAGTTGAAAAAGGTCTCTTATGCTTCAAACCAACTTAACAGCAGCTTTTATAATTACCATGGTCACTTAGGTTTTCCTCTGGATAATATTTTTAAAAAGGGGTAACAGAGGTAGGAGGAAGCCAAGGCTTACGTAAGAGGCCTTGCCTTGTTTTATTTTTGACAATATTTCTTAATCTTTGAGAATCTCAATCCTATTTCCCACCTTAAGGTAAAAACAGAGTTTACTTGAAGCTTGCTGGAGGGCAATTTGGTTTAGCTAGCAGAATTTTAAATAGGCATGTTATCTGACCCTATAATTTAACTTCTGGAATTTACCATACAGAAATACTTGGACAAATGTTCCACAAAATAAGCACAAGGATATTACTGCAATATTGTTTGTAATAAGACCAAAAACAACCAAGCAACCAACCCCTAAATGCCCATCAATGGGAAATTAAACTATGAAATAAATGAGCTGACAATTATGCAGTTTCAAAATGAGTTTGATCTCTATGAACTGAAATAATATATCATGATAAAATAAAGTGAATAAGGCAACGTCCAGAAGAGTACGGTGTATAGTATAAGCCCATTTCTGTGAGAGAAACTGACAGATGTGTGCATGTGTGTATGTATATAGGTATTTGTAAACACACACTTTTGAATTTGCAATAAAGGAGATCTGGAAATATATCCAGGGGGTTATCTTTGGGAAGTGGATTTTGGATGGGAGTGTAGGAAAGACAATTTCACTTCTTATATTTCTGTGCCATTTGGCATTTTTGCTACCAGCGTACTTTACTTTGTGGTTAAAAAAAAATTTTTTTTTTTTTAAAATAAAGCTACCTGGCATCTACATCTCCTAAGTTGCTCCTTCCTGCAACAATTCCTGTTTCTGAAAGTGGCTTGTGGAGTGAGAGATCGCGGAGACTGAGGTTCCAGGTGCAAGCATTTTTAAAGAGGCCATGTTGGGGAAGATCTGCCAGTGCTGATAAACACTGTATTTGCAGGTTGGCACCCAAGCGTCACTGATTCAGGGACAAAGGCCAGGCAGCTGCATCAACATCAGCTCTATTGGTTTTACATCAAGGACCCCAACTTCTATAGCCTCCACCCAAACTAGAAAAGATGACAATGTAGGAGATAGAAGACTGAGAACAACGTAGGAGATAGAAGACTGAGAAATCAATGAGCCTAGGGTAGAAGGGCAGTGACTCATTCTCTCTTCCCTTCCCAAAAAACGGCGAGTTGTCTGTTTCTTCTTTAATTTATCGTTTCATTTGATGGTTTAGACCTGTGGTGTCCAATATAGTACATGTGCCTACTGAGCACTTGAAATGCAACTAGTCCGAATTGAGATGTGCTGTCAGCATAAAATACACACTGGAGTTTAACAATTTAGTATTGAAAAAGAATACTTTTTTCAATATTTCATATTTTTATATTTATTCCATGTTGTAATAATAGTATTTTGGATATACTGTGTTAAAATATGCTATTAAAATTAATTTTACGTGTTTCTTTTTGCCTCTTTTAATGACTGCTAGAGAATTTAAAGTGACATGGTTCACATTCTGTTTTCTATTGGACAGATCTGGTTTAGACTTTCATAGACATTCCACATGGAATATCTATATATTTAAATGTGTAAAGAAAGGAATAGTAGGGTAGAGAGGGAGGCACGTACACACATGCACACCCCGCCCCCCGCCAACTGTTACACTGCAACCCTGTATAACTTCATGCCCGCCTAGCTTCCTAGGGTAGCTCATTACAGTTCACTGTTCCTGTCATAGGTCATACAGCTCTGCTGTATGTGGGATCCTGGGGCAAGTCACTTGGGAGGATTAAACTGAATAATGTATGTCAAATGCTCAGGACCATGACAAGGATGTGTAATAACCTCTGTCAGCAAGGGTTAGCTGTGCTTGACATGATAAGAGTTCCAGAAATGACCAAGCCACAGTTCTACCCCAAAGCAAAGAATATTAGAGTTGGAGTGAAACTTGGACATTATCTACTCCCATGTTTTAAAACCCTTTTAAATCTCAGAAGCCCAGTATATGAAAAAGATGAAATCAAGTTGCTCTGAACAAAGCTGAGTGTGGGAACAAGAAGGGCTGGGCACTCCTGGACTATATAGAGGCAGGAATATGAGGTCTCTATGAAGCAGTCTGAATGCCATGGATGTGGTGCCTTATCCCGGCCTCTCCATTTTACAGATAAAGACACTAAGCTCCAGAGGTGGAGGGCTTGCCTTCAGTCACAGAGCTGGCAGAGGCAGGGCTGGAACGGACTCGGGTATCTGGTTCCTCAGAAAGAACGTGCTCTGCATCCCATAATGACTGCAGCTGTGTGGACAACGTGTGCGTGCAGACGGAATGCGGCTGAGAAAAGCACTGCCGGACAGGTGCACACAGAATATGGGGGGGGATTGGGGGGGGCTGGAGCGGGGGCAGGTCTGTTCCCTGAAGAGACAGCTTCTAGGTTTAGCTTTGGAAGATGAGAGAGGGCAGGTGGGCACCCAGAATAAAAGAAGCGCAAGGGTTCTAAGGAGGAAAACCTTAAGGCAAGTTTTTGGAAAAGGGTGACAATAGAAAGATTAATTTATCGGAAGTCCACAAATAGCCAGGAAACAGGAAAACAGGTTGGCAGGCAGACTCTGGGTGCCAGATCGGAGTGGCAAAGGGTTGCGAAGCTGGAAGGCTGCAGAGCTGCCCCGACAGGGAAAGACCTGGCCTGATGGTGGCTTCTCAGTATACTCCATGAAAACAAATAAATTCATGATAAAGTAAGATACACGTCAAGAATAAGAAAAAATCAGCATTGATTACATTAAAAGGTAGTACTCATTTGTTCTTACTTAGAACTACCCTGTGTGCATTATTCAACAAGATCTTTTCCTCGGTACCATTTTGGGTATTTCCTCACTCAAGAAAATGCTTCTTTGGAGTTCTTCCCATTTGGTTGGTTCTCTAAAGAAAAAAAGAGGTCCAAGGAAACATCCAAGAAAAGACAAGAAACCTGAAGGTCCAGTGAGTGCCCTGGTTTCCACACGCATGTTCTGATCTAACTTAAGGTGATGGGTTTCCTCTCACAGACTAGGGCTTGCCTGTTGGTGTCTTGGTGTTCAGGGCATCTGGTCAAGGGCCTCATTTCCCTGATGTCACTAAGGAAAGCGCTCAAATATGGGGAACACCAACACAGTAACCAGTAGGACAGCTGGCAAGGCACTCAGTGACATTTTAAAGATATTTGCTCACAGACCACTCAGCCACAAAGGACAGTTTCCCTGTCAGTTTCTCAGCTACTGGGGGTTTAATTCATAGAAACCAATGACGGCAAGCCTAGAGAGGCCACCATCCAAGGTGGAGTATAACCATGAAGCCTTGTTTGTTTCCTTCGCACAGTGACTGTATGTTCTTCTTGGTGGCATTTGGCATTTCTTAGCTAGGGATCAGTAGAGCTGGCAACTCAGAACTTCTAAGAATTACTATCTGTTTACCACAATCTCCATATTCAAAGAATTAGTAGCATGTTTTATTTTTTAAATGTGCGTTTTCTTTTTATGACTTTGCCGTCACTTGGAAAACCCCATAACTTTCAAACCACACAGACAATAGTTCTGACCAGGACTACAAGGCAACGGACAGATACCTGGAGAGTTAACGTTTGTGAGTCTATTTTGCCATGAAGTTAAAAATCAGTAGGTATCATCCATCTGTCCATCCCTCCCTCCATCTCATCCTAATCTTCAAGCTGGGTAGTTGTCTACTGACCAAATTCATAGCAATGTTTTTTAGTATTAAAATATAACTCAAGGGCTTCCCTGGTGGTGCAGTGGTTAAGAATCCTCCTGCCAATGCAGGGGACACAGGTTCGAGCCCTGGTCCAGGAAGATCCCACATGCCGTGGAGCAACTAAGCCCACGCGCCACAACTACTGAGCCTGCGCTCTAGAGCCTGAGAGCCACAACTACTGAGTCTGCGTGCCACAACTACTGAAGCCCACGTGCCTAGAGCCCGTGCTCTGCAACAACAGAAGCCACCGCAATGAGAAGCCTGCGCACTGAAACAAAGAGTAACCCCCGCTCGCCACAACCAGAGAAAGCCCGCACGCAGCAACGAAGACCCAACGCAGTCAAAAATAAAATAAATAAAATAAATAAATTTATATATATTAAAAAAAATATATATATATATAAGTCAATGTGGAGTAAAGATGGATCACCCATTGACGAAGAGTTAAAGGAGGAAGACAAAAGATCCAACTCTTATCTACTTTCGTAGAACGCTATTGAAGGTCAGTGTGGCAATTATTAAACCCAGATAATAATGACAGATGGTATTTAAACTCTCTGGCTCTTTGTCAACCATCTGCCCTAAGATTCTTTTTCCTGAGTTCATATTTCCTAGGTATCACGTTTTAGATAAAAGGCATGCAGTTCTTTACAATATCACAGAAATTGGTCAGCCTTTCCACTACAGGAAAGGCTAGAAATCAAAGCTATTAGATGCGTGGTTTGCTTCTTGACCTCCCTAAAATATTGTTGCTGCTACGTTGTAATAATGCATGAAACATTCTAGAAAAAATATGGTACCTAATAAAACCACAGCCAGGGTAGAAACATGGTAGAGTGGGAAAATCAAAGGTTAGAGAGTCAGATAGACTTAGGTTCAAATTTGGCTCTGCCATTTAACAGCTGTATGCCTACGGACAAGTTATTTATACTCCTTGTGGAAGGCTTTGGTTCATCATCTAGAAACAGGAAAACAGTCCTCAGAATGTGGGTTTAGTGAGATAATAGATGTGAAGGGCCCGGCCCTGGGTCTGTCACATGACACAACTGTTAACTCCCTTTGCTTCTTTTTTTCTCCCTAGGTTAGGGAGGATGGTGAGCCTTGCTGATGCATAAATGGTTATTCCTCAATGTTCTTATATAAACAACTAGGATACGACCTCTGAAGAAGGTTAATCCTGACTTCTAGACTTCCATTGAGAAATCTCTTTCCTCTGTGGAGACAAGCTTCTCATTATACCCATTCATAGAACCTACACTTCACAGCATTTACCCCAGCTCTGGTTAATTGACTAATTGCAAATGCAATGCCTCTCTTCTGCACTAGGGTGTAAGTTATCCCTCTAGAAAAGGGCCTTGCGTATAGTAGCCACTCAGTAAAGTTATTTGCAGAATGAATGAAACATCTGTTTCCAACATGTGACACACACCTGGGTCATATGGTAGATGATTTCAGGGGCTGAACATGGACTAAATTGTTTAATTTTAAGGGTTATATATGAATGTTAGTGTATGTTAGACAAATAACTGGTTCATCAATTCTGTGATTTTACATATTTTTGCTTAAGATGAGGCTAAATAAAAAGTTAATTAATTTAAGATAGTAAAGAAATTAAGTAAGTATAGTTACCATGAATATGGCAAAAACCATGAAGGTGTTAAAAAAGATGACACAATTTGGGAACTACTGCCATAGCAACAAGGAGGAACCCTGAGTGGACACGTACCAGGACTCCCTGATTTAGGGTCAGCCTAAGGCAATGAGGGAGTCTGCTTCCAGAATCCACGGCTTGTGAGTTCTCAGCTGGACACTGCAACAGGTGGGTCAGCAATGAATCTGGAGTTAAGCTGGAAGCAGGTGAAGCCAGTGGCTGGACCCCAGAACTCAGCTGGCATAAGTGAGAAGGCTTCACATTCAGATATCTGGGTGTTATCATAGGAAATACCAAACGTGAACTGAGCAGGAACAAGGGTCAGATCCCATGGTTGTTTTCAAGGTCACATCCAAACCGGCAGGAACTACCTAAGAGACAGAGCACCCGCCCCAGGAAGGGTGGCAGGCCCAGATGGATCCATTGTCCTTCAGCCTTAAAGGCACACGCGCCTGGATTCTGATATTGCTTCCCGCTCCCGGCAATTATTTCTCAATTTACTATCTCCGTGCAAGGCTCCAAGAGAGGGGTACTTTCTTTTGTGCACATTTGAAGAGCCAATGGGTCTCTACCCAACATCTCACTTTCCCAGAAAAGTGAAGCAGACTGTTGCTGCTGTCAAAGGAGTCTCTCTCTGAGCCTCCAATACTGAGTCTCCCTTCTGAGACCCAATGCTGGGCTGAAGAGATGGGTATTCCTGTCATGCTGGATTGGAACACAGAATGGACTTTCCCCTAGAAAAAAAATGTTTTAAGTAGAAAATAGGTTTTGATAAATAATGTTCTGTATATGTTCCAGGTTATACAGGATTCTCTGCAAGCTAGACTGGGAACCAGATTACCAACTATACTACCACTTCAGTGGGAGAATGTTTTAATGCTATAAAATGAAAATTTGGGCTGCAATTGTTCTGTAAGTGCTGACTACCTATACTTAAAAATAAAGCACATCCCTTACTAGAGAACACTTTAACACTACATATCTTAAATTTCATCTTTCTTTTAACATCTTCCAGAAGATTGTTTTTATCATCAATTATGGCTGGTATTCAAGTTTTGTACTATTGAAAAATAACTGATCATCCTTCCCCCATAACAAAAGAAGGACCCAATCTTTACATTTGAGGACAATCCTAGACTCACCAAAGTAATTCCAATAAATACTTCTCTAATCAACTCTCAGCTGCACCAAGTTATTCATGGGATGAACTGAAATGACTGTCCCAACTCCCACACTGCAATATTGACAGTAAATTATTCCTGGCTCTGACAATAAGCCTTTAACCCCAAATTTTCCACACTTGTCTGATGAAAAGAATTACATGATGCACGTTTAAAAACAAGAATGCCTGGACTTACCTGGTGGCGCAGTGGTTAAAGAATCCGCCTGCCAATGCAGGGGACACGGGTTCGAGCCCTGGTCCGGGAAGATCCCACATGTCGCAGAGCAATTAAGCCCGTGTGCCACAACTGCTGAGCCTGTGCTCTAGAGCCCTCGAGCCACAACTACTGAGCCCACATGCCACAACTACTGAAGCCTTCGTGCCTGGAGCCCGTGCTCCACAACAAGAGAGGCCACCGTAATGAGAAGCCTGTGCACCACAACGAAGAGTAGCCCCTGCTCGCCACAACTAGAGAGAACCCGCGTGCAGCAACGAAGACTCAAAGCAGCCAAATAAATAAATAAATAAAATATTTTAAAAAATTAAAAGAAAAAAACAACAAACAAGAACACCAGGCCTCAGTCCAATAATGAATCAGAATTTCAAGAGAGAGGTCTGGGAGTTGCACATTTAACGACTGACCATTCCTGCTGATTCTCTCATCCAACCCAGTGGTTCTTACCCTGGAGGATGAATTAGGATCACCTGGAGGGCTTGTGAAAACAAAGGTTGCTGGGCCCCAGCCCAAGCGCTTCTGATCTAGTCGGTCTGGGGTGAGGCCCAAGAATTTGCACTTCCAAAAAGGTCACCTTTTTGGATACTGCTGGTCCAAGAACCACATTTCCAAAACCACTTATTTAGCCTATTTGGCAAACATTGCAGCTGAATTCAATATATTTTTTTTTTCTTCCCTCCTTGGTAGAAAAACACCACCAGAGTCACAAGACTTCCTCTGGAGTAATACCCCTCATACTTTTTAGCTGTTTGA
Source organism: Eubalaena glacialis (assembly GCF_028564815.1). Taxonomy (NCBI): domain Eukaryota; kingdom Metazoa; phylum Chordata; class Mammalia; order Artiodactyla; family Balaenidae; genus Eubalaena; species Eubalaena glacialis. The sequence continues at coordinate 71,607,048 of NC_083723.1, read as the reverse complement.
TGTTAGACAAATAAATTTACCACTGCATCTCAGTTATCTCTTATCGTGAGGAATAAAAAGGTAACACAAGGAAGAGGTTTGGTCCTGTAATTGGCACACAATAGGCCTGCATTAAACATCTGTGCACTTTGATCACCTTGCCATGATCCCCCTCTGTGACCTACAGATGAATCTGCTGAGGTCTAGACTAGTTCCCCAAATTTACTACATGAACAAAACTTCATTTGGTTAAAACAAACAAACAAACAGACCAGCTAGAAATGGCTGACATTAATACCTTATTATTACAAAATACCTCTTTTGTATTTTGTATTAATACAAAATACCTCTTTTTCTTGTGAGCTAGCACGTAGCTACGTTTTGAATATAACATGTCCAGTGGGAAAATATTCAGCTTCCCAACTCACATTTTCCCATGGAAATAAAAATAGAAGACAAAGAGAGATTAGATTATGATTAGGCTCTCTGTTTAATTTTGACCAGGCTGAATTTAGTACCCAGGTCTGGATTATTTTCCTGGCAGATCTTTATTATATTGTTTGGCTATTTCTTATGACCTGAAAATCAAACAAATGAACCACAGACTTTCAGACTCAGAGGGGCCCTGGAGGTCATCTAGCCCACCCACCCATTCTAGGAATGCCACTGAAAACATCTACAGTGTGTAGTGGTCCAGTCTCTTCTTGGACACCCATTAAGAAAGCACTATTTTCATGAACCCTGATCCTCTCTTCAGATAACTCTAATCATTAGATTTTTTTTTTTTGCCTTTGAGCAAAAATCTTTATTTCTGTAATTTTAATATCTTTGGTTCTGCTCTCTATAGTGCCTGAATATGTCTAACCTCTCCTCTGCATGACAGCATTTAAAGTATTCTGAAATGGCACAGACATCTTTCTTGCCTGTGCCTTTTCAGTCTAAACATTCTGTTTTTTCAACCCACCATCAAAATTTCCATATACTTAACAGCCCTGGTCCTCCTCTTGTGGAAAAGTCCACCTTGAGGATGTTTCCTCACACGAGAAAACCATAACGTGCTTCATGTTTGCCACATCCTCTCATCGCCAACAAAAACAAAATAAATTGTACGAACACTGGAGTGTTCCTTTCCAAACAGAGTTTCCAAGAGCCGGAAGCTACAACCACACGCAACTACATTGTAAGCACTGAGAAGGCAGTTTCAGGACATGCTTGGAAGTGGGAGCCACAGGCAGGTGGAGCTGGATACCATGTTCCTACTTGAAAGAGGGATGCTAGGCTGCCACTTAAATCATCCAAGACCCGAACCGTTTCTTTCCAAGGGAGACAGAGTGAAACAAAAGGTATTTCTTACTTTCTACGAAACATTTCTGCAAATATGCAACCAACACTCCAGAGGTCCACAGGGGTGGCGTAGCTGGACTGAAGCAAGACTTCTGGAGCTCTGTACCACAGCGTGACGACCTGAAACGGCAAACGGAGCGGAGTGTTACTGAGGGAGATGGCTGTTTGCTTGACTCCTCATCCCGGGTGGTTTAATGCCAAGACTCAGCTGGGAAAGAACTCCTAAAATCGCATGGGGGACACAGATAGAAGCAGTAAGTAACCAGGACTCATCACTGACAGGCCAGGAAATTACATCATCCCCACAACCTGGGTTCCCGCCTCAGACTCTGGGTGTCTTACTAGTATGATAAAATAACTGAGTTTCAGAAAGCAAAAGCAAAGACTTAAACAAACCCTTACCTTAAAACAATTATTTCTTTCTTAAGGAGCTTTAAAAAACAATACATGGAAAACAGATGATGGCAACGATTTCAGCTCAATTCCCACGTCAGCAATTTTGGGAAACTGGAAGATTATTCCAGTGGCTGCTGGATGGCGACCTTGAAGTCTACAGAGCACCCGAACAAGTCAAAACTACTCTTATCATGAGACTGTGGGGAATCAAAATAAAGCCCCCTTCAATGCCACTCTTTCCAGAAAACAAAACATGAAGAACTTGAGAGAGAATGTATAACCCAATTGTTTATACCATGTGTAAAAAGTCATCCAGAGGAAGAGAATGGGAAGAACCCCATTTAATACTGAGCACTGTATAATAATAGATAAAACAAACACAACCATATCATTAAGGCTCCACATTTATAAGAGTATATAGGGGTTCAAGTGCTTCTTTTTTGTGGGGAGCAGAAATTCTATGGATGTCTGAAACGAAGGTGTATAAAGGAATTCAATACATAAATCTATTATATAAGCATTTTATATTATTCAGATTCTTTTTATCATTACTTATTGTTTTACTTAATTGTACTTTCACTGATGTCTAAATTTCCTGAAATTCTGTTTATGTACTTTGATGCTATAGTACTTAGTGCTTGAAGACTGCACTAGCAATTCTCAAAAAAAAATGATTGCCATCAATTTCCTTCTTTCCTTATACGCACACTCCTCTCATTAAGGATTGGAGTTTAGTTCACTTTCCATTGAATCTGAGTTGGCCTTAGTGACTTGCTTGACCAACAGAATATGGTGGAAGTAACATCTGAGACTACCAAAGCTAGGTCATAGGAAGCCTGGTTGCCTGGGCCTTTTTGAATGCTTGCTCTTGAGATGCTTCCTCTTGGAACCCAGCTGCTATGCAATGAGAAGCCCACAAAGATGTTCCAATCGACAGCCCCAGCTGAGCTCTCAGCTGAAAGGCCATGTGAGTGAGCCATCTTGGACATTCCAGCCTGACTGGTCCCCCAGGTGACTGTGGCCCCTTCCAATGTCACATGGAGCAGAAGAGCTGCCCAGTTGAGTCCAGTCAACTCACAGGATTGTGAGCGACCATAAAGTACCTCCATATCCTTCCCACACGAGACCACACCACTGGCTCTCAACCTTGACTGTACATCAGAATCATCCATGGCGCTTTAGAAAAACACATGTGTCTGGGCCCTTATCTTGCCCCTAACTGAATTAGATCTCCATGGGTGGGGTCCCTGGAGTTCTTTTTCTTTTCTTCTTCTTCTTTTTTTTTTGTTTAAACTTCTTTAGGTAACCCTAACCCTTGGCTAGGTTTGAGAACCACTCAATTATACAAACTTATCTTCCAGTTCCTGCCTCCATGCTTTTGTTGACACTGTTCTAGTCTGGGAAGCTCTCCTTTCTCCTTCACAGGTTGAAATTCTGCTTATCCTACAAAGCTCAGTTTTGACATCATCACCTCCCTGAACCAACTGCCACCTAAAAATCATACTTTGTAACATAGTTCATAATATGGGTCCTTCCAGAGGGCATGGACCCAATTTCATCCACCATTATGTCTGTAAATGCCCATCATAATACTGCGCACATAACAATTGTGTTTTAACAAACAAAAAATTGATGATTTTAAGGCAATCATTCCTAGAAGATAAGTGGGCAAAATTCAATTACCAGTCAACCCCCAAAAAGAAGATACTCACTACTTTTGTTAAGAAGAGTGTCCAATTCTGGGCGCTAGTTTTTAGTTACATAATTTATTTCTGCTTTACTAATATTTCTAGCTGGAGGAACACTTCCCTATTTCTCTAATACACTGCATATCAAAGTGCAGGGGCAAACTGTCCATAAAGTTCCAGTCCAGTGGTTTACAGACATACACAGATATTGTGAGATCACATATTGATCTTCTCACTTCAGTTCGAAATAAAGTCTAACATCATATGAGATGAAAAGTTTAATCCGAATACAGCATGATTTTAAGCTGTTCTAAAGAGTCTGTGATTTCTGATTGATTACCCATTCTAAAACACTTGAGTAGCACTATCTTCATTTTCAGTACTTTAATCAGGGATACTTATTATGATCATCAAATAAGTGTTTAGACAACTAAAATAATAAGAAAAATATTGATATATTAAAGAAGTTTCCTTCTATTCCTTTTAAAATTTAGTGACCACTCAAAATGGGTAACAGATTTTTATCAAATGCTTTTTAAAATGTCTATTAATAATGACCATTTGATCACTCTTTTATTCTATTAATGATATATTAATTACATTAATAGATTTCCCAATATTGTACCATCCTTCCCTTCTTGGAATAAATCATTCCTAATCATGGTTTATTATTCTTTTACTAGACCTTTGGATTCTATTTGTTAATATTTATTTTAGGACATTAACTTATACTGATGAATGAGACTGATCTATAGTATTTTTGTGTGTAATTTTTCATGTTTGGTATTAAGGATATGCAGACTTTCCATCCTTTTCTATATTCTGGAATATTTTAAATGACATAATAATCAGTCCTTTGAAAGGACTCATAAAACCATCTGGATCTGGATCTTTCCTAGCATTATGTCTTTAACAATCTCGTGAATTTCTTATTGGTAGTTAGTCTGTTCAGGTTTCGACTTCTTTTTGAGTCAATTTTGGTAATAATATGGAATTTCCCTATGAAACTCTTTAATCAGATTTTAAAATGTATTGGCTTAAATTTGTACATAGTATTTCTTGTAATTATTTTAATCTCATCTATTTTCTTGGTTTTCTGAGAAAGAAAATTTTTTTCTCTTTATATCAATCAGGTTTGTCAGGAGTTTAGCTATATTATTTATTTAAAAGAAACTGACTTCAAGATTTATTTCTATTTTGGGAGGATTACTGTTTTATTTAATAATTTGTTGACATCTACTTTTATCTTTTTGAATCCCCCCTCTTAGTTTCTTTGTTTTTTAAAATTTATTTCTGAGTTGAAACTTGGGTAATTTATTATTTTAGTTTTGATTAATGATAGAACATTTAGTTATATATTATTAAATAAACCGTCCTCATTTTTGTTCAGCTTTAAATAATATGTAATTTACCTTTAATTTTCTCTTTAATCCAAGAATAAACTAATTTGAAGAATTATTTAGAAAAGAGTTTTAAAATTTCCATATGATCAGATTATTTATGGTTAACTGTTAGTTGCTGTATTTCTAGTCTTATTGCATCACAGCCAGAGAATGTAACGTGTAGAATTTCTTTTCTTTTTTTTTAAAGATTTATTTATTATTTATTTTATTTTTGGCTGCGTTGAGTCTTAGTTGTGGCACGAAGGATCTTCATTGAGGCATGCGGGCTCTTCGTTGTGGTGCACGGGCTTCTCTCTAGTTGTGGCGTGTGGTTTTTCTCTTCTCTAATTGTGGCGTGCAGGCTCCAGGGCGAGTGGGCTCTGTAGTTTGCAGCACGCAGGCTCTCTAGTTGAGGCGCACGAGCTCAGTAGTTGTGGCACTCGGGCTTAGTTGCCCAGCAGCATGTGGGATCTTAGTTCCCTGACCAGGGATCGAACCCAGCGTCCCCTGCATTGCAAGGTGGATTCTTTACCACTGGACCAACAGGGAAGTCCCTAGAATTTCTTTTCTTTATGACTATGCACATAACTGGCTTTTGTTCTGTAGGGTGTAAGGAGAATACTCTCTTTTAAGAGTAAAGTTCTTTATTAATCAGAGTTTGTCTCATACAGATCCTTACTTATATTCTTCTATACTTTATTTGTCAAACTTTGAAAGAGAATTGAGTTTGTGTTTTCCTTCCCCCAGAATCTCCTTGTACTTCTAAGGGTTTCTGCCTTATACACATTGGCCTTATGTTTTGGAAAATAAAATTTATTACAAAAAAATATTCAGATAATAAAAATTTAGATGATGTCTAAGATACAAAGTAAATACACAAATGCTAGTAAATCAGTTACAAAATATAATGGAAAAAGGATCCCATTCATATAGTAACAAAAAAAAAATGTGAAACACTGAGGAATTTAAAAACAGCAAGATCTATATAAATAAAATGATATACTATTATTGAAGAACATAAAATAAAAGCTAAATAAATGGTGAGACAGACCATGACTAAGATGGGAAAAAGCCATATCACAAAGATAATCATTATTCCTGTATTAACACAAAAATTTAAGACAATCCAGTGATTTGGGGGAGTAAGTTAACTTTGACAATCAGGTACCTCTGGCAGAGTAACACTTAGAAGAGCCAAAAATAGTTTGAGAAATAAGGATGAGGGGGATTTGTCCTCTGTCACAAAAATATACTCTAAGATACAGCAAATAAAATAGTAGGTGCTAACAGATTAAAAAAAGAATAAAGTCCAGCAAGATAATGAGATACTTATTTACAAGGTGACATTTACAAGATATTTATAAGATATGCTTATAGGTGGTCTCTCTTTCATCTTAGAGAGAAAATGCACTAGAATATGTGAAAGCAAGACAACTGGCCACCCATTTGGAAGAATGTAAGTTTGATCTCTGCTTTACACCATGTATAAGAAGAAACTGTATAGATGCAAGACCTAAATGTAAGGAGAGCTAGAAAAATGTATTAGAAGAAAACGTAAGAGGACCTTGGGATGTGGAGGCCTTTCTCAGCATCATGGGAAATCTAGAAGCTTGAGATGAAAAGATTTATAGATCCAGCTATTTAAAACTGAAATCCTGGACTTCCCTGGTGGCACAGTGGTTAAGAATCCACCTGCCAATGCAGGGGACACGGGTTTGAGCCCTGGTCTGGGAAGATCCCACATGCCGTGGAGCAACTAAGCTGGTGCACCACAACTACTGAGCCTGCGCTCTAGAGCCCGCGAGCCACAACTAGTGAAGCCCGCGTGCCTAGAGCCCGAGCTCCGCAACAAGAGAAGTCACCACAATGAGAAGCCCGTGCACCGCAACAAAGAGTAGCCCCCGCTCACCGCAACTAGAGAAAGCCTGCGGGCAGCAACGAAGACCCAACGCAGCCAAAAATAAATAAGTAAATAAATTTATTAAAAAAAACAAAACCAAAAAACAAACCAAAAAACCCAGAAATTTTCTTCAGCAAACACTGTAAATACAGTAAAGGAAAGGATAAATGACAACCTGGGAGAAAACATCTAAAACAAATTACATCAATAAAACAATACAACAGAAAAATGGATAAAAAATATGAAAAGACAATTCAAAAGAAGCAAAAACTATCAAAGATACTCAATCTCATAAAAAGAAAGGAAGAAAAGAAAGAAAGGAGAGAAGAAGGAAAGAAAGGAAGGAAGGAAGAAAGGAAGAAAGCCATCACAATAAGAGGGTATCATTTTTGCCTGATTGGCAGAAAGGACAGAATGACACTATTCAGGGTTGGTCATGGTATGGGAACTCTGTAAGTTTTATTTTATTTATTTATTTATAATTTTTATTTTACATTGGAGTATAGTTAATTCACAATGCTGTGTTAGTTTCAAGTGTACAGCAAAGTGTTTCAGTTATACATATACATGTATCTACTCTTTTTCAAATTCTTTTCCCATTTAGGTTATTACAGAATATTGAGCAGTGTTCCCTGTGCTATACAGTAGGTCTCTGTTGGTTATCTATTTTATTTTTTTAAACTTTTAAAAAATTTATTTATTTAATTAATTTATTTTTCATCTGCATTGGGTCTTCATTGCTGCATGCAGGCTTTCTCTAGTTGCAGCGAGCGGGGGCTACTCTTCATTGCGGTGCACGGGCTTCTCATTGCGGTGGCTTCTCTTGTTGCGGAGCACGGGCTCTAGGCACACGGGCTTCCACAGTTGCAGCACGTGGGCTCAGTAGATGTGGCACTCGGGCCCTAGAGCTCGTGGTCTTCCGTAGTTGCAGCGTGTGGGCTTCTCCTTGTGGTGGCTTCTCTTGTTGTGGAGCACGGGCTCTAGGCGTGCAGGCTTCAGTAGTTGTGGCTTGCGGGCTCAGCAGTTGTGGCTTGTGGGCTCTAGAGGGCAGGCTCAGTAGTTGTGGCGCACGGGCTTAGTTGCTCCGCAGCATGTGGGATCTTCGTGGACCAGGGCTCGAACCCGTGTCCCCTGCATTGGCAGGCAGATTCTTAACCACTGTGCCACCAGGGAAGCCCCTGGTTACCTATTTTAAATACAGCAGTGTGTACACGTCAATCCCAAGCTCCCAATCTATCCCTTCCCCCCACCTTCCCCCTGGTAACCATAAGTTCATGGGAACCCTGTATGTTTTAAATTGCAAATTGGCACAATCTTTTTAGAGGACAGTCTGGTGGTATCTATGAAATTAATAGTCCCCATGTCTCTGAAGCAGAGTTCCATTCGTGGGAATTTATCCTATAGAAATATTCAGACTAGTATACAAAGAGGTACTCACAAGGATGTTTACTCCACAGTAATTCCCAATAGGGGAATATTATTCAGCCATCAAAAAAGATGAGCTAGTTCTCACCCTGCTCATTCCTGCTCACATAAAAAGATGTCCATGATACACTGTTAAGTGAATAGAGAAGTTCTGGAGCAGTACGAAATATTTTCCAATTGTTATTAACAGATTACGTGTCAGTGTAAATATAATAATCATTTATGCATACAAAAATGTCTGCCAGGATTCTATACATAGACATCAAGCTTTAAGTGGACAGCTGTCATGGAAACATGGCAGTGTGGGAGATGGCAAGTAGAAAGGAAAGGAAGGGCTGGACGACAATTTCAGAGGCACAAGATCAGTCAGCTGCTGTCGGTAAGCACATTTTATAGCTGAGAAAACAATTTCAGAGAGGTTGGGTAATTTAGCCAGGGTCATGGAGTTGACACGTGGAAGAGCTGGGATTCTCCCTGGGACTGATTTCAACCTTGTGCTCCTTCCTCAACATCCAACACGGCACCTTTCATTCAGCATTCCAAACATCCACAAATCAACAGACAAACATACAGGTTGTAACTAAAGAACCAACCGAAAAAGAATTTAAACTTACTTGGAAATATTTTAACATGAACTTTTAAAAGAGATTACAAATCTCAAAAATGCAGCTATCCTTTGGGGTTAAATGATTTCCTTAAAAAAAGGTTTAAGAAAAAGGTTTCTATAACTTCAAAACTTACTTCTGAACCACAACAGTGCTCTGTATGGTGTGACATGTAGTCATCAAATTCCCATTTGATAACTTCAATGAAAGTTAAGATTTAAAAATCTCTTTGGTATCCCTAAGAGTTTTGCTTGGTTTATGTGTAAATCATTGTAATAAGGTGAGAGGAATTAGATTCATTTATTAGGTTTATGTTTACACTCTATTTGAACTATCAGCGTTTGTCTAAAGAGACATCTTTTTGGTTTAACCCTTGTAGAATTCAATATGCTTCAATTCCAAAGTAAGTATGAATTGTACATTTCTAGTTAATTCTCCAACACTGCCTAGAGCCTACATTTAAAATAACAAATTACTGCCTTTTGCAGTATACATAAATCTAATAGTTGTTCCCTATGTATATAATATTATCTCATGTATCAAGAGCTTCCCCAGTTTTAATTTGCTAATTTATGTGGCTGGTCCATTCTCTAACCCAGAGTCCCTCAATCCTTACTTTAAGTCACTGTAATTTAAAATATCTCAAATAATGACAATTTCCATAATTTCCAAGTTTTTGAGAACAAATTATAACAAGTTTCCTGGGCAGTAAAATATAAATTCTGTTTCCTTAGGAACTATTATAGTTCTGTACCTCTAAAAACTTCTGATGGAAGACTGCCTAACTTAAAACCAGTTAAGTCACAGGTAAGAAGATTTATTAATTTTTAATTGAAAGTTTTATAAGAATAGGCAAAATTGATAAAAATGTTTCAAGGTTTTAGGGCATGAAGTAATATGGAACGTTTTCAACAATGTAATCAATTAACTTCTACCTACATGTTCTCTAAGTTTAATGATTCTACATATCCTTAAACACAAAATATAATGGTCAAAAGACATGTTGAGGGAAACAATGAATACAATGTATAAAGATCAACACTTAGAAATCTATGACAAAGGTGGCTTCTAATGGTAACAGTGCAGTTGTCTACTAAGCAAAGTTAACAATAGGAGCTATGGACAGAGTTCGGTGGTTGGAGCCAGCTGGAACCAAAGCAAATACTATGTTTATTACAATCATTACAGGTATTAACAGCCTCTAGAGGTGCTGAATGGATTTGGCAACAGGAGGGGGAGCGGAAGATGGGGGAGGTCAAGGATATTTACACAAGTGGATGTATCTGTTTAAACTGCTTTGATCTCTATTCACATTTTTTTGAAACAGTTCAATAACAGTATAAGATAAAGTAGAGCCAAGGCCAACTCTGACTCAAAATACATGTCAGAGTAACGCATTCTTACTTAATATTAGATTTTACAGTCTTTTATTCGTGCACCCTTTCACCAAGATCCTGAAAACCTTAGTAGATGTTATCTGAATCATCCTTATTCTATGGCGACATGCCTTCAAGAGCAGAAAAGCATGGTATGCACATTGTGCTGGTTATCTTCCTTTTGCCTCTCTGGATGGGCCCAGTGCTCACAGGTGGATCTGCATCTACCATTTGCCTCCAGCTTCTTACTGGGTTTGGCCAACGGGAAGCCTAGGCAGGAGAAGAGTGAGGCTGAGTCTTCAACACCTTGATTTCCTCCCAGCAAGGTTGTCCAGAGCTGGCAGTGCTGCCATCACAAAGTCAATGTCCATCCCGGGCAGCCCACTCTACCCGACTCCAGTAGCTGCTCCCCATCTTCCTTTCAAGCCCGGGAATGGTAACAGCCTGATGCAACTAACACTCAAGTTAGTACCATTCGCTGGGCTTCCCCTAAATCCACTTCTTTGTAAATCTTGTCTCTGTAAACAAACCTTCCTTGAAGTGTCTTATTTTGAGTGTGCCATCTATTTCCTGTTGGGACCCTGACTAAGACATCCAGTTTGCAGATGAAGAAACTAGCGTGGGTGGCGACTTCTTCTCAGCTTTCACATCTGTCAAAGAGGACATTTAGACTGGATGATCTATAAGGTGACTTCTGTTAGCATTCTAAGAGGCCCTAAATGATGTGGCAATGGTAATGAAGATTTTAAAAATGCATATACTGTACAGAATCAAGACATCCTTGCCTGCCCTTTGGTTTAGTGATTACTTATGGGGGGGGGGGACCAGTGTGGTGATTCTTCTTCTGGGGCTGACTTCAACAAGTCTCAAATGTAAACTTCTGTAATGATTTCTGAGAAATATGGAATAACTCAGGATTTTTATATTGTCAAAGTGAAGGCTTTCTAAGCTGTTCTCTGAGCTGTTTATTTGCTTCACACCAGTATAAAAGTCTCTAGTATGTATGTTCCTTCCCTCCAGAAGACTTCTATGCTTTTGCAAAGTGAAAATCAATATTGGTGGTAATGGGCTTCCCTGGTGGCGCAGTGGTTAAGAATCTGCCTGCCAATGCAGGGGACACGGGTTCGAGCCCCGGTCTGGGAAGATCCCACATGCCACGGAGCAACTAAGCCCGCGAGCCACAACTACTGAGCCCGTGTGCTAGAACTACTGAAGCCCACGCGCGTAGAGCCCATGCTCTGCAACAAGAGAAGCCACCACAATGAGAAGCCCACGCAATGCAACGAAGAGTAGCCCCTGCTCGCCACAAATAGAGAAAGCCCACGTGCAGCAACGAAGACCCAATGCAGCCAAAAATAAATTAAAAAAAAAAATTTGTGGTAATTTCACTGACTTTTCCTAAAGGGTCTCAAAATTCAGTTCTTTAAAATCAGACATTTAAATTAAGATATCATAAACAATCAGAATTTTAATTCTTCCCAGCACAGTCTTGTCATTATAAGGCCAGTGAAATGGGAACTATTAAAAGAGTTAAATACCAATAAAAGTTAACACACAAAGTACTTTGCAACAAATAATAATGGAGTCCTCTCAACTGGATGCATTTTCTGACCTAAAGGCCAGAAAAAGATGTTTTGATACATGACAAAAAATGGCCGAAGTCTACACAAAAATGAGATTCTCAGCCCTGAGCCAATTACGATCATGGCCTCTGCTGTGCATCTACTACCAGCAGGAAGGCTATCTGTCCTTCCAGAACCTCAGCTGTGCAAGACTCTCCTGGGGCCACTGGCTCCCATTTAGATGTGCTGATTTCCAACTACCTGGCCACTGCTTCTGTGGGTCTCTCTGTGGGACATTCTTTCTTTGAGTCTCTGCTGTTCTGAATTCTCACATATCACTTCCTCCAGGAAGCCTTTCCTGATCTCTCAGCTAGAAGTGATCGCTCGCCCCTGAACTTCCGCTGCACTTCTATAGCTCTTGACCCTTTCTATTTTCCATTACAGTCATTCAATTCACCAGCCACAGTATATATATAGTGTCATGCATGGAGGGTGCTCACCAATTATCTGATGATTGGATACATGAATGAACCACAGGGAACTAACTCCTGGGGGCAGTGCTGATGGTGGACAGAGGCAGTCCTCTAGCCTGGAGAATATGGCGACAACAATGTCTAATAATAATTGAGGACCTTTCAGTAATCATGAATTTTTAAAAAAGGAACTGGATCTGTGGAGGGAGGTGAGGCTGAACCTGATTTGATTCAGAGGACGCATAAGAAGACTCAAAGGGCAATGGCAGAGGGAAAATAAGCTGAGATAGCAATGAAGGGAGTCGCTGGGGAAGAGGTACTCAGCAGACAGAGGCCTGCGTCCTGTGTCCAAGGGGGTATGACAATGACCCACTGAAGGATGAATGAAGGTGGAGTTCAAGGATCCAGGCTCTGACCTCTCATGATATCAGTGGCACTGACCATCTCTTTCTGAGCCTTATACCTCTCTCTCATTTTGTTAATGTCTAAGCAGATCTACCTAAAAAAGGTGTTACTCTAGACATCAAGCCTTTAAAGGTCCAAGTGAACTTCAATTCATCATGTGAGTGCCCACTCTATGAGAGGTACCCTGTTAGTCCTGGATGGGGTGGTCACAAACTAGAAAAGCAGCAAGTCAAATCAGCTGGCTGAAGGAGAACTTGGGGTGGGTGGGTTGGGTCTGTGTAGTGATATAAGTGCAGAATGCCAGGGTCCTGTCCTAGTGACTTTCCAGTAACTCCTTGGCGGTCTCTTCCCCAATCAGTCCCTTAAATAATTGTTTCTCTAAGGCTATATCCTCAGGCCATTGCTTTTCTTATGTGATGCACAATTCCTGGGGAGCATCGTTTGTGGATAACCCTCAAGTCCATACTCTGTAGAGTATCTATCACACATATCCAACTGTCTCCTGGATATCACCACTCAGTACTCCCATAGGTACTTCAATTCCAAAATGCACGCTTTGTCTTTCCTCTGAAACATGCTTCTCCTCTTAGATACCCTCTCTCTGACAGCAAAATCACCACCTACCCAGGTTCCCACTCACCCCCACTATCAGGGAAATCACCAGATCCCGACAATTCCACCATGAACCTGTCCTCTCCTGCAGGCCCAACAGCTTCCTCTGGGGTCTCTTCCTACTAGTCTGCCTCCTTCTACTCTGTCCTCTCTACTGTATCTGCAGCTGTGCTCACTCCATTCCTGCTTAAAATCCTTTAACCATTCTTGAGAGCTTTCAGGGTCAAGTTCAAGTGCAGTTGACCCACGGCACCCTCATGATCTGGCTCCCACCCTCTCTCTGGCTTTATTGCCTGTTCCTCCTTCACGGGAAAGCTTCCTCAACCCGCTCAGAGGCTTTATGGTCGTACAAACATGCGTGCTGTGTCATGCCTCGTGGCCTTCTCATACACTGAGACCTTTCTCTGGAATGTCCTCTCATCACCCCATTCTTAATTCTTGTGAATCTTGCCCTGCCTAGTCCTCCCAATTACATGGAAACATAGCGCTTATCACACTGTATCCCATTCACTGTGTACTTACTGCCTACTAGACCTAAAATCAGCCCTTTGAGAGTAGAGACTGTTTCTAAGTAGACTTTTCATCCCCAGCACCTGGCAAAGCATTGCGTCTGCTCCAAAACTGTATGCATAGCCAGAAGACAGCAGAATGAAGGGTTACAGATTTAGGAGGGATAACCTAGGGCAGGATGCAGGGGTTTCTAGTATAGCAGAAATTTACAGACCAATGGTCATGCCCCCATACCCACACAAGGCATTCTGCGAGCCCACCAACATTATCTTTAATCAACAGATGACTTTTTAATAAAGTGTGAGGACCATTTTATTTTCGAAAAGTGAAGTTTTAAAATGCTTGAAGGGCCCATGTTTTCCTTCAGGCCATATTGTTTAAATTTCATCCTGAACTTGTGAAACTTAAAATAGTTACCACTTGCTAAATGTCTATTATGTTTCAAGTAACAAACTCTCTTTTTAGAAGTACAGTATAGTGTAGTTTTGATTTTGACACTGAACAATCACACACTTGATCTCTCTCTGCCTTCACCATAGAAACCAAGCAAATATTTGTAGACATTCCTTCAACCTTCACAGATAAATAGAAATGAAAATTAGTCTGAACACAGGATACGGCAGGCTGTAGAGCTCATTGTTTCCTTTTAAAAGTTGTTTTTTTAACTCTTAAGAAAATCTATATGCTTTGGGAGGCCACATCATCACTCAAGACTTGGAAGAGAATTTACAAATTGACTTTTTATGAAGAAAACAGATGAATGTCTCTAAAGTCCATGCCTTCTTCCTCCTTGGTTACTATGTTCATCCTTACACAGGCTGCATGTAAAACTATTAAACGAACGCTTGCAACTTATTTGGTTAGTGCAAGTGATGAGGGAAATGGAAGCAGAGTTTTAGAACCTAAGTGCAGGCTCAAACATTCTTCAACATCTTAAAATCTGTGGGCACTACCTTCCTTAAATGGGAAGGATTTGGAGTTCCTCAGCTGGAAGGAACTACCAAGGTACAGTTCATTCTGCAATACCCACTCTCCCCAAAGTTTCTATTTAACACATCTTCATCTAGAAGGTACACAGAGATGCATGCTAACTAACCAATCTGGGTGACCAGAAATGAAGATAAGGTCTACAGAGGATTCTGGAGCTCCCACTATATTTTGTGCTTTAGCTATTAAAGGTAAGAACTAAAGAAAATATGCTCCTGAAGATTAGGATGTTTCATGCTGTTTGTTTAGCAAGATTAAAACTGCAAACAAAAAAGGAGAAGGCCACAACAGAGAGGACTTAGACTGCAGCATTAGGAATTCTGGTTGGAAAGAAGGAAGTATTTTCTGACAAGAAGAACTGTTAAATGTCACATGGATTATTGTGGGGTTTTGTGTTATTTTGTGATCTCGTCTCTAAAAATTTTTCACTTTTACCCCATCTGGGGGTTAAAGAGGTGGGCTAGGGAAGGAGGGAAAGAAAACATCTGTAAGGCACAGAAGATGTAAAGTACTGTACTGGATGGACTTCACCTGTCCCCTTATAGCATCTTCAGTTTAGTGGTATGAAGTGAGTATCAGTGATTCTTTTTTTTTTTTTTAACATCTCTATTGGAATATAATTGCTTTACAATGGTGTGTTAGTTTCTGCTTTATAACAAAGTGAATCAGCTATATGTATACATATATCCTCATATCCCCTCCCTCTTGCGTCTCCCTCCCACCCTCCCTATCCTACCCCTCTAGGTGGTCACAAAGCACCGAGCTGATCTCCCTGTGCGATGCAGCTGCTTCCCACTAGCTATCTATTTTACATTTGGTAGTGTATATATGTCCATGCCACTCTCTCACTTCGTCCCAGCTTACCCTTCCCCCTCCCCGTGTCCCCAAGTCCATTCTCTACGTCTGCGTCTTTTTTCCTGCAGTGACTCTATTTTTAAAGATAAGGAAGCTGAGACTCCAGAAGTTAAGCAACTTGTTCAAGACCCAATCAGCTAGTAAATGGTAGAACCAAGATTTAAAACAGGGTTTATCTGATTCAGATTGACTCTCCTCACTGTGGAGAATGAATAACTGGCTCTTTTTTTTTTTGGTCTTATGCCTAATTACAATTTTAAATGTCTATGTTTCTAAAACAATCATTTCCAGGAATTCCCTGGTGGTCCAGTGGTTAGGACTTGGCACCTTCACTGCTGTGGGCTGGGGTTCGATCCCTTATCGGGGAACTAAGATCCTGTAAACCACGCTGAGCGCCAAAGACAAAAAACAAACACCCCCCCCCCCAAAAACAATCATTTCCATAGCAATGTAAGTTTAACAGAAGAGCTGATAAGAACAAAAGAAATGTTTTTTCCAGGATAATAATACCCTAAAGGATTTCACCAAGATGTCACTGAATGAGGACTCAGGGTCACGGGTGGCGGGCCGGGAAGGCCTCCCTACCCGCAGTGCTCTGTGTGATCACTGGAGGCATGCTTCACGCCGTCCCCCCAGAACATTCCTTCTCTGGGGCCAAGGCAAAGACCTTCCTCCCAAACTTGTTCTTCTTTTGTATTCCCTATCTCTGCAAGTGAAATCCCCCTCTAACCAGTTCCCCAAGCTAGACTCTTCCTCAGACTCACCCCTCATCCATTTACGCAGACACATGTAAAGAGGGTGCCTTCTTAACTTGACAAAAGAGCAAAATGCACAGAGGACTAGAGCTGTGGAAACAGGAGAATGGAAAATACACAGTTTGGACCACCTGGATACTGTCACCCACCATTTTATAACATCGATCTCAAGTAAAAAAAAAAAAAAAAAAATTCACATCACTGGGCATAAGATATTTTCAAGTTTGAAGACTCAGTGTAATTGTATGGATGTGATGACATCATTCTAGATTTTACGATCTGATTTCGAAATTACTAAAAAAGAGATGAGTCTGATAGGTAACATGTGTCCTAGCCCTTTATTTTCTCTTTCTTTCTTTAAAAAACACTTTTCTATGCTTGCAGAATTTTTAATATCTTTGCATCTTCTCTGCGAGGAGGAGAAGGAAAGGATCATCAAAAGGGAATATAGTTCTGTTATTTAAATACGTATAAAATACAGAATTCATTTGCTCTTCATGAGCTGCGATGCTTCTCTTAAAACTGTCTCAGTTTCTAGGAAGAACCACACTAATACCAAGGACTCTGCAGAGTATTTCTAGGTACATCCGCTATCAGGAGAGATACATGTGTGAACATAAAAACCAGCGGAAGGCTTCTCACCTAGGTTCAGGAGCTCAAGCTGTACGTGTGTTCTGGGCAGTGTGGTAGCTGCATATGCAAACACTACTTGAAAGGAAAAGCAACTCTCCGGTTTGGGTATAACTTGGCGTTTACCTCAGAGCTAATTCGAAGAAAGACTGCTTTTCCATTTACAGGCATTTCAAAGAATGTTGCTGCTTTCTAGAAATCTGTCGCAGGTAGCTTCTTTTACCCTTGAAAGTGCTAGGGTTTTGATAAATGGTCTAAAAGTGATTACAATGATATCTAAGGAAACGTGCAGATTACATAAAATATTTTAATTATTCTTCAGTAATTGAAAAGCAGCTTAAATCACCGTTGTAGATGCTTTATATATCGAGGACCCTGATATACGGCAAAAACAGAAGCAGGGCCTAGTGGTGCCTTCTGTGAAGCCTTCCAGAACATTCTGAGAGAGAGAGGCTCCTTGCTCTGTACTTCCACAGCACACTTCTCTTATAGCCCCTGCTGATGTGACCATAAGAATCTGCTTCCACCCCCATCACCCCGACAAGACTCAGTGGCAGCACTGGGCCTTAATTATCTTTGGATCTCCAAAGCCTGGTACAGCGTCTCCCACAGACCAGGCATTCAACGTACGACCAAGAGGTTCTTGCAAATCTTTTCCCAAACTACAAAAACAAAACAAAACCAGGGAAGAAAAAAAAAACATCTGTTTTTAGATTATTCTGAAGGTACAAAAGGTATTTCAGATTCATAAATAAGGAAGCAGAATCAAATTTATACATCATACCTTAGAGGAAATTTCTCGTAAACAGCAAATAAGTTTTAGCTACCTATTGCCACCTCTCCCCTTCTCTCTTTCTCTATCTCCTTACCCCCAACCCTTACATATGTACACACCTAGTTAACCACCACTCAGACCAAGATATAGGACATTCACATCACCACAGAAGGTGGTGTGCCTTTCCTAGTCAATACCATTCCTGTACCACTGTTCTGACTATCATCATCATGGATTAATGCTGCTGGTTCTTCTTGAACTTCATATAAAAGGAAACATGCAGTTTTTGTGTCTGGTTTTTGTACTCAACTTAATAAGTTGTCTTATTAACAACTTGTTCATATCAGTAGTTTGTTGTTCATATCAGTAGTTTGTTCCCTCTCATTGCTGTGTAGTATTCCATTGTGACAACATGCCAAAATTTATTTAGCCATTTTTTTTTTTTCTGTTGATGGGTGTTTCTAGTTCTTGGCTATGGTGAATGAACATTCTGTTATGAGCATTTTTGTGTATGTCTCTAATTGGACATAGGCACTCATTTCTCTTGGATATCTATATTTCTTATCTATCTATCTATCTATCTATCTATCTATCTATCTATCTGAGAGGGAAGGCATATATTTAGCAGATACTACAAAATAGTTTTTTCAAGTACAGTAGCTGAACCATTTTGTACTCCCACTAGGAATGCATCAGAGTTCCAGTTTCTCCATAACTTTGCCACCACTTGATATTTCCAACCAGTCAAGTTAGTGTGTTGTGGTACCTCTTATACTTTTGACTGATCAATTTATAAGAATATAAGGTTCCAAAAAATAATATAGTCTGGATTTATTAAAGCACTAACTAGACTCTTTGAAATGACAGAATCAATAATGATATCATTTGTGTATAGATGTGTGACTCAATAGTTCAAAGACAATTTTTTAAATGTTAGGCTTCTCTTGTCACTTTTGCTCCTGCTACATCTGACTTCAGCAAATTCCTAACTCTTTAAGCATCTGTTTGTCCTTCTCTGGAGGTGTACAAACTATTTATACAGAGTTCTTAGATAATTTGGGTGCTGAATAGGGAAACTAAACAGAAAAATATTTTGAAATGTTTCTGCCAAGATTCTAAGTTAAAATATTAATAATATAAAAGCTTTAGAAGTTGTTGGACAGTGGTTTTTACTAGATTTCCTCTACGAACAAAATGCTGAAACATCATTATAAACTAAAGTACAGAACCATCCCTGTCAGTATATACTCCTGTAGCCTAGTTAAGAAGCAAACCCTAAGCTATTGGCCCCTGTTGCCACATTTCCCTCTGAAGAGGTCATGTAGCCATGTTTCCATCTGTGGTGAGCCTGCGTTCACATTCACCCAGGCATGAAATTTAAACATGGGGAACCATGGCAACTATTTCGGGGGCGAGGGGTGCACTGCAGGACAATAATCAGTATACATGTGGTACCATTTTCCTTTGTTTAGAAACCCGAACGACTGTAAAAATTATTTTCTTCATTTGACAGATAAACATTTGCAAAGTGCTACTTGACAGCGGGCACTCTGTGCTAGTGAATGAACCTCGGTTCCTGCACTTATGGGGCGTTAGTGTCTGACTGACTGCAAAAGTATAGTGGAAAAGATGGGAAGGAATACTGTCACTCAGCCCAGAAAGTTATGCCTATTGAGGAAAACATACAAAATCTGTGAAATTTTACATTTGACTTCAAAAACAGGCTCAAATCATTCCATCATTATTTCCTATTAGCAAAGACATTTCCAGTAAGAGATGAATATTGGTAGTATCTTGGAGAAAATGAGGGAGGAACCCATTTGGCTATATTGTTAAGTCCTGATTGTCTATACACCTGTTTCCCAAAGGGAATTTAGAGGACAATAATGCCCAGAGATGTTTCATGAAAAACAGTTCTAAATCAAACAACTTTGGGAATATGCTAAATCTACTCTCTTGAAATTCACATTTTGACATATTAAAGGATCTGAGAAGTTCTACAGTTAAGAAAGAAACCTATTTAATTCAACGTTTACCAAGTATTGTCCATGGAATGATTTTTCCTCCTCATATAATACCTGTCACTATCCTACAGAATTAGGGTTCCTTGTAAAATGCTTTGAAAAGCAATAGTCTATGACAACGTACAGGGTTAGGAGCACAAATAACCCCAAATAAATTTGGAATGTATGCTTGCATGCAACTTAACATTCTTAACTAACATCATCTTGAAAAATAAGCGCTGGTATATCTTGGTTTAAGCAAGCAACGTTAAATGAAAATCTGGTTTTGCATTGAAAATGAAGGTACAAAAAGAAAATATAAGTTGCAAAAAGACGCTTCAGGGCTTTGGTATAACCATCATAGTACTGATTACTACTATATAATAGTACAAATGGAGATGGTGGGGAGGTCTTGCTATGTCTGTATTAATTATATGATTTCTGTTAGTACACATGTGTTCACATTTAGGAAGTGGGTATTCTGAATAAATCATTTACTTTCAATTACCTTTTTATGGTAAAAACAGAATGCAGAAAAAATTCTGGTTACTTAAACTTTCTGGCTGTTGTACACCATTTGGGAGGAAGTTTTCAGTCATATAATGTTGAAGTTCACCAACATTCACTGGGCAACCTACCACGACAGGGACCGAGACTCTAAAGACAAATAACAGACAATGCCTGTTCTGGAGGAGTTCACAGTCTAGCGAGGCAAATATAAAAAGAAATAACTGTAATACAGTGTGGTTGGAACTACAGTAAAGCATGGAGAAAGTGCTATGAAAACACAGATGACTTCATTAAAGAGAATGGGTGATTTATTACTCCTACAATAAAGTACACACAATCTGTCTGCATACAAAAACAGTGACTGCAATCAAGAAATTAATAAATATTTATTGAGCATCTATTATACTACATACTATAAATCTGTATGCCAGACCTACTTAAATGTCAAATTACTACTAGTCTCATAGAATTTCATATTGTTCTCAAAAGGAATATAAAATATCTCTCAGATTCTTGGGCGATTTTATATCCAGAATTAGAGCGAGCCAAACTAAAGTATAATTTTACACTTTGGAAAAAGTCTAAGGCAAAGAACATCATATGCAAGCAATCCCTGAGCTATGTCATCAGAAATATACTTATTACACGCGTGCATTCATTTCACAGTTAGAGCCAGCAGAGGGAGTAAACCTCTTCAAAGGAAAGCCTCAAGTATATAAGGAGAAATAGAAGACTTGAGATGTAAAGAAAGCCTTTGACATAAAAGAAAGAAAACTTGGGTGCAGAGACACATATTTCCAATGTAGGGAAGTGATTTAACTATATTGTTAAAGTTCCGGAAATACAATGCAGGAGAATAATAAGAAATCATTGAATAAACTGAAGGATGTCATCCTATTGCTCCCATGAGACTTATAGGACCGAAAGTCTGAACTATCCCGTCTCAAAGCCCTGGCAATAAGAAACACATTTTGCAGCACAATCTAACTAATTGACATTAATAGGAAGGACCTTCAACAGTGCATTTGCTCATGAGCCAGAGCTACCGTCTGCTGAGTCTCATTCCAAAGATAAGTCCATATAAACCAACCGCGGTACATTTCTGCCTCAATTTCTAAGACTGAGAAGCTGCTAGCTGTGAAGAGAATGGAAGCTTCTACCTTAAGATACCCAAATCCTTTGTGACTATTAAAATAAATTCATTTTTTAATGAAGCTACAAGCCATTCTATGATTTTTCTCATGGGGAGTATTAAGAGAAAAAAGCTTTATTAATGAAAACCAGGCATTTTTACCCACTTTGCTCTTTGGTACCTCCATGATATTTTTTCGTCATTGCTCTTTCCAGGGTACCTCTTGTACCTCTTCAGTTGCAACTTTTACCACATTTACCATATTATACCAGACTATAAACCTCTTAAGCGTAATCTGTCTCCTAACACCGCATACCCCCCTACCACTTAGGACTTAACTCCTTACACAGAGGTCATGGGTAAACAGGGTCTGCTGAGAATGACTTACAGGAGTTTTGAAAATTATAATAGGAATGTGTTTTGCTCAGTCCCCAACTCTTTTTTGCAGGACATATTTTCTCTGTTCTGTTGCGTGCACGAGTACCTAAAACATATAGATAAGCGACATTTGTTTTTCTTACCTAGGTTATTGAAAAGAGACACACAGAGGGAGACATGGGGGCACCCAGGCTCACAGGAACCCTGATGCTCCTGGTTCCCTGATCAGCACTCCATCCTATTCTACCTGATCCGGACTCGTATGCCACCAAGTTCTCTGAAAAGCTCTACTAGCCAGTAGCAAAGGTGACTGATGTGTTCCATAACTGGACTCTCTTTTTTCTTGAGTAGCTTTGCCAGGAGATTGTCTTTGCTATTAGTCTTTATGAAGGACCAACTCTTAGGTTTATTTTTCCATTTTACTCTTTTTGTCTCCTAATTCATTCATTTATATTTCAAACTTTATTTACTCCTGCCTCCTGATTGATATAGGTATTTTTCTAATTAATTAATTAATCCTTATGTACTTCAACAATATTTCTATTTTTCATAATGAGTAGATATAACATTTGTCTTTAAAAAACAGTAAATTCAATACATGCCCGTTGAAAAGAATTCCTTTTCTTTTATGGTCCTTGGATTGAGGCTTTTACAGTTATAGTCAATCTTTCTTATCTAGTCATAAAAGCATTTAGTGCTCTCATAAAAGCCTCCATGTATAGCTTTGGTTATATTGTCAGCTTTGATGTAGAGTTCCCTGTAGTACTGTAGAGTCAGCCTTACTTGAAGACCTGTTAAATAGGCAAGAGAAAAAGAGGATTCTACAGAAATTGAGAGAAACTCATACAGTAAAATTGAGGCGTGACAAGCTGATAAGCTAAAGAGTTGAAATGCTAGTCCCCAGATGCCTTGGGAACAAGTAGTGACCAAGACTTCATGTTACTTCCAGCTCAGTGTACAAAACATCTGTTCATAATCACTTACGCTGACTTCAACCTGCTGAGGTGCACCCATGATGTGAATATCAGCATTTATTAATCCCATATTTGGTCGTCAGTGAACTCATCACACAGTACAGGGGGTACAAGCCTGGATGGAGTAAGAGAAACAGTCCTGGACTGAGCTTTGGAGACCTGGGTTTGAGTTCCAGGTATACCCCTAAATAATCTCTGTGTATTGTCTCGAAAAAAAGTAATTTTATATCATTGGGCCCCCGTTTCCTCAATTATAAAATCCGAAGGTCATGTCAGATTACTTCTAAAGTCCTTCCAACCCTGGAATCCAAGAATCAAGAATAAATAAATTCTACATGCTCAGTGACACTACCTGGACATGGTACCGTGGACCCATACATCCGGGTCAGTGATGCTGTTCACAGAACCTTCACATTTAGAGAAATGGAACTTTGATCAAGAGGAAAACGTGAAGGACATTTATAAGTACACAACAGACTCTGTGATTCCATAAAGCAAAACTGGAATTCCAGAAGAGACTGTGAAGAACCTTTAAGAGGCATTTCGGCTGAAAGGCAAAAGGCAAAGCCACACACCTCCTATCAGCTGCAGCTACGGGCTAGAGCAGAGTCCTGTCTGCATGTCTGTGCAGTGCGGTAGGGCTGTTGTAGGGCTTTTCAGAATCAAGCATCATCACACAAACAGGAATGTTTAGTGACTGACCTTTCTGTAGGCAAGCATCCAAATTTATGCCAAAATGTGCTCAGAGTAGCCATTTCAGAAGAAAAGGGTAAGATTTTATATGCCTGCCTCTGAAATACAGTCACTTCAAAAAAACAAAACAAAACAAACAAACAAACAAAACAAAACAAAAGAATGGTATGGGGTATATTTTTTTCTGCCCTGACCTATTATAACATAGAGATTGATCAAAATGAATTTTCCGTTTGTGTCTTTAGAAATCACTGAAGAGAAAAACTATTATATCAAATGACTGAAATTACATGAAATTACTTAAAGTAGACGGAAGGATAGTAACCTCCCACACACAACATATTAAAACACTGAGGAGGGAGAAATTTAAGCTACATATAATATTTCTAGAAATTCCATTCTGTTTTCATGCAACTGAATCAATGAAGGTTATTTATAAGTTACGTGGATAACAGACTTTTGAAGAACCAGGTATAAATGGCAGCATAAATATATGAATCATCTTGGTTTCTTTTAAACATCACCAAACAACAATAGTCCTAGGACTAAGACAACTTTATATAAATTAAAAAAAAAAAACAACGACCCTACAACTTCTTTCTTGGTGATTAAAGAACTCTGAAGTTTTAAAAAAGAAACACAAGCAGCAATGCTCAAGGTAATAAGTGCTTTCATGTTACCAGTTCTCATATCCGAGGGCACTGGATCGAGCTAAAGGACAAAGAGATAAGGGCGATATTGCTAGTTACTAACAAATGGCAGATAAAAGAGCTCTTCTGGCTTCTGATTAAGTGACAGCATTCTACACATTCTTTTGACTTGAGAAAGTCAGACTAAGAGCAGCAGCTAAGTTCCATGTGAAGCACCGCTAAATAAGCATATCTGCATGCTTCCACATTCCAGGGGGGGACAGGATCCCTCTCCTTTCCCTGACCAGAAACATGTTCTCTGTGCTCACAGCAAGAACGCGCCTTTGCTTCAGCTTCCATAAAAAAGCATAAATGTATATGCTGAAAGCACAGAGAAGTTTTGTGCTGTGGGACACGGTGGCCGGGAGCCAATGTTTACAATCCCCTGGGTGGGAAAGGCAGGGTGAAAGGCTCAGGACGGCAGGCTTTAAAAGTCTTTGCTGTTGCCGCCAGTGACCTTCGCCTCTGTTTTCAAAGCAGCTCTCAGGTTAACCCCTTGGATTCTGTGTGCACTGGGGCTGCACAAAGGAAATACCTTTCTTTGAAGGATACCTCTCTCACGCACATCGGTTTCTGATTTCAGTCAGAGCAGCTCAGAAACACTGGATTGAGAAACATGTATTCAATCTGCTATCGGACTCATGGGCGCGTCAGGGGTATTGGATCTGGATTTCGATGTGTGCTGTGTTCTACAAAGTGAAAGTTTCCAGCTTCAGGCAATGGACTCAAGCTTACAAACCAGGGGATTGTGAAACATGAGCATATTTGGTCTCCCGGGGAGAAGGAAGCATCCAATTTATGCAGAAATGCTCTTTTCCCAGCTAGCCAATGAGAGGCGAGGCTATGAGAGTGGGGCTTCCTATAGGGATCTCCGGACTGGAAGAATGGTGCTTAAAATTAAAGACAGGCTAAATTGCTAACAGCCCAACTTAGAAAGCAGCTGAAGAGAAAAGGCCAATTGTAGAAACGGAAAGGGAGTTTTCCAGTTTTAAGTTAAAGCTGACCACATTCAACTTATTATTATAGTTGTTACTATTTCGGTGGAGGAGAATTAATAATCTTTTATTCCTAATGCTAAGATGTAAAGATCCCATAAAAAGCACTTACCACATATGTGTAAGTTTTATTACAGTCTTTCCTAGATGACTCAAAAGATGTTATTCAATAGTAATATTATTTAAGACCTCAAAATGTTTTCAGGACATAAGATTTACTTTGAGAAAAACTGGTCTGATGTTGAGGACTCATGTCTATTTTAACAAATTCTTTGGTCTACAAGAAGTTTTGTGGATTTAAAAATGTTTGGTACCTATACATTGATCACCATTAATAATGTCGTCCCTTTACTGAACGGACAGCACACTGAATTCCTGGGGTGTTGAAATGAATTGTGCAATTCTAATATCCAGAGTCTATGAATCCCTAACATGTGTTTAAGGTTAAGGGTTAAGATTTCTGGAGATGAAAGTGAAAAACAACAAACACCAGAAAATGTAACTGAAATGCACGAAAGTTATTAAAATAAGTCTTATGAAAATCATTCAATCAAATATGAGACAGTAATAAGAGAGGATTTTCTCTTAGCATTTGGAGATGAAGTCATGGCCTTTGTGTTACCAGGCAGCTGTCTATAACATCGTCAAGTATGTGTACCCTGGGGTTAGAAGTCCATCTCTAGAAGAATGACACTATTTGAGAATACTGTTCTTCAGTTTTTCTCAACTCATAATTGGGTCTTCATAAGTGCTTCTGAAAACATGTATTAAAATTTCAGCTTCTCCAAGAATGTTTAAGAGTGATCAAAACCACTATCTCGGCTTTCATTACAGACCAAACAACCTGTTCTATTGTAGAAGTCAACGGTGATTAAGTAAATACATTCAAGTCTAATGCAGACACCATCTAGAAATATTTCGAGAAGCTAAAAGAAACCTCAGAGCTTCACAACAGAGAAGATGTAATAACAGCCAAAGTTTACTGTGGGTTTTCCTTATGTTTGGCACTTCACTAAAAACTTTACAAATTTTATGTCATTTAAATCCTGTAATAACTTGTGAGGTAGGCACTGCATGTTTTACCCATATTCAAGGTAGGAAACTGACGTGCAGAACATGTTAATAACTATAGCCAGCCACATGTCAGAGCTAGAATTCAAAGGCAGAAACCCCAGAGGCTGCAGATGTAACCACTGGGCCTGACAGCCATACAGGCAGAGAGATAACTACCAC
The DNA here is from genome assembly GCF_028564815.1 of Eubalaena glacialis. Classification (NCBI taxonomy): domain Eukaryota; kingdom Metazoa; phylum Chordata; class Mammalia; order Artiodactyla; family Balaenidae; genus Eubalaena; species Eubalaena glacialis. Next base: position 71,580,782 of record NC_083723.1, on the reverse strand, counting down.
CGCAAAAGAAGCCCCTGGCAAGCATATTTCACAGCTCTAATGGTTCAGTATACATCATCATCATTATTATTATTATTACTGGAGACCCCAAGGCTGATCCATCTTTCAAGGGAGCTGTGTTCAGTTGGAGATTTTTCATTTTATTACTCAATTAAAACAGTAACATATGCTTTCTAATCGAGGTCACAAAATTGCCATACTTGTTTCTGCAAAAGATTTATGAATATTTATATATTACTTTTGCATTTTAAATGGATTCTAAAAGTGGCAAAGGGGATTGTCCCTATCACAGATTTTCATGTTTTACAAACCAGTTGGGAAATATTTTATTTGCAGGCTGCAAGATCTCATCACTCCTAGTCTGCCCCCGCCCCCCGTATCCCAAGTTTTAAAGACATTGTTTCTCATTTGTCTCCATAAATGAATCTTGTCTTTAAAAAAAATTGTTGTTAAATCAAAGAAATAATTGTTGCCATCCTTTATACAGTAATGAAATGCCACTTAAAAGAAGTTTTTGGCTTAGACTTGGTTTTCGAAGCGGCTTCTAAATGACTAAGAACATAACAGCTATCCATGAACTTTAATTATTGCAATATAATTATTAGGAACAACCAGTTACAACTGAGCTTCTCCACACACAGTATAAAGTTAAAACTGTACAAATGAAGCCAAAATATGCACAGCTAAAAGGAATGTTACGGGGGGGGGGGCCTCTCTCAGTGAACAAAGCAAGCTCAGTTTGGCTCTTTTTCCCTCGCGCTACCACATCCTCACATCGTTAGTTGGAAAATTCCTGATATATGCTGTAATTTTTTTGTACTTTTTTCTCCCCCCAGTACACTTGGGGCTTTAATGTCCAGATGCCATTTTCCCCCTTATCTGTCCCTGTTTGGTGCTCTGCCAGCTATGGTCAACAATTAATACAGCCGAAGAAGAAAATACAGTACACTCCCTGGCAACTGGTATAGCCTCGCAGGAAATACCAAATAAAAACTTGATTATGTATTGTTTAACCATTTTGTTTGCCTGTAGGCCACCCCGTCGTTGGTGTAATTCAGACGAGCATGCTTCATCTGGACGGTCTGTGCGCTGCACCATTGTTCCCAGAGTCTGTCACGCACAATCACTGGCTTCAGCCTGTGGCCCTCTAAATGAAAGGAGCAGATTTGTGGCAGCTTTCCAACCCGCATTCCTTTTAATTAGTCAACTTGTGGCCCAATGTTATAATAGATAAGTAACCTCTTAATATTCATGTAATTAATTGATTTTTTTTCCATTCAGTTATAAACCTTTGCATGCGGGGAGAAAGCTTTTTCCTATATGGGTTCTGGTTTATGAAATAAGCATGTTACTATTACAAAGAGCATTGGAGGCCATGTTTCAGTGATCCTCCATGAGGACCGCTCCAGAAACTGCAGTGTGCCCATACTTATATTTTAAGCATATTGTTTTTGCGTTTAAAATAGCAACTGAAATCTTTCTTATGTATACATTTGATATATGCAAGATGAGTAACCTTGCCAACTTCATCTGGGCTGAGAAGCCTCCCTTCCATTTTAACTGATAAACTAGTTTACCATCGGAAGATGGAAAGCTTACAGTTGTTTAAGATCCCTTGTAAAAAGCAAGGCTGACATTTAAAGTGGCCAACAGTTCTCAAAGTACTAGGAAGTCTGTCTGCTCTAGATCTGGAATAAGTCAATAATTAAACTGCTGATGCTGTTAGCTATTAGCACACGATGAACCCTTAAAAAGATAGGTTGCTTCCTATAAATATTAATAATGTCCATTGGTAACAGGAATAAGAATGGCTTTTAAAGCTCAATGTTTAAGTTCTTTCACCTAAGTTTCTCAGATAAAGGCAGTAATAACATTTTTACTTCTGTTAGAGCCTCGTGGACAAAATACACGTGGGTGAAATACAAATGTACCACATACTCTTGGTATCACTTCTCATGCAGTTTACGAGACATTTACAAAGTCAGTTCAATGATTCATTCATTTGTTCATACAGATACTAACGTACCTACTATGTGACAAGTGCTGGATCCCGGCTATAAAGATGATGTGAAGATTACTGAAGATACCAACTCTGCTCGCAAAAGCTCACAGTTGAGCAGGGGAGGCAGACAGGTAACTATCAGTTGCATAAGTTCCTGCGCCAGGTAGAGGTACATGATTTAAGAGCCTGGCTTCAAATCCTGGCTCCTCTTGAGTGAGTTGTATCACTTGGCTAAATATATTAGCCTCTCCATGCCTTTATTTCCTTACCTGCAAAATGGGAAATTCATAGCACCTATTTCACAGGACAACCGGAGAATCATATGAGATAAGGTCTAAAAAGTACTTTGCAGGTGCTGGTTTTATAAATTTTGGTCCGGGAAGATCCCACATGCCACAGAGCAACTGAGCCCGTGCGCCACAACTGCTGAGCCTGTGCTCTGGAGCCCACGAGCCACAACTTACTGAGGCCTGTGTGCCTAGAGCCCGTGCTCCGCGGCAGGAGAGGCCACCGCACGGCAGCAAGGAGTGGCCCCCGCTTGCCGCAACTAGAGAAAGCCCGCGCACGGCAACGAAGACCCAACGCAGCCAAAAATAAACAAATAAATAAATAAATTTATATATATATAAAAAAAAAAGCTGCAATGATCAGGCTGCCTCGGGAGGAGGACCTACCAACCTACAGCAGTGAGGGGAGGAGAAGCAGGAGGAATAATTTTAAATGAGTCAAATGAAGCAGACAGGGAGAGAAATCTGGGATAAGTCCCAGGTTTCTGGCCTGGGTGACAGGGTGGATGGTGGGGCCATCAACCTGAATGGGGACCCAAAAGGGAAATGTCACTCGCAAGCTTGCTATTTGTGAAGACGTCCACTTGCATATGCAGGTCTGGGGCTCAAGGGAATGGACTGAGTTGGAAAGAAGATGAGCTCTCTTCCTCCAGGATCATCCCTAGGAAGTAGAGGAGATTGCTGAGCGAGAGAGCACACACAGGACAGAAGCCGGGGGAAGACAGAGGAGGGCACTCTGCAAAGAGGAGTGAGATAGGTAGGATGGAAAGCAGGAAACTCTGTGTCACAGAAGCCAAGGTGGATATTTATAAGAAGTAAAGAAGAGAGAAGCAGATGTGTACTGGAGGATGCTAAGCAAGATAAGGGCTTTAAATATCTACTGCAGTAGCATGGTGGGAGAAGGCTACCTGTATGAAATTGAAGGGTTAATGGCACCCGGAATGAGGACCACTCTAGTGCTACCTGAGATGAGAGAAAGTGTGATGAGGTGGAGGAGGAGAGGGTTAGTCAGTTGCATTTAGAACAGCTTACTTCTGCAAAAAAAAACCAACAAAAAAACACCATATGCACACATTGCTGGGGCCTTTCCCATGGCCTTGGGCGTGTGTGTGTGTGTGTGTGTGTGTGTGTGTGTGTATGTATCTGCAAGTTAGGGGCTCTGGAGCTTAAAACCCATTAGGCACAGTAAATCCACTTCTGATCATAAATAATTCTCAGCTGAACTTCATTTAGTAACAAGTAATAACAGGTTTTTAAATAAGTCTCTTTTTATACTACATAATACTTAATGATACTACTACTCATTTCACACACATATTGCAAATCTCAGGATGGGCAAAAATACATTTTAAATGACCTCATTAATCACTACATTATCATTTAAAGTTAAGTAATTAAAGCACAAAATAAGTACTCTCAATTCTCTGAATAAAAATGTCCCATTTTTATGACATGGATGTGTTATGAAAAGAATATGTGTTGAGTGTGAGTGAGTATGTATACAAGTACCATCTTATTTAACATCTTATTTATCTGGGAAGATGAATGAAGACTTAAATATAACAAAATTTCCCAGATTACTTAAGTTTCTCTCTTCGAGCTCTGAAAATATATCACTTTAATCATTTAAATTTTTTCTTGCTTGTATCCCATTACCAGTTGTCTATTTTCCTGCTGTTATCACTGTCTTTTTCAGCCTAACTCCTTTCAGAGTCTCTGCTTCTAATATGGACTAGGCCCCTTATTCATAGCCCTCAAATGGCTTCCAATTATACTTAAGAACACATTCAAACACTTTTACGAGGACCCCCAGAGAGGGACCCAGGACTACCTCCCTGATCTCAGCCTTGACCCCTCTCCGGCCCACTCACTCTGCATCAGCCACAATGACCTTGCTTTCTTTGGACAGTCCAAACTCCCTCCGGCCAGAGGGCCTGTGAATTCACCATCCCCTCTGCCTGGAATGCTCCATTCCAGATCTTAGCCTGGTTCTGCCCCTCACTTCCTTAATAAGACACCTTCTCTGACCACCCTGCTTCTTGTAAATACATGTCTGGTCTGTCACACTTTATTCCCTCACGGTGCCTCGAACTTGCAATTACAGTCAGCCCTCCGCTCTGCATCTGTGGATACGGTGGGTGACTGTACTATGTATTTTATACAAGGGACTTGAGCATCTGTGGATTTTGGTATCCACGGTGGTGATGGTGGCGGGGGGCGGGGGGAGGGGTGCGGGTGGACCTGCGATCAATTCCCGTGAGGATACGGAGGGATGACTGTGTATAATAGTTTTATTTGTGTATCCCATTCATCTTCCCCACAGGAGTGAGATTTTTATCTGTCTAATCAACTTCTACACTCTAAATTCAGTGCCTGTACAGCAGAAATCACATAGCAAAAATTTAAGAAATCATTTTAAATAAGAACATGAGTCTAAAAAAGAGCCCACAGAGGTGAGAGCAAGGCTCTAGGGATTTTATAGCTATTCGGGTGCTCGGAGCCCAGCTTCCTCCTGTGTTCTTGTACGCTCCTTCTAATTCTGTCCTCTTGCCTCCTCAGCCCTCTGTGCCCCCAGTGTTTTTCATTTCCTTGCTGTAAAGAAATGTTGGTTTTACCACATAAATATGCCTAAATAATATAATATTTAGTATTACTTGCTTCTGAAGTTTATAAAATTTCATATACTTTATAACTATCTTCGATTTTTTTTTTTTTTTTTTACTCAATACTGTTTCTAAGATTCACCCATGTTATTGCCTATAGCAATAGTTCATTCATTTTCATTTTCACTGCTGGATAATTCTACTGTGTGAATATACCAAGTCGATTTAACCATTCTTTTGTCTGTGAACATTTGGGTTGTCTCAGTTTTTTGCTATTACACACAATGCTGCTATGAATATTCCTGAATGTGACTCTTGGTGCACATGTGCACCAATTTCGCTAAAGTATGTAACTAGGCATGGAATTGCAAGGTTTCACGGTATGAGCATGCTGAACTACACAGTTAATGTCAAATCATTTTCCAAAGTAGTGTACCACTTTACACTCTCACTGTCAGAGGATCAAAATTTGGGGTGTTTCTTGAAAAAGCGCAGAGTTGGTATTTGATAAGTATTTTTAAAATCCAAGCTAACATTCTCCATCTTTTAACCAGTGAGTTTTGTACATTTACTGTGATTAACAATTTATTTGGACATATTTACCAATTTACGTATTCACCATTCTTTCTTGCATCTCAGTCATTCCTTTTAAGATAGTTTCGTTCTTTTTGAAGTATGTCCCTTAGAAGTTCCTTTAGTGAAAAGGTGGAGGTAAACTCTCTTGGTTTTTGTTTATCTGAAAATGTCTTTATCTCATGAGTGTATTCTGTATTTAGAATCTACATATACACATTAATAGTAATAAAATATCTGGAATAGTAGTGGTATTTTCACTACAATGTCCTATCAGCACCAAGAGCAGAACAGCATATTCACCAAGCAATCAACCATCTCCACAGTTTCTGGTCCACACTAATGACGCTAGGCATGCTTAGCAAAGAGTCATTGCTACGAATCTCAAGGAGCTCTGAGCAGCATGAAGAAAAATGGAAGTCGTGAAACATAAATAGAGAGTGAAAGCCTTCACGTAAAGGCTGAATTGGGTGGCTTCAGAAATGCGATGGGAGTTCAGAGCAGGAAGTGTCTTAAGAGAGCTGGATCCCAGTGAGATCAGGTTGCAGAAGCTCCTGAATTACATTTCCACACAACACTGCTTCTGTGGCCAAACCACACCTTTACTTTGAATCCAAGAAAAGGCAGAGTACATTTTCTTCAGAAATAGTATCATGGTTTAATCAGAATCCTGAATCAGGCACGAGGTAGATAAGAGCAATACTAAGACAAATGTTCTTTAAAAAAACCTAAATTAGAGAGTAAGCATTTGTATAAAATGCCACACACAAATTCCATGAATGGCAGACTGAATGTACAGATTGAGTTATTCACTTATGTACCAACTCCTTTTGTGAATGGGGGGCATTCCTGCGTGGCTTTGTAAAACAAAACAAGACAGTGCAGGTTATACAAGGGCTGGGCTGAAAGCCTCAGGAATTTCTTTTAACTAATTTTTTTGAAAGGTTAACAGCTGGAAGAGTTCTTATGTGACACATCTTAAGCAGACTATGGGAAAGAAGTGTGTGTTATTTGTGACATTAATTACTAATCCGTGGTTGGTACAATGAGTCACTTATTGACCGGGGAAGAATCTAACCTATTTGGGAAATGAAACTTTCTGAATATTAACTACTGAGCACCTACACCCAAGAGATAGTGATAACTGGAATACAAAATGGTTTAGTCTAGAAATAAGATTAAAAGGTCCATTTTGACTACAGTAAGGAAAGGAATTTACTTTCATAATTTAGGAATGTTGGTTTTCAGTCATCTACCTTCCTCTCTACAGAGATTAAATACAGAACATGTCCTTACTGAGAAAATTTTTTCTTATCTTTCTAGAGTCTGTCCTACAGGTGGTAAAGAAGAAAAGCACAATCATGCAGGTTTGTGCTTCACAGTCAAAACTCAGTTTCTCTTCTCTACCCTCAACTACCTGCCTGGCAGGTGAAAGTAAGCAGCTTGCAAGAACTGAAAAAACAGCATGGGATTTCTGGGACTCTACAATCTCACACTGAGAGAGAGAGAATGCCTGGAAGCTAGAGGGTTTACACTGTCTCTGCAGTTCATTCACAATAACACATGCACCCATTCTTAGTCTCTTAGTAAAAATTCTGCAACTGTTTGGATTTGCATATTCAATTTCTTGTATTCAAGGACCAGGTACGTGTATACTCTTAGAAAGAATATATTTTATTTTTTCCAAACTTCAGCACTGTTTAAAAAATGCTGATAGTGGAAAGAAGATTTCCTCAACATACTCATTTCAGGAGTATTAGAAACATTCTCCCTTTTGAGGAACAAATAATAATGAAAAAGGAGAGAATGGTCTCCCTGAGATGTTAGTAACCTAAACTATAATATGAGTGGTCCGTAGGTAATAACTGGTTAGTAGTAGGAAAATGGCTTAATTAGTTATACTCATTTCTGTGCCTGTCTTCATGTTTACGTGCAAAGATGAATCCTACTACTATGTAATTCTGTTCTAGGACTATATCAAGTACTTATTCTTTTCACGTATGAATTTATTTAATTCCCACAACAATCCTATAAGGTAGGTGCGGTTATTTTGAGAAATAATGTTTCTCATTTTAACAAATAAGAAACACAGAGAAGGCTAAAGAATTTATTTAAGTTCATAAAGCTTGTTAAGTAGGTTCCAGAATCTGTCCCTTTAGACAATGGGCTGTGCTGTACACTGCTTCTTGAATGAAGCAAGATTTTTGGAAAAAAAGTCTCGCTGCCTGTAGTTGAAAATGGTAGAAGAGAAAAAGGAATATTCCAGGAACACCTGAATCAATTTAAGACTTCAAAAACAAGGTTGCCAAGAAGGAAGAGAGAAACAAGGGAAGAAATTCTAAAACAGGATCAATGGAGTCACTGTTTAAAGAAAAGAAAGAACTTATTCTCTTGGGAGGGTGTGAACTATTTATTCACCAATACCTGATGAGATATAGAAAACACACACACACGATAAACCAATGCAACATAAAAAAGAACTCCAGGCATACGATGTTCGAATTCTGAAATTCTGGTATCTTCTCGAATGCTTCCAATTTAACATCTAGCCTCAAGAAAGTGACAATGTTCTTTTAAGAGAAACAGCCATTATCAAGTGTATGATATTTGGGAGGAGGTGGGCACATGGTGGTGATGGCGAAATTTTAATTTAATTTTACACCTTTATTTATGGACATCTTTCTTTTAAACCCTGCTTTGACTTTCTGACGTTGAAAACTGAAAAGTAAATCCATGGTACCATTTTTTTTGAAATGAATGAACAAGCTGGACCAAGATAATGAAGAAGGAGATAAACCGAGACCACACAAATTTGCCCGTAATGAGGATATATTACATTTATAATGGACATAAACATCTTAGAAGCACATCATCATTACCAACTACTATTTAGTGAGCATAATATATGTGATGTCCAGTTTCTTCCCTCAAGGTGCTTGTTGTCTAATGAAAAGAGTAAATAACGACATTTTGTGGCCATTTACATTACATAACCCTCATTAGGGTTTGGTCATATAATGACCACATGTGAGGTATATAATTTGCCAACTTTAGCAAAAGCTGGATTATGGGGATGAAAAAGGAGAAACAGAAAGACAGGTGGCTGATTAGATACAATATAACCATGTTACTGGGTCTTTCAGCCCAATAAGCTAAAGCACGTATCATTTAAATCCTGATGAAAAGATATATTTTTAGAAAAAGGCTCTGTTTGTAAATGAAAAAAAAGCCATTTTATGACAGATTCATCTTAATTACAATTGGGAGAAACATTAAACCATTGGAAAATTTCTGATTCACACAACTACTAGTGAGATGTCTCATGCAGATTCTACATTACACCATCTATTCCATTTTGAATGGAAATGGTCATCACATCAAGAAAAATTACCATATACATTTATACCATTGCCAATAAAAATAGTAATGATTACATCGATATTGGCTGCTATGTCTTGAGTGTGTGTCTACATTATTATCCACAACAGTGTAATACGAAGAGAATTATGACCACAGATATTTATTCAATTTAAACGAACATTATTTCTTTTTTTTCCATAGGTAAATTTCATATCAGACTTTGGCCTGTGATGTGTTTTCCCTACTTTTCTCTGTATCTCCATTTACAGTTTCTATCTCTTCTCTTTCCTGCCTTCACTCAGCCCCTCATCATATATCTCTTTTAAAACAGCCTCCACTCTGTTCTCCCTGCCAGCAATTTCTTAATTTATGCCAAAGCCTCCTATCAATTCATTCATCACATTGCATTAGAGTGATCTTTTGAAAATAAAGAAAGAAACCTTAAAAACAAAGAAACAGTTTGATCATGTTCTCCCAAGACACCCTGCGCATCAACCCACGTACTTTTCACATTTTTGTGCATGTGCTCTGCTCTTTTCCAATTCTGTACCTAGAGGGCACCTTTCTCTTTTGCTTGCCAGGCAAACTCTTCCTCGTTCTTGAAGACCTGGCTCAAAAATCACCTCCCCTGTGAAGCATTCCCTGACCCTCCCATGTCTAACAATGCTTGCCTCCTGATTCACCTAGGTTTATTTGGTTAGAATAGAGAAGTAGAGGCAACTTCAGATTTATGCATACATATGTTTTTAAAAGTAAGGTAGTAGTACTTTAAAAAACACATGTAAGTATAATAATAACTAATAAATATATTAGCTAGCTACAGGCATACCTCATTTTATTGCACTTCACAGATACTGCATTTTTTTAACAAACTGAAGGTTTGCGGCAACCCAGAGTTGAGCAAGTCTTATCGGCACCATTTTTCCAACAGCTTTTGCTCACGTCATGTCTCTGTGTCACATTTTGGTAATTCTCAAAGTATTTCAAACCTTTTCATCATTATTATATTTGTTATGTGATCGGTGATCTTTGCTGTTACTAGTGAAAAAGATTATGACTCACTGAAGGCTCAAGGTGTTGGTTAGCATTTTTTAGCAATGAATTATTTGTTTGTTTTTTGGCCATGCCATATGGCTTGCGAGATCTTAGTTCCCCGACCAGGGATCGAACCTGGGCCACAGCAGTGAAAGCATGAAAGTGCCAAGCCCTAACCACTGGATCTCCAGGGAATTCCCAGGAATGAAGTATTTTTTAATAAAGGTATGTACATTTTTTTAGACATAATGCTATTGCACACTTAACAGACTGCAGTGTAGCATAAACATAACTTTTATATGTATTGGGAAACCAAAAAATTTGCGTGACTAGCTTTATTGTAATAGTCGCTTTACTGAAGTGGTCTGGAACCAGACCTGCAAAATCTCTGAGGTATGCTTGTAATATAAATATTGATATATTACAGTAATATATCTAAATAATATATTAATGAAATTAATATCCTTTAAAAAGTAATTAGTTTAACAGACTATTTCTTGCTGCTTTACTGTTTTAAAAACTGTCCTTAGCTTCTGACATACCCAATCAAGTTTGCATGTGGAGATGTCACTTGTAGATTATCTGTAGATTGCCAGTGCTCCCCAAATGTTTGCTAATTACTGTTATTAAAGAACCTAAAGTATTATATTCCTGGTGAGAGTAGTAAGCCTGCATTCTTAGCCTAATCAACATCCCCATAAAATTCTAAAGCTTTCTGCTTTTAACCTATGTGGAGCGCTAAGGAAAAAAGCACCCTACTGTATAAACTATTTTATTAGAGATCACTGAATATATCTGTGCACCTCTGACAGGAACCAGGAGCATAAGTTGCTACCTAGAGAGTGGCCCTGTTGCCTTGGGGAGTTTCCTAGATCAATGAAGGCCTGTCATTGTTGGTTGTCAAGGAGCAGACATTCCCTCTCTCCCTAACACAACCTGATTTTCCTTGGGTAGCAAAAAAAATGCTTACCTGCAATGTGATTGGTCTGTGGGTAGGTATCTGATCCAGTTTTGCGAGTAAGTGAAAAGTAAGTGAAAGCCTGAAGAAAGCTTTTGGAAAAGACTGTCTTCCCTGATCAAAAAGGCAGTGAAACCCTTTTTGGCCCCGGCTCCCTTACTCACTGCTTAGACCACTGTTGTATGAAGATGTAATGCCTGAAGATGCAGCAGTCATCTTGAGACCACGAGGGAAAACGTCATTCACTGAGGAGGGGAGAATGGAATTTTCCTAATAATTGGTTATAGGACTCAAGATGACACCACTGAGCAACTGCACTAATTGCAGAATTATTTATCTCCAGACTTCTTAGGTCAGATTTAAAAATTACTATTATTCAAGATATAACTGATTGAATATTCAGAACCTGTAGCCAAATGCATGTTGATACAAATGAATCCAGAAAAAAACCTGAGGTTCCAGTTTTGGTGATTACTAATAATAAAACTAAAGAAAGGAAAATGAAGCAGAATTGCCTGGGCCAGGAGAAGCTAATGAGTGACATTTTGGTCATGTTATGTTTCTGCTGTCCATGGGACACCAGGTGGCGACGTGAAGGGAAAAGCGGGATTGAGGGTCTGATGCTCAGAGGGGACCCTGGGCCAAGCTGACGACTGGGAGGTCTCTGCACAGACCTGAGACTTCAAGTGGTGGACCTGGGTGAGATCTGTGAAAGGGCTGAGGTGGGAACATTCAGGATGCTTTCTTAGTAGGGAAGAGGATCAGGAAGGGCCAGCAAAGGTGATCACCAGAGACACTCAGAAGAGAGGAGACAGAGAGCTCAATCATGTTCTGTTAAGAGGCGAGGAGGGAAAGTGAAATCCTTTGGGAGAACAATTTGGCATTATCAGAGTTTGAAGTGTGCATGCTCATTAAAACAGCAATGAAATACCACTACGCACTTACTAGAAGGGCCAAGATCTAACACACTGACAACACCAAATGCTGATGAGGATGTGCAGCCACAGGAACTCTCACTCACTGCTGAGGGTGGTGATAGTACAAAATAGTACAGCCACTCTGGAAGACAGTTTGGGAGTTTCTTATAAAACTAAACATAAAAAAAGAAAAAAAAATGTGCATACTCTTTACCTTTTGTCTTGGTAATGCCCTTTCTTGAAACTTATCCTACAAAAATATTAGTATTTGGGTGAAAAGATATAAGCCCAGGATGTTCACTGTAGCCCCAAAAGAGAAACTCCCCAAAGGTCCATCCCAGGAGACTAGGTAAAACTATTACGTATATTCACACCATGAAGGTAAGAGAAAGAATAAGGCTATATGTTAGATACGGAAAACTGTGTAAGATAAATTAAATGGACAAAAGTAAACAAAAAACCCCACACAAAAATAACCTGTATGGACACTGTGTTCTATGTGTTTGCACACACACACGGTTGTATATAAATAGAAAAAGATATGAAAGTTCATTCACCGAACTTAATAGTGTTTTTTTCTGAGAGGAAAGATTATTGAGAAGTTTCTCTTATCATTTTTTTTTACCTATCTGGAATGTTTGAATTTTCAAATAATTTTAGCAATCAAAAAAGAATGCAGATATAAAAAAATTGATTAAACAAGGATGAGAGTTTGAAAGAAGGGACTGAATCATGTATACAAATGCTACAAAGGGAAGGAAATGCTGGAGAAAAAACTGGAGAAAATGTCTGCAGAAAACTTGGCGAACTGTTATCGTACAAATTGTTCAATTTCTCTCCAGAAATTGTCTCCTTATATCAAATTTCTAAAAATAAAATTACAGAGCAAATGGATGCTATAATTATTGGATATTTAAAGCAATTTATGAATATATTTTTCTTAAATATAATAGAACAATACTTGTGAACTATAATCAGTATTAAGAAAATTTGATTCCTTTAAAAATAGGAGTATATAAACCACCAATGAAAAAAGAAACTTGATGGAAAATACAATTTGGATTATACTATAGGTATGGTAGCAGCAACATGGCATTTAAATGTGGTATTTCAGTCCCATGTTAAAATCAAGGAATCATTTTAGAAATAAAAATAGAATAATAGGTATAAAGAAAAGACAAAGATTATATATATATATTAATTAATTTATTTATTTATTCTTGGCTGCGTTGGGTATTTGTTGCTGCGCATGGGCTTTCTCTAGTTGCAGTGAGCGGGGCCTACTCTTCGTTGCGGTGTACAAGCTTCTCATTGCGGTAGCTTCTCTTGTTGCGGAGCACGGGCTCTAGGTGCACGGGCTTCAGCACTTGTGGCATGCAGGTTCAGTAGTTGTGGCTCATGGGCTTAGTTGCTCCTCGGCATGTGGGATCTTCCCGGACCAGGGCTTGAACCCGTGTCCCCTGCATTGGCAGGCGGATTCTTATCCACTGCGCCACCAGGGACGTCCCCAAAGATTATATTTTGATTTACTATAACATTATTAAAGAAAGTTCAAACCTGAAGATGCTTTTCTCACTTCAATGGATTGTTTACTCAATATTGTCAAAATCCTAAATGTTGTGCTACATTTTTAACCTCAACATGCCAGTAAAAGCCATGATGATAGTGGCCAATTTGTGTTCGGGTACAAAAGGAACATGTGAGTCTCTTTTTTTCCTGGATGGTAACGCTTTTAAATTCACAATGGGGCTTCCCTGGTGGCGCAGTGGTTAAGAATTCGCCTGCCAATGCAGGGGACACGGGTTCAATCCCTGCTCCGGGAAGATCCCACATGCCGCAGAGCAACTAAGCCCGTGCACCACAACTACTGAGCCCGCATGCCTAGAGTCCGTGCTCTGCAACAAGAGAAACCATTGCACTGAGAAACACACGCACCGCAACGAAGAGCAGCCCCCACTCGCCGCAACTAGAGAAAGCCCGCGCACGGCAATGAAGACACAACGCAGCCAAAAATAAATAAATAAATAAATTAAGAAAAAAATAAGTTCACAATGGACTCTTTTGGCTTTTTTTTTTTTTTTTTTTTTAACTACCTTTGTATGTAAGAACCAGTAAGAACTAGAGTGGTCAGATAGAATAAGTAGTTTTACATGATATATATAAAATCCTGGAAAGGCTTCAGAAAATGAATTTTAATCTATTAAATTTTAGTTTCGATTGCAGAGGCTACTTTTGAAAAACCTTGCCATAAGCCCATCTGCAAAGTACTTGATTGTTTATCTATTTTACACATTAGTTTTTTTTTAACTTAGTTTTTTTAACTTGCAGTTTTTTTAGTTTTTTTTAACTTACAGTTTTTTAACTTACAAAGTTTTTTTGAACTTACACATTTTTTTAGAACACAAAGTCTAGTTTTTACTATAACTCATTAAAAATTTTCCTCAATTTAAGTTATTACTGATAGATTAGTTGTTTAACATTAAAAGTGGTTGTGCCTAGAACCACCATCTTTGAGCTCTAGCCCACTCAGACAACATCCAACCAACCAAATACTCGACAGTCATGCATCTGAGTAAAAGCAGTGAAATCTTCTTTTTTCAGAATATCATTTAAATATAAACACAGGATTTAGCAATGAAAGTGATTAATAAAACAAGTTTTGTTCCTGACGTTGAAATTTCAAAATGGATGCAGATACAGGCTGTAGTGACACCTTTCAGGAAAGCCGATGTTTGGGGGGAAGCATCCCTTTCTCAGTCTCACTCAGTACCCACACCCAAGCCAGTCTCCCTCTACCTCCTCTACCCAGAAACCTCTTATTTCATCTCTCTCTCTCTCTCTCTCACACACACACACACACACACACACACACACACACATACTACAAACACTCACAGAGCAATACCACATGCCTGTGTCTTACTACCTTAAGTGCTACAGCGAATATTACAATGTTATTCTTTTTAAAATAGATGGCAAACCCATGGGGACACTATCATATGATAGCTACTATATTAGAGGCAAATCAAAGATACACAGAAGAAGTGCCTAACTTTATCCTAGAGAGTCAGGCCGACTTCTGGGAGGAAGTGGCATTTGCCCTGAGTCTTGAAGATTGAGTAGGAGTTTGTTAGGCTGAAAAGGGGAAAGGCAGTGTAAGCAGAGAGAAGATCTAATGGCCTGGAGGTACAAAATCTAATGGCATATCCCTTCAAGCAAAAGGAAGGAGGTCTGGAGTGGCAAGACCATGGGTGTGTGTGGGTGGGTTTGAGGTGGGTGGGAGAGAGGGGATGGAGAGAAAGGTGAGGGACAGACTGCTGCATCCCACAGCTCAGAGTACAGACACTTTTTAACCTGTGGGCAATGGGGAGTCAGCGGCAATTTCTACTTCTTCTTCATCTCCCCAAGCCAGCTGGTTTCCCACGGTTGGTCCATGCTACAAGGCCCCTCCCACAGCTCCTTTCAATAAGCCAGTCTTGTCTTTCCAGGAAAAAGAAAATCTGCTTTTCTGACGAACTGTAGTCCTCATCTTTCATCCACTCCGGAAAAATGGGATTTTATAGTCCAGTAAAGACATTTTCATGAGTATATATGAAGACCCTCATTTCTGGAACTTATTTCATATTCTTCATAGGAACTTTTTCCATTCTTTAGAAAGTTTTAGTTGTAATTTTTCTCATCTGCTTTTTCTAAACTAGTAAAAGCTAGTTTTCTGGAACTAGGTTACAGACCGACTTTGGCCCATTTAACAAGGTCAGACTGTTTATTCTTGACAGAATTCTTTCCCACTGTAAAAAGGTACTTTTAAATGCCACATTCCAAGAGCAGTGCCAGTAAGCCACTGAAGCATATTTTCCCACAAGAACTGATACCATGCGCGGTCCCCACCTCACTGAAATCATCCAGCGTTACATAAGGTGCAGATAGCCGTAGCGTCACCGTGGAATCTATCAACAGTGTTCAGAAAACATGTCCATACATTTCAAAGCATCATGACCTTTAAAAAGTAATTCATCAAAATAAAAATGGTAAAGAAGAAAGGGAAGGATAGCTTTAGAAATTAAAAAAAAAAAATTGTTAAATGGCTGAAGAGAAATCTTGTAACTTTATGTTAGTACCCAAACCTAGAAGTAGTAGAGATTTTTCTCCTTTATTTTGGGGTTTTTATGGTTGAGTTGTTAAATTTACAGACCAACTTTTAGATGCTGCCAGTCTTCAAAATAAATATAAAAGCAGTGCTAAAGTAAATTTTCCTACACTTTCCCCTTCCTTCTTTTGGATGTTTCCCTGAGATCTGAAGGTAGATTATTCCTCCAAAGCCAACTGTAAAGTTTAACATTCAAATTTATGAGGGACTTAAAAATCATAAGTATCCTTACAGATGTTGGGTGCCACAATGTTACTCACCCTGTGTTTCAATCCGTAGAGAAAAGGAAAACAGAAAGTGGTAGCAGCAAGAGGAATCGTTCAGCAGCCCAAAGAGCATCATTGAGAAACAAATTTGAAATATTAGCAATAAAGTCAATACAATATGAAAGAAAATCCAGCATGACAAAGCAATCGTATAAAAGTCTGAGCTGAACTTTTGCAGAGACCTATACAGATTAAGAGAAACACGTACCTAATCTTCTCAAGAACCCAAGTGGACTAAATAAAATGACTAAAAGAAACAATAATGCAGACATTTTCAACCTTTTCCTGTGACACTACGGTTCCTTCAAAGATCCCCAAAGGTCTTAATTTTTAATTTAAACATACCATATAGAAAATGTAAGTGCACAAGTTGGGGAGGTGCAGGAAGGCTTGTCATCTCGAATAAGTAGGGATGAAGAACAATAATTATCTGAAGGTTAGGACTGGCTGCCCAGACAGATTTTCAAAGTGTAACTATTACTCCCTCAGAGCTCCAGTTACTATCAGGGAGTGATGCTGTGGGCAACTGGGAGGATTTAGCTGAAAGCTGAATCTAAAACAAACAAACAAACAAATCTTTAGATGCTTATCAGTGATGATGCAATGACCCCCAGCAGCAACATGGAAAAAGCACAGTTGGAAATTCATTCATTTGTGAAAGTAGGGAGTTGTGAAAGAACTTAAAGAGTAGTGAGAAATCTGATGGTGTCAGATGATAAGGAATATGCCTTTACGTGTATGGGGGTGATTTCTGGGTGGGAGTGACAGGATGGAGGGGCAGGTTGGGGCTACACTGGAAAACCCCCTCTGCATGCCATGCTACAGAATTGGAATTCATTCTTTAGGCACTGGAGAATCATGAGGATTCATTTCATTCATTCACCATGTATTTATCAAGTGCCTACCATGTGCCAGAAAGGCACTGTGGGAAACACTAAAGTAGTACAACATTGGAGTTGCGCGAATAAAAATGGCTATGGCCAACGTAACAGAATTTCAATGACACATCTCAACTCAGGAACTTGCACTAGGAGACTAGCAAAGCCCAAGCAAAATGAAGATACTGCCACCTTTCCCTTCCATACAAGGAAGTAAGCAGTGACACCTGTAAAACACAAGAAGCGCACACATCCCAATAATTAAAGAGGATGTAAAAATCCAAGTTATAGAGACATTGTTTTATATTCAATTCCAAGGACTGTGTCTCATACTCCATTGAATGGACCTAACGGGACACGAGTTAAGGAAATTTAGGGGAGATGGAATTATCTCATTAAACACAGTTTGACAGACTAGTCCCTGACCAAGCACAGAAGGCATATTCCCATAAGAATGTTAAGTGGAAGAGGCAACAAAATTTTTTCCATCTTCTGCATCTCTGAGAAACCCTTTGGCTGCAAAACTTCTTTAAAGCATTTGGTCTCGTCAACCTTAAGACAATGGTTGGTCTTTACACTCAAACTTGGCCTCAAGCTTCTGAAATTTGAATGGCATCACACAGGGTGTCTGTAGGATGGAACGTAAACAACCAGGTGACAACCAGACCCTGTCTATATCAAACCTTGATAGGACATTAGCTGGCTGAACAGATGTATGGAGGAAGAAAAGAACATCCTGTCCTTTCTCTGAGTAAAACATCCTCCAGGTAGTAACAATACAGTTAAACTGTTTTTGTCCAGAACTGATTCGCAACAGTGACAACTTAGGAAGGAGCTAGAATTAGGTGAGTCAAATGAATTAGGTGAGTCTTTTATAAACAAGGAAAACAGTCGTTTGATGAACTTCACAAGTATACTTGGAGCAATTAAATACCCACCCGCGTGCACACACACACACACACACACACGTGCACACCTACAGCAGCATCCTGTACTGCATGGAATACATTCTCTTTCTACATGGAAGCAGTGCTCACAGTGGTCAACAGCATTTGCCTTTACTGCAGAGGCAGAGCCAACCTATCAGATGGCAACTCAAAATGTGTTTTACTGCCACTGAGAATGCGTAACGGAGAATCTGGATGGGTTTTCATGTTTGTCTTGGCTCTGGCATTTTCCACGTACCCAGTCCTGGGAATCCTAAAGAAAACGTGTCCTGTTCCCAGCCCTGTGCGCTGCCCCATTGTGCTCTACTTCCCTCACTGGTGAAAGTGAAAACGAAACCGGCACAAACACTCCATTGTTAACTATGAAATATGTACTGGCAACTGGAAGTTTTCACAAAACAGACCTGGTTGTGTCATGGCAAGGAGAGGTCGAGTGGGAAGGGAGTTACAGGAGCCTTTTCGGCTTCTGAGGTGTGTCCTGCACTTTCACTGAGGTGCTGAGGCGACAGGGCTTTGGGTTTTTTCCATTATACTCGGTTCATGCTCTTGGTCTGATTTACTCAGTACTCACTGGCAGCCTTTGCAGGCTTCTGTGGGAGCAACTCGGCTGCCCAAGCCGGGGCACAAACCCTGCCAGGTCCCCATAGTAAATACAACACGCACGAAGAGGAAACAAGCATAAACAATTTATTTTCTCCTGTAAAAGATGACATTGTTCTCTGATCTCTGGTCCTGCTTCACTTTGTCAACTTGGTGGTGCCAACTGGGTGCTGTAAAATGAACTATTCCAAACAGAAACAGAGAAAATAAGCACAGACTGCATGATGTGCACATCCGTGAGGCCCGCATCCAGGCAGGTTCTGAGCGTAGGGGGCTGGTGACCTCTCTGAGCATCTCACATCCCGGTGTGGGTGAGCAGGGAGGGCTTCCCTGACCCCCAGCCCACGAGGGCTTCGGAGTCACAGGGCCTCATAGAACTCTGTCCCTTTCCTTTATTGCACTTATCTCTGTTTCTAACTATACATTTCTTTGTGTGACTGTTTGATCAAGATCTGTTTCCCCATTGTGATTATGAGCTCCCTGAGAGCAGAGACCTTGTCCGCTTCTATTCACCATGGTCCCTCAGGTTCATTGACAGTGCTTGGCTCATGGAAAGTGATCAGTATTTGTTGACTGAATGCCACAACTCCATTTCATTAATTTTCTACCCCAGGATTATCAAAAAGTTTCTGAATCCACAAGGTTTCTTTAATGTTTACTAAACGCTACCAATGCTGGCATTAGAAGAGGAAACCATCTATTGCCAGAGGCATAAGGAGAGGATGTAAGCAATTTGTTTTTTTGTGATTCTTGTGGTATTAAATAAATGAGTGATCTTAAATAAGGCAATTTGGGGAATCTTATCAGTTCCATATAAAAAAATCCCTGAGTGAACTTTTATAATTTGTAGAGCTGTCAAAAGTCTTCCCATGTTCACTATTTACTTGTTATCTTTTGATTATTTCTACAGAGTGGAAAATGTTTTCATATGAAGACATATGTATTTTAATAGGAAAGACAATATGGAAAAAGAGAACTTTGGCGAAGGAGAATGTACTTCACTTAGTGAGAATTTTACTAAGTCACTGAAAAGACAGGAGAATATTCTCACTCTTCCATTATGGTACAAAGTGGATTTTTTCTCCAAACTGTGTGTTAGGCACAGGCATTTGGAGGAAAAATGCTAATTCTCTCCTTTGTCTAATGATTGTATAAAGGCCCTCCAAAAAAACACTGAAAAGTCACTGTAATACTGTTCACTGCAGAACAGAAATTGGTTTACGGCAGGCCAATCCTGGACTTCATCCCAGCATGTGAAGTTACTGAGGCCCCAAAAGGAATGACCTCATTTTAAGGTGCAGCCTCCTCTCTATCCACAGGTGGCTTCACGGGGGCTGTCCTGGGGAGTGACTGGTTCTAACTGCACGGGCGTTGGCAATTACATCTGGATATAAAAACGTCAACCCCGGCACTGCTCTGAACGGCCCCCAAAGTGGTCTCATGTCATACAGTGAGCATAGCACGATGCGTGCGCTGTCGTGAACAGGCACTTGGATGATTTTAAGGGAGCAGATACACACAGGAGTGAATCAAGAGAACACTTCATTTTTCCTAAGCAATGATACATTTAGGAGAGGTTCCAGTATTCGCAACTGTGGCAAAAGAAGTTTTATTCTGAGGTCTACATAAATAACAAGTTAACCAGGAGGTACAAGTTCATGCCTCAGTGTTCTCCACTGTGTCAAAATATGACACGAGCTAGTTGTTTTTTAATTACAATTTTAACAAGACTTAAAATATGTTTCAAAAAATGGACTGTTGAACATTTGTGGAATCTCTGCATACCCTTTGTAGAACCCAAGAGGTCTACAGAACCTAGTTTGATACTCTCTAAAGTACTGGATCCCACTGTGGGGAGAAGAGGAAGGGAAAGGGGATGATGGGCGAGAGCCAGAATATAAACATTAGTACTCTCCAAGCCATTTATAATCTATTTGGTGAATTCAGACTTAACCTGGTTACAAACTGCTCGTCTGAGTCTCAGTTTCCCCACTTTCAAAATGAGATGGTTGATAAGGAGTTCCCAAACCACCAAATCCAATGGCAATAGTATCACCCTACATGCTGTATGGGTCAGTTCAGGAAAAAAAAAAAAACAGGGATTTTTCATCATAAACAGAGAAGTCAAGACCTGCTCCCTCCCTGAGCTGCTGTTCATAGGGCTTCATGATGATCAGAGTCATTGTCGGGCTGCTGGTGATGGGCCAGGCTCTGCTTCTACGACTCTCCCTGTCAGACGCGGGTGTGCGACTGGGTATGACCCAACCTGCCCGCTCAGAGGTTGGTCTCTACTTCCCTTTCATATTGACAGACAAAAATGAGTTGCACTACACACTGCATCCAACACGGGAAGTTCTTAGAAATGTTGACTTGAGAATGACTCTCAATACAATTTTAGTTAGTTGTATAGTCATTCTATTGAATAAGCATACAGAGGCAGACCTCAGAGATATCATGGGTTGGGTACCAGACCACACAATAAAGTGAATATGGCAATAAAGCGAGTCCCATGAATTTTTTGGTTTCCAGTGCCTATAAAAGTTGTGTTTACACTATACTATAGTCTATTAAGTATGCAATAGCATTAGGTCTTAAAAAATGTACATGCCTTACTTAAATAATACTTTATTGCTAAAAAATGTTGCCTTCAGCAGCACATAATCTTTTTGAAATAGTAACATCAAAGATCTCTAATCACAGATCACCACAATAAATATAATAATGAAAAAGTTTGAAATACTGCCAGAATTACCAAAATGTGACACAGAGACATTAAATGAGCAAATGCTGTTGGAAAATGGCGCCGTGATGCAGGGTTGCCACAAAACGTCAATTTGTAAAAAATGCAGTGTCTGCTAAATGCAATAAAATGGTGCGCAATAAAACGAGGTATGCCTGTATTCTTGAAATGCATCTGCCATAAAGATTATATAATCACATCGGTCATGTTCGTACATGTCACTTATGTGCAATGGAAAGAAGCTCCCTCTAACCTGTTCTCTGGTTTTCCACAAAGGTAGTTATTTCAATACAGGTCACAGAAGTTGATTTTCAGGGTTTCACAGAAACTCTTCTGATAAGTAGAACCCATACCAGGCATTGAGTAACAGGCCCCACTTCCCTTCACATCCCCAGCTCCTCCCTGCAGGACAAGGGGCCTCACGCGGTGCTTACGGCCACCCCAGTCTGTGTGTCCCCATTCTGCCCGATGTCTGCAAACTGCTGCCCCTTATGCATGGGGTGAGGACACAGGTGGCCCAATCTGCTGTTAGGAGGAAGGACTGAGAAGAGCCCGCGCGGTTCCCATTCAGTCAGGGAATTCCAATGCCCTGAGTGCGGCTGGGTCTCAGGCACCCTGGATTCTGTGCCCCATCAAGGGAGGCAAGGCAGGAGCAGGGCCAGCACAGGCTCCTCTAAAGCATGAAACCCAGGCCAGGGGCCCGTCCTGCCTGGGTCTAAGGCATTCACTGTAGCCATCCACATCTTGATTCCACACCCTTGAGAGAAATAGGTATAAACAACCCTTCCTCTCCACGGGTACATGTGCACTCTGACTGTATACTGACCAGCAAGAGCCCAATACTCCCTAAGGGCACCTGAAGGTCACACAGGAGGCACCCAGTTAAGGGCACTTAGCCCTCCCTTAGCAGATGAAGACAAGCTGAGTCGTTTGGCCCTATGTTATACCAACTACAGCCACAACTAGAGTCCGGACTTACGATGACTGTCCTAAATTAATTTCTACCCCAAAGGCCAACTCTTTCAAGGAGCTTACAGCCTGATAAATAAAACCCCGACATAATTACAAACAAGATAGAAAGCAGTATTATGAAAGACATTAATAAGACGTTACTCTGGAAACAATGAGGGAGGACGGGGGATTAATTTCTGCAGGGGGTACCAGAACGGGACATTTGAGTCAGGCTTTGGAAGGTAAGTATTATATTATCAGCATTTCTCCTGGCTGCAAAATGTCAGTTTCGAATCAGTTAACTTGTAAATTTCTTTAACATTCCACAAATCAAGCTGATTCCCAGTTCCTGTATGACATAACCCACTAAAAAATGTGTATTTCCAGGAAGTGGAGTGTAGTCTTTTTCTCTTCAAGAAATACAAAAAATAAATACCAGTTCAGTCTGAAAAAACTGATTCCAGGCCTTTATGTGTCACTGTGTGTACATAAACCAATGTATCACTATAGAAATGGATTCTTCCTTAAAAAGAAAAATAAACAGTGGGAAAAAATTTTAATGTGGTACCCTACAGGAATCATATTCTTTATTATTGACATTAAGTTCCAACTATGACTCTTTCAAATAAAGTCTGAATTTGTTCCAGTGTCTTTCCCAGTTGCTAATATTTTTTACTTTATGTCACATAAGAAATACAGAGTATGCAATACAAACTAGATACTGAAAAATCAGGTATTTACGACTGCCTTTCCCCTTTTCTGTATGAAATCATTTGTCTCCATTTTCCTGTCTGAACATATCAACTTTCAGCAAGAATGGAATGTTAATTGGTGTTACGCACAAGCTGGGCTATCATTCCTCAAATTTAATAAGAAAAAAAAAAACAAACCCAACTGGGTTTCCTGTTTTTATTTATGGTTTTCAGTGCCCAGTTGGGGGGGATCAAAATACAGTGTCTCAGTTATGGCTCATCCTTCCCTCAATTAATGTACCAAAGGAGACTGGTTCCTTCCCTCTGCTCCCCTGATGACTGTCCGGATCGCAAAGCCTATTCAAGCTTCTCCCCAGGGCCCTGAAACAACATACGAAACTACTTCCTAGGGAAGCTGCAGCCTACCTCACCCTTCCCACTGGGGAAACACACAGACTCAGCCCTTTCTGGTGTGATTATATAAGAACACAAGGGCTTACTTGACCCAGCCCAAATCGGAGACTTATCCTTTAAACACCATCTTGTGTCCTGTCTTCTCAAAAGCGACGGTGTATGTTGGGCAAAGAGGAAACAAGAATGATTTATCTTTCAACAATAGTGACACATTCTAAGAAATCCTCTGTAAAAATTCTGGCGCCCTAGGTAAAGTATATAATGTTGGGAAGGTATGTGATCTTCCACATCCAGGTTCTAGTATCCGTATTTCCAGGGTGAGGAAGCAGAACACTTTTGCAAATTGAATGTTTTTCTAAGGCAAGTTATCTCTCTTAGAGAATTTCCAACTCCCCTCCTGAATTTCTACTTCTCAGCTGAGGCATTACTGGAATTTGGGGAAACAATTCTTCGTTGCGCAGAATATTAGCCTCCTTGTGGCCACTACCATCCCCCAAGTTGTCATGATGACCAAAGATGCCGTCACACATTTCTCAATAATGTTTCCCCCTCCCTCCAGGGCAGTGCTGCCCTTAACTGAGAACCACTTTGAGGCTAAAGATAGACTATATGTAGAAAATGGCATACTGACCCAAGAAGATTCTTTTACTTAAGGCTTAATATAATGCTTTGAGGGCAATGTTTGTAGTCTTCATGGAATCAAAGGGATTCTCCATATCAACCTCCTGCCCCAAATAAGTAGCACAGCAAAGGAACATTACTTGGCTTTAAAAAAAAAAATCTATGCGTGAATTCACTGCATGGAAAACAGGTCCTTCAAAGACAAGGGATATTAATGCCTGCTTCCAGGCTCCTCTTTGTATATTTTGGGTGCACAATGTCATGAAAATTCATCTCAGAAACAATGAACTATAAGGAGAAATAGAAGGTAACCAGAGCCAGTAGCTAGTATGGTTTTGTGTCTGAATGAGACAAAAAACAGAATAACTGTCATTCTTTGCCAAAATAGAGCCTTTGGGTTTACTCTTTGTATTTTGGCTTGGATGAAGCCTTCACCTGGCAGGGTGGTGCTACTTGTTCACGGATCATCCAAGCTCACTGTAAATTTCATTTCTTCACAGTCCGCTCACCACAGCTTCACAGGAGTGCTTTCACACACCTGTGCAGGTATCTGGCTGTTTCTCAAACTAGGATGCTGCAGACAGGTCAACATTCCTGGTGCTCTCTCCTCCCTGACCTTGAGCTATGTTTCCCTAGACACTATATATGCAGCTCTGAAAACAGTGGTTATGGCAAAAAGCCATATGGCAAAACCATTTGGAAACTTGTAACTGATTCCTTTCTAGTAGCTAAGAAGCAACCGTCTATTTCTGCAATGGGTTCTGTCCACAACAAGCCCAGCCCGGATATGTCTGTAGTTGTAAGCGTAACACTTTCCTCCTACTGCCTGCTATACAAAAAGTGCAAAGACATTCTGTCCACCAACTGACCACGGGCAGTAATAACATCAGGGGCCTGGAATGGGGGCAGTTTGTCATTCAAAAGTAGAAAACTAAGTTTAATGAAAGAACAGCACTTTCTCACTCACCACTGAGGTAAGAGCCATCTGAAAACTGTAGATGCGGGCAAGGCCGAAGTCAGCCAGTTTTATTTGTCCACTGCTGGTCACCAGAATGTTCTGTGGTTTTAGATCACGATGTACCACTCGGTGAGAATGAAGAAAGTCCAGACCTCGGAGAAGCTGAAACATCATATCCTAAATAAAACCAAAAAAGAAAATCAATCAATGGTCAAAACAGAAATTTAACATGCTGAATCCTCAGCACTTAGAAAAGTGCTTGGCATACAGAAAGCATTTCATAAATATTTGCTGAATGAATGAATTTGTTTCCCCCTACTGCTCCACTCTCCCATTTTCAAGATCACTACAAAAAATTTCACTCTTGACCTGTATTTCATTAATGAAAGGATGATTTAAAAATAGTTTCAGATGGCATAGGAAATATTCTGGAAGGATATACCCCAAACTGGTGTCCATGGTTAATGTTGGGGAGAGGAAGTAGTTGGTGAGAGAGGGACACTTTTTACTTCAAATACTTTTATATGATTTAATACATGATTCCAACAATTAAAATCCAGTAAACAATGATAACATTAATGGTAGTTCTTATTATTATAGCACCTATTACTTAGCAGTCACTATGTGTCAAGCATTGCTCTAAACACCTTCTCTTTAGTAACACACTTAGTCCACACCACAACACTGAGGTAAACAATATCATTGACCCATTTTACAGGTCAAGAAACTGATACACAGTAACTGTATGTAATTAGCCCAAAGTAACACTACTAGCAAAAGACAGAGTCTTGATTCGAACCAGAGTCCAGGAAAACTGGATTCAAATCCCCAATGCACTCCTTCATTAGATCAATGATTGAATGAGCATGGAAAACCGGGTAAGCCATTTAACCATGCCAAGCCTCAGTTTTCAGGTCTGTAAAAACAGGAAAACCTACTCCATAGGATCACTGTTTGTAAAGCACTGACAGTAGTCAGCATTCAATAAATGGCAGCACTTACTGCTGACAGTATCAGCTAGCATGGAGGAGGGGGGCATTCAGAAAATAAACCAATGTCACATCTTCTTCTAATTTTACAGCTGATAAAATCAGATACAAAATTTAAAACTCGGAAACTGTCTGAAAGCAGGAATTTAAGATAGTGACCATGATATGGCCCTCTGAAATCTGGGGTTAATAAGACTGACCCACCCCCCTCCCCAAATACTGTGAGAATGGTGTGTAAAGGGAGGATGGAATGATTTTGTTCATATAAAGGTTAGAGAAATGATTAGGCAGCATCAGGGGCTTCAGAGCTGGCAGGGGCTGTGAGGACACACTTGTTCATCAGCTGGACTGTATTTGGTTATTGGTTTACAGTATTGGTATTTCCTTCAGGGAGTTCTGTCTTTATATCCCAGCTTATTCAAAACCAAAGCCTTAGTTTACCACCTATAAAAAGGAGAAAACAGTGCTTACTTTTCATAATACGAGATTTAAATGAAGTAATGCAAGTAAAGAAGTAGTTTCTGGCACACGGTTAGCATTCAACAAATGATAATCGTTGAAGTGTCCCGTTTACTGAGGGAGACAGAGTAACAAACAACTAGAAGAAAATGTGGCCAGTGCCACAAGGTCAGTGAACAAGGCACTAAGCAAGTGTGCAATGACACAGGTGTACTGGAATTCTTTTTGAGCTCCACCTAAATGGATCTGATGAACTGGCCGGGGTTACCTTCTAAGTTTCCAAAGATGAAAACTCTGGAGAAGACTGCACTGTTGAGGGACAGACAGTCCTTCAAGACTTAAGAACCACTGAGGGTAAAACAACTTGGAATGAATAAACAAGAGTGTGAAAATGAAGCACAAAATGTTAACGAAAGTAATCTGCTGCTGCAGCAAATAAGTCTTTATTGGAAACACATGCACATGACTTGTAAGCAGTGGATTTTAAACAGCATGACTAACCTAAACTAATGTCATGCTGGCTTGTCATCTTTAGCTTCTTATACACTAAGCACCAACCATTTAAAACAGTACAAAGAATAAATGTGCTTGGTTCATGTTTCATTGTTCAAACAGTTTAAGCAGCCAATTAGAATAAATATGTAAAAATTTGAACCAACTAATTATACTAATAAGGCCCATCTTAATTTATGAAAAGCCTGAACTACTGAGTTTAAATACATATGTATTGCTTTTATTTGTGTATTTATACAGCACATATTACATTTTTCTTAATTATAAAATTGGTACATGCTTAATGCATATAGAAGCTTTTTAAAAAATTTATTAAAAATCCAGAGGAAGAACAAAAATCATGCAAAATCCCACCACTCAGAGAAGAGAGAAAACTTTACTGTTAACTTTTATCTTTCACGTCTTTTAAACAGATACTGCTATATTTGGAGGTATAAATATATTATATCTCTATATAATATATAAATATTATAAACAATATATATCACATACAATATAATATTAATATATAAATATAACATATATTTATAAATAAAAATTGTTATTTGTACACATTTTACAGTTGTTTTAAAAACATTTAACAATTCATTATGAATATTTTGCCACTTCAACAAAATTCTTCTAAAATATAACTTTTTTATACAATATGATTTTTAATGGCTGCATAGTTTTCCTTCCTATGTCATAATCATTATTATTTGGTTTTAGTTCTGTTATTTTGGTACATGTACTAAGAGTTTAGTTCTCCTCTGTTTAAAGGCCAGTGTAGATGAAAATGACTTCTTAACATCATATAAAAGCACAGTTTAGGCAGTGAGAACACATATATTGGCACTAACATTGATTCTATGTAAATGACACCTATGGATGTATAAAAAGTTGGTTCTAGGGGCTTCCCTGGTGGCGCAGTGGTTGACAAGCTGCCTGCCAATGCAGGTGACACGGGTTCGAGCCCTGGTCTGGGAAGACCCCACATGCCGCGGAGCAACTAGGCCCATGAGCGACAACTACTGAGCCTCCGTGTCTGGAGCCTGTGCTCCGCAACAAGAGAGGCCGCGATAGTGAGAGGCCCGCGCACCGCGATGAAGAGTGGCCCCCGCTTGCCGCAACTAGAGAAAGCCTTCGCACAGAAACGAAGACCCAACACAGCCAAAATTAAAAAAAAAAAAAAGTTGGTTCTACATAAGAATTACCACTCTTTAGATTTTATTAGGCTACTTAAAATTTTTTTTGGTTAGCAAACTGGGTTTTCTTTTAAACCTATAATATCCAGCTACAATTAGAGTTTTGAACTAGTGAGACTTGAGTTAACAATTTTTTAAAAAATTGCCAAAAATCTCATTTCCTTCAGTAATTCCATTGCAAGGTAGGTTGATGAGCATTATGGGCTTGTAATAAGTATGATTTGGGGACCCACCCCAATCTTTCATCGGAACACCTAATCTTTCATCAGAACACCTAATCTGAAAAGGGAAATATATTCACCTATGTTAGGAACTCTGGTCACAAATAGAATGAGAACTCTGGTCCCATTTCCTGAGAATTATATGAATGAATCAACTGTAACACTAAACAAGGCAAGAAAAAAAACACCTTTCCTTCAGAATCACAAGCAGTTCTTTGATCAAAGACATTTCAAAGGATTCTCTACTTAAGCTTATCATCTGTTCTATCTCAATTTATAGTATTGTGAGACATACTTTTAAATTAGCTCCTCAAGATTTTAATCTAAATTAATCCATCTCATACAAGACTCAAATATTTCACAGTAATCCTAGTGATGCAATGCAATGAAACTACGGATACTGCCAATTACGTTAAACATAGGTTTAAAACCTTTTAATCTTACAATGTACAATTCTGGTATAAAATGTCTAGTCACACTCATGATAAACAGTCACTGGAGGCCCTCAATCTGTATCTTTCTGAAACATGTGACATGGGAGCATGTTTCAACAGGACACCATCATGGAATGAAGTCTGGCTCCCAGTGACTTTAGATGGGGTTTTATCCTTGGCAACTCCCCTAAAAAGACTCTGGGCTTCAGTCTGAACACCAGAAGTCTTCAAAGCCTTGTAACAACAATTAGTTCCTCTTAGGTGTTCTAGAGTAGTAATCCTCTTACTTCTTTGAAAACAAAACAAACACGCAAACTGAAAATCTACCTCAAGCTTTTCTAATGGGAAAAAGTTTTATCACTGGGTCTTTTTTTCCAACGACACAAAAGGTATGATTAGTTTCAAAAGATACTGAAGGGCTTCCCTGGTGGCGCAGTGCTTAAGAATCCGCCTGCCAATGCAGGCACACGGGTTTGAGCCCTGGTCCGGGAAGATCCCACGTGCCGTGGAGCAGCTAGGCCCGTGCGCCACGACTACTGAGCCTGTGCTCTAAAGCCCGTGCGCCACAACTGCTGAGCCTGCGTGCTACAGCTGCTGAGGCCCACGCGCCAGAGCCCGTGTTCCGCAGCCGGAGAGGCCGCCGCGGTGAGAAGCCTGCGAACCGCAGCGAGGAGTCCCGGCTTGCGGTAGGTGGAGAGAGCCTGTGCACAGGAGTGAAGACCCAATGCAGCCAAAAATAAATAAATAAGATAAACAGATACTGAAAACACCAACTTATTCCATACAGTAAATCACAAAACTGACAGCTCTCAATAGACAATTCTGTATTTTTGGATGCATCTACCTAAATCTAAGTGATGTATTCACGTCCTCAAGGTTTTAGCAACAAAAGTATACATCAGTAGCTTATCTACTTAAAAATTAAAAATAAGACATATACAACTTGTACAAGGATAATCATTTTTTTCTCCTTACAATGTGTAAATCACAGTCTTTTCAAATTTTTTATCCAAGTTTTGACAGAAGTGTCTTCATAACGATTTGTTGTTTCTTCTGAAGATCTCCTACCCAGTTTCCTTCTTATGAAGGATGTTAAAGGAATCTCACAGATCAACACAACAAAGGTTTTTTTTACACTAAACTGGTAACATGTTGACTTAAGGTAGGGATTATAATTACAGGAATAGAAGTAACAGATCATGTGATGATAAAGTCATAAAGCAGAGGACTACTGACAATAATGAGGGCCAGTCCCGCGATCTCTTTGTTTTTCCTTTTTTGCTGATTACTAATATATCTTTGAAAATTTTAACTGTGGTAAGATACACATAAAATTTCCCATCTTAACCATTTTTAAGTGTATAGTTCAGTAGTAAGTATATTCACACTCTTGTACAACCAATCTTCAGAACTTTTTCTATCTTGCAAAACTGAAACTCTATTCTACACCCACTAAATAGCTCTTCACTTCTCCCTTCCTCCCAGACCCGGTAACCACCCTTCTATTTTCTGTTTCTGTGAATTTGGCCACTCTAGATACCTCATATGAGTGGAATCATAATGTATTCGCTTTTTTGTGACTGGCTTATTTAATTTAGCATAATGTCCTCAAAGTTCATCCATGCTGTAGCACGTGTCAGAATTTCCTTCCTTTTTAAAGTATATCCACTGTGTGGATATACTACAGTTTGCTTGTCCATTCATCTGCTGATGGACCCTTGGGCTGTTTTGGCTATTGTGAAGAATCCGCTATGCACATAGGTGTATAAATACAAGTATCTCTTTGTGACCCTGCTTTCATTTCTTTCGGATGTATATGCCTAGAAGTAGAATTGCTGAATCTAGTCCCAGGATCTTTTAAAAATCACAGTTCTCCTGTAAAATGTGCTACAGTATTACTACATAAGCAATGAAGTAGTGAATAACAAAGCCTAGTCCTGGGTAGTCAATCAGGTGGGTTCATTCATGCACTGGAGATTTCACTCACTCCTTCCACTTTTGCGCTCAAGGAGAATCTGCCTGAAGTTACCACATCAAGCTTATTGTACCGTCCACACCGTACTCTACTTCAAAACTTGACAGTGGCTTCTTCACACGTTCACTGATCAATTCACAATGTTAACAATGGGTCGCAAAGACTGCATTATAAACAGGATCCCCCTACTTCTCACTCTGGTCCTTAGGAGTACCCAGAGAATGCTTCATCCTGAATCACAAAGGGCAAAACAAATTCTGACAAAGCAAGAGGAGGGTTAAAGCAGGTTCCTTAAAGCTTCAGATTACCTGGAAAGTAGTAATTGGTAAATTGAAAGTAAGTAATAAATGGGAGGACCTGGAGATGAGTCACAAGCCACATGGCAGCTTTGTTCCAAAGGGAGGGGAGGCGAGATCTAGCTGAGGAAGGCAACACACAGCCTTGGGGCTCTTCAGCAGAAACAAAGGCAAGGCCCCTCCCTCATTGCAAGTGCTGGCTTTCTACTTCTACTGCTTCTATGCAACTGGATGAAAGCATAATAAAAGTGGTTTCCTATATAAATTTTATTAACAAAATACGTATTCTGAAGAGAGAATGAAAAGGAGCCATGTATTGTTCATTCCTGGAAGTGATAACGCCGAGTAAGTAAAGGATCAGTCTCAACTAACTAGAAATAAGAAAATCACCACTGATTTTCACCAAGCCTGGAAATATTGTTGGTGTTTGAGGGAAAATGCAATGGCTAAGAAAGAAAGAAGGAATCATTACCTCATCATGACGGCTATTATTAACCCACAGTGGAAAGTCATTGGGAACTGAAACTACAAATAACGATGTTAATTATAACTTCTTCAGAGCAAGATGTAAAAATCAACATTGCATAAACAAGAAAATACAAAGTATAAGTGACTAGGTTGTTGGCTAATGCCCCAAATGGTTTTTGTTCTAGACACATTGTTTTGTGATCCTTTTAAAATTATTTAACAATATACTGTGGATATTTCCCCATTTTAACACATACTCTTTATAATAAAATTTTTTTTAACAGTATGTTTTTTAATGGCTGCATCTGGACAAAATACCTTCATGTCTTTCCCCATTCTCCTTCTCAATTCCCTCTTTTGAGAATTTTCCTCTCACTCTGTACTTCCCTCCTCTCCAAACGAGGTAATGTATTAGAGAAGTTGGTTTTCCACAGAGTGGAGCATATTATAATTTGCTTACTGTAGCAGACATTGTTAGTTGCCAGCCATGAAGGACTGGTCCAAGGCAACCACATTCCCGTTTGCTAGGAATTGATCCAGAGATGGACATGGGACCCAGTCCTGGCTAATGAGACATATGGGCAAGGTTTGGAAAGCATTTTTCTCCTAATAAGAAGACCACTGTAGAAAACTCTCTGCTGTACTTCCTCCTCACCTCCCAGCTCTCACTCTCCACCGGTGCATCTCACACCAAATGCTACTGCTTGAGGGCATGAACTTGCTACTGTAGCAATCACCCTGAAACATAAAGGGAGACATCACCTGCACACACGGAAATGCCCGAGTGTAATGAGGGAAAGAGTCTGGGTCTTTGATGACATCACTGAATAGCTGAATCAACTTTGGGGCTGCCCACCTCTAGCCTTGTAGTTAGGGCAACAATAATGCTCTAACTTCAAGCCACTTTTTCATCGTGTTGTATAATCTGCCGTTGAAAACTATTCTAACGAATGTAACGTAACTAAAATTAGATTAAGTAAAACCTGTTAAGTAAGGTCACAACCTTTCATTTATAGCCCCCCCCAAACCAAAACGCCTCCCATGGGGTCTACTGTACCAACATTCTTTTGTTGCCAATTATCCCATCCAAGTGGTTATCCTTTTGTCTTTGAGACTTATACCTCCTTCAATTAACGCTCACAAAATCCCCTTTCTCATTGTTATCATTTGCTGTCAATCCTTCATATTCCTCAGGGACCGTGGCTCATCCTCTCTAGCCCACACTCACCACATTCCTGCCTGGCTCAGCATCCCAAAAACACCTTAGCTTCAGAGAACTTTGATTTCTTCAACTCCATTCCATTTTGTGCCATCTACTCCCACAGCTAAAACCAGGAATGTGTTATTACTTAACTCTCATCGTTTTTTTAATTAAAAAATTTAAAAGTTACTTTAATTACATGTATTTGGATATCAAAATACCACTTAAATTTACATAAACTTATTAGACAGCATAATTAATTAAACTTGGAGAGCAACTTCTTCATGCATCATTCGTTAAATCTGCCAATTCCCTCACGTCTCTGGTTCCATGGTCACTCTATCTTATCCTCTATACAAAGCTTAGTCCTCAATTAGCCCAATTGCTCTCTTTTTCAGCTGTTATACCTGTGTTGCAGAGAGCTGTTAAGGGGGAAAAATGATCACATACATGTCTATTATCAATATGAAGTCAGTCCCCAACCCTGACTACGTTAGTGCCACCAGGTAATCGTACAGGTCCCTAGTTAGCCCTCGCTGTCCCTGTAGGCTAAATTTTCACTGCTGTCCCCTACCTTATCATCTCTCTTCCTTCTCTTAGCACACTAGTGCGCACTCCACTTCCGAGAGAAATACGGACGATCAAGGGAAGGCTATCAGCTCCCTGTGCTCCACCTATGCGTTTATAAGCACTGGCGTCTACCCCTCTCCCTCACCTCCTGGTGGAAAAGCTTCCTTTCCTTCTATGCAGTATTCATCTTCTTCCTATGCTCTAGATCTCCTTCATTCCAGCTTCCTTAAGTCCTCCCCCTCGCTTGTCTAACCATTCCCCTTTTCTGTATCTGGGGCTTCCCTTTCTATTGTCCCTTGACTAATAAACAACCCAAGCAACCCCCTTCCTTCCTTAGCCAGTGGTCTTGACTCAGCGGTGCGCCATTTTCTCATTCCCCATCCACACCGCGTTGCTGCAGTGAATGCAGATGCGGCAGCTCTTGGAAGATCACCAGTAACCCACCTGGCTTGCAACAGCCAATAGGATGTTCCACTCCTAACTGAACCCTGCCATGGCCTTTCACACTGGATCCCTCCCTCCTCTTCACTGTTCTCCAAAATGGAAAGATCTTCTAAGTTTCTGATTCGAAATGTAATGCATCTTCACTGCTAAATTTTAAAAAATCAAAACACAAGGAAAAAAAGGAAAGAAATAACACCCACGATTCCTCCATCCAGAGGTAACCACAGTTAACATATTCGTGTATCCTTTCATAATTTTTCTATACATGTATACTCATACATATAGTTATTTTCTGTTTTATAAATGAAATGCTAGTGTATACAATTTTGTAATTGTCTTTTCACATCATAATGTATATTGAACACATTTGCATGTCAATAAATACAGGTCTATTGCTCGATCTTTTGATGTGGGCCATTTTTGAAGTCTTTACTGAATTTTCTACAATATTGCTTCTGTTTTATGTTTTGGTTTTTGGCCAAGAGGCATGTGGGATCTTAGCTCCCCGACCAGGGATCGAACTCACACCCCCTGCATTGGAAGGCGAAGTCTTAACCACTGGACCACCAGGGAAGTCCCTATTGCTCAATTTTTAATGGTTGTGTGCTATTCTGTTTTTTTAATATACTATCTTAGGCAAAGGTTTTAAGCATTTATTAAATTATCCACTTTTTAAATGCCATTTTTATCATGTTCTATATTACTTGAGCTTGTTTCTGGATTTTGACTCACTTGGTTCAGTTTAGAGTACCTTCTCTTTTAATAATAAAATATTTAGAATATATTTTCATATCAGGTAGGGCTGGTTTCCTCTTCCCATTCTCTGTAAAATGTTCCTGGATATTCTTACAGGTTACTATTCTGGACTGATTTTAAGATCATTTTATTGACTTCCCGTATCTTCCCTCAAATTCTTTTAGTAATTTTTAAGAAACTATAGATTAATTGGGGGAAAACTGATACTTCTACAATAGTGAGTCTTTCTTTACACAACATGGTATGGTTCTTTTTTTATTCAAGTCTTCTTCTAGGTCCCTCAGTAAAGTTTTGTCATTTTAAAAAATATAATTCCTACACCTCTGAGGCCCCCACTAGAGTGGATCTCACTCTCATCCTTCCTTACATGTACTGTTCTGTTTCCCCACCAATCTCCTTCCTCAAATCCATCATTTACTCTCTGGCAAAGCTGATCTTAAACCTGC
Organism: Eubalaena glacialis; assembly: GCF_028564815.1. Taxonomy (NCBI): domain Eukaryota; kingdom Metazoa; phylum Chordata; class Mammalia; order Artiodactyla; family Balaenidae; genus Eubalaena; species Eubalaena glacialis. The sequence goes on along the minus strand of NC_083723.1, from coordinate 71,545,877 downwards.
AAAGGTGATCTGCAAACCTGAACCTGTCAGATCATTCTCACGCTCGAATACCCTCAGACAAAGCCCACCTAGCTCTCTGGCCTTGCCTCCTGGAATTCCTGTGGACCTCGTCCATCTTCACTCACTCACTGCCTTACGGCCTCATCTTCGGACGAGAATTAGGGTCTGTTTTAATCACTCTTCCTCCACATACACTAGACTCCCAGCCCACTGTATTAACAGGTACCAATAAATGTTCAATGACATTTCAGAGAGAAGTGAGGCCCAAACTAAATTGGAAATGACCAAGAAATCTATAAAAGCTGTTAGCTTAAAAAGAACTTACTGATTCCTCCCAAGAAGGAATCCTTTAGCAGGTAACAAAACTCCAGGGAAATCAGAAAAAAAACAGGTTTGGATTAGGGCATAGGGACCAAAGAGGCATAGCATATAAATCAGTATTCCTACCTATTAGTTATTAAAACATCTTCATATGTGTGTTAAGACTTTCATTTCATTGTATCATAAATATAATACTCCTAGGCCTATAATGAACACATTGTTCTACAGTTAGGGGTATGACTACAAGCAAGTCACATACCCTCTCTCATCCCTAAGAGAAGCATTCTATGCATCAAATCGCTTTGCCTGAGTCATCACGTCGATGCAGAACTGGACAACTGGCTAAGTTTCCTAATAATACTATAATTTCATATTGTCACATCAGTGTTTCTCAAAGTGTGGCGTCTTAATCCCATGCTATTGACTAAATTCTATTTCATCTTCACCACTAGCGAATTGACTAACCAAGTCCTAACTTTTCTAGACCTCAGTTTTTCATTTACAAAAATCAGGATAAATCCTGCCCTGCCTCTGTGGAACTGAGATATTGGATTATTTTATATAATATACTTGATTTGTCAAGTATATAATACAAAATTTTAAGTGCTATTGAGCTGGACTGTAAATTCTCTGAGGAATGGGAATGTGGTACACCTTTATACTCCCCACAGCATCCAACAGGGTACCTTACACAGAGAAATCTGTTGATTTTACTTGATTTGATGAATCACTCAATAGTCTATAGATAGGCATTAAGCTGAAATATAATGACTTTTGCTCTTGGCTCTGCACAGGAGTTATATAGAATATCCTCACTAATTAAACTGATTCCTGAGTCATTAGTGAAAAGGCTACGATCCTGCACTGTGGTTTATCCCTTATTCGCTAAGAATTTACTGAATGCTAAGTGGAGGCGCAAAAGAAGTACAAAAGAAATTCCTCTTGGAAATGTATATAACTTAAGGGAGCCACCTGCACGTGAGATGTAAATTTCCATTTTTGAGGGCAGTATGATTTAAAGGAAAGAGCACTGGATTTAGAGTTGAAAGCACTGGATCTGAATTTTTGCTTACTAGTTATATAATCTAAGGCTGGTCACTTGCAACTGTTGTGGGCCTGGGTTTTCACATGTATAAAAATGGAAATAATCTCAAAAAGGAGAGACTTAATAAGATACTATATAATATTATACTATATATGTATATATATAGTATTTAAGTAGAATATTAAATATTTAAGTACTTTATAAAGTACACACACATAATGAATTGCTACCATTTATTAAAAAGAAATACGAAACCCCTATTATGTGTAAGGCATTGTGCTAGGTGATGTTACTCACACACACCTAAGACAGAGACCCAGGGAGCTCCTGTTTTAACAGGGAGAGAAGACATAAATATGCACCTACACACTTCAGTCAGCATATGGCAAGGACCACAAACGGCACAGGGGCTACAGGCAATGCGTAAGCACTGAGGAGGAAGCAGCATCCCAGCCCATCTTGGTGGTGGGCTACTATTCAGTTTGATGTGGGGAAGCATCTGCCTAGAAGACCACACTGGCAGAGGCTTAGAGGAGGGCAAGTGCTTAGGTATTTGGAGACCAGTAACAGCCCCCAGAGGGGGTGCACTACTAAATGGGACCACACTGCTAAGAGCTTTGTTGCTGGCCTGGTGCAGGGAGTTTATAGTGTCATGTCTTGAGGTCAATAGAAAACTGGTGAAAATGTGTAAAAAAATGGCATATTATTATTATTATTATTATTATTATTTTTTAAATTGCGATGTCAGAAATTGGGAAGTAGAGCATGGAGAGAAGAGTTTAAGGGAAAGGCAAGTGTTTGGGGTTTTTTGTTTTTTCTTTAAACTTTGGGTTTATTTATTTTATTTATTTTTTTATTTATTTATGGCTGTGTTGGGTCTTCGTTTCTGTGCGAGGGCTTTCTCTAGTTGTGGCAAGTGGGGGCCACTCTTCATCGCGGTGCGCGGGCCTCTCATTATCGCGGCCTCTCTTGTTGCGGAGCACAGGCTCCAGACGCGCAGGCTCAGTAATTGTGGCTCACGGGCCTAGTTGCTCCGCGGCATGTGGGATCTTCCCAGACCAGGGCTCGAACCCATGTCCCCTGCATTGGCAGGCAGATTCTCAACCACTGCGCCACCAGGGAAGCCTGGCATATTATTATTGATATTTTAGTACACAGAGTGGATGGGAGGTGCTGTAAGAAGGCTATTATTCTACTCTGGACATAGGATAGTAAGAGTCTGAACTAGAACATTAGAAACATTAGAAAGGGAAAGAGAGGAAAGGCAATCCAAGAGACAAATGCAATATGTTAGTGTTTGTTTCCACAGGTCAACTTCAGTGAGCCATCTTCTGAGAGCTCTGCTACATCTCCAGGTTAGACACTAGGTGAACTTGGGCCGGCTATTTAACCTCCACTTCCCCTCCCCTCGCATCCAGCCTTGGTTTCCTCATCTGTAAAATGCAGATAATACTTTCCTGAGGGAGGCTGTGAGGACTAAAAACAATGTGTGAATTTCCCAGCTTGCTACCAGGTTCAGAACTGGTGCCATGAAACAAGAAGAGGACCTTCCATTAGCAATGGCATCTAGCAACACCCTAAGTTCAGATCTATCTAGTTTTCTTCAGTTAGGACATGAACAGTCTCCCATCTTCCCAAACAGTCATTACTAAGGTCAAAAAACACCACTGTGTGCATAGTATACAATCTTAAAAATATTTATTATTTTATTTAAATCAAGTGTTATGTTGCCTGTTCTTAATTCTGAAAGTCTAAAGCTTGCTAGCATTTTAGGGTTTCTAGAAGGGTCCTTAGAAATCATCTGTTATTATTCACTGAGTGCATTGTATGTCTCTCTTTGTATATGACCCAACTTTCTAAGGTGGTTTTAAGTTGCTTTTTACCTATCCTGGGACTGATTTTTCTATGGAGCCTCCAACTGTTGAGGTTCCCTCAAACTATCCTATGGGTGTTTTCACGGGGTAATAACAATTTACTATAAAAATGCAAGATAAACTTTTACTTAATATATATATTCAGAAGCTACTACTGAGTAGGGAAAAACATTACTAATGAATTTTTTTACATAATTAACTTTGGTTGCTTTCCCAGCTTAAATAAGAACTAGAATTTGTGATATTATTTCCTTATGTTAGGCATTAATGCTGAACTGTGTGCATTCCATTACAGAGAGGGGGAGAGGAGCAAAGGAAAGTGTTCTCTGAAAAGAACACAGCTTCATTTGGTCAAAAAAATGGTCTTTACAAGAGTTTTTATTATAGGTCGTAAAACATTGCTTACCACAATGTACCTCTTCCTTGAAAAAGAAAAGCAATCCCTGCAGTGGTGAGAAGCCGAAAACAACACACTGAGCGTATTCGTGCCTCCTTCCCATAAACACATCTGTGCATATTATCTGTTTTGGGTTGAGCTGCATGCACAGCTGTTTATGGGGGCTCAGAAGAGGCAGTGCTTCAACATTTTTTATTTCGTGTTGTTTCAAGGACTGAATTTTTAAGCTGAAGCCTGTTAGGAGAAAGGCAGCAAATGCATCTCCAGGGGAAGGAGGACCATATGCTCCTGGCTAATAACTTCTTCAATCTACAGGAAGAAGAGACTCTGGGTGGTCATATCTAGTCAGGAAAAGCATGGAGGCCAAGAGAAAAGGGGGGATCTTTAGGCTAAATAGAACTGAAGAGCATTCACCAAGGCAAAAAACAAACAACAAAAAAAACACACGAGAACTTGGTTAAGAACTTAAGGACTATCTTACAAAGAATCAGCAAGTTAACATTAAAATAGGCCATTCAATAGGAACTGTCTAGGGAAAGATGGACAGCACCAAGGCTAGGAAACTCTTAGTCTCAACAGCACTCAAATACTAAGTAGATTTAAATCTACTAAATGTACTAAATGTACACTTAGTACTAAATATATATTTAGTACTAAATGTACATTTAGTACTAAATGTACAAATGTACTAAAATCAGGTAGATTTTATACACCGAGTACTGTTCTGGTTTAAGGATGCCCCTCCTCTAAATCTTTTCCCAGCCCACCTAAAACCCCCAGTCAGCTTTTTGGATCATTCTCTTTCTGGGCACCATAAAAATCATCTTCCACTTCTCCTTAAACTGATCCTCCAAGGCCTCACCTTGGTAAATACCTGCCCATCCAACTCCTACGATTAAGACTGCTGAGGGAAAACCACCACACGAAGGCTGGAATGGTTACCTGCCCTAGTCTCCAATTTCATCTAGGCTCTCAGTACTGCCTTCTCTGTGTCTCTGGCAAGCTCCCGTTTGTTGTCCACAATGGTTACCACAAACATTCAGCATTTGTTTGTGTTTCCAATTATGTGTCTCAAAAGAATCTTAAATTCTAAATTCTTCCTTCACCTCCTCACCTCACTCATTCATGGCTCCAACATTTAGTCATATTCTGAGCATCCCAAGTCACAGTGGCAGCTGGGACTACTCCCTTGTTTCAGACATGCAAACTTCAATGCTTCCTGCTCATGTTTTCTAGAATATTCCACAGCAACTGATCTCAGTATGTCCCAAAATAACAATACAGTTTCTTCACTGCTATCAAACTCTGTTCTTCAGCCTGTATTTCTTTTTTTTTTTAAAGGGAATACCTTTTTAATTAATTAATTAATTAATTATTTAACTTTAAAAAAAAATGTATTTATTTTATTTTATTTATTTCTGGCTGCATTGGGTCTTTGTTGCTGCGCACAGGCTTTTTCTAGCTGTGGTGAGTGGGGGCTACTCTTCGCTGTGGTGCGCGGGCTTCTCATTGTGGTGGCTTCTCTTGCTGCGGAGCAGGGGCTTTAGGTGCGTGGGCTTCAGTGGTTGTGGCTCGCGGGCTCTAGAGCGCAGGCTCAGTAGCTGTGGAGCACGGGCTTAGTTGCTCCGCGGCATGTGGGATCTTCCCGGACCAGGGCTCGAACCCGTGTCCCCTGCATTAGCAGGCAGATTCTTAACCACTGCGCCACTAGGGAAGCCCCAGCCTGTATTTCTTATCTTATATAATGGCACCACCATCCACCCAAATGATCGATCCATAAATCTGACAGACATTTTAGATTCCTTCTCTTCTCCCAACCATACAGCTAATTAGTTACCTAGTGCTACTAACTGTAGTTCCTAAATTACCTTTCAAATCCAGTCTCTGTGGTCCTTGTCAAGTTGCCTGTATCTCTTGCCTATATGACTGCAATGTATCCTAACACAGCACTTATTTTTCGCTTTAAGCATTTTAAATCTTTTCCACAGTGTTGATTAAATGATACTTCTAGAATGTAAATCTGAATCATACGGAAGTCACCTACCATTCACTATAAGACAAAGGTAGAATTTAGCTACTGCCTAAAACACTTTCATGTCTGATCCCGAACTACCTCTGGCTTCATTTCCAGCTGTTTCTATGCTCTGAAGATGATCTGCTCTATTACATTATATCTTTGTCCCTTTGCAATGCTGTCCCCTATGCCTAGGAATTCCCTCCATTGCCCTGTTCCCCAACACACGTATCTTGTACATCTGGCTCTTTCCAATTTGTCTTTCAGAACTTATTTTAAGTAGATTTTGTCCAAGTTCTGAGCAAACCCCCTCACACCCACAGGCTAAGCCAAGCGCCCCCCTTCTATAAACCCAGAGCACTCAGTCTAGTTCTGTTACAGAACTTACCCTACTTTACTGTAACCGGGATGTCTCCCTCACTAGATTAGAGCCCCTCTACACTAAGGAAGGAACTGGAAATGGGGGTGGGGTGAGAAAAATAAAGGAGCATCCCAAGCATTTTACAGACATTATTTTTTTTTACCCAGGCACTCTGCATACATTATTTCATGTAATTCTCACAGCAACCCCTTGAGTAAACTCATATTCATTATTCTAAGTCTGTGTCCCAGGCCAGCTCTTGAGCCAGGCGCGGTGTGGGCTGGAGAACCACAGTGCCTGGTCTCATGGAGCTGTCAGTGGAGGAGGACGGAGGCCGATTCTGCAAGGTCAAGCCACGCAGTATTGGCTCCACCTGACCGGGTGCCCCAGGTGTACTTGGCCTCTTCAGCTGTTCAGTGAATGAGTACAAAGGAAATGAACAAACTATGTTTTAAAAATGTGCTATGACCTAGCAATTCCACTTCTAGGAATTCACCCTACAGAAACAGCAGCACAGTTCAGAATAAGTCAAAACAAAGAGCATCAATGCTGTTTTGTCTGAAAGAGTAAAAAACAAACAAAAAAACCCAAGCACCTAAAATGTCTACCAATGAGGGAATAGTTAAATAAATTATGATGAGTCTACAACGTAATATCAAGCAACCGTTAGAAAGAACCTGGGTAACTCTAACAGGCTAGCTAGATAAATTGATATCGAAAAGAACATGCCTTAGAGTAATACAGACAGCTTGATTCTATTTTGATAAAAGAAAAGTGTACATATTTATGTATGTGTGAACATGTCTGCATTAGGGTGGCCAGATAAAATACAGGACACTGAGTTAAGTTTGAATGTTAGATAAGCAACAGATAATTTTTTAGTTTAAATGTGTCCCTTGCATTATAAGGGACCTATTTATATGAAAAAATTATTTGTTGTTTACTGAAATTCAAATTTAACTGCATGTCTTTATTTTGTCCTGTAAATCTGCCAACCCTATGTGAACACATATAAAAATGTGTGGAAGGGGATGCAGCTACAGTTAAAGGTTGTTACCTCCGGAGCTGGGGGTAAAAAGGAGGAACAAAGGGAAGAGACTTCTGCTTTTCTATGTCAAGTGCTTAAAATGGTAGACTTGTAGGTGATTTTTACTTTTTTGTGCTCTCCTAAAGTTGCCAAAATTATATATATATATATTTATTTATTTAAATGTCCCTTTTACGAATGACAATTGTTAAGTTACTAGCCAGCAATCTTTTGAAAACATAAAATTTAATAAGTCTCTGATAAATTTGTGAAATAAGAATAAGCCTACGAGGATCATTTATAAAATACTCCACAGAAACAGATACCAGAAAGCTTCAGAATTTTCTAAGAAATGAGATGGCTCATTTTCTAAATGATAATTAATAGTGTTGCTTTATGTCTTCAACACACTACTGCTGCTTAAAAATTGTTAGCACAACTTATTCAGGTTTTTTTTTTAATCTCCACTTCCTGACACATCCTACAGACGAATCAGTGCTCAATAAATTGTATACTTTTACTAATTAAGTAAGAGCAAGAGGTGGTTCAGAAAGACAGTAAAATAATCCATTTTAGGGGAGAGCTAATGATACAAACAGTTATTGGATTGTTTTTTAGACTCATTTAGTTTAACTGTTGAAATATTTTAGAACGAAAGCTAAATGAATAATGCACTATTGGAATAACCCCAAACTTTCTTTAGGCTGAGAGTCAAAAGCTTAAAGTTCGCAGGCAAAATAACCAACGTAAAAAACCCTGAGTAGCACACGCATCACAAGACTTTATCTTGCCTTGACTATTTCCAGTCCCTGCTTTTTCCCTCTTGTTTGTTAGAATCAGCATACATGCTCTTTCAAAATGGCTTCTGAAATGTTTTATCTGGCCCGTAAGGCCGTAACCCAGATTTTAGCAAGACTTTAGGGTCATCTCAGACTCTGTCAGACGTGACACTTGTTAGCCCAGAGGTACCAGGTCTGCCAGTGCTTACTGGTGGTTCCTTAATAGCTTGTACATCAACATAGTTTGCTTTTATTTTACACTTTTATAGTACCTCTAAGAGGAATATGGTATTTGCAGCCCCCCAACACACACACACACACACACACACACACACACACACAATGTATTTATAAAGCAGTACAATGGATAAGCTAAAAGAATTGTTTTTCATTCTTCAAGTTCATAAAACTCTTCTCTTCTGGCATTGTATTTTCAGCATTTTCTTGGTAGACGAGATACAGGCTGGAAATTGAATGTTTTTAACATTTAAAAGCCTAGCTACGACGTTTCACTACCTGTCACGCATATTTAGTTCATAGGCAAAAACACTTTACTGGAAACTTAAAATGTACCAGTATAGGGTATTTGAATTTCATATCATGAGTTGTCAATACAGGCTAAAAAGGCATTAGGAAAACGTTCTGTCTCTATGCATTTTTAAAAAAATAAATCTATTTATTATTTATTTATTTATTTTTGGCTGCATTGGGTCTTTGTCCCCGCGTGCAGGCTTTCTCTAGTTGCGGCGAGCGAGGGCTACCCTTTGCTGTGGTGCGCGGGCTTCTCATCATGGTGGCTTCTCTTGTTGCGGAGCACGGGCTCTAGGCACGTGGGCTTCAGTAGTTATAGCATGCAGGCTCAGTAGTTGTGGCTCGTGGGCTCTAGAGGGCAGGCTCAGTAATTGTAGCGCACGGGTCTAGCTGCTCCGCAGCATGTGGGATCTTCCCGGACCAGGGCTTGAACCCATGTCCCCTGCACCGGCAGGTGGATTCCTAACCACTGTGCCACCAGGGAAGCCCTCTATGCATTTTTAAAGTGCTCAGATATAAGAGAGGTCCAAGTGATGATTAAATCATGCCTGATGCTCTGAGTAAAGAGAGAGAGGAAATATCCCATTCAAATTCCTACCCACTGGGAGAAGATTTTAGCATTACCCACAATATATAAAGAACTCCTACAAATCAATTAGAAAAAGACACACGACCCAATGTTTAAAAATGGTGAAAAATATGAACACGCACTTCACAAAAGAGGAAACCCAAATGTCCAGAGCTTATGAAAAGGTGCTTACCCTTAATAGTCATCACAGCATTGAAAATTAAAAGCATAACAAGATACTACTAGAATGGTTTAAGTTGACAACAGCAAGTGTTGACAAAGATATGGAGCAACTGACCCTCCCACAGCACTGATGGAAAAACAAAGTTTAAACCACTTGGGAAACTATTTGGCAGGACTACTGGTACACAGAAGAACAAAAATCTGTCTCACAGATAGGGTGTTGAGTAATAGAAGCTACACACAAAACAGTACACGCTTTTATATGAAATAAGCCAGTGTAGTGATCATCTCTAGGGAAGGAGTTATAGGCTGGGGAGGGTCAGGAAGACGACTTTGGAAATATTCTCTTTTGTGATCTGGATGGTGGTTATATTAGCAAAAAAAAAACCCATCAAGTTGTATGCACACTTGAGATTAGTGCACTAACTTTATTATGTCTCTTATACCTCAATTAGAAAAAAAATCCCTGTCTTTCCAATATTCATCCAAATCTGGGAATTTTTCTCAGTTCAGGCATGCTTTTCAGAACCTCTCTGGCAGGCTCATCATTAGAGGCCTCATGGACCCAGGGAGAGATCTCTGTTTGCCTTTAGGATCTACTTCTTCTTACTTCTGAGTAGTATAATCGCTTTGCCTAATTTCCACCTGTATCAGTTTCTTCATTGGTATATGGCGGGATGACACATGTTTTTCATATCCTATTATAATAATCAGGTAATATGCATGTGTGTAAGTGCTTTGAAAAGCATTGTATCCAGCATTTGGAAGAATCCAAGTTTCTCCAAACAATATTAAGGACACAATATTTTTATCACTGCCAATTCCCTGACAATTCTCAATTTCTTGAAACACAAAATGTCGAAAGTTAATTATGAGTAAGATTAAAATTGTCCAGTCCTCTTCCTTTCACCCTACAGTTCACTGCAGTGACTCAGGGTACATGCTTGTGAGGTTCTGACTCTGGACCTTTCCCACTGGGTGACCTTGGGTATGTTTGTGTATTTCATCAAAACTAAATAAAACATCATCTTTTAAAAGATTTACTATTATTTCAACGTACTACTAAGAAAGAAAAACGACTGCCAAATAAACGATGACACAATATTCTTTCTTATCGTACAGAAGTTTTAGTTATACAAATTAAAAGGGCTCTGTAGCCTTCTTCAGATTTGGATTTTCATCATGTATCATTCTTGAACATACGTCAAAACTAAAATTTAAGTGGAATAATCTGATTTAGGTATTCCAAGAATTTCTTTATACTCATAGTTCTGCTCCCCCACATCACATTTCCACTCAGAGTTCTCCATGTCTGGGTTTCCCACACAATTTTATCCTCTCTACATTCAAGAATATTGATGGTTGAGATGTCGAACTCTGCTGTTATCTCTAGGATTTTTACCCTAGCTGTTGCCTAATTCTGCAAGTTCTCAAGCACATGTGCAGTCAGTAACAACTCAATCGTGACAGGAGCCCACTGACAGTGACTGAAAATGCATTCCAAAAGGGCATCTTAGAACTGATGAAATACGGTATCTAACCTCTTTGAACCCCAGTTTCCTCTTTAATAAAACAATATTTATCCTCACAGGACTGTTATATAGATTGAATTAGATAATGCTGGAGTAGCATATTCTGGTTTGAAAATAATTTTCCATGAGAAATTTAAAATGTGGCTCCACAGTTTCCAGGAACCCATGTTGCTGATAAGTTGTTGTTTTTTCACAAATATGTCGAAAATATGCTTCATGCTACAACTTATTTATCCATTCAGCCATCCAATAAACATTCACTAACTGCATAGCAAAAGAATATGGTGGGCACTCTGCCAAATGTTGGAGATTCTAAATTAGAGCCCTTTTCAATAAAAATCTTGTATATCTATAATATTCTTTTATCTACCAGTTTAGCAATGCTATCTGACATGGAAATGACAACAGATCAAGGACAATTTCTTAATGAAACTAAGCCAACGCCTAGTGATTATTACATTTTTCTTTATACACATTTAAACCTTACTTTTTATCACACAAAGAATATATGAATACGTTTATTTTAGGAAAAAGTATAAAACTTAAACACAGAGTTAAAGTTTTACTTGACCATCTACTAGGGTTGCCAGATAAAATGTAGGAAGTTCAGTTAAATTTGAGTTTCAGATAAACAATAATTTTTTAGTGTAAGCAGGCCGAACATACTGTATGGAACATACTTATACTAAAAAATTTTTGTTGTTTATCTAAAATTGAAATTTAACTGAACATCTTATACTTTATTTGCTAAATCATATTCTAACCATAATCTCTTCCACAAGAGGCAGCCATTATTAACAGTTTGTATATTTTTTAAGACTTGGTCCTGTGGATTACATGAGATATACACGTACTTTAGACATATGGAGCCAGGGTATACTTACAGTTCTAAAATTGGCTCCTTCTTCCTTTTCCTCATTCAACACTATGCTTTAAAGGCAATTTCTTATAGATCTATGTCATTCTTTTCAATTGTCACATACTATTCCATTAATATCGAGGTCTGTTTGGTCATCTCCCTACTGATGAACACTTAGGTTATTTCTATTTTTTCCACTGTTAATGGACAGTTTCTTATTTATACCTCCTTTGCACTAACTAGTACCAGGGTTTCTCTGAGAAGTGAAAATGCTTGGTCACTGAATACATACATTTTCAGTTTTAATAAATACAGTCAAACTGCTTCCAAAATGCTATACCAACTGATATTCCCCCTAGATGTATCTGAGACTATCCATTTCTCAATTGCCTTGATAATACCTGACATTACCAAACTTCTTTTGGTTTGTTTTGCTTGCCCCAGCTTGATGGGAGAAGTATTTCAGTATTGTTTGGCTTTTCATTTCTGATTATAGTGATGTTTGGACAGCTTTTCATACTCATTAACCAGTTATTTTTCTATATGCTCACAACTCATCCTTTTAATAACCGAAGACCATCAATCTTGCTGGATTGTGTTTTGTATAATCCATGTTTTTCCTATCTTTAGAAAAACAGACCATTTCCCATTTCCAGTATTTTGGCACCTCTCCTAAATTCCATGAAACCTCAAAGGTTACCTGGGGCTCAGCTGTTGCAGCCACAAGTTCTTGTAATGCCCTCAGATATAATTTCCCATTCCACGCCAAATTCAACAAGACTAAAGTAAATAACCACCTTCTTCTCCAAACTGACAATTGCTCTCTACTTACTTATTTCTGCTTCTCCTTTACTACTCTGGATGAGTAACCAAGTCCTGTCAAGTCTTTCTTCACAATTTCTCCTTTCTTTCCATTTAACCACCATTGCTACCCTTGTAGTACAGCCCCGATGATCTCATTTCCAAACTACTGGAGCAGCAGTCCCTTTGACTGACCTATTGTACTCTCTCCTAAATGAGCACATCGCCAGCAGACTAATCAGCTTAAAACCCTACAATGAAAATGTCAGCCACCACCCAAAAGCCTGCCATTATTTCCCAGTGCCTATGTGATCAAGTCCATTTCTCTCCTGCTCAACCAACTTCTTGTTATCTCTTGGCTTCTTCTGGTTCGTGCAACTTGTTGTCTCAGAGGAATATCTTCAAGGTACTACACAACTGCCACTTTCTTCAAGAAGCCAGTCCTTATTTTTCCCTCTGAATCCCTACAGCATTTGTCATTCTGTAACACTTACACGGCATTGTTACATACTGCCTTATGTGGTGGCTATTTATATTTTATTTTCTCTTTCTAGATTTTAAACTATAAGTTGTGTTTATATGCTACATTCATATTATTTAGCACAGTGGCTTCAACATTCTGCTGCACAAGGACTTACAGAATAAATAAGATAAAAAACTATATTTCTTCGCTAGACAGGTCTTCTTGTTCCCATTTAAAGCATGCCAATAAAGGTTGATGCATTTGAAGTACATCAAATATTAGACTATTTTAAAAATTACCATTTCAATTTGGTCAGCTGCCATCAGGAAAACATGACTAAAAATTGAGGGAAAATGCGCAGATGTTAAATATACTATATTATTTCCAGGGCTTTTACTTCTCAGGTGTGTCAGTACACAATGGAAAATTCTTAAAATCAACTCCTTAAACTTATGATGACATATTGTGTGTTCTATACTTAGAAATTTCAGAGATAAAAGTTTATAGGATTTGATTTTCCACAGAATCTGAAGATTTTTTACAGTAAGGAGGTAACTGTTGTATCATCGGCAAGAAAGAGATGGAAGGGAATACAAAAGGAGTTTCATAGTCAGCAAAGCCCAAAGCAGAAGGAAGAAAGGGCTTGAGAGACACCAAATAGATCAAGTGACCTTTGTGGATCATTAAGGCCTCCGTGCATAATCCACTTGGTATCACTTTAGATAATCTAATAAACTACTGTCATCACCAGTCAGACCCTGGTGTAGTGCTGTGACTAGCTTGGGTCTCTACAGTTGAAAAGTACATGAGGGTAACTAGAAAGTACACAGGTGAACAATCACCATCCTTTATATCCTTAGGATGGTGGACTGTTTATAAAATACTTTATACATTTTTAACTCATTTGATTTGCACATTTTAATCCTTGTTTTACACATAAGGAAACTAAGGCTCAGAGAAGTTAAGTGTCTTGCTCAGGTCACATGGTTAGTAACCAGAAGTCTTGTCGCCATGGACTCTCTTTCTCCACGTCAATTAAATAAAATGAAATAAGCAGACAGTATCTCCTGAACCTTAAGACCTTTCAGTATTTTAGTGTTTCCCCAAATCCAGTTGAAGCGCTGCTTCCTAAGGCTCAACAAAAGGCAAATATATAATTACTTGTATTCCCCTCCCCCCATGTCCCCATCCACACCTGTGGAATTAATGAATGTAAATATGAAGTTTGCAAGGTGACTTTTGTATCGTAAGATCAACTTACAAAATAAAGTATAAGCCAAGGACCAAAGCCAAATCTCAAATTCTTCAGGGTGGGGATGCTAAGTTCTCATTCCTTTAATCATGTGTGCATTTTTGATACTTTGAGCCACTACTGCACCTCCTTTACCTCCTTTATATATTTCAGAGGGAAGGTCTGACTGCTTTGCAGCATGTGCCCTGTGTATCCTGTAAGTTTTTGAAGGCATTCTGCTTTACTTATTTTTAGCCATCTCTAGTCCTGGAATGGCACAGAGTTTTGCGTATAGAAGGTGTGCAATAAACATTTATTGAATTGAATAGCTTATTTGACATATATCCTTATTTGACATGTATGCAAGTAACTGTGCTGGAAGCTACCAGGGAAATAGAATACGGAACAAGAACTCTGACAGCGCATGAACATTACTGAAATGAAATAAGTAGACAAATCAGTACAGCTCTCCATGGAGAAAAAAAATACACGTGGAATGAGGCTGTATTTAAAGAGAATAAAATGTTAAGAATGAAAGTTCTAGCAAAGAAAGCATTCCGGGATTCTGGGGTTAGGTAAGTAAAAACAAGGGCAAAGTTCAAACTAACATTGTTTTTAGAGGAATGTGCAAGTAAGTATAGTAACTCATCCAAACCAACAACAAAATGTTTTAAGTATAGGTCTTTATTATAGTAAATAATTAGAAATAAGAACAAAACCACATTTATATGGCTTTTGGAAAGCTCACTGAGTAGAATACCAGGGCCTGGGATACAGTTCTAGGACTAGTCCAAACTGCATGACTTCTGGCAAATTACCCAACTTGTTTGGAACTCGCTTCCTTAAATGTAACGTCCAAAGGCTAGACTGTATCAATTCCAAGGTAGTTTTTAATTTTGAAAATTTTACAATTTCATTGATTTGTGTATAAGTGATACCTTCAAGCTGTTAAAAATGCCCTCCTAAGTAGGTTAAAAATGATTCTTCCGGTTTTGTTGACACTTCTAACTAATAGAGTCTACTAGATAAACCTCGTCAACTTCTCAAGATTTCAAGTTGAACTGGCTGTATACCATATTTGGGAAATTACAAGAAAGGGTAAAATGGGAATGGGATAGATGCACATGATCTACAAAGAATATACAGTCATGGTGACAAAACCTTAGTACAATAAGCCATTTCTGAAGAAAAGTAAAACAAAGAAATGAATTTATGTCACATTGTGGAAGGTGAGCCTTTTCAACATCCCAGTCTTTGGGGACCTGATGGAACTAGAATGTTGGCTTTGAAAATCTGTCCTGTTATACTTGCAATGTAAATTTCAAGTGCATTCTGATAGGTTTCTGTAAACTCTGTTTTGGTTTAATCCAGCTTTCACAATATAAAAATGAACCTGGCATAAATGAATTTTTTAAAAAAAGGGTTTAATGATATTTAATGACAGATTTTATAATGGCTTATTAAAACTATCCCTAGGTTTTGAGGCAGAGTACGGATTACCACCTAAACAACTACCAAGTATATTTTCTATAGGGATGTCATATTTGATCATTACAGAAGTTGACAGTAAAAATTACAGTCTGGGAGGTCTTCTTATTTTTCACAAAGGAAGGAGATACAGATTCTAAAATCTACGAAACACTAAATAAACAAAAAGAAATTC
Organism: Eubalaena glacialis; assembly: GCF_028564815.1. Lineage (NCBI taxonomy): Eukaryota > Metazoa > Chordata > Mammalia > Artiodactyla > Balaenidae > Eubalaena > Eubalaena glacialis. The sequence continues at coordinate 71,530,228 of NC_083723.1, read as the reverse complement.
CAGGAGTGGTTTCTAAACTGCCTGGAGGAGCAATGTAACACAGTAATTCCTTCAAAATGCTAAAATTCTATTTTCAGTGGTCTCTCACAATCTTTGCCTGTTCTCAAATAAAGGCATAAGATACTAAGTCACTAGAAAAACTGCTAAGAAGTCTGAAGATGATAATGAATACCCTATTTCAGATGCCAGATTATTACTGATATTTAAAGAAGAAAAAGGGTATTTGGGATAAACTTTGTCAAACTAAGCTGGGTTCTAATTCACAATTGCTTTAAAATTCCTGTGTCATTCTCCCAAAATTTAAAAAAAAGGGTGGCACAGTGGTTAAGAATCCACTTGCCAATGCAGAGGACACGGGTTCGAGCCCTGGTCTGGGAAGATCCCACATGCCGCGGAGCAACTAAGCCCGTGCGCCACAACTACTGAGCCTGGGCTCTAGAGCCCGTGAGCCACGTCTACTGAGCCCGCGTGCCACAACTACAGAAGCCTGCGCGCCTAGAGCCCGTGCTCCACCACAAGAGAAGCCACCGCAATGAGAAGCCCACGCACCACAAGGAAGAGTAGCCCCCGCTCGCCCCAACTAGAGAAAGCCTGCGCACAGCAACAAAGACCCAACGCAGCCCTAAATAAACAAACAAACAAACAAATAAATAAAGGAAGGGGTAGGATCTTTTTATTGGAAAGAAGAGAATTTAACTAGAGACTATCCTAATGTGGAATTTTTTTCTCAATGACAACAATATGGCAACAACAACCCCAGACAGGTGAAAATTTACAGATCTGTGAGAAAACATCACAAAAGTAGTGATCACATGGGCAGTTCTGTTAACTTTTTACAGGATTGTTATGTTAAAGAAACAAGCTGTACCTTTGAAAACGCACTATGTATTCCAGAATGGTTTAAAAGTAAATCTGCAGAAATAAGAATATATTCTCCTTAACTCTGAATATAATTTTAGAGGTGTTAAACAAAACGCAATATACATAATGAGCAGCCAATATCTAACGAAAAGCTTTTATTTCTGAATCCTATCATTGACACCATGGGATTTAATAATAATAAAATTATATGCATCTGTCTTTATTTTGTTTCTGAATTTATTTTATACACTTAGAGGCTTATAATAATTAAAATTATAAAAATTAATTGCCTTAATGGCCTGGAGGGCATGGAAATACTAAAACGTTTATGCAAATAGGACTTATTAAATAGTACTGACAAAGATACATAAGTTATATTTAATTCTACTACGATGACTTAGATGAAAACAGTCTAATGGATTGTGTAAGAGTCACAAATCTAGCTCCTGGCTTTTTACTTGTGTGAACTTGGGCAAGTCATTAATTAGCTGCTTATGCCAGCTGCCTCCACCTGTAAAATGAGACAGTGCTACTTCCCAACTGCATGAGAATATCCCAGGCTCAGCTTTGACAAGTTTCCCCCAGAATTTAACCTTTTTATAAAACCAAATTCGACCAAGATATAAAGGTATAAGAAATGTTAATTTTCCTTAAACTGGCAGACTAGACAATGTCTTCCAATGGCATTGCAGACATTGAACTATTCAACTGTTCATGAAAATAGTCATGCTTATTGATTCACTAGGCTTGTGTCTACATGAGAGCAAATGCTGAGGGTAAACAGGGGACAAGTTCTGGGGAAAAGAATTCAGTGAGTCATTAGGGCTAGAAGTGAAACAAAATGCTATACCAAATCCTATCGAAACTTTGGGACTTAAAATGAGAAACTACTTTTTCCCATGAGAACTCAGCAATTATAATTCTAACAAATGCTAGGAAAGATTTTTCAAGTTCTTAGTTGACGTGTTTAAATACAAATGTTTTCAATGAAATATGCCATTTTATAAAATAGAGTCACTATTAATTAATGCCAAAACCAAGAGAATTTTTATGGAATTACATATTATGGACACATGACTACCAAAGTGGTTCATCATGATTGATGTTATGATTCTGAATACCACAGGAGTTGGTAATGATTCAGTGCCTTCCCATGAAATTCAAGCCAATGTTGTTTGACTAATTGGCTCATCATTGTTCACTAAATTGGTATTTTCTCTGCTATTCTGTTTCCAATCATCTGGTATTCCTCTGGAGCCTAGGCAGTCTTCAGGTATGTGCTTCAACTGAAGCCTGACATTGTACGTCAGATCCTGAAATCAGGCCTAAGAAACAATTCTGAGAAAACAATGCTATTTAAACATCAGTAAGTATAGTAATTTAGTTTCTCTGTGTTCTCATTTTTAACTGAAATAAGAATCTACTTTATGGTGAATAAATCCACTCCTGAACATCAAATTGTGGTGACATTTAATAACTTATTAAATTATATACTTCAATATTCACCTAAGCTCAAACAGAAGTCAATTACTGATTATCCCCTAAATCAGGGATCAGTAACATGAGTAATAGAAACACTCATATTTAGTCTATAAGACATTTACAAGACAAGAAGAGATCTCATAGTTAGGGATTGATCACATATTCGTGTGGGCTCACATTTATGTATACTTTACTTTTTCTTCTTTGTGATCTAATATTGAAAAGATTGTAAATACCTAAGAGGTTAATTTCCCCAACTCTATATATTATCTTGACACTAAAATTAAGAAATACTTTTAGATATTTCTAGATATACTTAAAATTGTACAAGAAGACCATCTTTTAACATTGGCATCTCTTGCTCTAATAGGGCCAACTAAAACTGGTGCATCAAATTCACAGCCTGACATCATGGCAGAAGTTGACTGTGCCCCTTACTGAAGAAAGTCACCTCTACCCCAGATTTATGGTTCCTTCCTACTCCCTGCTGTCAACAGGACAAAGGGACCAATTTGTTGCTGCTGAAATGGGCTCTACTGAGCAGCCCATGGAATGATATGAACAGTTCACCTGGGAAGGAGAGACTTGAGTTCTGCCTCTACTTCACTGTGAGATCGTAGACAAGTCCCTGAGATTCTGTTTTCTATAAAATGAGGGTCTATGAAATGAGGGTCTCAGACTAATGATGCCATAGGATTGGAATAGCTCTCACATTCATTGCTGACAGCACCTCCAAGCTCTCCTTGGTGATCATGCCACCTTTTCTTCCATATAGGAAGAAATGAAGTCTAGATAATATGACACAGTGTTACTTCTACTCAGTTATTCTGATGGTGGCTCTTAGCCCTTACTTAAAGTTATTTTAAAGGATGCCAGAATTTTCCTTAGTAACATTAAGTAAGGACTCAGGAAAATCCAAAGATGATTATTCCCTCCATTGTCTTGTCTTTGTGCAATCATACAGGTGAACATCAGCTCAGGTCCCCTACAGTCATCATTACTGACCACTTTCAAACTCCTCTCTGACAGAGGAATAAATACTCACGCACCTAAGCAAAATGGTATCTTTTCAGAAAAGAAAGTTCTAAGTACACAAATATGAACCCAATACCTGTTGGGGTTAAAACATGGTAATAAACCATTCTTTTTTTTCCCTCCAGTTTTAATGATGAGTTCAAACGAGTACGTTTCAACAAACATAATTTCACATGGGACTGTCTCATTCACCCGGCGCTCCGTGCTGGCAATCAGACTTTCACCAGACAAATCTACCCCAAAGCACAGTATGTGCTTACAAAGGTTAGTCAGGACTCCATTTGGATAACAGCAGCTTAATCATTTCAATCTTTGAAAAATAAAACAACAGTTTTTGGAAGCCTCTAATTTATTTTAGAGTTTCTTTTCTCATCTTGGATCGCCTTCCTCCTCTAAAACTGGTTCTCATTTCCCAAAGCTCTTGTTTGTGCTCTAAAAGCCGCCATCGCTCTTGGTGAAGACGGCTTGACAAAAGTCAGTCAGCGAGACGGATCTCTTTGGAAATGGAAGCCGGCTGGAGCCCACCAATTTTAACGACTTCAGTTTGAACTGAAGAAGAGTTTATTGCCACTCTAGTCCCCTTCCCTGTGGCAGTAAATTACCAACGATTAAAGAGCCAGTTTCCCCTCACCCTCTTTGCCTCCACTGCCCTTCTCTGCTCCTGGCAAAAACATAAAAAACGCTCCCCAAAGGACAAAACCTGCCACCAAGGCAGCAGCACTGTGGTAATTTCCCAAGGCATTATGATTGATAATGATCAACAGAGCGTGGGATAATAGCTCCCCTTAATTTACGGGGCCCTTTGAAGGGTTAAAATATGGCAGATGTTGATAGCTGACACTCCTTGCTAACAGGAAAGACACATTGCCCTGGGGCCTACTTCTAGGCTTTCCCTTCCCCGCAGCTGTCTGTGTAGAGCTAATTGTATCCACTTGTTTAACCTCAGGGAACGTCTGGAGGGGACCCAGTGCCACAAGGGTACCTTTTTTTTTTTAACGGTCATTTCCTCTCTGGTGTAACTTGCATGACAGTATGTGACAAGCAGAAATTAATGGGGACACTGCTGTGCCAATTCCTCCTGAATTGCTGACACTGGCTACAGGCTGCCTGTTTGCCACCCAGCCAAGACCTCACATGAAACATGGCGAGGGGCCCACAGTTCTATTCACCAACGAGCCAGCTGGTCAGTGATGAGAGAAGCCGAAACAATGTGGGGCGCACAAACCAGGAAGAAAATGCTTTACAAACCGCTTCAAACCAAGGAGGTAGCGTTTGCTGGGAGTTAATACGCCGGTTTATTTTCCTGAGTGGCAAACGGTAGGACCCCAATCTCCACAGTACTTTGGGTATAAGAAGTATTCCTCTTCCAAGGCCTCCTCAGGTATAAGCTCGGGTAGGAACATCATTCAGGCCAAAGGAAGCCATGTGAGATTCGTCTCCAAGGAAGCTTTTCCAGCAGGTGGCTTCCAGGAAGGCCTAGGAGCCAACAGGGTATCTCTTGCCTCTAGTGAACTACCATGGGGCTGCCCAGTTAAAAAATTCTACGCATGGGGTATCTTTTTCACTCTTTCTCACACATACAAGCACACGCACAAAAGCATCTCGAGTTCAAGCCCATTAATTGTCTGCAACGTTTTGCAAGGTTGGGGAATCTGCCCCAACCTTGGCAAGATCCGGGAATCTGCCCCAACCTTGGCAAGATCCGCTTTCTCCTCTTTATATAATCAGGAATCAAACTCAGCCGGTGGGGACTTAAAATGGTGGCTCTATTATGGATTAGGGCCTGCTGATTTTGGCTCAGAAGAACAAATAAAGGCATATAAATTTTTTAAAAGGGGGGTGGGGGGAGGAGCAAACAGGAACTTCACCTCACCGTGATGTTGTATACAACTCAAAAGTCAAGTTTAAGGAGAAAGATGGAAAGCTGCAATGGGAAAATTACACTGGTAAGTGTTTTATAATAAATTTGGAAGCCCTGAGGGCATGTCAGAAAGGCACAACAAAGAGGTGCCCCAATTTTGTGTCTGGGCATGGCATGGAGTGAAATTTGGGTGCTCTGAAGTAGTGGATACTCTCATAAAAACAAGAATCTGTTCAATTCACTTTCTCTTCCATCCCAAGTTTTACAGTGTACTGATGTGAAGATGTAGCCAGTTTCTGAGAACGTAAGGGACATGGAACACTCGCAGCAACCAGGGAATTCAGCAAATGAACAATGTAGAGGTTTTGGTCTAAGTTCAACAGGCCTCTTGTTTTGGGGGAGGGAATAGCGGGAGGAGAGATTGCAATAACCTGCAGCGTTACCAGGTTGGTCCTGGGGAGAAAGAACATGTGTTTCCACTTCCGAGAGGGCTTTTCAAAGCCAGCCTTAGAGTGGTGGCCTCAGGATGGTCATTCTTTGGCCATCTATCTTTCCACCAACAAACGGAATGAACAAAATTCTCCAAGTCACTAGGGTAAGAAGCATAAGACCAGAGAGAAAGTATAAAACAGCTTGCATGCCCACCTGTAGCAAATAAAGGCTCTGGGAATAACTTTAGTGGATGGGCTGTTATTTCTATAAATATAATTTAGGAAAGGTTTAAAACATTTCTAACTCAGAATTGGAATGCAGGCCTGAAAAAAACACAAAGGAAGAAGTCATGGAAGTGGAAACCCTAATCTCTTAAACAAACACATTTCCAAAATATACTATATAAGGCTACCTGAGCCTTTTTTTAGTGTTCACTGCCGATATAGGAGTCTTTAAGGACTCCTGCTTTCTGATAACAAAGTAGTATTTTAATGAAAATCCAAACACACCAAATCTAAAGGGTGCTGAGAAACTACTGTCTAAATAATAGGTCCTTTTTGCCAAGACCAATGTGGAAACCTTAATAAACAGGAATCCCAAACAAATACAGACACATTCCCTCTCATGTGACAACTGCATGGTCTGAGCTTGAATGTCTCAAAACTGACTCCGCAGGTATTCCCGAAGACATGTGCATGTGCAATCCCAAGCTTGCAAGGTGATGCCCACAGCTTCAGCAGCAGCTCTGCGGCCTTACCCACAAAGGGCAGGAGCTGTGCTGGGGGGTGCTTCTCATAATGTTTCTCGTTAGTTAAAATATTATTTGCATTTGCATTTACAAATTTAGCCCTAGCTTTCATTTCTGAGCTCCCAAGTTTTTCCAGCCTATAAATATCCAATTTAACAATGCCAAATGGAGTAAAAGGATGCTACGTATTGAATTTGATTGCACAGATACCTTTTGAAATGCATATTTTTAGGTTAAACAGGGGATACCTGTACTTATTAAAACAGCCTCTCTCAGCTCAACTGCCACATTGTAATGGTCAAAAAAGCTGCATGGCTTGTCAAAGGCTATCCAACTGCACACATGTTCGATTTGTGAGTTAGGGAATTATGAGTCATATTTTAAAAGGCAACCCAGCAAGCAGCTGTATATAACACATCTCCAGGCTTCACGGCCCTTCTTGATGCTTCGTTAGGCCTCTTATCAGAACAAGAAGAATGGAGATCTCTGTTATGGATTTCCTGTGGCAAGTAAAAGACAAGGGATGATTTTCCAGTCCATTTCCCCTGGCAACATGTTCATCAATCACCAGAGGCTAGGACTTTGTTATTCTGGCTGGAGGAAAGAAAGCTCAGTGGTTTCTCTCCAAGTGAAATGGGACTCTCTCCTACCCAATACTTTAGGTTATCATCAAGAGCTGCTGCTGCGTCCACTTTAAGAGTATCTGCTTAGGGGCTCACAGAGCTAAGGTGGAACACAGCAATTTTACCTACTGTACTGAGGATTCAGTCTGGGATACAAGCAATTCAATATTTTGAATGTGTTTGGTGATGCAGTTTTCTAAACCCAACAAGGGGACCACCAAAGCTATGGGTATTCATCTTTCTATAAACGACGTATCTTCAACAATTTTCATTTACTATCATCTACCCTGGTCTATGTTCATCTTCGTGTGTTCAAAAGGCCACAAATGGGAAGAGACAACAGACTTTAAGGAAAGGTTAAAAAAAAAATAATAATAAGCATATATTCAAATTCCCTTTGTTTGGCATCACGTTCCCCCTTTAATTTTGAAAAAAAGTAGCTTGTCTTTGAGTGGATAGTGGAGTTATTCAAGTTATTATAAGGGCAAGTGTATTACCAAGATTGCTGTTAGCATTTTGAGTCTCAAATTAAATAATTTACTTCGGGGAAAATAGGAAAGACAACTGACACTCTTTCATTAAACTAACTCTGCATTCACAACATCTTATCTATTCAGTATCTGTGGGCAATCTCCCTGTAGAGGCCGATTCAGGGTTTGAAAAGAAATGTTCCTTTTTTAGCAGGCACAGAACAATGCATAGTTCTAAACAGCCTCTGCTGAACTATATACTGTAAGTGTTGTGAGCTGATTTTAACAAGAGGATTGAAAGTTGATTCCATGTAAAAAATATTGAAAACCTAGAGGTCATTAAAGAAACCTACACCAGTACCTGCCACTGTAGTAAAAACAGGCTTGTAACTTTATTTTATATGCAGACATTAATTTAAAAGTTTACGACTCACCAGCAATTGCTTCCATTTACAATAAAGAGAAATTCGTCCATTGCCCATTATGCCACTTAATGGTAAAATGCCAATAAGATTAAAGGAGATAGTAACAATGGTGTCAGTAAGACTGATTAGAAAACCGATCACATTTTTTTCCCAGTCTTTCAACATTTGCCCTTTTATCCGTATCATCAGCATCAATAAACACATACTAAATGTTTTTAATGTACACACATTGATTACTTTACAAAATCTGTCCTATTGTGTCGCCTAACTACAAACGACATGATATTATGTTGCTAATTCTTATGTCGGGCTCAAGAAAAGATTCAGATATAAGAACTTCAACTTTTCTATAATAGAAGGCATTCCCCACTAAAACACATAACACCCTTTTGTCAGATTATAAAAATATTAGGTTGAATCAGTCAACTATTGACAATTTCATATGGCTTAATGTACATGCTAATTTATATATTAACAACCCATACCTTAACAAAGATATACACTTAGTATTTTAGCATATTTCCTTCTAGTTTTCTATGCATCTATTTGAAATAATTTCAAAATTGGTATTGTATTATATATACAGTTTGAATATTATCTTTCTTTAGGCAATTCTTCAAAAATGAGTCTTTTTGAAAAATCATTCTGTTAACTGAATTTTCATAATTCATTTAATCATCTCCTATAATGATACATTCTGGTTTTAATGTGCATTTCAATGATTATTTGTGCAGTGGAATACTTCCCCTACCTATCTACCAGCCATTCTGTGTATACGTATTTCTTTGTGAATCTGTCTGTTCGTGTTCTTTATTCATATCTAAATTAGGTAATTTTCTTTTTATTGGTTTCTAAGGGCTTTTTATATGTTAAGTATATTAAACCTCTGCTGTATTTTTGGCAAATATTTTATTTGCCTGTTAGTTCTATTTGTAATATTTTAAGTTTAAACTTTTTATCATCTAATCTATGAAGTATTTCCTTTGTGACAATTTCTACTGTTTTATGCTTAGAAAACCCTTCTTACTCTCAGATCTGATATTTGATATATTATTCTATTCATTAAAAAAATTAATAGCAGCACCCCCCTCATATACACATACCTTTTAAAAGTATAAAGTGTTTAGACTTTATACAAAACCACAAAAGACAGCAATTGCTTGGTATCCAAAGCTGGAATGCTGTCTTCAGCCTCCTAACCAGCACTAAATGTTACTAAATCAGTCCTGTTTCTAGCAAAATTTACAAGCAAACTCAGCTGTCTCTTTTCTAAGGAAAATTTCCTGCTGTACAAAGGGTTACCTCTGAACAGTATCTCTATTATTTCACCCATGACTCCATTCCTAATTTTCTGTTTTCTGGCAGCTGCTCTCTAACTTACAAATAATGCATGTCTTTGTTTAGAGTTCCTTAAAAAAACTGTATATTCTAAATGTGGAAGAAAGCTCAATTTATTTTACTTTGAAACCTGAGAAATCAATAACAGGAACCATATGTTAATTATGGAACTTGGTGATAAATAAAGTAAGTCCTGTGAAACTGTGGTGGTGAAAGTGATGGAGCTGAAACAGAAAAGAAGTCCTTTCTCTTGGTGTGCGATGCTTTCATAAATCTCCCTGCTTGGGATGACACCAAAATGCAACTCTTTTCTTAACTCATTCTAATGTAACTTATATTTTACTTTCTTCCCAACTCCTGTTTTTTATCAAGATCTTACAGCAATCACGAGAAGCATATCAAGGGCCGTTAATACAGTGGCAACATTTAGAATAGATGATGCCAAAGACAAAATTAACCAATATTTATGTCATTGATTTTCATTTATTTGGATTCATGTAGTTTTGCACTGAAGACATGAATCAAGCCACCTTTAATATCTGGTTGAAACATTAAAGGACTTCAGGTCTACAAGATAAACTGCTATGACTAGAGAAAGAATCATAATGGGAGAAACAAAAGTTAGTAATATAATGTTTCAGATATTTACACTCAGCATCCCGTATTTTTAAAAGAGCTAACTTTTAGGGGGTGGTTATTGAGGGTATGTAAATCTCTCCTTTTTCACTGGAACCCATTAAATCAATTCTTCTCGTTACTACAAACCGATGTCTTCCCTCTTCTTGCGCCGGCATCCTCCTGACTCGGAATATATTTTTACAGAGGGAAGAGACGGAGGGAAGCAGGACCCTCACCTACAGCTTTTATACCACATCTTGTCTCAGTAAACACTTCAGGTCTTCAGCTATGGGTGATGGTGAGTTCCAGATTTAAACAATAAAATGTGATAGTGAAATTAAAATGTTCATTAAGTGTTCAGTAAGTGTTCCAACATATTCATAGAACTAAACACATTCACAGAGCAACTTCAATTAAGGATATCTGTTTCCAGATCAATCAGCATCTGATGGCTCAGCGTAGATTTAAACCCTTTAACGTTGCAGTTCCTAAACTTAATTTGGAGTGAAACCTCCTATGCCCTGTGGTCCCCAATTTCCTGCTACGTTCTATTTTAGCTTTCCAATCTAAAAGTGGTGTGACTATACTAGAGTAGAATGATAAATATTTCTTTGGTTTTGTCCAAGAAAGGAAAAATGAACAAGTATGGTCAAGGACAGCAGAGAGCAATGGTAAATATAAAAACCAACAAAGCTACTAGCTTACATTTGTTAAAGGCTTAGAAACACAAGTGGAAGAAATTCTGAGCACTCATATCTTCTAATACATGAGCCTCAGAGTAAGTACCTGAACACTCTGGCCACATTAGTGTCAGCACTAAAAATCTATGCCTATGATTCACTTAAGTTTCATATGGTTTTGGTTCCTCATCAAATCAATAAAACAGGGTTAGGAATTCTGATCATTACACTTGCAAATCTGGTAATGGTTTACTAAGTTAGGACCACAGAGAACTGTGAGAACATTAAGTGAAGTGAAACAAAAAGCATCTTTCAAAGGTCAAATCATGATATGTCATGAACACTTTTTTTGAGAAGAGTAGCTTTCTGGGTGGCTTAAGACTTTCTAGTTAGAATTCTCATGTTCCTAAGCGTTTTCTCTTTAATTCATATAAATGAGTTAGCATTTTCCAATAGACCATCTTAAGGAATAAAACATCAGTGCTTTTAAACAAGTATTCATACAGTCAGACGGCTTTAGTTAAAATGCCACACCTGATTCATCTGAGCTTAGATTAGAGTCCTCTGAATGGCTGGGGCCACCTACTCATAGGCAAGCAAATATTCCAGAGGTTTGAGTCACCTCAGACATTTTCCATTTCCAAGTAGGGTCATATGTCAAACTGTAAGGAGTATTTTTTAAACAGCAGTATCTATAAGCAACATCAGAGGGTGCTTATTGGAAACTCCCTCCTGAGATTATGTTTAGGGCAAGACTGTCAATTTAAATGAGCACCCCAGGCGGTGATTATATAGGTGATTCACTGACCACACCTGCAGAAAGAGCATTATGTTTAACTTAACTTCATTAACCCCTTATTAGATGGTAACTCATTTTTACAAAATTTGTTGGGTTTAGTCTGTTTTCCAGGCATCCAAATTAGGCTTCCATTGTACGGTGGTAGCTAGAGTTTTTAAAGATTAGATTTATACTTGGTCATTTCTAATATTCGCAGAATTTTCTTTTAATTCCTAAGACATCAAGAGTCACAGTGTTCAGATGCTTGCATCAAGGCCCTGATTTAGATATATGAATCCAAATTCAAGTCAAACTCTCCTCATTTGATTTTTTCCACTGGAGTCAATCTTTTTGGAGAATTTTGCTCTTTGATAGTGGTGATGAGAAAGAGGAAGAGCAGAATGAGAGTATGTGCAACAATATTTCATTTGCTGGAGATATTTGATTCTCATACCTACCATTATGAGGTTTTCATTATGGGCTTCATTGCACAACCATTTGTAAAAGCACTTATTCATTTCAACAAATATTTAATAGAACCAATAATGATTTTAACTGCAATGAAACAATTGATTAAGCCTTTCCACCTTGCTTAGGAATGAGGAAGAAGTTACAATCTTAGATAACTGGTGGATACCTTCTCTAGATGCCTTTCACTAATTTAAAAATTAGTGACTGCAAATCATTAGCAACTGCTCTAGTAGAATGTGCTTTCTTAAGTTCCAAATCCACAATCACATGGGTATCTGAAATCTCTGGATACGAATGATAAAAATCCAAATGAATAAATATAGGAGAGTATTTCCAATTAGATCTTTTTAAAGTAACTTAACTCTTTGAAGCTGCCACTTCTCATGGTGGGGATGAGAAAGAACTTTGCACACACAGTGAATATATGGAAACTTACATTTAAATTTTTAAAAATGTGTCACTCTACCCCTGAGAAATGAGAATGGGCTCTAAGATTCATAGCGTCAATCAATCGCTTCATTGGACTCAGTGTCCCATCCTTAGTATAAAACACAATTAGCAGAGTCCAACATTGAAAGAGAACAATTTCGGGAATTTAGTTAAGTCAGTATTATATTAAAGGAGAAAATGCCTTATAGTTCTAGTGGAGATCAGTTATTGGTTTTAGACTATATCTAAGCCAAGCCAACCAAGCAAATCCTTAGTTACCATATGGATAATCCCACAGTGTCCCTGCCCACCATGAAGAAAGAGCCATGTAGATGTGTTGAGCTATGGCATATCCTCAGCTTACTTTTCTATTTTATATATGTATATGCATATATATGTATGTATGTGCATACATATATATATTATTCTATTATGTATGTATATGCATATATATAATAGAAAAGTAAATATATATAAATATATACAAATGTATCCCTGAAAAAGTACAACTTCCTCACTTGTACAATGGTAAAGTAGGTGCCTGTGTAATCAACCCTCTAACTCTGAAATGTAGGCATCAATATATAGTTACCAACACATGTTTACTGGGGGTCCTCTATATATTCCAGACAGTACTGGGGATAGTGCAATAAACTAGAGTCTGGACTTCAAAGCTCTCAACTTCTAGCTGGGAAAAATAAAGAACAAATATAAAAAAGTGAATGAGATCATTCCGGCTAAGTGTTGAAGAAGATAAAATGGGACAACGTGGTGTAATGTGGTAAACTGTAAGTAGGTGTGGAGTGGTAGGTGAGGTGGTCAGAGAAGGAGTCGTTAGGATATAACCTGAGTTGGGATTAGAATGGTGAGAAATAGGCACCCTACCTGCGGGGCTTGGGAGGGAGAGGCATGGAACATTCCAAACAGAGTGAACAATAAGTACCCACGCTGAGCTGGAAGCATGTTGGAAGAACAGAAAGAAGGCAGGTGTGGCTGAAGGACAGTGAACCAAAAGAGCAGAGGCAGATCAGAGCTTGGGAGGAAGGGGGTGGGTAGGAAGGAAGAGCTCTAGGTCATGCAAGACTTTTTACTTTATTCTACAAGTCATAGGAAACTACTGGAGAAAAGTTTTCAGCAGGGGAGTAATACTTTTATTTATGCTTTAATAAGGTGCCTCTGGTTGCTGTATGGAGGATAATCTACAACAGGTGGAAGCAGCATATTGCGTTAGGAAGCTGGTTTGATGGGTTGGACCAGAGCTTTAGCAACAAAGATATTGAGAAGCAGTCGGATTGGGGTTATCTTTTGGGGATAAAACCAAAAGTACTTGCTAAGGGATTAGATGAAGATTGTGAAGGAAAGAAAGAAACCTAGAAGGATCCTTAGGTTTGGGGCTCAAACAACTGGGCAGATGGGGAAGGCTTGAGCTGGGGAGAAGATTCTTGGCCAATGTTTTGGTGGCGAGATATCAAACGGAACGGTTGGTCGACTATAATGCATTTAGAGCAAGGGGGAGAGGTCAGGCTGGAGAATAATGATACCTGAGGGTTTGGAACTGAATGACATCACCTGGCCAGAAAGTGTAGACAGGGAGGAGAAGAGAGATGAGGGTGAAGCTCTGGATCACCCAACATTTAGAGGAAGAGAGCCAGAGAAGATAATGTAACCAGGGAGCTTAGGCACACACTAAACTTGGGTGAGGAATATCCCTCTTCTCTGTGGAGCATCCCTCGGCCATCTGTCACCATGGTGATACGCACTGGGTATATACTGCCTGCAACTTTTTCATGGGCTCTATAAACAGATTTAATGCCCAAGGTGAGGAAGCACTTTCTAAACAGATTCCAACTTACCTATTATTAGCTTGATCAAAGTGTCATTTGTTTATTTTAGTGAGTCAATATTTATTTTAGTGAGTCAGTCTTACAGTACCTTTAGAAAGACACTAGTTTTTTTTTTCTTTTTAACCCATATTTCCTGTTAGGAAAAAAAAAAAACCAACCACAAAATAACTCTGTTATAGTTTGTTATTACATACTTCTGGATAATCATGTATTTGCATAATTCTGTCCTCTTTCTCCGATATTTTCAACTACTACAAGGGCTTGGGAACTTGCTTAAGGATGTCTTTCTGGGAGAGTCCTCAAAATCTAGATGATCTAAAAATGTTCTCCCTGAAGAGTTACTGAAAGTTACCACAGATGTAGCTCACTCACCCTACATTTCCCCCTAAATTTGAGGTAAACTCAGTGTTGACTCACTTCCTTCCAATCAGCTCTTCTATTAGAGCTGATGATGGTCAATTGCTGGGGCCACTTTGATTTAACCCTCTAGCAACCCCCAGGCTGGCTGCCTAACTTTTGCTTAGCATTATGGCTGATGTTCCTGTTTTTAGAAATCCCCCCCAAATTCTGTGTGTTGAGGGCGGGGGGGAGGGAGGCGGGCACATACACAGGTAAGGGTGGGAACGAGGGTGTGGTCTGTGTGGAGAAAGCATTTCTTTTGAGTCAGAAGACTACATTCCAAGCTGACTTTCCACAGAGAAAAACTATGACATAGGTTACATTCCTGATGAAAGTTCAGACGCCTGAGTTTTAAAAGGCAGAATGCCTCTAAGCACAATTGTTAATATACCACGAATGATGTGCTTTTTATAAGGCATAAGAAGGGTCTAGAATGCGCATAGGATGATTAGGTAAAACATTACAATAACCAATCCTGTAAAATGTTACATTAATGTGGAAGGGTAGTGAAACTTAAATGAAAGACTCTTAGGACTCAGGATGGAGAGAGCCCAAAGCCAGGGACTGAGGAGGAAGCTGGGGCAGAGCTACGCAGAGCCTGGGGAAGCTAAGAGTGTGTGAGTATGCGTGTGTGTGTGCGCGCGCACGCGCACACGCATGGGGGTGGAGGATGGGGGGGACAGTGGGGGGCAGGGAAGGAGGCAGGGGAGGCAAAGGGTAGAGGGAACATAAGATATTGAGTACCAAGAAGAAAATAAGCTGTCTGGGCAACCACACTGGCTAGCTACAAGCCCTGAGAGATCCAACTATACTACAGGAGTGAACTATTTTAAGTCACATTGCTGTAAATTGAGGCCCATTTTAGAGTAAAAACCAACACTGGCGTGACTGACCTATGAGGTCCTTTGTACCAGAACTAGTGTTATTACAACATTCCACTTTGCTTATTACAATTAATCTTATTAAACAGTCCTCTCAGGCATCTTTCACAAATGCACTTTCTTCAAAAATTATTTCATGTGGCTACAAAAAAGCAGTGTGCATTAAACACCGGGAAAGATGTGTGTGCATGTGCCTGTGTGTGTTTTTAAAACCATGGTCTATTCAGTTAAGTCCAGCCTTGCTATTAGATTGAAAAAAATCTCCTTCCAGGATCCTTATCATTATTGTGAAGTATTTGTTCTTTGAATTTCTTGTCTTGTTTTTGGGATCACTTTATTATGCAACATCTGCTCTGAATTTCAAATGTGATAAACAGAGTATGAGTGTTGGTGGCAGATGGCTAATGACCGGCAGCGACAGGGCATTCAAGCCTGCCTTGTTTTCTGGGAAGCGATATTTTCATGTTAATTTGCTCTGTGTCCTGCAAAGATGAGACAAATCACCTGCTCATAATTCAGGCAAAGTGGAGACCACTAGGAGCCGAGCGGGGCCGTGGCTTGATTCCTTTAGGGGTGAGAGGAGAGAAGGCTCTGAGAGGCTTTCCTCATCAAGTCCAGGGACCAGGCAGTCACTTTGCATTATGTCAGATGGAGAAAGATGAATCAGCCCTGGGCATCCCAACCTGACACCAGAGCCACTGTTTACTGCAAGCAGATATTATTCATGAAAACAGATCTTTCCCAGAGGCAGAAAACAGGTGCTATTAACAGTGTGTGTCAGTCTCTGAAGTCTGGGTTTTGTAAAATAAACTTAATAGTACATTTTATCTCTTACTGAAAATGTTACAACCAACAGAAATCTCTAAGAAACATTCAATCGAAGATAAAATGAAATCTAATTCACAGAGAAAATGACCCACACAGACACATAAACCTTGAGGTCTTTCGGCCTTCTCAAGCCATATAGAATTCATCTGTCATAGAGATACGCAAATAAAATATAATTTTTATTCCAAGACTGAGTCATCCAAAGAGGCCATGTGGTCTTGAGCTGAAAGAACTGTGTTCTACTTTGGAGAGGCAGCTGGTGTTCTCTGTGAGCTTTCAGTGCCTTTGAATTTCTATTTGTGAAAAGCGTGTTACATGTACAGAATGTCCAAAGAATGAAACTAGGTTCTCAAAGAGTTTAAAAGATAGTTGAGAAGCCAGGTCATATACTAGGAGAGATAATGTACTAGAGAGGGAAGCCTGAGTACCAAATGATAGTTTAGTAAAAGAGGGCATTACCTTTGAAAACATGTAAAGCATAAGATTTTACACAGGAGTCTCTCCGCATATATATCCTGCCATATAGTTCTTTTTCTGGATAGCAGTTACACATGACTAAGGAACAACGTGACGGAATTTGTTTACAGCTCTTTCTGATCCTCTCTCATAAGGTAGCAGATAAAGGCATGAAAGAGAAAACCTAACAATCTGGAAGCCTTTTTTTTTTTCTCATAAAGTCCCCATAAATGAAAGATGCTACATAAACACAGGTACTCAAAATGTATTATGAACCCCCAAAGAAAAAAATAAGACAATCATAAGGTGTCAATTATTGCCTAAGTTTAAGCGTGGCGGTCTAAGAAGACAATGTCGAATCTCAAATGATCAAATTAAAATTAAACAGATGGCACTGCATTCCTCCACAATTAAGTACATCAAAAAATAACATTCTGAACTAGAAACAGGAAAGCAAGATATGGCAACAATAAGCCTACGAGGCAAAGTTTGAGTATTTGTTGACGTCACAGCATAGCAGTCAAGAGGTTTCTTTATGCAAATGTCACCATCAACATGAATGAATATATCTCAAGACATCAAGAAAAGAGATTAAAGAATGTGATGAAAACTTCAAGATGAAGTATGAATAAGATGTATAAATGTATTTATTTATTTATTTTTAGAATAGGTGTATTTTAAAATGTTGGAAAGAACCTATGATTTTATTTTATTCTCATAAGCCTCTCAATGACAATTTTCAGTCCAGACCATATCATAATGACAGAATTTCCCCGAATGAGTTCACCCAACTATCAACCTTCACAAACACTTAGGGCTTCAGGGGTGGTTTTCTGCCTTTTTTACTTTTAAAAACAAATGGTATTTAAATGCATGTAAAAATTGTTATGTGATAAATGTAAGCTGGGAAAATAAGCCCATCATGGGCTCTTTTTTTGTTTGTTTGTTTCTTTTCTTTTTCTTTTTTTTTGGTTGCACCATGTGGCATGTGGAACTTCCCTGACCAGGGATCGAACCCACACCCCCTGCAGTGGAAGCACAGAGTCTTAACCACTGAACCACCTGGGAAGCCCTCATGGGCTCTTTTTATAACAAACAGGTTGATGAAAATGGTACTGAACAGAAAGAGTTTACCTCTGTAATAGCTAGTCAGAGACCATGCAGCATCCCAGTTTTACCCAAGTACGGCTCACCTAATGCAATTTATGTCCTGAATGTGCACTCGAATATACTGAATTGAGGCGGACCAACAGGTAAACAGTGCCACAGAAAACATGGTGGGGGACAGGTGGTGGAGGAAAATTCCCACAGCCTAAACCATCTGAATATGAGGTCTTTCCCTGACTTCCTGTTTTACACCTATTTCATGTTAAAATATTTTACCTATTTGTCTATTTTGCAACATGGCGAGTTCTGATATATGCAAGACAATGTCAAGAATAATATATCTGATTTTGAAGAACATTTTAGAAAATATTTTGGTACCATAATGCAAAGAATCAGCTACAGACTGTGTTTATTCATAAGTAAGAGGGGTTTTTTAAACTTGAAAACACCAAGCACCAACTAAACTACCTAAATAACCATAGAGAAGTGTCCCACATGCTTGTGTGTGCTCTTATATTCTAAGGTCCCCAAGTGCAGGTTCATGACTCATGCAGTTTTGTGTCCTCAAAGTGCCTAGCACAGAACTCACCCTGTAAATATTCAACTAACCTTTGTACGAGTATATTCAGAAAAACTTTTATTACAACAAAGCATTCTATATAAAGAATCCAATCCATGTTCCCAATAGGTTCCTCATAATAACAATATTCACTTGATATAGTTATTGAGACTTCTCATAAATGAGCTATACAACAACAAAGTATTTCTGTTCTCTGGCTGTGTGCTTGAAAAATTCAATTAACCAGAACCTCAACTAGCTGGAACTTCCTACTGAGCAGCTGTTTATCCTTCATACCAGTGCTTAAAAAGATGTCAACTTAGAAACAAAAGATAAAAGTGTTCATTAAAAATAAATTTATGTCAATCACATATTCAGCTTAAAACTATCCATTTGATAGTGTTATAGTGCTTTTAAATGATTACTCATGTTTTTAATGATGACCTTAAAGAACCTCAAACACAAATTCTAAAAAAAAAACAACCCCTTATACTTAATAAAGAAGAAAAGTAGATCAGCACATTTCAGAAAATTTTTAAAAATTAAGGATGAATGGGCATATATCTGGAGAAAACTCTAATTTGAAAAGATACATGCACCCCAGTGTTCATGGCAGCACTATTTACAATAGCCAAGACATGGAAGCAACCTAAATGTCCTTTGACAGATGAATGGATAAAGAATATGTGGTATATATATACAATGGAATATTACTCAGCCATAAAAAAGAATGAACTACTGCCATTTGCAGCAACATGGATGGACCTAGAGATTATTATACTAAGTGAAGTCAGACAGACAAAGACCAATATCATATGATATCACTTATATGTGGAATCTAAAAAAAATGATACAAATGAACTTATTTATAAAACAGAAACAGACTCATAGACATAGAAAACTTATGGTTACCCAAGGGGAAAGGGGCGGGGGGGGGGTAATAAATTAGGTTTGGGATTAGCAGATACAAACTACTATATATAAAATAGATAAACAACAAGGTCCTACTGTATAGCACAGGGAACTATATTCAATATCTTGTAATAAACTATAATGGGAAAGAATCTGAAAAAGAATATATGTATATGTATAACTGAACCACTTCACTGTATACCAAAAACTAAAAACAACATTGTAAATCAACTAGACTTCAATTAAAAAAACAATTAAGGGTGAAGACGAAAAGGGTCTTGCTTTTAAGTTAGCAAAAGATGTTCAATGAGCCATTAACATACAAATTAATCGCCTGAAATATTTCAGTTGACCATAGTTTTATTTTACTACGAAAACATCAAAACACCATTAACCGCAAACCTTAAATAACCACAGCCCTTGCACCCACCTCTACCTCTGTGGGGCTGTTGCCCCTGATGGCTGAAGAAATTTAACAGCCTCCAAGAGAATCTCCTGTTCAACACAGAATGAAGTGACACTCCCTTTCCCTGAAGAGATGAAGAACTCAGAAATACTTTTAACAAGTTACCTTGTCAAAAGCTTCTGTTGATAAGCACCAATCCCCCGCTCCCCAACCTTGGCTTGGCCATCCCCCGGCTCCTCTCCTTCATCTCACCTTAGTGACCACCTTTTTGCCTGTTCCTCTCTGAATCCTGCTTACCTCTCTACTCCCACCCTTGGGAATTTCCCCCACCCCACTTCATTTTCTACTCTTGCCCGATCAAGCCTTAGTTTAAGCACATCACTCTGGTTTATCAGTCATTTTAGCTACACATAGTTTTGCAAATGATTCCACTCAGCAGCCTCTAATGTCCTAGGAGAATTTAATGTGAAGCTCGAAAGATCTATGTAGGTGGCAGTGTAGGGTATAAATATATGGTTACCTTGTCTCGCTGCCCAAAAAAAAATGACCTCCCCCAAATGAAATTTTTGAACTTAGAAATAGATCAGAAGAAGCTAACGCTTATTTTGACAGTCTGTGTTTAAGCTGTTGGAAGTCATTTAAAAAACAATTTTCAATTAATTATATCTGAAGAAAGGTTGGCAATGTGTCTTATTTATTGAGTACCTATGTGCATAAATCACTGAGTAGGGACTGTCAGGATACAAAGATGAATGAATAGGTAAGACATGGACACAAATAATGACAATTAAATGTAGAAAATATGATAAAGAGGGAAAGAGATGTAGAACAAGCTATAAGACAAATGAGATTACATCCAGCTATAAAGTTTGCTCAAATGATATCTGGGGTGGGCCTTGAAAAATGTAAGCAGAGAGTTATTGGTGGGGGGAGCAAAGAAATGGCAATGAGAAGGAAGCCCACGGAGGTAGGAAATTATGAGCCACAGTAAGAGGATGGGGATTAGCCCAATCTGGCCAGAAAGCAGAGTACACAAAACAGGGCTATACTCCGCCCTGCATGCTGAACATGGTATTTTGGACAAACTCATAAAGGAGAGAACTGAAGCCACAGGATTGGAATAGAATTTGAGTGAAAAGAGGGATGCAGAGATAGAAGAGAAAAGGACCAAGAACAGGTAATTAGGAATACCTATGTTTAAAGGGCCTTACTGTCCTTGAAACTGCTCAGGAAGCAATGAGACCATTCCTGAGCACCATATTCTTTTATGAAAGGCAGAGAGGAGAAAATAAATTCTACATTAGTCTAAAACCAAAGAAATAAATCATTCAATACATCAAGTTCTAAATGTATCAGTATCTGGGAACACCACCTAGTTATCACTAAAAGACATTTCTTACTGTTTTCAGAAGATAAACTGTTTTCAGCTATTAACTCCTATCTAAAATGATGCTGAACTCTAGAACTCATTTCTACACAATGAATGATAAGGTAAGGAGTCTGTTTCACCTAATTCACAAAAACAAACAGATCTTTGTGAAAACCTGCCCATGATATGCACAGATCTACAAGATCGACTGGGAAGTTCAATTAAGCAGCACAAAGTAAGACCAACAAAGCTTTATAAGTAGCTCTTCCCATTAGACTTAAAGGAAGAAAGGACCTCTAGTCAATACACTGCATCTAGCTTGCTGACCTCCAAGGAGTCTTAAGTCATCTTTGAATCCCAAGAGTTTGGGATGGTACTTGACACTTAGGCTTCCTATAAATGTTTTATGAATGAGAAGAAAATGGAGAAAGAAGGGCCTAACAATCAATATTTCAGATTTACATAGCATAGGTATGTCCTAGGACCAGTATACAATTACAATATTCAATATACTCATGAATGATGTTTTAAATTACAACCCTTAGAGTCCACAAACGATCAGAAAAAGGCTGAGCTATACTTACTACACTATACTTTCTAAGCTTAGGGCCAGATAATGTACAAATAGATATTTTCCAATAATTTTAATATGTATTAGAACTAAAGGGTTTTTTCCACTGAGCCCTAAAATTAGTGAACTAGAATATACCCCATTCTTTAAACATCCCACTTAGTCATACTAGATATATTTAACTATATATTGAGTTCCAAAGGCTCTAATTTTGGCAATTTTCATAAGGAAAGAGTGCCATTGTTTATATAACAGTGTGACTGTTTGACCAGGCAGAGAGATGATTCTTAGTACCTTTATGGTTTCAGTGGGCACTCCAGGCTCTGGAACTTTATCCAAATAAGTGGTCAAGTCTTGATCAACATGTTCAAACACTAATGTTAGTTTGGTTTCTCTGTCTGTTCGTGACACTGTGCACACATCAAACAACCTAAAAGGAAAAAAAAAAAGGAGGTATTAAGTAGGTGGTAATAAGCAAAGAAGTAACCTGTAAGTCTTACACATATCCCTCAATTTGATCACGTAATTAGGGGGAAAAAAAGGACAGGTTTGATCATTCCTTGTGATAATATGTAAGGATACCTAATAGGATCTGATACTTTAATATCGATATGAAAGTTCAGGGGCGGAGCACTTAGTTAAGTGGTGACAAAATCCACAGTGGCAAAGAGAAAGCAACACGACTGCAACATGAGAATGTCTGCTTGGAGAGCTCCTTAGTTAAGATCTTAGGTAGAACTTGCTGATAGAGATAGTTTCAAAAACTGCAGCCTCTAGGAAAAATATGGTTCTTAGCTCACAGGTCAAGAATTATTAAAGAGACAGACTGAGCATTTTTTGGAGATGCTGGACTCTGTAATTTAGATTTTCCTGGAATTTAAGGTCTTATGCCTATGAAAATAACTATAATGGAATATGGAGAAATTTGGTTTATTTCTAAGAAAGCCTTCTCATCCTGGTGAATCAAATCATTTCCCTAGAATGGGCATGAATTCTTAGTTTCAAAATTCCAAATATCATGCTAATAAAAACTGTGAAATTTTAACTTTTGCGGGGGGGCAGAAATTGCATTGGTAAACTATATTGCCCTTAGATGATAAAGGCAGATTGACAAACTTTGTAATTATGTTTGGATGGGAGAATTCAATTCCTTCCATAAAATCCTACAACTAATTCAAAATTTAAGTTTTAAGAACAAAGCCTTCAGTAGTCAAAAGAATTTTCAAGCCAAAGGACAGAATTTCCGTTAGCTTCAACAGACAAAGGATACTATCTGGCACATGAGATGCTCACCAAACATTTAAAGAACTAAACACACCACCCATAAACAAGCTATAAATAAATTTCTTGACAAGAATGTAATATAAATACTAAGAAAAGGCTAATAAAAGTGCTATTCATATTACTTTCTTTCATTTTTTAAAATGAAACAACACCTTCTTCAAAGAAACTAACTATAAATGTGCATATAACCCAGTTACTGAAATGCAGGGTTGACTCTCAGTTATCCACTTTGTACATTACCTCTTAAATTTTTAATGCCTAGCTGGTTCACCATGCCACTCTACTGCATTTCTGGGCTAAATGGGCTCCATAACCTTTGGTACTTCAGTGTTAATCTAAAGTAAAGTTTAAAAGAAACTAAAGAACACCATAATTAAGTTAAATCAGATGGGGTGAACACCACCAACAACAACCACACATACTTTATAGCCAGGTCCAAACTCCTTTTTAATTTTGGACAGCCTGGGGTGAGTTCTACAACGCCATTAAAATCAATTAAGATCAACAGAATTTCTTCCTTACGTTTGTCTACTTCCAAATATTCTGACTTCTAAGTTTTAATTATCTATTTATAAACTTAACTTTTTTAAATTTCTAAAGTCTTCGAGTATCACTAATGTGACTTATTCTGAAAAATTATTCTGACAAAGTAAAAACTCCTAATTAACAAATTTATTAAAAATAATGCCATAAATCATATGCATGCCGTACTGTGAAAAATATGATTGCTATCATGCATGGATCTGAAACCTGGGAAGTTTATGAAAACAACTCTTTCAAAATTTGGTAATTCGAGGTAACTACCATTTATTCATAGGCTCCTTTGAACCATCTTCTTTCCATTAAACCCGCATACTTTGACATCTTTACTCTTTTCTTCCTTTTTTTTTTTAACATCTTTATTGGAGTATAATTGCTTTACAGTGTTGTGTTAGTTTCTGCTGTATAACAAAGTGAATCAGCTATATGCATACGTATATCCCCATATCCCCTCCCTCTTGTATCTCCCTCCCACCCTCCTTAACCCACCCCTCTAGGTGGTCACAAAGCACCGAGCTGATCTCCCTGTGCTATGCGGCTGCTTCCCACTAGCTAACTATTTTACATTTAGTAGTGTATATATGTCCATGCCACTCTCTCACTTCGTCCCAGCTTACCCTTCCCCCTCCCAATGTCCTCAAGTCCATTCTCTATGTCTGCGTCTTTATTCCTGTCCTGCCCCTAGGTTCATCAGAACCTTTTTTTTTTTTTTTTTAGATTCCATGTATATGTGTTAGCATACGGTATTTGTTTTTCTCTTTCTGACTTACTTCACTCTGTATGACAGACTCTAGGTCCATCTACCTCACTACAAATAACTCAATTTCGTTTCTTTTTATGGCTGAGCTCAACATCACTGATCATTAGAGAAATGCAAATCAAAACTACAATGAGGTATCACCTCACACCGGTCAGAATGGCCATCAACAAAAAATCTACAAACAATAAATGCTGGAGAGGGTATGGAGAAAAGGGAACCCTCTTGCACTGTTGGTGGGAATGTAAACTGATACAGCCACTATGGAGAACAGTATGGAGGTTCCTTAAAAAACTAAAAATAGAACTACCATATGACCCAGCAATCCCACTACTGGGCATATATCCTGAGAAAACCATAGTTCAAAAAGAGTCATGTACCACAATGTTCATTGCAGCACTATTTACAATAGCCAGGACATGGAAGCAACCTAAGTGTCCATTGACAGATGAATGGATAAAGAAGATGTGGCAAATATATACAATGGAATATTTTTTCTTCCTTTTGAAGAAGAAAAAGGAGTTCCACAATTACCAAGCTCCTTTATATCTGGAGCTTCTATTTTTGTGATAAAATGAAACAGTAATGAACCAAAAATGGCCTGTACTAAAATCAAATACAAACATGGGAACTGCATCATTACAGCTGTGCTTCTTAAACATTACTTTCAAAATGTTTTCTATTATAAGTAATACATTTCCTTAATAAAAAAATACATTGTTTATCACTGCCTCCAGTCAGTAAAGAACTAGTAACTCCAGTTCTTACTACACTTATGGTTTGTAATACATAAGACGTTTTAGTAATTTCCAAAAGAAAAAAATTTTTTGACAGGGACATAGCTGGAGAATGAAATGATCATAAAACACTGCTAAACCGAAGGGTCACTTGCTCCCAAACCGTTGTTAGTTACCTAACAGCCCTGGCAGCATGCTATTGTTGCTTCATCCCACTGAAACCATTTTCAAACACTCTGTATGACACAATGCAAGCATAACATCTAACCCACCCAAGTTATTTTTCTCAAAGTTATATCACTCATATCACTCTCTTCAATTTATTAAGATTCACTGTTGCTGCCTACAGCACCTGGACTCCACACCTGAGATATGCAAAGGTGAGCTCCCTGGAGCCCCTGTTAATTGCCCCAAATGATAAGCCATGGAGAAAAGGCACTAATTTTAATCGGCAATTTTTTCTTTAAGTGGATTTTTAAAGACACACATTTAAAGAGACACAGAGTAGAATATTCTTGTATAAATTTTAGTGTATATAATTATATATTCTTCTAGGCTACAAAAAGAATGGTGTTTAGTAGAAGCGGCTCATGCTGGTTCAAGGAGATAATGCTTTTTATTTTTTTAAGGTGCCGTTATTAATTTTATTTGGGAAATGGAGCCTATTACCGTCTCCTTAGAAATTCAAAAGTGACATCGAGGGAAGTAAAAGTCCTAGAAGAACCTGTAGGTTTTGGGCTCCAATGCTGGCCATCAGCATCCAATAGACCCAGTACCGCACAGAAGACATTTTGGGAAATATTACTCTATACTAAAACATGAAATTTAGTCTGACTTAATTGCTTAGTAAACATTATCATAGTAAAATTAAATTACATTAGTCATAATGGGTAGAAAATGCATTTTGAATCAACAGTTATAAATACTAATCTTAGGAATTTTAGAACATAATATTTTTGATGCTTTCTTGTCTACAATGACTCTATCTGGAATCATCCCAAAGCAAATAATAATCACTTCAGTGGGCAATAAAGAGAAGATAGATGCTGTAATAAAACCAATAAGCCTCACATAAAGCAACTGAACTAAACAAGAACTGAATGAAACCCCTGGTGTTTGGCAGGAGGTTAACAATCTGTAATATATAAATCAATGAGGAATGTGGTCAAGCTACCTATAACCTCTATAACTTGCAAAACAAAAGAGCCAGACAGGTCTGAACATTTGAAAATAAACCCTGGGAAATAACTTCAACTGTTTGATTCCTTGTGTCGACCAACATCTTAAAGCTTTCTAAAACCATTTTATTTTTTTTGCTATTCAGTAAACTGACAAAAATACCATTTCAGTGACTGCATAACTACAGTTCCATAAGAGAAATATAATCACATTGTGTTGAGGATGAACAAAAATATCTCAGATGACTTTTAGAGGAAATGAAAACTACCATTCAAAATTTATCCATTAGAGCTTAGCTTAACGCGATCCAAGTAAATGTTCAAAAAGTAGAAATGAAAAGTGGTTCTCAGCATTCACTGAGTCTACGAATCCAGTTTAGCTGCGCAAAACAAAATCCAAAAAAGGCAGATAGGTCATTATCATTTCACAATTAAGTCAGCCAAGCCCCTAACTATCCCATAAAATAAGTCCTCTCCCTGTCTCTATTGTCCTGACCCCCCAGCTGCAGGGCAGAGAGCAAGCACTGCGGTCCAGCACAGCACTCAGCTTTCCAGCTGTCCTAGTGATGTAATTATCTCATAACAAAATATCTCCATGAATTAACTCTGCATCCTACCCATTGTAATTCGGAATGACTGCTTCCTGTTCATGTTCTCCATTTAACTTGCTATTCTGGATCTACTGCATAGGCAAGTTGTCTTCATCTAATGGATGGGATTACATCCAATAAGGTTTGGGATTTCCAAAGATTACAATTTACAAAGGTCTCCCAAACAACATGCTCTGTAAACACAAGCCCTGCCTTTCTATTGTGGTTATAATAAAAGGGAAATCTGCATTACTTGCTGTGATTAAACTCTGACCTGTCACAGGAAGTTCTATAAGGATTTTTTTCCTGTCACTTTTTTTCATACTCTTGAATGTTTGGACATCAAATAGTTCAAGATCTGTGAGATGTCTGGCACAGCTGCCGAAGGGTGCTAAACAAAATTTTATTTGAACTACAGGCAGTCTTCAGAATTGAGAAGAATTTTTTAAAAATCTCTAATCTCTTCCTCTATAGTGCACGAAGCACATTCTTTGGCTACAGCTCGCATGCACCAAATTTATGTTCACACCTCCCACTAACCCTACACTACTGGATACTGGCCAGGGTATTCTCCTTTTGCTCATTAAATAAGGAGTGTGTGTGCACTTATTCTCAACCAGCACTGAATGGTATAATTCCAGAAGTATTTGCCACTAACAATAATGAACCTGCTGCTAGAAGGAAATCGCCATTTCAGCAGTACCTGTAAACATTTATCAGTATGGGCACTGTACTGTGCAGGCACTGTACTTGGTTTTAGAGATTCCAACAGATCTAAGACGGGTACCGTTTTTAAGAGCTTCATATCCAGTTGAGGGGAGAGACGACTGACATGTAAAACTACAAGCAGTGATATATGGCTATGTATTAATTCCAAATTAATTCTACAAACACTATGTGAAACTTTATATATCAACATCAAAGTAAATTCATTCTACATCCTATTACAGTAGACACCTGTGATGTCTACCTTTCCAACATCCATTCTCTCTTCTGGAAACCATATCCTCATTTCTTGTTGAGGAACCACTCCTACCCCATACACTCAGGCAATATATTCGTGGGGTACATGCGCAGGATGGCACGTAACCTACCCTGGACAGAGTGACAATGACTGATTTAGGGATGGACAGGACCGTGAGAATTGGTCCCAGGAATTTTACTAGATCTTCTGGGAAAGTAGAGCTCTCTTTATTCTGGGATTACCAAACTGGCAACAGATTAGCCTGCAGCTGCTGGTGGCCATCTCTGCCACCACTGTAGAGCCCACCAGGGAATGCAGCCAACACCGAAGAGAGCCAGAGCAGAGAGATGATAGGCAAGAGATTCCGGATGACATCATTTAAGCACCTGGACCCACTTGTGCCCAACCTACCCCTGGATTTATTACTTAGGTGAGCCAGTAATGTTGCTTTTGTGCTTACCCAGTTTGAGTTGGGTTTTATTACTTACAACAAAAAATAGTCCTAAGACATCTATAAACATTTTGAAATAATTAAAAGACTTTAAACATCAATATCTGACCTCAAATACATCTTATATATTAGACAAACTGAATTAAGCTCAAGCACATAGCTTAATTAGTAGGAGTTTCCTCCAGGTGACTATACCAGTTCCCTGACTTGCTGGGAGACTATTCGCCTTAAGAGGTTTCTCCATGAGCATGCCGGCTGGGAAAGAGTAATTGACAGCAGCAGAGCCGAATAATTAATCTCTCCTAAGGAGCCATGCGGCCTCTTCCCAGGATTCCTCCTTGTGGTTCCTTGTCTGACCACAGAGGCATTTTATGCAGAAAAAGTAGAGAAAGAAAGCAAGAGAGAGAAGCTCATTGCAAATGGGAATATGGAACCTAGCATCGGAAAGGCCTGGGTAAGAAGAAGTGAGGAGGCAAGGAGAAGCATTTAAAAATCATACAAAGGTACTGAGTTTAGTTAAAGGTTGAGTCCAATGCTCAGAGATCTGTTCTCCCAAAACCCCTCGTTAAGCAACCCCCCTTCCACTAGCTGTTGTTGAGAAGTGGAAATGCACAGGGACGCCCCATAAGTAGTAACCCCAAAGCAGGGAAACCCCTCTGTGATCATACTGTTGTTACACTGAAGGCTACCACAATCTGACAAGGGAATGCAAAGCCAACATCTTTTATTTACTAACTCATTTTATTCCTTATAGCCTTAAAAAGAGTGTTCATAAGAAAGTTTCATAGTTCATCTTCTTCCAGCTCATCTTTAGAGTTTCTACTACTCTCGTTTCAGCTTCTATCTACATGTACCTGGCAATGTGGATCTATGAGTTAACATTTTTGCATCCATTCACCAAAAAGTGTTTTACAAATAAAATGGGAATCCCCCATATTGGGCAAGTTTACAAGATGTGACTTGCACTACAGTAAATATTTAAAATAGAGCAAACAGTAAAAACTTGTGTATATGGAAACACACTGCTATCATAGGGTAGTGCAAAACTGGTGTACTATAAGCTGGGCCCCAAATAAGCTATTTGGGCTGTCTTAATGGGTATATAGGGTACTGTATACTGCTCTGTTCATATTCAAGATGAATTCCTGAAATGGACATTAAATAATAGAATTCAAACTTCTTTCATAGTCCTATAGCAAGCACTGGAGGCACTCATATTTCAAGCACAATCCTTCAAACTGCTAATGCATTTTATCTGAATCAAAGGCAGAGAGAAGAATGAGGTAGTAACATCACTCTGTTATGCTAAGTATATACTATTATGGGAAAAAAGGAAACATTACTTCAGAGCTAAAACACACGAGGAAATCACAGAAACCTATTTGTTCTCTTATAGGGAAGAGAATGGTAGCAGGGGCAAAATATTCTGAGTCACCACGTGGATCACCATCTCCGCAAAGTCAAGAGAAAGAAAACAGAGGCAGGTAGACAATGACTTGACACTTCTGCTGAATCCAGTTCCGATACAAAATAGTTTTCTAAGTTCAGAAACAACATAAAGTCAATTGTATAAAAAGAAGAAATCTGCTGAGAAAATTCGGGACCATTATATCTTGATTAGAATAAACACCATTCACCAACCCCAGCTACAGTGTAGGAATGAGACATTACTCTTGCACCCGGTGAAGGCTCCACCTAGACATGATTACCTTAGTTTTAGCCTTTTCCTTACACAACAGCTAGCTTCACAAACACAGATACATGGGTCAAAATAAGGGCCTGATAAGAGTGAATGGATTAAACGATTCATAAACCTGTGACATTTGGTGTGAGGGTGGGGTTCAGGGGCCCCAAGTCATAAACCCTACTGGCAGATCAGAGATTATAGATTAGCAAACTAAAGACAGCCTTAAACTGGAAGTACCTCTCCATACTTTTTTACTCTTTTCTTTTAACTCTCTAGAGCATCTAGTACAGTGTCTAACACACTGTAGATGTTCAATGTCTACTGAATGAATTAAACTTTTCAAAATTATAACTCAGGGAAAAGTTAGGAGCAAAGTAAAAGAGAGGATCTTCAGAGATGTCATTAGGAAAGCATGGCATGCTGAGGAAGCCAAATCTTGTAACTGATGTTAAATGAGGACTCACACGCTAATATATCACATTTACTAGCTAACATTTGTTAGTTTGCTCCCCACTAGCTCCTTCTATGTATTTTGACTTTTTTAGTGCTCATAACAACGCTATGAAATGGTACTCATTTTTATAGATGAAGAAACAGACGTATGTATACAAATGTTCATTGCAGCATCATTCATAATAGCCAAAAATAGAAACCCAAACGTCTTATCGATTGATAAATGGATAAACATAACATGGTATTATCCATATAGTGGAATATTATTTAGTAATAAAAGGAATGAAGTACAGATACATGCTATGACATGAATAAACCTTGAAAAGTTTATGGTAAGTGAAAGAAACCAATCACAAAAGGCCACATATTTCATAATTCCTTTTACATGAAACCTCCAGAATAGGCAGATCCATAGAGACAGAAAGTAGATTAGTGGCTGCCTAGGGCCGGGGGTGGTGGGAGAGGAAGGAGGGGAAGGAATGAAGAATGACTGCTAATGGGTACTGGGTTTCTTTTTAGGGTAATAAAATGTAAGATCATGGTGATAGCTGCACAACTCATAAATATACTAAAAACCACTGAACTGTATACTTATATGGGTGAATTTGATAGTATGTAAAGTGTATTTCAATAAAGCTGTTTCAAAACAAAAAGAGGAAAGAAACAGTCATACAGAGGTTTAGTACTTTGCCTAAGGCCCAGGCATGGTAAGTGGTGAAGATGGGATCTGAAATCAGGCTGTCTGGTTCCCAAGTCTGATTTCCTTACCATTGTGCAATCCTACCTCTGCATGTAGCACAGCATTTGGGGCAAGAGACCTCTCTGTGGCAAATGAGACACACTACTGACATGTATTGTGGTAATGCCAACTCCCAAATGTCTTTGTTTAACTTGGCTATACCAGTATATATGTGTTCCATCCTGTGCTGAAAAAAAATGTTCAGAAAATTCACAGGAAAAATAAAATAAAGCTGAAGACTGTTGATCTCCTAGACCCTCTTCTCTTATGTCCTTCCCTTGACTAGCTAGAAAATGACACACCCAACAGAGCTTGACAAAGATATTTCAATCTCAGAAATACATGAGTTAAATGATATTTTTAAAAGCAAAGTGAGCAGCTCTGGCCTGAGTCAGAATGAGTGCACGAACATTCTGGCCAACTTTCAACATTCAGTTCTGTCTCCATTTCTGACCTGTAAAAGCCCTGTTCTCCAGCTTTGGGCCTCTCTTGAGGAAAAACGACGAATCAGCCAAAACTAGGCAGCCGTCTGTGATGAAGACTGTCTGCTGGGTCTTAGAAAAAAACCAACCAAATTTTACCTACACTATAAGCCAAAAGTCTTTCATAATCACATCCTTACTAGGTGAGTAAAGCTATCCCAGCACTAATTCACTCAGGTACTTATGATTAGGTTATTATCTAATAAAACAACCACTGAAGTTAGTTCCTTTTAAGGAAACATAAACAACCATAAACATAGGAAAAAATGTTAAACTATAGTAATAACTTAAAGAAACATAAATGAAACCATCAGTGATATACTATTTAAGCCCCTCAAACTGGGTAACAAAAATGTTTAAATGATAAAATGGCACAACATTTGTGAGGGTTTGTGAAAATGGGCCCACATGACTGTAGGAGTACAAACTGGCAAAAAGCTTTTTTGAAGAGTAATCTGGAAAAACAAACAAACAAACACACACACACACACACACACACACACACACACATATCATGTGGCCCTTAAAATGATGATACAGATTCATATTATTGAACATGGAAAGGCATTCATGATATATTATTAAAAGAAAATTCAGGCTTCAAAAGAATATGTACAGGACTTCCCCGGTGGCACAGTGGTTGGGAGTACGCCTGCCAATGCAGGGGACACGGGTTCGAGCCCTGGTCCGGGAAGATCCCACATGCCGTGGAGCAACTAAGCCCGTGTGCCACAACTGCTGAGCCTGTGCTCTAGAGCCCACGAGCCACAACTACTGAAGGTCGCGCGCCTAGAGCCCATGCTCTGCAACAAGAGAAGCCACCGCAATGAGAAGCCTGCACACCGCAACAGAGTAGCCCCCGCTCGCCGCAACTAGAGAAAAGCCCGCACACAGCAAAGAAGACCCAACACAGCCAAAAATAAAAAAAAAAAAAAAAAAAAAGAATATGTACAGTATGATTCCACATATGTAAACAAAATGGTAGAAAGATAAATCAAGATGCTAACAGTGGCTAGCTCTAGGTGATGAAATTATGGAATTGTATTTTCTGCTATTTGCCTATCTGAACTTTCTACAATGAGAACTTATCAATTTTTAACAAGAAAAAAAATCACCATTTCAAAAACAAGAATTATAAAAGCTTTTTTTCTCCTTCAAGTGTTTTTCCTTCCATCACTCATATACTTTTCTTCAGTCTACTCCACTAAGTTAATGAGACAATCCTGACCATCAATTCTGAAAAGGTAGTTTTAAAAATTAAATATGTTAAATCAAATTCTTAATTTTGTTCTAGGGGAAAAAAGCAATATGCATGCATTACTGCTTCACTGAAGGTATGTGTTTTTCAATCCTCCCCAGTATGGACTAACTCTACAAAAACAATGTAGGAAAAATAAAATTACTTTTCTGATATCTGGCTAAAAGGTCAAAAGTAGCAGAGTTACCATGAAATAAAAGAGAAACAATAGCTCAAAAAATCTTCAAATTACTCTATTGTTCATCATACAAGCCAAGAAAGAAAGAAAGAAAAAAATTTCTCCATGGCAAAATTATGGACTTTTATAAATATGGGGAGCTTTAGAGGTTATCTGGTTCTATGCAGTTGTTTTACAGATGAGGAAACACAGGCCAAGAGAGTGCAGAACGTCAAAACTAACAGAAGGAATAAGACACCTGGGTCTCGGACTTCCCTGGTGGCGCAGTGGTTAAGAATCCGCCTGCCAATGCAAGGGATGTGGGCTCGAGCCCTGGTCCGGGAAGATCCCACATGCTGCGGGGCAACTAAGCCCGTGCACCACAACTACTGAGCCTGCGCTCTAGAGCCTGCAAGCCGCAGCTACTGAAGCCCGTTTTCCTACAGCCCGTGCTCCGCAACAAGAGAAGCCACCTCAATGAGAAGCCTGCGCACCACAACGAAGAGTAGCCCCCGCTCACTGCAACTAGAGAAAGCCTGTGTGCAGTAACGAAGACCCAACACAGCCAAAATAAAATAAATTAAAAAAAAAAAAAAAGACACCTGGATCTCATGACAGAATTCAGTGTCCTTATTAACACAATAAGGTATAAGCAACCAAAATAACTAAAATATGATTTTTAAAAAGGCATTAAAAATGAACATCTAGGGCTTCCCTGGTGGCGCAGTGGTTGAGAGTCTGCCTGCCAATGCAGGGGACGCGGGTTCGAGCCCTGGTCTGGGAAGATCCCACATGCTGCGGAGCGGCTGGGCCCGTGAGCCACAATTACTGAGCCTGCGCGTCTAGAGCCTGTGCTCCGCAACAAGAGAGGCCGCGATGGTGAGAGGCCCGCGCACCGTGATGAGGAGTGGCCCTCGCTTGCCACAACTGGAGAAAGCCCTCGCACAGAAACGGAGACCCAACACAGCCATAAATAAATAAATAAATAAATAAATAAATAAATAAATATTAAAAAAAAAAAAATTAACATCTAACATCTTACATTTAAAATTAGATCTATTCCAGCAAAATTTCCAGGAATTATTTTTTAAGAACTGAGAAAAATTCTATAAATATATTTTAAGAACACCATCAGGGGGCTTCCCTGGTGGTGCAGTGGTTAAGAACCCGCCTGCCAATGCAGGGGACCCGGGTTCGAGCTCTGGTCTGGGAAGATCCCACATGCTGAGGAGCAACTAAGCCCGTGTGCCACAACTACTGAGTCTGAGCTCTAGAGCTTGCGTGCCACAACTACTGAGCACGTTGCCTAGATCCCGTGCTCCGCAACAAGAGAAGCCACCACAATGAGAAGCCTGCGCACCGCAACTAAGAGCAGCCCCCGCTCGCCGCAACTAGAGAAAGCCTGCGTGCAGCAACAAAGACCCAACACAGTCAAAAATAATAAATAGGGGGCTTCCCTGGTGGCGCAGTGGTTGAGAATCTGCCTGCTAATGCAGGGGACACGGGTTCGAGCCCTGGTCTGGGAAGATCCCACATGCTGCGGAGCAACTAGGCCCGTGAGCCACAACTACTGAGCCTGCGCGTCTGGAGCCTGTGCTCCGCAACAAGAGAGGCCGCGATAGTGAGAGGCCCGCGCACCGTGATGAAGAGTGGCCCCCACTTGCCACAACTAGAGAAAGCCCTAGCACAGAAACAAAGACCCAACACAGCCAAAAATAAATAAATAAATAAATAAATTTAAAAAAAAAAAAAAAAAGGAAATCAGGCTTAAAAAAAAATGTATCAGTGTTAATTTAAAAAAATAAATAAATAAATAATTTAAAAAAAGAACACCATCAGGAAACTATATTAAAAGATTAGAAAACAGAACACAGTTGGAAAAGTTAAAAGAACTGGTATCTCTATCAACTGCTAAACTTAAGGATCTGAAATTAGGCTTCGTTCAGATGCAAAAATGTGTAAATATTAAGTTATGATTTAATATGTCTACACTTTAATTATATTTTAGAGTTTGATCTTTGTTTTAGGAATATTTCAGATAATAAGGTAAATATTTCATAGTGTTAAGAGCAATTAAAAACTAAAGTAGGTAAGAATTTGGAAATGTAGCTGTAACTGTATCTCTTCCACAGCAGAATTTTTCTTCTGCAAAGAACCAGAGGAACAACTCATCCTGGGAATCTATTAGGCCACTGGGTGTTCCACATAAGTAATTATTTTGAACACCTGATTCTTACTCAAGTCCCCAAAATATTTTTTAAAGTTAAAAAATTTAATGGAATTCTTTGAGGCAAGCATTGAACATTTTCTTGACTTTTTAAGCACAATGTACTAATTATGTTTTACTGATGAATGACTCATGGTCATTATTATTAACATTAAATTATAATCATTTAATTCAGCATCATTATTATGATCCTTTATCTGAGTGCTTTCTAGGCACATGAACATGAAGCAAGGAGATTGTGACATACTATAAATCAAACTGTCAAAAAGCAAAGAAAACAGCAAGAGATAAGTAAGTCATCACCTACAAGGGAAACTCAGTAAGATTAACAGCCAATTCCTCATCAGAAACCACGGAGGGCAGGGACTTCCCTGGTGGTGGAGTGGTTAAGAATCTGCCTGTCAATGCAGGGGACACGGGTTTGATCCCTGGTCCGGGAAGATCCCACATGCTGAGGAGCAACTAAGCCCGTGCGCCACAACTACTGAGCCTGTGCACTAGAGCCCGCGAGTCACAACTACTGAGCCCGCGCGCCTAGAGCCCATGCTCCACAACAAGAGAAGCCACCGCAATGAAAAGCCCTCGCGCCGCAACTAAGAGTAGGCCCCGCTCGCCTCAACTAGAGAAAACCCACGCACAGCAACAAAGACCCAACACAGCCAAAAATAAATTAAAAATAAAATAAATTAAAAAAAATTAAAGTGCAACTGTTAACCAGGAATTCTAG
Organism: Eubalaena glacialis; assembly: GCF_028564815.1. Lineage (NCBI taxonomy): Eukaryota > Metazoa > Chordata > Mammalia > Artiodactyla > Balaenidae > Eubalaena > Eubalaena glacialis. Next base: position 71,494,414 of record NC_083723.1, on the reverse strand, counting down.
ATAAAAACTATCCTTTATAAATGAAGGTGAAGTTAAGACATTCCCAGATAAACAAAAGCTGAGGGAGTTTCTTGCCATTAGACCCATCCTAGAAGAAATGCTAAAGGGAGTCCTTCAGGTTGAAATGAAAGGATACTAGGCAGTAACTCAAAGCCATATGAAGAAATAAAGATCACTGGCAAAGGTAACTGACCACACAGGTAAATATAAAAGCCAGTATTACTGTATTTTGGTTTGGACTCTTTTTTCTTAATATAATTAAAAGGACAAATGCACATGACAATAATTATAAATTTATGTTAATGGCTACACAATGTATAAAGATGTAATTTGTGACAATAATAACATAAAGGGGGAAAGGCAGAGCTGTATAGGAAAAAAGTTTTTATATACTATAGAATGTAAGTTAGTATTATTTCAAGCTAGATTTTTATAAGTTTAAGATACTAATTGTAATCTCCAGCATAATCATTAAGAAATTCTTTGTTTCAAAACATCTTCACACCCTGAGAAATACTTTCTTGAATCTCCTCTCTAATCTATCATTTACGAGCCCCTAGAATGAGCCTGGAACTGTACATATCAGGGACTTTACATACGTAAACTCGTTGAGTTCTTCAATATCCCTATTAAGTGGGTATTATTACTCTCATTTTACAGATGAAGAAGCTGAGATTCAGAAGATAATTTGTCCAGAGAGATAGAACAGATATGACACAAAACCAGGATTTCAATTAGAAACCTTCACAGACTTCTCTCTCCTCCTTGATGTGGACCTTCAATATCCAGAGTCTCAGGTCCTGTTCTCTTTTCACTCAATGCAGCACCACCACTACCACAACATAACCAACAACAAATGGCCATGGCTTCAGATAGTACCTAAAGGCTGGCAAATCCCCAATCTGTCTCTCCAAAATAATTCTCTCCCCGAAGTCCACACCCAGTTACCTCTTGGAAAACTTCAACCAGTATTCTGAACATCTCAATTTCAAAGTATCTGGAATAGAGCTCATCCTCTTTGGTGAACCACACCATCCAACCAATTTTCCAAGCCCAGAAACCTTCAAGTAATCCGAGATTCTTCCCTCTCCCCAAATATCCTGTCAACCACCAATTCTACCACTCAAATGTTTCTCCGTCCACTGCTACGTCCCCAGTTCAGGTACTCATCACTCTTGCCTAAACTTCTACAGAGGGCCTTTATCCTGTGTTCCTGCCTCGTGGAGACTCCCTGTACTCACCCCTCATTCTGGGCAGTGGACCTTCTACAATGTACATCTGATCATTACACTGAACAAATGCATTTAGCCAACAAACGTTCACTCAATATTTGTTATTTTCTAGCATTGTACTGGGTGCTGGGGACAGGAAGATCAAAGGATAAAAGAGATTTTCTTATGTTGTTCAGAGTCTAGTGAGATGGCAGACATAAATACATGAATATCAACTAAGCCGGAAATGCTGAGGTAGAGATAAATACAGGGTATTTAAAGAGTAATCAAGAGGGGCATCTCACCCAGACTTGTAGGAAAAGGTTTGTAGAAGTGACAGTGGAACTGTCTTCGACCATCAGGAGTTACCCAAGCAAGTGGCAAAGAAAGGGCGCTAAAAACCAAGAGAAGGTAAGAGCAAAGGGACAGCAAGAAGTCCCACTGGAGAGAATTCTTGTGTGCCACAAGAAACTTGTATCCTGTGGAAAACGGGTATCTTCTTTTGATTTTTAAATAGCTCCTTCTGATGAGCACGAATAAGAGGGGAATAGTGGCAAGAAGACCAGCATAAGGAGTTGCCACAGTTATACAGGGAAAATAAAGAGGGCCTGTCCTAAGGAATTGGCAGCAAGGACGGAGAGGAGAGTACAGATTCCAGAAATATTTAGGAGGTTGAATTGGCAGGACTTGCTAAGTGTCTGAATGTGGCGGGGGTGGAGGGATGAGGAAGGAGGAGAAGCCAAGGATGACTCATAGGCTTTTGACTTTGGGGACTTGGTGCCACCCCATGAGATACAGCAGTGTTCCCAGACCTTTGGTTTCCAGGGACCTGTAAAATTTCCAACAAATTTAGGGCTCTGACAGCACACTGCCAACTAAAGACATAAATATACCCTACCATCTACTATCAACATCATCTCATAAAGAAAGCACATTTTAACACCCAAAATGTAAATAGATTTAGCCTTCTGAAAAATTCACCACAGGGCCCTTTTTTTTTTCTAATTTCATCACAGACGATGGAAAATTGGTACCAGGCCTCAGACCAACACTGAGAAGCCCTGAGATGGAGATACAGGAGAAGAAGTCTGTTCAGCAGTAAGATGATGAGTGGAAGGCAGAAGAATATATAGTCCCTGCCTTTGCTAACTCTCTAGACTTATAGGGACGCCCATCCCGTATACATTAAGGGTTGTAAAAGAGTTCAAGAGGTTATGGAAGCCCTGAAGAAGAGGAACTCAAATGTGCCTAGACGGGAAGTGGCTGGGGAGCTGAGTCTCCAAGGATGATCTGGAATTTGCCAGATAAACAAAGGAAGTTTCGCATGGTCCAGGCAGAAGGAACAGCATGTCCAAAGGTATGTAGGTATGCAGGAAAATTCATATTTGGGGAATTGTGGATAGTTTGGCATGACTTGGTGATTATCTTGGAAGATGGCAAGAGAAAAGCTGGAAAAGTACACAGAAGTGAAATTACGAAGAGTTTGTTAATCCAGGCTAAGAAGTCTGGAAATTATCTTATGGGCATTGGGAAAGAACCAAAGGACTTTACAGTGGGCAATGCTATGGCCAGATTTAGCACTTGGAAATACCACTCTGACTGTAGAACAGAAGTCGGACGGTAGGGGAATAAAATGGAAGGTGAGGAAAACATGTAGGAACTGTCTGCAAAAGCCCAGATAAGAAATACAGATAGATTAGAGAAACAGGAGCAGCAGAGAGAGACCAATACAACCAACAAATATTTACTAAGCATCTATTCTCTTCAGGGGGTATCAAGGTCAATGAGACAAGATCCCTGCTCTTTTAGAGCTTATTTTCTATTGTTGTTAAACAAAATGAGAATCATACTTTACATAATGCAATTAAAAACATTAACAATGTATCAAATGCTTTCACAAGTCTCTCTATGTATACACATATATAAAACCATGTTTAAATTGCACTCAATTACATTATATTTGTAATTTATTAAACCATTTCTCTATTCTCATAACGTTGGCTCACTACTTTATGGTAAGTTCGTTTAAGTGGCACTGCAAAAATCCAAAGGTATACTTTCTTTCTGAATCAAAATATATACACTTTTTAAAAGTTCTTACTCCAAACTGCCTTATAGAAGATCACATCAATTTATATTCCCATAGTGGTATCTAGGAGGTGGAATCCATAGGGTTTGGTGACCAACTAGGATATAAAAGCTGAAGGAAGAAAGGAAGGTAAGAATGATTTTCAGAGTCCTGGTTTAGGCAACAACAAGGTTGGTGGTGCTATTTCCAAACAGCAGAAGAAAAAAAAGAAAAAGGAAAAGAAGATTTAAAGAGTATTCAGTGAGGTCACTCCAGAAGGCATGAATTTGGGATGCTTGTGACATTCAGGTGGTAATGTCCAGTGAACAATTACAAACACATACTTGGAGTTTTGGACACAGGTCAAGTAACAGTTTGGGAAGTTATCAAGTATACAAGTGGAACAATCTTGGGGGCTATAATATGCAACAAGAAGAATAGCATCCCTGAATAAATCAGAAAGGTGGGCAAGAAAACAGCTGAAGAAAATGTCGTCACAAGAAAAAAAGGGAATTAAGAAAACAATCCTATTTATAATAACTTCGAAAACAATACTTTTGTATAAATTTAACAAAAGATGTACAGTGAAAACTATAAAACAATGTTAAAAGAAATTAAAGAAGATCTATGTAGGTAGAAAGACATCCATATTCATAGATCAGAAGGACTTCATATTTTTACAAGGCCAATGTTCCCAAAATTGACCTATAGCTTCAACGCAATCCATATCAAAATCCCAGACTGTTTAGCAGAAATTGACAAACTGATCCTAAAATTCATAAGGAATTGCAAGGGACTCAGAATAGCCAAAATAATCTTGAAAAAATTGGAGGACTCACACTTCTCGATTTTAAAACTTACTATAATATGCTTTGGTACTCAAGACAGTGTGGTACTAGCATAAAGATAAACATATCGATCAGTGGAATATAATTGACAATCCAGAAATTAACTCTCAGGTTTATGCTCAATTGATTTTTCAACAAGGGTACCAAGACCATTCAATGGGGAAAGAATAGACTTCAACAAATGATGTGAGGATTACTGAAAATCCACATGCAAAATAGTGAAGTTGGACTCCTTCCTCACAACATACACAAAAACTAAACTAAAAATGGATCACAAACCTAAATATAAGAGCCAAAACTATAAAACTCTTAGAAAAAAAATGTAGGAGTAAATATTCATGAACCTGGGTTAGGCAATGCTAAGATATGACACTAAAAGCACAAGCCATAGAGGAAAGAATAGATAAACTGGACTCATCAAAAATAAAACCATTTGTGCTATAAGGGATACAATCAAAGAAATGAAAAGGCAACCCAAAGAATGGGACAACCTATTTGCAAATCATGCATCTGATATGCGACTTGTAACCAGAATATATGAAAAATTTTTACAATTGAATAGTAAAAAGACAAACAACTCAATTTAAAAATGGGCAAAGGTTGTCAATTATACCTCAATAAAGCTAAAAATAATAAAATAAAATAAAATAGGCAAAGGATCTGAATAGACAGTTCTCCAGAGATGATATAACAAGGACCAATAAGCAAATGAGAAGATGTTCATATCGTTAGTCAATAGAGAAATTCAAATCAAAACCATGAGATACCACTTCAGACCACGAAGATGGTTAAAATGAAAGAGACAGACAATAACAAATGTTGGCAAAGATGTAGAGAAAATGGAACCCTCATATATTGCTGGTGGGACCGTAATATGGTGCAGCCACTCTGGAAAACACTTTGGCAGTTCCTCAAAATGTTAAGCATAGAGTTATCATATGACCCAGCAATTCCACTCCTTGCTACATACCCGAGAAAAATAAACTCATATGTCCACACAAAAACTTGTACAGGAACGTTCATAGCTGCATTATTCATAATAACCAACAAGTGGAAACAACCCAAATGTCCATCACCTGATGAATGGATAAATAAAATATGGTATATGTACACAATAGAATATTATTCAGCCACAAAAAAAGAATGAAGTACTGATACATGCTACAACATGGATAATTCTTGAAAACATTATGCTAAGTGAAAGACACCAGTCACAGAAGACTGCATATTGTATTATTCCATTCACATGAAATGGCCAGAAGAGGCAAATCTATAGAAACAGAAAGTAGATTAGTGGTTGCCTAGGGTGAGGAGTAGTGGGTGTTGGGGGGAAAAGTGAAGTGGCTGTTCATGGGTATGGGATTTCTTTTACGGGGAATGAAAATGTTCTAAATTTGACTGTGGTGATGGTTGCACAACCCAGTGCTGGGCATGGTGCTAAGACCTTTCTCTCTTTTATAGATGAAAAGAACCAAAGCATAGAAGATTAGTAGATTCCTCAGTGTCATAAAGCTTGTAAACGAAGGAGCCAAGATTTGAGCTCAGATAATCAGGCATCAGAACCCTCACTCTTAACCACTGTATGCTCCATTCCATGGGTACTAGGACTCTCATGATCTCGCCCCTAATTACCACTCCATTCTCATCTTTTAATTAGATTCTATCCACCCTAAAATTCTTGCATTTCCTGAAATGTGCACGGCTTTTGTGCTGGGCCTTGACACAAGCTGCTACCTCTGCCTAGAAAGCTCTCTTTTTCTCTGTCCGTCTGGTGACCTCCTACTCACTGGCAAAGACTGCTCAGGGGTGAACAGCCTCCGTGATCCTCACTTGTCTCCCTTCTACGCTTCCCCTTCCAGAGCCAAGACCCTTATGTGTTACCACAACATACCTGACTCACTGGAGGCACTCAGCCATGATGTGTGAATGAATAAATAATTGAATAAGAATATTCAATTGTCCTATAAGAGAGTACACTGTATTTTTGGAAATAGCCTGAGCCAAGTCTGATAAATTAAGTGGGGGATCAGGCTGAGTAATATTCTTTCGGGTCCAAAAAGAGGTGTGATAATAAAGTAAAGATGTTGATTTTGGGGTTTGGCTCATAAAACAGTTCTGAAGACAATTCCAAAAGAGTCTGAAAGTGTTTTGCTCAATTAGAGCAGAGCTAGAAAAACCGGACTGCCTCCCGGGGGACAAGATTTATTTGGTCATATAAGTTCTAGTATGGCGTTTTACATTTTTTTCTTTGTCTCTCATTATTTTCAAGTCACATGGTGTAAGACAACTTCATTTTTATTAAAAATATTCCATTTCCTAAAGAGCAAGCCACTAAACAAGTTATCCCCATTTCTTCCCCTTGTGCTTTCTTTCCTCAGTAACTGTCTTGACATGTTAAAGAAATATTTTATTATCAGAGGGTGATTTCGCTTATTTCCAAAGAGGGAAGCAATTTGCTACTCTTTAATTTTAACCTACCCTTAAATCCAAGGAATGTCTGGCTCATGAAAGGAAAAATAAGGTCCAGAATCTATTAACTTGTGATCCACAGCCTTCAAAGCAATTTATATGCGGTATACATTTGAGTTCATTTAGCTGTTAAGAGTAAAGCCTAAATCCCCTGTGTGTATCTTGCCAGTACAAAAGTATACTTAGGCCAAAACTAGGTCACAAAATGTTTTCACACGACGTGTTTCACTCTTCCAACATTTTGAGAAATTTCCAAGGAACTACAAAAAGAAAGCTTCCTGAAAGAAACAACTTCATACCCTAAATCACATCCTAGAGAAGCCCCGCCCCAATCTGGATTTAGGGCACTATCAAGACAACAGACAAGAACTAATCTGTGCCACAGCACACATCCAACCTCACTGTTTCTTCCAAGTCTAAATCTGGACACACCAACAAGCCCATCCACGTTTCACTGCCCTTCAAAGGTTTTGTCCAATTCTCTAAATACAACCATTCATATATTTTAATTTAACCAGCTTTTCTTATGTCAGAATTTTATAGATTTTTACACGATGCATTTGGAATCAGTACACACAAAGGTTAGAGCTAAGCATCAGCTCAATAAGCACAGCTCAGCTTATTAGAGTAATGTCAGTTACAGTGCTTCTTAGCTGTTGATAGGATTTCACTCTGCTAAAGCCTCCCTCTTATTATCCTACATACAGCAGTTATTTGAATATAAGATCAGTGTCTGCAGAATACGCACTGGAACTAAGATGGGAAATAGCAAACACAGCAATGTAACCAAATACAGAAAAGAGGCAACATCACCAGCAGCAGAAATTAATTGGAAAAAGAAATCCTATCTTAAGGGAAAAAAAAAAAAAAAGAATTTCACTTAGAATATTTCAATTTCATTAGATAATAAACAAGAGTTTTGAAAAATATAACCCTAGGAATGAACATATTTATACAATTTTTTAAAAGTTATAGACATGTGGATATTTAAACTGTCCTCTTGGCTGGTACTTCTTTGTTAGAAGTAAAACCAAAAAGTAAAATTAGCTATATACCCCTCTTCAACAGAGAAATGAGCAGATGATAAGCAGCTCTATGAGATCACAGTTTTTACTGACCTTTTTGAGATGCTAAAATGATAATAAACCTGATAGTTTACAGTCCCTTTTTAGTCTTTCTAATCATGCTCGTAGAATACTTTGAAAGTTATATTTTACAAGCTTCTAAATGTATTAATATTGTTTATTTATTGTAACATACTGTTGGAGCTTTTTCTTTGATATTTCACTTCTCTTCTCTTTGTTTTTCAGATATACAGTATATTTCCCTTTCAGAATTAGAACAGCAGTTTCTTAAAGAAAAACTGAGTTGGTGAGAGTAGGACATTTTCCTCCTTAAATACATGCATATTATTTTTTAGATATTCCAGAGAAAGTCATCTATGAAAATTCTAAAACCTCAAGTATACACCTTATAGTTCAGTAGTTGTTAATTGGAGAGGCAAATAAATTAACAGGGAACTCAAACATTCCACTTATATATTAGTTAACTTTTTTCAAATACCACTATCAAACGATGTGCCGAAAAGTTATCTTTAGGAGGTTAGTTATAGTCAGGGAAGTTATTTCAATGAACAGACACAAAAGTATCCATAAGTAGGACATGGGACAGAAAAAATGCTAGTCCCTGAACTAAACTGCAGCAAAAACTCTAAGATTGAAGCAGGGAAAATCAAAATGTAGGTGATGAGGCTGAGCTACCAGTAAAAAGGCCCAAGAGACTCCGGCCACCCCAAATCTAAGGGACCAGGCTATGACGGCAACTCACAGAGCACAATGTAATCAATCCAATTTACTTTTACAAAAACCCCGTATTTTATCTCTATAAAAGCAAACTCTGGAAAGACACATTCTGGCAGTGGGGCTCTGACCCTGTCATAGGCAAGGGAGTTTGTGTGACAAAGAGAACTGCCTTCCCTGCAGTCAAGATTATGCATCGGGCACAGGGCTTGAGGCTGTCAGATGTGAAGATTATTTCCACCTCCCTTCATGGGTCCTGTACTCTCTGCGCAACTGTCCCCTATAATCTGGCTTTCCCACAGATAAGCACACAAGGAAGGCAATGCCTTGGTTGACAGAGCAGAGTACCCTTGAGAAGTACAGCTTTTATTGGAAAAGAGTAACTCAACATTTGGTTCAAACCTCGGTTTCTTGTAAGGTTGGCATGAGTCCACCATCCCTGGACTCTCAATCCCTCTAGGTATACTAATAAAATTGGGCTCCCAGCCTTCAATACCAGGCAGATCCTGGAACATGGTAACCACACCACAGAATTGGCTCCCTGTGTATGGGCAGCTAGCCATCATTCTGACTGCCTCCTGAAAAGGGAACAGTGGTTACCTTGACCTTGAGACATACCTTTTCTTCACATTGCAACAGAATGTTTCTGCATTTTGACTTTCATTTCATGTAACTTTTAACTGTAAGAATAAAGACACTGCCTCAGGACGTATTCACCCAGGTTTGCCAGAAGAACTCCTCCGACAGAGACCATCTCTTTGGGCAGTATAGATGAGCACTTTTGAAAAGGCTAATTCTTAGACTTCGTTTATATTGAGTTTTTTTTTTTATGAATTGCCTCCTGGGGTGGGAAATGCTGGAGGGTGAGGAGCAGATAATATAAAACCCCCTGTAGGGCCTTGTCAAACACTTCTTCCTTACCGCCCACTGAGCATCAGCCAATGAATCAACAGTGGGTTCCTGGATACTTTCAATGTGCCAACACTGGGGATATGGCAGTTAGCAAAACTGTCCCCTCAGGAAGTAACTGGAATCATTGTCCTGGGGAGCCACAGTAACCAATGAGTCTACTTCCTGTCTCAGGTGTGCTGGTGTAGAAATAAGGCTGAAAATGACTCGTCCTGAGTGAGATTCAGTGAGTCTTTTCAAGTGAATTTAGTCAACACTGTTACAGAGAATTCTGTTCCTGCCTTTAGCTATTCAAAACACAGATTTGTTCTATTCATCTGATGTAAGACTGAACAAAAGCATTCATTAATAAAAAGCAGAGAAAATATAGTGCCAAAATCTTTGTATATTTTAGCACATAATACATTTATCTTCTTCCAGGCAAATGGCATGCAACTTGTTTCTAATTCAAAGAAAGATAATGGAAAAAAATGTTTACAGTAGAACAATCTTCAATAATTCATAGCTTGATGATCTAATGAAATTACTTTAAAATGTCAAATGTCAAAACACTGTATCAAATCTCTCTTCTTTTGCATTTCAACTCTAAGTTAACATTTCGATGAAAAAGGAATTCACCAAATAGTAACTGTGTTTCATGGAAGGCTCACCCAACTTTTACTAAGGCAATTTTTACTAAGCACAGTAATTTTGACAGATTGGCTACCACGTAAAAGAGGTCTTACTTTTATAAAATATGTCACCTTAACAATTTTTAAGTGTCTACACATAAGTTAATTAATCATCTTTAGTATACACCAAAAAATTATCTATCTAATCTATCTGCCTATATCTTTTAAACAACAAACACAGAATGCAAAATAAGGAAACTACTTACTTTAAGGTAAACTCACCTATACAGTAGGGTTGCTGTGAAGATGAAACCAGGTACTACAGGCAAACCAGGGCTTGGGATATGCTAAATGTTCAATTAAAGATTAGCTGTGAGATGACGATGAGGAGGAGGAGGAGGATGAAAATGACTTACTCTGAAGAATTTTAGTTTTTATTTCATTTATTAGAGCTATTTCTTTAAAAGCATAAGGCTTCTCCTGATGCAAGCCTTGGCATGGACATATATACACTACCAAATGTAAAACAGATAGCTAGTGGGAAGCAGCCACATAGCACAGGGAGATCAGCTTGGTGCTTTGTGACCACCTAGAGGGGTGGGATAGGGAGGGTGGGAGGGAGGGAGATGCAAGAGGGAAGAGATATGGGAACATATGTATATGTATAACTGATTCACTTTGTTTATAAAGTAGAAATTAACACACCATTGTAAAGCAATTATACTCCAATAAAGATGTTAAAAAAATAAAAAATAAAACAAACAAACAAACAAAAAAAACCCATCCATTTACTGCTGAACAATGGACAGTCTCTCTGTGGCTGAGGGACTCCAAAGATATTGACCACTTGCGACTCTTCTACCCGTTCAAGTCCCTCAGGACAGCCACTTTCTCTACTTCGCTCGTCAACATGTGGCCCACTCTTACCATCTAATTCTCGAGACTTCCTCCAGCCTTCCCTGAGGGCTCCCAGTTCCTCATCTCTCTCTGCAAATGGCCTTTTCCCATAACAGAAGAAAATCAAAGCCATTCACCTCATCTATGGATCTTCTGTCCCTTGTGTTTCACAGGAAAGTATTCTCCTCTCCAGGGAGTAGTGTCCCCCCCAATGATGGTGCCCTCCACCCTCTGCTAAGTCCTCATTTCATCAGTTTTTACTCCCTATCACTCCTCCTCAATCTCTCCTCTACACACCCACAAACACACTCATATTTCTTTTGTATGATAACAAAAATGTTAAACCACTTTTACTTCAACCTGGGTGTCATTCTTCCAAAAACATTCCATTCCCCCGATTTATTTAAGGATCGCTTACACTTTGTGCTACACTTTCTTACTCTTTGTTGTCTGTTCACTGGCTTCCCCTCTTTCTCTTCCAGCAAAAGCTCTCTCAAAAGGAAACTGACAGCTTCCCACTGCTAAATGCAGCATTCGATCTCTTCAACCACTTGGCGGCACCTCAGGTAACGGAGTGAAATGCCTCCTTCTCCTTGACATGCTTCCCTCCTGCGGCTTCCCTGAGTTTTCTTCTGTTTTTCTCTCTCTAATTCTCTGGTCTCTGCCTTCCTCTCTGTCCCTTTCTCCTCCTTCAATCCTAAATGCACATAATCTCAAGGTTCATTCTCGGTCTTATTTTTCCCCTCAAAACATGGGAGTTCTTGTTCATTCACTTATTTAACTTGTAGGGTTGTATTTGACAGTGACCTTCAAGATCTACTATACGCTACTGTAGAGTATATACATATCCTATAGATCTACTATACAGACAGTGATTGTGTCTGGGGTACGATTTGAACCACCTGTGCTGTGAAGGCTGGCAGGTGTGAACAAGTCACTCAGCTGGTGACATAAGCCTAGTCATGTGCTCAGCTTCCACACTGGGGCATTTGTGGGTTGCTCCCTGCTGTGGAACATCCCTGCTGATGTACATCTGTGGTGCTCCAAGTGTGGGACTCAAAAAGATCTACATCTCCTTTAAGAATGTCACACGTTTTCAGGACTCCTCTCTGGAGCTCTCAGTTTCCTGTGCTTCAGTCATAGCTCTGCCTTGGCTATTTCCTGAGGGCACATACAACTCAACACGTTCAAAATGGAACTCATCGGTTTCCCATCAAACCCGAATCCCACTTCTAGGACTGCAGCACCACCATCCTCTCAGTCAAGCTTAAAACTGCAGTTTATCTCGTTGACTTTATAGCCCTGTCTACCCACACACCCACCCGGCTACCCAGACCGGCCAATTCTTGCACTCAGCTATCTCCCATTTCAAGGGAATGATCCCCGTTTAGGCCACCATTTTTTCCTCACTCCCCAGAAAATGGTCCATCTCCGAACTCGTTTACTAGTCTCTAGATTCTATTTCAACCTGGTTTACCCTCTGCTATTACTCCGAACCCACCACCTGTGAGTATCTCTACCTTTCCCCTCCCCCTCACACTTTGGTCACCTCCACACCTCAGGCTCATCTGTCACGCATATGTCATTCCTCTCCACGATCGTGATTCTGCTCACATCGGTCACCTCTTCTGCGGAGCCAAATGTTCTTACTCCCACAAGTTAAACTATATTTCTTCTTCTGAAGTAGCCTAGATTTGTATCTGTACCTAGGGACGGTCCTTATCACTGTATGCTTTGTATTACAGCAGTTTGCAAAGGGTCCGCTCTCTCCCCCCACTAGGTTATAAGCTCATTGAAAGCAGGGACTGAGCGATACACATTTTGATTCCCCACTGTGCCCACTGCCTCTAGTAGGTGCCTTGCATTCAGGAGGTGCTAGTTAACCTCTGCTACATGCAATGTCATCTCAGGCACTACTTTATGAACATATCCCATGTCACATACTGCTATTCCCTGTAGGCAACATTAACTCTGGGAGTGAGATCCAAACTGAGCTGGATGCCCTTAGCATCTGGACCTATGCTGAAAACATCTTCAATTCAGGCAATCTCATTATCCAAGTTCTAGAATAGGCTCTGGGGAAATTAGAATATGCCAGAACAAACCTTCCAGTCTCTTCAGAATACAGAGAGCACAGAAGCAAGCTTCATTTCTTGGGATACCACAATATTCCCAACCTTGTGAATATCTTGAACTGTCAACTTTAAGAATGGAAAAAGGAGAAGATTATCAAGGTTCTGTTTAATTTTCCATCTAGCAAACAGGAAAGCTTCATCATTTGGTTCAGAGCCCAATAACTTACTAAACGGTAGTTTAAACCCTCAATAAATTTTCCAAATGTGTTCCACCTTTACAGACAGGAAATTTCTCAGATCTGGAAGCATCTAGCTTAACGTGAATTGTGTGAAAATTTCAGTATTATTAGTACTATTAAAATATTTTCTTTATACCTAAGTATAAACACATAAGAGAAAATGGACAAAATTTTCAAAATTAGCTAACAATGACATTTTAAAATCAGTGGCAAATTTCATTTGACTCTTTTTATTTTGCTTGGAGGTGGGGACAACTTTTACTTATAACAGGAATTCCTTTCTTTCTTTAAACACTGGAGTTAAGCCTGTATAGAAAGGAATATTTCTGAAGGTTCTAAGAAACAAACTGGAATAATTAACTCCTTCAAAGTTTCTTTCATAAACTACTTTGTGTAAACAATCTATTTTTTTTACTACTTGAAACTGAAATTACAGTAACATAGAATTTCAAAGCTAGAGGTCATCAAGTCTTAGTCCTTCTTTTTGAAAATGAGGAAATTGAGGCAGGGAATGATTAAGATGACCTACCCAGGATCTCTCTGTGAACTGTTCTCTCCATTGCACCATTCTGCCCCTGAATGCAGCAAAAAAGTACCTCCCAAAATTAACTGCAGAAGAGAGAACATTAAAAATTATCAAGTATTCTTCAAGGAAGCTTTCAAAATATTTGGAAAAGTAGAACGGTGTATGCTTCAATCTTCTAACATAACTACCAATCCTTTCAAAGGAATTTCACCTTATTAAAAATGTGACCTAATATTCTAATACATCCTTCTGGGTTAGCAAATGCCTCTCATTTCCTGAAATCATGGGATATGTGCACTCAGCCTTAAGAGAATTCTCTCTACGTATTGTCCTCTCCTCCCAAAGGCATGGCCAAAGACATAAAGTGCCCATTTATTACACAAACAGCTATCAACTTTTTAACTGTCAGACTATTCTGGTTTATGTACATAGCTGCAGTTCCCACCATTTAGGAGTTTATAATTATGATCATTCCCTCCATATAAAACGGCACCGTTTTTTGAATGTTCTCATTCCTTTAGGTGACAAAAAACGTCGATGGTGGTGCCCACACAATGCTACAGACTGGGGTTTCTCAACCTTGGTACTGTTCATTTGAGGCCACGTAATTCTTTGTTGCGGGGGACTGTCCTGTGCATTGGAAGATGTTTAGCAGCATCCCTAGCCTCTACCCACTAGACATCAGTACTATCCCTCCAGTTGTCAACCAAAAAATATCTGCCAAATTCCCCTGGGGGCAAAGTCACCCTCAGCTGAGAACTACTGCTATTGAAGGAGGAGAGTTCACGCTGCGTTATGTTCTAATACAATTTTTAAAACATACCCTTCCCATGTAACCCGGATGTAAGGATGACCGGTAGTAATTAATCTTTTCAAGTTTTCTTATATATAAAAATTGTTACTGAATTTGTGCACATTATTTCGATGTAATTTTTAAAGAAAGAGAATATCTCACACAATCAACCAAATGAGCATTTATTAAGCACCTGCTGTTCGCTCAGCGTCATGCTAACTACCAAAGAGAGCTAAAAGTCGTGGGCACTTCTCACAAAGAGCTTTCATTAAAGTTGAGGAAAGAGGACATGCACACGTGAAGTAGCCACGGGCACTGCAGGACAAGACAGGACACAGAGCTAAGCAGGTGAAAGAAACTTCTCAGGGTAGACGTGATCAATAGCACTCAAGTTTCCAGAAAGGCCCTTATGGAGTTGATGAGATCTGAGCTTACTTAACCTTTGAAGATGTGTGCATATCAAACAAATAAGGAGAAGAAGAGAAGGCAAGCCATACAAGGAAGCCACGTGAGCAAGGCTTGCTGGAGGAAGCAATCAGGCTCTACCTGATAGCCACGTAAGCAGAGTTCATTTAGAGGATGGTGGAGCATGAACACCTAAGACAGGTCCAGATTATGGAGGGCTCTGAAAGACAGAAAAATCTGGACCTGATGCGGTAGACAGTAAAGGTCATTTTGGGCACGTAGTTTTATGGAAAGAGGTCATGATATGAACTAGAAGATGGTTAACACAAAAGACAGGAAAAAAATTTAGTTATATGACTCTAAATTGATGGAGCCCTGGAATAGTAACAATGACAATGAAGAGGGGAAAATGGGCACCAGGGACATTCTGAAGGGAAAACGTTTTGGACTTGGATAATATCAGGCTGTGTCAAGTAGAAGGGAAATTAATCTTCAAGGTTCAAGTACGAATGACAAGTGAGGCCTCCACCTATTGATGCATCTACCATATTCGTAGATGTCAGTATTACCCACCCTTACTAATCTTAAAAGTTCTCCACTGATTAGCTTATTTATTCACCTCATATGGATTAATGACATTTTATAAATGGAGGCATTGGAAGGAAAACCATAAAACATGACATCCAACCACTGTGATAGACATGACAATAAGGAGCAGAGATGAGGCGATGTATCCATAATTTGGAGAATACTTTAACCTGAGGTGTCAGTTGTCTGGAATTATCTCAGGCTCTCTTCACTTGAATATAAATGTATCCTCTTCTAAGCACAAGTATAGGTCACTGAGCCCTCCCACTTCCTTAGTCCTTTTTAAAAAAAGCCTGATTCCCTAGCAGGGTCCAAATACAATGAATTCAAAAACTCAACAAAGAAACATAAAAATTCAACAAACAATCTTTGACCTCTCAACTTCCATCACTGTGCCAGTTCTGAGCCACACTCTAAGCAACTCCCCAACTTTCCAGTTGCCTTTAATTCCATCGGTCTCAGCCACCTCATCTTGCTCCCAATTACAATTGAGGAAAAAAAGTTATGCCTATGCCGGGTTTTCTTCTTCTTGCCCTTTGATGGTAGGAGGAAGCACTAACATTGACGTGCTGATTATATGAATGTTAAGCTTAGTAATGCTAGTTAGTGTTGGGCCCATGTGTTTCCTCCAGTTTATGCCACAGACTTTTGTAATTTTTTGTCTCCTACAAATTGGCTAAATAGTGCCTTTGTGTAATGCAGTGCTTCTGAATCTGAGCACTATCGACATTTTTAATTTCCTGTGTAGTGGGGGGCTGTCCTGTGCATTGCAGGATATCTAACAGCATCCATGACCTCAGCATCCATGACCTCTACCTATTAGATGCCAGTAGCAACACCCTGCTCCAGCCCTGACAAAGAAAATGCATCCAGAGATTGCCGAAGAGTCCCTGGGAGGTAAAACCACTCCCGGTTCAAGACCACTGCTGTAATGGGATCTTGGGAGACAAATACTGGTCAAGCAGTGCTGATATAATCCAGGGTCAAAGGCTGAACAAATGAACAGAAGGAATACATAGGAGTAGCTCTGAAAGCCTATTACTTCTTCAGCTCTAAAAAACACGTTACCTTTTCTCTTGATTCAAGAATGCTTGAAGCCCCAATGAAAGAAAACTGGTCACTAATCTGTGCCCCAAGGTAGGCACATGAAGTGTGGCGTGGCTAGACCTGGGATGAGTTAAAAGTTGAATAACGTAGCCCGCTCCACCACCACCACTACCACCACCACCATGTTGCCACTTCCCTGGGCTCAAGTCATTTGGGATCAAAAAGATTCTACTCTGGGACTGGTTGATAAAGGCAAAAGCTAGTGAGTTAATTATACTTAAGGTGTCGTCTAGCCACCATGAAGCCAAGCAGCGTTTCTGCTCAATGGTTTAAAATCCATTTTCTATGATGATGTTCCAACTTTTCCATCTGAAGACCATGATTTTCCCACCAAAATGAGTAAGCGCAAGACAGCACGGCAGCCAGGAACTGGTTATGCTCATCCATGCAACCTACTCTTCATGAACTCCACCAGGGTTCTAAGGATCTGCTACAGTTGAAATTTCTCCAAGTTTTTATGATGAAAAACTACTGTTGAGTCTTGGCATGCAATTTCAAACCTGTCTAGTGACTCACAGATGGCTTTGAAATGCTTAGTCAAACTTTGAAAGGATTTAAGAATTATCCTAAAGCTGCGTTTTCATGACAAACATGGGATTTTGCTTCTTAAAGACTCAGACCTTAGCTAGAACAACAAAAAATCAAATGTCAACCAATTTTCTTAACCATGTGAAACCAAGACCAAAATCCAGTCTTTCGCAGACTGGGGCTTCTATCCCTGTCTGCCTTCTATCCCTGTCTAACCTGGCCTTAGACTCTCTGGAATATGGGGGACCACACCAAAAACCTCATACAGAGCCAGTGCTGTGAAGACCACAATGGCCCATGGAAGTGGAGGTTGAGGGAGCCCTGAGTATGAAGACATACAGGAAGCAGTGAGGGCAGAACTCAGAGGCAATTAATTCCCTGATGCAAGATGAACTATGGGCACTCCTTATGGACTCTTGGGAGTCCAGAGCCCCTGTCCCAGGAAGCCAAATGTGTAAAGATACTCATGAGGGCCCTGTTTCCTTACAATAAAATGCCTCTTTCTTGAGCTAGCTTCAGTGGGTCTCTATTCCTTCCAATCCTAACACTAAGCCTACTTGGCTATGTCATCAACTGCTACCTGGTTCTCATCTCCTGGTCATAAAATGTCATTTAAAAATCTATCTTTGGGACTTCCTGGTGGCGCAGTGGTTAAGAATCCACCTGCCAGTGCAGGGAACATGGGTTCGAGCCCTGGTCCGGGAAGATCCCACATGCCACGGAGCAACTAAGCCCATGCACCACAACTACTGAGCCGGCGCTCTAGAGCCCGTGAGCCACAGCTCCTGAGCCCGCATGCCACAACTACTGAAACCCGTTCGCCTAGAGCCCGTGCTCCGCAACAAGAGAAGTGACCACAGTGAGAAGTCCGCGCACCACAACGAAGAGTGGCCCCCACTCGCTGCAACTAGAGAAAGCCTGCGCGCAGCAACGAAGACCCAACGCAGCCCAAAATAAGTAACTTTATAAAAACAACGACAACGACAACAAAAAATCTATCTTCTTGGGACTTCGCTGGTGGTCCAGTGGTTAAGACTCTGTGCTCCCAATGCAGGGGCCCCGGGTTCGATCCCTGGTCAGGGAACTAGATCCCGCATGCGGCAACAAAGATCCCATGTGCCTCAACTAAGACCCGGTGCAACAAATAAACATTTTTTTTAAAAAATCTACCTTCTTGTGAGGGAGAGGGGAATGGACAGTTAGTATTTAATGACTACAGAGTTTCAGTGTAAGACGATAAAAAAGTTTTGGAGATGGATAGTGGTGATGGTTGTACAGCAATATGGATGTATTTAATACCATTGAATTGTATACTTGAAAATGGTTAAAACGGTAAATTTTATGTTATGTATATTTGACCACAAAAGAAAAAGTAAAAAAAAATTAACTTACTTAAGAAGTTAAAAAAAGTATGATTGAAACATCCTGTCTGTAGATGATTCTAATCCTCAACATTAAGTAAAACTAGATAGTTGGGGGTTTTCGCCTAATAGAATATACACAAAAGTATGTTCCAAATTCTCCCAGATTGAGCAATGTAATTTGAGAATGTATCTAGGACTATTTAAAATGTCCCTTTCAAAAAGTAAACAATTGAAGACTCTGAAGTGAATCTTCCTTTTTTTTAATGATTCCCTTTCAACACCATTCCTCTATTTTTGTCACTACATACCACTTTATTAACATCTTTATAAACATATGCAATTAAATGCAAATGGACATGCACATTTACCCATATGAAAAAGAAGACGGGGCAGGGTGGGACTGTGAATGAGAAAAGAAGAACCCAATGTCCTAAATTGATTATTATCTATATGTTTAAAGAAGTCAGTTCATGTCTTAACACAACACGGCAAGAGTTTCTCTATAACCAGATGGTGGGGACAGCCTACCATGTATAATAATGCCAATGACAAAAACCAACAGGAATTTTACAGCATGTGGGACAGACCAAAAACTCTTGTTTGCATGTCAAGTATAACAACTCTTTCATTCATATTTTTCTACTATAAGACTAAAAGCTGGATGAATGCAGGATGAATTCACCTTATGTTTCCCACAAGAGACATAATATGAAAAAAACAAACAGATGTATGTTTGTTTAGGTTTTGGGCTAGAGGTCAACAATTTAAGATCAACCATACTGAAACAGTACCTTTTACTAATTTTGGAGCCAAACGCATTTTAATTCTCTGTGACTCCTTTGCACTTTTAGGTGTGTTTTTTTTCTTTGTTTTCCCCCTTTAACTTCATTTCTTCGGTCTAGAGACACCTGGTCAGAATCAGAAGTTATTTGCCATACTAATTTTGAACATTCAATGATATTTCAAAACTTTAGGAAATAACTTATTTAATTTGATCTCTTCTAAATTTGGGGGGAGGGTCTTTTTCTATTTATTTATATATACTTTCAGAATTTTCTTATTCCTATGTATCTCTCATTTTATTCTCCATCTAAACTCCCTGCATGCCTTTCACTACTACTACCTCAACTTCTCTACTTTCCCCCCATAATCTATAAGTTTAAAGAGTAAAATTTTATATCTAACCAAAACATAATACAACTGATTTTGTTTCTTCAATACACATGATATAAGGCCTTCTCTTACCTATCATGAATAGCCAAACCGTATAACCAAGTAAATATTTTATTAACTATAATTCTCTAACAGCAGGCACAGTCAGTGTTCATCATAACTGTAGTTCATAAAAATTACAATAAAGGATAGGTCTTGAAATATTTGCAAGTATTAAATATTAATCAACAAAGTATTAAATTATGAGTTTTAGTGTTAAATGTAGTTTGTCATATTCTAATTCTTTGAAAATGAGACAATACTCAGAAGAGATGACAACTTTCTGTTCATTAGGATTTCTTATTAACTGGAGCACTTGATTCCTCAATTAATTATGCAAGTTAACAAAAAGACTCCCCTATAAAAGTCAAAAAAAACAATTAAAAAAATTAGAAATCTCATATGGTATTTTTCATTTTTAGCGATAATCACATAGAATTTCCTGCTATAGCTCAATATGCAAAACGCTCACTAAATCAGCAGAAGATGAGAAAATCCAGACGGAATCAAAATGTGAGTTTTTGTATTGTTGTGGGCAGTACCAGAAACTTGGAGTCTTAAGCATACGCTACCAATTCTCAGAGTTCTACAGCAGCATCTCAGAGAATGCTCAAGAAAAGAAGGGGTTTCCTTTGCTTTTGCCTGTATTGGTTATTATTCTCATACTCTCTGTAATGATTTGCGATGTTTTCAAACACTCTATACACTAAAGTTGAGTTGGCCAAATAGTTTGGTAGAAATGCTTAGACATGTCTCAAACAAATGATTCACATTAAGCACCTTCTAGAAAGCAAATGTTGTTTAAAGTAATTTACTATTGATTGGACAGATGTTCTGACTGGCAAAAACTGGGTTTGTCAATTCTGTTTCTCTTCTTCCATTATTTACTTTTTATTTTAATCATCAACGGAGTGAAATTCCACTTTCAATTTTCCGGTGGTCTAAACCTTTCTGAAAATCTCATGCTTTGAAATGAAGCTCTTCATGTAATTTCTCAAGTATTTTGAGGTTGGGTGGTTAGATGAACAACCAGAACATAACCTATTTTCAGCTGGTAGAATAGTCAAATAAACAAAAATATGTTTCTGAATGAAAGACATTCAAAGGAATACATATTACTGCATATTTTCACTATGATTATGTAAAAAGACGCCACTTCAAAGCTAATTTTTCATTTGGATTACATGTGCAAAAAGGTGGGCTATGTTTTCTGTAGGAATTTTCACTTTTGCTTTTTTGGAAGCAGTTATAGGGCCAGAAAGTCTTGCTATTTAGAGGCCTCTGTAAAGATGAAAACACATAAAGAAACATTTAACAATAAATATGTGTTTTAAATTCAGCATTATTCTTGCTGTGATAAAGGTATTACTTCACTGAAAACTACTACTTTAATAATAAAAAATTTTAAAGAACTTCATGTTTATAAATTATATTACAAATTATAAAAATAGTTTAATATCGTTTTCATAAAATTTTAAACAAATTTGTTGTTAACATGGATAAACTCTCAACCAGGTCCTGTTAGCTAATGTTAAAAGGAAAACAGGTAGAAAAAGTCTTCTAAAATTTTCAAGGTTTTCTGAAATATTTCATCTTCAGATGTCTCAATATTAGTAATTTTAAGGTATAATAATTTTGGTTTGTTCTAAGTATAAAACTAATTAATAAAAACGATTTGGTTTCACTCACATAGTGGGCCTTTTCTGGACTATTCAGAAAGTGATGAGGTCCCAACGAACAGATCCATCATTCCCCTCCCTCACTCGGTCTCTTGGGTCACTAAACCTTTTCTAAAATCGAACTAACAAATACACTGCATCTGTAGTTTGAACTTCATGTCCTTCCATTCCTGCCCCAGTTACTGGACTGCACAGAAATAATACAAAGACCAAATGATTATAACAGGACTACCTTAAACTGAGAAGTAAGGATATTATTTATTTATAGTTCAGGGCCAAAGCTACTTCCAATCCTAAGAACAAAAAGCATATAATGCAGTGCAGAGTCTAATGGCTCAGGTGTAATATCATGAATTCGGTAAAAACAGAAAGGAAGGCATGATTTTTGATTTCAAAGTTTTGATGATGAGGAAACCAAAGGTTCCCTGAAACCCTCAGTTTGGACCAAGGTCATTTGATATTATTAGCCGCAGCAAGGCTGCAAAGAGAAACCAGGAAGTGCTGAGTCATCACGAGCACAAGTGACACTGTCGTCAGCACTTCTGGTGCCAGATTCAGAGGTGAGCGTACTTCCTTTGACCTACCATTCTTCCTTCCTTTTCTCACTGGCCTAGGGAATGGAAAGCTGATTGCCATCAAGTTGAGAAGCAGCATGAACCCTAACAAATAACACTATTTAACAGTACCAATTCCATGTACATTTGTCTCTACATATGGTTATTAAAACAAATGGTTGAAAATATAAAATTTAATTAAAAAACATATATATATGTTATATATACAGCATTTAATACCTGTCATAATTAAGCAATTATACCTCTAGTTTCTGGTTATCAGAAGAGAGTTCCTCCTCAAATAATCAGCACAGCCTCTGTCAGCATGCAGTATACGTGCATTTCATTTCCCAAACAGGCCTTAGACAAACAGTCCTATGTCCAAATGATCTTTGCATGACTAAAACACCTGTAGTACTAGACAGAAAACCCTAAGGGGAAATAACACCAGGAGCCAAGGTGACCTTGAACAGATCATTTAGACATTCTGTGCCTGTTTCTTTATCTGGAAAAAGGGAATAACAATCCTCCCCCAGCCTCTGTTACTGTTACTGTGAGAATATTAATAAAATTTAAGAAGTAGAAAGGGACTTCCCTAGTGGCGCACTGACTAAGAATCTGCCTGCCCATGCAGGGGACACAGGTTCAAGCCCTGGTCTGGGGAGATCCCACATGCCGTGGAGCAACTAAGCCCGTGAGCCACAACTACTGAGCCTGTGCTCTAGGGCCCACGAGCCACAACTACTGAGCCTGCACGCCACAACTACTGAAGTTTGCGCGTCTAGGGCCCGTGCTCCGCAGCAAGAGAAGCCACCACAACGAGAAGCCCATGCACCGCAATGAAGAGTAGCCCCTGCTCGCCGCAACTAGAGAAAGTCCGCGCATAGCAACGAAGACCCAACACAGCCAAATAAATAAATAAGTTAATTAATTAATTAATTAATTTAAAAAAAAGAAGTAGACAACTGCCGTGCAAAAAGGAATGACACATTCCTTACCTATTTAAAAACAAATCGAAACAAAACAAGGCCTTGGTCTCAGGCTAGCTTCTATACATTTTATCAGAAATGTTCAATAATTTCATTGCATTTCAATGGCTGTCACCCAGGTTAGAATCCACACAAGATAAACCTGGGAACACTAATAAAAGTACATGGGCAATGTTCTGGAGTACTGGGCTATACAAAAGTATACTTTAAAAAAGGCAATTATGTATGAGAAATATTACAATAATACTTTATTGAGGAAAGAGAAAGTTTGAAGTGACACAGAGAATCAGTATTCAGCATTTTCCTCCAGAATCTCCATAAGTCTCCAAATACCTTATTCAAATTAAACCAACTTTTCCTCAATCATCAGCATTTTATTTTTAAGATGCTATTTAGGATCTGAGCAAAACAAAAACAGCAAGCATTACTTTTTGCAATATTTTATTGCACTGTAGTATATTATTCAGTTATATTAAGGAACAAATAAGCATTGTGAGCTAGCCAGGGGTTCACTTACATTTACAAAGTTGTATCCACCAAAAACCTTGAGACCCCAAGCCCCGATTTAGCAGTGGCCTTTGGGCAGTCATCTTTTCAGTCCCTTTACCATCCTCATACACTTTGATGATGTAGATGGAACTAAAAAGATTTACACTCTCCCTACTGTGTGTAAAAACAGAACAGGAAGACTGCTTCTTGGCCCTTGACTCTCAAAAAGAAGAATAAGACTAGGGTGACTTCAAGTGCATAAGTCTTGAGATTAAATGTAGAAATGACTCCAGCACCTGAATATGGCAGAAGATGGAGAAGAATGCACGATGACAACACAGCTCTATCAAACAGCAAACATTTATTGAACAGTCCTGAATACAACCACTCAACCACTTGGAATATTTTGTTTTTTTTTGAAGGAGAGTGATTTTGTTCATGGAATAGGTGGCTGAACTCCATAAAGTGCTCTTCGAATTCTAATATTTTGTGCATCTCTCATTCTCTTGGACAGTGATTAAGTCCAGCAGGAATCTATCAGGTCTGCCTAGTTTTCTTTCAGATAGCAAGTCCCAGGCAGACATCATATCAGATAGCAGCTCCAAGACATGGGCACTGTGGGCATGGACTGTTCAATAAATAATAATGTCATTGTGTCTCCAAAGGCCCATTTAATATTTCACACTCAAACTTTCAAATTTAAGATGCCCACACAGTACCTTTCCCAAGAATACCATACATTAAATTACTGAACTGTGCTTCATGAATTTGTTCATGGTTTACCTGACAGAGACTAAGCCCCTGCTCAGTCATTCTCAATAATATCTATGAAGTTGATGCCAACCCACAATCAGCAGAATATATTTTCAACTGTCACACTAACCGGGCGATCAGATCTTCCATCTCAGAATCGAAGGACGCACATGTGAGATAACTGCCTAGCACTGGGGCTGCAGGCTTCTGAAAGGGAGAAATTTTCTTCTATGCAAGCTACAACTAAATTCTCAACCTTGGTCTGCATACCCATGGTCTAAAAACTTTTTTGGCCATTCCCGACAGTGGCAGAGAAAGCATATTCAATTCACAGTCATTTATGATTTGGGGTTTTATTTCTATATAAAAATGGGATAATTTTTAAGGACTTCAAAGTCCTTCAAATCATGTTAGGGTAGTAATTTACCCCTGCCAGAATCAGTTTATTGGAATTCCTAAGTAAATAACTGTGAAAAGGAGAAGGAGGTGAAAACCATGGTTGTAGAAAATTTGGGACCAAAAGAGAATCAATCCTAAATAACACTGCTTGCCTTAAAAAAAAAAAAAAATTTGCACCAAAGCTTTCTTCATTTGAGCGGTTGGTTTTGTTCCCTGACTGCTCTCCCACATATCTAAGTGCAGTGAGTACATTCCCAACTCCTACTGCCAAGTTAAAATGAAAACGTTCTCAGTCTAGAAATGATTGAGGTGGTTTTCTTTAATCAAATTAGAGCAGCCAAATGTTCCTTTCAAAGGTAACTGTCTACTCTGCAGCTGTATGCAAACTACCACATCAAATGTGAGGGGAAAAAAAATAGCGATAGAATTGTGTCCTTACAGTACAGTGCTGGCTGCAGGGATGGAGAAACAAAAGCATTAGTACAGCTAAGAATTACATTCACAGTGAGCTTCCAGAAATATGCTGACTTCACAAACTGTGAACAATGTATTGAAACTTCCAGCATATAATTAGTTATTTTGGGGAGGGGAGGAACATGGGGGAAATTCCCCCTTAAAAACAGCTAAGCAGCAACAGATACCTTGAGTCATTTACCCTACTGACCAAAGCCTCAATGAGAAACATTAAACGACTTCACACACACAAAAATCTCATAGACCTTGCTTTCTCACTTCCTGTCTCCATCAAAAATACACTACAGTGAGTAATCTTGAGTATCCAACAAGCTTCAATTAAGCTTGTAATAATTCATTTACATGCAAAATTTATTCTTTTAAATCATCAAGACGTGGGAAATTCCTGCAAAGAACTAATTCATAGTGAGTTTATTTTTTCAGTTTTTTTCTCGTAAGAAAAATCAACTGGTTAACATTCCCAGTATGATGTCAAATTAGTTATTGCATGTGTATGGGTTTATACCAGCTGTTGGCTTTAGGGATGGAATATTAACAGCATGAAAATCTAGAATGATAATGAATTTAGACAGCCAGGCGCAACAGGTAACGGAAGAAAGAGATGATGTTCTTTCTACATTTACAGTTCCTTTCCAGATGATTATACTGTCCTCCAAATTAGGGAATGTGGCAAAAATAGCTATATCACCTACCCAGTTTTTATAAAAACTAATGGATACACAAGGCAGTAAGAAAACAAAAGGGTTAAGACTTATTCACCCGCCATTAACAACTAGGAATTGGACAAACACATGAAACAACTGTTTTCAGATACTGGACTACAGGTTGCACCCCTGAGACAACGGAAACTAATGAGGTGAGCCCTAGACTGCCCTGGCTTTATGCTTGGAGGCAATTTCCAAACCACGGGCACAGGGAGGAGGAACAGCCTGTGAGGTCCATAGTCTGAATTGAGTAGGTAGAGATCAGAGTTGATAAGACAAGGAAGCCAAGGTGACTAAAATTTATGAGACAGAGTACTGAAGAAAAAGCTACCCAGAAAAAGAGCTTCAGAAATCTACCTGGGATCTATTGAGTTCTTGCCTGAATATCAACCTGCACATGTGGAACTGCATGAAGCCAGGCGAAACACTGCTTCTGAGGAAGAACAATTACCAGGATGGTGTAAACTGAATGATTCCTAGACCTCACACAAGGCAAGAAATCTTTCTAGTTCCCACTAACCAAAGAGGAGAGACCACAAAAGGCTAATGCCACCTTAGTAGTGGGCCTTAACTAGCCGTGAAGTAAAGCCTAACGTAAAGTAGTTCCCCTCCTCATTTTACAAAAACTAAAAATAAGCCTTGAAAGATCAAACTGAACTGCAAGTAACTTTACTGCCCATCAGAACAAAGTTCAACATTCTTTAAAAGAATGCAACAAAATCAAGCAGTCAACAATGTAATATTCACAATGCTTGGCATCCAATAAAAAAAGTATTAGATATGCATGCATACAGGAAAATGTAGCCCATAACCAGGAGAAAAATCAATCAATAGAAATAGACCCAGAAATAACACAGATTATGGAAGAGCAGACAAAGACGTTAGAGCAACTATTATAAATATGCTCAAAGATTTACAGGAAAACATGAACATAATGAGAGGAAAATGGGAGATATTTTTAAAAGAATCAAATTGAACAAATGCCAAGATAGACTATATGGACCAAAACAAGTCTTAAATTTTAAAAAGGTAAAATCATATAGAGTTGTTCTCTGATCACAAAATAATTTAATTAGACAGAAAGGTATTTGAAAAATCCTGTATATGTTTGGAAATTTAAAAACACAAATCTAAATAACTCACAGGTCAAAGAAGAAATCACCAAAATAAGGCTAAAATATTTTGAATCACATGAAAATGGAACCACAATATGTCAACATTTGTGGGAAGCAAATAAAACAACATAAATGCTTATATTAGAAGAAAAGACGAACTTCCCTGGTGGTCTGGTGGGTAAGACTCTGCACTCCCAATGCAGGGGGCCCAGGTTCAATCCCTGGTTGGGGAACTAGATCCTGCATGCATGCCCCAACTAAGAGTCCACTTGCTGCAACTACGAAGTCCACATACCACAACTAAGAAGCTTGCATGCTGCAACTATAAGCCTGCATGCTGCAACTAAAAGATCCCACATGCCGCAATGAAGATCCTGTGTGCCATGACTAAGACCCAGCGCAGCCAAAATAAGTAAGTAAATAAATATTAAAAGAAAAATGAAGAGAAGAAAATTGTAAAAACAATGAACTAAGCTACTATTTTAAGACGCTAAAAATAAGAACAAATTAAACCCTAAGTAAGTAGGAAAAGGAAATAAAACTAAAAGTAAATATCAGTGGAATAGACACTAGACAAATGATAAAGAAAATTAATGAAACCAAAAACTGGTTTATCATCAATAAAACTGACAAAAATCGACCTGTATTATCAAGAAAAAAAAGGGAGAATATACAAATTATTAATATCAGAAATGAAAGGTAGGGGAGGGACTTCCCTGGTGGCACACTGGTTAAGAATCCGCCTGCCAATGCAGGGGACACAGGTTCAATCCCTGGTCCAGGAAGATCCCACATGCCACGGAGCAACTAAGCCCATATGCCACAACTACTGAGCCTGCGCTCTAGAGCCCATGAGCCACAGCTACTGAGCCTGTGTGCCACAGCTACTGAAGCCCGTGCGCCTAGGGTCCGTGCTCCGCAACAAGAGAAGCCACCGCAATGAGAAGCCCACGCACCGCAACGAAGAGTAGCCCCTGCTCACCTCAACTAGAGAAAACCTGCGCGCCTAGAGCCCATGCTCCGCAACAAAGAGTAGCCCCTGCTCGCTGCAACTAGAGAAAACCCACGCGCAGCAACGAAGACCCAATGCAGCCAAAAATAAAAATTAAAAAAAAAAAGGAAATGAAAGGGGGACATCACTATAGATTCTACACATTAAAAAGATAAAAAAATTCATTGCAGCTCTATTTACAATAGCCAGGACATGGAAGCAACCTAAGTGTCCATCATCGGATGAATGGATAAAGAAGATGTGGCACATATATACAATGGAATATTACTCAGCCATAAAAAGAAACGAAATTGAGTTATTTGTAGTAAGGTGGATGGAGTTAGAGTCTGTCATACAGAGTGAAGTAAGTCAGAAAGAGAAAAACAAATACAGTATGCTAACACGTATATATGGAATCTAAGGGAAAAAAAAAAAAAAAGGTCATGAAGAACCTAGTGGCAAGACGGGAATAAAGACACAGACCTACTAGAGAATGGACTTGAGGATACGGGGAGGGGGAAGGGTAAGCTGTGACAAAGTGAGAGAGTGGCATGGACATATATACACTACCAAACGTAAAATAGATAGCTAGTGGGAAGCAGCCGCATAGCAGAGGGAGATCAGCTTGGTGCTTTGTGACCACCTAGAGGGGTGGGATAGGGAGGGTGGGAGGGAGGGAGATGCAAGAGGGAAGAGATATGGGAACGTATGTGTATGTATAACTGATTCACTTAGTTATAAAGCAGAAAATAACACACCATTGTAAAGCAATTATACTCCAATAAAGATGTTAAAAAAAAAGATAAGAAAATAAAGAATTTATGCCAATAAACCTAAAAACCTAGATGAAACATATGAATTCCTTGAAAAACACAAGTTATAAAAGTGATTCAACCTATATGGGCCCATGTCCCTTAAGGAACTAAAATCTGAAGTTAATAACCTTCCCATAAGGAAAATGACTTCACTGGTAAATTCTATTAATTGTGTAAAAAGAAAATAATACTAATGCTACATGAAATCTTTCAGAAAATCTTTCAGGGAAGCTGGAAACACTTATTAAATCATTTTATGAGGCCAGCATTACCTCCAAACCAAAACCTGAGACATTAAGAAAAAAGAAAATTATAGAACAACATCCTTCATGAACATAGAT
Organism: Eubalaena glacialis; assembly: GCF_028564815.1. NCBI lineage: Eukaryota > Metazoa > Chordata > Mammalia > Artiodactyla > Balaenidae > Eubalaena > Eubalaena glacialis. The sequence goes on along the minus strand of NC_083723.1, from coordinate 71,465,462 downwards.
GTAAAAATTCTTAGCAAAATTTCAGCAGGCAAAATTGCAAAAACAATTTTCAAAAAGAAGAAGAAAACAGTTGGAAAACTTACGCTACCTGATTTCAAGACCTACTGTAAGACTATAGTAATCAAAACATCATGACAGTGGCAAAAATACAGATATATAAATCAATGGAACAGAACAGAGAATCCACGAATAGACCAAAATTTATATGGTCAATTGATTTGTGACAAAGGTGCCAAGGTAATTCAAAATGGAGAAGGCACAGTCTTTTTAATAAATGGTGCTAGAACAGATGGATATCCATATAGGAAAAAGATGAACCTTGACTCTTACCTCAAGCCACACACAGATTTAACTTGAATGTATCATAGACTTGACATAAAAGCCAAAACTATAGAATTCTAGAAGAAAACATGAAAAAATCTATGTGCCTTTGGGGTAAGCAAAGGCAGGATACAAAGAAAGCATAAACCATCAAAGAAAAAAATGATAAACTTTGGAAAAATTAAAATCTCCCCTTTGAGAGACACCATTAAGAAAATCAAAAGGTAAGCCAAAGACCTGGAGAAAATATTTGCAATACATACACCTGACAAAAGACTATTCCAGAATACATTAATAACTCTTATAATACAATAGAATAATCCAGTTTTTTTAATGGTCAAAATATTTGAATAGATACTTCCGAAAAGAAGGTAAGAGAATGGCCAATAAGCAAATGAAAAGATGTTCAACAACATTAGTCATTAGGTAAATGCAAATTAAAACCACAATGTGGTATCAGTTCACACCTAACATAGAATGGTTAAAATTAAAAGGACTGACAATACCAAGTGTTGAGTAGGATGCAAATCAAGTGGAACTTTCATACATTGCTGGTGGAAATGTAAGATGGTGCAACCAGTTTGGAAAAGTTTGGCAGTTTCTTTGAAAATTAAACACACATTTGCCATACAAGCCAGTAAACCACTTCTAGATATTTCCCCAAATGAAATGAAAGCATGTGTCATATCAACACAAAGACCTGTACATGAATGTTCATAGTAGCGTTACTCATAATAGCCTCAAACTGGAAGCAACACAAATAACCATCAACAGGTGAATGGATAAACAAATTATGGCAAATCCATATAACGAGAAAGAACGTACTACTGACAGAGTCAACATGAATGAATCTCAAAAATATCTGTGAAAGTCAGATACAAAAGAATGCAATACTGTTTGATACCATGTGTATGAAACTCTAAAAAGGACAAATAAAATCTATAATGACAAAAAGAAGATTAGTGGTTGCCAGGGGTCCGGGTAGAGGAAGGAGACTGACTGCAAAGGGGCCTAAGGGAACTTTTGGGGTAATGGAAATGTTTTAGATCTTGATTGTGATGGTGGTTTATATAAGAGCATAAATTTGTCAGACCTCATAAAAAACACACTCTTAAAATGGATGTCTTTTGGGACTTCCCTGGTGGCGCAGTGGTTAAGAATCCGCCTGCCAATGCAGGGGACACGGGTTCGAGCCCTGGTCCGGGAAGATCCCACATGCCGCGGAGCAACTAAGCCCATGCGCCACAACGACTGAGCCTGTGCTCTAGAGCCCACGAGCCACAACTACTGAGCCCACGTGCTGCAACTACTGAAGCCCGCGTGCCTAGAGCCCGTGCTCCGCAACAAAGAAAAGCCACCACAATGAGAAGCCGGTGCACCGCAACAAAGAGTAGCCCCCGCTCACCGCAACTAAAGAAAGCCCGCACGCAGCAACAAATACCCAACGCAGCCAAAAATAAATAAATAAATAAATAAATAAATAAATAAATAAATAAATAAAGGATGTCTTTTACTGTGTGTAAATTATATCTCAATAAACTTGATTTTTTTAAAAAGCAAAAGAATATCCAAACATTACCAGGCATTTAAGGAATCCAGCAACAGGAAAAACAAAAAAGTTAGAAACAAAATGCTGACTAAAACAGAGGTAATATGGAGAATTTTTTTCAAAATTTAGAGCAATTAAAGAACATATTACACCCATAAAATGGATGCTTTTCAAAAAAACAAACAAGCAGAGAACAACAAAAAAGATGGTGTGAAGTTAAAAATATAACTGCAAAAAAAGTAAAGTCAATGGATGTTTAGAAAATAATATAGAAGATTTCTTTAGAATAGAGCAAAGCAAAACCAAAAACAAATAGAATAATTAGAAAATAGAGAAAAAGAAGGTAAGAGACATAGAGGTCAATCTGTAAGACTGACCTTTAAGAGACTGAGAGGTCCCAACTGAAAGACAGCATCTGACTAACAGGAGACACTCAGAAAGAAAGAACAGGACAAATAGAGAAAGAAGTAATTTTTAAAAATAAAATAAATACGCACATAGAAAGATCCCAAGGAATGCCCAGCAAATTGAACTTAAAAAAGCACCACACCTAGTCACATATTTCTGAAGAACACAGCCTAGCAGCTTCCAGACAAAAAAATTCACTAAAAACTAATTAGAAAATCATATTGGTAGATGATTTCTCATTGGCAACACTGAATACAGAAAGAGCAATGTTCTGTGGCAAAATTTTTCATCCTAGGTTTCTAAAAACAGTCAAGTCATAATCTAATGAGAGGTTCAACAAAGATGTTTCCAAATAGGTGAGGATTCAGAAAGTCTACCTCCCATAAACAATTTCTTAGGAAGTTACTCACAAATGTACACTAGCAAAAGAAGGGTGTGAATCACTAAAGAGGAAGAGACAGGATGCAGGAATGAGTGGCTCTAAGTCAGAGGAGTAGTGAAAAAAAGTCCCAGGAAGACAACTGTTCATCAAGCCTGTAAATAACCAACCCAAAGTAAACCAAAACTTCAGAGAAACTTCAGGAAATGGGGCAATTCAACAGAAACAGACAGTATGATGAAGTGTTTGAAAAGAAAAAGTTTAGGCTGTGATAAAGGCAAACAGTACAAGAAAAACAGAAAGGCAACTATAAACTCCAGGAAAAACAAAGCAACACAAAAAAGTCATGGTTTGAAAAAGCAGTACACTAAAATAGGGTGTAATTTTTTAAAAGTGATGCAGAATAAGAAAAGAGAATCCAGATGTCTTTATTTAAGAAAGAAGGACTCCTTCAGCCTCATAGGGTTATAACATTGAACCTACACTTGTGGTTGCAAAACAGAATGCAAATGTTTAACAACTCTAGCAAAGTAGCTGATAGAAGTTGTGATGTTAAAGGGAGTTACAAAGGTAGAGGAAAGGTTAGGGAAATAAAACATTCTTCTCTTACTAAATGCGGGATCAAGAGATACTATCAAAAGAGAAAGAACAAAAAAATGATGTTTAAGGATATTATTTTAAATCATTATAAAAAATAAAAATATCCCTATATAACAAAAGATTAAGGAGATAAACAGGGAGTAGTATTGATGAGCTAAATCTTCATCTTTCAGAGTAGGAAGTCAATAGTTATTATCTGAAGTTTAGATATCAAGAAATAGAGCATAGCATATTATCTAGATTTACGGGTGAAGGAACTACCAGAAGCACCAAAAATAGAGTTAAAAGAAGTTGTATCTGAGTACTGGGAATAGGGATAGGTGGGACAGGAGCCTTGCTTTTTTATCATATACTCTTCTATACTAATCACCAAGCACGAATGTCATGATTACCAAAAAAAGGGAGGGCACAAATTCTTTAATATTTTCTAATAAGAGATGATATATGTCCCATCCCCTTGAATCTGTGGGGCTTTGAACTCACTTTTTAAATTTTATTTTATTTTATTTTTTAAAATTAATTAATTAATTTATTTATGGCTGTGTTGGGTCTTCGTTTCTGTGCGAGGGCTTTCTCTAGTTGTGGCAAGCGGGGGCCACTCTTCATCACGGTGCGCGGGCCTCTCACCATCTCGGCCTCTCTTGTTGCACAGCACAGGCTCCAGACGCACAGGCTCAGTAATTGTGGCTCACGGGCCCAGTTGCTCTGCGGCATGTGGGATCTTCCCAGACCAGGGCACGAACCCGTGTCCCCTGCATTGGTAGGCAGACTCTCAACCACCGCGCCACCAGGGAAGCCCTGAACTCACTTTTAACCAGCAGAACATGGCAAAAGTAACACTGTCTGTTCCTAAGGACACTGAGTGGCTTTTGGAGCCATGAGCCGCCATGTAAGTCCAATTACTCTGAAGCCTTGATGCTGAGAGGAAGCCCAGGACACACGGAGAGGCAAGGTGTAGGTGCTTTGATCCTCAGGTCCTAGCCTACATCAACCAGCTTGCATGAACACCAGACTTGAGAATGAAGACATCATCTCAAGATGAATCAAACCCCCAGCTGCTGTGTCAACTCCAGCTGAAGCCTCAGACATCACAAAGATAAACCATTCTCACTGTGCTCTGTTCCCCAGCCACTGAATCCTTGAACATAAGAAAATGGTTGTTTTAAGCCCCTAAATTCTGGGGTAATTTACTACACAGCAATATTTATCAGAATAATTTCTTTAACAGAAAATGTAATTACTTTAAATAAAAAATGACAAATGACTCCCTTGGTATTCTACTTTAGTAACAACTCCTTGCAACATACCTGACAATCGACTGGGACCACTACAGATTTTCACCCTATTCTATCCTATCTTTTCATATTCCATTCTATTCCATTCTTCCCTTTTTTCCTTCCTCTTTTGCTTTTTTCTCCTTTTCTTTCCATTATTATTAGTAGTAGTAGTAGTCATAACTAAGTAATGTCAGACCCCTTAGATGATGATAATCAACTGATCTAAGCAGAAAAGAAAGGTGCTTGGAATGGCAGCACCAAATAGGAGTATTGGGACAAGGTTCATGATGGGACTAGCCACGTGTAAGGACAGCTACAGCCGCTAATACGACTTTACAACTTATGTCAAACTCTTTAAGAGAATGTATGTCAATCCTTTTTATAAAATTTCACAACCCAGAGAATCTGAAACTATGTCTTAAAATTCCCACCAAAACATCTAAGTCAATTCTGCCGCAAATGATACGACCATATAAAATGCCAGTTAATATTGTTTATATAAAATTATGTTCATAATTGAATGAAAACATCAGTGGAAGAATTAGTTCAGAGAGGATATATCTTAGTGTCCAGTCTACTTGCTAATCATTAAATTATTAAATAACTCCTAATCGCTAAGTCATAATCCAATTTATTACTATAATTATTAGAGACTATATAATCCTAGAATGTTAAATGCAATACTAATGAGCGAATAGAAAAATAACATATGTGCTAAATTTTGGTGTCAATATACACTTTTACTCTCATAAAACTTGTGTAAAAGAGTAATCTTTGCTCACAGTTTATTCAGTAAGTCACTCAACAGATATTTATGTGCCAGGCACTGTTCTAGATATTGGGGATAAAAGCACTGAACAAAATGGACAAAAATTCCCGCCCTCATGGAGCTTATGTTCTAATGGGTAACTTACATTCTATATTAATTCATGCATTACTTCAACATATTTGAGTGCTAGGCACAATGGACAATGTAAAGATGGCTAAAATAAGGCTCCCAAGAAAAAGCAATCAGACAACTATGACATTTTATCATTGTGGAATTAAAAGAACGATAGTCTGAGTTTACTTATTCAACAAGCACTGGCTGTGGTCTTTCCAAATGTGCCAGAATTTTCATCTACTTTCAGATCACTAGGTTTCAAATTTTGAAGTCTAAGAAAATTCAGATTTACGTAAGCAATGCCAGGTTCTGTCACTGTTTTACATCGTCACCATACACTATCTCTCACCTCTACCTCAACTTAGCTCATCTTCTGCCACATTCTTCCCTCCTTTTAATGAGCATGTGGTCCTTTCAGTTCATAAGATACATCTCTTGACCATTCTCTACTGGCCTAATGATGGTTTCACCTCTCAATTTTATTTTATCAACTAAAGTGGGGAAAAAAAAAACTATACCATTTTTCATAAACAAAGATACGACTCTTGACTCATCTCAAAAATCCTGTTTTTCTAGGATCAGGAATTGGTACCACCGAATCAACCATGCTTTTGTATAGTTCTCCTGGAAACCAATCCCATCCCTCTGAGTCAATCTTTTCCTCTTTGCAAAACTAACTGGTTTAGTTGAGGACCCAACTGGCATCATCAACCCTAAGTTCTAGTCTAATGAACTCTTGGTTAGCTAAATTACCACTGATTAAATTTCATGGGCTTCAAATAATTTGTAATGACTAGCAGGATGTCGCAACTCTTTTTTGTGTCTTAATATGTAAGAAGTGTGTTATTTCAAAGAAGGGATGCTGTCCTAGTTCTTTAAGGGGACTTCCATAATTTAAATACACTTCATTCATGATCAGCAACAACCGTCCATTCTAGCCCAATCTCTAAATCTATCTCTTGGTTTCTTATGGCTCAACAAGAAAACATCCCATTTTTACCCAAGGCTATTTAATAACTTCTTTAAGTGATTCTACACAGTTGGAACGTAGATGACATCATCTAAAACTCTCAGCTTGAAACTACTCAGATAGTTTCTTGATTTCCACCAAAAAGTTTTAAAATGTATTGGTCAGAGACAATAACCTAAAATTTTAAATGCAAAGATGTCTTTTGTTTTTCTTGTTCTGTTGCTGAACAGGGTTAAGTGTTAACGTTCCCAACTTTACACTTTTATACCTTCTAAAAAGAAAACATTTTAGGAAAAGTAAATGTTTTATACTAATCATTAGGAATACCTAACACAGAAAGTTTTGCGATTACTTAGCAATCAAAGGAAACAAAATAAAAAATATATTTCACTAGAGATTACTGCCCCTGAAAGAGAACTGCTTCCTTTCTGTGGATAGATCTTAATGACTTAAACTCAGAATATATGAAACGAAATTTGAAATGTCATAAGGCAGTCATGCCATAAGAGCCTCAGAAAACAAACAAGCAGAAATGGAATTCCAATGTGTAACATAAAAAGGAATAATTCTGTTTGAGATTCTGACATTTAAAAAGAGAGGGAGAAAGAACAAACAAAGAATTCAACTCCTCTTTGAGTTAATTTGAATAGTGAAATAAAAAAGAAATCATCAAACTCCCAACAATTTTGACAATGTGTTCTCAGGAATGCTGTGTCCTCAGACCTGCCCACAATAAATCCATTAATGAATAGGATACAGTATTGGGTAAAGGCGACACAAATTACCAATACATAGATTAAAGACTGTACTTTACTATAATTACTATAAATCCAATACTTTTCAGAAATACCTAGTTCCATTCATACTTTCACATTGTGGAGGCGGGGGGAATGAAAGCACTACCAATCAGCAATACAGATATCTGTGTACATGTCAGTTTCCTTCACAAAATTATAAACTACTCAAGGGCAGAATTTGTTTTGTTAATATCTTATATTTGTGTAATATTTGACCTTCATAGACATAATTCCATTTGATCATAGTAACTCTCAGGTCAAAAGAGTTGTAATAATTTCTATTTTATTGTGGGAAACTCCAGGTCACTCATAGACAGAGGAGTCAGAATAGAATCAATTATTCTCTTAGTCCATGACTGGGAACATTTTTTAAACTTATTACAATGGAAAATTTCAAATATATACACATGAGGAGAGAACAGTATAAAGAACTTCCACAGCTTCAACAATGTTCAGCTTGTTTCAGCTCTACCCCATTTTGAAACAAATTTCAGAGTTAATACCATTTTGGGGGTAAACATTTCAAGATGTAGGTACTTTCTGTAATCACTGTCAATCATGTTTAACAAAATGCTTAATATGGCAGATAATCAATAAATACTTGTTGAAAGCTACAGATCTTACATATGCTTTCAGACATCATTACCCAATTCTGACTAAAAAAAATCAATTCTGAATTCCTAGATGGCACATACTCATTCATTCATTCACAGATATTTATTCTGGGCTACAAGATGCTGGCCACCACGCTAAGTGCTTGGGATACAGCAAGGAACAAGAAAACAAGGGTTTTTCCAGTACAGAAAGCCAAATTAGTGGGAAAAAAAAGTAAAAGAATTCAAGCAATTGATTAAAGTGTATCCAGAATACCCTACATTCTTACATTAAAAAATGTGCAAATCATTTTCAACTTTTACTGAATGTGTGCACATTTCCTAATGTTAATGTCTTCTCTACAGTATGTAAATTAAGTCCAAGACTGTACAGTTAACTATGGGAATTACTTAAATTTTAAAACTCACTTTAATATAAACTATAAAGATTGGAATAAAACAAAAATGAAACTTTCTCTTTTCAGTATTTATTATTCCCAGGAAACCAAGTAAGCATAACCCAATATACAGATCCATTTTCCCTCTTTATTTGACACTCCTTAGTATTAACATTCATGTGATGGAAATAATCCACGTGGTCCCTTCCTTAGTAACTGGACGCCCTTTCCATTATTTCAGTCACTTGTTCATTTATTCATTTTATTTCCACTGGATGTAGAATGTAAACAGACATGACCCAAAACACATTCCCTGCCTCAAGGAGCTCACAGCTGGGGTGTGGAAAATGGTGGGTGGGGGGAAGATTAATATTATATCTTAAATAACAGACATAATAATATTAAAGAGCAGACATATACTACGTGCCATAAGGGAGGGCCACAGTTGTCAGGGTTCAAAGGAAGCAGAAATTTTATCCAAATGAAGGTATTAAGGAGAACACCACACACAAAAAAAGGTGGCATTAGAGCTTGGTTCTGAAGGATGCTTCAACAGGTGGAAAGAGTGGTACAGGGAGGAACACTGTGTACACATTCTGAGATCAGCCCCAACTGAAGTCGAAGAGGTGATGGCAAGGAGCATATATATGTAGGGGAAATGGACTAGTCAGTCTGACTGTAGGATACATGCAGCAAATGCACACGAAGAACACAAGGAAATCCTATCAAAGTTGAAGCTAGTACTGAAGATGAAAAAATGGACAGTCAGGGAAAATTTAAAATATCAATAAGTATTTGAATGCTCTTATTATATAGCCTCGGTATACAGATACTGTATAGTTAATACCAATAATCTCCCAGTGTTTAGCCAGAGATGCCTACTAATGCTATATGCAACTCTAAAAGGATGAAAAGTTCTCATCTAAGGGGTTTATAATTTAATTTATTCTACATCATTCATTCAGGAAACATACTGGGCAACTAACAGTACGGACACTGTTATTTAGGAATATAAAAGATACATACAATCCTTGTCTTCAAGTCAGCAAACATAAAGTCATTAAACAGAAAGTACTTTTCTACCCCAAGGGAATGTTTTTTCATATGCAGTGACCATTAGTCATCCTGTCCTGTTAACACCGGATATAAACCTGCGTTTGAACCTTAGTTATCCTCAGATTGTATCTACAATGCATATAACTAAGGAATAAAATAGCTGACTAAAAATAAGACAATTCTTTTATGCATTTACAAAACAATTCCTACACAGGCCAAAGGGGGTTGGATTAGGTTAAACCTAAGACCTTCTTCAATGAAAAAATTCTTATACTGTGATCTAACTCTACTGAACTAAAATCCTTTAGGAAGGGTAAATAGGAATCAATAATTAAAATGGCTACTTAAATGACAAAGTCAGTTATTGTCCAAATTTACGTAAACTACTAAGTGTTTAATAATGATTCCATCCCAAATGGACTTCCAGGCTACTACTGCACACACACAGATTCCTGCCACATGCCTTAAGGTGCCTTTATTTCACCTCAATGGAGAGCAGTTACATGTGCAGCTGGTAAAACAAAATCAAGTATGGTAGCACATTGGTGACATTCAAAACAACTGCCCAGTGGCTCTTATAAAACTCCTCCCTCTGACTGCTCACCTGCCTGCCCCAGTAGACTTAGCATCTATAGAACACCACTCAAATGGTCACCTTTATGTAGGCAGGCTTGTTACCAACCACCTGTGTCCATTTTCAGTGCCACCTCCTGGCCCTTGAACATAGCCCAACATTACCAATACTACCTTCTTCTACTGCCACTCCTCCTGCACCCAGATTTCATCTCTGCTATGTTCTACCACAGCAGGAAGCTCACAATTAATTTCCATCCTAAGAAGACTGAGCGCTTATCTGAACTTCATAAGAAATAGAAATCGTGTTATTAGTTCTTCAAGAAGCATGGGTAACACATATTTGCTTAGGTGTCTAGAGGTTGTTATGCTACCTAATTTTCAAGTATTATGGTATTTATTTCACTAAATGGGTATTAGATGCCAGAGCCGCACTATGTAATAGCTCATTCATAAGGCGAGTACCAAGCATTTAGATGTTTTTAACTATTCTCTGTCTAAAATGAATTCAATATTACTTAATTATTTAACTACATTATTTACCCATATTATTATTTAACTCCAGCTATTTAAATGATCATAGTTATTACCCAACTTCCTTAAAAGCAGAATTTAATGGATAATCATCACACTTTTTACAGATTTACTTCAGTAAGGCATACTGCAGAATTCAGGAATTTCCTGAGTTGATATGTCATTTATTCCTGGCAAACTATCACCTTTGTCTACATATAGCTCATATTTTCCGAACTAGAAATGTACTCACTTGAGTTAACTTCTTCCACCAAACAAAAAGAATTATTTTAAAATTGCTACTCAGATTTTAGAGAAAGTCAACGACTTTAAAATGGCATGACAGACAAGCTGCCTGACCTCTGACCTTTAGGTTCTTTATCTATAATATAAAAGGGCTGAAAGACTTCCAAAGTATCTTTCAACCCTAATATTCATGAGTTTCCAACGACACTGTGAGTACTGGATGTTTCGTTCTTAAAAAACATTCCTAGGAAATCATCAATAGTGAGGCATATGTTTTTAAGGGTAATTTACTTTTAACAAGGAGTCTATTTTCATAGATATCCATTTACCCTTGTCTTAAACATAAGAAAATACACCAAGAGATATTCACATTTATACAAGTTTCCCTTTTAGAAGCCATTTTCTCCTTGATAGAGAACTTTTAGTAATTCCATGGTGATAATAGTTGTGTAAAAAGGATACAGTGCAATCAGTGCAATCAATGGCAACAATTCAGCACTACCAAGTTCTTCTGCAGGAACAAGGAATGGGCAGAACATCATTGTGAAATTGTGTATTTACTAAATAAGCTCAATAAATTGGGACTTCTCAAGGAACTGTTAGAGAATGAAAGACCAAACATACTTTTCACATACTGACATTTAAAAAGACAATTTAAACTCCTGCTTTTCCTGCCTTCAATGAAACAAGCCCTAATAAACATATTATTCACCTACAAAACAACACTTTTATTCAGAAGGATTCCCATGAACTAACCCACCTGAGGTTATGATCTAATAATCATTGAGCTGCACGCATTTTTCTGGCGTTTTTAAGCAGTGATTAAATATGCTAATAATCATAATTTAACATATTTAGACACAAGTTTACTCACTGAAATACCATGAGTTTTAGTTTCCTGAACCAGTACTTGAATTTGAATTACTTTTACTGCTACAGTAACAAATTTAATCCCTGGAGACAACACTGAAAGCGCTTACCAGGACTTTGTAATGACATGATACTACCATGGATCGGGGTTATGATGATCATCTTATTTCTTCAAAAACAGGGGAATTACTTGGGAGGAGTAGCCAGGTATGATTTACCCAAGCATCTTTCCCAGCACCTAACCCCATGGTTTTTAAACAGTAGGTCCTTCCTAAATCCTTGTTGAGTAAGTGGAGCTCAAATGTTCGTATCTATTAAATTACATGTCAATGTCTTCTTATACAGATCTCTTGGTATGTGCCTAAAGTGAAATTTAATCCCCCCAAAGCATTTGATTCTGATTAGTGTTTTAGTTATCTAACTATTCAATCAGCAAATTCAGGGTAACCAAATTACCACAAATATTAGATGCTCTGAAAAAAATGGTTAGCTTAAATATAGCAAAACAAGCCAATGGAAATAAAGAGAACTGAATTTTTAAAAAGATAAAAGAACTGCTCATCCCATTACAAGGTTAAGTTCTGTAAATGTAGAGACTTTTTTGACTTGTTCACTGATGTATCCCCAGCTTCCAGCAGTGTCTGGCAAATACTGGGCCCTCAGTAAATATTTGATGAATGAATAGATTGCTGATAAAACATATTATTTTATCTACTATATATATTTAGTTCAGAATGTAAAATAGGATTCATTTGTGGAGTGCAGAAGCTCTAATATAAGCTGATACTGAAGCCTGATTCTGGCAAAGTCTCCAGGATTTGGGATTACCAACTGCAAGATACAAGTAAGTCTACATCCCAGACACTGACTGGCTGATCAAGCCTGGGCCTGGGATGTATCAAGCACAGGTAAGCAAGAATTTCAAGTCACTATCCCTGTGCATGCAGGCAGTACCAGTGCCAGCAATAACAAGACAGTTTTTCTGGCAAATCCATCAAAATTAAATCTTAAACTTTTGAAAAATGAATATGTTTATTATGCTCCTTCAAGCTTAGAGGCTTAACTATCCGTGGGAGGTGCCTATAATCATGATCAATTACTTGTGACTTGAAGGCACTTATTAAGGCATCTGCCCTTTTAAGAAACCTTTAAAGAACCAGCCATAGGACTGTAAAACGGATCCTGCGGGGCAACAATAAATCACAGGTTTGGGGGCCCAACTTTGACAATTCTCCCTTGAAAGGAAAGAATTTGTTGTCACCTGTCCTTGACTTCCTGATCCTGCCTGAATATCAGCATCCTCTAAAATCTGAATTCCTAGTCTAGCTAAGTAAGTCATGGAGGCCAGTAATTGCCCCAAGGCAGAAGTGCAAGAGAAGAAACAGGAAGGAAACAAAACAGAATGGAGATCTGCAGCTCGTGAGGATGACATCATCAATAATTTTCTGAAGTGTCACTGAATTTCATGGCATTTGACTGATGGTCTTTTCTGACAAACTACAGTCTCATTATATTCAAGCAGCTTCTTGGTTCCAGAGCCTGTAATGTCTGGGTTTGAGTATGACTTGTTCTACTGGAAAGGTCAGGTGAACTGATGCCTTACTGGGAACTTTCTCCATGGCAAGGGCCCCACTAACCTGCCCGAACACAAATAATATGTGGACGTTTGAAGCATTCTTAAATTTACAAAGTGTTTTCATATACACTATCTCAGTTTCTCCTCACAATTCTTAAGAGGTAGATGTCATCATCACCACTTAACAAGTGAAATTAGTTTTAGAAAATGATGCCTTTGTCCTCAACTTGTAAGTATAGTCTCCTAAAATTTCTCAGTATAGAATCCAAGACATGGGTTAGTTAGAAATCTGTAAAGACACACCAACCTCAAGAGAATCAATCAAGAGAATAAGATGGATTAGCCAAAATCTACCAGCACAATGACAAAAACAACCTTCCTTTGTCACAAGAATAAATTGTGCTTTCTAAAGGATGTTACACCGGGGTGCCTCTGTAACACCGCTACAATTGGAAGAACATGATTTTATTTATATACATGATAATCATCCTTAACTGGACACTATCCAAAGGTAACAGACAAAATAAAACAAGAACTTTGGACCTACAATTCTAGTGGTGGAATTCACCCTTTGGGAAGTGTCTAGGTGATTCCACTAGTTACAGGGGACAAAATGTACCCTTCACTTTTCTCTCCAATATCACAAAGACTCCCCAAAAGGGTTTTTGTTGTTTTTCAACAAAGAAAACATACACACAAAAGGTTATCTATTGCTTTTATTTATAATCCCATCTTCCTAAAACACTGATTCCCTCAGTCTCATTATCTTTTGTCCCTCTCTTCTTTATTGGCTAAAATAGAGGTATATTAGGGTCTTATCTTTATAGCCATTTACTACTTTATTTATGTATTTATGATTCTTTGCTGCCTTCTAGCCTGAGTCTGACTGTGTCAGGAACAAAGCACAACACAAATCATCCAACCTGGGATAAGAGGAGACAAACTGAAACCTCCCAGGAAGATTCTGTAGACACTTGGGCTCCCTGAAACTATAGAGGGCTTGGTATTTCAAAGGTCAGCCTTGGGTCTCTCCGCTTTGATGACTAATGTTAAACTGTTTGACCTTTTTACAAAAATATTTAGCTGTGCTTATTTACATAATTTCATCCACAGCACACATACAGTAGTAGACACATATCTGTTGAACAGAACCCTTAGACGGATGAGAAGACAGGAAGAAGACCTCAAGACCTCCTTTTTCGAACATACTACCTTAGGAGTTGAGAAAGGTAAAATCACACCCTGATTTGTAGAAGTTTCTGGGCATTCCTTTTCAGCTTGAAACTATGCACCTCTGTTTTAAAAAGAAAAGGATGACACACCACACAATGTCAAACACACAGTAGGGAAATTCCGGGATCACTAAGAAAACATCATTATCTTAAGTGACACACACTTTGGTTTAATACTGGTTACCACACAAGAGAGGCTATAAGTACTGGTGCCTCCTCACCCACCAGCACAACCCACCCAGGAAAAGCAAGGGCAGGACCTTTAGAATCTAAAGATTCCACAACCTGGACTCACATCTGACCCTTTGGAGAGGGAGTCTAAGGACTATGCCGGCCCAGAGACATAAAGTAATGCAAACAGGTAACATTTTGGGAAGAAATTTTTTAAATGACACAAACTGGGCATCAGCACTGAAGTCCTTAGACCATCAGAAATCCTTATTATTATGCAACGTTAATAAAAAGAAACTGTAAGTGTGACTGGCAAAACTATTCTTAAAAGTTTCTGCACTTTTAAACCTTATTTCTACTAGGCCCCGACAATAAAGTTTTCTTTCTACTAATTATCACCATATTCTCAGACCTCTCACTCATTCTCTCAAAAATTCCCCCAATGTCCATGGAAACCATGCTGGGGCTGGAGGGGCGCGTCTCAGGTTGGCTTGTTCTGTCCCTAAAAGACGCCCATCTTTCTGGATCCCTTTCAGGGTGGGCAAGGAGAAAACATTTAGAACTTGCACAGCGGCAAGGAGGCCTGCGCAGGTCACATTTTATGACTTGTCTTTCTGTTCGCTGTCTGGCAAGGTCACCGGCTCTGGCTCGTGGCTCTGTCGACAAAACTTACTCTCACTCGGTAAGGTCAACGGGTCGCACCGGGCCTCCCTAGCCGCCCCCCTGCCCCCCAATCTTCGTGGGCCCCAGGATCCCAGGCCCGGCCCTCCCACGGCGCGCGGCCCCCGACGGCGCGGGCGCCGCTCCACCGCTCACCTGACCACGTTGGGGTGCTCGAAGGTCTCCAGGTGCCTCAGCACCGCCACCTCGCGGATGGTAGAGAGCGGCATGCCCTCCTCGCCAGTCTGCACTCGCACGCGCTTCAGCGCCACGAAACGGCCTCCGTTCTTCAGGTCCCGGGCCTTGAACACCTTCCCATAGGCGCCCTCCCCGATCTCCGCCACGCATTCGTACTGCTGGTCGGCACGGCTCAGGCCGTCCTTCTCCATGCCGCCCGGACGCCGCCCGGCGCGGCGCCGCTGGGGCGGGCGGGGGGCGCGCTCGGCTCGCTCGTGGCCGCCGCTCGCCTCCTCCCGGACCCCCCGGCCTGCTCCCTCGCGCCCTAGAGTTCGGTCTCGCTCTCTCTCACTCCCGCCGACTACCGCGGTCCGGCGCTCGGACTCTCGCGGCCGCCGGGGCTGGATGGAGCGACCTCCCCGCGGGCGGGCGCAACCCTGGTGCCGCCGCTGCGAAACTCCGCCTGCCGAGTCGCCGAGGAGCAAGCCGATCCCTCCTCTTCCCTCCCCGAAGCTCAGTCCTCTGTACAGACACCAAGGCGATTACATAGTCTTTGCCCGAGCGCGTCTCACTCCACAGTCCTTCCACCTAAAAGAGGAGACGGGAGGACAAGAAGAAAGTGTAATCAGACATCCCAGGCGCCTTCCTCGGGGTTCCTGTAGACACCCCTCCTCCTCCTTTACGAAACCCCCTTCGCTACCCTCTGCGAGCTCCTGCCCTCTCCCAGGCCGCTTAATCCTTCCTGGTTCCTCCGAAAAGCGAAGTTACTTTTCTTTCCCTGCAGAGCTGGAGCCGTCTTCGCGCGGAGAGGTTGCAGGGGCCCCTCGGGGATGAGCGCGGGGCGCGAGACGCAGTGGAACGAGAGGGGGCGTGCCAAGCAGCCCAGAGTGTGCCGGGAGCGCGGGGGAGGGGAGGCGCCGGGCACGTCAATGTCACGGCTTAATATTTATCCTTATATCATTGTGCTGTGCTGCTACCCTCCCCGCCTGCCCAGGCCTGGAGGTGCAGGGAGAGGGGCTCCTGGGGTGCCGTGGGGCGTTTCGGGGTCGTGCACAACCTGGTGTGGAGAGACCGCGGGTCCACTGGTGTGCGGCCGCAGAATGTGGGTGGGGGCTCCCAGGACCCTGTAACCCGAAGCTGGGAGTGTGCGAGAAGGGGTGGTCAGACATCTGCTCGGAAATTGCTTCCTTTCTTTCCACTTTCAGTTTTTCTACGAGGACACATTTTAAAACGACTTGCACACACAAATGGTCTTTTTAGGGTAAAGGAATCTGGATTGGAAGCGGAATTCTTCCTCCGACCTAGAGGACCTCCCTGGTGGAGACCCATCAGGTCGGGGAGGGCTGGAGCTCCCGCTCCTCGGGGGTGGGTGAGCGACAGGGCCCTGGGGGTGCGGTGGGAAGTCGCCCACGGGACCCTAAGAGTGGGAGAAAGAGGTGTCCACCGCACTTCAGCTTGTCGTCTCCTTGGAGAACAACTTCAGAAGGAAGGCAGCATAACCGTGACTCGCCTAGAAATTTTCAACCGATTGAACCTGAGTAAAACTCAGCCTCCCCTTAAAAGGGGTGGGCGGGGGGAGTAAATGCTGAGCCTCCAGGGGAAAGTGAGAAGGGGTTGCGCCCTTGAGGCCTGGACTCGCGAACCCTTCCCCACTCCCAGGGTCGTCCCCAAGGTAGGCAGCAGAGGTGGCTGCTCCATTCCCCTTTCGGCTTAAGGCCGGGTCCGAACAGCAGCCAGTGGCCCCCCAGGAGCCCCCCACACAACAAAGCGGGGGGCGGGGACGACGCACTTTCCCTTCCCATTCAGCTGCAATCCAGGACCCAGGGAACCTCCTCCCCACCGCCGCTTTGGCCTCGGCCGGACATTCGCCACTACAGCCGCGTGTCCGAAATTCTCGGGGCACCTCGGAATTACCTGCCCGGCAACCGCTAGCGCGCTCGCCTTCTGCCAGGCATTATAGAAACAAAATGCGCGACCCCCACGGTCTGCGGGCGGAGGGGCCCGCAGCAAAGACAGAGACCCTCACACTCACTCTATTCAAAACTCTCCTTAAAAGGTGAAGGCGAATCCTGGGGGAGCCGAAGAACGAGCCCCTAGAGCCAGCACCGCGGTCTGAGGCAGGCCGAGGGCCACACAGGTAGCGGAGGAGCCGCCGCAGGCTGCGCAGCCCGCCCCCTCCCGCGGCCCCCCTCCCCTCCGCTCCCCAGTCCTGACCGCCGCTCGGCAGCGAAGGAAGCGTCGGGGACGTCCCACCCCCGCAGGGAACTGCGCCCGCTGCCCCCGCCTGGCCCCGCACCGCCCGCCCCGGCTCTCCCCCCTCGCTCCCCGGACTGTCGGCTCCGGCGGAGAGAAATGGGAGCAGCAGTGCCTTTTCCCCCCCTCTCCTCCACTTTTTTTTTTGTTGTTGTTGTTGCTTTCCCACGCTGGCTGAATGTGACTTGACCCCATTTCAAAAAAGTTTGACATAGTGCTTCAACATTTCCGCATTCCTCCGCGACTACAAAGGCTGCAGCCGCCTCCTTCTGCTTTCTGTCTCTGCTCTCTGTCTTCACACTCAATGAAATCCTTCATGTGCCTCTCCCGAAGCCTGCCAAGCACCGCAAGGGTCGCCACCAGCGCAGCGACAAGAGGCCGCACCGGGGACCACGACTCCCGCGTGTGCGCACAAGCAGATGCGCCCACGTGCACACTGACGGGCGCGGTGCTGGGCCCGAAGGTGCTCACCCCGGGGCGTGCGTTTTAACTTCGATATTTTAAATTAGAAAAGTAAACTGGGAAACTAAAGCAAGCGTGCATCCTTGCGGGGCTTCCAGCCTGGGCACTGGCCGCCTGCGTGCACTCCTCTAAGTGTGCATAACACGCCCGCAGGGGTTGCCAGCAAGAAGTCTGCGTTAACATTTATCTCTTGGTGGGTAAGGTGGAGCCCACACCCGTACCTCAACGAGCTTTCGGGGGAGCTTTCGGGGGACATAAACATAAGGCACCGAAACACATTCTCCCCCATGGAGTCCCCAACAGCAGTGCATTTTAAACCCTAAATGTGGATTATTATGTGAGTTTCCGAGTGGCGCTTGAGTTCCGTTTGAAGAAGCTGGATAAAAAGTGTTTGTGGGTGCGTTTGTGCGCAAGGCTATGTGTGAGCTGGCACAGGATCTCGGTGTTGGGGGTCGTCCCTCGTGTGGCGTCCTAATCTGGCGTTCTCTAGCCGGATTAGGAGAAACTCCTTTAGCTCCCCAAAACTAGCCCCCATAACTACCCCGCCTCGGTTCGTAAGGGGTTAACCAAAGCCTCTTCCGAGAACCTACCGCCCCCCCACCGTCTCCGTCCCCCCTACCCACCCTCGCCTCCGACACCGGCCAAGCCCCCAAATCTCCCCCGGGGACCCTCCCCCTACCCCGCAGCCCACCCACCCGAGCGCACAGCTCTTTACCTGAGGGGCCCGGCCGCGTCGGGCCTCGCGAAGGGGCTGCGGGTATCAGTCCGACCTTCACACGTGTCCACGGCGGCGCGGAGCAGGTAACCCGGCTTGGAGGAAGGAGTTACCAGCACTCTCTCCGGCGAAGGGGTGGGCACTGCGGCGGAGGGAGGAGGGGCGGCGGAGGGCGCCGCCCGCGCCGCTCGCTGGGGGCGGACGGGGCTGCGGGGCTCCGGCCGGCGCTCGGGGCCCGAGCCGGGGAGGCGACGGGGGCGGGGTTGGGGGCCCAGGAGACCGACTCTGCCGGAGACCCTCCCGGCGGCGGGGTTGGGGGCTCGGCGCTCAGTGGCAAGCGAGTGTGCAAATTAAAGCCTTCCGGAGAGAGGGGAGGCGGCCGAGACCCGGCTGTGCTCTGAGCCTCCCCGCTCCCTAGCTCTCTGCTCCGAGTGGGGGGCGAGAAAGAGGGGGGAGTTCAATGAAAATTTCCGGCTTTCACTGCAACTGGAGTGAGGGATCTTGCGACTAAAATAAGAGGCGTGAGAGGGAGAGTGGGATGTGTCGTCGGGAGTCGGCGGAGTTACCAAACCCAGGGTCGCCCAGAGTTGGGGTTTTGACAGAGTGAGGCGGGCTGGGCGTATCAGCAGTCTGTGATGTAGACGGATGGGAAAAACACAAAACAACCAACAATAATTATGAGGGGCCGGTGGGGATGGTAAATACCAACACTTTCCAAGAAACTGAAAAATCAGACCAAAAAAATAACTCTTCTCTATTAAAAAAAAAAAAAAAATTGGCAGGACGCCTTGCAGAAAAGAAAACACTAATCTGTCCAAGCACTTTTCACTTTCAGCATGAGCTACATTTGTTTTGTTTTCCTTCGCTTCCTTTCGGCCTCACAAAGCCCTATCTTTTCCTTTTGGACAGAGGATATGACTTGGAAATTGTCAGGCACTCTTGTGGTTAACGATCTACTTGAAGGAGCTGACCGGTTCACAATTATTAAGAGATTAGCAAATGCTGAGGGTTCACTAAGGTATTTCTGGGGAGGTAAAAAGCCTAAAATTGATTGTAAATAACAGAACTGCAAGGTAATAGACACACACGCACACACACACAAAGAGGAGACAACACGATTCGGTGGGTGCTCAGTTTAAATGCATTATTGGAATTCTGAAATTTGAAACCTTGTAAGAATGTATACTTTACCTGCTGAGAAAACCTGAATACAGTTATTTCAGGTGAAAATGAGATTTTGGAGAAAAAGAAAAGTCTTCTAGACTTTCTACAGTGATGTAAAACAAAACTTAAAATAGCTATTTTTTTGGAAAGAATTCAGTGTTTTCCAAAATCTCTATCCGTAGAATACTTGAAACCCTTTAAATATCTTAATGCAAACCCTAAAAAATTTTATTTATTTCAGTGCTCTGTGGAAAAGTTAAAACCCAGAAAAATTCTGTTGGAATTGAAAACACTACCTTATAAATCTTTTGACTTCACAGTAGATCAAACTTTTGCTTTATAAAATTGATTCTATACTACAGTGTGAAGTAACAGGTTAGGTAAATAAAAATTGTTGCATTTGATTAGTAAATATTTTGCAATGCATTATAATAATTTATTCTTAAAAAATAAAAGTGAATAATTGTGGTTTTTATGCTTAAGATAGTTCATAAAATACATTTTGTGTTTAGAAGCATATCTTCTAAAATGAAATCCAATTTCTGAACAAAATTTGTATGTGTAAAGATATCTATAATCTCATATACCTTACAGACTTAAGAAAGCCAGTTGTTGGATTTTGTATTTATGTAAAATATTGGATCACTACAAATCACTAATCAGACTTTAAACCAGAGACACAAATGGGAATCCTCCATTTTGATAATTGCTTACACTATCAATGCTTTTTAAAACAAGATTTACTTGCTGGTAATTAACACATTTATATAATTCAGAAATAATTGTCAATAAATAGTCATATTTATTGGAACCAGCAAATGATTATAAGAATTTGAGTAAATAATTTGTTTAAAAATATTAAGCTGTAAATATCTTTTAAATTAACTGAAAAATGTCTTTTCTACACTGGGTTGCATTTTGAATTGCTGAATTTGGTAACAACCATAGATGGATTAGAAACTCCATGATTTAGCTTACTACATCACTTGGGCTATGTCAAAAACAATGAAACTTTATTTAATTATATATGTTATTACTGAGTGTTACCTCTCTTTATGTCATCTGCTTTCTCTGATACTGTTAATTTATCATGTTCACTCACCCTGGTTATGGTTCACATTAACTCCAGGTTGGTTAAAACTTCAGACCAGGAAGTTTTACAATGGATTGTATAAAATTAGTAAATACCAGATTGTTTTTGTTTATGGATAACTTCCTCTGTGGGTAACAGGTTATCATAACAAAATTTGCACAAAGTTTATAAACTGTGAACCAAATTCTGACTCCTTTGTTTAGGAGTCTTTGATGAATGAATACATCATTCCAGAATAGTGATTTGTACCAGTATTTTCACACCACATCTCAGGTATTCTAAAGCTGCAAATCATCTTACAGTTTTTTAAAAATTAGAATTCATGGAACTATTTCCAGATATGATGTTGCAGCTTACCCTAAAAGTTTTCTTAGTGTCACATAAGAGATATATTCCGTGTGTGAACATTTTATACCAAATATCTGTAAATTTTTGTTTTCACTAAAATAAAAATATAAATTACAGACCAGAATTAAAAATTTTTAACACTTTAAGAAATGAGAAATTTGTTTAAAATTAGTAATTATATAATGTACATCTAATTCTAAATGATCTCTGATTTATATTAGCCATTTGAATTTATAAAATACATTTTCTAGAAACTCAGAAATGAGGTTTTACTAGAATCTACTACACAATCATCCTAATTAGAGGTCCATGTAAATTTATACTTTTTGTCTATAAAGTTCTGTTTATCATCTTGATAAAAAAACTTTTCTGGTTTAGTAACTTTGAAATTAGTTACCCTCATTTTAACTTGATTTATATGTGTATGTGAACATTACCTTTATTGAGTAATTACCATGAAAAACTTTTAAACAGAAAAAGCATAATATAATTCAGTGCATTTGAATGCATTCTTCCCCCCTACCCAGGCATTTCCAAGCTGTTTTTTTTGGGGGGGGGGTTCTTTAAAATATAATATTGAAAATTTGCTAAATATCCTAGAAAAAAATCAATTGTACTACCAACTTTTTCAACTGTAAAATTCTGGACTTTAAATTATTTTTTAAGTTCAACCTTCTAAATAAATTGCTTCCTGTCAATTTGGAGATGATCTGGATTTTTCTCTTCTTGTTGCGTGTTATCTAGTGCATTTCATTTGAGCAGTGGAACTTGAAAATGTTTTGATATTTGCCGTGAAGAAAAAATATATGAGTTAGTAGCTTATAAAATTTAAGGAGAAAAACCAAACATTATTATCTATTGAAAACATTCCGTTTTCATGGAGTGAAATTATAATTATCCCTATGCAACATGTCAGTACTATGTTCATATTTGTATAATTGTCATCATCTTTTCAATGTTTTCCTTTTGATAGACACTCATATCTTCTTTTTCCGTTGTGTGTGTGTGAGAGTACCTGTATGTTCCTTGGCATATTGTTGTGACACGTTCCAAACATGTTCTTAAGATTCTTTCATCAAGTATATTAGAATTCTGAGTAATCAGAAAAATAACTATGGAAATACACTTACAAAGATGGTGATAGTCACATTGAAATACCTACATTTCCTTTCCGTTTAGAGTGTCCTGTACTTTTCACTGACTTCCTACATTTCTTTTCCAAGATGATACTTGCATCTCAACTGCACACATGGCCTAACAATTGTGTCATCATAGCTGCCTTTGGTTGAGCTAAAAGGTGTGTATATGTTTTAGATAAATCGTTCAGATGAAGCAGTGAAGGTCCAACACAGTGGGGGTGAACGATGATACAGTGGGATCTGGGAGATAGGAAGAAGGACAAAGAAAGTCACCTGGGAGAACCTCCTGTGAATGGCTTGGCAGCAGGAATATGTGAAGAAAGCACATGCTAAGGTCCCGGGGCCAAGAGATGTTCCTCGGTGCTCTAGGTATGGCATATCCAGACAACTGATTCTTTTGGAATGAACAGCATTCTATGTCTATCCTATTATGCAATGAATGAGATTGTACAGTGTATGCGTCCATATTCAGGTAACTCTCTTATGTTGTCTCCTTATGGACTTTCCCTGAAAATAATATAGAATGGAATTCTTTGTAGAATTCTCTGAATGCCTAGAAGAAAGTACATAATAGCATAGCTCTGTGGATCAAACAGTTTACCATAAATTGAAGAGAGGATCCAATCTTTAATCCCTACTATAAATTTGTTCTAGGTTTCTCATAGCTCTGTATCCCCGATACCTAGCACAGTAACTGGCAAGTATTTTATGTCCAATAAGTGTTGGTCAATGGGAAAGTTGACTTTGTATCCTTTATTCCTTCTTCTTTGGGACAATCATTTGATTTCCTTCAGGGGGATATATTAGAATAATTTTTTTATATAACCCCTCCAAAATTTAAGGATCAGTGTGCTGATTTCAGGACCCCAGAAATGTATCTCCTCTACCTTCTGTTCCCTTTCCTTTTAGCCCTCTTCTCTAAATCCTACAGTCCTTTCAGGGCCCAGCTCTTCCTTAAAACCTGGAAGATTCCCTCAGCTCAATGACATCCTCTTTGCTCTAACTCCTAGAGGCCATCTGCTTCCTACCTTCCTCAAAGCTTGATGCTCTGCTACCCGCCACCATGAGCTCCCTGAGAGTGTCCACTGTGCCTTGCTCCCTTTGGCAATGTCCCAGCACCTGGCTGTACCATCTGGCTATAGTAGGTGGTCAGTGAACGCACCAATGGCTCTTGTCTCTCTCCATGAGTGTTACTGAGTCAAGCAGGCACAGAGCAGCCTGGAATCGTGTGACATAACTAGGATAACATTTGAAAGTGGAGGACGGTGTTCCCCTTTGCTTAAACAGGAAAGAACAATGGCATCCTGCTACTTTGTGTGGATTTGTTATGTTTTCTCTTGTGTTGCAGATATTAGTCATTTAAAACATTTTTGTCTGAAAGAAAACACGTTTAGATAAATTACTAAATTTTTCTGAAAGACGAATTCTAAAATCTTATCAGAAAGAAAATGTGTTTAGGTAATTGTCTCCATTCCCTAACCCTGAAAATCCTGATTAAATGATTTTTCTCTGAAAAGAAGAAATACTAAACTCGGAGGTAACTTAGATACTGTAGAGCCCAGAACCTGGAAAGATTACTTATTTTATTTGCCAATATCCTTAATATTTATGTATCCTAAAGGGCAGAATCCTTGATTTTTAAAGTCAGGAGCTTTGTCTTTTATTCGTGGTTCTTCCTCTCTCAGCAATGTTGACTGTACCCTCAGGGGACAAGATATTTAACCTTTCTGACCTTCAGTGTCTATGCCTATTAAACGGGTCTGCTAATCATTCAGAAAGATGTTATGAAAATAGTTTGGAGAGAGGCAGAAAAGAGTTTTACCTTCGTAAGAGAAGATATGGGAGTATAATGGGCGTTGCTGGTCCACATGAAATTTAATATGAAGTTGGCTATGAACTACCTGCATAACCTTGGGCAACACGCTTAAGCCCCTGGGCCTTAAGGTCCTTGTCCGTAAAAGAGATGATGAGACTAGATGATTTGTATGGCTGCTGCAACTTGACAATGCTGTAGTCCAGTCCAGCATGCTGTCTATGCCTGGCACCATCATGATACATCAGTTTTTATAAATGCCCTAAATTAGAGTAGTGACGGAGGATGGGACTCTGACGTCAGCAACCCAGAGAGGGGTCTGGATTTCAAATGTGAATTATATTGGGGTCTCTCTAACTTAAACCTCTGGATTTTCAAGACTGAACAGAAATGAGGACTTCTAGAAAAACATTAGGGGAATTCACTAGCGTTTTCATTAGAGATGGGAAGAGAGGAGCCAGGTTTTAATCTTTTTAGCTAAAACTAAATATGATGCATTAATTAATCAACTCTCATTACTAACATCTGATAAATAAATTACAATAGTACATACAGAACTAGGATACTCAAGATTAGAAATCTTGGATGATCACAGAAATTCTTCAAAGATATCACGAAGCCTAACTTTGGGAGATGTGACGGGACATATCTGTAAACTACTAAAAACATCAGTGGCTGCCAGCCCCCCATGAGGTAGTAGAAAGTGGGGGGCGGGAGGGTGAAAGGCAGTATGCAGTGAGTCTGAGGGGCTCCAGCAAAAACCAGAAATTCCGAGAGCTGCGGATCCAAAGCCATTATTAAAACGTGTGTAGAAGAACAGACTGTAGCCTCTGTGCTTTTATTTTCTACCACATGAGCCCATGTGCATGGTTTTAAGGTCCTCCCTAGATGTACAGGGAAAAAACATTTAGGCAGTTGGAACCAGACGGTCCTGGATCAGAAGCCTGGCTCCATCATGTAATCCTGGACTAGGTTCTTCAACCTTCAGATCCCTAGTCTCCCTCACTCATAAAGTAGGGATACTATTCTCCGCCACAATAGGTTGGTGTGAGAACTAAACAAGTGCCAACTGTGTACATTTTGCACTTAGCAGACACTTAACAAATATTAGGAAACAATCAATATCCCTTTTGTGAAATCACATTTCCTATTCTTTCTCTTTTAGGGGCAGCTAACCCTTTGACTGACATGTCATTCTTTTTAACTGGATTGAAACATCCACCTATTGCAGAAGTAGCAGCCTCAAACAGAGCACACCTAAAATTATCTGGGGCTTTGACAACACCGCAACTGTCTCTGGGTGTGTGAGGAACAGAGGAGAGGGTGGGGTGTCTCGCCTGAGACCTCTCTGTCTTGTCCACATCTTATCCCAGTACTGCTCAGTCTCCTTAGTCCGTTCCTCACTGTCCCCCCTCACTCTCTTCCCTACAAGTGGCTCTGTTCTTCCTTTCTCCACTGCCTTGGTGTGGCCTGAGGGCCAACTCATTCTGTCCCTTAAATATGTACCCCATACTTGTGGACACTTGTCTTAAAAGCCCTGAAACTCGGCTGCCTACCCGCAAGAGCTCCTCTGTGGATCACGCCTCCACAGTCGCTGGCTCCTACTTCTCTTGTTCGAAGTACTGACTGTTATCCTGTTTGTCATCCTCTCCATCTCCTCCCTACACATCAACCTGGTCTTCCTGGCTTAGCAGAAGTTTCCTTAGATGACACTGTATTTCCTACCCCATACTCTCTCCTTAGAAACTCTTGAGGGGAGCTACCCTGTCTCCCCTGCCCTTTTCAATTTTTATTTTTTGAACTCCCCAGGGATATTTCCTCAGCTTCTTGTCCTTTGATACTCAAATGCTTTCTTGCGAGCCATTTTCCTCATGGCTTTCTCATCCTTACCCACGGGCCATCAGATACCTGGACCACCCAGTTCCTGGAGTTCTGTCTTCTACTGTCTCCTACTGAGGTCCCACAGGATGATGGACTCCTTCAAAGAGGGGTCTGCAGCTTTTATTGCTTCATCTCTAAATCCTGGCCCAAAGTCAGTGAACAAGAGGTGTTGGCTAAAGGAAAGCTACAGTATCATAGGAAACACAGGTGCCATCAGATGATCTTCCATCTGAGCAGTGACCTGGCACTCTCCCAGGCACATCTTGCTCACCTGTGTCCTCCCTGCTCTGGATTCTATGCTGTCTTCTTTAAGAGTGAACCCCGGAGCAAGGTAGGTAAAGGTCTCCACCTTTGGGTTGCACCATCCCCGCCTCCCTTGATACAGGAGTACATAGAATGGTTGATAGAAAGCTCATGAAGCTGAATTGATCTGACCTGTGGGTTCATGCTGGTCAGGAAGAGCCATGAAATCCAGGCAAGGAAGCTTAAACTTGATTATTAGGCAAAACACAAAACTGATTTAAGATTTTTGAACAGGGAAGGTGGCTCTTAGAGCAGTGATAGCACAGAAGTCATAGTCATAGTCATAGCATAGATAGTCACAGAAGTCAAAGGAGATTATTTTGGTACTAGCAGGGCCAAGAGGCTGGCATCAGGGAGGCCAAATTACAGGCTCCTGCTGGTGGTGAAAAGACCCAGAATGATAGTTAAGAATGGGGAAAAAAAGAGAGAATGGCTACAAGAGAGAATTCAGAGGAAACATTTGACAGGATTTGGTTAATAACAAGATAACAGAATAATGAGAAGAGTTAACATGTATATAGCCTGTCAGGGCAGCTCTGGCACTTTATATAAATTAACCTATTTAAGCCTCCTAATTATCTCCATTTTGCAGACAATGAAACTGAAGCATAGGACCAAACTTCTAACCAGGCTTTGGGTCCAAGGTATGAAAATAATTAATAATTAAAATACTACTAATAATATAGTGTATAATAGATAAAAAAAAGATGGCTTGGTGAAGGGTTAGGAGTTCCATATCTGAATCTGAGATGACAGCCAAATGAAAATATCCAGTGGTCACGTGGAGTGGGGAGCCCTTTCACTTTTGCCTGGTTCTGCCTTAAAATACACCCAGATCCACCACCCTGGAGAAACCCACTGCTGTTTTCAAATGACATTCTGCTTTTTTTCCCCTTTCCTATTGGCAGGGCCAGTTGCATGGGTTGCACAGAAGGGTCTTGTGCTTGGTAGAATGCTCTGCTGTGGCCATCGTAATAACTTTTGAGCAAGGTGCCTACATTTTCATTTGGACTGGGCCTGCAAATTTTGTAGAGGGCCTGCCTTTCTGCTGGAACATCTGGGATGGACATTTCAGATGTGGGCATTCACTTCACAGTTCAGGCCTCCCTCTGAGCAGTGACCTGGCACTCTTCAAGGGATGTTTGCTCCTTTCACTGCTTCTGTGAAACTGTTCTTTCCCACATCATCATTGATGCAGTCAGTGCCAGTTTTTTCTTAGTTGTTAGGCTCTGCACTTCTTACGCTGGTTTTTCATCTTTTCTCGAAATTCCCTCCTGTCTTAGCTGTCATGACCCATGACTTCTGCCACTTCTTGATTTGATGTTCTTTTGTTTTCCACCGCCAGCTTTTCCTCTGGGTCCTGCCCCATACCTGGAGGTATCTTCTACGACTCAACAATCAGCAGCTGAACTGCTCTTCTGCAAGTTCACTTACTCCCATTTAACCTAGCAGAACGTCCCTTGTGGTATGCATATAAAAATGGATTTCTGGGGCTTCCCTGGTGGCGCAGTGGTTAAGAATCCGCCTGCCAATGCAGGGGACATGGGTTCGAGCCCTGGTCCGGGAAGATCCCACGTGCCGTGGAGCAGCTAAGCCCGTGTGCCACAACTACTGAGCCCACGTGCCACAACTACTGAAGCCCGTGCGCCTAGAGCCCGTGCTCCGCAACAAGAGAAGCCACCGCAATGAGAAGCCCGCGCACCGCAACGAAGAGCAGCCCCCGCTCGCCGCAACTAGAGAAAGCCTGCGCACAGCAACAAAGACCCAACTCAGCCAAAAATAAAATAAACAAATTTATAAAAAAAAAAAAAAGGATTTCTATCGTCCTTGTAGTAGTCACTGCCTGGACCCTAACCACAAACCCGACCTGATTCACTCTCGTTTTCTGCACCTGTTCTGAATTTTTCCGCCTGTTGACATCATAACTCCTCAAATTTATGGCCTCTTCTTACTCTGTTGGTCTTCACCTTTGACTTCTCTACTCAACCACCAGTCCGTCGTAGGGTGTTCCCCAATTCCAACTGTTTTAGGCCACGATGGGAAATTCTTGGCTTAATCCAGCCCTGTCCCCTGGCCTTTCATCTTGACCAGGTGCTAGAAGCTGATGCTCCTACCAAGTCTGTCTTAGCTCTGTTGGTGTCCTCTCCCCTACCTCTGCACATCTGACCCCGAAGCTGAACAAGCCTGACATTGAACTTTGTCTCGCAGAGCCACCCCACCCACCCTGCTCCTGCCCATGTGTTTGCCAAATAACCAACTTTCTTGAGAGCCCATTCCTTCTAGGCAGTGCTACTATACTTCCCTAGTCCATTCTCTATCTTGGTTTCCCAAAGATTATTTCCTATTTTCTGCCTTCTCAGATCTCCAGCACTTTCTTCCCATGCTCATTGTCATGATGCCCTTACTTTTTATTTCACAGAGAAAATAGAAGAAATCAAGGGAGAAATTCCATACACTTGCATGCACGCTTACCCTTTTTGAACTGCTTTCTTCAGTGTCTCCAGGACCCCACTCTCTTGCTTCTTTTCTTCTCTCATGGCCACTCCTATTCACTCTCCTTGTTGGTCGTTTTTCCTCTTCCCATCCTCTAGGTTGGTGTGTGTCAGGGTGTTCGGGCTGCTATAACAAAAATACCACAGATTGGGTGGCTTAAGCAACAAGTATTTATTTCTCATAGTTCTAGAGGCTGGGAAGTGCAAGATCAGGGTGCCACCATGGTTGGGTTCTTGGTGAAGACCCTCTTCCTGGTTTATAGACAGTCATTTTTTGGTTGTCTCCTCACATGGCAGAGAGCAGAGAGAGAAGCATTTTTCTTTCTCATTTCTCTTCTCATAACAGTACTAATCCCTTCATGAGGGCTTAATCCCTTATGATTTAATTACCTCCCAGAGCCCCATCTCCAAACACCATCACACTGGGGATTAGGGTTACAATGTATCAACTGGGGGAGGACACAAACAGGGAGTCCATAATTATGTTCTGAGGATTAATCCTTACACCTCCTTTCCCTGCTCTTCACCCTCACACTCTGAGTAACCTCATCTAGTGCCATGAATTTAAATATCATTTGCATACTGATCCTCCAAGATTTACACCTTCATTCAGATATCCTTTTTGAATTCCAGACATATATATATCTCCAATTGCCTTCGTGATGTTTCATGCGTGCACAGATATCTAATAGGCATCTCAAATTTAACACATCCAAAACTGAACTCTTCATTTTCCTCCCCAAACCTACTTCTCCCACAGTTTTTTCCACCTTAGTAAATAAAATCTGCATTCGTCTTGTTGCTTAGTCCAAAATCCAGCAACCCAGCATGACGCCATTCTGTTATTCATGCCCTATATGCACTCCATCAGTAAATCCTGCCAGCCCTACAGTCACTCTCCAACCACTAGAGCAGCCATCATCATCTGTCACCTGGTCTCTTGCAATAGCCTCCTAACTGGTCTTCCTGCTTCTAGCCTTGCCCCTCTGCCTTCTCCACACAGCAGTCAATGTGATGCTTTTTAAAACTGAAGTTAGATCATACCATTCCTGTTCAGCGTCAAGACCCTCCAGTGTCATCCCATTTCTCTCAGAGTACAATCTAAGTCCCTTCCACAGTTTACAAGCCTTACATAGTCTTGCCCTACTTCATCACTGTGCTGATTCTTCTCATCTCTCTCCCTCTTGCTTCTTCTGCTGCAACCACACTGACCTCCTTGCTGTTCCTCAAACCCACCAAGCATGTTCACGCCTCTGAGCCTTTGCACTTGCTGTTCCCTCTGGATGAAATGTTCTTCACCCACATGTCGGCATGGCGTCTGCCTCATTTCCTTCAGGTCTCACTCAAAAGACATCAGAGGTACCTTCTCTGACTACGCTGCATGAATTGCATCCACTCCAGTCTCTCTCTATCCATCTTACTTCACTTTATCATTCTTTCTTAGAACTTACCATCATCTGACACATTATAGGTTTATTTGTTTATTTGTTCTGTATCGGTCTCCACCCTACCTCCCAGAATGTAATCTACAGAAGAGCTTTGTTTTGTATGCTCCTGTATCATTAAAATAGTCATGTGGCACAGAGTGGGTACTGAATAAATATTTGCTGAATGAATAAAGGAACTCTCCTCCTATTACCCAGGCTTACAACTAGTCAGTCCTTGGCTGGGTTTATTGATTAAGTTTACTCATTAAGAATAACTGTCTATAATATATACGCTAGGGCAAGCCTCCTAAATTTAGGTATTTTACATCCAACCAATATTCTGCTAGGGGACTTCAGCTGGGATTGTTCACAAAGGTGTCACTTAAGGATAATTTGATTCATGCACCATAGATTAAATTATATCTAAAATGACTATGACTATAAAGTCAGGATATTCAATTGATTGGAATTATCTCTTAGACTGGAATGTGTCTGTAACAAACATAAGTTTTGTTTAAAATATTTGTCTCTCCTCACATGAAGAGTGGGAAGCAGTTTGGAAACCAGAAATGTCCAGATTCACATCTCAATCCAACACACTTCTTTCGTACCATCTTATTACTGCAGGTTCTTGCATGCCTGATGAGCGCCAGTCATGGGGAGCACAGTGCCTCAGAGTAGGGGCAATGGAGCTCGGCTATGTTGGTTCAAATCTAAGCTCTGCTGCTCGTTAGCTCTGTGTCCTTGGATGGGTTACTTAACCTCTCTGAGTTTCTTTTTCTAGGTTAAGACTCTGCCTCTGGGGGTTGTCCTGAGGATTTAATGAGTTAATTCATGTAAAGCACTTAGAGGATTGGTGCAAAGAAAGTGCATGTTAGCTATGATTGTTACTAATATTCCTCCGGATGAAACAGCTGTCACTTCCTAGAGTTTTACTGTCCTTGTTCCTGGGCACCTGGCCCAGGATTTACTCCACAGTACCCTGTGTCCAACTGGTACAGCCACCACACCCTTGGAGCCCTTGCTGCTAGCGTTATACGCTCAGTCTTTTTCCTTCCTTTCCTCTTTCCTCCCTTCCTTCCTTCCTCCCTCCGTCCTCTCCCCTCCCCTCTTCTCCCCTCCCATCCCCTTCCTTTCCTTTCTCCTTCTCATAAATTCTGCCTTTCCTTACTTTCTCCTCTACTTCCTCTCTCATGCATTGCCCAGTCTGTTCTGCATTAGCTCTCTCTTTCCTCTCCTCCATTCTTCCACTGTTTCTCTCTGCTCTCATTCACAGAGTAAGAGTTCTGGAAGGAAAGGACCTGTCATGTCACCAGGAAGAGTCCCCAGAAGCAAATCTTTCAGAGCGCTCACTTCCTGGGTAGAATTTTGCTCTTTCTGGCAGCACCTGCTTTAGAGATCAGAGGGACTGTTTGCTGCTCAGGTTAATCAGAAATGCCATCTCAGCACTTTTAACCCATGTGTGGGTTACGCCAGCAGCACCCAGCGTTTTACAAAACACTGACTTGTCTTATCAACAATCACGGGCTAACCGTAAAATCGACCATAACCAATTGTATTGCTTGCTGCTCCTAGGAGACATCAATGAAATAATGTGGTTGTTTTGGCGCCTAATAAAGTTCAATTCCAGTGATGGTGAGAATGTAGGAAGGAATGAAAGACATGTTCAGTGGAAACATGTTTTTTTTTCCTTTCTCCTATTAGATTAGGAACGCCGTGAGTGAAGGGACTGTGCCTGCTGTATTTTCAGTGTATACGATTAGTGGCCAGCTTAGTGCCTTGCTCAGAATATGCGTTCAGTAAATAAACATTCCCTGAATTTTTACTTCTCAAGAATTAGACAAACGTGGTAAAAAATTCTGAGTACACAAAGACGACAAGAAGAAAACCGTGAATAAGGACAGTGCTTCACGGGATTGTCATGTAGGTAGCTTAGTAAAACAAAAACGTCTAAGCACTAATTGTCACACCACTGAAAACATTATCACAATTCTCTACAGTTCTATGAATTTTTATAGCACCCTTTTGGCAATTACTACTAAAAATTATAGTGACATGGAAATATATCTTATTTCTATTACTTATTATTTATTACTCTATTATTTGGGGAACTAGTTCCTACTGTTGTACCATACACATCATGTACCTTTAGTACCCGTTTGCTGAGTAAATGAATGAATGATTAAATGGATGAAGTTATACTTCCATTCATTCAGAATGTCTGAAAAGGTTTCACATAATTGGATGGTCTTACTAAGCAAAAGTTACTACCTATATAATCTATGTGGATTGATATTAGAACATAACATTAAAAGGTCAAAATTATATTAAACATAATGTTATCTTTTATGACTCAAAAGGCACTTCAAGATCGTTAAGTTACAAAATTAAAAGAAACCAACTAGGCACCCCAAAACATAACTTAATCTTTTCTTGGTCTACCAGTATTTTACCAAGCCTTTAAAATAAATCTGCTTTTTCAAGTTGTTTAGTTGTATGGATTCTGAATAAAAAGCAATTTTTATATTCTGGTTGGAAAGATTTAAAGAGACTAAATTACCTGAGAAAGAAAGACAACATAACACTAAACCAAAGTGATAAAAATGATTGTACTTTAATTTTTCTTTAATACATTTGTATCTCATCTTATTACATTTCTAGACCAAAATGGTTTGTACATCTCTCTTGCTTGAGCAGGAGGAAATCATTATAATGAAGAGAGTTATTGAAAATGGTCCATGTTGTGTAATTCCCAGGATAAATGGGCTGAGTAGCAAATATTTCTGTTGTGAACTGTTTTATACTGAAATGTGCATTATTAAACCCATTTGTTGAACACATTGAAAGATCGAATATCTTCCTAACCTGACACTGGAGAATGTTTATTTGCTATTCCTCTCCTTCCTCTGCTCAGATATTGTTAGATACTGTTTCTGGGTTTTCTGGAATCCATCCATATTAGAGGGAAAAAAATCACAGATGAAGAAACCAGAAAAACAGAATTTACAATTTATAAACATATTTTAAGCAAGATCATAAGAAATTTAAAATAGTATACATAATAGAAACAGCATGTGGGAAAGCATATAGAACAATGGTGGGTGGTGGGTGACTATTTTTTATACTATCATAAAGATCCTATATGCCTGAAGAACACCAAAAGAAAACAGTAGCCATCGGGCTGTAAGACTTGGAATGCAGCAAAAGAATGCTAGTGATCAGGATGGTTTGGGGGTGATGTTATGCCCCTTTGATTTTACAAGTATGGTAGTTTACGTATACTGTATATTTAAGTAATATACCTTTAACTATTACCCTTTAAAACACAATCAATTGTTTTTATTTCATTTAGAGCAATTATATGTGGGTCCGATTCCATGTTCCAATTACTTCTGAAAAAAGCCTCTGTTGAAAAATCAATGGAACCCCCAAAGACTTAGAGTTGGAGTTCATAGCAGCCGGAGTGGAAGGAGCAGAAAGCAGTCTTCCTCTTTGATGATCCTTTTCTTTCTTCTTTAGTAACGTCACTTATATAGAGTTGAATTGGAAGTAGGACATCTAGGTGTAGATTCATTTATTTACTCATTGAATCGATCCATATCTATTAAGTGCCTACCGTGTGCCAGCTCGGTACTAAGTACAAGGATGTCAGAAGTTGTTAATGTGGCATTGGAGAGATCTTAAGGTCAAAAATCTAGAATTGTAAGTCAGATAAATGGTAGTAAAAAAGTGTCTTTGAAGCAGATGGGAATTGAGGGAAGTTAAGTGGAGAGACAAGTGATGTTGAGGAGGTGTGGAAGGGATATGTGTTATATTTGATTCTTCAGGAAGTCTTTGCCATGAAAGATACAGGGAAGATACAGGAGCTTTTGAGGTACATAGGTGAGAATTATGTGCATAGAATTGTTGGGGGAATATTCCCAGCAATGAGTCAGGGGATTTTTGTTGGCATTCCTGGCACTGTGGAAGCAAGCACGAGTGTGTTATAGGGAGCAAGAGAACTCCCAGGTTTTCTCCAGCAATGTTCTTGGGCACAAACAGAAAAATTGGACAGTGTGCCTGGTGTGGGTTTGCCCACTGACAGAGTGGGTCACAAGAACATGACAGGAGCCTCGTTGTTAGGGAAGGCAATAACAGGGGCTGAGTAGATGGTTCCTGGGTAGGTCAAACTATGAAGGATTTAGTGTTCATTGAACTTGGTGAGCAGAAAGCAAGGAGGGACATAGGAAGGGGCAGGGGTGCAGTGGTAGATATGGGGTTGTCTATGAAAAACAAACATTCCAAGTTACCTCTAATGGTTAAATTCAGGGAGTGATCTTGCTGGTGCATGGCTGAAGTAGGGTGCAGTTGGAAGACTTCAGTGAACAAACAAGATCATGGGACTCTACAGTTGAGGTGACTGATGGAGCTCTAGCATGAATTTTGAAGATGCCAGAAGTGATGATGAGGTCTTAGGATGTGGAGGAAAATCATTAGCCAGGTGCTGTGTTCATCTAGGAAGGTGGAAGTGGGTCTCACAGGAATTCAGTAAACAATATCTGTGGTGCCTTTGAGATGGTGGAAGAGAGAACTGATGTCAATTTTAAATGAGGAGGAAAAAGAAGTGGACAGTTGAGTAGTCCAAAAGTTCAAAGTCTGGGCTTGTAATTTACTGGAGGAAAAAACCCCAAGGGGGCCAGAACTTGTTTTGAAGACACCTGTATACTATATATAATCAGACAACCACATTTTTTCGAGATTCATTCAAATAAATGCTAATTTGTTGTTGTTGATTTGTTTATTCATCACTGTAGATGCTGTCTCTGGTAAGAAAAAGATGTTATTTTATATTTTTTCCTTGAGTTCTTTCTGACACTGCTTTTGTAATATTTCTTCAGAGGCTCCCAGCTTTAAAAATGTCAAATGGTGGGAGGATACACTTTCCCAAATACCGGATACCCTAGGCTTTTTACATACATCAAGAATGAGATCCAGTTGGTGGAACCACTAAACTAAAGAGCACGTTATTTTTTCAAAGTAATCCTCTGTATCTAAAAGAAAAACACGGTATTGTTCCTATTTTTTTTCTCCCTAAATGCCATAATGTATTTAATCTTACTCACATAATCATAGTCTTAGACTAGTTTTTGAAACCACCATTATATTAAGTATGTAAAATACAACTCATGTGATTATTGAAATGTGTACCTTTTGCATTAGAATAGAGAACACGAAGTTTCCTGACATAGGAATAGTGGTCTGATAACTTTACAGTCACGCTAGTATATTTGTAGATATTCTGATTATTGCAAAGCCGGTTTTTTGCATGGATGGTTCCCGAATTTATTGACAAAGCATAGCGAATGCTATTTAAATCATAATAAAATCCCTTCCAAGGAAATTCTTTAGTAAGGGCAGTATATGGTTGACGTTGACCAACACCTGTCCTTTACAGTTAAGTGCTAAAAGGCAGGTGTTCTTACATTTATTGTGCTTCTGTTGGGCTTTTCATCACTACTGTAACACTTATCTGCAAATGTTGATAATTCAAAAGATTTCATAGCGACCATACTGTTTGTGCCTTATCACTCAGAGCAAACAAACCCTATTCATTCATTGGGATGAATGTATTACTTTTCAATCCTTACTTAAGTAAATCAAGTCCATGGAATTCCAAAGTAAGATAGTACCACCTTCCTACTTTCCTTCCTGCAGCGTTCATTCTCTTTTGGAAGACGGTCATCTTTCCTGCTGGATCCTTCTCTTAGTCTGATTCTGTTTGATATGAGATCAAAGGGCTTTCATCTTCTGTATCAATTAGGCTGGCTGTCTTGTCTCAATGAGATTAAGTAGCCTCTGGAGACCAGTGACACCACAGCTGCAGTAGATGTTTAGCATGCAATTTGGTTGTCCTAATTCTTTCTAAATGATAGTTTGTCTAGTCTGATGTCTTTCTTTATGATTGTGTCTGTGGCTCATTTGTTCAGGGCAATCATGCAGCACACACCAGACCTGATAATCAGTGATTTGAGTTTCTGAAAAGGCTGGTGAGACACATCAATTCTCTCCTAAGCTTAACATATTTCTTATACTAAGGAAAGGTCCAGATTTTTTGTTTGTTTGTTTCTTTGATCTTTTTGGTACAATATGAAGTACCAGAATATTTAACTCCAAATACATTCTAAGTCCTATACCCAGAATTTACCCCAAAGTTGCTTAAAGGAAGCGTTATCAAAAGGATTTGCTAAGCCCCAGGCAAAGCTACGTAAGCCCGGTGTGAGTTCTGCTACACGTAGACTTCTGTATCTGGAAGTTTATAGTCTGACTGTTCCACAGTCCTATTTAGCCACTTCTTTTGAGATAAGACTTGACTTCTCTCACTGAAGAAAGTGAAGCAGTGTTTTTAAAGGAGTAAACAAGACACTGGTAGGTATTAACAACATTCTCTCTCAGTATATTCATTCTCACTTCACTTTCAGAGATTTCCTAGCCAGCTGCTTCTTCAAGAAAAAAGACGTCATCAGGCAGAAACTCACTGACTTTGTCTTCCTCACCATCTTCAGACGTCTCTAGGCTTACACTGATTCTTTTCTTCCTTTTTATCCCAGAAGAAAAATTGCTACCTCTTTCTAAGTCTCATTTTTCAATCTGTGCCCCAAAGACCTGGCTTCCTCAGTATCCCCCCTCCTCTCATGTCTTGACCCCTCCTTTCTCTTCTGGGTACACATGTGCTCAAGACTCCACCAGACGTTAGAGAAATAAAAAACAGCGACAAAAACAACCACTCTTTCTTTAGCTCAACTTCCTTTTTTTTCTGGGCTGATGCCTTACATTTCACCTTTTCTTTATCATCACATTCTTAAGAAAGACTGCATGACTTATTCTATTCATTGGATCCTATTCTCTGATTTCTGCCCCCACCCTGCTGCTCTCGAGAATCAAGGAACACTGTTCAATTCTCCTCTGACTTGCCTCTCTTTTCCATTTGCCAGTAATGATTAGCCTCTCCGACAGGAAAGCATCTTCTCTCCTGAGTTCTGTCTCATTTCCTTCTCTCGGTCCCCCTCATATATCCTTCTAAGTGTTCTGCCTCCTCCCTTGTTTTCTGTCCCTCTGTCTATCCTTTAGAAGACGGGGTTCCCTAAGGTTTCTTTCTCATCCTTCTCTCCTCCCCTGCTTCTCTTCCTCCTCACCCCTAGGCAATCTCATGCATTGGACTGACCTTTCTGACAGCCACAAACCTGCATCTCCAACTACTCACAGGAATTCTCCTTGAGGTACCTCAAAATTCAACACACAGGGAAGAATTGACATGCCCCGCCTCTCCTCCATGGATTGCTCACACACATTTCTTTCCCATTCTCCCTAGCTCAGTCAGGACCTCAACATCCTCTCAGATGCCCTAGAGGGAACTGTGACCCTCTATCTTATCTCCTCACTTCCTCTCAGTTCTACCTCCTGAGAAACCTTCCGTGCCCCTTCATTCTTCATTCCATTGCTTCAGTCTAGATTAGAGCTCATCACCTCACACCTGGAAGGCTGCATCTAGGCTTTTCCTTTGTCATATTTCTATAACTACATCTGATCCTGTCACTACCAGGATTAAAGACTTCCTTCAATTTCCAGCTGCCTACAGAATGTATTTTAGTCCAGACTCCTTAGTGTGGCACATGATCCCCTTCAGAATATGATCAAGTCTAGTTTTCTAATTACCCTCTGGTTGCCCACCCCCATATGCCTTTACACACTCCAGAATGTTCCCCATCTGTGCCTTCATAGCCAGGATCGAGACAATCCTTTTCCCTGAAGTGCTCCTGCTGGCCTGTCTTCCCTGCCAGACCACCAGCTCCTCCAAAGCTATGTTCACTTCTCCCCTATGGCGAGGATGCTCTCCAAGTTCCGACTCTGTCTTCGAGATGAAACAGAAAGGCTTAGCTGCCTGCCTCAGGAAGCATTAGTAGTCCTCTGTCGCCACTCCTACAATTTTCTATTCATGCTCTCTATTACAGCACTTATTATATTGATGCTATATGTTTACTTTTCCATTTCCTCCCACTGGACTGAGTATCTCAAGAGCAGGGAACCTCGCCTCATTCATTGTCATTGCCACCCAAGTGGTTAGCACAGTGCCCAGAACACTGTAGGTACCAAATAAACGTTTGTTAAATAAACTGCCACTCCCCCTAAGCCTTTATTATTTGTATTTGGGTTATTTTTAGATGTCAAATGGCGCTTTTGTTTTGAACAGCTATATAGGATACATTTTATTAAGTGCTTATTAATTTACTATGAACATTTCACCAACAATGATCACCACCTGCACAGAAAACTGAAAAATCTCATTTGTTAGAGAAGGATCATACTAAGTTAGTAGAAAACAATCCTGATTTGTGGGAAATTGAGCCTGAGAGAGTGCTGAATTAAAAGGAAAGGAGTGAACACATAAAGTGATATACAATGCTTGCTCATGGCACTGGAATGCCAATAAATGTGTAACATCCCACACCCTGGAGGCGTTTTTTTTTTCTTCTTTTTCCCCCCATCTAATGGAAAAGAGAAACTCAAAAAGAAGGTAACTGAAGTTACTTAAATTTATGCTAAAAACCAAGATTAAAAACTACACTGAAAATCCCCTTGTTCCCAAGAACCATAGTGTTTCTATAGACTGTCTTTCTACTGGTGTTTTCCTCATAATCACCAAATTATGGGACAGGAGAAAACGTGATTATATTTAAAATCAGCTGAGGTGGGCAAGCTGGGGAAAAGTCATGGGGGAAGCGAAGATCAGAAGAATCAGCTCTTTTCTCTTCCCTAGGTTCCTCTACTCTTGTAGATTTGCACAGATAATGCACATTCACTGAATAAAAATCAGTCATCAGGGACAAGCTCCCTGGTCTATAAATTGGAATACTGATCTAAGTGAGTCTGGTTTCAGAGTTCCTATTTTCTATGGGCTAACAAAGTGTGAGTTATTTTGTGAACTCTTCATTACCTGTATAGTTCAGGTACTTTAAATCATTAGTAATTATATTAAATAACTCCACATTTTCTTTTAGCATGGTGAATCCTCTCAAAATAAGGTTGTTTCGGGAGATCAGCTCGGTGCTTTGTGACAACCTAGAGGGGTGGGATAGGGAGGGTGGGAGGGAGACTCAAGAATGAGGAGATATGGGGATATATGTATATGTATAGCTGATTCACTTTGTTATAAAGCAGCAACTAACACACCATTGTAAAGCAATTATACTCCAATAAAGGTGTTTAAAAATAAATAAATAAATAAATAAAATAAGGCTGTTTCAGTCAACCCAGTACAGCTACTATCACTGTATTTTTCCCTTTTATTTTTTCTTTCTTTCTTTTTTTCCCCCTTGAGTCATGTTGTGCTGTGTTGTGTTATGGGTATTTCCCAATATTACCAACCCAGGTACATCCATTTTCACTTAGCCCATATCCTGCTTCCTACACTCTTCTAAGCTTTATTTATGAATCACTCAAAATTTTACATACTCCAGAAATTACATATTTACTTTTCAGAATATAGCAACCACTCTTCCCCCCTTACTTGAAATATTTTTAACATCCCTCCTAAATGAACTCATCATTGCTCATCCTAGTTTGCATAATTATAGTTGGCTCTTATGATGAGCCAGGGAAAAAGAAAGGGAAAAAAGTAATTATTAAGACTTTTTCCCCTTCTCATCTTTTTTATTCTTTGCAGAGGCTGGGGATCTGGGGGGAGTTCTCCCATAGGGAGAAAGGCATTTGACTGTGAGGGCCATCACAGCTCATTAATTATCTATTGGGCATTGGCTCATTTGAAAACTGTTAGGCAGGTTGGGATTGGAGGTTGGAAGAATCAGGGTGGAAAGCAATTTGTCTGCATTAGAAAAGAATCGAGGGGCTTCCCTGGTGGTGCAGTGGTTAAGAATCCACCTGCCAATGCAGGGGACACAGGTTTGAGCCCTGGTCTTGGAAGATCCCACATGCCACAGAGCAACTAAACCCGTGCGCCACAACTACTGAGCCTGTACTCTAGAGCCCGTGAGCCACAACTCCTGAGCCCATGTGCTACAACTACTGAGCCCGCGTGCCTAGAGCCCATGCTCCACAACAAGAGAAGCCACTGCAGCGAGAAGCCCATGCACTGCAACGAAGAGTAGCCCCCGCTTGCCACAACCAGAGAAAGCCCGCATGCAGCAATGAAGTTCCAATGCAGCTAAAAATTAAAATAAATAAAAATATGTGATATTTGTTTTTAAAAATATATATATATAAAAGAGAAAAGAATAGCTATGGAGAGCCCCAAACTCAGAGAGATGACCCAGCCCTGCAATAGGATTTTGGATTTGGGAGTTTTTAACAGCTTTTGAAGGATGAAGAAAGCACTCCTAGTATACTAGAATTAGGAAGCAGTGCTTCAAGTTTAAAAAGAATTCAGCTTCACCCAGTGAGATGAAATTTGGGAATTTACATAAGGAGATAGTTTAGGCTAAAATTATAAGACTCTTCTTGGGAATGAAAACATAAATGATTATTGAGGGTAGATAGGACGTTTGGGAGCTCATAATTGTCTCTTTCAATATATAACAAATATAAATAAATACATATGTATAATAAAGATATATTTAAACAGGTAATTTAAATTATGGTTTTTAAAAAGTTCAGACAATACAAAAGGGTGTACGATGAAGAATAAGCCCCCCTCCTTCCGCTCCGTGTTCATAACCCCCCTCCCTGCCACACACCTCCTTCCTCAGTTCCCATTGCTGGACAAAACCACTGCTACTTAGTTGGTATTTATTCTTTTGGAGAAATTCTATGCATTTACAAACATACACGTGTGTGAGGTTTTTTTTCAAGTCTTGAATGATAGCATACTCTATACACTGCCTGCACCTTACTTTCTCCACTTATCAACGTGTTTTAGAGATCTTTCCTTATGAGTCCATATAGAGCTGCCTTATGTTTTACGACCACGGCAGAATTTAATGAGTCATTCCCTTTTGATGGACATTGAGGTTGTCTGCCCTCTTCTGCTGTTACAAAACTGTACTGCATTATAACTGAGCAGAAAGAACAACATGAAACCCTCATAATGGGAGGGCTGGAGGCAAGGTGGGACAGAATGAACTGTTGCTGTCACGTGAACCAAACCACTTTAGGTTCTGGTTCTCTGTGTGCCTCGTTGCTATGCATAAATAGGGGGAAAACACACAGGAGCTCATTGAGAGGGCCACTTACTGTTGTTTCCCTGTTAGGATGGCACATTTCCGTCATGTGGAGTCATTATGTAAAGTATCCTAAGTCTTACATGGCAGGTGGGGTACGTGTTAGGAATATACCTGAGTTATTTGAGGCGAGAACTACAATGTGGAAAGAGCACTGGGTTTGGGTCAGAAGAACTTGGTTCAAGCCTCAGCTCTGCCTTTTACTTGTGTGATCACTGGAAGCCATCTTAGCATCTCTGAGCCTTATTATTATTTTTCTTTTTCTGTAAAATGGGGAAAATAGTACCAACTTTACGTTTTGAGGATTTAATGAAGTAATGCTGATGAAGTGATGATGTAAGCCAGTGGTTCTCAAACTTTAGAGAGTTACTGGTTCAGAAGGTCTGGAGTGGAGCTTGAGAATTTACATTTCTAATAAATTCTCAGATGATGCCGATGCTGTTGTTCTGAGGACCAGAATTTTGGAAACACTGGTAGAAGCCACCAAGGACTGATAGGTGGTGTTACTGCTTTCGTCATTATAGTTATTCTCCTAGAAGGAACACTGTCTTTACATATCCCCTTAGAGAAAAGTGAAAATTCTGCCAGCCAATCAAGTACAATGAAAACCACAGAAATCTCTAAAGAGATTGAACTTGTTGCGGATGGGGGATGGTATTAAACACATAATTTTGCACACTCTGAGTTTATTTAAATGTTCACACACCTCTGAATTCGACGGTAAACAGCACTTGACAGGAAGTGGAAGTACAAAAATAAACAAGAAAGGCTCATCTCATGGCATTGCTGCCTTAACTGAACACAGGAAGTCCTGGAAATCTTGCAAGACTGTCTGTTCCTTCATGATGTCTAGCCCGATTTTAAGATCCCAAACTATTTTTGGTTTGTATTAGTCAGGGTTCTCTCGAGAAACAGAAATAATTGGAGGGAAAAAAAGTATATATGTATGAGTGTGTATATTATATACATATAATGTATGTATATATACACACATAATATATGTGTGTGTATATATACATTATATGTATATCTATATATATTATACATATATATAATATATATATGTATATATTTAAAGAGATTTATTATAAAGAATTGGCTCCTGCAATTTTGGAAGCTGAGAAGTCCAGACCCAGGAGAGCCTATGGTATAGTTTCAGGAGCACCAATGATGTAAGTTTCTTTCTGAGTCTGAATACAAAGGCAGGAGAAGACCAATGTCCCTACTCAAAGACAGGCAGGCAGAGAGAGAGAATTCTTTCTTATTCAGCCTTTTATTCTATTCAGGCCTTCAGCGGATTGGACGAGGCCCAGTCACACTGGGAGGGCAATCTGCTTTACTCAGCCTACCGATTCAAACATTAATCTCATCTAGAAACACCCTCACAGACACCCTCAGAAATAATGTGTAACCAAATATCTGGGGACCTCGTGGCCCAGTGAAGTCGACACGCACAATTAACCATCACAATATTGTTGATGAATATCTGAAATGAGCTACTTTCAGTTTGCTTATCATTGGCTTTCCAGTCTACAAGACTGCTTCAAAACACTTGATGTTTCAAGCAGCACAAACTTCAACTGTGGCTGTGTGTATGGTCAGCTTCATATTCTAGTTGTCACACATCTTACAGCAAAACATTTCAGTGGACTACTTATAGCTCAACCTCAAGATGTTTTTTAAAACAAAATTTTAGGTAATGACATCCAGTGGCTGCCATCATCAATGCCATCACCATTATTATATTTATTACAAGAAAGGTGCTGCCAACAGTCTGCCACTATACAAATGCTGTTGAGTATTTAAATATATGTTAAGAATAATTCAGAGTCATTGATTTATTATTGTCATAAATGTGTGGGAATCTAGACATTTGGCTTTTAACACTGAAGTGCTATCTTCTGAAAATTGCCATAGACATTCTCCCCATCCACATCCCAACTAATAAATTCAGCCTGTGGAACAATAGACATACCACAGGACATTCCTGGGATCCCAAGAGATATTTTTAAAGACAAATATTAAAATGAATGAGACAGCCACAAGAGTTTGGAGGTAAATTCATATGAGTGATGAAGCAAAATTTTCAAACCACGGCACAGTAAGAAGAAAATGTTGGGGTTATATGTGAATAATGCTTCTGTGAATATGGCATCTTATTGTGGT
Source organism: Eubalaena glacialis (assembly GCF_028564815.1). Taxonomy (NCBI): domain Eukaryota; kingdom Metazoa; phylum Chordata; class Mammalia; order Artiodactyla; family Balaenidae; genus Eubalaena; species Eubalaena glacialis. The sequence goes on along the minus strand of NC_083723.1, from coordinate 71,421,747 downwards.
GGGTTTCCTTGCTTTCCATCTCACTGATTCCCTTCTTGACGTTGTACAGCTATTTCCTCTGTAATACAGAAAGTTTCCCTTAAAGAATCTTTTTCCACAGCTGGCTTTCATCACTTCTTGATAGGTACCTAAATATTTCAGTTTCTTCCACTTTATTTTCCCTTAACAATAACTGCTGCCCAATCAAATCATTCATCTTTTCCCCTGTTGTATGTATTTGAGGTATTGAATGAGTGTTTATCAAGCACCATTTGGAATCCCCTATTTTCTCTTGTTTGGCATTTTCATAGAGTCTTGGTCTCAGTTTCACTTGGAAGTTTGAATTCAGTTTTTCTAATCATTTAAAATTTTTGAGTTCAAAATTCATTGTGAGCTTTTTCTTCTTGTCTTGCCCTATAGAGATTTTTGTGTGTAAATGAAGGACAAATCTTAAAACCTAAGACTTCTTTAATAGATCATGCTCATTTATAAACAATATTCAGACATATACTATGCTTTGAAATCTCCACAAATGATAACTAACATTTATTTGCTATTTACTATGAAGTAGGTGCATGGCAAAGTTCTTTATGTGCGTTATTTCATTTTTCCATCAACCTAGAAGTTAGGAATCTTTTTTTTGTGGCCGCGCCATGCAGCAGCATGCGGGATCTTAGTTCCCCAACCAGGGATTGAACCCGTGCCCCCTGCAGTGGAGGTACAGAATCCTAACCACTGGACCACCAGGGAATTCGCTAGGAAACTTATTAAGTGCTTTCTTGCCCTTGGTGTCCACAGGCAATCTCAAAATTATTATCGTTGTTTGAGTTGAATTTCTGGTATTTGTAACCCAAAGAGAATTCATTTATGTAAACATGATACATGTTATTATATACACATGTGTCTTTGTGGGTGTGTAAAACAAAGTTCTATATCCTGGGCAAGGGGAGATCAGGTAGAAAAGGTCTGTGCTCTGTTGGTCACACACCTATTTACACTGACTGAATGTACAAATCCCCAGAAGAACCTCCTGAGAGAACAAAACAAAACAAAACAAAACAAAACAAGGATTGGAGTCAGGAGGCTAACTTGCAAGGATTTCACTTGCATGGTCCCATGAGAAGGATTTGACCTTAAGACAAGAAAATCTGAAGGCTGAATAGGTAAAACATAAACATGGTTTAAAAACCAGAGAATATAAAAAGATATACAATAAAAGGTCTCTCTACTATCCTACTGTTGCCCTCCATTTGACCAATTCTCACCCAGACCCTAGATTGGTAACTGTCCTTCATTTCCTATGTCAATTTCCATAGTTTCTTCAAGCAAATACAAGCAAAACCAAATATAGCTTCTTATTGTTCTTCACTTGTTTACAAAGGTAGCATATTTTGCTTTTTGTTTGTTTAGCTTGGGCTTCTTTCCCTATTGGTATAAAAAAAGCTTCCTCATTCTTTTTATACCACTGCTTAATGTTCTATGGTGTAGATATATCATCATTTATTTAACCATTTCCTTTTGAAAGACATTTATTTGAGTTGTTTCTAATCTTTAGCTGTTACAAACAACGCTACAGTGAATGACTTTGCACAAAAGTCATTTCTCACCCTGTGCATGAGTATCTGCATGATAAATTCCTCCATAAGTAATTCTGAGTCTTTAGTGGCTGTTGTTATTTGAAAGTGACCACCTAGTTATCCTCTCTATGGAAATGCACCCTGATGGGAGAAAGGAGGTGCATGTGTAAAGCTAGAAAGGGCTATAACACCTTAGGGCCCAAGCCACTCTATTATGGGAACCCCCTAAGAGAGCCCAACCCAGGAAGAAGAGCCCCACTCCTGTCCACTTTCAGAGGAAGGATAAGTATGGATCCTAAAAGTTGCTGAAGAGGTGATGTTGGAGAGGAGATAGTGGCCTGGGTGAAGCACAGGGCTGTGGTGCAAATGTGAAGCCATGATTGTGCTGTGGGCTGCTGGGGCTTGAGCAGAACTTTGTAAAGATTAGTGACCACAGCAGTGCAGGTGGCCCTGGGGCAAAGGATGGCAGGAAGACAACTGTTTTCCATGTCCTTACATTTTCCCAATTGCAACTAACAGTCTAACAAAAGTCATAGTACTGGGAAGCCTGGTGATAGTTGGGTAATATATGCTCAGAAAAGGTCTTGAAGAATTGAAAGATATTAATGGAGGTTTTCTCTCGGAGTACAGGGTAAGAAGTTAAAGTCCTACTTTGCCCATCTCTTGATGTTAATAAATGTTAATCAACTCTGTTGAGAGTTGTTGTGTATCTTTCTTAATTTTTCTATATATATACCTATCTTTACCAATGTAAATAATTTTTGTTAGATAAATAGGATATCTCTACACATACATATTATTTTGTAATTATTCATTTTTATTTTAAATATGTATTTTGGAGATATTTCCAAGTTAATATATAAGGATCTACTTTAATCTCTCTAAATGCTGCATAGATGTCTACCATAATTTATTTGACCATTCCTGATTTTTGGCTATTAGAAACAGTGCTACAGTAAATACCTTTGTAATTGTCTCTGGGCATATATGTGGGTGCTTCACAAGAACTAAAGCCTAGACATAGAAATATTGGACTGAAGGTAGGCATATTTAAAATTCTGATGGATACTGCCATATTCTCTTCTTTTAAAAAGGTTTTTGCTAGTTTACTCTCTTGCCAACAGTATAGAAAAGAGACTGCTCATATTCTTACTAATACTGGATCATATCAATCTTTTAAAATTTTGTCAATTATATTTTAAAAATTACATCACATTGTTGATTTAACTTACATTGCCTAGATTACCAGTAAGGTTGAACTCCTTTTCATATGCTTTGTTTGTATTACTTCTCTAAATTGCCTGTTAATTTTCTTTGCCCATTTTTCTATTAGGTAGTTGTTTTCATTGATTTGAAGAAGTATTTTATGTTCTGTTGTCTGTTATGTATGTAGCAAGTATTTTCTCTTTGTCTGCTCTTTGTCATTTAACTGTGAACTTGGATATATTGATTAAGATTCTTTTAGTTGTGTCTTAATTCATATGACTACTATAACAAAATACCATAGACTGGGTAGCTTATAAACAACGGAAATTTATTTCTCACAGTTCTAAAAGCTGAAAAGTCCAAGATCAGGGTGCCAGCATGGTTGGGTGAGGGCTCTCTTCCTGGTTCATATCTGGCACCTTCTCACTGTGCCCTCATGTGGTGGAAAGGGCAAAGGATCTTTCTGGAGCCTCTTTTGAATTGGCATAAATGGTGTTCATAAGGGCTCTGCACCCATGACCTAATCACCTCCTTAAGGCCCAACAGTCATCTTTGGGGGTTAGGATTTCCACATATGAATTTGGGGAGGACACAAGCATTCAGACTACATAACATTCCACTCCCGGCCCTCCAAAATTCATGTCCTTCTCATATGCAGACTACATTCATTCCATCCCAACAACCCCAGGAATCTTTTTCCAGCAGCAACTCAAAAGTCTAAGTCCAAAATCTCATCTAGATATCATCTAAATCAAAATATGGGTGAGACATTCATCCTTAGGCAAATTGCCCTCCAGCTGTGAACTGTGAAATCAAACACCTTAGGTGCTTCCAAAATACAATGGAGGGACGGACATGAGGTAGACATTCCCATTCCAAAGGGAGAAATAGGGAAGAAGAAAGGGGTAATAGTTTCCAAGCAAGTCCAAAACCTTAAAGCTCACCTCTGGACACACTGGGGTGGGCGGTGGGCCCCCAAGGCTCTGGGTGGCCTCACTCCCACAGCTTTGCTGGATGCAGCCCACGGGGCAGCTCTCACAGGCTGGAGTCCCATGCCCATCTTCTCTGGGACTGTGGTCTCAGGGGCAGCCCTGCGCCGACAGCCCCCACTGGTCATTGACCTAATGGGCGCTCTCTGCAGTGGCCCCTCCCCATCCTGAGTCCACTGCTCTGGGAGGTTTCACTCTTCCAAATCTAGGTGGAGCTGTCCATGCTTCCAGGGCTATTGTACTCTGCAGTCAGTAGGGATTCCTCCAAGGTTTATTACTTGTGTCCTCCACAAGGGCAGCCACCATGGCTGCCACGTGTGGCGCCTGGAGGCTGAGGAGCACAGCAGTGGTATTTGGGGAGCAGAGCCTGCTTTGTGAGGCAGCCAGAACCCCCTTTTTTGAAATTGATATGTGCCCCCAGGCCCTTGAACTCTGGACCTGCGATGGTAGGGCCAGTCCAAAATGCCTTCAGGGTCATTCTTCCATTGTCTTGAACAATAGGTCCTGGCTTTTGTTTGGATGCCAACCTGATCTCTCCATTATCTTGAAAATAGTTCCTGTCTTCCACTGAGATGGTCAATCCACCGTCAATTGCCTTATCAAATTTGGCCACATTGTGTTCTTTCCCAAACTTTCTTATTTCTTTCAAAATGGATAGGCTGAGAATTTCCCAAATTTTAAAGTTCTGCTTCCTTTTTGATGAACAATTCCATCTTTAAATCATTTCTCTCCTTTTGAGTTTTACCATAAGCATTTAAGAGAAACCAGGCCGTTCCTTCAACACTTTGCTTAGAAATTTCTTCAGCCACATAGCCACTTTTCATGCTTACAAGTTCTACCTTCCACAAAACAGCAGGACAGGAACACAATTCAGCTAAGCTCTTTGCCACTTTAAAACAAGGATAGCCTTCCCTTCGGTTTCCAATAACATGTTCCTCATTTCCGTCTGAGACCTCAACAGAATGACCTTTATCATCCATATTTTTACTGTCATTCTGTTAACAACCACTTAGTTTTTCTCTAAGAAAACTGAGGTTTTTGCTATAGTTTTCCTCTTCTGAGCTCTTCTCAGAATCAACCATAACCATTCATTCGCAGCAATGTAGGCTTTTTCTAGCATGCACCTCAAAACTCTTCTAGTCTGTACCCATAATCCAGTTCCAAAGACACTTCCACATTTTTGGGTATTTGTTACAGCAGCAATTCCACCCTTGGTGCCAATTTTGTGTCTTAGTCATTTGGTCTGCTGTAACAAAATACCACAGACTGAACAGTGTATAAACAACGGAAGTCTACTGCTCGCAGTTCTGGAGATCAGGGTGTCAGCATGGTCAGGTGAGGGCTCTTTTTTCTGGTTGTATCCTCACATGGCAAAGGGGGAGCCCTGTGGGATCACTTTTATTGTATATATTAATAATTAATTTTTATTAATATTCTCAGATCAACACATTTGAAATAAATAATAAGGACTAGAAGATAGGTAAGGCAAAAAATCCAAAGTGGAGCATGAAGTAAAAAAGAATATTAAAAATAATGGATGGGACTGCCCTGGTGGTGCAGTGGTTAAAAATCCGCCTGCCAATGCAGGGGACACGGGTTCGAGCCCTGGGCCAGGAAGATCCCACATGCCACAGAGCAACTAAGCTCGTGCGCCGCAACTACTGAGCCTGCACTCTAGAGCCCGCGAGCCACAACTACTGAGACCGCGTGCCACAACTACTGAAGCCCACATGCCTAGAGCCCCTGCTCTGCAACAAGAGAAGCCACCACAATGAGAAGCCCACGCACCGCAACGAAGAGTAGCCCCCGCTTGCTGCAACTAGAGAAAGCCCACGAGTAGCAACGAAGACCCAACACAGACAAAAATAAATAAATAAATAAGTTTATTTTAAAAAAAATAAAAATAATGAAATTCAACATCCATTTTTGATTAAAATTCTCAACAAAGTGGGTATAGAAGGTATGTACCTCAACATTATAAAAGTCATATATGACAAGCCCATAGCTAACATCATACTCAATGGTAAAAAGCTGAAAACTTTTCCTCTAAGATCAGGAACAAGACAAGGATGCCCACTCTCACCACTCTTATTCAATATAGTGTTGGAAGTCCTAGCCAGAACAGTTAGGCAAGAAAAAGAAATAAAAGACATCCAAATTGGAAAGGAAGAAGTAAAACTGTCACTATTTGTAGATGACATCCAAATTGGAAAGGAAGAAGTAAAACTGTCACTATTTGTAGATGACATGATATTTGTAGATGTCACTATTTGTAGATTAATGGATTTGGTAAAGTTGCAGGATACAAAATCAATATACAAAAATCTGTTGCATTTTATACACTAAAGAAAAATTAAGAAAACAATCCCATTTACAAGTGCATCAAAAAGAACAAAATACTTAGGAATAAATTTAACCAAGGAGGTGAAAGACTTGTAAATTGAAAACTATAAGACATTAGTAAAAGAAATTAAAGAAAACACAAATAATTGGAAAGATATTCCATATTCGTGGATTGGAAGAATTAATATAGTTAAAATGTCCATACTACCCAAAGCAATGTATAGATTCCATGCAATCCCTATCAAAATTCCAATGGCATTTTTCACAGAAGTAGAACAAACAATCCTAAAATTTGTATGCAACCACAAAAGACCCCAAATAGCCAAAGTAATCTTGAGAAAGAAGAACAAAGCTGGAGGTATCACATTCCCTGACTTCAAACTATACTACAAAGCTATAGCAATCAAACCAGTATGGCATTGGCATAAAAACAGACACATAGATCAATGGAACAGAATAGGCAGCCCAGAAATAAATCCACCCACATAGGGTCAATTAGTTTACAATCAAGGATCAAAGAATATACAGTGGAGAAAGGATAGCCTCTTCAATAAGTGGTGTTGGGAAAACTGGACAGCCACATGCCAAAGAATGAAACTAGACCACTCTCTTACACCATACACAAAAATTAACTCAAAATGGATCAAAGACTTGAAGGTAAGACCTGATTTTTGGATTTGACAACAAAAGCAAAGGCAACAAAAGCAAAAATAAACAAACTAAAAAGCTTCTGCCCAGGAAAGGAAATCATCAACAAAATGAAAAAGCAACCTACTGAATGGGAAAAGATATTTCCAAATCACGTATTTGATAAGGGGTTAATATCCAAAATGTATAAAGAACTGATACAGTTCAATAGCAAAAACCCAAACAATCTGATTAAAAAATGAGCAGAGGATCTAAAGAGACATTTTTCCAATGAAGACATACAGATGGCCAACAGGCATATGAAAAGATGCTCAACATCACTAATCATCAGTGAAATGTAAATCAAAACCACAATGAAATATCATCTCACACCTGTTAGAATGGCCATCATCAAAATGACAAGAAATAGTAAATGTTGGGGGGGAGATGGAGAAAAGGGAACCCTCGTGCACTGTTGGTGGGAATGTAAATTGGTGCAGCCACTATGGAGAACAGTACAGATGTTTTCCCCAAAATTGCAAATAGAACTGCCTTATGATCCTGCAATACCAATTCTGTGTATGTGCTCAAAGAAGATGAAAACACTAATTCAAAAAGATATATGCACCCCCATGTTCATTGCAGCATTGTTGTTATTTAAAAAAAAATTTCCTAAGACATTTTCAATTTATTTCTTTCCATCACCACTTGCCATAACAAATGGGTCTCTTCTGCTCAAAAGTTTACAGCAATGCTCCATTGACAAATAAAATAAAAACTTCTTTGCTTTTTCAGACAGATACTAACATGCAAACGCTTTAGTATGATCAGAGGGTTGTCAGGCGTTTTCCTCTAAAGAAATCCATTTATATCTGATTAACTTCTAGAGATCCCTTTCACTTTCTTCTTCTTCTTTTTTGTTTTTTAGTGTTTATTTTCATCAAAGATATATGTGCCTCTAAAGAGAAAATGTTCATTGCATTATTTACAATAGCCAAGACATGGAAACAACCTAAGTGTCCATTGGTGGATGAATGGATAAAGAAAAATGTGGTATTATATATGCAATGGAATATTATTCAGCCATGAATAAGAATGAAATCTTGCCATTTGTGACAACATGGATGGACCCTTGGGGGCATTATACTAAGTGAAATAAGTCAGACAGAAAAAGATAAATACTGTATGATTTCACTTTTTTGTGCAATCTTAAACAAACAAACAAACAAAAATACTGGAGCTCGTGGATATAGAGAACAGATTGTGGTTGCCTGAGGTGGGAGTTGGGGGGGCGAAACGGGGGAAGGCGGTCAGAAGGTACCTATTTCCAGTTATGAAGTGAATAAGTCATGGGGATATAATGTACAGCACAGTGATAATAGTTATATACAGCACAGTTAATAATACTGTACTGCATATTTTAAAGTAGCTAGGAGAGTGGTGGGTCTTGGAGGTTCTCATCATGAGAAAAAGAATTGTAACTCTGTATGCTGATGGATGTTAACTGGACTTATTATGGTGATCATTCTGTAATATATACAAGTATTGAATCATTTTGCAATATATACCAGTCTTGAAACTAATGTAATGTTATGTCAATTATAACTCAATAAAAAATAATGAAATAAGAAATACAGGAGGCAGAGTGAAAATGTCTAACCTCCAGAAGGAGAACAGAAAGAGAATGGGGCAGAAGCAATAGAGAAGAAACAATGGCTGAAAATGTTCAGAATCAATGAAAGTTATTCAAGAGGTTCTCAGAATGACAGCAGGATAAATGCTCAGAAACTAAACCTAGGTCCTTCTTACTAAAACGGCTGAAAATAAAAGGCAATTTAAAAAAATCTTAGCAGTCAGAAATGGGGAAAAGTACATACTACCTTTAAAGGAACAAACATTTTAATGACAGCTGTATTCTCAACAGAAACACTGGACTACAGAAAAAATATGGAATGATGGCTTCAAAGTGTGGGGGAGGAAATGCTGATCTTAAAATTCTATGCCCGTGAAAACAGCCTTTAAAAAAGAGGTGAAATAAATCATTTTCAGACAAACAAACATTAAGAAAACTTCCCACCAGCTGCCCTATGCTAAAGAAAACAAAAAACAACACAGAAGAAAAATAATAATAGGTGGAAGCAGAGATGCACAAAGGACAAAAAAAGCAACAGAAAGAGTAAATATATGGGTAAATCTAGATTAATATTGACTGTTTAAAAGAGCAATGATAAATGGCATCTCTTTTATTATAGCACTAATCCCATTCATGAGGGCTCTACCCTCCTCACCTAATCACCTCCCAGAGGCCACACTTACTAGTATCATCACTTTTGGGGGTTAGGATTTCAACATAAGCATTTTGTGGGGACACAATCATTCAGACCGCAGCAAGTTGCAAATGAGAGAAAAGTCAAATCAAACTGCCTTAAGTAATAACGGAAATTTATTAAATATCTAAAAAGCCCAAGTTTGGACTGGTGGCAAGTACACTTGGAATCAGGGTTTAACTCATGTCATCAAGACTTAGCTTTTTTCTCTCTCCATTCATTAACAAATATTTAAGTGCCTACTATGTACTAGGCAATGTTCTAGGAAACTAAAAATTCATCAGTGAGCGAACCAAACAGACAAAAATTCTTGTTTGTGGAGTTTACATTGTGCCTTTGATTGTGATAGCTTCACTTTCAGGTTCTACTTTGCAGTTCCCAGCTCACATCATTAATCACCAAGTCCAGCAGAAGATGGAAAATCAGCTTCTCCAACAGGTCAAACAGAAGCCAACAACTGAATTTGACTCTAATATTTCTGCCTTAGATTTTGTGCCCATTTCTGAAACAATCACTATTAGGTGGTTGTGTTGTTTTTATTAACTGAGCACAGATCTCCTGACCTCCCTGGAATCAGAAGTGGAGTCAACTGCCCTGGAACAGCAGTAGCTGAGGGGGGCGGGGGCGAGGAGGGGTGTTGGATGGACAAACAGGAATCAGCTGTTACTTAAAGGAAGGTGATTAGATTCTGGGCAGCCTAATCCAACCAGTGTCCAATGATTGGTGTGTTTTATTGAGTGGAATTTTAAATTTTTCTGTAGTTATATCTGTCTATCCTTTCCTTTACTGCATCTGGAGTTTGTGTCTCCTCTACTGTTAAATTTACAAATACATTTCCCATATTATCTTCCACATTTTATATATATTTAAAATATTTAACTCTTAATTCATCTTGACTTTATTTTTGAGAATGGTGTGATGTAAGAATTGAATCTTTTAAAAAATATGTGCTTATCTGATAATTCTGATTGTTTACAATGAGAAAGGATGGTCTTGTGTGATCAAAAAGTGTTCTAAAACATTGACGTTACAGTCATTTATGTGCTTGGATGTTTATCACATCATTTAGAGGTGGAGCACAGAGAGGTGATTCAGAGGACATGTGCTGGAGTCAGATGACCAGGGCTTAAACTCTGCCACCAGTTAGCTGTATGTGTTGAGCAAGTCTCTGAACCTCAATTTCCTCTCCTGTCTAATGGTGATGACCTCAACTCCTCATTGGATTGTTGTGATAAATAATGAAGCAACCTGTATAAAAAGACATAAGATAGTCCTTGGCATGTAATAAACATGAATAAATAATAGCTAGTATACTTAACAGTAAAAAAGAGGAACAGTTTTCTATAATAGGAAATTGTTTAAATAAATTATGAAAAATTCATACAATAGAATATTATACAGGCACTGAAAATCTTATTTCAGAAGGATGTTTAATGATAGGGAAAAAATGTTCACTGTAAATTTGAAAAAAAGCAGGAAACAAAAGTATATAAAATTTGATTCTAATGATAAAAAATTATATATATATATACACACACACACACATATATATAATTTTTTATTATACCCTTAGAAAGAAGACTAGAAGGAAAGCTTCCAAATTGTTAAAGGACATCTCTGGATTCTAAGTTTATAAGTTTTCACATTTGTCTTTATGCTTTTTTATTTAAAACGTTTTCTACAGGAAGAATTACTTTCATAATTAGAAAAATGTTACAAAATGCAATGTGATTTGTGCTACGATATAGTACCTACGGATATGCGCAAAAGGAGGAGAAAGACATGAAAGCCATAAAAAGAGGCTGAAGAAGCAGGCTTTGGAGTTTTGGGAGAGGAGCCCATGCAAAACACCTATCTACTCCATGGACTTTGGCACCAACTGAGAGAGGCAAATGGAGATCAAAACAATCACTTTTATTGCTAACAAAGGTTAGAGGATGTGCCTTTAGGTCTGTTAGCTAGGCAGGCTTACCAGAACCATACAATCTTACTGTCAGTCAATGACAGCCTCCCAACTACCTCACAGTAAGGAGAGGCAAGGAAGGACATGTGTTCTCATGCAAGGAAGAAGCTGAGGAAGCATTATTCCATCATATGGATTTATTATAATTTATTTAAGCCATTTCCTATTATTGAGGAAGCAAATTCTACTCCTTATCCCAAACTCATTAATCAGAAAATTCACTCCTTCCCTGTGGATGGCAAAGAAAGTGTTACACCCGTGGCCTTTGCTGCACACGAAAACAATAAAGCCAGAAGAAAATGGAGGTACCCTCTAAACATTAGTGAGTGTTCGATCATGTTAAATGCCACAGAAAGACTAACAAGGAAGAGGACCAAAATAATCTTTGTAGAATGGTGAGGAAGAAATCAGATTTGCAGAATTCATTGGAAGTAGGACAGCAGAGACAATCTGTATAGATTTACCCTTTGAAGAAGTAAATCAGTTTAAAAAATGAGAGAAAGGATTGTAGGTTGAGAGAGAGCGCATAGAAGAAGCAAGGTTTATTTTTTATTTTATTTCTATGCATTCATTTAAAAAGTTTTAGAATCAGAGAAACTTCAGCCTGTTTACAGCCTGAAGGGAGAGAACAAGGAGGGGGCATTTGAAGAGCGAAGAGAGAATAACTGATGGTACAGAGGTCTGGAGTTGGTTGGAGGACATGTGAAGCGTGTTTTTTTCTGAAGCAGGAAGTTCCATCATTAGTTGAGTCCCAGACAGAAGCGGTGGAGGATATCTGGGGGCTGACTAAAGATAACACAAGTGTATGTGGTTAAGTGTGAAGGCCCCAACCACAAGCTTTTAATTGAACTGATTAATATAGTTATTTAATTTAGTGTTTCTAGAAGCACAGAGGTAAAAGAAATAAATATTTTGGTACATTTGGTTTCATGAACTGGCAAGGCAGAAATGGCTTTTAAGGACTGAGCTAAATAAATAGCTAAATAAATAAATAAATTTAACAGATCAATACATTTTTTTTTTTTTTCTTTTCTGAAAAGAAAACTGTTCCAGAGGATAAAATACAAAAGGAATTTCAGGAAGCACAAGGTTTAGGGTATGGTAAGCTTGAAAAATAAAGGCTTATTTTGTTGAACAACCCTCTAAATTGTGCTTTATTATTATTATTCTCAAGTCCAGCTCCACTGAAAACAAGTGTATCTAATAAAGTAAGCTAACATGTAAAATATATTAGAAAACCTTAAGTGACGTAGGGTCCTAAATGATCTACTGAACTGAGAAAATTTGCCGTCGCAGTACCTGATCTGGATTACATATGCAGATTTGGACATGTTCAATGAGACAAAGCAGGCAAACATACACAAGCTTCGGTTTTATCTAGTTACTATGATCGTTAAATCCTTTGCTCTCACAGAACTTCAAAACTGGCAAAAGAACAAAGTTAGAACTTAACAGTGCTGCTATTTTTAATCAGTCATGTGTTCCAAATACATTAATTGCATACCAACTCTTTAAAATAAGTATGCTTGGCTATGAGACAGGACATTGTGTTTTAGAAATAAAGCATCTTCCCAAATGTCTACTTTTCATATATATAATTCATGTGAAGATTTTTAGTGCAGATTGATCATGGATGTGATGCTGACTACAATAGGAAGTGAGGAAATACAAGGCTGAGTATTTGACCTTCTCCACATTTGATCCTGTTTGCACTGATAGGCTCTTTTCATTGCAGGACTGTTTTATGTGTGTGAAGGGGCTCATCTCTCTCTCCTAAAACAAGTAACAAAGGAAGTAACAGAAATTCAGGGTCAGGTTACCAGGTTTGAATAAAAACAGGGAGGGGAGAATCTAGGAAAGATGGAGAGCAGAAGCAGGTTGCCACTTTTTAAATCAGGATTTAGAAAACAAAGCCAGATTTGCCAAGTCAAGGTCAGGAGCATGTAGTAATTAGTAAAGAAGGAAAAGGTAGGGGAAACATTGCAACAAAGGATAGGCAGATGGCCAGAAGAGAGGGTTTTTTTTTTTTTTTTTAATTTTTATTTATTTAATTATTTACGGCTGTGTTGGGTCTTCGTTTCTGCGTGAGGGCTTTCTCTAGTTGCGGCAAGTGGGGGCCACTCTTCATCGCGGTGCGCAGGCCTCTCACTATCGCGGCCTCTCTTGTTGCGGAGCACAGGCTCCAGACGCGCAGGCTCAGTAGTTGTGGCTCACAGGCCCAGCCGCTCTGCGGCATGTGGGATCTTCCCAGACCAGGGCTCGAACCCGTGTCCCCTGCATTGGCAGGCAGATTCTCAACCACTGCGCCACCAGGGAAGCCCAGAAGAGAGGGTTTGAAGCAGTTTAATATTTCTTCTAAATCCCAACTGATCTCACCTATAAGCCCCTATTTGGTCAACCCATGTGTTTCCCTGAATACACAAATGGTATGGTCCATGGAAACAGGTCATCTAGCAGAGGTAAACAGGATGTTTCTGAATCACCACATAAGGGTATATTTCTTGACTGATTCTATCAGTAGTGATGATAAATTCTGGAGGGCCAAAGTGTCAGCTGGCATAGCACTATGAGGCCCTGCGTACCTTGGTGAAGGAGCTGACTGGAAATAGCTATTGATCTGTATTCAAGGTCATTGTACAGAACAAAACATCAGCACCCAGTTATGGGTCAAAGTCTTAACGTTGATTTCAGTAGCACCCCTCTATAACCTATTGAACTAACTTGCTATAGACAGACTGCCATCAAAGTTGTGCATAAAAGGGAATTTTCTGGCTCTTTATCTTTAAAATTCAATTTTGAAATCTTATTTCAGACTTCTCTTTTTAGTCAAGGCAAAAATGTTTTAAAAGGGGGTGGAGGAATATGGATGGAGGAGAACATCCTTTACACCTTTTTCTGAATATTGTGTCATGAGTGGTAAGATTCTTTCGGGAAAACTGAATATAATGTATTGTAATAGGGTATCTATTCTTGTGAATACAAAGCAGTTTCATGTAATCTCTTTCAAGTTATCACTTTCATATTCTAAATCAGGGGTTGGTACTCTTTTTATTTATAAAAAGATAAGGATATTTACATACTCTATATTTACAAAATATAAATATTTTAATTTATGTGGGTCATACCATCTCTGTGCCAACTATGCAACTCTGCAGAGCAAATGCAGTCACAGTTTGTAAATGACTGGGCATGGCTGTGTTCCAGTAAAACTTTATTTAAAAAACAGGCAACAGACTGGATTTGGCTTTGTTTGCTGACCCCTGTTCTAAATTCATGAAGAGTTCCTTAAGTTTATTATATTTAGGAAACTGAACATATCAATTTGCTTTGGATGATGATAATAATAGCTAGCATTCATTCGACACTATGTACTTCTCTGAAATTTTTATTAATTTAATCTCCATGCAAGTTTTCTTTTTATAGGTTAAGCACCCTGTCTAAAATCTCATATACTCAGCAAGTGGTGAAGCAGCTTAAGGTTAAGTGGATTTCACCTTGACAGTTTAACTTCAGAGTCTGAACTTTTAACCATGAAAAGTAAACATCACCCAGGAGACAGTTTACCATTTTCCAGTGTCATCTCATTATTTTGCATTTGGGAAAGACTGGCAGGTGGGCTTACCTCACAGTACCTGGGCTGTCCAGCTGGTGGCTTTCCTCCCACTTCAGGAGTGGCTGGCCCTCAGTCACCAGGCTGCGGTTTCCCCATTTGGACAGCCACTGGAAAAAGGATGTGGGTCACGCCAAATCCCTTTATGCTGCCCTGGCTCTTTATCCTCACAACACACCACATGAACTGGTAGAGATGCATCGAAATTGTCAGGAAGCCTTGGTGTGAGTAATGGGATTTCTGACTTAAGGGGGAAATATGTGGAACTGTACACTACGTGGGCCTGTCTAGCCCAAAGGAAAGGCACAAAATAAGACAAACCTTTCATACAGGAGCCCTTGAGAGAAATACCCCTGTTTCTAACCTTTTGGGTTCCTCTTATTTTTAGGCTCCTAATTTTGAGGCTCTCTAATTTTGAGGCTCCTCTCCTCTTTAAGGAGCTTCTTTCTTTAAAAGTACTGAAAATTAATCCTCATTCGTCTTTCTGAGAAATTTCACGTTCAACCCGCAAAGTGGTCCAAGCTTGGTTTCATCTCCTTCCTTCACACTCCAGATAGTGTGTGGAATCCAGTAACCTTCAGGACTCCATCAATAGATTCTGCCTCTGACTACTGATAGGGCTCAGCCAATGGAGAACCCAAAGAGTGAGGTCAGGGTGTATATTCCCTGACTCCCTTCCCTCAAGTTAGCTGAGATGACCAATTTTATGTATCAACTTAGCTAAATTATAGTTCCTAGTTATTCAAACAAATACTAATATTGCTGTGAAAGTATTCTGTAGATGTGATTAAAGTCAATAATTGATTGACTCTAAGTAAGGGAGATTATCCTAAGGAACCTGGTTGGGCTTGACTTAATCCATTGACAGGCCTCAAAGAGCAGAACCAAGGCTTCCCAAGGCTTCCCAGAAGAACAAATTCTGCCTGTGGACAGCAGCTTCATCCTGTGCCTGAGAGCCCCACCCTGCGCTTCCTGATGGTCTGCTCCTATACAGATTTTGGCCTTGCCTTGCCAGCCCCCCACAATTACATAAGCCAATTCCTTGTAATGAATCTCCTAATATTTATCTCCTACTAGTTATATTTCTTTGGTTGAACCCTGGCTGTAGCCTTAAGCTGGCTGTGTCTCTTAACCAAAAGCCAGTGGTCCTCTCGAGTGTCTGACTGTACATGACCCTCTCTCCTTCCTGTTCTGTAGCAGCTTCTGGACTAAGGGTGGTAACAGTAACCGTATCATTACTAGTGGTTCTTCTCTACCCCATATTTATACATAATCCCTTTGTAAGTCACCTGTCCCTGAATTATCCTATTTTGACAGTGCTCTTTCCTCTTGGGACTTAAGTGATATGTCCACTACCAGGACACTTAAAATCAAAAACAATCATCAATTGCATTAATTCATTTATTCCAAATATTACTGAGTGCCTATTATGAGCTGGCCAAGTGCTGGGCTCAAGGGATATAATGGTTAATAAAAGCAAGATGGTCCATGTCGTCCTGAGCTTATAGTTTGGTGGAGGAGATAGACAAATAAACAAATAATTATTGTTTGTGTATGAAATTCTACAGTAGGGAAAGGATAGCATTCTATGTGAGCACAGAGTGGGGCGCTCCTAAACTAATACTAAGGTGAGGCATCTGGGGAAACTTCCTGGAGGAAGAGATATCTGCGCCAAGGCCTGAAATACGAGAAAAATGGCTGGGCAAAGGGAGGTGTGGGGTGGATGGTGTACGTGTAGTGGGGAGAAGTGTTTCAGAGTAACATGTGCAAAGGCCTAGAATCCTAAGAGAGTGTGGCTTCTTTAAGAGCTGAGAGTCATTGGGTGTGGAGAGAAGACAACACAGGCTGCAGAAGAAAGCATGGGCTAGACCAGGAAGGACCTTGCCATCATGTTAAAGAGTTTGAGTAGGGGAAGCCGTTGAAGGGTTTCAGGCCTGGGGATGTTGTAATCAGATCTGAGCAGAAAGATCACTCTGCAGAACGGAGAAAACACTGGAGGGGTGAGGCTGGAGTCTACACAGTCAAGAGGTGATGGTAACTTGCATAAGAGCAGGGACTAGTCCAGGAAAAGAGAAAATGATAGATTTTTAGAGATATTTGGAAGGTTAACTGGACTGATCTCCAGGAAAAATGGGATTTGGACACTGGGATTGTGGAAGGTGAAGAAAAAAGAAGAAACGACCCTTGGCTTTCAGCATTGGGTCTTCGGATGACAGTGCAGTGTCTGAAATAGGAAACACCGGTTCTAGGAGAAGTTATGAATGTGTTGCATTTGAGGAACCTGTGGGATACATGGGGGACGAGTAGGAGGATACAGGTATGAAGCCCAGAAGAGTTTTGGACAAGAGGTAAATATCTGAGACTCATTAGCAAATAGATGGTAATTGATACTACGGAATTAGATGAGAAATTTTAGGGAAAGAATATAAAGTGAGAAAGAGGAAGGTCTTAGATCAAGCCAAGGAATGACATATTTGAAGGGATGATGAGGAAAGGATCTTCTGAAGGAGTATGAAAAGCAGGAGAGGTAGGAGGAAACCAGAAGCGGGGAGTATTCCCGAAGTCTGAGAGGAGAGCGTTTCAAGCAGTTTTTATACACAAGTGGATCAAGAGGGGTCTGGAAGTTGTACTGGGGAATAAAGAAGACACTGGCCCCTCCTTCTAACCCATATGGAGGGGGGAAATGAATAACTTCTACTTGAGAGACTGCAGAAGTTGTAGCTTCCTCAAGGGAGAACCATGTCTTAATTAAGGCAAGGTGGTATACATTCAGAGAGTCTGAGAAAAGAGAGGGTGTTCCTTTATTACAGAAGGGATTTCCAGAGGATATAGCTGTAAGTCTGGAAAAAATGCCCAGAGAAGCATGGAGATGTGTTTACAGGACAGTGGTATGCCTGGAGTGGCCCATCCACTGTGCCACAGGGTTCCTAACATACCAGCAAGATAAAAGCACCATCTCTCTACATGATGATAATATCCAGACATATATGTGATAACCATCCAGACTTGTAGGACTCCATAACAGTGACTAATGGGGACAATAAATAAGAAAGAAGCAATCTTTTGCAAAATAAAACAAATCTGAAATATGCAAGGTTAATTTGACAAGCTCCACGTGCTGCTGTAGACTTCAGTGATTCCCAAACAACAGACCAAGAATAAGTCTTCCCCGATTCAAGGCAAAAGGACAAAATGCAAATAATGTAGTGAATTTTTTATATAGCTAAATACAAAATACATTCAGTTTCAATAATTGCCCTTTACTCTTAAATTATATAATTCCTTCACTTTTTTGGTTGTTAAAATATCTTTCTTTTATGAAACAATGGTAATAATAAATGACAATTTATTTCAATGATCTTTCTTGGCAAGATAAAATAGCAGCAACCTATTGATTTTACTGGTCTTCGAAGTCTCTGAATCTAGAAATGCACGTTAGTTTCCACACTTGCAAATCTTTGTTTCCAGTGTGATATGACTTGTTCGTGCCAATTAGGAATTAGGAAGGCAACACTTAAATGTTATTTGACATTAATAATCTTTCTGTCAGTTGCCAAGTGACATCCACTAGCATCCCCTTGGGAACACATATTGGGGAAGATAGTGAATGTACCAGAACTCTAAGAACAAAGGGTTCTGCATTCAATTACACTTGGTAAACCGTGCATAGCAAATCTCTCTCCTGGGTTTCATAATGCACATATCACATGAAAGACTGAGAAGTCCTGGAGTCAAGAAATCAATTAAATTTTGTTTAATGGAGGGACAAACAAATTTGTTTGCTGCAGGAAAAAGATTTTCTGGCACACCTAATAAACGTCTCCTGGAATAATCTTGTGTTAAGACCAGTTTGAGAAGTGTTTTGAATAGTTGCTCCTGAACAATAATCAAATATGTGCCCACATGCTGTAATATAGCCAGACATCTAAGGAAATCCAGTCAAAGCTGAAGCCTATTTAAGTGCACTTTCATTTGTTTTTAATTATATCAGACTGATTTTTATATACCTATCTGTTGGCCATGCTCAAAAATAACAATAGCAAATACTTATATGGCATTTACCATGTTTCAGGCACTATTCTAAGCACTTTTAGATATATTAACCCATTCATTCCTCAAAACCACTTACCTTTGAGGTAAGTACTATTATTATCCCCATTTTATGGATGAAGGTACTGAGGCCCAGAGAGGTTATGTCACTTGCCCAAGATCATACAGTTGGGTCCAGAACTCTAACTCTTGATCACTCTGCTGTGCTGCTCTCTGATGGGCTCCTTATAGCCAGCATGGTCTGCCAAAACTCAGTTTCCCACTGCACAGTGGGACTGGCCACCTGTAAACTTGTCTAAAAAATGAATGATGGATCAAGGTGCTCTGAAACTATTCAGAATGGGTCCACCTGGACTGACCATTTCTCAGGTTTGGTCCCACCATAAGACTGGAAATAGTAGCATCCTGGGGTGAACCCTCTTTGAAAGGAGTCACCACACTATGGACTGACCACACTTCTAAGAAACCATGGACTCAGGGAAAGAGTCTAGATCTTGCCTCTCTGGAAGGAGTTGGCCAGGATGAACTAACTTCTTGGTCTGGATTTATTCTGGGAGAGGCTCTGGTTTCAAAGCTCATGGTACAAAGGCTCCTAGGAAGTGGTTAGACTAGAGCTGGCCAGTATCTGAGGCCTCGGGGGACAGAACTGGTGGTGGTGGAGGCCAGAGGCCTGCTGGTCCTTAATTGGGCCTATACCCCAATTCTCTGCTCAATTCTTAGGCTGTCATATGCAATTAACCTTTCCTTTGAGAAGAAATAACATTCTGCTTTTGTGCCCATTAGGAAATTGCTCATGTAAAACTAGTGACTCAGTTGGCCTCCAGTGAAACAATTATTACACGCCATTAGTAGAAGGTCTATAAACTTTCAGTACTAATTTAAGCCCAAGATTGTTCTGATCCCATTTTGTGCCCAAATTATATTGGGAGAAACACTTCCAGGAATCTCTGGATACCTTAAAAATTCATCCTACATTTCAATGATATGTAGTTTTGTTTTGTTTTTTTGGGTTTTTTTAAGCATAACAAAGCTAATCCTCTTGGAGGGAGGAGGTGTTGAGATTGAAACAGATTAAAGGAATTAAAGCAAAGAACTAAATCTTAAGAAAGTACATGGAAGCCACCTATAAGGGATTAATCTCTAAAATATACAAGCAGCTCATGCAGCTCGGTATTAAAAAAAACAAACAACCCAATCAAAAAATGGGCAGATCTAAATAGACATTTCTCCAAAGAAGACATACAGATGGTCAAAAAGCACATTAAAAGATGCTCAACATCATTAATTATTAGAGAAATGCAAATCAAAGCTACAATGAGGCATCACCTCACAGCGGTCAGAATGGCCATCATCAAAAAGTCTACAAACAATAAATGCTGGAGAGGGTGTGGAGAAAAGGGAACCCTCCTACACTGTTGGTGGGAATGTAAATTGGTACAACCACTATGGAGAACAGTATGGAGGTCCCTTAAAAAACTAAATATAGAACTACCATATGATCCAGCAATCCCACTCCTGGGCATATATCCAGAGAAAATTGTGTCTTGAAAAGATACATGCACCCCAATGTTCATAGCAGCACTGTTTACGATAGCCAAGACATGGAAGCAACCTAAATGTCCATCGACTGATGGATGGATAAAGAAGATGTGGTACATATATACAGTGGAATATTACTCAGTCATAAAAAAAGAATGAAATAATGCCATTTGCAGCAACATGGATGGACCTAGAGATTGTCATACTGAGTGAAGTAAGTCAGACAAAGAAAGACAAATATCATAAGATATTGCTTATATGTAGAATCTTTTTAAAATGGTATAAATGAAGTTATTTACAAAACAGAAATAGAGTCACTGATGTAGAAAACAAACTTCTGGTTACCAGGGGGGGAAGGTGGGAGAGGGATAAATTGGGAGATTGGGATTGACATATACACACTACTATATAGAAAATAGATAACTAATACGGACCTACTGTATAACACAGGCAACTCTACTCAATACTCTGTAATGACCTATATAGGAAAAGATCTAAAAAAGAGTGGATATATGTATATGTATAGCTGATTCACTTTGCTGTATACCTGAAACTAGCACAACATTGTAAATTAACCATACTCCAATAACAATTTTAAATAAAAAGAAAAAAAAAAGAAGGTACATGGAGAGCAGTGGAAATTTAAAGTCATATGTATTGAATAGCAAACAAAACCTGTTACACTGTTAGCTGCACAAAACACAGGGAACCCACAAATATAAGTAGTAAATCGATTTGGCTAATTTAGAGGGTAACCAGGCATAGTAGGTGAGAAGGTGTGTCTGTCTATTCCTAGGACATTAGCAATAAAGTCCAAGGATGGAAGAAAACTCTCTTCTGTGAGGGGATAGTTTCTTATTTTTTCCTAAAATAAAAGTTTTCTTCCTGATATCATGGTTTTGCCCCTTTACCACTAAACACAGCAGAAATTTCAATTTTATCACAACAGGAGATGGCAGCCTGGAAATCAAATGGTAGGGTGTCTTTGTAATTGCTTGACGAATCATACTGAGATAAAAGCACTTTGCTTATTCAGAGATGGAGTAAAATATTTGGGGGCCAAAATGAGTTCACAGGCCATTTGCTGATAAGCTCCTGTTTCAGAGGAATTCAAGCTTTTCAGAAATTCCATCCTAGTATTCTTTTGGGTTGCCAGTTTGTTTTTACTTGTAATTGCACATTAAAACTCCACTTTGTTTCACTTAACAGATGACATCTAAGACCACAGATGACAGAAGACAGATTATGAGGGAAAGTGGAAAATCCTTCTAAACTATTTTAAGAAAAGAAAATTTTTAAACCAGGAGTAATTAAAGCCAGCCAGGCCTAAAGTTGAGATGCACAGAGAAAACACTGGAGTCACTTCTATTTCTATAATTAAATGATTTTGTGGTTCAGCCCAGTCTTTCATACAGAAATGAATTGCTTGATAGAGCAAAATAGAACAGAAGAGCCTTAACTATTAGCAGATAAATTAGGGTCAACAATAGATTATTTTCTTAATTATCTGTGTTCTTATAAGAAAATGCAGGATAAAGAATGCCTGTAAATGTCTCAAACCACATACACATGTCTATTATTCTCTGAATAGCTTTTTGGAGTATTTAGTGCCTTTTCAGTATTTATTTGATTCTGCTTCATTTTTAGATAATGGTATATATAAACACTGGCTTAACAGCATAACAAGAATTTTATAGGCATAAAAAAATGCCTACAGGGCATTGCATGCATTTTCTGCTCATTCTCCAAGACCCAGCAGGAAGGTCACTTTCACAAGAAGATTTCTCAGTTTTACTCATGCAGTCAGTTGTGCAGACCCCTCTCTGCTCCCACAGTACTTAGAGAAGACCTCCATTACAGTATTTATCTGTTACTTTAATTATTTGCTTCCCTTTAGTTGAGAACTTCTCAGAAGCAGAGCGTTTGCCTTCCTCATCGTTTCACCTCCAGCACCGAGCACAGTGTGTGACACACAGTGGGCACGCAATCATTACTACTGATGGACAGTCTTTTCAGTGGGGAGCCAGTGTGGAAACTGTTTGGCCTGCAATTCAGAGGCTGCAACTGTTTGAGATTTCTTGCCTTTTAGCTTGTCTAGTACCTCTGTCCAAAAAACTAGCCCATCCCTGATTTTTATGCATGATCTTGTTCAGTGTTCTAGTCTGCCAGAACTCCCAGAGAATGGTCCAAAGCTATCGTTATATTAAACTGTGTTTTATTGAATTCAATTTGAAGTTGGGGGCTGTAGGAGAAAAATTTGGAAATCTTTGGGCTTTATATAAGAAAGACTTGGATGTCAGAGTTAGCCAGTTTCCATATATCCAACAATAGAGCACCTTTATTGTTACCCCATTCCACTCACTGTAGGGGTAATGGCTGGGCAGTATTTCTGCCATCCGGTCTTTAACTTAATTTTAATAACAACTTTATTGAGACATAGTTCATATTCATACACCTTACCTAGTAAAAGTGTACAATTCAATGGTTTTCAGTGTATTCACAGAGTTGTGCAACCAACATTACTAATTCCAAAATATTTTCATCACTCCCCCCAAAACTCTGTACCCATTAGTAGTTATTTCCTATTTCTCCGCAACTCCTAACCCCTCCCCCCACCCCACCCCCAGCCCTAGGCAACCACTAATTTACTTTCTGTTTCTATAAACTTGCCTATTCTGGGCATTTCATATAAATGTAAACATACAATACGTGGTCTTTTGTGACAGGCTTCATTCATTTAGCATGTTTTCAAACGTCATCTATGTTGTTCGTGCATCAGTACTTTATTCTTTTTCACTGTTGAATAATATCCCATTGTGTATACATACACCACATTTTATTAATTTATTAGTTGATGGACATTTGGGTTGTTTCCACTTGTTGGCTATTGTGAACAGGGCTTCTATGAACATTCCTGTACAAGTTTTTGTGTGGACATGTTTTCATTCATCTTGGGTATATACCTAGGAATCGAATTGTTGGATCACATGATAACTCTATGTTTAATTTTTTGAGAAACTGCTATTCTGTTTTCCAAAATGACTGCACCATTTTACATTGCCGCCAGCAGTGTATAAGGCTTCCAATTTTTCCACATCCTCACCAATACTTGTTATGGTCTGTCTTTTTGATTATAGCCAATCTAGTAGGTGCAAAGTGGTAGCTCATTGTGGTTTTGCTTTTTTTTTAATCATGGCTAATGTTGTTGTGCATTTTTTCATATGCTTATTGGCCATTTGTATATCTTCTTTGAGGAAATGTCCATTCAGATCTTTTGCCCATTTTAAAATTAGGTTATTTATCTTTTTATTATTGAGTTGTAAGAGTCCTTTATATAAGTACAAGTCCTCATCAGATATATGATTTGCAAATATTTTTTCCATTTTGTTGGTTTTCTTTTCACTATTTTTGATGGTAACTTTTTCAGCACGAAAGTTTTTCATTTTGATGTAATCCAATTTATTTTTTCTTTTGTTGCTTATGCTTTTGGTGTCATATCTAAGAAACCATTGCCTTAGCTAAGGTCATGAAAATTTAGCCTTTTTCCCCAGAATTTTATAGCTTCCACTCTTATATTTAGGTCTTTGATCCATTTTGAAGTAATTTTTCTACATAGTGTGAGGCAAAGGTCCAGCCTCCTTATTTTGCATATGGAAATCCAGTTGTCCCAGCACCATTTGTTGGAAAGATTATTCTTTCTCCACTAAAAGGTCTTGACACCCCGTTTAAAGGAATTGACTATAAATGCAAGGCTTTATTTTCTGGACTCTGAATTCTATTCCATTGATCTATATCTCTATATGCCAATACCATCCTTATTTTATTATTGTAGCTTTATAGTAAGTTTTGAAATTGGCAAGCGTGAGCCCTCCAACTTTGTTTTTCTATTTCAAGATTTTTTTCTATTTTGGGTCCCTAGAATTTCCACACTAATTTTAGGATCAGTTTGTAAATTTCTTCAAGGAAGCCCCTTGGGATTTTAATAGGATTGAGTTGAATCTGTAAATCAGTTTGGGGAGTATTGCTCATGAGCATGAGTGTATCCATAGTATCTAATCTATGAAAATGAAACATCTTTCCACTTATTTAGGATGTCTTTCATTTCTTTCAAAATTATCATAGTTTCCAGAATAAAAGTTTTGCAATTCCTTTGTTAAATTTACTTCTAAGTATTTTATTCTTTTTGATGCTATAGTAGATGGAATTGTTTTCTTAACTTCATTTCAGATTGTTCATTACAACTGTATAGAAACACAATAGATTTTTGTATATTGATTTTGTATCCTGCAGCTTTGCTGAACTTATTCATTAGTTTTAATAGTTTTTCAGTGAATTCCCTACAATTTTCTGTCTATAAGATCATGTCATCTGTAGACAGAGATAGTTTTACTTCTTTCTTTCAAATCTGGATATCTTTTCTTTCAGTCCTATCGTCCCATCCCCTCACACCCCAAACTGGCTTACCCAGAACCTCCAGTAAAATGTTATACAGAAGTGGTGAGAGTGGACATCCTTCTCTTGTTCCTGATATTAGAGGAAAACATTCAGTCTTTCACCATTAAACACGATAGTATTAGCTGTGGGTTTTTTCATAGATGCACTTTATCAGGTTGAGGAAGTTCCCTTCTAAGTTTATGTGTGTTTTTTTTTTTAATCATGAAAGGGTGTTGGATTTTGTGAAATGCTTTTTCTGCATCTGTTGAGATGATCGTGTGACTTTTGTTTTTTTTCTATTGATATGATGTATTACATTAATTGATTTTTGGCTGTAAACCAACCTTGCATTCCTGAGCTGTTATCCACTTTTGCCCCTGCTCAACTCAGACTTATATCTTGACCAGTGTTAGATCAATACTGAATCCAGGCAATGTTGCTATCCTTCATTAAAAAAACAAAAACAAAAATGTTTTTATCATTTGATACTAAGGATGGCATTTCTAATGCCATCCCCTATGGAATGTCACACTGTCAAATCCATAATTTATCACTTCTCAGTTTCCTTATTTTTACAGGACTCTTACTAAATTGTCTTTATTAGAAAGTGTGAGAAATTGGTCTTTTCTCTTCCTATTTACCTAAAGGTAGGAGAAGAAAATTTTGTATTGTCCATAGCACTTCAGCCTAAATTGAATCATATTGGGATGAAATTCTTAAACACAAAATGAATATGTCTGTAATATACCTTTTAAACAGAACACATCCTGACCAAGTTATGTTGTTTTTACTAGAGTCTTAGCTTTTGTGAATTTAAAGATATCTCTAAGGCTCAAATTCTATCATTTTTCATTTAAAATCAACCTCATCTCTTCCTATACAGTTGCAAGGGTGATACAAGCCAAATTTGGCCTGTAGGTATGTTTTATTTGGTCCATAGGTTTTTGAAATATAGGCCAAGTATGTGCCCTGTAGGCAGACACTACACTCAACTTTCACGTTATCTTCTAGTCTGCACTTAAGCCAAGCCCATAAAGGCTTTGGAGTTTGTAATGCTTGTAACACAAACCATCTCATTTTTGGCATCTTAATTTATCTCAGTGGAGGCATTATCTCTTAGTTACCCAACTTTTAAATCTTGGAGTCATTGCTGATAATTTTTTATAAAGTTTTTTTTCTTTAAAAAAAAATCACCCTATGTATTTAGTATCACTGAACTATACACTTTAAATTGGTTAAGATGGTTAAAAAAAAATCCAAATTAAATATGAATAGGTTCTCATTGTATAAGATATACATAATCAGAAATACAAAAGCCCTGAACTTCCTTTTTCACTTCTCTCTACCACCTCTTCCCCATCTACAGGTAACCATTACCATTATTGGGGTGCATTCTTCCTGCCCACTTTGTAGACTTTTACACACACACACGGGCTATTATAATTTTTTTAAATGAAGTATAGTTGACTTACAGTATTATATTAGTTTCCATTGTACAACATAGTGATTTTATATTTTTATAGATTATGCGCTATACAAAATTATTACAATATTATTGACTGTATTTCCTGTGCTGTACATTACATCCCTGTGACTTATTTATTTTATAACTTGTAGTTTGTACCTCTTAATCTCCTTCACCTATTTTGCCCATCCTTCTTACCCCTCTCCCCACTGGTAACTACTAGTTTGTTCTCTGTATCTGTGAGTCTCTTTCTGTTTTGCTATATTTGTCCATTTGTTTTGTTTTTTAGATTCCATATATAAGTGAAAACATACAGTATTTGTTTTTCTCTGAGTTATTTCACTTAGTATAATACTCTTTAGGTCTACCCATGTTGTCACAAATGACAAGATTTCATTCTTTTTTATGGCTGAGTAATATTCCATTATATATATAAATATATATTACATCTTTATCTATTCATCTGTCAAAGGACACTTAGGTTACTTCAATATCTTGGCTATTGTAAATAATGCTGCAATGAACATTGGGGTGCATATATCTTTTTGAATTAGCATTTTTGTTTTCTTTGCAAAAATACCCAGAAGTGGAATAGCTGGATGGATTGTATGACAGTTCTATTTTTAATTTTTTGAGGAACACCCATACTGTTTTCCACTGTGGCTGTACCAGTTTACATTCCCACCAACAGTGCACAGTTGTTCCTCGCCAACACTTATTATTTTTTGCCTTTTTCATAATAGCCATTCTGACAGGTGTGAGGTAATACTTCACTGTGGTTTTGATTTGCATTTCCCCATGATTAGTGATGATGAGCATCTTTTCATGTGCCTGTTGGCCATCTGTGTGTCTTCTTTGGAAAAATATCTATTCAGATTCTCTGCACATTTTTCAATTGGTTTATTTTTGATATTGAATTGCATGAGTTCTTTATATATTTTGGAAATTAACCCCCATCAGACATGGTATTTGCAAATATATTCTCGCATTCAGTAGGTTG
The DNA here is from genome assembly GCF_028564815.1 of Eubalaena glacialis. Taxonomy (NCBI): domain Eukaryota; kingdom Metazoa; phylum Chordata; class Mammalia; order Artiodactyla; family Balaenidae; genus Eubalaena; species Eubalaena glacialis. Next base: position 71,394,638 of record NC_083723.1, on the reverse strand, counting down.
ATTTGGTTCTGTTTGTTTATTTTTTGCTTTTGTTGCCCTTGCCTGAGAAGACAGATCCAAAAAACACCTCTAAGATTGATGTCAAAGAGCTTACTATCTATGTTTTCTTCTATGAGTTTTATGGTTTCAGGTCTTACATTTAAGTCTTTAATCCATTTTATTTTTGTACATGGTCTGTTTCATTCTTTTACACATAGATGTCCAGTTTTCCCAACACCACTTATTGAAGAAGCTATCTTTTCCCCCATTGTATATTCTTGCCTCCTTTGTTATAGATTAATTGACCATGTGTGTGACTTTTTTTCTGGGCTCTCCATTCTGTTCCATTGACCTATGTGCCTTTTTTGTGTCAGTACCATAATGTTTTGATTAGTATAGCTTTATAGTATAGTTTGAAGTCAGGGAATGTGATACCTCCAGCTTTGTTCTTCTTTCTCAAGATTGCTTTGGCTATTCAGGATCTTTTGTGGGTCCATACAGAATTTAAGATTTTTTTTGCTCTTGTTCTGTGAAAAATGCCATTGGTATTTTGATAGGGATTGCACTGAATCTATTCATTGACTTGGGTAGTACGGACATTTTAACAATATTAATTCTTCTGATTTCTAAGCATGGTATATCTTTCCATTGATTTGTGTCATCTTCAGTTTCTTTCATTAATGTCTTACAGTTTTCAGAGTACAGGTCATTCACCTCCTTGGTGAAATTTATATTCCTAGGTATTTTATTTTTTAATACAATTTTAAATGGAATTGTTTTATTGATTTCTGATAGTTCATTATTAGTGTTATCAAAATGCAACAGGTTTCTGAATATTAATTTTGGATTCTGCATCTTTACTGAATTCATTTATTAGTTTTAATAGTTTCTTGGTGGTGTCTTTAGGATTTTCTGTATATAGTATCATGTCACCTGCGAATAGTGACAGTTTTACATCTTCTCTTCCAATCTGGATGCCTTTTCTTTCTTTTTCTTGTCTGATTGCTATGGTTAGGACTTCCAATATACTATATTGAATAAAAGTGATGAGAGTGGGTATCCTTGTCTTGTTCCTGATCTTAGAAGTAAAGCTTTCAGCTTTTCACCATTGAGTATGATGTTAGCTGTGGGTTTGTCATAAATGGACTTTATTATATTGATGTATTTTCCCTCTATACCCACTTTGTTGACAGTTTTTATCATGAATGAATGTTGAATTTTGTCAGGTGCTTTTTCTGCATCTACTGTGACAACCATGTGATTTTTATCTTTTGTTTTATTAATGTATTGTGGGCTATTAGTTTTTTACATAAAAACTAGGCTGGAAAATATACCTCCAGTTTATCGACAGTGGGTACCTTTAGATGGGTAAGGAATGGTAAAGAGGAGTAAATGAGGACTTTTCAGTTTTTAGCCATTACTGCCAATGTTGCATGAACATTATTTACATACATCTTAGTATGAAGCCTATCTCAGTAAGATATGAAACCTGGATGCTATAAGTGAGAAGATGGATAGACTATGTAAAAATTTTACACTGTATCAGTCAGGGTTCAACCAGAGAAGCAGAACAAACAGCGGGGGGAAAGCATATATATATGTAATTTGGGATGATGGCTAAGCAAATCTGAAATCAGTAGGGCAAATCTTCAGGGAGAGAATATCACAGGTAGGTTGGAACTATATTTTCTCCTTTTGGAGAAAGCCTCTGTTCTGCTTTTAAGGCTTTTCAAGTGATTGAATCAGCCTCCCCCAGATTATCCAGGATAATCCCCTTTACTTAAAGCCAACCGATTAGGGGCTTTAATTACATCTTAAAATACCTTTACAGCAAAAGAAGATTAGTATTTGGTTGAATAACTGGATACTGTACCAAGCCAAGTTGACACCTCAAAGCCATCATACATACAAATTAAAAATTTATGTTCAGCAAAAGACTCTGTGAAGAAAGAGAGACAGCAGATAGGTAAAATATATCTGCAACATAGATAATAAAAGGATTAATATTCAAAATTTCTTGAGTTCCCCCAATCAACAAGACATGAAACAGCTGATAGAAAAATGGGCAAAGGATATGAATAGGCAATACGTACACAAAACACAATAATCTGATGAAAAAAATGTATGAAAATGTTCAAGCTCATTAATAATTAAGAAAATAAAATTTGAAATTGTAACATTTTTCTGATAATTTTGGCAAGATTTAAAAGGTGGGTAATATTAAAAGCTGGAAAAAATTCAGAGGAATGGGCATTCTCATTCATACACAAATCCTTTGGTAAGAGTACATTGACAAAGGCTTTTAGAAAGGAAATTTAACAGTTATCTATGAAAATTGTCAACGAACATACCTTTTACCTAGTGAACTGCTAGGAATCTATCCTCTCTTACTCCCTTTGTTAATCACCAAGTTCAAATGTTAAATCTTATATGATTGCACTTCCAACTAACACCACCTTGATTCTTCTCTCCCTATGTGAGTTCAACTTTACACTACTGCTAGATAGATCTCCCTAATTCTCTTTTTCTATGATACACAGACACACAGACACAGACATACACATACACACACACAACTACGCCACAGCATTGTTTGCAACAGTCCCAAGCTGGAAACAACCCAATTGTGTAACAACTATAGCATGAATAAATAACTCATTTACAATAAAGAAAGTGAAGGACGATTAATTACAAACATCAACATGGATGACTCTCAAAAAATATTATTGGGCGAAAGAAGCAAAAACCAAAGAAAACAAAAAAGTATGATTCCATTCATACTTTCTAAAAGTTCAAAAAGGCAAAACTAAACTACCTTATTTAGGGATGCATACCTAGGGGGTAAAACCATAAAGAAAAGCAAGAAAATAAGTGATTTTTCCACATGTTAGGGTAGTGATTACCTTGGGTGGGGGAGGAAGGGAGTTGTAATTGGGGAGGTGAATTCAAGGAGACTTCTGAGATGCTGTTGATCTTCGACTTTTTGACCTTGATGGTAATGACATGTTAAAATGAACATTAAGTATTTTATGCTTTGTCTGTATTCTCATAATTTAAAAAAATGTCACTAGGGAACTGTCTGAGGGGCTGGCAGTCTTCTATTTCTCTTTTCTTCTTTTCCCACCTTTGTTGAGATATAACTGGCTTATAACATTGTGTAAGTTAAAGGTGTATAACGTGTTGATCTGATACATTTAAAAATTGCAAAATGATGATCACCATAGTATTAGCTACCACCTCCATCCCGTCACATACAGTGGCTGCACAAATTTTGCCTTGTCATTTTGTAAATTAAATTTACATATGATTTCCACATTTTTCACTTTGTTGTATTTGACTTAAAAAATCATTAAAAATAAATTAAAATTTAAAAACTTTTATGAATTACTCCCTGCCTACAGAGTAAAGTTCCAACTCCTTTATCTGAACTTTCAAATTCCTCCATCTACTGATGACTTTTCAGTCTCTGTAATCCTAACTAACTCCCACTACTGTCTTCAGTGGAAACCCAAAAAACCCCAAACAAAACAAAACAAAAAAAGCCCCAACAGATACTAATTCTACTAAATCGCCTTTACAAAAAAGAAAAAGAAAAAAAGAAAGAAAATTGACCTTTCCTCTTACTCTTTATTTGAAAGTAAACGGGGGAGGATTTTGAATTGCCTACCACATGTTTTTCTAAAATGAATCAGAGCAGGATGAGATGCCTGCTTAGTCTTTGGCTATAATGAATATGTGCCTGTGACACAATTCTCAAAAAGAACACATTTCTCCCAAGTTATTATCTAGCTGGCACTGTGATTAAGAATTTCCTTTCAGTTTAAATAAGCTAAAAAAATGGTTACAGGCAAGTATATGTGATGTTAGGTGTTAGTGTCCACAAAAACACAGTGAAAAATAAATAAATGACCCGAAGTGAGCCCTGAGTCTTCATGCACAGACTATCAATTTCACACTTAGTCATAGTCAACTTCACACATAGATGCCACTGAAACAACCAGGGCCAAATGTTCCTGGAAAATGGGACTTCTTAGACATTCACAGACATTTGGTGCAAATACCTGAGCCCCATGCTTCGGGTGGAGATCTCAGCAAGAAGACTGATGGGCAGCTTCCAGGCAAAAAAATGAGGGAGGGGCAGGATGTGGTCTTGGTGATTCAGAAGCTCCCCCCCTTCTCCACCACCAATTTGAGTCAGCATGCAGCCACATGGCCCCATATGGTACAGTGATGGCTCTTGATGAGCTGTCATACCAGAGCCTCCCTTCTTGCCTTCATTAAAGCACTTGGTGATTTCAGAAGCCCAATTTGCATATGGGTAGTTTTATTCTATCTTTCTAAATCAGTCCAGCAGCAAATGGTTGAAGTTTTCTGATCTACATGATATGGTGGCATGAAGTGTTGTTGGCCGTTTTGATACTTGCTTGTCTCACCTGGTCCTTAAAATGATAAACTAACATCACTCATTTGGAGGCAGCCTAGCATAGTAGTTGAGCCCCTGGGTGTTGGAGCCAAGCTGGCTGGGTTCAAATCCCTGCTCACCACCCCTGGACTTGTGATTTTACAAGTGTGCACAAATCACTCTTTCTTGCCCCAGGGCATGAATCATGTGCTGTTAATGTCATTGGTGCAGCCGGAACTGAGGGTCATCCTTGTGGTGCAACAGTGGCAGCAATCACAGCAAGCTTCAGCAGAGCGCTGGCGGTTCTGCTGGTGGCTGTGTCTGGGTTCCAGGGCTGGCAGAGTGGCAGAGTGGGTCACACTGTCCAGCGCTGGGCGTTAACTTTCCATGACTTGATTTGGAGTACTGTTCATGACTGCAGAGTCCTCAACCTGGCCATGCTGGCAATTCCAGGAGTTATACAATGACCTTTTAACACTTCTTTTTTTTTTTTTGCTTAAACTAAATTTTTGGTTTCTTTTCAATGTAACTAAGATTACTGACTGATACAATGACTTTGGAAAAATTTATTAAGTTTTCTTAGCCTATTTTCTCATCTATAAAGTAGCTTAGTAGTATCTATCTCTTAGGGTTAGTAGGAGACTTACATACGTTACTGCATGCAAGCACTCATTATAGTGTTGGCACACAGTAAGGGTCCCTAAAATATTAGCTATTATTATTTAATAATTTGTTGGGCACAAGAACATTGGACTGCTTATAGTAAGAGTGAAGCTTGGTATGAGAAGGTCCTTGCCATTTATCTTAGAGTTAGGAACTATAGCTTGGAGTTTTAGAAATTAGAGATCATTATATGTTAGTTTCAAGATTCAAGTATTGTGACCCCATCTGAGTGGTTATGTTGAAGAAATAATCCCCTCTTTATTGCAACAATAGGATTAAAAGTAACCTAGGAATTTTTATGGCTCACAGCTTTTAATTTATGGTTGGTTGATTTAGGCAACCATATATATTTTGTTTTACCTATTTAATTTAAATTTAACATATGGACTGAAAAAGGCACGCATCTTAAGTTTATAGCTTGATTATCATACAAAGCAGGGTACTGAACATTACCAACACTACAGAAGCTTACTTTGTGCTCCCATCCTCCAGAGGTACCACTACACAGATTTCTCTTACCATAAATTAGTGTTGCCTGTTTCAAACTTTATTTAAATGAGATTCTATAGTAGGTACTCTTTTTGTTGCTAAATGTTATATATTCGAGATTCATCCATGTTGTTGCACATAGAAATAGTTCTCTACATTGCTGCATAGCAATATATGCCACACTTTATTTAACCATTCTACTGTTAACAGACATTTGGGTTGCTTCTAGTTTGGTGCTATTAAGGATAATGTACTAAGAATATTCTTGTAACTCTTTTTTGTGCACATATGTATGCATTTCTTTTGGATTTACACCTAGGGGTTGAATTGCTGAGTCACAGGGTGGGCATATGCTTAATTTAACTGGTAACAAAATTTCCAAAGTAGTTTTATCAGTTTACACTCTCAAGCATAACAAGAGTTTCTGTTGCTCTATATCCTAACACTTCGTATTGTCAACCTTTTAAATTTCAGCCATTCTGGGTGTGTGCAGCGATATCCTGTTATGTTTTCAACTTACATTTTCCTGATAACTAATGATGTTGAACACATTTTCATGTTCATTGGCCATTTGGATATCCTCTTTTGTAAAAATCCTGCTCATGTCTTTAACCTTTTCTTTAAAAAAAACTGAGCCTGTCTTTTCCTTATTGATTTATAAGAAATCTTTATACACTCTGGATACAAGTTCTTTGTGTGATTTACACACATAAAATGTCTTCTCCCACTTTGTATCTTGCCTTTTCATTCTCTTAATGATTTCTTTTGATGAACAGAAGTTTTAAATTACAATATGTCCAAATGATTAATCTTTCCTATTACGGTTACAGCTTTTACAAAAAAAAAAAAAAAAAAAGACTTCATTTTTTTAAGCAGTTTTAGGCCTATAGAAAAATGAGCAGAAAGAACCAATATTCCCGTATATTCTCCCCCGGCGCAATATACGGGAATATTGGTTTTGCAGTGAGAATTGGTGTGGTACATTCTTTACAACTGATGAACCCATATTGACACATTATTATTAACTAAAGTTCATAGTTTACATTTACAGTTCACTCTGTGTGTTGTACACTTTTTGGGTTTTGACAAATGGATCATGTTATCTATCCTCCATTACAGTATCATACATAATAGTTTCACTGCCCTAAAAATCCCCTGTGTTCCACCTCTTCTTCTCCCCCCAATCCCTGACAACCACTGATCTTTTCACTGTCTCCATAGTTTTTCCTGTTCCAGAATGTCATATAGTTGGAATCATATAGTGTGTAGCCTTTTCAGACTGACTTCTTTCACTTAGTAATATGCATTAAAGGCTCCTCCATGACTTTTCATGGCTTGATATCTCATTTCTTTTTAGCACTGAATAATATTCCATTGACTGGATATACCATAGTTTATTTATCCATTCACCTACTGAAAGACACCTTGATGGCTTCCAAGTTTTGGTAATTATAAATAAAGCTGTTATAAACATCTGTGTACAGGTTTTTGTGTGAACTTAAGTTTTCAACCCCTCTGGGTAAATACCAAGGAGTATGATTGCTGGATCATATGGTAAGAGTGTTTCGTTTTGTGAGAAACTGCCTGATTGTCTTTCAAAGTGTACCATTTTGCATTCCTACCAGCAATGAAGGAGAATTCTTCACCAGCCTTTGGTGGTGTCAGTGTTCTGGATTTTGGCCATTCTAACAGAGGTATAGTGGTATCTCATTGTTGTCTTAATTTGCATTTTCCTGATGACATGTATTATGGAGCATCTTTTCATATGTTTATTTTCCATCTGTATATTTTCCTTGGTGAGGTGTCTTATGGTCTTTGGCCCATTTTGTAATCTGGTTGTTTGTTTTCTTATTGTTGAATTTTAAGAGTTCTTAGTATATTTAGAATAACAGTCCATTATCAGATATGTCTTTTGCAAATACTTTCTTCCAGTTTATGGCTGGTCTTATCATTCTCCTGACATTGTCTTTTGCAGAGCAGAAGTTTTAATTTCAGTGAAGTCCAGCTTATCCATTATTTTTTTCATGGATCATTCCTTTGGTATTGTATGTAAAAAGTCATTGCCACACCCAACCAAGGTCATCTAGGTTTTCTCCTATGTTATCTTCTAGGAGTTTTATAGTTTTGTGTTTTACATTTAGCTCTATGATTCATTTTGAGTTAGTTTTTGTGAAGGGTGTAAGGTTTGTGTCTAGATCCCTTTTTTTTTTTTTAAACATGTGGATGTCCAGTCGTTCCAGCATCATTTGCTGAAAAGACTATCTTTGCTCTATTGTATTGCCTTTGATCCTTCGTCAAAAATCAGTTTACTCTATTTATGGGGGTCTATTTCTGGGCTCTCTATTCTGTTCCATTGACTTATTTGTCTATTCTTTGACCAATACCACCTGTCTTGATTACCACTGCTTAGATACCCCTAGTGTGGAAAATAAAGCTCATTACATACAGGATGGAAATATGGCCCAGTATCTATTTGGACTTGTTGTCTGTAGAACCAGAGATAGTTCATTTGTGACCAATTTAAAATGTACTAGCCTGTCCCCTTTCAGTGGCAAGTGATAGAAACCCATTTTAAAGTTAAGCAAAGGAAGGAATGTTTTGTCTCACAAGAATTAGGAAGAACTGAAGTGGAACAGGCATCAGATATATTCTAAATCAATCTCAATTTCTCTCTCTCTCTTGATCTCTTGATCTCTTCACTTCTCCCTCTCATTTAGTGAATTGTAAACAATAAGAAAAATAAAAAACCAAAAAACCCACCTCCTACTGCCTTCAAGAATAACTCCTTCATTTCCTTCAAATGTTTGTTCAAATCTCCCTTCCTCAGTGAGGCTGATCAATCCTCATTTTATTCAACACCAAAACCTGTCCCCTCCATCTCAGCAGTCCTGATCCTTTTTACATTTTCCCCACTTACTAATTCCTAACATACTGTAGTATTTTCTTATTTATGTGTTTAATTTATCTCTCTCACCTGGAATGTTACTTCTACCAGGGCAGGCTCTTGTGTATTTTATTTACTGAGATATTCCAAACACCTAAAACAGGGCACCGAGAGCATCCCACATGGTAGGTGCTCAATAAATACTGTTGAGTGAATGAAAGGGAATTTATTATCTCACGTAAGAAGTCCCAAGTTGGGTGGTCCCAGGATTGTTGGTTCTGTAGCTCAGTGGCATAATTGAGAACCATGCTCTTTTCACCTTTCCTGTCTGCCATCCTCAGCATGTCAGGTTGGTCTCTTAGGCTAGCTCTCTGCATGGTTGCAAGATGGCTGCTGTAGTTCCAGGCATCACATCTCAACAAGACACATCCAGAAGCAGCAGAATGATGGCTGCTATCTGCTTTCTTATTTTTCCGCTTTCTTTTCTTTAATCAATGAGGAAATATATATTTTTTTAAAAAACACCCTTGCATATACAATAACTGAAATTAAAATAAATGCATATAATTGCATTAGTTTTGAAGCTAACCCTTATCAACAAGTATACTTTTTTTTTTTTTTTTATAAATTTATTTATTTATTTATTTTTTGATTGTGTTGGGTCTTCATTTCTGTGCGAGGGCTTTCTCCAGTTGCAGCGAGCGGAGGCCACTCTTCATCACAGTGCGCGGGCCTCTCACTGTCGCGGCCTCTCGTTGCGGAGCACTGCTCCAGACGCGCAGGCTCAGTAGTTGTGGCTCACGGGCCCAGTTGCTCCGCGGCATGTGGGATCCTCCCAGACCAGGGCTCGAACCCGTGTCCCCTGCATCGGCAGGCAGACTCTCAACACTGCACCACCAGGGAAGCCCCAAGAATATATATTCTTAACATAAATTACTTAATTGCCACAATATTAGTTTTGGAAGAAACATGGCCATGTAAATTGATGAAATGTTAAGAAGCCATTTTGGATTTAGAAAGTATAATAATTTGGACATTGTTTGGACTAGAAAAATTATATTTAAAAATCCTTATTAGTTATTTGTTTTGATAAAATTCTTAGGAAAAAAACATGAGGAAATCTGCCATGAGGATGACTTAAGGGAGAGGCGTCTTGAATATATTAAAGTAAGACAAAGTATCTTTAAAGACTGTGAAAATGTATTTAAAAATACAAAATACAGCCAAAAAACACATGAAAGACAATTTTTATATATAATTTTTGGTCTGATTAATTGAATGCATATTTTACGTAACTTAGGTTATAGGTCAAATGGATTAAGAAAATTCACTTTTGCTAGGAAAATAAGATAGTGGTAAGGGATCTGTCAAGCTCATTTAATATAACTGTTCTGAAAAAAAGAATATTTAATGTGAAAATGTTAATTTCAAAAAAAATGGACTATATCAGTTACAATCTTGCTTGACAGATGTATAAGGCTCATGCTTATAAAATCTGAAGAGAAAATAACCACAAATCACCCTGTTAATCCATGGGGCATTTCTGGCTGAATTAGGTTTGTCCTTGTTAAAGAAATTATCTTCGTTTTCTTCCCCCATCAGGAATGCATGTAAAACAGTTCCTGTCTCGATGCACGCTTAAGGCAGAAAGTTCAGTGCTCAATTACCTGCTGTCTGAAGTCTCATATTTTGCAGTGAGCAAGTGAAATAGCATTTTAATCAGAAGTCTTGACCCATGCTCTTCATTTTTCCTTTGCAGGCTTGCAAGTTATTTGGCATATGAAGGTCTTGACCTGAGAAAACCATCTTGGATAACCGTGGCAAGGAGAAGGAAAAATGCAACACCTAGGAGATTTCAGTAAACAGTAGAATCATGCCAACCTAATCTGTGTTAAAATGCTTGGAATGTGGGAGCCGCTGATGATGCCTGTTGTCTGTGTGTCTGACTGAATCCTTTCTTTTCTCAGAGCAGCAAAGCAAAGCCTGGGAACCAGGCCAAATGCCTGCCACTTACCTTAAATTGATCAGCTACTTTGAGATTAAAACTCCTGAAAGCTGCCACACCGTGAAAACAAGGCCTCCTTCACATTAAAGGCAAATTGCGACTTTGGGTTTGCTGTGATCTTTTTTCCATTTTATCCAGTTTTTCACAGTGCACACTTTTTTTTTTTCCTTTCCATTTATGCTCCAATGTAGAAGCCAATAGTTACAGCATCTTGGCCAAGCATTCATTAAGGTTTATAAGAACAAAATTTATGGTTATTTAGGAGTTGGCACAAACACAGACTGTTGCTGGAAAAAGAAAAAGAAATACAGGTGGGAAATATAAGCCTCAACAAAGGCCCATACTATACTGTAGTGTGCGAGGCTCTCAGTAGAGGTCTGGGAGGAAAATTATATCGTATTTAAAATGAGGCACTCCTCTATTCTGAATCCTCCCCATTTTATGGCTCTGTAGATGATTGAAACAAGTATGCCGGTCATTCCAAGAGATTTTTCTGTCTTGTGTAAGTGCTACCATTTACAGGAGCTGGCAGACGTAGCGATAAATAGATTTGTGTTAATCTGGGTGATAATCTGTCAGTTTGGTTAATGGATGAGGTACATTTAAAAATATATATATTATGGATCAGAATAAGGGCTCCGCCAAGAAGAGAAGAGTCATGTTAGCCTCGTGAGTAGCCCTTACATAATGGCAGCGCCTGTGTTCCCAAAAATGTAGGGTGTGGGCAAAACACACCCTTAATCTTTGAATTCAGGCAGTAATGTGGAATTCTGGCACAGTCTGCATGTCTATATTCTCCCTCAGGAAATACTGTTAATGAGTCTTGTGTTTTCTTTTGTTTTTTGTTTTTTTTAATATTCTCTGATTTCCTGATCTAGGGGAACAAGAAAACTTCTTGTTCTGTTATTTGCACTATTTGTAAAACAAGCATTTTAAGAATATATTTCAGTTTTCTACTAGTTGTTGTTCAAGGAGTACCTAGGAGTTAGTTGCACGTATTGAAAAATATACAGCTTCAGTGTTTCATGATGTAGACTGCTCCCAAAATATCACTTGTTTTAGCTATGCCAGTAACTTGCTGTATGCTATAGGGAAAGTTAACTTAAATGTCTAGCCATCTCCTAATACCAAATGGGAACACTAATACTAATACTTATGCTGATACAAATAATGTATTCTCTACTGGGTGCCCTGTGATAAGGTATGTGTTTCCACTTCCAATACCTTGCATACATTAGAATGTTTTCCCCCTTCCTTTACATGAAATTAAGTTCATCCTTTTTACTGACTTTGTTTTGGAAATCTTCCACTTAATTCTTTTTATTCCTGTTTATCAGTGTTACCTCAACACGGAAATACATACAATGTCACATGAACTTACATTTGTTCACATGTTGCTCTGCAAAGGACCGATTTACTTGTGCATAAATATGAGTACTTTCTACTAACTACACACACTTTCTGCTCCTCAAGGGCAGGGGTCATGTCCTTCCTGATACCTCTTCACAAACAAGATGCTCATTAAGTTTAGAGAATTGAATATGCACACAAACTTTTCCATCATTTCATAAAATGCTAAATACAACTTTGGCTGTATGAGCACACAATGTGATCATTTGCAGATAATACTGGTTATTTCTGAGCATGAGGCAGCCTGTTTGTTAAGTAGTGATTAGAAGTCACTTCCCTTGTTTTGCAGAGTGCCAGAAAGCCAGAGCCATCAGAGAAGGAACAGAAGAAGCTATGGCTCAATTTGGTGTTGATCTCTGTTTCTGCATCTTTTTAACCAGTTTGCCTTATGATTTTGTCACTTAAATTTTCTATCATGCCTTTGAGACCTTTACCTTGACTATTGATTTTGTCCTAACTTCCAAGTCTTCATACTTTCTATTTCCTATTAATTCTGATTCTTTCATATTTCATAAGTTGTCAAGTATGTTTAGTGTTAGGCTAAGGGTAATTAGAAAATCCCTGTATAACAAGAAGTAGTTGGTAAAACAAAAAAATACAAAGCAAGCAAACAACTGCCTGCAGTGATCTGCTCTGCATCTTGTTGCACAGGGTAACAATTTGAGGACAATTCAAGAGAATGTACAATAGAGTCATATTTCATGATGAAACAGCCAATATGGCAGTTTAGAAAGTGTGCACTGAAGCAATCACAGAATGTGTAAGACTTGAACTGGGCCCAGGAGGATGATGGAGACAGAAGGAAAGTTTCTCTAAGAGAGGGGAATGGCATAAACAAAGGCACAGAGGTGGTAAAGAACTTGGTGAACTCACAAATCAGCCAAGGCGGAGGCATGCTTTGGGTGGAGAGGTGAGAGTATGGCTAAGAGTGTGTTGGGAAATAGGATTGAGAGAGAGACAAGAGTTACTAATGAAAAGCCTTGAAAGTCAAAAAGAAGAGTTGTGATTGTCTTGGGAGAAAAATGGGACCCTCTTAAGATCTGAGTTGAGAATGAAAGATTTAAGATGACTACCAATTCCTTTTGATGCAAAGAGCCCTAGACTTGGAATCTGAACACCTAGGCTCTGGTCTCGGTTTCACCATTTTCAAGATGCACAATCTTGAGCAAGTCAGTGAATTTGTCTGAGCCTTAGTTCTTGTATTGATAAAACAGAAATGATAATACCTGCCTTGCCAGTCTGGTTCAGCATCCTGTTGTCAGTCACCGCAGCCACGCAGGTGTGACGGAATCAGGATCTGGAGGGCAGCAGGGGCTGCAGAAATTGAGTGAAAGGAACAAATCAGAGATGCTGCAAGTGCTGATGCTGTATCACAGAGGTGACTCTGGTCTGCTGGTCTCCAGAAAAAAATACTACTTCCAATTGACTTCTTTTTCTGAAACTCGGTCTCCTCATCTCAGCTACTCTACAAACCCTGATATTTTCCTACTCTCTCTCTTCCCTTGTCCCTTTTCAGAAAGAGTTCTCCTGTCCCTACTTATACCACCCAAGAGAGCCCAGACCCTCTCTGAGAGTCACCAACAGGTTCCTAAAAGGCCTGTTGTCAACTGAATTTCTCCTCCCCTCACCCTATATACTCCCTCTGTTAATGTTATTCCTTAGTACCATGCCTTCTTATTTTAAGTCCCCAGAGTTTCCAGTGGGTCAGACTCTAAATGACCTTTTACTTCCTACCTGAAATGATTCGCATTCCCCCATTTTCCCAAATCTCCCACTGATTCCTTTCCCTCCTGCTGGTCAGCTGACCCCCTGATCACTCATTACCAGCACACCTCTATTTCCTCCTATTCTCTAATCTCATTCTCGGATCTTCTTGCATTTGAAAAGATTAGGAAGCCACATTGCTAATCTCAAATCCTGGGGAACTTGAGATGTGGGGAACAAACTCAGATAGTGCTGGTGAGCGTATATTGTTACAACCAATTGGAAATCAATTTGGCAATACCTAGTAAAGCCATAGATGCTTAGACCCTTTTCCTAATAATAATAATTGCTATCATATACTGAGTGCTTACTTTGTGTAAGACTCTGTTCTCACAGCTTTATTCTCTTGAAGGAGGTGTGATCATTATCCTAATTTTACTGAAGAGGAAACCCAGGCACAGAGAAATTAGTAACATGCCCAAGGTCACACTGTTGTGACTTTGTGGTGGAGCTTGGATTTGGAGTGGGCACCTGGGTTTCAGAGCCTAAGGTGTTATCCACCCAACTCTGCCTGGAGAAGTTCATGCCCCAGGAGCCATGTTTACAAATAGTCACAAATGTTCACTGCAGTACTGCTTAGAACAGCAAAAGGGCATGAATGGCCAAACTGCCCCTCCAAAGGGGAATGGGTGGAAATACCCATGGACTACTATTTCAGGAGCTAAAATAAATGAACCAGACCCACACATATCAACATAGACGAAGCTCAAAGATAGAATATTGTACAAAAGAGCAAAGTGCAGCAAGATATATATAGTAACACCAGGGATGATGTAAACTTTTTAAAACACTTGAGAGATAAGTTAGGAGTTTGGGATTAAAATATACACACTACTATATATAAAATAAATAACCAACAAGGACCTATTGTACAGCACAGGGAACTATACTCAATATCTTGTAATAACCTATAATGGAAAAGAATCTAAAAAAAGTTTATATACATATATATATATAAAACTGAATCACTTTGCTGTACACCTGAAACTAACAAAACATTGTAAATCAACTAAATTTTAATAAAAATTTAAACAAAGAAGTAAAACACTTGCAACAATAATATATAGTTTATAGGTAATTACATATGTAGTAGATAAAAACCTTAGATGTGAATGAACTAGACCTAGTGAAAGATATCTTATCTTGAGGGACGGAGGGAGAAAGAGATGGGGGTGATTTTCTCTGTGCTTGTAGCATTTAAAAACAAAAGAGAGGGTTGATGAAAATATGGAAAATATTAACATTTGTTTAATCCAGGTACTGGGTACATAAGTATCATATTATCTTTTGGTTCTTTTCTAGATGTTGGAAATATTTTATATACACAATCTGAAAACATTTTAAAAAGAAATGAGAAGTCAGTCAAAACTTTACAGGGAGGGACCATCATTTTTGAGCCTCTTAGAGTCAAAACAAATAATTCTTGAGCACAGATTAAGTCCTCAGTATTGTAAGGGAAGAAAAAAGAAGGAAAAGGCAATTTCTAGGAGCCTAGAGATTAGCTGAGACAGAGCCAGACCCATACAATAATTAGAAACAACATATACAGAGGCAAGCAGTTGTGAAGCACAGCCTACTCGTGCTGGAGAAATTGCACCTGAGAGGTTTTAGCAGCTTGGCCATGGCTGATGCTGCAGGGGAAGGAAGATGCACTGGGCTGGTCTGTGGACTATGGGTAGCCCTGTGAGTATGATCCCTGGTGTGATAGCTGAGGCTCTGCTCTTAGAGAAAGCAGCGCAGGAAACACCTTGGCTACCCATCCATTGACAGACTGTTACTGATGCAGAACAGCCAAAAACTTAATTTTATTATTTTTGTAGCCAGGTCTCTGTTTATACATCTCATGTCCATAGAGTTGGTGTGATCAGAGCCTAGAGGTAATACCTAAGGTATTTATTGAACACAGTATTCTGACTGTATATTTGTTATGTATTTAGTTCATCTCTAAATGAACACAATACTTGACAAATATGTAGAAAGGCAAGTTTTCTGCCCTGGGGAGCTTATGTTCCAATGTGGACAAACAGAACAGAGGGGATAGGATCTTCACTTTGGGGAAGACTTGGCAGATAGGGAGAGGCTGCCGAGGTAGAAGAGAAGGGAAGCCGAAATCTCTGGAAAGGTGGGGATGGGAATGTGGAGGGAATGGAGGACTTCTAAAGAAATCCTTTAAAAGTAAACATGATGTTCAGTCAGTAAAATGCCCTTGAAAAAAACTTTTTTTGAGAGCAGGGGAAAAGGTTAAGAAAAATGAATCTCACCGTGACAATAATTAGATGAATAGCAAAGCAGCATTAATACTTTAGCAGCAGCTACAATGTACTGAAGCTACCACATGCCAGGCAACCTGCTAGACTCCTTGTATATATTATTTCACCAACTCTGAAAGGCTCATTTAGTGTCATCACTTTACATAGGCAGAAACTGAGGTTCAGAAGTTAGGGAACTTGCCCAAGATGACACAGACAGTAAGTGGATGAGCATGAATTCGAAGTCAGATCTGACTGCAAAGTCCATGCTTTTACTCCATGCTCCTTTCAAAGCAAAGAGAACATCAAGGAGTGAGGAACAGACAGGAGGGTTAAAGCATAGCACTAAGGGGGTACATTTCCTCATGTGAGAAAAAGTAGAGTCACTGATGATAGGCTAAACGACTGAAATGAATTGCATTTATATAATAAAGACTGAAAAATCTGTTGAGACTTAGGCTAACGCCCCAGGAGAGCAGTCAGAAAGGAGCAGTATAGGGTGTGACCACGGAAAAAAAAAGCAATGAGGAGAGATGAACAGGATCAGCTTCAAACCTCCTCAAGAAGTGGACATAGAAGAACTCTGGATTTGCAAGTCAATGTACCTTTCATTCTTGAGTCTGTGCTCAGGCTGGGTTTTGGCTGCCTGCCTCTATTTTGCCCCAACTGCATGAGAATCCATTGGCATGAAAATCTGCCTGTCTCTCTATATATTCTAACCTCTTCCATCTCTTTTCCAGAAGGATTTAAAGCAATTTTTAAACAAAATATATCTACCCAATAAGGTTAATAAAAAGCAAGATAATTATAAAATTACTTGCAATGCTCTTTCCCAATTCCTGACCCTCAGTCAACCGTCCATCCATCAAACCCAATCTCATACTTTGAGATCCAACTCAAAACCCCTCATTAATCTGACCCTTCTACCTTGTCCTTCTCCTGTTCCATGTGCATAACTTTATTATAGCATTTATCATATTGTCTTACGGTTAGTTGTTTTCTCATTAGACTATGAGGGTCTTGGAGGTGGGAACCAAGTTGTGTACATCTTTGTAACCACTCTACTTGGCAAAGCATCTGACACATATTAGGTTCTCAAATAGTTATTGAATGAGTGAATAATTAAATAAAAATCAGAATCAAGGAAAATAAGAGAAAGCAAGTATTCTAAACATATAGACTGATATAGATTTTTGTTGTTGAGCATCAGATTTGGCTCTGGAAGCCAGGGCAAAAAGAGAAACAGAAAAATCACATTATCATTACCAAAAGGAAAAGGCAAACACGTTCGTGGGGAAGCAGTGTTTATACCTAATTATGTATAATTAACCTTTGTTTGGGGGCATTTAAGTAATATGTTATAAATTGATTTTCTAAGCAGAAGTTTCATATTAAATAAAGAATACCGTACTTATCTACAAAATGGTGACCAGGTTGTCAAAAAGTTATAACCAGAACTTCCCAGTACCACTGACAAAAGAGCCCTAAATTTCTTTTTTAAATGTGACAATATTACCAGGGAAATACTTTTTGCTCTGTTGCTGCTGAGTTAGTATGCCACCAAAGGAAATACCATTTTAATCACCCATCAATGTAATTCAAAACGGCATTATTTTATTTTATTTTTTTTAATTTTTAAATTTTATTTATTTTTTTATAAAGCAGGTCCTTATTGTCAGCAATTTTATACACATCAGTGTATACATGTCAATTCCAATCGCCCAATTCAGCACACCACCATCCCCAACACCCCATGGCTTTCCCCCCTTGGTGTCCATACGTTTGTTCTCTACATCTGTGTCTCACCTTCTGCCCTGCAAACTGGTTCACCTGTACCACTTTTCTAGGTTCCACAAACATGCATTAATATACGATATTTGATTTTCTCTTTCTGACTTACTTCACTCCGTATGACAGTCTCTAGATCCATCCACGTCTCAACAAATGACTCAATTTCGTTCCTTTTTATGGCTGAGTAATATTCCATTGTATATATGTACCACGACTTCTTTATCCATTCCTCTGTCGATGGGCATTTAGGTTGCTTCCATGACTTGGCTATTGTAGTAAACAGTGCTGCAATGAGCATTGGGGTGCATGTGTCTTTTTGAATTATGGTTTTCTCTGGATATATGCCCAGTAGTGGGATTGCTGGATCATATGGTAATTCTATTTTTAGTTTTTTAAGGAACCTCCATACTGTTCTCCATAGTGGCTGTATCAATTTACATTCCCACCAACAGTGCAAGAGGGTTCCCATTTCTCCACACCCTCTCCAGCATTTGTTGTTTGTAGATTTTCTGATGATGCCCATTCTAACTGGTGTGAGGTGATACCTCATTGTAGTTTTGATTTGCATTTCTCTAATAATTAGTGATGTTGAGCAGCTTTTCATGTGCTTCTTGGCCATCTGTATGTCTTCTTTGGAGAAATGTCTATTTAGGTCTTCTGCCCATTTTTGGATTGGATTTTTTGTTTCTTTAATATTGAGCTGCATGAGCTGTTTATATATTTTGGAGATTAATCCTTTGTCCATTGATTCGTTTGCAAATATTTTATCCCATTCTGAGGGTTGTCTTTTCATCTTGTTTATGGTTTCCTTTGCTGTGCAAAAGCTTTTAAGTTTCATTAGGTCCCATTTGTTTATTTTTGTTTTTATTTCCATTACTCTAGGAGGTGGATCAAAAAAGATCTTGCTGTGATTTATGTCAAAGAGTGTTCTTCCTATGTTTTCCTCTAAGAGTTTTATAGTGTCTGGTCTTACATTTAGGTCTCGAATCCATTTTGAGTTTATTTTTGTGTATGGTGTTAGGGAGTGTTCTAATTTCATTCTTTTACATGTAGCTGTCCAGTTTCCCAGCACCACTTATTGAAGAGACTGTCTTTTCTCCATTGTATATCCTTGCCTCCTTTGTCATAGATTAGTTGACCATAGGTGCGTGGGTTTACCTCTGGGCTTTCTATCTTGTTCCATTGATCTATGTTTCTGTTTTTGTGCCGGTACCATATTGTCTTGATTACTGCAGCTTTGTAGTATAGTCTGAAGTCAGGGAGTCTGATTCCTCCAGCTCCGTTTTTTTCCCTCAAGACTGCTTTGGCTATTCGGGGTCTTTTGTGTCTCCATACAAATTTTAATATTTTTTGTTCTAGTTCCATAAAAAATGCCATTGGTAATTTGATAGGGATTGCATTGAATCTGTAGATTGCTTTAGGTGGTATAGTCATTTTCACAATATTGATTCTTCCAATCCAAGAACATGGTATATCTCCCCATCTGTTGGTATCATCTTTAATTTCTTTCATCAGTGTCTAATAGTTTTCTGCATACAGGTCTTTTGTCTCCTTAGGTAGGTTTATTCCTAGGTATTTTATTCTTTTTGTTGCAATGGTAAATGGGAGTGTTTCCTTAATTTCTCTTTCAGATTTTTCATCATTAGTGTATGCAAGAGATTTCTGTGCATTAATTTTGTATCCTGAAACTTTACCAAATTCATTGATTAGCTCTAGTAGTTTTCTGGTGGCAGTTTTAGGATTCTCTATGTATAGTATCATGTCATCTGCAAACAGTGACAGTTTTACTTCTTCTTTTCCAATTTGGATTCCTTTTATTTCTTTTTCTTCTCTGATTGCTGTGGGTAGGACTTCCAAAACTATGTTGAATAATAGTGGTGAGACTGGACATCCTTGTCTCGTTCCTGATCTTAGAGGAAATGGTTTCAGTTTTTCACCATTGAGAATGATGTTTGCTGTGGGTTTGTCGTATATAGCCTTTATTATGTTGAGGTAGGTTCCCTCTATGTCCACTTTCTGGAGAGTTTTTATCATAAATGGGTGTTGAATTTTGTCAAAAGCTTTTTCTGCATCTATTGAGATGATCATATGGTTTTTATTCTTCAGTTTGTTAATATGGTGTATCACATTGATTGATTTGTGTATATTGAAGAATCCTTGCATCCCTGGGATAAATCCCACTTGATCGTGGTGTATGATCCTTTTAATGTGTTGTTGGATTCTGTTTCTAGTATTTTGTTGAGGATTTCTGCATCTATATTCATCAGTGATATTGGTGTGTAATTTTCTTTTTTTGTAGTATCTTTGTCTGGTTTTGGTATCAGGGTGATGGTGGCCTCATAGAATGAGTTTGGGAGTGTTCCTTCCTCTGCAATTTTTTGGAAGAGTTTGAGAAGGATGGGTGTTAGCCCTTCTCTAAATGTTTGATAGAATTCACCTGTGAAGCCATCTGGTCCTGGACTTTTGTTTGTTGGAAGATTTTTAATCACAGTGTCAATTTCATTACTTGTGATTGGTCTGTTCATATTTTCTGTTTCTTCCTCAGTCTTGGAAGGTTATACCTTTCTAAGAATTTGTCCATTTCTTCCAGGTTGCCCATTTTATTGGCATAAAGTTGCTTGTAGTAGTCTCTTAGGATGCGTTGTATTTCTGCGGTGTCTGTTGTAACTTATCCTTTTTCATATCTAATTTTATTGATTTGAGTCCTCTCCCTCTTTTTCTTGATGAGTCTGGCTAATGGTTTATCAATTTTGTTTATCTTCTCAAAGAACCAGCTTTTAGTTTTATTGATCTTTGCTATTGTTTTCTTTGTTTCTATTTCATTTATTTCTGCTCTGATCTTTATGATTTCTTTCCTTCTGATAACTTTGGGTTTTGTTTGTTCTTCTTTCTCTAGTTCCTTTAGGTGTAAGGTTAGATTGTTTATTTGAGATTTTTCTTGTTTCTTGAGGTAGGCTTGTATAGCTATAAACTTCCCTCTTAGAACTGCTTTTGCTGCATCCCATAGGTTTTGGATTGTCGTGTTTTCATTGTCATTTGTCTCTAGGTATTTTTTGATTTCCTCTTTGATTTCTTCAGTGATCTCTTGGTTATTTAGTAACGTATTGTTTAGCCTCCATGTGTTTGTGTTTTTTACATTTTTTTCCCTGTAATTCATTTCTAATCTCATAGCGTTGTGGTCAGAAAAGATGTTTCATATGATTTCAATTTTCTTAAATTTACTGAGGCTTGATTTGTGACCCAAGATGTGATCTATCCTGGAGAATGTTCCATGCGCACTTGAGAAGAACGTGTAATCTGCTGTTTTTGGATGGAATGTCCTATAAATATCAATTAAATCTATCTGGTCTATTGTGTCATTTAAAGCTTCTGTTACCTTATGTATTTTCATTTTGGATGATCTGTCAACTGGTGTAAGTGAGGTGTTAAAGTCCCCCACTATTACTGTGTTACTGTCGATTTCCTCTTTTATAGCTGTTAGCAGTTGCCTTATGTATTGAGGTGCTCCTATGTTGGGTGCATATATATTTATAATTGTTATATCTTCTTCTTGGATTGATCCGTTGATCATTATGTAGTGTCCTTCCTTGTCTCTTGTAACATTCTTTATTTTAAAGTCTATTTTATCTGATATGAGTATTGCTACTCTAGCTTTCGATTTCCATTTGCATGGAATATCTTTATCCATCCACCGACTTTCAGTCTGTATGTGTCCCTAGGTCTGAAGTGGGTCTCTTGTAGACAGCACACCGATGGGTCTTGTTTTTGTATCCATTCAGCAAGCCTGTGTTTTTTGGTTGAAGCATTTAATCCATTCACGTTTAAGGTAATTATCGATATGTATGTTCCTATGACCATTTTCTTAATTGTTTTGGGTTTGTTTTTGTAGGTCCTTTTCTTCTCTTGTGTTTCCCACTTAGAGAAGTTCCTTTAGCATTTGTTGTAGAGCTGGTTTGGTGGTGCTGAATTCTCTTAGCTTTTGCTTGTCTGTAAAGCTTTTAATTTCTCCATCGAATCTGAATGAGATCCTTGCCAGAGTAGAGTAATCTTGGTTGTAGGTTCTTCCCTTTCATCACTTTAAGTATATCATGCCACTCCCTTCTGGCTTGTTGAGTTTCTGCTGAGAAATCAGCTGTTAACCTTATGGGGATTCCCTTATATGTTATTTGTCGTTTTTCCCTTGCTGCTTTCAAGAATTTTTCTTTGTCTTTAATTTTTTCCAATTTGATTACTATGTGTCTCGGCGTGTTTCTCCTTGGGTTTATCCTGTATGGGAGTCGCTGTGCTTCCTGGACTTGGGTGGGTATTTCCTTTCCCATGTTAGGGAAGTTTTTGACTATAATCTCTTCAAATATTTTCTCGGGTCCTTTCTCTCTCTCTTCTCCTTCTGGGACCCCTACAATGTGAATGTTGTTGCATTTAATGTTGTGCCAGAGGTCTCTTAGGCTGTCTTCATTTCTTTTCATTCTTTTTTCTTTATTCTGTTCTGCAGCAGTGAATTCCACCATTCTGTTTTCCAGGTCACTTATCCGTTCTTCTGCCTCAGTTATTCTGCTATTGATTCATTCTAGTGTAGTTTTCATTTCAGTTATTGTATTGGTCATCTCTGTTTGTTCTTTAATTCTTCTAGGTCTTTGTTAAACATTTCTTGCATCTTCTCGATCTTTGCCTCCATTCTTTTTCCGAGGTCCTGGATCATCTTCACTATCATTATTCTGAATTCTTTTTCTGGAAGGTTGCCTATCTCCACTTCATTTACTTGTTGTTCTGGGGTTTTATCTTGTTCCTTCATCTGGTACATAGCCCTCTGCCTTTTCATCTTGTCTATCTTTCTGTGAATGTGGTTTTTGTTCCACAGGCTGCAGGATTGTAGTTCTTCTTGCTTCTGCTGTCTGCCCTCTGGTCACGGCATTATTTTTTCATCATAAGTCAAGCACCTTCTCTTTCAGAACATTTGTTTTGAGATGCTGTGGTTCAGTAAATAGAGGATGCACTTGGAAGTGGGGATCCTTAGATTCAGTTCCTAGGTCTGCCACTTATTTGCTGTGTGATCCTGGAAAAATTATAGAACCTCTCTGAGCTTCAGTTCCTCATCTGTAAAATTATGTAGAGTATATGAAGCAGTACATGTTAAGTACCTAATATAGTGGCCCCCACTGGGTAGCTACTTAATTAGTGATGGTTATTATTAAGGGCAAAACTCCGATCATCCCCTGGTTGCCCTTAATCAGAACACTTGAAACCATTCCATACATTTTTAGGGCAGTAAGTGAGGAGGGAACCCCTTTGACTGCTGCCCTGCTGATTTTTGCCAAAACAATCACTATCTCAGCACTCACCCTGAGGATGTCACCATATGTTGCAACAGGGAAGCTGGAATGTTTGCCTATCTGAAGCCCTCTTGCTTCCAGTGGTACATTCTCCATCGCTCCCCACCCCCAGCATCTATCATACACATCCTGCTGGAGAAGACAGTAGCATTTTCTTATATTTATGCTGTCATTTTATCTCCACAGCCTGCATCCTGGTCTTTATCACCTACCTTCATTCACCTTGCTCCAGTTCTTTTTACACAAATGACCAGGATAATCTTCCTCAAACTCGGAGTTCAGTGTTTAATTACCCCTTTCAAGAAATTAACAGATAAAATGTGCTAACCTGTCAGATTATGGCTCTATCCATATCAGTATTGTGTTTCTACACCAAAATTTTATGGGGAGTCTCAAAAGGTTTTGAAGATACCTTATTTATCTTTAACAACTTCCTAATAACCTATTATCTGTATATCTAGAATTTCTTTGTTTCCTTAGGATTGGTTTCTTGAAATAGATAATGATATACTGTATGGTAGAGAGAGCCCCAAAGGAGAAAGGATATGGATCTTTTTAAAGTTTAATCTCAAGCTTTCTGCAGACACTGGGAAACAGTCACCTATGGTGTGTATGCTAGCGATGCTTGAGCTGGGGTGATAACTGGGATCATGTGTTCATTTCAGCAAAGAAGTAGAGAGAAAAATGCTTTGATCTGGTGCTTTTCGTTTGTCCTAGAAAATGGGACTTCAGAAGGAAAAAGCCAGGAGATATCTAGTCCCACATAGAAATGGTAAAGCTCTGCTTATGAGGTAGTATAGTAATAACTATCTGAATAGGCTCCATTGACATAAAACTTTCTGTTCCTAAGTTTCATTCCCTTCTTAAATCATGATTTGTGCTCATCAGAAATAGACCCAGTGTGTAGGGGCTGAATTCTGTAGCTTCCCATTTATGTCCTATGTAAATTTAAACCACTTAGCTCTTTATCAATCACAAATAATTATTCATTGACTACTGCAAGAAAACATTGTAGCCAGGCATTGTAGCACAAGACTTGTGTTACATATCACTAAATACACATATGACTGCATACATATATGACTGCAGTGGACATTTGTAGGATTTTTAATTTTTAAAAATTTTTGGCTGCCCAGTGTTCAAGGTCTTTCCTATCTGCAGGAATGCCCCAGTGTGTGGTATCGGAGGGATGGAAGGAGCATGAGACTCCTTTTCCCTACCCCTCTTGTAGCTGGGGTGTGGACATATGATGTAGGCTAAGATAATTTCTCCCCTTGGTATTTTTATCCTGAAAGCAGAGATACAAAGATGCAGGGATCATTTAAAAGTTACTTATGGCAGCAAAGAGATCCAGCAGCAGTGGTGTCCATTGGGGTAGGGATGGTGTGGCTGGCAGCAGTGCTTGGTCCAATAGTTCCTATGGCCGGAACCTGACTGTGATTCTTACTGTCGAGTCTCTGGTTCCTGCCTGCTCTCTGCTTCTCCAGCTTCCCTCTGTAGTTTGCCTGAGTTAGCTAGAGAAGATTTCTGTTGCTTGGTGGCTAAATCTGACTAACGAAAGATAAACACAGCTCCTTTCCACACGTGCTGCCTCAGGGCTTCAGTCTACCTCCATCTTGCGGCTCCCCCTACCTCAGCATAGCTTCCAGGGTCGCTGCAGCAGAGAAAGAATGTGAGAACTTATACTCTCTCTTACATGCTTTGGCCCAGAAGCACACGTGGCACTTCCTCTCACAACCATTAGGCAGAGCCAGTCATATGACCCCATCTGACAGCAGGGAGGCGGGAGGTGTAAACTTGCTGTGTGTCTCGGAGGGAGAGGAGAGTCACCTACGGGAGATACTAGAAGTCTGTGCATACAGAGTGTAGACCAAGTTCTGCTGAAAGTTCACTAAAGCAGAAAGTGAGGGAAGCTTGGCAGGTCAGAGAAAGTGTATCAGGAACAGCATGAGTGCTTCTTCAGGGTCACTCTTTACCAGTGTCTCCCGGCCCCTCAGCCACTTGCTCTGCCTCAGTCTCAGCTGCAGAGTCCAGGTGGTTCCAGCACCTGCTGCTGACTGGTCCCGGGACGGCTGGGTGGTGTAGCTTCTCCTGTCTTTTCTGGACTTGCATGAAATGCTGCGCAGCAGGGTGTGGAATCTGGCTTTCCCAGAGAATGTCAAACGGGCTGAAGGTGGCAACCTGAAACGGCTGGGAAGCTAACTGCCCACGGGTCAAACTTTGATGAACGGAAAATGGGAATCAGGAGGGAAGAAGGCAGATCCATTCTCTCTTCTTCCTTCTTCCCTCGAGGCACAGTTTCTCCACAAGGTCAGTCAGGAGACATGCTGTGTCTGGCGCGTGGCAAACAGTGGCCAGCATGGAAGTCGTTCACCTTGTACGGTTTCCCTTCTTTTCCTGCTTCATCTTCTTTTCCCCTACTCTTGCTGCCTTGGGATTGCATTCTCAGATAAAACAATGTAAGGAAAACCTCACTTTCCTCTCTATTGCTTTACTCTCTATGACTCCCATACTCACGCTCTGGCCACAAAATGTGTGGGCCTTCCCCGCCACATGTTAAGAATTTCTTCTGTTCTTGGTGGACACCTACTTGGTCTCCTGAAATTCAATTCAGTTCTGACACGATCTACCTCAAGTTATCGTCAGATCCCACAGGTTAAGGGCTCAGTCCCATAAGGCTGTCCCCACTTCAGAGGCCAATCAAAATCCTAGGTTGCCACCTGTACCTCTGAGCGACTGGCTAGAATTCAGGGTTCCCATGACCTCCTTCTCAAGTTCAGTAGTTTGCTAGAACAGCTCACAGAACTCAGGGAAATGCTTATATTTACTGGTTTATTACATAATAAAGCCTGTTATAAACGATACAGATGAACAGTCAGATGAAGAGATACGTGGAGCAAAGTTCAGAAGGGTCTTGAGAGCAGGGGCTTTTGTCCCCATGGAGTTAGGATGTGTCACCCTTCTGGCATGTGGATGTGTTCACCAACCCAGAAACTTTCTGTATCCCATAGTTCAGGGATTTTTATGGAGCCTTCCTCACATAGGCATGATTGATTATTAACTCAATCTCCTGACCCTCTCCGCTCCCCAGAGGATGGGGGATTGGGCTGAAAATTCCAAGTTTTAATCATGGCTTGGTCTTTCTGATGACCAACACCCATCCTAAAGTTGTCCGGGAGTCCACAGAAAGAGCCATCTCATTAAAACAAAAGATTATCCTATCACCCAGGAAACTCCAAGGGATTTAGGAGCTTTGTGTCAGGAACCAGGTCAAGGACCAAACATCAGAATGAAAGATTCTCCTAGCACTTTTATTGCTTAGGAAATTACAAAGGTTTTAGGAGCTCTGGCTGGAAGCCCAGGATGAAGACCAAAATATATATTTCTTATTATACCACAACATCACAAACATCAACACATCAGGGATTCCTGCCTCAGGCTCTGCTTTCTAGAGATCCCAGACTAAAAGAAGGCTTCATGCAAAATGAATTAATACTATGCAAGTTCATCGAAGGTTTAAAAATACTAATTACATGCAAGATTTACATTAAGAAAACGTAAAGAATAACATTTTTATTGATTATAAATTAAGAGATAATTGTGTATATTCAGAAAGCATTCCTTTTTGTATTTACCAATCTTTCACTGTCAAGTCAGAGGAGGATGTAAAGTTTTCGAAACTTTGAGATCATTATAAAAGTTTAGAATTCTCAAGTTCTACAAAACTAGAACTATATTGTTGTGAAGGTAAATCTAATCATTACATAAAAGTAGAATGTGGCACAGACCAGTGTAGCTATAAAAACAACAAATAGAATTTGTACCAGAAGATATTTAATATTCATATATAAAGCAAATATTTTAAGATTTGAATACGTACAAGGAGGTAGGTGGAATAGAGCCAAATTAGTTATCAAGTCCCAAATCACTGAATTGTTTGAGAACACATCTAAGTTCCTAAGATTCTTGCTGAGCTGTACATAAATGTGATAAACGTGCAGACTGTTCGATAAGGTTCTGAATGGGATGTGTGCCTAGAGAAAAATAACTTCTACTGGAAAGATGTCAAGCAGATTCAGAATCTGAAAAGACGTTAAGAGAATATCACACTCTAGGTATTTACCATATGAAAGTTCCAATCAAGGAGTTAGAAATTCAGTCTTCTATGACTGAATGCCTGCCACAATATCCTCACCAGTGGTCTTTCAGCTTCTGTTTGCAGTTATAATCATGGGGAATTTGCTTTCTCAATAGAAAGATGATTTCTGATGTCATTGTGTGTGAGTCTCTGCATGTGTGTGTTTGTATGTTTTAAAAGCAAAATCTACCTTTCTAATTTTAACTGATCCTAGGTCCTTAAACCAGACAAAAATGGTTTAATTCCTCTTCCACATGACAATCATTAAAATCCATGAATACAGTTTTCATGTTTCCCCTGGGTTTCCTGTGTTCCAGGCTAAATGTCTACCATTTCATCAATTACCCCTGGTATTATTCTGTGGTTTTGTTTTGGCATGGCCCATGTTTGATTTCTAAGTGAAGGGGAGGGTTTTAGTCCCCTTCTCTGATTGAGGCCTTATATCCTTCAAAAATGTGATGCCCAGACCTAGATAAGATTTAAATATTCCATATTTCCATTAATGCAACCTAAAATTGCACTACTTTTTTTTTTTTGGATGGTCACTGTTGACTGCAATAAAACTTACAGTCAACTAAACTGTTAGTATTTGGTTCCCTTCTGCTGCTTCTCAGCCAGTCTCTCCCATCCTATCCTTGATACTGATTTTTTGGATCCCAAATTAAACACTTTTCATTAATTATTATTAAACTTCATCTTACTTGACTCAGGCCATGATTAAGGCCTGTGTAAATTTTTCCTGGATTCATAAACTGCCACTTAATATATTTTCTATCTGCTTAGATTTTGATCACATGCCTTCAATCATAAGGAAATTGACAAGACAGAACCAAGGTTGGTGCCCTGTGGCATACCAGTAGATAGCACAGGTTGATCTCAACCTGGTATTCAATCAATTCTCATTGAGTACCATCATCATTCAGTTAAAATGATATATGGGTCAAGATGGCATACTAGGAGCACGCGGAATTCACATCTCCTCACAACTAGGGCACCTACCAGGCACTGGTCAGGGACCATGGACACCTAAGGGGACGGGAGGAAGCCCAGCGACCAGTTGTTTCAATTATAGTTTTATTTTTCCTAATATATTTTTTATTTTTCTAATTTTATTTTGTTTTTTATTCTTTGATATTGTACTGCTCCTTTTTTTCTTTCTTCCTTTTTTTTTTTTTTTTAACCACGTCATGAAGCTTGCGGGATCTTGGTTCCCAGGCTGGAGGTCAGGCTGAGCTCCTGTGGTGGGAGCTCTGAGTCCAAACCGCTGGACTAACAGAGAACCTCAGACCCCAGGGAATATCAATCAGCGTGAGGACTCCCAGAGGTCCTCATCTCAGCAGCAAGACCCAGCTCTATCCAAATGCCTGCAAACTCCAGTGCTGGATGTCTCAGGCCAAACAACCAGTAAGACAGGAATACAGCACTACCCATCAAAAAAAAAATGAAATGACAAAAAAATATGTTATAGACGAAGGAGCAAGGTAAAAACCTACAAGACGAAATAAATGAAGACAAAATAGGCAACCTACCTGAAAAAGAATTCAGAGTAATGATAGTAAAATGATCCAAAATCTTGGAAATAGAATGGAGAAAATATAAGAAACATTTAACAAGGATCTAGAAGAACTAAAGAGCAAACAAAAAGCAATGAACAACATAATTACTGAAATTAAAAATACTCTAGAAGGAATCAATAACAGAATAACTGAGGCAGAAGAACAGATAAGTGAGCTGGAAGATAAAATGGTGGAAATAACTGCCAGGGAGCAGAATAAAGAAAAAAGAATGAAAAGATTTGAGGATAGTCTCAGAGCCTCTGGGACAACATTAAATACACCAACATTCCAATTATAGGGGTCCCAGAAGAAGAAGAGAAAAAGAAAGGGTCTGAGAAAATATTTGAAGAGATTATAGTCAAAAATTTCCCTAACACGGGAAAGGAAACAGTCAGTCAAGTCCCAGAAGAAGAGAAAAAGAAAGGGTCTGAGAAAATATTTGAAGAGATTATAGTTGAAAACTTCCCTAACATGGGAAAGGAAATAGTCAATCAAGTCCAAGAAGCACAGAGAGTACCATACAGGATAAACCCAAAGAGAAACATGCCAAGACACAAATTAATCACACTATTAAAAATTAAATACAAGGAAAAAATATTAAAAGCAGCAAGGTAAAAGCAACAAATAACATATAAGGGAATCCCCATAAGGTTAACAGCTGATTTTTCAGCAGAAACTCTGCAAGCCAGAAGGGAGTGGCAGGACATATTTAAAGCGATGAAAGGGAAAAACCTACAACCAAGAATACTCTACACAGCAAGGATCTCATTCAGATTCGATGGAGAAATTAAAAGCTTTACAGACAAGCAAAAGCTAAGAGAATTCAGCACCACCAAACCAGCTCTACAACAAATGCTAAAGGAACTTCTCTAGGCAGGAAACACAAGAGAAGGAAAAGACCTACAATAACAAAACCAAAACAATTAAGAAAATGGTAATAGGAACACATATATCGATAATTACCTTAAATGTAAATGGATTAAATGCTCCAACCAAAAGACATAGACTGGCTGAATGGATACAAAAACAAGACCTGTACATATGCTGTCTACAAGAGACCCACTTCAGACCTAGGGACACATACAGACTGAAAGTGAGAGGATGGAAAAAGATATTCCATGAAAATGGAAATCAAAAGAAAGCTGGAGTAGCAATTCTCATATCAGACAATATAGACTTTAAAATAAAGGCTATTATAAGAGACAAAGAAGGACACTACATAATGATCAAGGGATCAATCCAAGAAGAAGATATAACAATTGTAAATATTTATGCACCCAACATAGGAGCACCTCAATACATAAGGCAAATGCTAACAGCCATAAAAGGGGAAATAAACAGTAACACAATAATGGTAGGGGACTTTAACACCCCACTTTTACCAATGGACAGATCATCCAAAATGAAAATAAATAAGGAAACACAAGCTTTAAAAGACACATTAAACAAGATGGACTTAATTGATATTTATAGGACATTCCATCCAAAAACAACAGAATACACTTTCTTCTCAAGTGCTCATGGAACATTCTCCAGGATAGACCATATCTTGGGTCACAAATCAAGCTTTGGTAAATTTAAGAAAACTGAAATCATATCAAGTATCTTTTCCAACCACAACGCTATGAAACTAGATATCAATAACAGGAAAAAAAACACAAACACATGGAGGCTAAACAATATGCTACTAGATAACCAAGAGATCACTGAAGAAATCAAAGAGGAAATTTAAAAATACCTAGAAACAAATGACAATGAAAACACAATGAACCAAAGACTATGGGATGCAGCAAAAGCAGTTCTAAGAAGGAAGTTTTTAGCAATACAATCCTACCTCAAGAAACAAGAAAAATCTCAAATAAACAACCTAACCTTACACCTAAAGCGATTAGAGAAAGAAGAACCAAAAAACCCAAAGTTAGCAGAAGGAAAGAAATCATAAAGATCAGATCAGAAAAAAATGAAAAAGAAATGAAGGAAACAATAGCAAAGATCAATAAAACTAAAAGCTGGTTCTTTGAGAAAATAAACAAAAGTAATAAACCATTAGCCAGACTCATCAAGGATAAAAGGGTAAAGACTCAAGTTAACAGAATTAGAAATGAAAAAGGAGAAGTAACAACTGACACTGCAGAAATACAAAGGATCATGAGAGATTACTACAAGCAACTCTATGCCAATAACATGGACAACCTGGAAGAAATGGACAAATTCTTAGAGAAGCACAACTTTCCGAGACTGAACCAGAAAGAAATAGAAAATATAAACAGACCACCCACAAGCACTGAAATTGAAACTGTGATTAAAAATCTTCCAACAAACAAAAGCCCAGGACCAGATGGCTTCACAGGAGAATTCTATCAAACATTTAGAGAAGAGCTAACACCTATCCTTCTCAACCTCTTCCAAAATAGAGCAGAGGAAGGAACACTCCCAAACTCATTCTATAAGGCCACCATTACCCTGATACCAAAACCAAAAAAAGATGTCACAAAAAAAGAAAACTACAGACCAATAACCCTGATGAACATAGATGCAAAAATCCTCAACAAAATACTAGCAAATAGAATCCAACAGCACATTAAAAGGATCATACACCATGATCAAGTGGGATTTATCCCAGGAATGCAAGGATTCTTCAATGTATGCAAATCAATCAGTGTGATAAACCATATTAACAAATTGAAGGAGAAAAACCATATGATCATCTCACTAGATGCATAAAAAGCTTTCGACAAAATTCAACACCCATTTATATAAAAACTCTCCAGAAATTAGGCATAGGGGGAACCTACCTCAACATAATAAAGGCCATTTATTGACAAACCCACAGCCAATATCATTCTCAATGGTGAAAAACTGAAACCATTTCCTCTAAGATCAGGAAAAAGACAAGGTTGCCCACTCTCACCACTATTATTCAACATAGTTTTGGAAGTTTTAGCCACAGCAATCAGAGAAGAAAAAGAAATAAAAGGAATGCAAATCGGAAAAGAAGAAGTAAAACTGTCACTGTTTGCAGATGACAGGATACCATATATAGAGAATCCTAAAGATGCTACCAGAAAACTACTAGAGCTAATCAATGAATTTGGTAGAGTAACAGGATACAAAATTAATGCACAGAAATCTCTTGCATTCCTATACACTAATGATGAAAAATCTGAAAGAGAAATTAAGAAAACACTCCCATTTACCATTGCAACAAAAAGAGTAAAATACCTAGGAATAAACCTACCTAAGGAAGCAAAAGACCTGTACACAGAAAACTATAAGATAATGATGAAAGAAATCAAAGATGACACAAACAGATGGAGAGATATATCATATTCTTGGACTGGAAGAATCAACATTGTGAAAATGACTATACTACCCAAAGCAATCTACAGATTCAATGCAATCCCTATCAAACTACCAATGGCATTTTTCACAGAACTAGAACAAAAAATTTCACAATTTGTATGGAAACACAAAAGACCCCTAATAGCCAAAGCAATCTTGAGAAGAAAAACGGAGCTGGAGGAATCGGGCTCCCTGACTTCAGACTACACAACAAAGCTACAGTAATCAAGACAGTATGGTACTGGCACAAAAACAGAAATATAGATCAATGGAACAGGATAGAGAGCCCATACACCCACACACATATGGTCACCTTATCTTTGATAAAGGAGGCAAGCATATACAGTGGAGAAAAGACAGCCTCTTCAATAAGTGGTGCTGGGAAAACTGGACAGGTACATGTAAAAGAATGAAATTAAAACACTTCTTAACATCATACACAAAAATAAACTCAAAACGAATTAAAGACCTAAATGTAAGGTCAGACAGTATCAAACTCTTAGAGGAAAACACAGGCAGAACACTCTATGACATAAATCACAGCAAGATCTTTTTTGATCCACCTCCTAGAGTAATGGAAATAAAAACAAAAATAAACAAATGGGACCTAATGAAACTTAAAAGCTTTTGCACAGCAAAGGAAACCATAAACAAGATGAAAAGACAACCCTCAGAATGGGAGAAAATATTTGCAAATGAAGCAACTGACAAAGGATTAATCTCCAAAATATACAAGCAGCTCACGCAGCTCAATACCAAAAAAACAACCCAATCCAAAAATGGGCAGAAGACCTAAATAGACATTTCTCCAAAGAAGATATACAGATTGCCAACAAACACATGAAAAGATGGTCAACATCACTAATCATTAGAGAAATGCAAATCAAAACTACAGTGAGGTATCACCTCACACCGGTCAGAATGGCCATCATCAAAAAATCTACAAACAATAAATGCTGGAGAGGGTATGGAGAAAAGGGAAC
This sequence comes from Eubalaena glacialis, assembly GCF_028564815.1. Lineage (NCBI taxonomy): Eukaryota > Metazoa > Chordata > Mammalia > Artiodactyla > Balaenidae > Eubalaena > Eubalaena glacialis. The sequence goes on along the minus strand of NC_083723.1, from coordinate 71,361,653 downwards.
CCTATTGCACTGTTTGTGGGAATGTAAATTGATACAGCCACTATGGAGAACAGTATGGAGGTTCCTCAAAAAACTAAAACTAGAACTACCATACGACCCAGCAATCCCACTACTGGGCATATACCCTGAGAACACCATAATTCAAAAAGAGTCATGTACCACAATGTTCATTGCGGCACTATTTACAATAGCCAGGACATGGAAGCAACCTAAGTGTCCATCAACAGATGAATGGATAAAGAAAATGTGGCACATATATACAATGGAATATTACTCAGCTATAAAAGGAAACAAAATTGAATTATTTGTGGTGAGGTGGATGGACCTAGAGTCTGTCATACAGAGTGAAGTAAGTCAGAAAGAGAAAAACAAATACCGTATGCTAACACATATATATGGAATCTAAAAAAAAAAATGGTTCTGATGAACCTAGGGGCAGGACAGGAATAAAGATGCAGATGTAGAGAATGGACTTGAGGACATGGGGAGGGGGAAGGGTAAGCTGGGACAAAGTGAGAGAGTGGCATGGACTTATATGTACTACCAAATGTAAAATAGACAGCTAGTGGGAAGCAGCCGCATAGCACAGGGAGATTAGCTCTGTGCTTTGTGTCCACCTAGAGGGGTGGGATAGGAGGGTGGGAGGGAGACACAAGAGGGAGGAGATATGGGGATATATGTATATGTGTAGCTGATTCACTTTGTTATACAGCAGAAACTAACACAACACTGTAAAGCAATTATACTCCAATAAAGATGTTAAAAAAAAATTGATAGATGGTTACCAAGCCCCAGGAGACCTCATCAGAAGACCTGTTGAAATACATTTCCACTTGGTTTACTACTTTTCTCTTCTGCTATGTTAGTAACTGACTCCTACTCTATGCCAGGAACAACCAGCTAGGCCTAGGTGTTGCCAACTGGCCTGGTACTCATAGCTAGGTCTTGGTTTTCACCTGTTGAACATAAACACTGTCATAGAACAGCAACATGAGACAAGGCCACTTCCTGACCATAAAGGATCAAGACAATGACTAGGAAATTATGCCTGAACACAGACAAAACATGAATATTGTCCATGCCACAAATTACCAATCATCCCGCTTCCCAACTAAGCAACTGCTGTGCTTCTTTGGCAATTGCAGCTTTATTCTCAATCTAGTCTGTCCTTCCTATAGAGAAAATTTATTGAGATACCTAATCATAGAATTATCCCTGCTTTCCGACAGCAGCCAATCTAGAATGAACTCCAACTTCCCCAGAGCCTCCCCTAAATCACCCAATCAAGACCCAAATCCTATAACAGTTTCTTTCTAATGCCCTCTTACTGAGATGCCCTTTGGTCTCCCCAGAGTGAGTGCGAGCCCTTGCTATAACAAGTAATAAACCCAACTTACAACTACTGTGTTCCCAGTGGCCTTTGGCTAGAGAGTGTTGACATAATGTCAAAAAAGAAAAAAAAAGGTGTTCTTCACAAACATATACACACACCCCAGATTTATGTTTTCATTTTTGCTTGGGAGGTCAGACATGAGTCCACAGTCACAGACCATATTGCTATTATCCCTGCTAAGGATCCCGAATGGCCCACTGGCTTTCCTATCAGCCTCCTCTCACCGCTGCATGGGGGTAGCTCTGTTCATGCTGGTCCAAGCACTAGTGCTGTAAATTGGGGCAGAGTCTACACTACACTGGCCTCATGTCCCTCAGCACGAGTCTTGTGTTTGTCCTGCTGCCACTGAATCCAATGGCGTTTGAAATGGCATAAGGAAACTACTTTGCTTGTGGCGACTGTGGTGTCTGGCTTTGGGAGAGCAATTCTTTTCTCCAGTCATGGGCAAGACTGGCTCATGAGCTGAGGCCAGGGGTGGGATAGAGATAAAAGCTTTTCTCTCCTCTGCAGAACCCAGTTAGAACCAGACTCACTGAACCAGACCCAGCATTACAAATACTGTATTCATATGTAGCTTGATATATTCATTTAGTTTCAGGGAACATCAGGGTTTTCTTGGCCCTGGATTCTATTTGCACTTAAAGCCTATGATTTTTTTTTTCTTTTCTTTTTCTTTTGCTACCAGTTTACATACTAACTGTTGCCTCTTACATTGTAATGGCCTTTCTCTTTCCATTTAATTCAATAAATACTTATTTAGCATCCACCACAGAGCTGTGGAGAATACAGAAATGAATCAAATACAGCTCTGATCTTAAGAAGTATATAAGCTAGAAAGTATCAGGCATGTACATAAGTTACTGGGCATCACTCTTTTAGTCAACAAATATTTCTTAAGCACCTCCTCAATGCCAGGCACTGTACTGTAAGTTGCATGTTGATAAATGCTGTGAGTCTACGTGCTGCAACGATGGTGTTCAAAGGATAATAATCTATTTCATAAGCACCTTTGACATGCAAGTACTGAAGCAAGAACTTTTACCTGAATATCTCCCTTGAGCCTCAGAAGAACCCTTTGAGACTGATATTGTTATCACTCTCTCTTGCAGGTAAGATAGCTGTGGTCGTGGTACAACTTGCTAAGATCCCAGGGATAGTTAAGTACTGGAGCCAGGAGTCAGACCCAGACGGTCTGCCTTTGGATCTGTGCCCTTCACAAATACTTACAACTTGTGTTTTGTTATTCTTTTGGTCTACAGTTTTTTAGGATGTTGCTGATCTCTGAGAACTTCTGCTTTGGGGAAGTTTAGAAAAATTATAACGCAACCAGACATTTTAGAAGGTGTCTGAACTTTTTCCTGCTGCTGCTTCACATGGGAGCACGTGGGAATACATAGGCACCAAAACAGAGCCTCGAGTCTGAGGCTATGACTGTACCGCCGTTGTTCTATGTATTCTGTACAGTCTTGGGAGGTTATTTTTAATGCAGCGTGCCAGAGTGGCATGTTGCAAGATCCATAGTAACCGGCTAACAGTAACAGCATGGCCTGCCAAGTAGAAGGTCTGTAAATCAGTCATAAACACGGTTACAAAATCCGGCCGGCGTCGTGTTCATGAGGGAGTGTCCGTGGAGGAGGCGCGATTCCCGCACAGTTTCGTGGGATCGCCTCAAAATCCCAGGGGAGCAAAGAGCTCCTGCGGTAAGCTTGTTTTTTTTTAAGGGGAAAAAAGTGAGAAAGAGGCTTCCCGTAACTTTATTCTAATAGGGAACTCTTCCCCATGTGTTCAGGTAGCTCCGAGAAGCTAAGGAAAAGATGCTCAGAGAAACAAATGTTTCAGATACCAAGTGCTCTCCTTTCTCACGTTTTTAATATTTTTGGAATCATTCCTTTTTCACTACCACAGCCCACGTTCAGGCCTTCATAACTCGAGGCACTGAGAAGCCTCAGTGCTTTTATCTCTCCTCCCCCAAGTCTACTGAATTCACTGCGGTGAAAATCGCCCCAGGCAGGATTTTGGACCTCGTACCCTTTGAGTGAGAAGTTTACAAGGAGCTCCCAAGTGCTACCAGACCAAATAAAAGCCACACTTAGAAACACTTGGGGCTTTTTCCTATGATAGACTGACAGCAAATCCTGTGAGGAAACACTTGGGGCTTTTTCCTATGATAGACTGACAGCAAATCCTGTGAGGGAACAAGACGCTTTACTTGGGGTTGGAGAATCATGAGGCTTTAGGATAAGGACTTTCCTAACAGGCAATGGGTACATCATCAAGGAATACTAACAAGCAGTGTGTTACCTTTGAAACGTCAGAGAAATCACCTTTACATATTTGGCTCCCTGCTGTTACAGAAAATCTGGGCATGGGGAGCAGGCCATTCATTACCAACACAGGGTATTACACAAGTATAAAATACACCAGGGGCTGGAAACTGGAGCATCGATAACTTGATAACTTAAGGCTCGATAAAAGATTTAATCTGTGCCTGCAGCAGTGGATTTCAGGGCCCTTCTCCAATCATCTAGGACCATTCACATCATACCTACTCTTTTCACTTGACTTTGCAAGTGGCTGGCTCCCTCCTTGCTTACAAATCACCTGTTTACAAATCTCTGTCCTCTTGGAGAGGGAGGTGTTGGGTCGGGGTAGGAGAGGACTGAAGGAAACTGAAAGGAAAACTTTTTGAGCAATGCCACCTGAAGAGCAATTAAATGAGATAAAACCCTTCTGCCTATGTAACCTAAGTTATTGGGAAGATATGATTTAGCTTCTAACGTTACAGAAACAATCGGTACTGGTAAAACGAGGTGTGGCTGTGTAACCGGAAAAGCTAGAGATAAGCTGAAGCAGAAAGCTTTTTCCAAGGTGCCTGCTCAGGACGCCTACCTTGGCTGGGAATTCCCCACTTCAGTTTTTCCCCCGGAATGAGATTCTTGTTGAACAGAAGGGAGTTATGAAACTGATTTTTCTCTGTTTACTGTGAAGGTTTTAATTTCAGGGACTTTGATACTTTGGGCACTTTCTTTTCTTCTTTTTTTCCATCACGATGATACATCACATGAAATTTATCTTTTTCACCATTTTTAAAGTATACAATTCAGTGGCATTAAATACATTCACAATGTTGTGCAACCATCACCACTATTCATTTCCAAAACTTTTTCATCTTCCCGAACAGAAACTCTGTGTCCATCAAACAACAATTCGTCATTTCCACTCCCCCCCAGGCCCTGGTAACCTCTATTCTGCTTTCTGTCTCTATGAATTGGCCTATTCTAGGTACCTCATATAAGTGGAATCATGCAGTATTTGTCCCTTTGTGTCTGGCTTATTTTCTCAGCACAATGTCTTCAACGTTCATCCTACGTTTCGACATGTATCAGAGTTTCGTTCCTTTCTAAGGCTAAATAATATTCCATTGCATGTGTAAACCAAATTTTGATTATCCATTCATTGTTGATGGAGATTTGGGTTGTTTCCACCATTTGGCTATCATGAATAATGCTGCCACGAACATTAGTGTACAAGTATCTGAGTCCTTGCTTTCGATTCCTTTGGGTACATACTTAGAAGTGAAATTGTTGGATCAAATGGCAATTCTATGCTAAACTTTTCAAGGAAGTTTGGGCACTTTTAAAGAGAGTATAAATCACAGAGGCAAACCCAAATGAGAAGTGTCAATTGGATTTAGGAAAAAAAGAAAAGTGATTGGTGACCCTGATGTGAGCAGTTTGGGTGGAGGTGGGGAGACCGAAGCCAGATTGGAGTGGGTTGGCATGTGATGGGAGGTAAGCCAAAATGGCCATTTGCTCAACTCTTGTGAGAATTTGGACTCACAAGAGCTGAAAAAATGGGAGAAAGTTAAGGTGATAGGTGGAGGAACAAAGTTGAGAATAGGCTTTTTAAAGTAGGAGAATCTTGAGCATTTTGAGGGCTCGTGGGAGATAGGAGCCAGGGTGGTGATAATCAGCAGACGTCTCTGAGAAGGCCGGAGAGGGCAGCGGTGGGAGTTGCCTCGGCCTGCACTGAGGATCTATTTCTGTATAATGAGAGAGAGAACACAGGACAGCTTCTGGTGCAACTAAGTTTAATCTTTCAAAGATATTTTTTGATTTTGGCATTGAGGGTGAAGACAAAGTGAAACACTACCTGGCTTTTACTATGAATGGTACAGTAGAGGAGGGAAGGCTTGAACCCCCAAACCAAAAATAGGGCAGAAAATGCTAATGTCACAAGGGAAAGATAGAGAGATGGTACTATGACTTTCAGCAGAGGAAGAAAGTACTTCCAGCCATGGAGGAGGACCAATAATAAGGGAAGCCTCCACTATAGCGTAAACTATTTGGGATGGGATTTGAGATCTAGATAGGCATTGACAGCTAGCAAAGTGAGGCAAAGGTCATGTTTCCCAAACTGTTCTACATGATACTTAGATATTCTATAGGAAATGAGTATGGTGGTCAAATTAATTTAAAAAGTGCTACAGATAGGAAAACCATACTGTATGACATGAGGCATTTTTAAAACTAAAAGAGACGGTATTAATTATGCTGGGGCAACAGGTGTGTATTGGAACTGTCCCAGGCAAACTAGGATAAGTGGTTACCCTCATTCAATACCATAATCCCCTTCTGGATATTTAAATGAACATTAGGATTTTAAAAGGCTCTGAGAAGTACTCTAGTAAAGAAATTTGTTTTATACTGGTTACTCTAGCATTTCCCAAATTTATTTTACCATGGCACCCTGACCCTGCTTTTTTTCCCCTCAGAGGAGCACATTTTAGCACCTAATAAGTGCTTCCAAAGCAGAAAAGTGAAAGATGTGGGAGTTGGGAGGATTTGGTCAGGCATACAGAGAGCAGTTGAAGATGAAATTAGAAGGGTGAATTGAGCCACATCCGAGAGGACTTTGAGGGCGAGAGTTCGAACTTGTACTTGATGATGAAAGTGATAAAAGGCATTTCTCACAGCAGCACACAGAATATGTACCTATAACTTGAAAAGCATTTCAAAGAATCATGACTTTCAGAAGGGTAAAATGGTGTACTTTTCTTTGCTTTCCTATTTCTGTTCCTTCCTTAATCTCTGACATTAGGGGAGACGAAAAACTCCACTATAAGGACTTTCCTCAGTTCGTGAGATATTAAACTCATGAGTTGTTAAACTCCTATCTGAACTCATATCTTCTTCTCTCACTCTAGTTTCCTTTGTGAGGTCTAAAGGATAAAGAGATGGAAGAATGCTGGGTTTTGAAAAGGAAAGTCATCTCAATTCTGTTTGCTACTGTGGGTGCTATACTCCAAGATATAGATTTGAATACAAAGAGTTTGCCTGGCTAGAGTGGCGTGGTAAGAAAACAAACATCAGTGATTATCATTACTTGACCACAGTTAGACTTCTTAACCAGGGGTCACATATCTGGCAACCTGATTTATCCGACAAGACGGAAAAGAAGCAGGAATAGTTCAAAATAAACTCCTCGAGAGGCTACAGCCTACAGCACAAACTCTACACACATTAGGAGCCACAGACAATTCTCAGAAACTCCCCTCACTCATTTGCACACACTTCCAATAAATTTAGTAATCCAGATTTCTAGCACACAGTAAATTTAACGGCAAGTTAAAAGGGAAGGAAAAATTGACAGGGGTCAGTACATTTAAGTGAAAAGGGGACTTGTAATACTATAAAAATTCAATAAGGGCTTCCCTGGTGACGCAGTGGTTGAGAGTCTGCCTGCCAATGCAGGGGACACGGGTTCGAGCCCTGGTCTGGGAAGATCCCACATGCCGCGGAGCAACTAGGCCTGTGAGCCACAACTACTGAGCCTGCGCGTCTGGAGCCTGTGCTCCCAACAAGAGAGGCCACGATAGTGAGAGGTCCGCGCACCGCGATGAAGAGTGGCCCCCGCTTGCCGCAACTAGAGAAAGCCCTCGCACAGAAACGAAGACCCAACACAGCCAAAAATAAATAAATAAATTAAAAAAAAAAAAGTAAGAGTAACTTATCTTGTTTAAAAAAAAAAAAATTCAATAAAAGGACTAACATGGTGTAAAGTTCTGAAGGCATTTTAGAGGTAAAAACTCAACTCAAATCTCAACTGTGCCTCTGAGGATACCATTTGGTTATACCATAGAATAATGCTTACTTATAAGGATTATTTTGATTCATCAAAGGATGTTTAAGAATGTTCCATTACCCTGTTTAAGATGGTAAGAAAGCATTTAAGACATTTTAGAAATATTTCAATCCAAAATGTTGTGATTTTACATGTTTGGTCAATAAAGTTATCTGTTATCTGGGGGAGTCATTGTGTAAATCTGATATTCCTCCAAGTGCTGCTTCCTTGAGAAAGAAGTTCATTGGCAATTTTTTTCCCAACCATATTTCAACATCAATTATTAATCCTGTAGGTTGAAAGAAGATCAACATGGCAACAAAATGTTTTGAAAACAGCCTCTTGTGATTTGAAGATTAAAGAAATCATTAAATTAAATTACTCCACAGTCAAATGTTTATGACTGTTTAAAGTTGGCCAGCCAGTGGCACTCTGTAAAGGAACACTGACTGAATTATGTCATAAAATACAGCAGCTAAACTCTATTTTATCACTAAAAAGCCACTTGTGGTTCTTATATGGGGATGCTGGCTGTTCAGCGTGGCCGAGGACTATCCTGTGTGTAAAGAAGCAGCTGTGGGCATTGTAACAGCTGCCCTCCAGGAAGGAGAGAGCCAAGGGTGCAGTCTACAGGGACTTATTTTTTCTCCTTAATATTTGATTTTGGAGTGTTTTTGCCTACTACAAAGACACTTGGCAATTTTTAACCTCATCAAAAAGTGGGGGGAAAAAACAGATAAAGGTGCCCTTAAAGGTAAACACGAGTAGAGTTCAGAAGCTCTGAAAAATTACCATGATTTAATGCTAAGTTTGCCACTGTTGAAAATAATAAAGTACAGTTTACAGTATATGGCCATCGTCCTTATTTCTTGGCAGACGACAGCATTGCCACTTTTCATTCCAAATTGAGCTAGACAGCTGAAGACTAAATCACTATGAGAAAAGTACATTTCCTCTCGGATAACGTGAGCATGCTAAGATTTATCAGTCTCTTTTCTCATAATTTAATGAGGTTTGCTTTTATCCATTCTTTATCAGAAATATAGATGGATTTCTTAAAAACAAAAACAACAAAAAATAAACCTGTCTCTAATATATTAGCAAACTCTGGGAATTAAAAAAAAAAAACTAGCTATGAACATCTACTTTAAAAGATGTAGTACACTCTATTGACTGGTAACTTAAATAGGAAAAACAAACAAACAAACAAACAAGCCTTGTTGTGTGGCTTAGGGGCATTATGGCTGCCATTCCATGAGAGAGGTTGTGAAGGACACAAAATTTGTCTAGTTTGTAGAGTACGACTTTTAAAAACTAATAAAATTTTATGGTTTGAAGAAATTTCCATGTGTCATCCTAGAGCAGCACTGGCATTGCCTAGGAGCCTGATAGGATTGCAAATTCATGAATCTCATCACCCCAGGACACCTGAATCTGAATCTCTAAGGGTGGTGTTCAGGAATCTGTTTTATGAAGCTCTCCCAGGTGATTCCAATGCGTACTGAAGTTTGAGATTTCTCGGACATCACAGAGTATCACTGAACCTACATGAAATGTACAGAGGGAAATTCACTACCTTCCAAGGCAACCCATTTTAGAGTGGGACAGCTTTGATTTTTTTTTTTTGAGATGAATCTTCTGAGTACTGAGCTGATATCTATGTCCCTGAATCTCTCTTCTGTGGTCCTAATTCTACTCATTTGGAGTCACACAAACAAGCCCAGTCTGTTTTCCTTTGTTGGGATGTGAGATAGCCCTGTATGAAGGTTAACAGCACAGACAGGTTCTGGGTTTGTATGCTGATTCTATCATTAATGCATGTGTGACTGCGGGCAAGTTATCTGACCTCTCTGAGCTTCAGTTTCCTTTTCTGTAAATGGAGGATAATATTAGTATCTCTCTTATAGGGTTGTGGTGAGGATTAATTGAGATAATGCATATACTTAGCATGGAGTGAGCACTCAATAAATGGTAGCTGCTTATGATTATTCTAAGTAATGACATTAAAAAACTTTTAAGACAGCTATCATGTTCCCTCTGAGTCTCGTTTCTTTCTAAGCTAGATGGCCCCAATTCTCTTCACCATCCATATTATGAAGTGATTTTTTGATTTCCTCACCATTCAGACTGCTTTCCTCAAAATACCCTTTAGTCTCTATGTTGATGTCCTTACCAAAGTATGGCTGTATATTCCAGATCACATCTAATCTCTGCATTGTTGAACACTACTACAGCCTCTTTATTTTAAATACTCTTCTGTAAATGTAGCCAAACTTGGGTATTTTGCCAGTTGTTTCATCCTATGGACTCATATTGACCTTGCTTTCAACTAAAACACTGAAGTCTCTTAAAATAAACATTATTTTTAATTATACAAGTGATACACATTCAATAAGCAAAAAGAAAAAATAATGTCACCAGTATTCATAACACAGAGATAACTATGGTTAAAATTTTGGTATGTACCTTTCTAGACTGTAAAGGTATGTTAGGTAGTGAATTTTTTTGGAACATAGCAAGAGCATAAACTTTGAAATACTAGGTAGCTGTGTAACATTTGAAAAGTTGTATGATTTCTCCTAATCCCATTCTTCACTGGTAAAATGAAAATAATAGCATCTACCTTATTAGTTGTTGTGAGATTTAAATGAAGTATTGTTTGTAAACCACAAAACAAGATTTCAGAAAATGGTATTCTATTATCATCATAATTAATGAATTACATGTATATTTTACAAAAAAATAGAATTATACCTTCTGATTTATCACTTTTTTTCAAATGATATATTGTGAACAGCTTTCTTTTTTTTAATTTTATTTATTTTATTTTTATTTTTATTTTTGGCTGCGTTGAGTCTTCGTTGCTGCACGCGGGCTTTCTCTAGTTGTGGCGAGCGGGGGCTGCTCTTGGTTGCGGTGCGTGGGCTTCTCATTTTGGTGGCTTCTCTTGTTGTAGAGCACAGGCTCTAGGCGCGTGAGCTTCAGTAGTTGCGGTACACGGGCTCAGTAGTTGCGGTACACGGGCTCAGTAGTTGTGGCTCGCGGGCTCTAGAGCGCAGGCTCAGTAGTTGTGGCGCACGGGCTTAGTTGCTCCGCGGCATGTGGGATCTTCCTGGATCAGGGCTTGAACCCGTGTCCCCTGCGTTGGCAGGCAAGTTCTTCACCACTGCGCCACCAGGGAAGCCCCGTGAACAGCTTTCTATTTCAGTAAGTTTATTTTTTTCTACCTTTTATTTTGGAACTATTATAAACTCACAAATGTTGGCAAGGATGTGGAGAAAAGGGAACCCTCCTACATTGTTGGTGGGAATGTAAATTGTTGCAGTCACTGTGGAAAACAGTATGGAGGTTTCTCAAAAAATTAAAAATATAACTACCATATGATCCAGCAGTCCCACTTCTGGGTATATGTCTGAAGAAATGAAATCAGGATCTCAAAGAGATATCTGCACCCCTGTGTTCATTGCAGTATTATTCACAATAGCGAAGACATGGAAACAACCTAACTGTACAGCAATGAATAAATGGATAAAGAAACTCTGAGACGAATGAATAAAGAAAATGGAATATCATTCATCCATAAAAAAGAAGGAAATCCTACTTTTTGTGACAACATGGAAGGACCTTGAGGGCCTTATGCTAAGTGAAATAAGTCAGACAGAGAAAAACATTGTATGTTTTCATTTATTTGTGGAATCTAAAAGAGCCAACCTCACAGAAATAGAGAATAGAATGGTGGTTGTGGGAAAATGTTGGTCAAAGGGTACAAACTTCCAGTTACAGATGAATTAAGTTCTGAGGATCTAATGTACACCATGGTGACTATAGTTAATACCATAATATATATTTGAAAGTTGTTGAGAGTAAATTGTAAATGTTATCACCACAAAAAAGAAAAAAAATGGTCATTATATGAGGTGACAGATGTTAACTAATTAATGAGGTAATGATTTCACAATTGTATCATCTATTTGCACACCTTAATTATGCATTATATGTCAATAATATTTCAATAAAGCTGGAAAAAATAAATGCTATGATTAATGCTCCAGTAGCTACACACTTATGTGCATCCTTAATTATTTAATTAAGAAAATTTCTGAAAGTGTACTTATTAGGATGAAAGGTCTGCATGGTTTTATGATTTCCAATACATATTGCCAAATTGTTGCAGGACTTAACAATTCACACTTTGACATGAAGCATATAAGAATGTCTATTTCCTTTTTTTTGTGTGTCTTTCACATAGACATATATGTAAATGTAAGCATTAAAATACAATATGAAGTTAAATTATTTTTTTATTATTATGAGGCATCTTATCCATACCGCTTTTCTCCCACCATGTCTTGTAGAAACTTTATTTTTTCCTTTATTTTTTTTTCTTATTAGTCATCCATTTTATACACATCAGTGTATACATGTCAATCCCAATCGCCCAATTCATCCCCCCACCACCACCACCCCCCGCCACTTTCCCCCCTTGGTGTCCATACGTTTGTTCTCTACATCTGTGTTTCAATTTCTGCCCTGAAAACCGGTTCATCTGTACCATTTTTCTAGGTTCCACATATATGCGTTAATATACAATGTTTGTTTTGCTCTTTCTGACTTACTTCACTCTGTATGACAGTCTCTAGATCCATCCACGTCTCTACAAATGACCCAATTTCGTTCCTTTTTATGGCTGAGTAATATTCCATTGTATATATGTACCACATCTTCTTTTTCCATGTGTCTGTCGATGGGCATTTAGGTTGCTTCCATGACCTGGCTATTGTAAATAGTGCTGCAATGAACATTGGGGTGCATGTGTCTTTCTGAATTATGGTTTTCTCAAGAATGCCTATTTCTTCAAATCCTTGTCGCGTTGAGAATTACCATTCTTCCTACCTTTATCAATTTGGTAGATTGAGGGATTACTGTTTTAATTTAAATTTCTTTGAATAATAATGAGGATAAACCATTTTGTTTATGAATCATTTATATTTCTTTGTATGGTTGTCAGTTCACGCCAGTTCAAGCCTGACTCTTTAAAACACACACACACACACACACACTGTTCCATGCCTCTCCCATCCTGTATTTGTACACAGTGATTTGTTTGTTTGTTTGTTTAATGGGTCAGAGTGCAGGAACTTACATTTTCCCCTTTGTAATCATCTTGTTAAATTCAGCCAAAAGTTTCAGCCTTTTGGATCCTGATTCTCCCATCCTGTGTTTGCTGCCCTTTCTGGTTTGTTTTTAACTGCAAATCTGATAAATTTGCAAAGTATCTTTTTATTCTCATCTTTCTAAAAAGTTTTAGCAGGACAGGGCTCTGCCCAGATCCTATGTGCTCCCTCGGGGACTGGCCCTGTCTTGACATCAATTGGTTAATTACATGGGTTTACAAGACTACCGCCCAGTAGACAGAGCTGCCACCACCACCATGGATGATGTTGGAATCCTGAGTGTTCAAATGTTCTCTCAGCCTTATGGCTGATCACTGCAACTGTGCATTGAGGTCCACTGAAGCAAGAGGATTACAAAGTTTCGATTTCTCCTTTGGCTATACACTTCTAAGAAGTTTGTGATAGTATCTCACTCATGTCTTTATGTGTCTCTGGATCCCTCCCCCAGTTTCATGTGCATAGTAGTCATTCAATGAAAGTGTATAAAATTGAATATAAACTTTCCTGGCTGCTTTGCCCACAGGGACAAATAATTCACCTCCTCTTCCCCCCACGCTTAGGCCTATCAATCCTACATCAAAGTAGCAATATATATACAGTAAAACTTAAATTAACTGGATTCCAACAGGAGAAAACTCATGTTATATACTCTATTGCTGAAAAAGGAGAGAAATTGAAAATCTACATTTTTTTAAGGAGTAATTTCTTTTTTGTTTTCTGCAATTATAGATTTATAGTAAGAATTTATTACTGAAAGATGAACCTGAGGCACTGTCAGTTTCTAGGTCATAAAATAAAGATGAAATTATACCAATACACTGTAAAAAATATTTTCAAGGAGGCTTAAAACTTAAAAATATATATCTGGTTATTCAAAGCACAGAGTCTCAAACATTCTAGTTCATGGAGGTTTACTCTGTTCTCTTTTCTCTGAAGTCCAGCTTCACTGCAGTTTCAGACCATGAGAATTTTGAATATTAGTTATTTGCCTAAGTCTAAAATCTGCATTTCTTGCTTAAGCACTTTACAAACTGTCTCACTGAATCCTCACAAGAAAGAAATGCACAGAACCTTTTTAGAGGAAAATAATTTACATGGACTTCTAATGCTGAGGTTAATTATTTTTAATTTTATACTTATATAATATGTACAGTGATAAAACCAGATTTAAACTTATAATACTTAGAGCTCTTACTAAAATTAAAAAAGACAAACTTAGGAATCTAATACAAATAAAACTGCAAAACAATGTAATTCAGATGAACAACATAAGCTTGATGTGATGGATGGTCTTGTTTGAATTTTGGGTTAGATATGTAAAAAAATATCTATATTAACTTGATTCTTTTGATTTTGAGCACTATAAACCATGGTTTGAATCATTATCATTAGTTTTCCCCTTAATCAATGATGTTGTGTTACCATTGACACAATCATTTGAATAATGCACCCCAAAAATAATACTAAAAAGTTTAAAAAGTTATTTTATAACAAATCCTTAACTGTGGGTTTGCCATTACTCTTATTGCCAACACCATACAAGATGGTAGGTACAAACCAGGACCCATGGTATACCCACTCTTTTAAATGTGGTCCTCACTGCTGTGGGTCAGTTTTTCGAGTCTGGTTTCCCCTTTATTACCATACACTGTGTGATGGCTGGGTTTTCCCACTACTTCTCTATATTTAAATGACTTTGAACCTCTAATTTGTGCTATTAGCCTCAAAGCCTTTCGGCTTTTCATGTGGTGAGAATGAGATTGTAAACATGAACAGAGCATGGGCACTAATATTATCTGGGGGTGGCTAGTTATCTAGATAATCTCATCAAATATTTATATTACACTTTAAAATTTTTCATTGAAGTGAAAATTCCAAATTAAAAATTTCTAAGCAAACTTTACAGCAGTTTATCTTTTAAGAAACAATTTAACAGATTTATTAAGAAGTATAATTCATATATCATACAATTCACCAATTTAAAATATAAAAATCAATAGTTTTAGTATATTCACAGATACGTGCAACCATCACCACAGTCAATTTTAGAACATTTTAATCACCTCAGAAAGAAACCCTGTACCCTTTAGTTATCACCATTCCATTCCTGCATCTTCCCCTTTTCCTCTCCACCAGCTCTAAGCATTACTTTCTGTCTCTACAGCCTTCTCTGTTCTACACTTTCATATGAACAGAATCATACAACATGTGGTCTTTTGTGACTAGTTTTCACCTAGTATAACGTTTTCAAGATTCATCCATGTTGTAGCATGTATCAGTACTCATTCCCTTTCGTGGTTAAATAATATTCCATTGTATGGATAGTCCACATTTTGTTTATCCATTCACCAGTTGATGAACATCTGAGTTGTTTCCACTTTTTGGCTATTATGAATAATGCTGCTATAAACATTCTTGTACAAGTTTCTGTGTGGACATATGCTTCATTTCTCTTAGGTATATTCCTAGGAGTAGAATTACTAGGTTAAATGGTAACTCTATGTTTAATTGTTTGAGGAAATGGCATAATATTTTCCAAAGTGCTGCATCATTTTACATTACCACCAGCAGTGTATGAAGGCTCCCATTTCTCCATGCCCTTGCTAACTCTTCTTATTATCTGACTTTCTGATCTTAGTCATGCTAGTGGGTGTTAAGGGGAATCTCATTGTGGTTCTAATTCTCACCTAAACTGTATTCAGTGATAATTTTTGTTTCATCATTTCTTGCTCTTTTTTTAAAAAATGGAAATCATTCCTTTGTTTTTTGTATGAACATTTAAAATTTACTTATTTTACAGTCTTCATCAGACTCTCATAAGTTATTTTCATCTGGAGTAAATTGATGGTCTAATTATTTAGTCTTTCTTAGTATATTTCCTCAAATATTTTGTAATTTCAGTGTGAAGGCTCATTTTCAGTTGGAGTGGTATTTTATTACCTCCACATTGCGCTCATGTCTTCCTATCCAACAGTTCGGTTGTAGTTTCACCTGGCTCACCATGTACCTCTACCCTGAACAGAATTTATAATGGCATTTTGAGGACTCACCCTAAAAGGTGATACTGGGGATACTGCATATTCAGTTAGTGAGCCAGCCAAAGACTTCATTGAAAGTCTGTAGACTTTCACCTTGTTAAAGGCATAGCCCTAGTTGTTGGTCAGTAACCGTTTTTTCCAGTCCTCTTTCACAGGTCACAGGTCATATGGTCGGAGGGGCTGATAATTCAGAGGATTAAGAATGGAGCTGGAAGTGGGGAGAGAGCCCAACTTACTCTTAACTTTAAATACCGAAAATGTCATATGTCTACCAACTGCAGCTCTACTCAGAACTTTATGTTTCTTTATTGTTTTCGGTTTATAATGGTGTTTATTTTTATACCCATTTTTCCCTATTTTACCTTCCCTTTTTTATGTGGTTGGAACAGAGGGACTGTATTAAAGCGTGGACTCCCTGTATCATCTTGACTAGAAGTCTTGCTTTACTTAAGGAAGGAAAGCTGGAGGCTGGGATAATCTTGCAGCAGAAGCTAACAGTTCTCCAGGTAAGGAAAGAGAGTGAATATTTTGCTTTTGCTTTCACAGCATTTTCTCTCATTAGGTGAGAACTTTCCTTTGGAAACTCCCCTCCCCTCTGACATCAGTCAGTATGATTTGGGGTTTGGCTCATCCTACCCCCATAGCATCAGTATGTGACTCAGAGCCTAGGCCACAGTAACTGGTTTAGGAATGAGTAAATAATCCAAGTTGTCCAATGAGATCCCTCCCTGTTACTTTTCTGTCAGGAAAGAGATCTACTCTTCTTATCTCTGGTTCCTAGAATCCTCACTGATTAAATGGGGGTGAATAATAATACCTGTTTCACAGAGCGTCAGGGACTAGTCAGGCGAATCAATCCTTAAGCACAGAGCCCAGCACATGTTGGTCAGGATCCCCATCACTGTTTTTATGAGTCCATGTAAAACTTAAAGGAGGGAGCAGTCACCTTGGACTGGGCTGGTCTAGGAGGGATTCATACAAAGTGAATTCTTTAAGTTGATCTTAAAGAATAAGTAGGGGTTTGATGAGAGGGACAGAGAAAAAACATTCTACAGAGGTAGACGAGGACAATATGGCTGTGGGTTACAAGGAACTGTGAGGAGGAGGGTCAGGTGAAGGCTGAGGGTGCAGGTGGCAGGGAAGCACATGCGGGAAGCTCTCTGGGGCCTGAACCAAGGAGCTGGGGCTTTGTTTCACAGGTACTGGGAAACCAGGGAAGATTCTGGATTGAAAAATAATGTGACTGATATGGGATGGCTTATAAAGAAAAAACTCTTCTATAGGCAGAGGAGACGTGAGCAATCACTCCATGTGCTCCTTCACTGTAACCTCTTGACTTAAACCCCAAACACAAAGCCAAAACACACACACAGGAAATGGTCTAGGAGCATGAAGGGAGTGAAGCAGGAAAACATTTTCCTCAACCCTGCAATGGACTCAGAGCCCACGTTTCACTATTTTGTGTATTAACCAAGTCAGCTTCCCTTTATCTCTGAGCCATGTACACCAAGTGTATGTGTTTGTGTACATACACACATATGTATTTTCAGCAGTGTATAGGTTTTTATAAAAATACATTTTGTATATGTGATTTGTACAAAATTACACAGCAATTTTAATGATTTATGAATTTGTTTTAGTGGTTGTGTCCACATTCCTTTTACTATTCTTTCCTTAAATAGATAGATCATTGTGGGGACTCCAGCAAGATGTAGGCAAACGAAACCTAGCTCCCTTTGAAATATCTGAAGACACGGCATCAAATGATTAGACTGGAGCAGCGATTGTTCCCTTTCAAGAAGAAATATGTTCCTCACTTTGCTACAGTTGTCATTACTCCCTCTTATTTCCCAACCCTGAGCCTGTGCGTCATTGGTGTTTATCATCACTATAGTGCTCTTGTTTTGCTTCTACTTGGTTCCATACATTGATTTTCGTTCCCTACTTGGCCTCTATGGACATTTTAACTTGTGACTCACGGATAACACCAATTTTGATTTTTCCTGTCTGAAGTTGAATTTTTATAGGTATTTCTTCTAAATATTCTAAGGCAAGCTAAAAGCAGCATTAACTACCCTAAATACTGAACAGCTGAGGCCAGGCCAACTCTTGGTTGTAATTCATGTATACCACCTTTCTTGGCCTGGCTAATTTTGTGCATTCATTGACAAAGAGAATCTGCCAGAAGTTGTTTTCTATTTGATGGCAGGCCAACAGATGCTGCGAAATCATGCCAACATGTGCCAAGTTGTCACCTCAGTATCCCTGTTTATCAGGGACTTCATTGTACAAATCCCTTGTCCACTGTTATGTCATATTTACTTATTCAGATAGATAAAGGCCCATGCCCAGACGAGTGAATTCTTAGGAAGGTGCTATTTTTACCCAGTTCCCTAAAAACCACATAAGAGTGACAAATATTTCCATAGGATTAATGAATAGGTGTTTCAGTCTCCTCTGCCCTTATTAAATACTAGCTTTTTCTTTCATACTTGGAACTCTGTTGAATTTGTGGATGAGAAACATTTTCCATATATAATGAATCCAAGGACTTTTTAACCTATTCGATTTTGTTACATATATTGGTCACTCTTTTAAGGAATTGTTCCCAATCTAACCAAGAATCAGATAACCTGAGAATTTGGTACATCTTTATTTAGAATATTTTTATATTTTTGAATAATATATATATAGAATACTTCTTGATAAGATCAAGAAATGACCAAGGGAATCATGTAGCTTTAGCCATCCTTGTTTTTATCATTTGCCAAAAAATTTCTTTAGCTTCATGGAAACCACATAGAAACCAAATGACTTGGTTTTCTTTCCACTTCTCTAGGCAACAAACCAATTTTTTAGTTTCCATGGACACCCAGCTGTGCAACAGTAGTTAGATCTGTAAAAACTGCTATCTGACTTAAGAGTCTGATGATGACCTACCCATCGGCAATGATAATTCAGGCTTGGCTCTCTAAGGGACCCATATGTATGAGACTGCACGTGAGCTTCTGGGACAGCGTCAAATTACTGTCCCTGGTACTTTTCCAGTTTCCTAATTTGTAGAGGTTCACAAATCATTATGGATCTTGTCTTGATATCTGGGTAGTCAGAAAGCTCCAAAATAAGGCAGTGGGAATGGTAATCAAACAGGTCTGGTTGAAATAGATTTACTTTCCACTTGGTTAAGAAAGAGGCCTCACATTCTGATGGCTATGTTAACTCAGTTAAGAAGTGGTACTTATTTGGAATTCCTGTGGAAAACCCAAAATGTACTTGAAATGAGAGAAGTCACAAACTTGTTTAGTACATATGAAGGATGGCTTTGAATCTAGGCAGTAACTGAAAGTCTGCCCATTCAGGCTCAGCAGAAATATAAGAAAAGATTGAATTGAATTGTCCTGTATCATATACAAATTCTCCAGGGCCTGTTCCCTCCTAACTTAGGATAGAACAAATGATTTTTGAAAGGATCGATCTGGTTTCCAGGTTTTGAAAATGCTGTTCTTTGCTTTTGCTTGCATTGTGTAAAATTCTCCATTTCCCAGTTGCCCCAAAATTAACAATTTAAAAACTGAATCTTTCAGACCATTAATCAGTGTTGGAAATGTTGAAAAAGAAAGGTTTTGAAAAAATAGTGAAAATGATACTTAACTGGATACTTAACTTTGCCATAAATATACAAGACCATGGTAAGCATGTAATTTGTCTTTTCTTAGTCTCTGTCTCCTCATCTGTAAAGGAAGGGGATGGGTTGCCAATATTACTTCTAGCACTAATGTTCTACTACTCAATGAAAAAATTTTAATTTCACATACTACAGAGGTCATGTCATGAGCTTGAGAGATCTAGCTCTTCACAGGAATAAAACTTTCAAGTTCACAGGGATTTGATCTTGTATTTTCCAAAAAAAATGCCTCTAATCACTTCTGTTTCTCTTTGCACTATGGAAGTTTTCCATGAATACCATAGAAAATGGATTCCCGAGGAAAGAGAGTGGGTATTTCTCAGAGATTTTCATTTTTGATTTGCTTCTAGGAATTTTAGAGAGACAAATAGAAATGGAATTTAAAAATTTTTTTTTTTTTAAAAAAAAGGAGAGCTAGTAATAGATGGTAGCTGGCTATTGGAAATCAGCAAAGTTTCATGGGTGTATAATGAACTGATGATCTGAGGTGATATATTTTGTCATTAGTAAATCAGGTATAGGAGAAAGATTTAGGAGAAATGTTACAGAGAAACTTATAGCTTTACAAACCTAGGGACTGATACATTTACATACCACAGTTCCTTGGCAGCTCCTTTATTATGTGCCAAGTTTCTCATCTCACTAAAGTACCCTGGGCAAATAAAAAGGGAAAGGCATTCCAGGTAGAAGAAACACCATGATCAGAGATTGGGAAGTATGAGATAGCATCGTGTGTAGAGGCAGTGCGAAGAGTTTGTTTAATCTTTTTGGAGTATAAAGTACAGGAGGACACTAGATCATTCAGAGTTCAGGTGCAGATTACAGAAACCACTTTAGCAATTTTAAAAGAATTGTGAAACAGAAACCAAATGAAGGGAGTTACTCAAGAGGGTCAAAAGCAGCTATACTGTCAAGTAAGATCAGGGCTGAGCAGTGTCCAGTAGCTTTGACCATTAGGAGGCCTTTGATGTCCTTAGCAAAAATTGGCCAAGAGGTGAACTGGGCCACACTGCAGGGAATAAGGTATGAATGGCAGATGAGGAAGAGGAAGTGGGGGAATCTGTTTTCTGGGAGCTTGGCTCTGAAGGGAAGGAAAGCTTTATCTGAAGAAAAACACAAAATGGAAGAAGGTTTTGATCTTAAGCTGTAAAAACCTTAAACAAGTTTGGATGCAGAAGGAAAGAAGTCAATGGTTAGGTAAGAATTGAAGATGCAGGAAAGAGACAGATACTAGATACTAGATGCCCTCAGATTGAGAGGAGAAAGGTCTAGTCGAGAGGAGAAAGATCTAGTCTCGAGGAGGCAGTGCTGGCCTTAGGTAAGAAGAGAACTATGTGTTTCTCTTACACACGGCAGAGGGCGAAAGCATGAGTGAAGAAGCAGATGTGTTTATAAATTGGGGAAAAGAAGGGAGTAGAAATCACACCCGATAGATTATTTTCTTGATAGAAATAATCAAGAAAATCAGAAGCAGACCATCTGCTGAGAGAGGGGAGAATGGAATGGGGGTGAAATAGGGTGGGGTAGAAAGTGTGAGGGAGAAATGGGTGGAAGAAAAGAGCCAGAAGTGATCAGAATTGCTAAGCAGGACTGACCTTGAAGAAGTGGGGAGATTTCTGAGGAAAGGCTTAAAGTAATATCGTAATTGTCATGACCTTGGGATCTTCGGTCTTTTAGAAAGTAGTGGTGGGTACTAAGAATGATGTTCCTCTTTAAAATATATTGTTTTGGAGCTGTCCACTTGATGATTAGGTAAGACTTTTAAATTATCATCATCATCACCTGTTAATCATCTATTAATATGATCAATTTTTTATTTCTAAGACCATCTTGAGTGCTTTGAATAGGAATGAGACAAAATGGCACAAGTGCATCATTAATGAAAGAATGTTCTAAGAACTTACATTTTGAAGTACTCTTCTGTGAATTCCCTGGCAGTCCAGGGGTTAGGACTTGGCACTATCACTGCCAGAGCCCCTGGTTTGATCCCTGATCAGGGAACTAAAATCCCGCAAGCCGCGAGGCGTGGCCAAAAAATAAAATAAAATTTGAAGTACTCTTCTGTGACTGAAAGTCATCACTTTAGGTTAAACATGATTGAAGATTTGAGAAATTCGCCCAATAGATTGGGTAAGGATATGAAAAGATGCTCAAAATTATTACTCATCAGGGATATGTAAAATAAAACACAAGGTAATACCGCCATATGCCTATTAGAATATCCAAAATTGAAAAGACTGAACATACCAGGTGTTGGCAAGGACCTGGAGCAAGTGGAACTCTTATGAACTGCTCACGGGAATGAAAATGGTTCAACCACTTTGGAAAACAGTTTGGCAGTTTCTTAGAAATATCCACATCCACATCATATGACCAACACATTTATTTCATCCTCAGAATCAAAAACATTTGTGAGTAAGTCTTTGTACAGACTATCCAAGAGAAAAAGAAATGTATGGCTGTAAAAAGATACATGCAATGTTCATAGAAGTTTTATTTCTAATAACATTTAAAAAAAGGAAACAACAAAAATGTCCATCAACAGGTAAATGGATAAATAAATTGTGGTATAGCCATACAATGGAATACTACTTGTCAATAAAAGTAAACAAACTACCGACTGCACAACAACATAGATGAATCTCAAAATAATTATGATGAGTGAAAGAAGTCAGACAAAAGAGAGTACATAGTGTATTGTTCCATTCATAAAATAGTCTAAAAAAATCCAAACTAACCTATAGCATCAGAAAACAGATCAGAGGTTACCTGGAGACAGGGGTGGGGTTGGGGAAGGCAGGCGGAAGGAATTACAAAAGAGCACAAGAAAACTCTTGTGGGTGATGCAAATGTTCATTATCTTGATTGTGATGATGGTTTCATAGGTACACTCATAAGTCATAAATTAGCAAATTCTACACTTTAAGTAAACGCAGATAATACTTTAATAAATCTGTTACAACAAAAGAACTAATGTGTATGTTCAAAAATTGGAGAATGATTTAATTATGTTACAGAACAGTAAATTTTTTGAATACTGTATCTTTTAAAAATCGTTTTTTGGGGCTTCCCTGGTAGCGCAGTGGTTAAGATTCCGCCTGCCAATGCAGGGGACACGGGTTCAAGCCCTGGTCCGGGAAGATCCCACATGCCGCGGAGCAACTAAGTCCGTGGGCCACAACTGCTGAGTCTGCGCTCTAGAGCCCGCGAGCCACAACTACTGAGCTCACGTGCCACAACTACTGAAGCCTGTGCGCCTAGAGCCCATGCTCCGCAACAAGAGGGGCCACTGCAGTGAGAAGCCCGCGCACCGCAGCGAAGAGTAGCCTCTGCTCGCCGCAACTAGAGAAAGCCTGTGCACAGCAACAAAGACCCAACGCAGCCAAAACTAAAATAAATAAAATAAATAAATTTTTAAAAAAAAGTTCTTGAAGAGTATTTAATATTATCAGAAAATTCTCATAGAATTCAGAGACAAGTGTACTTCTGATTGATAATGGTCCATTAACATTTGTTGAATGTTAAATGAATGATGTAGTGTTAAATGAAAAAAGCAAGACACAAAAATGCATACATAATTAAATATGATCCCAATTGTGGTAACTCTCTCCCTTGTCTCTCATGGCTGAAAGGAAATAGCTCAAAATGTTTACATTGGTTGTCTCTGTGAGGTGGAATGACATACAATTTTTCTTTTCCTTCTTATGCTTTTGGGGCTTTTCTATAGTTGATCTTCCACTACTTTCACAAGCAGACAAAAACCCAACCAATGCTCTTTGAAAAGATTATTTCCCACACAAGGAACTCACGGGTGCAAATATTTTTAGATAATATATCAATCTAACTGAGGCACATGGCATCTTTTCCTGCACTTCTTCCCAGTAACCTGCTACCAAACACTGAGGGAGGTTAGTGGAGTGGTGATGTGCTGGAAAGACCAGCTCCAGACGGCAGTTAGCTTGTGATGAGACACAGTCTAGAAATGCCTGCTTATAAATATGTTTTATGTAGCCTCGGGGGTTCACTTACCTTTATTACTTCCCTGCTAGCAGTCCCTTGATAAAACCAGGTCAAAGATAGAGAGAATAAATTCCCTGGGCTACCCGCAGTACAGCTCTGTCGGGAAATGTTCACCAAGTATACCCTGATGAGAAAAGGAGAGTAGCTGTGTGTCAAATGTAGATAATTCCTCAGTCTTTTGTCCAATCCATGGTGAGCCTTATGCACTTCTGACTTCTTTCCTGATTGAGTCAAAAAGATGACCAGGGGAGGGTGAGGCCTGTGGAGCGAGAGCCAAGGAAGAAGGCTTGTGAAAGTGAGGGTCAAAGGTAGGGAGGAGTTGGGAGAGCTCTCATGCACAAAGATGTGCCTTTATTACTGTCCTCCACACATGAGGGATATCTGTCCTGTGAGACTTCCACTCTGCTCTTCTGCCCCTGTGGAGAGACGCAATGACTGATGCTGTCTGCACCAAGGGGATGCTTCGGCAGGACGGGGGTTGCTGGGGCCTGAGGCAGAGATGTTGGTGAGGCCCATGGGAGCCCTCCTGCCCGGCTCGGCCAGGACGTTGGGATTGTACCTGCAGCCTGAAACATGAGGATTAAAGGGAACTCGAGCTTGAGGCACGCAGGGCCGGAGATGAAGCATACCTCGGGGCAGCTCGAAGGCAAGGAATAATACCTCTTCAAGTTTTCAATAAAAATGGCCTCCAATAAAACTGCATTGCAAAACATGGGAAAGAAACAGGATGGAAAGAGTAAAAAGTCAGAGAGGAAGAGCCTGAAGAATTGGTGGTGGAAAAAGACAGAACTGACGTGTGGTGAAAGTGAGGGGGTGGTTATTTCCTCAAGTGGAAGGGAATACAGATGCTGACAATACTAGGAACCTGAAGAAAACTTATACTGCCCAGCGGTAATTGAAACATTTGTTAATTCTCCAACAGCTGGTACAGAAAAAGGTGGTACAAAAAGAAAATCTTTATCTGGCAGCGAATCTGATGATAGTGAATCAAAGAAGAGAGATGCTGCCGGGCAAAGCAAGAGGCTTTGTCGGAGGTCTGACCCTGAATGAATAACTGGTGCCACAGACAGCAGTGGAGAGTTGGTGTTTCTCATGAAATGGGAAGATTCAGATGAGGCGGACTTGGTGCTGGCCAAAGAGGCAAAAATGAAGTGTCCTCAAATTGCAGTGCTTTTTATTCAGACTAACTTGGCATTCTTGTCCAGAAAATGAAGCTCAATAATTGTTTGCATTGCCATATATATAATTACATATATATACACACACACATACACATAAGCTGATGCATATAAGCTCTGGGTCTTGGTTTTTTGGTTTATTAGTGTGAAGAAATAACTAGATTCTAATGAAAATAAAGTTTCGTATGTTCATTTTGAAGGAGTGTTAGGGTTTGTTTGTTTGTTTGTTTTTTTGAGTCTATAGCACTGGTTACATTGAACAAATAAATAAAGCTTTCTTAGTTGCTTCCTTTATCAGAAAAGAACATTTGATACCATGATATATTATTTTCTCTGCATTAGGGAACAGATTTTCTAAATGTTGGAGGAAATCTCATTACGCTATCAGATTATGTGTTTAACTCATATATGCTTAAGGACCATTCTGGGTTTCTCGTTTATGAGGGGGTTTTTTGTGTGTATACATAAAACACATATGTAAATGATTTTCTTTTCCTTCTTCTTCTTTTTTTTTTTTAAAAACACTTGCCGAAACAAAAATGCCAATTCACAACCAGGGATAAGCCCATGTTTCTGGGATGCCATCACTCTGAGCAGCCTAAGAAATAAATGCGTTCAAGTTAAATGGAAAATTTTCCTGAAGGCTTAACCTTTCAAATTAGGTAGATGATTCCATAATTAATTGGAAAATTTAAATATAATGTAAATAACTTAAATTGGACAATAAAAGCAGTTGTATCTGAATCCATATCTATAACTACAGTCATATAAATGGAAGTTTACTTGCAAAACTCCTGACAGGAAAAATTTTATCACTACCAAGAATCTCCTCACCCAGATGAGAAAACTAGAAAAATCCTGCTGTGTTTCAATTAGCCAAGCAAGACTTAGTTAAATGGACATTTAAAGGTTTCTTCTAGTGAACCTCTTCTTTACTAGAAGTTGAAATCCCTGTGCTGTACTGACTAAGAGGACAACGTCTAAGACTTTGCTCATGGAAACCTAACCAGGTGGTTAGAGATGCTGTCAATCTAGGACCTGCTAGAATAAATTTTAAATAAATAGTAGATTAACTTAAATAAATAAAACTATTTAAATAAATAGTTTAGATTAACTTTTGTAATCTAAACTATTGATCTGTATGTTTTTTCTTTACCCCCAACTGATTCCTCACATACAGGCTCAATCTTTTCAGTATCTGGGTTACTGGTTCAGCAGAAGCATAGAAAAGCAATAAATTTGTAGTAATCAGAATGTTATCCAACTGTATATTGTTTACTTTATTGTAAACACTGGTGAACAATGGTCCATAGTTTTATATTAAAAAATAAAATAAAATGGATATGCAAACTTCCACTTTTGCAAACTATCAGTAGCTACAACATTTTAGCTAATTTTTTTCTTTGTAATTATTTAAAGAGTTGTGTTTCATAACGCTTGAAAATGTGTTTCTTCAAATGTCCCTGGGACACACGGTAATCCTTTTGCTATGTGAATAATCTCACGTAATCTATCAGATTGAAAATTTATCTTCAAGTACTTATCTTAAGTATTCTCTCCTCCCTGACCCAGATTTCCCTAGAATTTTGAGGAGGACCTCTGGTCACTCCATCATAGCTCTTCAGCCTTCCTTCTGGAGTTTACCCTCAGCCTCTACACCTCCTCAAATGATCATCAGGCTTTAGAGGCTACCATCACTGGGTACGAACTGTGGGAATCCAATTCCTATTGCCTGCTTAGGGTCAGGGGTGGCAAGTGGAACAGGGAGTAAGGAGAGTCCCCTATGTAGGAACAAAGTTTTAGGTATTACAGGCAAGAATTATATATGCTTTTTTCCTTAGAAACATTGTCATACACATGGATTAAATTCTAGAATGAGATGATGATTGTGTTTAACCATTTATTTGTGGTTAAATAAGTTTTAGTGGCTCATTTAGGCACTGAAATTCTTTGAAAGCTGGTATATATGTGCATAGATATGTTATAATCTATTATGTATTTATATATTATATTTCTATATAAATTTTTAAACCATTTATATAAACTGAACCTTGATTAAGCAGAACATATTCCCCAATTATGCTTGATAACAGAATTTGCCACATTTAAAATTGAAAGAATGAAATAATGTAGGCGTTATATGTTCATAGATATGTTTTTTTTAAAATCATGTCACCATAGTATAAAATCTGGTCATTGATATGAATTATCTCATTTTGCAAACTGTCCCTAGCATTTAGCTGAACAATAGCTGACCCTCTACCAGACTATTACAGAATCATTCAATTTTGTATGGGCAATAGTTGTTTCATAAATAATTGAAGTCCTTTCATTATTTCAAAAATGTTTCTGTACCCCAAGTGAATTCCACGCATTTGTGAAAAATTAGTGAAATTCTGAATGTGCTGTTGATTAAAATATGTTTTTAAGACACTCTCAGAATTTGAACAATGATCATGGTACATATCAGCATTCAAAAATGAGATATCCATAATTACTTTGAGGAGGAAATCTTTTTAAAGTCTGCAATAAAAGCACTTAGGAACTCTGGAATGAAACCTGGGCAATTTAGGTCTTGAGAATCAATTTTAGAATACATTTAAAATGCCATTTTCGGGCTTCCCTGGTGGCGCAGTGGTTGAGAATCTGCCTGCCAATGCAGGGGACACGGGTTCGAGCCCTGGTCTGGGAAGATCCCACATGCCGCAGAGCAACTAGGCCCATGAGCCACAACTACTGAGCCTGCGCATCTGGAGCCTGTGCTCCGCAACAAGAGAGGCCCGCGCACCGCGATGAAGAGTGGCCCCCACTCGCCGCAACTAGAGAAAGCCCACGCACAGAAACGAAGACCCAACACAGCCAAAAATAAATAAATAAAGTGTAAAATTAAAAAAAAAAAAAAAAGCTTCTATAAAAAAAAAAATAAAATAAAATGCCATTTTCAACATTTATACCCTAAAATTTATTTTTCATCAACAGTTTACTAAAGTATGTTTGTCAATAGATCATTGTTCTTTTTTTTTTGAAGTATAGTTGATTTACAATGTTGTGTTAGTTTCAGGTGTACAGCAAAGCGAATCAGTTATACATATGTGTGTATATATATATTCCTTTTCATATTCTTTTTCATTATAAGTTATTAGGAGATATTGAATACAGTTCCTTGAGCTATACAGTAGGACCTTGTTGTTCACCTATTTTATATATAGTGGTTTGTATCTGCTAATCCCAAACTACTAATTTATCCCTCCCCCACCCCCTTTCCCCTTTGGCAACCATAAGTTTGTTTTCTATGTCTGTGAGTCTGTTTCTGTTTTGTAAATAAGATCATCTGTATCATATTTTAGATTCCACATAGAAGTGATATCATAAGATATTTGTCTTTGTCTGACTTACTTCACTTAGTATGATAATCTCTAGGTCCATCCATGTTGTTGCAATGGCATTATTTCATTCTTTTTTATGGCTGAGTAGTATTCCATTGTGTGTGTGTGTGTATGTGTGTGTGTGTGTGTGTGTGTACACATACACACATCTTCTTTATCCATTCATCTGTTGATGGACATTTAGGTTGCTTCCATGTCTTGGCTATTGTAAGTAGTGCTGTTATGAACATTGGGGTGCACGTATCTTTTTGAATTAGAGTTTTCTCTGGATATATGCCCAGGAGTGGGATTGCTGGATCATATGGTAACTCTACTTTTAGTTTTTTAAGGAACCTCCATACTGTTTTCCATAGTGGCTGCACCAATTTACATTCCCACCAACAGTATATGAGGGTTCCCTTTTCTCCACACCCTCTCCAGCATTTATTTTTTGTGGACTTATTAATGATCGCCATTCTGACCGGTTGAGGTGATACCTCATTGTAGTTTTGATTTGCATTTCCCTAATAATTAGAGATGTTGAGCATGTTTTCATGTGCCTATTGGCCATCTGTATGTCTTCTTTGGAGAAATGTCTATTTAAGGGTTCTGTTGTTGTTATTGAGTTGTATGAGCTGTTTGTATAGTTTGGAAATTAAGCCTTGTGGATCGCATCATCTGCAAATATTTTCTCCCAGTCCGTAGGCTGTCTTTTCATTTTGTCTATGGTTTCCTTTGCTGTGCAAAAGCTTGTAAGTTTGATTAGGTCCCATTTGTTTATTTTTATTTCTATTGCCTTGGGAGACTGATCTAAGAAAACATTGCTATGATTTATGTCAGAGATGTTCTGCCTATGTTCTCTTCTAGGAGTTTTATGGTGTCCTGTCTGATATTTAAGTCTTTAAGGCATTTTGAGTTTATTTTTGTGTATGGTGTGAGAAAGTGTTTTAACTTCATTGATTTACATGAGGCTGTCCAGTTTTCCTAACATCACTTGCTGAAGACACTGTCTTTTCTCCATTGTATATTCTTGACTCTTTTGTCAAAGATTAATTGACTGTAGGTGTGTGGGTTTATTTCTGGGCTCTCTATTGTTTCACTGATACGTATGTCTGTTTTTGTGCCAATACCCTGCTGTTTTGATTACTGTAGCTTTGTAGTATTGTCTGAAGTCTGGGAGGGTTATGCCTCCAGCTTTGTTCTTTTTCCCCAGGATTGCTTTGGCAATTATGGGTCTTTTGTGATTCCATATAAATTTTAGGATAATTTGTTCTAGTTCTGTGAAAAATGTCATGGGAGTTTGATTTACAGGTTGCATTAAACCTGTAGATTGCTTTGAGTAGTATGGCCATTTTAACAATATTAATTCTTCCAATCCAAGAGCATGGGATATCTTGCCATTTCTTTAAATCATATTCAATTTCTTTTCTCAGTGTTTTACAGTTCTCAGCATGTTAAGTCTTTCACCTCCTTGGTCAGGTTTACTACTAAGTATTTTTTAAATGTGATTTTTTTTTAACTTGCCTTTTTGATATTTCATTGTTAGTGTAAAGAAATGCAACCAATTTCTGTACGTTAATCTTGTATCCTGCTACCTTGCTGAATTTGTTTATCAGTTCTAGTAGTTTTCATGTGGAGTCTTTAGGGCTTTCTATATATAATATCATGTCACCTGCATATAATGACAATTTTACCTCTTTCCTTCCAATTTGGATACCTTTTACTTCTTTTTCTTGTCTGATTCCCATGGCTAGGACTTCCAATACTATGTTGAATAGAACTGGTGAGAGTGGGCATCCTTGTCTTATTCCAGATTTTAGTGGGAAGGCTTTTAGCTTTTCCCTGTTGAGTATCATATTGGCTGTGGGTTTGTCATAAATAGCGTGGTAAGAGTTTTTTATCATGAATGGATGTTGAATTTTGAATTTTTCAATGATAAAATCAAAGAGGAAATTTAAAAATACCTTGAGACAAATGACAATGAAAACACAACTATACAAAATCTATGGGATGCAGCAAAAGCAGTTCTAAGATGGAAGTTCATAGCAATACAGGCCTTCCTCAAAAAACAAGAAAAATCCCAAATAAACAACCTGAAAGAATTAGAGAAAGAGGAACAAACAAAACCTAAAGTCAGCAGAAGGAAGGAAATAATAAAGATCAGAGAGGAAATAAAATAGAGAATAAAAAACAATAGGAAAAAAAACCCAATAAAAACAACAGCTGGTTTTTTGAAAGGGTAAACAAAATCGACGAACTTAATAACCAAATAACCAAAGGACCCAAATAACCAAAATAAGAAATGAAAGAGGAGACAAAACACCTGACACCACAGAAATACAAAAAACCTTAAGAGAATATGATGAATGAATATATATACTGTGGTATATACTGAAATACTGACACCGGCTACAGCATGGATGAGCCCTGAAAACATTATCCTACAAGAAAGAAGGCAATAACAGAAGGTCACATGTTGAGAGTTCCATTTATATGAAATGTCCAGAATAAAATCTACAAACATAGGTGTTTAAGGCTAGAAGGGAGATTGGGGTGGTGGGGAGAATGGGTAGTGTGTGCTAATGGGTTTCTTCTTGGGGTGATGAAAATGTTCTAAATTGATTTTGGTGATGGTTGCACAACTCTGTAACTATACTAAACACCACTGAATTGTATACATTAAAGGGGTAAATCGTATGCTCGTGAATTATATCTTAAGCTGGGTTTTTAAAAGATATGTGTTTATTAAAGTGAAAACTAAAAAAAAAAATCCTGAAATTTCCAACCAGTTACAGAGTTTAAGATCTGCTGGCATTTCTTTTTTATTTTTACACTGAGGGTAAAGGACTGTGTTCAAAATTACCTTCAAAATAACAAATTCATTTGTTTTTTTCTCTGAAGTTATGATGTTTATTTGAAATACAACAAGGTTAATTTGTTTCTGTTTATATTCAGTTTTAGAGTTGTATCTACATTATTGATGTAACTTTAGTTTTGAACATTTAAAACTTTTATGTTTCCAGAATAAAAACTATACATGTTATATTCAGAAAAAAAAAGAGAATACTATGAACAATTATATGCCAACAAATTGGACTACCTAGAAGAGATAGACAAGTTTCTAGAAACATACAATCCCCCAAAATGAATCAAGAAGAAATAGATAAGTCGAACAGACCAATCACTAGAAGTGAAATCGAATATGTAATTAAAAAAAAAAAAAAAAACTCCCTGCAAACAAAACTCCCTGCAGAACCGGACAGCTTCACTGGGAAAGTCTACTAAACATACAAAGAAGAACTTATACTGATCCTTCTCAAACTCTTCCAAAAGACTGAAGAGGAGGGAACACTCCTAAAGTCATTCTACAAAGCCACCATCACGCTGATACCAAAACCAGACAAAGATGTTACCAAAAAAGAAAATTACAGGCCAATATCTTTGATGAATATAAATGTAAAAATTCTCAA
The DNA here is from genome assembly GCF_028564815.1 of Eubalaena glacialis. Taxonomy (NCBI): domain Eukaryota; kingdom Metazoa; phylum Chordata; class Mammalia; order Artiodactyla; family Balaenidae; genus Eubalaena; species Eubalaena glacialis. Next base: position 71,330,207 of record NC_083723.1, on the reverse strand, counting down.
CAAAATATTAGCAAACTGAATCCAACAACACATAAAAAAGATCATACACCATGATCAAGTTGGATTCATCCCAGGGTCGCAACGATGGTTCAACATACACGAATCAATGTGATATACCACATCAACAAAAGAAAAGTCAAAAACAACATGATCATCTCAATAGATGCAGAAAAAGCATTTGATAAAACTCATTGTTCTTTTTAAACATAGTTTTAACCCAGATGAGAAGTTGACTGTTGCATTAGCTTTGGAGTTCTGAGGATTATAGATATGTGATATTTATATTCTCTTGCACACACAGAGAAAAAAGTCATTTTGAAACAGAAAACTGCTTCATTCCATAAGCATGCCACTAATGCATGATTCAAGATGTCATAGTTTGGATGAGATAATCAAATTCCTTAGATGAATCAACTGAAAGCAGCTGCTTTGTTTAGGAACGATTTAGAGATATGTAAATTGAAGACAGTAGATTGAAAGGGAGAAAAAAAGAGTTAAGTGTAAGGATATTACAAAACACACAAAATGATTAAAAATTGTCATTATGACTATTGGGCCAATTGAAAAATATGCTCATTCATCTTGCAAGGAATTACCTCCAAATGAAAATACAGCTCTAGTTCTACTATTAACTAGTAGATATTTGATATTGACAGATGTACATGCCATCATTTTGAGACTATGAATTTGAAAGCCTTGGGAATCGTCATAGAATGAATAAACTAATATGCTTTGAAAACCCCAGTCCAAGAAAGTTTGTTCTCGATAATAATAATTCATGTTTATAAGGTGCCTTTCATTGAACTCTTAAGACTCTGTGTATAGACGTTTAAATATGCATGGTCATATATCACTGTCTTTATACATCATAGCCCAAATGTTTCAATTCCTTGGACATAAAGCAACTCTTTCATATATGAAAATATAATCCCTACCTTTGCCACACAAATTCTCTATAAATACCACCTTCTCATTTATGCTCCTATATTGCTTGTGCTGAAGGATTGTTAATGCAATCTTTTCTTAAAGAAATGTTTTAAAAATTCTTTAAAAACAAAACACCTGTGTTTTCTGGCAGGACAACAATGTATCAGCCAAAATAACTTTATTTAATGACTGACTGGGGTTAGCTAGCGCCCCATGATTCATTTCATAATTGGAAAAAAATGTAACATTTGCTGACATCATCTGAGTGCTGATCTGGACCCACTGAACAGGGAGTTTTCCAACAAAAACGATTTAACTTTCCACTTCACAATTCAGGAAGAATTTAGGATTAGGGCATTCATGGAGTCTAGAAATGGTTTTCATTTTCAGCATTTTAGCTCAAAACTTGAACAGGAAGGAAAACTGTACATAGATTAATTTCCAAGGCAAAATTTCATCTGTGAAACCTTACTTCCTCTGATGCATATTGATACCAGACTGAGATAAAGCATACTAAGCTCTGAAGAGAAAATAGCCTTAGAAATGAAAAATTAAATGAAAAATTTACTTGGTGAGGGCAGATAGAGCTACCATAAGTTCTATTGTGAAAGAGTTTCTTGAACAAATATGTACTCACCTGATTCTTGCCTACCTAGATCTCCAGTCTGTTTGAAGGTTTGCAGTACAAAATACATATGGATTGCATCAACGATTATTTTAAAGTAATGCACTACCAGTTGTAGTGGCATTATTTGATAATGATAGATAATAGGTTCAAAATTTTATACACTTTGCTGTAAATATGGGTAAAGAATATCTAGCCTAATCTTTCTTAAGAAAGCTCATCTTTATATCAGATAGGAGACAGAGAAACTTATTTTTAAAAAATTTTTTAAATTTTATTTAATTAATTAATTTATTTATGGCTGTGTTGGGTCTCCGTTGCTATGTACGGGCTTTCTCTAGTTGCGGCGAGCGGGGGCTACTCTTCGTTGCGGTGCGCGGGCTTCTCATTGTGGTGGCTTCTCTTGCTGTGGAGCACGGGCTCTAGGTGCACGGGCTTCAGTAGTTGTGGTATGTGGGCTCTAGAGCGCAGGCTCAGTAGCTGTGGCGCATGGGCTTAGTTGCTCTGTGGCATGTGGGATCTTCCCAGACCAGGGCTCAAACCAGTGTCCCCTGCATTGGCAGGTGGATTCTTAACCACTGCGCCACTAGGGAAGTCCAAGAAACTTATTTTTATAGTTGCCACCTTCAATATTTTTGTCTCTTCTCATTTAAACACTGCCTTACGAATACCCTTAATTCTCTATCTACTTCTCTTGGCTGGATTTGACTCCAAAGTCATTACCTGGGTTTAAACCCACCTGTCTGATTACCCTGTGCCAGCATTTAAAGAGTTGAAATGGCTGAAAAACAAAACAAAACACATAACTGTGTGTCTTGGTCTCTCTTTAAGTTCCACAGCAACAAATTTCAGATGGGCACACAACATGTCCAGAATATTACTAAAATTGAACAGTATCTTCACCATCCTTCTTTCCTATCTTAGTCTGCTCAACCTGCCATAACAAGATACCATAGACCATGGCTTAAACGACAGAAATTTACTCCTCACAGTTCCAAAGGTAGGGAAGTCCAATATCAATGCTGGCCAATTCCAGTTTCTGGTGAGGGCCCTTTTCCTGGTTTGCAGCTGGCTGTATTTTCACAATGAAGAGATTTATTCATTCTCTCTTTCTTTCTCCCCCTCTCCCTTCCTCTCTCCCTTTGTCCTTCCCTCTTCTTATAACATCACAATCCTATCAGGTTAGGACCCCACCTTTATGGCTCCGCTTAACCTCAACTGCCTCCTAAAGACCCTACCTCTAGACACAGACACATTGGGAGTTAGGGCTTCAACATACAAATTTTAGGGAGACACAATTCAGTCCATAGCAATTCTCAAATGATCATTTCACTCAGCTTCAGCTTTGAAACTCATTCAGCTTCTCCCCTACTCTCACTGCTTATTATAAGCTTACCTTATATTTATCAGGAAAGTAGAAGCAATTAGACAGGAACTCCCTCATCTTTCCCCATGAAAACTACCAGCCTACTTGCATCATTACTCCTCCTCCTCGGCTTCCTTCTCATTACTACAGACAATGTGGCTTGGCCCAGGTCAAAGGACAATCTGATCAAGTCATCCATTGTGTTCCAGATCTTTTCCAGTGACTTAGTTTATATATTTATCTCCAGTCTCTCAGATCCGTATATCCTTTGCATTGCTGTTCCTTTTCTCTGCTGCTCCTCATAAAGATTTTCTTCAAAGAGTTATCCAGAGTTGCTGCCCTTACTTTTTCAATTCACATTCTCTCCTAACCTAGCTCAACTGGACATCTGTCCCTGCAACTCCATTGACTCCGCCATTCCTCTCTTGCTTGGCCTCTCAGCAATATTCAAGAAAGTTGATCACCCCTTCCTTCTTTTCTTAAAAAATATTTACTTATTCAATTTTTTTCATTGTGGTAAGTACACTTAGCATGAAATATACTCTCTTAACAGGTTTTCAAGTGTACAATATAGTATTATCTATCAGCACAATTTTGTAGAGCAGATCCCTAGAACTTACTAATTTTCCTTCTTGAAACAGTTACTTTTCCTGTAGTCCATGACACCCTACTCCCCTAGCTTCCCTCTATTTCACTGGCCTCTGCTTCTTAGTCTCCTTCATGGGCTCTACCTTCTGCTCTGCATGAATGCTAAAGGTATAAGCACTCCAGGGCTCTAACTTGATCTCCCTTCTTTTCTCTATCTGTGCAGTTTTTTCCAATCAACCTCATTCAGTCCCATGGTTTTAAACACTATTTGTATGCTGATGACTTCCAGATCTTTATGTTCAGCTCTGACCTCTCTTCTGAGCTCCGAACTATATATCCAGGCCCCTATTTGACATCTCCACATTGATTTTAAATAGGCTGGTATCTCCAATTTAATGTGCCCAAGATAGAACTTTTATTTGTCATTCCCAAGTCCAACGCTAATGGATCTTTTTCTCAGTACGTAGCATCATCATCTTGGAGTCAACATTCACTCCTCTCCTTTCCTTATTCATCCGCAATCTAAACCCTTAGTAAGTCCTGCTGACTTTACCTCTAAAAGTATTCTGAAAACTTCTACTTTTCTCTGCTTCCACTACTACCTTTTAGTCCAAGCCACCAGAGTTTCTCCTCTGGACTATTTCCATAGTCTGCTAACTGTACCAGGGTTCCCTCCTGTTCCCCATCCCCAGTACAAATGGAATCCCAATGGATGGATATGTGATAGCCAGAGTGCTTTTTAAAATAAAAATCAGGGCTGCCCTGGTGGCGCAGTGGTTGAGAGTCTGCCTGCTAATGCAGCGGACACGGGTTCGAGCCCTGGTCTGGGAAGATCCCACATGCCGCGGAGCAACTAGGCCCGTGAGCCACAATTACTGAGCCTGCGCGTCTGGAGCCTGTGCTCCGCAACAAGAGAGGCCGCGAGAGTGAAGAGGCCCGCGTACCGCGATGAAGAGTGGCCCCCGCTTGCCGCAACTGGAGAAGGCCCTTGCACAGAAACAAAGACCCAACACAGCCAAGAATAAAAATAAAAAATAAAAAATAATAAAAATAAAAAAAAATAAAAAGTAAAAATCAAATCATGATCCTCTCTGCTTGAAATTCCTCTAAAGACTTCTCAACAAGATCAGAGTAAAATCCAAAGTCTTGACCTAGAAAATTCTAGGGCTTACAGCATTTTCAATGTATTCTATGAGGGAATTAAGCTCTGCAGAATAATTTCATCATTAACGATGATGTTAGCTGTGGGTTTTTCATAGCTGCCCTTTATCAGGTTGGGGAAGTTCCCTCCTATTCCTAGTTTGTTGAGTGCTTTTATCCTGAAAGAGTGTTGAATTTTGCCAAATACTTTTTCTGTATCATTTGAAATAATCATGTGATTTTGTCCTTTATTCTATTAATATGGTATATTACATTGAACCAACCTTGATTAACTGGGTTACATTCCTCTTGGTTATGGTGTATAATCTTTTTTATATGTTGCTGGATTAGGTTTGCTGGCATCTTGTTGAGGAATTTTTTTGTTTTCTCAATATGTCTTTGTCTGGCTTTGGTAGTAGAGTAATACTGACCTCACAATGAATTTGGAAATGTTTCCTCCTTTACTATTTTTTATTTTTTTAATATCTTTATTGGAGTATAATTGCTTTACAATGTTGTGTTAGTTTCTGCTGTATAACAAAGTGAATCAGCTATATGTATACACATATCCCCATATCTCCTCCCTCGTGAGCCTCCCTCCCACCCTCCTTATCCCACCCCTCTAGGTGGTCACAAAGCATCGAGCTGATCTCCCTGTGCTATGCAGCTGCTTCCCACTAGCCACCCATTTTACATTTGGTAGTGTATACATGTCAATGCTACTCTCTCACTGCGTTCCAGTTTCCACTTCCCCCACTGTGTCCTCAACTCCGTTCTCTATGTCTGCATCTTTATTCCTGCCCTGCCACTATTCATCAGTACTATTTTTTTAGATTCCATACATGTGCGTTCCATACGGTATTTGTTTCTCTCTTTCTGACTTACTACACTCTGTATGACAGACTTTAGGTTCATCCACTTCATTACAAATAACTCAATTTCGTTCCTTTTTATGGCTGAGTAATATTCCATTGTATATATGTGCCACATTTTTATCCATTCATCTGTCTATGGACAGGTAGGTTGCTTCCATATCCTGGTATTGTAAATAGTGCTGCAATGAACATTGTGGTACATGTATCTTTTTGAATTATGGTTTTCTCAGGGTATATGCCCAGTCTTCACTATTTTTTATAATAGTTTGTGAGAGATTGGTGATAATCATCTTTATGTTTGGTAGAATTTACCACTGAAGCCATCTGGGCATAGGCTTTTCTTTGTAGGATGCTTTTTTGATTACTAATTCAATCTCTTTACTTGTTACAGGCTTATTCAGATTTTCTATTTCTTTTGAGTCAGTTTTGGGAGTTAGTATCCTTCCAGGCATTTGTCCATTTCAACTGGGTTATCTAATTTGTTGGCATATGACAATTCATGATATTCCCTTACAATCCTTTTTATTTCTATAAGATCAGAAACTTATTACTTATTTAAAAATACCACTTATTTTAGTAATTTGAGTCTTCTCTTTCTTTTCTTGGTACTTTAGCTACAGGTTTGTCAATCTTGGTGATGTTTTCAAAGAACCAACTTTTATTGATTATTAACTGTTTTTCTATTCTCTATTTCGTTTATGTGCTATCTAATCATTAATTTTCCCTCTGCTTCTTTTGAATTTAGTTTTAACTTATTTTTCTAGTTTCTTAAAGTAGAAAGTTAGGTTATTGATTTGAGACTTTTATTCTTTTTTAATGGGCATTTATTGCCATAAATTTCTCTTTAAGCACTGCTTTAGCTGCATTTCATAAATTTTGGTATGTTCTGTTTTCATTTTCATTCATCTCAAAGTTTTTTTTTTTTTTTTTTTTGGTGCTTTGGGTCTTCGTTGCTGCGCGCAGGCTTTCTCTAGCTGTGGCAAGCAGGGGCTACTCTTCGTTGTGGTGCGCAGGCTTCTCATTGCAGTGGCTTCCCTTGTTGCAGAGCATGGGCTCTAGGCACGTGGGCTTCAGTAGTTGCAACACTTGGGCTCTAGGGCGCGAGGGCTTCAGTAGTTGTGGCACATGGGCTTAGTTGCTCCGCAGCATGTGGGATCTTCCTGGACCAGGGATCAAACCCATGTCCCCTGCATTGGCAGGCAGATTCTTAATCACTGCACCCCCAGGGAAGTCCCTCAAAGTATTTTTAAAGTTTGCTTTTGGTTTAGTCTTTAACTTGTTGATTATTTAGGAGTGTGTTGTTTAATTTCCACATACTTGTGAATTTCCCAAATTTCCCTCTGTTATGGATTTCTAATTGCAATCCATTGTGGCTGGAGATCATACTTTGTATTATTTCAATTCTTCTAAATTTATTTAGGCTTGTTTTACAGCCTAACATATGGTCTATTCTGGAGAATGTCCCATGTGTACTTGAGAAGAATGTGTATTCTTTTGCTGTGTAGAATGTTCTATAGATGTCTTTTAGGCCTATTTGGTTTACAGTGTTAAGTCTTCTATTTCCTTGTTTATCTTCTATCTAGTTGTTCTATTTGTTATTTAAAGTGGGGTATTAAAGTCTTCAATTATTATTGTTGAATTGTGCATTTCTATCTGTTTTGCTTCATGTGTTTGGGGGCTTTGTTATTTCATATATATATATGTATATAGATAGATAGATAGATATTTTTTTTGGCCACGCTGCATGGCTTGTGGGATTTAGTTCCCCGACCAGAGATTGAACCCAGGCCCACAGCAGTGAAAGCACCAAGTCCTAACCAATGGACCACCAAGGAATTCCCATACATGTATTTTAAACATAGTTATACCTGAAACATGCCATTTAAGGTGAAGATAATTAGTCATTTCATGTTAAATGCAATTATAAAGTTTGAAAAATTCTACAAAAATCACAATATACTCTTATGATATATATCTGATCACCACAATTTCCTATGCCTCATTTAATAAACTCTTAGAAAATAGTTATTACTGGGTCATATAGCTTAAGTCTTACATTTCCATCTGAATTTGTAAACTTTTAGTTATGTTTCCATTTTATTTCTTTTATCGCTGTCATTATGGGTTATGTTTTTACAATTAAAAAATCACCTGGATCTAAGAATCTAAACAATGTCATCTAAATTCATTCTCTCTCTCCTTTCTCCATTTATTCCATTTCTGTGTTAGCTTCTTTTTTTCAGGTGGATACAGCTTCCTAAACCCAGAGGAGAAAGAGCACCTCTTTCCAATGGCTTCAACACTCCAGGATTGAGTTTGACACTTATCTCAGTGTGACCAGAGATACTGAATGTTTGATTACAATGACTGAACAGGCCTGGGTCCTAGACCCCCTTTTGAAGCTGGTGGTGGAATCAGCACCAACCACCCACAGGGTCTGAGAGTTGGGGAGGAGTGCTTTATCAAAGGAAAACTGAGGTGCTCTTATCAGAAGAAGGAAGAGATGTTGAGCAAGCAAAAACAACAGATGACCAATGTTCCTGATGTGTCAGATCACAGGAATCACCGGAAGAGTGTTGAAAAGCAGAGATTCCTGGACCCTTCCCCATTCTTACTGAATCAGAATCACTTAGAGTAGTTGTCCAGGAATTAGTGTGCTTAACAGAATGAATGACTGCTCCACTTTAGTCAATGCTTCTGCTAAAATGTAAAGAAGTACTTGGAGTATTCTCTTTTTCCATCCATCTTAAGATATACTTCTTAGGTTATATATCCAAGCTAAAGAGGAGTGAACAATCACTGACCACATTTAAGTTGTGTAGATATGCACTTGAAATTGGTATGGACATGATTTGAAATAGATACTGATACTTCTCTAAACCATCAGGGAATTATTTATCCCTTTGTTTGACTTGTGCAGTGTAAAACCAATGACATGTTTTATATTAAAAAGAAAAGAAAAATGAAAACAAAACAGAAAACTCTTCTAATTCAACTCTTTTTTTCTCCTAAAAGGCAAAAATAGATAAATGGCTGCACTCTGGATTTGTTAAAAGAGGAGACCATCTTTTTCACGTCTTGGATTATATCTGCTCTCCTCATTACTAAACATCCATTTAGGCTTCATCACTGGAAAACATCCTCAGCAGATTGAAAAGTCACAGTGGGCACCAATGAGTTACTTGCTGGTTATATGTCAGCTGTGTTGTTGGCTGATTTAAGTGTGTGACATGTGAAGTGGCTCTGAGAATGAAGGTTTACTATCTCTTTTGCACTGTCATGAAGGTGTGTTGGCTTCTTCTATGTACCTTGCGTACCTGAGTTTTAAAGCCAATATGTACCAATGCCAAAGGAATTTAAGCTATAACCCATACTTACATACAAGTAGCACCATGGAACTCATGTGCCTTGAAATGTTTTTCAATAACAATACCAATAGCAAAAAATTGAAATTAAAAATACTATTTATTGAGTATTTTCTACATACCTACTGTTGTGTTAAGCACGTTACATGGATAATCTCATTAAATCTTTACAACAATCCTATGAGGCAGTTGCTATTATTATCACTATTTTATGATGAGGAAATGGAAGTGCCAAGTAATCTACCTAAGTTCACAAAGTTATGAAATGGCTGAGACAAGTTTAGTACAGTCTGTCTCCGTCCATATATGCCTATCATTTCCTCTTGTTGACTAATGGACTTACAATGCCAGCGGGGATGTGTGCGGTGGTATTGTGTTCAGTTGACACAGAGGAGGACAAGATTAGCAGGTTCATCTTAAGTACGACTGAATCAATGACCTTGACTTCATTAACTTGGTATTCCACTCAGCTAAAGGAACTTAGCACAGCCTTGGGTGTTTCAGAACATTTGGAAGCAATTAAAGCATTGCATCTGGGTTGAAGGCTCCTAGGCTGAGAAAGAACAGAATTCAGGAGACCCCAATGTCTGTTGGTATGGAATAGTCAGATTAGATTCACAGAATAAAGACAAATGAACATGCAAGTAGAAACCCACGCCCTTTAAGTTCAATGAAAGCAAGAACTGAACTCATTCATTTATGGCCACCATTAAGAGGTACTCATTTTTTCAACCCATGTGTCCAAGGAAAATTTTTCGTAAAAAAAATCATCTGTATTATCTCTTTAAAAATGAGGTAGATTGTTCAAAAACTTTTCTTGGTTTTTTTTATTAGCCTCTTGGAAAGTTAGAAGTTGCCCTGTGATCTCCAAAATTGGTTTGAATTAGGTGCACAATTATGAGTCCATCAGGTTGGAGAAAGATTTGAACTTTCCAACACCAGTTTACCATCTTTTTTATGAAACAGGTATCAACAAAAGAAAAAGGAAAGTCTGCCTCAACAATCCTGTGCGAAGAGCCTCCTAGTTTGTTTTTTCTTTAATTATTGTCAGTCGTTGAGAAATGTACATATCTGTTGCAATAAGCAGGAGTTGTGGCATGCTCTGTGAAGATGGGCCAAACCTCCTGCAGGACTGTGTGAACGGAATTCAGTATACATTGCAGCCTAAAAATATTGTAAGAGCATTCCATTCTTCTCATGTGACTTTTCTTTCTTTCTTATTCAGCTGTAGTCAGATCTCTGTGGGAAGCAAGCAACAGTCTGTGGATTCAATGAAATGTAAAAGCAGTGGAGACTTCCAGAGAGCCTTCTTTCCATCCTTTAAGGTCTTCATTTGTTTACAAAGCTTGATAGATCAGTTTAGTCCAGAATTCACTGATACAGGAGAGATACTGACTTGCCCTTTTGTGTAAACATAGAAAGCCCCAAATCAAAACCCCTGCCAGTGACCCCAAGCCCCAAGCTCTAGGAACTATGGGATCGAGACAAGAAATTGTGAGAGTCAACAATGGCACTGACAACCATACGTTATTGACTCAGACTGATTGGAAATTAAAGCACCAACCCCAGAGGAAAATTTGCAAAGAAATCAGGGAATGCTCGGGTGCTCTGTATTCTCAAGCTCTTATTCTTGCCTTGACTGGATCATTATTAGCAAAGACAAGTAGAAAAACTGCAAGATACTTTTGTAAGCTCTTCTTCCTTTAAAAGTTGTCATTGACTAAAGGTTCCATGTGAAAAGCTGAGATGGGGCTTGGATGGTTTGTATTAAATTTTGTCTCTACTTCTGAATTGATGTGACTTTAAGGGATTCACATCACCACTGGATGCCTCTATTTTTAAAATTTACAAAAAATAAGGTAATCATATCTTCTTCCTTCCTAATCCTCCAAGACAGTTATCAATCAGGCTGTGGACAATGAAGTGTTTAATTCTGAGTAAAGGTGGCTCTGATGAAATGCAGGAGAATACTTTTACCCTTACTGCTGTATTTTCCCTTTGTTAAGAATCAATGTAGTTCTTTTGCATCCAACAGACAACAGAGTCGCACAGATTATGTCCTGTCTTGTCCCCGGTATCTTCTTCTCTCCAAAACATTATCAGTGATTTCACCAATAGAAAAGCAGAGTATGGGAGACTGGATTTGTCAGTTAACTTGCACTCCCTCTGCTGGTTGGATGGCTGGTATTTCTTTTTCCATGACTCCCAGGATCTCAGATTAATTAATTAATTAATAATTAACTTATTTATTTTCAGTAAAGTTAGAAATTATGTATTTTTTTGGAGAGTGATCAATTTAGAATGAATTTGTGATATTGTATGTTTTCCAGTATTTGGAAGAGTTGCCATTTTATTTAGCATAAATGCAAAGGCCAGGTTCATAAAACTAGGTTTTATCAAGGTGGCGCTATCAAGGTTTACCAAATCTATCCAACTCCAATTTTCTGATGGTACATACAAATAAAGGCAAAAGAAATAAATCCTCGGCATCAGGTATCAACTATTGTCTTTAAAACAGTGAAGGGCTAGCTCAGTGCATGTGGCTGATAAAAGCAGCCAGAACCGTTGAATATGTTTAAATTCATGGGTTCATAATAATATGAAAAAAACCCCAGTCAGTCACCTTTGAATGATGATAAAGAATCAATTTATTACTTTGAACACCAGTAAATAAAAGGAAAGAATCAAGCAATTATCCTGCCTTTTCAGATGAATTATATTACTGCGTAATCTAAAGTAGATGAAAGAAATATATCTTTATATAAGTATTCCAGCTAATGAATGTAAAAGAAATGACAGAATTAGAATATCACCATTTTACAAACCCTAATCAATGAATATATCTAAGCATCAAGCGTCAAAGGCTACTAACATCACATAAAGAGCTACGTCATGTGCCTCCTGATGAAAGAACACATCACCGCCTATAAACTTGCCAAACCTGGGTCTGAGCAAGCCTCTGGCCCCAGCTGCCAATGTGCTGGAAATACAGAGGACAGAAGAAATGTTAAACTCTGTGCAATCAGCAAAATCCAGACTGTGGGAATCTCTACAGGTCAAATGCCCTGGGTTCTTCAACAGATCACTTGCAAAGAAAAGAAACAGAGAGGAGATCTCTAGAATAAAAACAACTTAAAAGATATCAATTTTTTAAAATTAGGGAAGTCTTAGAGTGTCTGAGGTGCATTGTGGGGTGGAAAAACTATGAAGAAACAGAAGGAATGATTACAGTGCTCGTCAGGTTGGTGTGTACTTCTGGGAAGAGGGAAGGTGTTGAATTTGGATGGGACATAAGGAGGTGTTTCAGGGACGTTAGCAAAGTTCTATTTCTTGACCTAGGTGGTGGTTACAGGGTGCTCCCCTTATAATAATTCATTAAGCTACGAATTTGTGTGGGTTTTGGTTTCTATGTTTCATCTTGCCACAGCAAGTTTGTAAAATAGGCATTCAGAATGAGAAAGGTGCCTTTCAGCTGCCTTGGTGAGTTCCCCTCCTCCCTGTTTCCTATGTTTCTCTCCCTCTCTTCTCTTTCTCTGTCTCTCTCGTCATCATAATTACTCTTCCCAGCTCCCAGCCCTCAGCCACTCTTTGGGCTGTAGCTTTTGGCATCTCCCTCATGTGGTTCTTTTAGATCCAAGTTGAAACTCTTGTCTGCTTGTTGGTTTTGGTAACTGCCTGTGCCTAGTCTCATGTCACAGCCAAGTGGGACAGCTGGGAAGAGAAAAGAGAGTCCAGAAATATGCTTCTTTTTTGTTGGCTTTCAAGCTCTGCTGCTAGACTGAATTTCGTCATGATCACGTCCTATTAAGGGTTTCCCACTGTATATTTTATACATTTACATGATTTCCTATTTCTTTTAAACAGGTTTATCTTCTCAGTTATTTATAAATTTAACAGACTTAAATGGTAGACTCAAAAAGGATGAGTAAATATTTTAGACAAATGTGTTTAAGAAACAACTAATTAATTTTGCTGAATACCTTCTAAAGGCCACGTGCCAGGTTAATTTTCTTTACAGCAGTTGTAAAAAAAAATAGTAGCTACCATTTATTATGCATCAACTATGTACTAGGCAGTTTACATATTTTATCCCTAATCCTGCAAACGACAGATTATCTCTACAAAGTAGGTATCAAAGGAATTTGAGGTCCTGGATAGTAAGATGAGTTTCTCAAAGTTTCTTGTGAAAATAAAATTGAATCCATGTTCTTCTGGCTCTAGAGTTTGCCCTTTTCACCATGTGTGATGACTGAATACCGACTTATAACATGGAAGTTTTCATTATAGTTAAAGTGTTATTTTTATTTTTTAAATTTTAATTAACCTCATGATGAGGTACAGCACTGGACTTGAGTTTCAGTCTGAGTTATAAGATTTACTATGGATGATGATGCTCTGGGGTTGGGGTCCTTTCTGTCATGAGGGCAAAGCACAACTGTCACGGCAAACATATAAAATCATATTTGAGTATTACAAATTAAAGCTAATCTTACAGAAGGGTTCCTGATTGCCCCGCCAACTGTTGTCCTTCCTTTTCTACCCCTGGCTCTGCTTCACTTCAATTTTTCTCACTTCATTCACGATTTGCTTTTCTCTTAGTACAGTGTAATAGAGGCTCATGTGTTGATAACACACTGCCAATTTCTTGCTAAATCAATGTAAAATGACTTTTCTTCTGAACTATTAGATATTGATAAAGAACTGGAATACTTGTAAGGAGAATTGACCTCATATAGTATTCAATCTCAGAGTTCATTTACATTTGGACACATAGGAAACAGTAAACAAGATTAGACTAAAAGAGAACATACTCATTTTACTGTAAAATTGCTCTTCATATGACCTAGTCCTCACCTAGAAAAAAGCCACCTGATGCTGGGAGTTTTTCTATTTTGAGAATTTGCACAATCCAGTTTATTTACTGCATGGGAATAAATATGCATAGACAAGGGGGTAAGAACTTGACTGAGTTTCTTGATTAGTAGCAATCTTATGAGAAAAACTTTTTTATTTCCTTAAAAAAATTTGCCTTTAAAATTTCTCTCATAGCTTTTCAAATGGAATTTGAAACACATTATGATTTTTTGAGTGGGGAGAGACTTGTTTTCTGGTTTGCTTAAGCATTAATGTATTGGCAGGGTTTATTTAACTACTCTGCCACAGTGCAGCAGAAGAAGCATTAATTATATTTGTGTGAATCTTATATTGATAAGGTTATATGTTTTTTCATGTTTATAAAAGTGTGAATATCGCTGAGACTGTTTTCTTCTTTTTTAAAGAATCCAAGGGGAGAAGGGTGGGGAAAGGGATAGTCAGGGAGTGTGGGATTGACATGTACACACTGCTATACTTAAAATGGATAACCAACAAGGACCTACTGTATAGCACAGGGAACTCTGCTCAATATTATGTAACAACCTAAATGGGAAAAGAATTTGAAAAAGAATAAATACATGTATATGTATAACTGAAAAAAATATGAACTACTGCTATTTAAAAAAAAAAAAAGACAAGAAAAATCCAAGATGAGTATGAAAAAAAAAAAAAAGAATCCAAATCTCTCTCTCTCTCTCTCTCTCTCTCTCACACACACACACACACACACACACACACACACACCCCAAACTAAAATCTGTGCTTTTCTTTTTGAGTTTCTTCAAGAGAAAAAGCCCTCTAATATGTGGGAATGAGTCTTTGGCTTTTTTTGTTTTTCATGCAACTAATGATAAATTTTTAAAGTGCTAAACATGGCCCTGAGAACTATTTGTATGTTAACACCTGGACTTACTGAATTATTTTCAAAGCAATCAAGTTACATATCTTTCTTTTAAAGAACCTGGCTACCAACTGAGAAACTCAGAACACTCCACAGACATGGTAATTATATGTATACCTAAAGATCACTTAAAAAGTAAGAGTTCCAGGTTTCTGGCCCTGCCACACAAAGTGAAAATTATTTGGCCAAGTGAGATGCTTACATTAGTGGGCTATAATAAACAAAATCCCATAATAACTAAAACACGAATTTCTAAAAATCAGTCAGTTTTCAATAGCCAGTGGTTCTTGACTCGGCTGTGCATTAGTATTACCAGGAGGGAGTGTGTGTGAATGCTTTCAATAAATACTGATGCCTAGTCCTTTCCCAGGTCTCTAGGTGTGGATCACAGGCATCAGTGTTTTTAAAAGCTCCCCAGATAATTTCCGTGTGCCCCCAGTGTTGAGAACCATGCTCTACATGATAATTTCTAAATACATGGCAAAATTATTTATTCCTTGATCAGAGGTCTGATTTAAATATGGGAGGCAATCAGCAAAGTTTGCTCACTGGCAATTCCTTTATTTCATTTACAAGGCATTGCTGCATGGGGGAATTGTGTGAAAGTTCCAAAGCTATTTTACCAGATATTTGTGGCACCAAAGGGTGTGGGAACTTTGCAGGCTGTAGATTTATTCACTCGGGACAGTGTGAAACAAGTGCTTTTCTAGGGTCTGGGAGAGCTTTTAAATAAGAGCATTTAGGGAAAGTTAGGCAGTAAAGCTTTCTCTCCTCCCCTTCATTTTTATTTTCTCAAATGTGTCAGTGGTATCTGGACTGATCAAGATAATGATGGTCACCTGAATGACCCAGAATGATGCTTCTTCAAATGAAGGGCAGTTTGGTAGAAGCCCAAAGATCAAACTTTACATCAAAATCCTGATCTTCATGTTCTCCAGAGCCATCTTCACTCACTGATAACAATTTCCAGTTTCTTTTGTACAGTGGGCATTTTGTTATGTTGGTAGGCATTTTTGTTTGCTCAGTTTATCTGATCTGAAACAAGGGTGGTGTGTGGAGAGGATTTGCTTTCTGGACACTGTGGCGTTTTAGTGAAAAAAGGCCAGCCTGTGTGGCTCATTCTAATTTTTTTTATTTCATTTATTTTTGGCTGAGTTGGGTCTTCGTTGCTGCACGCGGGCTTTCTCTAGTTGCAGCGAGTGGGGGGCTACTCTTCGTTGCAGTGCGCAGGGTTCTCACTGCAGTGGCTTCTCTTGTTGTGGAACATGGGCTCCAGGCGTCCGGGATTCAGTAGTTGTGGTTTGTGGCCTCCAGAGCACAGGCTCAGCAGCTGTAGTGCACGGGCTTAGTCGCTCTGCGGCATGTGGGATCTTCCTGGACCAGGGCTCGAACCCGTGTCCCCTGCATTGGCAGGCAGATTCCTAACCACTGCACCACCAGGGAAGCCCTGGCTCATTCTAATTTATCAAAAGCTGCCAGGCTTGGCTGCACTGCAGATCTAGCAATCTACTTCAATGTAAACATTTTAATTACTACTTCTAACATTTGGCTTTCCTTAAAAGCCAGAGAAAAACTTTAATTTTTTTTCATAATGTAAATACTGGAAAACCCCTTTAAAGAGCCATTCCATCCCTTCCTCCCTCTCCCTCTCCCTCTCTCTTTTCCCCTCCTCCCATCACACACACACACACTCACAAGGTTTTGATTTAAAAACAAAAAGAAAAAATCTATAAATGAAAGAGGAAAGCGAAGAAGAAGAGGGGGAGAGAAGAAGGGAAGAAAGAAGGAAGAAAAGAAAGATGTATGACAGAAAAGAAAAGAAGAATGAACTCCTATCTTACACCACTCACAAAAATTAACTCAAAATGAATTAAAACTTAAACAGAAGACTTGATATCATAAAACTCCTAAAAGAAAACATAGGGAAGAAGCTCCCTGACATTAGTTTTGGCAATGATTTTTTTGGATATGACATCAAAAGCACAAAAAACAAAAGCAAAAATCAACAAGTGGCACCACCTCAAACCAAAATGCTTCTGCAAGCAAAAGAAACAATCAACAAAATGAAAAGGAAACCTATGGAATGGGAGAAAATATCTGCAAACTATATATCTGATAAGGGATGAATATCCAAAATATACAAAGAGCTCATACAACTCAATACCAAAAAAACCAAATAATGCAATTAAAAATGGGCAGAGAACTTGAATAGACATTTTTTAAAAGAAGACATCCAAATAGCCAACAGATATATAAAAAAGATGATCAACCTCACTAATCATCAAGGAAACTACAATGAAATATCACCTCACACCTGTTAGAATGGCTATCATCAAAAGACAAGAGATAGCTACTGATAGCAAGGATGTGGAGAAAATGGAACCCTTGTTGGTGGGAGCAAAAATTGGTTTAACCACTATGGAAAACAATGTGGAGTTTCCACAAAAATATTAAAATACAACTACCGTATGATCCAGCAATCCCACTTCTGGATATACAACCAAAGGAAATGAAAACAGGATATTGAATAGATATCTACACTCCCATGTTTATTGCAGCATTATTCACAACAGCCAAGATATGAAAACAACCTAAACTTCTGTCAAGGGATGAATGGATAAAGAAAATGTGGTATACATACAATGAAATATTATTCAGCCATGAGAAAGAAGGCTGAAAGAAGTTCTGCCATTAGCGACAACATGGATGGACCTTGAGGGCATTATGTTTAGTGAGATAATCCAGTCAGAGAAAGACAAATATTGCATGGTATCACTTACACGTGGAATCTAAAAAAGCTGAACTTGTACAAACAGAGTAGAATGGTGGTTGCCAGGGGCTAGGGGGTGGAGAAATTGAAGAGATGTTGTTAAAGTGTACAAATTTGCAACTAGAAGATGAATAAATTCTGGAGATCTGATGCACAGCAGAGTGATTATAGTCAACAATAATGTATCATACACTTCAAAACTGCTAAGAGACTAGATTTTAAATGCTCTCACCCCAAATGAAATTATAATTATGTGACATGATAAAAGTGTGCGCTAAAGCTATGGTGGTAATCATTCTGCAATATATAAATGTATCAAATCAACAGGCTGTATGTACACCTTAAATTTGCACTAAGTTATATGTAAATTATATCTCAAAAAAATAAATGAAAAGTAAAGTAAATAGAAAAAAAATCCCAGCAACTTGAAAACCCAAACCTGAAGGTAAAGTTTAGCTCCCAATAACATGAACAGAAAAGAGGAAACCTTGGATTGATTCTGAAATTCAGAAATATCTTTTTGGTAAAGGACTTTAAAAAAATATGATGCATGGTGAAATTTTAAAATGTTTGGGAGTTGTATTTTCCTGCCCACTTTCAAAAAGATCTATGGTAGTTTATAAAGTGTACTATGGTGTAAAACAGTACAAATAGCATTAAAAACAGAAACTTGACTATCTGAGGGAAATTGAGGGAAAGGATGTTACCAGGAATTTGGGATGAGTTGCTTACTTCATCTGGGAAATGGATTTGCCTTTAATTTTCTTGTAAGTTAAGGGATAAAAGGAAACCTTTTTTTGGTTTTTGTTTTTAACAGTTTCTTTCTTTCCTTCCCTTCTCTTGCCAAAAAATAAATAAATAAATAAAGTTGTCTTATAGATGGAAATGTTATAGAATTTACAATTAGTTGCAAATGTAAATGTTTTCAATAGTGGGCTTCTTTTTAATTTTTTAAGGTCTTTATATCATCACAACAATCTTCACTTTTGTTTCTGGTTTTCAAATATATATATATATATATAGTTTTTTTTTAGATAATATTGCCAAAATAATAAAATAAAAAGTTGTAGCATATTTTGATGAGTTCTTCCTATCTAGCTCCGAAGGTCACCATAAGGTTTGATTGGGCAGGATGTACATGAGAGTACTCCTCAACACTACTGGATAACACAAGCTACAACTTCATTTATCCTCCTGTACCAGGGGTGTTAGTTTCAGTTGACATGTGCTTCTTGTGATATGTAATTCTATGTTATATGGTTAGTCTTAGTTGAAGGAATAACTTTATACTCTAGTAATTAGTGACATACCAAGATCTTATTCGTTCTTCCAAAAGCAGACAATGGTAGTAAAACAGGCTAGAAAGACAGTTGGGGGGAGGTCATGGTAGGCTGTGGCAAAGGCATTGGCTATCACCTTGAGTAATATGGGAAGCCATTGGAGGCTTTGGAGTAGAGGAGTGATGTAACCCGGTTTATATTTTAAAGCAATAGCCTTGATGAGTGGGTTAAGAATAGACTGCAGGAGACAAGGGCAGAGCAGGAAGATCAGGTAGAATATTCAATAGTCCAGAAAAGGGATGATGTACCTTGGACCAGGTTGATAACATTGGAGGTGGAGAGAGGTAGCAGAATCATGAATATATTTTAAATTTAGATGTGACGGGATTTGGTGATGGAATGGACATTTGAAAGAGAGGAAGGAGTCAAGAGTATAAGGTTTTAGCTTTGGAACAACCAAAACAATAGTAGTCATTAACCAAGATGAGGGAGATCCCTGGAACAGCAGGTTTTAGGAAGCAAATTGGGGTTTCTTTCTGGATGTGTTAAGTTTGAGAGGCCTATTAAACTTCTAAGTGGAGAAGACAGCATTTTGTGGAGGACAGAATCGACTCTTCAGGGAATCTGGAGTTCAGATTAGATTCAGGCAGAACTAGAGATAAGAACTGGGTCAGAACCAAACAGTGTGGCATGTTACGTTGCTGTATAGTATCGGCAAAGGCATTGCTTATGAAAGAGTGACTTACAAAACTACTGTATTATGTCTTTTTAAGTTGACTTTTTAACTTTAGACTTTAAGCTATTATACTTTAAAAGTTTTAGCTGTTTTAATTTTATCTTTAATACCTACTGACTATTACTTGTTACAAGTATCTATGCTTTACGTATCTCCAGATCAACTGCATCCTCAGTGTCCAGCTCAGAGAAGCACTTAATACATATTTGGCGACTGCATAAATATTATGTCTTTATGTTATCTTTAAAATGGAGTCTAAAAGGTTCTCTATATTGTTTAGCATGATTTATGAATATCTTAAGTCTTAAAGTCATATAATCACTCACATTATATGAAAAGTATTGGGAAAATATGATACAGGAACTCAAGCAGTCCACCATGTGAGGAAAACTGATGCCAGAGGCCAGTAGTGAATCTTCCTTCCACCCTGATCTGGACACCAGTCACTACCTAATGCAGGACCGAGGTCCTCGTAGTGTTTGGGATGGAAACAGCCCTAAAAATTCTGGCCAAGTTAGCCCAAGATTAACCATGTGAATGCTCAAGAGGCTGAAACTATCACAGCAGGTCTGGGGACAGGTGCTAGTAGGTGATGGCTTTAGAAGTTCTGGACCAAGTACAGTCGAAAGAACAAGTAAAGTGACCTTCCCAGGTAAGGTTTGGAAAAGATCTTCCCTTTTCTTCTGGAATGAAGAAGACTTACGGTTTGGTTGGTTTTCTCAGGTCATTTCAAGATGGAACTGGCATCTTCTGAGAGAGACTGGGTACTGGAGGTAAAATGGTACTTGCTTACAAGAAGCTTTTTTGGCATCTTGTATGTGATACCTCTGAAGCCATGAAAGTCAGAAGGAAGATGGAACTTAAAGGAAAATAGAAAGGTTCTAACTTTACCACTTGGATTCTGGCTTTCTGTGTACCATTCCACTTAGCAATGGTTTATGGAACACCTACTCTATGTTGGGGGCTGTGACTAATGAATTTGGTTTTGTTACTGTTCTTGTTAAGTACGGCATATTTTTAAATTTAGAAATTTAAAATTAGAAAATACTTCTTAATTACTGTTGCAATCAAGAATTCAAAGCAGCCAACATCAACAACAGAATTTTGGTAGAATTTAACTACAGGCAAAATTTTCACAGTGATGTAAAACTGTCCACTGAAATAGGATACTAAAAGACAATCAATATATTGGAAGAAAAGTTTTGCCCCCAAATATGACAAACAAATGGGCCTTCCTTACAGCAAAATATCTTATGCACTGCTTCTAAAAAATACTATAAAAACAGAGAAATAGATAAAAGAATCAAATTATTCAAACAAGAAATATAAGTGGCTGATAAATATGAAAAATCTTGAATGTTATTAGCAATAAAAATGTTTGCAACTACAAATGACAACAAAATACTATGTTTCCCATTAACTTTTTAGGAATTGGGTTTTGAAGATTGCATAAGAGTTTTATCTATCCATCGATCAGATGGGTTGAATGTAAATTAACCAAGTGGACAAGAGGGCAATGGTCTGAGAGGAGGGCACTCTAGAGGTTTGAAGTAGTATTCTGTGTTCAGAGACATGTGAAAAGTTCAGCCCTGTTAGAGATGATTATGCAAGAGGGAGGAGAGTGTAGAGTGAGGCAAGGTAAGTAGGAAGGGTCAAGATTATGGAGGACATTGGGTAGGAAACGGTGAAGACCTTTGACTGTATGCTGAGGATGATCAGGATCAAGGGAAGGACTTTCTACAGGGGAAATCCCAGCTGAATTAGAGTTTTAGGAAAAGTACTTTGACCCTGCAGGTAGGGTGAGGCTGAAGACAAGATAACCACTCAAGTACTATAGGTGGTCCAGTGAGATGGCGAAGCCTGAACCTAGCCAAGAAAGAAAGGCTGGAGAGGAGAGCAACAAGCAGCTTCTGCAGCACCCCTCCCTGAGTTTACAGGGTTTAACTTATGATATACACTTACATTCAAAGGAAAACACCACCAAGGACACACTTAGCTTCTTTGTAATTTTAGCATAGCTTCACTTTCAAAGTCAAGATGCCCCCTCCTTTTTGTTTCCACTGGTGTAACTCTGGGGGTCAGGGGGTGGACAGGCTGTTAGCCCAGAGCTGGGCATAGCTTGTGGTCAGTAAATTTGTGGGCTGCTTTCTGCGTGTCACTGTGGTTAGCTGGTCCTCACCCTGGCTGGAGGTATCTGATAATGCAAGGATTTGGGCCCAAGCTGTAGGTAACTCCTATCTTAAGGCTCCTGCCCAGACTCTAGGGGAGATTCCTGGAACCCTGAGCTCTACTGCTATACTCTAATCAGCTCTACTCAAAAAGGCAACCAGGGAGAGACAAGCTCTGAGGAAATAAGAACACTACAAGTCTCAAGAAAGATGGAGAGGGTCTTCAAATTCTCATTTGGAACTTATTTTTTGCCTTTCCAGGAACGTAACACATCTGGTTATTGCTCTTCTAATTTATTCTGCATAGAATGAGGGCAACAAATGTAGTTTATAGCTAACACTCTTCCATCAACCCACTTTTGTTTTAACTAAAAAAAATTTTTTTATTGAAGTGTAGTTGATTTACAATGTTTCAGATGTACAGCAAAGTGATTCAGTTATACGTATACATTTATATATCTATTCTTTTTCAGATTCTTTTCCATTATATGTTGTTACAAGTTATTGAATATAGTGCCCTGTGCTATACAGTAGGTCCTTGTTGTTGAATCATGTGGGTTTTCCTTTTAATTCTTTTTTTATTGGAGTATAGTTGCTTTTAAGAAAAAGAGCAGAGAATTTCACAAGTTGACTAGGATATGTACAATTTCACTTTTAAATTATAAATATATTTTTATGGCTTAGGGAAAATTTATATGACTAACATTTTAAATTACAGAGAATAGTTAGTAGTTCTAACTATTAGGTTTTTGGATCTATGTCGAATATTCAGAAATGGTGTAAATAAATCATTGAAGTGCTTTATGTTGGGTTTAAGCTGAGCCACTTGGAGCTAGTAAAAGAGCATATGAGTAGTCATTTGGCAAAAACTGAGTCAAATATTGAAATAAAGTAAAAGCAGTTCTTTGCTGGGTGGTCGGGAATGGATGGGAAAACCCATAGATGTCGCTTCAGAGGTGAAGGTGTACAAAGCACAAACCTGAAGGGGATATGTGTTCTGTAGATATTTTACAGATAAAGAATCTGAAACCCAAAGCAATTAACTGTCTTGGCAAAGTCACATAGCTAGTTAGTGCAGAGCCTGGAGCCTTACCTCTCTTGACTCAAAGTCCATTATTTTTTCCAGTATCCCATGTTATTCTGTGATTAACTATGGAATTGGAGATTTCAGTGACTATGGAGCCCCACAGATAATGACACCAGAATAGGAAGAGTGGTAAGATTATATGAGAAAATAACAAAAAACAGAGCTAAAACTAAAATAATAAGTCTGATTAGTCTTTCCAGGTTGTAAGAAATATAAGCTGTCTCTCCAAGCATGGACAGAGGAGAAAGAGGGGGCTGTCATTGGAGAAAAGGTGCTCTGGGCCCTTCTTTGGTGTTTAGCTCAGGAAATTGTGTAAGAATTCAACCTTAAGAAAAACCTTCAAGTGATATTTTTCACACAGACACACACAAATGGCAAAGGATGAAAAGGTCCAATTAAGGAACTTATTCAATAGAAGACACATTGTTAAATAATTATATTGCCCTTCTAATTGCCAGGGAAGAGGGTGGAGATC
Organism: Eubalaena glacialis; assembly: GCF_028564815.1. Classification (NCBI taxonomy): domain Eukaryota; kingdom Metazoa; phylum Chordata; class Mammalia; order Artiodactyla; family Balaenidae; genus Eubalaena; species Eubalaena glacialis. The sequence goes on along the minus strand of NC_083723.1, from coordinate 71,307,029 downwards.
TGTTAGAAGTCTACAGTAGACAAGGCACTAAAAGGAATCCAGATAACAGCCAACAGAACTGGTTATAAAAAGATTAGAAGCACTTGAAGCTGACCAAACAGAAGGCGAAGATAACACACATCTGCAGGTTCTAAAGGTGTGAGCAAGGGAACCGGTGAACCTTAGAACTGCAGCCTACATGGCGTGAAGTGGAAGGCTGAGTAAGAATCTGATTCTCTCAGGTGTCAACTGTCTAAGATATTTTAGTAAAACAATTTTCTAAACAAAGTTGGTCTGAATGACTGGTCCTCAATTTTGGACAGTCTTCTGAAACTGAGTCACAAGACTTTCAGGATAGGTTTGAGAAAGAGCTCTCCAAGGACCTATGATTCATAAAACTTAAGTATAGTGTTTTAACTAAGCAGAAAATAAAAATCCAGATATCGAGCACTTCCTGTAACCAGCACTCTGCCAGAGTCTTAATTCTAAGACCCTACTAGCTTAGGTGATGTTATCCCTATTGTAGAGATCACAAAAAGTGTTGATTAATTTGGAGAAGGCCATTCCACTAATAAATAAGTGATGAAGCAGGAATTATTTCTGTGTCTGATGCCTGCCCATTTCTCATGCCCCACAAAGTAGATCTGTGGGAAGAGTTACAACTTCTCATTTTCTTCTCTGTCAAGGCTGGACCTGAGGGAACTAAAGAAGATGTCTAGAGAAGGCAGGTCAGTTCATTCTGTGTTGCTTAATGTGTGCTTGACCCTATAGGAAATGATACACTACAAAATTTCCCAGGTAGTTTTTAGGGGAACTTAGAAAGAGGCTGTCTGACTGTAGGCTCCAAACATTGGGTAGCAGTGGTTTCCCTACAACTACAGAATAAAATTTAGCATCCAAACTCTACATCCCGGCATTCAAGACCCTCACCAGTCTGCTTCCAATCTAGCAATTTTGCTTAAACCATTTTTAGTGTGAACAATATCAAATACACAGAAAAGTATGTAAAACATGTGTGTACAGTTTAAGAAATGATAGTTTATAAGAGTATATTCTAGGTACAGTGATCAGTGCTTTCTTCCTGTTATCATATTTGATCTTCACAAAAACATAAGGTATCTTTATTTTATGAAAAAAAAAAAGCAGAATCCAAAGGTAGATGGGTATGGGGGAGTTTAAGTAACTTACTCAAAGTCATACAGTCACAAGCTAGTGAGAGAGAGGGATTTGAATTTCAGTCTCTCTGACTAGAATTGCGTACTTCCCGTTTGGCAAAGCATGTCCTCCCAAAGCTGCTTGGACACATCATCAACTTTTTCCTGCTCCATCACCATCCTTATCAGCCTCAGCCTTGGTCACAGAGGCTATTCACAACAGTTGTCCTGATCTCAGGTGAGGAAAAATGGTCATGGGGAAGAAAATGGTCAGGAAGCCAAGATTTATGCATAGGGGTAGTGACCGTCTTCCACTGTTCATTTGTTTTAGGGTAAAAAGAAATCTTCATAGTTGGGAACTACTTATTGTTTGGTCCCTGATAGGGCTGACAGATAAGGTGCCAATATAAGTATTTTCCAAATATTTCATTGGACTAAAAAATTATGTGTTGTTTATCTGAAATTCAAATCTAATTGTGTGCTTTGTATTTTATTTGCTAAATCTGGCAATCATAGTCCCTGAAGAGAAAGGCTTTTCAGTGAATATCATTCTTGGAGTAAAAAAATAAATGATAATAGCTAAAGCAAACACAGAACCAGAAGCAAAAGGGTCCATGGATCGCTAAATATATAGAGCAAAACTCTCCCTCAGATCTTCCTCAGGCTCTGCTCTTGGGGCATCACAGTTGAAGGCAGGTGTTTTAGATCTGCATGAACTGGAAGTTGGACTTCTAATTCTGTGTGGCTTGAGCAATACACTTAATCTCATTGAACCTAGTTTTCTTATTTGTAAAATTAAAACATTGGACAAGGTAACTTCTGAGGTCCTTCCAGTTCTAAAAATATTCTCCTTTCATAAAGGAAGTGAAGGGAATTCAAAATTTGGTGAATATATATTGAGTGCCTAGTACTGTACAAGATACTTTAATATCTTATTTAATTCTAAATATAATTTAGAGAATCAAATTATATTAGCCTCATATTTAGAACCTGGCTGCTTTCTAGTGGTAACCCTCTTTTTCCCCTACTCCTACTTTGAAGGAAGACTAAGTACTTAGATGCCGTGTAGAAATGAGTTAAATTGCACAGCACATTAAATAGAAATGGATAGTTTGCTGAAGGTTTGGTGGGGTGACAGGTACCAGTACCATACCAGACCTTTCAGTTCTAAATTGTGAAGTTCCAATCGGGCACCAGCTACCATCTTTCTGCTCAATTTCCAAGTTCCCTTCCTCCAGACCCTTACCAGTCATATTGTCCCCAGTCTTCTTTTTCAGTATGATTAAACTCAGAAATAAGGTAGAATTTAGGGCATTTTCAAAGTGTGGCAAGGCTGTTTAAACTGTCCAAGCATCACCAAGAACTATCTTTCAAGCACTGAACATCTGACGGTAAAAAGTTTCTGGCTGACTTTCAAGAGAAGCTCTTTAACTTCCATTGATAAGTAGTTCAGTTAAGGGGGAAAAAAACTACGAATTTAACCAAATAGAAAATGCACATGAAAACTCTGTATTTTGTAATATGCCTCTCTGTTGGGCTGCAGTCCTAGTTGTTGGGCTGCAGTCCTAGTTGTGTTAAAGAGGATAAATTTAGGAGCATAAAATAATACAGTAGTAGGAAGCCCTTTGAATCTGGCTTCTTTCAGTCAGCACGATGTTCTTGAGGTTCACTACACCACTGTGTGTATCAGCAGATGCTACTTTTTATTACTGGCTTGTATTCTATTGTATGGATGTGCCACAATTTGTTTATCCATTCACCAGCCGTTGAACCTTTAGGTTGTTTCCAGCTTTTGGTCACTATGAGTAAAGATGTTATCAACATTTGTATATAGGTTTTTGTGTAGAGGTATGTTTTTATTTCTCTTGGGTAAACTCCTAGAAATAGAATTGCTACACTGTATGGTAAATTTATGTTTGATGTTTGACTACTAAACTCTCTTAAATGTAGTTGTGCCATTTTACATTCCCACTAGCAATGTATAAGAGTTTCAAGGTACTCCATATTCTCATCAACACTTGCTATTTCAAAATTTTAGCCACTCTGATGGGTGTGTAATTATATCATATCAGGGTTCCAATTTGTATTTCCACAATGACTGATGATATTGAGCATGTTTTCATGTGCTTATTTGCCATATGTATACCTTCTTTAGTGAACTGTCTATTTAAATCGTTTGCCTATTTTTTAAAAATTGGGTGGTTTGCTTTCTTATGAGTTTTGAGATTTCTTTTATATATCTTGGATACAAGACCTTTATTAGACATGTGATTTGAAAAATTTTTTTCCCAGTCTGTATCTTGCTTTTAATTTTCTTAACATTGTCTTTCAAAGAGCAGGCATTTTTAACTTAATGAAGTCCAATTTACCACTTCCTTCTTTCATGGTTCATGATTTCTATGTCCTAAGAAATCTCTGCCTAACCCAAGGTAACAAAGATTTTCTCCTATTCTTTAATTTTTCCAGAAGTTTTATAGTTCTAGCACTTATGCTTAATTTTGTAAGCCATTTTGAGTAAATTTTTGCATATGGTGGCCAAGACCAAGGTTCATACTTTTTACAGAGGGATATCCATTTTTTTCAGTACCATTTATTGAAAAGACTATTTTCCCCCAGTGAATAATCTTGGCATCTTTGTAAAAAATTCATCAGCTATATATGTGTGGATTTTTTTCTGCCTCTCTTCTATGTTTATCCTTATGCAAACACCACATTGCCTTAATTACTGTAGCTTTATACTAAGTCTTGAAATCAGATGGTAGAAGACCTCCAACATTCACTAAATGCTTTATAGAGTGCTCAAATTTGGAAATACTGGGAGAGGATATTTCTTTTTCTCACATAAGTACTCTGAACACTTGTACATATTTTGGAAGCATCCTTTGCTTCCTGTAATAATTTACATCAGTTGCTACTAAGCCTTAAGTATTCTGAGAGTTCATTATAAATTCTAGCTTTCACGTTCTCTTGCAAATGAACCTCTTGAATGGATCACTTTATGACCATGATGTGTGTAGTCTGTCGTGGAGGTCACTAATACCAGGTCTCCAGCACCATGGGAGGCAAGGGAGCGGTGATACTAAACAGCTCTACTTTTCAGACTGTCAAGTTATCTTGCTCTCCCATGGTGCCCTGATGCTTGGGAGCCTGGTTCTTCATTTCAGAGGTTTTGAAAACAGGTTGCGCAGGTTGCCCTTGAAATAGCAAAGAGCTAGCTTTTAAGTCTTGGGAATTCCAGGGGAAGTAGAATCTTTCACCAATTCAGTCCATGAAATGAGGAATTAAAAGCATTAGTCATGCAAACTATTATGTCACAAATAAAGGGGATTTATGCTGAAGACAGAGCCCTATCATGTGTTTTGAATGCAGAGACGCTCCCCTCTGTCACCAAAGGGAGTTTTGGGACAGAAACATTCATTTGCTATTTTCACAGTTGAAGAAATGTGTATTATATCACACACACCATTCTGTAATTATTTTCCTACCTGCAATTTTCTTTTCCCAAACTAGTGTAATTTACTAAGTTACTACAAACTTGGTAAATATGAGATTACTGGTGAGAGAAAACTGTCTTTGCATAATAGCAGCTCATTTGTTTAGCAATATTATTGAAGAAATGTAACGAAGAATCATCTTAAAACTAAAACTTGGGACCTCCCTGGTGGCACAGTGGTTAAGAATCCGCCTGCCAATGCAGGGGACACAGGTTCGAGCCCTGGTCCGGGAAGATCCCACATGCCACAGAGCAACTAAGCCGGTGCGCCACAACTACTGAGCCTGCACCCTAGAGCCCACGAGCCACAACTACTGAGCCCGCGAGCCACAACTACTGAAGCCCGCGGGCCTAGAGCCCGTGCTCTGCAACAAGAGAAGCCACTGCAATGAGAAGCCCGCGCACCACAACGAAGAGTAGCCCCCACTCGCCGCAACTAGAGAAAGCCCACGGGCAGCAACGAAGACCCAACGAAGCCAAAAATAAAATAAATAAACAAACAAATACAAACTTTTTTCTAAAATGGACTGTACATTCCTTGTCTTCATAATGGAATATGCTGAACAAATTTAATGTCACCTGGTAACTCAGGGACTATTGAGGATACAGTGTTGTTTGCCCCTGTATGACATGGTTCTAAATTATTGTACTTTCTGTGTTCGTTTAATAGGTTCCCTCCCTTCCTGCTGGTATGCCTTTTATTTTGCAATGAGATTACTAAACCATTATACTAGAAATGATAATTGAGCTTCCTGGAAATGTGAGAAAAGTAAGAGCACATGGGGCCCAACGTCTTCTCCTGTGTGTGTGTGTGGGGGGGGGGGGTCTGGTGTGGTGTCTATGTGCTAAATATGTAAGAAGTATATACATGGATATATACATATAATACGTATTTTAAGTTCCAAAAGAGCTTCTCTATACACCTGTGTCTGGTATAAATTAAGCCCTCAATAAACGTTTGTTGAATTAATGAAAAAACATATAGACTTTGGGTTTATTGATACTGGATAGCCATAGCTACTCTGACAATTTTATAATTCATGCTGCAATGTGGGAAATGTGTTAGGTGCGCTGGAATGATGCCCCAATTCCTCCTGGAAGAGATGGTTATTCTGATAGCATCGTTAGGACTACTGGCCACACCAGTTTTGGGGACTATACTTCTAGGCAACCAGCTTTGTGTAGAAGGGTGTTAACTGCTGTGCCTGCTCAACTCAAAACCCCTTTCTAGGGACCAGGGGTGCCTTCAGTCTAATGTTCCTCAAAAATGAAAGAGCATATTTGCCACCTTCTAGTTAGTAAAATGTTATCTGGAATATTGATATCACTAAGATATTCACACTGCTTTTGGGTTGAAGGGAAGTGCTTTCTTTAACTGCTAATGCTTTTGAGACTCAAGTAAATAAAGCAGAATTTAATGGTTTAGAAGCATTAACTGTATTTCCCTCTTGGAATCAACCAGTAAAACAGTTGATCTGAGAGTGGAGAAAGGGATATTGGACTCAACATCTCACAGGTTTCATCTTATATAAATAAAAAATTTAGGACTAATAAAATTGGGCTGTCTCTACCATGAAGTAATATATTTGATTTGACTGTTGCTTTAAAAATTGTTTTAAATTTTAAATCTGTTTTTAATGATGCTTGGGGTCTATATGCATGAAGGTCCAGTTATTGCTAATGGTATCTATAATATTTTTCCTTTTAATGTTTATTAGATTGGTTTTGCATTCATATCCTCTTCCAAATAAGGCTAATGTATCTTGATGTTTAAAATGACTAGTTTAGATCTTCAAATTGCTTGAAGTTGACTTTGACTTTGGATCTACTTACTTTACCTATTGACAGCAAGTCTTATCAGTAGCAAGTGAACACTTAGATCATACTGTAATCCCTAATGTAAAGATGATAGGCAGGGAGAACATGAAAGAATCCAGAATCTCATGAAAGACTCCACTGCAAAAACCTCTGACAATCTCTTGTGTACTCAGGGCATCTGATACAGTACTCAAAAGCCCAAATGTGTAGGCCCTTCTAATTGAGATAATCCTGAGATTATGATATCTGCTGGGGCTCAGATTCAAGATTATGTACCCACCCTGTCAGTTGGAAAGACATGTGAAGAGTTAAGCTTATGATATGGAAATGTAAACACAACATGAATCTTTGTAAAACTGTAACAGACCCTCTCACTGCAGAGATATAACACTTCCCTGGTCTGGGCATTGCACGACTGACCTGAAGTATATTCATACAGCATTTATTTTGTACGAAAAGGTACTGTTACCAGTAGTGGATGTATCAGGGAGATAAGGAAGCTTAAATCTCAGGGCTCTTCAGTTGCATGGACCCTTCTAAATAAATCTTCATATCCATACATAATTTTGTATTTGTTATTTTTTAAAAATTCTTTTAAAGAAGGCCCCAATATTATGTAAGTATCTAATTCACAAGACCTGGCTTTGCCCAGCTGTTACTGATTGGGTTTCTATGTACGGATGATGTGACAGAAAATGCTGATTTGTCAGCAGTGGGCTTTTCCATGGCACACACACCTAAACATCATCCTTTTGTTTCCACTGCTTATCCATCTTGGTTTTGTTTCTAATTCTACCGTGTTGCCTCACAGCTTGCATGATGAGTCTGTTGAAAAATCATTTTTCTAAATCTGAATTTCCCTATGTTAGGCTGGTCTATCTGCCTCTTGTATTTCAGGGTAAGCCACGAATCCCTCCTCCAATCATACCTCAGCCAGCAACTGCTCAGGCATTCTGCACACATCTAGTCTGGTGCAGATAGGCAATAGTCAGCCTAGCTTGGGGTTTGGTGGGTGGGCTAAACATGTTAAACATGGGAGACTAGTGTGTATCTGCAAATCTCAAGTGCTTTTCATCCTTGGAGTTGTGTGTACCTGTTGCATAGGATTTGCAGCTGTTTTTTCTCTCCAGTTAACTGGCCGTCCAAATATTATCAAGTACATTGTTGGAAGAATTCTATGTGTTTGAGTGTCATAGAATCTCTAATACTACAAGATTTCTGGGGTTAGACTGTGAAGGCAAAAGCTTGAAAATTCAGGACACTTTGTGTTATTATTACAGAAAGTCAGTATTTTAAAAAAAATTAAAGTGAGCGCATTCTTTCCAGGACTTGCCAACCCAGCTTTCTTGGATAATTTTTAAAAGCTTGGGAGGCACTGGGAGCTATGCAAATATTTGAAAATTGTATCACCTTGTTTGAATTAAGGGATTTTAATCCTGTCTGGTTGTATGAGTACCGGTAAGATCAGTTCATAATTGAGGTGCTGTGATGCTGCCCACAGCTTACAAACACACTTTCCTGTCTACCTGATGGCCAGTTTCTGGATGGAGGCAAGGACTCACTTCCATTATCGCTTGGGCTCAGCACTCCTACAGCTGGCTTTTCAATGTGCAGCTGAATGGAACACACTGTGGGAAAACCACCATCCCATGCTGAATTTCAGAGCCATTAGAAATGGATGGAGCCCCTCTCCCTGATCTGTAGGCTGTACAGCAACTTCCTTTTCACCAAGGCAATCAGTAAGGCCAATCGCTTTGAAATACAGCCCTCTGGTTACAAACTATAGGAAATTTCTCGGAAGTTCTAAATATGCTTCCTAGTTAGAGGGTCTGACTCTGCTGTCCCTTCTTAGACATAACGTCCCTTGACTTCAGTGCATGTCCCGCATGTGGGAGGACTCAGGGATTTGCTTTGAAAGAAGTTTAATGTTTTAAATTGGTAAGGCTGGGAAGTATCTACATATCCATTGAATGGCTTCTTTTCTTTTCAGGCTTCTATGACAATGAGATGCCTATTATGACCTAAGGATGGGGCAGTCAGTAATTATTAAAATAAACAATTTTATACAGGGAAGAATGATTTTTTCTCTCCATGTCCGTGTATTTAAAACTCTTTCTGAGTCTCCATGGAACGTCCTAATGCTCTCCTCTAAGAAAGATTAAGAATGAAGTCCTCTACTCTTTCCATCTGTTCCTTCTTCTTAAAAATGTTCTCAGGCTTTCTTCCTATCACTTTTCCTGAGATCATGGCAGAGGTACACAGATGAAGACTGATTTCAAAATAAGCATGTCAGTGCAAAGAAGTGAATAAAGAAAAAAGAATGGTGGCCTAAAAGAATGTGGAGGTTTAGAGAAATGATGTACCTCCTGTAAAAATCTTAACTGCTCAGAGAGTCTCGGTTTCATGGAATGCCTCTTTGGAATGATTTTTTTTCAGGGGCTGCAATACATAAAGGCCACTGAAACTTGCTGTTACCCTCCCTCTGCTTTTTATAACCCCTGAAGTTCGGGTCAGTTTTCATGCATCTAAGCCCGGGTGGCAACTCTGGTTTAAATGTCATTTCATGCCTGATAAAATTTCATTAGGCATTTTAACTTTTAATTTCTTTTATTGACTTATCGTGCAGATGGAGAGAAATGTTTAGAAAGGGAAAAAAATTTAAACAGGGATTTACTGAAGTCATGTTTCAGTAAGGAAGGAAATACCATCGACTTTATTACAGCTGCCTAATGTTTTCCACAAACTGTAGAAATAATGCGTTGTATCTTGGTGACCTACAATAGCAGCTGACTGCTTGCACATGATGGAAATGCAATTTGGGTTTGCTAAAAATTAACTATTTAATGCCCTTGTGTCCGTGTCTCACTGTAGCTTGTGTCTGGTTTGTTCTATATGCTCTTTTCAAGTCGTGGACGGTCATTTGCTACAGGTCTGAATGTGGGTGTGCAGCTTCCTGAGAAGCGGCTGGGCTCCAATGGGGAGAGGCGACCCGTACCCATGTGTCTGTGTTTGCTGTCCCTATATGGTCCTAAGAGCTGATGTGAAGATTTCTTCTGCCTCCTTTCTCTGCCCCCTTTACCTGCCCCCCAGCCCCACCCCCTACCAGCCCAACCCAGCCCAGAGCCCTCCCTCCCTCTCTCCCTCCCTCCCTTAGCTGGGCCTTATCTGGTATGTTCAGTGATGCGATAAAACAAAAAGGGAAGTTTTTGATTGCACGAACACACCCTTTGGAGAGATTCCAGCTAGAGAAGAGTCCGTTAAGGAAAGTGAGAGCAGTGGAGGGAGGCCTAGGTGCCAGGAGTGAGGGAAACGCAAGCTTAGGACGAAGAAATAATAACATGCCAGAATGGTGGTAGTGGTTTTGAGAGGTCTGGTGGGTGGAGGGAGTTCAAAAAGGAACTTGCCTAATGAGGCCTCTCTGAAGATTTACTGCTGTGGCTGCTGCTGAGAAGAGGATCCAGAGAAAAGATGTTCTGCCCTGACTAGCTTCACAGGAAGTCAGGCAGGGCTTGTATTCTCTGGCAGGCAGAGGAGAGAGACTGCTCAGCCAGCAGCATCTAGGGCCTTTTAGTGTAAGTGTTTTTAAAGAGCCCCCTTCCACACAGCATTTGTGACCCTTATACATATAGCTCTCAAGGCAGAAAACCAAATAGGGAAACCATTCTGGACAAGAGCCATTCCCTAGTTTGTCCTAAGGATGACCACATCAGCTCCCTGGGGGTCCTATTTCCTTCCCTAACTGCACCTCTCCTGGAGTTCCATCTCATCCTGCAGACATCAGCTTCTTGGCTGAAAAGATGCACCAAACCATCCACAGCGTTCAGAACGCTGTCTGTCCTTTACCCAGCCGAGTGGGGCCTGGCCTCTCCCCAGTTCCCCCTGCAGCACCCGAAGCCCCTCTTACTTCCAGGAACTAGAAGTGAAACTCTGCAGTGCAGATACCAGCATTGCGGGCGGCCTGCACTCAAATAGGGATGCTCGCTTCGTGCTGAAGGAGTCAGGAGGATGAAATCACTGGCAGAAAACACTACCCTTCGGGTGAAAGAGCTTCATCTCTCCACATCGTATCTGAGGCACATACTATCACTGCCATTTGACTTATGGGGAAAGGCGGGCTCAGTGAGCAGAAGTTATTTGCGCAAGGACGCAGAAAGACCTGGCCTCAGAACACTCCTATCCCGTCTGACCACCGGAGGACACAGGCGCCCGGCTCCAGTGGACTGGCTGAGGTCATCTTGAGAACTCATTCTGGATAATAAATCAGAATCCTTCACGGGGAAGAAAGACAAATGACATTCTGGGTGTTTTCTCACATGAGACAGGAAAGCAGCCCACCTGGCTCACCATGTAAATCATAGAAAGTGAGGCAGAATATGGAAGTTCGCTTTTCCAACCCCCCATCCTACAAACAGGCGAACTGGGCTCTAATAAAGTGAACTCAACTCACCAGGAAGGCTCAGGTAGATCCAAGGAAGGGCAGAGCGCGGCCACGGCGTGGGGAGAAAAGCAAAGGAATTCTGGGCGGCAGGTTCTTTGCTCATTTTTCTCGAAGACTGAGAGAAACAGGGCAGCGGGAGGAGGAGGGTCGCCCTCGTTCTCTCAGAGGTGTGTGTGCCAGCAGGTAGACTGCCGCGTGAGGGGAGGGATGCTTGGGACGGGTGAACGCGGCCACCAAGCCGGAGTCAGTCAGCCGCTCGTTAACCAGCTTCACGTGCGTTGGCGGGAGGGCGCGTGCACGTGCGTGCGTGTGCGTGCGTGTGCGTGAGGGATATTCACACACCTGCAGAATAGGGTGCTTCACAGACGTGCTTCTGCTTTGTTGAATGAGTAGGTGTTACAAAGAACCTCTCCCCAAGGAACCATAAGCAGGAAATAACTTCATTAATATTTGTTTTCATTAAAAGATAGAAAGGACTGCTAGTTGCTTACTGAATATGTTTTCGCCTTTCTATCTTCGTAACAAAAACCTAATTTGGGCTGAGGGGGACGTAAGTTGCCTATCTATGGCTTTTATTTCTCAACCTCCCTTGTTACTAAGTTCTGGTCAGTAGCACGTGAAGTAAATTTATTTGGGGGAACATCTAGGAAAGTTCCTTAAAAGAAGAACAGATGGCAGCTCTCTTGTCGTAGTAAAGTGCAAAGCTAGGTGTTGAGGATGTCAGAACAGAAAGATGGAAGTAGTCTGTGTCTCTAATGGCGTCTTGTTGGCTGCATAAACACTGGATTTCCTTTCCCAGATCTCTTTTACAAGAAAGAATAAATCCCCAATTTGTTTAAGCCACTGTGACAGGGTCTGTGTTACTAGCAGGCAAAGCCAATTCCTAACTGATGCTTACTTTTTTCTCAATACATGGGTAGTCCCATGACCCAAAGAAGTGAACGCTCAAACTGTAAATTAAGTCAATAAACACAAGGGGTAGATTCTAACCCACCTCTATTACATTCAGCCTTTAGATGTGAATGTCATAACCTTTAATGTCACAGACCCTTTTGAGAAACCGTAGGAAGCTGTAGACAATCTCTTTAGAAATGCATATACACATTTACACAGAAAATCCTCACACACCATCTCAAGCATTTTATGGAATCAGTGAAGCCAGTCCATGGAACCCTTGTTAAGGATTTCTGTGTTTGGTTACAATTACTTCAAAAGGTAGAAAAGAAGGGACTAGATCTGGCTTGGCTAGTGGTCTGTGCATTCAATCTTTTTCTCAAGGAAGCTTAGGACAAGACTGGGTTACCTAGCTAGTCACACGTCTTTCCGGGAGCCTTCTAGGAGAGCAACCTAAATCTTCTCGATTTGGAGTTGGTTGGTGAGACCATTTGGTGAGGGAGAAATCAGATGCCACTCTGAGGTCTGGCAGAACCAAGGACAGGACAGGCCATCACAGGAGCTTCAAGGGCTTCTGAGGCTAGCTGTAGCCCATGGTAAAATAAATAAATAAGTTAATTCACTCTGCAAACCTGAGCAAAGAATATTGGGAAGGGCTTTGTGACTGAATGTGAACTGTCTTTGGAGAACTATCCATTCTTGTTCATTGGATTTTAGTAGATTTTGAATAGTTTTACAGGACTGTGCATGTTTGTGTGATAACACTAACAAGACATTCTGAATAGCTGGTTGGTTAATGAAAATGTAACAAGATATTTTACTTGTAGAGCAGCTGTTCCAGTGTTTGGGCATTCCACTTCAAGCTGCTATGAGCTGATCTAGTCCAAAGAGGCTTTACTGAAAGTATGTTGTAATAAACTGTCCATTGGGTGAATTTGCCTAAATAGTTTTTTGTGCTTTACGTCTGTGAGAAAAGACATATGATATTTGGGAAGCTGTTTTGCTTTGATTTCCCAGCAAAGTAATCCTTCTTTCACAAATTCTAATTGTATGACGCCATAGAACAGGCTTAACCCAGGTTGTAAAAATGTGTAGGTTCTACTGTCTTAATTCCCCTTTGGAAGATATGTATAATTCATTTCCTTAGATCTTTAACATGCATGCTTTCCTCTTGAACTATTTGCATATCTTTCACTCCTTTTAAACAAAACGTCCCAAGCAAAACAACAAATATCCTGATTTTATTCATTTCAGCCTCTGAGATTACATGAAGGACACGACATAGTGTTTGTGGAGCATTTTCTCATATTTTTATAGCATACTAGAATATTCTGTGGCAGTTGTTCTCCAATTTCAGTGTGCAAAAAATACCTGTGGAGTATATTAAAATGCAGGTTCCAAGGCCCCTCAGGGCCCTCACTCAGGGGGCCCATGGTACAGTTGGCAGCTGTAGTGCTTTAAGACAGCCACAGTTTGCATTATAGACCCAAGATCTCTTTTAATAAAAGGGTGGAATTGTTTCCTTTATTTGATTCTTTCCATCTGAAGACCTTAGAATGCTATGCAAAAACTTTAAAACAATCTTGTGCTAGACAATAATGGGAATAGTGACATCAGGGAGAAACTAGGAAAGAAAAGAAAAAGTTTGGTTCTCATAGCTGTTTTGCTCTGGGTAGGATACAGAGTTACATTTGACAACATGATGTGTATGCCAGGAACATAGTTGATGCTTAATCATTGGGGTGAATTCTGAGGCACCCCATCATTTCTGTGGTGCCTCCTAAAAACTGTGTCAGTTTAGGATTTGAAAACACCCTTCTCAGACTATTCAAGTCATGATTGAGTTGATGACAATGTCAGGAAGAGAAACGTTTAAGCACTCCTCAGATGCTATTCCATCTGCTTCATGTCATAAACCCACAGATGTTCTCTTCTTTCTTTAGGAGACTTCTGACATTCTTGTTTTACAATGTTAGGAATTATAATATATACAATATGCTTCTCTGAAAGTGTCATTTATGTTTGTAATATATTGTCCTTTGACCTAGAAGCATGCATCATGTAAACTACAGATGTCTATTTTTTTTGCATTGTGTGGAGGGTCTCAATTATTTGCTGTCTGCTTTCACTAAACCTTAGTGTGCAAAGAGTTTTTCTCTATGTGTTTGACTCCACTTGTGAGAGTCAGGGTAAAGCTGGGCAGAGGAATGGGGCTTCTCCTGAGAGGGTCCTACACTGAGGAGGGATGGGGTAACCCACAGTAAGCAGTGTTCAAGAAAGAGAATGGTCAAGTCAGGAGAAGCCCGATGCATCCACCATCAGGGAAAGTGGAGTGTGGATAGCCAGGAATGAGAAGAAGAAAGACCAAGATGATAGGAGGGGGCAGAAACTGATAAGAAAGGTAAGAAAGAAGTGAGAGGGTCAAGGCCATTGTTCCATGAGGGGGGTCTGGGATTCTCAAAACTCATTTTTAGTAACATGAAATTCCATTTTCTGGACAATGAAAGCCTTTGTGGGTTACATTTAAGTAATTATTCAAGGCATCTTGCTCTTTCGACTACCTCCAAACACAGGATTTATAGCAGCTTTTGAATCTTACCTATTTATTCACAGAAGACCTTGGGTTTCTAAAGGTAACTCATACCCAATATCCTCGCGTGATTTTGCTACAACTTCTCTGTTGGTTTCAGCCACCTTTAAATGGCATTAAAGGTGCCATTAGGGGCTTCCCTGGTGGCGCAGTGGTTGAGAGTCTGCCTGCCAATGCAGGGGACACGGGTTCGAGCCCTGGTCTGGGAAGATCCCACATGCCGCAGAGCAACTGGACCCGTGAGCCACAACTACTGAGCCTGCACGTCTGGAGCCTGTGCTCCACAACAAGAGAGGCCGCGACAGTGAGAGGCCCGCGCACCGCGATGAAGAGTGGCCCCTGCTCGCCGCAACTGGAGAAAGCCCTCGCACAGAAACGAAGACCCAACACAGCCAAAAATAAATAAATAAATAAATAAAATTAAAAGTAACTTTAAAAAAAAAAAAAAAGGTGCCATTAAATGGTACCACCATCCCACCACTGCCCTTATCTGGGATAAAGGTCCCTCAATGCCTTTCAAGCTGCCAGTCCTTAACATGCTAGGGCAGGGCAGCATCCCCCAGAGCCCTCAAGGTGAGAATGCTGCTGTGTCCAACCCCAATATGGGGAGCATAGTTCTTCCTACCTGGCTGTCATACCTGGTCTCCAGGCCCCAAGCAGTGGGGTTCATACTTCCTGACTCACAGAGTTCTTCAGGAAAACTCTTCCTTCAAGTTCTGTCTCCACGGGGCTCAGACATGAGACCATGGGGCTGAGATGAGGAACTAGAAGCCATAACACATAGCACATTATTCTCTGTGATCTCCTTTGTCTGAAAGCCCACTCCCTCCTCTGGTTCTTCAGACACAAACCCTCACGCAAACCAACTCCTGGGACCAGCTCCCCTGGTTCATTGGATGTGCCTGGTATGTCTACAACCCTCTCTGCTTCTGGGATCCACTTCCCCATGTAGGCATTGGTTGGCTTGGTTTGAAGCCTCGGAATCTGTGCAGACAGCATGGAACACCTTGCACTCACTGCCCTAAACACAGGTAGCTTGCTAGCATTTGCCATTGCTTTCTCAGAAGACTGGGAACCATCTGAGGTAAGCAGCTGAGTTAACTTCAGAGGTAGGGAACATAAGGGTCTCATATTATGGCTAATATGTATTTGCTAAAATAGTACTACCTCTCAGGACCTGTGGCATTTCCTGCATGTATTCTGGGGTTTAGTTATGAGCCTCCAAGGATGAACATGTTGTCTAATATCCTGGGTTGTCCCAAAGGACTTTCAGCTGGAAAGAGTAAAGTTGGATAATTAAACTCTATGAGTATTAATTACCTTCTTGCCTGAACAGAGCCTACTCTAAACAACCTTATGATGTAGATGAAGTTGTTCTGGGGGCACCGCCAGCTCACACTTCTCTCTGCTTCTGCCCCCATCTCACCCTTTCCTAGGAGCCCTCTGGACCACGGGGAAGTAAAGTCCAGAAGCATGGGGACAAGAGGCAAGGCTGTGGGGTCAGAAAACTGTTTCAAAGCTTAGCCTTGCCACCTGTTAGCTGCATGACCTTGAAGCAGTTCCTTAATGACTATAAGCCTCAGTTTCTTTATCTGTCAAATGGAAATAACCTCACAGTGTTGGTGTGAAGGTTAAATGTCTGCCTCATAGTTAGGACTCAGTAAATGAAAGCCATTATTGTTATTGGATTTTGCTTGTATGATTCTCCCTCCCAAAATGCCCTGTGTCCCCAGAGACATCCTTTCCTTCCTCCCCCTCAATTAAAACCTGCTCTCAGAAAAACATCAGAAAAATGATTTTTTAAAAATTATAGCTGCTAAGTGCGTTTTGCAGCAGGGATTAGCATGGCTGTGGCACATAGTGGACATCTAAATACTTTGACTGAGTCAATTAAATTTCTAGTAATGAATATTACTGAAGGTATTTGCATTATTAAATCATGATAAGAAAAAAGCATTTCATTCATTCAATAAACTCAGTTATTGAGTACTGTTATTGAGTTTCAGGCACTGTGCTAGGTACTTGCTATATGTATGGTAGTATTCCAAGCTGATAATGTACTACGTTTGTAGAACTTTGAATCTAACAAACCAAAAAATGATAATAGTGGGATTTCAAACACTGGTGACTGTGTAAGGTGGGAAGTAAATTTCAGGCATCCTCGTATTCACAAACCACTATATTTTATTTTATAGTTTGGTGAGCATGATGGAGGAGAGAGTTTTAGGGGGATTAGGAGATCAGGAGGAATGATGGGGAATAATGAATTAAAAGAGGAAAAAATTAAATGGACAATTTAAATTCTAAGTAAAAGATCATTCTAACAGGATGAAAATAATCACACACAAGCAGTCCTAATTTCAAATGGTCTCTTGACTGAGATTCAAGATTGCAGACTCGCTCCCCAAAATAGCTGGGACTCAAGTTCAGTAAAACATGACTTTATGGCCTGACTTGGGACTGGAGTCATTCCATAAAAATGGATATTCTGGAAAAATAGAAATTGGCACTTTTCTTAAGAATTTTACTGAAAAGAATTCTCTTCTTCAGCAACCAAATGCATGTACTTGTTTTTTCTTCTATTAATAAAATGAGGATATGCAAAAGTCTAATAAAATTACATAAACACTCACAAAATTATTTAAATCTTTATTGGTCAATTTGCATAAAACCACCACATTTCACCTAAAATGGGATTCTGTAAGAATGAAATCTTTTCTTATAAATTAAACAAAATCTTGGAACTTTGGAAGAGCTAATAAACTTTGTGCAATATATAGTTTCATTATTTTCTAAATGCAATTTTTTAAAATAAATTTATTTATTTATCTATTTATTTTTGGCTGTGTTGGGTCTTTGTTGCTGTACATGGGCTTTCTCTGTTTGCGGTGAGCGGGGGCTACTCTTCATTGCGGTCCGCAGGCTTCTCATTGCGGTGGCTTCTCTTGTTGCGGAGCACAGGCTCTAGGCGCGTGGGCTTCAGTAGTTGTGGCTCACGGGCTCCAGGCGCACAGGCTCAGTAGTTGTGGCGCACGGGCTTAGTTGCTCCACAGCATGTGGGATCTTCCCAGACCAGGGTTCGAACCAGTGTCCCCTGCATTGGCAGGTGGATTCTTAGCCATTGCGCCAGCAGGGAAGTCCCCTAAATGCAATTTTTTAAAAGGATTTAGAACTAATAAACCCTAACGGGCCCTCCTACAGTGGACCAGGCACTGTGGTAGGCACATTTATAGAGATTTTCCCTTTTAATCTCATTTAATCATTGACATCATCCTGTGAGGTGGGTTTTGTACTCATTTGACTGGTAGGAAACTGAGGCTTAGAGAGGTTAAGAGAGTGGTAGGTGCACCTCCAGCCTAGAGCTTTTACTGTTAGACGAGGTGGTAGCACACAAGTCTCTATGGATGACAATGGTGGAAGTTTAGATTTTGCTTTTTATCTGAAAATCGCTTATAATTTATTCTCTGATTTACAATCTGCAAAGGATGTGGATTGAGTTATTCCATGGAAGCAATTAGTCTGGACTTGAAGGGACTTTGAAGCACCTTTATATGACAAAACCACAAAATCTCTTAATGATCTCACCCCAGGGTTGCCAGGGAGGAATTAAGAGGGGAAGCGTAGGCAAAGAGCAACAGGGATAAGCTTTTGGTACAGGAGCAAGGAGTAGGAGACTCTGATTCCCATGAGAAATTTCCAAATGAATGAGGGAGAGACCCATGTTCAGTCCTTCAGGACCTGGTTACCTGCTTATCGTAGGCTCCTGAAGACCCCATACATTTTTATACTGGAGGCTCACTGAAACTAACTTAATACTTTGTATTCATGCTCATACACAAACCAAGACAGCTAAACATTGTAAATTTTGGATGATTCCTGGAAATATATGACATTTGGTTTCAAGTATAGCAGACAATAATCTGTTAATTTCCATTTCTATCCAATGCAGAAACCAAAGTGATGGACCAGTTTTATCTTAGCTATATATGTTCAAGACCTGTATTGCATTTTGATAATGCCAAACACAATAAGAACCAGGAATAATGATAAGTAAAAACTTATTAAAGAGGTATTTGAAATCTGGAATCAGTATTTACAGTATAGATACGATTCAGGCTCCTGCATAACAAGTGATGGACAGTTAGCTGAACTTTAAAGACAGTGCCCATTTTGGGCATAGACACCTTCAAAAGCAAGAAAATATGGAATATAAATTTGAATTTGCCGTGTTTAAATTCTTATTAACATTTCTAACAAAATCATTTTAATTATCCTTTTATTTCTAGAAATTATTTGTAAACTGGTTTAAAAATATAAACATTAATGAATAAAAAGGACTCATTGGCCCAGATGGTAAGTGGTGATGACTTTTTCCTAGAATACTGAAGATTATTGAGCTCTCTTATATTCCAGTGTTTATCAATAATTGAATGGATAAAGGAATGAATCTAGACCCAGTTAATACAAATATAAGAGGATCTTTAAAATATATACAATAAAAGAACGTAAAATAGAGAGATCAAACTGAATATTTTTATTTAAAAAATAAATTTTAGTTTTTAATTTTAGACCTTGAGAAATAAGGGAAAAATGGCTACAGGTTGCAGCAACCTCTGAAGACTTTTTATCTGCAGGGAACTTCATGACTATTCCTGTCCTGATTATTATGGCAGATCAGATTCCACACCCAGTTTAGTTACAAAGTTGGAGACAGAACTTTACATATCTTCAGGTGTGATACTGAAGGAAGATTCTGTGAGAACAAAGAGTGTCATGACTGTGAAAAATGAGACCTTTCACACCCTAATGCGACTTTTAATGAGTCTACTTTCTGTTTCTATAAGCCAGTTGTAACTAACTGCTTTGCAATTTGCAGCCTTATACTTTATGCAACACCTATACTTCACTTCTTGCTGCCTCTGTCTGCTCAATTGAGAGTTTCAGGCAACTGCATCTAAATACAATATACTTAAACTTTATGATGTATATGCAAGGATGTTTATGGCAGCATTATTTGTATTACTGAAAAATTGGGGATAACTTAAATGACCATAAATCTAGGAAGGACTAAATAAACCACCATATATTGGTATTCTAGAATATTATAGACCACTAAAAAGAATGTATTTACTGGCATGCAGGGTTGTCTATGATATATATTTTTGAGTAAAAACAAGGAAGTTATGGAACAATATATTTAACAAGATCCCATTAAAAGGGATAAATCTTCTCTATATAGATATATTACATACCTATTTCATTTATACATGCATATGTAATACATGCATACATATTATATATATGCATATATATTATATACGTGTGTGTATAAAAGGACTGGAAAGATACTCATAGATTTGTAAGTGATTATTCCTGGGGAGTGGGAATGGGGTAATGTGTACTTTTTATTTTAAACATTTCTGTATTATATTCTTTCTTTTTTTTTTTTGAATAAGAAAGTAATACATTTGTAATTAATTTTTTTTTAAGTTAGAGCATACCTGCTATCAAGATTGTAAAAGTACCATAAGTGGATGTCCATTTTTCAGGTCTTCTCCAAAAATGAATTGTATTTAAAACTGGGTCTGTAGCACCTGACTTTTCATCCTTGGCTCACATATGTTTCCTAGGTTCTTGAATCTGCCATTATCATTGTCTATTTGAAGCACAGAAAAGGTAAAGGGAGGCAAAATGATTTTTTTATCATCACCCAAGCTCCTGGTGTTGTAAGGTCTCATACTTTTTGTTACATCCTAAGGACTACATTGGCCGGCAGGAGAGCCTTTGGATCAACTTGCCATTGAAACAAAAGAAAAAAATCAAAAAATAAGAATAACTCCCCCCAGACAACCCAACCCCTCAACAAATAAATCAGAATCAATATTTCAAATAGCTACAATGAAGTAACATTGAATTTTATTCTATATGACAAATTAAAACTACATTTCTGAGACAAACACAAATCAGGGACCGTTTGCAAAACTTCGCCGTCTCTTCCAAAAAGCCTGGCCCTAAAACTGATGTGGGTTTTTCCATTCCCACTCTCATCCCCCAGACAACACAGTTATTGGGAAAAATGCAGAGCTGAATTTCAAATTATTTTGTGGGGACAATTCCCCGCCCCCTTCAGCTCAATCAAGGAGTGCTTTCTTGTTTGCTGGTTGCTTGACTGTAAGATATCGTCACGTAAATTTCCCAATAATGGAATCATAGATATGTTATGACAACACATATAGGCCTGCTGTACTTTCTCAGATACTTGCTTATTTTTCGGAAATGCATCAGTTCCAAAAAACAGTTAAAAAACTCTTTCGTTCATTCACCCATTCACCCATTCATTCGTTTCTGCAAAGAGTGAGCGCATTTATGTAAGAACCTGAGCTCACATACCTGCACACACGCAGAAATACCCAGGTACTCAGATGGTACAGCAAGCCCGTGTAGTCAGCCATCTACTACTAAATAAATCTAGGCCGAAGACAACCATGGTCCTGTAGCCCTACAAAGCAGCTCAGTGTGTGCATCCTGCACGGAGTTGGTGCAGACAAACCGTTCACGGAAGGGTGAAGGCTCATCAGCTCCCCTGCTGCCGCCGCCGGGCGCTGGAGCAGGCAAGGCCAGGGAATCGCCTTCCCCCCGAGGCCGGCCAGGCAGAGACTCGGGAACATAAAACACATTCCAGCGGTTGGCATCTGGGTGCGCAGCTGCCAGGAGCAGCCAGTGTGTGGCCTTGGGGCCGCGGGGCGGGGGGCTGGCGGGGGCAGAGCAGGTCCGGAGGTAGGGACTGCGGAAAGCCGCCCGCGGGCCGGTGTGGCTCCGCAGCCTCAGGCCTGGTTACTGAGAGCAAGTTTTATCTAGAAAGTGTGCTTCGGAGGTTGGAATCCCTGTGGGGGGGGGGGGGGGAAGGGGAGGAGGGGGAGTACTCTCTGTACCTTTGTGCTCCCGACTCAGGCCAAAGGGAAACCCCAGAATTACCACAAACTCATCCCAATCCTGGCGTGGCATCACCAATCGGCTAAAGGCAATTTTTGGAAGATGTTTTCATTTAGCACTTAGAAGCGCATGTTGGTGTCCAGTTTATGTGTGTATATGTAGGCATGTTTTAAAGAATGAATTCTTATCCTGATTGTCATCTTTGCACACAGATGGGAGGTGTGAGGGGGTAATGTCTGTTAGAACTTCAAGGGATTGGTTTTCACATGAAAGAGCGTCATAAATGAGAAATTGCTGAAATTATCTTGTAGTAGCTTCGGAGGGACATTTACCATGGATTCACTTTTTAAATTTCAGTTCATTTGAAAGCCAGTATGGTTAAATTAACCAAAACCTAAATTTAAAAAAAATTCCTCAATTCTTCCAGGCCTACTTCACATCATCAAACTAGGCCCTGCTGGAGGCCCCATTAAAATGGCAGCTCCCACTGCGAGAGAGACAAAAGCCCCCTCTCTGAATGGGGATGCTGAAACAGTGATGGACTCTCAGAACTGCTTTTTTTTTTTTTTAATCCATTAAAAAAAAAAAGTTACCTCTGTATTGACTGTGAGAGAGTATTTATTTAGCTCTCCACACTGTGGGAAACAGAGGCGTTCTCCCTTATAAGGACACCCAGACCTTCTTGGGAGAGGAGAGAAATATGAATCCATAACATGGCTGAACAAATTCCTCCTCGCAACTGAATTCATGGAATGTTTCGGACGTTAACAGCTTAATTTTGGTGTGGTCTGGGACAAATTAATATGACTCAAATCCCACCTCACACAGGAAGCTTCTCCTGATGAAATGGGTGGGGTGAGTACACTTACTTCCCTCAGAATTCTAACAGTCGCCTCTATTACATTTAAATGTGCCCCCCTCTCCTCAGTGAGCAAACCTTTAAAAAGGAGTAGAGAAATCAAGAAATAAAAACACACCTAAAAAACCTAACTGTGCAGTGTTCAGCATGACTCTGTGATATTTTAGGCTACGTGAATGATACGTGAGTTTTTATGCAACAAAATTAAAACTCCTAGAGGGTAGTCCAGCACCTTTGTATTTGGGGAATAAATATAATAAACACAATAATAGCTCTTCCAGTGTTTCTCATGAAGCCTCGGGAACAGTTATTCCAACCACACAGGCTTAGAGACTCACAAGGAAGTATCACCCACTTCCTCCAGAAGTTGGACAAGGCTTTCCCCTGAACACCTAATCAGATACTTCTGTTCTCTCATAGAGACCTCAGTCTCTTCAGCAGTGAAGGACAATTATCTACGACTTAAAATGAACTTTGATGTCATTCTCTCCAGGATTAAATTTCTTTACTTTTGCAAAGTGGGAATAAAATAAATTGCTACCACATAAGGGGGTAGGTTCTGGAGGGAAAACTACTACAAATATCAGATATGCACTTTGGATTTAGGAACCCACTTGCAGATTGTTCACACACGTTACCTCTTTAGTGACCTTGTATTTATAGAAGGGAGTAGTGAGAAAGATTACTTCTTGATGACCAATAATAGAAATCACTTGTATTGGCTTTGAACTGCATCATACGCTTATTCTTTCTGCAAATTTATGCATGTAATTATGTTCAGGTTCAGTTAGTGTTAAAGTTAGATTACTTTCCCTGAAACATTGATAATCAGGAGAGGTTCCTCAAGAAGCAATATGGGTTCTTAGATGCTTAGGGGTGGAATGCCAGGCAAGATGCCATTTTTAAGATGCTCTTAGGCAGATGTAACCAGATGAGGGCAGTAGGACTTAGAGACCATGAAATATGGACAGAACAGCTGACACCACCACTCTGTGGGACTATCTCTTCAGTGCGGAGGGGGCGCATGCAAGCCAGGACAGTGTTCCCATTCCAGATTAGGCTTCTCGGAACACGTGTGTGTTTCCATATGCATCTGTAGTACATTATTTCTCTATCAGAATAGTGTTTTGGTCAAGAATCAATAGGAATGATAGGTCATTTAATGTCACTGACAGAAGCCTCTGAAAAATGTTTATCAATAAGGGGTACACATTTATGCATTCCTTTTTCATTACAAGAATTATAGGCCTTTGGAGGTAGAAAGAACATCCTTGAGAATGGATTTGCAAATGCTTTTTCCTCCTAGTAATGGACCCCTTTTAAAATAAAATAAAAATAAATACAAGCCTACATGCAATTCTAATATGTAAAATAATACTAGGACATCTTATTGAACTGTGGGAACATTTAGGGTTCCAGGGACTTGTTTTGAAAATCACTGTGCTAACATGGTTTTTAAACTTCCCGAATAAGAAGCTGTAGGAATCATCGAGAATGCAAAGGGACAGTAAACAGAGATACCAGGGAAATGGGATCATTGTACTAGAAGAACACCTACTTGATATACAGATGAAGAATGGTGGTTTGCTGCAAGTAGCTCAAGGTTACACAGCTACTTTGTGATGAACTCAAGACCCAAATTCAATTTTTTTTTCCCCACTTACAAGCCACTATATGATGCTGTCTCTGAAGTCTGGAGTGTCTTTGAAATCAGGCTGTATGATGCTCTAATCAATTTTAATGATCTAAAGCTTTTAGAACTTGGTGAAAAATTTTATAGCAAAGAGCAACTTTCTACATTGTTCTGTGCTGACATAAAACTGATCATGATTCTCACGGATATTTCTATGTTGATGATAATCATTCCTTTTATTTATTCAGTCTGATATGCATGGTTTAAACACTGTCGCTTGCATCCTGGAGTTAGACATAGGACATGACATCCCTGACCAGTAAATCCCTTGAGTGAGTGCATTTTCCCCCTCTGTGCATGTCTCCTTCTCGTCCATTGTCTGTCTTCTTTTCATGCCTGTCAGGCGGTGGCCATGACTGTGCACTTATAAAGGTCAGTGACCCAGCAGAGAGGGCAGGCCCTGCAGAAGGCGTGTTGATGAAGCATTTCAATGCACACTGAATTTGTTAGCTCTCTGGCTCACTCCCAGGAGCGGGCTACAATTGTTTCCTGTGTGGCATGGCACCCACCCGGAACTCTCATGGTATGGGCTATTCCAACCAGGAATCTATAAACCATGTCCTACAAAATAAACACTCCACATTTCCCAGCACACTAAATTCTTTTACCTGGCTCTCTTTCCCTTAATTTGTCCAGTATACCCAGTAAAACTAATTAAAACAGAGGTTTCCTTTATTTACATAAATGGTCACTCATGAGGATGTTTTCAAAGCATTATTTGTAAAACTAGGAGGCCACATAGACAGTAAAATCACATCTTTCAGGCTGAAGAGTTTTAGAAGGCTGAGGTCCTAAGTCTCTATTACACATACTAAGTTATACAAAAGCAGACATAGTACTTCATCTGAAATTGTCTCAAGAAAGGCAAGCATCTGTTTCTTTGGTGCACCTACATTTTAGTAAAGCAATGATGATCTAGAAGTGGAAGCCAGTGATTCAAAAATGAAAGGCTCATCCCCAAATTTCAAATAATCTTTGCTGCAAGTGTAGAAGGCAGCTATCACTCAGGTGAAATCAAATGAAAAAGTTGCCTGTATATGTTCTGGTTCTAATCATGGTGGAGTAGCTTCTGTTAGACTAGCCTTCCTACAGATAGCAATTATAAACTCTGGATAAAATATTAAAAGACAACTATTTAAATGTATTGGTCAGATACCAAAGCAGGCAGAAACTGGAGGGAATTTTATACTTGAAATAAGAAACCACACTGGATAAGATCAATATGTTTATCGATTTTCCTGAGTGTACTCTATAGTCCACCTGTTACAGGACAACTATAACTCAAGCAGAAAGCCACACATCATCTTGTTGGCCTGAGAATTCAGAGAATGGAGTTTGGGGTTATCACAGTGACTGGAAATTAAGGGGTAAAAATCCCCAAAAGAGAGACGACAGAGGAAGTAGACACCAAAATCTGCTTATATTATCCTCTCAAATCCTTGGCTGACCCCTGAACTGCACATGTGAAGGGGAGACTTAGAGGAACCCAGTGGAAAACCACAGCTGGGAGACTGAAAGAACAGAATAGAGATTTCAGGTCCTGGTCACTGTATAGGACAGAGTTTAGATTTTGAGTCCTGTCAACTTTGGTAATTTTTCAGGGTTTTGACTTAAACTCTAGAAAAGTTATGCCTTAGGTACAAAGACTACATATTAAGGAATTTGACCTAGGACTAATGACAAAACTGAAACAGACCCCAACAAAGCATCAAACCAAGCCTCTACAATTTCAAGGTGATCAGTCAGCAATTTAACTGGCAGATGGAACAAAATTCAATACTGTTCACAGGAAAACAACAGAAACCAGAGTCTATAATGTATTCTCTACAATGTCCAGTATACAATAAAAAAATTACTAGACCTATGAAGAAATAGGAAAATGTGACCAAACAGTAAATGACCTGAGATAACCCAGATGTTACAAAGACTTCAATGCAGCTATAATATATTTGTTTAAGGGCTAAAGGATAAGATAATTATAATAAGCAGACAGATAGAAAATTTCAGCAAAGAAATGGAAACCACAAAAATGAGCCAAATGGAAATTCTAGAACTGAAAAGTACAATATTTAGTATAAAACTCACAAGATAGTCTTAAGAGTAGTATAAAGGGTCAGGAAATTTGAAGACATCAATAGAAACTATCCAATCTGAAGAATAGGGAGAAAAAAAGTTTTACAAGTATGTGAAAAGAACTTCAGGGTCCTGTGGGAAAATATCAAACAGTGTAACATACATGGAATTGGCTTCCCAGAAGAAGAGGAGAGAAAAAAATGAAAGAGAAAAAACAACTGAAAAAATAATAGATGAAAAATTCCTAAATTTGATGAAAAACATCAAATTACAGCTCCAAGTAGATTAGCAAACTGCATACAAAGTAAGTACAAAGAAAACCACATCTAGGCACAGGTTAGCCATATTTCTGAAAACCAATGATAAAGGGAAAATCCTGAAAAGTTCTCAGAAGGAAAAGATATCACATAAGGGGACAATGATACAGATAATAACTGACTTTTCGACAAAAACAATGGAAACAGAGACAATGGAACAATATCATTAAAGTACTAAATGATAAATTCAGTCCATCCAGAATTCTACATCCAGCAAAAATATCCTTCAAAAATGAATGTAAAGGCTGACTTGCTAAAGATGTGTTAAAGGAAACTTTTCAGGCTGAAAGGACATAATAGCAGATACAAACTCAGATCAACAAAAGAATAAAAGCACCAAAAATAGGAATTTTAAAGTGGGTAAATATTTAAAAATTTTATTCTAATTAAAAAAGAATCCATTCATTGATAGATATATGGATAAAGAAGATGTCTCACACAAACACACTCACAGGAATATTACTTAACCAAAGAAAAGAATGAAATCTCCCCATTTGGGACAACATGGGTAGACCTAGAGGGTATTATGCTAAGTAAAATAAGTCAGACAGAGAAA
The DNA here is from genome assembly GCF_028564815.1 of Eubalaena glacialis. NCBI lineage: Eukaryota > Metazoa > Chordata > Mammalia > Artiodactyla > Balaenidae > Eubalaena > Eubalaena glacialis. The sequence goes on along the minus strand of NC_083723.1, from coordinate 71,280,232 downwards.
GACAAATACTGTGTGATTCCACTTATATGTGGAATCTAAAAAACAAAACAAATGAACACACATAACTAAACAGAAACAGAGTCATAGATACAGAGAGCAAACAGGTGGTTGCCAGAGGGGAAGAGGGTGGGAGGAGGAGAAAAATAGGTGAGGGAGGTTAAGAAGTACAAACTTTTAGTTACCAAATAAATGAGTCACAGGTATGAAATGTATAGAGTGGGAAATATAGTCAATAATTATGTAATATCTTTGTATGATGACAGATGGTAACTAGACTTATTGTGATGATCATTTTGAAATGTATGTACCAGGAACTAACATAGTGTTTTAGGTCAATTATACTTCAAAAATAAACAAAGACAAACAGACTCAGAAAAAGAGATCAGATTTATGGTTACCAGAGGTGGGGGACGGGGGATGGGGGAACAGGGAGTTGGATGAAGGTGGTCAAAAGGTACAAACTTCCAGTTATGAGATAAATAAGTACTAGGGAATGTGATGTACAACATGATAAATATAATTAACACTGCTGTGCGTTATGTATGAAAGCTAAGAGAGTAAATCCTAAGAGTTCTCATCACAAAGAAAATATTTTTTTCTATTTCTTTAATGTTGTATCTGTATGAGATGAGGGATGTTCATTAAACCTATTGTGCTCATCATTTCATGATGCATGTAAGTCAAATCATTATGTTGTACACCTTAAACTTATACAGTGATATGTGCCAATTATATCTCAATAAAACTGCAAGAAAAAAAGAACTCACTGTTTAAAGCAAAATTTATAATGTATTTTGGTATTTATAGAGATATATAATATAGTGATATATAATATGACTGGGCATTAATGGAATTTTACCTTTGCTGGATTTTTAAATTTTACATAAAGGGGTAAAATATCCAATCTAAGTAGGCTGTGGTAAGTTAAGAATGCATTTTATAATACCTAGAGAAATCACTTAAATAATACAAAAAGGTAGAGTTAAATCCACAGGGAAATTAAGGTGAATATTTTAAAAATATGATTAATCCAAAATAATGTAGGGAAGGAGAAACAAAGGAAAAAGATGGGGCAAATAGAAAACAGATAGCAGAATGGTAAACCTAAATTCAACCCTATCAAGATTAAATAAGCTAAACACTAATTAAAAGGCAGATATTGCCAAATAGCATAAAAAGGCAAGATTCAACCATATCTAATCTTTAAGAGATGCACGTTAAATATAAAGAGACAGGTTGAATATAAAAAGTTATATCATGCAAACTGTGACATGAGAAATATGGTGTGGCTATATTAACCCAAGACAAATGTGGACTTCACACAAGGGAACATTGTTAGAATTTAAAGGAATTTCATATTGATAAAAAGATCAGTTCAACAGAAAGACACAATAATCCCAAATGCATATGGAGTCAATAACAGACCTTCAAAGTACATGAAGAAAAACTGATGGAACTAAAAAGAGAAATAAACAAATTCACAATCATAGTTAAAGACTTTAATATTACTCTCTCAGTAAATGATAGACCAACTAGATGAAAAATCAAGAGCATAGAAGACTTGAACATTATCAATCACCTCGACCTATTTGACATTTATAGAATGTTATACCTAACAACTTCAGAATACATATTCTTTTCAAGTTCACATAGAGTATTCATTAAGATAGACCATATGCTGGGCCATAAAATAAGTCTCGAATTTCAAAGGAGTGAAATTTTACAAAGTTATTTTCTTATATAGTAGAGTTAAATTAGAAATGAACAACAATAATATATCTTGAAGACTGCTAAATGAACTGTGGGTCAAAGAAGAAAACACAAGGGAAATTAGAAACTACTTCAAAATGAAAGATAAGGAACATACAACATATTAAAATTTGTGGAATGTAGCTAAAATCAGTGCTGAGAGGGAAAAAAACCTTAAACGCTTATATTTTAATAAAGATATAAAATCAATGATGTAAGTTTTTACTTTAAATTGCTATAAAAAGAAGAAAAAATTAAAGGAAGGAAGGAAATAAAAATGATAAGAGCAGAAATCAATAAAATAGAAAACAATGGGGAAAATTACCAAAAGCCAAAAGTTGCTTCTTTAAAAAGATTAATAAAATTTATAAACTCCTAGCAAGGATGATTATGAAAAAAAGAGAAGCACAAATGATAAATATCAGGAACAAAATAGAGAATGATACTACAGGTCCTAGAGACATTAAAATGATAATAAAAGAAAATAAGGGAGTATTATGTTTTTGGGCCAACAAGTAATATTCAGCAAATATAGACTCAACGAATGAGCTCACAGCTCCTACCTCACACCAGACACAGAAACTGAGATGAATTTTATGTTTGAACCTAAAAGCTAAAACTAGAAAGTTTGTAGAAGAAAGCATAGGAGCCTATCTTTGAGGCCATGGGTCAGCAAAAATTTCTTATGAGGGGACAAAAACACTAAACATAAGAGGAAAATTTATAAATTGGACTTTATCAAAATTTAAAAACTTCTGCTTATCTAAAGGACCCATTAATAAGGTAAAATGATAAGCCACAGACTGTGAGAAAATACACATATCTGAGAAAAAACTTACATAGAGAATACATAAAGAACTCCTACAAATCAACAATTAAAAACCAAACAAGAATTTTAAAATGGATAAAACATTTGACCATATACTTCAAAAAGAAAAGATACGTACAAGAGTAAAATCTCAAACATCACTAATTGTCAGAAAATTGCAAATTAAAATCATGATAATATATCGCTTCATACCAAATGGCAAGACTCACCAACTGGTGAGACTGGCAACGTAAAAATTTCATACAGTGTTAGTGGGAATATAAACAGTACCACCTGTATGGTAATTTCTTATAAAGTTAAATATACAACTATACCATCACTCAGTAATTCTACTCCTAGATACTTACTCAAAGGAACGAAAATTATGTCCAGAAAAAAATGTGTATGAGAATATTCATGGGATTTGGGATTTACTGGAAGTGGATATAGAGGAACTTTCTGAGGTGACATAAATAGTGTCAGTTACATTTACCAGAACTTATTGAATTGTACACTTTAGATATGTGAGCTTCATTCTATATGACTTTTACCTCAAAATTTAAAAAAAGAAGCCAACAACATTGTTAAGATGTCAGTTCTACCCAGCTTATCAACACAACCCCAATCAAAGTTCCAGAAAGTTATTTTGTGGATATTGACAGACTGATTCTAAAGTTTATATGGAGAGGCAAAAGACCCAGAAGAGCCAACACAATACTGAAGAAGGAAAATTGGAGGATGGATGCCTCCTGACTTCAAGATTTACCATAAAGCACAGTTATCAAGACAGTGTAGTACTGACGACAAAATAGATCAGTGTAACAGAATAGACAGCCCAGAAGTAGACCAGACATATATGGAGTCCACTGATCTTTGACAAAGGAGTAAAGGCAATACAATAGAGAAAAGACAGTTCCTTCAACTAATGGTACTAGAACAACTGGATATCAATAAGCAAAAAAATCAATCTAGACAGAGACCTCATACCCGTCACAAAAATTAACTCAAAATGGATCATAGACCTAACTGTAAAATGCAAAACTATAAAACTCCTAGAAAATAACATAGGAGAAAACTTAGATGACCTTGGGTAAGGCAATGACTTTTTACATACGACCTTAAAAGCATGATCCACACACACAAAAATAAGTGATAAGCTGGACTTCGTTAAAGTTAAAAACTTGTGTTATGTGAAAAATAATGTCAAGAGAATAAGAAAACCAGCCACAGATTGGGGGAAAATACTTGGAAAAGACACATCTGATAAAGGACTGATATCCTAAATATATAAAGAACTCTTAAAACTCTGATAAGAGAACAACCTGATTATAAAATAGGCCAAAGACCTTAACAGACACCTCACCAAGGAAGATATATAGATGGCAAATAAGCACATGAAAAGATGCTCCACATCATATATCATCATGGTGTTTCAAATTAAAATAACCGTGAGATACCAGTACACACCTATCAGAATGGCCAAAATCTGGAACACTGACAACACCAAATGCTGATGAGGATGTGGAACAACAGAAACTCTAATTTATTGCTGGTGGGAATGCAAAGTGACAGCCATTTTGGAAGACAGTCTGGTGGTTTCTTACAAAATTAAACCTGCTCTTACCATACAATCCAGCAATCAGTCTCCTTAGTATTTACCCAAAAGAGTTGAAAACTTATGTCCACACAAAAACCTGTACACAGATGTTTATAGCAGCTTTGTTAATAACTGCCAAAACTTGGAAGCAACCAAGGTGTTTTTCAGTAGGTGAATGGATAAACTATGATATAGCCATTCAATGAAATATTATTCAGCACCAAAAAAAAAAAAAAAAAAAGGAGGGGAGGGCTATCAACCCAAGAAAAGACACAGAGGAACCTTAAATGCATATTACTAAGTGAAAGAAGTCAGTCTGAAATGGCTACATACTGTATAATCCCAACTATATGATATTCAGGAAAAGGGAAAGCTACAGAGACAGTAAAACAGTGGTTGCCAGGGGTTGGAGAAGGGGGATGAATCAGTGGAGCACAGAGGATTTTCAGGGCAGTGAAAATACTCTGTATGATACTATAATGATGGACACATGTCATTTTACATGTATCCAAACTCATAGCATGGATAACACCAGCAGAGAACCCTAATGTAAACTATGGATTGGGTAATTATAATGCGGCAGTGTAGGTTCATCCATTGTAACAAACGGTACTGCTCTGGTGGGGGAGGTTGATAATGGGGGAGCAGTGGGGGGAGGAGGTATATGAGAAATCTCTGTACCTTTCCCTCAATTTTGCTTTGAACCTAAAACTGCTCTAAAAAAAGTCTTTAGGAAAAAAAAAAGCCAAGAAACAAACCAACCTCATGCTTACCACTCCCCTTCCTAAAATAAAGCAACAATTTCACAAATATTTTTAGAAAAATGTGGGAAGTATCCTTAAATAGTGATCCTGAAGCCTTTGCATATTGCATATTCTCCGTTCATCATTCCTATTTGCTTGGTCTGTGAAAGTAAGAATGGTTCCTAATTCATGTAAAGAGTTATAAAGAAAAAGAAAAAAAAGCTAAATAATAATTGGTACACATGTAACTTCCCAGAGGTTTTGAAGGACAACTTGACAGGGCCTATGAAAACTTGAATAGCCGAACCTTTGACCCAGCAATCCCTCTTGTAGAAACCTGCCCCTAGAAATATTTACATTAAGTGCATAAAGATACATGGGCCATGATTTCAGTGTAGTACGGTTTGGAATAGGAACAAATCGGAGACACTTTACATGTTTATGGATAGGGAAATGGTTAACCAATTAAGGCACATCTATGTTAACAAATATTGCGCACCTGTTGAAACAAAATATAAAATTAGATGCCTATGAGATAGTTGTGTGTGAAAGAAGCAGGCTACAGAACAATATGAACAATATCATCCCAGTTCTGTAAAAATAACTCCCTCCCTTCTCTCTTCCTTCTCTCGGTTTCTCTCCTTCTTTGTAAATAGAGAACGCCCTGATGGATACACATCAAACTATTATCAGTGGTTATCACCTGGAGAGAGGGGGTGGAGAGATGGCAAGTGAGAACTTTCATCTTTTTAAACCTTCTATATACCTATACTGTTTAATTTTTCTTCTCAATGAATGTATTGTTGTGCTGTAATTAAAAATGTTTTCCAGTTTTATTGAGATGAAATTGACATATACCATTGTATTAGTTTAAGGTGTACAACATAATGATTTGATATGTCTGTATTGCAAAATGATCACCACAATAAGTATCGTTAACATCCATCACCATACATAGTTGGAAATTTTTTTCCTTGTGATGAGAATTTTACTATTACTCTCTTAGCAACTTTCAAGTATACGATAGAGTATTATTAACTACAGTCACCATGCTGTACATCACATCCCCAGCAACTTACTTATTTTATAACTGAAAGTTTGTACCTTTTGACCCCCCTCACCCATTTCTACCTCCCCACCCTGCCCTTACCCCACTTCTGATTGTTTCAAAAAGAAAGGAAGAGGAGAGAAAAGAAAGGCAAAAAGAAAAGACGAAAAAGGAAAAGAAGGAAGGGAAGGAAAAAAGGAAAGAAGGAAAGGAAGAAGGAAGGGAAGGAGGGAAGGAAGGTGGGAGAAAAGAGGGGTCTGCACTGCAGAGGCAGAGAACCACCTAATCATCAACGTTCACAATTGGTCAGGACTTACTTGGAAGAATGATCCCTTCTAGTGCATTCCCTGACTTCAGCTAGGGACAGATTTGACACCCCAAATGATTGTGAATATTTCTTACTTTTAAAGACAGAGCAGGAGATTCCTCAACTTCACTTGATCAAGAATCTCTGTCCCTAGTGTAGAAACAGAATAGCTGATCATCCTACACTAACTCACACAATGTTAACTTTCAATCACCCATGTTAAGGTTAAGAGAGGAGCAGTGACTTGGATGAGGAACCCCTTTCCACGCTCTTATTTCTATGTTTCTGTTTGTAGAGCCCATCACTGTAAAGCTTGAAGAACTTGAAGAACAGAGGTATGCTGTACAGCCACAGCCTCAGAATCGGACAGAACTGAAAGCCCAGCTCTGTCTCCTACCAGCTGTGTGCTCTTGGGCACAGTAATTAACATTCCTGAGCCTCAGTTTCTTTCTTTGGAAATGGTTATAATCACAATAGTAATGATGGTAACAATCCATCCTGCCTTGCAGGCCTGTTGTAACAATTTTAAGAATAGATTAAACCTTAAGAATTGATTAAAAACCTTGCTCATAGTAGGTGCTCAATCATGGTTTTCGTTAACCCAGCCTCCTAAGGTAACCCAGAAAGCTAGTGGAGCACAGTGGAGATAAGAACACTTATCTCTTTACTTCAAGGTCAGGTCTCTTTACATTACAAAAAGCTTTTGTTAGAGAGTCTCTTTTGACACAATAACTTTGGGTCTCTTATGACTTTACCTGACATTACAATGCTGCTGCTGCCTTGCTTGTTGAGATCTACTTTGTAATTCAGGAGAGCCTTATACACACATACTCCAGGATGTGAAGGTTTGTTCTCCACATGAGGATGGCGGGCAGTTTATTCCTTCATCCTCACTGGAAAGGCTCACACTAGAGGAAATGGGATTAAGTATCACCAGGAGAGATTTAGATTAGACGGGAAGAAGAACTTCCTGACTGATGATTTCCTTTCCTGCAGTCTTTAAAAATAGAATAGTTCCCCATTTGTCGGTTTCTAAGATGCAGGCAGTTAGAATACATGGTTTCTCAAGATCTCTTTCAATGTTAGTATTAATTTTGTCACAGGGCTGTATTTCTAAGATCAACATACAAATACGAATTGAAGACAATTTAGAGGGATTTTCCTCCCAAGCAATAGGAAATGCTTTTTGTCTTTGTCTCTTAAAAGGCTTATAAAATTATGCAAAACTGCTTTAGCAAGCTAAATAATAATTCATGGAAAATATACAGAAAGAGTTTTAAGAAACTATTCTGTGATAAAAATTTACATTTGCATATAGCACGTTAAAATTATTCACTATAGATATTATTATTTCCTCATTATTAGATATTTGAATCAAACCTAAAAGGGCTAGAACTGGGTCTGAAATCTAATTCGTTGGACTGGGTGGTCTTTGGCGCAATTTGACTTTAACATGTGGGCAAATGAGAATAAATAATATAAGGTAACACTGACATCTAGTGGATTCTTTGTGTTACTGCCACTATTTAAGGTGGAGCTTAAAACTCAGAGCTAGCTTTAATATTTTACAAATTGGAGTGGACGGACCTGAGAGTCCTTTCTCCTTATTTTAAGAGTATATTTTAAAAAAAGTTTTCAAACATATGTTACTACTTAAAATTATCATTTTATTTTTTTCTAATTTAATCTTACTGTAGTAATGGAATGTGATCTGTGTGATGATTTGGAATTTATTGAGACTTCTTTTGAAAGCTAACCTGTGCTAACTTTTTGTCATTGTTCTACGTGCACTTGAAAGAACATATACTCTTCATTTCTTTGTTGTTTTGTTTTTGTTTTTTGTAGAATTCTATGTATACTTGTGAAATATAAATACTGACTCGGTTGTTTAAGTTTTCTGTACCCTAAGGTTTTGGGAGTAGGGAAGTCACTCGATTTATCATATTCTCATACAGATGGGAAAAAATCTTTCTCCATGATTGTGGTTTGTCAACATCATGTTATACTTTTGTTAGGTTTTTGTTTTCTGTATATACCTTAAATGCACACAAATTCATGGCTGTTGAATCTTCTTAGTGAAATATTCTTTTTAATTGTGTATTTCTCTCTTTATCCCCATTGTTGCCTTTTGCCTTAAATTCCATTTTATCTAACATTAATATTGCTACAATCACTTTCTTTAGGAAAAAATTTGCTTGTATTTTTTGTCTCTTTTAAAATATTTAAACTTTCTGTGTTCTTTTGTTTGAGGCGTGTCTCTTGTAAACCATACATGGCTGGCTTAAAAAAAAAACAAACTGAGGATCTTTGTATTTTAATAGTGAGTTTATTCTCTTTCCATATATTGTGATTATTTAAACTTACGTCCACCACCTTATTTTGTGTTTTTTATTTACTGTTTTATTTTTTGAACTTAATTTTTCTTTTTCCCTATGATCTATTAGATTGATATTTTTAAAAATTCTTTTCTCTGCCATTTTAGGATACATTGTACTCCTGTTTTTCTTTTACATATTGTCTTTTACTTTTAGCTACTTTTATTATGCGATCATTCAAATATACAGATAAATATATGATGACCTCTATGCCCACCTCCCAGCTCTAAGAAGTTTTAACAGCTCTAACATTCAGCTGGAACTTCTTTAGATTTATTAAATAAGAAAGAAAATTACAGATTCGTTTGAAGCCCCTGTGTACCCCTCAATCTCATTTTTCTCTCTCTCCCTCTCAACAGTTAACTTCTATCATGAATTTGATGTTTATTAATTCCATGAATGTTTTAAAATTTTATTCTATATTTTCTGGCTAAACAATGTATTTCAATGGTTTTAAATGTTTTGCTGGTTAAAACATTTATATAAATGATATTTCTTTGTTATCAGCATTATGCTTTTGACATTCATTCATGTCGTCATATACATCTGGTTCATCATTTTCCTGTTGATGAATATTAAGTTTTTTCCTAAGTTTTCCTTATTTCAAGCAATGTTAGAATGATGTTCTTTTACATTTCTCCATGTGCACATGTGTAAGAATTTCTTTAAAGCAACTTTTTTGATTTTTGTATCCCCTAAAATAATCTTGACAAACTATGTCATTCCTTGCACATTTTAAAGATAATATTTAAGATTTTTCATTTCAAATTTGAATAGTGGCAAATGATGTGATTTTTGGTTTATTGTAAATATTGATATTTTAGAGTACAGCTAGTTGTTCAGTCTAAGGAAAGAGGGGAATTCCAGAAAGAAGCTGCTGCCACATGTTGATGTTTCTTTTTGAATTAAGCCTAACATTCAAGTCGATTTCTGTAGGTTGAAACTACTGAAGAACGAAAACAAAATTGCCTCAGGCAAAAGACCAAAACAGTAAATACAGAGATCCCAGACTCCAGAGCTTTCAGAATCTAAAAATAAATAAAGAAAAAGTATCTCTGGATAGGTAGAAAGCTCATTGTGAGAACTTCATTCCAAATAGCAATGAGCTTGGAATCTTGGAGAACTATAGCAAAATCAAAGGGGTTCTACCCTTCTCCCCAGAATGCTCCCACTCACAATGGAACAGAAGCCAAAAGAAAGGAAATTATCATGGAGATTCATCTTGATGCAAAGGTGGGTGCCTTTATTTGTAGATACAGTGCCCTTCTTGCAGCTGAATGGTTTACTTCCTGACAAGACACATTTAGGATTGTCATTCACTCAGATTTACTAGCAAACACTAGGCAGTAAATTATTTCTGGCTATAAAAACGTGCCTGATTTATTTGCATAGCAGAGCCCATAAGTATGACTATTACAATGGCAATAGACAGTTTTTAAGTTCTAATAGTCTCTTTATGAGCATTTTTGAACATCATTTTAAAAGAGACAGAGAAAGTTAGCGAATTGGCAGATGTCAGACAGAAGAAGAATTTTTTATTTTGCTTTCCATACCAAAGAGTCTGCTTACAACAAATTTCATCAAACAAACATTTTGGCATGGGAGGCAGAAGAGCCGTGGCTTAGTGGCATTTAGGGTCCAGTGGACTTCAGTGGGCATTCGTTTTTGCCTCTTCCTTGTCATGGAGGCAACTCTCTCTCAGAGCCCTAGTGTTTTCTTCAGAAAAATGTGGATGCTATTTTAAGGCTCAAATAAGATATTTTGGGCTGTAAGTGTAAAGAGCAAAGTACTAAAAAAGGAAAATACAATAAAATACAGCTGTTCAAATGTCAAAGCATGTTGATAGACACCGCCATCAATAGAAAGAAACATAAAAAGCACTATCATATATCAATAGTAGTCTGAAATTGTACATTGTTTTTTCTTCACCTTGAACTCACATTTCCATTCTACTTCACAGAGATTTATCCTAATGCATTTTTTGATGTTTGAAAAATATTTTCTCAATCGCCCTATCATATTTCTCTATAACAAAATATGAATCAAAATTTTAAAACATTTTTTCTCTGAGAACAAAATGCTTGGAAAGTTAAAACATTTAATTCTGAATTGAGTTATTAGCACTGTCATTAGTAGCACAAAATTGGTCAAGGCACGTAATTATTTTGGTGAATACTTATCAAGAATAAATGTTAAAATTTTATTAGAAACATATTTGATAAGATATACTTGAGTGTTTTTTCAGTTTATATAACCATCAAAAATAACATTTATTGATAGAAAGATATGAATTTAGCATCAGTTCTGTTACTGCTTTTTATTGTTATAGCTGAAGCTGCTGAAAATCGTGTTCACATGGAAAAGTGAATGGAGTGTTTCTCTAAAACTATGTCAATTATTTGAACTTATGATAAGTTATACTATAAAAATAATGTAATCTATTATAAAAGTTAATGATCTGGCAACTCAATTATGTCTGCATTCAATTTTATTGAATGCAAAGATTTGGAAACAACTTGACCTGCAAAATATTTTGTTATATGGATATTATAATCATTCACTTTCTCTGTTTCTGGGAAATATACCAAAAAGGTTAGCAGTCCAATGGAAAAACTATTAATTGCATTTGTTGATCTTTTACTTAGAAGCATCTTGTTTAACTCAATATAACCAGAAAGTTTGGGGAAAATAAATATATTGTTAATTTCAGTACAGCTTTGCTAATTGTAACTTTTTATAAAATGCTATAATCTCATGTTTTAAAGATTTTCATCAAAATCTTAGAACTATAGATTTATCTAATTCAATTCATTGAAAATGACAACCTGAAATTTAATTTGCAAATCTATCAGCCAAATTAAACTTTCTGTCAGAAAGTGTGACTTTAAATTTTAAAATCAAATATATGTTAATACACATTTCAAGGTATATTACAAAAGCCAGTGAAAAAATAAAAATGCATCTTGTAAAACAGACTAATAGAAGAAGACAGGGTTAATGTGATGTGGTTCTAACATAAATTATTATTTTCATGTCATAATATAAAGTAGGACAATAATGAAGCCTTTCATTCCTTAATCTGAACTAACACAACATAATATGCAGCCAAAATTACATGTGTGAAGCAAAGATAAACAACGATGTGGGATTTCTTTTGGTAAGAAAGTGAGTGTGTGTGTGTGTGTGTGTGTGTGTGTGTGTATTGAACTCTGGTTTTACCTTCTGGAAATAATTAAGAATTACGTAAAAAAATTAGAAATAACTTTAATGATCTCAATAGACATATCTAAACTTTTTCCTCTTGATTTAGTAAAAAATAAAGTTATATTGCTGTAAATACATTGGACCACATTTTAACGGGAATTAGAAACAAATATTTTATAAGGTGATATCAGATCATCTTATATAATGTTAATAATTTATATTATATAATTATGTAAGTGTTATAAATAATTCATAATATAATTTGCTAAATATGCTTTAACTACCTCGTGGAATATTTATTCACTAATTTATTTACTGTTTAATAGAAAATAGTTTTTACTCTGGTCCAAGTGCTCTACAAATGTTCACTGCTCTATCTCTTGTAACAACCCTGTCAGGCAGCTACCCTAATTATCCCCATTTTATAGCCGAGGAAACCAAGGCCTGGAAAAGTACCTTGAACACTCACACAGGTAGTGACAAGCACAGTAAGTTTATAACAAACAACCTACACTCAATCTGAAGGATTGCCATAAAATTGTCATCCCTAAATTTCATGTAGTATATTTTGAAACATTAGGTGGTCCTGAATATCTTTCCACTTTCTTTGAAATGAAGCAGCAACATTAACTTGTCTTGCTTCAGCTGTTCAAAGACTCATTTCTTTTCAGATGAGGGTACTTCCTAGGATTTTGAGACTAGCCTATATAAGTTAATGACATTTAAATATGTGAAAAGAGCCTTTTTGGCATTATTTCCTACTAATGTTTTCCTTGCACCACTCTTAAGGGACTTTTCCTCAAGAAGAATTCTTTGGCAATAGGAGAGAGACTGAAGAGATGAAGTCATTAAATGAATGTTATCTCTCCCATCTTCTTACACCACAATTTAAATTCACAACATCCCAACATGTGCCAAAATATCCTGTTCCTAACACTTGGCTTCTCTATCTTAAAAGAAACATGTACGAGCCAGAAAAAAGACTTTGGTTTATGGTGCATTGGTCAATCATTAAAGAAGAAACCAATATTTCAAACTGCTGTTTGGTTTGGTACCCTGGAGGTTTCTACACCAGGAGCAAGTCACCATAATAAAGTTTAGAGTGAGCAGGGTCATGTCTCTGTATCACTCAGGATAGGCAATTTATGCTATAGTGACAAACAACCCCTACATTTCAGTGGCTTAAAACAAGGTTTAGGGACTTCCCTGGTGGCGCAGTGGTTAAGAATCCGCCTGCCAATGCAGGCGACACGGGTTCGATCCCTGGTCCGGGAAGATCCCACATGCTGTGGAGCAACTGAGCCCCATGCACCACAACTACTGAACCTGCGCTCTAGAGCCCACGAGCCACAATTACTGAGCCCACGTGCCGCAACTACTGCAGCCCGCATGCCTAGAGCCTGTGCTCGGCAGCAAAGTAAAGCCACCACAATGAGAAGCCCGCACACCGCAACAAAGAGTAGCCCCCGCTGGCCGCAGCTAGAGAAAACCTGCACACAGCAACGAAGACCCAATGCAGCCAAAAAATAAATAAGTTTATAAAAAAACCAAAAAAACCCCCCAAAAAACAAGGTTTAATTACCTCTCATCCTACATGCCATCTTAGATTAGCTGGGGCTCTGCTGAACATTATACCCACTCTGGTACCCAGGCTGACATAGCTGCTTCCATTGGGGTGTTGCTAGTTATTGTAGCAAAGGGAAAAGAGCTCTGGAGTGGTTTGCTTTGGTAATTCAATGTTCTGAACATTGTAAATTGGGCAGGGTGTTTGTAAAAGGGGAGGATGAACCTGAGAGTGAATGGAGTAGGCATTCTTTTAGGTAGATTACTTTTAGGAAGAATAGACATCAAAACTGAAAGTTTAAAACTGATTTCTTTCTCCATGCCCTGGTATGCATTGGAAGGCTTTCACACACCCTCAAAAGATACAAGGTCTCTGGTTTGAAGATCCACAGTTCAAGGGACTATAAGAAGTTGAATTGCTGGGTTAGAACACACACGCCTTTAACTTTGTCATATATTGAGACATGATTGCACGAGTGTTTGTTCCAATTTTCATGTCCATTGGCAGTAAATGAGTATTCCCTTTGTCCTACATCCTTCCCAACACCTACTATTGACGGTCTTTAAAATTTTTGCCAATCTGATGGGTGTGACTTATCTCTTTATTATATTAAAATTCACGTTTTCTTCTTTGCTACTGAGTTTGAGCATCTGTTCATACATTTATTGGCCATTCAGTTTTTCTCTTTTGTAAATTGCATTTATTGTTTCTTTTGTCCTTTTTTCTACTGTTTTTTTGGTCTTTTTCTTGTCATTGTGTAAAATAGTTTTATATATACTTATGCACTTTTATATGTTATCTCTGTTGCAAGTATTTGTCTCTAATCCCTTGTTTGTTTATTGTCTTTGTTTAAGGTATATTTTTCCTTATTTAGAATCAATATATTAATATCTCCCAAATTTATATCTCCAGCCTAGACATCTCCCCTGAACTCTGGGCTCATTTATCCTTCTGTTTACTCAGCATCTTCATTTGGATGTCTAATATGCATCTCAGACTTACAGTAGCCAAAATGGAATTCCCTATCTTCCTTCCATACCACCTCCATCTGCAGTCTTTCCTACTTCAGTTACTGGCAGATTCATCCTCCCAGTTAGGTTGAAACTGTTGGAATTATCATTCATTGTTCTTATTCTCTCCCAATCCATATCGAATCTGCCAGCAAATTCTGTCGACTGTACTTTCAAAGTGTACCAAATCTGGGTACTCTTTGCCATCTCGGTTGTGATCATTCTTTTGGAAGCCACCATCATCTCTGGCCTGTATCATCACAATAGCCCATAGGCCCCTGGCTACCCTCTGACTCATGTCCTGTTCTTTCCCACTTTCTTATGCTGCTCCAGCTACACTGGACTCCTTTCTATTCTTCATATATGCCAAGCCTGTTCCCACATTAGGGTTTGCACTTGCTGTCTCCTTTTCTGGTTATATTGTATGTGACCTGCTCTCTTGCCTCCTTCAAGGCGTAGATTCATAGCACCTTAATCACCATTATAGTGAGGCCTTTCCTGAGCACCCTGTTTTAATTGCTCTCCTCCCCACACACTCCCTGGCCTGGCATTCCCTATGCCCTTTTTCTGCTTTATTTTTCTCCATGAGTTTAAGCTAGGGATATACTACATAATTAACTTATTTCTTTATTCTATGACTCCCTCTATTAAAATTTAAGCTCCAGGAGGGCAGGAAATTTTGCATTTTGTTCACTGTAACATCCTTAGCATCTAGAACTAATGCAGAGTAGGAACTCAATAATCCTAGTGGAGTGAATGAATAAAAAATCTTCTTCTTTTATGCAGGCAAATGTATGTATATATTTACTTTTATGGCTTCCACTTAGGTTGTACTTTAGATTTGGTTTCAATCTTTTTATCATTTTGCAATTCATTTTTTTAATATATGCACTCAACATCAGAGGACCTAAATATACTGAACCAATTTCTTACAGATCTGAAGGGAGAAATAGGCAACAGTACAGTGATAGTAGGGGATTTCAATACATCACTTTCAACAATAGATCATCCAGACAGAAAATCAATAAGGAAACATTGGACTTGGACTATACTTTAAACTAAGTGGACCTAACAGACATTTACAGAACATTCTGCCCAATAGCAGCAGAATACATGTTCTTCTAAAGTGCACATGGAGGGACTTCCCTGGCGGTCCAGTGGGTAAGACTCCACGCTCCCAATGCAGGGGGCCTGGGTTCGATCCCTGGTGGGGGAACTAGATCCTGCATGCATGCTGCAACTAAGAAGTCCGCATGCCACAACTAAGAAGTCTGCATGCCACAACTAAGAAGTCTGCATGCTGCAACTAAAGATTCCACATGCCACAACTAAGAACTGGCACAGCAAAAGTAAATAAATAAATAATAAATTTTAAAAATATATATAAAGTGCACATGGAACATTCTTGAGGATAGATCATATGTTAGATCACAAAACAAGTCTTAACAAATTTAAGATCACTGAAATCATATCAAGTATCTTTTTCCAACCATGATGGTATGAAACTAGAAATCAATAACAGGAGGAAACTGGAAAATTCACTAATATGCAGAAATTAAACAAAACACCCCCGAACAACCAAGAAGTCAAAGAATAAATCAAAAGGGAGATCAAAAAATATCTGGAAGCAAATGAAAATGGAAACAACATACCAAAACTCATGAAATGTGGCAAAATCAGTTCTAAGTGGGAAGTTTATAGCAATAAATATCTACATTAATAAAAAAGATCTCAAATAAACAAGCTAACTTTACATGGTTATATATCATGATTAAGAGGGAGCTACTCCTGGGATGCAAGAAAGTTTCAACATACAGAAATCAATAATAGAATACATCACAATATTAGAATGAAATAAAAATCATCTCAATAGATGAAGAAAAAGCATCTGACAAAGTTCAACATCGTTTCATGATAAATATTCTCAACTAATTAGGTATAGCAAGAATGTACCTTAGTATAATAAAGGCCATAATGACAAGCCCACATTTACATCATACTCAGTGGTGAAAGGTTGTTCCTCTAAGATCAGGAACAAGACAAGGGTGCCCACTCTCACTACGCATACTCAACATAGTACTGGAAATCCTAGCCAGACCAATTAGGCAAGAAAAAGAAATAAAGGCATTGATTATTCTTTTTCTCTTCTGTGTCTTTGCAAATCCTTCCTACATTCATTTACATGTTTTTAAGCTTGCAAATCACATTCCTCACTAGAATATAATTTCCATGAGGGACATGTCTTCATCATCACTTTATCCTGAGGGCCTAGACTAATGTCTGACACATAGAAAGTGCTCAGTTATATTTGATGAGGGAGTAAATGAATGAAGAGGCAGTATGATCTGGCAGAAAACATACAGGTTTTGATATGGAATCAAATCTCTGCTAAGCCACTTACTTGTGTGACCCTTACAAAATACTTAACCTCTCTGAGTAGAGTTTTTCTTGCCTATTAGGCTAGGAAGAGTATACCCACCTTGTGATATTCGAATTTAGATACAAACATAGGACAGGAGATACCTGGCTTTGTAAGGGTTCATGTGAAAAAGATGGAAGTGTTGTAGTTGATTTGATATCAATCAGGATGATGGTGTGTAGTAACTGCCAAAAAAGAAGGCAGGTATAGTCTTGGTGACGTTAATCAGTCTAATGTCTTTAGCAAAGTAGTCAGTGGGGCTCAACTGGTCAGAACATGTCTCCTGAATTGTGTTCTATACCAAGCATAAATTTTAAGAATGAAGTGAAAACTGAAGCACAGCCAGAAAAGGGCTACAAGCATGGTGAGGAGTCTGGAAACCATCAAATGTCTCAGAGGAATAGTTTTAGATCTGGTGGTGATGGATGATTTTTGTGGAGAAACTAAGTAAAGGCATGATTACTGTTGGCTAATATTTGAAAAATTTTCCTGTAAATAGGGAGGGGAACTGTTCTTTGTTCTACAGGGAATGCTTGGCACTAGCTGGTGCCATGCATAGGGACACACATTTTGACTTAATATACGGCAAAACTCTCTTAACAGGTGGAGTGCCTGATAAAATAGGGCCTTACCTGTTACCTGAAAGCATTCAGGTGGCTGAGTGATGACTTGTCAGGGAAATTAGAGCAGGGCTTCTAGCAGGGAAGGAATATTGGACTGAGTGACCTTTGACAACCCCTTTCAACTCAAAGTTTCTGTGATTCCATGACTCACAAATTGGAAGCCACTAAATAATACCAGATGGTAACTGTTGAAGGCTGATTACTACTTAGCCTGGGAAGGGTTCCTAGAGGAAGATAAAAATAATTAGATAAAGATTGACTCAGCTGGTGATTGGGATTTGTAAATAACAAAGTAGGCATCCATGTTGACAAAGAAACAGATCGTCAGAGTTTTGAGTGGCTATTCGTAATAAGCAGCCCTTTATGGGGCATAATTTGAAGTACATCAGACTGGAATAACCTGACTCTAAATCTGTACACTGTTACCAGTTCTAATTCTGCTGTCACCTGAAGTCCTACCATTAGAGGTTGCTTTTTGAATCTTAAAGAGTTTTGATTTGTCAGTGGTTATCTATTAAAGTGAATTAAACCAGTAGTCAAAAACTTTTTATTTGTTGGAATGAAATTACTTTTCAAATAAAATTTCATATGGGACCGCAGCATATAAATTAAAAAAATTAAATGTTCTGGATGAAATGGGTATCAGAAAGCTCTACTTACTGAGGCTGTCTTCATTTTTGCTATACTTTCTTTCCCAAAGACCCTCCATCAAAATTTTGCGTTCTGCAAGGCAGAGTTTAGAAAACAATCCATAAATTTAACAATCCAATTAAATTAAAACTAACAATCCAATCAGTTAAGGGACGGTTATATAGAGTATCTGACCTGAGGGGAGGGGAGGAGGAAAAGGGCCCGATGCAAATTTTTTTGTTTTCTCATTTTGGTGAGGCTGAGGCTTTTGGGCTTACTAGTACCAAGAATGAGACTTTTCTTCAAAGTTTCCATCCCCTCTGGAATTGGCTAAGGTCATTCCAAGTTAATCACATCCAGCCGCTAGGAGATGCTTCAGAGCAAAGCACAGAATATACATGTGTCAGTCAGATCCTAGCAGAAAACAGATTACACATGCAAATTAGGTTAATTTGAGGAAGATTATTAAAGGAAACATATATGAAGCTATGAGTATTAGGGAAACCATAGACACTGTCCTGGAGTTACTGGCAGCAGAGCTGTTCCCCTTAACCCACGAAGAAATGAAGACAGGGAGAGGTTTTGGAACCCAAAAAGAGAGAGAGTCTTGTCAAGCAGTCTCCCTAGAAAGAAGCAGTTACCTTTATTCAGGAACACAGCCAGAAAGGTGACTTTGCAAAGAAGCAGCCAGGGTAATAAATATCCTTATTTTTCTCCTTCCCTCCAGTTTCTTACTGAGGCATCCTTAATAGCCAACCCCAACTGGAAACCGGAGTGCCAGAGGAGGCCTATTGATGTGGTCCATGTAGGTGAGCACCTTCGGCAGAAAGGAGAGTGGGGACGGGTGGAGAATAGACCCTATGGGGCAAGTGGAAGCTATCAGAACAATAAAAACCTTTGGAGAATAAAATTTAATGACCAATAAACATGTGTCAAATGCTGGCTAGTGGAAAATAATGCGCTAGATGCAGAGTAGAAGAGGAAAGTATTCTTCATTTTTCTAAAACCTTCAGCAGTGATTCAGATCAGAGAACTGCTGAGCCTTGGGGTGCTGGACAGTGGAATCTAGCATCTATGACCTTTTTTACCATGACTTGAGCATATCATTCTCTGTCTTCATTAATCAAGTGAGCCTAGCAACTACCAACTCATCCCACACGCTTCATAGTTACTATTTCCTCTGTAAGTCTCAAATGTATTACAGAGAAAAGTGTGTCTCCCCTTCCACTGTATCCCACAGAAATTTACCACAGATGAAAGTCTTAGTAACTGCAGTGCTATAGCTTGCCAGGGGCTACAAATAGGTTATTTTAACTCACATCTATTATTAGGCATATATTCATTCATTATATATTATTTATGTTATACACATATGTGCATATATATACATTTATTCATTTACTCAAGTTTCCTTAAATTATAGAAAGTTTACAAAATTAGCTAAAAAAAACAGTAAGCTTAAAAAGTCCTATTACTATTATGGAAAATTAAACTATTGTTTTTTTTTTTTTTTTAAACATCTTTATTGGCGTATAATTGCTTTACAATGGTGTGTTAGTTTCTGCTTTATAACAAAGTGAATCAGTTATACATATACATATGTGCCCATATCTCTTCCCTCTTCCGTCTCCCTCCCTCCCACCCTCCCTATCCCACCCCTCTAGGTGGTCACAAAGCACCGAGCTGATCTCCCTGTGCTATGCGGCTGCTTCCCACTAGCTATCTATTTTACATTTGGTAGTGTATATATGTCCATGCCACTCTCTCACCAGGAGGGGGAGGGGTAAGATGTGACAGGGTCAGGCATGATTTCTTTTTTTTTTTTAAACCTCTTTATTGAAGTTAAACTACTGTTTTTAAACCTTCTTACAAAAACAACATAAGCCAAATAGATTTATGTACAATTTCAGGAAGCTATAAATAATATATATGAATAAATTCATACATATGTGAATAAACACAAATATATGTGAATAAATCTATAAACACAAGTTCATGTCTATGAATTTAGTAGTTTAATTGTTTTCAAATTTGTTGGTGTAAATTTTTGGTAGCAGTCTCTTATTACATTTTTTTTCTCATTAACTTTTTTTTTTAATTAAAAAGCTTTGGAGGGGAAGATTGTAGATTCACATGCAGTTGTAAGAAATAATTCAGAGAGATCCAGTGTATGCTTTGCTTACTTTCCCCCAGTGGTGGTAACATCTTGGAGAGCTACAGTATGAAATCACAAGCAGGATAGTGGCATTGATACAGTCAAGATACAGACAATTCCATCCCTACAAGGATCATGTCTATTGCCCTTTTATAGCCATACCCATTTTTCTCCCTACTTCCCCAGACTCCTGGCAACCAATAATCTATTCTCCATTTCTATAATTTCGTCATTTCAAGAATGTTTTTTGAATGGAATCACTCAGTATGTAAACTTGTGGGACTGGATTTTTTTACAGCCAATTCCAAGATGTTGAGTGTATCAATAATTTATTCATTTTATTGCTAAGTAATATTTTATAGCATAGGCATTTTATAGTTTGTTTACCTATTTACCATAAGGACACCTGGGTTGTTTCCAGTTTTGGGATATTATGAGGAAAGTTATTTTAAATATTTATGTACAAGACTTTGTGTAAACATAACTTTTCATTTTTCTGGGATAAATGCTCAAGAGTGCAACTGCTGGATCGTATAATAGCTGCACAGTTAGATTTTTAAAAACTGCGGGGGGAGGGGGAATCAAGATGGCAGTGTGGGAAGACGTGGAGTTAGCATCTCCCCACAACTAGGGTGCCTGCCGGCCGCTGGTGGGGGACTCTGATCCCCAAGGAGATGGGAGGAACTCCAGAGTGAACCAATAGGATGTAGGGGGACCGAGGCAGGAGGAGAAGTGGAGGCCAGACAAGATCAGCCCCCCTAAGGCCGGGGAGATCAGGAGAGGCAGGTGGGAGGGACTCTCTGGGAAGAGCTGGAGAGCAGCAGAGGGTGATCGCCTGGCCCACTTGGGCCGGGAGCCTGCTGAGCTCCCAAGCCGGTTCCCCCCACTCCAAAGCCCCATCCAGGCAGCGTGGGTCCTGGGGGCATAGGAGGGAGGCTGGGGAGATCAGGAGTGGCAGGTGGGAGGGGTCCTCCCAGACCCCAGACAGGAGGAGCAGTAGAGGAGAGGAGGGCGTTTGCCCCACCCACTCGAGCCCAGGAAGCCTGCTGGGCTCCCAGGGGAGGTCCCCTGCCCTCTGAGACCAGGTGTGGGGGGCACACCTGGGCCCCTTCTGTTCTTTGAGCCTAAGCCCTACCCCCTACAGCCCCCAGGGCATTTTCCAGCTCTGTGGGTCCTAAGCATTGGCCCTGCCCACTGCCCAAGCCTTGCCCTTGCTTAGGCCCTGCTCTCCACAGCCAAGGCCTTCCACCCCCATTTTTTTTTTTCCTCCTCCTCTTTTTACTATTGTGGTACTGATGTACCTTCTGGTTGTTGATTCATCTATATTTTTATTTTTACATTATTTCTAACATATCTGTTAGTTTCCTAGTCTAATTTTATTTTTTACTTTGTTATTGTTCTTTTTTTTTTTTTTTTTTTTGCCACCCCACTCAGGCTGCAGGATCTTGTTTGAGAGGTCTGGGGTCGGGTGGAAACTCCTGCGGTGGGAGCTCTGAGTTCGAACCACTGGACTATCAGAGAACCTCAGACCCCAGGGAATATTCATCAGAGTGAGGTCTCACAGAGGTCCTCATCTCAGCACCAAGACCCAGCTCTACCCAATAGCCTACAAACTCCAGTGTTGGAAGCCTCAGGCCAAACAACCAGTAAGACAAGAGCACAATCCCACTCATTAAAAAAAAAAAAAAAAAAGAGATGGCAAAAAAATATGTCACAGAAGAAGAAGCAAGGTAAAAACCTACAAGACCAAATAAATGAAGAGGCAATAGGCAATCTACCTGAAAAAGAATTCAGAGTAATGATAGTAAAGATGATCTGGAATCTCGGAAATAGAATGGAAGCACAGACTGAGAAAATACAAGAAATGTTTAACAAGGACCTGGAAGAACTAAAGAACAAACAAACAAAGATGAACAACACACTAACTGAAATGAAAAATACACTAGAAGGTATCAGTAACAGGAAAACGGAGGCAGAAGAACGAATAAGTGACCTGGAAGACAAAATGGTGGAAATAACTGCCGAGGAGCAGAATAGAGAAAAAAGAATGAAAAGAATTGAGGACAATCTCAGAGACCTCTGGGAAAACACTAAATGCACCAACATTCGAATTATAGGGGTCCCAGAAGAAGAAGAGAAAAAGAAAGGGTCTGAGAAAATATTTGAAGAGATTATAGTGGAAAACTTCCCTAACATGGGGAAGGAAATAGTCACCCAAGTCCAGGAAGCAAAGAGAGTCCCATACAGGATAAACCCTAGGAAAAACACACCAAGACACATATTAATCAAACTAACAAGAATTAAATTCAAAGAAAACATATTAAAAGCAGCAAGGGAAAAACAAAAAACAACATACAAAGGAATCCCCATAAGGTTATCAGCTGATTTTTCAGTGGAAACTCTGCAGGCCAGAAGGGAGTGGCAGGATATACTTAAAGTGATGAAAGAGAAAAACCTACAACCAAGATTACTCTACCCAGCAAGGATCTCATTCAGATTCCATGGAGAAGTCAAAAGCTTTTTAGCCAAACAAAAGCTAACAGAATTCAGCACCACCAAACCAGCTTTACAACAAATGCTAAAGAAACTTCTCTAAGCTGGAAACACAAGAGGAGTAAAAGACCCACAAAAACAAACCCAAAGCAATTAAGAAAATGGTAATAGGAACATACATATTGATAATAACCTTGAATGTAAATGGATTAAATGCCCCAACCAAAAGACACAGGCTGAATGGATACAAAAGCAAGACCCATATATATGCTGTCTATAAGAGACCCACTTCAGACCTAGGGAAACATACAGACTGAAAGTGAAGGGATGGAAAAAGATATTCCATGCAAATGGAAATCAAAAGAAAGCTGGAGTTGCAATACTCATATCAGATAAAATATACTTTATTTTACTTTTTATTTTATTTATTTTTGGCTGTGTTGGGTCTTCGTTGTTGTGCACGGGCTTTCTCTAGTTGCAGGAGCGGGGGCTACTCTTTGTTGCAGTGCACGGGCTTCTCATTGCAGTGGCTTCTCTTGTTGAGGAGCATGGGCTCTAGGCTCACGGGCTTCAGTAGTTGTGGCACGTGGGCTCTAGAGCACAGGCTCACTAGTTGTGGTGCACAGGCTTAGTTGCTCCACGGCATGTTGGATATTCTGGGACAAGGGATTGAATCTGTGTCCCTGCACTGGCAGGCAGATTCTTAACCACTGTGCCACTGGGGAAGTCCCTAAAATAGACTTTAAAATAAAGACTGTTACAAGAGATAAGGAGGGACACTACATAATGATCAAAGGATCAATCCAAGAAGAAGATATAACAATTATAAATGTTTATGCACCCAGCATAGGAGCAACTCAATACCTAAGGCAAATGCTAACAACCATGAAAGGAGAAATTGACAGTAACACGATAATAGTAGGGAACTGTAACACCCCACTTACACCAATGGACAGAGCATCCAAACAGAAAATAAATCAGGAAACACAAGCTTTAATGACACAATAGACCAGATAGATCTAATTGATATTTATAGAACATTCCACCCAAAAGTGGTAGAATACACTTTCTTCTCAAGTGCACGTGGAACATTCTCCAGGATAGATCACATCTTGGGTCACAAATCAAGCCTCGGAAATTTAAGAAAATTGAAATCATATCAAGCATTTTTTCTGACCGCAACGCTATGAGATTGGAAATCAAAAACAGGAAAAAAACTGTAAAAAACACAAATACATGGAGGCTAAACAGTGTGCTACTAAATAACCAAGATATCACTGAAGAAATCAAAGAAGAAATAAAAAAATACACAGAAACAAATGAAAACGAAAACACGGTGACCCAAAACCTGTGGGATGCAGCAAAAGCAGTTCTACGAGGGAAGTTTATAGCAATTCAATCTCACCTCAAGAAACAAGAAAAATCTCAAATAAGCAATCTAACCCTACACTTAAAACAACTAGAGAAAGAAGAACAAAGAAAACCCAAAGTCAGTAGAAGGAAAGAAATCATAAAGATCAGAACAGAAATAAATGAAATAGAAATGAAGAAAACAATAGCAAAGATCAGTAAAACTAAAAGTTGGTTCTTTGATAAGATAACCAAAACTGGTAAACCATTAGCCAGACTCATCAAGAAAGAAAGGGAGAGGATGCAAATCAACAAAATTAGAAATGAAAAAGGAGAAATCACAACAGACGCTGCAGAAATACAAAGGATTATAAGAGACTACTACAAACAGCTATCTGTCAATAAAATGGAAAGCCATGAAGAAATGGACACATTCTTGGAAAGGTACAATTTTCCAAGACTGAACCAGGAAGAATTAGAAAATATAAACAGACCTATCACAAGTAATGAAATTGAAACCATAATTTAAAATCTTCCAACAAACAAAAGTCCAGGACCAGATGGCTTCACAGGCGAATTCTGTGAAACAATTAGAGAAGAGCTAATACCGTTCCTTCTCAAATTCTTCCAAAAAAATTGCAGAGGGAGAAACACTCCCAAATTCATTCTACAAAGCCACCATAAACCTTATACCAAAACCAGAAAAAGATATCACAAAAAAAGAAAATTATAGACCAATATCACTGATGAACATAGATGAAAAAATTGTTAACAAAGTACTAGCAAACAGAATCCAACAGCACATTTAAAGGATCATACACCATGATCAAGTGAGATTTATCCAAGGGATGCAAGGATTCTTCAATATACGCAAATCAATCAATGTGATACACCGCATTAACAAATTAAGGAATAAAAACCATATAATCATCTCAATAAAGGCAGAAAAAGCTTTTGACAAAATTCAACACCCATTTATGATAAAAACTCTCCAGTAAATGGGCATAGAGGGAACCTACCTCAACATAATAAAGGCCATATATGACAAACCCACAGCAAGCATCATACTCAATGGCAAAAAACTGAAAGCATTTCCACTAGGATCAGGAACAAGAAAGGCTGTCCACTCTTGCCACTCATATTCAACATAGTTTTGGAAGTCCTAGCCACAGCAATCAGAGAAGAAAAAGAAGTAAAAAGAATCCAAATTGGAAAAGAAGAAGTAAAACTGTCACTGTTTGCCGATGACATGATACTATACATAGAAAATCCTATGATGCCACCAGAAAACTACTAGAACTAATCAATGAATTTGGTAAGGTTGGAGGATACAAAATTAACACACAGATATCTCTGGCATTCCTATACACCAACAATGAAAAATCAGAAAGAGGAATTAAGGAAACACTCCCATTTACCACTGCAACAAAAAGAATAAAATACCTAGGAATAAACCTGCCTAAGGAGGCAAAAGACTTGTACTCAGGAAACTATAAAACACTGATGAAAGAAATCAAAGATGACATAAACAGTGGAGAAATATACCATGTTCTTGGATTGGAAGAATCAATATTGTGAAAATGACTATACTTCCCAAAGCAATCAACAGATTCAATGCAATCCCTATCAAACTACCAGTGGCATTCTTCACAGAATTAGAACAAAAAATCTTACAATTCGTATGGGAACACAAAAGACCCCGAATAGCCAAAGCAATCTTGAGAAAGAAAAACGGAGTTGGAGGAATCAGGCTCCCTGTCTTCAAACTATCCCACAAAGCTAAGTAGTCAAGACAGCATGGCACAAAAACAGAAATATAGATCAATGGTACAGGATAGAGTGCCCAGAGATAAACCCATGCTCATATGGGCACCTAATTTATGACAAAGGAGGCAAGAACATACAACAGAGAAAAGACAGCCTCTTCAATAAGTGGTGCTGGGAAAACTGGACAGCTACATGTAAAAAAATGAAATTAGAACACTACCTAACACCATACACAAAAACAAACTCCAAATGGATTAAAGACTTAAATGTAAGACCAGACACTATAAAACTTTTAGAGGAAAACATAGGAAGAACACTCTTTGACATAAACCACAGCAAGAACTTTTTGACCCACCTCCTAGAGTAACAGAAATAAAAACAAAAATAAACAAATGGGACTTAATTAAACTTAAAAGCTTTTGTGCAGCAAAGGAAACCATAAACAAGACAAAAAGACAACTCTCAGAATGGGAGAAAATATTTGCAATTGAAACAACAGAGAAAGGATTAATCTCCAAAATATACAAACAGCTCATGGAGCTCAATATCAAAAAACAAACAATCCAGTTAAAAAATGGGTGGAAGACCTAAAGAGACATTTCACCAAGGAAGACATACAGATGGCCAAGAGACCCATGAAAAGACGCTCTACATCACTAATTATTAGAGAAATGCAAATCAAAACTACAATGAGTATCACCTCACGTCAGTCAGAATGGCCATTTTCAATAAAGCTAGAAACAATAAATGCTGGAAAGGGTGTGGTGAAAAGGGAACCCTCCTACACTGTTGGAGGGAATGTAAATTGATACAACCACTATGGAGAACAGTATGGAGGTTCCTTAAAAAACTAAAAATAGAACTACCATATGACCCAGCAATCCCACTACTGGGCATATACCCTGAGAAAACCATAATTCAAAAAGAGACATGGACCACAATGTTCACTGCAGCACTATTTACAATAGCCAGGACATGGAAGCAACCTAAATGTCCATTCACAGATGAATGGATAAAGAAGATGTGGCACATATATACTATGGAATATTACTCAGCCATAAAGGGAAATGAAATTGAGTTATTTATAGTGAGGTGGATGGACCTAGAGTCTGTCATACAGAGTGAAGTAAGTCAGAAAGAGAAAAATAAATACCGTATGCTAACACATATATATGGAATGTATACCAAAAAAATGGTACTGATGAACCTAGTTGCAGGGCAGGAATAAAGAGGTAGGCATAGAGAATGGACTTGATGACATGGATGGGAGGGCAAAGTGAGAGTAGCATCGACATATACACACTACCGGATGTAAAATAGTTGGCTGGTGGGAAGCAGCAGCATAGCACAGGGAGATCGGCTCGACGCTTTGCGATGACCTAGAGGGATGGGATAGGGAGGATGGGAGGGAGGCTCAAGAGCGAGGGAATATGGGGACACATGTATGCATACAGCTAATTCGCTTTGTTGTGCAACAGAAACTAACACGGTCTTGTGAAGCAATTATACTCCAATAAAGATCTATTAAAAAAACAAAAAAAACCAAAAACCCATCTGGATTCTCATAAGCCTAACATCAAAGAGATTTGCAAAAATGTAAAATAATACCATGCTTCTCCCTACTTTATTTTGGAAAATATAATTTTTTTCATAAAAATATGTTAATATGCAATGGGTTTACTTTATTAGTTTTAAATAAATAAATATTTTTAAATTAAAAAAAAAAGAAAGAAACTGCCAAACCATCTTCCAGATTGGCTATATCATTTTATAACCCATCTACAATACATGTGTTTCTCTGCTTCCTTCCAAAATATAGTGTTGGCACTACTTTTTTATGTTAGCCATTCTGATAAGCATTTAGTGATAACACATTTTGATTTTTTAGAAATATCTTTACTGGAGAATAATTGCTTTACAATGTTGTGTTAGTTTCTGCTGTACAACAAAGTGAATCAGCTATATGTATACATATATCCCCATAGTCCCTCTCTCTTGAACCTGCATTTCTCTAATGGCTAATGATGTTGAACATCTTTTCATGTGCTTATTTGCCATCTATATATCCTCTTTGATTAAATGTCTCAATGTTTTTTCATGTCCCTTGCCCATTTCTGATTGGATTGGGTGTTTTTGTTTTTAACAGGTGATATTTTAGGGTTTTTTATATATTCAGGATAATAATCCTTTGTTAAATATGTGGTTTGCAAATATTTTCTTCCATTCTGTATCTGTCTTTTCATCCTCATAATAGGATCTTCACAGAACAAAATTTTTGATTTTAATTAAGTCCAATTTATTAACTTTTCTTTTATGGTGCTTTTGGTGTCAAGTCTAAGAATTCTTTGCTTAGCCCTAGATAACAAATACTTTCTCCTGTGTTTTTTCTTAAAAGTTTTATAATTTTATAAAATTTTTAAAACTTATAATTAAATCTAAACCTGTGATCCATTTTGAGTTAATTTTTGCATTAAGTGTGAGGTTTAGGTTTAAGTTCATTTTAAAACCTGTGGATGATCAATTGCTTCAGCACCATTTGTTGAAAAGACTATCCTTCCTCCATTGAATTACTTTTACAGCTTTGTCAAAAATCAGTTGAGCATATTTATGAGTCTATTTATAAGCCTTCTATTCTGTCCCATTGACCTATGTGTCTCTTTCTCTGTCACACAGCCTTGACCATTTTATAAGATGTGAAATCAGGTAAGTCGACTCCTCTCAATTCTTTAAAAATTTCTTTTAGCTATTCTACTTTTTTTGCCTTTCCATATAAATTTTACAACAATTTTGTCTATACAAAGAATCTTGCTGGAATTTTAATAGAAATTTCACAAAAAATGTATAAATTTGGGGAGAATGGATACATTTATTATGTTGAGTCTTTTAATCCTTTAACATAGTATGTCTCTCCATTTAGTCAATCTTTGATTTCTTTCATCAGCATGTTGTAGTTTTCAATATAAGAGTGATAGGGAGGGTGGGAGGGAGATGCAAGAGGGAGGAAATATGGGGATATATGTATATGTATAGCTGTTTCACTTTTTTATAAAGCAGAGACTAACACACCATTGTAAAGCAATTATACTCCAATAAGGATGTTAAAAAAAGAAAAAAGAAAAAAGAAAAAAAAAGAGTTATGCACATGTTTTGTTAGACTTAAATTGAACTATTTCACTTTTTTGAGTGATTATCAAAGATACTGATATTTTTATTTTAGTGTCCATGTGTTTATTGCTCATATATAGAAAGACTATTTATTTTTGTATGTTAATTTTGTATACTGTGACCTTGCTGAACTTGCTTATAAGTTCTAGGTGGGTTTTTTTGGTAGATTCCTTAGGATTTTGTATGTAGAAAATCACATAATTTTCAGTTTTTATTTCTTCCTTTCTGATCTATATGTTTTTATTTCCTTTCTTGCTTTATTGCATTAGCTTGAACTTCCAGTACAATGTTGAATAAAAGTGGTAAGAGCACACATCTTAGCCTTGTTCTCATTCTTGGGGTATAAACAATTAGTCTTTTACCATTAAGTATGATGTTAACTGTATGGTTTTTTGTAGATGCTCTTTATTAAGTTGAGGATGTCCTCCTCTATTCCTAGTTTTCAATGAGATTTTATCACAAATGGATGTTGAATATTGTCACATGATTTTTCTCTATAAGTTGGCATGTTATGTAATTTTCTACTTTAGCCTGTTAATATGGTAGTTGATTAATTTTTGAATATTGAATCACCCTTGTATTTTGGTATATACTCCACTTGCCATGGTATATAATTCTTTTATATATTGATGAATTCTGTTTGCTTATGTTTTGTTAAGGATCTTTTGTGTTTATGTTCATGAGGGATATTGGTCTTTACTTTTCTTTGGGTGAGGCACTCTCTTTGTCTGGTTTTGGCATCAGCGTAATTCTAGATTTATAAAATCAATTAGGAATGGTTCTTCTATTTTCTGGAAGAAATTGTATATAATTGGCATTAATTTTTCTTTACTTGTTTGGTAGAGTTCTCCAGTGAAAGTATCTGGGCCTGGGGACTTCATTTTTGGGAATTTAAAAATTATATATTCAATTTCCTTAGGGGTTATAAGGTTATTCAAATGATCTAATTTACACTGGATAAGATATAGTAGTTTGTACTTCTCTGAGAATTGGTTAACTTTATCTAAGTTGTAAAATTTATCTGTGTAGAGATGTTCATAGTATTCCCTTATTATCCTTTTAATGCTTTCAGAGTCTACAATGATATCCCTGTTTCATTCTTGATATTGGTAATTCTTTTCTTTTTTTTCTTTGTCAGTCTTGCTAGAGGTTTATCAATTTTATTGATCTTTTCTAATTACTAGCTTTTTAAAAGTTGATTTTCTCTATTGTTCTGATTTCAATTTCACTGAATTCTGCTCTTATCTTTGACTCTAGTATGTGTTGGTGTGGTTTTCTTTGGGTTTATTCAAGTGAGGTTTCCTTTGCTCAGCTTTTTGAATCTGTAGATTTATATATTTTGCAAACTTTGGGAAGTTTGTAGCCATTATTTCTTCCAGTAATTTTTCAGTCCCACCCTCTTTTTCCACTCTTACGATTACTATTAAATGAATAATAGATTTTTTTTTTTTTATGGTCTCACAGTTCCTGAATCTCTCTGCATTTTTTCAGACTGGTGATTTCTATTATTCTATCTTCAAGTTCACTAATTCTTTCCTCTGTCCCCTGAATTCTGTTGAGTCAATCCTTTGTGTTGCCTATTTTAATTATTGTGTTTTTAGTTCTAAAATTTCCATATAGTTCTTCTTTACATCTTCTATTTTTTTGCTGAATCTATTTGTTTGCTGAAACTCTTTTTTCATTTGTTTCAAGTGCCTTCACAGTTCCTCACTGAAGCAGTTTTACTATGTTTTAAAGTCTTTGTTAGAGAAGTCGAATCTCTCTGGCATCTTGGTGTTGGCATCAATCAATTGTATTTTTTCATTCATTTTGAGGTTTTTTTTTTTTTGGTTCTTTGTATGATGAGTGACTTTTTTTTATTGAAACCTGTACGTTTTGGGTACCCTGTTATGAGGATCTAAATCTTATTTAAAGCTCCTGTTTTAATTGGCTTTTGTGACATCACTCTGGGAAAATGGCGGTGCCCTTTGCCTTGTTCCTCCCTGGTGGGGATAAAAATCCAGCTTTCCCACTTGGTTTCCATTAACACCTGAGTGGGGCATTACTACTGAACAAGGGTGAGAGTTCTGGTTTCCCATTTGGTGCTGATAACACCCTGCATCATGTTGTTTCTTTTGATCTCTAGGTCCCTAGTTAGTTTATCTTCCATTCTCTACCTTTAAAAGCCATCTTTTGACATCTTTTGTACTTAGTGAAAAGAATAGGGGAAAATGTACCTATTCCATCTTCATAAAAGCTGAAATCTGTATTTTTAGCTTTATCTGTAATTATGTTTCTTTTTCTTTAATTATTTTATGATCAATCATACCAGAAGTTTGTGTATTTTGTTAGTTTGTTTCATAAAGCCAGTTTTTGGTTTACTGAGCTCTTCTGTTTTCTTCTTTTTTATATCATTAATTTCTGCTATTATCTTTATTGTAATATAAAAATTTTCTTTGAGATATTCTATTTTTTTAATTTCCTAAGTTTATACCTAATTGATTTTCATTATGTTTTATTGTCTGGAATAAGCAATTAAGGCCATACATTTCTCTCCATGCAACAGTTTTGCCTCATCTCACAAGTTTTGAAATGTAATGTTTTAATTTTTATTCAGTTATAAGTGCTTTAAAATTTCCTTTTTTTTCTTTAGCTTATAAGTTTTTTGGTTTGATTTTAAATTTCCAAATATATAAGGGTGTTTCTATTTAGTTATTTTTATTATCCACTTCAGACTTCCTTGCATTATAGTCCAAGAATGTGCATCACTTATGCTTATTGTTTGAAGTTGATAAGACCTCCTCTATAGACAATAAATTACCAGAAACTCAACCAAGTAGTAGCCCTAATTGCAATTTCATTGACAGTTGTGGTATCTTTCCTAGAGAAGATTAGAATGATCTCAGGCACATGGTAGGAAGGCATTGTTTTAACCAATGCCTTATATTCTAGCCCTATCAGAAAAAAGGATCAGAAATGGACAGCAGTATACAGTCAATAGTTTTGCCCAAGGACTACATAAACTCTTGGTCCCTCTGTCATGATATCAGTTGCACATATCTGGACATCCTGCTGAACATCACTGTGATCCCTTACGTTGACAACATCATGCTAATCAAGTCAGATGAGCACAAGCTGGCCAGCACATTAGAAGGTTTGGTAAGAAACAAGTGCCCCAGAGGATGGGAGATAAACACTCTGAAGACTCGGGGACTGGTCACATCAGTAAAACGTGTCTGAGTCTGCTTTCAGGAGAACGTGAACTGCAACAGATTTTCTCACTAACTCTAAAGATACCTGAACTATTGATGCCATATTTAATGTAGGCTAAAATAAATTAAAAGAACATTATTGCTACCTTTTTGTTTATCATTTTTCTATTGCTGATCCTGTTTGGATTTGTTCAAAGAACAAATGAAATCCTAAAGCCCTACTTCAGATCGCAGAATATAATGCTGAATGAAACACACTAACAGAATGAAGTAAACAGCCCATTTCTGTGAATGACTAATTTTCCTTGTTTTATATGATCCCTCTCATCCTATATCTAGTCATTACCATGGGCCAGTGAATCTGAACTATGTGCAGATCAACTTCTTTCTTATCCAATAAACTAGCTATAATGCTTTTTTTTTTTTCTATATCATGATTTTGAATTAATGCGAAATTATTTTTAAACACTTAGCTCACTTGGAGCTTTCTCTACAGATATTTATATTTGGAAACATCTCTTTGTGTAGACATTCAGAAATCAGATTGTCTTAGTTTAGTAAATGGGATCTGTTTTTATCTAGGTCTTGGAACTGCTTTAATTTTGTTTTATTTGAGTTTGGTGTTTGTGATAGCCATGGGAATGCACTTTGCAGATCTCTAACCATAGGGAGCTTAACTGACCAAGGGCCTTTGCTGCTGGGCTTTGAAATCCATTCCTGCATTTGCACCAAGGCAAATTCCATGGGCTTCTTGTAGCCAATGATTTATCAAAGCAAGAATACTAAGGAAGGCTGGTTTCTGGGATATCTGAGACTCCTGATGGCTGATTTTTGGTTTAAGGACTGTGATAGTCAGTTCTCCAGAGAAACAGAACCAATAGGATGTATATATATAGAGAGATGTATACACACACACTCCACACTCACATATTGTGTGTGTGTGTGTGTGTGTGTGCGTATGTTGCAGCTGGAGTCTGAAGGCAGCTTCTCTAGAATTTCTTCTTCCTTGGAAGACTTCAGTCTTTTCTCTCTTAAGACCTTCAACTGATTGGATGAGGCTCACCCACATTATGGAGGGCAAGCTGCTTTACTCAAAGTCTGCTGATTTAATTGTTAACATTATCTTTAAAAAAAATACCTTTGGGACTTCCCTGATGGCACAGTGGTTAAGAATCCGCCTGCCAATGGAGGGGACACGGGTTCGATCCCTGGTCCAGGGGAGATCCCACATGCTGCAGAGCAACTAAGCCCGTGTGCCACAACTACTGAGCCCATGTGCCAAAGCTACTGAGGCCCGTGCGCCTAGAGCCCGTGCTCCACAACAAGAGAAGCCACCACAGTGAGAAGCCCACACATCGCAATGAAGAGTGGCCCCCGCTCGCCACAACTAGAGAAAGCCCACGCGCAGCAACAAAGACCCAACGCAGCCAAAAATAAATAAATAAGTAAATAAGTAAATAAATAAATTTATTTATTTAAAAAAATTACCTTCACAGCAACATCTAGATGGCTGTTTGATATAATATGTGGGTGACCAAATATCTGGGTACCTTGCCCTAGCCAAGTGACACACATCTTAAGTAAATCACTAAAATACGGGCTTAATCTATATTTTCGGCAACAAGGAGGAGATGATGATAGCATTTCCCTAAAGGGTAAATTTCTGGATTTCAAACTGAACAATTGTCTCCTTCCACTAATGAAAGAAGATGCAATATTTTACTTACTTGGAATGTATTCAGTGGTGACATAGGACTCTCAGGCTATAAAGCCTGCCTTGGAATTGGAAACTCGTCTACAACGTTATGATGATGGTATACATACATATTTAAGTTTTAAAAATACAGAAAAGAACAGAGAATTATAGTACGCATACTTTAATTAGAGCTGGGCTTCTTGACAGTAGAGAAGGTGAAAAATCTATAAATATTTCAGTGCATATGAACTCTTTTCTAGTATGTTTTAAGTTGTGCAGCAGGAAGACCTTTGGAGGAGCAAGAAATATAAAAATAAGTGAGAAAATAAAATTTTTTAAGAGAAATAACTTAGTCTATTCAATAAGTGAACTTCCCTTTGGGATTACTTTCTGAGAGTTTTCTTTGCTAATCCACATTCCAAATAGCCAGAAGCAGAATCCTATGCAGTTTCCAAAGCTCATTTGTTCTGGTCACCATTTGTTTTGAGAGTGTTGATTAACATTTCCTTTTGAACACTGAGTTGGGAAACTTTTGTATTACAGTGACCTAATCAATGATTCTCAAGTTAAAAAAAATATCCGATGCCTTCTCACTCTAGGTAGGCTCTATCTGAATTGGGAGACAGAATAGGCAATTTGGAAAGACCTCTCGGGGAATTCTGTTCAGCTGAGAACTGCTGGCTTATGAATAGTAAATTATTAATATTTAAATCTTACATTCCAAATTTCTATTTTTCAAGACCAAATTCCATGGACCTAAGGAAAATATAAAGCTAAGAGAATTATGATAAGTCAATGTGCTTGTCAAATTTATCCAGCATAATTCAAGCTATGTTTTATTTGCAGAAGAAAAACTGACACATTTATTACTCTGTTGTTCCTTGGTAAAGTGGGCCTGAATGATGATGATGATGATTATTATCATCATTATTATTTTGAGCAAGATAAAAAAGTGATCGTGATCTTCTTGAGTTATACAATCATCTAAATTCCAAAGCACTCACAAAACTGAGCAAATAAAGCCAGTATTTGCATATTAGGGAAAGGAAACATATTGCTAATGGAAGCCACAGGCCTAGTCAAAAATAAATGTTTTATATCAAGTGGTAAAATAAAAGAGGGATTCTACCCCAAGACCACCACCTCGATAAGGACCCATGAGTTACTGCAGCTGCAAGGGAGGGTCCACCAAAGCCACCTCAGTAAATAGCAGCCTAAAAAGCAGATGTGTTGGCACATCATTACAAGCCCCCACCCCACCCCATCATAGCCATTTGCTCTCCAGAGATGGTCTAGAGTTTCTTGCAAGGGAGAGATGCACTGGCAGGGCCACCTCCCAATTCCAAAACAGGGAGAGGCAGTAGCATGGGGCTGGCCTGGGGCTCTGACTTTCTGAGGGTGGACAAGTAAGGTATACAGACAGAACCCCTGCCTGAAGAATAATCAGATTTATCTGTGAAAAACAGATTCAGTGAGACAAAATGTTGTTAAATTTTAACTTTGGCCCTCAAAGTTAGGTGATACACCAAAATGTGTATTTTCAAAGTAAATGTCCAAGAAACAATTAGACAATTGACCTACAATAAAGACATAAAAGCACTGACAGCATAGAGCAGGGGTTGGCAACCTTTTTCTGTAAAGAGCCAGATGGTAAGTATTTTAGGTTTGTGGGCTGTATGGTCTCTGTTGCAACTACTCAACTCTGTTGCAATGCAAAAGCAGCCAAAGCCAATACTTACACAAATGAGTGTGGCTGTGTTCCAATAAAACTGTATTTAAAAGTAAAAGACAGGCTGCATTTGGTCCACGAGCTGTAGTTTGCCCACTGCTGGTGCTGAGGAAGAGACGGTTTATGAAGAGGTTCTTTCGGTGAAAGTTCTCCCAACCACCACGAGAACCTCATCCTGAGCCTGGAGAGAGGGGGGCTTCAAGAGGACCACGTGGGGCTTCCCTGGTGGCGCAGTGGTTGAGAGTCTGCCTGCCAATGCAGGGGACACGGGTTCGAGCCCTGGTCTGGGAGGATCTCACATGCCGCGGAGCAAATGGGCCCGTGAGCCACAGCTACTGAGCCTGCGCGTCTGGAGCCTGTGCTCCGCAACAAGAGGCTGCGACAGTGAGAGGCCCGCGCACCGCGATGAAGAGTGGCCCCTGCTTGCCGCAACTAGAGAAAGCCCTCGCACAGAAACAAAGACCCAACACACCCAAAAATAAATAATAAATTAATTAATTAAAAAAAAAAAAAAAAAAGAGGACCACGTGGAGTGCTTGATGCATCCTCTTGACTTTATGGGGCATGTTGTTCCCAAGACTGGACGTTAGCTGCACTCCCTACCAATGGTAGAACAAACATCCATGAGTGTTTCTCATGCACCCCAGGTAGATCATGGGGGAGAGAGCATCTGCCTAAGCTGGTTTAATTTGAGTTCTAAAGGATCACCTGGGAAGGTAAGAGGACTCCAACAGAGACCGTTCTCTTTAGAGTAGAACGAAACCTGGAGCAGAGTGGGAAGTGGCCCCAGAGAAAAAAATGCAACTGGACATTCTCATCTCTAAATTGAGACTGTATTTGAGCCGAGGATTTTTTTATGCCAAGAGTGAATTGGTAAGTTATGAAGCTGAAATTTCATGCAGGGGCAAAGGAAAAACCTCCTCCAGTGAAAAAATTTGAATGGGATTGTAAAGACAAAACAAATAGCATTTCTTGTTTGTTTTGTTTTATAAATATTTTATAACAGAAAACTTCAAAAGCACAGTCCAAAGAAGAGAGAAGAGTTTGATGAACTCCCATGTCCTCATAATGCAGCAATTGTTAACTCCCGTCGAATCTTGTTGCAACTATACTGCCCATCTACTCTCCTTTCACCATCCCCATACCCCATACACAGAATTACTTTGAAGCATATCCAATGTCCGTATTTCCTTTACATTGGAAGTAAGATCCAGAGGCTTGATCAGATTCAGTTTCAATTATTTGGTGAGACTGTCTCACAGGTGTTGTGTGCACTCCTACAGGACTTCCAGGCCCATGATGTCTGGTTCTCTCTCAGCAGTGTTAATATTGATCAGGATTTAGGACAATTTGATTCATCTGTTATAGTTCTTTATCAGCTTTTTATCAGTTTTAGCAACCACTGATGATTTCCCATATCCATAATTTTATTAGGAAAAATTACATTTTGATTACCTCTCACTGGTTGTGCATAGGTTATATGTATACATGCTAGAACACTGGGATCCCCTGGATTGGGGACTCATTAGTCTTTCCACAAGAGTCCTTTTAATTCATTAGCTTTGGAATTTTGGTGTATTTTTGTTTGTTTGGAGGTCTATGAGCTTATCAGCTGTAGAAACAAAATTCATTTTTGCTCAACTGCCTGCTACTGCATGAAAAGGAAGCCTAATCCTCCAGCCTACTTACTTTGGTAAGATCTGCAGACCTCTATGGGTATGACCTTCAGAGAACTGGTTGGTCCTCTCCTTTGAAAGGCCCTTCAGTGCCAAGTACATGGTACCTTTCTGGTCTGCCTGGTAGGAATAAATGTTGATGTTGAGAGTTTTCACCTGTTTTTGTGAAACGGTTTCCCAGATATTGTAATGTCTTGGTACCATAACTATTGTTTTTCAATTCTGAAAAATTTTCACATTTAAGAAGAAAGTAGACAGTCTTCCTCAATCCATGCCTCGGTTGGTTAATTGAGGGAAGTGGTGGGGTTCTGTGTGGCTGAATGATTACATTCACCGCTCCTAATTCCATCCATAGCTCCTTATTTTGCCCTCGATGGTGTTGTCCAAGCCAAGGTAGATATTTGATAGTTTCCACATCTCTCATTCCTTCCTTTTCCACCACAGTCTATTTGGGACTCACAACATGCTTAAGAGGAAATATAAATATTGTATGTACAGGGCTGAAAAGTCAGAGGCTGTATCTATAAATTTGCCAATTTAAAGTATAGATCTTGGGTCTAAAAAAATTAAGTGCTTTTGCGTCCACATTCCTGGAGGGAGAAGATCAAACTCTTAAATAGCCTCAATGTCATAAGCAAGTGGGCCTCCAAAGGAAAACCCCAGGTAAAAAGATACTTTTTCTATGCTTCTACCACTTCTAAGTTGACCAAAAAAAGCAGGTGTGATGGGTATTGTGACTTTTTCATTGATTCCATATTCTATGTATAAACAATTATTTTCAGCTCTTCCCTTTAACCGAAGCAAAAGTTCTCGGACTTTTTCCTCCTTCCATACATCTCCACTCTGCCACAAGGAATTAATATCAGCTGTCTTTCTAAAACATTGATCGATTTTTCCTTTGTGAACAAGTCTGTTCATATTGTTACCTTTCCCAAGAAAGAAATATGCAATTGGTTGCTTTGTACGATACATATGCTTATATTGCCCCCTGAAAGAATTTTCCAGTGACCAAGCATACTTTTCCATTTGTTTAGAATCTTGATCTAGTTGTTGGTTTCCTGGCCAGAATAACAGGGAAGCTAGGAAATAAGGTTCTGAATATCGACAAGTCGTTCCTACTTGTTGCAAGACTTCTCGAAGCTGACCTTTCAGTGTTTTAATTGGCTTCACTATTTTGGAGGTAGGTTTAATACAGTAGAGAATGATGTTGGCCAAGATGAAATTTTGCTTTTCCCTTGGCAGGATTCTGACAGTGCATTGCTCAAAGAGAAAAGTATATTTGTTCATTATATCTTCCATGGTGTGTATAGCATCTTCTTGAGTTTTGATAAGATATTCCAAGAGCCCAGAAAACTTGTCTGCTTTTAGAACTTCTAGGCTTCTCCGATACAGCTCTACTTGAAGTGGCAAACTAAGCTTTGGTCCAAGATCTGTGTTCTGTGATTCCTCTGAGGGACCGAATATATCTGCATACTTCTTAAAATATCCAGCCACCTTTCTCCGAGTTTTGGCCTCTGCATTTTGCTTAATATTGTTCCTGGGTTTTAGAAGGACAAAGTAATCATCAAAAAAATCAAAGGACTTTTTCAAAGAAAATTTCAAATTGGTTAGATAAGGAATAAAGTTCTTGAGGACTACTTTAAATTCATGGCTTGGATCTCCAGGAATATCATTACTTCCTGATATAAAATTGATCATATCTCTTTTAGATAGTTCACTTTTATTGTCAAAAAAAGGAAGGAGCTGGAGAATCTGGATTGTGTAGAGCCCAACTTCTATCTCCCCTTGATACCCGGCTATATTGTAAGTATCATACCGCCTTTTCGACTTCTGATAAAACCTTTCCTTTGCTTCATACTCTCTATCCTCACTTTGCTGTTGAGATTCTTTGAATGCATTTGAGGCATGCACTGCTGAATCCAAAAGATCAGATAGATCATCAACTGAAATGTTCCTGTTTCTTCCATTATCCTCTATCCACCATCTAATTTTACTTTTGTACACTTGACCCAGTGTATCTGAGATATAAGAATTGTCAGGTTCTAACTTTTTTGCTTTATTTGCCCAACATAGAGCACTGTTAAAGTCCTTCTCTTTAATGTAGAAATGTCTTGTCAAGGCTTGGCAAATGAATGCATTTGGGTTGAACCGATGAATACCTTCAAGTAATACATTTTTAACTGCCACATTCCCTTCATCTCTATGTAATGCTTCAATGAATGGGGAAAACCAAGTTCCTGTTTCACCTTCATGTTCGTTGCGCTGTCTTGTGAGCAGCAGTGTTTGCATATCTTCTAAAAATTTGCTTTTTCCTATACCAGTTTCATAGAACACATTTTCTGTTAGCATATCCAGCATAATTTGACTTTTATGTAAGTCATAGCTTATCTTCAATTCTTCCAGTGAGCGAATGGCAATCAAAGGGTGAATAATGCGTACTCCACAGTAGCTCCCACATTCTACCACCTCTGTTTTTATTAGAATTGTAGAGTAGGTGCCCATCTTGTCTTCAAGCTTTTCTGTTCCCCAGAAAGCTTTCTTGTTTGTGATTCCTAAGAACTTTTCACACTGTGATAGTGAAATGGTGGTATCAGGCACATATGAATTAAGAAGAGCCAGAAAAGAAAAGAGCTTTGCTTCCTTGGTGGAAATATTTTGTCCTTTCAGAATATTCCTGACCACATTTTCTATGTACTTTTTATTAAAGTTGGTTTTCATAATCATGAAGGAATAAAAATCTTTAAAGTTTTTATGTTGCTCTTCAATTTCTTTCAGTTTAAGCTCAAAAGCTCTCTGTTCTTTGGAAGATAGTTGTTGTATTAGGGCAATACTGTCTGAGATCTTTGCACTTTTTTCAGGATTCTGTGATCTCCAGCAATTTAGGATGATCACTAGAGGCTTCTCATATCGAATATACCTATTAGCTACAGCTGTTTGAATAGAGGCCTGCAGAAGATAGACATTATCTTGTTCTTCAAAATCATCAACAAGCAGTAGTACAGGTAAGTATTCCTGATTATTTGTTGTCCCATAGGTTATTAAATTAGTCACTTGTTCTCCAATTTCAGAAAAATCCACTCTCTTGTTTTTCAGCACAGCACATCTGAATTTCTTCCTTAGTTCCCAGAGAATATGCATGGCCAAGGTAGTCCCACCACAGCCTGGATGATGAAACAGATGAATAATTTTGACACATGTTGGCTTAGAAGAATCTGCCCAGTTTTGAATCATTTCTTCAAGTCCTTCATATTTATCCCTTTTGACAAAAGGGGAAGAATAGTTTTCAGAAGAAAAGTAGAAGTTCCACCATGATACTTTGCCACCTCGATAGAAGTCTTCCTCTTTTGATGCTTTGAATTCAAGTAATTTTTTTTTGTCCTTCTCTAAGAGTGTACCTTCACATTCATTTTCACAGAGAATTTCCAGAGCAGACATGATATCTTCTTCTTTTTTCAGAAGGACAGTAGATGAACCAATAGATGGTAAAAATCTCTTTGAAGATTGAGTCACAGATTTTAGCTTAAGAATAGTTCCATTTATCTCTTCAAGACTTAAAGTAGAAACACATTGGCTTGATAATTCATCTTGCTGTTTTGTTAATCTTGCTTCAAGTAGATCTTTCCATCCCTGACATATGCGTGAATGTGTGCAAATACACAATATATTTTCCATTCCTTTGAGATCTTGGTAGAAAGCACAGAAGGTCTCAATGAGGGGGTCTCTTGGGTCATCCACAGAGGAGAGTAATAGAAATACCACCAAAAACTTCCCTCTTGGCATTATGTCTTCACATGTAAGAAATGAAATCAGTTTCCTTACTTCAGACGCTTTTTCTCTTTGCCAGGAACTTGGATCTAAGGGT
Organism: Eubalaena glacialis; assembly: GCF_028564815.1. Lineage (NCBI taxonomy): Eukaryota > Metazoa > Chordata > Mammalia > Artiodactyla > Balaenidae > Eubalaena > Eubalaena glacialis. Next base: position 71,239,071 of record NC_083723.1, on the reverse strand, counting down.
TTATATTTTTCACTGTCAAGGTCTAACCTGCCATTGCAGAAAATCCAGCTGAGTTGTTGATAAAGATTCAGACTAGTAATCTTCTCATTAGTGGTTTTCCCTTCCACATATAAACTTGGGAAGTGAAGGTTTGCTACTCGGGTTTCTTTGTAAGCTTTGACCACACCCTTGCTCACAGATTCAGGATCAAACTCCAACACAGCAAACCATTTAATTTCCTTTAGGAAATCTAAGTGTTTTATTTGAGTCGGATGACATTTATTTATTACAAGAATGTACCATTCATAGTAGGAATTATCTAACAAATCCTGATTTCCTGTCAACAGTTTAACAAGCTTTGGTCCCTCACTCTCTTTTTTATTTGTTTTTACTCTGCATTTTTCTTCTGCTTCTTTCCTAGATTCTGCCAGTTTTTTTAAATCTAATTTAAATGATGTGAAATATGCATTATTTTTCATGATGTCCTTAGAACTGGCCCCATCTCGCACAAAGACTGAGAATTTTGGACTTTGTGTCCATGTCTTCTTGCTGCAATTTTGCATTTTAATCTGGAAATAATCATGTTCACATTCAGAATGTTTTGGAACAACATCCACTTCAATAACAAATCTGTCAGATGGAGTACTATTTGGCATTAAAACTTCTACAAATCTTGGCTCTCGAATGCAATTCTTTGCTTTTTGGACCTGATGGTCTTCAAAATATTGGTGGATCATCAGATTGAAGTGGTCAATGAGGGCTTCCTTGGTGACAGTGGTGACTTCCACGCCAACAATTTTTCCATGGGGTTTGTCCTTGACTCCAAAATGAATGGTGCCATTGGTACGTGAATTCATACAAGCTGAAGCAAACCGGAAAACCTCATTGCTAAATTTCATCTTAACATCCTCTTCTGTGGCTGTTTCTGTATTCGTGAAGCCTTTGAATTCATGTATTGGATCAATGAGATTGAGTGGTCCTGTTTCAGGCTGTAGAATAAAATTTAATTTGTAACGATATGGATCACTGAATTCATCAAAAGGGTATGATACACATGTCGGTTCTATGGATGGCTGCTCTTCCTTTGTGTCATCTATTTCATCGTTCATGTATTCATTTTTTAGTGACTTAGAACCTTTAGTAACTGTACTCATTGTAGAGTCATTAAACATGTCTGATTTCTCTTTCTCCTTTTGTTTTTGCTTTGAAGTTTCTCCATTTTTCTCCTGTTTTTTAGGAACATTTTTACTGCCTTTCCCCCTCTTACTTGTCTGAAAAGGATCTCCAGAGGATGTTTCCAGTAACTCTTTGAAGAGATGTTCTATTTGGATAGCTGGTCCAAATGTTATGCCCATAGCAACAAGGTGATCTTTAGTTAAGTACTTCAAGTTTGCGCCATTCACATCTTGTGCAGTCAAAATTTCCCTGTGTTTTTGGTCAATTTTATGACTTTCTAACCACTGATTTACATCCTCTTTTGTCCATTCATCTGTATTATCTGGTAAGTTAAGTTGTGCTGCCATTCTGATACCTATGTATAGAAAAAGAAAAATTATTTAGTATTTTTATAAGTAAATTTTAAAAATATTCAGTTAATTTTTCAATAGACAATATGTACATGTCTTATAAAACTGAAAAAGCTCAAAAGGATATACATTCCATCTAATTACCCTCCTGAGAGGAAATTACCATTATCAGTTTCTTCCATATCCTTTCAGAGAAATACTACCAAATACAAATGCATAAACACTTTTTTCCCATTCAAATGGCAACATACTATACTCAATTCTCTTTGCCTTGCTTTATTCACTAACTGTATCTTGGGGATGCTTCTAGTCAATATATATATAGAGAGAGAGACGTATCATTCTTCTTAATGGTTGTTTTCTATAATGTGTGTTAGCTCTATTGTTTATAAATATTCAATTCTGCTATAGAAAATAAGAAAAACAAAGGAGGCTATACGAAACTAAAGAGAGAAGGATTATGATATGAGGAGGATATATGAAACAAGGTATAGAAGCAAGTAGTTTGTGAAACATGTTATAATAGACATAGATAAAGTAAATAAAGCATATGAGCGTTAAACATAGTTAGGAAGAGAAAGAAGGGCCAAATAGGTACTAAATATTCATGAGGCACACTTGAAGCACTTTATATTTTTGACATCTTAACTGGGCCACCTACTGTTGACACCCATTCTGATCCTTTGTATACTCTAATTAAAAGACATAAATAAAATCCAGAGTAGCTTATCAGGCTAACTGATGAGTTAGAGCTGTGGTCAGGCATATATGCCCCTCTGCATCTCTCTGATTGGAGCAAGTGTATGTCACTGACACAGGTGTCTTGTATCTGTTGATCCCCCCCTGGACGGACCTCAACTCTGGTTCTCAAAATCACACAATCAGTGGAGAATGCTGATACTGCAGCGAGGAAGAGAGAGGATATATGAACTTGTATAAGTCAGGTAATGAGATGCTTCCACCCCTCTTGTACCTTATCCAAAGTGTGTTACCCATCTCTTTCCCCCTGCTTTTTGTTGTGTATTTTAATTGATTTAATAAAGGTGTGCCTCAAATACCTTAAATTGATCTGTGAGCCATTCTGTTCCATGACTTCTGGAATAGCTTGCTGGGTAGTGAACTTGGGGGCTACTATTATATCCATGTAAATTTTCACATAATATTTGGTAATAGCTAATTCCTGGGCAGTAACAAATGGCATTACTATTTGGTATGCAGATTGAAAGACTACCATTTGGAAAAATCATTGGCAATCTGGGTTGCAGAAATATAGCAATGGTTAGAAAAAAACACAATAGAATCCAGATAATAATAGTCAGCTTTAAGTACAATCCAAAAATGGCTCAAATAATGTGAGCCATTCCTATAAAATCACCATGGGAGAAATCAAATCAACAGAGAAGATAAGCCTGGAGAATAGTGGAAAATAGACTATATAGGCACACTTCCATGAAATAATACAAAGGAATATTACCTACCAGTGGTACATAAAAAATCAAGGTTAGGATCTATCTTCCTGTCCAGACATAAAGCTGCCAAAGCAATGGTCCAGTGTTAAAGCTATTATTTTTTGGTTAGTAACTCCTGCATTCATATTAAGTGAATAAAAGATATACCTTACAGCTACATTAGTACAAAAATAGGCAAAGATATGCACAACTGATGGAAATTTTACTCTCTTACAATACTATGACAATCAGAAACCATGGAGATTTAATGCCTTCTAAAAAAAGTGAATGAGGTGAAATTTCTTTCAGTTATTTGGCCTGTAGAGATTAAGAAGCTCAAATTTAAAATAAGCTGGGGAGAGAGAAAAGAGTGGAGGTGGGAAATTGCTTTAAGTGTACTAATTTTTAAAGTAAGCCCCTTTTGTGGGACTATATCAAACTTAGAAACTATGCTTTGAAGGACACAATGAACAGAATGAAAAGGCAACTTATGGAATGGGAGAAAATATTTGCAATATTTTCAAATCATAGATCTGATAAGGGGTTAATATCTAAAATATATTTAAAAAAACTCCTGCAACTCAACAACAACAAAAATAACCTGATTAAAGGTGAGCAAAGGATTTAGACATTTCTCCAAAGATGATATACAAATGACCAACAAACATATAAATAGATGTTCAACATCACTAATCATTAGAGAAATACAAACCTAAAACATAGTGATGTATCATTTCACATCTACTGTGATGACTATGATGACTATGTTAAAAAAAAAACCCAGAAAATAACAAGTATTAGCAAGGATGATGTGGAGAAATTGGAGGAACCCTTGTGCACTACTGGTGGGAATGTAAAATGATGCAACCTACACAACCTACCTTAAGAGAATGGTTAAAGGAAGTTTTCTAAACAGAAAGAAAATAATAAGAGAAGGAACCCTGATACATTAGGAAGATAAAAGAACACAGTAAGCAAAAATATTGGTAAATATAATAGACTTCTCCTCTTTGGTTTTCAAAATTACGTTTGATTTTTGAAGCACTGACTGATATGGTTCTAAATGTATGTAGTGAAAATATTTAAGACCATTATATGTGGATAGGGTAAAAGGATATGAAGGGAAGTAAGATTTCTATGCTTCACTCAAACTGGTAAAAAAAACACTATTGGGGGCTTCCCTGGTGGCACAGTGGTTGAAAATCTGCCTGCCAATGCAGGGGACACGGGTTCGAGCCCTGGTCTGGGAAGATCCCACATGCCGCGGAGCAACTAGGCCCGTGAGCCACAATTACTGAGCCTGCGCGTCTGGAGCCTGTGCTCCGCAACAAGAGAGGCCGCGATAGTGAGAGGCCCGCGCACTGCGATGAAGAGTGGCCCCCACTTGCCTCAACTAGAGAAAGCCCTCGCACAGAAACAAAGACCCAACACAGCCATAAATAAAAAATTCAAAAAAAAAATTCAAAAAAAAAGAAAAAACCACTATTGGACTGTCATAAGTTATGTATGTATAATGAAACATCTAGAGCAATCAATAAAAAAGCCATACAAAGTGATACACTCAAAAACACTGTAGATAAAAGTGGAATTGTAAAAAAACTTTCAAGTAACCCTCAGGACACCAGGAAAATAAGGTAGAAAATTGAAAAATATAAGTCCTAACATATAAATAATTACATTAAATATAAAGGGCCTAAATACAGAAGTTAAAAGAATTGGTAAAGTGGATTAAGAACATGACCCAACTATATCCTGTCTATAAGATGCTCACTTGAAATATAATGATATAAATAGGTTGAAAAGAAAAGTATGGATAAATATATATAATACAAATATTAATCAATAAAGACAGGAATGGTTATGTTAATGTCAGATAAAGTAGACTTCAGAGAAAAGAAAATTACCAGAGACAAAGGCATATTACATAATGATAAAATGTTCAACAAGATGACATAACAATCCTAAAAGTGTGTGTGCCAAACAAGAAAGTTTCAAAATGTTTGAAACAAATACTGACAGAACTTTTCAGTTTTAGACAAATCCACATTTATAGCTGGATATTTTCACACCTTTCTCTCTATAATTGAAAGAAAAATTAGACAGAATGTTAGTGAGGTTACAGAAGAACTCAACACCATCAACCAACAGGTACCAAACCACATTTATAGAACACTCCATTCAACAACAGCAGAAAATCTTTCTTTTTAAGTGCCCAAAATAGACCATAACCTAAATGATAAAACAAACTTCAACAAGTTTAAAATAATTGAAATCATACAGAATATGTTTGCCAACCACAATGGAATCTTATTAGGAACTGATAACAGAAAGATAAGAGGAAACTCACTAAACACTAAAACTACACTCCTAATAATTCATGGGCCAAAGAAAAGTCTCAAGTGAAATTAAAAAAATACATTGCAGTGAATGAAAATACAACATACCAAAATTTGTGGTACATGGTTAAAGCAGTATTGAAAAAACTGTTGCAATAAATGTATACATTAGATAAGAAAAGTCTCAAATTAATAATCTAAGATCTTACTTCAAAAACTTAGAACACCTTGAAAAAGAAAAGTAAAATAACCCAAAGCAAGCAGAAGGAAAGAAATAATAAAGATAAGAGCAGAAATCAATTAAATTGAAAAGAGAAAACAATGGAGAAAATCAATGAAACAAAATCTGCTTCCTTGATAGATCAGTAAAATCGACAAAACTCTAGCAAAACTGACAAAGAATAAAAAAGAGAAGACACAACTTACCAATATTAGAAGTGGAACAGTGGATATAATTTTGAACTGTATAGACATCAAAAGGGAACAAGGAATTATACTCCAATAAAGATGTTAAAAAAAAAAAAAGGGAACAAGGGAGTAGTATGAATAACTTCACACACACAAATTTGACAACTCAAATGAAATAGAACAATTCCTCAAAAAACAAACTTCCACAGTCCATTCAGTATGAAACAGATGATTTGAATAGTCCCATACTTTAAAGAAAACTGGATTTTTAATTTTAAAGATCTCCCTACAAGGAAAAATTTCCAGGCCAAGACAGATTCACTGAAGAATTCTACCAAACATTTAAAGAATTAATGCTGATTTTATATAATCTCTTCTAGAACACAGTAAAAGAGGGATTGCTTCCCAATTCATTTTACGAAGCTGGTATTACCCTACTAGCAAAGCCTCCGCAAACCCAGCCTTCAGGTGAGCTCCCATGGACCAAGGCTCCTGCCTCGCCCCAGTGCCAATCCAGTCCCTGAGGCCCCAGGCTCAAAGCAGTCTCCTGAAGATCCAGGCTCCTGCCTCACTCCAGTGCAAGGCCAGCTCCCATGGACCCAGGCTCTTTGCCTGCCCTGGTGCTGGGCTGGGTTCCATGGACACAGACTCCAGATTGGTTCCTATAGACTCAGGCTCCTGGCTTGCCCCAGCCTCCAGGTTGGCTCCCGAGGACCCAGGCACATGGCCAGCCCCAGTGTCAGGCTACACCTCATGGACCCAACCTTCAGGACAGCACCTGTACCCCAAGGCTATAGGCCAACTCCTGTGGCATCAGAATCCAGGCCCACCACCAGCACTTCAGGGGCCAGGTCCACCCCATGGACCCAAATGCCAGCCTACCTCTGTAGACCCAAGCACTAGTCCAGCCCAGCCACTGACCCAGGCACCAGACCTTTCCACCTGAGGATCAAGCCCATCCTCAGAATCTACCAGACAATTCACCCACAATCTCTGGACAAGCTGACTGGTGAAGGGCTTTTCTGGCCTAAGCCCAGTCTGTAAAGACCGAAAGAGGTGTCTACTTCTTCAAATGTACAGACAATAATGCAAGGCCAGAAGAATTATGAATAATCAATGAAACATGCAAGGCCAGAAGAATTACCAATAATCAATGAAAGATGACACCATCAAAGGAAACTAATAAAGCTCCAATAAATGACCCTAAAGAAATGAAGATCTATGAACTACCTGACAAATTATTCAGAATAATCTTCATAAAGAAGGTCTGTGAACTACAAGAAAACACAGACATACAATTAAACAAAATTAGTAAAACAATGCATGAACAAAATGAGAGGTTCAGCAAAGAAATAGAAACCATTAAAAACATATAAATGAACAAACAGAAATCCTAGCATTGCAGAACACAGTGAATGAATTGATGAATTCAACAGAAAGCTTCGAAAGCAGACTCATCCAAGCAAAAGAATCAGTGAACTTGATGACAGTACATTTGAAATTCTCCATTCAGAGGAGCAAAAAAGAAAAAAGAGTGAAGAAAGCCTATGTGAATTATGGGATACCACTGACAGTAAAATCTACTATTGTTGGAGTTCAAGGAGAAGAGAGGAAGAAAAGGGCAGAAGGCTTACTTATAGATACGGCTGTGAATTTCCCAAATGTGGGGAGGGATTTGGACATCCAAGTTCCTGAAGCTCATAGGTGCCCCAAAAGTTTCAACACAAAAAGATCTTCTCTAAGACACATAATAATAAAACTACCTAAAATCAAAGACAAAGAATTTTAAATGCAGCAAGAGAAAAAAATTCCCACATACAAAGGAACCTCCATAAGACTATCAACAGATTCCTCAGCAGAAACCTTATAGGCCAGTAGAGAGTGGGATGATATATTCAAAGTGCTGAAACTGTCAACCGTGAATACTTAAGAACCTTACAAGTTGTCCTTCAGAAATGAAGGAGCGATAAGGACTTTCCAAGACCAAAACAAACAAACAAACAAACAAAAAAGTTGTAGAGTTCTTCACCACTCGACCTGTCTTACAAGAAATGCTAAAGGGAGGTCTTTGAGTTGTAACAAAAGTATGCTGACAACATGAAAAGAATATGAAAGTATGAAACATAGTGAAGGTGAGAATACAGTCAAACTCAGAACACTCTAATACTGTAATGGTGGTAGATAAATCACTCTTAACTCTGGTATAAAAGTAAAAGATAGGGACTTCCCTGGCGGTCCAGTGGTTAAAGACTTCACCTTCCAATGCAGAGGGTGTGGGTTCAATCTCTGGTTGGGGAGCTAAGATTCCACATGCCTTGTGGCCAAAAAACCAAAACATAAAATGGAAGCAATATTGTAACAAATTTAATAAAGACTTTAAAAATGGTCCACATTAAAAAAAAATCTTTAAAAAAAAGTAAAAGACAAAAGTATTAAAAATAACTATAGGTAAAATAATGTGTTAATGGATACAACGTATATAAAAGATGTAAACTGTGACATTAATAACATAAAATGTGAAAGGAGAAGTTAAGTTAAAGTGTGGAGTTTTCGTATGTGGTTGAATTTAAGTTGTTATAAACGTAAAATAGACTGTTATATCTATAAGATGAATAATGTAAACTTCATGGTAACCACAAATAAAAAACCTGTAGTAGATATACAAACAATAAAGAGAAAGGAATCAAAGCATACCACTACAAAAGGTCATCAAATCACAAAGGAAGACAGCAAGAAAGGAAGAAAGGAAAATGAAGGAATTATAAAACAGCCAGAAAACAATGAACAATATGGCAATAGTAAATCCTTACCTATCAATAATTACTTTAAATGTAAAAGGATTAAATTATCCAATCAAAAGATACAATGTGGCTGAATGGATTAAAAAAATCAGATCCAACAGTAATATGCTGCCTACAAGAGACTCATTTTAGATTTAAGGACACACATGCACTGAAAGTGAAGAGATGGAAAAACATATTCCATGCAAATGGTAACCAAAAGACAGCAGGAGTGATTATAATTAGACAAGATAGATTTTAAGTCAAAAATTGTCAAAAGTGACAAAGAAGGTTACTACATAATGATAAAGGGGTCAATTCATCAAGATGATATACAATTGTAAATATATAATGCACCCAAATTTAGGTACTTCAGTGTACCTAAAAATATAGCAGATATTAGCAGAACTAATGGGAGACATAGACATATACAATAAGAGTAGGTGACTTCAATATCCCAGTTTTAACAATGGATAGGTCATTCAGACAGAAATTCAACAAGGAAACAGCAGACCTAAACAACACCATAGATCAAATAGACCTAGCAGACACATTCAGTACAGTCCATCCAATAGCAACAGAGTACACATTCTTTCAAAGTGCACATGGAACATTTTCCAGGATAGATCATATATTAGCCCACAAAAGAAGTCTTAACAAATTTAAGAAGCTTGAAATCATATCAAATGTCTTTTCTGACCACAATGATATAAAATGAGAAATCAATAATAGAAGGAAAATTGGAAAATTCATAAATATGTGGAAGTTAAATGACACACTTCCGACCAACCAACAGGTCAAAGAAAAAATCAAAAGGGATATCAAAAAATATCTTGAGACAGTTAAAAATGGAAACACAACATACCATAATTTAAGAAATGCAGAACAGTTCTAAGACAGAAGTTAATAGTGATAAATGTCTACTTTAAGAAAAAAGAAAGATCTCATATAAGCAACCTAATGTTACACCTCAAGAACAAACTCAACCTAAAGTTCACAGAAGGAATGAAGTAATAAAATCAGAGCAGAAGTAAATTAAATAGAAACTAGAAAAACAATAGAAAAGGTCACCTCTTCCTGGTGCCGGACCCCCCGGGCTGCGGGGCCTGACATGAGGCTCAGAACTCTCACTCCTGTGGGAGAACCTCTGTAATATAATTATTCTCCAGTTTGTGGGTCACCTACCTGGGGGGGATGGGGTTTGATTATATCACTAGTTCTTCCCTCTTACCAGTCTTGTTGTGGTTCTTTATGTCTTTAGTCGTAGAGGATCTTTTCTGGTAGGTTTTGGTCTTTTTCAATGATGGTTTTTCTGCGGATTGTTGTGATTTGGGTGTGCTCTTGAGACGAGATGAGCTTAGGGTCCTTCTACTCCACCTTCTTCAAGAGAAGACCTTCCCATTGATACCAAGTTTCTTAAAAATAGCATGAAGGAAATAATACTGCAGAGAGAAAAGGAGACCAGCCAAATTAATGACCAAGGCATCCATCTTCTCTTACCACTAAGAGCTGTTTTTTGTAAAGTAAACAAAATTAATGAACCTTTAGCTAGATTAAGAAACAAAGAGAGGAGACTCAAATAAATAAAATTATAAATGAAAGAGAGATGTTACAACTGATACCACAGAAATGCAAAGGATCATAAGATAGTGCTATGAACATTTATATGCCCCCAAACTGGACAGTCTAGAAGAAATAAATAAATTCCTAGAAATATACAAACTACCAAGACTGAATCATGAATAAAGAATCTGAACAGACCAATAATGAGTAAGGAGGCTGAATCAGTAACTGAAACCTCCCAAGATGGAAAAGCCTCGGACCTCATGACTTCACCAGTGAATTCTGCCAAATATTTAAAGAAGAATTAATGTGAATCCTTCTCAAACTCTTCCAAAAAATAGAAGAGGAGGGAACACTTACAAGCACATTTTATGAGGCCAGCATAACCTTGATACCAAGGCCAGATAAGGACAGTACAACAAAAAGAAAGTTACAGACCAATATCACTGATGAACATAAATGCAAGAATCCTCAACAAAATACTAGCAAACCAAGTTCAACAGAACATTATAAGGATTATAAAGATCATATACCATAATTAAATGTGATTTACCTCTGGGATGCAAGGATTGTTTGACATATACAAATCAATAAATGTGATATACCACATTAAAAGAATGAAGGATAAAAATCATATGATCATCTCAATAGATCCAGAAAAAGTATTTGACGAAATTCAACACTATTACATGACAAAAACCCTGAACAAATTAGGTACAGAAGTAATGTACCTAAACATAATAAAGGCCATATATGACAAGCTCACAGCTAGCATCATACTCAGTAGTGAAAAGCTGAATGCTTTTCCTCTCAGATCAAGAACAAGACAAGGATTCCCACTCCTACAACTTTTATTTTATATAAAACTAAAAGTTCTAGCCAGATCAATTAGCAGAAAAAGAAATAAAAGCCCTCCAAAAAGGAAAAGAAGGAAGTAAAATTGTCTGTTTGTAATGATATTATACACATAAAACCTTAGACACCACCACCAAAAAAAAAAACACCGTTAGAACTAATAAACAAATTAGGTAAAGGTACAGGATACAAAATCAATATTAAAAAGTTGCATTTCTATACACTAACAGTAAACTATCTGAAAAAAAAAATTAAGAAAACGGTCTCACTTAACAATAGCATAAAAACTGCTCAGGAATACATTTAAACAAGTAGGAGAAAGATCTGTACACTGAACACTATAAAACACTGACGAAAGAAATTGAAGAAGATACAAATAAATGGAAAGGTATCCTGTGTTCATGCATTGGAAGAATATTATTAAAATGCCCACACTACCCAAATCAATCTAGAGATTCAATGCAATATCTATCAAAATTCCAATGACATTTTTCACAGAAATAGAAAAAATAGGCATAAAATTCATATGGAACTACAAAAGACCATGAATAAACAAAGCAATCTTGAGTAGAAAAAACAAAGTTGGAGGCATCACACTACCTTATTTCAAAATATACTATAAAGCTATAGTTCAAACAGCATAGTACTGGCATAAAAACAGACATATAGACCAATGGAACAGAATAGAGAGTCCAGAAATAAATCCACAGGTTAATGATCAATTGATCTTCAACAAAGGTGTTAAGAACACACAATGGGAAAAGGACAGTCTCTTCTTTAGATAATTTGGGGAAAACTGATTTTCCATAAACAGAAGAATGAAATTGGACCCTTATTTCACTCCATATACAAAAATCCACTCAAAATTGATTAAAGACTTATATCTAAGACCTGAAACCAAAAAACTATAGATGAAAACATAGAGAAAAAGCTTCTTGACATTGGTCTGAGCAATGATTTTTGGATATGACCCCAAAAGCACATGCAGTAAAAGAAAACATAGATAAATGGGATTGCATCAAACTAAAAAGCTTCTGCACAGCAAAAGAAACAATCCACAAAATGAAAAGGCAACCTATGGAATGAGAGAAAATATTGGCAAACCATATCTAATAAGGAGTTAACATCTAAAATACACGTGGAACTCAAACTACTCAATAGCAAGAAAACAAATAACCTTATTTGAAAAATAAGCAAAGGACCTGGATAGACATTTCTCAAAAGAAGACACACAAATGGACAACAGATATAGGAAAAAGTGTTTAACATCACCGATCATCAGGAAAATACAAATTAAAACCAAAATGAGATTATCACCTCACACTTGTTAGAAGGTGATTATCCCAAATAAAACCGATAACAAGAGTTGGTGAGGATGTGGAGAAAAGGGAACCCTTGTAGACTGTTACTGGGGATGTAAATTGGTACAGCCATTTTGGAAAACTGTATGGAGATTCCTCAAAAACTTAAAAACAGAACTACTACATGATTCAGCAATCTCACTTCTGACTATATGTCAGAAGGAAATGAAATAGGTATCTTGACGAGATAGCTGCACTCCCATGTTTATTGTAGCATTATTTACAATAGCCAAGATAAAGAAACAACCTAAGTGTCTGTCAATGGATGAATGGATAAGGAAGTGTGATACACACACACACACACACATTATTCAGCCACGAGTAAGAAGGAAATCCTTCCATTTGTGACAACATAGATGAAACTGAAGGACATTATGCTAAGTGAAATAAGCCAGAAAGAGAAAGACAAATACCGTATGATCTCATTTATATGTGGAATCTAAAAAACAACTCCCCCCCGCCGCCCCCCACCAAACCCAAAGTTGAAATCAGAGAACAGTGGTTACCAGGTGCTGGAGTGGGGAAGGGGGATGGGCAGACTGAAAGTGAGGGGGAGGAAAATGGTATTCCATGGAAATAGAAACAAAAAAAAGCTGGAGTAGCAATACTTATATCAGACAAAATAGACATTAAAAGAAAGACTGTAAGAAAACACAAAAAAGAACATTATATAAAGATAAGGGGATCAATCCAACAAGAAGATATAACAGTTGCAAATATATATGCACCCAACATAGGAACACGTAAACACATACAGCAAATACTAACAAACATAAAGAAAGAAATTGATACTAACACAGTAATAGTATGGGACTTTAACATCCCACTTATATCAATGGACGCATTATCCAAACAGACTATCAATAAAGAAACACGGGTCTTAAACAACATGCTAGGTGAGGTGGACTTTATATATATATATATATAACATTTCATCTTATAGCAGCAGAATACACATTCCTTTCAAGTGCACATAAAACATTATCAAAGATAGATCACATGCCATGCCACAAAACAAGTCTCCATAAATTTAAGAAGACTGAAATCATGTCAATCATCTTGTTGACTACAACATTCTGAGACTAGAAATCAACTACAAGACAAAAACTGCAGAAACACAAACAGGTGGTAGGTAAACAATATGCTCCTAAACATCCAATGTATCACTGAAGAAATCAAAGAGGAAATAAAAAATACCTGGAGACAAATTAAAATTGAAACTCAACAACCCAAAATCTATGGGATGCAGCAAATGCAGTTCTAAGAGGGAAGTTTATAGAATACAAGCCTACATCAGGAAACAAGGAAAATCTCAAATGAACAACATGACCTTACACCTAAAGGAACTAGAAAAAGAACAAACAAAACCCAAAGTTAATAGAAGGAAAAAATCATTAAGATCAGAGCAGAAATAAACGAAATAGAGACTAAAAAAACAATAGAAAAGATCAATAAAGCTAGGAGCTGGTTCTTTGAAAAGATAAACAAAATAGATAAACCTTTAGCCAGACTCATCAAGAATAAAAGATTGTAAAACACACCATTGTAAAACTAACACACCATTGTAAAGAATAAAAGATAACTCAGATATATAAAATCAGAATGAAAAAGGAGAAGTTACAACCAACAGCACAGAAATATAAAAGATCATAAGAGATTACTACAATTATATGCCAATAAAATGAACAACCTATAAGAAATGTATAAACTCCTAGAAACATACCACATAAGAGATTACTACAATTATATGCCAATAAAATGAACAACCTAGAAGAAATGTATAAATTCCTAGAAACATACCATCTCCCAAGACTGAATCAGGAAGAAATGAAAAAATATGGACAGACTGATTACCAGTAATGAAATTGAATCAGTAATAAAAAAAAACCCTCACAACAAAAGCCCAGGACCAGATGGCTTCACAGGTGACTTCTATCAAACATTTAGAGAAGAGTTAATGCCTATCTTTCTCAAACTCTTCCAAAAAATTGATGAGGAAGGAATGCTTCTGAATTATGAGGCCAGCATCACCCTGATAACAAATCAGGCAGATACCACAACAAAAGAAAAACTACAGGCCCATATTACCAAGGAACATAGATGCAAAAATCCTCAATAAAATATTAGCAAAGCAAATTCACTAATATATTGAAAGGATCATACACCATGATTAAGTGGGATTTATCCCAGTGATGAAAGAATGGTTCAATATCTGTAAATCAGTCAATGTGATAGACCACATTAACAAATTTAAGAATAAAAATGATATGATCAACTCAATACATTCAGAAAAAGCTTTTGACAATCGACTTATGATAAAAACTCTCAACATAGTGGGTATAGAGGGAACATACCTCAACATAATAAAAGCCATATATGACAAACCTACAGTCAACATCATGCTCAGTAGTGAAAAGCTGAAAGCATTTCCTCTAAGATCAGGAACAAGACAAGGATGCCCACTCTTGCTACTTTTATTTAACATAGTATTGGAAGTCCTAGTGACAGCAGTTAGACAAGAAAAAAAATAAAAGTCATCCAAATTGGATAGGAAGAAGTAAAACTGTCCTTGTTTGCAGATAACATAATACTACATATAGAAGATCCTAAAATGCCACCAAAAAACTATTAGAACTAATAAATGAATTCAGTAAAGTTGCAGGATATAAAATTAATATACAGAAATCTGTTGTGTTTCTATACACTAACAATGAACTATCAGAAAGAGAAATTAAGAAAACAATCCCATTTACAATTGCATCAAAAATAATAAATACCTAGGAATAAATCTGAGGTAAAAGACCTGTACACTGGAAACTATATGACACTGATAAAAAAAAAAAACAGATGGAAAGATATATTGTGATCATGTATTGAAAGAATTAATATTTTTAAAATGACCATACTACCCAAGGCAATATACAGATTCAATGCAATCCCTATCAAAATACCAATGGCATTTTTCACAAAACTAGAAAAAATAATTCTAAAATTTGTGTGGAACCATGAAAGACCCTGAATAGCCAAAACAATCTTGAGAAAGAAGAACAAACCTGGAGGTATCATGCTCCTTGATTTCAAACTATACTACAAAGCTACAGTAATCAAAACAGTATGGTACTGGCAAAGAAATAGACATATAGATCAATGGAACAGAATAGAGAACCCAGAAAAGAACCCATGCTTATATGGCCAATTAATCTACAACAAAGGAAACAAGAATATACAATGGGGAAAAGATAGACTCTTCAATAAATGGTGTTGGGAAAACTGGACAGCTCCATGCAAAAGAATAAAATTGGACTACTTTCTCACACCATATATAAAAATAAATTTGAAATGTATTAAAGACTTATATGAAAGACCTGAAACCATAAAACTCCTAGAAGAAAACATAGGCGATACTCTCTTTGACCTCAGTCTTAGTAATATTTTTTTGGATATGCCTCCTCAGGCAAGTGCAACAAAAGCAAAAATAAACAAATGAGAATCAAATTAAAACACTTTTGTACCGTGAAGGAAACCATCAATAAAACAAAAAGTCTGCCTACTAAATACGAGAAGATATTTGCAAATGACATATATGATAAGGAGTTAATATCCAAAATATACAAAGAACTCATACAACTCAATATCAAAAAACAAGCAACCCAAATAAAAAATAGCAGAGGACCTTAATAGACATTTTCCCAAAGACATACAGATGGCCAACAGACACATGAAAAGATGCTCAACATCACTAATCATCAGGCAAATGCAAATCAAAGCCACAATGAGATAACACCTCACACCAATTAGGGCAGCTATTATGAAAAAGAAATAACAAGTGTTGAAGAGGATGTGGAGAAAAGGGAACCCTTGTACACTACTGGTGGGAATGTAAATTGGTACACACACTGTTGAAAACAGTATGGAGGTTCCTTAAAAAATTAAAAATAGAACTACCATATTATCTAGCAATTCCACTTCTGGGTATTTTTCCAAAGAAAACAAAAACACTAATTTGAAAAGATAATCACCCCTATGTTCATTGCAGCATTATATTCAATAGCTAAGACATGGAAGCAACCTAAGTGTCCATCAATAGATAAATGTATAAAGATGATATGGTATGTACATACATACACATACGCACAATGGACTATTACTCAGCCACAAAAATGAATGAAATCTTGCCATTTGGGACAACATGGATAGACCTAGAGGGTACTATGCTAAGTGAAATAAGTCAGAGAAGGACAAATACCATATGATTTCACTTACATGTGGAATCTATAAAACAAAACAAATGAACAAAAAAAAGAAAACAGAAGCAGAGCCATATATACAGAGAACAAATGGGTGGTTGCCATATGGGAGAGGGGTGGGAGGATGAGTGATATAGGTTAGGAAGATTAAGAGGTACAAACTTCCAGTTACAAAATAAATGTGTTGGGCATGAAATGCATAGTGTGGGGAATATAGTCAATAATAGTATCAATAGTAATATCTTTGCTGACTAGATTTACAGTGGTGATCATTTTGTAATGTATAGAAATATTGAATCACTATGTTGTGTACCAGGAACTAATTATACTTCAAAAACAAACTCATAGAAAAAGAGATAAGATTTCTGGTTACCAGAGGAGATGGGTGAAGTGGTTTGAAGGTGGTCAAAAGGTACAAACTTCCAGTTATAAGATAAATAAGTACTACGGATGTGATGTACAACAGGATTAATATAATTAACATTGTTGTATGTTATATATGAAAGATGTTTAGAGAGTAAATCCTGAGAGTTTTCATCACAAGGAAAAAATATTGTTTCCTTTTTCTTTTATTTTGTATCTTCATGAGATGATGGATGTCACTAAACTCATTGTGGTCATCATTTCATGACGCATGTAAGTCAAATGATTATGCTGCACACCTTAAACTTATATGACATATAAGATATGTCCGTTATATCTTAATAAACTGGAAGAAAGAAATTAAAAAGTCAAAAAAATAATCAGGGAGAAGGCTAAATATGGGTAGAAGAGGAAAGAAGGTGAAGCTATGGAGTAAAGTTAGTGCCTAAAATAACTTTTCAATTCTATATACTTTACTAGAATTGGCCTGAAAATTTCGTTCTGAGCTTCTTAGCAACCCCATAAAAAATGGAAACATAATTTGTTACATGATTGATCAAACCCACATATATTTATAAACTGTAGGGTTAACTGTAGGGCTTGTTAGCTTTTCTAAAGGAAGTTGAAGGGCAGACCTTTAATCTAAACTGTATTTCCCCCAACTCTTTGTATTACTTTGTTCCTTACTCTGGGGGAAATCAGACGTAAACCCAGGATTTTTAGGAAGAAATAAGAAAGCTGTCATAATTTCAGGTACTTCCTGTAGTAGTCTGTCTTCATCTCTATCACTGTCTCTGTCTCTGTCTGTCTGTCTGTCTCTTATACATATAATTTGACACTAATATCTGAGAAGTTATCAGGGAGTTTTATTTTCTGGCAACTCCTTAGAGTAGATGGTGGAAGGGATCTTTGATTAATGTAAAGTACATCTTTAAATTTTCATTATATGTTCTTTCTGAAGATGCTCCTAACGCCTTGGGGGATTTCATCAATAAAAGTGCCTCTAGTTTTCCACTGCATCTTTTATGGAATGTTGTGACTCCTTCTTCAACTAATATAAAGCGGACTCTGTCACAGCAATGAACAGTCTAGGCTTAAAATATTTTTAGGCTTAAAATATTATTTTTGGAGTATATTTCAATTTTCTAATTGAGAAGTAGATTCCTTCCTAGTCAATAAAATGCTGCTATAGAGAGTAATACTACTATTAATAACAGATATTGTACTTACCCAGATTTTTCTTGCAAAGTTCTTCCACATAAACGAGGGAAAAACCATGTATTTAGGTGTAGGAAACATTCAAACGTCTGTGTTTTCTTCTTCCTACTGTGTTAGAGAAAAATACTTTTTTCACTCCAGTTTTTATGAAAGTTTCTCCTCTGCTTCCACTTCAATCTGAACTCTGGCTCAGAAAGGACAGTGTTTCTCAGTAATGGGTGTGCCGAAACTGGAAGGTGGGGGAGGAGGAAGCCTGCAGAATTGATTTCAGTTTCGTTTCCTTAGATCTGAATTTACTGAAGTGACTTTGCTCTCTGAAATGATTTTTTTTTTTTTTTTTGGTAAGCCATTACTCTTCCACCTTCTGGTGTGTTTGGTTAGAAGCCAAAGGTTTAAAATCTGTTCTTTGCTTGAGAGTTTTGAGGGCTGCAGAGAGCCTAGAACTTGGGTAGGGAAGAACGTATGTTGGCATTTCACTGGCCTTCCTGGGTGGAATCCATCCATCTCTGTTTTCCTAAAGATAATGTAAAGGAATGGCTTTCGGGGACTTTTTGGAGCTCCCTATAAATGCTAAATTCCTCTGGGTTAGTTCTGCAGGGCAGACCAGGGTGGGACCCCTAGTGGCCACATTGCAGGGATTTTCTTTTCTAATGTCAGCCTCAAGGACAGGCACAGAACAGCCTGAGTGAGAGTGAAGAAAATAGCTAGCATTTAAAAAATTGATAGCAAGTGTTAAAATTTATTGTGTGTGCTCAGTTAGCTTTTGGTTTCCACATTCCACTGTTGATTCACACTGGCTTCATATGTTTTTTAAACATTTATTGGGCACATACTATGTACCAGGCACTGTTCCAAGTGCTTTATATTAATTTATTTACTCTTCACAACAATCCTCTGAGGTAGATGCTATTATTATTTCCATTTTACAGCTAAAGAAACTGAGGCGCAGAGATGTTAAATAATCTCTCTCTCTCCCCCCACCTCCCTCCTTCTCTTTCTCCAATAGGTAGTACTGGTTCTGTTTCTCTGGAGAACCCTAATACAAACAGGTTATAAAAATTAACTTCTCTGCTGTCTCAGAGCAGTCTTATTCCCCTAGCTTATCTCATTGCTCACATTCCCTGTGAGGCCAGGTTCCAGATCTTCAGCATGAGCAACCTTTCTCTTCTATCCTGTGTCGTCCTCCTCACGCTGCCTCTCTGACCACCCAGACAGTGCTTCTCCATTTCTTTATTAGACTATTTCCCCCTTAAGGAGGGGAATTTTAACCTAGTTGTCCCCTCCCTTGAAATTGTAATACTACAGATATGCTGTATATCTGTTTATGTGTATCTGTGCTTTATACCTAAAAAAGAGCATCATATGCCATTAGGGAATTGCAACTTAAAACAATGAGATACCAATACACACCCATCAGAATGGCCAAAATCCAGAACACTGACTCCACCAAGGGCTGGTGAGGATATGGAGCAACAGAAACTCTCATTTATTGCTGGGGGGAATGCAAAATGGTACAGCCACTTTCCAAGACAGTTTGGTGGTTTCTTACAAAACTAAACCTACTCTTACCGTATGATCTGGCAATCACACTCCTTGGTGTAAATTTTACCCAAAGAAGTTAAAAATTTATGTCCACACCAAAAACCTGCACACAGAAGCTTATAGCAGCTTTATTCATAAATACCAAAGCTTGGAAGCAACTAAGATGTCCTTCAGTAGGTGAATGGATAAATAAACTGGTATATCCAGACAATGGAATTTTTATTCAGTGCCGAAAAGAATTGAGCTGTCAAGCCATAGAAAGACGTGGAGGAATATTAAATGCATATTGCTTAGTGAAAGAAGTCAATCTGAAAAGACTATATACTATATGATTCCAACTATATGATATTCTGGGAAAGGCAAAACTTTGGAGACAGCAAAAGGATCAGTGGATGCCAGGAGTTAGGGAGGAGGTAAGGACGAATTGGTGGGGCATAGAGGATTTTTAAGACAATGAAATTATTCTATATGACACTATAATGGTGGATTTATGCCATTATATATGTATTTGCCAAAACCCATAGAAGATACAACACCAAGGGTGAACTATAATGTGAACTATGGAGTTTGGGTGATGATGTGTTAGTGTAGGTTCATCAATTGTAACAAATGTGCTACTCTGATGAGGGATGTTGATAGTGAGGGAGATTAACTTTGGACACTCTGAAAATATATACCCTCTCCCCCAGAGGGTATATGGGAAATCTCTGTACCTTCCTCTCAATTTTGCTATGAACTTAAAACTGCTCTAAAAAAATAAAGTCTATTTTAAAGAAAGGTTTTTTTTTTTTTTTTTTTGCTTCCAAGAACAAATTTTTACTCCCTTGGAGGTGATAGCGTCCCAGTTGAGAATGCATGATCTAGACTTGCATATATTGTTTGCCTGGATTCCTCATTACTTCACCCACCATGTTGGTTCAGTCCTGCTATTGCATACGAACTTCTTGGGCCAACTGTTTCCTGAAACAGTCCTATAGAAAAGGGAAACCAGTTATGCCTTTCCACCTGAGGGGATGGATCCTGCTGGTGAATTCTGATGTTGCCTAGCTCTCCCTCTCCTCCTGCGCTCTAGGATCTCAGTCTGGTTCTTCACCCATCAGCCCTCTCCTTCAAGTAAGCCTCTGAATAATCCTGGGATGTGGCCTGTCTCACTAGAGGACACGCTCTATATTTGAGAGGAATTCTCTGGTAAAGATCAGGGGAAGTTCCTTCTCTTTTCCAGGCCTTCTTTTAAACTCTTTTATTTAAATTATTTCAATAATCCAAAGAGTGAGGATCCCTTTCTTAAGAGTGTTCGAAGTTAAGCTCCCTGGATACTATCTGATCAATGTTTCTCTTTTAACTCATTTGGGGTCCTTATGCTCTAATAAAATTATTATAATGTAGCAAGCACAGAAAAATGTGTCATGATCTAGAAACACTCTGTAGAATATCTCATGCTTTCATTCCATTCTCCTTCTTTTTTATAAAATTTCTCTTAGGAACAGAACCACCAACAGTTTTACATTCGATCATGTTCCTCCTTCTCTCAGATGAAGGAAGTATTGCCATATTATAATACCAAGAAGCCTCTTAGTCCATGAGACAGGATTTTTGCAAGTGTCCGGAGCACATTTCCCTTGTTGTTATTGATTCAGAGTAATTAGCCCTGAGTCTTTTCTTTTTTTTTTGGTTGTTATTATTGGTCATTTTTAAGAAAGTCATATTTATAGTATATTTTTCTAGTTAAAAAGCTAATATGTGTTCAATTAAAAACATCAGAAACAACTAGAAAAAAGAAGAAAAACAAGCTCTACCTGAATCCCATCCCCCATTCATAGTTATGAACATTTTTGGTATACAATCTCTTGGTCTTTTATAGATAATCTCTCAGATAAGTATTTGCCCAATAGTAGAAGTATATGCCTTATAATGTTTTGTTCTTCTACTTAGCAAAATATAGCTTCTGTTTCCCCACATCATGAAATAGACTTTTATGGCATAATTTCTTTGGAAAATTTTAAATACAAACAAAGTAAACAGGACAGCATAATGAATCCCCATGTAGTCATCACTCAGCTTCAAAGCTATTAGCTTTCTGCTATTCTCTCTTTTTTACATTCTGCTACTCTTGAGGTAAAACTGGAGTGCACATATATTAAATGTAAAATTTTGACAAACCACCCCAATCTAGATATAGGACATTTCTGTTATCCCATGTCCCTTCTCAGTTACTCCTAACCCCCTCCAGATGAAACCACTCTGCTAATTTTTTTTTTTTTCACCATAGATTAGCTTTACCTGATCCAAGTGTTGATATACTGGAATCATATAGAATATACTCTTCTGTGACTGGCTTCTTTTATTCAACATAATGTCATTGAGATTGGTCTAAATGTTGCATGTATCCATAGTTTGTTTCTTTTTATAGCTGAATAGTATTCTGTTTTATTAACATACCACACATATCTAATGTCCTTAAATAGACATTTGAGTTATTTCCATTTTTGGCAATCACACAGAAAGCTGCTATGACTATTTCTGTACAAGTCTTGTGCAGACATATATGTTCATTTCTCTTAGGTAAATAACCCTGGCAAGGAATTGCTGGATCAAATAGGTGCGTGTTTAACTTTATAAGAAACTGTTAAGCCTTTGTCCAAACTGGTACCAGAAGTAATACTCTTTAAGGCATGGTTAGTCTTTGTATCAGGCGACTCTATCAGTCAAAGTGAAATAAGGAACTGGTGTAATCTCACCTGGCAAATTTAGGAATAAAGAAATAATGATACTTGGCACATCCGTATCAAAAGTCTGAGGCTGCCAGACATCACAATTTTACCCCACCACACCTGTGAGTAAAAGGGGTTTAGTTTAATTGGTACCCATAATATCTGGCCTGATGTTAGAACTGTCTAATATGTTCTCACCATCTTAGGAGTGGTCAGATGTGGCACTCATTAGTCAATGTTTATATTTTTACAATAGCTGTAATGAACATCATTTCAGGACTTCCAAGATGAGCCAGCAAAGCGAATCTGCTTTATACATATTGAGCAGGCAGATAGAAATTTAATACAATTGGTTGAAAGAACAAAGTAAAGTGACATTATAAGGGTCACGTATGGATATTGTATCCTACTAGGCAGTTCTTGCTCCTTTGCACACAATGGATATCTTTTAAATAACCGCAGACCACATGGATATTTCCTATTAACTCTCTAACTATTACTAATTTTTTCTTTCTGGATGGAATTATATATTGTATGCCATGACTCATTTGAATGCTACTTTCCACTTTTTCTAAGAATGTAAGAACAAATTGAATCTTCCTGTGGCTATTTATACCCAATACACATCTTCAGTCTTTTGGACACATGAAGCTCCTTGCAGAGCTGACTCCATTCAGGAACTGGCTTATATCCTATGAGCAATAGATAACGCATTGCCACCTGTCCACCTGGAAGGCCCAATTTTCCCACAGGGACTAGGCATGTTTGGACAACAGAGTCTCTATTCCACAAAATGTTTTAAAAAAAAAATTGGTTAAACTCAGAGCATATAGGTATGCTTTATTTACCGAAGGGTTACTCAGCTTTAAGCAGAGACCTTTGACCTTTGATGTCTCTTAAAAAAATTTCTTCCTGGGAATTCCCTGGAGGTCCAGTGGTTAGGACTTGGTGCTTTCACTGCCGGGGCCTGGGTTCGATCTCTGGTCAGGGAAATAAGATCCCGCAAACCGCGTGGTGCAGCCAAAAAAAATTTTTTTTTCTTGCCTCTTGTTACATATCTCTTTGCTAAGAGTCTTTTTGGTAACTTAAAATATTATTTACATGATTTAAAATTCCACATTGGGCGTGCATTTCTTATTATAGGTATTTCCAAACTAATATACCAGTTATCCCTTCAGAGTGATACCAAGCTTACTGTAAGTTTTTCTCTAATCCAGTCTCTTTGTTTATCTAGTCATGTGTTTTGAGGAAACATTGGAAGTATTGTTAATATTGGAAAATAGAATGATTGTTCCCTAAAGGATTTGCTGATCCGAAGGGCCTGTATTTATCCATCCCTCAGGAAGTGTTGTAACATGGCTTCACAGTGCTCAGTAGAAGCCAACCATGTTTAAAGATATTCTGGCTCTTAGATAACTCATGCATATTTGATATTCAGGAATGATATTTATTTTCTCAAATAAAAATGAAAAAATAAAACATTTAAATGGTTTGAAGAAACATTCTGGGGTATAATTGTTTTTTCACTTTATACTTAACTTAGGTATGAGTAATGAACTAAAAAAAACCTATGGGTTTGTTTTTTGTTTTTTCATCCAGTTGTTCATTTCCCTGTTTCCAATGTGATAATTAGTTTTCCAACTACTGGGAAAATATTGTTTTTATTTAAAATCATATAAACTGATGTACTGCAACATATCAACATGTGAAGATGAGTATTGGAAAAGGGGTGAACAATACAGTTTGAGAAAACTAAGGTTGTATGTTTAGGGGAAAGGGCTTGAACTAGAGTGTCAGTGAATAACTTTCTTTAACCAAAGACTGAAATGGAGTGACAAAGACAGCTATTATTTAAATTCAAGAAGGCCTCGGCAAACTTGGTAAAACACACCCATCTTAGATCAATAAAGCAATATTCATTTAGTGCTTCATAAAAATAAATTGCCTTTCATGACTGAATAAACAAAATGTGGTATATCCATATAATGGAATTTGTTTGACAGTAAAAAGAAATGAAATCATGATAATGCAACATGGGTGAACCTTGAAAACATTATGCAAAGTGAAAGAAGCCATTTACAAATAAACACATATTGTGTGATTCCATTTATATGAAATGTCCAAAATAAGCAAATCCATAGAGAAAGAGAGTAGATTAGTGGTTGCCAGGGGCTGGAGGATGGGGTAATTGGTGATTGACTGTGCACAACTCTGTGGATACACCAAAAACCACTGAATTGTATAACTTTATGGTATGTGAATTATCTCAATAAATTTGCCTCCTAATAAGAACCTACCAAGTGCCAGATATGTAACTTGTGCTATCCAATTTAATCCTCATCAGACGCTTGCAAACAAAGTTTATTATCATTTGACAAATGAGAAAACAGGGTTCTAACTTACCTGTGTACACTCACTTGATGGATGACTGGCACAGGTGGGCTTGCATTGTAAGCCTATTTTCTAAGTATAAGCTTCTTCCACTGGCTGTCTTGGTTCACCCTGTTTCCAGAGTTTTATACTCCACGTCCTCAGTGAGCTCGACTCACAGGCTCTCTGCGTTATCCTCTGCCGTTTAAACTGCTCTGGTTGTTCTGGGCAAACGGACTTTCCTCTGGAGATGCTCTTATCATTCTACACAGACTTGCTCTGCCCAGGTCCGAGGCACTATTTTCTCTTAGCCAGAGTCTTCTCTCAGTAAGCTACCCACCCGCTCCAATGGGCGCCCCAAAGACTGTAAAGAGAAGCTCTAGGTTTTCTCTCCTGTTTGAGCCAGTGATTGCAGCAATTGCCCCTGAGCCCAGCATTCTACAATAAACAGCATATGAAGGACTTCCCGCTTACCGGCTATTATTATACTTGCCCAGAGACATTGTACGTGCGTACGCGCGCGTGTCCACGGGCACGCGCATGTGCCCGTGTGTAATATGGATATGGTGGGAGGGCTTGTCTTTGCGCCACCTCACAGGGAAACAGGTTCCTTCTTGCTTTCTCCTTTATTGTTTCAATTCTCCGAGGAATTCTATCCAGGGAGATGGAATAGGGTGACTGACATCTGTTCTCCCCAAGCCTGTCTTTTTATCTCTACCTTATCTCAAAGGTTCCCCCATTATTCAAAGATGAAGACCCTTTATAACATTAAAAAATTTCTCAGCTGCCACTCCTATGATGGGAGCTGAGAAGATACATAATGATCTGAAGCTACTATACATTTGGTAACGCTTTCAGATGAATTTTGTACTCTGTCAATTATATAAGCAACTTATGTGGTCTCTGATCCATGTTTGGTTTGGAGCTATGTATTTAATTCAAGGTGAGAATGATTTGAGCAAAAAGGTTTTAATAATGCTTTGACATAACTCCTTGGCTCATCAGTGTCTTCAACCTTTTTTTCAGTGATGGTTTGTTAATATTTATATAGAACTTTAATATAGTTCACTGTTCTGAGGCTTACAAAGTCCTTTCATGAACATTATCTGATCAGATTTATGTTCTGGAGTGTTGGCATATTTTTTAACATGAGGGACCTTTATGTTTGGCAAGAAGCTGCATAGTGTAAGTAAAGGGGGAGGAGTTGTGATCAGGAAAACTATGCCATAATTAAATTATGTCTCCTCTTAGCCAACCTGTTTTCCCATTCATTGTGCGTATAGGGGAATTGGACCAGAACCAGTGTTGTTTGTTGTTTGTTTTGCTTCTTCAAAAGAAATGCACATGAAACTTCTGTGTCTAAATGGGTAAAGGTGGAACTGCTCTGTTTGGAACTGGGGGAAGAATTACACTTTACCTTCTTTATTCTGTTCTGGGAAAATTTTGAACCCTAGAGTTCTCCTTATGAGTACTTACTTTCAGGATCCATTCCCTAAGGACTTTTATTTTCTCTCTTTGGGGGGGTGAGAAGGAAGGATCAAACTAGTAGCTTTCAGGGTGAGAACAAGTGCCCACCCCCATCTCTAGGAGGCTGGGCCTTGGCAGCCTGCAGGTAGTCATGCCTCCAGGGAAGGATGCTCGACGTCCTGGCTGCAGCTCAGCAGGCTTATGCCCTGCTCTGATGTTCTTCGGAACTGAAACTACAAAGCTAGCTACTTTCATTTTCTGGAACTATGTTTAACTACATTAACATTATGTGATTCTTCTCATAGTCTCTGTACAAGCTAATTGTGAAGGAAAGCCTTAAATAAAATGTTGATTAAACTTCGGAGGGTTTCATCTTTAACTAGATGTAAACTTTTGATATCATCTTGAGTTACACAGGACAGAATTTTGCATAGCTGCATGTGGTCACAATTTTCTACACAGTTTCGTATGCTTGAATTCCTGATCTTCTGATCTACATTTTACTTAGGTCTTCTAGCTTCATCTCCAGAGCCTTCCACCATCAGAAACATTCTGCACCTTGCTTGCTGGAAGATTTCTTTTTTTGAAGAACTCTGCAGTCAGCACAAGTGGCATCTGGCGATATGTATATGAAAGCAGTGAGATTTCTCATTCCTTTTAGAATCATTTTGCTAGAAATGGCTTATGTACACTTGGAAGTATATTCATTTCCAAAGTTCTGCTTTAGTTTTTAGAATTAGTTTTTAAAGATAGCTTTGAAAGAAAGTTGATGAAACAGATATCTTTAATGATTAGAAACTTACCAGAGCTTTTCTGAAAACTTCTACTTTTCATATCAGCAACTTGAAATAGTTCTTCAAGAGGTTCTTTGATCTCCAGCAGTTAGATGAGTTGCATTTTCTTGTGAATTTGCAGGAGTCACATCCCGGAAAGCATCTATGAGGAAGTAGATATGTGAGAAGAATAGACCTGGTCATTTCCTAGTTTTACCTGAGGGTATATTTGTTGAGAATCTACTACATTAAAAAAGAAAGATATCACAGCAAAATTAAAATGTAGTTGATTGGACTGTTGCTTAGAAATTGTTTACAGGACAGATTTTCCCCTTAACTTTCTACTATAAAAATTTTCGAACATAGAAGATTTAAAAGAACATCCTTCAGCTAGATAGCATCTCTTCCTATATTCCTAAATACTGATACTTTTAATAAAAAAAATAAACATTCAAAATATGTTGCAGGCATACTTTCTCTTTCTCTTCTCCCACATTCTACATTCAATGTGGAGAAAATCCTATAGGTTGCTTCAAAACAAGCATCTGATTACCAGCTACCACTTCCCACCAGCTGGTCCAAGTCCCCATGTCTCTCTCCTGAATTATAGGAGTGGCTGTCTCACGAGTTTCCCTCTTGCTGTTATTGATCCCTTTGGGAGCTTCTCAAAATAGCAGCTAGAGTGATCCTTTCAAATGTAAATAACATACCAATATTCTGTTCACTCCTTCCAGTGGCTTTCCATTTGACTTGGAGTGAAAGCTGAGCTCCTTATTATGAACTACAAGGTCTCATATGACGTGGCACCCTGTTACCCCTCTGATATAACATCTTAGTTTTATTTTTCCTCTCTCTAAATCTGGTACAGCTCCCTGGCTGCCTTGTTGCTCCTCACATGTGGCACCTGCTCCTGCTTCCAGCACTACACTTGTTTCCTCTCCCTGGAATGTCCTTAGACACCTGCAGGGCTCACTCCTTCACTTCCTTCAGGTCTTTTATCAAATGCCACGTTCTCACGGAAGCACTGCTCTGCCAGCCTACTGAAAACTATCCCATCTCCCAAGGTCTCCTATCCCTCATCCGGCTTTTAAAAAAATCTAGTTAAGACTTACCACAATCAAGTATTCCATTCCATATATTTTTACATATTTGCCTTGTTTATTTTCTGCCCCACCCATTATTCTGTGTGATTCATGAGGACAAACATTTTTCTGTGTTTTGTTCACTTATTTTACAGTGCCTAACACATAGTAGCTTCTTAACAAAAATTTGTCGAATAAATAACATATTTTCTTAGAGTAGTAAAAAATAATGAATTTTTGAAAACCCTTGAGTTAGCAGTGCCTGTGGGTCAAGGGATTTTGCTCATTTCACTAGGTCAATTATTTTACGTGGCTTGAATCCCAGACTGAAATCTGGGGAACTTTCTTTTCTGTGCTGCCTGTTAGGCCAGAACTAACTCTAGCTTCAATCATCTAGTCACAAAAGATTGAAACAAAGCTACAGTAATCAAGACTGTATGGTACTGGCACAAAAACACAAATATATATCAATGGAACAGGATAGAAAGCCCAGAGATAAACCCACACACATATGGTCACCTTACCTTTGACAAAGGAGGCAAGAATATACAATGGAGAAAAGACAGCTTCTTCAATAAGTGGAGCTGGGAAAACTGGACAGCTACATGTAAAAGAATGAAATTAGAACACTTCCTAATACCATACACAAAAATACTCAAAATTGATTAAAGACTTAAATGTAAGTCCAGACACTATAAAACTCTTAGAGGAAAACATAGGCAGAACACTCTGTGACATAAATCACAGCAAGATCTTTCTTGACCCACCTCCTAGAGTAATGGAAATAAAAATCAAAAATAACAAATGGAACCTAATGAAACTTAAAAGCTTTTGCACAGCAAAGGAAACCATAAAAAAGACAGAAAGACAACCCTCAGAATGGGAGAAAATATTTGCAAATGAAGCAACTGACAAAGAATTAATCTCCAAAATATACAAGCAGCTCATGCAGCTCAGTATGAAAAAAACAAACAACCCAATCCAAAAATAGGTGGAAGACCTAAATACACATTTCTCCAAAGAAGACATACAGATGGCCAACAAACACATGAAAGGATGCTGAACATCACTAATCACTAGAGAAATGCAAATCAAAACCACAGTGAGGTATCACCTCATACTGGTCAGAATGGCCATCATCAAGAAACATACAAACAATAAATGCTGGAGAGGGTGAGGAGATAAGGGAACTCTCCTGCACTGTTGGTGGGAATGTAAATTGATACAGCCACTATGGAGAACAGTATGGAGGTTCCTTAAAAAACTAAAAATAAAACTATTGTATGACCCAGCAATCCCACTCCTGGGCATATACCCTGAGAAAACCATAATTCAAAAAGAGACATGTACCACAATGTTCATTGCAGCACTATTTACAATAGCCAGGATGTGGAAGCAACCTAAGTGTCCATCGACAGGTGAATGGATAAAGAAGATGTGGCACATATATACAAAGGAATATTACTCAGCCATAAAAAGGAACGAAATTGAGTTATTTTTCATGAGGTGGTTGGACCTAGGGTCTGTCATACAGAGTGAAGTAAGTCAGAAAGAGAAAAACAAAAACCGTATGCTAACGCACATATATGGAATCTATAAAAACGGTACGGATGAACCCAGTGGCAGGGCAGGAATAAAGATGCAGGCTTAGAGAATGGACTTGAGGACACGGGGGGAAGGGGAAGCTGGGATGAAGCGAGAGGGTGGCATTGACATATATACACTACCAAATGTAAAGTGGATTGCTAGTGGGAAGCTGCTACATAGCACAGGGAGATCAGCTCCGTGCTTTGTGACGACCTACAGGGGTGGGTTAGGGAGGATGGGAGGAAGGCTCAAGAGGGAGGGGATATGGGGATATATGTATACTTATAGCTGATTCACTTTGTTGTACAACAGAAACTAACACAACATTGTAAAGCAAATATATTCCAATAAAGATATAAAAAAAAGGAAAAAAAAGTTTTTATCAAAAGGAAAAGAAAATGAATATATTTCCTCCCCTAGTCCTTCTAGGTACCCCAGTTCCATAATACCCCATATCAGTTTTCTGCTGTGGCATTCTCAGTCCCCAAATGAAGCCATTTCTCATACCAGGTTTTCCCTGGCATGGGTTCCTTTTTCCTCTGGGTCCTCAGCACCTCTGCTGTTTTAATCTCCTGCCTCTGCTCTGGGAAGCTGATCTCCGGGTGAGGGGCCTGCCCCTTTCCACAGACACACTCTGTTTAGGTCTGATGCAATACCTTCTCTTAGCCAGAGTCTTCTTTCAGTAATTTAACCATCCCCCCTCTCTCTGCATATCCTAAAGACTGAGAGGACAGACTCCAGATTTTCTCTTTTGGTTTAACAAGTGACTACAAAATTCCAATAGGGCCCAACATTCTGGAAATGAAGCAGCGCATCAAGAATTTCCCTCTGCAGTAAGCCCCTTATTCTTACAGCTCTTTGGCCTCTATACCACCAGTGACTCACTGTGTGCTGTGTCTAACATAGGGGATGCTGCAAAGGGAACTTTGTGCTATCTAACAGGTGACAGTTTTCTGTTACTTCCTTTTGTTCTGATTCTGCCAATAGATACCAGGGAAATAGAAATATTCTTCTCAAATAAGGTCACTGACATTTATTCCTCAAGTATGGAGTCTTTTCTTCTGTTAAATGGAAACATCAGGAATACCTGGTCTCAATATTATATACTAAACTCTTCAATAATATCCTTGGACTGATTATAATGTCAAAAGTCGCTCAACTCCCCTCTCCCCACATGATAGCTGTTGTGAACATATAATGATTTGAACCTATTCTATCAGTAATGCTTTTAAAAATTTATTTATTTATTTATTTATTTTTGACTGCGTTGGGTCTTCGTTGTTGTGCGCGGGCTTCTCATTGCGGTGGCTTCTCTTGTTGTGGAACACGGGCTCTAGGTGCACGGGCTTCAGTAGCTGTGGCACGTGGGCTCAGTAGTTCTGGCTCGCGGGCTCTAGAGCACAGGCTCAGTAGTTGTGGCACATGGGCTTAGTTGCTCCGTGGCATGTGGGATCTTCCCGGACCAGGGATCGAACCCATGTCCCCTGCATTGGCAGGAGGATTCTTAATCACTGCACTGCCAGGGAAGTCCTATCAGGAATGCTTTTAAACTAGTTTATACTTTATTAGTTTTAAGAGCATATGTATATATATTGTTGGAGATACATAAAGATTAAAATGACTGGTGTGGACAAATTTTGAGAATGCCTTGATATAACTCTTGGCTTCCTAGGGGCCCTCATCTTCCTGTTTTGAAATAATCATGAACTCAAATCTTCTTATTAGTAGTAACATTAATTATTGGCAAAGGAGCTATAGGATGCCATTCTCAAGTGACTCCTCCAGTTTTCTCTCTTGAGGTATTAAACAAGAAGTAACAAATCAGCAGAGCTCTTAGGGACAAGTCCTCTTAGGGCTAAGTCCACCCACCCTCGTCTCAGGGGCGTCCTCAGTAGCACCCCAGATATCCATGCCCTGAAGAGTTGTTCTGCTCCACAGGACGTAGAGCTGATTGTTGGGAGAGACAATTCAGAATCCTGGCTCTTGCCCGGGACGGCTACACACACACTCCCCCGATGGTCTGATGAGCTGAAACCACACATAAGCCAAGTTAGGCTTTATTTTCCTGAGGATAAGTTTTTATTTTAATTTTTAAACCAGATTGCTGTATGACATGGATGTTAAGGAAGCACTTACATTGAAAAATAGCCTCTGAAGGACGTTATCTTTGATTAAATGTAAAACTTCTAGTAACATCTCAAGTTCCGGAAGACAGAATTTTGCATAATTGCACACAACCACAGGTTCCTTTACAATCTTTTATGCTTAACTTCCTGAACTTCTTTGCAATGTTTCTGTATCATTTTTCCCACTGCCCTACATGACCAGAAACACTCTCGCCACCTTACGTATACTTAATGATCCATTTCTTTGCAGAAGAGCATTTACAAAGTTAGCTTCAGTTAGATATACTGATAGGTATTTAACCCATTGAAATTTCTAATTACTTTCATTAGTTTTATGAGTAATTGGCTTATGCACAAACACATGTTTTATTATAAAAGAAGTACAGCTGGAGTTTATGAAAATAGCTGTCTCCTCATAAGCATAAAAAATAAAAGTGTAATGATTCAGAAACTTACCAGGATTTTTCTGAAAACTTCCTCTTCGTATGTCAGAAACTTGAAACAGTTGGTTTTTAATCTTTGTTTTCTTATTCCTCTTCTAATGGGTAGGAGATGTATGATTGTAAGGATCCTTTTTAAAAAATAAGCCTTTAAGTTGTGAAGTTTACTGGTCTCCTGATGCCCTGCCCCTGTGCTGATGCAGAATGAGGAAGTAGAAATGCAAACAGTTTCAGTTTTGCTTCAGAATGTATTTATTTAGGTTTATAAAATATTAAATATATTTATAATATATGTAAATATATTTTAATGGTTATAAAATATTAAAAGATTAACATCACAAAAAATTACCAATAAAGTTGAACCATTGCTGAGAAACTATTCACCAGAGTTTCAAGTTATAAGAGTTAAGAAACCAAGGTGAAAAAACACCTATAGAAAAAAACACTGGGAAAATATTAAAAACTTAGTGTGATCCAAGTGCTTGTTATGGACTGAATTGCACCCCGCCTCCAAATTCACATGTTGAAGCCCTAACCCTCGGTATCTCAGAATGTGGCTGTATTTGGAGATAATGTCTTTAAAGAGTTAATTAAGTTAAAATGAGGTCACTAGGGTGGACCCTAATCCAGATATGACTGGTTTCCTTGTAAGAAGAGATTGGTGCTTGCATGCTCTCTCTCTCTCTCTCACACACACACACACACACACACACACACAAGACTGGGTGAAGACACAGGGAGAAGACAGCCATCTATAAATCAAGGAGAAGGCCTCAAAAGAAACCAACTCTGCCAAATCCTTGATCTTGGACTTCTAGCCTCTGTGAGCAAATAAATTTCTGATTTTTCAGCCACCTAGTCTGTGGTACTTTATTATGGCAGCTCCAGCAAACTAATACTTCTGTGTGCTGGGTCATCATTAATTTCATTATTTTTTGAAAATTAAAACATTAGTTTTTTCATTATGAATATGACTAAAATTCATTTTCAAACTTAAGAAATACAGAATATGGAAAGAAGCGGGGAGAACCATATTATCCAAATGCAATCTCTATTTTCCATTGTATTTTTTTCTATTCATACATTAAAAAAATATAAATTTAACATTTGGGAAATTTTACCAAACCTTGAAACATATAACTTCAAATAGGTAGTGAACAGTGCCTGGTAAAAGCTGAATTACATTTTATTTCTTGAATTAATATGATATGAACATCAAAATTCAGGACCACTGGAATATGCCAACTTTTGTTTTGGGGTTGTGTGTACAGTTTTTGTTAACTTTTTTTTAAAGAAACAAACTGCTACATCTGCTAGTGGAAGAAAATGCTTTGTTCTGTTTTGAAGTTCTGAAATTGTTCAGGTGTATTGTGGTTCATAGATTACAAAGAATAACGCTAGTTAAATGCCAAAGAATTATTTTTACTCCTTTATATGAAATGCACAAATTTTGGGAGGGTGACAGTGGCAGTGGTGCCTCCTACTACATTATGTAAAACACTTGGACATTCTCATCAATATTGCCATCAGCTGTTTAATACTCCCAGTATATTTTCTCAGTCTGTTTACTTAAAATTGTATGGAATGATATAATTAATAAGCAATAAAATCTGAATCACACACACACACACAATCTTAGTTAGCTTGTTAAGAAACAAAATTCTCTAAGAATGTTTTGAACATTTTTTCATTATTAAATGAAGATAATTTTTATAGCTGTTTGAGGTGCTGTAATGTCTACTGATACTCCCAGTTGTTTTACCAAACTGGCTGGCTGTTCTAAAAGCCAAGTGAGGCGTGGGTTTTCAGAATGTGCATGCTCCTGTGTACTACAACATTCTAAAGATGAACAATTCACCCCAGTAAGACTCTTGCTACAGTTTTTGTCAAATTCATTATTTTCAGAGTCTTTCGTTCTTATTTCAGTTTGTCTCCCTCTCTCAATAAGCATAGTTTCCTAGATTCTCCACTTCCCACCCCCCGACAATTTTGACCTCCATCACTCTCACCTGATGACATCTCTTCCTACCTAATGGACAAAATTGAAGGTATCAGGTGGGCTTTCTCACATGCTCCATTCTCCAGATCCCTAAACCCACCTGTGCCCCTACATTCCTCTCCTCTCTGTACCTAATAGAGCAGTTCTCAACTCAGACTCCACAATAACATCATCTGGGGAGTTTTCAAAAAAAGCAGATGATGGGACTTCCCTGGTGGCACAGTGGTTAAGCCTCTGCGCTCCCAATGCAGGGGGCCTGGGTTCCATCCCTGGTCAGGGAACTAGATCCCACATGCATGCTGCAACTAAGAGTTCGCATGCCATAACTAAGGAGCCTGCCTGCCGCAACTAAGGAGCCCATGTGCCGCAACTAAGGAACCCACCAGCTGCAACTAAGACCTGGCGCAACCAAAAAAAAAAAAAAAAGAAACACTTAAAAAAAAGGCAGATGATGCCCAGGACTGCTATTGGGCAATCATATAGCTCTAGGCATAGGGCCAAATATCAATAAGTTTTTAAAAGCTTCCTAAGCAGTTCTAATATGTAGACAGGGCAAGAATGTCTAGAATAAAATGAACTCTTCCTCTTTCCCTTTCTTTCCCTTACCTTTTTATTTCTCTTCCATTTTCAAACAATTACGTCCTAAAATCATTACATATGCAGAGAAAGGTAGGTGTCTGTGGTGGGAGAGTGGGGAAGTCAGGGCCCAGGAAGGTGGCCCTTCAGAGAGGTGACCTGGGGTGAGGAGTCAGAACCTGGACAGTGTGAAGGGAGTATCCACCTGCAAGAGTGAGCCAGCGCTGGGAATAAGAGCCTGAAGGAGGCGTGGAGGGTGTACAGGGGCAGCCTGGTTCGGGTGTCAGAGCCCAAGCACAGTGAGCAAAGTGTCTAAATGGAGAGTTGGCCTGGTGTGGGATATCAGAGCTCAAGCAGAAAAGACAATGTTCTTCTGGGAGAAGATCCTAAAATGAAGAATGTCAAAAATTGCACTGAGCAAAGTTAAACAGGCAAGGAAAACTTTATGCAAGACTATGGTAATAGAGGGGAGATAGGCTGAACTCAACGCAGTTGAAGTAAAACATGGGAAGGTTTTTAAGCCCTGGAATGAACTAGTGGAAAAGAACTGGAGTACTATCAGGTAGGTTGGTCAGTGGGGTGTGTCAAGCGCATGGATTGCTCCTCAGTTTGCAAACGTTTTTCTCTGTGATTAGGCCACCTGGGTTTGCTAGTTGACGTGCATCCAAGCCAGGTTTCCACACTCCTACTGATACTGGGAGACAGGGGTGCTATCTTCTTTGATGTTTACATTTCAAATACCTGGTTCCCTGGTGCTTGAGAAAGACAATCCTGGGTTATAAAACTGGCAACAGGGTGGGAGAAGATTTACATACATTTTAATATTTAAAAAAATTTTATATTTATTTATTTATTTAGCTGCACCGGGTCTTAGTTGTGGCACACGGGATCTTTTTTAGTTGCAGCATGTGGGATCTTTAGTTGCAGCATGTGGGATCTAGTTCCCTGACCAGGGATCGAATTGGGCCCTCTGCATTGGGAGTGTGGGGTCTTAGCCACTGGACCACAAGGGAAATCCCAAGATTTACATACATTTTAAAGGGACAGAGAAAAAATTTGCCATTACAAATTTTCTAAAGTAAATGCTCTAAGGAAAGGGAGGCCTTTAGTCAGGGACCTATAGTCTAGAAGATGCCTGTCCAAAGTTTAGTAAAGCTTAGGGGATCGTTAAAGGCCACTTTGGTCAAGAGTCAGGTCTGAGTTGAGAGAGGAATGCACCTGTGCTGGGCAGGGGATTGCTGGGCATTGAGATAGAAGATTGATTACACAGAGGGATTGCTCAAATAAGGAAATATATAAGGAAATGAAAGCCATATTTCTCACTGTTGGAGAAGTGGTTTACAAATATAAGAAGAGAGTAACTTGCAGTATGGAACTACAATTGGAGATATCTGTGTGAACTCATGGTTTTTAAATATATTTAGGTACAGAAATAAATATAGCTGTGAATATATTGTCTAGGCTTGCTGATTGAGAGGGAATAGAGACACCACAATAGCAATGAACACAACTAGCATTCAGATGGTGTCTTCTAAATGCCATTTTTCTCTATGAAGAACCAGGGCCCCTTGGAAAGACAGCTGATTCCAGAGATGGGACAGGGAAAGTATTAGATAAACTTGGAACACCTTTTGTTCAGAAAGCAAGGAAGAAATCAAAGAAAGATAAGGGCAACATGAAAAGGTCTAGTCAACTTGTATAAGCTCCTACTAGTCAAATCTAGGACAATTGGAGCATCAAAATAAATAGTGTAGTAACAGATTATCCACTGAATGAAATGGAAAACCATGAGTCCATACAGATAAGTAAATGAATAGATGGAAAACTTGGTGAGAAATAGTGTATTTACAAAGTTTCAAATTACCTCTCCACCAAATACTAATGACAAATGGGGAAAGACTTAATTTACAGTGGAGAAGTCTGGCCTGTATGCCCTTTTTTCAGTGGTATTTTCAAGTCACTGAGGTGAACAACGTCAATATGGGACAAATGAGCATCATGCACCACCTAATGGGATGCAATGAGTACACAGCATCACTCCTGTGATATTCCTGCCAAGATGCATAGCTTAAATCTAATAATCTTGAAACATCATACAAACCTAAATTGAGGGATGTTCTGCAAAATAACTGGCCTGTCATCTTAAAAAGTGTCAAGGTCATAAATATCATGGAAAGGTTAAGGAAATGTTCCAGACTGGAGGAGATTAAGTGCAACATGTGCTTCCAAACTGGGTCTTTTTGTTATAAAAGACATTATTGAGACAATTGGTGAAACCTGAATGAAGTGTGAGGATTAGATGAACACAATCAACATTAATATCTAAGTTAATATACAATAGAATATTACTCAGCCATTAAACAAGAACAAAACTGGGTCATTTGTAGAGTCGTGGATCGATCTAGAGACTGTCATACAGAGTGAAGTAAGTCAGAAAGAGAAAAACAAATATCGTGTATTAACGCATATATGTGGAATCTAGAAAAATGGTACAGATGAATCAGTTTGCAAGGCAGAAATAGAGACACAGATGTAGAGAACAAACGTATGGACACCAAGGGGGGAAGGTGGGGAGGGGGGTGGTGGTGGTGGTGGTGGGATGAATTGGGAGATTGGGATTGACATGTATACACTGATGTGTATAAAATGGATGACTAATAAGAACCTGCTGTATAAAAAATAAATAAATAAAATAAAATTCAAAAAGAAGAAAAAAAATAAAAGGAATGCATTCAAAAGAAAAAAAATGTGTCAAGCATTCAGAAATTATATAACCAACAGCGAATACAATCCAGCTTTGTTAAATCTGCACATTTTGCA
This sequence comes from Eubalaena glacialis, assembly GCF_028564815.1. NCBI lineage: Eukaryota > Metazoa > Chordata > Mammalia > Artiodactyla > Balaenidae > Eubalaena > Eubalaena glacialis. Next base: position 71,201,494 of record NC_083723.1, on the reverse strand, counting down.
TTATTTGCTTCAGATTTTTCTTTTAAGAAATAAAATATAACAAAACCAAAAAAAAAAAAGTGTCCATCCTAAGTTAACCATCTTGATTTGGATGGTTGTGTTGTGATTAGCTTTCCTTATACTGTGGCTAGAATTTACTTGTTTGTTGAAATACACACTGAAGTAGTGGAGGGTGATTCAGTATCTTACTCAAACTGTTCATTAAAAAGTTTTGTCCTTGCATTTCCTATCAATCTGTAAGTTTTTGATTGGTGGGTTGCAAGTTGGTGATTATTAAAAATAAAAAAGGAATCATACAATTATCACCTGTATAATAACACTCATAATCCCCAATAAAAGAAAGAAGTAAACTGAAGTTCATTCTCTCCTTCACTCTCAGGGACTTAACTCCAAATTAAAATTTCTCACTTTAAATGGCATCTTTCCCATCAGTATGCAAATAGGTTGAGGTTTAGAATTCCTGGATTTTCTCTGGAGATTTTACCACCCATAAAAATATCCACATACAATATACTGCTTAGTTTTGTCTACTGGAACTGGATTGTATGTATTCATACACTCAGCATTTCTTCTGAGATTCATCCACATTGATGTAACTGTAGTTAATTTTTTTCATTGCTATTTAATATTCTATTGTTTGACTTTGTCATATCTGACTTATCCATGCTTCTGTTGATGAATTTTAAGGTGGAATAATGTAGTTTTGAACATTCTTGCGCATGTCTTCTGATGCACATGAACAAGAGCTAGTCTAGAAAATATTGCCTGGAGGGGAATCCTCGTTGATGCACGTGATCAACATTCCTAAATAATACTCAAGTGTTTCTCAAAGTTGTACCAGTTTACATTCCTATTAGTAGTGAATTAAGAGTTCTCCTTACTCTACCTCCTTGATAATTCTTGGTATTATGAGACTTTCTAACTTTTGTCATTCAAGTGGGTGTGAAACTGCATCTTGCTGTGATTTTAATTTCCATTTCCCTCATTACTAATAGGCTGAAAATCTTTTCATATGTTTAGGGCTATTTATGCTTCCTCTTAATTCCTGTTCTTTGCACATTTTTTAATCAGTTTGGTCATATTTTTTTTGTTTTGTTTTGTTTTCAGATGTTTTAAATCCTAATCCTTTATTCACTGTATGTGTTGCAATTTTAATTCTAGCTTTTAGTTTCTCTTTTCACTTATTTTGTGGTGATAAACAGAAGTTCTTAATTGCAATGTGGTTAAATTTATGAGTCTTTTCCTGTGGCTGGCTTATGCTTTTTGTGTCTTATTTAGAACATCTTTCCTACTTTGAGGTCATAAGATATTTTCCCATGTTATTTTGTAAATGCTTTCTAGTTTTGCCTTCTACTGGGCATGAAGTAAGGGGTTCACTTCCACGTGGTTAACAAAATTTCCCAGCACCATATCTTTAAAAATCCATCCCTTTCCTACTGACCTGCAAAATCATACCATATTTCAAGTATCAAAATATTTGTGGGCCTATCTCCGGGCTTCATAGTTTGTTCAGTTGTGTATTGACTATCCCTGTATGAAAATCATACTGACTTTATTATGATAACTTTATGTGTTGATGGCAGGTAAGGAAAGTCCTGTTAGCTTGCGTGTGTTTTTTTAATTGTCTTGGCTATTTTGGACTTTAAAAATTTTGTGTATAGAAGTTTTAAACCAAATTAAAGAATTTTCCTTCTTCAAAGCTTAATAAAATGAATAAGAGAAAATAAAAATCAGAGGAAAAATCTCTAACCACATACAGATAAAGGAAATGGTACAAGCTTATTCCATAAACTTAAAGTGTTAATCATGAAGAGAAAGAGACAATAATAAAAGAATTTACATGTGGCACCTACTTTTAAAATTCAAAATGAGGGAAGAATGAGTAAAATAAATCTGGAAAATTTCATTAGCCTATGGAGAACCAAATAGGTCAGCAGGCAACCAAGAGGAATGATGCAAAAAAAGCCCTTTCTTATCATCTCAAAGTCTTCATCCTTACCCTAACCAGAGAGTAAAGAGATGGCAGAAAAACCAGATTTTTCCTTCAGTGAAATATCTCTAGCAATGAAAGCCGAAAAAGGAAAGTAATCGGTAAGATCCATGGAGGGCATTACACACTGGAAAGTATGGTACACAGAGAGCTTCTGTTAAGTCTATCTTTTCACACACAGTTCAGATCAGTAATTATAATCTATAGGTTTCACCTCTTTTTCTCTCTTTGTCTATGAAGAGAATGAGAACAGTTGATGAAGAGGCAAGTGAAAAAAAGGCACTTTAAAGGTGACCTAATTCTCTGAAAAAAAAAAAGTATATATACTTGAAATACAATAACTATGGGATCTATCTCAGGGTAGATGGGAATGGTCTCTCTTGGAATCAATGTTTCTGGGCTTAACCTGATTAGGAGAATGATGCTAATAGTACCCCTTCCACATGGTGTCTATTACACAGCATGCTTCCTGATACAGGACCAAATAAACTTAGATCACTGAAATCTCCTTACATTAAATTAAATGGCAGATGACCCAATGATTTAAATGTAATAAATAAATTCATTAATACCCTCTCAGAAAACATGAGAGTTTTAAACATGGCATGTATTAAACTTTTCATGTGAGCTTCTGTGCACGTTTTATTTAAATGGCAAGCTAAGCTATGTAGAAAAAAATAACTGGAAAAATAAAATGATCTACTGTACTTTTCTTCCTTGCCAAGGATGTTTCCCAGCCAAATCATGATTTGTGGAGGAACGGGGATCCATTATCACCATTTTCCCTGGAGCACATGTTGAGGGTGGTGGCTATTAGAACCCAGCAACCAAAAGATACAACTCATTTTAGCTTCAATGTTCAAAAAATTTCAATTTTCCTGTGTCAGACTTCAAAGGACAGTGCAGACTATTGAGAATTTAAAATTAGATGGCATCAGGTCAAATCATTTTAAAAAAATTACCCTGCTCTGGAATCAAGGATATCTAGGAGTTGGATGGGAGAAGGTAGAGAAGGGTTTGGAGGAAAGTATCTCCTGAGATAATCTCAGGAGAGAGAGTGAAGGGCAGGGAGAAGCTCCCTCCTACTCCCTGGGATAGTAGGAGTAGAGCCCAGGGCATGAGGGCTAATAGTCAGGAAGGAATAGCCTCTGGCTCCCAAAGGATTGTAATTTCAAGCATTGTGAAGTGAGCTGGCAAAGGGTTCCACTGTGCCAACACCAAGAGGTGACTTGATAAATGAGAGGTGATGTTGGGGGATCAGTTTATATTGCCCACCCTTCAAGATCACTCCCACCAGGGAGCTATGAGGAAATCCCATGGGCCACTCTCTAGCTAACACTGAGAATCACCCACACAGAAAGAAAAGGCCACAAGGTAATTGCACAGCCACAGCACATAAGGCAGGGATGGGATCAGACTCTCTGTGAAGCTGAGCCTACTCAGGGAATTGGGAGAACACAGACATCATCTCATAACCAGAAATCAACCAGGAACTGAACCAACACAACTGGCCCAGGACTCCATCAGTGACAACTTCATCACCACAGTGGGATTCTGGATGCCAGGTGGAAGCAACTGCAAGTTTGCCAAAGTGGTAATGATAAGCTGGTGAAGAAAGAGATAGAGGGAGACAGAGAGAGAGAGAGAGAGGGAAAGAGTTCACTCAAAATGAATTCACAAACCAAGATTCCAAAACACAGAAAGCAGATAATGTCAGAGATGGACAACAAAATTAACTATACATACATTCCAAACAAAAATAATTAGAATTTTGATAAGCATGTTTAGGATTATCAAAGAGAAATGAAGAGATAATATCCACAAATACAACAAGAAATTATGAAAAATGTAGAAGTTAAATAAGAAAAGATAGGGAGATTGGTTCAAGATGGCAGAGTAGAAGGACGTGTGCTCACTTCCTCTTGTGAGAGCACCGGCATCACAACTAACTGTTGAACAATCATCGACAGGAAGACACTGGAACTCACCAAAAAAGATACCCCACATGCAAAGACAAAGGAGAAGCCATAATGAGATGGTAAGAGGGGCGCAATCACAATAAAATCAAATCCCATAACCACTGGGTGGATGACTCACAAACTGGAGAACAATTATACCAGAGAAGTCCACCCACTGGAGTGAAGGTTCTGAGCCCCATGTAAGGCTTCCCAACCTGGGGGTCCGGCAACAGGAGGAGGAATTCCCAGAGAATCAGACTTTGAAGGCTAGTGGGATTTGATTGCAGGACTTTGACAGAACTGGGGGAAACAGAGACTCCACTCTTGGAGGGAACACACAAAGTAGTGTGTGCATCAGGACCCAGGGGGAAGGAGCAGTGACCCCATGGGAGACAGAACCAGGCCTACCTGCTAGTGTTGGAGCGTCTCCTGCAGAGGTGGGGCGTGGCTGTGGCTCACCGTGAGGACAAGGACACTGGCAGCAGAAGTTCTAGGAAGTACTCCTTGGCATGAGCCCTCCTGGAGTCCACCATTAGCTCCACCAAAGAGCCTGTAGCCTCCAGTGCTGGGTCACCTCAGGCCAAACAACCAACAGAGGGAACCCAGCCCCACCCATCAGCAGACAAGCAGATTAAAGTTTTACTGAGCTCTGCCCACCAGAGTAACACCCAGCTCTACTCACCACCAGTCCCTCCCATCAGGAAGCTTGCACAAGCCTCTTAGACAGCGTCATCCACCAGAGGGCAGACAGCAGAAGCAATAAGAACTACAATCCTGCAGCCTGTGGAACGAAAACCACAATCACAGAAAGATAGACAAAATGAAAAGCAGAGGACTATGTACTAGAAGAAGGAACAAGATAAAACACCAGAAAAACAATTAAATGAAGTGGAGATAGGCAACCTTCCAGAAAAAGAATTCAGAATAATGATAGTGAAGCTGATCCAGGACCTTGGAAAAAGAATGGAGGCAAAGATCGAGAAGATGCAAGAAATGTTTAGCAAACACCTAGAAGAATTAAAGAACAAACACCTAGAAGAATTAAAGAACAAATAAACAGAGATGAACAATACAATAACTGAAATGAAAAATGAACTAGAGGGAATCAATAGCAGAATAACTGTGGCAGAAGAACAGATAAGCGACCTGGAAGATAGAATGGTGGAATTCACTGCCATGGAACAGAATAAAGAAAAAAGAATGAAAAGAAATGAAGACAGCCTAAGAGACCTCTGGGACAATATTAAATGAACCAACATTCGCATTACAGGGGTTCCAGAAGGAGAAGAGAGAGAGGAAGGACCCGAGAAAACATTTGAAGAGATTATAGTCAAAAACTTCCCTAACATGGGAAAGGAAATAGCAACCCAAGTCCAGGAAGTGCAGAGAGTCCCAGGCAGGATAAACCCAAGGAGAAACATGTCAAGACACATAGTAATCAAATTGACAAAAATTAAAGACAAAGAAAAATCATTAAACGCAACAAGGGAGGCACACGCAAGATGGCGGTATGGGAAGATGTGGAGTTAGCGTCTCCCCACAATTGGGGCACCTGCCAGCTGCTGGTGGGGGACTCTGACACCGAAGGAGATGGGAGGAACCCCAAAGTGAACCGGTAGGACATAGGGGGACTGAGGGGGGAGGAGAAGTGGAAGCCAGACAGGATCGGTGCCCCTGAGGCCAGGGAGATCAGGAGAGGCAGGCAGGAGGGACTCTCTGGGAAGAGTGGGAGAGGAGAGGAGGGCGATCACCTGGCCCACTCGGGCCAGGGAGTCTGATGAGCTCCCAAGTCAGTACCCCCACTCCAAAGCCCCATCCAGGCTGCATGGGACCTGGGGGCATATGAGGGAGGCCGGGGAGATCAGGAGAGGCAGGTGGGAAGGGTCCTCCCAGACCGGAGGAGCAAGAGAGGAGAGGAAGGCATTTGCCTCACCCACTGTAGCCCAGGGAGCCTGCTGGGCTCCCAGGTGAGGTCACCTGCACTCTGAGACCAGGGGTGGGGGCACACATGGGCCCCTTCTGTTCCTTGAGCCTAAGCCCCAGCTCCCACATCCTCCAGGGCCCTTTCCAGCCCTGTGGGTCCTAAGCATTGGACCCCTCCCCACTGTCCAAACCTCGCCCTGGCTTAGGCCCTGCCCTCCACAGCCAAGGCCTTTCCCTCCCCCCCCCTTTTTTTCTTTTCCCTCCTCCTCTTTTTTACTATTGTGGTACTGATGTACTTTCTGGTTGTTGATTCATCTCTATTTTTATTTTTATGTTCTTTCTAACATATCTGTTAGTTTGCTAGTCTAATTTTATTTTTTACTTTGTTATTGTTCTTTTTTATTTTTTGCCACCCCACTCGGCCTGCAGGTTCTTGATTTGAGAGCCTGGGGTCGGGTGGAAACTCCTGTGGTGGGAGTCCCAAGTCTGAACCACTGGACAATTGGAGAACCTCAGACCCCAGAGAATATTCATCGGAGTGAGGTCTCACAGAGGTCCTCATCTCAGCACCAAGACCCAGCTCTACCCAATAGCCTACAAACTCCAGTGTTGGAAGCCTCAGGCCAAACAACCAGTAAGACAGGAACACAATCCCACTCATAAAAAAAAAAAAAAATGAGATGGCAAAAAAATATGTCATAGATGAAGGGGCAAGGCAAAAACCAAGACCAAATAAATGAAGAGGCAATAGGCAATCTACCTGAAAAAGAATTCAGAGTAATGATAGTAAAGATGATCTAGAACGTTGGAAATAGAATGGAAGCACGGATTGAGAAAATACAAGAAATGTTTAACAAAAATCTGGAAGAACTAAAGAACAAACAAACAGGGATGAACAACACAATAACTGAAATGAAAAATACACTAGAAGGAATAAGTAACAGAATAACGGAGGAAGAAGAACGAATAAGTGAACTGGAAGACAGAATGGTGGAAATAACTGCCGAGGAGCAGAATAAAGAAAAAAGAATGAAAAGAATTGAAGACAATCTCAGAGACCTCTGGGACAACACTAAATGCACCAACATTCGAATTATAGGGGTCCTAGAAGAAGAAGAGAAAAAGAAAGGGTCTGAGAAAATATTTGAAGAGATTATAGTGGAAAACTTCCCTAACATGGGGAAGGAAATAGTCACCCAAGTCCAGGAAGCAAAGAGAGTCCCATACAGGATAAACCCTAGGAAAAACACACCAAGACACATATTAATCAAACTAACAAGAATTAAATTCAAAGAAAACATATTAAAAGCAGCAAGGGAAAAGCAAAAAATAACATACGAAGGAATCCCCATAAGGTTATCAGCTGATTTTTCAGTGGAAACTCTGCAGGCCAGAAGGGAGTGGCAGGATATAATTAAAGTGATGAAAGAGAAAAACCTACAACAAGGATTACTCTTCCCAGCAAGGATCTCATTCAGATTCCTTGGAGAAGTCAAAAGCTTTTCAGACAAGCAAAAGCTAAGAGACTTCAGCACCACCAAACCAGCTTTACAACAAATGCTAAAGAAACTTCTCTAGGCGGGAAACACAAGAGAAGAAAAAGGCCCACAAAAACAAACCCAAAACAATTAAGAAAATGGTAATAGGAACATATATCGATAATAACCTTGAATGTAAATGGATTAAATGCCCCAACCAAAAGACACAGGCTGGCTGAATGGATACAAAAACAAGACCCATATATATGCTGTCTAAAAGAGACTCAGCTCAGACCTAGGGACACATACAGACTGAAAGTGAAGAGATGGAAAAAGATTTTCCATGCAAATGGAAATCAACAGAGAGCTGGAGTAGCAATACTCATATCAGATAAAATAGACTTTATTTTATTTTATTTTACGTTTTTATTGGAGTATAATTGCTTTACAATGGTGTGTTAGTTTCTGCTTTATAACAAAGTGAATCAGTTATACATATACATATATCCCCATATCTCTTCCCTCTTGCATCGCCCTCCCTCACACCCTCCCTATCTCACCCTTCTAGCTGGTCACAAAGCACTGAGCTGATTAACCTATGCCATGCGACTGCTTCCCACTAGCTATCTATTTTACATTTGGTAGTGTATATATGTCCATATATACATATGGTCACTTTGTTCCAGCTTACCCTTCCCCCTCCCCGTGTTCTCAAGTCCATTCTGTAGTAGGTCTGCGTTTTTATTCCCATCTTGCCCCTAGGTTCTTCATGGCCATATTTTTTTATTTTTATTTTTTTTAGATTCCATATATATGTGTTAGCATACGGTATTTGTTTTTCTCTTTCTGACTTACTTCACTCTGTATGACAGACTCTAGGTCCATCCACCTCACTACAAATAACTCAATTTTGCTTCCTTTTATGGCTGAGTAATATTCCATTGTACATATGTGCCACATCTTCTTTATCCATTCATCTCTCGATGGACACTTAGGTTGCATCCATGTCCTGGCTATTGTAAATAGTGCCACAATGAACTTCGTGGTACATGACTCTTTTTGTGTTATGGTTTTCTCAGGGTATATGCCCAGTAGTGGGATTGCTGGGTCATATGGTAGTTCTAATTTTAGTTTTTTAAGGAACCTCCATACTGTTCTCCATAGTGGCTGTATCAATTTACATTCCCACCAACAGTGCAAGAGGGTTCCCTTTTCTCCACACCCTCTCCAGCATTTATTGTTTCTAGATTTTTTGATGATGGCCATTCTGACTGGTGTGAGATGATATCACATTGTAGTTTTGATTTGCATTTCTCTAATGATTAATGATGTTCAGCATTCTTTAATGTGTTTGTGGGCAATCTGTATATCTTCTTTGGAGAAATGTCTATTTAGGTCTTCTGCCCATTTTTGGATTGGGTTGTTTGTTTTTTTGATATTGAGCTGCATGAGCTGCTTGTAAATTTTGGAGATTAATTCTTTGCCAGTTGCTTCGTTTGCTAATATTTTCTCCCATTCTGAGGGTTGTCTTTTTGTCTTGTTTATGGTTTCCTTTGCTGTGCAAAAGCTTTTAAGTTTCATTAGGTCCCATTTGTTTATTTTAGCTTTTATTGCCATTTCTCTAGGTGGTGGGTCAAAAAGGATCTTGCTGTGATTTATGTCATAGAGTGTTCTGCCTATGTTTTCCTCTAAGAGTTTGATAGTGTCTGGCCTTACATTTAGGTCTTTAATCCATTTTGAGTTTATTTTTGTGTATGGTGTTAGGGAGTGTTCTAATTTCATTCTTTTACATGTAGCTGTCCAGTTTTCCCAACACCACTTATTGAAGAGGCTGTCTTTTTTCCACTGTATATGCTTGCCTCCTTTATCAAAAATAAGCTGACCATATGTGCGTGGGTTTATCTCTGGGCTTTCTATCCTGTTCCGTTGATCTATGTTTCTGTTTTTGTGCCAGTACCATACTGTCTTCATTACTGTAGCTTTGTAGTATAGTCTGAAGTCAGGGAGCGTGATTCCTCCAGCTCCATTTTTCGTTCTCAGCATTGCTTTGGCTATTCGGGATCTTTTGTGTTTCCATACAAATTGTGAAATTTTTTGTTCTAGTTCTGTGAAAAATGCCAGTGGTAGTTTGATAGGGATTGCATTGAATCTGTAGATTGCTTTGGGTAGTAGAGTCATTTTCACAATGTTGATTCTTCCAGTCCAAGAACATGGTATATCTCTCCATCTATTTGTATCATCTTTAATTTCTTTCATCAGTGTCTTATAATTTTCTGCATACAGGTCTTTTGTCTCCTTAGGTAGGTTTATTCCTAGATATTTTATTCTTTTTGTTGCAGTGGTAAATGGGAGTGTTTTCTTAATTTCACTTTCACATTTTTCATCATTAGTGTATAGGAATGCAAGAGATTTCTGTGCATTAATTTTGTATCCTGCTACTTTACCAAATTCATTGATTAGCTCTAGTAGTTTTCTGGTAGCATCTTTAGGATTCTCTATGTATAATATCATGTTATCTGCAAACAGTGACAGCTTTACTTCTCCTTTTCCGATTTGGATTCCTTTTATTTCTTTTTCTTCTCTGATTGCTGTGGCTAACACTTCCAAAACTATGTTGAATAATAGTGGTGAGAGTGGGCAACCTTGTCTTGTTCCTGATCTTAGTGGAAATGTTTTCAGTTTTTCACCATTGAGGACAATGTTGGCTGTGGGTTTGTCATATATGGCCTTTATTATGTTGAGGAAAGTTCCCTCTATGCCTACTTTCTGCAGGACTTTTATCATAAATGGGTGTTGAATTTTGTCAAAAGCTTTCTCTGCATCTATTGAGATGATCATATGGTTTTTCTCCTTCAGTTTGTTAATATGATGTATCACGTTGATTGATTTGCGTATATTGAAGAATCCTTGCATTCCTGGAATAAACCCCACTTGATCATGGTGTATAATCCTTTTGATGTGCTGTTGGATTCTGTTTGCTAGTATTTTGTTGAGGATTTTTGCATCTATGTTCATCAGTGATATTGGCCTGTAGTTTTCTTTCTTTGTGACATCTTTGTCTGGTTTTGGTAACAGGGTGATGGTGGCCTCGTAGAATGAGTTTGGGAGTTTTCCTCCCTCTGCTATATTTTGGAGGAGTTTGAGAAGGATAGGTGTTAGCTCTTCTCTAAATGTTTGATAGAATTCGCCTGTGAAGCCATCTGGTCCTGGGCTTTGGTTTGTTGGAAGATTTTTAATCACAGTTTCAATTTCAGTGCTTGTGATTGGTCTGTTCCTATTTTCTATTTCTTCCTGGTTCAGTCTCGGAAGGTTGTGCATTTCTAAGAATTTGTCCATTTCTTCCAGGTTGTCCATTTTATTGGCATAGAGTTGCTTGTAGTAATCTCTCATGATCCTCTGTATTTCTGCAGTGTCAGTTGTTACTTCTCCTTTTTCATTTCTAATTCTATTGATTTGAGTCTTCTCCCTTTTTTTCTTGATGAGTCTGGCTAATGGTTTATCAATTTTGTTTATCTTCTCAAAGAACAGGATTTTAGTTTTATTGATCTTTGCTATCATTTTCTTCATTTCTTTTTCATTTATTTCTGATCTGATCTTTATGATTTCTTTCCTTCTGCTAACTTCAGGGGTTTTTTGTTCTTCTTTCTCTAATTGCTTTAGGTGTAAGGTTAGGTTGTTTACTTCAGACGTTTCTTGTTTCTTAAGGTAGGATTGTATTGCTATAAACTTCCCTCTTAGAACTGCTTTTGCTGCATCCCATAAGTTGTGGGTCATTGTGTTTTCATTGCCATTTGTCTCTAGGTATTTTTTGATTTCCTCTTTGATTTCTTCAGTGATCTCTTGGTTATTTAGTAACGTATTGTTTAGCCTCCATGTGTTTGTATTTTTTACAGATTTTTTCCTGTAATTGATATCTAGTCTTGTAGCGTTGTGGTCAGAAAAGATACTTGATATGATTTCAATTTTCTTATATTTTCCAAGGTTTGACTTGTGGCCCAAGATATGATCTATCCTAGAGAATGTTCCATGAGCATTTGAGAAAAATGTGTATTCTGTTGTTTTTGGGTGGAATGTCCTATAAATATCAATTAAGTCCATCTTGTTTAATGTATCATTTAAAGCTTGTGTTTCCTTATTTATTTTCATTTTGGATGATCTGTCCATTGGTGAAAGTGGGGTGTTAATGTCCCATACTATGATTGTGTTACTGTCGATTTCCCCTTTTATGGCTGTTAGTATTTGCCTTATGTATTGAGGTGCTCCTATGTTGGGTGCATAAATATTTACAATTGTTATATCTTCTTCTTGGATTGATCCTTTGAGGATTATGTAGTGTCCTTCTTTGTCTCTTGTAATAGTCTTTGTTTTAAAGTCTATTTTGTCTGATATGAGAATTGCTACTCCAGGTTTCTTTTGTTTTCCATTTGCATGGAATATCTTTTTCCATCCCCTCACTTTCAGTCTGTATGTGTCCCTAGGTCTGAAGTGGGTCTCTTGTAGACAGCATATATACGGGTCTTGTTTTTGTATCCATTCAGCCAGTGTATGTCTTTTGGTTGGAGCATTTAATCCATTTATATTTAAGGTAATTATCGATATGTATGTTCCTATTACCATTTTCTTAATTGTTTTGGTTTTGTTATTTTAGGTCTTTTCCTTCTCTTGTGTTTTCTGCCTAGAGAAGTTCCTTTAGCATTTTTTTTTTTTAATTAATAGCTACTTTATTTATTTATTTATTTATTTATTTTATTTTTGGCTGTGTTGGGTCTTCGTTTCGTGTGAGGGCTTTCTCTAGTTGTGGCAAGTGGGGGCCACTCTTCGTCGCGGTGCACGGGCCTTTCACTATCGCGGCTCCTCCCGTTGCGGGGCACAGGTTCCAGACGCACAGGCTCAGCAGCTGTGGCTCACGGGCCCAGTTGCTCCGCGGCATGTGGGATCTTCCCAGACCAGGGCTCGAACCTGTGTCCCCTGCATTAGCAGGCAGATTCTCAACCACTGCACCACCAGGGAAGCCCTTTAGCATTTTTTGTAAAGCTGGTTTGGTTGTGCTGAATTCTCTTAGCTTTTGCTTGTCTGTAAAGGTTTTAATTTCTCCGTCAAATCTGAATGAGATCCTTGCTGGATAGAGTAATCTTGGTTGTAGGTTTTTCCCTTTCATTACTTTAAATATGTCCTGCCACTCCCTTCTGGCGTGCAGAGTTTCTGCTGAATGATCAGCTGTTAACCTTACGGGGATTCCCTTGTGTGTTATTTATTGTTTTTCCCTTGCTGCTTTTAATATTTTTTCTTTGCATTTAATATTTGATAGTTTGATTAATATGTCTTGGCACGTTTCTCCTTGGATTTATCCTGTATGGGAGTCTCTGTGCTTCCTGGACTTGATTAACTATTTCCTTACCCATATTAGGGAAGCTTTCAACTATAATCTCTTCAAACATTTTCTCAGTCCCTTTCTTTTCCTCTTCTTCTGGGACCCCTATAAATTGAATGGTGCGTTTAATATTGTCCCAGAGGTCTCTGAGACTGTCCTCAATTCTTTTCATTCTTTTTTCTTTATTCTGCTCTGCAGTAGTTATGTCCACTATTTTATCTTCCAGGTCTCTTATCCGTTCTTCTGCCTCAGTTATTCTGTTATTGATCCCTTCTAGAGAAGTTTTAATTTCATTTATTGTGTTGTTCATGATTGTTTGTTTGCTCTTTAGTTCTTCTAGGTCCTTGTTAAACGTTTCTTGTATTTTCTCCATTCTATTTCCAAGATTTTGGATCATCTTTACTATCATTACTCTGAATTCTTTTTCAGGTAGACTGCCTATTTCCTCTTCATTTGTTAGGTCTGGTGGGTTTTTGCCTTGCTCCTTCATCTGCTGTGTGTTTCTGTGTCTTCTCATTTTGCTTAACTTACTGTGTTTGGGGTCTCCTTTTTGCAGCCTGCAGGTTTGTAATTCCCATTGTTTTTGGTGTCTGCCCCCAGTGGCTAAGGTTGGTTCAGTGGGTTGTGTAGGCTTCCTGGTGGAGGGGACTACTGCCTGTGTTCTGGTGCATGAGGCTGGATCTTGTCTTTCTGGTGGGCAGGTCCACGTCTGGTGGTGTGTTTTGGGGTGCTTGTGACCTTATAATGATTTTAGGCAGCCTCTCTGCTAATGGGTGGGGTTGTGTTCCTGTCTTGCTAGTTGTTTGGCATAGGGTGTCCAGCACTGTAGCTTGCTGGTCGTTGAGTGGAGCTGGGTCTTGGCGTTGAGATGGAGATCTCTGGGAGATTTTTGCTGTTTGATATTACGTGGAGCTGTGAGGTCTCTTGTGGACCAGTGTCCTGAACTTGGCTCTCCCACCTCAGAGGCACAGCCCTGACGCCTGGCTGGTGCACCAAGAGCCTGTCATCCACATGGCTCAGAATAAAAGGGAGAAAAAAAGAAAGCAAGGAAAAAAAGATAAAATAAAATAGTTATTAAAATAAAAAACAAAAAATAATTATTAAAAAAATATTTTTAAGTAATTAAAAAGAAAGAAAGAGAGAACAACCAAACCAAAAAACAAATCCACCAATGATAACAAGTGCTGAAAACTATACTAAAAAAAAACAAAACAAAAAAACCAAAAAACGGACAGATAGAACCCTAGGACAAATGGTAAAAGCAAAGCTATACAGACAAAATCACACACAGCAGCATACGCATACACACTCACAAAAAGAGAAAATAGGAAAAAAATATATATATCGTTGCTCCCAAAGCCCACCTCTTAAATTTGGGATGATTCATTGTCTATTCAGGTATTTCACAGATGCAGGGTACATCAAGTTGACTGTGGAGATTTAATCCGCTGTTCCTGAGGCTGCTGGGAGAGGTTTCCCTTTCTCTGTTAGCACAGCTCCTGGGATTCAACTTTGGATTTGGCCCCGCCTCTGCGTGTAGGTTGCCTGAGGGCGTCTATTCTTCGCTCAGACAGGATGGGGTTAAAGGAGCAGCTGCTTTGGGGGCTCTGGCTCACTCAGGCCGGGGGGGGGGAGGGGGAGGGCAGGGTACGGAATGCGGGGCGAGCCTGCAGCGGCAGAGGCCAGCGTGAGGCGCCGTGTGTTCTCCCAGGGAAGTTTTCCCTGGATCACAGGACCCTGGCAGTGGCAGGCTGCACAGGCTCCTGGGAGGAGAGGTGTGGATAGTGACCTGTGCTCGCACACAGGCTTCTTGGTGGCTGCAGCAGCAGACTTAGCGTCTCATGCTTGTCTCTGGGGTCTGCGCTGATAGCCGCGGCTCGCGCCCGTCTCTGGAGCTTCTTTAAGCAGCGCTCTTAATCCCCTCTCCTCGCGCACCAGAAAACAAAGAGGCAAGCAGAAGTCTCTTGCCTCTTCGGCAGCTCCAGAACTTTTCCCGGACTCCCTCCGGGCTAGCTGTGGTGCACTAGCCCCCTTCACGCTGTGTTCACGCAGCCAACCCCAGTCCTCTCCCTGGGAGCCTACTGACGCCGGAGCCTCAGCTCCCAGCCCCACACATCCCGGCGGGTGAGCAGACAAGCCTCTTGGGCTGGTGAGTGCTGGTTGGCACCGATCCTCTGTGCCGGAATCTCTCCGCTTTGCCCTCCGCACCCCTGTTGCTGCGCTCTCCTCCGTGGCTCCAAAGCTCCCCGCCTCTGCCACCTGCAGTCTCCGCCTGCGAAGGGGTTTCCTAGTGTGTGGAAACCTTTCCTCTTTCACAGCTCCCTCCCACTGGTGCAAGTCCCGTCCCTATTCTTTTGTCTCTGTTTTTTCTTTTTTCTTTTGCCTTACCCTGGTATGTGGGGAGTTTCTTGCCTTTTGGGAGGTCTGAGGTCTTCTGCCAGCGTTCAGTAGCTGTTCTATATAGGAGTTGTTCGACATGTAGATGTATTTCTGAAGTATCTGTGGGGAGGAAGGTGTTCTCCACGTCTTACACTTCTGCCATCTTGAAGCTCCTTCCTAAAATAGACTTTAAAATAAAGACTGTTACAAGAGATAAGGAGGGACACTACAGAATGATCAAAGGATCAATCCAAGAAGAAGATATAACAATTATAAATGTTTATGCACCCAACATAGGAGTACCTCAATACATAAGGCAAATGCTAACAACCATGAAAGGAGAAATCGACAGTAACACAATAAGAGTAGGGAACTTTAACACCCTACTTACACCAATGGACAGATCATCCAAACAGAAAATAAATAAGGACACACAAGTTTTAAATGACACAATAGACCTGATAGATCTAATAGAACATTCCACGCAAAAGTTGCAGAACACACTTTCTTCTCAAGTGCACATGGAACATTCTCCAGTATAGATCACATCTTGGGTCACAAATCAAGCCTCGGAAAATTGAAATCGTATCAAGCATCTTTTCTTACCACAGTGTAATGATATTGGAAATCAATAACAGGAAAAAAAACTGTAAAAAACACAAATACATGGAGGCTAAACAGTGCACCACTAAATAACCAAGAGATCACTGAAGAAATCAAAGAAGAAATTAAAAAAACATAGAAATAAATGACAACGAAAACACTACGACCCAAAACCTACGGGATGCAGCAAAAGCAGTTCTAAGAGGGAAGTTTATAGCAATACAGTCTCACCTCAAGAAACAAGAAAAATCTCAAATAAACAATCTAACCCGGGCTTCCCTGGTGGCGCAGTGGTTGAGAATCTGCCTGCCAATGCAGGGCACACGGGTTCGAGCCCTGGTCTGGGAAGATCCCACGTGCCGTGGAGCAACTGGGCCCGTGAGCCACAATTACTGAGCCTGCGCGTCTGGAGCCTGTGCTCCGCAACAAGAAAGGCCGCGACAGTGAGAGGCCCGCGCAACGCGATGAAGAGTGGCCCCCGCTTGCCACAACTAGAGAAAGCCCTAGCACAGAAACGAAGACCCAACACAGCCATAAATAAATAAATAAAAAAATAAAATTAAAAAAAAAAAAAAAAAAACAAACAAACAAAAAAAACAATCTAACCCTACACTTAAAACAACTAGAGAAAGAGGAGCAAAGAAAACCCAAAGTCAGTAGAAGGAAAGAAATCATAAAGATCAGAGCAGAAATAAATGAAATAGAAACAAAGAAAACAAGAGCAAAGATCAATGAAAATAAAAGCTGGTTCTTTGAAAAGATAAACAAAATTGATAAACACTTAACTAGACTTATCAAAAAAAAAAAAGGGAGAGGATGCAAATCAATAAAATTAGAAATTAAAAAGGAGAAATCACAACTGACACTGCAGAAACACAAAGGATTAAAGATACTACTACAAACAACTATATGCCAATAAAATGGACAACCATGAAGAAATGGACACATTCTTGGAAAGGTACAATTTTCCAAGACTGAACCAGGAAGAATTAGAAAATATAAGCAGACCTATCACAAGTAATGAAATTGAAACCATAATTAAAAATCTTCCAACAAACAAAGGTCCAGAACCAGACGGCTTCACAGGCAAATTCTCTCAAACATTTAGAGAAGAGCTAACACTGTTCCTTCTCAAACTCTTCCAAAAAATTGCAGAGGGAGAAACACTCCCAAATTCATTCTACAACGCCACCGTCACCCTGATACCAAAACCAGAAAAAGATATCACAAAAAAAGAAAATTATAGACCAATATCACTGATGAACATAGATGCAAAAATCGTGAACAAAATACTAGCAAACAGAATCCAACAGCACATTAAAAGGATCATACACCATGATCAAGTGGGCTATATCCAAGGGATGCAAGGATTCTTCAATATACACAAATCAATCAAGGTGATACACCACATTAACAAATTAAGGAATAAAAACCATATAATCATCTCAATAGAGGCAGAAAAAGCTTTTGACAAAATTCAGCACCCATTTATGATAAAAACTCTCCAGTAAATGGGCATAGAGGGAACCTACCTCAACATAATAAAGGCCATATATGACAAACCCACAGCAAGCATCATACTCAATGGCAAAAAACTGAAAGCATTTCCACTAGGATCAGGAACAAGACAAGGATGTCCACTCTTGCCACTCATATTCAACATAGTTTTGGAAGTCCTAGCCACAGCAATCAGAGAAGAAAAAGAAATAAAAGAATCCAAATTGGAAAAGAAGAAGTAAAACTGTCACTGTTTGCCGATGACATGATACCATACATAGAAAATCCTATGATGCCACCAGAAAACTACTAGAACTAATCAATGAATTTGGTAAGGTTGGAGGATACAAAATTAACACACAGATATCTCTGGCATTCCTATACACCAACAATGAAAAATCAGAAAGAGGAATTAAGGAAACACTCCCATTTACCACTGCAACAAAAAGAATAAAATACCTAGGAATAAACCTGCCTAAGGAGGCAAAAGACTTGTACTCAGGAAACTATAAAACACTGATGAAAGAAATCAAAGATGACATAAACAATGGAGAAATATACCATGTTCTTGGATTGGAAGAATCAATATTGTGAAAATGACTATACTTCCCAAAGCAATCAACAGATTCAATGCAATCCCTATCAAACTACCAGTGGCATTCTTCACAGAATTAGAACAAAAAATCTTACAATTCATATGGAAACACAAAAGACCCCAACTTGAGAAAGAAAAATGGAGTTGCAGGCATCAGGCTTCCTAACTTCAAACTATACCACAAAGCTACAGTAATCAAGACAGTATGGTAGTGGCACAAAAACAGAAATATAGATCAATGGTACAGTATAGAAAGCCCAGAGATAAACCCACGCACATATGGGCACCTAATTTACAACAAAGGAGGCAAGAACATACAATGGAGAAAGGCAGCCTCTTCAGTAATTGGTGCTGGGAAAACTGGACAGCTACATGTGAAAGAATGAAATTAGAACACTACCTAACACCACAGACAAAAATAAACTCAAAATGGATTAAGGACTTAAATGTAAGACCAGACACTATAAAACTCTTAGAGGAAAACACAGGAAAAACACCCTTTGACATAAGCCACAGCAAGATCTTTTCTGACTCATCTCCTAGAGTAATGGAAATAAAAACAAAAATAAACAAATGGGACTTAATTAAACTTAAAAGCTTTTGCACAGCAAAGGAAACCATAAACAGACAAAAAGGCAACCCTCAGAATGGGAGAATATATTTGCAAATGAAAAAACAGACAGAGGAGCAATCTCCAAAATATACAAACAGCTCACAGAGCTCAATATCAAAAAAACAAACAATTCAGTTAAAAAATGGGCAGAAGACCTAAACAGACATTTCACCAAGAAGACATACAGATGGCCAAGAGGCACATGAAAAGATGCTCTACATCACCAATTATTAGACAAATGCAAATCAAAATTATAGTGAGGTATTAACTCACACCAGTCAGAATGGCCATTATCAAAAAATCTAGAAACAATAAATGCTGGAAAGGGTATGGAGAAAAGGGAACCCTCCTGCACTGTTGATGGGAATGTAAATTTATACAACCACTATGGAAAACAGTATGGAGGTTCCTTAAAAAACTATAGAACTACCATATGACCCAGCAATCCCACTACTGGGCATATACCCTAAGAAAACCATAATTCAAAAAGAGACATGTACCACAATGTTCATTGCAGCACTATTTATAATAGCCAGGACATGGAAGCAACCTAAATATCCATCAACAGATGAGTGGATAAAGAAGATGTGGCACATACATACAATGGAATATTACTCAGCCATAAAAAGAAACGAAATTGAGTTATTTGTAGTGAGGTGGATGGACCTAGAGTCTGTCCTACAGAGTGAAGTATGTCAGAAAGAGAAAAACAAGTACTGTATGCTAACACATATATATGGAATCTGAAAAAAAAAATGGTACTGATGAATCTAGTTGCAGGGCAGGAATAAAGAGGTAGACATAGAGAATGGACTTGAGGACATGGGGTGGGAGGTAGAAGCTGGGGTGAAGTGAGAGTAGCATCAACATATATATACGACAGAATGTAAAATAGTTGGCTGGTGGGAAGCAGCAGCATAGCACAGGGAGATGGACTCCGTGCTTTGTGATGACCTAGAGGGGGTAGGATAGGGAGGATGGGAGTCAGGCTCTAGAGGGAGGGAATATGGGGCCATGTGTATGCATATGGCTGATTCGCTTTCTTGTGCAACAGAAACTAACACAGTATTGTAAAGCAATTATACGCCAATAAAGATCTATTAAAAAAGAAGAGCAACAAGGGAAAATAAGAAAAGATAGAGAGGAAAGAGTGAACTGAAAATCTTAGAAATTATACACATACATACATATATATAAAATCTTAGAAATTATATACATATACACACATATATACATATATAAATACATACATAAATATTATACATATATATAATTTTGTTTTATGTGTATGTTGTGTATATTATGTATAACATATGCATATATGTTATATGTGTATTATATATTATATATGTATACGCATCTTATATGTATATATGCATATATTCAATAAGAATGATAAAATCTGATTATAGTAAAATAGAAAATTTGTGTGTTGAAAGATACTTCTGAGGAATATACCCAAATTAAGCCCAAAGAAAAAAATAAAAATATATGAAAGAACCATTAAAATATATGGTGAAGATTTTGAGAGACTTCAACAAATGTCTGATGGTTGTTTCAGAAGAAGTGAAGAGCGATAATAATATTTATTGCAATAATGGCAGATGCTTTTCAGAATTGAAGAAAAACATGAATTCTTTGGTTGAAAATAGAGAAAAAATAACAAATAAAAGCAGAAGAAATAAAAATAAATTTATAGCTACACATAGCATAATGAAACTGAAAGATATCAAGTATAAATAAAAATTTAAACCCCCAAAGAAAACGTCCCATATAATCTACAAAAGACTGGGGACAGAATTCTCATTAGAAACAGCTGATGAAAAAAGACGATGGACAATATATTCAATACTTTGAGAGAAAATATGCATCAGCCTGGAAACTTACACTCAGGTAAACCAAAATTCCAAGGTAAAATTAAATTAAGACATTTTCAGAGATATAAATTTCTAGAGGATTTATCACTAATTGATTCTAATTGAAAAAGTGATTACAGGATGAATTTTAATAAGAAGAGAAGTGAGCCTAGAGGGAAGACACATGACTTAAAAAGTTAGAGGCACATAGGACATTAAGGAAAATATGGAGGCACACAAATTGATAAAATATACTGAAAATTTAATTCTCTAACTAAAACTCTAACCAGCAATAACAAAGTGTGTGTGTATGCATGTCTGTACGCATGTGTGTTCTGATGACAGAATATTAAAGCACTGTATTTTTCAGAGAGGACTATAAAGACATACATTAACTTCAGATTTTGAAATAAAATTAATTTTAAAAATATAGGGTACTACAAAGGGTAGAGAAATATATTCTAGAGCTTCCATGAGAACTGAGTATAAAAGAAAATGCAGAAAACCTTATCAACTTAATGGGAGGCATAAAAACAAACAAAAAAAGAAACAAAGGAAAAGTATGATGATCAGAAAATATATGAAGGAAATATAAAGGAAAAAGAATTCAAATATATAGTAATCACAGTGAATGTAAATGGATTAAACTCACTTATTGAAATTCAGTCTATCATGTTGAATATATGCAGCTTACAAGAGACCCAACTAAAATAAAAATAACACAAATAGATTTAAAATAAAGTATTGAAAAATACATCAGGCAAAAAACCAAAGGGTATATCAATGTTAATATAAAACAAAATAAAATAGAATATAAGACAAAAAACTTTGATAGCAATAAAGAACATTCTACCAAGAAAATATAAAAATAAATTTGTGGGTATCTAACAACATAACCTTGAAATACATAGAGCAAAAGCTGAATTATATGGTGAAATTGATGAAACACCATCCAGTTGAATTAAAATCCTAAATATGAAATGAAAAAATTTTATAAAAATATACTTAAAACTTGAGATTTGAAAAAGAATTTTTGCCATAGGTGGAAGAACACAAACCATAAAGGAAAATATCAAAATATATATTTTTTACATTAAAAAACTCTTGTATCAGAAGATACCAACACAAGTGATATAATCAACATAGGATTATAAAATCAATAAAGGATTAATATCCAGTCTGTAAAGAGTGCCTACTAATAAATACAAAATGATAACTTGTTAGAAAAATAGGCAAAAGATATAAAGAATTAAAGAGGAAATAATTTGAATGGCCAATAAACATAAGAAAAGATTTTGTAGTCACTAGTAATTAGGGAAATATACATCAAAACTACACAATAAGATAATATTTCACATATAGGAAAAATAATATAAAAAGTGTGTGCAACAAAATGCTCATAAATTCTTGGTGGGAATATAAGCTGTTAAGGAGAGCAATTAGTCAGTATTAGAGAAGTTGAAAATATCTTTGACACTAAGCTTGATTTTCAGTTTCTAGGTTTATACCATAGAGAAACTCTCACACAAGTTCATGAAAAAAAATGAATGAGAATATTTATTGTTCCAGTGAAGAACAAGAAAAGATTCAAATGCTCAACAGCCAGAGGAAAGATAAATATATTGTGAGATACTGATACAATTTAACATTACATACAATTAAGATGGATGAACTAGACCTACATATATAAATCTCCAAAATTTGTTAAAGCACGATAAGACTGAGTTGGAAAGTATCTATAATATGGCACTATTCATTTAAAAATTTAAAACTTAAAAATACTATAAATTGATTATGATTACATAAATATATGGCATAGAAGAAATTTTAGATGTTATGTTGGGTTTAAAAAAATAAATCTGATGTCCATCAACAGATGAATGGATAAAGAGGATGTGAGATACATACATATATACATATATGTGTGTGTGTATATATATATGTGTGTGTGTGTGTATATATATATATATATATATATAAACATACATACACACAATGGAATATTACTCAGCCATAAAAAAGAATGAAATAATGCCATTTGTAGCAACATGGATGGACCTAGAGATTCTCATACTGAGTGAAGTAAGTCAGAAAGAGAAAGACAAATATTGTATGATATCACACATATGGAATCTAAAAAGATGATACAAATGAACTTATTTACAAAAGAGAAACAGACTCATAGACATAGAAAACAAATTTATGGTTACCAAAGGGGAAAGGGGGTGGCGGAGGGATGGATTGGGAGTTTGGGATTAGCAGATGCAAACTATTATATATAGAATGGATAAACAACAAGGTCCTAGTGTATAGCACAGGCAACTATATTCAATATCTTGTAGTAACCTATAATGGAAAAGAATTTGAAAAAGATATAAAACTGAATCACTTTGCTGTACACCTGAAACATTGTAAATCAACTGTACTTAATTAAAAACAAACAAACAAAAACCTCTCTCACCCTAAATCTAGACCATGAGTCCTTATACTCAAGGGGAAGAGACACACAGAGGGACTGGCAAAGAAACCAGCCAAGTAGCAGCACGGATGCACAAGGACGACAACCAAGAGGAACAGGACGGGGCCTGCCTTACTAGCTCATTGTAGGAAATGCAGAGAGGAGTGTGATTACCACAGGAAAGGTGGCCCAGGGGAATGCAATCAGTGAGCCACAGCCCCTATGCAGAGGAGGGAACACAGGGTAAAAAGAAGGGCTGGAAGTGTGTGTGTGTATGCACATGTGCATGGGTCGGGGGTGGGGGTGAGGGGGCTCCTTCCGTTGTGATTACAAGAGAGGAGCAAAAAGTGTTTCTCTAATACTCAGATTTTACAAATTAAGTTTTGTCAGTCCAATGTATATTGAGCACCTACAAAAGCGAAAAGCATTTGGCTGGGTGCTCTATATGCTGCAAAGATGACAAACTCTCTCCTCATGTAGGAGCTGACAATCTGATGGGGCAAAAGCAAGAACAGAATCTGAGCTGGAAGGATGTTCGTTACCCTTATTACAGTGCACTAAGTTGAGAGATCATCAATGGATATAAAGAGCACATAAAGGCAAACTGGAAATGCTATAAATGAGGGATCAAGGAATGAAAGGGAAAGTTAGTTCAGCTCAAGTAATGTGGAAAATGTTTTGAACAATAAAGTGAAGACCAGAGCAAAAAATGAACAGATATGTTACCTAGGTCCCTAGCTACCAGTTTTTATTCTGTAGTCTTTTTTTTTTTTCACATCTTTATTGGAGTTTAATTGTTTTACAGTGTTGTGTTAGTTTCTGCTCTATAACAAAGTGAATCAGCTATATGCATACGTATATCAACATATCCGCTCCCTCTTGCATCTCCCTCCCACCCTCATCCCACCCCTCTAGGTGGTTGCAAAGCACCGAGCTGATCTCCCTGTGCCACGCAGCTGCTTCCCACTAGCTATCTATTTTACATTTGGTAGTGTATATATGTCAGTGCTACTCTCACTTTGTCCCAGCTTACCCTTCCCCCTCCCCATGTCCTCAAGTCCATTCTCTATGTCTATGTCTTTATTCCTGTCCTGCCCCTAGGTTCATCAGAACCATTTTTTTTTTTTAGATTCCATATATATGTGTTAGCATACAGTATTGGTTTCTCTATTTCTGACTTACTTCACTCTGTATGACAGACTCTAGGCCAATCCACCGCATTACAAATAACTCAGTTTCATTTCTTTTTATGGCTGAGTAATATTCCATTGTATATATGTGCCACATCTTCTTTATCCACTCATCTGTCGATGGACACTTAGGTTGCTTCCATGTCCTGGCTATTGTAAATAGTGCCACAATGAACATTGTGGTACATGGCTCTTTTTGAATTATGGTTTTCTCAGGGTATATGCCCAGTAGTGGGATTGCTGGGTCGTATGGTAGTTCTATTTTTAATTTTTGAAGGAACCTCCATACTGTTCTCCATAATGGCTATATCAATTTACATTCCCACCAACAGTGCAAGAGGGTTCCCTTTTCTCCACACCCTCTCCAGCATTTGTTGTTTGTAGATTTTCTGATGATGCCCATTCTAACTGGTGTGAGGTGATACCTCACTGTAGTTTTGATTTGCATTTCTCTAATGATTAGTGATGTTGAGCATCTTTTCATGTGTTTGTTGGCAATCTGTATATCTTCTTTGGAGAAGATCTATTTAGGTCTTCTGCCCATTTTTGGATTGGGTTGTTTGTTTTTTTGATATTGAGCTGCATGAGCTGTTTGTACATTTTGGAGATTAATCCTTTGTCAGTTGCTTCGTTTGCAAATGTTTTCTCCCATTCTGAGGGTTGTCTTTTCGTCTTGTTTATGGTTTCCTCTGCTGTGCAGAAGCTTTTAAGTTTTATTAGGTCCCATTTGTTTATTTTTGTTTTTATTTCCATTTCTTTAGGGGGTGGGTCAAAAAGGAGCTTGCTGTGATTTATGTCATAGAGTGTTCTGCCTATGTTTTCCTCTAAGAGTTTGATAGTGTCTGGCCTTACATTTGGTCTTTAATCCATTTTGAGTTTATTTTTGTGTATGGTGTTAGGAAGTTTTCTAATTTCATGACTTAAATGGTCATTTTGATGAATTGCTGGAAGCTGAGCATGAACTAGCATGAGAATGAGAAACTTTCCATCTTAGAAGGGCCCCCACGCTTTGATGGGTTTTATCTCCAGGAAATTCATGGTGAAGAACTAAGAAAATTCTGCCTTATAGCTCTGGCAAGGGGAGGAGAGAAGTAACCATTCTGAAATAAACCTACAGCACTCTTCACAACAAAGGCCTACTTTCCAGGGGAAAAGACTACCAGAGTCTTACCCCACCTACTGGGAATGGCATTTATCCAACTATCCTTCCTGTCTTACCTAATGCGGGAGAAGCTAAGAAACAGCTGTGAAAGTCACAGCTCAGGGACAAGGTTCCACTAAAAAACTGATATTTAATCATAGGATTATAGAATGCTTTCCCTCTCCCCCACCTTAGCACCACATCAACAGGGCTCCAGGCTAGTCACAGTGGATTATAGTTAAAAGAACTTAAAAATATAGATTCTATTTAAGGAGGATGCAAAACCAAGAACATTAGAGGAATTTAAAGCCTCTGAAACCTACAGTTCATGCATTCCCAGAGCTCAGTATATTAATTTTCTAAGGCTACTGAAATTACCACAGACTGGGTGGCTTAAACAAAATAAATTTATTGTCTCACAGTTCTGCAGGCAGAAGTCAAAAACCAAGGTGTTGAGACAGTTGGTTTCTTTTGAGGGCTGTGAAAGAAAGTCTGTTTCATGCCTCTCTTCTAGCTTCTGGTGGCCTAAGTCACTCCTTGGCTTGTACATAGTGTTCCCTTGTGTCTTCACATAGCCTTCCCTGTATATGTCTCTGTATCTTCACATAGTGTTCTTTTTACAAGGACACTGGTCATTGGATTAGAGGCCCACCCATCTCTGGTATTACCCAATCATAACTAATTACATCTGCAATGACTCTATTTCCCAAAGAGGTCACATTCCTAGGTATTAGGAATTACTAGGAGTTAGGACTTCAACATATGAATTTTGGGAGGGGGCACAATTCAACCCATAATACAGACTAATAAAGGGAAAAAACATAAATGGATAATATCAGAAATGAAAGGGAGGGCATTACTACTTATCCCACTGACATTAAAAAAGATAAACGAGAAATACCACAAACAACCCTATGATCACAAATTTGGTATCTTTGATGAAATAGACCAATTCCTTGCAATATACAAATTATTAAAATTCACACAAGGAGAAATAGATAATATGAATAGGCCTATATTTTTAAGATATCAAATCAATAATTAACAACCTTCCAAAAAAGAAAGGACATGCCTAGATGGTTTCACAGGTGATTTCTACCAGACATTTAAAAAGTAAACAATACCAGTTGTGTATAATCTTTTCCAGAAAACAGAAGCTGAGGGAACACATCCTGACTCACTCTGTGAGGTTAGCAATTCCCTAATACCAAAACTAGACTAAGACAAAAGAAAGGAAAATTACAAACCAGTATCTTTCATGAACACAGACGCAAAAAATCCTCAAAAAGGTATTAGCAAATAAAATCCAACAGTCTTTAAACAGAATTATACATCACAACCAAGTAAGATATATTTCAGTTATGGAAGGTTGTTTCAACATTAGAAAATTAATGCAATCCACCACATCAATGAGCTAGAGAAAAAATAATAATA
Source organism: Eubalaena glacialis (assembly GCF_028564815.1). Classification (NCBI taxonomy): domain Eukaryota; kingdom Metazoa; phylum Chordata; class Mammalia; order Artiodactyla; family Balaenidae; genus Eubalaena; species Eubalaena glacialis. The sequence goes on along the minus strand of NC_083723.1, from coordinate 71,175,008 downwards.
CGATCCTGTCAATTGAGTAAAGGTAATTGGCAAAATCCAACACTTATTCATAATAAAAACTCTCAGCAAACTAGGAGTAGTGAAATTTCTCTGCTTGATAAAGAACATCTACAAAAAACCTAGAGCTAATACCACACTTAATGGTAAGAAACCGGACGCTTTTCCCCTAAGATCAAGGACAAGGCGAAGATGTCCTTACCACTCCTATCTCAAACTGCATGGAAGTACTAGCTAATGAATTTAGACAAAAAATTAAATCAATGGTATACAGGTTGGGTAAAAAGAAATAAAACTATTGAGACTATTAAAACTAATAAGACATTATTGCAGTAATGCAGACAAGAGATAATGGTGACCCGGATTAACATGGTGGTGGAGATGGAGAGAAGGTGGATTTAAGAGGTAGGAAGTAGAAGTGACAGAGCTTGGAGATGGATTAAATGTTCATGATGAAGGAGAGGGAAACATCAAGGATGACTTTTAGCATTTGCTGTGTATAACAAGATTGGTGGTGGGCCATTTATAGAGCTGAAAGAGGACACTGAAAGAGTAAGTTTGGAAGGAAGAATCATGAGTTAGGTTTTGGTTAAATAGAGATTGAGATACCTTAGAGATCTTTAAGAAGTGAAGAAATATATATTTTTTACACGTGTTCCTGGAGCTCAGAAGAAAGTACTGGGCCAGAAATTAGGGTTTGTGAATCATCTGGATATAGGTGGTAATTTAAATCATAGCTATAAAGAATTTCCTAGGAAGAGATTAAAGAGTGAGAAGAGGGTCAAAGACTGAGCTATGATATTCAATGGCCAAGAAGAGGAGGATGAGCACTGAAAGAAACAGAGAAGTGTCTAGAGAAGTGGCGGGGGGGGGGGGGAAGCCAAGAGTAGTGAGTGTTTCAGGAAGGAGGTGTTGGTCAAGAGTGTTGACTACTGTTGAGACACTACAAAGAATACCAAAAAAAGCCCATGTTTAGTAATCTGGAGGTCATTAGTGATTTTACAGAGAGCTGCTTTAATGGAGTGATGGGTGCACATACCAGACTGGAGTGAGTTTAAGCCTGAGCAGGAGGTATGAAAATTGTAATAACAAATATAGAAATTAAGAAGCTTGACTGTGAAGTGAGAGATAGAGATAGGAGTATATGTTGTCAGAAGTGAGGATGTAGAGGATGTGGGTTTGAGCGAAGAATTCTTATTATTAGTTTGGATATCAGACATGAGTATATTTTAAAGCTGGTGGAACACATTCCACTGATAGGAAAGACTGAATATACAGAAGAGAAGAAAAGGATAATGGATGGTGTAAAGTTCTTGAGTAGGTAACAGGGGGTAGATGCCAAAGCAGAGGTAAAGAGGTTAGTTCCCTCTATGATAATTAGAGAAATGCAGACCAGGATGGAAGCACAAGGGAGGTGTGTTATTTTTTATTTTAGAAAAATGAAGGAGTTTCTATCTGGTGACTTCTGTTTTCTCTGCAAAGTAGGGACTTTGTCTCATTTATCTTGACTGGTGCGTATGCAAAAGACAACAAGCAGCACACTTATAAATTCTGTTTTCTAGGCACACAGCTGTTTAGTTTTGTGGGTTATGGATTTTATTTTTGGTGTGCTATTGCATACTGTAGTTATATTATCTCTTTAGGGTCTTGACAGTTTCTAAAAGACCTGAAATCTTTCTATAAGGATAAAAATTATAGAAATTACAACTAAAGGTGATTTTCTCTTTTTGACATTTTTTAAATGGTTGCATCATATTCCAACTCATACATGTATTATAATCATTTGAACATTAAATTATTTTAAATACTACTGTAATAAATATTCTTATACATGTGTCTTTGTCCCTCATCATTTCTTAAACATGGATTACTGGGTTAAAGAGTCTAAACATTTTTAAATCTCTTAGTGCATATTAGGAGATTTGCCCTCCAGAAAGATATTCCATTCATTTAGTCAAACCCAAACGGCAAAACATAATAGAATGATAAATACAGTAATTTAAAAAAAGATTACTGTTCAAAATACACAGATTTTATACTTTAATCTAACACTTTCTACTTTGGAACCATAGGTGGCACTAAAAGATCAGGGAATGGAACCGCTTCCAGAATCCCAGGTTGGAAGGGATTTTGAATGGACATCTCAGCCATAGACAAGCTATAAACAATTCTAGAAAAATAATCCTTCTTGTTCTTAACTTATCTATAAATCAACTTGGCTGAACATTCTAATCTTATACTTTTAGTATTAACTGTCATATTTGAGACTGTGTAACAGTGCAAGACCTATTTGCATTTATCTTCTCTTCTAGACTGTGGAGTATACTTCACCATGCCATTTGCTAGCTATTCGTAAAAATACCAATTGTTTTATGCAGAAGCTTTCATTCTTCTGCTTCTATTACTTTTGTTTTTTCCAATAAGAAAACATATAGTCATGAGTCAGAAAAGCAAAGAGTTCTCGCATGATCTGATCATAAAGATAAACATTGTAACAATCTGGATGTGAGTTTATGTGACATACTTAATTTGCTAAGCTGTATGGTGCCTTTCTAAGTTTGCAGTGTGAAAATTGTATTTAAACAAATTATATACGAATGCCAAACTGATGCGTCCTACTAGAGATGGTTTTGCACGCCCCCACTGTCCACTGTTTACACTGTTAGTGGGAGTTGTTCATGTGACTTCTTACGTAGCACTTCTACATTTCAACAGGCCAGTGACTGAGAAGCAAACAGGCTTGCAGACGGCCTGATTTTCTTAGAAGACCAAATGGTCCCTGCTGATCCAGATGAAACATATATACATTAAATACTGCTTGCCTTGACTTAGCTTGAAATGAAAATCTGGGAGTTGGCTTTCCCTCTGTAACCCCCTTCATCAATGACAGTAGAAAATGTTTTCATCACCCCCAGTTTATGGTTGGGAGATAAGAAGGGGAGAGAAGCGATGGGAAACATATATCTTAGTGCCCTTACAAAGATATGCCACAAAATGCTAACCTTACTATTTGTCGCTCACAATAAAAATGCATCAGATGCAGAGGACATGAGAATTGAGTATACTCATTAAAACTAGTTTACACTAGTTTAAACAAGTACCCACTACTTCAGAGAACTTTCAGAGCCACTTTAAACACAGACACACACACACAGACACACACACACACACACACACCATGCCTTCATCTGGACCTTCTTGTTTTTATATAAATAAAAGTTACACTAACAACACTCTGGGAGCAGCTTGGTATCAGAGATATGAGTTGAAATTCTGGGTACCCAATTCTAGAAATGTCAGGACCATTACCTTATCTTTATCTCTCTGCCAGATAAAGAAGTTTGGAAATGGAAACATTGCCTGAATATATATAAATATGTATATAGATGTTTCTATATATAAATAAATATATTTATATATACATATGTGTATATATTATATACACACATATTGAGGGATACATACTCCTTTTGATTATAGGTTGTTGATTCTGCTTTTAAAAAAATTCTCCATTTTTTTCTACTTTTTATCTGTAAAGGAGAAGCCACCTGAACACCGAACAAATTAAATAGTCTATGTTCTACTGCTATTTAACTCCAGTTAAATTGTCTTAGCGCTTAGAGGCATTAGCTGGGGACATTGTAAGTAAACATATGGCCTCATGAAGCCTTCCGTATAATTTAACAAAGCAGTCTTTGCTGGACTGGGCCAGGAGGTAGCTAGAGGTGACACAGACATTTACTCATTAGTTGATGACACTGGAGGGATGACCCAACTTCTCTGAACCTCAGTTTCTTCATCTATAAAGTAGGGATAGTGCTTTATATAATTATTCTGAGAGATAGGGAGAATATATTTTAAATGCCTGGCAGAGGTTGGTATATATTGCACAATACATTGAACAGTAAATTAAGGGAATCCATGAAAGGCCTCTGCCTCAGGTTAGTCTTTTGTGTTCCAAAGCAACGTGCTTCAGTTCAATTTCAATTCAGTTCAATTCAATTCAATGACATAGACTCTTAGCCATAAGAAGCAAGACGCCAAATATGTAATATCTTTCACTCACCGTTCTAACCTGGAAGTTGCCATGGTAACAAACAGCTCTGTTTTTGGTGATGAGGCTCCTTCACTCCAGGTTTCACCCTTCTTCTTTCTTTTACAACCCAGCTGGAGAAGCGGGCAGGCCATTACAGTCAAATCTACATATTTTGATAAAGAAAGTTCTGGGTTTCATCAATAGAATTTTGTTTTAAATATCTCTGTTGCCAGGCTGTGAATCTTGATGTCCTTCCATCTTGGCCACAGTTCTTCTCAAGTGGCCAGAATCACACAGTTAGTCCAAAATCCTCTATTTGGGGAGCCCTGGGTCATGCTCAGAGCCACTCCCCATTACAAATGTCACCTGTCCACACTCTGATTTTTACCTTTCAGGGATCCAGCTTGGGGGAAGGGAGAAAGGAAATTAAAGGCAGAAGGACATGAAATGCAACAAGGAGAAATGAAAGCAGAAAAAAAGAAGCAACATCAGGAGGAAAGGGACAAGGAAAATGAAAAGAAAGAAGAAAGTGTAAATGAAGAGGACAGAACACTGTTGAACAAATGGAATTTCAGGCAGATGTGTGATTAAAATGTTAGGTTCTCCTTATTAAATGTTTTTGCCTTTTTAAAATTGTAAACATATATCAAGCAGTACACATTTTTGTAAATTGAAAAAGAAAAAATGCAAGCCTTTCTACCCACTACTCTTCTTTCCAGGGGTTGCTACCATTGACACTTCAGTATATTTCTTACTGAATATTTTCTTTTTTAAAAAAATTAATTAATTAATTTGTTTGTTTTTATTTTTGGCTGTTTTGGACCTTCGTTGCTGTGTGCGGGCTCTCTCCAGTTGCGGTGAGTAGGGGCTGCTCTTCGTTGCAGTGCGTGGGCTTCTCATTGTCGTGGCTTCTCTTGTTGTGGAGCATGGGCTCTAGGCGCACGGGTTTCAGTAGTTGTGGCAGGTGGGCTCAGTAGTTGTGCCTCATGGGCTTAGTTGCTCCGTGGCATGTGGGGTCCTCCCGGACCAGGGATCGAACCCATGTACCCTGCATTGGCAGGTGGATTCTTAACCACAGCGCCGCCAAGGAAGCCCTGAATATTTTCTTTATATAAAATGTTTTATCTACATAAGGAATCATACCATAAAACTGACCTGTGACATATTGTTTTGCAGCTAATAATATGTGCAGAATTTTCCCTCATGTTATTATCACTTACTTTTTAATAGTTGCATAGTGCCCTAACTCAATGTAACTAGTATTTAACTGATACTCTGTGGATTGGTGTTTAGGCTGGTTTCTTCTTCCCTTCCTTTAAACATATAACTTGAAAAAGAAAAAAATTCAAAAATAATGACTGGAAAAATTGTGGACAGTTCACTGACATCACAGTACACTGTGTGTAATTACTTATTGGTGCTTATACTAAGTAGTACTGCATAAAAATCATAAGAGTACAAGTGAGGTGCCATGCTGAGTTCTTAGATGAGAAAACAAACCCTTTATGACTAGCTCCTCTTTCAGTTATTTTAGCAAAGGCAGCAGCTTGGTTAAAAAATTTTGACCTTTCAATATGTCTGCTAAGCAGATATAGATTTTGTAGTAATTAGTAAAATGATAAGTCATGGAATTTAAGGAAATTAAAGAGCTTTTTTGGTCATCCCTCTCACAGATTAGACAACCAGGACTGGGCAAAAAAACAGTGTTTGGTTTTGCATGGATATACACACTAGTATTTTTTAATAACATTTAACATTTCTACATTTATAACCTAATAACTAAAAAAGTTATTTTATTTATTTAAAATTATTTCAAGAGCTTCCCCAAGATGGCAGAGTAGGAAGACCCTAAATTACCTCCTCTCACAGGTACACCAAAATTACAACTACTTACAGAGCAACTATCTATGAGAGCAACATGAATACTGGCAGAAACTATTTTCCACAACTAAACAACTAAAGATATAAAGAAGGAGTCACAACAAGAGGAGTAGGAGGGGCAGAGATGGGATATAGTCAGGACTCACATCCCCAAGTAAGTGACCCACAACAGGAGGAATATCACAATCACAAAGGTCCTCCCCAAGGAGTGGGGGTCCAAGCCTTACATTGGGTTCCCCATCCCAGGGGTCCTGAACTGGGAAGATGAGCTCCCAGAATGTCTGGTTTTGAAAAACAGTGGGGCTTATGTTCGGGAGAGCTGAGGGCTGTAGAAAACAAAGACTCCATTCTTAAAGGGCACGCACAAAATCTCACATGCTCTGAGTTCTAGCACAGCAGCAGTAGTTTGAAAGTAACCTGGGTCAGATCCACATTTGATCCTGGAGAAACTTCCAGAGAGGCAGGAAGTAAGTAGGACTCCTGTGGGGGACAGAATCACCGGTAGCAGCCATTTTTGAGAGCTCGTTCTACTGTGATGACACCTGCAATGGCAAGCACCATTTTGGGACCCTCCCTCTATCTTATAGGCGCTGGGGACTTGCCCCACTCACCAGCTGCCCGAAGTAGCTGCATGCTACCCGGCTGCACAGCAAAATGCACCAAAAGCCTACCCTGCCCTCCAGTGGGCCCACAGCCACGGCACAAGGCAGGACCTCACAGACCACCGGGCCAGGGACCAGCCCTGCCCCCAGCGTGCCCACAGTAGTTGTCTCTATCACACTGAGGAGCTCATGCAGCCCACATAGGGGGCACGGCACTCCTAGAGCATATAGCTCTGGTGACCAGAGGGGAGTGTGCTGCTGGGCCCCATAGGATGTCTCTTACAAAAGACCGCTTCTCCAAGATCAGGAAATGTAACTGAACTACCTAATACATATAAATGAACACAGAGAATTAGGCAAAATGAGAAGGCAAATGAGTATGTTCCAAATGAAGAAGCAAAATAAAACCCCAGAAGAACAACTGAGAGAAGTGGAGATAAGCAAACTATCCGACAAAGAGTTCAAGGTAATGATCATAAAGATGCTCAATGAACTTGGGAGGAGACTGGATGAACACACTGAGAATTTTCACAGAATTAGAAAATATGAAGAAAATCTAAACTGAACTGAAGAATACAAAAAAAAAAAAAAAAAAAAAAAAAACCTAAAAGCAATCAACTGTAGATTAGGTGATACAGAGAAGTGGATCAGTGAACTGGAAGACTTATAGATAGTGGAAATCACCCAAGTTGAACAAAAAAAAAAAAAAAAAAGAAAAAAGAATTTTAAAAAATGAGGACAGTTTAAGAGACCTCTAGAATAACATCAAGCATTATAGGAGTTCCAGAAGGATAAGAGAGAGAAAAGGGGGCAGAGAACTTATTTGAAGTGATAGTAGCTGAAAACTTCCCTAACCTGGGAAAAGAAACAGGCATCCAAGTCCAGGAAGCAAGGAAAAATGGCTCCCAAAGTTATCAAGTGCCCTGAGGGTCAATCTCAAAGGACTGGAAGACTACTGGAAACAGTAATTTATTTGCCTCCTATCCCTGGTGTCTTCATTAAATATACAAAGCATAGGTAATGCAATTCATTACAATTCAAAAACCACTTATTGTCTGTGTTCTAAAGTGCATATAATGGGATGGATGCCATATGGGACACTCAGAAGAGCTGGCTGTCATGGGGGCATGGTCTCTGAAGTCCCCACCTCTTCAGACAACTGGTTTTTGTAGAACTTAAGCAACTGACTGCTCTGAAGCTTCAGAAAGCCTCTGCCAACAACCTAAAGTGGAATTCTGCTGCAGGAACCATCTGCCAGTTTATGCCCCATTGTGTGGTGAGCAACAGAGCTCTCATCTTCCCTAGGAGCATATTCAAATGAGAAAGTTCTCAGACACAAACAAAAACCAAATAAATATAGTCAGCCCTCCATATCTGTGGGTTCTGCATCCATGGATTCAACAACCATAGACTGAAAACACCTGAAAAAAAATTCTAGAAAGTTCCCCAAAGCAAAACTTGAATTTGCCGTGCAGGCAACTACTTACATAGCACTAACATTGTGTTTACAACTACTTACATAGCATTTACATTGTGTTAGGTATTATGAGTAATCTAAAGATGATTTAAAGTATAGGGGACAATTGTGTAGGTTATGTACATTTTATATAAGGGACTTGAGCAATCTTTTAATTTCCTGAGTATTTGTTCCTTCATCTGTAAAGCAGGCATGCTTGTTCTAGCCCACAAGGTTCTTGTGAAGATCAGTGGGGTAGTGGATGTAAAAGTATTTGTAAACTTCAAGGTTAACACAGTAATTCCAGTAAAAAGCGTACCTGGTAGATGAGAAGGAAGGAGAGTACCAGTGTTAAATCTAAGTGCTGTGTCTGATCTCTGTCTACTCATGAGAAAGGAATCTCTGCTTTCTTACTGCCTTATGAAACTAAAACATACACATTCATATGTATATGAACATGAACTTTAGAGGAATATGTAAGAATGACAGAGAAGTTCACAGGGATGCATAGAAGTAGAAGCATACAGAAGCAGAAAATTAAAACTTTCTAAAAATAAGTTAAATCTTTAATAACATAGTAAAATAGCTACCTTTATGCCATGTACTATGCTATCATTCAATTTTATTAAACAGAACCTTATAAGGTGCATGATCTTATAAAACTGAGGGATCACATAAATCGTCTTAGAGTGTATTTTGCAGTTTATTTTAACTGAAATTGTCTTATTAATATGGAAGCTCACAAATGTCAAAAAAACAAGGAAAACTTTTATTCGTAAGTATTTTAATTTTTGCTTAAAAGTCTATCAGTAGGATATACTCTTTCAAAATAATAAGCAGGAGGAATATGAATCTATTCCAAGTTAGAAGCAGTAATATGAAGTTAAAAATTTTAACAACAGCAAAGATTATGTTTAGTAATAAGGAAAGAACTTTAGGCTGGTTTTTAAAGATTAATTTGTTAATTAGGTGAACATCTGGGTTGGTTCATCACTTCCCTTGGAAATCTTGATTAATTTATGAGATTTTCATCCCCATTTACTAAAAAAGCAGTGAGTCATCCAGTGTTGTTACACACCAGTGACAGCAAAAGTTAATTGGATTCTAGACCCTGTCACACTTCTCCCTTCCACAATTCCTTGCTGCTTTGAGTGGAACCATGCACTGAGTCTGTGTGTTTTTGTGTGTGTGAGAGAGACACAGAAGTGAGAGAAATAGCAAGTGATTGAAAAGTGAGTTTGAAAAAAATAAGTATTTGTGTTCGTATTTCCCTTGGTTGTGGTAAGAAAGTCTGGAGGGATACACAGAAATAGCCTAACCCAAAACCAAGACCAAAAACTAATAAAAACCAGTTATTTTAGTGCATACTTTTTATAGGATTTTGATTTGTGAATCATGTGAATGTATTATTACCTATTCAAGAAAAGGCTGTTTAAGATTGTCTATGTTATAAAGTGTCCCAGAGTTGGGTCTAGAAAAGAGAACACAGAGATGCAGCAGTAGCTCATTGTAGTTAGGGTCTGCTCTCCAAGTAAGAAGACATGTGGTCTCCAGGAGGGGATTCAAACTTGAGAAAGGAAGGAGAGACAGATGTACCTGGGGTGACTGGGTGACTGGGAAAGCTGACCTGCTCTCTCCTAGCCCTGCAATAAGATTTCACCCTTTCTTTGGCTCTGACAACTAACAAATCGCATTCAGTTCAGAGGCCCCTCCTTAGACATCCTCCTGTATATGCCGCATGATCTCAGTGGTATAAAACAATACTCTCAGATGAAGAGAAATTCATCATACTAGTTATTAATCTCATTTCTTCTTTCGCCTTGCCTTTGTAAACTCTCATTTTTCCTTCATCCTGTTTTCTTTATCACCTTTATTTTTGGGGATGTATTTTATCTTGTTATATTATGCGTTTATATGAGCTACCATAAATCCTTTCTGGAACTGGAAGGAGTAGGAATAAACGTATGCATAACTAACCTGGGAAAATGCTAACAGGTTATTTCTGGGAGGTGAGATTACAAGTGATTTAAAATTTTTATCCAGATTTATTGAGATATAATTGACATATAACATTGTATAACTTTAAGGTGTGGTGATTTGGTACACGTATATATTGTGAAATAATTACCACAATAAGGTTAGTTAACACATCCATCACCTCATATAATTACATTTGTTTTTTTTGGTCATGAGAATATTTCAGATCTACTCTCTACAGGTGATTTTAATTGTCTTATGGTTAGCCTTCTGCATTTCCAAGTATATATATATATATATATTTAACAATGGGCAGGGATTCCTTTTCTAATTAGATAAATTTTTTTTTTTTTTACCAAATGTAGAAGAAAATATTTGTGGTGGAACTGATGGACTTTTCCAGCAGAAAAATATATAATGTTGGTAGAGAAAGAAAACCAGGAAAGAAGATAGGGTAGGTTGTAAGACTTAGTCTTAATTTTCCTTTCACCATGTTCTTCTATGAAAATATGGGAGGTATAGTATAAATATAGTGGTTCACTTGAAATACATTTTTTAAAAATGCTATTCTTTATTATTTTTTAAAATTTTATTTCTTCAATTTAAGTATAGTTGATTTACAATATTGTGTTAGTTTCAGGTGTACAGCAAAGTGATTCAGTTATACATATATATATATTCTTTTTCAGATTCTTTTCCCTTATAGGTTATTACAAAATATTGAGTAGAGTTCCCTGTGCTATACAGTAGGTCCTTGTTGGTTATCTCTTTTATATATAGCAGTGTGTATATGTTAATCCCAAACTCCTAATTTAGCCCTCCCCTCCCTTTCTCCTTTGGTAACCATAAGTTTCTTTTCTATGCCTGTGGGTCTGTTTCTGTTTTGTAAATAAGTTTACTTGTATCATTTGTTTTAGATTCCACATATAAGCAATATCATATGATATTTGTCTTTCTCTGTCTGGCTTACTTCACTTCATATGATAATCTCTAGGTCCGTCCATGTTGCTGCAAATGGCGTTATTTCATTCTTTTTTATTGCTGAGTAATATTCCATTGTATATATATATATATATATATATATATATACACACCACATCTTCATTATCCATTCATCTGTTGATGGACATTTAGGTTGCTTCCTTGTCATGGCCATTGTAGACAGTGCTGGCTGCAATGAACACTGGGGTGCATGTATCTCTTAGAATTAGAGTTTCCTCCAGATATAGGACCAAGGGTGGGATTGCTGGATCATATGGTAACTATTTTTAGTTTTTTAAGGAACCGCCATACTTCTTCATAGTGGCTGCACCAATTTACATTCCCACCAACAGTGTAGGAGGGTTTCCTTTTCTCCACACCCTCTCCAGCATTTATTTTTTGTAGACTTTTTGATGATGGCCATTCTGACCACTGTGAGGTAATGCTTCACTGTAGTTTTGATTTGCAAGAAATGCTATTCTTTTGATTTCTTTATCCTGTATAAAATAATAGGCCATGAGACATAGCTTAAAGTCAGAAAATATAGTCATATTTCTTCTTTTTTAATAGTTGCAAGGTGAATAATTGTATGGACCTAATGTCACTAACGTCATTTTTAAATCCCCCATTGTTGTATATTTAGGTTGTTTCTACCTTTATTTAGCCAGAATAAAATTCTAAAGAGTGGCCTTGGCAGGTCAGAGTGTCTGTAGCCAATGTCAGTAAAAATAAATTGACATAATCTTTCACCTTCAAGATCTACAAGACTCAGATGACTGCTCCATTCCCACTCCCTGGGCCTCACTGTACCATGAAGAGTTACCCGTGCCACTCTGTATACCTGCTTCTCTCTAGGTCTCAGATCACCTTTCCCTCACAGAGTTTCTGCAACCTAACCCTTGGTAGTTTTATCTGGTACCTTTTATCTAGCAGTCTTGACTAATGATAATTGTTATCTGAATCAGTTATTTAATTTGGGGGTTATAAAATGGTGTTTTTTAATTCTACTGTTTGGTTTCTAACTGATTTTTTAAACTACAGCAATATACAAGTAGAATCCACAACTCAATAAAGTAAAAAGTTCAAGCCTGAAAGTAAATAGTCATGTGAGTGCAAGAGTCTTATTTTAGTAGCTCTCTATGATGCACATTGGGAAATAAGGATAAAAAATCTAATTCTATAATGTTATTTTATGTAAAATTTTTACTCTAAAAGACAAAGAATCAAGGCCATATAAAAGCAAAAGCAGAATAATTTATTTGAATCCATCTTTCTTTGAACAAAAATAAAAATAAGACTCTAAGTAATTTCCTTCAGCATTTTACAAGTCTTCTCAAAAACACCATCGGTGATTGACAAACTAGAAGGCACAGTCTTGCTTTTGTGACAATCATCTTTATTATTCTGTGGTACAAATAACAAGAAGGAAGTTTGGGAATGACATAAAAAAATATAGCAATCTTAACAGTAATGAGAATTTAATAAAACAAAGCCTGCTGAAATTTTTACAAATATAAGGTTTCCACATTTGTAGGTTAGATAGGATAGTGTCAATGCTGATGAAATGGAACATATAGATTAGAACTAATTGAGCTTTGTAGGAAACTTGATACAAAAAAAGTAATTGGAAAGTCCCGTCCTTTTCTTCCTTCCGTCAGGGCAATAAAGACTGTCCACTGAGAACTCTTTCCCCACCATGCTCCTCTGTAGCACAATGCATTGTGTGTATGCTGGAAAAACTGCACTCTGATTTTTATAAATGACTCTTCTGCATTAAAAGGAGTGATGAGTAAGAGGTATCGGGTTTGATTCCTTCACTGATTCCGGATGAATATACATTTTCACTGTTTTTCCTCAAAATGTGCTTTCATTATTTCGCTTCAATGCATTGCTTTGCCCATGAATGCTCACCTGGCGAAGAGACGTGTAAAATGCTCTATAGATTTCCAGGTCTACAGGTCGAAGAACCTTAAATTCTTTTATTCTTTTCCACAGCTGCAAATAATATGAGTGTTTTGAACTAGTTTAAGAAAATTACATTTACAAACCAATACGTATAAAGAGTAAGCAATCACTAAATTCTGTAGATAATTTCCTTTTGAAACTAAAAGGTTTACTTACTTGGATGTCCTGTGAGCAAGTCGAGTTCAAAACAAACTGTGCCAAGAGCATTTAATGAGGTCAACAGACAGCATTTAAATAAATGTAGCCATAAGTTCAATAAACAAATAACTGGGCTGAGTAGCAGAATATGAACACAGGCCAACTTACCAATTTGTTAAACACCAGTTCAGTTAGGTAATAGATGCATGTAGTAATGAAAACAACACTGCTAGAATAGTCTAAGAGCCAAAGGAAAAAAATTTTGGCTGTGTTTCTATCTCAGAACCAACTGTCAAATAGAGGTAAAAGAAAACAGGAAATTACAGTTCTTCACCCAGACCTGGCACATTTACTTTGGGAATGGGGGAGATTCACTAACCACCTATAATACTGCATTATTCATGAAATTGATCTTTGAATTTAATTGGACCTAGAGAATAAAACCATAGGAAAGAAAAAGGGTATCTGAATGTTTAGGGAATGTTTATTCTATTGAGGAATATTTATTCTACTGAGGATCACTGATCTTTAGTTAAAATAAGCAAAGAGAAGCCCACTAAGCTATGAAATCTTTAAAAGACTGAATCTTATTTAATCTCTGTCCCTAGGACATAGTTAATGACCTGGAGATGTTTGTGGATTGATTGTAAATAAAACAAGTGCAAAACAGTTTCTAATGAAATAAAGAGAAAATATTCTACTTGTTTGTTTTTAAAATTTAGAATAGGTAACACACATCTGTATTCAAGGAAAACGACACTTGTAAAAATGTTGGCTTCTCTTTAGGATGAGCTGGAAGACAGAAAGAGGAGGAAAAATTTTAAAGAGATATTAGAGAGAAGGGAGACAGTCTTACACACAAAGAGAAGAAAAGAGAAGGCAGATTCAGAGAGGGAAGACATCTCAGGATGGAGGTAAAGTCCAGACAAAGACACACAAAGGGCAACTTCCTCAGAAGATGGGGCAGAAGGAGGTGAGAAGAGAGAGGCTATGGAGATGGGGAGGGGAAGACACTGGGGCTGGGAGTCTGAGGGGGTTCTTGCATGGACTGCCCCTGGAAGGAGCACGTCCTCAGTAGCAGTTAAATAGTCCTTTATGTGCTGGAAAAAGAGCTTTTCTGCTTTATTTTCAACCTTCAAAGTTTATTTCTGAAATCAAATTTTATACTCCCAAGAAATTCTAAATACATTGCTCATGTCTGAAAGCAGTCTAATTTCAGAGGATGATTTTTTTTTTTAATTTAAGGAATCATTTTTTTCACATGCAAAACCCACTGAATCACTTTATTTGGTGTTCTGAAATTATGGCTGCCATATTCCACGGTTTGAAATCATCATTTATTTCATTGTTAGGAGTCTTAAAAGATAAACCTCAAGTTTTCATTTGGTTTGTTTGCAGGCTAACTGGAAAAACAGATACATAGAATAAAGGACATATAGAAAAACAAATGAATTTAAATAGGGTAACATTTTTGATTGGATGCAATCTTAAAATTAGGAAGCAGACATACTCTCAAAATTCTTTATATTCCTTATTTTTAACAAAGAAAAATATCCCTTCATTTTCTATTCTCCAAAGTAAAGAGGGTTAGATATCATTTTAGAGGTTTTTCTTTTAACTGTCATGGAATAACATTCCACTATTGTGTTCTATTAGATTAATAACATAATGCTATAAAGCAATTTTCTTTTCTTTTCAAACCAGAGGCTCCCAGTTTCATCAGAGTCTGCTCCTAATTTACCTGACTCCCTTTTCTCCAGGCTCCCTGAGACAAGAAGGAATGCACTGATGGGGTCCTCTGAGGTGCTCTCGCCACTTATTTAGCCTTTAAATGACTGCATAGTACCCCCAGGACTGGGTCTCCTCCCCGGAAGACCGTTTCCCATGCATTCATCCACAGCTAGCTGTTCTTTTTGGTATTTACCCAGAGGTGTGCATGAATTACTTCACTAGAACTGTTTCTTTTGCCAAAGGGGAAGTTCCTGTGTGTGGTTATTGATGTTCTTTTCAAAGTCAATAAATGACAAATAAAGAAATGATGGAAGATGATTTGTGGCAGTTATGCCTGCAGGCAGCTACAGCCCACACAAAAGGGAAGTTCATTTCATTATTTCAAAAGGCTGTAGGCTTAGTTTTCCACAAATGGGAAGGGAAGGCGACTGCTTGGTGTCAGCCCCGAGGTTAACTGGATAAGCAGTTTCCTGGCTTTGGCCTCAGCTTAAGTTTTACTTCTCTGGGTGTGAGGCCAATCCTCGCGTGGTTTTATTCACTTGGGAGTAGACTGCTTTGAATCTGTGAGAGGTGGGCATTTGATGGTGACACTGTCGGGCACATTTTGCAGGTTCGTTTTTTTCCTGGTCCTATTTGTAGTGATAGATCACTGACTTTAAAACCACCACAGTCACTGGAAAATCATCAAGATAACCAAGATGGCTTGAGAACTGGTCTAAAGACCCCTTTCTTACCAAGATGTGGATTCCCTGGGGGAAATGCTGGATTCTAGAGCTCTGCATCTGGTCCACTGGCCCAAGTACATGGCCCCAGAAGATACTTGTGTGTTAGCCTGTTTTATTTATTAAAACTATTTTCAGGTGGGAAAGTGTGTTCAAATGTACAGGAACTATAATTTCCTGTTTTAATATTTTTTTCTTCTGAGCCTTTCAATAAACTCTGGGGACAGCTGGGGATGAATGCTGAGTCCTTTCAACGTAGCATCATCAAATGCAAGTTCATACTTACTCTGGATGGTCTTGCTGTTGGGCAGGGATGTGCTGAATAACTTCGTAAATTGTACTGTGCAAATCTTGCCCTGGTACACCATCAGAGGCTGGAACAGATCTCGTTGGCATCTAGAAAATGTGGCACGTTAAAAAAAATTGGCAGACTAGTAAATAGTATTCCCACTACGTTGCATAGTTGAAAACAACTGGAAGAGGTGAAGATTAGAAAATCAGAACTATTTAACTTCCCTTCAATATCCATTTCCTCCTTGCTACAGTTCCCTGCACTTACCCTATGGTAGTTTGTGCAGTGGCATAGCTATGAGGTCAGAAGAGGAATAGCTGGACAAACTATCACTTTTTCCCTCCATTTAAGAAAAAAGCTGGCAGTACTGTAAAGGAAAGACAGTAGAAAAAAATAGCAAAAGAGAAGGTATCAGGATAGCTTAGAATCAAAGAGCATATATTACTATCCTTTATATTACATCTCAGTCTTACCTTTTTGACACTAATCGCCAATCATGTGTGCAAGGGTGGTTTAGAAAAAAAGAATAACTTACAGCCAGAAGCCTTCATCACATTGCAAGTTAGTAAAGACAGTACCAAGAAATACAGAACACACAAAAGAAGATGTTTTGGTTTGAATGCAGTAATGGGCTCTAAAAAGTAAGGCTTGGATGAATGTGGAAAGTACAGCAGTGTATGTCTGTCTGGTTAAAATCAACATGTATTTTATTGAAACTGGCATTCATGTTTCATTAACTCCTATTCCTTATATTAGATACTGTTATTCTTGTAAACACTGTTTTCCAATTACTTAGCTAAAGTCTGGTTCCCCTCCTCATCCCAAACTTGTTCTATTTTCATCATACTTCTGGCCACTTTCAGTCCTTTATATTTATACAGATCCACCTAGAGGACTCTTTGCCCTTGATAAATCATCTGAAGAGTTCTTTATCTCATTTGACCTGCTAGGTTACTTTGGAATATCTTAGCTTTAGATTTTTCTGGAAACTGCCTGTTTCTATTCTACTTGTTAAAGCTCTCATGGCAGTCCTAGGCTATTTATCCTAGGACTGAATAGGTGATTCATCCTATCATTTTTGTGTCAAGGGGATTTTGGTTTAGAGTTTTTACTTAAGATCAACTCTTGATTTTCTTTGGTATAGAGGTGTTCAGGGACTATGATAAAAGCAATCTGTAGATAATGACTAACTTACTCAACTAACCTGATATTAGACCTGTTAGCAAGTAATAAATTTGTTCATTTCATGCCATTGCTTTCTGTCCAATTCCCCAAAAGAAGTGCTAAATGGGCAATGAAATGTACAGTAAGTAGAGAGAGGAGGAGTACTCATCTGTACATGTATCATGACAAGCTAAAAGATGATTCTGATTTTTAAAAACTCAAAAAGTTAGTAATCAATTTATTTCCCTTCTTAACTTCAATCTTGAGATCTTGCTAATGTTATTATTATTCCTTTTCTTCTCAAAACTGTTGCATTTAGCTGTTAATCTTCACACATAACTGCCATTCTGGCTGCTTCTCACACAGATCCTCCTACTCATGTCCGGGTCCTTCTGCTACTTGGGTTGTTGGTGTTGGTTTCTCACTTCTTCCCAAAGCACCTGGAACCGCCAGTGAAGGACCTCAGCTGATTCCTCAGGAGTTTTCAGCATTGAAGATGGGCATAGTTCCAAGTCGAGTTATTTTACTTACGACAGATATAAGCGGGGCTTCTGATACTAATCAAGCACTCATTTCTCTGCCTCAGGTTCTTTAGAAATGTAGCATTTTGAGCAAATAGGGGTCCTCTCAATAAAATCTTGAAACTGAGCACTGATTAATTGCAAGGCTAAATTGAAAGTTTCCTACATAGATCTCACTCCTTTCCAATGCATTCCTAGGAATAAAAACTGACTTCAAAATTCACTTTTAAGTCTTATTAGCTCTTCAGTTTCCTGCTTTCCCATTTAAAAGCCACACCTGAGAGGGGTGCTTTCTGCCATGGTGAGGAGTTGTCTGAAATAACTGATCCACCAAATATTTATTTTTGTCTTTTTGGTTGTAGAAGTGAAGGGTGAGCCAATCCTGTCTGAGACTGAATAGGACATTGCAAAGCTTTTGCAATGCAGTTTTTCTCTTCATCTGTGATGATGTGGGCACTGGTGTTACGACTCACCCATAGGAGGATGAAATCCAATCAATCCCCCTCCATTACTCACGTGGCATTTGAGAACTAAAGCCTGTGGCCAGGTAACTTACTGCGTGAACCTTAGAATCTTATATAGAATTCTCTGAACAAGTGAGGTAACCAATCCCTAACAACAAATATTGATAGTTTTCTTTTAAAAAGGAAATGAAAATGCCCAGAGGCAAGTAGTCCGTTTCTGGCCCCTTCCTTAAGTGAACTATCATAGGGGAATAAAGAAACAGAGGAAAGATCGGTTGTACATAAATCTGTAAAAATGTTAATGAGCTGATTAGCTCAGAGAAACATTCTGCTTGCCTGTTAAACAAAACTGATTGCTTAAAAGACCTTGTCTGTGTGGACTGAAAAAAATGGCTTCAACTGTATAAAAGTTCCCGCTCTCACATCTCATGCACCTTTAGGAAAAAATAAAGATATGTACGTGCATACTTTGGGTTTATATGGTACCTTTCTTCTGAAGAGCATAAGGTACCTTCAAGGGTATAATCAATTGTCTTTGCAATGTCCTCATGAGATATGAGGAGGAAATAAAGGGGAAACTGAGCAACAGAGTCAGTGAAGTGACAGGCTGCAGTCATCAAAATGACGCAGAATTATTTAAACCAGGGTCTCTTGGTCCCCTATTTATTCACTTCTCTTGACCTTCAACCTAGTTAATTCTCTCTTCACTGAGCTTACCAGGTAAAGAATGTTTATGAATTCGTGTAACTTCCTTATTTGTGTTAGCTTTATTGATAGAGGCTGAGAAAGATGCTTTAGCTCCCCAGATCCGGCAAGGTCATTCATTACAGAGTGAGTAAACACTGCTGAGGGTAATGCAGCCATTTGACCACACTGCCCACATGCTTAAATGAATGCTGCTTACACCTCTGGTGAAGCAGAATGCTACTTCTGGGCTAATCGGCCACTAGGAAAACCAACCCTGGGAACACCAGAAGCATCTGGAAAAGCAACAAATTCATATATTCCAAAGTCATCCAGAGCATCTTCGTGGCCTGAAATGGAAAACAAACACTACTTACAAACCAAATGCCTCAAACTGCTATTGCTATTTCTTAAAAAACCTTTATAAAACTTATCTTCATGGTTTGCTTCAAGTGGTATGTGTATAAAACCAATTTAACATTTCTTAATCCCCTATAGTCATGCTGCCACTAAATAGTATTGGAAATCACTCCTGTTGAAGCTCAGAATTGAAACTGAATTGGGACAATTATTCTTAAAGTCTGATGTGGAAACAGTGTATTATATATTAATACACTGTTAATATATATTATATATAATATATATATATATTATATAAACACATGTGGGCAGCCTTGTCCTTTGTAACTCTGTTACCAGAGACTTATAAACACCAAGGCTTCAATCTGTCAATCACAGCAGCTCTTAATCCACCCATAATATCTACTGTACTCTGCTAGATCTAACAGAGTCCACCAGGACTAATAAGAATAAATAAGCAACTATTGCTGCCCATACATACAAAACAGAAAACAAGTCCAATGTCACCTAAACTATCATCAGTAAAATGACAGGAATGGGGTGGTTGGGAGGAACCAGATGGTCTCTGGGGCCTTTCTGAACTCCGACAGTTTATCATTTGTGAGAAAGGACTAGACAAGAGGAAGAAGACCCATGTTTACTGAGCATCCAGGCATTGTATTAGGCACTCCACCTACATTACTGGATTTAATTCTCAGAGCAACCCTGAGGGGAAGTTATGGTCTCTACTGTATAGATGAGTTGAGGTCAGGAAAAATAATTAATTTTCCCAAAGTGACATTGGGGGAAAGTGGCACAGATAGGATAGAAATCCAGCTCCTCTGACTCCAAGGCCTGAGCAAAAGCCCCACTGTTAACTTATAACAACTCAGTAGGGAGTCAGAAGTGAGGGGCACCACTGGGGACAGAGAAGCAGCAAACCTGTGGGACCTCCCTTTCCTCTTCTCCCTGGGAAGGAGCTGCCAGCACTGTATCTGCTTTAGGAACTGACACAGTGAGAGCACCCTTGGGCATTTTCAAAATAATAAGAGGATCAATGGAACAGGATTCAGCAGAACTCAGTGATGGCGGGCAAGTGACAGTCTCTCTGAGCCTTAGTTCTCTTGCCTGTGAAATGGAGTTGAAAGTGCCTTTCAGGCTTATCTTACAGACCTGTGTGACTTACATAAAACTAATACAAGGGATAGAACTTTGTGAAGTGAGGGCAGTCATCCTGGGAAGGAAGTGTTAGTATTATCTCATGTGAATTCTGTTATGTCAATAGCACATTTTATATATATAATTAATATCAACAATATATATTAATATACATTAATATTGATAACAGCCCCTCTCAGCCCAGCCATTACCTGAAAACATTTGAGCTTTCCTGTATTCGGTTTCTGGCCTGAAAAGACAAATTGGTGTTTCCGTCAGTCTTAATCACTGAGGAAAAAGCATTCAAGAGAAAAATTATTTTCATGGAAACATATGCATTACCTGCCTTCTAGCTTTTGCTTTATAACTAAAACCAAAAAAGAAAAAACACAGTAAGATACACTTTAGTACACATATAAAATCATTCCAAAAATTTTTTTTCTAATTTTAACCTACCTTTGTAGGGTTGATATTTTTTCCATAGGAGGAGAAGACACATGGATATAATCAAAAAGAGTGATATTCCAGTTATACTTGCTAAAGGGGACAATGATTTCCCTTTTTGTGCAAGTTTCTCTATTCCTAAATAAAAAGACAAATATATTTTTATTAAAGATCAATAATAAATTGATCCTAAATAAATAAATCCTAAACGGTACAGTACTGCAAATGTATATATATATATATATATATATATATATAGAGAGAGAGAGAGAGAGAGAGAGAGAGAGAGAGAGAGAAAGTCTGAGTGAGACTGAACAGAAGGCAGGCACTTATTTTAGAATACATACTAAACTCTCTAAGGATATTTGTGATTGGAAATGTGGTGAGCTGCCCAGGATAATATCAATATGTTGTACTAGATGTAGCAAATAGCTCATGTCATACTTTTCAATAGTGTTCACCAGCATTTAGCTTGGATCTGTTGGATCTCATTGTATAAAACATCCCCAGATGCTAGGTTTTTCTCTATCTCTCTTTCCATCTCACTCTTTTAACATTGTTCAGGTATGTGGATTTTCTAGGGCAGTGGTATGTGGTTAAAGGTGTGAGAGGGGAGGTGTTCATTTCAAATAATTACTAATTTTTGACCAATAAAGAAATTTTAATCCCTAAAATAGAATGCGTGTGTGATTGTCAATAAGACATTTAAAGTCCCACCTTTGACTACAATTCACTGTGTTTTGCAAGTCATTCCTTTTGTTAATATTCCTATATAAAATATAGTGCTAAAAGCTAACACTTGCTGAGTGCTTATAATACATCAGACTCTGTTCTAAGAGCACATGATATGTATTAACCCATGGAATGTTCACAACAATGTTATTAGGGAGGTAATATTATTATTATTATCCCCACTTAGAGATGGGAATCTGGGGCTTGCCTGAGGTCACTCAGGTAGTAAGTGGCAGCGTCCAGATGTGCCCCCAGACTCTTGACACTTTGTGCTGCCTCACTTTGATGCTGTTTTGACAAAACTTACTAAGTATGGCAATGTTAACACCAGTTCCAGACTATAACATGCTTAGTCAGAGAGTTAATCTATAAAGTGGAAAGTTGTGTGGCCTCCAACAAAAGCAAGTAACAGACGTCTTCCATGTTATCATGTGAATCAGACATTGATGTGGAAATGAATGGTGGCAGTTGCCTGTCTCTGTCCAGTTTAATGTGGGAGTGAAAGTTATGGGATGTCACTGCCCTTCTGCCATGGTGGAGAACAGCTTGGAGCATCTGGGTGTGGTGAAGAACATGGTGCGGACTCAACTCTGCAATAAATATCCAGCTTGCACCCTGTTGTCTTCCACCACAAAGCCTCTACTGAGGTCTCCAGCAGCCAAGATAAGGATGAAACCTTAATCTTTCCCTTCTTTCATTGTGGACCTATATGTACTCTCTCAGCTTTTCTACCTACAACGCTTTCACTTTTTAATCTTCCCAGAATCTTTTCATAATGTAGTGTAGATCATATATGTTAAACTCCAGTTAAAAAGTCATGGAAATCATGACATCTCCTCTAATTTTCCCACGTAATGCTGTTCTTGTATTCCCTTTAAGTCCTTAAGAGTTTAAGCAGGTTGCTTTTCATCACCAAAAACTTTACCATCTCAGATGGTATATTTATAAATTTCTGATATGCCTTCAGAGAATTGTGTTCTTAAAATGTTCTTTTTATGGGATTACAATAGCTGTGTGATATTTATTGCTTTTAAACAGATTTTAAGTTAAACTCCTTTTAGCTTTGGGTGGAAGAAATAAATGCAAGGTAGTATAAAATGGACTAGAATGGCAATTTATTGGTTCTGATCTAGACCAGAACATCACAAAACTTATTTAGAAATATTATTTTTCCTCCTTTTCTCTTGGTTAATAATTTGTAGGAAAAGTTATATTCTCCCACTGTTAGAATGCTGAGCTTTTAGTTTGTAGCTACCTTAGCATTTGGGTGATCTCTGTGTGAGGTCTTAGCCTTTCTTCAGATACTGTGCTCCTACTTCACAGGTTTGTTCTCTCTAAAGAGCTGGGCAGCTTTGAATGAGCCACTTGACTCTAAGGGTCTGGATTTTCCCAGTAGTAAAATGAGGAGGCTAGAATGATTGGTTTTTAAGTTCTTTTGTTGCTCAGATATTATATGATTTGAGGCAGCCAAAGAGTTTTACATGAAGTTTATGTAAATAGGACACTATACCCAATGGTATGCTAGTAACTGAGTATCAAAAATAATTATATGCACATATATACATACAAAAGTTATAAATTTTACTGATATGAAGGATGTGTAGCCTAATTTAGAATAAATAATAAAATATGCAGTACTCTTTATTGTTAATTCCATATATCTAATTGATTCTCATGGAATGCTTTTCTTGATTTTTGCTGAACCCTTGTATTTTCAACCTGTGGGTGAGATTCAACCATGCTTTGAAACAATTAGACTTCAAATAAATGCTTGGTTACTATCCAATTCAGCAAAGAGATAGCTTACATCATAGATGAACAAGTGTAGCTTCAACATGAATGTTGGCTGATATTTACTAAGATGAAAGTGAAACAACAATGACATTCGTTGGAATTTCATTTAACAGTGATGTGAATGACTTCTTTGCTAAATTGGAAAATAGATTTTGAATACTGGGAGAACTCAATTTTTTTTCGCCATATGTAATGTAATGGCTACAGAAACAATGCACTTTTAAGTTTAATCTGTATTATCATCTCCATCACTTTCTTAAGTATAACAATCAACAATTTCTCCATCACTTTCGTACGTGTAGACAATCTTATTAACTGAACAACATCCCCTGAGTTTTGAAAAGTATTTTCATTATTAACATTCATTGCGATTTCTTATTTATCCTAGAGATTATTTAGAAGCATATTGTTTAATTTCCTTATGCCTGCGAGTTTTCTTTCTTGATTTTTTTAGTTGAATTCCACTCTATTTAGAATGCATACTCTGTTTGAAATTTAGTTGAATTCCACTCTATTTAGAATGCATACTCTGCTTGAAATTTCAAAATCTTTTGAAATTTGTTGAGATTTTTAAAAAAATGACCATATATATAGGCGCAGGCTTCTAAAGTATAAATTCAGAAGGACCCATACTCTGCTGTGGTTGTCAATAAGATAAAGGCAAACAGAATGGTCCCTTGAGACACCAGCAGTGATACAAAAGCAAAGTAATAAAGAAGAAAAAATTGTTAAGAAATACTAAATAATAAAATGGCATGATTTAAGATATAGCATATGATTTGGGCACAACTTTTATCAAGAGAATTCTCTTATTTCTTTATTTTAGATCCAATACTAAAATCAACACTACACAATTTTCAGATATGCACAATTAAATGTATGCACATTATATGTATATAAAACCAAATGTACATTTGTTTCCCATTTATTTGGTACAGTTATGTCATATCAGTAATAATGAAAATAATAAAGAAATTTAAAGTGTCATTTATAGGTACAGATAAAGAAATAGTTTCAGAGAAATGAAAATATTGGCCACAGTCAGTAAGTCCTAGAACTGGGACTGGAACATAGTTTTTTCCCTGACTGCAAATTTAATTTTTTGCTGTTGATCCATGGTCAAAGAATGGTTTTCCAACAGGCTTTTTTTTTCTTTTTTTAAATAAATTTATTTATTTTTATTTTTATTTATTTTTGGCTGCATTGGTTCTTCATTGCTGCGCGCAGGCTTTCTCTAGTTGTGGCGAGAGGGGGCTACTCTTCATTGCTGTGCACGGGCTTCTCATTGGTGGCTTCTCTTGTTGTGGAGCACGGGCTCCAGGTGCGAGGGCTTCAGTAGTTGTAGCACGCGGGCTCAGTAGTTGTGGCTTGCGGGCTCTAGAGCACAGGCTCAGTAGTTGTGGTGCACGGGCTTGGTTGCTCCGCGGCATGTGGGATCCTCCTGCACCAGGGCTCGAACCTGTGTCCCCAGCATTGGTAGGCGGATTCCTAACCACTGTGCCACCAGGGAAGCCCAAGAATGGTTTTCATAATTGGCAGGTAGCCCCCAATATATTCAGTTTTTCCTCCAACCTTTTCTAACACCAGATTTGATGTGCTCTGACTCTCTCATTTGTTTTTTTTTTTTAAACTTTGGGTTTATTTATTTATTTATTTATTTATTTATTTATTTATTTATGGCTGTGTTGGGTCTTCGTTTCTGTGTGAGGGCTTTCTCTAGTTGCGGCAAGTGGGGGCCACTCTTCATCACGGTGCGCGGTCCTCTCACTGTCGTGGCCTCTCTTGTTGCGGAGCACAGGCTCCAGACGCACAGGCTCAGTAATTGTGGCTCACGGGCCTAGTTGCTCCACGGCATGTGGGATCTTCCCAGACCAGGGCTCGAACCCGTGTCCCCAGCATTGGCAGGCGGATTCCTAACCACTGTGCCACCAGGGAAGCCCAAGAATGGTTTTCATAATTGGCAGGTAGCCCCCAATATATTCAGTTTTTCCTCCAACCTTTTCTAACACCAGATTTGATGTGCTCTGACTCTCTCATTTCTTGATAGCCAGACTGCCTTCACTAAAATTCAATATCCCTTAGTCCCTAAAAAAAAATTCAATGCTAATTATTCTAGTCCAGTTTCAACAATGAACTTTACAATGAAAAATATTTTAGTGTAGTGTCAGCTGTTTTTTTCCCCCTTAAACTTGAAAATATGCTAATAAGTATTATTTCAGAGTATTTCTCATTCTAATGCTGAAGTTACACTATGGCATACATCAGCTCTTTGTCAGGCACTTCCATGATTCTGATGCCTTGTAATAGGTTTAACATACAATGACTGGATGTCTCACACTATATAAGATACATCTCCTCCCCTCTCCATTTTTACCTTTTTGTCCCTTTTATTTTGTGTTTCCTAAAATGACTGAATTTGTACATTCTGTCCTACAGAGGATCCAACTCATTCCCTTTACCATTATTTCCTTATTTCTTCGGACTCCTTCCTTATTGCCCTCTTTCCTCTCTCTCCCTTGGCCTCTGTTAGCCCTCCATCAGAGAACCACCCTGAGGTGACCAGCAACTGTCAGCTTAAAGCCTTGGCTATGGCAAAGGCCAAGTGTCTTTTCCCTGGAGAATGAAGAATAGAGATAGTCCTTTTCTCAGAACAAATGATCTTCCCTGTTGGGCCCCCTTCTCTTCTAGAGCATCCTGGCTCTCTATGCTCAACACTGCTTCTCTCTACCAGAACACAGAAGATTTACCAGGTCCAGCATCTGAAATTCACAAAATAAAAATGCCAGGGCTTCCCTGGTGGCGCAGTGGTTGAGAGTCTGCCTGCCAATGCAGGGGACACGGGTTCGAGCCCTGGTCTGGGAGGATCCCGCATGCCGCGGAGCGACTCGGCCCGTGAGCCACGGTTGCTGAGCCTGCGCGTCTGGAGCCTGTGCTCGGCAACGAGAGGCCGCGATAGTGAGAGGCCCGCGCACCGCGATGAAGAGTGGCCCCCGCTTGCCACAACTAGGGAAAGCCCTCGCACAGAAACGAAGACCCAACACAGTCATACATACATACATACATACATAAAAAGAATGTAAGCAGACAAGAATAGCATTAAAAAAATTAAAAAAAAAAAAAAATTAAAAAAAAAAAAAAAAAAAAAAAAAAAAAAAGCCAGATATCTCCGGGATCAAATCAAGGGGCACAGCTGCCGTGGTCTCAGCTCTAGGCAAGTGTGTTTTAGAGAGATGGATTTCCAGAACCCAACTTGAAAATAAGTCAACAGGGAAATTCTGACCGTATTGCCACAAAGAATGTATAGGGATCCCAAGTGCAGTTCTGGATACTTGCAAGAGCCCCATTCTTCCTCCTTTCAGAGAGTTTTGTACTCTTTAGCACATAGCATGCCACTCTCCCCATTATTTAAACATGACTGACTCATTTACCAAAGCCCTAGTGCAAATGCTATTTGCCCCCTCCTTTGACAAACAAATAAAATGAAATAACATATTAAGTGCAAATATAGGCAAGAGGTGTGGTATCCATCGCAACCCTGCTGCTTGAGAGACTGCACCTAAAACAGGACAGCCGTATACAGTCAGCGTGTCTATTTCAGGATCAGAATGGAGTCCTGAGATCTCTCCCATCCAATCTGTTAGCTGATTACAGCCGCTGATTCATGTCCCTATGGAAATGAAGGTGCCCTACTGGGGGGCCATGCTATTTCCACACTCTACTATGGCCCCACCTGACAGACACCGTGGTTCTATGCTAGATGCTCATGGGATGTCACCTAACGTTTCAGGGTCTGGATGTTAGGGCTGTAGCTTATCTCAGTTGTTACATCCCATGGTCCAAAGTGAAATACACCTCCTGGAGATCTTAACCAGAGAAATTTCTAGGTAGTTAGAAGAAATCAGTAAATTTATCTTTCTGCCTAGGAGTAGTGTCATTTTCCCACTCTCTTCTTTATGAAAAGATGTGCAATAGAAATAGATATGAAAAAATTATAGATTTTGCAGGATCATGTACAAAAATATTTCTACTATAGCTAAATCTCAAACTATGGCCATGTGGCTCTTGAGAACTCTAATAATGTATACAGTGGAATGTTTTCATTAAATGTGAACATTTGCATTCTGATCATAAACATTTTCATTTTATACATATTGCATGTCACAATGGTGATTTAGGCCCAGTTAAATTTTAAAGTAGGGACACTTGCATTCAAGGAAGTCTTTAA
This sequence comes from Eubalaena glacialis, assembly GCF_028564815.1. Classification (NCBI taxonomy): domain Eukaryota; kingdom Metazoa; phylum Chordata; class Mammalia; order Artiodactyla; family Balaenidae; genus Eubalaena; species Eubalaena glacialis. Next base: position 71,147,705 of record NC_083723.1, on the reverse strand, counting down.
TTAAAGTAATAAAATCATTCTTTCTCCAAAATATGAATGCTAATTTATTACTTTAATTGCTATTCTTTCCTTGAAACGTATAAGCTAGCTGTTACTTTTAGTTACAGATATTTCATAATTTCTCACTAGTATGAAAGTATACACATGTCTGGACAAACCAGAGTATCTTTGTATATAGCATGAAGTTAGTTAAGATGATAAGAAAATACACACTATCTTGTACATATATGTGACATATCTTTTAGATATTGATATTCTCAGTCAAGAACATCCAGGGAGACAGTTTATACAGTGGTTAAAAAAAGGGTTTTGAATTTAGATACTATTTTATTACCAACTAGCTGTGTGAATTTGCCTATTTCCCCTGTTTTCTTTAGGATATCTCTACTAAGATACAGAAAGGTCAACTGATATCTCAAATTAGATGTGAATCATAGCCCACAGAGGTGGAAGGCACCATCTGGTCTAGTCTTACACAGGCAGGAAAACATAGAGCTAATTGTCACATTCTCCAGTCTTCCTCTCCCCAACTGAAAGTCCCTAATAAAACTTTTGATTATTTCCAGACTTTGTTATTTTCTTTCCATATTTGTGACCCTGGAGTCATCTTTGACTCCTTTTTCCTTTGCCTCCCACTTCTTATTGCTGAGACTTTTTGATTGGCCACATTCTTTGCCTCATTAAAAACAAATGTTCATCTATTTCTTATAACTGGACTCTGGTTACGCCAAACACAACTTGGTTTTAAAAATATCTCAGAGGCAGGTATCTTATCCCTCTAAATTATTTCAAATTTCCCACAGATATTAATATAGGTAGCTCATCAAAGTGGATGGTCAGTAAGTGCTCAATTGATAGTTACAAGAGATGTCCATTTTTTTCACTGTAGCTTGGTGTACCCTTAATCTGCATTGCAGAGATTAATTCATTTGGAAAGCTTTAAAAAAAATCAAGTACTTAAAACACATCAATACTACTCATTTTCTTCGCCATTTGCTGCTGTTTAAGATCTGCGGACATTTGGGGATTGGAAAACAGCTCTAAAAGCCACAAAGAGGTTATGAATGTTGACAACATTGAATCCTTCTGAAAAATAAGCACCTGCTCTTCTTATTTACAATAATAACAAATGTCTGGTCTTTGTACCGGTCAAACAGGTTTTTTAGATTTTACAAAAGGTAATTATTTGATATTAAGACTGTAGCTGTCTTTGGACCTTGGTAATAAGATCTTAATCAAATATTGGGGGCTTCTGATACTATGACAATATCTTGGCTAAATATTAATGGAGAAAGTTTAGGTAGTAAGAAGGGCTTCACTGCAGTATGCACCTACATATTATAGCCATGTTTTCACTTGCAGTGAGCATGAGGAACAAGTCTATGATAACATCCAGATTGCCACAAAATTATTTTATATACTTAATTATGGTGTGTTTCAAAATTATGTTTCAGTTAACCACTGTGGTAAAAAGCTCATAAAATCATATTAAAAATTTAGTAAAATAGAAAGCAAAGAATGCTAGCTGTTTACATACATGCCTGCCATCCATATTAAGTTGTGAGCATCTTGTTAGCAGGAATTATTTTTTTTAAATGGCATTTTCAATGCTTACCCTAGTATTTGGCCCATAATAAGTGTTAAATAATGAATGGATGAGTGCCTGATTTATATAACCCTGAACACATACATGCTGTTGGGACCTATAAGGGAAATATGTTATTAACTACTGCCCAAATGAAGCATAATTCAGGTAAAAATTCTAGAGCTGCATCATCCAATATGGTAGCCACTAGACATATGTGGCTATTTACATTTAAATTAAAGTTAATAGAGATAAAATGAAATAAAAGCTTCAGTTCCTCAGTGGCATAACCATATTTTAAGTGCTCAAAAGTCAAATGAGGCTAGGGACTACCATACTAGATAGAGCAGACATCAAACATTTCCTTCATTGCAGAAAGTTCCACTGGATACCACTCTTCTAGAGAGTGTGGTATTTTCTTCATATGATAAAAAACAAAATCTCACCATGCCAGTATGTAAATTCTAATGTACTCAAATGATTTTGCAAATATGAATACCCTCAACTTCAAGGAGTCTTAGAAGGCCCCACCTACCATATATTTATCAATCTGTAGATTTTTAATATCATTCTCAACGGCTCGTTAAGAGTTTTAAATTAAATTCAAAAGGCTATGGAGAAAAAAAAAAAACACCTCAAACAAGTGGGTGTCACACTTGTGCTCGCTAAATAATCAGATCCAAGAGCCTAGCTGCCAGGTCCTGATCTGATAGGTCTGAGGTATCTTAATGAAAATACATTATTAGACCTCCCCAGGTGACTTTGATGCACATGGTCCAAAGGCCAAGTACTGCAAAATTTGGCCTAAGAATTCCAAGGATTATATTCTTGCTTTATATATTAAAAAAACACGTACTGACTCTCTCTATGTAACGGGCCCTATTCTAGGCAGCAGGGCTGTAAAGACAGAGAAAGAGAAGACACCAATGCAGAAGGTATTAATGAGTGGCGCCTTTTGCAAACTTGTTCCTCTACCAATCATAGGAACCCTGACCACCACTTCCTGTCCAAGCCTGTCCCCAGGTGGAATCTGGCTTGTCTTCATCTGTATGCAAAGAAGAGTCTAAGAAGGACTTGACAGTAGCAGTAGAAGTAGTAGCAGTAGAGGACAGAGCAAAAGAAGAAGAAGGTGGAAGCAGAGGAGAAAGCAGAAGGGGAGGAGGAAGAGGAGGAGGAGGGGAGAAAAAGGGAGAAGAAGGAAGAAGGAGAGAAGAGAATGGGCTTGAGAGATAGAAAGAAAGGAAACTTGATGACTGGATGTTAGGCAGGGCAATAAGCAAGAGAAAAGAGTGTGGGATGGCGTTTAGTTTTCTGGCTAAGGTTGGTAGATACTAGGACCATTCATTTAAACAGGGAATACAGAAAGAATGGCAATTTGGGGGAAAAGAAGATGTTTCATTTTTGATATATTGAACCAGTACGCTGCCTCTGGCACTTGAAAGTAGAGACATTTAGAAGGTAACTGGGAATACAGTTTTAGATCTTTAAAGATAAAGATTTGGGATGTACCAGTGTCACATGAAACCACGGGAGTGAATGAAATCATACAGGAGAATGAAATCATACTGTAGAGAGAAAAGAGAAGGCTCAGAAAGTTGGGACTTTGGTGGACATAAATATTTTAGGCAGTGATTCTTAACTATTTGGATTGATGACCTTTCTGAAAATCAGATGACTTCTAGAAAATGCCAAATTTCACAGACTTACAAAATTTTGTAGTTGCCAAGGTGTTGAGACCCCTATTGTGAACTCCCACAGATTTCAGATTTCAGGTTTTAAATGGTGAAAGAAGAAGGGAAGCCTGTGAAGGACAGTGAGAAGGGAGCCAGATAGGAAAACCAGATTTCATGGAGATGTATTCATCTGACCTAATGCAACAGTAGATATAAACCTTTTAAATGAATAACCTCTTCTCTTATATTCCTGTTTGTAAAATCAGGAAAGCAAGAATATACATTTAGAAGTAATTTATTGAATTCCCTTTTTCTTTATAGCCCCTCAAAGCTAGCAATTGAATTCTCTCTCCATTATTCTTTGGGTTTTCTTTCTTTGACTCTTAGAAACCATGGCTTAGTTAACTCAGGAAAGAGTTTCTTAGAGTATATGAACAATCCCACAATGATATTCTCTTCCACACAGGTATAAAATAGGAGTAGAGGAAGGCTATCGTGCATTTGTGTTTCATTGGGATCCCTGCCTTTTACATCACACTCACCTACAGAAGTGATGATGATGGTGAAATGAGTTTCATCTCGCCTTCCAGTTACATTGTTGTAAGCACAGCACACATAGTCAGTTGTCTTCTGGGCTATTTTCTCGGATGCAACTTCCAAGCGAGGCCCGTGCTTAATGACATATGTGACATTGTCTGTCCTCCGAATCCAGGAGTAGGTGTTGGGAGGATAAGAATCAGCAGAGCAATCAAACAAGATGGCTTCTCCAATATCCACAGTGAACACTTCCCCTACTTTTAGCCCTTTATCAGAATTAACTTGAAGTCCATAAGGTCCATCTACATTAATTGAAAAAAGAAATAAAGGGGTGACATAAATAATCACAACATAGTTTTTGAGTTCGGGAGAGCTTAGCAGCATTTTATTTTCCATGAAAGTCCTCATGTTAAACATGGGCAAATAGGTCTTCATTTAGACTCCCAGTAAATGATAAGGACCTAAAAGTGTTTTATTCTAGTATCCATGGAAATGGAAATAATTTGAGATGTGATTGAACTTATCTGAAATAGTGTAAGCCCTAAAACTTAGGATATAATTTTATAGACACTGTTATCATGACTGTGGTGCTAAGCTTTCGAGTCATGTATAGATAAATCTGCAATCTTGTTAGACAAATTCCATCTTTCTGAAACTGCAGTTGTACTTAAAAGCATTTTAAAAATAGATTATGGCCACTATTTTCTCTTTGACAACCTTTCTTTGAGTATTATCTACTTTTCTTCTAAGTGCTGGGACAGTTCATGCAAATATTTATGTTACACAGTTTCACATGGAACACAAATTTGTGCAAAAAGATATAGGAGTATTCCATATTTTCATGACATTTTAAGAGTTTAAAGAATTAAAAAAATTCCTCCCACAAGCTAAGCATAGATTCCATTTGGAAAAAATACATCTTCATTATCATCAACAAATATTCATTGATCATCAATAAACTACTTAATCATGGATATCCCCTGGTATTTTTCCTTACACTGCAATATTCCTGTAGCAGCTTGCTATTTCTATGGCACCAGATTGCCTGCAGATAAAGACACATTTCCCACTGATTTCTTCAGAGAACATATAAAAAGAGAGATTTAAAAAATATTCCCCAGCTAGATAGGTTTTTCTCATTCAGTATATATCCTGACTTATATTCTAAAAACTTTAAGGTTTAGGCATTATTGTGCTCATTTTTCAGCTGACCATAACCAATATTTGTTGGATATTCACCATCTGAAGACACTTTAAGTACTTATGCAGACAACCACATTTAATCTTTAAAGCAACCACATAAGGTAAATGTTATTATTCCCATTATAACGTGAAGGAAGAGATATTTAAAAAATTAATTTTCCCATGGTCACATAGCTGTTAAATAGCAGCTCTGGGACTATAAAATATATGTATTTAATTATTCATATTACGTCTCCAAAAAAACTGTTGAGTGGTATAACTTTTTATATCAAAATAGTTTCTGGTTTTCTAACTGTATTATTTGTTCTACAATAAATTACTGTCTAATTATATATTAATTCTGTACTCAGTTAATCAAGTAATCAATCAAAAAATACTTGTTTGAGCGATACTAAGTGTTACATAATATATTTAATATGTGAGAGATAAAAAATGTGTAAGACACAGTTCCTACTCTCAAGGAATTTATAAACTGGATAAGGCTATGGATGGATTGCTCAGAAATAACCTAATCTCGAAGGTGCTGATTTAAAAAAAAGTAACGACTGTTCATCTCTCATTGTGTGGAATAATATAATGTAGTGATCAGACAGTAGGATAACGAGGTTAAATCCCGATTTTGTCAATGATTAGTAAAGTGTTCTTCAAAAGTCATTTAGACTTCGGGGGGTCTCACTTTCCTCACCTTTACTGTAAAAAGATTGATTAGATGACTGGTTGCCAATCGTGCTACCTTTGAAACACCATGATTCATGCCATGCTAAAGTTATTTTGGATACTGGCAAGCCAACCCCAAATTTGCATATTCCCAGAATGGTTCTCCATTATGTCAGCATATTCTGACCAATCTACCATTGGGGAGACAAATGTATCCCAAGATACAACAGAAACTTAAGGTGCAAAACAATAAATTATATTTAGCTAGAGGACGTACACTTTACACGTATTTACTTCCTAAAGACACAGAGGCAACTGAAGGAAACCTGTAGATTTATACTAATATGTATACATGAGATGATCCTGCTTTCAGAAAGCAAACATAGAAGTACCTTCAAATTCGAAGTAATCAGGAACTGGAGATGGAGCATTAAAGTGAAGAGAAATGAATGCCCCTTTCCTGTGACTGAACTAGAACCCTGTCGTACTGTTTTCTCATTTCAGGCTGTGATATGGTCTCAGGGGAAAACCTCTGTTTTAGAACTGTGTGTTGTAAAATAAAACACTCTTATTCTGAATTCCATTGAATAATATTGTGTAATGGGAATGAAAAGTTGTTTTCACTCACTCAACCAAAATCAATATTGAGATGCTACTGCGCGCATGATACTGTTCTAGGCATTGTGAGGAGACCTGAGGTATCTTATACATGGTGGTTCCTGTTGCTATTATCTCAGATCCAGTGCAGCAGCAGGGTTCCCTCAAGTTGTCAGCATTGATAGAACATTAGGGAAGCAAAGGCCACCGACTGGTGGGCACTGGCTATGGTTCCCATAGTAGGAAACCAATGGGAGAAATCAACAGAGGTTTGGAGCAGCAAAAGCCCCTAGTCTGTCACAAAGGTTAAAGTCTGAGAGCAGAGAGGCAGCCTTGAAAAGGAAGAGAAGTGTGGTCATTCAGTATTTTCTGTCTTCCCACTTGTTTTCAGGGTTTATAGAATGTGAGTATAAAAACAAATTGTTTGACAATTTAACACACATAAAAATGAGAAATACTGCTTTCAAAGTGTGCTGACATTACTCAAAACTTTTTGGGGAACTTCCCATTTGGAATTGCTTTAGGACCTTGCAACATAATGGAATATTCTCAAAAGTAGTAATTCTTCCATTTTGGAGAGTGGGTTCCATTTGCAGAGAAAGCCCACAGTAATTTAGAGCCAAGGTTGGTGAATAAGGTTGATTATCTAATTTAATGATCACTCTAGTTTAAAACAAAACATGTTTTTAAAGAAAGGAATCTGATTGTCTTAGTTCCTCTTTCCTATACTCATGTTTATTTTGATTTTGCTACTTCCTCATTTATTGAGTTTCATGATTGGCATAATATTTTCTCTTCTGTCTGCTTAATTATATGCTATATGTGGCTCTTCGAAGTCAGCATCAAATACCTCAAACTCCCCCAGCCACCACACAAGCACCTCTTCCAGTTCCTGGAAGCTAACACCTTGAAGAATTTAAGTTCCGTGCTTCTGATATGATTTCTAAAAATGTAGCATACTTTATCTGATTTTATAAGAAATACATGTTCACTGCAGAAAATCCTAAAATTCCAGAGAAGAATGAAGATGAAAACTCACTTGTTTTCATCTCAGAGAACAAATATCCATATTTCAGTGTATGATCTTTAAGTCTTTTTTCTCTACCTCTCTCTCTCTCTCTCACACACACACACACACACACACGCACACACACACACACGGATTGATCTATCATCTATCTATCATCTATCATCTATCTATCTATCACACTCTACCTACAGCTTACAATCTATTTTCTTCTTCCTATACTATGATGTTATTTCCTTCTCATTAGCACGTCAGGCTGACCATCCTTTACTTTGAAGTGCAGCCTAGTATATTATTCATGGGAATGAGCAATCCAATTGAAGACATTTGGAGTGATTCAACCAGTGTGGCCTCTGACACTGAAGATGAAAGCAGAAGGATAATTCTATTTTGACTGTGGTTCAGTTTCTTGCCCTTGGCAGAGAACTCCCAATAGAAGTGAACCCTTTGCCTCAGGAATGGCTGTTTACTGAATGACTTGTAAAATACATATCATCTGTTCTCTTTAACAATTTATGGCTGGGCAGGAACAGTACCTAAATTTCCATCATGATGCTGCTTGCCACCCTGCTTGGGAGCAGATGGTAAGTATTTACTGTGAATGACCTTTTTTCTTTAATTTTTATCACTTAGACCACTTCCCTGCAGCAGTGCCATATGTTGCACACAAAATGCATCAGTTACTGGGTTATTATTTACAACAGAGCTGGAAGGCATACACATTTCATGAACTGCAAGTAGCTACTAGCCTGAATTACTGGCTTGACATTGTATTCCACCAAGGCCAATACCAGGTTATGACATCATAACCTCATAAATATATGGTCACTCTTGATTTTGTTATACATTTTCTGCCAAAATAAAAAATAATTCCTGCTTTCATGAAGGAAATTGTCATAGAAACAGCGCCTTAAGAAAATAGAAGAGGTGATTCATGCTGAAATTCTAAATTATGATGTGGTCCTCTATGGGGGAATATTGGAATATAACATTTACATTACTGAGGAACTTTGCTAAAGGTCAGAAAAAAACAAAAACAAAGCAAAACATAACAATGAAGGGCCAGAGCACTATAACTAAGAAGCTGTTATAATGGGAATTTAGCCTTCCTACAGCTTCATCAAGTAACACTGAAATCTGAAAGGGATATGAAGAAAGATAATCTGGTCCATTTTAGCCAAATTCAAGAAACCGCTATTGAATTCTTAATCTGTGTCAAGTATTGCCTTAGGGATACAAAGATGAATAACACGGAGCTCCTGTTTTGGCCTGAGGTGCTTATGAGTGTAAGAGACTCAAGGAAACATAATGCAGTGAGTTCCAGGGGAGAGATGTGCATGGGGTGCTGCAGGAGCACAGCAAACCTCTTAGTGACACTGAAGACGTGAGACCAGGTCGGGGGCAGGTGAGCCTTTCTGGAGAAGATGATATTGTGAAGGAAGAGGAGGGTATAACCAGGTGAAGAAAGAGAAGTGGGAACAACATCAACTAAGGCACATATTCTCAGTTTGCATGGCATAATAAAGATTGAAAGCATGTTGATGCCGTATCAACAGGGTAAATGACAGTTCTTCAGATTACATATTTTATTTAATTCCTGTAACCCCAAACCAAAACCAAAACCAAACAAAACAAAAACAAACAACAAAATGGCTAAAACTGTGACAGTAAAAAAAAATAATGAATCTGAGTTGTGTTTCTGTATGTTACATGATAGGTAAAAACTGCTTAGCACAAACAAGACCATGATGTTTGATTTCTGAATCAAATCAAACCATAAGTGAATGAGTGAATAAATGAATGAATTAGTGAATAAGATCAATAAGATGAGATGTTGACCAAGTGAAGTTTCTTGCATTTGAATGCAAAAATAATCATGAAAATAAATTATTAACACTCTATTCACAATTACCACATAGTAAGAGTAAAAAATCTTAAATCATCTAGGTAATTCATCTTTACAATGTGGAAATGGAACCCACATTGTAAAATTTTCTAAGTGTTCTTCTTTCTACTACCTGTCATTAGTCTTTACTCATGACAGGTGTTTCTCTGTGAGATTTCCATAGACTATGTCTAAAAGAGTACAAAGAAGAAAGTTCAGTCTATAAATAGAAGATATGTCCTGTAAAATCTGAACTGATTCAGATGGGGATATTCTAATTCTTTCAAATAACAAAGGAAAGGAAAGAGGATTTAGGAATTTAAAGCATAATATTTAACATTTACAGGTGTGATTATGGTTTTCCCCCCATTTTAATACTTTACACACTGTGTATAACCATATTCTGTGATAATTATAAGATTAGGGCATGAACTTGCACATGTTGAAAGAAAGATCTTATTTTCACTTTGCCAGATAAAACTAAACTATATAGCAAAGCAAAAGTGTATTTCAAGATGCAAATGATACTTTCATGTACCTGTAATTGCTTACGCAATTTCCCCCAGGAATTTTTCATTTAAATCTATGGCTAAAGTTTAAAGATAGGTAAATAGATGGTGACATAAATAGATATAAGAAGAATTCATGTAAAGAAAATATTTTCACGTAGAAAAATAAAATGTGTTAAATAATGGTAACGTCTGGGGAAGAAAGTTCTTTTCAAAGTATTCTTTCAGTTTTCTCTTTGCAGGTATCTTCTAAATTACCCAGGCTTTCCACAACTTCTTGCTGTCATGTTGCCAATTATGTCAGCATAGTTTGGGCTCCAAGGGAAAAAAAAATAAGACAAAAAAAGAGGAAAAGCAAAAGAGCGAACATTATTGAGTTTCTCCTATGTGCCACTCGCTGCCTTCTTTACACATAAAATCTCACTTAATCCTCCCCATCCCTCTAGAGATAGGTATTAGCCTTACACTGAGACAGTGTAGATAAGGAGATGAGGAAACTGACGCACAGGTTGACAGTGGCAGTCTGAATGGACAGCTTAGGCTCATAACACCGTGCTATCCACTACACTCTCCAAAGGACATGATATTTACTAGAGTCCATGGTTGAAACAAAATAAAATCAGGTTTTCTTCAGTGGACAAAGAATGCTCCAACACGATCTTACTTCTGCTCTTACCACACTGAATGATGGTTCTTCCAAATTAATATTCAGTAGATGATATCTGGCTGGGTTTAATATCTTGTTTTGCATTTTGTACGTTTTCTATGTGAATGTAAACCATTTAGATCAAATAATAAAGAACAATGTAAGGATGTGTCTATATAGCCCCAGATTTGATTCCATTTGTCTGCTCACATTTTCTTTCACTGTGTTCAAGTACCTTGAATGCTTAGGTCTGTGCTACCTGGAGCTGAATGGAAGTTTTAATTCATGTTAGAATAACCTTATTCAGTCAAGAATATGACTACATGTGTAATAGATGGTGCCAAATCTAAATTTTTCACTCCAATTCAATGCTAGTCGTGCAGAGAGTCACAGTTTATACTTTGTAAATCTATTTCTCCGCCTTGTACTTTAAGGCAGACAGAATATTTTCACAATATAACTAATGATTGTAATAAATCTTATATAATTTGCTTCTAGTGAGTGGTGTTTTGGTATTTTTTGCTGAAAAACTGTAATTTCCTTCTTCTTCGGCAATCTTTAATAGAATTTCCTCTGTTTCTGTTTCTCTGTTCATCTTTGAGACACTGAACTCTGAACCAGGTTGGACTAGCAGTTAGTCCTGAGTCCCCTACACCAGAGGTGAATTACACAGTCAATGTAGGAAGTTTTTTCTATTTCTGTGTGAACAATATTTTTCAGAAAAAAATGCTTTCAAATTGCTCTTCGACATGTTTAATCACTGTACGTAGTTCAAAATTGGTGACTTCTTTTCTGTATATTATAGGTTAATAAAATATATCCTACCTCCCTTTTTCCCTTTCCTATAAACACTCTTTCTATAACTGCATGACATTTGTGATCTATTTTGAAAAATGTTCTCTCTTGACAAACATTTCTTGATTTAGTCTAGAATATGTGTGTATTTATAAAACATTCTGTAGTCTTTTTAAAAATTTGAACCTTTGCTTTAAAAATAATTTTCCTCATTGTTTACCAAGTAATGCCTGGCATTCAAAGCTCCCCCTAATCTGACTCAAATATACAGGTATCCTCTGTTTTCCAAAACTTTGCTTTACACCACTTGGCTTTTATGAAAGACCTACATTAGTACCTGTTTTAGCTGACGGAAAGAAATCTGAAGAGGATTTTTGCTTTCACAAACAAGATGAAAAGCAAAAAGTAGCGTTCAGTGTTTGTTTTGCAGGAGCCGTTTTAGAGGCAGTGGGCACCCCAGCAGCGAAAGTGGCGCCACCAAGTCCCTTCCCAGGGAACTACACTCAGCATCTCCGCATGAAGGCTCCATAGCTTTGAACTGCGTCTGTGAGCACCTGTGCTTTATTTTGTGCATCCGTTAGCAAGACATGTCGTAAGGCAATTGCTTATGCACTTTATACCATTTCGGTTTACACAAGGTTTCATAGGAATGCTCTACTTTCTGATGGAAGGGAGTGGGGAACCTCTATCTATTCCTCATTGTATCCTACACTCTAGCCAAACTGGACCATTTGCCAAATACTTTGACCTCTGCTTAGTGTCTGTGTCTGCTGTCCCTATTGCCTGAAATGTTTTTTACAGACATTTCCCCTTGCCCCATTCATACCCATTGTTCAAAGTCCATCTCAAATGTTACTTTCTATAATAAGCCTTCTCTCCAGCTAGAAGTAATGTTTTCGTCTCTGAATTCCCATAGACTCATAATATTATAGTAATAATAATGGCCAACAGTTATATAGTATTTACTATGGGCCAATCACTGTTCTAAGCAATTGACATATTGTAACAGATTTAATCCAAACAATAACTCTGTGAAGTAGGTACTATCATTATCACCATTATATGGTTGAAGAAACTGAGGCACAAGAGAGGTAAGGCAGTAGAAGCAGGATTTCTGGCTCCAGAGTTCTGTGCCTAGCCACTATACTCCTTTGTATACATTCCTATGGTATCTAAGACATTCTCATACATTTCATTGTCACATTTTCTCACTTCTGCTAAAATATAGGATAGCTTCCAGTTTTAAGATTCAATGGTTCCATTTTTATCTTAATTTTGCTTAATTAAACAAACCTTATTGTATAACTGTATCACACCACTGTAATCCACTTCCCAGAAGTTGCTTTTCTTGCCACACTTTTGCGGCTCGGTTTTATTGTTAAGCTTTATCTAGTTGAAAAAACCTACATATGCTGGTGTTTTTTTCCAAAGAGTTAATAACACACTTCCTCAAGAAGACTATCAATTTTCTACTGAAGAAAATAGAATACAGATGTATCAATAATACAAACAGTTTCCATTTACTGAATGCTTGCTTGGTGTCATCTACTGGCTATTCTTCAGAGAGGATTGATTTCATTTAATGTGGTGAGGTAGTTTTAACCATCTCCATTTTACAGATGAGGCTCAGAAAGGTCAAGGGATTTCTTAAAGTCACATAGGTAGTGACAGAACCCATTTCCCACTTAGGTCTGTCTACCTCCTAAGCACCTAAACACTAGGCTTTAGGGCCTTTCTGAGCATTATGCAGATATATTTGATGAGTGAGTAGATACATTTACAAGGCTTAATTTTACCCTTGTGATTCAACCAGCTGAAACCTCCACCCTCATGCCACCGAGTGAGAAGTTTTCCTTTGCCATGCCTTATTTATTTTGTTATACTGCTGTTGTGGCCATGCACTAAGCTATAATGGTAACTGATCAGATGACTTCCCAATATGATAAGCCATTGGTTCAACTAGGGGAGATTTTGCACACACCAGTCCCTCTCCCCCACACTCAGGGGACATATGGCAACGTCCAGAGACATTTTTAGTTGTCACAACTTGAGGGGAGGGTGCTACTGGTATGTAGTGGGTAGGGGCCATGGATGCTATTAAACATCCTATAATGCATAGGACAACTCCCCACAACAAAGAGTTGTCCAGCCAAAATGTCATTAGTGTGGAGGTTGAGAAACCTTGTGAGAAGCTGAAATTAGAATGCAATATTAAACATATTGGAGGTGGTGCTATGGAGCAGAGGGGATGGGGAAAAATAATACAATCAAGAGAGAGAAATCTTGCTTGGGTTGGTGATGATAATATGACATGAACTGAAAAGTTTGGTGAACTTAACTTGTACATGAGATTAAACAAAAATAACGATAGCAACTACATCAACAGAAAAGAGAACCAGAGAGAATTGAAATCCAAAATAATTACGGATTCCCTGGGAAGCTGAATAGCTTACTGCAGAATAATTACGTTTTCTCTGTGATCCTCTCTGCACTCTGCCTGTAAAAGTGGAGCTGAGAAAACGGGCAGAGAGAAGAGCCACGCCTTGGGCTGCATTCCTCATGCATAACCCGGGAGCACTCTTTCTCCCTGCAGTCAGCTCCAGAGCACATCCCTCTCCCATTGTATGATGAACAACTCTTCCTCCATGGGGGTGAATAAATCAGTGTCTTCTGCACAGTTTTGGGTTTGAAACTGAGGTTCCTACTTTACACTAGAATTAAGGTCACACATGCACTGAGTCAGAGAATGTATCCTAAAAGGCCCCTGGCCAGTATCTCAACTTGATCTTCAAGAAACAGGGTTGTGCAAGTAACTATATTTCATGACAAGACAGTGCCTAGGAAGTATAATTGCACCTAGTACTACATTACAATCATGGTGAAAACCAAATGACATCTGGTGTCAACATCTGGTGATGTTCCCTGTGACTCCTCTCGTGAAAACCTCCCAGAAGAAAACTCATGTGTATGTATATATTTTTAAAAACTTACAATATATGGTAGGCATAATGATGTCACTTTCCATCTCACTGATAGGGTTCTTCACCAGGCAACTGTAATTCCCAATGTCTTCTTTGGTCACTGGAACAATATGAAGGCTGTTGTTTTGGAGAGAAAAGGAGTTGGTGGAGCTGGTGTGGACAGGCCTCCCATTTTTTAGCCACTGGTAAACCAGCCGGGTGCCCCCTTCCACGAGGCATGTCAGGGTCATGTTCCCCACATACTCCACAGCCCCAGAGGAAGGCTGAGTCTGCACCACTGGTTTCGTGACAGGATCTGCAACATCAGAACAGACAGAAATGATTTTTGCCACCACAGAATTATAATAAAAGTCTATGAGGTCTTTCAAATATTAAATCCTAGGAAAATGATTCCAACGTTTTACACTTTATAAATGTAGACAGTTCAGGAAGTAATTAAAGAAGAAAATAAAAAAGTCATGGCAAACACAAAATGATAAAATATAATTTATAGCAGAAATAACTGAGTCTAGAAGTTACTCTTCAAGGATTTTCTAATGGAAACCTTTACTTTATAGATAATGCAGTTAGTGGTAGAGAATGTCGGCTTCCTTATTTCCTGTTCATTGTGCTTTCCCCTGACACCATAAGGGTGTACTCTCACAAGCAAAGTCTACGTAGTTATTCCCCTCTCTTGATTTGTCCTAATATCCCAAGAGCAGCTGGTTGGGATACATGTGGTGAGCCCAAATTCCTATCCACCATCTGCAAAATACAAAGCTCAGATACATTATACTTTGGGGGGATTGAGAGAAAGTTTTAAAGAATCACATTTGCACCATTTACTTTTCCTTCTATGTAAGTGAACTAATTATATGTTTTAATTATTGTGCATTTATATTGCAGCGTTATGTTAGTCACTGTACCATGTTAGTCACTTTAACGAACCAAAGCCTATAATAATCTCCTTCTATGCATGATTACAGGACACACAGAGAATGAGATGATATATAAGTAACAGACAATTGGCCCCAATGTTTAGCTTTCAATTTCCTATCAAACTTTTAATTGGGGTTGAGATAAACCCATGCACATATGGTCACCTTATCTTTGATAAAGAAGGTAAGAATATACAATGGAGAAAAGACAGCCTCTTCAATAAGTGGTGCTGGGAAAACTGGACAGCTACATGTAAAAGAATGAAATTAGAACACTCCCTAACACCATACACAAAAGTAAACTCAAAATGGATTAAAGACCTAAATGTAAGGCCAGACACTATCAAACTCTTAGAGGAAAACATAGGCAGAACACTCCATGACATAAATCACAGCAAGATCCTTTTCGACCCACTTCCTAGAGAAATGGAAATAAAAGCAAAAATAAACAAATGGGACCTAATGAAACTTAAAAGCTTTTGCACAGCAAAAGAAACCATAAACAAGACGAAAAGACAACCCTCAGAATGGGAGAAAATATTTGCAAATGAAGCAACTGACAAAGGATTAATCTCCAAAATATACAAGCAGGTCATGCAGCTCAATATCAAAAAAACAAACAACCCAATCCAAAAAAGGGCAGAACACCTAAATAGACATTTCTCCAAAGAAGATATACAGATTGCCAACAAACTCATGAAAGGATGCTCAACATCACTAATCATTAGAGAAATGCAAATCAAAACTACAATGAGGTATCACCTCACACGGGTCAGAATGGCCATCATCAAAAAATCTAGAAACAATAAATGCTGGAGAGGGTGTGGAGAAAAGGGAACCCTCTTGCACTGTTGGTGGGAATGTAAATTGATACAGCCACTACAGAGAATAGTATGGAGGTTCCTCAAAAAACTAAAAATAGAACTACCATACGACCCAGCAATCCCACTACTGGGCATATACCCTGAGAAAACCATAATTCAAAAAGAGTCAGGTACCACAATGTTCATTGCAGCTCTATTTACAATAGCCAGGACATGGAAGCAACCTAAATGTCCATTGACAGATGAATGGATAAAGAAGATGTGGTACATATATACAACGGAATATTACTCAGCCATAAAAAGAAACGAAACTGAGTTATTTGTAGCTAGGTGGATGGACCTAGAGACTGTCATACAGAGTGAAGTAAGTCAGAAAGAGAAAAACAAATACCGTATGCTAACACATATATATGGAATCTAAAAAAAAAAAAAAAAAAAAGGTTCTGAAGAACCTAGGGGCAGGACAGGAATAAAGACGTAGACATAGAGAATGGACTTGAGGATATGGGGAGGGGGAAGGGTAAGCTGGGACGAAGTGAGAGAGTGGCATGGACATATATACACTACCAAATGTAAAGTAGATAGCTAGTGGAAGCAGCTGCATAGCACAGGGAGATCAGCTCGGTGCTTTTTGTCCACCTAGAGGGGTGGGACAGGGAGGGTGGGAGGGAGACGCAAGAGGGAGGAGATATGGGGATGTATGTATATGTACAGCTGATTCACTTTGTTATAAAGCAGAAACTAACACACCATTGTAAAGCAATTATACTCCAATAAAGATGTTAAAAAAAAAAAACAACAACTTTTAATTGGGGTTGATGCATCTTCTCAGGTAAATTTGTCTTGACTCATGTTCACATGTTTTTTACACCGGAAAATGTGCATTAGAGCACAAACAGATCCAATCCTTCCGCCCAGAGAAGACAGGAAAAAATGAAAGATAAGGAGAAAAGAGGTTGAAAGGCAACTTGCAGGGGTGCTGAGGAGTTCTGAAGGCTCCAGCCTTTCTCAAGATGGGTGCAGTCAAGTGGTCCGCTCAATTTAACCCTTTATATTCCCTGGCAAGAACAAAGGGTTTGGAATAGCTTTTGTTTACATTACTATGATTTAAAAAGAAAAATGAATTGGTACATTCATCATGTAGAAAAAGCTTATGTTTCACGTGTGCCCATGCATGGAAATACATGTGGTATGGAATAAGTCAAATAGGTGATGTTGAAGGTCTCAAATGGGAGAGCCAATCATTAGAATAGACGTTGGTACTGTGATCATACACTTGCATTTAACAGTGTAATTCAGATATGGAAGTTTCCTAAGAAGATTTTTTACACAGGCCCTAAACCCCTATCAAGACCTTTTCGTTGCAGGGGGAAGGCACAATATAGGAGTAGGTTAATAAGAAGTACAAACTACTATGTATAAAATAAATAAGCTACAAGGATATATTGTGCAGCACAGGGAACAGATCCAATATTTTATAATAACTAAATGGAGTATAATCTATAAAATTTTTGAATCACTGTATTGTATACCTGTAACTAATATAATATTGTAAATCAACTATACCTCAATAAAAAATTTTTTAGAAAGAACTTTTGGCTGCATGTCCATAAACAGATCCAATTGTACTACATATTAACAAGTAATGGATGTTCTATTAAAAGTTTGGAGGGAGAGACGAGATACTACCCAGGAGAATTTCATGAAAATATGAAAATGTCCTCCTTTTCTCTCCCCAAAGTTGTTCTCTAGGCATCTGCTGCCACATCCTGTGTCTTTGTTCCCCTGCAAGCTCTCCAGTTTCCACTCATTTACTGTGCACATATTTACTGAGTGCCTACAGATGGCCTGCATCGGGGTTTAGGCAGTGAGGACAAAGCAGCAAACAATACAAAGCCTGCTCCCATGGCCCTTGTATTCTAGGCAAGGAAGAGAAACAATAAAAAATAAAAATATACAATACGTCCAGTGTTATGAAAAGAATAAAGCAGAACTCAAGATAAAGAGTAACTCTCTCTCTCTCTGTATACTTTACATAAGGTGGTCAGGAAAGCCTTTACAGATAAAGTGACACTCTGGCTGAGACCGAAAGGAAATAGGGGATAGTGCCATTACCTAGGAGAAGAGTAATCTAGGTAGAGTGAACAGTCATGTACAAAGGCCCTGTGACTGTGTTTGGCCTGTTCTAGGAAGAGCAAGGCCAGTGTGGTCAGAACAGAGTGAGTGAGGGGAAGAGAGGTGGGAAGGGGTCAGAGAGGTACTGGGTACCTCTCTGTCGGGGGGGTCACACTGGGCCTTGTGCGACATCGCTAGCACTTTGGCTTTGATTGTGAGTGAGACAGGAAGCTATGGGAGGATTTTGAGCTGCAGGAGGCAGGGGCAGAAGCGGGGAGAGTGGACAGCAGGCTGTTAGGACAGTTCAGGCCAGAGCTGATGGTGGGGTTGAGCGGGGCGGTAGTGGGCGTGGTGAGAAGTGACTCACTTCTGTCCATATCTTGAAGGTAAAGATGACAGGGTTAACTTGTGGACTGGATGTGGGGTGTGAGAGAAAGAGGGAGTCAAGGGTGATGGCAAGGTTTTGTCCTAAGCAACTGATGGAATGAAGTTGCTATTTGCTAATTTTGCTAATACTGTTAAATAGACAGGTTTAGGGGGGAAAAATCAGAAGTTGGGCTTTGGATGTAGTATATTTAAGGTATGCTGCTTACATAGCTCAGTAAGGAAAATAAATGTCTGAAAGTTAGCTGAACCCCACTCTCCCTCAGAGGACATACCCAGCAAATTCTATTGTTCCTTAAGTATGGTCACTGAGCAAGTTTCATCCTTCCCAGTGTACCAAAATAAGAAAAAAATTCTTTATGTGACAAAAATGGGGCACTTCCCAGGGTACATTGTTAATGAGAAATAAAATTTTCTCTGCCTCATTATATCAGCAACTTTATACTTGATAGTTTCCAGGCAAACAAATAATACGTTCTACTTACTGCTTGATTACCTTCAGCTGGGCACTGTGCATATACTTTATATGCATGTCTTATTTAATCCTCAGAAAGCCTCATGAGGTGGATAATGTCATTCGTGCCGTGAGACACTGAGGCTTTGAGGGTTAATTTGCCCAAAGTTGCAGAGCCAGGACCTAAAGCCCAGGTAGTCTAATCTCCTGAGCCATTGCTAACTGCTGTGCTACTCAGCTGCCCATGTCACTTATAGTGGACTTACCATCAACGGTAACTTGAATCTTCTGACTAGCTGACACAGTTCCATTTCCCTGAATGTTGACCTTCACGATGTAATTGCCTTCATCAGTGAACTGCAATGGGTTGATAAGCAGGGAGGCATTGGGTGGCATCATGGTGAATTTGTGTTGGTATTCCAAGTCGGGAACCACAGACTTGTTCACAGAGCCCAGTAAGTATTTGGGCATCGTGTGGGGTCTCTCAAACAGCCATATGATCTGGATGTCTGATGCCGGAGTGTGGAATCCATAGTGTACGGGGAGGTAGAGAGCCTGACCCCTGATGCCATGGACTGTGTGTGATGGCACCGCCACCTTCAGCCCGGAACAAGCACCTGCTATGAAGGAAAGGAAAGTTGTAAAGACCCTGAACCACATTTCACAATCTAAAGGGGAAATACAGAGAGAACCTGATCGGGTGATAATCCTTTTCAAAGAAGAGAGGCTTCTAGGTACTGACTCTTCTAGTACCGGTTACCTGCAGAAGTAAATATTTGTCTCTGAAACCTGCATTTTAAAAACTCCCCACAAAGACTGTTGATTGCGTGACCTCTTTAAAGGCAAGATGAAAAGGAAAAGCAGAAGTTATTATCTCTAACTGTTAAAGAGTAATGGGAAAAGGAGAACTGGGAAAGATTATTAGTTCTAAAGTCCAATGAAACCTTTTAAAAAATTTGAAATTGTGACTGATTAATGTCTGAGTCATATCATATCCTAATCAAACTATGTGGTTGAGGGGCTACTTCCTCTTGAAAATCTTCCTCCACAGTCTTCTGAAATGGCTTAACAGTCCATAATTGGAAGTTTTTCCTTTTAGCCAAAGCTTTGCCAAATGCAACCATCCTAAGGAGAATGGCATTAAACTATTACCAATTGTGATTGGTTATCCCTGCCCAGAAGCAGGGATCTGGCTGGTGTGTTTGAGCATCAGCAAGAGGCGGGAGCAGGTGAAGCAGAGCGGAGCAGGAGTGTGGTGAGACAGGAGGCCAGCGAGGGGGCTGGGCCAGATCAGGAAGTGCCTTAGGGTCATGGCAAACACTCTGGCAATTTTACTTTGAGTGAGATGGGAACACAGCTGGATTTTTGTGAGCAAGAGGGATAGACGTCTTTCTTCTTATTTTTTTAGGTGTACTCTAGCTGCCGTGAGAACTGACTGAAATAGGGGAAACAGCAGGAGCAGGGAGACCACTTAGGAGATGACTGCAATAAAGTAGGCAAGAGATGACTGTGCTGTAGATAAGGGTGGTAGTAAAAGATATTGTGAGAAAAGCCCGGTGGTGCTAACAGGATTTGATGACACATTGAGGGTGGGATACAAGAAACAAAGATGAGTCAAGAATGATTCTAAGGTTGTTGACCTGATCAACTGGAAGAATGGAGTTGTCATTTATTAATGGGCAACTAATCAATTAATCATGGGGAATACTGTGGGAGACATTTTTGTGGAAAGATTGGGAGTCAGCTTTGGACATGTTCATTTTAGATGCCCATTAGAAATCTAAGAGGCAAGGTTTCTTCGTAGTTTCTGGCACCCGGAGACTTCCCCTTCTTTACCTTGAGCTATATATTGTTTTATTTTATCTAGCATATATATATGTATATATATATATATATATATATATATACATACACACACACACATATATATATATATTTACAATTGAGAAGACAGTCCTCCTTAGCTCAGGTTACCATGTAGCTACCATTTTCTACCATTTTGATTAGAATACTAATCAAAAGCTCTTTGCTTCAAAATCCTCATTTTAAGGGGGAGCAATATGGTACCTACATTGTATGAACAGTGGAGGAGAAAATGAGAGGAATTTAAATGTGAAGTCTTTTGAACAGTGATGGAAAAAAGAAAGAACAGAAAGGAAATTGGAGACAGTTGGCATAGACAACACTTCTGGGGAGTTTTGCTGAGAAAAGGAGCAGAAAAAGAATTTTTTTTAAATTTCTTTTTTTTTCTTTGGATAGATGCTGAACAGCATGTTTGGAGCTATTGGAATGATCACTAGAAAGAGAAGTCTTGATGAAGCAGAAAACAGATGGGTGAGGGTGGAAAAGAATCCTAGGTGAGGAGGGATGAAAATTTGGGCACAAATAGAGATAACTTACAATTTCAATTTTGTCATGTACAAAATGTTTATCTTCTTTGATTGCTTCTCCCTTTTCATCTCTACTAGGAAGGGGATCTTTAAGATTTATCTGAATCCTGTTGTGAAAGGTCATCAATATTAGGAAGGGAATGGTAGAAAGGTCTGTTTGTACAACGATTTATTTGGAGAAACTGAAATATGTAGGTCTGCTCCTATGAGGAATCAAATTCCACCAACAGTAAATTCCTCTCTTTCTTTCCCAGGGTGGAGGTTAGAGCAAAGATTTCCATGGTTTTCGTTTTTGGGTAGCTGTTGGTAAACAGTGAGACCCTGGGGCCAGCAGGGAAGTCAGAGCAAAGAACTGAAGAGGAGAAAGGACAAAGAGGAAGATCAGAGGAGGTTAAGGGGAGAAGGGGTGCCTAGATGCTCAACTGAAACTGACCATACGGACTAAAAAGTAGGTGATTCTATGGGAAAAATAAATATGTGTCTTACAGTCTCCTTGGGCTCTGTGTGTATTTGTGATTGACTTGTAATTTTTTTTTCTGATAATGGGCTGTACCTGTACATTCATTGTAGTGATTTGGTCCATAACAAAGGAGTTACAAAGGTATGAGGATTTGCTTCTGTTTTCTTTTCTGGCAAGTGCAAGAATGTTAAATTTGTAGTTCTTCTTAATTTGAATCATTAGAAAAAGAAGGAGCTTGTTGCTGGGAATTATAAAGAGGAGATAAAGTGTATTGCAGAAAAGGAAAGGAAATCATAAGAGAGCTAAAGGGAGATGAGAGAGTAAATCTAGGACTTAAAACTAGTAATGTCTGAGATATGTGAAGCAGAGACTGAGAGAAGGGAGTGAAGCTCTTGAAGTCATAGATATAGAAAGACATTGGGCATTGGATGGCAGACCTGTACATGAAAAGATTCCTCTTAGTACATGTGTTATCTGCATGAAACAACATGCATTTTCATGCCTTTCATTGTAATTGGTGATAGGAAGTGCCTAACAAGTTCCTGGTAAGCAGAACTAGTTTTTTTTAGCACCCATTATTACTAACTTAAGATATGTAAAATGCACTTTTCACTGTATTTATTGTGTTGCTGTTTCCTTTTTTACTTCAGTGAATACAAAAATATTCCTGAGGGTTTCACGGTTCATTCTTGATCTTGGACTCCCTTGTCCATACAGTCTTAAATTAATCACTTGCAAATTGCCTGGAAATAGGGATTTCAGGAACCTATTTTCTAAACTTGCAGAGAGATTTCTGAATTTCCTACTTTGATAAAGTTACAAGTACACTGAAATACGAGGTCTTAGTAAAGAACACATACTTGGGATAAAATGGTGATTAGTTAACCGACCTTAGATAAGTCATTTTAATTCTCTGGATGGCAGTTTTCTTATGTGTGAAAAAAGGGTAATATTAGATGAGGTCCAAGGCCTCTCTCTACTCTTTATGTTTATGTTCTTGACATCCTAAGGTGCTTTTCTCAGGGTAGCAGCTACCCTACAGTTTAAAGGGGAAGGACTCATATTTTAGTGAGAGAGGGCCCAAAGAATTTTGAAGTATTGAATCTCAGATTTAAGTCCACTGATTAAGTTGGATATCTTTTAATAAAGTGGCAGTTCTGTGTTTTTTGCCAAGGTATCAAGGGGGATGGTGGGAAACTACATCATTGCCTTGAGAATGCACTGGAAAAAACGGCATGGCTCCTGATATAAAACTCGGTAGTTGCCTCTGACAGTAAGCAATTTGGTCATTGACTTATTGGTTCACTTAATACATTTCACAGCTCAACCTAGAAACCACTGCTAGACTGAGCTGTAGATAGAGATGGCCTGAGTGCAATTCTGGCCAATCTGTTCTCGGAGTTTGGGGAAATCATTGCAGAAGTCCTTGTTTACTTTTTACTTTTTTTTTTTCTGAAAAGGGGAAGAACGCTTTTTCTCTACTTTTTGTGTGGTTGAGTTGAAAAAGATTAACTGAGATTGTAATATTCTGAAAATGATTGGGAGGCACTTTCTTACCATGGAGTGCAAGCATGACTAGAATAGAAATGTAGGTGACTTTTGGATCTTGACTCAGAAAGCTGAATCTTAAGTAAGAAAGCTTGATTGGAGAGTCTATGACTGAAGTTATGGGAATAAATTCTATTTAATAAAATATTAAATACGACACAAATATTGCAGCCCAGGGAAAAATGAAACTACTTTAGCAGAAAATAACATTTTACATGGCACTTACAATAATCATTAAGGGGAGTGAACTAGTTCTTTAGTCTATTTTAGAAAATGCATCATGTAATAATACCTTAAATAATATATTACCATCAATAGTATCTCTGAATATATTCAATGCTTATCATACCAAATGATATGAAATCATGTTATTTAAATTTTTTTCAAATATGTGTGCTTTTTCAAATATATGTATGACAGTGAGAAGACAGCACAGCTGTTACAATAGCTGTTTGCTTAGATTGCCTACATCATTTTTATCAGATAAATTATAGGTAGCAAGTTATAAGAGTATCAGTGAGGAATGAAATTTTCTTTATACAGTTTCTAATCTCAGCCACTAAAATCTTTTTACTTTGCAGGAAAGACATGAATCTATTGATATGATGCAATCCTTACTTGTAGTGAACTTTGCAGACTAAACAGATAATAGGATGCTTCTGCTACATTTTAGGATCACATACTCTTTTGCCATTGCTGTATTTCCCCTGACAGGTGTGGAATCCATGCTGGCAAAACAGTAGTTTACGGACTTAAAAAAATTAGCTTCATTTTGAGAAATTTTCAAGTGCTCTTTCCTTGTTGTACGAGAAAACGTAAATGACTAAACTATTGATTTTAGGAAGTCAACCTCTGTAAGAACAAATAAACTTTATGAAAATAAATGATATAAAAATGGATGAAATTTAAATTTCCCCTTAATATTCCAAATATTTGTACTTAAATGAAAATTCAATTTTATTATTAGATTCACTAATATGTACTTTTTGAGTACAAAAAAGGAAACTTGACTTTTTGCATATAAGGCACTATACTAATTTGGAGAACACTGATAATACCATTAAAAATCTGACATACAAAGTTATAGCAATACTCTCCCCTTCAGAGACTCCCTTAAACTATAAAACTAAGACATTATAAAGGACTGTCCAGCGATAAAGAACACTTTTGACGTCATATTGCAAAATTTATCTATATTCCAGCAACAAAAGACTCCCTAGACCAGTTTCACTGTATTTAATATAAACATCAGACTTCACAAAGTGACCTCTACCGTGGCTCAAAATAGTTGGCATTTACTTCCCCATTGCCATGTATGATATTAGCAAGCACAACACAACTATTATTGACTGAAAATAAACTCTTGTATCTTTAGAGAAAATAGAAATTATGATGTACTTTGAACAGATTTTACGAACTACATTTGGGGCTTCAAATTTCTAAGATTTTTTAAAAGAAAAAACAAACTGATACTCAATATTCCAAAATACAAAAAAATTTCCAAATTACCCATGGTCTTTACAACATACTACCAATGGAGAAAAGTAAATTTGTGAAAGAAAGTCTTAACGGATAATAACTGCTTTAGCTGCTTATGAACATGCTATCTATTTCTCTAAAGTATGTTTAATTTTATTTTAGTAGAATTCTTCAAATGAATTGTCTCTAAGTTCTTCTTAAAGCCAATTACAAAAAATTACTTAGGAAAAGACAGCAGTCCCATTGTTATAAAATTAAGTGCGGCACTGACACAAAGGATACTTTCAAAGCCCAGAAAAATGCACAAAGATAAAAAAGCCAGTTACGGTCATTGCTTAATTTTCCTAAAAATTTCAAAACCTAAACAGCTATATAGGCTTGAATTTGACAACATAAACACTGGAACAACAATCACAACTATGGGAAACTCAAACATTTAAAAAATTTACAAACCGTATATTTCAAATATGCGGAATATGAACAATATTAGGGATAAATGTAAATAACAATCACATTTACTATGAAAACTATACCATAAGACACCAGTAAGTGCAAAGCTCTAAACTACTGAAGAAGGCTAAAACTTAAGTTGTTTATTTAGCTAATTTGTTCTTAAAATTTAAGGAATAGTTTTTTAAAAAAATTCCTGTCTCTTGGATATAAATAAAACAAGAGACTTTTAAAACTCATAAATAGGAAGAATGGAAAGGGAACACCTGGTGAAAATAATGATGACATAAAAACAGTGGGAATGTTGGAGAAAGACTTTAAACTCTAAGGTTAAAGAGGAGAATGAGGGAGAAATAGAGAAAAAAATTTTTAATTGAACTAGCCATTGGGCAAAGAGAAAGGCTAAAGGCATTTTGGAGAAATAATACTTTTAAACACATTTCTCCCGATTGTGTATAAAATATTTTTTGTCAGTTTGGAATCTCACCTTTTTCCATATTTCATAAGATAGGTAAAAAATAGATATGAGCTATTAGCTCTAAAATAGAGCTAACAGTTTGCCACAATATCTTTAATTAAAACAGCCCAAAACTATGTTCAAAAATTGTTTTAAGTTTCACTGTAAGTGGTCACAAATTCATGACCTACAAGAATATTTGCCAAAGTAGAATGCATTATAGAGTGTTGAACCTATATATAAACTCTGTAAAAAGAAGAGATTCATTAAGTTTTTAGAATGTCTTAACTTTCTTAATGAGTGCTACTCACAATCATTGTTGTCCTAAGAAAACAATAACCATCTATTTATTGAACCTCACTTCTCCTAAATGATCCTGTTTCTTTGCTGGAACAAAGTGTGTTATTGTTTAAAATTCTGAGCTGTTCTTCAATTATCTGAGTGAATCTACAGCCTAAAGCAAATATTTACTTTATGCCCACAATTTAATAAAAAGGTAGCTAGAACAAACTTCATGCAGTGCCTTACCTAAGAGAAGGAGGTATATTTTGCACTGAAAGACCCCAACCGTGCTGCTGAAGGGCTCCATGAAAGCATCCTGTCCCATGCATACAGTGCCCTGTTCCTGGTGGCAACTTGGTTCATGGACCAGCAGCTGCTGGTTTATTTGCCAGGGAAATTAGCAGTGAGGTAACATACCCTAGCCTGCCTCTTGCTTCTGTGATTTGAATACAGAATGAATGTGTATACAAAGGACACAGGGAGTGGGAACACCTGTTATATGCTCTGCAAAAAAACAGGCTTGTGACTTTCAGAACAGCTTCTTAGCGATTATCAGTAATTGTCAGCATATTTCATGAATTATTCTTAGTTATTAATAATCACATGAAGGAAAACATCCTTTTGGGTGACTAATGAAACCCAGTATGCTTTCATAATGAGAGCATATTGTGAAATTTCCTGAAAAACAAAAGCGGGTTTCCTATCATGTAAAACGATGCCATTATTTTGAAATTAAAATTTTTTTCTATGAAAATCGCAGTATTTCATATATCTGCTAAACAGTTATAAATCACCATGAAGTCACTAAGTAACATGTAAAAGTTATACCAAAGAAAATAGAGCACCTTAATGGCTTTAAATGTGTATTTTTCTATGTAGTATTTCCTGTTACAAATGTCTGCCATGGTTTTATTGAATCTATGGATTCATGTAATTTTTAAAAGCAAACCACAGGTGTGTTTCCAAGTGACACTGAATCATGGACCATGTATAATTATAAATAAAAGCTTAAACCAAAAGATAATATCTGAGGTCACATTTTCACAGCTGAAGCACAGAGTAAGTGAACCAATGGCCCAGAGACAATCTTGCCTCTTACGGTGGTATCTGGGCTACAGATTTTCTGCCTGGCCTTTTCACTGCCATGGCAGCAGGCGGTCTGCGCACTTCCGCTTAATTTACTAAGTTATAAGTTAACCCCTATTTCATTTCATGTACTGCAAGAAGGTTGTAGTCCAAGCCTTTGCTATATAAAATAAAAATCTGCATCTAATCAAGCAAAATTCCTTGCATAAATCATTTTTTTAAAGTAAAGGCTCACTGAAGAAGTTCAGTGATAATAGGGGAAGGAAGAATATTCCTCAAGTGTAATTAAAGGTAAAAAAAAAGGAATGAGAGTTATTTTGGAGTTCAAGTTTGGAAACACTTTAAGCATTAAAGCTTCCAGAACTGTTTCTACAGGCAAAGAAAATAAGTGACTATTGGAAAACCTGAGGCCTCTTCAGAGGTCACTTTATGACCTCTCCAAGCTTCAGAAAAATGGTAACAGCTTCCCCCTGGTAACTATTATACCACAACTTTCTCTGTGCTATCTCTAAATCTTGCATGTGTGATTTAGAGATAGCAGCACTATTTCAGCACTTATCTCATTAACCTCAATTGATTTTATTGCATGTTTATTTTCCCTCTGGGCTCATCTAATACAAAGACTGGTCTTATTCATCTATGGATCTAGCATAGTGGTTAACTAGTATTTTTGTTAAGTTGTTCCCCCAGAAATAAACCCAAATGTTCCTTGGCCCATGTCTTCTGATTCTCAGTTGATGCTTAAGAAATGCGTATAAATTTTAATATTGGATTGCACAAAATACAATTTGGAAAGTAATATTGAAGTTCTATATATAGCACATAGACTCCCCCTCACATCTTTTAAATCAACATTAATCTCTAATTGCTTTTATTAAACAAGCTCTTTCTAGTGCTTTTCAGACACAGTGCTGGCTCATGATAAAGTGTTTTGGGTCCTAGTCAAAGTGAGAGAAATAAAGATGATGGAATAAGTTTTTTCCAATGTTAAATTCACTTAATTTAAAGGACTGATATTTATTCTGAGATTTTTTTCCTGTTTTTTTGTGTTATATTAAAAATATCCTTTACTTTATGGCATAGCGATAACAGATGTTACATAAATAAATTAAATTCCAAAACGAATTAGGTCATCTTTTCATGTCATGGCACACAGTAAAAAACGACAACGCCTGTCTGGCACATCCTGAGAAAGTGTTGTGACAGAACCATGATAATGCGCCCTCTAGTGGCAGGTAGTAGGAATAAAATCTTAGCTGCTGGAGTTATTTCTGAATTCGGGATGTTTACACAGGAAGCCACACAAGACAATGTTAAAATATACCTTCATTTGATAAAGGAGGCAAGAATATACAATGGAGAAAAGACAGCCTCTTCAATAAGTGCTGCTGGGAAAACTGGACAGCTACATGTAAAAGAATGAAATTAGAACACTCCCTAACACCATACACAAAAATAAACTCAAAATGGATTAAAGACCTAAATGTAAGGCCAGACACTATCAAACTCTTAGAGGAAAACATAGGCAGAACACTCCATGACATAAATCACAGCAAGATCCTTTTTGACCCATCCCTTAGAGAAATGGAAATAAAAACAAAAATAAACAAATGGGACCTAATGAAACTTAAAAGCTTTTGCACAGCAAAGGAAACCATAAACAAGACCAAAAGACAACCCTCAGAATGGGAGAAAATATTTGCAAATGAAGCAACTGACAAAGGATTAATCTCCAAAATTTACAAGCAGCTCATGCAGCTCAATAACAAAAAAACAAACAACCCAATCCAAAAATGGGCAGAAGACCTAAATAGACATTTCTCCAAAGAAGACATACAGATGGCCAACAAACACATGAAAGAATACGCAACATCATTACTCATCAGAGAAATGCAAATCAAAACTACAATGCGTGTGCCTCTGAGGTGGGAGAGCCAACTTCAGGACACTGGTCCACAAAAGACCTCACAGCTCCACGTAATACCAAACAGCGAAAATCTCTGAGAGATCTCCATCTCAACACCAAGACCCAGTTTCACTCAACGACCAGCAAGCTACAGTGCTGGACACCCTATGCCAAACAACTAGCAAGACAGGAACACAGCCCCATCCATTAGCAGAGAGGCTGCCTAAAATCATAATAAGGCCACAGACACCCCAAAACACACCACCAGACGTGGACGTGCCCACCAGAAAGACAAGATCCAGCCTCACCCACCAAAACACAGGCACTAGTCCCCTCCACCAGGAAGCCTACACAACCCACTGAACCAACCTTAGCCACTGGGGACAGATACCAAAAACAACAGGAACTATGAACCTGCAGCCTGCGAAAAGGAGACCCCAAACACAGTAAGATAAGCAAAATGAGAAGACAGAAAAACACACAGCAGATGAAGGAGCAAGGTAAAAACACACCAGGCCTAACAAATGAAGAGGAAATAGGCAGTCTACATGAAAAAGAATTCAGAATAATGATAGTAAAGACGATCCAAAATCTTGGAAATAGAATAGACAAAATGCAAGAAACATTTAACAAGGACGTAGAAGAACTAAAGAGGAACCAAGCAACAATGAAAAACACAATAAATGAAATTAAAATTACTCTAGAAGGGATCAATAGCAGAATAACTGAGGCAGAAGAACAGGTAAGTGACCTGGAAGATAAAACAGTGGAAATAACTACTGCAGAGCAGAATAAAGAAAAAAGAACGAAAAGAACTGAGGACAGTCTCAGAGACTTCTGGGACAACATTAAACGCACCAACATTCGAATTATAGGGGTCCCAGAAGAAGAAGAGAAAGAGAAAGGGACTGAGAAAATATTTGAAGAGATTATAGTTGAAAACTTCCCTAATATGGGAAAGGAAATAGTTAATCAAGTCCTGGAAGCACAGAGAGTCCCACACAGGATAAATCCAAAGAGAAACACGCCAAGACACATATTAATCAAACTATCAAAAATTAGATATAAAGAAAACATATTAAAAGCAGCAAGGGAAAAACAACAAATAACACACAAGGGAATCCCCATAAGGTTAACAGCTGATCTTTCAGCAGAAACTCTGCAAGGCAGAAGGGAGTGGCAGGATATACTTAAAGGGATGAAGGAGAAAAACCTACAACCAAGATTACTCTACCCAGCAAGGATCTCATTCAGATTTGATGGAGAAATTAAAACCTTTACAGACAAGCAAAAGCTGAGAGAGTTCAGCACCACCAAACCAGCTTTACAACAAATGCTAAAGGAACTTCTCTAGGCAAGAAACACAAGAGAAGGAAAACACCTACAATGACAAACCCAAAACATTTAAGAAAATGGGAATAGGAACATACATATCGATAATTACCTTAAATGTAAATGGATTAAATGCTCCCACCAAAAGACACAGACTGGCTGAATGGATACAAAAACAAGACCCGTATATATGCTGTCTACAAGAGACACACTTCAGACCTAGGGACACATACAGACTGAAAGTGAGGGGATGGAAAAAGATATTCCATGCAAATGGAAATCAAAAGAAAGCTGGAGTAGCAATTCTCGTATCAGACAAAATAGACTTTAAAATAAAGACTATTACAAGAGACAAAGAAGGACACTATATAATGATCAAGGGATCGATCCAAGAAGAAGGTATAACAATTGTAAATATTTATGCACCCAACATAGGAGCACCTCAATACATAAGGCAAATACTAACAGCCATAAAAGGGGAAATCGACAGTAACACAATCATAGTAGGGGACTTTAACACCCCACTTTCACCAATGGACAGATCATCCAAAATGAAAATAAATAAGGAAACACAAGCTTTAAATGATACATTAAACAAGATGGACTTCATTGATATTTATAGGACATTCCACCCAAAAACAACAGAATACACATTTTTCTCAAGTGCTCATGGAACATTCTCCAGGATAGATCATATCTTGGGTCACAAATCAAGCCTTGGTAAATTTAAGAAAACTGAAATCATATCAAGTATCTTTTCCGACCACAACGCTATGAGACTAGATATCAATTACAGGAAAAGATCTGTAAAAAATACAAACACATCATGAGAGATTACTACAAGCAACTCTATGCCAGTAAAATGGACAACCTGGAAGAAATGGACAGATTCTTAGACATGCACAACCTGCCGAGACTGAACCAGGAAGAAATAGAAAATAGGAACAGACCAATTACAAGCACTGAAATTGAAACTGTGATTAAAAATCTTCCAACAAACAAAAGCCCAGGACCAGATGGCTTCATAGGCGAATTCTATCAAACATTTAGAGAAGAGCTAACACCTATCCTTCTCAAACTCTTCCAAAATATTGCAGAGGGAGGAACACTCCCCAACTCATTCTACAAGGCCACCATCACCCTGATACCAAAACCAGACAAAGATGTCACAAAGAAAGAAAACTACAGGCCGATATCACTGATGAACATAGATGCAAAAATCCTCAACAAAATACTAGCAAACAGAATCCAACAGCACATTAAAAGGATTATACACCATGATCAAGTGGGGTTTATTCCAGGAATGCAAGGATTCTTCAATATACGCAAATCAATCAACGTGATACATCATATTAACAAATTGAAGGAGAAAAACCATATGATCATCTCAATAGATGCAGAGAAAGCTTTCGACAAAATTCAACACCCATTTATGATAAAAGTCCTGCAGAAAGTAGGCATAGAGGGAACTTTCCTCAACATAATAAAGGCCATATATGACAAACCCACAGCCAACATTGTCCTCAATGGTGAAAAACTGAAACCATTTCCACTAAGATCAGGAACAAGACAAGGTTGCCCACTCTCACCACTATTATTCAACATAGTTTTGGAAGTGTTAGCCACAGCAATCAGAGAAGAAAAAGAAATAAAAGGAATCCAAATCGGAAAAGAAGAAGTAAAGCTGTCACTGTTTGCAGATCACATGATACTATACATAGAGAATCCTAAAGATGCTACCAGAACTACTAGAGCTAATCAATGAATTTGGTAAAGTAGCAGGATACAAAATTAATGCACAGAAATCTCTTGCATTCCTATATACTAATGATGAAAAATCTGAAAGTGAAATTAAGAAAACACTCCCGTTTACCATTGCAACAAAAAGAATAAAATATCTAGGAATAAACCTACCTAAGGAGACAAAAGACCTGTATGCAGAAAATAATAGGACACTGATGAAAGAAATTAAAGATGATACAAATAGATGGAGAGATATACCATGTTCTTGGATTGGAAGAATCAACATTGTGAAAATGACTCTACTACCCAAAGCAATCTACAGATTCAATGCAATCCCTATCAAACTACCACTGGCATTTTTCACAGAACTAGAACAAAAAATTTCACAATTTGTATGGAAACACAAAAGACCCCGAATAGCCAAAGCAATCTTGAGAACGAAAAATGGAGCTGGAGGAATCAGGCTCCCTGACTTCAGACTATATTACAAAGCTACAGTAATCAAGACAGTTTGGTACTGGCACAAAAACAGAAATATAGATCAATGGAACAGGATAGAAAGTCCAGAGATAAACCCACACACATATGGTCACCTTATCTTTGATAAAGGAGGCAAGCATATACAGTGGAGAAAAGACAACCTCTTCAATAAGTGGTGCTGGGAAAACTGGACAGGTACATGTAAAAGTATGAAATTAGAACACTTCCTAACACCATACACAAAAATAAACTCAAAATGGATTAAAGACCTAAATGTAAGGCCAGACACTATCAAACTCTTAGAGGAAAACATAGGCAGAACACTCTATGACATAAATCACAGCAAGATCCTCTTTGACCCAGCTCCTAGAGAAATGGAAATAAAAACACAAATAAACAAATGGGACCTAATGAAACTTAAAAGCTTTTGCACAGCAAAGGAAACCATAAACAAGACCAAAAGACATCCCTCAGAATGGGAGAAAATATTTGCAAATGAAGCAACTGACAGAGGATTAATCTCCAAGATTTACAAGCAGCTCATGCAGCTCAATAACAAAAAAACAAACAACCCAATCCAAAAATGGGCAGAAGACCTAAATAGACATTTCTCCAAAGAAGATATACAGATTGCCAACAGACACATGAAAGAATGCTCAACATCATTAATCATTAGAGAAATGCAAATCAAAACTACAATGAGATATCATCTCACACCGGTCAGAATGGCCATCATCAAAAAATCTAGAAACAATAAATGCTGGAGAGGGTGTGGAGAAAAGGGAACACTCTTGCACTGTTGGTGGGAATGTAAATTGATACAGCCACTATGGAGAACAGTATGGAGGTTCCTTCAAAAACTAAAAATAGAACTACCATACGACCCAGCAATCCCACTACTGGGCATATACCCTGAGAAAACCATAATTCAAAAAGAGTCATGTACCAAAATGTTCATTGCAGCTCTATTTACAATAGCCAGGACATGGAAGCAACCTAAGTGTCCATCATCGGATGAATGGATAAAGAAGATGTGGCACATATATACAATGGAATATTACTCAGCCATAAAAAGAAACGAAATGTTGTTATTTGCAGTGAGGTGGATGGAGTTAGAGTCTGTCATACAGAGTGAAGTAAGTCAGAAAGAGAAAAACAAATACAGTATGCTAACACATATATATGGAATGTAAGGAAAAAAAAAAAGGTTATGAAGAACCTAGTGGCAAGATGGGAATAAAGACACAGACCTACTAGAGAATGGACTTGAGGATATGGGGAGGGGGAAGGGTAAGATGTGACAAAGAGAGAGAGTGGCATGGACATATATACACTACCAAACGTAAAATAGCTAGCTAGTGGGAAGCAACCGCATAGCACAGGGAGATCAGCTCTGTGCTTTGTGACCACTTAGAGGGGTGGGATAGGGAGGGTGGGAGGGAGGGAGATGCAAGAGGGAAGAGATGTGGGAACATATGTATATGTATAACTGATTCACTTTGTTATAAAGCAGAAACTAACACACCATTGTAAAGCAATTATACTCCAATAAAGATGTTAAAAAAAATAAAAACAAAAAACCAAAACAAAACAAAACAAAAAAAACTACAATGCGAAATCATCTCACACCAGTCAGAATGGCCATCATAAAAAAATCTACAAACAATAAATGCTGGAGAGGGTGTGGAGAAAAGGGAACCCTCTTGCACTGTTGGTGGGAATGTAAATTGATACAGCCACTATGGAGAACAGTATGGAGGTTCCTTAAAAAACTAAAAATAGAACTACCATATGACCCAGCAATCCCACTACTGGGCATATACCCTGAAAAAACCATAATTCAAAGAGTGACATGTACCACAATGTTCACTGCAGCTCTATTTACAATAGCCAGGACATGGAAGCAACCTAAGTGTCTGTCGACAGATGAATGGATAAAGAAGATGCAGCACATATATACAATGGAATATTACTCAGCCATATAAAGAAACGAAATTGAGTTATTTGTAGTGAGATGGATGGACACAGAGTCTGTCATACAGTGTGAAGTAAGTCAGAAAGAGAAAAACAAATACCGTATGCTAACACATATATATGGAATCTAAGAAAAAAAAAAAAGTCATGAAGAACCTAAGGGCAGGACGGGAATAAAGACGCAGAGTTACTAGAGAATGGACTTAAGGACATGGGGAGGGGGAAGGGTAAGCTGGGACAAAGTGAGAGAGTGGCATGGACATATATACACTACCAAATGTAAAATCGATAGTTTGTGGGAAGCAGCCGCATAGCACAGGGAGATCAGCTCGGTGCTTTGTGACTACCTAGAGGGGTGGGATAGGGAGGGTGGGAAGGAGGGAGACACAAGAGGGAAGAGATATGGGGATATAGGTATATGTATAGGTGATTCACTCTGTTATAAAGCAGAAACTAACACACCATTGTAAGCAATTATACTCCAATAAAGATGTTAAAATATATATAACTTCAATTGCTTTCCATTTTTACATGATTATTAAAGATGGTTTAAATTGTTTTATCATTATAAGAAATTTCCCACCATCAACATCTCACATCTCACCTGTAACCTACTGAGGGGCTCTGCTTTACCATACTGTTCAGGAGCTTGTTTATTGATCTTAGTTATATTTGCATTTAAAGTGGAAAAACTGATTACATTAAGCAATCTATATCCATGGTGGCTAAACTGCAAACAATGCAAGAAGCTACTGGGGGTAGTGTGTGTGTGTGTGTGTGTGTGTGTGTGTGTGTTTGGGTGGGGGTGAGTGCAAGGCTTTTTTGTCACTTCTCAACTCACACTGTAGTTTACTGTCAAGTTTGTTTTAATTTTAAGTAAGGCTGGTCTTGCTTTATAAAGCGAAGAGTCTGCCATATGCATTTCAAACATCCACATTCATTATTTACTAGTAGCATATGAGTACTTTGGAACGGTAGGAAGAATTGGGAATGAGAGGTGGTGACATGCCAATGCCAAGGTCAACATAGGACAGTGAGGAGTGAGAAGAACTGGGGAAAGAAAGCCTTGTCTTATGTTCTAGTCCGATAGGTCTTCGGAAAGATTAGAGTTTACAGGGAAGAGCTAGCTGCTAAAGAAGGCCATCATAATCGCCTGTGCCTGTGCTAGTGTTCACTCCTACTACAGTGCTGCCTCTCAGAAGCCCTAATCTACTGATAGGGCCGCTAAATCACTCTACAGCGATGTTTTCCTTCTTGGGCCCTTCTCCAGGTCACTGCTTTACCTTTGGCAAGTGTCCTGTTTTCTACTACTGCTTGCTCAGGAAGTGTAGTTACATCATCCTGGGGAGGCCACATCTTTCTGCTGCTTTGATATTTATAGGATGACTAGAAATGTATCTTCCTAATCAAACCAGGATCTCAGCTTTTATTTAAGCTTCCAGGGGCTCCTCCTATTTGGGCCATCAGAAATATGTCCTTATCTTACTTTACTGCTAACGCTACTGCCCCGAATCAGATCAACTCACTTTATTCTTAGCCCGGATGTTCCAATCTACAAAAATGGGGCTGGCACCCCTTTACCAAGGGACGGCTGTCCAACAGGTTCTCCTCAAGACTTACTGGCAGGCCATCCACACCCTCCACTAGTTTGCTCTGGCCTACCACTAATGACCCTCAAGCAACTGTGAAAGTTCTAAGTCTCATATATGTATTTTTGAAAAATGGAAATGAAATGACATGCTTCACCTTTTAAAAAGTGCTCTTTAGGGCTCTAGGTTTTTGTTTTTATTTTTTAGTTTAGGGAGTTAAAAAGGTAGCATGGGTGGCTCAGTTATTTTCTATAGTGTTAGGGTATGCTGAATTAGAAAATATATTTTATTTAGGCAACAGCACTAATCTACTTTACATGCTTCCAATATTACAGTTACAGCCTTTGAACTTTTAGAGGCCTGGTTGTCCACTTCGTTTTAGTTAATAAGAAGTAAACTAAAATGTAGAGTATTAGAGTTAAGCAAAGTTGTAATGCCTTCTTGCCTCTTCAGGGTCAAGTAGATACAGAAAACACTCGTTTCCCCAGTTTGGCGGATAGGAAAAAAACAAATACACAAAATGAAAAAAACTTTTTTTTTTTTGGTCACCTGCAACTTTGTTTACTGAGGGGAAAAATTTTGGGTTTGGGTCTGGGTTCTAGTCCTGTGACCTCAGAACCTTAGATGGATTCATTTTCTCACTCTAAAGAGTAGATTTTAAATGCTAGAGCTGGTTGCCTATAACAATCTCTTGACCTTAAACAAAGAACTCCCGCAAAGATGATAACAATAACAATGGCATCCTCCTCAGGTGAATCTGAACAGTCAAGTTTGAGAACTACTGGACTTGGATCACCCCTAATATATGCTTTTCAACTAAATTGTAAACTCCTTAAAGGTCAAAACTGTATTTTATTAATCTGAAGTGCTTAGGATAGTGTTGACTAGTGCCCAACAATCAACAAATGTTTACTGAATTGGGTTTCATTTTATATGCTAATATGGTCAGCAGTTTCTGTCTCTTTGATACTTTCAGGGACTTCTAAATACTGAAGACTTTCACACAGTAAGAACTGTCTGGCAATTAAGATTAGAGCAGGTAAAGAATGAACTAAACTAAGGTTGCCCAAAAGGTACTGAAATTTCTTCATGGGGTTAGAAGTAACAGAGTCAGAAAACCATATAGGTAAGCATATCATTTTAAAAGGAATTGTCAAGCACAATGACAGAACTACGAACAGGGTGGTTCTGTTGGAGCAGAAAACTGGGCAGAATTATGACTATAATACTTCATAATCGTAAGGTGCTTTACAATTTATAAATTGCATTCACTTACATGCTCTCACTTATCCTTACAAAACCCTAAGTCAAATATTACAACCTCATTTGTAAAAAATTCGTAAGACAAGATGCCGAGAGGTCAAAAACTAGAACTTCAGAGTTGCGAATAACCTCTATATTAGTTTCCCCCATTTGCACACCACTTTTATTATTTTTGCCATATCTGACTACCACCCACAACTGTTGTTTATCTAATATTTTTCATTAGTTTGGCACACTTTAACATTTCTTTAGTTGTCCTAAGAAATATCTTTGAAATCATGGGTCTGTGTTTCATTATTTTCTAATAAACATTAATTAAAATAAATGCGAAAAGAAAATCCTTGGTAGCCTTACTTAAAACATCTGGATAAACAGCCCTTCAGTTTCTTCTTGCATATCTGCAGTAACCTTAAGCAAGTTACTTAATTTCTCCGTACCTCAGATTCCTCATCTTTAAAATGGGGATAATAGTACCAACTCCATATGACGCATTCATACCATTAAATTAAAAAAAAAAAAAGACTCATTCATACCATTAAATTAAAAAAAAAAAGACTGTCATTCATACCATTAAATTAAAAAAAAAAAAGACTGTCATTCATAACATTAAATTAAAAAAAAAAGACTCATTCATACCATTAAATTAAAAAAAAAAAAAGCTTGTGTGGATAAATGAGATACCAAACGTAAAGCTATTAGCAGAGTTTTTGACAGGTAGTAAGCTCTCAGTAAATGTTAGCTATTGTTAATTGTTAGCTCTGGGTCACTTTTTTTTTTTTCTGGTATTCTCATAACTGGAAAGTTCTTTCTTAAATTGAGCCTCAAACCACTCCCCTATTGCTTTCCCCAGTTTAGCTAAACTGCTAAAAGTTGAAAAGAGGACGTTAAAGTGACATGTGTACTTATTGTTATATTTTCCATCTTGACTTGCTTTAGATTACACAGGTGGTAAAATGATAGGTGGGGATTAAATCCTTTGGTTTTAGTTTTCTGCTCTGGATGCCAATACTGAGGAAGAACAGCCCTAACCTGGACAGCCGCCATTGGACAACTTGGACCACTCTTTTCCTCAGGCCAAGCCCTGTGCCACCTGGGGAGTGCCAAGTTCTCAGGTCACCTCTTTGGAGCCATCCCGTCCTTGGCGTTGCAGTCCCTTCGCGTGAGTCTGTCGTCCTCTCACTCCGCCCCTCAAGACCAGGTGGGGTTTCCTCCACCACACTCCTGGGGGGGGGGTCATGTCAGCCTGGTTTATATACTGTCTTCTCAGCGTTTGTTCCTGTTGCTCAATGTCTGGTCACCTATGAGTTAGGTTTTCGCCTCGCCGGAGCAGCTACCGAGAGCAAGTACCTCTTTATAGACCGGCGACCGCAGTGCTCTCTCAGAGCGAGATTTGTGGGCTTAACCGAAGCGTCAGCTGCTTTCCTTGCCGGGAAATGTAGTACCTGGGCCATCCTCTCGCCTCCATTGCAGGTGCCAACGGCAGCCGGGGGACTACAATTCCCAGCATGCTCGGGGAAAGGAAGGGAAACCCAGCTCGGCAGCTCCACGTGACCACTCACTATGGCTTCGCTGTGTCGGGACCGGCTGTCTGGTAATTCTGTGTGATTTGTTAGTTCTCTGCAGCAAGGTGCCCCCTCACGAATTCGACATGCAAAGAATCAAATCTCTTATGACCCGGCAGGTAAGTCGCAGAGGCTGAAGCAAAGGTCTCCTTCATTTCTCCTGGGATAGGAGCCGAGATGTTCTGTTCCCTGGGCCGCAGGCAGGCAGATAACCAAATTATAGGTTGTGGCAGGTGTCAGGGGCACCATAAAGCTCGAGCACACCCTGGAAAACTCATCTAAGCCGCCAGGTTCGGAGCCCTGCTCAGGTGGATCCCGGTAACCCAGAAACATTCCTTTAGATGAGGTCAATTAGGAAGTCGGAGGCTACATTTGTTCGTCCTTTTCTCCCTTTTGCCAGCTTCCCAGTGATAGCCCTAACTACCCTGCAGGGTTCCCTTTATCCAAGCTGCCCATCGTCTGTGAGGGTGGCCTGGGTAGGGAAGTGAGGTCTGTGCAATAGAGATGACTAGAAAGAGTGAAAAAAGCAGATAATTTGAAGACAGAACTGATAGCTTTATGACTTTGGGCAAGTCCCTAAATCTAGTAGCTTTAAGTTTCCGGATGTGAAAATGAGAATAATAATTATTTTTGTTCATCCTGTCTCACAGTTCTGTTATCGGAGTCATCAGTAAGTTAGTGTATGTGAAATGATACTTTAAAAAAATCATTGTCATGGCAAAATAATGGTCCTTTTTTTTTTTGCCAGAATGCTAATTCATGAATAAAACTTTGGCTGTTTTCTGTCTCATCTCATAAATATTAGGGACTTCCTAAAAATGTGTCAGCTTCCTTCAAATCAGAAGTGGCAGAAACTTACTTTTATGTACTTATTGATTATGGTTTGGTTTTAGATACCTTTATTTCAACTCTAATATTTTACTAGAATTGGCCATTCTTTATTATTTTTATATGAGAGAAGGGTAATTTAGATTAAAGTTTTAAATCAGTGTGGTTCTGAGAACCTTGGAGAATGTGGAGGATGATCATTTAGTGAAAGGTTCATTTGTGAATTCTTTTGTTGTTGATTAAAAAAAGACTACAAATGCCAAATTAAATTCTTATTTGATAGTTTAGAATTTGAGAGATAGCTGAATAGATTACAAATT
This sequence comes from Eubalaena glacialis, assembly GCF_028564815.1. Taxonomy (NCBI): domain Eukaryota; kingdom Metazoa; phylum Chordata; class Mammalia; order Artiodactyla; family Balaenidae; genus Eubalaena; species Eubalaena glacialis. The sequence continues at coordinate 71,107,767 of NC_083723.1, read as the reverse complement.
GTAGATCTCTGGTGAAGAATATATGAATCCTGTGTGTTTATTTTACTTCTGTCAAATTATATTGTTACTGTCATGAAAATAAAATTTAGAAGTTCTGTGAATAATAAAAGATTTAATTAAGTGTGTAATATCAGTTGGCAGTCCCTCACATTTGTTGAGTCCTGGTCTTATGCCTCATAACACTTCTTTTTTGAGGATGGGTTTGAGTCCTGCTCCATCTTGTAATAGCTGTGTGACCTTGAGCAACTTACCTAACTTTTTTGAGCATCTGTTTTCACATCTTTAAAATAGGAATGATAACATGTATCACATGGGGCTTTCCTAGTGGTGATGTGTATATGATATGATCAACGTAAAGAGATAAAGGAGTTACCACAGTTCCTGGGCCTTATCAAAGAAGTGCATGATCATAGAGATCATCTCAGTGATTGAATTGATGGTTGGAAAGCGGGAATACTGGAAGCCGGCAGTAATTCAAACAATAGTTGATTTCAGGCTGACTTTGGTATCCGTTTGATTTTTTTTTTTAAAATAAATTTAGTTATTTATTTATTTTTGGCTGCGTTGGGTCTTCGTTGCTGCACACGGGCTTTCTCTAGTTGCAGCGAGTGGGGGCTACTCTTCGTTGCGGTGCACAGGCTTCTCATTGTGGTGGCTTCTCTTGTTTCAGAGCACGGGCTCTAGGTGCGCGGGCTTCAGTAGTTGTGGCACGTGGGCTCAGTAGTTGTGGCTTGCGGGCTCTAGAACGCAGGCTCAGTAGTTGTGGCGCACGGGCTTAGTTGCTCTGTGGCATGTGGGATCTTCCCGGACCAGGGTTTGAACCTTTGTCCCCTGCATTGGCAGGCGGATTCTTAACCACTGCACCATCAGGGAAGTCCCCCATTTGATTTTTAAAACAATATACAGTTTTGTACATTATACCACTAATACCCCTAAACTGCCTCTGGGATGCTGAATTTGGACTTTTGTGCCTCAGCTAAGTTTGGTGCTCTCTGCTGTTGCTTGCTGGCAGTTCAGCACAGTTGATATTGTCATCATTGTATAGCAACTTTGATTGGTTTGTTTTCTTTTTTTAAAAATAAATTTGTTTATTTTATTTTTGGCTGCATTGAGTCTTCGTTGCTGTGCACGGGCTTTCTCTAGTTGCGGTGAGCGGGGGCTACTCTTCGTTGTGGTGTGCGGGCTTCTCACTGCGGTGGCTTCTCTTGTTGCGGAGCATGGGCTCTAGGCGCGCGGGCTTCAGTAGTTGCAGCGTGTGGGCTCAGTAGTTGTGAGTCGCGGGCTGTAGAGTGCAGGCTCAGTAGTTGTGGCGCACGGGCTGAGTTGCTCCATGGCATGTGGGATCTTCCCAGACCAGGGCTCGAACCTGTGTCCCCTGCGTTGGCAGGCAGATTCTCAACCACTGTGCCACCAGGGAAGTCCCGGTTGGTTTGTTTTCTAACCCTATTTTGTAATAGTGAGTGGGAGAGAAAAATACAGAAGTCCAGATACCAGTGATAATAAGTTTATGTCTCTTAAATGTAGTGAAATTGTTCTGAAAATGAACTCTTCAGCCTCAATCAGTTGTTTATTGGATTGAGCAGGTAAAATCTGTGCTTAGTTGGGATGGAAAAAAAAACAAAACTAAACTAAAGAGCACATACAAAAAGCTGGAACTATACTGTAAAAGGTGAGGTAAAATTCAGAGTTTCACACATATTTTAAAAGTCATCCTAATTATATTTGTTTATGGCTTGACTTCCACATGTTTAATCATTATTAATACACATTTCATGAATCTACGAGGTAGGAAAGTAGGGTGCTGCCTAGAGTTACATTGGGGATTTTATTTGTACTGTTTGTTGTTAGGTTAAAGGTAGTAATATTACAAATAAATATACATAAAGATGTTTCTTTTTTGTGAGGCTAAAGAATATGCTGATAATATGTTGTTGTTGATGTGGGGATATGTGAAATTAAGGTCTATGAAACTTAGAGTTTTTGGCATTTCAGCTCTCCAAGGATCTTGGTTTGGAGGAGAGTGTAGAGCAGGCTTTGTTAGCACTCTTTATTTAGATGAGCTCTTTTGTTCTGCTTTCTCCATTATGCTGGGCTCTGTTCTTTCAGTTCATTCAACAAATGATTACTTAACACTATGTGCCAGGCACCATTCTAAGTTTGGGGGATGCAGCAGTTAACAAAACAAAGTGCTAAGGCAGACGTGGTGATACATGCTTTGGAGGAATAGAGGATAGGGAATCCTGGGAGTTATTGGCAATTTGGGGTCATTTATAATTTTAGATAGGGTGGCCATGGAAGGCCTCACTGAGAAGGTGACATTTGAGTAAAAACCTGAAGGAGGTGAGGGAGTAAGCTCTGAGGTTGTCTGGGAAGGAGCATTCTGGGTGGAAGGAAAAGCAGATGCAGAAGCCTTGAGGCAGAAGCCTTGAGGTAGGAGCATGTTTGAGGAGCAGCAAAGGGCAGTGTGGGTGGAGTGAAGTGAGTGAGGAGAGAAGTAGTAGGAGATGACGTCAGAGAGCTGAGGGCAGGAAGCCTGATCACATAGACCCTCATCCTCACCTCATCTCCTCTACTTTTCTCCTCACTCATAGCAAGGCCAGGGAGACCAATAAGGATGCTAATGCAGTAATCCAAGTGAGATACGGTATGGGCCTCACCCAGGGTGCTAAGTGGTGGACGTATTGAGAAGAGGTCAGATCGTGGATGTATGGTAAATGTGGAGTTGACAGGATTTCTTTTTTTTAAAAATTAATTAATTAATTAATTAATTAATTAATTAATTTTTGGCTGTGTTGGGTCTTCGTTTCTGTGCGAGGGCTTTCTCTAGTTGTGGCGAGCGGGGGGCCACTCTTCATCGCGGTGCGCGGGCCTCTCACTATCGCGGCCTCTCTTGTTGCGGAGCACAAGCTCCAGACGCGCAGGCTCAGTAGTTGTGGCTCACGGGCCCAGCTGCTCCGCGGCATGTGGGATCTTCCCAGACCAGGGCTCGAACCCGTGGCCCCTGCATTAGCAGGCAGATTCTCAACCACTGCGCCACCAGGGAAGCCCAGGATTTCTTAATAGATTGGATTTGGGCTGTGAGAGAAAGAGAAGCTTCAAGGTTGACTCCAAATGGTTTGGCCCCAGCAATTAGAAGAATGGTATTGCCATTTAATGAGGTGGGCAAGACTGAGAGAGGAACAGATTGAAGGAAGGGAGAAAGTTTTAAGACTTGTTCATTTCAAAGCCTCTTGGATATTTGGAGAAAGAAAATAAGCAGTTGGCTAAAAGAGCCTGAATTTCTGAGGAGAAATTCAGGGTATAGATAAAAATTTAGGAGTTATGAGAATAAAGAGGGTATACAAATTGGCTAAGATCACCAATGGAGTGATTGTAGAAATAAAACGAGTCCACAGTTGGAGCTTTTGAGGATTCAGTGTTTCAAGGTCAGGAAGGCGGATTGAGAAGGAGCAGCCAGTGAAGTGAGCAGTCTGCTGCAACCTGAAGAGCACCTGTCCTGTAGCAGATGCTCAATAAATATTTGTTGGATAGAGAACATCCAAATCGAGTGGGTCCTGGAAGCCACGTAAAGAATTTAAAAGAAGTGGGAGTGGTCAGCTGTCTTAAATGCTACAAATGGGCCGTGGAAGGTGAGAATAAGAATGAGCCTTTGGACTGAGCAGCAATAAGGTCATCGGTGACCTGACAACAGCGCTTCTGTGAAGTGGTGAGGAGGAAAGCTTGATTAGGGTGGGTTTGAGAGAAACTGAGGGCTGCGTATAAACACTCTGTTGAGTTTTGCTGAAACTTTTTCTGAAGAGAAAAGGAATCACAAATCATCTCACAGGCTCCTTTTGATTGTTGGGATGTAAGTTGCTGGTCTCATAAATGGAAATTGAGTATTCATGTAGGCAAAACAGAAGTAGTCTGAAGTGTAATCTGATTTGGACAAAGAAATAAAATTGCAGAGACAGGTATTATTTATGATGGATTTTATATAAATTTAAACTGGGGAAATTATGAAAACAAAAATCAAATACAAAAGAAAATCAAATAATGGTTAATGATTATAGTGAAAGTTTTAATTTAATAAAGGCAGAGTACTGTACTTATAACCATGACTTCCTGCTTTAAAGAGGCAAAGATAAAATAAAAATGCTGACTTCATATTTGTTAGTAGAAATTTATAAAATTGCTAATCAAAGGGTTGAAGATCTATAATCCTAAAATACAGGTGAGTCATATTGTGCTTTGAGACATTTATGTAATTCTTTATTTCTGTTTTGATAAGGTAAAAAAAAAAGCATTTCTCTGTGATATTCAGAATAATGGTCAACACTTAAAGAGTGCTTACCATGTACAAGACACCATTTTTGGCCTCTCATATATGTTATCTCCTTTATCCCTTATAACAGCCCGTGAGTTACTGTCACCGTCGTTAGAGTATGATGACAGGCAGGTTGTCTGCAGAAGCCATTCTGTGAATCCCCTGCTTCCTAACATGTACATAGGGTTTCCAATTTTTATTAATTTTATTTTGTACATTTGGTGGGAAGTTGTCATGTATTAGTAGCAAATTATCATGTGTGGTAACTAATTTGGAGGCAAGGCCTGTTTCTAGATATTGGTATATACCAGTTGTTTACTTGTTTTAGGCATTGGTTTCTTTACTGAGTAACTCTGGGGAAAGAGAAAATTACACCTGATATATTCCTTCAAGAATTTATTAGAGTGGTTAAACAAATCTATACTTTTTAAAATGTTTGTTTAAAAGTCATGGCAATTATTTTTTTAAAAGGTATTTTAGGGGTGGTCGTGATTTTGAATCAAATTATGAAGTTTTACTCTCATGTATGTGTATACGTTTGAATGTATATAAGCGTGTGTATATAATGTATAGAGAAGTTTAATTCCATAACCCAACCTTGCCTTCTTTACCACTTTTGGTGCTATGCCCTTGTGATGACTCTTGGTGAGAAATTGGGACAAGGAAGAACAAACACACAAGAGTAGTTTCGTACTTTTATTTTCTTACTCATTTTAGCCTCAGTATGCTTTTCTTATTCCTGCAGACTTCCCTAGAAACTTCATTTTAAAGTAAGTTGCATATTCCCATGGGAACGATGGTCTAATTAGTTAGAGATTGGAGCCTAAGACTCCAAATAATTTACTAATTTCTTTGGTGCTTACTCTGTTCCTGGAACTGTGCTAGCCCCTGGGCTATAAAGGCAAATAGAGGACTTGGTCTTTCCCTTCTCTTGGGTCTGAGAGAGATATATATTTAATATTTAAAACTTCACTACTTTGGCAGAGGTGTTGGGAAATCTCTAGTGGGGTTTCTAAAACATAGAGATTATAGTAGTCATCCAGGTTGCTTGTTAAAATGCAACTCCTGGTCCTAATCTAGAAATACCTATTTATTAGCTCTGTGGTGGGACCTAGAAGTTTTATGTGGAAGTTTTATGTTTAAAAACTTCCCTGGGTAATGTTGATGGAGATGATCCATGAGCATTACTGAGAAATAGGGTTTCTTTGAAACATAAGATTTAGGAAAACTTCATAGAGGAGTTCTGAAAGTGGAGTATTGGTTTGGTTTCTTTAGAGGGTGGGGTGTGTGTGTGTGTGTGTGTGTGTGAGTGAGAGAGAGAGAGAGAGTATGAGAGAGAGAGAGAGACAAAGAAGGCTGGGGAGGCGGTATTCTGGGGATAATGGAAGATTGGGGATGAGGCAGAGCACCTTGTCATAAAAAATTGTAGCTATGACTGCTGGTATTTTATAATAGGGGAGAGAAAATACACACCTCTGTAATTTAAAAATCAGCAAGTTCTACTCTAAGACTCAAATAATCAACCTAAACATAACATATATTTTGGTTACCAAGGACACCAAAGAGCCAATATAGAGTATCTAAAGGACAGAAACTTGACAGTAGCGTAAATCTCTCCTCAAGTTCATGTACCAGCTAATTTTGCTTATAGACTAATATTACAGGGAATTTAGGTGTCTGCCTTGAATAGACTATGTTAAAAAGAAGCTTTTAAAGAAAATTTAAATGGCTGACTTCTTTTTGTCTTGATAACTTTCCCTGGTACAAATGAGACTTTGAGAATCCCTCATTTGATGTGAATATAGAAAGTACCAGGTACTTTCTATAAAGAGCTAAAGCAGTGAGATGTGAGATTTAAGTCTCAATTATGTAGTATAAATTGGGTGCATTGGTGAGAAATGATAAAATCTAGGGATTACTTATGTATTAACTAAGCAATTATCATTATTTAAAAATCTTTGGTTAGCTCAGTCGGTATATTGTATCTGTGGGTCATAATGCTTGGACCTTTTTACCACGTGCATTTGGTCATGATTAATAGATAAGTGCTTTTATAGAAAGCTTTTTGTCACCCAAGTTTCTTTTTGTTGTTTTTGAATCATGGTTAAGTTAGACTTCAACCGTTAGGTATAAAGGTGCCATATAGTAACTTTATTTTAAATTTCCGAAAGTACATCTTTACTTGATTTAATAATAGTATAGTACTATATGTGTTGTGACAATTGTTTTTAGAAACATATGTTCTATCTATTTTAAAGCAGGAAAATTTCTGTTTTTAAAATGGTGATTTCTATTCAATAAGTATATTCTATCATGTTACAGTTCTGCAGCACAATTAAAATTCCTTTTATGTTATTTTTTTTTTAAGGGTCTGAAAAGTCCCCCAGAGAGCCTCAGTGATGTTGGTGCCATTGAGAGTCTCCGGGTCCCTGGAAAGGTATTGATCTACATGAGTGAGCGCGACTTTTCACTTCCTTAAGAAAATATTGTTGCCTTTGGATAATTGATTCACAGAAGCTTTTCCTTCCCACAGGCAGATGGTTGTTATGATGAGCTAGGTAAAGTTTTATAATGCAGTAGGCTTGGGGCTTGTTTTTGCTTTCATTACTCATTGGGATGCAGTATGATTCATTATAGTGAAGCAGAAAATGGGAAATTGATAAATTTAGAGTTTATTATTGTATCAAATTCTTTGCCTGAAAGCAGTTATATATCTATAAATGGAACTTATTGATTCATCTGCTGTAATTTGGATAAATAAAATGAAATGGCTTACTTTTTATGCCATAACACTGAGCCAAAAATCATAGTAAATTATGTTTTTGTTATGGAGCAGAGATTTTTTCTTTATTTTATAAATTTATTTATTTATTTATTTATGTTTGGCTGCATTGGGTCTTTGTTGCTGCGTGCGGGCTTTCTCTAGTTGCAGCAAGCAGGGGCTACTCTTTGTTGCGGTGCACGGGCTTCTCATTAAGGTGGCTTCTCTTGTTGCGGAGCACGGGCTCTAGGTGCGTGGGTTTCAGTAGTTGTGGCACGGGCTCAGTAGTTGTGGCTCGTGGGCTCTAGAGTGCAGGCTCAGTAGTTGTGGCTCACGGGCTTAGTTGCTCCGTGGCGTGTGGGATCTTCCTGGACCAAGGCTCAAACCCGTGTCCCCTGCATTGGCAGGTGGCTTCTTAACCACTGCGCCACCAGGGAAGTCCCTGGAGCAGAGATTTTTGAGTAAGTAGTTAAAGCACAGCTTATGCTAAATTGTAGATATCTTGGATTTTAATCCCCTGATATTCATGTGAACTTCGCAGTCTACAAATTTAATAGGTGTCATTTGAAAGCTAGCTGGCTTCCCCTCAGGAGAAATATTAGCCTTTGTTAAATAAGTAAATCCCTGCTGTCTCACTCTCCGGTGCCTCGCCACTCACAGCTGCCTCCATGTATAGCAGCTCTATCGTGGATCAAAGCCTGTTTTGAATGTCTGCTCTTGTGATTTTCAATTTGAGGATCATATTTGAAACTACTGTTTGTTTCCTGTGTCTGGCAACTTAATACACAGGGCTTGTTTGTCTTGATCAGCAATCATACGGCCTCTTATCACACCTCAGTGTCAGCTGCTTAGGAGGGTGATTTCCCACCTCTTTGAGGTGCCTTATCCCCTAAAGTGAATTTTGTATTTACTGCTTAGCTTTTATATTAGGTCAGATACAAATATGATAAAATTCTAACCAATGCTTTTGCATGAAATGGCTCAGAAGCTATAAAGAGGCATTTTGAATAGTTTTATATAATTTTAGAAAAGACTATTGGTTGTGATAAAATTGGGAACTAAGAGATAACCATAAATTCTAATTGACAGATAATTCTCTGTATTTCTTTGACTTAAAAAAAAGATTATCAGACATTATGAACATGCCTTGAAGTAGATTGCATTAGATGTTTCAGAACCAGAGTAAAATTGATAAGTGAGCCTCTTTTAAAAATACATGAATGTATTGCATAGGAACTTTCTGTTTTCTTTAAACCATGAGTCCGTGATGTTTTTCCACTAGTGATAGGTAGATAATTTATAATGATCTCATTACATAGTCTTCTTACTGACTCCACACCCTCTCCCCATCAGTGATCAGCGGTGTATACTCTTTATTCTCAAAAAAAAGATTTTTTTATTTTTATTTTTTAATTTTTTAAAAAAATTTATTTTATATTGGAGTATAGTTGATTAATGCACAGGGAATTCTACTCAATATTCTGTAATAACGTAAAGGGAAGAGAATTTGAAAAAGAATAGATATGTGTATATGTATAGCAGTGTATACTTTTAAGATGATGGGCTCTGGCTAGAGAGGCCAGTCTGGAATCACAAGGTCAGCAAGTGTAAATGGTTCAGGTGATGATTAAGCCTAGGGCAGTGGGCTGATTGATACACACTAAGAAGCTAATTTAGTTAAACTGTAAAACAGCTAATGGTAAAATTAGCATCAATGCCCTCAGCTTAAATTTAACCTTATACTAAGAAAGCCTTATGAGTTTTTTGTGTCTATTCTCTCTGTGCTCTCTCTGGAAATATCTCAAGTACTGCAGGGTGAGCTACTCTGGGTGGTTTTGAGAAATTGAATTGCTGGGTCTGGAGAGTGGCAACGCTCCAGTCAGTAGATTAAGTTTGATGTGGTTGAAGTTCACAGTCAGTATTGAAACTAAGAATTAAGAAGGCTCACGTTCAGAAATTCCTTACACAGCATAGCTTGGTATAACTTGAAAGCTGAAACATAATGCTGTGTTTCACAACTTAGATGTTACTTTATAGTTAGGTCATACATATAAATTTAATTTTCTCTAAAAATCCTGTAACTGTTTATGGTGACAGATGTTAACTAGACTTATTGTGGTGATCATTTTGCAATATATGCAAATATCAAATGATTATTTTGTGCACCTGAAACTAATATATTGTTGTATCTCAATTATACCTCAATTTAAAAAAAGCATTATTTTAGCTTGGATTCCCCTGATATTCCAGTGGGAGAAGTAAAAAACAAACAAAAAATCAATTTACACTGTTTAAGTGTTCAGTGTAAATACTTGTGTAGAGAAGCTTTTAAACATTAATTCATTTAATAGCTCTATCTCTCAAGTATAGGTAGAACATTTAAAAAAAGGCATCTTTCATCTTCAGGAATGGACCCATTTCTTTTTCCTGTTCTTGTCGTCATATTTTTCTAAGTTGTAACAAGGAATTGAGATTTCATTGGGGTTTTCAAGAAAGAAAGTTTAGCTTGGGTGTTACATTAAAAGGTTCTTGTATAAAGGATAAGTAGGAGGGAAATATTAAAATGGAGCATATGAAATGGCTGTTTTAGATTAGAAATGGTCTAATATTGGCAAATTTCATATGGTTCGACTCATTAGGAAAAGGAGGATAGTTAAGGAGAACTGAAGAAGGGAATCAGGTGAGCTTGATAATCCAGAAAGTACTATTGATTTTTTTTTTTCTTGAGAACTATATAAATTCTGAGTGGGAAGAAACCTTAGAAATCATCTGGTACAATTTCTGCATTTTAGAGATAAGATGACACTATATCCCATTTTAAGAGGAGATGTGAGTCAAATAATAATCCATATACTGGAAAATTGGAATTTTGGTGGAGAAAATAGTACAGAAAGTAAAAAAAAAGAAAGGATTCTTTTCAGAATTTGCTATAGGAAAGGAAACTTTGAACAGATTAAAAAAATCTTAGCTTAAATAGTTCAGAGCCAAGGTCAATGGTGCCCAAACTTTGCTGCACATTAGAATTACCGGTACCCAGGCCGTACCCCAGTCCAATTAAATCACCGCCTGGGGGGTGGAGCCAGGCGTCGGTAGCGTTTAAATATCCCCAGCTGATTCCAGTGTGGAGCCATGTTTGGGAACCATCGGCCAAGCTGAGGACGAGATGAGGAGAAAGAACGGGAATACAGGAACCGTTCTAGATAAAATTTTGTAAGTTTTATGGACAATTTTTGTGGGAAAAAGTAGAATGAAGAGTTAGTGATGACCTAAAATTTCATCCCTGGGAAATGGATTCTGTTGTTTTCAAATTAATGGGATTTTCATGCAGAGGTAAGGATATAAGAAATTAATCTATATTGTATTTACTGACTAAACTTGTTATCCATTTAAGGAAATGTATATTGTTTGAATTATGTGAAAGATTTTTAGATAATTTAATTGGTTACAGAATTATGAAGAATTAAGACCAACATTTGTTATATAATAATTGTAATAACCACATGGTTAGTAGTTATAGAACTTATTGGGACTGTGTTTGAGAGGATTTGTTGAATCCCGATTAAAAAATAAAAATATCAGAACCTTATAAATCTATATCTTAAGTAAACTTAAGTAAACATCTTAAGTAAACTTCCCACAGTGCTTCTATAATGTTTACATATCATAAACCTGAAAAAGAGTACTAATATGAATATTGTTTATGAATTTTTACTGAAATACTGCCTTCTGATATTATTCTTTAAAGATAAGAGTTTTTTTTGGTTGTTTGTTTTTTAAGGCCTTGACTTTACTGACTTGTAAATACAAATAGGATTCAGCTACGTTTACTCTTGCATGATTGGCTTAACTTAACTATGCCTTTGATTTTCTTCATCAAAGAAAAATATAGGGTGAGGAGACAAAAGAAATAGCTGTTGCAGTCAAAACCTGAAAATATATTTGTCTAAATATAAGAAGTATTTTTGTTTGTATACTTAATTTATTCCATAAATATTTATTGAGTACCTACCTACTGTGTAGCATTTCTATTGTATAACATTCTGGGAGTTTGGGCAGAGTGTTTTCTAGCTTTTAGAATACTTCTGTGAAGTAAGATAAATGGATTAGACTGACTTCTTAGAATATGTGAAAAGAATCCTAAAACCACACTAATTACAGAGCTTTATTTTCAGAACTTTACCAAAACATGAGGAAAGTGCTGGAATAAGAGCCAAGAGAGCTAGGTTCAAGTATTGACTTAAACTTTCAGCTTATTAAAGGGAAGTCATTTTAATAGCTTTGTGCCCCAGCGTGCTCATCTGTGAAAACATGTGATTAAACTAGATGATATTTAAGGGCTCTTTTAGCTCTGATATTTTATACTATCTTTATTGTAATATTTGTAGGAGAGAGATGACAAAAATACAGTCAAAAGAATAAACTGATGAGTCTATTGCTGTCTGATTTAGACAGGATTAGTATTGAAAATTATGACTAGGAGACTTTTTTAGCTTTAGTGATTGGGATAAATCACTAAATTTCAATTTAGGATTATGTTTCATTTAAGACAGGTGTCTTCTGCAGGTGGTACCAAGAGGGACTCTTACCATGGATCTGCAGAATCAGTTAGACTTTTTCTTAGGCATTCATGGCTAAAAATATTTAACTGTGTTCTTTTTAACCATTAATGAAATTATGCTTCTCTTGGCTTCAGATGCTTTGATATTCTTAACCCTTCTTTCGTAGCAAATCATAAAATATCATTTACACAGTGCATTTGGCAATCATTTATTGAGCGAGGCTGTTACTAAGTTTTGAAGATGCAAAGAGGTACAAGACTCTATTCCTACCTGAACCTGAGTAGGAGAGACAAGCAAAAATAGATAATTGCAGAGGAGTATAGTAGAGGTCTATACTAAGGTATGCACAGTGGTAGCACAGCTAGGAGAGGATTAGGGGTAGGTAGATGTGAGTGCAGGGTCTTCTAGAATTGGTGATTAATTTGTTTTAGAAAGATAATTAGGGTACAGATAGATATTTGAGTGGCAATCCTAGACCAGGATACTGATTAAGAAGATAAGAGTATGAGGTTTAGGAAATGGAGAAGGGTTAAATTTGAGAGATATTTTAAAAGTAGGATTTAGGACTGAGAATTTTATTGGATGTAGAAGGTGTAGGAATTGGAAAGACTGGGGTCATTAGACACTGGGATTGAAGGTGCTGTGATGTCTTTTCTCAGAATAGATAGTATTTCTTCTTTTAAGGAGAGGGTCTGATGAGGTGTTTGAAAACTAAAAAACAAACCAGAAAACCGTAAATTAAGACTTATACACTGGACTTTTCTGTCTGTGCTTCAGCTTATGTGTCTTTTCTTCAGCTTTAGCTAGACAGGCATGTGGCAAACAGCTTGATATTTTTCACTGAAGTTGAGAAATTTTTAAAGATAGCTTTTAAAAAAATTTATATATTTGATGTCTCCAAAGCTATTATCTTTAATGTTTTCTTTTTCATAGAAATAAATTTAGGAAAATACTTGTTAAAATAGCATAACTATTGAATAAGAGAATTAAATAAAAATATTTGGCAGAGTATCAAATATGAAAGTTTTGCTTTCCAGTTTTGTGATTTTTAGTATGTGTTAGTAATTCAGTACATTTCCATGAATAAAATCAGTTTTCCTTCAAGATCTGTTTCTTTAAAAACAAATATGTGTATATTTGGAATGTTGTTATTTTGAAGAAAGGATTAAAATACATTATTTTTATCACTTAAGCATAAAGCTGGATTAAAATAATGCCACTTTAATAAACTTTTATAAAAACCTTCTGTAAATCATTTTGCTGAAACCTCCGTTCAAATTGTAACCCTAGTAATATTCCACTAGATGGCACTGAGAGCCTGAAGAAAAACAGGGTTGGCTTGAAAAGTTCTGTTTTATTTAAAACACACACACAAACTGATGAAACAGCTGCTTTGATGGATTATTATTGTTCTAGTGGGATTTTAAGAAAATGTGCCATTTCCCCACATAATCAGACATCTGCCAATTCATTATAAACGTACATGGTATATGTATAGTTTTAGGGTGTTTGTGATCTTGAATCTTATTTCATTTGGAAACAGAAAACCTGTTTTTGTTCAGTGATTTATGATTTTTATAATACTGATTGCATATTGAAAACTTCATGTCTTTGTTCTTCCTTTAAGCTCTGTGTAGTTTTTGATAGATAAACATTTTTTTGCTCTCAATTAGAGCTCTAATGTGATGTTAACTTTGGTAAGACTATGGTTTCTGTTTTTAGAATAGCTATTTTTGTTGACTGATGAAAAATGCAAACAGAAAAATAAAGCTTTTGTCTTGGCAAACCCAAATTCATGCTTTATAAGAGCAAACTTTCTTCCTTTACTCCCTTCCTTTCTCCCTCCCAACACAATGCATTCTGCATTTATTCCGGTATATAATGTGAACTATGGTCTAATAAGCTAAGTACAGAGATGGAAGTTGGTTTGCATTTCTTTTTTTTATTCTACTGTGCATTTTCTTCGGGGTTTTGAAACCTGACCTGTGAAATGAAGATTTTTGCATTCATCTTTTTGTTCGAATAAAAACCTACTACTGCAGATGATAAGTTTCCAGGCTGTTCTGTGGGTTTAAAAATGAAATTCCTTTTCAAAGAGAATATTGAATTGAATAATGTTAAGGAGAACTGTTAAGCCATCACAACTAACTTTTTACATTTATAAAAGTGAATAGGATTGAAAGTCTGAGCTTGGGTTGATGTTTTTAATTAGTGTGGTATTTTGGGTAATTTGAAAGTAGTCATTAAATATAAAATTTGCAGTCTTTCTTTTCCCTCCTAAACTTGAATGCATTCCCTTAAGAGGTGAACTCTTAAGTGGGAAATAGCTTTGTAAAATTATAGCCTGGTTTCTTTAGAAACCATAAATATATTGGAAATGTTTTATAGCACCTTACACTTGAGGGCTCTAATTGTTTTATAGACTTGAATCCTCAGTTCTCATATAACCTTTTGTTGTTACGTTCAGAGGAAAAATGGCTTGGCTAAAATCAAAGATGTTGACTTAAATGTTTATTATGATTGTTTTACTTTATTTTTCATAAAGTTACATTTACGATATGCATTTTTAATATGTATGTTCACGTAGCTTTATCTTAGAGATGATCAAAATAGAAGAATAGGCTAGGTAGTATGTGTTATATGCAACCTTATAGTGTATTGTGACTGCTGGAAAAGACAGCCTCTAAAGTATTGAATGACTTCTTCGTTATCTACCAGTTTCCTAAAATATTCCTGCTTGGTTTATTATGTTAAGAAAATATTGAATGTTTATGCTTACTTTTTGGTTACAGTGTCTGGCACAGTGATATGTGTTAAGATATTTTTAGTAAAGGAAAAATATGGTTCTAGTATATATAAAAGTGTGTTGAATTTTAAAAACATCTCTCCCCCATGACATTTTTCTGCCCTGCGGGAAGCCATCCTCTATTCCTTAATCTGTTGTATGCTTTCCCACTCCACTGTTTTTACTTTTGCTTTGCTTTATATTTGTAAGCTTATTCCCCCAATTTCTAATATTTAAAATTTTACCTTTTCTCATATTCTCTAAATGCCACCTCTTCCATCAGATGTGAACTCACTATCCTTTGATGCCCTTCATTTTGTTTGTATTTCCTTTATGTTCTGCCCTGCATCGTCATTGTTTATTCATCTAACCCTCTCCTATTACTTCAGCAACTATTTGTGGGAAGATTTGTATTTTACTCCTCTTTGTTTCTGTATGACCTAGTACAGAGAATTTTTACATAGTGGGAATTTTAAAAGAAATTGTTAAATTGAAATATATGACTTGACCGGGAAAGATAAGTTAATACTAGAGCTTTGCCAATAGGCAGGTTATTTCCTAATGATAGTATGGGAGAGACGTTTGATTTGTACTTTTTCGACATTTGTACTTTTGTTTTTATCTCCTTTACAATTAAACTCATTACTTTAATTGTAGTTTTTCTCCAGCTTTAATTCTGGGGTGATGTTCATGTACTTTTTAGGTGTAGTTGATTACCTACCATCAGCAGGCAAGTTGTGGCACATTTGATGGTCTGTAGTTGTTGACATATTATTTTTGGATTTTCAAAGTTTGCAGAGCATTTATACCACTATTATTAATGATAATATGTATTTATTAGTTACTATGTATCATAAACTTTACTATAACAATTCTTTAAAACATTTTATTAATATAATATCAGTCTGTAAGGCTGAAATATTTTATTACCAAACATCGTTAAAGCATCTAATCTTGGTAACTTTTAAAAACATTACGTATTTTAATATGGTATAACGAGTTTCATTTGTTATTCTATTCCCTTGATTGTGCCTTTAAAATTTTTTTGTAGGAAATCTTTTGTTCATTTTGTTTATGTAAAATTTTGCCTCATACATTTATATTGGCTTGCAAAACTGGTTCTCTTTTACATGAAGAATTACGTATTTTTGTACATCTCCAATCCTAGGAAACCAGTTTATATAATGGCAAAATTATGGAGTAATTGTTTTAAGAATATGCCATCTAGCTGTTTCTGTTTATTTTTCTAATTTACATGCATAAAATATCCCTAAAATCATTTTACATTTATTATTTCTAGTTAGAAGAAAGAAGCCTTTCCTTAAGAGTTTGCGGAAAATTTTGACTATCAAAACAAGAACATGTTGTCTCTTCCTTTCCTTTTGTTCATATATTCCTTTTTTTATACAGTTCACTGTGTAAATTAATTTTAGTTTGATTCATGATTTTTATCTACAGTGCGCCTTGGCACTTCGGAACATAATGATGGAGAATAAGGAGAAACCTCAGTTCTCAAGAAATGTGTAATCTGATCGAGCTGTCAGCACTAACAGCGATGAAACGTTTAGAGAATGATTGGGTAGCAGCAGAGTCTTACAGACAACCAGTGCAGTGGGATTAACGGGAACACGGTGATTGGGATTCTAGGCAGAATGGAGTTTGTCTGATTGAGTTCAGATGTATGTTTTCACACAGGAGCCACTAAGTTGTCTGAAAAGAGAGGGTATTTTATAGGGATATGGTGTTGGGCATTTGTTTTTGTTTTTGAATTCTGGTTTGTGTGCTATGTTTCTTTTTCTGCCTTTCTTGGTTTTCTCTCTCTCCTTAGTCCAGGTTACTTAGAGTGTCAAGTGTTACATGTCACTTCTTTGAAATTATATGAGTTTGTCTGCTCTCTGTGATATAATTGCTTAGTTCTCTAGGAAGGAATGGCGTTTGACCTTTTTATATGCATATACAGATTGTACTCTTTTTTACAGATTCATCACACTTGTGAAACGTGCACTTGTGAAATATTTATAAATGAAATCATGCTTTCCCTTTGACATTTTTAATAACTTTGGATATTTGTTTCACTGTCGTTTTGAGTGTGTGTGTGTGTATATGTATGTATGTCCTTTACAGGTGAAAAAAAACTAGGCATGAAGAGACTAAGTAAGTTGTCCAAGGTTAATAACAGAGTTGCAGCTAAAACCTAAGTGTCTTTACCTTTAGAACAATCAATTAGGTAGTATAGGGAGAACAGCATGTAGTTACATGCCATTGGCATTTACACATTTGAGATGAAAGTGCTCATTCATTGCAGTCTATTTGAATTCCTGGCTTGTTTCATATCTGATGGTTTTCATTCTTAGCAATTTTTGTAATCTTCAATTTTTCTGTGAATAGAACCAAGTACATTTATTTGCTAGTGGTGCCATGGAATTACTAGGGAGGCAACATTGCTATATCCTCAATTGGGCTTTATTCCTTCCCTCAGCTTGCAGCATCTGAAGCTGGTATTTCAAATGCCTATGACCCTTTAGGGAGGGAGATTGCCAGGAATTTCTCATCTCTTTTTCTATTTCATGTCTCACTGTCGATTCAGATTTCCACTGGATGCAGGGAGGTTGCCTGTGGATAGGCGAACTAGTTGGGAACCCTTCCACAAATGGTGTGGGTTTAACCCATGTCTGTTAAACCTCTTCAGTGCCATTGTCCAAGGTGCTACACAGATTAGTGGGTTGTAGATAAATCCCCACCGAAATACAGCTCCACTGTTAGGATGCTGGATTTCTTACTACACTCACAGTATCTAATTGCATGCTAAATCAGTGATGGCTGTGTCTTTAACCTTTTTTTTTTTTTTTGGTTAGTGTATTTTTATAAGTTGAGTTTTGGTACCGAAGAGGCATGTTCTTTTTCATACACTCTTAATTCTGCAGGTTTAGTTTTTATATGACTTTGCCTTCTCTTTTCAATTTATTGGAATTTTAAATGTAAACAGTTAAGTATTCTCTTAAGTTTCAGATTTATTGCTCTAATATTTTCTTTTAGCTTGAATATACTAAGGAAATTTATAGTAATAATTTTATCAATTTAAAATATAAATTAAAATCTAAAAGATATATAAGCTAGCCTCTTTTTTATAAGTGAAAACTAGCCCTGCAATAAGATAATCTAGAGTGTCTCTGTGTGGAAAATATTGTCCTCAAATTAACCATATAATTTTTGTGTATTTAATTAGTGATGATTCATTAAGAATTTTTGTTAAGTATTATTTTGACTGTAAAATGATTTTAAATACTAGTTTCTTTTTAAAAAATTTTATTTATTTATTTTGGCTGTGTTGGGTCTTCATTGCTGCGCACAGGCTTTCTCTAGTTGCGACGAGTGGGGGCTACTCTTCATTGAGGTGTGCGGGCTTCTCATTGCAGTGGCTTCTCTTATTGGAGCACGGGCTCTAGGGCATGCGGGCTTCAGTAGTTGTGGCTCGTGGGCTCTAGAGCGCAGGCTCAGTAGTTGTGGCACACTGACTTAGTTGCTCCACAGCATGTGGGATCTTCCTGGACCAGGGCTCGAACCCGTGTCCCCTGAATTAGCAGGCGGATTCTTAACCACTGCACCACCAGGGAAGTCCCAATACTAGTTTCTTTTTGTGTACTTAAATGTATTTGAGATTAATTTTAATAAAAAACTGAATGACTAAATTATATGTCTATAATAATGTCTTGATTAATGAGTGTGGCAGAGAGTGGGTATCTGAGTTATTGAAATTTCCCAGTTAACTGAAGGTTTACCCAATTATGCAGTGAACTTGCATAGGATAAGGATGCTGACATTAGGGGTAGGGATTTGTCTGTTAAGCTCCTTTTTTGTTGTATAAATCCATAGAAGCCCCATACTCTATCATTAGAAAGCAAGCATTTTATCAAACTCAGAGCTTTAGGTTCATAATCAGTTCATTAATTGTAGTATCAGTACATCTTGAAGGAAGCCTCATGGAATTACAGAGCTAAACTTGTGAACCTTTTCTAGACATAAAATTACAGAACTAATCTTGTGGACCGTTTCTGGAACCAGTATTTCTTAGCCAAGCAGTGAGATTTTCAGCAGAAGGAAGGATTTCTGCTGTTCAGAGTTCCAATACTAATTGCGACCTGAAAGTCATTGAGATGTACGCTGGTTATCTGTGGTGAGAGAGATTTAGAACATTGTTAGATGATGAAAACGTATATATATGTGATATGTATATATGATCGATATTAGGTAGTCTCTTTGTTTTTTCCTTTTGTTAAACATCTAAATTCTCTCAGCTACTAGTTGGCATGCAAGGAATTGAAAATAAAATCTAGACCTTCAAACTGGCTCGTTTTTCCCTCCAATAGATGGGTAGTTTTTAGTGTTTGGCTGTTTACTAATTTTCCATGAACTTTCCTGTTTTCTATTAGTTGTCTCCTTGGTCAGAATGTTTCCTGGGAGAATTGTCAGTGTTAAGACAGATGATTATTTATTTCCATGCAGATAGAATTATAACAGTTACAAGTACTATAATTGTGGTTTCCTTTCCCTTAAAGGAGGAATTCCGAGAACTTCGAGAACAATCTAGTGATCCTCAAGCTGAACAAGAACTAATTAATAGTATCGAACAAGTGTATTTTTCTATGGACTCATTTGATATTGTTAAATATGAGCTGGAGGTAAAAAAAAAATTCATTAACCTATCTAAAGCCTATTTTGTTCAGTGATTGAATTTGTGAGTGAGATATGAATGCTTTTTAGGGGCATTGTAGTTTTTTCATACCAGGACTGGTCTGTGATGACCATATTGTGACTAAATGAACTATCAGCATTGTTTAAAGATGAGAGTATTTTTAAAAATGTAAAATTAAGTGCAGCTATAGAATATTGGTCCAGGAAACACTTTTGTATTTTTGGTTTTTAACTGTTGTCACACAATATGTTAGTATGCTGTCTCTATCTTATTTTATGTGGGCTAAATATGTTTGGGAAAGCTCTGAAACTTTTAATCATGAAAGTATATTTACATAATTGTTTAGTCATGATAAATACCCCATGCCTTAATTTTTTTTTAATTTATTTTTTTAACATCTTTTTTGGAGTATAATTGCTTTACAATGTTGTGTTAGTTTCTGCCGTATAACAAAGTGAATGATCTATACATATACATATATCCCCATATCCCCTCCCTCTTGCGTCTCCCTCCCACCCTCCCTATCCCACCCCTCTAGGTGGCCACAAAGCACTGAGCTGATCTCCCTGTGCTATGCGGCTGCTTCCCACTAGCTATCTATTTTACATGTACTAGTGTATATATGTCAGTGCCACTCTCTCACTACGTCCCAGCTTACCCTTCCCCCTCCCTGTGTCCTCGAGTCTATTCTCTACGTCTGTATCTTTATTCCTGTCTTGCCCTTAGGTTCTTCAGAACCTTTTTTTTTTTTTTTTTAGATTCCATATATATGTGTTAGTATACAGTATTTGTTTTTCTCTTTCTGACTTCACTCTGTATGACAGACTCTAGGTCCATCTACCTCACTACAAATAACTCAATTTCGTTTCTTTTTATGGCTGAGTAATATTCCATTGTATATATGTGCCACATCTTCTTTATCCATTCATCTGTCGATGGACACTTAGGTTGCTTCCATGTCCTGGCTATTGTAAATAGAGCTGCAATGAACATTGTGGTACATGTCACTTTTTGAATTATGGTTTTCTCAGGGTATATGCCCCGTAGTGGGATTGCTGGGTCGTATGACTTCAGGCTATACTACAAAGGTACAATAATCAAGACAGTATGGTACTGGCACAAAAACAGAAATACAGATCAATGGAACAGGATAGAAAGCCCAGAGATAAACCCATGCACGTATGGTCACCTTCTCTTTGATAAAGGAGGCAAGAATATACAATGGAGAAAAGACAGCCTCTTCAATAAATGGTGCTGGGAAAACTGGACCGCTACATGTAAAAGAATGAAATTAGAACACTCCCTAACACCATACACAAAAATAAACTCAAAATGGATTAAAGACCTAAATGTAAGGCCAGAAACTATAAAACTCTTAGAGGAAAACATAGGCAGAACACTCTATGACATAAATCACAGAAAGATCCTTTTTGACCCACCTCCTAGAGAAATGGAAATAAAAGCAAAAATAAACAAATGGGACCTAATGAAACTTAAAAGCTTTTGCACAACAAAGGAAACCATAAACAAGACGAAAAGACAATCCTCAGAATTGGAGAAAATATTTGCAAACGAAGCAACTGACAAAGGATTAATCTCCAAAATTTACAAGCAGCTGATGCAGCTCAATATCATAATTGTTTATAACATTGGCATTTTACATTTATAAGAACTTCAAAAAAAGTCAGAATAGTAAAATTCGGGTTTTAGATGAAACCAATTGCAGTATGCGTACGTACTTCATATGCAGTACATACAGAATTAGTACCCAGCATATTCTGAAATTTCATCATCAGTTGACTGAGACTTGAAGTCTAACTTGGGAGTTTCCCATCTACACAATGGTATGCATTTTTGTTAGTTCCCATACTATCCTCCAGAGTATGTATAATCTAGAATGTACTCCAACAGCTGTCACTATCACACTGTAGTGCTTAGTTACCATTCATAGTATTTCAGAGGGGAAATATGTTTTGAGTTCTGTCCTGGACGAGTAGGGATATATGGTGGCTGGTAGAGTGGGGGATTAGGGTTAGGACTTTCTCACATTCTCCTGTTGCAGGTTGTGGAAGCAGTGTTTCCCAGCTCAGGGGCCGGAGTCCCGGTGGTAGTGGGGATTCCAGGAGGTTGGAGGTGGCAGCAGTGGAGATAGCAGGGCTGGGTGGGGATGGAACTTGAGTACCAGGGGGTTGGGTAACAGAGATATAGGCTTTTGTGTCTGGAGTCTAGTGGGGAGGTGGGGACGATGGGAGGAGTGGGATGTGACACCGTTTTGTATGTGCAGGTTGTAGTTCCTAAGTCAGGTGTGCAGGTAAGTGAAACCAAATTAAACAATTGATTTTTTACTCTTTATTTATGGATTTTTTTTTAGAAGCTCCCTCCTGTTCTCAATTTGCAAGAATTAGAGGAGTACAGAGACAAATTAAAACAACAGCAAGCTGCAGTAAGTAAAAAACACATTTCTGACAAAACTGTAAATGAAACACAACAGAGAGGTGTAACGTTTGCAGGTTTTATTGTTTAACTAATATACTAACATTTTAAACAAATCTTATTATTTAACATGACTTTGACTCAAATGATACATTTATACATATTCAAATTTATTGTCTATTCAGTTTCCCTCACATTACCTTGATAGATGTGCTTCTAGAACTTGGAGTTCTTTCTCTGGAATCCTAAACGTGATCAAAGAATTTTGAACTTTTTTTCAGATTACTAAGTACCTTTTTAGATTACTCCTTGTAATGCATGCATGACTTTCCTACCCATAGTTTTATGATGGAGCTTTCTTATCTCAGAATAAAGGCTCCCACTTCTAGTTGAAATAGGTCCAAAGAGATTACAGGGTTAAGATTCAGAAAGTCTGAATTGCTGTCACTATTAATTGTGTGATGTTGGGCAAGTCACTTAACCTTGCTAAATCTCTTGTTTCATCTGTGAAGTAATGGGTTAGGTTGGGCAATGCATTTTCTCTAATGCTGTAAAATTCTGTGATTTTGTATTTTCCTTGTGTTAGGCTGAATTCCTTTTATAAAACTCAGCTGTACTGTAGAAGATTAAATAATGGTACTAAGTGGTCTTGTTAATTTTTTAATACTGAAAGAGCAATAGTAATAAATTTAGCCATTTTAATTTAAGGTATGCTCTTTAATAATACATCTGACAAATAAAGGAGGATATACTTCTCTTTCTTTAGTGTTACACCCAGAGGTCTCAGTGGGTGCTTGGATCTCCCTGGGGGTAGCCGCATTGGTGTGGGGAAGGGCCTTGAGCACTAGAGGGTTGTGTGGTAAAAATAAGTTGTTGTTTTTGGAGAATTAGAGTTCAGTGTATGGTGGCACCTTTTGCCTTCTCCTGGTTTCAGCATATTTAAATATGTACTCCTCCATCTCTGTACTTTATGTGATAGTATTCTTTTGGGGATGAACCCCACCACAACGGCTGTGTAGCACAGTGGCCTTTGGAATTTAATCAACCTGGCCTTGAATCCTGACCTTGCAACTTACTGTGGGTGAATTACTGCTATGTTTAAGATTACTCATCTGGAAAATGAAGCATGTAACCCATTTCAGTAGATTGTCATAAATACTAATTGAGATAATGTAGGAAAAGCAGTCAGTAAACTGCCTAGCACAGTGTAGACTAACAATAACTACATGGTCTATTTAAAACAGAAAAATGAAAAACCCGTAACTCAAAAAAAAAAAAAAAAAGGCAGTGACCCAAATAAATAAATAAATAAAGTGATAAAAAACCCCAATTTGGTAAAATTAGGTGGGTTTCTGTCTGTGTACATCTATACACATTCATATCTATACAAATCTATACAAATTCAGAGCAGATTAAGAAAACGTGAAAGAATTAGCACAATCTTTGAATGTATGTGTAGTGTTTTGTTCTCAGTTGGCTTGGGGAAGGGGATACAGTTGTGTTTCTTGAGCAGATATTCACTGAATACCATTGGTGTGCCATGCTTCATGCTGGATGTGGTACTTCTGTAGTGTAGTCCTACAGGGGCCCCTGAAATTGTGAAATAAGAGCCTCATGTTCAAAATCATTATAATTCTAACTCGCATACGTTACTGTTTTTCATGGAACTGACCAAGAAACCTTAGGTATCTTCATAGCGCTCCAGAAAACACGTTTCCAGTTTTTCAGAGTAGTGGACCAAACTGCTGTTTGTCTTCTTACGCGGGACGAAGGATTTAAAGGGTGTTCTGTTTCCCAGATAGTATTTCCATAAATTCATTAGATTAAACATTTATTTATCTTAACAAGTCTATCTTTTTTAAAGCAAATCCTGTACCCTTAAAGATGGTTATACTTTTGTGCATGTTAGTTAAAGCAGATACTCATGTTATTAACAGTAATAATGACCACTTATTGAGTTTCTATTAAGGACCAAGTACTGTGCTACATGCTATACCTCTTGTACTAATTTCATAGCCAAAGAAATGTACGTGGCCATAGCATGCCAATATTTGCTGTAGAAGTTATTAGGAAGACCTATGGAATATTCTTGCTAAAATTTTAAATGTAATAGGAAGCATGAGGCTTTTTCTTTTATTTCCTTTGTTTGATTGCATGTTCTTATAGGTCTCTAAAAAAGTAGCAGATTTAATCCTTGAAAAACAGCCTGCTTATGTAAAGGTAGGATAACATTTGTTATTTTTAATAGTAAAATATTAAAAATGTTTGAGTAACTTATACTTGGAACTTGAAATATTTTAATTTATTCTTTTGTCTGTAGTTTATAGCAGCATATTAACTCTGTTTGGGTTGTGTATGTGTATGTTTTTTTCTCTCATTTGGGGAATTTACCAACCTGCAAGAAGTGGAAGAGCTTTTATATTTGATTCTAAAGTAATCTATTTGGTTTTCCTAACTTGAAGAGCCAATGAAAATTGCTTCAATGCACTTTGTAACTCATAGATCATCAATAATGACTGCTCAGTCTACCTTTAAAATATGATAAAATTGGAACTGTCTAGCTGAATCTGCCCTTTCATCAGAAAATAAGAGACTTCAAAATCCATTGAAATATCTAACAGTGTTCAAATGAAGACATTCATTGTCAAAGCATCTTAGCAAACAAATCATATTTGTCATATCCTTGATTACCTCGTGAAGTTCTGTTGGATAGAAACATTTAAACGGATATATTATTAGTATTTATTTACACCCATCTAAAGAGGTTGGGTCTAGATTTCCTTACAAGCAATACTGCCTAAATATTTTGTCACATGACATTGTGAAAATCAATTGAAAGTGGTTATTTAAAATAATTTTGTGGAAAAATATACCAACAATGTTCAAGTTCAGGTATTTTTGTTGCTACTTTGTTTTCCAAGCAGGCTTTTCTTTGAAGCCCACTAAAGTTTTTGTTAGAGTACCATACCAATAAGAAAGAAAAATAAAATGCCTCAAACAGTAACCTACACCTAATCTTTCCACAGGAACTTGAAAGAGTTACCTCATTACAGACAGGTCTTCAGTTAGCTGCTGTTATCTGCACAAATGGGAGGAGGTATTGCATTTGATGATACTTTGTTCAAGCTGAGTAACATTTAAGAGAAACTGTGAAACTGTCATGGAAAATTGATTTTTTTTATGATGATTTCGGTTTATAGAATGCCATTCATTAACTGAACATATATAATGGTCTAAAAACTGCACTAAGAAAGTCTGTGAGAAATGTCTTTAAATCTAGTTATGGATTAAAAATATTACTTTTTTTGTGTTGCTTAAATCAGTGCTTCTCAAACTGTCTTTGGTGAAGGACCAGTCTTTTTTTTTTTTTCTTTTTTAATTTCCAACTTGTTACAGACTACTGTTTTTGTAAAATGCAATAAAAACAAATTACTAGGAAAATGAATTTAAAAAAACCCAACCAAACACATACAAAATAGTCTCATTTTTTCTATTATCAGATTCATCAAGCATAAAATTATTGTGTCAACTTTTGCTCTGTGTGTTTAAAAAAATTTTTTTATTATTAGATTCATCAAGCATAAAATTGTTTTGTCAACTTTTGTTCTACATGTTTTTTTTTTGTTTTTTTTTTTTTGTTTTTTTTTTTTTTGTTCTACATGTTTTTAAATGCTTATTCTCAATTTCTGTACTTTTCTTGTGGTAGACCAGTAACAGTTTGAAGATTGGTATCAGACCACCACCATGCTTCAAGTAATGCTGGTTTAGTTTGAGCCGTTGAATAAATTTGTCAAATAGTACTCACAATCCCCAAATTTAAGAGCAATTCAGGATACTATCTCATTAATTGACTAATTGTTCTGTGTGGATAGTGTTCTTACTATACTAGAAAAACTTAACTATTTATTTTTCACTTTTACAGACACTTGAATATTGCAAAGGAAGGTTTTACTCAAGCTAGTTTAGGCCTTCTTGCAAATCAAAGGAAACGTCAGTTGCTGATTGGACTTCTGAAATCTCTGAGAACTATAAAAACATTGGTATATACAGGTTACTTTTTAAAAATTAAGCTTAATTTTATGGTTGAAACAGATTTTACCTTTTGATTTATGTTTTTTTCAGCAAAGAACAGATGTCCGCTTAAGTGAAATGCTGGAGGTAAGTTTACAAGGCTTGGAAATTTGGTGATCCTAATAATATTAAATAGAGAATTATTGTGAAAAAAATTCAGATGTGCATTTTTCTCAAGTTGGTATATGGTATGAAGAGCATTTTTAGACATGTAAAGGAACTTGCTCTAGCGCATCTTTTTCTATTGACATGATATACTTCATTTAGAAAAAATTATTGGGGGAAATGTTCAGTTTGTAGCAATGTGGGAGTGTTAACTTCAGTATCTTTTGATTATATCTGTGCCCAAATAGCAATGAAATTATCTTTTGTGTCTAACATAAAGTAGTGATTTGAGGAGTATGTCATAGATTAGTTATGTTTGGTGTCTCATATATTAATTGATTTTCTGAGTGAGCCATCTGTTTTCTCTTTGATACTTTCTTAGCATTGTCTGTATACTTCCGTTATAAGATTCACCAAAGCCTAATGTATTATGTGTTTCCCCATAATACTCGAGCACCTTTGGGTAGGTACTTTGTCATCATCTCAGCATCCCCTGTGGTTTGAATTGCCTTTGTTGAATTTAGATATGAACTTAAGGAACTTTTTAAAATGATTTTCGGTATAATCACTGTATTACTTCTAAACTATTACCACTAAAACTAGGGTTTGAGAAATCCATATGAAAAATTCATTTGGCATTAAATTACTGTTTAGGAATATTTGGGGCCATTAATGAATATTTCACTTTTTTCCAAATTTATTTGTTTAAGAATATTTATGGATTTATGATAGTAGAACTGTTGAATGTTGATTACAAGTAGAATGCATACTGTTTTGGAACATTTTATATAAACATTACTGAAAGAAGAATGTTAACAGTTAAAGAACTCCTTCCCTCTGAAGCAGCTTGTACTTCTGTATAGGCTTTATCTACATGTCATGGTCTCAGAGGGCTATTACTGTGTTTTTAAGGGAACAGCATATTTTTTTCATGGATACATTTTAGGCCTGGAGGTAGTTGCTTTGTTATATTTTACTATTTATCTGTTGTTGGTATTATGATCCTTATTTGAGAGGAATTAAAATTTTCTGGGGCTGTAACTTTGGATAGAGTATGAACAGAGATTTGTCTTTTTCAGAAGCTTTAAGAAAAATGTTTCCAGCCTAATGACTTCTGTTGTTGATTCAGGAGGAAGACTATCCAGGAGCTATTCAGCTGTGCCTGGAATGTCAGAAAGCTGCCAGCACTTTTAAACATTATAGTTGCATAAGGTAAGGTAATGTAAAATTTTTAAAGCTGACTTTATTGTCAGTTTTTATATAGGAGTTGTGTAACATACAATGTTAATAAACACTGAATATTAATATTCAGTGAGTTTAGCCTTCTTATTTGTAAATGGGCAGCACAGTAAAATTATAAATAACAATTCTTAAGGTTTGAAAGATCAGATACTTTCTAATCCTGTTTCTTGTCACCTCATTGAAACTCTTTTTTTCATATTTTTTCCAATCTTATTGATTTCATTTTTATGGAGTAGTAGGGAATAAATTCATCTGTTCATGTCTCCATTGCAACTCTTGGGAATTCTTCCTCCTTAACTCTGCCCAGCTTATAAATATTAAGAGTTCTGTTGCAGTTTGCTTTTCAGATCCAGATGGTTCAACTGTTGGCTCACCATGATAAGAATTCTTTTGGAAAATTTAAAGTGATTTCACTTTATGTAGGAGTCATCTTTGTAATATTTAAGTGATTATGTATTTAATGTATTATATCTTCTGTTTATTTATAAAATGTACAATGTAAAAATAGCTGCTGCATCCTCTGCTCTTAGTTCTAACTTTATTAATGGATTTTGGTCTGCTTAACATATGAAGGTTTTGCATTAGTTGTGACAGTACCTTGAGGAATCTCTAATCCTCAAGTGTAATTTCTGCCATTCCTCTAAAAGCATCAAAAATAAATATAAAATCTAGGGAAAATAGTGAGCTTGCCAAGGAAACCCAGTTTCAAATTAAATTCATACTTACCCTAGAATGTAGTCCCTTAGTCCCCTCTGTATGGAGAATCTGGCACTCAGTGAGCAGGACGCACTGATACTGTAGATGTTGATTGCTAGTATCTGAAAAAATAAAAGGATTATGATAGAATAAAACATTAATACAGCTTTGGATTAAATTTTTTCTTTTAATATACTCTCACATCATAGGTCTGTGCTGGGTATCGAATAACTAGGTATTTTCCCCCTAGAGATGATATTTTTTTTTTCTTTAGGATTATGCATATTGAAGCGACCACTTTTTATTTGATTAGGAAGTGCATAGTTGGGTAGTACCAGTAATATTTTGATTTTATCCATTTTGACAGTGATTAACTGTCACCATTAAAAACTTGATTATGTCATTTATACTTATTAAGTTGGGTGAATAGTGAATTAGCTCTAATATGTTGAATATATTTGAAAATTTCTAGCAAGGCCTTCTGGCTCCTGAAGAAGCATAGCGCTCATTTAGTTCATTTCGTGGTGATAAATCTGTTAGAATGAGAAAAGCTATGACTCGGCTGCTATCATTTCTTTGTAATATTCCTTTTTTGTGTATTTCTTTGTCCTGTTTTGTTATAGTTACCTCTCTGAAAATTATTTTTTTTGATATGGGATACATGGGGTGTAAATGTTCAGATTTTGAAATGACCTTAATTTGGTCCATACACAATTGAAAGAAAAATTATTTTTTTCCTTAGAAAATGGAAGGCATTGCTCAGCTGTCTATTCTAGCCTTCTGTTTTGTAGGACAAAGTCAGATGCTACTTTCATTCTCATTCCACCATAAATAGTGTCTTTCCTTTAGAATTTTTAGGATTTTTTTTTTCTACTTGAAGTTATAAAATTTCACCTGTCTAGAAAAGTCCTGTGTCACTCTTTACTCCTAGATGATGAGACAAGAATGAAGTATTATTTAATGCTTAACTACTTGAGATGCTATGTTGCTTGTTATACCAAGAGCTCTTGAAATTTATTTCTCTAGGAGTTTGTAATAACAGGCAGTTAACAGGCAGGACTGTGGGATAATATGCCAGTAAGAGCACAGAGTGCATAAACGAAAGCCATCAGAGATATTCAAGCTGTGAATGGCTCACTTCCCATACCCCAGCAGGAATGGGAAATACTGACATTTATAGGAGTGGGAGTAGAAGCTAGGCACCATTAGCTAAGGCAGCACTGACTATACAGTAATTCTAAATTATATTTTAATAAGGTTTTCTCACTAAAGCTTTACTTTTCAGCTTTTAAATATTGAATCATGATGATGGTGATAGTGATGATGGTATAATAATACTTAAAAAATTTTGGCCTTTACTATGTGTCAAACGCTGTACTTGTCATTTTCCTTACTTTTTCTTATTTAGCATTAACAAAATATTCCTCGGAGGTGTTGTTATTGTCTCTCTTTTATAGATGAGGATGTCGATGCTCTATAAAACAAGTGGCAAAGCCAGGATTTAAACTTAGATCTGTTGGGATGCAGAGCTTGTTTTTCTTAAACCACAACTATGCTAGACTGTCTACCAATGTGATAGCTATTATGTGTAGTGGAAGCTCATGGCTAGTAGGCCAATTTATATTATTCTGCTCCAGTATCTGAGTTATATTCTTACTAGAGTTAATTGTATTTTTTCCTAAAACCTATTTCTGCCAGTTGTGTTTGTTACTGTATTTATGTTGTTTAAGTAAATAAACTAATGAGATGAAATAGTTTTTGAAAGTAAGTTGAATGCATTGGAAAAACAACATATTGTTAAAAATAAATTTCCTTTTGAATTTTTTGTAGATGAGACAACTCATAAAAAATAGGGGCATATAAGGTAGCGTGTGATCTGACATTTGGATTGTTTTGCATTTGTTTTTAAGCTCCTGCTTCACTTTTGAGAAACTGAAACTTGAAATTACAGACAATTTACTAGTCATTTGGCTCATATGAGACTAAGAAGTTAAAACTCCAGTCAAATGAAAAGACAAGACCTTGGCTTGAAATCAGAAATGGGTGAATGAAGTACATTTATGCAATTTTAGTTAAAATATTCAGTACACATAAATATTCTTGTTTTAACTTTGATCAGTTGACCAACTAAAAGGTCTTCTGCTGAACTCTAGCACAGGGTTGGCAGAGGGCCTTTGTCTTTAAAGGGCCAGATAATAAATATTTTAAGCTTTGCAGGCCATAAGGTCTCGGTTGCAACTATTCAGCTCTGCCCTTGAAGACCAAGAGCTGCCTTAGACAATATGTAAACAAATGGCATATGGCTGTGTTTCAATAAAACTTTATTTAGAAACATAACTGGTTGGCTAGATTTGGTTCTTGAGCCTGACATCTGCTCTGGAATTACAATTCGTAAAGTTTGGAGATGTTGTGAACATTTTTAGTGTCCTTAGTAATTGACTCTAGGCTTTTTCTGTGGTGAATGATTGTGTTCTGGGTTAGGTCAGGGATTTCTGAACAGTGTGTGGGCAGAGATCTGGGTAGATCCAAAGTGATCTTCAGAGTTCTTTTACAGTTTGTTCATGGTTTGAAGGATCATGTGGACACTTCATGGTACCTCAGAGTTGTTTGTTTAGCTTCAAAGTGTTTGAAAATCACGTTTTCTGTGAGGTCTGTTGATAAACTCAGCAGCAGTGAGTAGACTGAAATCATTGGAATAGACCTTTGATCTAAACAGACTGGAGTTTCCAGGGGCCATGGACATACAGTATAAACTTGGAAGAATAAATTTTACTTACACGTATTTCAGAAGTTTTAGCACTCTACTGAACCATATATAAAGATGTGGTAATTGGGTAACTGGTGTTCAGCATATAATGGAATCTTGAAACTTTAGAGCTAGAAGCAACCTTTTAGATCCAGCCCACTTTTGCATAGGAAGCTGATGCCCAGAGTTATTAAGAGACTTGTCTTAAGTCACATGGCTTAATAACAGAACAGGGAAGGATCATTAAGAGGCTAATTACTTTCACACTATTTTGTCTTTCAGCAAGTCAAATTTGTACAAAATTTTGATTTATATGCAACTTTCTAAGATGCATTTTGCAAGTGTGTGTCCAGATCAGTTATTTAAAAGACAACTTTTAATTATTTATGGATTTAATATTTTCTATAGTGATTATAAAAATGCCCCCCCCCAAATTGTTTGATTCAGTCCATTCACTTGCAGATAGCCTTTAATAGCTTTTAGCCTTTCATCTTACAACTGGTAATTTTTTTGACTGTAATGTAGCTTTTATTTATCCAAATGTTTATGAATAGGTCCTTTTTACATACTTTGATTAATTGACTGAAATAACTGGAATTCAGGTTTCTAAAAGATGGCTAAGGGTTTCTTTAAAGGCTGTACATTTAATATGTCCACTCGTTAATCACATTTTTACATATGTATCTTTAATTAGTAGCAAACTGTTATCAAACTACAGTTGTAGATTTTGAAAACTTTTTTTTTTTTTTTTAATATTTATTTATGGCTGTGTTGGGTTTTCGTTTCTGTGCGAGGGCTTTCTCTAGTTGCGGCAAGCGGGGGCCACTCTTCATCGCGGTGCGCGGGCCTCTCACTGTCGCGGCCTCTCTTGTTGTGGAGCACAAGCTCCAGACGCACAGGCTCAGTAGTTGTGGCTCACG
Organism: Eubalaena glacialis; assembly: GCF_028564815.1. NCBI lineage: Eukaryota > Metazoa > Chordata > Mammalia > Artiodactyla > Balaenidae > Eubalaena > Eubalaena glacialis. Next base: position 71,076,450 of record NC_083723.1, on the reverse strand, counting down.
GGTCTAGTTGCTCCGCGGCATGTGGGATCCTCCCAGACCAGGGCTCGAACCCGTGTCCCCTGCATTGGCAGGCAGATTCTCAACTGCTGCGCCACCAAGGAAGCCCTGAAAACATTTTTAATAAGACCAAAATGTTTGATTTATAAATTTTATATTTAAAATTTTCTGCATACTATTTACATTGCCATGTTTCCATTAACTCTTAATATATAGGCTATAAAATCATTTTAACTGTAAATAATAGAAGCAATAAAAACGTCTAGATTTATAATAATATTGTAAATAAACTCTAAAGCCCATTTTTTTCAATTGAGAAGCTGAAAAAATCATTACTCTCACCTATGAATTAGTTTAGATATATCCCTTTTTTCTCCAAACTCACAATATTCCCTGAAAGAATATGTTTACCAGTTCTGATGTTTATTATTCTGGGTGTTCTTGCCTCTCCATATCTGTGTCTCTAGCTTCAGTCTTAGGTGAACTTCTGAGCCCTGTGTGATAGAGGAGTGGAACCAGCTTCCACTCTGCTTATCTCTTTTTCTTTCACTAAGGCACCTGTAGACCCAGAGTCTAGTCTGACTCTTTTTCTTCTAAAACATTCTCCTTTTTTTTTTCTCTCTGTAGTTTGTTTTTTTTTTTTAATTGAAGTAGAAAATGGGGGCTGAAAGAATGATGGTAAAATTTTGTCATTTTATGTTTAAATTGCAAATTTGACTTTGCAGATATTTATTACCTGCTCTGAGTCAGGCAGTGAGTTTAGTTAGTCCTGGGGCATCACTGGGGAATAAGCCACAGTCTGCTCTGACAGATAGTCACAGATGTTTCTTTACTATAATTCAGGGTGCTGTAAACAGAGCATTGTGAAACTTAAGGGAACAGTCAGCAGAGGAAGACTTCTGAGAAAAGATGATGACATTTGGAAGATAGATGGACATTTGGGCCCAAGTGAGAAAAGGAGAATGTACTTTATAGTTATTGTGAACATTATATGCAAGAACAGAGGGTGTGAAAGTCTGGGGTTTGTTTGGGGAGTTGCACATAGTCCATATGACTAAAATACAGTTGACCCTTGAACAATGTAGGGGTGAAGGGCGCTAACCCTCAGCTCAGTCGAAAATCCATGTATAACTTATATAGTTATAAATTATACTCTGAATCTGTGATTCTGCTTCCGAGGATTCAACCAACTGAGGATTATGTAGTGCTGTAGTATTTACTATTGAAAAATACCCGCTTATAAGTCGACCAGCGCAGTTCCAACCCCTGTTGTTCAAGGGTCAACTGTATAGGCACTGAAAAGTGAATGGGAAGTTAATTTTTCATGTCAATTGTTAAGTCTTATGTGCCATGCTAATTTGGGGCTTTATCCTTGGTTTAATGGGGAGCCAGCAAACATTTTAAAGCAGTGGATTAATGTGATTTTTATTTCTGCTTTACTTAGGAACTGCAAACTCAGATGTCTTTAGGGACCAGGCAGGTAACATATATGTGAAGCTGCCAGATGACAGCAGGAAATGCTCAGGTCCACAGGACTGTCAGGCCTTGCCTAAAGCCTTTCACATACAAGCTATTTGAAAATGATGCATCTGCCAAATCAAACAGAATGTTGACCAAATCCAGTCTGGAGTTAGACCCCTGCTCAGAGCTATCCCTGAAAGCTTTTTGGAGTTTGTTGTACAATGTTTGGTATGCAGGTCGATGGTGTTTGTCAAATAAATGGATGCATGAGTTGAAGGGTGGGATGTGTGTGTTGTCTGCAGAGATTCATTAGGAGGTTATTAAGTGATGATACTTGATTTAGAACACAAACGATAAAGGAGAAGCATAGGTGGATATGAGAAATACTGAAATAGTAGAATCATCAGGGTCTGATTACCAGTTACATATGAAGAGAGAGAAGAATTAAAGATGACTTTGGAATTTCCAGCCTGGATTGAGTGGGTGGTAGTCATATGAATCAAAAGAGAGAGAACATGGGAGAAGGAACAACTCTGGGAGTTGATACTGATTTTTTTTTTTTAATTGGGTGGAATGAGAAATTATTTAATTCTAAGTGCTAAGGTGCTATCATGGCTATCCTTTTACAGGTATTATTTTGGAGCCTTTAGCTCTCATTCCTTGTTTTTTTTTCATTCATTCATTTATTCTTTTTCGGACAGAAATTCTCAGAATCATTTTTTTAAGGAAAATCTCACTCCCGCCTACAAGTATTTCCTTAACATATGTTTATGTCTGTGGCTATTTTTCAGGCATAAATCCTGGTTAGAGACCCTAATTTTTAAAATAAGGTATTAATCCTACACTGTTGATTGTCAAATCCTGAAGATTTGTTCATTCTCAGTGTTTACTAGAGAATATAATCTTCAATTCTCAACCTTAATCAAAAGCATACTTATGATAAATAATATTTGTAGAAAATGGTCTAATTCCTTTACGTGTTTGGATGTTTATCTTTGAGACCATCAGAAACTGGGTACTTGTATTACTATTGGTTTTACTTTTCTGACAAATTGCTTTGCATTTGTATCTCTCTCTCTCTCTCTCTGTCAAACCACTTTGGTGTTATCTCCTCAGTTTGCATTAAAAGGCTCTATAAGAAGCAAAGACAAGGAGTCCATGAATCCATATTGTATATTCTGTAAGGCTGTTACCAAGGGTGTTGTTCCTTAGGAGATAAAATATTGCTATCCTCTTCATCAAGACTGGCAAAATTTTCTCTCTCACTTAATGCCAACAAAAGTGATTTTTTTTCTCTTTGTTTTGTTTTTTCTCTTGAGTTACTGGTGTATTTTGATATTCTGGACACTGAATTGTGTACTCTGGGCTTCCCTATTTGTTTTGGCTGCTAGGACTTTGAGAGTCACATTTATGATCAGATGACAGTTGTAAAAAACCTTGTATAATTTTGGTGTATTAAACTACATCTTCCACTTGTTCTTACTGTTTTATTTTAGTTTTGCCTTAACCTCTTTTGTTAAAAATGTTTTCTCTAAAATTGTATTTATTTTGTTAGATACCACAGATCTTTTTTAATATTGGGATATTATAATTCAAATAATATCAGTTTTTTAAAAAAACTGACCTAGGGAGAATTAAAGGGGAAAAAAATCAGATTCAATCACATATCCTAAGTGTATAACTCAATATATTTTTACAAAGTGAACATAATGGTGTAATTACCTCCCAGAAACAGAAATAGAACTAGAACATTTCTAGTACCCCCAGAAACTTCCTTCATGCCCCATTCCAGTCATTATTTTCCCAAGGTAACCAGTGTTCTGGCTTCTGTCACTAACGTTAGTTTTGCCTGTTTTGAACTTTAAAAAGTACATACTGTATGATTCCATTTATACAAACTGACTTCTTTTTGTCCAATATTATGTTTTTGAGATTCAGGTAGTATATTTTCTTTTTTTTTTTTTTTTTTTTCAGGTAGTATATTTTCATTGCTATAGTATTTCATCATAAATATATCTCACTTTACCCATTTAATTGTTCACAGACAATTGAGTTGCTTCATTTTGCCTATTACAAATAATGCTACAAGGATTGTGTATGCACTTATGAAAGACACATATCTAGGACTTCTGGGACATAGAGTATTTGTGTGTTGAGTTTTAGGAGGTGTTAACAGTTTCCCAAGAGGTGCTATCAGTTTTCCCTTCCTCCAGGATTGAATTGCGTGTTCCTTTTGTTCTACATCCTTGCCAACATTTGTTGATGTCATTTTTAATTTTTAAAAAATATTTTTAGCCATTCTGGTCGTTTGTTATAGTGTCTTATTGCAGTTTTAATTTGCATTTCCTGAATGCCTGATGGAGTGCATATTTATATGTTTTATTGGCCAATTGGATATCTCCTTTGTCAAGTATCTGTTTAAGGCTTTTACCCTTTGTTTTTATTCTGTTCTGTTGATCTGTTTATGTATCCTTATAATAAGTACCACACTATCTTATTGCTGTAACTTTATAATAAGCCTTAACCTATTTTAGTATATGTCTTACAGCAGTGTTCTTCACAGTATTCTTGACTGGTCTTAGCCCTTTGAGTTTCCACATAAATTTTAGAAGCAGCTTGTCAGTTTCTACATTAAAAAGCCTTCTGGGATTTTGATTAGAATTTCAGTTATTCTAGGAGATCATTTTGGTGAGAACTGATATCAACAATATTGAAGGTTTTAGTCTGTTTACATGGTATATACCTCTATGTAGTTGTCTTCTTTATTTTAGCTGTATTGTATATTTTTTATTTGATTTATTCCCAGGTATTTGGTTTTTTGAAATTGTATTTTTAAAAATGTCATTGTCCAATTCTTTGTTTCTAATATATAGAGATTAATTTTATTTTTGACATTTTACTTTTCATCTGTATTATACTTACTATCTTTAAAACTTGCCATCAGTATTTAATTCTTAAATTCTTAGTTTTATCTATAGATTCTTGAGGATTTTCTGCCCACACAGTCCTGTTGCTGCTAGTGATGACTCTTCTATTTCTTCATTTCTAATTCTTTTCCTTTTATTTATTTTTCTGGCCTTTTTGTACTGTCTGTAGGATCAGCAGCACAACTTACTGCTCATACTATTGATCTGTGCATTTAATTATTCAGTTTGTCTCTTTTAAAGATTGACACACCTAATTCTGTTTTATTTAATAGTGAACTGAATTCAAAGCTGCAAGATACTTTAGAGCAAATTGAGGTAAGAAGAATTATATATTAAGTTAAATGACTTTTTCTTTTCAGAGGTTTTTGAATAGCGTAGATGCATCTTATGTTTTGACTTTCATGTTATTATCAGTGTTTCTACATCACTATACTTTGTGTTTTTCATTTGGAATATCTGTGCATGGTCAAGTTAATGTTAATTTACTTGTACTCTCAGTAATACTTTAGGAATTGTGGGATCTGAAAAGAGTATTTGAAAATATTACCATATCCAGCAAGATCCCTAAACTTGTTAGTCATAGGTGTGTTCTCATGTAAATTATAGGCAAAATACTTACCATGTATTAATTATTTTTTGATTATCAACTGCTACTCCTTTTTAGTTTAGTGAGTTTATTTATTTAAGAATGATTATTGGCTGATGATAACCCTCCTAAATTCCTAAACCTCATAATAATATCTCATACAATTCATCAAATATGTAGAAACTGGAAAGGAAAAGCTACGTTATTGTGAGCATAAAGCCTTTTCCTCCTACGTTTATTCAGAGTTCATCTCTTTCCTCAGAATCTTTGCAAAGCAGAGTGCTCATTTAAATAAACTTAATAAGAATTATTTGGTTTCTTCTGGTACTTTATTGTATTGTTTTCCTGATGAGAGTACTTAGAAAAGTTGAGGCTAGACTTTCAAATGACTTTTGTGAAAGTAGTTTTTGATCATAAATGCAATTATTTCCTAATTGTAAGAATGACAGTTTATTTGATAAACATAAATAGAACTGCTTTGAAAATCCCTTAAGTAAATAATCACGTGAATATTTTAATGAGGACTTTCTTTCAAAGCTCAGTTTTCTTCATTCTTATAATTTTCTATATAAGTACAGAATAATATTTATCTTAAAATGAAATCATTGAGATAGAAACCCATAAACAGAGTTGGTACATTTAGATATAAAAGGGCAGTACCTTGAGGTATGTACTTTGAAGGTCGATGTAGTTTTCTTGAAAATTATCGGTGCTTTTCAGTGATTTGGAGAAGGATTGTTTTATTTTTCAGTAGTCCTACAAACTCAGTTCATATAATTGTAAGATTTTAGCAGATGCTTGAGGAAACATAGTTAAGTAAAATTAAAAACTAAAATTCCTTTAGAGACTATGATAATTATTTTGTGTCCCTTGAAACACTAGGCATGGTTTTTTAAAAAACTCATATATTAATAACATCTCAATAAACTTGAGTATAGCTGGTAATAAGAATTATAATTTATTTATATTTTTATTTAAATTTGTTTTTGACTATTAAATCCAGTGTAATAGTAAATGTGTTTAGATATTAGTTAAGAGTGAGAAATTAGTCTTAATATTTTCTTCTTACTACCTTGGAAATATAATTCCTTAACCACCTCTTGCCTCCTCTTTTAATTATACAGGAACAGTTGGATGTTGCTCTGTCCAAAATCTGCAAGAATTTTGACATTAACCATTACACCAAGGTTCAACAAGCTTATCGACTTCTTGGAAAAACACAGGTTAGTTCTGAAAGGATGTTTTCTTTTTTCTTAATCAGGAATCTGTTGATCTTCATGATTGCTTAAGTTTGAATATTATTATTCATATAGTGTGCTTAAAAAGTTTCATTTAACAAAGTAAATTTTTATATTGTATTTACAATAGTAACATGATCTCATAGGCTCAGAGTGTGTGTAGTGTGATTAAAACATTACAGAAGTCTGTTTTAAACTATGAAGTGTTTCTCAGGTTTAATTTTAATTTTTAGGTTTTAGGTTTTAATTTTCACCATTCTATGTAGGTTTTTTAAAAAAGTATATTATGAGATAATTCAGTGGGAGAGGATTGTAGTCTTTTTTACCTCAACTCTTGGTCCCGAATAAGAACTTCTAAATTTGGAGCCTCATGGTTCCTGGATGGGCCATCATGACTCCCTCAAAGTGGTATGTGAACTTTTGTGCATTGTGTACATTTGTTGTAAAACAGGTCCGTTGCATGTATCAGATTTTTCAAAGGGTTCTGTTATCCTCAGAATGTCCTCACTGCTCCCATGATGCATGGCTTTACATACTCTTACTGCTCAAGGGCTTCCTTGAAAAATTTGAAGTAGAGGCCACAGTTTGAAAATTAATTATATCTTCTGCAAATATAGGATTATACATTTTTCTAGAGAACATCCAAACATGATAGGTGTAAATGTTTTCTTCCCTTAAATGGTCTCTTGTCTTAGAAGGAAATTGAAGACTTTACCAAACTATTTAAACTCTATTTACATTTCATAATAAGAATAAAGAAGTTTGGTTATTTATTGTACTTTATTAGTTTTTATATCTGAAGCTATACCTAGGGAAAAATACTAGAAGGAAGACATTTGGTAATTTCGAGGGACATGTTTAAAGACCTTTGAAAATACAACTATAACTTCTGATTTCCCCCATTAGATGAATTCTTTCACTCATTAAATATTTATTGGTACCTACTATGTGCATTGCTCCAGGCACCTGGATATAGGCCCTCATGTATCTTACCTTCTAGTGAGGGAGACAAACATTAAAGAAATAAATCAGTTTAAGTGGATAGAGTGATGCAAAGTACTGATTTATATAGGATAGTCAGGAAAGGCTTCTCTGAGAAGATGACCATTGAGTATCCTGAACGATGTAAAGGAATGATGGCAGAAGGCATCCAAAGGTGCGGTTATGCATGACATGTTTGGGAAAAGGCAGGATGGGTACCAGTGATAAATACAGAGCAACGGAGCAGTGTTCACAATTCAGATTTATCTTTAGTGGTATGATGTTCTGGTTATTTGCAGGGTTATTTGCAAATAATCAACACTTATAATTCTGTGTATAATAGTTATTCGTGCTGTAGCTAAAATTGGTAAAGATTTTTTCCTGTGTTTTTAAAATCTGTTGAGATTTATTTATTTTAATAATATGAGATTATGTTGTATGTTTTTTCTTTCCATAGACAGCAATGGATCAACTTCATATGCACTTCACCCAAGCCATTCATAATACCGTGTTTCAAGTTGTTCTTGGTTATGTGGAACTATGTGCAGGAAACACAGATACAAAATTCCAAAAGCTGCAATATAAGGATCTCTGTACGGTATGTCATAACTTAATTATTGTTCATATGAATCTATTTTAGTTTTTAAGTTTATATTTCATTTCTTTTAGAGCCTACTATTTGAAGATATGTTTGCAAACAGTTTTTCTCCCATATTATTCTTTTCCTCATAGAGAAACTGGAAGATTCAGTCACATAAATAGTAAAGGTTGATGAGATGGTACAGATTTGTGGAGTGCGGTTCCTTCTAAATGGACTCTCTACCCTCTTATAGCTTCTTTTATCACTCTGTCTCAGGGTCTTAACTGTCTTCTGTGATAGCATCTAGGGTGCTTTTAAGCAATCATCTTTGCTGATTTTCCTTACATACTTTCAATCAGTCTTTTCATGTGTATAAATGTTGCTTCTGTCAGCATCTGTAACCAATTTTTCTTTTTCATTCTTAAAGAAACATAGGTCTGTAGGTAATATAATCCACAGGTGGGAAGTGAACTGAGTTGGGTTGGCTTCTCCTTTCAAATTGTTCCTGCTGATGGATTGATGTAGTGTGAGGAAAAGAGAATGATGAACCTCTAGGAGAATGGGGGTGCTATTTGCTTTTAAAGGAAACCTGGTAAAGCATGAATTCTGTTTGATACTTATTAACAGAATTAGGTATGATAGGTTCTTTCATGTTGAAAGAACAGACTTAGAGGAGCTGAATAATGAGATGAAGAATATGATGCATTTTAAGGTGGCCCACTTTCTTTGGCACTATTCTTGATAAAAAGTTAAGGAAGTTTAGAAATTACCTCAGGACTCTTGGAAGTATTTAAGTCAGTGCTGTTACTGGCAGACAGGGATGTGAATATCTCTTATAAGCCTAAGTAAGTTTTAATTTGTTTTATAATATTGAGTTATATTTGACCTGTTTAAACCAGGTAAGATTAGGAAGAGATTATCTTATATCAGATTTATTTATTTAGTTTGATGAAAATATGTGGACTTTTAGTAACTGAGTTCTATAAATGGAAGTGGTTAGCTCAGTAGAGGAAAAATGGAAGGAAGCCTTAGAAGTTCAATCAATAAGCTGATGAAAGGAAACTTAAATATGTTTTCCTGGTGAGAACACATATCAAGGATCTGGAATGGCATAACTCAGGCAAGTGAGGTGATTTGTGAAGGAGCCTTGTATTAGAAGGTACAATTCTTAATTTTTCAATATATGGCAATTGGGAATCATTTTTGCCCTAATTAAAATTAACTGATAATAATTATTGACGAAATACTGGTGTAGGAGCATATGTGGCAACCAAGTGTCAGGTAAGAAAGAAGCAACAGAGCCCTCAGGATATAGGTGCAGGGTGTTGACTGGTAGATTTTGGAAGTGAGAAGGAAGAGCCCAGGCATTTGGGCAGTTGGTTTTCTCTGTATAGTAGCAATATTTTGAAGGAAGTCCTTAATCATAGATAAAAGTTTAAATATAACATTAAAAATTGAAATAAGTGATTTAAAATTTTGTGTTGAAGTATAGTTGATTTAAAATTTCTGCTGTACAGAGAAGTGATTCAGTTATACGTATATATGTTCTTTTTCGTATTCTTTCCCATTGTGGTTTATCACAGGCTATTGAATATAGTTCCCTGTGCTGTACAGTAGAACCTTGTTGTTTATCTATTTTATATATAGTAATTTGTATCAGTTTAGCTCTATTATTTTTTATTCTTTTTTAACATCTTTATTGGAGTATAATTGCTTTACAATGGTGTGTTAGTTTCTGCTGTATAATAAAGTGAGTCAGCTATACATAAACAGAAATTCCCATGTCTCCTCCCTCTTGCGTCTCCCTCCCACCCTCCCTATCCCACCCCTCTAGGTGGACACAAAGCACTGAGCTGATCTCCCTGTGCTATGCGGCTGCTTCCCACTAGCTATCTATTTTACATTTGGTGTGTATCTATGTCCATGTCTTTTATTTTAGACAATCACTTCCCCTTCTTATATTTTTCATGGCATCCCATTTTTGAAAAGACCAGGCCCTCTGCCTTATGGAATGTGGCAATGGATCTTACTGTTGACCCCCTCTGCTCAGCACAGGGTCTGGTAATAGTAGCCTTTCTGTCCTTTTGCTGAGCACTTGAAAACAGTGATAATGGTTATGAGTAATAATCACAGAAGCTAAAAAAGAAAAAAAAAAGATTGAAATAAATGAAATAGTACACTGATCAGAGTTGATAGAAGGATAGTGTTTCTGTAAACAGGGAACATTTTGTTGCCTTTAAATGGAAAGAGATTGGAAATGAAAAGAGATAATCATCTGCTTGTTCTTATTCACAGTATTATTTTATAAATTTTTTTTTAATATAAATTTATTTTTGGCTGTGTTGGGTCTTCGTTGCTGCGCGCGGGCTCACTCTAGCTGCAGCGAGCGGGGGCTACTCTTTGTTGCGGTGTGCGGACTTCACATTGCGGTGGCTTCTCTTGTTGCGGAGCACGGGCTCTAGGCACGCGGGCTTCAGTAGTTGTGGCACATGGGCTCAGTAGTTGTGGCTCACGGGCTCTAGAGCATAGGCTCAGTAGTTGTGGCACATGGGCTTAGTTGCTCTGTGGCACGTGGGATCTTCCCGGACCAGGGCTTGAACCCGTGTCCCTTGCACTGGCAGGCGGATTCTTAACCACTGCGCCACCAGGGAAGCGCCACAGTATTGTTTTAAACCACTCACAGATGTCAGTCTATTACTAAATGGGCTAGAATGAAATTGAACTCTTTTTTTTTCTTCTTTTTGGACATTCCTTTACAAAGAAACCTGGGGCAAAATTAGTGTTCTGTTTTTTATTTTCTCTGGTAAACAGAGAACTTCAGCGTTCTTAAGGCCAGCAGCATACTGTTCCATTATGAAGTGTCTGCCATTTGTGTTCTGTCACCATTGCTCTAAGTTTAAAAGTTTAGTTGACTATGAACTTTTTGAAGTCATTTTGTAATTGAATGTACTTTCTTTACTAAACTGTAATTTCTAAGTGATTTAATTAAAGGCACAATTTTTCTTTTTATAGTTTATCTTTCTCTAGTTTCCTGTTTTTTCTTGAATGTATCGACTTACAGTTTTTAGATCAGTAATTTAGGCTCTTTTAAAAAATATGTACGTTATCTTGAAGCACAAATAAAGGACTACTCCTTAGAAGCAAAAGTTTCAAATGAGAATTAAATCTCATTTCTGGCAAGGGCCAATGTAAAGGGGCATAGTGGTTATTTTATCTGATTAAAAAGCCTTTTTGTGATTGCATTTATCAATACATTGATGTACCCTACATGTTCACACCAGTTTGTGGAGAGATTTAAAGACACCAAGTGGAAGCTCTTTATTTAGTGACCTTGTAGAGAAACCTTTTGTAGGTTTTTTGAAAGTTTATGAAGTATGCATCAGTTTTTTCAAAAAAAATGTTGTTTTTTTAACATTTTTTTTTGGCAGGCTGATGGGTTTCCCTTGGGAGCTTATTTCAAGATGTTAATTAGGATACTGTTGATTAATTTTATGATAATAGAGCTGACTAAGCTGGCTGCAGTGTTCTCAACCATTTTTCAACTGTTCATTTCGAAATGCTTTTAATGAGTTTTGAGTTCTGTTTTTGAAATGAACTTGATAATGTAATACTTTGGGGGAAAATGTAATGGTTCTTTTAGAAAAAGCTTTCTGAAATCATTTCAATATGTATTTTCTCCTTTTGGCACATTGGAGGTGTTTAGTAAATGTTTCTTTAGTATATTGGATTGACCTCTTTGTCTCTAACTTGTGCGGTGTTGACTTAATCAATTTTCAGATTTGATTAAGTGAGGGAAAGAAAACCAACATTGAGCGCTTTCTCTGTGCCATGTACTTTTACAGGTTTTTTACACGCATACATCATAGAAAGACCAACTAAAGGCTCATCAAATGTTCCATTCTTCTAGTTTTTAAATTTTTGATTCTTATAAATAATACCTCTTGATATTGAATTGTAATTCAGTGGCAGTTTGAGGGTCAGTAAATATTTTTAGTAAGATCTCTGTTGAAGGTATAGTTTATTTTGATGTTCATATAAGAGCCTAGAGAAATTTCCTCTTTGAGACAAAAAGCTATTTCTGTTCTTAAATTCTCAGGGCACTTTCTGTTGTGAAGAATTAATATATTTTCTCTTATCAAATAGTATGAGAGTATACAGACTCTCTATGATGATAAGCTGCCAGGAATTTCAGTGCTAAATTTAATGTTCATTTGTAGTAACCGTCTTGTTTTGGGTTTTCTGTAGAATTAACTGCCTCCTTATCCTTTTTCTGTTTTCTGACTTCTTAAACTAGTCTCTTTATATGTTTTTATATCACTCACAGTCTTTATGGAGTTAGAATACTGATTATATAAGTAGTCGCTCAAATTCAGCAATCATTAATTAATATGTTTACTCTTAAAATACATGTATTTTAAATTATACACCTAAAACATTGATTGTAGGAAAATACAGATAAGCAAAAGAAGAAAATAAAAAATAATATTTCTGTATGCAGAGCTGGTTCTTTTAATGTGTATATAAGCAAATAGCTTTTTAAAGTAGGATTATGCTGTACACACAGATTTAGAACATTTTTTTCCACTTGCTACATTATAAACAATTTCTCATTTCAGTAAATATGCTATGCACATACCTTTTAGTGGCTTGACAGTACTTCATTGTAAGAGATCCTGTGGATTAATTAACCAGTTTCTTATTCTTTGATGTTCATAATGACAAAAGTTGGAAATAACATAAATAACACTGTAGTAAATATTTTTAAAGCTAAATCTTTGCACACATCATAAATTATTTCTTTAGGATAAATGATGAAAAATAAAATTGCATTGTCAAAGGCTTTGGTTTATATTTCCAAAATTGCCCTCTAGAAAGTGTGTTTCAACTTATGCTCCTCATCAGTAGTGTCTGCTTTTATCCTTTTCCCTGTGCACATGAATGCTGATTATTTTATATTTAATAGCTTAATTGTCAGATACCAGAAGGTAGCATATCAATACTAATTTATGTAATTTGTCGCTCAGGCATATTTAGGATGTGAAGGAAATTAAACAGGGACATTTCATTGATTGTTGAGGTTAATTTGGTTGATTTGGTTGGATAGGTGAGTGGACCTTTCCTTTCTTACTAGAGAAACCTTTTCTGTTGGAGGAATAATGCTATTTACTTGATTGCTTTATCAGATCAGTTTTAAAATACTCTAAGAATTCAGAAGTCACATTTATTCTTATCACTTACATAGTAGCACCCAGCTAATTTTTTTATGTGAGTTATATATTGTTTTTTTTTAATATAAGAGTTATATATCGGTTTCTAAATATTTAAGGTAAAATAAAAAATAAGTTTTGGTAATTTTAAATATTCAAAACTTAATGATCAAAAGATAAGGAAAGTTTATCCGTCTCTTCCTTTTTCCCTGCCATTTACTCTTTGGATTGTCAGGAACTGTGAAGGGTCTGAAATTTTATCCTACTTGCAGATTAACAAGCTAGCCTGTTACTGTTTCATGGATGCTGGTAGAAGATGCAAGATTCCACTTTCTTAGCGCTCTGACTTAGTATAAACCAGTTTCCCTTGTCATTACCCAGGTTTTGTTAATCAATCAAGTAATGGGTTCAGCTCAGCAAGGGTAAATAAGGTTATAAAGAGTTTGTAACCTAGTAAGGTCACATTAATTATGATCAGAGGTGGAATAAGAAAAGTTCAAACAACATATACAGTAGTGTCAATGGGATCAACACAGTTCTTTAAGGGTTTAAGGAAGCAAAAGAGGAGCCTGCAAGTTTTGAGTTGGTTTTGGATTTCAAGAAGCACGATGTATATGGCTGAGTACAGGGATACAGAGGAAATGCCCTGAGCAATGGCATGAAAGAAGAGCATAGGGCAAGTGAAAGGAACAGTAGGTTGTCTGGCTTGATTTAACTGGATTAAACCAAGTATGATGATTTGGTGGTTTCTACCATACCCTGGAACTAATGAGTGCCTATGGAGAACATGCTTTGGGCTGATGTTATCTGAGTAACCAGCTTTCCCTCTCTTGGCTGGAAGTGAAGGGGTTTTCTAGTCACTTGAAACTGGCTCAGGTGTGATGCCCAAGTCTATGAACCCTTAAAACTATCAATGTAATTTAGACTGCTGGGTGATTTTGTGTGTGTGTGTGTGTGTGTGTGTGTGTGGAGGATGGGGGTGAATGTTAAAGAGCCAACCTATTTTTAAGGTGTGGTACACAGCTGCCAGCAGAAACAAAGTAATTTACTGGTAAAAGCCATTCTCAAAACCTGCCAAGAAACCGTTCTTAATTTGTCTTTTTACATTTAAATACTGCCCATTTTTGGTGATAATCTTAGCATAGGGTTTCACAGCATTTTATTACTTGAAACTTTGAAAGATATATATTCTGATAACACAGGCTTTGCTTGTTTTATAGTATTAAGCTTTCCATTTGATTAAGGCCATTTAGCAGCAATTAGACAAAACTGAGGATGGTAGTAAAGGAGACCCCTTCTGTGTATTTCACAATTTAGAGGGTGCTAGTTACTTAGTTCCAAGTTGGCATTATTCATACCATACATATTACATATGTCTTCATGTGTAAATACATATTTAGTATTAATGATAAAATGCCTGGGAGGTGAGAATGACTTTTTTCACCAAGATGTTTGTGTTGTTGTGTTTTTTGTTTTGTTTTGTTTTTTACAATGTTGTTAGTTTCTGCTGTACAGCGAAGTGAATCAGCTATATGTATACATATATCCCCTCTTTTTTGGATTTCCTTCCCATTAAGGTCACCACAGAGCACTGAGTAGAGTTCCCTGTGCTATACAGTCTGTTGTCATTAGTTATCTATTTTATACATAGTAGTGTATATATGTCAGTCCCAATCTCGCAGTTCATCCCACTCCCCACATCCCCCCTTGGTGTCCATACATTTGTTCTCTACGTCTGTGTCTCCATTTCTCCTTTGCAAATAGGTTCATCTGTACCATTTTTCTAGATTCCACATATATGCGTTAATATACAATATTTGTTTTTCTCTTTCTGACTGACTTCACTCTGTATGACAGACTCTATCCATGTCTCTGCAAATGGCACAATTTTGTTCCTTTTTATGGCTGAGTAATATTCCAATGTATATGCGTACCACATCTTCTTTATCCATTCCTCTATTGTTGGACATTTAGGTTGCTTCCATGTCCTGGCTATTGTAAATTGTGCTGCAATGAACATGGGGTGCATGTATCTTTTGGAATTACAGTTTTCTCTGGGTATATGCCCAGGGGTGGGATTGCTGTGTTGTATGGTGGTTCTATTTTTAGTTTTTTAAGGAAGCTCCATACTGTTCTCCACAGTGGCTGTATCAATTTACATTCCCACGAACAGTGTAAGAGGGTTCCCTTTTCTCCACACCCTCTCCAGCATTTGCTGTTTGTAGATTTTTTGATGATGGCCATTCTGACTGGTGTGAGGTGATACCTCATTGTAGTTTTGATTTGCATTTCTCTAAAAATTAGTGATGTTGAGCAGCTTTTCATGTGCTTCTTGGCCATCTGTTGGTCTTCTTTGGAGAAATATCTATTCAGGTCTTCTGCCCATTTTTGGATTGGGTTGTTTGTTTTTTTAATATTGAGCTGCATGAGCTGTTTATATATTTTGGAGATTAATCCTTTGTCCGTTGATTCGTTTGCAAATATTTTCTCCCATTTTGAGGGTTGTCTTTTCGTCTTGTTTATGGTTTCCTTTGCTGTGCAAAAGCTTTGAAGTTTCATTAGGTCCCATTTGTTTAGTTTTGTTTTAAATTCCATTTCTCTAGGAGGTGGGTCAAAAAGGATCTTGCTGTGATTTATGTCATGGAGTGTTCTGCCTATGTTTTCCTCTAAGAGTTTGATAGTGTCTGGCCTTACATTTAGGTCTCGAATCCATTTTGAGATTATTTTTGTGTATGGTGTTAGGAAGTGTTCTAATTTCATTCTTTTACATGTAGCTGTCCAGTTTTCCCAGCACCACTTATTGAAGAGACTGTCTTTTCTCCATTGTATATCCTTGCCTCCTTTGTCATAGGTTAGTTGACCATAGGTGCGTGGGTTTATCTCTGGGCTTTCTATCCTGTTCCATTGATCTGTATTTCTGTTTTTGTGCCAGTACCATACATACTGTCGTGGTTACTGTAGCTTTGTAGTTTAGTCTGGAGTCAGGGAGCCTGATTCCTCCAGTTCTGTTTTTCTTTCTCAAGATTGCTTTGGCTATTCAGGGTCTTTTGTGTTTCCATAAAAATTTAAAAATTTTTTGTTCTAATTCTGTGAAAAGTGCCATTGGTAATTTGATAGGGATTGCACTGAATCTGTAGCTTGCTTTGGGTATTTTAGTCATTTTCACAATATTGATTCTTCCAGTCCAAGAACATGGTTTATCTCTCCATCTTTGTGTCATCTTTGATTTCTTTCATCATTATCTTACAGTTTTCTGCATACAAGTCTTTTGCCTCCTTAGGTAGGTTTATTCCTAAGTATTTTATTCTTTTTGTTGCACTGATAAATGGAATTGTTTCCTTAATTTCTCTTTTTGATCTTTCGTTGTTAGTGTGTAAGAATGCAAGAGATTTCATGCGTTAATTTTGTATCCTGCAGCTTTACCAAATTCATTGATCAGCACCAGTAGTTTTCTGGTGGCATCTTTAGGATTTTTTTATGTATAGTATCATGTCATCTGCAAACAGTGACAGTTTTACTTCTTGTTTTCTGATTTGGATTCCTTTTATTTCTTTTTCTTCTCTGATTGCTGTGGCTCGGACTTCATGTTTTTAAATCATGAATGAATCTAGTTTAGTATAAGGAAAGTTTTGCTACAGCATATGCATATTTTACCTATGGAGAGTCATAGTCTTTAAAGCTTCAGAGAGACTCTAGGTTATTTGCTTTATCCCTTGGCGTTAGATATATGAAGTGAAATGCTGGAGTCATGACCAAGTAAGTCACAAAGTTGGGACCCAAGCCCAAATATGTGCCATCCAGTCCACTATACTGAGCACCACTCTGATTTCCAGTGATTAGAAAGTACCTAAGCTATTCATATTTTGTACAGCTTGGTCCTTACAGAAGTAATTAGAGGCTGGAGAGATCTTGTAATTGCTTGGCCCAGCCACTTATTTAGGTCCAGAGTTCAGCCTTCCCAGAGGTATTTTTAGCTCCCTGGGCCCACTGCTGTTTTGACCTGCAACATATTTCCAGAAACCTCCCAGCTAAACAGTAGTCCTTTCCAGCAGCTTCTGGTGATGTGAGCTCACTGTGCTAATAGCATTCATCTAAAGCTGCTGATAAGCCTTTGTTGTTTTTTTTGAAATCCATCTATGAATGAGTGTGTGTGTGTGTATGTGTGTGTGTGTTTGTGTGTGTGTGTGTGTGTGTGTGTGTTTGGATGGGGGTGGGGATGGCAGCACTAGGAGTTTTAAATCTCTGTGAGGATGCCAAAACATCTGCTCCCTTTATGTTTGTCAGGATGTGATTAGAGTGATAAATCAAAGTGAAACAAGAACGTAATAATACTTTAAGGATACTCCTAAGAATTTTTATTTTGATGTTTTAATATAAAAAAAATCTTCCTGAAATTTTTGTAGGTAATTGGTAATAGAGATTTCTGATGGGTGTAAAAGTAAATTAATATGAACTAAAAGGCTAAATTTAGCAGCCTCTTTTTTCCATATTTACCACTTTGCACTGAAGCAACTTTCAAAAGGTGACTTTTTTTTCATTGTGTGCTTCGGATTTGAAAAGGCTGCATATATTCATTTCTGGATTTACACTGTTCTGTGAAAATGGCTTCCAGATTCTTATTAAATTTATTATTTATAATTAAGGCTGAGATGTTGCTGGTTTTAACAAGCTAATTTCATCATTTTAATTTTGACCAGGTAGGTTGGTTGTGATGGTTAATAGTAGAGATGGGAGGTACAAAGTTTTACTCTTAACTGATAGTGATGAGATTGGAAATCAGATCTGTGGATTCTGTGAAAGTGTTAAGATTTGATTAAGGAGTGAATTTTGATGTTTGAATAGTGAAGCTTAGTTGTAATGCTGTGTTGAGCTTTTTGCATTGTAACATCTGGATTTGTGAATCTTCTCTAAATCCTGCCCCCCAAGATATTTGTTACCTGTGATCACTGGTTACTAGACATGTATGTTATCTGTATGGAGGTTGTGAGTTACAAAAGAAAAACCTAGGTTACTTAAAATATTCCTCCTTTTCTGCATGATTTTTGAGATAGTTCTGAAATACTACACCTTTTTCCTCTTCTCACCTCTCAACCTTTCCTGAATAAATTGGTACTACTAGCTTTAGAATGGAAGTGGAAAATAGCTCTGGAACACAGAGAAGTGTTTGATAAGTAAATTTCTATTTCCTGTATATTCTTAAAATTTTAAGACGTGCTATTTAGTTCTTTGGGGTGTCTCACTGTGTGAATATTTTCTAAATTGCTTAATTCAAGGCTTTCATTGCTATTATTGATACGTGATAAGAATATTGAACTGGAATTGCAATATGGCACTCCTCTGCCTTAGTATTCCTGGTTTTATACTAAATGAATCACCCATTAATTGGGACTCGAACTGAGTTGCAGTGTTAGGTATCTAGTAATAAGTGAATGGATTAAACCAAAGAAGAGGTAGCAGATCCAGGAATCTCTAACACTGTTTCATGAAAGGTGAACCTAAGATATCCAGAGTGGTTTACTATCTAAGGGCATGTGACTGGTAAGTTGTAGAATTGGTGCTGGCTGGGATGCAGGGCTTCCAATTTCTTGTCTAGTTCTCTTTCTGTTATGCTTTGCTGGTGTGAAGAAGAATTGATGTCCGAGTGGAAGTTGTAATTCAGAAACTCACATTCTCTTCTTGGGCTGCCTTTTATTTTTTGATTACTTATACAATTATTTGCTTATTTGTTGGTTTCTTTGAATCTGTCTTGTTATAGTTATGGTTCACACATGTCTGTGTAATAAGATTCTCTATTTGAAATTTGGAGGTGATTTTTATAAATTAACGAGAGAGCACTAGTTATGAATGATTTTAGTGATAAGGTGTTAAAAGCATCAGAAGCATTTGTTGCTTTGAGAATTGACGCTAGTTGATTGCACAGTATAGGGGAAAGTGGTTTCTGGAGTCCAACTTTAAAATGAAATGACTCTTATTGTCAGCATAGTCTTCAAGTACAGAGGTGAACACATTTTGGCTTAAATCTATTAAAAACAATATTTATATATCTATCCCACCTTGCCTTTTTTCTTAAACTATTTACTTTCTGTGTATTTAGTATAATGAATCTATACATTTGTTTCTATTTTAGAATATAAATTTAGGTAAGAATCATCTTGCTTAGTACATCATAATCTTATGTTTGTACATATGAACATTTTTGAAGATAAGTTTGGGAGACTTTTAGACATGGGCATTGGCCTAGCTAGATTTGTGAATTATTTACACTTGAGTTAAGTTTGGTGAGAAAAAGCTTGGTATAATTTCACTAAATAATTTCAACGTTTTCTGAAAAAAATTTCATATAAACATTTCTGTGTGTATAATCTCATCCAAACCCATTAAAGTTTAGCAGATAGTCAAGAGGTAACACAGTAAAGAACCTCCTTTTCCTTGAATAAATAGGCAAATAATGTAGCTAGACAGTGGTTGGGTGGAGAATAGAAGGTAGTAGTTCCAAGTTTCAATTTTCTGGTTTGTTAAACTGTGGCAAGTATAATAAAAGTTAATTGGTGGGCTATAGCACAATTATTTGTATAGTTATAATTTTTCTTTAGGAAAAATAAGACTAACACTGCCTTCCTTTTATCTGTCAGAAAGATATGTTGGGATATAATTAGATTAAATTTATTTGCATAATATAAACACAAATTTATGCAAAGTTGAGTTTATGAAAGTTTGTAGAAGAGTACCTTTATTCCGGTGAATGATTTTTGAGTTGCAGCCCAGAATGTTTTTGTGATTTTTGCTTTTCTTTGTCCTCTGCTTTTAGCTTTTTCCTGACCTTGTGCATCATTATCGGTTTTCATCACATGTGTGTGGTATGAGAGCTATGTCAGTTGTAATGGCGTGGTAAAAATAAACCAAGGAAAAAAGCAAGACTGGTTCATTGTAAAGGTAGTAATTATAATAGTAAACAGGGAAAGTCAACATAAAAAGTTACCCCAAATTATGGCATAAGTATGCAGAAATACTTGTGTTGATCTCTGCAAGCCATGTGTAAATCTGGATAGCCATTCTAATTTTTCTGTAAATAGGTACCCATAGCCCATTCGGTATACTCAGAAGTTTCACTCCCTCCTGTGTTCCTTCCATTTTTATTCCCCACGCCACCTCTTACAGGTAACTGACTTCAGTGTTTTCTTCTTTATATTCACTGTGTTTATTTTTTTGATGATAGGCAGATATATCATTAAATTTTTTTCTATTTCTTATGACATACATATATATATATTAAAAAAAATTTCCCTTTCTCACATGTATATGTATTATATGAAAGGGAAAATTTTTTATTAAAAAATTTTTTTAAATGTATATGTCTGCTTATCATTATTTTTCACAGTTGCAAAGTGCTCTTTTGTGTGTGTGAAGATAGTTTATCCAGCTGATCTCCTGTGTTTGGACATTTAGATAGATTCCAATATTTTGCAGTTACAGATAATCCTTCAATGAATAACCTTGTGCGTATGTATTTTCACGTTGTTTGAAGTACACCTTCAGGACAAATTCCTAGAAGTTAGATTGCTGGGTCAAAGGGAAAATACACATGTAGTTTTGTTAGACAGTGTGGTTTTGTTAGACAATGTCAAATTCATTTCCAGAGGATTGTATCATTTTGCATTCCCTCCGGCAGTGGATGAGAGTTCCTGTTTTTTTGTTCACAGCCTTGCCAACAGAGTATATATGGTATCAAAGATAAACAAAACTGGACACTAATTAAAGTGGTATGGACAGATATCAATCAGTAATATACTGTTGTAATGGGGAAAAGAATCCATTGTGAACTGAACTCAGCTTCCATTTGTACAGGGGTCACTGGGCATTGTAAAGGGAGAAAGAGGGACTAGGAAGGGGGATGAGCAGGGGCTCAGAAGAAGCAAGGAAGTGAAAAATTACAAAAAACAAGGGGGCTTGGTCCATGTGAAACCCATCTGGGTTAGACTCCCACCTTCTCCCTCAGAGACTGAGAGACAGGGTCCCTATCTTCAGGTTTTAGCTGGAACAAACAATATATTCTTTTGGCAGCCTTGACTTTTCTCAGGCAAGCACTTTAAGGGGTGCTAGGGTCATCCTAGGGTTGTGGCCATGAGCTGCTAGAAACTATATTAGTGTCTTGTTCAACTCTTTGTAGGTCAAGATTGAAGCCTAATGAAGGAGAGGGCTCAGGGAGCCGACTAGAGTTTGATCAAGGGGAGAATCTTTGTTAATGGTCAGCTTTAAAATTTTCACTGATCTGATGCTTGAGAATTTGTTTCCTACTGTAGTTTTAATTTACATTTGCCCTATTACAAGTGAAGTTGGATATGTTTTCAAATATTTAAGGGCCATCTTTATATCTCTGTTAAGTGTGTTTATATCTTCTTCCCATTTTTCTATAGGATTTTTGGTCTTTTCCCCCCAAATTTTTAAGAGTTCATTATAAATGTGAGATTTTTTTTATTGTGACATGTATTGTGAATACTTTTTTCAAGTTTAACATTTGATTTGTTTACTGTTGTTTTGTTGTTGTTATACAAAATTTATAAAAATTTTTATGTAGTAAAATTTATCAAATTTTACTTTTATTACCACTGAATTTTGAGTCATAATTAGAAAGCCTTTACCTATATCAAGGTGAGAGAAGAATTAACTCATTTTCTTTTGGTGCTAGTATAGTTTTATTTTTTAGGTTCAGCTGTCTTATCCATTTGGAGTTTGTTCTTGTGGCCGGTGTGAGGAGTAGATCTAATTTAGTCTTTTTCCAGCTGACTATCCAGTTGTGCCAACACTATTAATGAAAAAGACTGTCTTCACTTAAGTGATATGAGATGCTATCTTTATCATATACCATATTTTTATATGAGGCCAGATCTATTTCTGGACTGGTTTTTATTGGTATCTCAGTAAATTCATAAATTAACTTAGGGAGAACTGACATCTCGATGATGTTGAGACATCCTAACCAAGAGTGAGGGATGTCTTTCTATTTGTTCAAGTCTACCTTTATGTCTTTCAGTTTTCTTCGTAGAATTTTGGATCATTTTTTGTTAAGTTTATTCCTAAAATTTTTATCTTTTTTGTTGTTATTGTAAGTGGAGATTTCTCATTCATTGTATCTTCTAAATAGTTATTATTTGTGTATATGAATTCTGTTATTTTTATATGTTAATTTTATAACCTGCTACCTTGCTGAATTCTTTTACTGTTTGAGTTTTATCATTCATTCTCTAGGAATTATATTCTAGGTATATTATGTCATTTGCAGATAGAAGTAGTTTTATTTCTTCTTTTCCTATTCTTTTGCTTCTTATCATTTTCTCTAGTCTAATTGCATTGGCTAGTACCTCAAGAACATTGTTAAAAAGTAGTGGAGATAGTAGACATCCTTGTCTTCTTCCTGACCACAGTGGGTATGCACTAAACTTTCCTCATCTTAGGGAATGTGTATCCGTTTTTATTTTCTCATGAGTTATTATTAGGAATGGCTGTTGAATTTTGTCAAAGGGTTTTCAGCATGTTTGGGGACAATCGTTTTTCTTCTTAGACCTATTAATGTGACAGATTATGTTAATAGATCCTATAAGATTGAACCATTGTACTGTTCTTGGCATAAGCCCCACTTGGGAAGTCTGACTCCAGTGGTTAACAACTTCTTTATTTTACTACTTCTTAGTTGAGTTTCATAGATTTGACGTGCCTACACAAAAGTGTACTTGTTGAGTCATACAAATTAGTATTTTTATTAATTGCTTGATGAATGAATGTTTTAGTAAATGGGGAATTTAGAGGACAGGGAAATCATTATGGAGAGAAAAAATACTTTTTGAAAGAGAGAGGACGACTACCAACTGGGATTTCCTGAGCATCGATAACACCATAGCTATACTTCCTATATAGCTTATTTCTGTTAGCTATTTATTTTAGGGGGCTTGCATCATAGTCTTATTAGCCTTTCACTGTTTTATCAGCATGATCAGTTGTGGTGGATTGATTACAAATTGAACAAATGATACAAAATCTCAAATGATGGAGCAGATGCTCCATTGTGACAGACAGAAAGCCTGCAAAATAGAATCGAGGCATTACTCTACCTGCAGAAAAAAAGGGCAGAATGACAAACTGATAGTTTTTACAAAGGATAGAGGGAGAAAAATCCATGCATTTCCTTTAGGGAGAAGATTTGGGACCACATATTGTTTCATAGCCATGTTATATAAAACATTTTAAAATGCTGTTCTCAAATATGAAATATCTATATCCATGTGATTTACAGAATTTGCAGATTGTCAAAGGTACTTACTTAATTTACATAAATAAAATGATTGACTTGTAAAGTATGACCACCTTTTTGCAAGTTGTAACTTGGGTCCAAGGGTGAGTGTAAAGCTGCATTTCATGCTAAGAACATGGCTTTGAAAAAATATATTTGGGGAAGTTTGCACTCCTGGTTATGAGAGCACTTACCATTCAGTAGTATGTGGATTCATAGTACATGGACTGATCCTCCTAATGAATACTAAAAAGCCATGTTGAAATAGGAATTACTTGAACAAAATTTTCTTGCCATTGAACTTTCTTTTTAGATATATCAGTGGAAGAAATTTTCTTATCTAATTCTTCAACGCATTTGATTGACACCATAACATTTTATTTTGATTAACTTTGTGTTAAAGTAAACATGATAATTTGAAAGTTGGCTCTTGTCATTTTCTTCAGCATGTTACACCAGACAGCTATATTCCATGCCTTGCTGACCTGTGCAAAGCACTGTGGGAGGTTATGCTCAGCTATTACAGAACTATGGAATGGCATGAAAAGCATGACAGTGAGGATACTACTTCTGCTTCTGGTAGGAAATTATTTTGATTTGATTTTAAAAACTGAACTATAAATATGCCGTATTTCTGGAGTAAGGAGAAAGAAAAGGGACAGCTATACTTTTAGAATTTCAGGAACCATGATGACCATAGTTTAGATGTTTACCAGAGAAAGTGATTCAGCTACTATAAAAACTCTATTACCTTTGGGGATTAACTGGGCCAAAGGACTTCTTATGTGATAGGTATTACCAGTTTCCAGGAATATGTGGTGATGACCTTAGGACTAAGTTATTAAGAAAGAGCTTTAAAAAAAAATGAGTTGCAAACTAGGTAGGACATTGGTCTGTCCAAATTTACTATAAAATTAATGCTAATGTTCAATATTAAGTCTTTTTTGCTAATATTCAAGTTGTACTAATAAAACTAGATTCTAAGAATTAATAATTATACTGATACTTTTCTTCCTGAAAATAGATAGCAGGACGTAAAAACTTCATAAAAAATGATGTTTTTAAATATCATCTTTGAAAGCAAAATACAACTTTAAATGTCTATGGTATAGTCATAAAGAGCAAATCTTTGAAAATTATATTAACTAGGCATGTTTAAATTACTTCATTCATGTAATTATATATCTTAAGTGATTATCCTTGAACAACAGCTAAGATTAAGTATTCAAAATACTTTTAAAAGTAATAAATGAGTCTACCAGTATTTAGTATGGGCAAAATAAATTATACTGTACCTGGTTTTTTGTATTACATACAGTTTAATATAGCTAGTCAATCAAGTTATTTTAGTAACTTCTAATTTCTGAAGTGTTTGGTTTCTGTGATTGGGTGGGTGGAGGAATGCTCAAATCTTAGTTTGATTAAACATAGGATTTTGGTAATATAGAAGACATACGTTTAATATTTATCTTGACTCATAAGAAGCTCATAAATATAGATAGCAAAAAATAAGAAAGGTAAATTCTGTGGAAGGATTTTCATTCTTTTAGAAATATTGTTGGGGGAGGAAGAGGTTTAAAGGAAGAGAGAGAAAGGAGAAAGCAGAAAACAGGGGTGGGCATTGAGCCAGGATTCTAGGCCAGACTATTTTTACCCAACTCCTCTACTACCTCTGGGAGTATGGGCTTTGCAGTCAGAGATACCTCGCTTCAAAGTTTGACTGCCATTTACCAAAGGTGAGAATGTGAAGAAGTCACTTTATCATCTCCAGGCCTCAGTTTGCTCCTTAAAATGATAGCTTAAGAAAACAAAACAAACAAAAAGCTTCAGAGTGTAGTAACACATCTACCTGTAAGATTGCTATAAAGTTTAGAGAAAATGTAAAAAGTGCTTACACTGGTTGTTGTTAATATCATCAAAGGAAATGGATCAAGAGAGATGATTATAATAATAATGAAATGTCTATAGGCCTTTTTTTTTTTTTTTTAAATTTCATTTTACTTAGGGAATTCCTGGGCTTAAGGGATTTTTTCCCCACAAAGTTTATCTTGTTTTGGCAACCTTTATTTTTTTTCTAGATATGGTACCTGTTTAGATATCTCAGCACCTCTTTTCCTTTTTCTAGTACATTATTTAAGGAGAGACCAAAGGAAAAGTTTGGAACAAAATTAATACATACTTTAGATATGAGTATAGAAGACAATATATACTCATCATGGTGAAGCTCGCTTTTTGCTTCAGGCTAATAGTTTACAGGTATTATGTATTGTATGCATTTTCATTGGGGTATAGATTCAAACTTAAAACTCTATTTGAACCTTCTATACTTAGTCCTCTTTGCTAAAATTCCTTCACCCTAATCTGTATAATTTAAGAATGTTGAGGACTCTGATCTATCTAATAGTCAGCTGACAATATCTAAGGCTGTAAAAAGTTATTTGTTCACCAGAAATTCTTCCTTTCATATTCACATTAAGGACTAAAATTGTAGGAATCAGTAATTTAAAAGTTATTCTTCACAGAACTTCATACAGGTGAAAGGGCCTCTGGAGTTCATCCGTTGTAGTTCTCTAGTGATACAACTGGTGTCCGAACACTTCACCGTTCTAAATAAACTAAAGCTGTAGCTCAGGTGCACTGCTCTGAGTTGCTGGGTTCCTAATAGCCAGACCATACAGATGATATGGCTTAAGCTGTAGGAGTAGTCACAGGTACATTAGGCATGTATCTGGGGCCTGGCCTATGAAAGGGCCTTTTGCTGCTTACCAGTGGGTACCCTGCTAGCCTAAGATGAGATCATATCCTCAGTTGTTCTGCACAGTTTACTTGCACAAAGGCATAATTTTTAAAATATAATGTGTATGTGTATTTTCAGTTGCTTTTAGGGGGAGAATTATTTTGAGGCAGGTCATTGATCTTACCTGTTGAACTGGACATTGTTAGATTATTTACCTGGAATGGATAAAAGTCTTCTGGATCATGAAAAATATAAAATGTATGCATCATTGCCTCACTGCATGAGCAGTTTTGCAGTCTGTACTCTTGTTAACATATTAATTGAAAATTGGGTTAATTGGTCCTGTAATGCCCTGGCAGTAGGCAGTATATGGGTCACTAAGCATCTGGTTTCTGGGATAACACTACCCAAGTTGGAATCCCAGCTATAATCACATATAAGCTGAGTGGTCTTAGGTGTAAAGTACTTAACATTTCAGAGTCTGAATTTGTCTAACTTATCAAATGAGTTTAATCCTAATTCCTATTTTTTGACATTGTTTTGGTTGTATAAATATTGAGAATATTTTCTATATTTTACACATGCTTACAGTATATGAGAATCCAAATTTTTTTTTTTGAAAACAAAAATGTGAAGCAAATTTTAAAACGTATACCATCTTTTATTTTCAGAAGGGAGTAATATGATGGGTACTGAAGAAACAAATTTTGATCGTGGCTACATAAAAAAGAAATTAGAACATGGACTTACACGAATATGGCAGGTTTGGTTTTTTTAAACTATTTTTTTACCAAAGCAATAGAAACCTTCATGTCAAAGTTGTTTTAGAAATTCAGTATTTAAGTTTTCTGTATTTGTTTGTTTTCCCTGCAGATCTAATCATATGTTAGTTTTTCTTTGGAATAAGTCTACCATTTGAGTTCTGTAATTTAGTTGTCAATTATATTTGACTATAAGTGGCAGTAGAAAAAGTTTTAATTTGAAAATATCCATTGGAAATATTCCTTGATTACATTTTGCTTTTAGTGTCCTAACAGATTTGTGCTTTCCTAAAGAAGTTGTTTTCTTATTGAGATACTGTTTATTTTGTGTGTGTGGTTTTTTTCCTTTTCTATTAATTTTAGGAAAAGGATAACTATATAATAGGTGACATAGTTGGGTTGGAGTCTAGAACAGAATGAAGAATTCTAAGTCAGTGATTATTGTGCCTTGAGTGAATCTTATGTATTTATTGACTGAATGTGTATTCCTTGGCTTTTCTTTTGCAGTTTAGTAGCTCAGTTGTTATCAGATAACTATATTTGTTAAAAATTTTTACTTCCTAGATAAGTGTAATTTCTTTGATGATAACTTTGTTCTTTTTGGACTGCTTCAAAATTTAGAAGACTATAGACACTTTGACCATATTATGGTCTTTTAAAATGTATTTTTGATTTTTCTAATGAAGCTGATGTTTAGTTTGAAAATCTTTTATAGGATTTCTTTTGAAAAAATTGTTTAGGAAAATATATAGTGAAAACATAAATTTCCTCAAGAATCACTTAGCAGTTATAATTTAGTGCTCTTCTAACTTTTGATAACTTTCTATTGGATATGCTATTTGAATTTATACTTTAATATTTAAATATATGATAGTGGTAAGAGCTTTGCCTTTTGTATTTTCTGATATGACCATATGAAACTAATTTTTAGTTTTCCATTAATTATGAGTTGGGACTGACTTTTTTCTGAATGTTATGTATAACAGAAAGGAAAATCTCATGAGAGATTTTCAACTCAGATATGAGTTGTTTCTGATTTAGTCTTCTAACAGGTTCTAATTATACTTTGTTGAAATTGTAGAATCTATGATAGAATTTCTGGTAATTCAAAGTACTTTGGATTATTGGCCTGGTATTTTATATAGCTAGTTTCTATCCAGTCTGGCAACCTGATGTCATTCTTGATATAGGAATATCTGTTAAATGTAAGATTTAGTAAAGCTATTATCATTTAAGTGTTTGGCCAGTTTAATGAAAGTCATCATGCTTTTGAATATAGATAATTGTGTTGTAGGTTTCAAGTTTTAGAATATCTTCATCTCCACCCACTTCAAGTCCCTTTTGCACCTCCAACCCCAATTCTCATCCAGTTCTACACAGGACTTTGTGTACGTTAGGAACTCATTAGTGTTTGTTAAATTGAAATTACAAAGCTCAATGCAATTGAAAAAGGCAAAAGCTCTGAAAAGTAAATGTTTTTTGAGAACACATCTGGCAGACAAAACCTGGCAGGAATTGAATTCATTTGATAGCACAATCTGACCAGTATTGTCATTTGGCTTTTTGTAGTATTTATTTATCCCATTAAGGTGAACATTCATATGTTGAAGGGATATAAATGTGTTTTATTTTGGGATACTGCCCTAGACCCCACTGGGGATGTTATATAATATATGCTATACGTACCATAATTCTAATATCTGAAATGCTAAATTCCAAAGCACAAGTGAGCATGTGACAGTTTATTGACGTCATAAATTTATTATCGAGATGATAAATGATGATTGAGAATCATAAGAAGATAGTTAACATTTCTGACATAAAACTAAACTCAGAATCATAATCACCTTGATTATTATTATAAAAACTTTTCAGTTTTTAGAATATTGTCGCAAATTTTCCATGCATTTTGACTCAGTCAGAACCTTTAAGGGAAAAAGGTTGTATCAGTCATAATATGTGTATCACACTGTTTGTGGGTTTAAGAAGATGGTGGTGAAAGCATGGTCCTTGACCTCATGGAGCTTACATATCCAACCATATGAAAGTCTTGGTCTTCCAAGATTTTCTTTTTAGTCTTTAAATATTTGATACGTGAGAAGTGACAGTTTTAAAATGCTTATTATTTCTTTCTTTTTACTATAGAAAATTAGGGTTGGAATATTTCTACTTTTTGTGAATTTCAGATTTTCTTTACAGCCTAATAAACCACCCACTTTTAAAGTTCTTCCTGGGGCATTTGAAAAATAACCATGTATTTCTTCTTTGTATTGGGAATTAGGTTCTCTATGTAAATTAAAGCAGTTTATTATTTATATGTATTATTCTCATCTATATTCTTATTTGGTTGTGGTTTTCTTGGTCTGTGCTGTTCTGAGGGAGGAGTTTTAATCTTCCAGAATGATTGTAGTTTTGTCAGGTTTTTCTTTTATTTCTAACAGCTTTTGTTTTTATACCGGATGCCATGTTGATTGATGATGCAATGCTAATAACCACTTTACTTACCCTCATTGTACATAATTCTCTTTATTAATTTAAAAAAATAGCTCTTTTCTCCTTAGGCATTTTGCAGTGAATTCTAGTTTGCTTTATTATTACCATTGCTGTATTTATTTTGTTCATATTTTCCTGATAAATCCTTGACTATTCCTTTATTTTAAATGTTTTTATATCATGTTTTAGTTTTAAAAATAAAGATAATATGTAAAGTTCTTAGTATAATGCTTGATAAAAGTAAATAATCAGAAAGCAGTAGTTTTTATTGCTGTTTATTAAGCTCTTATGTGTATATTAGAACTGTTCCTGATTTTCCTATTCCATTGACTTTTCTCTATATTGCTAGCACTTTTTGGATAGTTTTTAATATATTTAATATAGGTGGTACAAGTCCTCCATCATCACTGATAACTTCATTCTTTCAAAGTGCTATTTTTAAAAAAGAGGTTATTGTCTATTATTTCTAGTGAATTTTAGAATAATTGTTCAGAAGAAAAGTTTTTGTGTGTGTGTGATTTTGGTTAGAATTTCACTGTATCTCTACATTAACTTGGAGAAATTGACATTTACAGTATTTAGTCATGTATTCAGTCCCTTAACTCTCAATTTATGGAAATTTCTTTTGTATTCCATTAGAATTGTTAGTTTTTTGTTATAGGTCTGATAGCTCTTATTAAAGTTATTCCTAAGTATATTGTATTTTCAATATTTGTTTTAAATGAAATCTCTCCATTTTTAGGTGCTTCAGCCAGGTATATGTGAAAACTATTAATTTTTATATACTGTACTTAAACACTTCACACAATCATCTTATTATAATTATTTTTGAATTGATTATTTTGGGGTTTCTAGCTTACTGAACCATGCCCAAATAATGATGATTTTTATCAGTATATCTAGTATGAGGATATAATTCTTATCTTGCATGTGTGTGTGTATTAGTAGTGATGATGTGTTCTGTACTATTTTTTAAAAAATTATTTATTTTTGGTTGCATTGGGTCTTTGTTGCTGCGCGGGCTTTCTCTAGTTGTGGTGAGCGGGGGCTACTCTTCGTTGTGGTGCGCGGGCTTCTCGTTGTGGTGGCTTGTCTTGTTGCGGAGCATGGGCTCTAGGCACGCGGGCTTCGGTAGTTGTGGCACGCAGGCTCCGTAGTTGTGGCTCGCGGGCTCTAGAGTGCAGGCTCAGTAGTTGTGGTGCACGGGCTTAGTTGTTCCGTGGCATGTGGGATCTTCCTGGACCAGGGCTCGAACCCGCGTCCCCTGCATTGGCAGGCGGATTCTTAACCACTGCGCCACCAGGGAAGCCCCAAGTCTGTACTATTTTTATATCTGATGTTCATGGAATTGTCTCTATGATATCACCCTAAATATGCTGACTATTAGCCTAACTAGATTTTTTTTTTATCAAGTTAAGAATCTATTCCTGTCTCATTTTAATGTGTAACTGTACAAAAAATGGTTCTGAGAACTTATTTTCTATATTTTGGATTTACTTGAAATATTTATTTATTTATTTTTTTTTTATAGGATGTTCAGCTGAAAGTAAAAACCTACTTGCTTGGAACTGATTTGTCTATATTCAAATATGATGACTTCATCTTTGTTTTGGATATAATCAGCAGGTAGTGTTTGAGATCTTGTCTTATTCTTTAGTTTGATTTATTGAACCATGATAATCAATGAAATCATGAATCACTGAGTTGTAATGTATAACTTAATGGAAGTAAAGATAATTGAACATTCATAGTCTAATTTCTGCTAGGTTTATGTGTGAGTGTGTTTAAATATTTCTGCCCTTTGGATGTTTGTAAACTGTAATGAATGTGATCTTTAGAATTTCTTCAAACATCCAAATTTTTATGATTTGTTATCTTTGAATAAAGATGACCTGTACTTCTCTTTTTTCCCTATAATAAACATGTTGCTGAAATTTATGTAAATCTTTCTGTCCAACTAGGTTGATGCAAGTTGGAGAAGAATTCTGTGGTAGCAAGTCCGAAGTTTTGCAAGAGTCTATTAGAAAACAAAGTGTCAATTATTTTAAGAACTACCATAGGTAAGAACTCTAATAAAATATGAATAGACTTATTTAGGTAGTGAGAATACCTTTGTCTAATGCTTAACTTTATAGTGTTAATTGGTTTAAAATAATTACTTTTGAATTTGAAAGACTATCTTCTTTGTAGCTTTTTTTAGGATGGTTAAGGATTTTTTTACCAAAAATATCATAAAGTATTCTCATTACTTATTTTTTGTAAATTTCAACATGTGTTTTGTCTTGAGGGGCTTAAAATATTGAACTGACTTCTGTACGGGTGAAAGATGATTACATTAGGGATCCCCAGAAGAATTTGGCCACTATTCTCTACCTGCATATATGGTGTGAGCTAGTAAGGAAGTTAAATCAGTAGCGGCAGCACTCAGTGAACAGGGGATGCTTGAAACTGTGTGCCTTTTAGGAGTAAAAAGGCTTTCAGAGAACAGGACATGATATTCAGAATGTAGCTACAAAGCCAAGATTTTGTACTACATTGCTTTGCAAAACAATCACTACTAACTTTAAAAAGGTTGCCTAGGAATGGTTTTGGGAGTGGAAGAAGGTGGGAAAGAATGTTTATATAGCAATGTGTTTGTATGCTTAAAGCAGCATTGAATTGAGACAGAGAATATTTATTAGACCTTTCTTCATATAAGCTGGACCCTATGCTGTACACCTTATATACATTTTATCATTTGAATTGAGTTACAGCTCACTTTTTATAATGCATTTTTACTTTTTAAAATGAAGTTTTGATTTTGTTGTTATTTGGTGCTGGAGAGAGTTGGGATTTGAAATTCTCCTTTCTCTCCTTGTTCGGAGTCAACCCCTGGTCACAGGGATATGTGCTATGTCAGAAGAGAGATTACTGGACATGAAACCATTGACTAATTTATTATTAAATATATTTAAGTACACATTTTCTGTCTTAATTGTAAACTATTAAATATTTATTTTGAAAGTTTATTTAAGTTAATCCTGTACCAAAGCAGAGCCTTTGAGTTTCACAATTGAATGAAGAGAATGTTTAAAAAATTAAAAAAAATTTTTTAATTGATTAAACCTCAGGAAAACAGTGGTAAGGGAACAACATGAAACCCTAACACTACCTTAATTTATAACTTCCTTTTCTGTTAAAACTTAAGCCCTGTTAAAACAGAAGGGTTGGCCTGTACACATTGCTGTCCAAAATGAGAGGGGCCTTATACTCACAGATGGGAAAGGATAAAGAACTGTGAAGGAGCCAGAAGCTTCACTTACCCTATCAGAGTGCAGGCATGCTGGATGTCCATTTCTCAAAGATTGCTTTATATCCAACAAGACAACTGGGGGGTCTTTTGATGTTCATTGTGACTGCAAGATGTGTGTAATGCAAAAAACATGGATTTATTTAATGGTTTGCATTCTGCATTCCATTTTACTTACTGTCAAAAGGTGTCTGTCATCTGTGGCCACCGGGCAAGGGCATTTCTAGACTCTGACTATGATGGATATTCCTCACAAAGTTCACCTTGATGAAATTAGAAAATATAGAAATGAATTATTGTTTCCAAAACACTCAATATTTTAATGGGCTTTTCTTGTTAGAAACATTTGTGAAACTTGTTTCCCATTGAGGAGGCAGTATTGTATTGTTAGAAGGAGAGCAGGACTGGGAAATGGTAAACTCGGGCTCTTACCACATTTTTGCCACTTGCCATCTCTCTGTCATTGGACAAATCATTTAACCCCTCTGAGATATGGTTCTATCTATCAATCGTAAAATGAGGTGGCTGGACTAAAAGGTCTCCCGAAGTATTACCTGCAGATCTTTCCCTTTTTTCTTGCTGCATTGTGTATTATAAAAATTGGAATAGGTTAAAAAAAAGTAAAGATGTAATCTTTCTTTGTAGTATTCTTCTCTTTTCCCAATGTTTAAACCAGTCTTGCTCATATACTGCCTGTAGTCATTATCTCTCCAACAGCTGCCATTTGGGAAATTATAATGAAATCACTTGGTAAAGTTGGTGCCAACCATCAGTGTGTTCTGAAGTACATCTGTTTCTTTATAAAGCAAGATAAACTTGACAGGCATTTTAGAAATGATGCCAATGTATATATATTGAGTTGACGAAAGTCATTACATTAGCCAGTGATGAATCTAAATCTACTAAATTCCGATTTAATATCTCCTTCACCAAATCATATTACATAAATACCGAAAAATACCATGAAACATGGTGAAATATAGATCATCTGTTTCAATTTTGTTAAAGTGTTTAAATATGCTTACAATTTGTTTCATGGTCCTCTACTGCCAAGTAGAGCTCTTGAGAATAAAGAAATTCTTGAACCGAATTACTCTTATTTTACAGTTCATTTAGGTTGTTGGTTTGAAGATGTAAGCATAATAAAAAGGTGAAAATAGAAGCATTTTACTCTTTGGCAGAACATCTGTTTATAAAATGTACCCACGTTGCTTGTGGAAGTTGTATTAAAGCTTGCGTGCCATTATCTTTTTCTAGGGCAAAGCTGGATGAGCGTGTGAGGGAGCACAGTCTCTGTCATCTGTCAGTGTAAATTCTCATCTTTCAAAGATATATTTTATTCTCCCAGGTTTCTTTATGTTCAGGTTCTAAGTTTGTATACACCCAATGCTGTCATTCTTCTGCCAGATGTTGCAGAATTCCCCAAAGCACAAATAATCTAATTTGAACAGTAGTGACATAGAAATTATGTAGCAGTGTGCTATTGCCAAAACATTCTATTTAACAAGTACCTTTTATTTTTAATTACTTTAGTATTTAGAGCTTATAAATGTTTTCAGTGATCCTAAAGGTGCACTGACTGATGTCAGAAGAGGGGAAAGGTCACCTATCCTTTTAGGGAGAAAAGTCTCTCCTTGCCTTTTAAGGTTTAAGTTTATTAAGGTTTGGTTTATTCCTTAAGTGTCTTTAAAATGTGTGTTTCTAGGGTCAGTTTTATTATCCATATACTTATCTTTGTTTTCTGTCTGGATCAAATGATTTAATCATCTCTTCTGTTTTTGAATACCGGGCCTGACATCTTCTAGAACTGACCTGCCAGCATGTGTTGCACCCCTAGCCCCAATCCCCCGCCCATATATCCTCTGCCAAATAAGTTGTTTTGGTGAAGGCTTCAGGGAGAGTAGTAAATAAGTTACCAATAATGTTACTTGTTTTATAGGAGATCTCATAAAGAGGTTTTTTGTTTTTTTTTTTTAAAGAAAAACCTAACCTATAATAGCTTTAATTTACAAGTGTCCACGGATATATTTTCCTAGTATTGCTTTGTAACAAACTATCCTGAAACTTACAGGCTTAAAACAACCATCATCTTATCATTATTACATGTATTCTGTGAGTCAGGAATAATTCAGGCAGGGATCAACTGATTCTTCTAC
The DNA here is from genome assembly GCF_028564815.1 of Eubalaena glacialis. NCBI lineage: Eukaryota > Metazoa > Chordata > Mammalia > Artiodactyla > Balaenidae > Eubalaena > Eubalaena glacialis. The sequence goes on along the minus strand of NC_083723.1, from coordinate 71,041,752 downwards.
TCCTCATAGCACTGACTGAGGTGACTAAGCAGTACTCAGCTGGTGGAAAGCTTGTGTAGCAGGTTCAAGACGGCTTCACTTGCACCTTGGTGGAGATGGCTGGAAGGGTGTACAGCTGTGTTGGTTAGTCAACATGCCTTCATGTGGCCGCTCCAGTATGGTGATCTCAGGGTGGTTGGACTTCTTACGTGGCAGCTGTTCCCATAGAACTAGAGTTCCAAGAGAACCACACAGAGGCTGCATGACCTTTTCTGATATAGGCTCAGGAGTCATGCAGTCCTTTACCACATTCCTTTGAATACAGGCTTGTCGTAAGGCTGGTCCAGACTCAAGAGGAGGGAAATTAGACTTTTTCTTTTGATTGGGGAGTGGTAAGGTCGTGTCATAGAAGAGCATGTGTGTGGGATAGGAGGTATTGTTGCAGGTCTCTTTGATATATTCCTTGGGAAGAAAAGGAGAAATGTTTTCAGAAAATAATTTTTTTTTGGACTTGGTGATAATGGTGCCAATAAGTTAAATTTATTTTTAATATGTGAAGTGTTTTACTGAAAATTTATGTAAAAGTACAACTATTTTCCATCTCTAAACTATACAAGAGGGCTTAAATTTTGGACTTAAAATGAGAACAAAAGGAACAATGTCTTCATAATATATATGTCTTACGTTACACTACTCCCTCTTCTCTATATATGTACATACACATAAATACACAATAATAATGGGTAGGCAACTATTAAACTCCTCTTAGTAAATACAGTTGTTACTGATTTCCAATTTTCTTCCTGCTGGTAAAGAGTCTGGGGCAGTGTGGTGTTATCAGTGGCCTTGGGTCCTACCTCTAATGTGTTACTCACTAGCTTCATGGCCTGTGTGATTTTAACCAAATTTTTTACTTCTCTGAGCATCAAATTCCTTCTCTTTAAAATGTATAAAGGCTTATATTAGATACTCTACCTTCTTTAAACCTTGTGCTTTGATCATTCGTTTTTGGAACCTACATTTTATTGCTTCAAGTCTTTTATTAGGTTAAGTAAAGATCTGTGTTTCACACAGTTCTAATTCACTGACATTTTTCCTTTAACTTGTAGGTCAATATATTTGAGACACGTTGTAGATCGGTTATTATCTCCTTCACTATATTTGCACTTTAAAATCTCTTTAATTTTATTTTGATTGTACGTATTTTTTTGTATACCAGAGAAGGTGTTTTGTGTCCTGCTTGTGTGTTGTTTCTAAAGATGCAGGTGGCACCCAGAGTGCTTAAAGTAATAATCGGGACTGCTTTTCACATAACTATGATTATAGTCAGTTCTGTTATTCAACATCTGATTACAGTTTGTACTTTACATACTCATTGCTTTTTCATCATAACTGCCATCTTTTTTGTGTATTAGAGTAAAATAGAAGAAAGGAAATAAAATGCAAATCTTTCAATTTGTGTAAAATGTTCTTGGGGAAAGAGATGCAAAGGAAGTTTTCTTTGGCTCTATTGAATCAATTTGGATAATATTAACCAACTTATCATTTACAATAAAAAAAAAAAAAAAGTAAATTTTGCCTTTGACTATTGTTTCCAACCATGTTGCAGTGAAAAGAACAAGATTTGGAAATCAGGGCCTCTGTCTCTGCTGTCTACTGCTTGTGACCTTGTGACCCTTCACAAGTGGATTAATGTTTCCTTGGGCCATTTGTGGCCTTATCTTTAAAATGGGCCTGCCCTTTATTGCAGACAATTTGGGAGGGTAGTGAGTAGATTATTACAGTTTTTTCTTTTGAAAAACTTTATTAAATCATAATTCACATAAATGTATGCATATCTTATTGTACAACTCTATGAATTTTTTTCATATATGTACACCACATAAACTGCCCGGATTAAGATATGGAACTTTTCCAACATTCTAGAACAAGGTACAAGGTATCCCTTGTACCTTTTCTCGGTCAGTAGCCTCCTCAGAGGTAACTGCCATTCTTCTGTCACCATTGACTAGTCATGCCCGTTTTGAACATTATGTAAATATTGTGGTTTTATAAATGTTGTTCTGAATTGTATTGCTTTTTATTTTAAATTTCCTGTTGTTTCTTACACACACACATACACACACACACAAGTTGATTTAGTTAGTATATTGACCTTGGATTCCTATGGTCTGGTGGTTAAATTAGCATTTTATTAAATCTAATAGTTTGGAAATTCTTTTGAATTGTTTATACAATATGTCATTTGTGAATAATGATGGTTTTATATATTTCTTTCTAACCTTTGTATTGGTTAGGACTTCTGGTACAATGTTGAAAAGAAGTGCCAACAAGGGACATCCTTTCATTCAGTACTTTATGATATTTGTATGATATTTGTGGTAGGTTTTTGTAGATACTCTATATCAGATTAAAGGAATTCCTAAGAGACAGTCAACTTTAAGGCAAGAAATATTGGTAAAAGTAAAGGGGATACTTCATAATGATGATAGATTGTTAGGAAGATATAATAATCCTAAATTTGTATATTCCTACTAAAATAAATTTAAAATATATAAAGCAAAAATATTCAGACTAAAAGGAGAAATAGACAAATTGATAATCATAGTTGGGAAATTTTGTGTGCCACTTTCAGTAATTGGTAATATAAGCAGACAAAAAAATCAGTAAGGATATATGTTTGACCAACATATTAGTAAAATTTGCCTAATTGATATAGATATATTGGTATATGTATGTTTATACATGTGTATATATATTACAACACTTGACAGCTGAAGAATTCATATTTTTTTTAAGAGCAGAAGGAAAGTTTATCAAAATCGATCAACTGCTGGGCCCTAAAGCAAGTCCTTAAAAAAAAAAAGTCAAGAGATTGAAATCAGAGAGAGCATATTCTCCAACCACAGTGGAATTAAACTACAAATAAATAACAGAGAGATAATTAGAAAACCTGCCAGGTGTTTGAAATTAAACAACCTATTTTCAGTGTTAAAGAAGAAATCATATTGGGAATTAGAAATTATTTAAAAATGAATGATAATAAAAGTATGATATAAAAATTGTGGGATATAGGTAAAGCAGAAGGGAGAATTTTTAGCTTTAAATGCATTTTTTGGTAAAGAAGAATGTTTGAAAATCAGTGCACTAAACTTCCATTTCAAGAAGTTAAAAAAAATGACAGCAAATTAAACCTAAAGAAATAGAGGGAAGATAATTACAAGAGCAGAAGTCAATGAAAGAGAAAGTAAATGTATAATAGAAACCTACAATGCTACTTAGCAAGACTGAGCAAGAAAAAGAAACACAAATTATATCAGCAGTTAAAAAGGTATCTATAGATCTTAAGACATTAAAAATAAAATAAAATGATACAAACTTTATGCTGATAAAGTTGACAATTTAGATTGAAAAGAACGAATTCCTTGTACATACTTAATAAGCTGATAAAATAAAATATAGAAAATCTGAATAATCCTGTATCTTTCAAGAAATTGAATCTTTGCTTCAAAGCATTTCCATAAAGAAATCTCCAGGCCTGCTGCTGTCACTGGTCGATTCAGCTAAACATTTAAGGCAGAAGTAATATCAAGACAAACTCTTTCAGAGAACAGAAAAGGACGGAATGCTTTATAACTTATTTTATGAGGCCATCGTAGCACTGATACCAAAACATAACAAGTTCGTTACAAAAAAAAAAATTACAGGCTAGTACCTCTTAAGAACATAAATGTAAAAATCCTGAATAAAAGATTGGCAGATTACGTCCAGTGATATCTAAAAACAACAATACATCATGAATAGGCAGGGTTTATTGCAGGAAAACAAGGTTGGCTAAACATTTTTAAAATTAATAAATTTAATTTACTAATTAACAGCTACAGGAAAAATACCACATTGATCATTTTAATAGATGAAGAAAAAAATTTTGATGAAAATTCCACCCTAGTTCCTGATTTTAAGAAATCATGTCTGTAATTTTTACTTTCAATCTAGTTTTGCTTCTGACCTAATTTTAGTTTCAATCTTACACATAAAGTATGCCTCTTATAAACAGCATGTAGTCTTTTTTTGTTTTCTTGTTTTAAAATCCAATCTGACAATTTTTGTGTTTTGATTGAACTGTTTTTTTCGTTTTCATTTAATGTATTTATTGGCGTAGTTGGGTTTAAACCCATCATATTGCTGTTTGGTTTCTGAAAGTGTAGATAACTTTTTTCATTTATTTTTTTCTCTTTCTGCCTTCTTTTGGATTGATCATCTATGTTTTCAATGTTCATATTTTTTTTCTCAGCTTTAAAATGTATATTCTTATAGTGGTTACCATCAACATTCCAATATGCATTCCTGTTCTGTTCCAGTTGACCTTAAGTTAATATACTTCCAGAATAATGGGAGAACCAACTTTGTAACTCATTTACCTTCTCTTACCTTTTAATGTTTTCGTCATATACTTTTACTTTCTGTATTATTTTCTATACTTTTTATGGGTAGGAATAACTAAGCTTCAGTCTGTGAGTTGGTATCTTTTATCATCATAATAGTTTTATATTATTGTGTAATAGATTACCATGAGTTTAGCAGCTTAAAACAACACCCATTTATTATCTCACAGTTTTGTGGAAGTCTGGATCAGCTTGTCTAGGTTCTCAGCTTAGGTTTTCAGAGGGCCAAAATCAAGGTGCTGGTTGGGCTTTTATCTGAAGACTTTGAGGAAGAATCTGCATCTAAGCACATTCAGGACATTGGCAGAATTCAGTTCCTTGTGGTTTTAGGACTGAGGTTTCTGTTTTCTTGCTACCTGTCAGCTATGAAGTGTTCTCAGCTTCTAGAAGCTGCTCTCCGGTCCTTGTACCTGACCCCTTCCATTTTCAAAGCCAGCAATTCTCTCTGACTTCCCCTTCTGCTATCAGGAGGAGAAAAACTCTGCTTTAAAAGGGCTTATTCAGTTAGGTTTGTTCCACCTGGATAATTTCTGATTTGATTAACTCAAGGCACCTAATTGTAATCTTAATTATATCTGCAAAATCTCTTTTTTCCATATTTGGTAATGTAATCATGGGGGTGTTCTTCAACACATTTAGTCCTGGGAATTAGGGCAGACAATCTTGAGGGATTTTAGAGTGCATTTTAGAGTCATGCCTACCTCAATAATTGTTGTAATAATAGCTTTATTGAGATATAAGGCACATACCAAAAATGCCAAAAATTCATTCCTTTAAAGTATATAATTCAGCAACAACTGTCACCACTATCTAATTTCAGAATATTTTTATCACTGCAAAAAGAAACCCTGTATCAGTAAATTGCCACTCTTCTCCTGCAGCACCTGACAATCACTTATTTAGTTTTTGTCTCTATGTATTTGCCTGTATATGAACATTTCATATAAATGGAATCATACATTATGGCCTTTAGTGTTTGGCTTTCACTTAGCATAATATTTTTAAGGGTCATCCATTTTGGAGCATGTAACAGAACTTCTTTCTTTTTTATTGGTGAATAATATTCCATTGTATAGATATACCATATTTTGTTTATCCATTCCTCAGTTAATGGACATTTGGGTTGTTTTCGCTTTTTAGCTATGATGAATGATGCTGCTGTGAACGTTTGTGTATAAGTTTTTTTTTGTTTTTGTTTAAGCTATAAGGATTTATGGTACAACATGAGGAATATAGCCAATATTTTGTAGTAACTGTAAATGGAAACTAACCTTTAAAAATTATAAAAAAATTTTTTTAATTAAAAAAAAAACTTACTAAAAAAAATCACTCTCTTGTCTTCAACCAAAAAATTCTCTTCCCTCAACCAGTCAAAGGAACCACAATCCCACTGAAACTTCAAACAACAACAAATGCAAAAATAATCAGAATAAAAGTACACCTTTTCCCCAGATGAGAGATCCAACACAGTTTTCTTTTAACATCTTTATTGGAGTATAATTGCTTTGCTATGGTGTGTTAGTTTCTGCTGTACAACAAAGTGAATCAGCTAAATGCATACATATATCCCCATTTCCCCTCCCTCTTGCATCTCCCTCCCACCCTCCCTATCCCACCCCTTTTGGTGGTCACAAAGCAAGGAGCTGATCTCCCTGTGGTATGCAGCTGCTTCCCACTAACTATCCATTTTACATTTGGTAGTGTGTTATGTCAATGCTACTCTCTCACTTCATCCCAGCTTCCCCTTCCCCTTCCCCGTGTCCTCAAGTCCATTCTCTATGTCTGCATCTTTATTCCTGTGCTGCCCCTAGGTTCATCAGAACTGTTTTTTTTTTTTTAGATTCCATATATATGTGTTAGCATATGGTATTTGTTTTTCTCTTTCTGACTTTCTTCACTCTGTATGATAGACTCTAGGTCCATCCACCTCACTACAAATAACTCAATTTCGTTTCTTTTTATGGCTGAGTAATAGTCCATTGTATATATGTGCCACATCTTCTTTATCCATTCATCTGTCGATGGACACTTAGATTGCTTCCATGTCCTGGCTATTGTAAACAGAGCTGCAATGAATATTTTGGTACATGACTCTTTCTGAATTATGGTTTTCTCAGCGTATATGCCCAGTAGTGGGATTGCTGGGTCGTATGGTAGTTCTATTTTTAGTTTTTTAAGGAACCTCCATACTGTTCTCCATAGTGGCTGTATCAATTTACATTCCCACCAACAGTGCAAGAGTGTTCCCTTTTCTCCACACCCTCTCCAGCATTTATTGTTTCTAGATTTTTTGATGATGGCCATTCTGACCGGTGTGAGATGATACCTCATTGTAGTTTTGATTTGCATTTCTCTAATGATTAATGATGTTGAGCATTCTTTCATGTGTCTGTTGGCAATCTGTATCTCTTCTTTGGAGAAATGTCTATTTAGGTCTTCTGCCCATTTTTGGATTGGGTTGTTTGTTTTTTTGTTATTGAGCTGCATGAGCTGCTTGTAAATCTTGGAGATTAATCCTTTGTCCGTTGCTTCATTTGCAAATATTTTCTCCCATTCTGAGGGTTGTCTTTTGGTCTTGTTTATGGTTTCCTTTGCTGTGCAAAAGCTTTTAAGTTTCATTAGGTCCCATTTGTTTATTTGTGTTTTTATTTCCATTTCTCTAGGACCTGGGTCAAAAAGGATCTTGCTGTGACTTATGTCATACAGTGTTCTGCCTATGTTTTCCTCTAAGAGTTTGATAGTGTCTGGCCTTACACTTAGGTCTTTAATCCATTTTGAGTTTATTTTTGTGTATGGTGTTAGGGAGTGTTCTAATTTCATCCTTTTACATGTACCTGTCCAGTTTTCCCAGCACCACTTATTGAAGAGGCTGTCTTTTCTCCACTGTATATGCTTGCCTCCTTTATCAAAGATAAGGTGACCATATGTGCGTGGGCTTATCTCTGGGCTTTCTATCCTGTTCCATTGATCTATATTTCTGTTTTTGTGCCAGTACCAAACTGTCTTGATTACTGTAGCTTTGTAATATAGTCTGAAGTCAGGGAGCCTGATTCCTCCAGCTCCATTTTTCGTTCTCAAGATTGCTTTGGCTATTCGGGGTCTTTTGTGTTTCCATACAAATTGTGAAATTTTTTGTTCTAGTTCTGTGAAAAATGCCAGTGGTAGTTTGATAGGGATTGCATTGAATCTGTAGATTGCTTTGGGTAGCAGAGTCATTTTCACAATGTTGATTCTTCCAATCCAAGAACATGGTATATCTCTCCATCTATTTGTATCATCTTTAATTTCTTTCATCAGTGTCCTATAATTTTCTGCATACAGGTCTTTTGTCTCCTTAGGTAGGTTTATTCCTAGGTATTTTATTCTTTTTGTTGCAATGGTAAATGGGAGTGTTTTCTTAATTTCACTTTCAGATTTTTCATCATTAGTATACAGGAATGCAAGAGATTTCTGTGCATTAATTTTGTATCCTGCTACTTTACCAAATTCATTGATTAGCTCTAGTAGTTTTCTGGTAGCATCTTTTGGATTCTCTATGTATAGTATCATGTCATCTGCAAACAGTGACAGCTTTACTTCTTCTTTTCCGATTTGGATTCCTTTTATTTCTTTTTTGTCTCTGATTGCTGTGGCTAACACTTCCAAAACTATGTTGAATAATAGTGGTGAGAGTGGGCAACCTTGTCTTGTTCCTGATCTTAGTGGAAATGGTTTCAGTTTTTCACCATTGAGAACAATGTTGGCTGTGGGTTTGTCATATACGGCCTTTATTATGTTGAGGAAAGTTCCCTCTATGCCTACTTTCTGCAGGACTTTTATCATAAATGGGTGTTGAATTTTGTCAAAAGCTTTCTCTGCATCTATTGAGATGATCATATGGTTTTTCTCCTTCAATTTGTTAATATGATGTATCACGTTGATTGATTTGCGTATATTGAAGAATCCTTGCATTCCTGGAATAAACCCCACTTGATCATGGTGTATGATCCTTTTAATGTGCTGTTGGATTCTGTTTGCTAGTATTTTGTTGAGGATTTTTGCATCTATGTTCATCAGTGATATTGGCCTGTAGTTTTCTTTCTTTGTGACATCTTTGCCTGGTTTTGGTATCAGGGTGATGGTGGCCTCGTAGAATGAGTTTGGGAGTGTTCCTTCCTCTGCAATATTTTGGAAGAGTTTGAGAAGGATAGGTGTTAGCTCTTCTCTAAATGTTTGATAGAATTCGCCTGTGAAGCCATCTGGTCCTGGGCTTTTGTGTGTTGGAAGATTTTTAATCACAGTTTCAATTTCAGTGCTTGTGATTGGTCTGTTCATATTTTCTATTTCTTCCTGGTTCAGTCTCGGCAGGTTGTGCATTTCTAAGAATCTGTCCATTTCTTCCAGGTTGTCCATTTTATTAGCGTAGAGTTGCTTGTAGTAATCTCTTATGATCGTTTGTATTTCTGCAGTGTCAGTGGTTACTTCTCCTTTTTCATTTCTAATTCTATTAATTTGAGTCTTCTCCTTTTTTCTCTTGATGAGTCTGGCTAATGGTTTATCAATTTTGTTTATCTTCTCAAAGAACCAGCTTTTAGTTTCATTGATTTTTGCTATTGTTTCCTTCATTTCTTTTTCATTTATTTCTGATCTGATCTTTATGATTTCTTTCCTTCTGCTAGCTTTGGGGTTTTTTTGTTCTTCTTTCTCTAATTGCTTTAGGTGCAAGGTTAGGTTGTTTATTCGAGATGTTTCCTGTTTCTTGATGTAGGCTTGTATTGCTATAAACTTCCCTCTTAGAACTGCTTTTGCTGCATCCCATAGGTTTTGGATCGTCGTGTCTCCATTGTCTTTTGTTTCTAGGTATTTTTTGATTTCCCCTTTGATTTCTTCAGTGATCACTTCGTTATTAAGTAGTGTATTGTGTAGCCTCCATGTGTTTGTATTTTTTACAGATCTTTTCCTGTAATTGATATCTAGTCTCATAGCGTTGTGGTCGGAAAAGATACTTGATACGATTTCAATTTTTTTAAATTTACCAAGGCTTGATTTGTGACCCAAGATATGATCTATCCTGGAGAATGTTCCATGAGCACTTGAGAAAAATGTGTATTCTGTTGTTTTTGGGTGGAATGTCCTATAAATATCAATGAAGTCCATCTTGTTTAATGTATCATTTAAAGCTTGTGTTTCCTTATTTATTTTCATTTTGGATGATCTGTCCATTGGTGAAAGTGGGGTGTTAAAGTCCCCTACTATGATTGTGTTACTGTCGATTTCCCCTTTTATGGCTGTTAGTATTTGCCTTATGTATTGAGGTGCTCCTATGTTGGGTGCATAAATATTTACAATTGTTATACCTTCCTCTTGGATCGATCCCTTGATCATTATATAGTGTCCGTCTTTGTCTCTTGTAATTGTCTTTATTTTAAAGTCTATTTTGTCTGATATGAGAATTGCTACTCCAGCTTTCTTTTGATTTCCATTTGCATGGAATATCTTTTTCCATCCCCTCACTTTCAGTCTGTATGTGTCTCTAGGTCTGAAGTGGGTCTCTTGTAGACAGCATATATATGGGTCTTGTTTTTGTATCCATTCAGCCAGTCTGTGTCTTTTGGTTGGAGCATTTAATCCATTTACATTTAAGGTAATTATCGATATGTATGTTCCTATTCCCATTTTCTTAAATGTTTTGGGTTTGTTATTGTAGGTGTTTTCCTTCTCTTGTGTTTCTTGCCTAGAGAAGTTCCTTTAGCATTTGTTGTAAAGCTGGTTTGGTGGTGCTGAACTCTCTCAGCTTTTGCTTGTCTGTAAAGGTTTTAATTTCTCCATCAAATCTGAATGAGATCCTTGCTGGGTAGAGTAATCTTGGTTGTAGGTTTTTCTCCTTCATCACTTTAAGTATATCCTGCCACTCCCTTCTGGCTTGCAGCGTTTCTGCTGAAAGATCAGCTGTTAACCTTATGGGGATGCCCTTGTGTGTTATCTGTTGTTTTTCCCTTGCTGCTTTTAATATGTTTTCTTTATATTTAATTTTTGATAGTTTGATTAATATGTGTCTTGGTGTGTTTCTCCTTGGATTTATCCTGTATGGGACTCTCTGTGCTTCCAGGACTTGATTAACTATTTCCTTTCCCATATTAGGGAAGTTTTCAACTATAATCTCTTCAAATATTTTCTCAGTCCCTTTCTTTTTCTCTTCTTCTTCTGGGACCCCTATAATTCGAATGTTGGTGCGTTTAATGTTGTCCCAGAGGTCTCTGAGACTGTCCTCAGTTCTTTTCATTCTTTTTTCTTTATTCTGCTCTGCAGTAGTTATTTCCACCATTTTATCTTCCAGGTCACTTATCCGTTCTTCTGCCTCAGTTATTCTGCTATTGATCCCATCTAGAGTATTTTTAATTTCATTTATTGTGCTTGTCATCGTTTCTTGGTTCCTCTTTAGTTCTTCTACGTCCTTGTTAAATGTTTCTTGCATTTTGTCTATTCTATTTCCAAGACTTTGGATCATCCTTACTATCATTATTCTGAATTCTTTTTCAGGTAGACTACCTATTTTGTTGGAAGATTTTTAATCGCAGCCTCAATTTCAGTGCTTGTGATTGGTCTGTTTATATTTTGTATTTCTTCCTGGTTCAGTCTCAGAAGGTTGTGCTTTTCTAAGAATTTGTCCATTTCTTCCAGGTTGTCCATTTTATCAGCATATAGATGCTTGTAGTAATCTCTCATGATTCTTTTTATTTCTGCAGTGTCAGGTGTTACTTCTCCTTTTTCATTTCTAATTCTGTTGATTTGAGTCTTCTCCCTTTTTTCCTTGATGAGTCTGGCTAATGGTTTTTCAGTTTTGTTTACCTTCTCAAAGAACCAGCTTTTAGTTTTATTGGTCTTTACTATTGTTTCCTTCATTTCTTTTTCATTTATTTCTGATCTGATCTTTATGATTTCTTTCCTTCTGCTAACTTCAGGGTTTTTTTGTTCTTCTTTCTCTAATTTCTTTAGTTGTAAGGTTAGGTTGTTTATTTGACATTTTTCTTGTTTCTTGAAGTAGGATTGTATTGCTGTAAACTTCCCTCTTAGAACTGCTTTTGCCGCATCCCATAAGTTTTGCGTTGTCTTGTTTTCATTGTCATTTGTTTCGAGGTATTTTTGATTTCCTCTTTGATTTCTTCAGTGATCTCTTGGTTATTTAGTAGCATGTTGTTTAGCCTCCATGTGTTTGCATTTTTTACAGTTTTTTTCCTGTAATTGATATCTAGTGTCATAGCGTGGTGGTCGGAAAAGATACTTGATATTATTTCAATTTTCTTAAATTTACCAAGGCTTGATTTGTGACCCAAGATATGGTCTATCTTGGGAATGTTCCATGAGCACTTGAGGAGAAAGTGTATTCTGTTGTTTTTGGATGGAATGTCCTATAAATATCAATTAAGTCCATCTTGTTTAATGTGTCATTTAAAGCTTGTGTTTCCTTATTTATTTTTATTTTGGATGATCTGTGCATTGGTGAAAGTGGGGTGTTAAAGTACCCTACTATGATTATGTTACTGTCGATTTCCGCTTTTATGGCTGTTAGCATTTGCCTTATGTACTGAGGTGCTCCTATGTTGGGTGCATAAATATTTACAGTTGTTATATCTTCTTCTTGGATTGACCCCTTAATCATTATGTAGTGTTCTTCTTTTTCTCTTGTAATAGTCTTTGTTTTAAAGTCTATTTTGTCTGATATGAGAATTGCTACTCCAGCTTTCTTTTGATTTCCATTTGCATGGAGTATCTTTTTCCATCCCCTCACTTTCAGTCAGTATGTGTCCCTAGGTCTGAAGTGGGTTTCTTGTAGACAGCATATATATGGGTCTTGTTTTTGTATCCATTTAGCCAGTCTGTATCTTTTGGTTGGAGGATTTATTTTATTTATTTATTTTCATAAATTTAGTTATTTTATTTATTTATTTTTGGCTGCATTGGGTCTTCATTGCAGTGCATGGACTTCTTATTGCGGTGGCTTCTCTTGTTGTGGAGCATGGGCTCTAGGCATGCGGGCTTCAGTTGTTGTGACACGCAGACTCAGTGGTTGTGGCTCGCGAGCTCTAGAGCGCAGGCTCAGTAGTTGTGGCACACGGGCTTATTTGCTTCGCGGCATGTGGGATCTTTCTGGACCAAGGCTTGAACCTGTGTCCCCTGCATTGGCAAGCAGATTCCTAACCACTGCGCCACCAGGGAAGCCCTGTTTGGAGTATGTAATGCATTTACATTTAAGGTAATTATCAATATGTATGTTCCTATTACCATTTTCTTAATTGTTTTGGGTTTGTTTTTGTAGGTCTTTTCCTTCTCTCGTGTCTCCTACCTAGAGAAGTTCCTTTAGCATTTGTTGTGAAGCTGGTTTGGTGGTGCTCAATTGTCTTAACTTTTGCTCTTCTGTAAAGGTTTTAATTTCTCCATCAAATCTGAATGAGATCCTTGCTGGGTAGAGTAATCTTGGTTGTAGGTTTTTCCCTTTCATCACTTTAAATGTGTCCTGCCACTCCCTTCTGGCTTGCAGAGTTTCTGCTGAAAGATCAGCTGTTAACCTTATGGGGATCCCCTTGTATGTTATTTGTTGCTTTTCGCTTGCTGCTTTTAATATTTTTTCTTTGTTTAATTTTTTTATTTTTTGATTTATATGTGTCTCGGTGTGTTTCTCTTTGGGTGTATACTGTATGGGACTCTGTGCTTCCTGGACTTGATTGACTATTTCCTTTCCCGTGATATGGAAGTTTTCAACTATAATCTCTTCAAATATTTTCTCAGACCCTTTCTTTTTCTCTTCTTCTTCTGAGACCCCTATAATTCGAATATTGGTGCGTTTAACATTGTCCCAGAGGTCTCTGAGACTGTCCTCAATTCTTTTCATTCTTTTTTCTTTATTCTGTTCCCTGGTTGTTATTTCCACCATTTTATCTTACAGCTCACTTATCTTTTCTTCTGCCTCAGTTATTCTGCTATTGATTCCTTCTAGAGTATTTTTAAGTTAAGTTATTGTGTTGTTCATCACTGTTTGTTTGCTTAGTTCTTCTAGATCCTTGTTAAATGTTTCTTGTATTTTCTCAGTTCCGTTTCCGAGAGTTTGGATCATCTTTATCATTACTCTGAATTCTTTTTCAGATAGGTTGCCTATTTCATTTTCATTTATTTGGTCTTGTAGGTTTTTACTTTGCTCCTTTGTCTGTAACGTATTTTTTTGTCATTTCATTTTGTTTTTTTTTAATGGGTGGGGCTGTATTCCAGTCTTACTGATTGCTTGGTCTGAGGCGTCCAGCACTGGAGTTTGCAGGCAGTTGGATAGAGCTGGGTCTTTGTGCTGAGAGGAGGCCTCACTCTGATTAATGTTCCTTGGGGTCTGAGGTTCTCTGTTAGTCCAGTGGTTTGGACTCAGAGCTCCCACCATAGGAGCTTGGGCCCGACCTCCAGCCTGGGAGCCAAGATCCTGTAAGCCGCATGGCGTGGCAAAAAGAAAAGAAAAAAAGGAGCAGTACAATATCAAAGAATAAAAAACAAAATAAAATTAGAAAGATAAAAAATATTATGAAAAAGAAAAATATAATTGAAACAACTGCAGTAAGGTAAAATAAAACCACAACAGAAAAAAGAAAAAAAAAGCGGGGGGGGGGGGGGGCGGTGCAGGGGTGAACAAGCCAAAAGGAGAGAACAATAACAAAGTATAAAGAATAAAATAAAATTAGAAAAATAAAAGATTTATTAGGAATAATAAAAATATAAATGAATCAAGAACAATGAATCAACAAGGTAAAACAGAACCCCAATCTAAAAGAGGAAAAAAGGAAAAAAAAGCCTTGGCTATGGGAGTGGAACTCAGGCAGGGGTGGGTATTTACAGTGGGGTGGGACCTAGGCAGGTGGGGGGGTTGACGTTTGAGTGTAGGGCGGGGCCTCTGCTTAGGATCTGCGGGGAAGGGGAGAGGCAGCACGTGGAAAGGAGGGCCTCTGCAGTGTGGAGTTCCAGAGTTTGGAGGTAAGGCCCTGCGTGAGGGTGTGTGGGTGGGGTTTAGGCCCAGCGCATTGGAGGGGGTCTCAGAGGGGGTCTCCGAGTGTAGAGGTAGGGCCCTGGGTATGGGTGTAAGGGTGGGGCTTGGGCTCTGCATGGCAGGAGGGAGGCTCCAAGGGCACAGGATTAAGCCCGGGGGCCCAACAGGCTTCCCAGTGCCTAAGTGGACAGGAAAAGCTGTGGCCCCGTTCCCTTCCGTTCCTCCACGCTCCCCCCACAATACCTGTCTCCCCCAGGGTCTCCCCCATTGCTGCTGGACCCCTAACTGTGGGTGGGTCCTGCTGGGTGTAGGAACTCCTCCCCTCCCCCAGCCACCCCTCAGGGGTGCCGGTCCTAGAGGTCTGGCCTTTACTTTTGCTCCCCGTTCCCTCCCCCCCCACTCCCTCAGGACCTGCACGGCTGGAGGGGGCCTCGGTGGGCAGAGGATCAGGCCCAGGATCTCAGCAGGCTCCCGGGGGCCCAAGTGGGCAGGGGAAACCTGGCCACGCTCCCTTTTGCTCCTTTGTCCTCCTGGTGGTCCCCCAATTTCCCCCTTCGGGTGTGAGATCCCTTTCTCTCCCCCAGCTGCCCTTCAGGGGTGCCAGTCCCGTCCCACCTCCACTTCCCTTCCCCTTCACCCCCCCATGTCCCATGTCCTACCTGGTCACTGGGGGTTCCTCCCATCCCCTTAGGTGTCCGTGGTCCCCCACCGGTGCCTGGTAGGTGCCCTAGTTGTGCGGACACACGAATCCATGTCCTCCTAGTCTGACATCTTGACTCCGCCCCCTTGTGTATAAGTTTTTGCATAGACATATATTATCAGTTCTTTGGGTATGTACCTGGGAGTGTTTGGTAGTCTGACAAGTAATTTCCCTGTTCCCCTCCTCCCCACTCCCCACCCCCACAAAAAAATCAGGTCCTAATACCTGGAAACTGTAAATGTTACTTTATTTGGAAAAAGTGTTTTGTAGATGTGACTAAATTAATGGTCTTGTGATGAGGAGATTATCTTGGATTATCTGGATGGGCCCTAAATGCCATCACAGTTAAGGGAGACAGAAGGGGACTTGATATAGACACAAAGGAAAAGACATACACACATGCAGGAGAAAGTTATGTGAAGACAGGCAGAGATTGGAGTGCTGTGGCCACTAGCCAAGGAATGGCAGCAACCACCGTGAATTGGAAGAGGCAAGGAACAGATTCTCCTCTAGAGTTTCTGGAGAGAGTGTATCCCTGCTGACAGCTTGATTTCAACCTTGTGATTTCAGACTTCTGGGCTCCAGAATTGTGAGAGTATAAATTTCTGTTGTTATAAGTCACCCAGTTTTTGTTAATTTGTTATAGCAGCCACAGGAGACCAATATAGAGTGAAATTGGTGGGTAATATGGTAACTCTATGTTTAATATTTTGAGGAACTACCAAAGTTTCCCAAAGTGGCTGCACCATTTTATGTTTCCACCAGCACTATATAAGGGTTCTAATTTCTCCAAATCCTTGCTAGTACCTGTTACTGTCTCTTTGATTATAGCTATCCTGGTGGTTGTGAAGTGGTACCTCATTATGGTTTGGATTTATATTTCCCTGATGAGTGACGATGTTCAGCATCTTTTTATGCGCTTACTGGTCATTTATAGATCTTCTTTGCAAAAGGTCTGTTCAAAGCCTTTGCCCATTGAAAAATTGGGTTATTTATCTTTTTATTGTAGAATTCTAAGAGTTGTAAACTTTATCGTTTTAGTTCTTACATTAAATCTGTGATTCATTTTAGTTAATTTTTGTATATGGTGATAGGTATGGGGACAGTCACTTTTGCCAAATTCTCAGTCATTACCTACCTCTTCAAATATTGCTTTTGCTCTCTCTCTCGCCTCTCCATACAGTTGCATGCATACTAGATGTTTTGACTGTGTCTCACATATCTCTTACGATCTTTTCTCTTTCTTCCATTTTTCTTTTTCCATTTGTCCTTCAGTTTGGATATTTTCTGTTGCACTGTCTTCGAGTTCATTAATCCTGTCTTCTGCTGTTTGACTTACCCAATCAGTTTTTAATTTGAGGTATTGTATTTTTTTGGTTATAGAACATTTGTTTGATTCTTTTTTGTTTTTATTATTACAATGCTTTAAAATTTTCATTTCTGTCCATTTTGTGCATCTTTTTCTCTATTTTATTTAACTTATTTATAGTAGTTATCTTAAAGTCCTTGTCTGTTAACTCTAATATTTGGAGCAATTTCTGCTTTTCACAGATTTTACCATTTATTCCCTCTTTACTTTAGAACCTGTGGATTTAAAAAAATCTAGATTTTGTTTTTAGCCTGATTTTAGTAACAACAATGAGGCTTGTTGCAGGAAGAAGGAAGAATAGGGCAGACCCTGGCCCTTTGTTTCCTGCGTTAACAGGAAGGAAGTATTTGTTTTTCTGGAATTGCTCATGTAATGTACTGATTACTCAGGAGAGACAGTAAGAGCAATAGCATTAAAGAAAGAAGAAATCAGTATGACATGTGACTACTTGCTAATTTAAGTGCCATACTTGCTAATTTAATTGGTAAATGCTGTGTGGAGATAGATAGGCCCTGAGCTAAAATATATTTAGATAGTGATAATCAACTTGATCTTTTGGCTTAGTAAGAATGATTAAGATCTATGCTTTTTAGCATAAAACATTTATTAACGTTTGTGGTTTTATAAACCCTATAAATTATTTCTTGTTTTTTTTTGGCACTAATATGTGATTAGCTAAGGATGTCTTAAGTACATGAGTTGGTGAGTAGCTTTTAGTTTAGTCCCTTAATAAAAATATCATTTCCTATGCATTCATTATCTTTGCAATATAGTAAATATTTGTGGTTTTTCTCTTACGGATGATAAGATATTAACAAGTATGTAAAAGTAAATGTGTTTACTGCGTTGGTCTGAATGGGTTTTCAAAGTTGATTATGATCATGATGATAACTCTGTAATAGTTTTTGTTATATTAATTCTTGTGTGCAGTGTACTTTTCTTATTTTTTGGAGTATTCATTTTCTTTTTTTAAGAACACGGCTTGATGAACTGAGAATGTTTCTAGAAAATGAGACCTGGGAACTTTGTCCTGTTAAGTCAAATTTCAGCATCTTGCAACTTCATGTAAGTTTAAGAGCAAATAAATCAGTCTTTTATGTAGTCATCTTTAAAAGCAAACCATATATATGGAAACATTTATAAAATAATTAAATTAAGAAATAGTGCCTTTCCTTTTTTCCTTAAAAGTGATTAATAATAAACCTCTTTTACAAGGTGATACTTTAATGGATGTCATAATCTGTCTCTTTTTACAAATTCATTTTATACACTTGAGGAAAACTCCTTTGCCTGAAAAGAGTCACAATTAAAATAATTTGTTTTCTTTAGATTTCAGAAGAGGGTCTACTGCTTCATTTAAATTTTGCAGAAAAATCAGTTATATTTTGATGGTCTTTAATGAAAATGCTTATATTTGCAGAATATTTGTCATTTCTTAAAGGGTCTAATAGGTTCTGAATTTATGCTGCAACTCATAAATTTGTCTGTAATGAGAAAATGCCTCAGAAATAAAAGAGGCACTTATTAAAAAAAAACACAACTAATTTTTATTAGTTAATTGATTCCTTGAATCCTATAATGTAATATGTGAAAATATCTTTATTTTTTTTTTCTCTTGGTTGAAACATATTATAGATAAATATTTCTTGTGTGGTAGACCATGTCCTATCTGACAAATATCAAATATCAGAATACAGTATATAAATTTAGATCCCTGTTTAGAAGGTCGAGTGTGTAGTTTTTGCCTTTAGAAGAAATGGCTTTCTAGAAAGAATTTTCTTATTCCTGGATAAATGTAAAGAATACATGATTAAAAGGTTTTTTAAAGGGACAGTGTTTATGCTCATATTGTATAATAGCTTACTTCTCATCCAGGTTTATCATATTACTTTCCTAATGTGGAAATATTAAATACACTGAAACATGTTGATTAATAAATGCTTTAAAGACAATGAAATTAATATTAATTTTAACATTATTTTAGAGTTATTAAATTAAGATGATTCCTTAACATTATTTAGAATTCCAGCATTGATTTTAGAATCTCTATTTAAATACTTTTATTTGAATTTGTATTTAACCGTCAGTTTGTGTGTGTGTGTGTGTGTGTGTGTGTGTGGTGCATGCATATATAAACTTGCTGTAATTAGAAAACAACTTTTTTACAAGGTACGTTGAAACATTTCCATCCAAGTGAGCATTATATCCTTTAAAGTGTTTACCTTGAAGTTTCAGTTATGTAAGATGAGTAAGTTCTGGAGATCTATGGTACAACATTTTGCCTGTAGTTAACAATACTGTACTGTGCACTTAAAATTTTTTTAATGGTAGATCTCATGTTGTAACCACAGTGGGGGAAAAAAGTAATTACATTGAAAACTATTTACAGCTGAGATAGTGTTCATTTGACACATGTATTCCTGTAGATTTTGTTTTAAAAAATTTTTGTCTTATTAATTTATAGTCACCCCTTGTTTAGAATTTTAAAAATAATGGCCTGATTTTTAAGCATTATTGTGGATCTGATTTAATGTATAGCTGCAATTTAAAAAGAAAATAAACACATCATTTGAAACTTAGTAAACCAATATAATTTTAAAGAAGATTATCTCTGAATATGAAAAATTTTAAATTGGGGAATAATATTAAAATGATTAAAAGGTATAAGAAAAATGTGTACTAAATTTTTGTTAAAAATCATTAAATCAAGAGTTTTGTAATTCGAAAGAAGTTTAGCCATTATTCCATCTCTTCCTCTAATTAGCTGTGTAATCTTGAACTTGGACCTGAATCCCTCTGGACTGCCTCAGTTTCCTCATCCGAGAAGTGTGTGATTTGGACTGGGTGCTACAACTCCGTAGCTTTAGTGTTTGTGATTCTTTCATCTAGATCGACCCTTTCATTTTACAGATGAGGAAATGGAGGCATAGGGAATCAGGGGACATTCCCAATGTTATATAGGAAGTTAATGGAATATAATGGATTAAAGTCAAGCTAGGACTAGAAGATGTATCATCTGACCTCAGCATGTATTTGTGTTGTCTGCTTCTTGGTATATGAAGAAAAAGAAATGAAAGTTTATAGACATCAATATAACAAAGAAAGGTATATCTTTTATGCTTGAATTTCCATGTATTCACGTAGAGTATCTCAAATGGTGCAAGCTATTTGACTTAACAACAATTAGTTTTTATGAATGACTTTATTAAAACTGTACTCTACTAGGACTTTTGCTGTTATGTAAAAATTTTTAGAATTATCATTCAAATTGAAGTTATTTAAAAAAATTTTCTGTGCAGTTCCATAAAGTAAGTCAAAAGCAGCTTGATGCAGATAACACTGTTTTAAGTGACATCGGCGACTGAGTTGTCTTTAGGAAAACCTTTGAACATGTATGTCCAAGTTTGTGCTTTCAGATAACTTGCAAGATTTAAAAATGAATAACCTAAAAAAAAAAAAAAAAGAATAACCTAAAGAATCAGGATTGTTTTCTTTACTAACTACATCTGCATTGATGGAATATGTTTATGTACTTGAATTTTATTGCTGTTGCTAAAAGGGATCTGGCTCCTTTTTGTTTTTTTTTTTTTAAACATCTAGGAATTTAAATTCATGGAACAGTCACGTTCCCCATCAGTTTCACCCAGTAAGCAGCCATCCTCAACTTCCTCAAAAATGGTAACCTTGTTTGAGCAGTACTGTAGTGGTGGGAATCCATTTGAAATTCAGGCTGACCACAAAGATGAAGAAACAGAAGACGTCCTGGCTTCTAATGGGGTATGTGGTGTTTTTTAAAACATACTGTGGAACATTAGTGGGATTTTCTTATTGAGCGTGTTGTACCCAATGAGCAAGGTAATTGACTAGATTTATTCATACATTTACCACCCACCTTCCTACCTATATACTTAGACACCTGTAATACTACTTGTACAGGTAATGAATGGCTTTCCAGTATGCTTTGTTGACATTGTCCTTTTGAATGATAAGTTTTGCCTTTATGTTTATTTTATGTTGTTATTAGATTACTTTATGTTCTTACCAGATTACTAATTGAGTAGGAGCATAGTTTATTCACTGCATAGTTATATGATTTATTGGATAGACAGATGTATGAAGGAATAGATCATCTGCACTTTTTTCTCAATGCCACTTGTTGGGTAACTAAGGAAGTCATTTTGTTCCATGTCCCCTTAACTGAAACAGGGTAATGTCTTGTTTAATTACCTAGCAGGGATATTTTGAGGATTTAGGAATACAATGTTTTAACAGCACTCTGAGCAGCTCAGAAAACAATATAAACTAGAAGTAATGTGAGTTAATGGAAAGGTTTGCAGGCAGATGAATGAATATGACCTTTATTATTGATTAGCTGTGTGGATCTTGGCAAGTTATTGTGATTTTGTGACCCTCAGTTTCCCCATATTTACAATGAGGAAATACTTCACAGTTACCTATAGGGCGTTTTTACAGTATTTAATTTCCAGAGGGACTAGGTATAATTTTTATTTTAGATTTGATGAAGTTGAAGTGAAAACTGTTTGGGTTTGACAAAAATCTGTTGAATTTGTCTCCATATTTTTGGTTTGTTTTTGTTATTAAGTGAGGATATAATTTAAAAAATATTGTCATGAAAATATACCACTATCAAGTTTTATCATGAAGTAGAAGTTATTCCATAGAGAACCATATTTAAAATTATAATTTAGTGATTCTTTGTGACATTTTGCCTCTATAAAGTAGACTAAACTGAAAAGAATTAAGTCATTCCAATATTTTTGAAATAATATATCCCTCTGCACTGGTGATTTGTTAATTTAAATCTCGCATAGCATTTGATTCTCATTATTTCTGGCAGTTGTGTTCAATAAAGTAAGCACGAACTCTGAATTAACAAATACAGAACCGTTGTTCTTAAGCAAAATATGGAATTAAGTATCTGCAAGCCTCTGGTCACAGCATTTTCACCAACTGGTCAATGCACAACCTTGTTTTACATGTGTTTTTCCTTAAAGACACCTAATTTAATATAGTGTTGATTCATTAACATTGAACACATGACAAACAGCACTGTAACTCATGCCTGAGTGAAGCTTATCTAACATACATATTTTTACCTTAAGGCACATTACAGTCTTCTCGCACTTCTCGCACTAGACGGCACTTTAGTACTATGATTGGGGGGCATTCTGAACAGTGAAATCACCAGCAAAAAGTACAAAAATTTTAAGAATGTGACACTAAATAGACTTTGAAAAGGGCACTTATTTACAGCAGGAGGGCTGAAATAAGAAGGTAGAGTGTCGCCTTGCTTGCTCTTAGCTGGGAGCATGTATGTAGGGTGACTCAAAAGTGTTTGCCACTCCACATGGCACACATCCGTGAATGACCAAAGAGTGTCATGAAGTATTGATGTTGGGGTTACAAATTTTATCGAGTAGGGAAATCTGCAAATAAAGAATCCTTGAAAATGAGGATCTGTTGTACTGTGGAACCTGACCCTAGTTTGTGTAGAACACCTTTCTGAATGTCACCAGGATCACATTGTGTACAAGTGGGGGAGAATGTCTCTAATGTTTGTAGTTATTAATGTGTGATCTAATCTTCACAGGTACAGCATAGGTCCTGAGGGTCAGGGTCCACATCTTAAAACAGCCTGTCGTAATGCTTTAGACTCTTAAAAAATAGTTGTTGAATTAGGGGACTGACTTCTTCCCTTATTGTCATTATACTGGTCTCCTCAACTGGCATATGGGGACAAAACTTCCTCATAGAATTGTTTTGAAGATTCAGTGAGACAATTTATGGAAGCACTTAGCCCAGTACTTGGTTGAAACTCAATAAATGTTAGCCATTATTTAATCATATTAGTTTATAATACTAATCAGCAATGATGATGGTGATACTGCCACTGCTTCCTTTGTTGTGCATGGACTCCACTGTCTTCTCCCATGCCGGCACTGGGCCATGGTGCCAAAAAGATGATGAGAAGGCACTCTTCCTCTCAAGAGCAAATCCACCATTTTTGTCCTTGTTCTCAGTAGTCCATAGGTGCTAAGCCTAATTTTCTAAGTTGCCCTTGGAATTAAATCTCATCATAATGAATTAGATAGAATATTAGCATGTGTGTTGTGTTTATTAAGCTGACTTAATACTTCCAGAGTACCAGAATTGTATTCTCAAGCTTTTTATAATGAACTAGCAAAATGGAAATAAATAGGATGAAACCACTTGAAGGAAGAGTTTTTTTAATCAAATAAACACTCTTTTCCTCTTCTAAGGTCTAGCAGGGTATGTGTTTGTTTTCATTTGTTTATATGGAGATTCTTTTGGGCATTTATAAGCTTTTGAAATATAATGTTTGTATTTTCTTTTGAGCTGGTTAAGGTAGGATGATGAAGAAGAAAATGGAAAGTTAATATATTTTTTTTTAATAAATTTATTTATTTATTTATTTATTTATTTAGGCTGTGTTGGGTCTTCGTTTCTGTGCGAGGGCTTTCTCTAGTTGTGGCGAGCGGGGGCCACTCTTCATCGCGGTGCGCGGGCCTCTCACTATCGCGGCCTCTCTTGTTGCGGAGTACAGGCTCTAGACGTTCAGGCTCAGTAGTTGTGGCTCACGGGCCCAGTTGCTCCACGGCATGTGGGATCTTCCCAGACCAGGGCTCGAACCCGTGTCCCCTGCATTGGCAGGCAGATTCTCAACCACTGCGCCACCAGGGAAGCCCCTAATGTGATTCTTGATGGCAAAATTAAAGCTCAGTTATTAAGAACTTTCATCTGTAATGTACTTCTTATAAAATTGGATACTTTTTTACTGTGTTGAAGGACTCCAAGAAGGGTTGGTTCTTCGTACCCATTGTTGAATAATATACTGTGTTCTTTTCAGTATGAATCTGATGAACAAGAAAAAAGTGCCTATCAGGAGTATGACAGTGACAGTGATGTTCCTGAGGAACTAAAACAAGATTATGTTGATGAGCAGACAGGCGATGCTCCTGTGAAAAGGTACTTATTCTTGGAATTTATGGTATTTCTCATTTTATGTTGCATGTTTAACATAGAGGATTTACTTGAAAGGTTAAGGAAAAAAACTCAAAAATTAAACTTTTCTTTTGGTTATAGTGTCATGTGACAGAAGTTAATGTTTGTTTGTTTTTTTTAACATCTTTATTGGAGTATAATTGCTTTACAATGGTGTGTTAGTTTCTGCCTTATAACAAAGTGAATCAGCTATACATATACATATATCTCCATATCTCCTCCCTCTTGCGTTTCCCTCCCACCCTCCCTATCCAACCCCTCTAGGTGGTCACAAAGCACCAAGCTGATCTCCCTGTGCTATGCAGCTGCTTCCCACTAGCTATCTATTTTACATTTGGTAGTGTATATATGTCCCTGCCACTCTCTCACTTCATCCCAGCTTACCCTTCTCCCTCCCCGTGTCCTCAAGTCTATTCTCTGTGTCTGCATCTTTATTCCTGTCCTGCCCCTAGGTTCTTCAGAACCATTTTTTTTTTTGATTCCATATGTATGTGTTAGCATATGGTATTTATTTTTCTCTTTCTGACTTCACTCTGTATGACAGTCTCTAGGTCCATCCACCTCACTACAGATACCTCAGTTTCACTTCTTTTTATGGCTAAGTAATAGTCCATTGTATATATGTGCCGCATCTTCTTTATCCATTCATCTGTTGATGGACACTTAGGTTGCTTCCATGTCCTGGCTATTGTAAATAGAGCTGCAGTGAACATTGTGGTACATGACTGTCAGCAATCCCACTACTGGGCACATACCCTGAGAAGTTAATGTATTTTAAAAATGATTCCTGAAAGGCTAAAAATGTAGTTTTTTTGATAATGGGCATAACCCAAGAGCTCTTAATCTAGAGATCAGTGGTTTTTGCAGAAAAACAAACTTTTGATTTATAGAATCAGTGCCGCCTTTGGAGGCGGTTTATGCTTCACATAGATCAATTTATGTTTCACATTGATTTCCTTTTTTCTCAAGGAGGAAAATAGTCATTTGTTTTGTATGTGGATTTGCTGCCTCAATCTAGTAAATACAGAAAAATCTTCCCAATGTCATTGATATTTGCTATTTGAGCCTTCTATTAAGGTTCCTTTTTTTTGTACTTGAGTTTTGTTTTATGATAAACTGTCTTCTTCAAAAACTATGATAACTGTATAAGAATTTTTGTCACCTTCTTTAAATTGGGCCTGATTCTGATTTGTGAGTGAGGTAGTTTCATGACTGAGTATCAGATATTGAGTGACCACAAATATACTTTATTTTTAATGATAGATTTAAGTATACTCTTCCCTACCCTTCACCCCCAAAGTACCTAGTGAATACTTGATTGATTTGACACCCTGATTGATATAATCTCTCACCTCAAAAGTGAACAAGTCATATAATTGGGGATGTTTTAATTGGGGAAATTTATTTCCATTGGTTTACACAAATATATGGTATTTAATTATCTACATCTATGATCTATTATGAACTGAAAAGAACTATTTTGTTGGACTTTTTCATTAGATGTTTTGAGTATGTTTTTGCTAAAAGAAAAGGTCTAAGTTGAAATGAACAAACGTCTGCCACTATATGTGTATGTCCTCACATTTTTTGTAGGGTTATGCAGCCTCTTAAACTGTCTTAACCTACCCCTAAGAAATATACACAATGTAAACTACTGATTGCAGTTAACCAGTTGACTGTTATATCAATTTCAACGTCTAAGTGTCTCTTGAATTTATCAAAATTTCTTGTATTTCACTGCTGCCATCCTAGTTCATGCAGAAATCTCTCGGCCCCATTATTGAATCAGCCTCCTTACCGTGGCTTCCCATTTCCAGTCTTAACCCTTTCTAATCTGTTCGTGGATACAAATTTAGATTTTTCTTTTATATACAAATTTGATCATGTCATTTTCCTGGTTAAAATGTTTAATGGCTCACCACTGCATTTAAGATACGGTTCATACTTGTTATAGTCATGAGGTTCAGTTCCTTTCAGTGATCTGGCCTTTACTTACCTCCTTTCTTATCACATTTCCCTCTGCCCACTCATTCTCCAGGCTACCACTGTCAACTCCTTGTGTTTCTCTAAGCGTACTCTGTTCTCTTACTTCTGGTCTTATTACATGTTGTCCCCTTTTTTTCTGTACTTACCATATAACTTCTACTTTTTCTTTGAATCTAGAGCTGCCCCCCAACCCCAGACTTTACCATTATACTTTATGCCCAATTCAGATTCTAAGGAAGGTATTTTTCATATTTGTAGGTCTGAAATCAGGATGCTTGGTACAATTGATGTATAATTTTCCTAGAACATTTTTTTTAAGTGACATAGCTTCTTTTTTTATTATTTTATTTATTTGTTTTTTATTGAAGTATAGTTGATTTACAATATTGTGTTAGTTTTCAGTGTACAGCAAAGTGATTTGCTTATACATATATGTGTATATATATTTTTAAAAATTCTTTTCCATTATAGTTTATTATAAGATATTGAATATAGTTCCCCATGCTATACAGTAAATGCTTGTTGTTTATCTATTTTATATCTATTTTTATGCATCTGTTAATCCCACACTCCCAGCTTATCCCCCACTACTTCTCCTTTGGTAACCATAAGTTTGTTTTCTATGTCTGAGAGTCTGTTTCTGTTTTGTAAATAAGTTCATTTGTACTATTTTTTAGATCCCACATATAAGTGATATCATATATTTGTCTTTGTCTGAGTTACTTCACTTAGTGTGATAATCTCTAGGCCCATCCATGTTGCTGCAAATGGCATTATTTCATTCTTTTTTACGGCTGAGTAATATTCCATTGTATATATACACCACATCTTCTTTATCTACTCATCTGTTGATGGACACTTAAGTTGCTTCGATGTCTTGGCTGTTGTAAATAATGCCACTGTGAACATTTGGGGTGCATGTATCTTTTTGAATTAGAGCTTTTGGCTTTTCTGGATATATGCCCAGTAGTGGGATTGCTGGATCATGTGGTAACTATAGTTTTAGTTTTTTAAGGACCCTCCATACTGCTCTCCATAGTGGCTGTATCAATTTACATTCCCACCAACAGTGCAAGAGGCTTCCCTTTTCTCCACACCCTCTCCAGCATTTATTATTTATAGACTTTTGATGATGGCCATTCTGACTGGTGTGAGCTGATACCTCATTGTAGTTTTGATTTGCATTTCTCTAATAATTAGCGATGCTGACCATCTTTTCATGTGCCTGTTGGCCATCTGTATGTCTTCTTTGGAGAAGTATCTATTTAGGTCTTCTGCTCATTTTTTGATTGGGTTGTTGTCTTTTTGTTATTGAGTTGTATGAGCTGTTTGTATATTTTGGAAATTAAGCCCTTGTCAGTCGCATCATTTGCAAATATTTTCTCCCATTCTATAGGTTGTCTTTTCGTTTTGTTTATGGTTTCCTTTACTGTGCAAAAGCTTATAAGTTTGATTAGGTACCATCTGTTTATTTTTGCTTTTATTTCTATTGCTTTGGGAGACTGACCTAAGAAAACATTGCTACAATTTAGTGACATAGCTTCTTTTAATGGTTGTTAATTAATGTCTGAGAACCAAAGAAATACATTATAGTACTTTATTTCTCTGTTTACTGATTTCTCTTCCCCTCTGGACTGTAAGCTCTGTAAGGACAGGAGGATAATCTCTATATCCCCAGCTGATACGTGATAAGATTTTCAGTAACTAATTGGTGATTTTCAGTAACTAATTAGCAAATTAGATCCTAAGCTGAATAACTTATTGATTTACTACTTGACAACCCTAATTGCAAATCTGTTTTGTTTTCTCATATTAAGCGTTTCTCGAGAGACTCTAAAAAGCAGGAAGAAATCAGATTACAGTCTAAATAAAGTGAATGCACCCATCTTAACAAATACAACACTGAATGTAATAAGACTTGTTGGTAAGTAGCTACACCTTTAAAAAAAAAACATTATTATAGCAGTTAAATTAGTCTACATTTGTTACCAAATGGGTTTTCATTGTGTACTCCAGTGCCCACCACAGTGAATGATTTAAGATGGTCATATGTCAGTGCCTTCTCATCTTAATTGCTCCAAATAGTATAATACTAATATTAATGTCAGTTTTTCTTTTTTAGTTAACTACTTAGAATTTGTGTCTTCCACTTTTTCTAAAATATTCCAATTAATAGAAATGTAGTGGAAAAAATCTCTGTGAGTTAGAGGTACATGTAGGATGATGATAATACCAGTTTTATATTTGCACAATATTTTGTACTTAATTGTTTCATTGATCTTTGCAATCTTCTTGTCAGATAGGCAGAGTGGATAGTGATTTTCTGGCATTTTCAGACACAAGAGTTCTATAAGCTAAATGTTCAAACCATAGGAAATGTTGTTCTTATTACAGATAAGACCTTTATTGATGATTTTGTAGAAGGCAAATAGCATGAAGAAATGCCATATGAAATATTTAGGTTTGAAGATGTTATGGATTTTTTAATATCAGTATTTCAAAATTTTATATGCTATCTCAACCTGTGTATTTCACAAATAGGTCTGTACATTTGACAAATAAGTTATAGAGATGTCTTCTCTTGTTAATTAAGTCATCTATACCAGTCAAGAATCTTAGTGATTTTCTATAAAGATCTCTGTCTTCTGTTTATGGAGGTGATAATTTCCTGTTGCCTGGTTTAATTACTCTTAGCTCTGATAAAATAGTCTGTGTTCCTGAAGATAATTTCTAAATTTCATTAATGAATAGGATAAAGAAGACTTTTTTAAGAAGTCCCACTTTCTTTTAGGGAAAATAGTGTGGAAAAGTAATAATGAACTGAGCAGAAAAGAAAAATTATGTATTTTTATGACACAGAAAAATGACAGATTCTAAAAGCTATTGTATGGCTGATTATTGCTGGGGAATTAGCTTTTCTTCTTTATCCAAGAGAGCTAACTGAACCTATCATCATGAGTTAGTCTCTAGAATTTACAGAATCAGAATTAGAAGAATTCTGAAGAGGTCATCTGGTATAATTTACCATAGAATGAGGATTTCTTTCTTTACTGCATCTGATATGTGGTGGCCATCTAGCCTCTGTTTTATGTGTTACAATTGCTGGAAGCATATTACTTTGCAGGACTACTCATTCTGCTATTAGACTGATTTAATTGGTAGAAATCTCCTCGTCATGCTAAACCAAAATCTCTATCTCTGTCTCTGTCTCTAATTCTACCTTCTGGTCTTAGTTATGCCCTTAAAAGCAAACAGAGTAAGTCTATACTTTTTTCTCCTACCTTTCCATGTGGTCACTTTTCAGATATGTGGTGGTAGTTATACTGTCCTTCCTTTCCTTGTACTTCCCCTTCCCCAATCCATTCTTCAGGGTCAGTGTGCTCAATTGCCTTACATGGTCCTCACTGATGGATATTCCAAAGTCCTTGTCATCCTCCTCAGTCTTCAGTACTCACTGTAGTTTTCGGTGTCTGGATACACGCTTGAGATGTAGTTGAATGAAGTCAGCTTTTGCTTGGTTATGTTGAAGTAACAAAACACCCTAACATATCAGTGGCTTTCAACCCAGAGGTTTATCATGATGCATATTGACTCCTGATCATCTTAGTTCTGCCCCATGTATGTCTTCATTCTGAGATGCAGGCTGAAAAAGTAGCACCAATCTGGGATTTGGGGAGAAGAGTAGAGCTGAACCATGTTATGACTCTTAAAGCTGCCACTCTGATGTGCCACCCTGACATGTCACTGGTCATAGCAAGTCAGGCTTGACTGGAAGAGAGAAGTGTACTTCTGTCACAGGAAGGCACAACCAGTCCAGGGCAGTGGACAAGGATGCATAATCCTCTTACAAGGAGTGGAGGTGGGGAAGAGCAGATAATTGGGGAAAATAATGCAATCAACCACATTTAAGTGGTTATATATATTTTTTTCCTTTCCTAGTTCAAAAAGGACTAGAGGTCATCATATTGCTTTTTACTCTAAAAGACATACATTCACTCAAATCAAATCAGATATAAAGCCACAACAAAATTGAGGAGGGGGAAGTCATGTTTTATTCAGTTCAATGCAGACAAATCCAAATCTTCACTTCTTGATAGGCATAAGGAAATGAAGAAACAATGCATTGTGCTATTCTCATTATCTAAGAAGGGATATTATAATGATAGAAGTGTGCTGCTGGTGCTAAGTTCAGAAGACAGTAACAACGAATTTTTATATAAGGATTACTGACCAACACAGTGGACACTGTTTTCTAACAGTGGACTTACAGAAACAGAAAAGCTGCATGCTTATGGGCCTTTGGTAATCAGCCATATAAAGCCAGAGCAGTCCTGAATAAAACCTTACTCAGGGAAGAGAATCTGACCATTGTCATTTCAGTCTTCTTCCCACTAGATCTTTTATTAGAGTTGCAATTAGGAAACAAGGCCTAGTATGAAAATTTAACGTTCATGTCTTTCCATTTAGGGCTGGGATTAGGTGCTGCCATTATTCCCCAGTAGACTTTCATGCCTACCACTTTCTTTCTCCCTGGGATGTCTTTATCTTCATATTGTACATATTCATAAAATAGAACTTTAAGGGAACTACTCACTAAGGGGTCTCCAACTAGTAAATGCACTATTCCAACCACGGTTGTTATTGCATAGAGGTGCTTGAAGACTATAAACTGGCAAAGGTAATGTCTCTTCTTACAAAGCCAGAAGTACAGTTGTGTAAATATGAGATTAATTTTTGGTGCCTGGGAAGATGAAGGAACTAATTACTCAGTGGTTGGGAGACACATTTTAGAACATTAAAGGCATATTCAAAATGTCGTTTTTAAGTGGTATTTATTTGGCATAATTAGGAGAGATTAAACAAAAGAGTGTTAATGGGGCTTCCCAGCCCCAGGTGGTACCTAAATCTGTTAGAAAGTCTTGGCGTTTTTTCACAAGCGCAGAGGACCAATCAGAACGCTTGCTTGTGAAAAAAGAAAATCCTGTTAGCCTGACGATTTCTTGCAGACAGAGGCAGAGAAATTTTAGGGAATGTGTCTCATCACTGAAGTAGCCTTCGTATCCAAGGAGGCAGCTCTCACTTGAGCGGGTGTGATAGGTCTGAGGGGCAGAAGATAGGTTGCCGAAACCCATGTTTGTAAAACCTACAGACCTTACAACAAAATTATTACTTTAGCAGCTGGAAAAAATACACACCAGCACATGCACAGGACTTAACATTAAACCAGAATATGTACATAAGGGATATTTAGTCATACTGTGGCTGAGTTGCAGTGTATATGATGGAGAACACAGAAATAGGAGGGAAGAAATCTCCTTCATTGGTAACATTCTTTTAGGTGGGGCATTGATATTTTTATTTTATTATGGAGTGTTTTAAATTGAAAAAGTAATGCATGAAAATGGTTAAAAATTAAAATACCCTGAGGTATAAACAAAACTCCTGACCTCCAAGTCTCCTTCCTCATTTATAGCATTTCCAGTTTGCCTTTATGTGCTCTTTATATCCATTGATGATCTCTCAACTTAGTGCACTGTAACAGGGGTAACGAACATCCTTCCAGCTCAGGTTCTGTTCTTGCTTTTGCCCCATCAGATTGTCAGCTCCTACTACATGAGGAGAGAGTTTGTCATCTTTGCAGCATATAGAGCACCCAGCCAAGTGCTTTTCGCTTTTGTAGGTGCTCAATATACGTTGGACTGACAAAACTTAATTTGTAAAATCTGAGTATTAGAGAAACACTTTTTGCTCCTCTCTTGTAATAATCCACAACGGAAGGAGCCCCCTCACCCCACCCCCGACCCATGCACATGTGCATACACACACACACTTCCAGCCCTTCTTTTTACCCTGTGTTCCCTCCTCTGCATAGGGGCTGTGGCTCACTGGTTGAATTCCCCTGGGCCACCTTTCCTGTGGTAATCACACTCCTCTCTGCATTTCCTACGATGAGCTAGTAAGGCAGCCCCGTCCTGTTCCTCTTGGTTGTCGTCCTTGTGCATCTGTGCTGCTACTTGGCTGGTTTCTTTGCCAGTCCCTCTGTGTGTCTCTTTCCCTTGAGTATAAGGACTCATGGTCTAGATTTAGGGTGAGAGAGAGGTTTTTTAAAATTGAAGTACAGTTGATTTACAATGTTTCAGGTGTACAGCAAAGTGATTCAGTTTTATATAGATATATACACACACACACATATACATACATATATATGTATATATTTCTTTTTCAAAGTCTTTTCCATTATAGGTTATTACAAGATATTGAATATAGTTCCCTGTGCTATACAGTAGGTCCTTGTTATTTATTTTATATATAGTAGTTTGTAACCCCAAATTCCTAATTATCCCTCCCCCGCTTTTGGTAACCATAAGTTTGTTTTCTATGTCTGTGAGTCTATTTCTGGTTTGTAAATAAGTTCATTTGTATCATTTTTTGGATTCCACATATAAGTGATATCGTGTGATATTTGTCTTTCTCTGACTTTGCTTAGTATGATAATCTCTAGGTCCATCCACATTGCTGCAAAGGATGAGAGTTTCACCAGTGCTTCCTCTGTGAAGCTTTTCCTCATCTCTAGATTAGGTTAGATTCCCTTCACGTAACATCCTATATATACTTCTCCCTTTTTGCATTCATCATAAGTGTATTTATTTTAAAATAATAGCAGAGGTAGCTAAGACTTCTTGCTCTTTTATTATATGCTGTGTAAACACTTCACATGAATTTTCTCATGAATTCTTCATAGTACCCTTTTTACAAACTAAATTGAAGCCCAGAGATAAATAACTTGCCGTGTGTCTGTCACACAACTGGTAAGTGGTAGAACCAGGTTGTCTGATCTTAGAGCCAGTAAGTTCTTAACTTTCATGCTTCACAGCCAGTGGAGGACATCTGGAGCATTAATTCCTGGACAGAGTTCAGCAAGGTTATAATATAGGTTGGAGGCAGGAGTAGGAACTTCTCGCAGTTTGTAATTTGGGAAGAGACATCTTTTCTGGTTATCTGGGCTATGTATTAGGTAACCTTCCTCCGTGTTCCCAAAACATGCTGTGTCCACTGCTCTCTCTGTGCCCTCTGTCGGGAACTCTGGAGAGGAAGAGAGAGGGTGGTATGCATCTGAACCGTATCTTGAACCACTGACCACATTTTTCCAACTAGGCTGGCTAACTTTAGAACCATGCTTCTATTTTTTATCAAGGTAGCACCTCTCACAGCAACAAATTAAATAGTAAAGAAGAGCTTGCGGTGAAAAGCAGGTGTCTGCCACCCACCCACTGCTCCCTACCAGGAGTGTGAAGGCAATCTCTTGGTTTGTTTCTGTTTGTCTTTCTTCTAGTTGTAATTGCCCAGAAAAGGGTGATAAGAAGTAAATGTTTTGAATCCTTGTCAGTCTAAATATGTCTTTATTCTGCTCTTTCACGGAGTGACAATTTAGTTGGGTATAGAATTGTCATTAAAAATTACTTTTCCTCAGAAAGTTAAAACCTCTAATGTTCTATTCATTTTATTGTAGGTGAATTTCTTCTCTCTCTCTCTCTCTGAAACCTTTTAGTGTTTTTTCCCTTGATGTTTCAATTCTCTATTGACTATCTATGTGTGAGTTCTTTTTCATTCAGTGTGTTGGGTAGTTCGTGACCCTTTCAGTCTGAAGGTTCATGTGTTCCTCAGCTGTGACTGATACTACTGTTTCTTTGAGGATTTACACCTCCCCATTTTCTTTAATCTCTTTCTTTGATTTCCCCTTACTCAAATGTTTAGTCTCTTAGGTTGGCCCTTTACGTCTGTCATATTTTTCTAATACTTTTCTATATTCTTTTTGCTGTACCTTCTGGCAGACTTCCTTTTTCCCATTTCTTTAATTTTTTATTTAAAAAATCACATTTTTAATGACTTTAAATCTTTAAGAACCCTTCTATAATCTGTGTTTTTTCCTGCCATATTCACCTTTTATAGGGTTTTATATAATTACTTTATTTCTCTTCCTTAGCTTCAATTATTTTATTTTCTCTGGGACCAGCTTTTATTTTTACTTTCAGTCTCTGAATTTTCCTCATGGGCCTGGTGATGTTTGACTATTCTTCCGTAAAATAGAAGGCCTGTATAGCCATTGTGGGTGTCCTCTGCTGAGTAACTAGAACTGTGTTGGAGCTGGCTCTTTCTCCTTAGAATGAATCCTGACTAGGAACTTTATGTATAGAGTAGGGCAGGTCTGGGTGGATTTACTGGTAGCCTTTACATTATGGGGACAGATCCCCAAATTCCCAGAATGAGATAGATTTTAATCTGTGGTGCCAATATCCACACTAGAAACCTTAGCTTTTCTAATTTATTTTCTTAAGTTTGCTCAATTTGGGGGTGGGGGGGCTTGTTTACTTCTTTTGAAGAGGAATCCTAGGGGGTTTTATTGTTTTTGTCTGTGGGAAAATTCTGGCAGCCTATACAGTAGTCCCCCCTTATTTGTGGAGGATATGTTCCAAGATATCCCCTGTGGATGCCTGAAACCACAGATAGTAGCAAACCCTATATATACTATGTCTTTTCTTATACATACATACCTATAATAAAGTCTAATTTATAAATTAGGCACAGGAAGAAATTAACAACAAAAACTAATAATAAAAATAGAAAAATTATAACAATATACTATAATAAAAGTTATGTAAATGTAGTCTCTGTCTCTCTCTCTCTCTCACAATATCTTATTGTACAGATTTAATGCCTTTGCCATTTTAGCTAAGCACTCATCGCTGTGGCTGTATCTTTTGCAGTCTGAGGTGTGACAACAGAACTAGCATGAATTTCTTTTTCCTTCTTCCAAGTTTCACAGATAGAAGGTTCATTCTTACCACAGATCTTAGCAACCTCACCATACGACTTTTTTTCTTTCCTTATTAAGTCATGAACTTTCACCTTTTCACTTGAAAGAAGCACTTTACAACTTCTCTTTGGCATACCCGAATTGCCAGCATCACTACTCTTGCGTTTTGGGGCCATCATTAAATAAAATAAGGATTACCTGAACACAAGCACTGAGATACCACAACAGTTGATCTGATAACTGAGATGGCTACTAAGTGGCTAATGGGCAGAATGTGCGGGACAAAGGGATGGCGCCAGATGGCACGAGATTTCATCATGCTACTCAGAACAACACTTGATTTAAAACTTATGAATTGTTTATTTCTGGAATTTTCTATTTAATATTCTTGGACTGAGGTTGACCGTGGGTAACTGAAACTGCTGATAAGGGGTGGGGGAGGGCTACAGTAATAACTGCTGGGGAGGAACAGTAGCTGAGGGCATGTGGACAGGTAGTTTGTCCCATATGTAGACCTTCAATTAATCCGTCCTTTCTCAGCCCTATTTCTTGCTCCTGTTCTCTTGCAGTACCTGCTGCTTCTAAGCAGTCACATCCTATCGGCCAGCTTCCACCTTCTTTGTGGTTCTCTTTGCATTTTTCCATCAGCCTGTTTCCATCTACTGTCTGTCATCTAGTACAGGGGTTGGGAAGCTATAGCCTGCAGGCCAAATCAATCTGAAACTATAGCCTGCAGGCCAATCAATCTGACTAAAAATGTAACGTTTTATTGGAATACAGCCATGCTCATTTGTTCACATATTGTCTATGGCTGCTTTTGTGCTATGACAGCAGAGTTGAGTAGTTGAAACAGAGACCAGCAGAGCTGAGTATCTGCCACAGAGACTGAATGACATACAAAGCCTAAACTATCTAGTCTTTGGTCCTTTACAGGAAAGGTTTGCCAACCCCTGGTCTAGAAATGTTTTGAGATTTCTCATTTTCTGGTGATCATACCTACCTGCTGTTACCTTCTCACCCACTTCTCTTCATAGATGTTTTCATTCATTGTAAAATTCTCTTTTAGTTCAGTAAGTCTGAGGGGGTGCATAAGTTCCCGCAGGCCTCCAAAGGCCTACTCTGCCCTCTTGAACTGGAAAGACAGAGTTCTCGCTCTTCTACATTTGAATATACTGGCAGCCTGCTTATCAATGGCTGCCTTCCATGTATGACCATTTAAGGTCATGGAAGGAGCTCTGTGAGAGAGCAGAGACTCTGTGTAGTTCCTTATGTCTTAACACAAGGCCAAGAACATAGTAAGCTTTCAAAAAGTGTTTGTTGAATGTACTGAATGAGTGAATGAATATAATTATGTTTTTTTTTTCAGAGCATTTGGGACCATCTAGTTGTTTTTTTCCTTCTGAATGCACATTTAAAATAGCTTTTACCTATTAAGAATTCATTTTTATATCCTTTCTTAAGATGAATTATATGAACAATGGTTAATCTTATTAGGAATGGAGAGGAGCTTTGTATTCTGGATATGTATCAACCCAGATGTTTGCATCCTTCCTCATTCTACTATTCACCTGTTTAAAATTTTCTTTTATGGGTTAAAGTAATATAACATTTTTTCATTTTTTTCCTTTACAGTATCACATTATTTAATGTGTAAATAGTTACAGTTTAAATAGCTATATGTTTGCAGTCAATGAAATATCTGCACAGTGATCCAGAATGTTCTAGGAGCATATTTTCAAATATTTTTCAATTGAGATTTTTTTTAAATGTCTGATTATGTGAAATAATTACAAAGAATGATTCTGAAACAAAAGACTTGTAAATAAGAATAAGAACAGAATCTAAATTGAATAGTTTTTACTTTACGATGTGTATGTCTTCCTGACCATCTATTATTTAGAATCATTTCTCATGTAAATTACGACGGATGGACTGAGTTCTTAGATAATAAAGAAATGGTTTTGATAGTAGACATTTCCATTAGAGTAAATTTGTCATTTCTTTCTACTGCAGTTAATGTGTTTTCTCTTGAATCCTGGTGTCCTCAATAGTACCAATTTAAAATTTATAGCAGTTACATAAAGTAGAGCCAGCACCTGAATTATTTGCTCATTTGGAAATAAAGCAAATGGCCTGTTTTAACATCTTCTGCAGAAGAGCATTTTTTTTTTATAGATATGCTTCTTTCCCTATTATTTCCTATAAAAAATAAACACAATTAGGGACTCATTATTGTTTGTTATTTGATTCAGCCCATCTCCCATGCACCCTTCAAACACATTAACAAGTTTATGAATGCAGACATTTTGGTTTTTAAATTTTTTTCTGTAACTGTGTCATATGTTTAGAGGAAAAAGAGTGGAATATTGGCATCTTCCAAAGGAAGGAATGAGGAGGGATATGTTCTTGGCACTTTGCGAGTATTGAGCTCTTGAGTGATGTAGTGATAAAGAAATGTTCTTAGCCTCTGATGCTAGATTTCACAGGGCTAGGATTCAGGGGAATGGGAAGTGTCTTCCATGTGTCCTTTTTCTTCTTGTTTTTTTACTTTTGCTATGTGTGTATAAGCTTATGAAAAGAACCCCACTCTTCCTCAAGTACATTGTCTTTTGTTTTATTACACCTAAACATTTTTGAAGGCATTGTTTGAAATGGAATCTCCAAGAAATGAGGAACTGTGTTGTTTGTACAGTGTCATTGTAGAAGAGTTAGTTTAAGAGTTCCATAAATATAAGACAAACAGTCAAATATAATGATATGAGAAATCTTTGTAGGTATTTTTTTATATCAGTGCCATCCAGTAGTACTTTCCAAGATGGTATAACTGTTCTGTATCAGTGCTGTCCAGTACAGTAGCCACTAGCTACAAGTGACTGTTGAGTACTTGAGGCATGGCTGGTGTGACTGAGGAATGTAATATTTCATTAAAAAAATACTTTGGTAAAGTAATTTTATGGTTTCTTAATAATCATAGACTAACAGATTTTAATTTTGTTCTATTTAATTTTTTTTTCTTTTCAGGTAAATATATGCAGATGATGAACATTCTTAAACCAATTGCTTTTGATGTTATCCATTTCATGTCTCAGCTATTTGATTATTACTTGTATGCAATATATACCTTTTTTGGTCGGAATGATTCAGTAAGTTAACCTTTTGGGGGAGGAGTCTGTTTCTTTTAAAATTTATTTGTTTTTGTAAAAAGTTCATTCTCTCTGTATAAAATACATAAATAACATTCATTTGAAAATTATCCATCAAAAATCCAACATATTATTGAGATTAGCTTTTTGTGTGCTCCATCACCTTATTTAAAATACATTAATTTTAAGCTTTGATATGATAAACATATTGTATGTTATTCAAATTTTTGGCAGAAAAAGTACAGCATCAATTTCTAACCTTGACATATTTTGGTGATGAAAAATCTGCAGGTTGCCTTGTTTAAATCTGGCCCAGTGTGTAATTATTACACAGTAAATGAGACATTTTAAATATTGGCTAACAACCTTAGCAGGCACTACTACATTCAGAAGATAATGGCAAATATTTATTTAAAATAATTGAAAATCTTTGAACTGAACCTGCCACAGAATTAATTTTCCTGCACCTCCTTTTTGTGTTTCCAAAGCTCTTGTTGAGTTTATCTTTTTCTACTCCTAAGGAGAACAGCACAGTATTAAGCAGGTAACTGATCTGATACTTGGGAATTATGTAGTTCACCTACATGTTTGACAGTTTTTCGTATAAAAGCATACTCATAATACTAACTTTTCACATACTATATTTTGTACCTTTTCAAAAACTTGTGAATTTTAATGGATAACTACATTCATCATATAAATGTTCATAGTCTTGCTGTGATTACAAGTATATCAAAGACATGATCTTTTAATATGGGATCTGAATTCCCTATGTTCTTAACTCTGCAAAATTAAAAAGAATACTAATATAATCAGAAACTAAGTTGCTGTAGAATTTATGTTACTATAAAATATGTACTAATCCATCACTCAATAAATAAATATTAAAGAAGAAAGACATTCTGGAGTTTTAGCCAATTGTCAGAATCGTTCAGTCTTCTACATGAGCTTTACTCTGTCTTCTTGGACTGTGCCTCTAGACCCGTGCGGTCTAAGAGAAGTTTTGCAATAATGGAAATGTTCTATATTTGTACTGTCCAGTATGGTAGCCATAAGCCATAAGCGGCTTTTGAGCACTTGAAACGTGACTGGTATGATTGGGGACTGAATTTTTAATTGTACTTGATTTTAGTTAGTTTATCTTGAAATATAAATAGCCACACATGACTTGTGACTATCATATTAGTTAAAACAGTTCTGGACCACAGTTTTGATAAGATGTGTTCAAGTAGAGTCCTTCAGAAACTTTGGGAACTGAGTGCTTTTGGATGTGCCTTTCTAGCTGATTAGACACTGGCACAGATTTGTTTACAGTGGGGTTCACTAGAACCTGATGAAAGTTAGCAAAGTGCAGGTAGGTGCTCACTGTAAAATATGCTGCATATTTTATTTAAAATCTGTTATGTTTTAAAGAAAACATTAGTCTGATATTTTATATTAAAAGCATTTTAATCCTGTAAGACTCAGTAAAAGCCATTTCACTGTATTCAAACAATATTGTTAATTATAAGGGTTTCTTTCTATCTGGATGTTCACCCATATGCTGTATTAGAAACAGTTTGTATTCTATGAACCAGAACAAAATGTGCATATGAGCGAGTTTGTAAGAGTGAATACTGCATTTACTCTACCTCTTACTTGCACTTTTTAACATGGCTACTGCTGCTTCCTGCCCAGAAGAGAGAGAATTGTATGAGTGAATTTAAATGGTTGCTGCTCATGGAAGAATAAGCATCTCATTGTGTCCTGGGGGTTCTAGAAAGTCATTGTCTGGGAGGGGGACACAGTGTATGCATTAGGTTAAGGGCTTTTTTTCTGTTCATACTAATTACTCCTGAAGCTCCTACTCTTCACTGAACTGGTTATAGCCTACTACATCATGTTGTAGTATATATCTAATCCATTTGATTCTATTATAATAATGGTACTCATAGTATTGCTTTGTCTTGCCTTGCCTCAAGCCTTCTGTTGTTCAACTCTTGAGTTATGTTTTCCTTGGTCCTTCCTGTTCACATTCTTTTGTGAAGACCATTCTGTAGCTTACTTTAATGCAGTAGTAAGCACATAGTAGATTCTTAGGAGACATGGATTGATATCCTAATTATTTCTTTTTTAATAATTTTATTTATTTATTTATTTGGCTGCGTTGGGTCTTTGTTGCTGCACGCGGGCTTTCTCTAGTTGTGGCAAGCAGGGGCTAGTCTTCATTGCGGTGCGCGGGTGTCTCATTGTGGTGGCTTCTCTTGTTGCAGAGCATGGGCTCTAGGCGCACGGGCTTCCGTAGTTGCAGCATGTGGGCTCAGTAGTTTTGGCGCTCGGCCCCTAGAGCTCATGGTCTTCCGTAGTTGCGGCGCATGGGCTCAGTAGTTGCAGCACGCGGGCTTCCATTGCAGTGGCTTCTCTTATTGTGGAGTACGGGCTGTAGGTGTGCAGGCTTCAGTAGTTGTGGCATGCTGGCTCAGTAGTTGTGGCACGCTGGCTCAGTAGTTGTGGCTCACGGGCTCTAGAGCGCAGGCTCAGTAGTTGCGGTGCACGGGCTTAGTTGCTCTGTGGCATCTGGGATCTTTCTGGACCAGGGCTTGAACCCATGTCCCCTGCATTGGCAGGTGGATTCTTAACCACTGCACCACCAGGGAAGTCCGATATCCTAATTATTTCTTATCCAAGTAAATCTTATGAGGGTTATTACTTGACAACGGTTTGTGAGCCTCATTTAAAGTTAACTTTCATTAATGGAACTGTTTTTTTGTAGAGCGTCAGATTCAAAATCTAAACTTTTAAGAATGAATTAACTTCCATTTCTGGGTATGAGGGACTGAGACCTTATTAGATGATATTTCCTGCAGAAAACAATTATAAAACCTGGATGTTTTATAAAACAAAAGGCAACTTCTTGAAGATGCTGGAGAGTGAACAGAAGCATATAGACTCTGGTGGGAGTTCACTCTAGCGGTTGGGGAAAGGGAAGCTATAAAAAGAAATTCCGGGCTTCCCTGGTGGCGCAGTGGTTGAGAGTCTGCCTGCCAATGCAGGGGCCACGGGTTCGAGCCCTGGTCCAGGAAGATCCCACATGCCGCAGAGCAACTAAGCCCATGCACCACAACTACTGAGCCCTCGTGCCACAACTACTGAAGCCCGTGCTCTGAGAGCCTGTGCTCTGCAACAAGGGAAGCCACCACAATGAGAAGCCCACGCACCGCAACGAAGAACAGCCCCCGCTCGCCTCAACTAGAGAAAGCCCGGGCAGAGCAACGAAGACCCAGCGCAGCCAAAACTAAATTAATTAATTAATTAATTAATTAATTAATTAATTAAAAAAAAAATTCCATCTCCGTGGCCTTTAGCCCAGGACTAAGTGCAGTCCCTGAGGCACATAACTGGAGACACGCGTAAGAAGACCTATAGTCTTTATGGATTGGGGAACCAGAAAAGTGAAGCCAGGAAACTGGGAACACTGAAAAGAGTTAGGGAGAAGTTCAGATGGGGAAGAGTCAGAGAAGGGATCCCCAATTTCTGTCTACCCACATCTCTGACTAACCCATGAACCATGTTTGTGTGGAACAGACTGACTGCAGCCAGTCAAAGAAAAAAGATCAGAATAGAGACTGAAGCTGCTACACAAGAGATAGTTTATAGTTCAAGCCTGGCCAAGAAAATTGCATACTGAAAACAAAGGAAACAGTACTTATTGGAGAAAAATAACAGAATCCAAAATCTCCAGAATTGAATGGATGATGCAATCCAATGTTACCTAAACACATAGAGCCAAAAAAGAGGAATACATCCTTCAGTAAAAAGAAAATCAATATAGTCTGAACTCAAGATGTTGGAACTAAGGGATAAAGATTTTAAATGGACCATTTTAACTATCTTCAATAAAGTAAAACAAAACATGTTTTAAATGCATGAACATCTCAGTAGAGAAATAAGAAGTTCTAACAGAAACAGTAGGAAGAAAACCAAAGAGAAATCCTAGAACTGAAAATTCAGTTCCAGCAATTAAAAAAAATTACTGAATGTACTTAGCCAAATGGACATGACAGAGGAAAGAATTTGTGAACTTGAAAATAGATCAATAGAAATTATTCAAAATGCAGAACATAGAGAAAAAAAGATGAAAAACAAAGACGATCAAAACCTTAGGGACATGCTAAGTTATATCAAATGGTCAAACATACATTTAATTGGAATACCAGGTGGAGTTGAGAGAGACAGAATGAGGTAGAAAAAATATTTGAAGAAACACTGTCCAAAAATTTGCAGATACAAGATGCTAAATGAACAGCAAACAGAATAAACACAAAGAAAAGTCTAGTGGGGTACCTCATGAGGAAATTGTCTCTTGAAAACTTTAATAGACTTATGACATAAAAGGGACCAATGATCTGATTAACAGCTGACTTCTCACGAGAAACTGGAGACTAGAAGAGAGTTAAACAACACCTTTCAGACACCGAAAGAAAAGAAAAAAATGTCTATCCAGAATTTTATAGCCACCAAAAATACTATTCAAGCATGAATATGAAATTAAAACATTTTCAGATAAAAAGAAAAAAAAGCACTAAGAGGAGTTGTCACCAACAGACATGTAATACAAGAAGTGTTGAAGGAAGTTTTCCAGAGTGAAGGAAAATGATACCAGATGAAAACATCAATCCTCAGAAAGTATGAAAGCATTGGTAATGGAAACTACTTGGGGAAATGCAAAAGATTGTTGTTGTTGTTTTTTTCTTTTTCCACTTAATTTCTTTTTAAACCATATAGCTGTTTAAACCTGAAATTATAACATTCTTTTCTGGAGTTCATAATATATGTAAATGTATTACATATAACAACTATAGCATGGTATGTGGAGGGATGTGGACCTATAAGATGGCAAGATTTCTATATATTATGTAAAACAGTACATTGTTAACAGTAAATGGACTGTGAAATATCGAGAATGTATATTATAATCCATAGAAGAATAATGAAAAATAATACAAAGAACTTTAACTTTTGCCTACAGGAAAATTAAAGTAGGATTCTAAAAAAAGGAAAAAATCATATAATTAGAAAAAGCAGGAAAGGAGGAACCAAGGAAAAAAAAAGAAAACATGTAATGGTAGATGTAAACCCAGCCACAGTAAATTTTCCTGGACTAAATACTTATATTAAAAGGTAGAAATTGTCAGAATGGATTAAAAACAAAGCCCATACTTAATAACAAAAAACACAAATTGAAAGCAAACGGATTGAAAAGATATGCCATGCAACAGTAAGCATAAAGAGGCTGCAGTGGCTATAATATGAGATAAAATCAGTTTGAAAACAGAATGTATTACCAGAGATAGAGGGATTTCTAATGATGTAAGGATCAATTCAATTGGAAGACATAATGATTATAAATGTATATGTGCCTAGTAACAGAGCTTCAAACTAGATGAAGCAATAATTGACAGAATTCAAGAGGAAATGAAAAACTTCAATGACAGCTGGAGATTTTAACACCAGAGTAACTAATAGAACAAGTTAGATAGAAAATCAGCAAGTACACAGAAGATTGGAACAACTCTTTCAACCATTTTGACTTAATTGATATTTGTAGGACAACATACCTAACAATGGCAGGATATATATTCAAGTGCAGATGGTACATTTATCAGGAGAGACCATATGTTCTGGGCCATTAAACATGTCGTAATGAGTTTAAAACATTGAAATCATACAGAATATATTTTCTGATGTCAATGTAATTAAATTGGAAACCAATATCAATAAAATAGGAAAACCTAAGTGTTTGGAGATTAAACAACACACATCTAAATAAAGATTGGGTTAATGAAGAAACCACAAAAGAAATTAGAAAATATTTTGAAGTGAATGATAAAGAAAACATAACATATCAAAATTTGTGGGCTACAGCTAAATCAGTGCTTAGAGGGAAGTATCTAGTATTTAGCTTGACCTCTTCTTTTCCAATCTCTGTGCCTTATATTTTCCAATCCGTATGCCTCATACAGCATATATATCTGTATGATGGAGGTCAATTACAAAAAATTGACCTCCAGCACAATGTAAAATAAAAGTGGCAAGAGTTGCCAACAAACACATGAAAGAATGCTCAACATCACTAATCATTTAGTGATTGCACTGTTGGTGGGAATGTAAATTGATACAGCCACTATGGAGAACAGTATGGAGGTTCCTTAAAAAACTAAAACTAGAACTACCAGACGACCCAGCAATCCCACTACTGGGCATATACCCTGAGAAAACCATAATTCAAAA
The DNA here is from genome assembly GCF_028564815.1 of Eubalaena glacialis. Taxonomy (NCBI): domain Eukaryota; kingdom Metazoa; phylum Chordata; class Mammalia; order Artiodactyla; family Balaenidae; genus Eubalaena; species Eubalaena glacialis. The sequence continues at coordinate 70,998,001 of NC_083723.1, read as the reverse complement.
AGAGTCATGTACCACAATGTTCATTGTGGCTCTGTTTACAATAGCCAGGACATGGAAGCAACCTAAGTGTCCATCGACAGATGAATGGATAAAGAAGATGTGGCACATATATACAAAGGAATATTACTCAGCCATAAAAAGAAACAAAATTGAGTTATTTGTAGTGAGGTGGATGGACCTAGAGTCTGTCATACAGAGTGAAGTAAGTCAGAAAGCGAAAAACAAATACCGTATGCTAACACATATATATGGAATTTAAGAATAAAAAAAGGTTCCGAAGAACCTAGGGACAGATTAGGAATAAAGACGCAGACATAGAGAATGGACTTGAGGACATGGGGAGGGGGAAGGGTAAGCTGGGACAAAGTGAGAGAGTGGCATGGACTTATATGTACTACCAAATATAAGATAGATAGCTAGTGGGAAGCAGCTGCATAGCATGGGGAGATCAGCTCAGTGCTTTGTGACCACCTAGAGGGGTGGGATAGGGAGGGTGGGAGGGAGACGCAAGAGGGAGGAGATGTGGGGATATATGTGTATGTATAGCTGATTCACTTTGTTATGCAGCAGAAACTAACACACCATTGTAAAGCAATTATACTCCAATAGAGATGTTATAAAAAAAATGATTTGAAGTCAAAGGGTTTACCTCTCAAGAAAAAAAGGTGGTGAGAGTTGACCTCATCTTGTTCCCTCCACCTTCATCTATCCTGGATAGAAAGCATTGAGCCTTTCACCATTGAGTATGATGCTATCTATTTTATAGATGCCTGTAGTCATGTTGAAGAAACTCTCCTCTGTTACTGAATTTTTCTGAATTTTTATCATGAAAGGATAAATTTAGTCACATGACTTTTTCTGAATCTATTTAAACAATCATAACTTTCTTTCCTAAAGAAATATATTAATATGGTGAAATACATTGGTTAACTTCAAAGTAGGATTTTAGGCTGTTAAACCAGTCTTGCTTTCCCAAGACAAATACCACTTGGTCATGAATCAGTTTGCTAATATTTTAAGGATTTTTAAAAATTGTGTCCATAAAGTTTAGGAGTCTGTAGTTACGTTTTCTGTGGTATCTTTGTTTGGTTTAGGAATCAGAGTAATATTAGTCTCATAAAGCAATTGGGAAACATTCCCTTTTCTTTTACTTTCTGAGAGTCTATGTAGGACTAGTACTTTTTGAAGGTTTTTATTAAATGAAATTTAATTAATAAAGAGCTGCTAAAGTTTTCTATTTCTTCTTAGGTCAATTTTTAGAATATGAGCTTGTCAAGGAATTTGTCTGTTTCATCTGGTTTGGTAAATTTATTGGCATAAGATTATTCATAATATTCCCTTATTATCCTTCTGGTGTTTCAACATTAGATCCGTAGTGTTATCCATGCTCTCATTCTTGATATTGAAAGTATGTATCATCTAGGGGTAAGACGGGAATAAAGACACAGACCTACTAGAGAATGGACTTGAGGATATGGGGAGGGGGAAGGATAAGCTGGGACGAAGTGAGAGAGTGGCATGGACATATATACACTACCAAATGTAAAATCGATAGCTAGTGGGAAGCAGCCACATAGCACAGGGAGATCAGCTCGGTGCTTTGTGACCACCTAGAGGGGTGGGATAGGGAGGGTGGGAGGGAGACGCAAGAGGGAGGGGTATGGGGATATATGTATACATATAGCTGATTTACTTTGGTATAAAGCAGAAACTAACACACCATTGTAAAGCAATTATACTCCAATAAAGATGTTAAAAAAAAAAAAAGTATGTATCATCTCTGTTTTGTTTTTTCTCTATCAGTGTGGCCCTTCCTATCCTTGGATTCTTTAAGTATCTAAAAATCTTAAGTTTTGCAATTAAAAATAATAACTTGTGGGAAAGAAATTCTGGTGAACTCTCTCCTGATAAATCCATTAGATTGATAGATGTTAGTGTGACCTGTAAATGCACTTATGTAAATAGCTCTCTTGTTCCTTTGAGGGTTAAGATTTGATTTCTGTCTTTGATGTTTTGGTATTTTTAAATGCAATTTGGAAACCCTCTGAATGCTAAGTATCTGAGTGAAAACTCACCACATACTTACTTTTCACTAATTTGAAGTTACAACATTTGCAGGGTTATCTCCACAGCAATTTAACATGCCTCTCGTTTTCTTTTTCAGTTGGAATCCACGGGACTAGGTCTTAGCAGTAGTAGACTAAGAACAACTCTAAACAGAATACAAGAAAGCCTCATTGATCTGGTAAGTAATCAATTCTTTTAGGTTATTTAAAATAGAAATTGGCGATCTAATCAAGTACATGTAAGTGTATTTCTATGTGTACATCGAGTTCCTGTGTCCCTAGAACATTAATGGCATGCAGGAAGTAAAATGGAGGTTTCTTATAGTCTGATGGAGAGAGAAAGCTGGTATACACGAAAGAATATGATATTGGCTCTACATGCAGTACAAGTTCAAAGAGAAGAAAGGTTTATGTTCAAAATTACTGTCAGAGAATGATTGAAGGAGGAAGTGAGACTTACGCTAGACTTTGAAGAGTAGGCATGGGATCAGTGGGGAAGAGGAGAAAGAATGGCATTGAAGTTAAGGTTCAGAGGCTGAGCAAGGGCCTTGAGGTGGGAGCAAGCCTGGCCCAAATTTTGGCTGATTTTTGTGATGGGGCACCAGTTTATGCCAAAGAGTTGTGTTGCAAAGAGTGTTTAGGACGACTTTATAAATGGCTTTAACATTTGAGAAGTTTAGGTTTAGTCGGCTATGCAGTAGGGGGTCTGGATTCTTAACTGTGTCATGTGATGAAATGCATGTTTTAAAAAGCTGGGTTAGGTAGCGAAACAGGGCTGATCCTCTATAGTGTTTAAGCCAACATAAGCAGTTAAAATAAGAAAAAAAGTTTTTCTTATGCTTGGTCACTGTAGCCAGAAACTTTTGTTATTCAGTGCATTTCTCTGCATCTATGAATTTTCCTTTATTCCGTCACTTACCCAAATAAGCAATCACTTTCCTCTTTTCTCATAAGCTGTATAATATGAGCATACTTCTGTTATTGAAGTTTTTATAAAGCAATGGAATCATTCATTCTTTTAAGAAATACTTGTTTGGAATAATTATTATATGCCAGGCATTGTAGGCCTGGAAAGTCATCAGTGAACAAAAGAGGTAATTCCCGTCTTCTTGGAACTTGAATCTTATTGGGGCAGAGAGACAGATAAATGTATAAGAGTGTCAGATACTGATCAGTGCCAAGAAGAAGATGAAGCAGAGTGATGGGGCAGTGATTTTTAAGCAGAGATATGAATAAAGTGAGAGAGGCATGTGCAGATATTTCAGGTGAGCACTGTTTACACAGAGGAAATAACCTGTATCCGTCTCATCCATCCCCCTTAAAATTTGGAGATCTTTTTTGCCCAGCATTTGTTTTAATATATGTTCATAGCCCTAGCACTTACCTTGGCACATAGCATCTCTTCAATAAATGTTTATAGAGTAAATGAATAAACTCGAATTCTTGAGTTTGGTGTCTCCTGGATTAACCTGGCTTGTTTTCTTGTCCACTTAATCCTGATCTTTGTTTTCAGAGTCAAGCCTCCTTGTTTGACACAGCCATCTATTTCTTCGTCTTTTTTCTTTCTTTTTTTTTTTTGGTCTTTGTTGTGTAAAATCCATCATTGGCTTTCAGTCCCATTGGCAGTTATCTGCTTTGATTTTGCTTCTCCTTGTTTGATACTTAGTATAACCTTGACCTGAAGATCTTGTTTTCCAGATCTTAGTCCACAGCTGAAGTTTTTCTTGTTTCTGGCTGAATGCCTCAAGATAGGTGGGCTGAAATATACCACTAGAATCATTCACTCTAGCGTTTCTCTGCCAGCTCTGCTAGTTACTAGCTTATGATTGTCAAACCACAGTTCCAGATCTGACCCTTAAGCTGTGGATTTAATGCTGCCATACAGTGTGTAATGAAATAGCATGACCCAGTAAACAATGGGACCAAAGTAGCTGTTATTTAAGACAAGCTGTCACCCATCTAACGATAACAATGTATCTGTAGCATCTGTCAGACCAGTTCTTTGTTCATTGGATAAGTTTTTTCCTGAATTGGTGTAATAGTCAATTTTAGAAACGCGTTTTTTTAAAACCAGCTACACACCCCTCCCCAGTAAATTGATAGATGTGCCTGTTTTTTTCTTTGCCACCTTGTCTTTTAAAAATATCTTTTTTTTAAGACCTTATTCTTAGCATCTCTTAAATCAAAGACTGCACCTTGGATCAGAAGACTGTGTGAGCCGTTGTTCCTCTGTCAGTTTGTAAGGAGCACTGACCTTTGACAGAGCCTCTCCACAGTCCCCACTCCTCTGATGGATAAGACTACAACAATACAGTAGAAGTTTTTCTGAAAATTTCCAAGGTTTTACATGTTAAGTTATTACGCATACTGATAAGCATCGTTTTATTATTTTAAAAAATATATTTGTCATTTACTAGACCTTGATCTCAGGTTTTCATAAGCTGGTATATAAATTTTCTTCACTTCATTAATTTGCATCTACATTGGCAGAGAACATTAATTGGTTTCTTGCTATTCAATACATTCTTTGGCTATTAAAATAATTTATAGCCTAATCTGGAACCACTGGATGGAGGTAGTATTTTTCCTTATATTTCTCCCATGTGTTAGTTAAAACTTTAATAAGCACTTTTTTGGTAATTTTACTTTCTCCATATATATCTTCTAAGTTTTGCTTCTCTTTAAGCTGTAAAAGGCAAAATGGAATCATTATGTTCTTTAAAATGCCACCTGAAATTGTTTATCATATAAATTCACTGTAAACTAAGAAAATTTGTTTGACACATCAAATAAAAGTCTAAGAAAAATTGTCTAATAGTAGACAAGCAGGAAAGGAAGCTGGTATAGGTGGTAATGGTACCAGAAATGTGAATTTTTAGTCATCTACCTGGTGATGGTAAACTGTTTAAGACCTGTGGCCAACTTTGAATCTTTGATAATAAAAATGTATTTTAAATTGATCCAGAAAAGTCCATAAGTATTAATTTTCTTTGTGTTAGTACATTACTGGCAGGAAAGGCTAAAAATATAACTTTCACTGTGAGAGTAAAGATTGATTAAGGTTTCATTTTTTTAAAGTCTTCAAAGAGTTGTACATCCTTTCCTTACTATACTGGTATAAGCTGAAACATGGATCCTGTTTAGGAGCTTTTCCATTTAAGTGTGCAATAAGCACATACCATTTATTTATGTCAGCTTGACATTTTGCGACTTTCTTGCTCTCTTGAAGTGTATTTCCCTAAATGGATCTGTTTTGAAGGTAGACACATTAAAATTTGTTGATGGATTATAAGAGGAGTGTGACACTGAGAAGAGTCAAGGATGGCACCTAACTTCTGGAGAATGGAGATGCCATTAATGGGGATGGATAAAACTTTTAGGAGGACACATTTGAAGAGGACATCAAGAGTTCAGTTTCAGATATGTTAAATGTGCTAGAGATGAGAGAGGGGTCAGGGCAAGTATATAAATTTTGAGCTGTTGGCATGTGGATGGCATTTAAAACTGTGAGACCGGATGAAATCATGTAGGGAGTAGAATGTAAGTCAGAGAAGTCTCAGGACTGAACCCTGGGGCACTCCAGTGTTTAAAGGTCAGGGGGAATATTCAGAGATAGATATTCAGAGTTGGCTATTGGATTTGGCCATAACGAGGCCAGTGGGGACCTTGCTTACTCTTTCTTTGGAGTGAAGCAGACAAAAACCTGGTTGGAATGGGCTTGAAAGAGGATAATAGGAGAGGAAGAGAAGATTCTTATCATCATCTCCATCAATGAACCTAACAGAGGGCCTGCTAATGTCAACAGGCATGCCAAGGACTTAAGGTACAAAGAGGGTGAAATTGGTCCCTACCCCCCAAGAACTCACAATGAGGTAGGAGAGTTAGAAAATAACAACTGATAAAGTATGCTGTATGCCACATACAGGTATATATATATGTATAGGCAATATTAACACAAGTAAGATAGTTATTTTTCTTGGGAGACTGAGAAAGTTATAGACAGGAGGTGAATATGAGTTCATACTTAAAAAATGAGGTAAGAGCCAGGCAGGCAAGGAGAAGAGAGCTGGTAAGACAGGAGTGTCAGTAGGACGGGTGTAGTAAGCAGTCCAGTGTGACTAGACCTTAGGGGTGTAGAGATTATCTTGAAATGAGACTGGAAAGGTAGCTGTTTGTAAAGGAGTAATATCGTGGCAACAAGTTTAGGCTCTTTTTCTGTAAGGAAGGGATCGTCAGTTGAGACTTTTAAATTACGGAGTGGTATGATCACATCTCCATTTTAGAAAGATAACCTAGGTATTACTGAAGTAATGACATGAGGAAGAAACAAATGAGAGGTGTCTGTTTAGGCATGATGGAGGTGCAAAGGAAGAGGGGGTGGTCAAGAATGATTCTAAGGTTCTTCACTTGGACAGTCTGGTAGATGGTGATTAAATAGCCCCCCAGAGACTTCCTTGGTGGTCCAGTGGTTAAGATTCCACACTCCCAATGCAGGGGGCCTGGGTTCGATCCCTGGTCAGGGAACTAGATCCCACATGCCGCAACAGAGATCCCGTGTGCTGCAACTAAGACCTGGCACAGCCAAATAAATAAATAAATCTTAAAAATAATAATAATAAAAAAAGTATTAAATAAATAGCCACCAGAATTAAATTAAATAGCACAGGCACCCAATTGGTACCAAACCGTAGGTAATTTTGTGATTTGTGTGTTGTTTGTTTTTTTTTTTTTTTTGGCAGTAGTGGGGTGATTATTTTCCTTTTTAGTAGAAGGAAATAAATAGTGGAGCTGTGACATTGATTAACTTGCATAGTTCCCTTATCCTGATTCTCCTTAGAGAAAGCACAGTTGTTCCCAAAATAACTTTTAAATGCTAATTGAGTAATTAGAGATTGAAGAGAGACAATACCTTTAGTAGAGTATAGGATATAAAAAAGAACTAAACAAGAATAAAACCATTTTCTAACTTGAAAGGTTTTATAATGTATTATTTCCATTTTGCAAAATTTATAAACCTGTTATACTCCCAGAGTCCTATGCATTTGATGTCTCTTTTATTCGTAAGGCAAATGTTAGAGATTGGTGATTATGTAATTGATTTAAAAAGTAATCTAGATTTACATTTTGTACACTTTTAGATTTGTTTATATTCAATTTTTGCGCTGTAATTTTCTTTGAGGATCTTTTAAGGCTCAGCCCACTCTGCTCTTTGGACATCCCTTTTATTTCCATTTCCCATCTTCCTTCAGGTCAGTAATCTATCCCTAGAGATATACAATACAGTTGCTTCTGTTTCAGTTTAGAACTACATTTCAGTCCTGCCTTCTTGGGATTATACCAAAGTTACCTTGATTAAGGTTTAGGTGTGAAATGGTTAATCACACCATAATTTTGGATTTTACCAGCCTGGTCCTGGAGAGGCAGTCTGTTCTTCCTCGTTTACAAGTTCTTGAAGGGCATCTCACTGTTGTCTCTGTGAAATATTTGTCAATTCATAAAGATTCCTTGTGTTGGCCAATTTTAGGTCATGCACAGATAATAGCATATGGAGTTGGATCATTTTCACTTAGTATAAAAAGGAAAGTTCTAGTAGTTAGAAAATGTAAAAGGAGGAAAAAAAGAACTGAAACTAAGTGTAATTAATGTATGCCTGAGAGCATTTTAATTATAGCTCCAGTTTTGTAAAATCACATGGGTTATTGCTATTAGATTTGCTATTTCAGGCTGTGTGTGTATATGTATGTTATATTTTCAGGAAGTTTCAGCTGATCCTACTGCCACGCTCACAGCAGCAGAAGAGAGAAAGGAGAAGGTACCGAGCCCTCACCTCAGTCACCTAGTGGTTTTGACATTTGGGGATACATTGTATGGGTTGGCGGAAAGAGTGGTAGCCACAGAATCCTTGTAAGTTGTTAAAAACAGTTGCTTTGCCATTAAATATTTAAGAAAGATTATAAAAGTAAGCACTGTATTCTAGCTGTATGCATTTCCCACTTCTAAATATTCCTTAAATTACTCAATATTTCTGAGAAGTATATCCTAAAATAGATTACCAATCAGTTTTTAAAATTGCATGGTTGATTTTCAGGTGTATAAATGGAAGGAGGGTAATCTTTTAAGTTTCATTCTTTAGCAGCATGATCCTTGCTTTAAGTAAGACTTTAGAAAAGCATATTATAGTATAGTACTTTATAGTTTCCCGTTGAATTACGATTCTAGAGAAACTGTAGTTACATTGTCAGTTTAGTGTTAAATGTAGTCGACCCTTGACATCAGCAGGAGTGCATCCTGACCTTTATAAATTCCCAAGTTCTTTAGTAAAATGAGAGCATATAACTTCTTCCATAAAATATGGTCCAGTATAATTTAAGAGTTTTTGTATATAACAAAAAGTAGTGAAAAACAGTATGACTACCAGCAGTCTTCAGCTGATTGATTCCGATTCATGCACGTGTATGTCTCGTGTATGCATGTGAAGTTCACATCTGTGTCTCAGCCAAGTTCCACTTTATTTCCTGTTATGAATGTTTGGGTTATTTCTGAAAAGTGTCAGATGTTAAATCTGTGAATTCATGGGTCTGTTGTGTGTAATTACATGGGAAATCCTTCTAAAAATACTGTTGTATTCTTTCTTCAATCTTTTGTGCTATCTGTGCTCATATCTTACATGCAAAGCAGCATAACTGTACACCTTGTGGTAACCAGATTAGCTCCTTTGAAGTCATCCTTCTTTCACATCAGCTCACGTTCATTGATAACTCAGCATTAATTTTTGTGTGAATTGTAAATGAGTGTGTCAAGTGGCAATGCAAGGTAGTTCTTTAAAATGGAAAATAATTTTAATTGTTAAACTTTTGCTCAGAGATCTTAAAGATTAGTTACACAAAAAATATTGACAGGCTCTAAATACTGTATTTTGTTTACATGGTGGGTTATTTATTCCCTTTAGGGTATTCTTGGCTGAACAGTTTGAGTTCCTTCAGCCACATCTGGATGCTGTGATGCCTGCAGTCAAAAAACCCTTTCTTCAGCAGTTTTATTCTCAGGTCAGACATGTCTTATATATCATTTCAACTGTGAGCAAGATAGGACTGTCACATGTTATTTAGGTTATTTTTTTTTTTTAACTAGTGGTCAGTCTCTCAACCTCAGGAGAGGTGGATTAGAATATTTGTTTATTCATTCATGAATTCCTGTATTAAATAAATACTTATTGAGCACCTCATATAACTTTTAGTCTAGTAAGAGAAAGAGCCAATTAAAACTATATTACAATAAAGTATAGTTAAGGGAAAGAAACAGTGGCAGGGTATTAAACCTTGACTGGAGGCAGAGAGGGGGTATGGTTGGGGGGAGGTTATCTAGAACGGCTGTCTTGAGGAAGTGATGTTTAAACTGGACCAGAGGGCTTCCCTGGTGGCGCAGTGGTTGGGAGTCTGCCTGCCAATGCAGGGGACACGGGTTCGAGCCCTGGTCTGGGAAGATCCCACATGCCGCGGAGCAACTAGGCCCGTGAGCCACAACTACTGAGCCTGCGCGTCTGGAGCCTGTGCTCCGCAACGGGAGAGGCTGCGACAGTGAGAGGCCCGCGCACCACGATGAAGGGTGGCCCCCGCTCGCCGCAACTGGAGAAAGCCCTCGCACAGAAACGAAGACCCCCACACAGCCAAAAATAAATAAATAAATAAATAATTTATTTTAAAAAATCTTTAAAAAAAAAAAAAAAACTGGACCAGAGAGAAAGAGGGTGAGAGGAGTATATTTCGACTAAGGTAGTGGCTTATATGAAGACCTACAGATGAGAGAGCATGGTGCCTGTGAGCAGCTAAGGAAAATTCAAATTCTCAGAGAGGGGAAGAGGGCCAGTGATGAGAAAGATGGCTGGAGTGATTAAGCAGAAGTCACATGACATACAGTGCTCCCAGCCAGGAGCTGGACTTTGTTCCAAGTGTACTGGGAAGCTACTGGAGGATTTGAAAGAGGTGGTGAGTAGCATCGTGGGGTGTGTGTTTTAGAAAGCACTTTGGGGGAAGTGTGAAGAGTGGACCTCAGATGGCAAACCTAGAGGCAGGAGACTGGTTTGAAGACTTTTAGACTAATGTGGGTGAGAGATGACAGGATCTTGAGGTGCAGTGTGGAAGTGGAAATGGAAATGGAGAGAAGTGAAAAAATCTGTAGTTTTTTAGTTGAATTGTCAGTGGCCTCAAGTTTGTTGAATATCTCAAAATTATGTTTTGAGTAAGACCCTTGCCCACGAGTTAAAGTATTTTCATAATTTAAATCTCCAAGTGTATAGTGTTTTATTTTCAGATACGTGTACTAGAAACAGGAACAAAATATATTTTAGAAATTTGATACTTTTAGAAAATATTTGGTTTCATTTCTGTGAAATTTATTTCAGACCGTCTCAACAGCCAGTGAACTACGCAAACCAATTTACTGGATTGTAGCTGGTAAAGCCATTGATTATGAACAGATGCTGCTCCTAATGGCTAATGTGAAATGGGATGTAAAAGAAATTATGTCACAGCACAACATATATGTAGATGCACTGTTAAAGGCAAGTATTCTGGGAAACATCTCTGTTAAAGATAATTCTACTAAGGGAATTATTCCTGTAATTGCAATAGCTCCAAAATTGTGAGATTATAGGTTGTACCACATTCTAGCATTCTTGCGATATTAAAGTCCCTGAGTTGGATTACGATTTCTTTCCAAATTTTGTGTTCTTTTAGACCCAAGAATACTTTGTAGATTTTTTGTTTTTGCTCAGTAATATCCCATTTTGAGTTAGAGTCTGATTAGTGTGTCTTAGCTGGCTTCATATTATGTAATCTCAATGGCCATGACTGTAGTGACAAGAGGATATTTCTGTTTAATTAGAAGATATTTCTATAGTTGTGTATATTCATTAGCAAGAGACTACACCCCTGATTATTTTAAGTTTTTTTTCCAGAAATCACAATACTTTTGCAATGTGTCATGCAAACACCTTTGTGTTTAATGACTTAACATTTATGAGTTTTCTGGAAAGAATTGTGGTAATTTTTTTTCATTTATGCATCAAGAGATATTTATAAATCACCTGACATATGCCAGGTACTGATCTAGGTGCTGGCAATATAGTTGTGAGTTAAGGAACTTATGTGCCATCAAGGAATTTATATGCCAGCGCAGGGACAGCAATAAAGAGATACATTAATATATAATATGTCAGGTGATGAATAGTCTGGTGAAAAATTAACCAGCAGAAGAGGGATAGAGAGTGGCAGGGTGTGGGTTGGAGAGGAATACCATTTATTTACTTATGGTCAGAGAAGGACTCTGATAAAGTGAGAATTGAGGCGAGGCCTGAGGGAAGTGAGGAAATGAACCGTGTGCACTTCTGAGGTGAGGGAAGAGCATCTGAGAAAATGAAAACAGCTTTCAGAAAAATTTTGCTTTTCGTATTTGTCAGCGAAAAGAAATTGGCCCTTCTTAGGTCTTGATTTATCTCATTTACACCAACATTCTTACCTGCTTAGTCCAAGGCAGTAAATAATAGGCTGGGACACTTGAGAACCAGTAAACAAAGCCAGAGATCAAAACAGAGATAGCAGCTGAATTCAGCTGGTGTGCCAGCTCCCAGTGATGTCTGGCACCTTTCTGGAGGGCTGGATTGAGGACTCTCGGGCTGTCCCCAGACTCAAGGAACTAAGGGTGCCAGATCAGTTAACAGTGTCTAGGTATTAGCACGAGATCTAAGCATGCTCTATAATTGCCACCCTGGAAGAACTTTGATTTCTAGATCACCTAGGAGACTTCAGCTGGAAATTTTAATTTGGAATGTAAAAGATACATGTAATTTATAAATCACACCCCTTCTTTTTTGAACAGTTCTGTTTTTGAAAAATTGGTTCTGTTTTTTATGACATGCTAATTATGGTACTTATGGGGATGCAAGAAAAAAGAGACTTCTGCCTTCAGTGAATATACATACTAGAAGAGGCTACTTGCTTCAGTTATTCTTAATTCCAAGAAACATTAATATTATAAGAAAGAACCAATGTTATTCAGATTATTAACCTGAACCCAAGTTTCAGCAGTTTAAGACTTTCTCTCATAAAGAAACTTTTATGGGACTTCCCTGGTGGCGCAATGGTTAAGAATCCGCCTGCCAATGCAGGGGACACGGGTTCGAGCCCTGGTCCGGGAAGATCCCACATGCCGCGGAGCAGCTAAGCCCATGCACCACAACTACTGAGCCTGCGCTCTAGAGCCCACGTGCCACAACTACTGAAGCCCGTGCGCCTAGAGCCTGTGCTCCGCAACAAGAGAAGCCGCTGCAATGAGAAGCCCGCGCACCGCAACAAAGAGTAGCCCCCGCTCGCCACAACTAGAGAAAGCCTGTGCGCAGCAAAGAAGACCCAACGCAGCCAAAAATAAATAAATAAATATATTAAAAAAAAGAAAAGAAACTTTTATGATAACTTTTGTTCTGTTACTTTTCCAAGTCCAAATCTTTAGGTAAAAGCAGTCTGTAAAAGAATCTGTCCCAAAAGAATCATAAGTAAAATGAAATAGTTTTATTATTCATTTAACAATAAGCATTCTTGAACATTGGATTTAGCAATGAGTAGAATGGCACTTCATATAGTAAGCATATAAATTTATCTTTAAAATATTAATGAAAAGTATTGAATTATGACTCTTGAAATCTAAAGCAGAGTTTACTGTAGTGAAGCATAAATACAGTAGCAAATACTGTTTTGCTAGATTCTTGAAATGAAAAAGAGGAAGAGCAATTACTTATTTACTTTGATTTTCAAAAGTAAGCTTAGTGGACTGAAGACCTACTTCTTTCTCATAAATGATTAAAAGCAGTTAACTGTCAAAAATCATTAAAAAATTGTGATTTAGGAAGCAGCCAGAGATAACACAACGATCATGTGGTAGCTTGATTGGTGATGATCAGATTTTTTTCCACCTGTGTGTTATTTGAACACATGTCAGTCTTGACTTGGTACACATTGTGTAGTTTCTCTATTGAAGAAACTAAAGAAAAATATATCATTTTAAGGCTTGTTAAATTTATTTGAACTGTATTGTCGAGAAAGGATCAACAGCATTTACTTTTGTAAATGAACATATTTAGATGATAATAGTCGAAAGAAATCAGAAATAAATTTACTGAAGGGTGAACCATCTGCTTTCATGTAGCTGTTGGAATTGTCTAAATTAGTTACATATATTTTATTTTTAGTGGAGTGGTATCACAAAAGGTACTAATAAGTAATAAAAATGTTCAGTTTTTCTATAGGTAATGAGATAATGTATATTATGGAGTTTTTTTGGTGCTAAAAATTTACAACTATTACATGACTTTTGAATCATTCAGTATGTAATAATTTATTTACTTTAAAAGAATGTTTAGGAAAGAGAATAATTTATCAGATTGCTCTGTAAGGAGTACAGCTACAAATTACAAATAGTTCAGTCTGAGGTGAAAGCTCATTAAAACGCTTTTTTAAAATCTGGGTTTCTTAAAGATATTTTTAAAGACATATTAGTTATTAAGCCTTTTTAATCCATACTGGCAGTCATAGAAAAATTTGAGATGTAGAAACACTTGAACATTGTTTAATCAGTTAATGACACTTATTTCCTTTGAGATGAAATGTAGTGTACTCTGTATTCCAACATGATTTATTCAATTTGATATACTTAAAAAAACACTTCACACTAAGTCCAAATTATCTTTGGCATTATCTCTCTTTGTTTTACTTGATTTCATTCTGAGCGTTTTAAAATCTTTTTTGCCTCTAAGATGGGAAAGCAATGTAACATTATAATTATATTCACATATGGCCACGATTTTTGTCTTCTTAGGAATTTGAGCAGTTTAACACGAGGTTAAATGAAGTTTCTAAGAGAGTTCGGATACCCTTGGCCGTGTCTAATATACTTTGGGAACATTGTATACGTCTGGCTAATAGAACAATTGTGGAAGGGTAAGTTTTTCATGAAAGCATTATCTGATTCTTCAGTGATAAATCATAATATATGAATAACAGTATATGTTATCACTAATGGATGCAGAGAATAGGTAGAGATAGTGATAAATAGTGATAAATAGCAGACAGTCTTATAGTAATTCAGGTTTGACTTTGGAATGTAATTAGAAAGGAGACCTTAAACGCCACTGTGTCACTTTTATTTCTTGCTGGTGACTTAGAATCAACTAGTAGAGGAGTGAGGAAAGCAGCATCTAATGGTTATCTGAAAATTAAACTAGTAATAATTATTATTACCTAATACAATTATTACAATGTTGATTATACATAGCATTCATTGAGTGCTATTTGTCATTTATTGAACCAAGCCCTTCACAGGGTTCTATCACCAAATCCCAACATAAACTCTCTTTGGTAGTATTATTCTCTCTGTTTTGTCAACAGAGAGATAGCCTAGCCTCAGAAACTCAAGGCTAAAGAGGTTAAGTAACTTGTCCAAGTTCACACAGTTTTTAAATGCAGAGAAGGTTTATGAACTCCTCATTTTCTAATGGCAAAATCAGTCCTCATAACCACTATATCACTGTTAATATCATTATTATATCATTGTAAACCATATCAATCTTTCATATGTTGAGTTTACAGATCAAAAGTAATTTTCCCACTTACTCAGAGACCATGCTTACTCTGCCTGTAACATCTAGAATACAAATAAGAATCAGTAATACATTTAAAATATCCCTGGGAAGCAAACTGCTATTTCAAAGACCATTCACAGTGATCTAGAATTGCACATCAGTTGAATTTTCACACTATCATTTATCTGATTTCTTGTCGGTTCTTATTTGTTATAAAAAAGAATGTGTTTGAAAGTGGAAGTGACGGTGACAAGCTGACAACAGCCTTGGCATTTTGTATAATACACCATCCAATCTGTTAGGGTTAGCGGTTAGGGTTAGGGTTAGGGTTGAAACCAGCAGTGCTGAAAATCCCAAAATGGCTCTCCGTCAACAATCATGACTGGATTGACTGTTAACAAATTTATTTAATAGTAGAAAAGTGAATCACAAATGTTATATTTGTGTATAAAACACTTCTTATTTAAAAAAAAAAAAAAAAAGCTTGGTCACTTTAAATAATATAAATGAGTTTTCTTGCAGATTTCCTTAGGGGAAGTACCTCATTTCCTAGTGTTGAATTCTCCACATTTTGTATGATTGAAGGAATGAGACACTGACTTATGAATAATAAAATGTACTGTTAGGGTTAACATATTTATTCTTATTACTAGTCCACCTTGGAACACAGTTTTTTAGTAGTGTGGGGTCTCAGAATAAGTCTATAAAGTGTTTTTTTTATTAAAAATATGTATGTACTTTCTATGCTTATATGTTTACATGTTTCTTAGGTTTGCTGAATGTTTACGGGAGAATTATTTCATTTGTTTTCTTTGCATTGAGTAGTTAAAATATTGAACAGTTTTATGAAGCTAAGATTACTTGGGAATATTCATAGCTTAGTTTTATAAATCTTGGCAGCCAGATTAACTGGAATACCAGTTAAATACCAGTTTAACATTCTTACAGATGATTATGTTGATTGAGTAGGCAGAACTATGGTCTGTAGAGCAGGAAGAAACCTTAGAAGTTATTTGATCTTTTTGCTTTGCAAATGAGGAAACTGAGGCCCAGATAGGTAAAATGACTGCTTAGTGACAGGGCTGGAACACAACCCAGTCCTTCTGACTCAAGGCTCATGTACTCTTTTTTCTCATAGAATCTCACCAAATGTGGATTAGAGAAAAGTTTAAGTACCTAAAGGTTTCTTTTTCTAACCATCCCATCATTTATGTTTTTTTATTCTTGTGTGTCTTAGATATGCCAACGTCAAGAAGTGTAGTAATGAGGGTCGTGCCTTGATGCAATTGGATTTTCAACAGTTTTTAATGAAACTTGAAAAACTAACAGATATTAGACCGATTCCAGATAAAGAATTTGTGGAAACCTATATTAAAGCCTACTATCTAACTGAGAATGACATGGAACGCTGGATCAAAGAGCATAGGGTGAGAGCTGGGAAACAGTTAATTAAGTTTTTATTCCTTATCCGTTGTGCTGTTCTTGTCTAGTATATTATATAATTCAAAATCATATGGGTGAAATAGAAACATTTGCTTTTTTAGCATGAACTAATTATGCCAGTTCTTTACCATATTCGCACTGTTTATGCAATGCCCTTTGCCTAATCAAATCCTTTTGAGACTTTGTGAACTGTAGCAGTAATTATCTGGAAAAACAGCCAGAGTCTGAACTTTAGCTGTGTTTATCCTGCAGCTGTGTTGTAGGAGAAGGCTGAAGTAGGTTAACATCAGGACAAATTGAATATAGCAACATTGAAATGATTCACAAGCTAAAGTCTGTTATATAACTTAAACCTTCTTGTAGCCCTGAACAATGAATGGGTGATGGCCTGAACACACTGACATGTAGTAGTGGTGATTGGTATATTAATATTTAAATAACTAAATTTAACCTCATCCTACTTTAGATTTTACCTTAAGTATAGATGAGATTATTTTTCTTTTGTGTGAATATATAGGTAAGTAGAGAAAAATACTACTTATAGCAAGTGTTATTTTGGATGCTGAGTTTTTTTGACACAGTTCAACTCAACGTATATCACCGGAGAATGCTCAATACAGGGAGCTTTTCGGTATGATTGTTATTATATATCATTTGTCTAGATAGGCAGTATGTGAAGACAGATTTAATGAAAATATGAGACGTGTTAAAATTATCACCAAATCTTATTCCATCAGTAACTCTAGTGTTCACATTTATTAATACTGTAAACATCGTGGGAAAAGCTAAGTAAATTTTTATTTCACTTGATTGGGTAAGGAAGTAAGGAGTTATTTATATTTACTTTATCAGGCTCATCCTTTCTAGTTTCAACACTCTAGAAAAATGAAATGAGTTTTAGTCTGGACCATTAGCCTGAACTTTGTGTAAATGTGCCCACTGTAGGGCAGTTTCAGATCTTTGAGAGCAAAGTAGAAATGTACATGTTATTTTCAGTGATTTAATCAATACACCAGAATTGAGAAAAATGTCACCACTTTTTGTCCCATTGACCTCCGTCATTTGAGAACCAAAACGCCAAACCAGATGCAGACGAACTGCTGATGTTGCTAGAATCCATTTAATAAAGTAAGCTGTAAACACTTTGGGGTTGGTACTGAGGAAGGGGTTTGGGGTAAAAGGACAAGTAGCTGAAGAGGAAAAGCACAGCTCGTAGAGGTCCATTATGTGATGTAAGAACGATGCCCATTTTAGGGTTTCTTCTTTTAATATAGTGGACTAAAATTTTTAGTAATCATATTTTGGAAAAGCTTTAACTAACTGATATTTGTAGCACGGTGAAATTTTCCCAGCAGCCCGGATTGTCCTGTTTTTCCGAGAACTTTCCACAATGTCTAGTGCAGTGCTTGCGTGGTACTTTCTAAATGTTGAGTGATTACTTGAGAGAATTTATGAGGTGTTTACAGGTGCTCTCAGAGATCAGATACACAAACTGAGCAGTTTGCTGAATTTTTAAGATGAACTCTTTCTCATGTTTTGAAATTGCACTGTCTTTATTGGTTACCTCCAGTGAAGACATGTTCTTTTCTTATTAGATGATAGTACACAACTCTTTCCCGAGCTGAACTCTTACTGTTCATCCTCCAGAACCAAATGAAGATGTAAAACTTTCTGATGAGCTCCTATTCATGCTCATCCTAACAACTTATCTGAAATTCAGGAACTAAATTGATTTGTACAGCAAAAAAATACTTATATAGTTGACCCTTGAACAACATGGATTTGAACTGTACAGGTTCACTTATATGCAAATCTTTTCAATAGTAAATACTATAGTACTACATGATCCTCAGTTGGTTGAATCCTCGAATGTAGAGGAACCTTGGATGAGGAGGGCTAACTATAATTATGTGCAGGTTTTCCACTGCATGGAGGGTCAGCACCCCTAATCCCTGCATTGTTCAAGGGTCAACTGTAGTCTTAATTTTACTTTCTAGCTACCAATTATAATATGAGGGTTTAAACACCAGTAACTTTTTGTCCTTTGTTACCTGATTCATCTGCTATATCTCAGAAGAGTTGTTCTGTGGTTGGAGATTTTTTTCTTTTACCTAAAATGTTTACAAAAGGTACAGTGCTAGAAACTGCTTACTTAGTGGCATTTTAAAATTTTGAAATGTCAGTGTATTTTGATAACCTAATAACAAAGACTGTCATAGAAAGAAGCATAGTGTGTGATCTTAATTGGTATGTTATGTGCCATGTTAAAAAGATTCTAGTGCTTCCTGTTTCAAGTGTGTACTATAGATATCCTTATTCCCCACTATTACAGCTCTGTAAACAGTGTGTCTTCCATGTCTTGACTACAGTTTCCACTGCTTTACACTGATTTCTAGTGCTCAGTAACTATCCACTGAGACCTGAATATCTGTCTGCCTGTTTTGTGCATTGATCACATACATGTGTTTTAGTGTACTAAATATGAATCTTCTTTTTTTGAGCAGGAGTATTCATCGAAGCAGCTGACCAATCTGGTAAATGTTTGCCTGGGATCCCATATCAATAAGAAAGCAAGACAAAAACTTCTCTCAGCTATAGATGATATAGACAGACCCAAAAGATAATGAACACAGTCCTTTTTCCTCAATGGCATTGATCTTCTCTCAACATACATGACATGAAAGCCAATTTTTCATGCACTCCTGACAACTGTCTTAAGAAAACTTTGTGCATGTTCTTTCCAACTGGCAAGTGGAAAGCATTGGAGTTTGTGTGGTGTTCTCAAATGATTTTTATATGCCCCGATTGCTTCTCTTCAATTTTTAGTTTCATTTGTTGTATTTCTTTCTTGAAATGATATTGCCTCATCATAACTATTGTTATGTGACTACCGTTATACCTTTTACTGAAGAATGTACTATAAATATATGATTAGAAAGAACAGTGCCAATACATTCGTGGGCAGTTTTGGAGAATGAATTTATGTTGGCATTTTTCTACCCTCTGAATTTGGTTCTTAATAAGCATAATATGAGAGGGTTAATGTATAGTATCTCCTAATTATGAGCACTGCATGACAGTTGAAAAGTACATGTAAGCAAAATAGTTGAAAAATCAGTTTGCTGTCTGTGTTTCTAAATGTGAAAGTTTGTGTTAGGATTAATTTGGTTGTGAGAGTGATCATAAATGATGAAATTTAATAAATATTATACTCTAACATGATCAGCCTATGTGAGACTGCATTTTGATATTTTTCCACAGCAGGCAGATTTCATGAAACTATAATGGGAGTTTTTTAGTGTGTTCTAATTTTAATGGTCTTGTATCCTGAAACCAATGGTGAAAAGTAATTTCATTGGGTAAACCTCTTCAGTGCCTGAGTAGCATGCAGAATGGTGATGGTAGGATTTCCTTCCTTCCTCCCTTCCTTCCCTCCTTCCTTCCTTCCTTCCCTCCTTCCTTCCTTCCTTCCTTCCTTCCTTCCTTCCTTCCTTCCTCCCTCCCTCCCTCCCTCCCTCCCTCCCTTCCTTCCTTCCTTTTTAAATAATGGGATATTTTTCCCTGTAAGCTTTACTCTCTTTGAATTTAACTTTTTCTCTTAGAACAGCAAAACCAGGCTTAGCTGACTCAGGGAAAGAATTGCCAGTTAGTCAGTCAAGCATAAGTACAGGGTCATATGTTCACCATTCTTAAATATCTGCTTTGTATCACAGATACAATGTGAGTTTAGCCAGTGATAAACTTCGGAACTCAATTAGTCTTTAGTAACTGTGTACTGTTACTCTAAACTTTGCTTTGAAGCCAGGGATATTCTACCAACAAATATGACATAAAAATCAATTTCCCTTGCGCTCCTGCCAACTGTCTGATAAGGAATTTTTTGCATGTTCTTTCTGACTGGAGAGAAGCTTGTGTGTTGGTCCAGGATTACTGGCATGACCTGTAACATCAATAGCTCACAATCCTGAAACATCTCATGAGAAACTGGCCTTGTGTACTGTGAGTCTTCGAGAGCTGAGGTGCTGAAGTGAAGGGCAAAGTGTGACATGTGATCAAGCACAGAGGTGACAAGGAGACGATTGCCACTCAGTGTCCATCGGTCTCTGCAGGTACCCATAACCGGCACAAGATAACGTGAAACACTTTTTGAGAATATGTCTGTGTGAGGGGTGTTAGTTTGCATCTGTGTGATGAGTTTTTTGTTTTCAGTCTCTCGCTTCCCTGTTCATTTGCTGCCAATTTAATACTGACAGTAAATCTTCCTTCTTGTGAAAAGGTATGAATTTGGTGCCATTGTGATCTACTTGTGGAAGTAGACTGTGTACTTGTAAGGTAGATCCTGCTGGTAGCCATTACCTGTTTGCAGCTACTTGAAGAAAACAAACATGAGATAAGCTTGGTCGTTGCGTTTCAATGCCATATTCAGCTGGGCACATAAAGAGCTAATCAATCTCATTTCTCAATTGATTAGGAGCTTCTTATTTCTTATTTTTCACATAGATTTCATAGTTGGCTTTCTTTAATTTCTGCTTTAGTTCACTCTGGATAGTATGAACAGCAGTTTTCTGCCTGGTAGGGTATTTTCCTGGGTGATAACAATTGATACAGAGAATTACTTACCTTGTTAGAGACTCAGCCGTGCAGTTGGAGAGACCTTTTAGCTTAACCATACTTTGCTTTCCCCATCTTCAAAATAAAAATCTTTCTGATACTTTTTGGAAAAGGTGTTTTGTTTGTGTTTTCATTAAAAGGTAACTTAATAAGTGCAAATAACATCAAAATAATAACAGGATATTTGAATCATTAAATTACCTAATAACAAGAGAGTTACCAGACATTTCTCAAATATATTATGTAATGATATTGAATTATAATCATAACAGTTTATGAAACTAATTTTATTATAATCATAACAGTTTATAAAACTAATTTTAAGATAAATAGAATTGAAAAGCTTGAGAATATAAATGGAATTATACATGTTCTAAAAACTTTACTGTTATAAAACATTTCTTTTAGTGTCTAAGTGTTCCTGAACTTTGACATTTTGTATGAATGTGTCCTGTAGAATTCAAGATTTTAAGTTGATATGAGAGCCTGGTAAATTATCCCCTGAGAAAGAATGATGATTTCTACAAATACATTGTTTCGCATTAATACTAGGGAGATGCATAGCAATTCAAGTGAACTAGTTTGCTTCAGTTTATGAAACCTATAGAGATCTTATAAGTTCACTTTGACTAATAAGCTCATTTGCTCAACTTACAAAATGAAATCGAATTTCTCTTGAAGCCAGGATCCTATGGTATTTTATCATATCTTTAAGCAGAATTTCCTTTGAAATCTTCTATTTAGCTGAGTGCTAAAGTGAAACTTTAAGTTAGATTAAATAGCTTTTTCTTTACCCATTCACTGAAATGTAGTCATAAAAAAAGGCTTGTAATTCAATTCACTTTGAAAGCATAGTTATCTTTTCAAATGAAAAACTGTGCCTGAAGGTGAAATAAAAGTTGTGCTTAGAGCAAAAAGAAGTGGTCCAGGGGAGAAATATTTCTATTTTATATTTACTCTTTGGAGTAATTTTAATACAGACTTAGTGGTTAACAAAATGATATTTAACTCTGGACAATGATTAATGACAAGAGAATTATTAATACTCTGGTGTATTCTTTGTAAATGTTAAAACCAGTGCAGCTTTTTACAGATTTTTTTTATTGTTATGAAAAATATTTGCACAATTCTTATCATCTACAGACTTTTAAAGGCCATCAAAAAGTTTAAGCTGCATAACTCTCCCAAGGACAAAACTGTGTCAGACTTTATACATGAGAATTCTTAACTCGTCCAAAATGATGGAGGAAAGAGTAGTTCGTTAGTTCTGATGATACTTTTTTTGATCGGCATATCCTTTGGTGAATGTTGCTAAGTATACCTGCATCATTTTTTTCCAGAGTTGCCATCTGCCTTGCAACTGGGCTCAGGACAGTTTTTACATCACACATGATGGGTTAAGGAATAGGCTTTCTTGGGGAAACTTACAAGCTTTGGACAGAAAAAAAAGAGAAGCTTTTGTCCCCTACCCACTTGCCATTGTCCTTATGAGAGGTGAGACAGGGCTAGGAGACTACAGAGACTGTACTGGGGGAGGATTTTTTATAGCAAATACAGCAACTCGCCACCTAGTGACCTGGGGCCTGCGGGTGTTGTTCCTTTGTCTGGGAGGAGAGAGCCATTTTCTTTGGAAAGGGGAGTTCCAGTGCCACCCCTTCCCTAGCCAGCACATCCCCCAAGCAGCTGAGTGAGCTCCAGGGTCATACCAGTGTCTGTCTGGTGTCAGGTACTGGCAGGGCTCTAGTGGATTGGACAGATAACACCTGCTCTCAGGGAGCTTAAGTCTAGCAGGATAAATAGATGTAAGCCAAAAGAAAATTCTGGAGTAGGCATCAGGAAAGACTCCACTGAGGAAGAGACGTTCACATGGAGACTGAGGATGAGTAGGAGTTAGGTGAGGAGGCTAAGGGAAGAGTGTGCCTGAGGATCAGAAAAGCCAGTGTGGTTGGTGCACAGAAGGGAGGGGGAAAGCGGGGGACACAGAGAAAACTAAGGAGATGCGACAAACTTAGATGTCTTAAGCATCCAAGCAGGAGACACAAATGAATAAAGCAGCAGATGTTATTCAATAACAAGTGACAGGCATTTTGAGACGTGGACAGCTCAGGTCAGGCTGTACCTGCAGGCACTCGAATTATACTTTTAATCTCTGCATTCAAATGATTGAATCACCTCCTTGGCCCATCAGCTAAAGGGAGGAGGGAGTCTGTATACAGAAGGGAAAACCCAGAACATCCATCTGTGTGTTTCCTTGTGCACCTTGACAGCACTTAGCACAGGATCTTACTTTGCTCAAAACTACACGATGGATGGAGTGGTCAAATGTATGAGATGCAAGTGCTTGGGCCTGTCAAACTAGAATTCCCTCCTAAACTGTCCTGAACAGCTGGGCAGTTTCTTTGGGGCAGGACTGTCATGAGTTAACTTCTTTACACTCCAGAGGTCCTTGTCCTGGATCAGACACATAATTGATGTTTGTTTATTGACTTCTCAGTACTGAGGAAAGGATTAATTACTCACTGATTGTTGAAGAGAGGTGCCCACTGGCATTGGAAGCTGAAACAATAGCAGTTTAAAAAGAAGCAAATACTTCTATTCCTTAATGTTTTTTGCACACCTGCAGGCAGCCTGAGATGAAGATTGACTTGTTTTAATAGACTGCGCCCTGGACCAGTGGTTCTCAGAGTCTGGTTTCCAGACCAGCAGCCTCAGCATCACCTGAGAACCTACTAGACAAGCAAATTCTCAGGCTCCACCAGAGACCTTCGGAATCAGAAACTCTGGGGGTGGGACCCTGCAGTTGGTAGTTTGACAAACTCTGATGCATGCTAAAGTTTGAGAGCCACTGCCTTCAAACACACACACACACAGGGATGAAGTGATCTAGAGCAGTTGTTCACTTGGAACTTTCTCCTCACAGAAAGGACTGTAGTATAGCTATTACAGACAGACTGCTGAGAGGGCCTTTTTTTTTCTTTTTTCTTTTTTCCCCACTTTAGGATAAGAATCGATACTTTTCTACGGAATAAATCTTAGAGCATTGCCTTCCCCATATGAGCCTTTATGAGTGACTAGTGTTTGAACAGGCCACCAAGCATGTGTGTGTCCTTCACTCTGACTTGAGTAGAATCAGGAAGATTCTCCCAGGAGAGTTTTAATTGGTGCATAAGTCACAAGCAGTGAGACAAGTGGAACTGCAGGAATAACTAATATAATGTATCGTATTTTACAGAGATTTTGTCTTTGATTCTCTCAGCAATTCATTGAATCAGACGGAGAGAGGCCAGTTGATGATTTGATAAGGGAAGCTTGGCATGAGCTGGATGTGTGTTGGTGACTGGGCTTCTGTTGAGTTCATATTCTTTCATTCCTGCCTAGTCTCTAGGTACTCTTCTGTGTCAATAATTTTAAATTTCTGTTTCTCTAAGATGGGATAATAATAGTACCTACTTCATAGAACTATTGTAAGGATAAAAGAAAATGTGAAATTAAGTTCTTAGAACAGTGCCTAGCATTTAGTTAAGGGTTCAGTAAATGGTGGTTATTATATTAACTTTGTTTTGTGGAGATGGTGTTCGGGGCCCAGGAGGCTGAAGCTGTCTTCCCAAAGTCACGTTGCAAGGCAGGGAAGCAGCACTTGAACGCAGTGCTTTTCCCATCACAGCTTCTAGTAGCGGTCTGATCTGTGTATTGGCCACTGATGGACCTCATCACGTTTCTTCAGAAGCCTGGTCTGCCTGAATTGCCTCCCTTGGTCAGTTCCTTGGCTGTACTTTTGCCTCCTTCCTGAACGGTTGGCTGGCGCACTGCAGAATTCATGCTGGTCCTCACTGGGGCTCCTTCCGTTTTTAGTGCTTCCAGATTTAATAGCAGAGCCTGCTGCAGGTGAGTGATGTGTCTTGACTTGGGGAGGTGAGAATCAGTGTTTATGCCATTATGACAGGCAAATGCTCAAGAGTCTTTTCCTTCATGCATTCTGTTGGTAAACCACCCAAGGGACCCTCTTCTGACTCGTAAATCAAGAAAGTCAGGTATGATACATCTGGCAGTGCTAGCGTTTCTGCTGCCATATCAGCTTCTAAGGAAATCCCAAATGTTATGCTCAGTTCCACCTCAGGCGTGCGGAAGGTTTTCTTTTTTGCCTCCTCTTCATAACAAGATACCCAGTCTTCCCAGTCTCTATTCAGGGGCTTAAGTCTGGGGCTGTGGAGTGGCAGGTGGCCCACAGGTAATAGGAATGTTCACACTCAGGGCAGCTCAGCACTGTGTCCCTTCTCTGGTCTCCTGTCCATTTGGCAGAATTGCCTTCCTTTTTCTCCGCTTTGCTCTTCTCCATGCCTTCCTTTTTCATCAGTCACCCCACTGAGAAAGCCTCTTTCTCTAGCCTCAGTCTTACCACGTTTTGGGGAACGAGTGGTTCTGCAAGTAGACATGTTTTTGTTTGCACTGTGTCAACTAGGTTTTAGTAATTCAGCTTCTTTGAGGGTTGAAGGAGGAAAAATGGCACTTGCATGCTAGTGAGAGGCAAAGAAAAAGGAAATACCCAGAAAACCAACAGAGGCATTAATGGAGATAAAACCCTGCCATTTATTAATATGTTAAGAGTGTCAGAAGAGTACTCTCAATTCTTTTAATAGATTTCTTTATAATTTGTAAATTTATAAATACGAGGACCTGATATTTTCCTCTCCAGGCTTGTATGTTCACATACATCTCCTGGAGCTCCGAACTTCATTGACTAAACAAATGTACTTCCTAGTGTCTGTTTCTTCAGATAATGGAATAGTTATTTTAAAATTTATTTCAGCTGAGGCCCATCAGTTACCTCTTCTGAGTCATTAATCTTTGAGACAATGCTTGTTGCAAGCAAACTAACTGCAGTTTTGTCCCTGAGATTTAAGTGTGTATCAATAATAAAATTCTAAATGAGATTATAATTAGCGTGCGCTGAGGGGCTGAGATTTGGCAATACCTGATATACTTTTCTCAGTAAGTACTTTGTCTTCATCTTTAAAAAGCTCACTTGTTGGAAGGGGGTTTAAATGCTTTCCTAAGCATCTTACAGAGAAAAGCCAAGATGATTTTCATAAGTGAAATTCGATTGACCACTTTGAACGTATCAGAGGAGTTTTCAACATACTGGTAATTTGCAGTGTTGTTTGGCTGGTATTTAACCATGGTAAAAGGTACTGGGCTCTTATGGTTTAAGGCATCTTGATAGTTTTTTAAAAAAATTTTAGGCCAAAACAGCTTTTGGGTTTATTTGTTTGTTTGTTTGTGGGGTTTTTTGGGGGGGGGTGGTTTTGTTTTTGTTACAGGTCAAACTTCTCTTTTTCCTTTGACCCTTGTTTTGCTCTTTCATCTTCAGGAGAACATGAAGAGGAACTTTGGGAAGAGATCACAATTTAATAAAAATGATGGTGGCGTAGAAGACTTTGTGCAGGGGTTGGGATGAGCAGGTATTGACCAGTTGATGCCATGAGCTGCTGTTCCCTGAGCTTCAGGCCCAATGTATAAAAGACATAATTGTAGCATTTGAAATAGGAAGATTTAGCAATGACAGCATCACACTAAAATTGTCCATCTGGCAAGGTAGAGTTGGGGGGTAAAAAATATTTTAGTGAAAACAAATAACAATTGAGCATGAAAAATAAAAGACAAACAGTTATCTCTTCACCATAATTTGGGGAGTCCACCATAGATCTACATGGAGGTAGGGGAGTGACAAGTAGGCAGGGAACGTCAGGAATCTTATGTGAACCCAAAGTCCAGGAGCATCCTGTTTTCCCAGGATCCAGTGGGTCTGTATGGAAGGCAGCATATGGGCCTGGCAGCAGGGATACATAATATTATACATAGCCCCAGGGGATAACAAGATAAGGTGCTGAGAAGCTTCCAGAGTAACATCTAACAGTTTTGAAGCTAGTAGGAAGCTTCAAGGTTATCTAGTGCAACCTTCCACTAGGAAAGTTATGGATATCCATAACCTCTGAGTATTCACAAGGCAGGATATCCTTTACAGCTTACTTACCATATCAGTCCTAGCTACTTTCTGAGAATTTCCAGCATCAGGAAACTTGCTTCTCACAACCTCTCATCAGAGATGTCCCTGGATCTGTACTCCACGGGGCCTACATTCATTGTCCTGTGTTCTGCTTTCTGATCAGAGAGAATATAGGAATGTTTCTATCTCCCTTCTATTAATGCTACCTGCAGCAGCATTAATGATGATAATCAGATCGTATGCAGGATGCTAACTCATTTTGAGCTTGTAGTCACCTAAAGCTCTTACATTGATTCAGTGCTGTTAAAATCTATCCTCTTCAGCATTTGTGCAGTGGATTATTTTAAATGTCGATTCAAGATCTTACACAATTTTTGTATATATGTTATTTTATTACTTTTGGCCTTATTGTAGCCTGTCTAGGATTTTTTGGTTCTAGATTCTGCCATTCAGAATATGAAGTATGCCCCACTTTGCTGCCCAGACAATAAGGTGGTATTTCTTGTAGGTCCTCGGTCAAGTGGATAAAAATGTAAGTGGGACAAAACCAAGGACAGAGCTTTCAGGCCCAGCACAAGGTAACTCCGGTAATCAGAACTCTTTGAACAGGTATATTAGAACTATGAGTGTACTACCTTTTATCATTTTCCCCAGGTTTTTCTAGTTTGACCACAAAGGTAATATGAAATTTTGTGAAATTCTTTGCTGGGAATAAAATAGTAACAACACTGTCAAAACGATAAGCGGAAATATTTTAGTATTCTTGTCCTTGCTTGATTCTATGCTGGCTTTTGATGATGACCTTTTATACGTGCTCACAAACTAATTTTTAATATTTTATTCTTGAAATCTGCCAGTATTCCATGGTAAGCTCACCAGCTGGTTGTGTGGGAAGCTTAATCCCTCTCAATATTAGAATGTTATTCACCTAATTCCAGACTTCAGACACTTTGTGTCCATTTATAGAATTGTGCAGAAATTTCTGCTAGATCTCACTTCTAGTTCCTTTGTAACCACAGGAGGAAGACTTGAACTAATGTAAAGTTTCTAGGTGTTTGTTTACTTATTGGAGTATTATGTATCTCTGACTTCCATTTATCTTAATAGTGTTTGTTCTTTTCTAATTATAATGAACATTCCCCTTTTTAATTTAAACCTAATTAATATTACTTCGTATACTTCAAGCAGCCATGTGTTTTCCTCCTCCTTCGGGCCTGGAACACATATGTAAACACACTGAGAGTTGTCCTGAGGTTCCTGATATCTCAGGTCACACTGTGCTCTAACCTCCTGAAAGGTCACTTGTCACTCTTTTGCATTTGACTCTGGTTATGCACCTACCTCTCTCTTCATCTTTTGTACTTTTTACAGTGAGATGAGTAGAATATTCCTTGGGCAGGTACACTATCATCTTCAGAGGACTCTTTCTCCTCCACAGAATGATTGCTTTGAACTCCCTAGTCAGAATTTCTTTTCTCCCTCTCTCTTTTTTTTAATGTTCTTCTAGAGCTAAATTCCCTCTTAGTCTGGACACAGAATTGTGATATCTTTTCCTGACCATTTTTTGAATTTTGCTTTCTCTTGGGGGAGATGGTATAATAGTTAATCTACTCAGCTCCAGGGTCTAACATGCTAGGTGAACTTGGGCAAGTTACTTAACCTCCTTTTGCCTCAGTTTCCTCATCTGTAAAATTGGAATAATAGAATAATATGTCATAGTGGAAGATTAAAGATAAAAATATGTAAAATTCTTAGTAAAGTGCCCAATGCAATACAATATGTATTAATTATTTGTATAGTATAAGGATCATTTTTGACCAAGCTACTATGAATCCTAGAAATTTAGTTCCATTCATCCAGCACTCTCATCATCTTCCCTTTGTTAATCAGTTCTCCGTTACTTGAAAACTGAAGTTTAAAAAGCTGCCTTCAGGGCTGTGTGTTGCGTACTACACAACTGCAGGGGGCAACGTCGCATGGACTGCAGCGGGAATAGTGCCTCCTACAGTTGTGCAGTGCACACACACTGGCCCTGTGCCTCCCCCTGCTTCCTACACGATGAAACCATCAGCGACGCAAAGCCAGAATTCCACAGATGACCCTGCCTTGAGCAGAATAAGCCTTATAGAAGATGTCTTCAGGTTTGAGGTCCACTTCTATAGCATAGTTTCATTGGAGGAAGGGGAATCCATATTGGAAAGAGTCCCTGAGGGAGGGAGGGAGGGAGGGAAGGAGTTGATGATGCACGAACTGGGATGTGGTGAACGATATATGTATAAATAGCACCTAGAGTTGGATTTAGATACTTCACCTTCCTTGGGCAAGTTGCCTACTCCCCAGGTGTGCTTCGTTACCACTTGGTCACCCCAACCTCTCACCCTCGGGCTATGTAACTGAAGACTAATGAGATGCTGTGTGTTCCACAGTCCTGCAGGTGGATAACAGTGAGTTTAGCTGCCTTTGCTTCAGTTTCTTAGAATCCTCTAAAAGTAATGTATTTTTATAGGAAGTGAGTAAACCACTATGATGTCTCTGAGATGTGTTATATTTTTCTGAGTCACATAATAAAAACACTTCTAACATTAAGCCTGTGTAGGCTTTCTGTTTGTTTTTGAAAGTCTCCGTATTTTCCATTGGCACAGGAGTGTGGAGGGTCCCACCTCGGGCAAGCGGTTCTTGATACTCTGCAGTGCACCAGTTCAAAGAGATGACAGAAGGCCTCACCATATTTGCTCTACAACTGTCAATGGGCAATTTGATTAAAATGGTGCTTTAGGATTCGTTTTGAAAGCAAGTCTTATCAACTAATGAGATAGTAGTATTTTTATTAACTCTTAACTGAGTGTTGGTTTTTCTGTTTTCCATTTGCCCTGGTTCTATGTCTGTAAATTGGAAAATAGACTTAGTCATTGTATGAGTTGGTAATTTTAACCTAGAATAAATAGATAGCACATGCCTCAATAACTTGACCGCTTATGATGTCTTAGGAGTTCAACAAATTAGGCACCCTGGTTTACAAAGGCACCCAGCCCTAAAGCACCTTTGTGTTGAAGTGTTCCGAGAGCCTGTCTGGGTTTGTAATGTAGTTGTACCTCTGGCCAGTGAGGGAAATATAATCCACATATAATTTCTTCTTCAGCCTGTTGATGTGTGGACTACATCGATTGCTTTTTGAAATATCAAACCAATCTTGCATCCCTGGCATAAATCCTGCTTGGTCATGGTGTATAATTCTTTTTATATATCATTGAATTCTATTTGTTAATATATTTTAAGGATATTTATGTCTATATTCATGAGGAATATTCGTCTGTAGTTTTTGAACTGTCTTTGTGAAGTTTTGATATCGGAGTGATAATAACTCTATAGAATGAATTGGGAAGTGTTTCCTCCTCTTCTGTTTTCTGGAGAAGATTGTTTTGAATTTGGTGTTAATTCTTCAGTGAAACAATCTGGGCCTGGGGATTTCTTTTTTGGTGGGAGGTTTTAAATTATGAGTACAATTTTCTTAATAGATAAAGGGCTATTCAGATGATCTGTTTCATAGAGTGAATTGTGGTAGTTTGTGTTTTTGAGCATTTGCTTCATTTCATGTAAGCTGTCAAATTCATTTGTATAGAATTCTTTGTAATATTTTCTTATTATCCCTTTGGTGCCTGTGGGGTCTATGATGATACCTACTATTTCATTTCTGATATTGATAATTTGTATCTTTTATCTTTTTTCACTTTTAAGTCTTGCTAGAGTTTGTCCATTTTATTGATCTTTGCAAAGAACCAGCTCTTTATTTTATTGACTTTCTCAATTTTTCTGTCTTCAGTTTCAGCAATTTCTGCTCTTATTTTTTCTTTCTGTTTGCTTTCAGTTCCTTTGATCTTCTTTTTTGGTGTGCACTTAGTTTATTTCTTTGAGACTTTTCCTCTTTTCTAATGTAAGCGTTTAGTATTACAGATTTTACTCAGGACTGATTTAGCTCTTTTCCACAAGTTTTGCTATAATGTATTTTCATTTGGTTCACCTTTTGATTTTCCTTGAGGCTTCCTCTTTGACCTTTAGAATACTTAGAAGTGTGTTGCTTAGTTTCCAAGTGTTTAGAGATTTTGAAGTTTTGATATCAGGGTAATAATAACTTTTGTGTACTTATAAGTTTTATTATATCAGTGAATTCTAACATCTGAAAAAATATCCTTTGTAGACCATTGCCTTGATACTGTTTTCAGAAAGCATGGTCTAACTTGGTTCTCTAATGCCATTTATTGAGCACACCCTGTGCACTTCTCTGGCCTCAGCTGATGCTCTACCTTTGCTCAGCCTGGTTCAGCCACACTGTTCTTTCTGTTACCACCCAAACATATCAACCTCTCACCCCTTCAGGGCCTCTGCACATGCTGTTCTCCTAAATCTTCCATAGCTGGCTCTTTTGCATCACTCACGGCTCAGTGCAAATGTCACTTCCTCAGTGATACCTTCCCTGGCAACCCCATCTAAAGTATCATCCCCCCTGAAACCACCTACTTCCCTATTAAATCACCTTGTTTTGTGTTCTTTTTCGTAGCATTTATCACTATTGAAAACATTTTACTTATTGCTAGTCTTGTCTATTGTTTGTTTTACTCCACTTGAATACAAGGTTCTTGAGAGCATGGGCTCTGTGCTTATTCATTGCTGAACCCCTAGCACTTAGTAGTCAATAAATACATTGTGAATGAATTAGAGTGGACATTCAAAAATAAATATTGAATACATAAATGAATTCCAGACCCTGTGGTAGGCAATTAGAATACACAAATATGAGTAAGGAGTAATTCTGGCCCTTGATGAGCATACACACATGTACACACAATGAATTTTCTAATTAAAAAAAAAAAAAAAAAGTCTCGTAATGCTTCTTAGCCAGGAGCCACAGGATATGCTCTAACAGTTTTTAGTTTTCCCCCAGCAGTGAAGAGGGCTTAACACTCACTAAGCATAAGTTCTTACCCACTTCACTCTGGGGACTAACCCCACCACATTGCTAAGTGAGTCAATGGGGAGAAGCACAGGCACTGGTAAGACAGCATCATGAAAGAGTTTTGCTGCAACCTTAACCTTATTGTCATCACTGAGCAATTAGCTGAGCACAGCAGCCATGGAAATCCTCATGAACAGCTAGGAAGTGGGACGGTATCGCTGGCATATGGAGATACCGAAGGGTTTCCTGATCAATGTTTCCCATGGTGTGCTTCTCAGAACACTGAGTCTCAGGATGTTAATAGATGTTAATAAAATGATGTGTGGGTACCTTGGAAATGCTGAGTTAGGAGAAGCATAAACAGATTCCTTTACTTCAAAATTCTTAATATGCTAATACAGATTTACAAAGAAGGTAACATAGTATGGACTAATTCTCAACATTATTTGACCAGTGTTATGAGTTGAATTGTGTCCCCTCAAAAATATATGTTGATGTCCTTGGAACCAACCTAAATGTCCATCGACAGATGAATGGATAAAGAAGATGTGGCACATATATACAATGGAATATTACTCAGCCATAAAAAGAAATGAAATTGAGTTATTTGTAGTGAGGTGGTTGGACCTAGGGTCTGTCATACAGAGTGAATTAAGTCAGAAAGAGAAAAACAAATACCATATGCTAACACATATATATGGAATCTAAAAGAAAAAAAAAATGGTACTGATGAACCTAGTTGCAGGGCAGGAATAAAGAGGTAGACACAGAGAATGGACTTGAGGACATGGGGTGGGAGGGTGAAGCTGAGGTGAAGTGAGAGTAACGTCGACATATACACACTACCAAATGTAAAATAGTTGGCTGGTGGGAAGCAGCAGCATAGCACAGGGAGATCAACTCGGTGCTTTGCGATGACCTAGAGGGGTGAGATAGGGAGGATGGGAGGGAGGCTCAAGAGGGAGGGGATATGAGGCCATGTGTATGCATATGACTGATTTGCTTTGTTGTGCGACAGAAACTAACACAGTATTGTGAAGTAATTATACTCCAGTAAAGATCTATTTAAAAAAAAAAGAAAATACAATTCCTCCTATTAATAAAGATAATGATAATAAATATGCTTTATTATGTAAAAAATATATATATTTATGTTGATGTCCTAACCACCAGCACCTCAGAATGTAAACTTATTTGGAAATGTGGTCACTGTAATTAGCTAAGAAGAAGTCACACTGGTATAGGGTGGGCCTTTAATCCAGTATAACTGGTGTCCTTATAAGAAGAACAAAGAGACACATACAGAGAGAGGAAGGCCATGTGAAGAAGGGGGCAGAGATTGGAGTGATACATCTACAAGTCAAGGGATGCCAAGGATTGCTGGTTGTCACCAGAAGCCAGGGGAGAAGAATGGGACAGATTCCTGCTGAAAGGCCTCAGAAGGAACCAATCTTGCCAGCACCTTGATTTCAGACTTCTGGCCTCCAGAACCCTGAGAGAATACATTTCTATTGTGTCAAGTCACTATTTTAGTCCATTTGGTTTGCTAGAACAAAATATCACACGATAGCTCGTAAACAACAAAAATTTATTTCTTACAGTTTTGGAAAATGGAAGTCAGAGACCAGGGTGCCAGCATGGTTGGTTAAGTGCCCTCTTCTGGGTTGCAGACTTCTCACTGTGTCCTTATGTGGCAGAAGGGGGACACGGGAGCTCTGTGGGGTCTTTTTTATAAGTGCACTAATCCCGTTCATGAGGACTCTACCTTCATGACCTAAGCACTTCCCAAAGACCCTACCTCCTAGTACTGGCATATTGGGCGTTAGGATTCCACATGTGAGTTTTGGGGGAACACAAATATTCAGACCATAGCAGTCACCCGGTTTGTGGTAATTTGTTATGGCAACCCTAGGAAACTAATACCAGGGAACTCTTGTTCAAGGAGCATCTTGAGAGAAGAGTCTTTCAAAAACACTTTTCTAGGTGACTTTACATGTTGAAATGTGATTCTCCAGCTGCTTGTTTATCGTCTGTATTTAAATGAATAGTAAAGAGCTTAGTTGAAAGATCCCTATTTCGTGGTCTTAGAGCCAACATTTTGAAGATTTTACTGTTGCAGTGAGCACTGTTGTTTACTTGGCAGAGGATATTTAACCTTGAGAAGTCATGATTTACCAGAATCTCTTCGTGAAGGTGCTGATAAATCTGAGACAAAGATTATAGTCTTCCCAGAGAGCTGCAGTAGCCCCTGGAAGCCTGTTAGAGGAAACCTGAATGTTGTAATAGAAGGAGCTCTGGGGCTGGACAGCCCATGGGTTCAAAACCAAGGTTTGAGGCCTGGGATGAATCACTGGGCTGCTCTACACTTGGTTTTTGCATGTGAAAACCAGAGATACTAATGATAATAGCTCTGACACTGGCCACCTCGCCAGGTAACTTTGCAAATTGTGAAGAACATTATAAATTTAAGGTTCTTATTAGATAAAAAATGGCTGTTTTGTTTAGCAGAGTCTGGTCATAGAGTTTTTTCTATCAAAATTTGATGTACATATTCTAGAGGTAAAATAGCTTTTACTGAACCATGGACTTATTTCTAATTTTCCTTGATATAGACCAACTCCTGAAAGGTCTTCTAACTTGTGCTGTAATGGGGATGACTATGAGGAATCAGATGTAGGGTACAGAGAAAGATTTTCTGGATTGACACTTATAAATATCTTATTTACTTTTTTCTAAAATATGCCCCATTGTACTTCCAAAAGTAATTTGAATAAGTCTATACATATAAAACATACATACATATAAAAAAATCAGATGTCATGTGTGGAGGGAAAAGAGCTGTACAGTTTCACTTACCAAAGAATTACTGAAATAATACAGAATTTATTTCACCTTTCTGGCAGTCAAAGAAAAAAGGAAAATAGGATGTTCCATAGATACCAAGTCTACTTTCAGGCTATTACAGGTGCATTTATAGGTACTAGAATCGAACTGATGCTTGTACCTTCTAATGAAACTTTTTTTACGAGGCAGGTTTGTATTGGAAGATAACTCTACTTGCAGGTAGTGCACAGAAGACAGGACCTGGAGAAGCCGTAAGAGTTCCCTCATTAGAATATAGTTATCAGAGTGATGTTTACTTATCTATTTATTTATTTTCTATATCTGCTTTCAGAGATATGGAAGGTATATTTATAGGGGCCATAATAGAAATAGAACCTTATACAGGCAAACCTCGTTTTATTGTACTTCACTTTATTGTGCTTCACAGATGACGTATTTTTTTACAAATTGAAGATTTGTGGCAAGGCTGAGTTGTCAGATGATAGCACTTTTTAGCAATAAAGTATTTTTTTAAAATTAAGGTATGTAGGTTGGGTTTTTTTAGACATAATGCTATTGCACACTTAATAGACTATAGTATAGTGTAAACATAGCTTTTAAAAAAATTTATTTTATTGAAGTATAGTTGATTTACAATGTTGTGTTAATTTCTGCTGTACAGCAAAGTGATTCAGTTTATTTATATACATTGTTTTTCGTATTCTTTTCCACTATGGTTTATCACTGGATATTGAATATAGTCCCGTGTGCTATACACTCCATTTATCCATTTAAATGTAACTTTTATATGTAGTGGGAAACCAAAATTTCGTGTGACTCACTTTATTGTGATGTTTGCTTTATTGTGGTGGTCTGGAACCAAAACTGCAATATTTCTAAGGTATGCCTGTAGTGTGCCATGTTGCAAATCTGGACATCTACTGTTCCGTTTGCCCTGCCTTCTTTCTCTCTTCTTTTGGGAATTGAATCTCTCATCTTCACTGTATAAGTTAGTTTGGGGTTGCTACATGTAGCCAGCGGGTCCTGACTACTTTTGATAGCACCTTTTAGGTTTCGCTTGCCCAGCATCTTTCTCCCCTTTTTCCTAACAGCACTTTGATTTTCCTTTTGGGAACCGCCTTTCTCATTCTTGGTCCTTGTAGATGGGTCACATAGACTCTTACACCCCCTTGTGACTGCAAGCATGGAAATGTGACTCAGGCATAGCCAATGAGACTTATTTTCTGGGGTTTAATTGGAATCAGGGGAAAGAGAAGCTGGAAATGCCAGGGATTATTAAATGGAGAGGGCCTGCCAATGAACAAAGCTAACACAGAGGAAAGTAGAACTCAGAGAGGAGAAAGAGAGACTGAGTCCACTTGATACCTTGAACTTCTGGATCTTAGTATGCCTAAACCCAGTTCAACCTCGGCTTTTTCAGCTACATGAGCCATTGCATTCCTTTTTTCCTTGTTATACGGGTTTGAGTTGGCTTTCTGTCACTTGCAGCTAAGATCCTTGTTTGATAACAATGTCTGAAGTTGGCCTTACATTGAGTATTGAGAATTGGGAGGGAAGCCCCAGAGCATCTTTCCTCCCTACACAAATTTAGGAATTTTCTTATTCTGATTAGGTCTCCAGTCAAGACAAGTCACCAAAAGGTAGAAAACCAGATGTAAATAGAT
Source organism: Eubalaena glacialis (assembly GCF_028564815.1). Taxonomy (NCBI): domain Eukaryota; kingdom Metazoa; phylum Chordata; class Mammalia; order Artiodactyla; family Balaenidae; genus Eubalaena; species Eubalaena glacialis. Next base: position 70,961,787 of record NC_083723.1, on the reverse strand, counting down.
TGTAGTCTGTCAACATTGGAGTATTGTTGATTGATGTTTTCCATCAATCAATATTTTATCGGATCAGTACTTATTCAGAAATACTTTCAAACTTCCTTAGAAAGAGTGCCAACAATAAGCCACTTAAAATCAGATGGCAGTATTTACGTTATCCATGGGAAGAATAAACTAATTGCTGTGTATGCTTTGTGTGTCAGAGGCATAAGAGTTATGTTACTTTCTACTCAAGTCTTTCCTAGGAGGATGGTTGGTATTAATCCACCTTTATTATACTCGATCTACCACTTGTAATGAACATAGAATATTCTGAAATCTTTTAGGTAAAAAGTAAGTCAGTGCTTCAGTTAAGTGAATCTATGCTGCTCTTTGGCAGGGACTGACCTGTGCTTTATTTGTTTAAAAAAAAGAGGAAAAACATTTCCTGCCTGGTATATTTAGACAAACATTTGTCTTATACAGTCTTTCCTTTATGGATAATTTCTTTGTCCTCATTCACTGTTGATAAATATCATGTTCAGTATCCAAAAGGCACAATTTACAAATGTTTTAAGGCCCAGGAGTTACAGTTTTTCCTTGTCGCATCACTATTTCTTGTTTTTGATAGTTCTTTTTGTGGTTATAAGACCTTTCTTAATGACTACATATTTTCTTACTTTTGGTAAAACATTTGATCTTGGGTGGACTGACTTTACCCTGCCTCCTCTGCTGCCTGGATGGATAAGAAGGTGTTTCTTTATTTGGGGTTTTGTTGTTTTGATAAAACCAGTGGGGTTTTGTTCATGTTTACTACTACATATAGAGGGCTTTCTTATTCTTAAAGAATCACTAAGAACATATCCCTTTTGAATTAATAATATTCTTTGAAAATTATTTTATTGATTACTTCACATTGTCTAAAGATTCTAAAGTTATATGAACTTTCATAATTCAAATTGTTAGGAATAGAATAATCGCTCTTAGATCTGATACACTGGAGAACATCTTTCCACTCATAAAGAAATTGAAGACTATGTAAACTGCAAAGCACTTTGTTAATTTTGATGCTGTGTCAAAGCCAAAAGTTAATTATAATGCCTTTTAATCCTATTTCTAAAAAACGATCTGTAGGAATTTGTTGTGATAATAGATTTAGTTTGGCACTCTCTAAACAAGATGATTTCGAATAGGGTATTCCTAAAAGATGTTACATTTTTAAAAGTACTTTTTAATTTCCCCTTATGCAAAACTTTGGTTATATTCAGACTGAAAAACACTTTTTTAAAATTGAAAATTGGAAAATTAAGAATATCAAAATGATCCAATTAATATGATACTCTCTAAAAACTGAAGCTAATCCATCCAGAGAAATATTTTCACAAGTAACTTTTGAACTAGAAGGATAAACCCAGGGAACAGAAATGCAACCGAAGTTATCAGTAGACAGAAAATTATATTCAAATCTTAAATGGGAGATGGATTTTTTAAAAAAATTATTAAAAAGCATAGCTCAAGGAATTTCATCATAATTTTGGGAGGCAGAATGTTCCTTCTGTCCTACTTTGGTGAGTAATGTATTCAGTCCTGACCATCTCATTACCTAAGAAATGTAGGCAAAGTGGAAGGAGTTCCAGAGATAAGTAGCAGACATGACCAAAGGCCTTGAAAATCTAATCCACGGGGGAAGATTCAGTGAAACACAGCCTGCTTGGAAAGAGTAGGCAAGCTGAGCCAACACTGGGGGAATAATCAGGGTCATGGGAGGAAGCAGCACAGTGGAGGAAACAGAGTGTAGTACATACAGCCGGCTTCATTAACAGTCTCAGAAGGGGGACTCACTGGGATTGTGGAAAGGACAAGACAGCAATTAAAACTAGGTAAATAAACTCACAAGCACATGTTAAGGATTTTCAAAAATAAACTGAGGCATATTAAAAACTTTAAGAGTTGACTTGAGCAAAAATCAATTCTAACGGGCAGCTGCCCAAACCGGAAGTGGTTAGGAAAGGAGCCAGGGGGAAGACTTAAATAGAAAAAGTGGGGACCAAAGGAAAAAATTACTTGATTGGCTATAGCTTGATTATAGTTGGCTGTTTGTGATTGGTTGTCCTTAGTGTTTTAATTTTGTAACTTTGAGGCATTTGCAGGCTCAGGTTTTGGTTTGCTTACCATGGCATTAGAGCCACCGTGAGAAATTCACATGTATTCCATTTTCCTGGAAGTGGAAGCTCATAGCATGCTTTTAAAACAAACAAAACAAAACAAATGAACAAACAAAAAAACCCCCAGATTCTCCACAGTGTCTTTGTTATAGGCAAGACTACCTGCTGCTTGATTTCCAACATATGTGGGCTAAGTGTCAGTGTCCTGTCTTCTCAGCCAGTTTGGAGACAACTTAGTACATTTGATTTGTGTGTGTTAACATGATTAAACATTCTAACTTCAAAATTCTTTGTGACAGTTTAGTGGCTTTTTGAGTGCCTTCTCATTTGGAAACAAAAATTGAAGCCCACACTTATCTCTTGGCTCTTCTCAATGGGTTGGTTTCTTTCCAGTTTGGGGAGATCTAAATATCAACAGGGTTTTCCTCTACCTCCCTGGGAAGTGGAGGATGAGTTAACATAAGCTTAAATTATGAGTTAGGCCTCTTTTCCTTTTCTCTTGAGGGCTACTCTCTTCTTCTACATGCAGCCACAAACTTGCCAAGAAACTAGTGTCTGGTGACCCCCTGTGGTGATACTCTATTGGGCCCAGCCCTTTATAGAGTTTTTACAGGATCTTGGCTCTTCTTCTTTCCTGCCAAATTCCTCTGTTTAGAATCCCATTCCTTTTTCTTTTTCTTTTTTCTTTTTTTTTTTAAATTGAACTGTAGTTGATTTACAATGTTGTGTTAGTTTCTGGTGTACAACAAAGTGATTCAGATATATATATACATATATATGTATATATATATTTTCATATTTTCCATTATGGTTTATTACAGGATATTGAATATAGTTCCCTGTTCTATACAGTAGGACCTTGTTGTTTATTTTATATATAGTGGTTTGTATCTGCTAATCCCAAACTTGTAATTTATCCTTCCGCCACCCCCTTTCCCCTTTGGTAACCATAAGTTTGTTTTCTATGTCTCTGAATCTGTTTGTTTTGTAAATAATTTCATTTGTATCGTATTTTAGATTCCACATATAAGTGATATAATATGGTAAGTTTGTAAAGGAATTCTAAACATGAACATAGTATAAGTAATATTCCTCCTTCCCCAACTGTGTCTACCCTAGTCTTCAGAAAAAAAAAGGTGAAATTTTTTTGGTTGTTGTGAAAATGGTGACCATGCTTATTCTAATGGTTTATCATTATGAGTTCATTTAATAACATAGGAAATTTCATATGCTCACTTATTTACTTATAATTAGAGGCTATCAGAGAAGTGTGAATATATAGTCTGCCTTGATTCTAGACATCTTGATTCATAGTCATAATTGGTTGGTTGTTATCTCCTTCGGGGGGAACAGAGTCTTGGGGAGAGCAGGTTTAATATATCTTTAGTCAGCAATCTCCCAATAAGAACTGAATTTTGGTAAGACTATATAAATTACAGCAAGAAAAAGATTAAAATGTCAGTCTTTACAATTCTCGACCAACTTGAATCGTGTTATTCATGCTGTCATTTATGTTTGAAACGCATTTTGAACCCAACCCAAGATTTTCTTCACCTGCATCCTTTCTCCAAACCTCTTCCTTTCCCAGAATCCTCTCTTAGTTAATGCCATAAACATTCTTCTAGTCACTGGCTGGAAATCTTGAGACCATTTCAGCTCCTCATTTTCCTTCATCTTCTACATTCTGTGAAATACCAGTTCTAGTTGGTTCTGTCTACAGAGTTCCTTTCATACTTGCCTTTTTGTTGTTGTTGTTTAACACAAGCATTGGCTGATTCCAGGTTCTTGGTATTTCTTGCTTGAATAAGTACTATACTCAATTTAACTTGAGTATAGGTTTCAAATATTTGCCACCTTCCATCCAGTATGCCACTGCCCCTCTTAAATGCTATGAAAGTCTTTGCATTGCATTTGAGTCTCTTGTATTGACCCTCTAGTTCAACCACAGTGGCCCACTATTTCCCCAAGAAAGTCATTTTCAGATTTCTGCTTAGTTTATGCTAGAAATGGCAAAATAGGTCTCAACCCTTAGGTCCAAATCAGAAACAACCTTTGACACTTTCTGTGTAATCTGTATCCTTCTGAGCTAGGAGACAGGGAAGGTTCATGTGATAGAGAGAGAAGGAAGACTGTAATAGGGCAAGAAACATACTCTTCCTTTTCGCTTCTTCAGCCTCTCCATGCATCCAGTGCCTTGCTTCTTTCCCTTCAATACGCTCTGAATGCCGCTGCATGCTCTGCTTCCTGACCAGGGGCATGGCTTATTGGGAGGGTCTAGTTGAGAGCTGAAGAAAAGGAGAAAAGCTAAACTTCAAAAAGCATGCACCTCGCATGGACACAGGGTCTGAGGCATTCCTTGGGGAACACAGAGAACCAAGGGCTTGGTGTTAACTCAGCCCAGTTATTTATTTACTTAGTCCGACTTTGCTGATGACCACTTTTCCAAACTTAGGGACAGTTCCATTTGCACCTCGGTCCTCTCCTGTATAAAAACGTGATGGTGAATTAAAAAAAAACCCAAAAAACCAAACAGCCATGTTTCTGCTTGATGGTACATTTCTTATCACAGCAAAAGTGTCTGATTGAAATGGTTATAATAGAGCAGAAGAAGCACAGAAGTTAAGGGAAGCGGACCTGTTTGAGTGTGATGTGGACATGCTTTTGAAGTACACTCCTGGTGCTCTCTTCTGCCCAGACCTTCTCTCCGGCTGTGTGTAGTAGGAATGAGGGGAGAAAGGGAGAGCGTGTCACAGATTCTCCCCCACTGCCTATGATGCAGCTGCTTCTCCCATGCAAAGAGGAGACAGACAGCCCTCAACCGGCTCACAGGCTGCTGTTTGATGTATTCTAGCCCTGCTAGCTGACAGCAGACAGACAGTCCTTGTTGAGAGGAAGCTGTGGCCTGAACTCTAGGCTGAAATAGAGACAATTGGATCACTGAACTAGAGGGTTGAATAAGGTTCTCAGTTATTAGGAATTAGCACCAGAGTCCTACATTGGGAAACACATTCAGGCCACAGGTAAAAAGCAAACTGGTCATGATAAAGCTTGTGGATCATGGAGAGGCCCCACTCTACTCACGCCTGTACATTTGCTAGAGGGGATAAGTTTTTCCAAAATGAGAAGTCATAGCCTGTAAATATTAAGTGGCCAGCTGTGAACCACTGCAAAGCCAATCTGGACACATTTTAATTGGAATAAGAGCCAGAGAAGTAGCCAAATGGACATCTGCCAAAGGAATGGAAGTAGATCTTGGTAGTACTTGATTGCCCACTGGGGATAAAGGGCAGCAAATCAAGTGGCGGAAGTTAGAACCTTGTGAGAACAGAAATGGGGCTAGAAAGTATGGCAATGTAAGTTTTCTTTCCATAGATTAGCAATGACTAAAGGCAGATAAATCATTCATCCTTTAAATCTTAACATTTTCTTTGGAATGATAGTGTAGCTTACCTAAACTTTTTTCCTTAGTTCTGGTGAAATAACTAAACTTGAAGTTTAATTTCTTTGTGTATATTTCTTCAGTTCCTGCATTGGCAGACCTTCAAAATAATAACCCCCCTTAGATTTAATACAAAGTTGGTTTAAACTATGATAAAATTATTTAGATATTGCTCTAGGTTCTTGTTGGAGTGTAAATGTGTGCATCTTTTTTTTTTTAATAATTTTGATTGACTTTTTAAAAAATTAATAGACTTCACTTTTTTTTTTAAAGTATTTATTTATTTATTTATGGCTGTGTTGGGTCTTCGTTTCTGTGCGAGGGCTTTCTCTAGTTGTGGCAAGCGGGGGCCACTCTTCATCGCGGTGCGCGGGCCTCTCATTATCGCGGCCTCTCTTGTTGCGGAGCACAGGCTCCAGACGTGCAGGCTCAGTAATTGTGGCTCATGGGCCCAGCTGCTCCGCGGCACATGGGATCTTCCCAGACCAGGGCTCGAACCCGTGTCCCCTGCATTGGCAGGCAGACTCTCAACCACTGCACCACTAGGGAAGCCCCCAGGCTTGAGTTTCTTGCTTTATCTCTGCATTTGCCCTCACATTCTCCCAGAGCCCTGCTCTGACACCTGCTTCTCTGAACTCTGGAGGAAGTTCTGCACACCCGACAGGGCGAGTGAGGTCAGTGGAACACTGAGCCCAGCAAGGCAGAAATAAAGAAAATGCAGCAGTCATTCTGGACGGTGGTAGGGTTATGTCCCAAGAAGAAGGAAACACGAGCACTTCAAGAACACAGGAATTTGTCAGAATGCTTTCTTTGCCAAATCCTAGCAGAGGTCTGCCCTCAGTCCACCGTCAAGAACAATTTCCTGTTCTCTTTTTCCAGCCTGCATGTCAGTTCTGTGGAGAAAGACTTGGCTTCCACTGATGGACTGTCACATTTAGCTGAGTTTAGTACCTTTGCCAAAACGTTTAACCATTTCCTCTGGACAGCTGAAATCCAAATAGAACCTACCCAATAACCTTATTTGCTTTCATGAATTATTAAAACTGCTAAAATTTTACCTGTCAGTCTCTCCTTTGAAAGCAGTGGGAAATCTGAGGATAATTTTTTGCTGAGAAATAAGTAAGACATGATCTTAAAGGTAAATTTTTAAAGGTGATCATGTCCCACAAGCCCAAAGAGTTTCCATTGTAATAGTCCATCTGCTGGTCGCATGCCACATTCATGCAACAGTGATTCGTTTTTAGATCTTGCCATCAAAATGCATACAGCTCAACCCAGTAGAGCAGCTGGCACCAATGGAAGCAAGTGGGCAATTCATCTAAACACAAAGTGCTGCAGGAGACCTGAAATGTTTCTTCAGAGATCTTTCTTCCTACATTTGCTGATTTCTTTTAATGAGTATAGAAATAGAGACTATTTGTGCTTAACTTTATGTAAATTTCTATTCAGATGTGGTTTCTTGTAATGTAGGAAACATTTTTATTTTTAATTTCAGAAGCATCCAGGCCTGAAATGTGACAGTAAAGAAGTCAGGGTAAGGGTTTGCACAGAAAATCTTAAGATGTTTGGTTTCAGTCGTTGCAAAGGAGAATGGTTCCGCCTAGAGACTTAGTTTGGTGACATTAGAAAATCACGAAGATAAGAAGACTGAATTAGAGACATTTTAACTAGATACCTCAAGAACAGTGGTCTCACATTGAAAAATGTTTTGCAAATCAAACGTTTGGTAACTTCAATTCAGATGCATTTAATGTGAACTCAAATATGTGGTAAGTATGTGTAATCAGAAAGCGTCCACTTTCTATCAGTTTGTGGTTATATGAAGACAATTGACATTAATTTCCCAGACTCACTATTTGGTAGCCTTCTAGCGTGTAACCATAAAGCACCAGCGCCCAGCACAGTTGTCCCCAGGGAGTGACCCACACCCTCTGCCGGGCGCTCTCTCATCACTGAGCCAGGCGCTTTGTCTTCTGGCCATCAGCCTGGCCTTAGGGACAGCCCCTGAGGTGGGTCGTGTCCTCATGGGGGATCCCTCTGGCAGTTGTCTTCTGAAACAGCCCAACTATCACCACCTTCAATTGCTAAAATGACAAAACCCTAAGGTACGAAACAATCCTGTGTCCCCTTCAGTCCTCACTCTACCCGGGGGCCACATTGTAGTCTGTGTGGAGTTGGTTGTCTTTTTCCTATTTTGAACTTCACTTTGGATCTGGACCCAAGCATTTTTACTTGTGCTCTGAGTCTCACTAAGTCACTTGTGAAAACAGTCCTTTGATTTTCTGCTTGACAATAACTTCCTCTTAGAGGCTAAAAAACTGGCTGGTACTAGACCAGAGGCCATCACATTTCCCTTTCAGTCCTCCACTGAGTTCCAGGAAATAAATCATCTCCTATAATGAGACCCCGATGTGTTGCCCCAGCAATAGCGCTTCATCCTCCACCCCCTGAAAAGACTGCATTTCCTTTAGGGCCATCCAGGACCACTGCTGATGCATAGCAAAAACCAACTCTATTGTAAAGACAGTAGTGCCATGAAACTCTGCAGAATTCACGCATCTAAAATTGTTTCCAGACAGACCTACAATCTTTAATATCATCCCCTTCTCTCCTCATGCCAAACAACTCTTTCCAGTAACTTCAGAAAATGAAGAGATATGGTAAACCTGAAACTTCTGTGTGACAAAGAGGTCAACAGTTGTGAAATTGCTTGCAGCACATGTAGTCAACATGGGAGCTGGGAAAGTTTATTTCTACTTCATTCAGGTACTTTCTCTGATTTAAAGTGATCAAAGTCGGTGCTTTGTGTCCACCTAGAGGGGTGGGATAGGGAGGGTGAGAGGGAGACGCAAGAGGGAGGAGATATGGGGATATATGTTTATGTAAAAAGCTGATTCACTTTGTTATAAAGCAGAAATTAACACACCGTTGTAAAGCAATTATACTCCAATAAAGATGTTAAAATAATAAAGTGATCAAAGTGGAGAAAGACACTAGTACTCTTAATTCTCTATAAATTGGTCCAGATAAGTATGAGACACAGTAGACAATAAAAACCCCAGTTATCCTCCTTTTATACTCCTTGGAATTTAGGAGATTTCAGAAAATAACTTCATTCACCAGAAGTATATACCAACTAATAACAGACTCTGGGCTCGATGCAATTTCTTTTCCTTATTGATTACTGGATCTGTTAGGAAATGCTCAAAATATATTGCATTCTTACCCTTACCTAGAGGGAGAAATTATATCTGTCTGGTATCTATCACTTTAGTTACAATGTCATGTCACAACTAAAAGTTGACTATATGGACAAAAAGCTTAGTATTTTGATCATTATCTTAGAGGGATTTCCGACTGATGGAAAAGTCTTTAAGGAACTCTCTAAAGAATGTTAAATTAGAGGTCTTTTTGAGTAACATAATTTGTCTTACTGTAGTTTCTTTGCTCTCTCCCTCTAAGATAAAAACGGGATGAAAGTGTGAGGAGTCAAAAGTCAGTGGTTTGGGGAAGGCGTGACACTTTATTTGGGGGAAATCTGTTCACTGATTAGCTGGAAACTTATTCACCTAGGAAGTGGAACCTCCTGGGGGTAAAATTCTTCTTACAGAGTATGCAGGAAATTGCAGACTTTGGAACATTCTTGCAGATGTGCAGATAGTCACATTTATTGTCTGATCTCTTATGAACAATTTTTAGAAATACAATTGACCCTTGACATGTTAGATTTTAAAATGTGCCATTTGGACCACTCACAAGCAACCCAAAGGATCAAAAATGTGTGGTTTGCTGAAGTACAAATTTGAGTGATTTTCCAAACAAAACATTTAGTGAGAAGGGTGGCATTATTTTACATGTTTGCATATCTCTTTAGTGACTGGCTTAATGAAGGCAACTGGATTCTTATATCTGCTTCTGCCTTCAATCTGTTGAAATATATTGCTTTTGATTGAAGTATGTAAAGAAAATCTAGTCTCACAGATATGTACTAGAACATGGAAGAGTGTTTTCGTAACTCTTTTAGATAATTGTAGATTGTTTTCTTTGATTCATAACCTTTGGAAGGTTAAGTGTAATGCAATCATTGTATTTATAGTTTTTGAAGTTTCATCATTGCTAAGAAAATTCTTCATATGGTCTTAGAATTATAAAGCCAGAAAGAGCTTCACTTCAGATGTGGAAATCAAGACATAGCATGTGACAGAGATAGAATGAGAATACTGGTATTCAGACTCCAAATTCATGATTATTAAAGCAGGCTACACCTCACCTCAGGTTTACCTGTCATTGTTTTTTGTTGAAAGATACCCTTGTTTTTCAAGAAAGTGAAAATGTTACTTGTCAATTGTAATTTTAAGAATAATAGATACAAAATTTTATTTTTCCTCTGTTTCCCCCAGGTAGTTTCAGTTTTTGAAGAAAGTGAGTAAGAGATTCGGTTGGCTATTGCAGAATGGAGCATGCAGGACCCTCCATTTCTCTAACAGATATGAGGTGCAGTACCACCCTTTAACCCCTAGTAAGCACTCAAATATTCACCAAGCTTAGTAAGACTTGCCATAAATACCTAACAGACTGAAATTACCATCTGCAAAATGTTTTCCTGTGAGAGTGCATTATGAAGTTAAATTTTTTCTGTAAAATTCTGTCAACTAGTAATTAATGTAACTAAAGTAGAAAATTTTTGTGGAATCGAAAATTGCTTTTAGTTGTACTGTTGTTCAGGAAGAACAATTTAAGAACATCTGGATTCTGTTTTCTTAGCTCATGGTCCTAGTTTATTGTGTTGCTTTTATTCTCTTATAGGTGGTAAAATAGTGATTCAAAGACTAAGATAAAATATAAATGTGACTCTCGTTTTTAGGTCCTTACTAGTAGAGAGGGGAATCTTTTGGAGATATTTAAAGGGCTGGATTATCAGCAACTTTGTAAATGTTTAGGACTCAGTACAACTCAATTTAGGTTTGGCTGCTTACTTACATCTGTAATTTTTGACATTGCATCCATTTTAGGGCTAACATAATGTGTTGCTTGATTTATGAGCACTCAAAAATCCACAAACATAAATTAATAAATCAGACAGAATATCAAGTGTGAAAAGTGTTTCTATTAATAAGGATAAGAATTTTGCTTTCAGCAAATGAAGTATGGCATGGGTTTACTTCCCCCAGCATCCGTTCAGAAGTCTCAGAATTTGAACACTTTGTGCATTCTCTCTTTTGCTCTATGTTCCTTTCGGGAAAATTCCTTGAACTGTGATCTAGAGAAGGTGAGAGGTGGACTGGTCTTCTATTCAGACTAGTACATTTCCTTCTATTTAGTTGATTTTTAAAATCTTAACTGGAAATAAGAATAGCTGCCTTCTCCTAGTCGGAATGCCTTTTGCCACCTACTTGTTGTGTGACACTGAGCAAGTTAGCTGTCTGAGTCTTACTTTTGTGATCCATAAAGTGGGAATAATATCTTCCTTGATACGGTGTTTAAGGGGATTAGAAGAAATAGTGTATGTGAAGTACTTAGCATAGTGTATGACCAAAGTGAAACCTCATTTATCATTACTGAAGAAAATTTTCCAGATGAAGCCATGTTCCTCCTTCCCTCCATAAAGCATTCTGGCAGATGCCCATGGAATGCTGAATGCTCAGGGCTAGAAGCTACTCAAGAAGGTGTGGTCGAGGACCAACAGCATTGGCATCACCTGGGTGATCACCTGGTATCACCTTGGTAGAAATGCAGATTTTTAGGTCTCATCCCCAGACCTACTGAATAGGAGTCTATTTTAATGATCCCCAGGTGATTTGTAAACACATTAAAGTTTAAGCAGCACTGTGACAAGTACACCTGCTTAACAAGTGTTTGCTCCCAAACCATTTGATACCAGTTGCTCTTGCTTTTGTAATTACATAATTTAAGTATCACATAAAGCTAAATAAGAGTGTGAAAAGGGAGAGTTGTTGTTTTTAAGAAAACTAAGTTAAATGCTTTAGAACAATAATAGTGATGAATGAGTTATAAAAATTGCTGTTGAAGTAAGTGTGGGTGAGGCAACCATAAAGATTGGAAAAATGGTAAAGATTTGTAAGATTGTGAGCTCTGAGTTCTTCTCTTGCATGTTTTAGTTTCTAGATTTCACTGTAAAGAAATTTAATACCACTTAGTCAGTGGCTGGGGCCACTCAGAAAAGAGTGTGTGCTCAGCCCAAAAGATGAGGGGGACCTGGAATTAACAGCTGCCAGCTAACTGCACATCTGGGCAGCCAGTCCTTTCTTACAGGGGAGAATCAAGGGGCACTCACAATGTCTGCCATCATCCACATCTGTTTCTTAAAAATCTGCAAACCTATGAATACTTGCATGGTATAAATAAATAAGCCTACGAGACCAATTTCTTATTTACTTTATTGAATGAAGACACCTACAAATGTGAAGACTTTGAACATCCCAAGTGCAAAAATTTATACACTTTAATGATGGCATTTGGAACTTGACAAATAATCGTGCTCTATGCACACCAGTCTATAAATATAGTCAACAGTCGTCCCCAGAGCTGTGAAGTGACTCTTGACTGATTTTCAAATTATTGTGAATTTGCTAACTAATCAAAATTCTGAACACAAATTGGCTCGGTCAGGATGCATGATGCATATCTAAACCACCAAGGAAATATCCGAGCGGCTTTAGGAATTCGTCTTCCATCATCTCTAATACGTTTTACAGACCACAAATAGCCAATGGAGAAGGGTATTTCTCTGTAGCATCTATCACAATCTCAAGCTTTCTTACATAAAGGCAAACTAATGTGGTAAAAAAGAGTGATACTTGAAGTGAGAAGGCCTGTGTTTGAGAATGGCCTCTGTCATTCAGTTCCTGATTTAATGACATTGGGGATTGGTGGTCACAACGTCTACCTCACAGAAACTTGGGAGGGATTAAGGAAGTGGATTTGTTGACTCCCTACAATGAGTCAGTAATGTTATTACATTACTTATTATCTAGTTTAATTCTTGAAATGCTGTGAAGTTAGATATCTACATTTAATAGATGAGGAATATGACACAGAGTTACTAAGTGGCAGAGGTCAAATATGAACCAAATTCTATCCAATACTAGAAGGTGTGTTCTTTTCTTTATACCAGCCTGCCTCCAAATAAGTTTGTGAAATTCACGTACATATATGTTAGTTAGTATTATAAATTGAATGTCAAAATAGCACTCTTTATGTCTCAGTTTTGAGACAAGAACAATATGATAGGTGTCCAGTAACCCTACAGAATGTCCTAAAGCACAAGGTTAGCTCACACTGGAGGTCCCAAGAGATTATAAATTAGTTTTCCAACAAGATAGTTTCTATCACGTACTTTGAGAGTATAAAAGAGTTGTGGTAGAGAGACCTTGGGAGAAAGGATTTATTTAGAGAGTTGTAAATATTCAAGACCCCCAGCTTCCCCCTCCCCACCCCCACCAATGGCAGAAGGAAGATGGTTGTTTCCTCCCCATCAAAACCAAATTAGAAATGCTGAAAGGAGAACCACTCAGAGAAGAAAACTTGGTATGCTTAAAGAAGCTTAAGGAAAGAAGACTGAAGTCTGACCTTCACCAAAAAGCCTATCATTGAGTGACTGCTTGAAGCTGCCCTGCCTGATGGCGGCAAAGAGAAGGTTTCTGTGCTTTCACTTTTAGTGGTGTGTGTTCTCCAGGAACCAATATGGACCTATATGGAAGGGAACCAGCCTGGGGTGAAGAAGTGACCCTACCAGAGGGAGACACTCCCCAGAAGTGACACTCCCCAGAGGGAGTGGATGGTGGAAGAATGTCCATAAGCTGAGAGAATGTCAACCAGTAAGAGAGTGAACCCTCCAAGCCTCCCTCGACCCACTGGTCCAGTAAAGGGAACCTCCAATAGAGGGTAGTGCCTCTGAGGAATCTGCACTAGGAATAACGAGAAAATTGTAGTCCCTACACATCCAGAGGCAATAAAGACATCACAGATGTGCCTACCATGAAAACCTTTTTTCGCAAAACTCTGCCCTCCCTGGGCTCAGAAACATCAGCTAGTGTGATGGTGGGGGAGAGATACTGATCAACACCTCCTGCCATGCCTTTGCTGTAATCTGCTCTGCCAGATTCCAGGACCGAGGGACTGATTATTACACTGTCCTGAACATTTTAATTCCTTAAATGTGATTATTCTTGTGAATGAAAAGGTACTTTCCTAAAGCATCATCCAACAGTGGGGAAGAACCAGTTTACAGAATGAGTTTAAAGGAAATGATAAGAAGGAATGAAAGTGCTTGTGATTTTTCCCTACAGAGGGCAATTCATTCACATACAGGCTTTATTATTATCTACATAATAGTGGACTACATAATATAGACCTCTATATAATAATAGTGGTCTAAATAAAAGTGGACTTGGTGCTGTTCCTCATTCATATTCAGCATGTTTGGGTGATGTAAAAGCCAGCTGATTGAGATTTGCTGGTGTGAAATTAGAGACCTGGAAAGAATGTTTATGATGACCCAGTGTCTAGGACCTAGCCCAGTGCCTGGCATCTTACAAATATCAAACATTCAATAAACATTTGCTGAATTGAATGAAGTCCAAGATCCTCGTTTCACAGATTCAGAAAGGGATGTTCAGAGAGGTGAAGTGACGTGGTCAGATAACTAGTATGGGACAGAACTGAGACCTTCTCTCAGACAATGGCCCTCTTGTTACTTCTCCCCTCTGGGGTAAGCTGCTTCAGAAAACTCAGTTATAATTCCAGGTAGGTAATTAGCCTCCAAAACTTGGACTTAACAAAGTTTTATTTCTTGCATGTGCTACAGGGATGATGTGGGCTAGGTGGGGGCTGTGCTGTGGGGACACCAGGTTGTCAGAGGTTCCACCATATTAGGTTGCTGCCATCTCAACATGCAACTTCTAGAGTTGCTGCAGCAGAGGAAGAGAGCAATGGAGAAGGCACACTGTCATTTAACTCTCTTGAACTGAAAGTGACACATGTCATTTTCCACTCTTAGGGCATTGGCCAGAATTAGCACATGGTCCCACTTTCCTACAAGAGTACTGGGAAATCTTCCAACGTACCCATAACAGAGAGGAGAAATTAATATGATGACATAGTAATTGTTACCACATCCAGAAGTGGAAACTCACTTTAACTTTTGTTCTCCTATCTGAAGTTTGTTTTCCTATCAAAACTGAGAAATGATCTCTGTCAATTGCAAGGCCACAAGGGAGAATGGTTGCTGAATGGTGAAGTCAAAATATCTCTTTAGAAGGTTTCTGTGTGCTGTGTATAAGTTCATTCCTGCTTAAGAAATTGCTGCAAAAGACAGATTGCAGCCACATACTAGAACAATCTATTAGAGCAATCTATAGTGCTGATCTGGCAAAAGGAAGTCCTGTGGTGAGACGTTTTGTTGACAGGTGTTATATCTTATTTGGAATGGAGGTTTTCCAGCCAAAAATAGGCCCAGTATTCTGATAACCAAATTGCCTCCCAGAAGGAAGAATGCATTTATTTTAACAAATAATATAGTCTCACAATGAATGGCTTCATTTCAAATCTTTCAAAATGTGGATCTTATTTATTTTTCTAAGGAAGAAACTTTCTGTAAAACAAACTCCTACTGCTTCAGTTACAATGACTGAACACTATTGTTGTTTGAAAGTGTCATAGAGAGACATGAGACAAGAAATTAGGGGCTGGGGCTTCCCTGGTGGCGCAGTGGTTGAGAATCTGCCTGCCAATGCAGGGGACACGGGTTCGAGCCCTGGTCTAGGAAGATCCCACATGCTGCAGAGCAACTAGGCCCGTGAGCCACAATTACTGAGCCTGCGCGTCTGGAGCCTGTGCTCCACAACAAGAGAGGCCACGATAGTGAGAGGCCCGCGCACTGTGATGAAGAGTGGCCCCCACTTGCTGCAACAAGAGAAAGCCCTCGCACAGAAACGAAGACCCAATGCAGCCATAAATAAATAAATAAATTTTAAAAAAAGAAAAAAGAAATTAGGGGCTGAATGGAAATGTGATATGAATAAAATGGGGTTGAGGATTGGGTTTTTCTCTTGCAATCTCTTTGAATCACAAACAGCTCAATATTTTTATTACCAACATCTTTTGGTGCTTATAAATATTTTTGATAAAGTGAAAAATAGAAACTTATCAATAAGAGCACCTAAATATGTAAAGCAAATATTAACACACCTAAAGGGAGAAATAGACAGCAATATAATAGTAGTGTGAGACTTTGATACATCACTTAACTGATGGATAGACCATCCAGACAGAAAATCAATAAGGAAACATTGGACTTAAATGACAGATAGCTTTAACAGGCATATACAGAACATTCCATCCAAAAGCGACAGGATACATTCTTCTCAAGTGCACATGGAACATTCCCCAGGATAGATCATATGTTAGGCCACAAAACAAGTCTTAATAAATTTAAGAAGATTGAAATCATATCAAATATCTGTTCTGAACACAATGGTATGAAAATAGAAATCCATTAGAAAAAGAAAACTAGAAAATTCACAAATATATGGAGGTTAAACAATGTATTACGAACATATTACTGAATCAAAGGATCAAAGAAGAAATCAAAAGAGAAATAAAAAATACTTTGAGACAAATGAAAATGGAAATACAGCATACCAAAACTTAGGGGATGCAGCAAAAGCAGTTCTAAGAGGGAATTTCATAGTGATAAATGCCTGCCTCAAGAAACAAAGATCTCAAGGAGCCTAACTTTACACCTTATGGAACTAGAAAAATAAGAACAAATGAAGCCCAAAATTAGTAAAAGGAAGGAAATAACAAAGATCAGAGCAGAAATAAATGAGATAGAGACTAAAAAGACAATAGAAAAGATCAATGAAACTAGGAGCTGTTTTGAAAAGATAAAGGAAATTGACAAAACTTTTTTTAGACCCATTAAGAAAAAAAGAGAGGATTTAAACAATCAGAAGTAAGAGTGGAGATATTACAATTGATACTACAGAAATACAAAGGATCATAAGAGACTAGTATGAACCATTATATGCCAACAAATAGGACAACCTGGGAAAAATGGATAAATTGCTAGAAACATACAACCTACCAAGACTGAATCAAGAAATAGAAAATCTGAACAGACTAATTACTAGTAAGAAGACTGAATCACTATCAAAAACCTTCAAAACAAAACAAAACAAACAAACAAACAAAAAGCAAAGTCCAGGACCAGAAGGCTTCACTGGTGAATTCTACCAAACATTTAAAGAAGAATTAATACCAATCTTTCTCAAACTCTTCCAAAAATAGAAGAGGAGGAAACACTTCCAAACTCATTTTACAAGGCCAGCATTACCCTGATACCAAAATCAGACAAGGATGCCTTAAGAAAAGAAAATTACAGACCAATATCTTTGATGAATATAGATGCAAAAATCCTCAACAAAATATTGACAAACTGAATCTAACAATACATTAAAAGGATCCTACTCCAAAGAATAGTGAAGATGTGGAAATTGATTCTATGTTTTTTTTTCATTCTGTAGTATCCATGTATAGTTGAAGGTTCCTGGGGAATAATTAAGTAATAATTGGGACTGTCATAATAGCTACAATAGAAAGCTTTATCACTGGGTTCCCTATACCTATTTTGAAGAAGAAGAAATCCTTGCCCATCAAATATCTGTACTTGCATAGTTTGTTAGAGATATTTGAGTTGCATTTCTTTTTTAGAGCAAAAAGAGTTGACAAGTCAAACTCATAGAAACTGTAGAATGGTGATTGCTGGGGACGGGGGGATGAAGGAAATGGGGAGATGTTGGTCAAAGGGTACAAATTTCCAACTATAAGATGAATAAATTCTAGTGTACAGCATGGTGGCTATAGTTAACCAACTATATTATGTACTTGAAAGTTACTAAGAAAGTAGATCTTAAACCTTCTCACAATCACCACCCCTCGCAAAAGGTAATTATGTGAGGCAATCAAGGTGTTAACTAATTTTATTGTGGTAATCATTTTACAATCTATATGTGTATCAAATCATCATGTTATACACCTTAAACTTACACAATGTTATATGTCAATTATATGTCAGTAAACCTGGAAAAAAACTGGTGGCTTAAGAAATTTAATTGCCATTCAGTTTTTCCACAAATATTTATTGAATACCTACCATATGCCAATCACTATTTCAGATCTCAGGGATATTGAAGAAAACAACCCCAGAACTCCTGTCTTCACAGTGTCTAAATTTTATTGGAAGGAGAAGAAAATAAATAACATAAATAACATAATTACATATATATTAGAAAATAATACGGAGGAAAAAAAGCAGGGAGTGGGGGAGAGAATGTTAGCATGATGGGTTATGATTTTAAATAGAGTGGTAAGGAAAGCCTCACAGAAGGTGACATTTAAACAATGTCTTAAAGTGAGAGAACAAACTTTCTGGATATCTGTGAGAACTGCATTCCAGGCAAAAAGAATAGTTAATCATAGGAACCAGAGATGAAAGAAAGTATAACATGTTGGAGAAACAACAAGGAGGCTAGTGTGGCTATAGTAGTGTAAGCAATGGGGAAAGTAATAGGACATGACAGCAGAGAGATGACAAGGTGAGGGCAGATCATTTAGGGCTTTGTAGGGTATTGTAAAGACTTTGGCTTTCACTGTAAGAAAGGATCAGTAGAGGTGTTGAGCAGAGAATAAAAAGATCTGGCTTAAGAGTTTTTGGTTTTTTGTTTTTTAATTTCAAAACATTATACCTAAAAGTATATACATTGCAATTACACAGTTCACTGAATTATTAAAAGTGCACACACCCATTTGACAACCACCTGAATAAAAGAAATAGAACATTACTTAGCATCCCAGAAGCCTCATTGTGACCTTTCCTATTACTACTTCTCTCTCCACAGTAACCTGTATCTTTACTTCTGATATCATCAATTTGCCATATTGAAATGTATGTAAATGAAATATGTGAGATTTATTTGTGGTTTTTCAAAAAAAAAAAAAGGATCCTACACCATGATCAAGTGGGATTTATTACAGGGATGCAAGGATGGTTCAACACCCACAAATCAGTGTGATTCACCACATTAGCAAAATGAAGGATAAAAGTCCCATGATCCTCTCAATAGATACAGAAAAAGCATTTGACAAACTCCAACATTCATTTATGATAAACACACTCACAAAGAAGTGGGAATGTAACTCAATGTAATATAGGTCATATATGACAAGCCCACAGCTAACATCATACTCAGTAGTGAAAAGTTGAAAGCTTTTCCTGTAAGTTCAGGAACAAGAGAAGGATGCCCACTTTTGCCACTTTTATTCAAGTATTAGAAGTCCTAGGCAGAGCAATAGACAAGAAAAAGAAATAAGAGACATCCAAATTGGAAAGAAAAGAGTAAAACTGTCATTATTTGCAGATGATGTGATATTATATAAAGACTCTACCAAAAACCTGTTAGAACTAATAAACAAATTCAGTAAAGTTGCAGGATGCAAAATTAATCTACAAAAATTTATTTCTATACACTAATAACAAGCTAAAAAAATAAAATTATTCCACTTACAATTACCTCAAAGTAAGATACCTAGGAATAAATTTACAGAAGTGAAAGAAAGACCTGTACACTGAAAATTATGACACTGGTGAAAATGCTTATGGATTGAAAGAATTAATATTGTCAAAAATATCCTTACTACCCAAAGCAATCTACATATTCAATGCAATCACAATCAAAATTCCAATGGTATTTTTTTCTCTTTAGGCCGGGATCATGCTGTTTTGACTACTGTAGCTTTGTAATATGTTTTGAAGTCAGGAACTATGACGCCTTCAGCTTTGTTCTTTATCAAGGTTGTTTTGGCTCTTTGGATTTTTGCAGTCTATGTTCATTAGGGATATTGGCCTGTAGTTTTCTTTCTTTGTAGTCTTTTTGTCTGACTTTGGGATCATGGTAATTCTGGCCTCATGAAATGAGTTTGAAATGTCCTGTCATCTTCAATTTTTTGGAATAATTTGAGAAATATTGGTGATAATTCTTTAAATGTTTGGTCTCAGTAGGTTGTGTGTTTCTAGGAATTTATCCATTCCTTCTAGATTCTCTAATTTGTTCACATTTAATAGTTCATAGTAGTCTCTTATAATCCTTTTTTATTTCTATAGCATTAGTTGTAATGTCTCTTCTTTCATTTCTGATTTTATTTATTTGTCTTCTTTTTTCTTAGTCTAGCTAAAATTTATTACTTTTGTTGATCTCTTCAAAAAGCCATCTTTGAGTTTTGTTGATTTTTTTCTATTCTCTATTTCATTTGTTTCTGCTCTAATCTTTATTATTTCCCTCTTTCTGCTAACTTTGGACTTAGTTTGTTCTTTTTCTAGTTCCCTGAAGTATAAAGTTAGGTTGTTTGAGATACCTTTTTCTTCTTTAAAGTAGGTGTATACCGCTGTTAACTTCCCTCTTAGTACTGCTTTTGCTGCATCCCAATAGTTTTGGTATGTATATTTCACTCTCATTTTTCTTAAAATATTTTAAAAATTCCCTTTTGATTTATTCTTTGACCTATTGGTTATACAAGAATGTGTTGTTTCATTTCTATATGTTGATGAATTTTCCAGTTTTCCTTCTGCTGTTGATTTCTAGTTTCATTCCATTGTGTTTGGAAAAGATAGTTGGTATTATTTCAATCTTCTAAAATTTGTTAGACTTGTTTTGTGACCTAATATGTGATCTATTCTGGAGAATGTTCTGTGTGTACATGAGAAGAAAGTACATTCTGTCACTGTTGGTTGGAAGGTGCTGTATGTGTCTAAGTCCATTTTGTCTATAGTGTTGTTCAAGTCCTCTGTTTCCCTTTGATCTTCTGTATGGATGTTCTATCCATTATTGAAAGTGGAGTATCGAAATAAAATAGATTAATTTTATTCCTTTGATTAGGCTAAGTTTTCCTGCTTTTTCCTGTGCCTTGTAACTTTGTGTTGGTATCCATGCATTTGAAAAAACAGCCACCTCTCCAAGTCTTTACAAATTGGCTTTGTATAAGAAAATACCTTTACTAATCAGTGTACCCAGAGATTCTGGGGGCCTCTCAAACCTTTTCTGTTGATGTGTCTTCTCTGGATTTGTGTGCATAAATTCTCAGAGGGTTTTGTGTTTGTTTTTTCAGGCACTTGTAATCTCGTATTCCCTCTGGTGTCTGTGTGCAGTACTGCAGGTTCTCTGGAACTGCTGCAAGCCTCTCAGCTTTCTTTTGTTTTCAGCAGCCCCCAGGCTTCTAGAGTATTCTGGTCCCATCAGTTCCCAGTGGGTGAGACAGAAACATGTCTCTCAGGCAACCCCCTGCCTCAAATGCTGGAACATTGAAGGTATGCTATAACTTTTTCCTTTGCCAGGAATAAGCCACTAGCAGAGAGTTGTTTAATGACTTTCCTGGGTTAATTCTGCCTTTGGTTAATTTCCAGAGTTCTGAAAAATGTTGATTTTGACAACTTTTGCCAGTGTTCTCATTGTTTTTATGGAGAAGCAGATTTTTGGAACTTCTTACTCTGCCATTCTGGATGTGTATTTCCTCTATATTGCCTTTATTCTTAAAATATACTTGCAGTTAGTGCATAATCTAGATTGATATTCGTATTATTTTATCTTATTGATTCTGTTATTCTACTGTCTTCTGGCTTCCATTATTAATGTTGAGAATCAACTGTCTAAATCACTCAGAAGTTAGTCTGTTTTTCATCACTGGTTGCTTTTTAAGAGTTCCTATTTTTGTGTGTGTGTGGGTTTAGTCTATGTGACTCTGTGCGAATATCTTTTTATTTACTCTTCTTGGCTTTGTTGGGCTCCTTGTGTCTGTGGATTGATGTGTTTCAAGTTATGGAAAATTCTAAGGCATTATCTCTTGAGATATTACTTGCGACCCATTCTCTTTCTCCATTTTGTTTGGTGGAGCTCTGGTTAAATATATATTAGACCTTCTCACATCGCTTAGCTTCTCTTCTACCTGTTTCTTCTATCTATGTGTGAACTCTGGATATTTTCTTCTCACTTTTCTTTCAGTCCATGAATCCTCTATATCTATGCCTAATCTATCAAACTCATCTACTCTCTATCAAATATTATCTTTTTTATTATAGAAATTATATTTGATTCTTTTTTAAGAGGTAGAGATAAAGGCTTACCTTTATTTTTCTTCCAGTTTTATTGAGATATAATTGACATACAGCACTATAATTTTAAGGAGTACACTTTTTTTTTTTTTAATTTATCTATTTATTTATATCCATTCTTGGCTGTGTTGGGTCCTCGCTCCTGTGCGAGGGCTTTCTCCAGTTGCGGCGAGCGGGGGCCACTCTTCATCGCGGTGCGCGGGCCTCTCACCGTCGCGGCCTCTCCCGTTGCGGAGCACAGGCTCCAGACGTGCAGGCTCAGTAGTTGTGGCTCACGGGCTTAGTCGCTCCGCGGCATGTGGGATCTTCCCAGACCAGGGCTCGAACCCGTGTCCCCTACATTGGCAGGCAGATTCTTAACCACTGCACCACCAGGGAAGCCCCAGGAGTACACTTTTAATAATTTTTATTCCTTGCAGATATCTTCAACCTTTTATATACGTTTAAACAATGTCCGCAAAGTTGTTTTATAATCTACATAGCAAGTTCAACATCTAATGTCTTTGCAAGTCTATTTTTCTCCCAGCTCTCTTCATGAAGTCTAGTTCCTATGTGCCTAGTCATCTTTGACTATGTGCTGTACAGCATATTTGATTTTTTTTTTTTTTTGACTATTGACAAAGCTTGCACTTACACTTTTAAAAAATGGAACACTTGAGATTGCTTTTGCCAGGCACATGTGCATAAGTAAGGAGCTCAAATATTTCTGGAGAACTTAAACTAGGTTCAGGAGTTGAAATTCCCTAGTTTATCCTGAAGAGTGGAATGGGATATAATTCCATAAGGGTTACTTTAATTCACCCTCATCCTGAATCCTGATGGTGTAGCCTTTTGGGGATGCCAGATCATTGTGGGGAGGGGTTTTTTCCTATTAGTCGTCTCCTTTGTATGTCAAAATTGAGGTTCATGTTGACAAATGCCCTCAGTGTGCAAGTGCCTTCTGAGAGCACTTATCTTTCTGGGTTATTATTTTCCCTTCGCTTTTGATTTTGTGTTTTGTTTCTTTCTTGTTTTCACTTTTATGTTTTTAACAAGATAATTTTAATATTTTATCAAGATTTTTATCTGTTTTCTGAGATAGAATTAATCTGAATTATTTAATCAACTATTAATAGAAATAAGAATTCCAGCTGTGCATATTTCTTCAAAATGTGCAGCATCTTGCTCAGAGAGCTTCATGGATACCATGCTGATTTCTTTAGATGCTCTTTTTTCCCTTCCTCATCAGGTCCATTATTGGTTTTACAGGCAGATCAGTGATTTTTTCATACATTCTCAATATACAATTCTGGTCTTCCACTGCTTCAATAGTTGAGCTTTTTAAAAAATATATATGAGGCATCACATCTTTCTATTGCTCTGGTCTCTCCAACTTTCTGTAACATCCACGTGACAGTACTTCTCTATTTGTGTTAATATTTCGATTCACTTTGTTACTCTTACACTTCACATCTTTGTAGGATATAAGAATTGTTTCTTTCTTCCCAGATAATTTCCCATGGAACATGGGAAACATGTCCTCTTCTTCTCTTATGGTCTTGCTTTATCTGTCAGCCTGGGGTCCTCTGGAGAAAGTTTTGGAGCTGTATCTGGGCACTATTATCCCTCTCTTCCTCATTTTTCAGTTCAAAGATTTCTTGGTTTTGCCAGTAGGTTTTCTGCCCAATAGAATCCTCTCAGCCTTTAGGATGGGCAGGCAGGCCCTCAGTAGGGACCCAGTGTACTGATGCATTGATAATAAGATTCAGAAAACCAAATTCTATTTTTCATGGATATCCTCAGATTGAACTCTTCTCATTCTACCTTTCTCTGAGAAAGCTACTACCATCATTTGGAAGAAGAAATGAAAATCACCTGTGCTTCCATGACCCTCAGCTTCTTACCTAAAACCTTCTGACAGGGAACATTTTTTATGACATTAGTATTCATTCCTTTGGGAGTATGAGTATGTCTGATGCATTTAATGAGCCTTGGCAAGTCTTTCTTCAGGGCTTAGACATATGCTCTAAGAAGCCAATTATCTTAGGGCACATTGCGATGTCAGGACAGAAATCTACTGCAACTATTTCAAGGAAAAGAGGGATTAATTGTAAGAATACAAGGGAGTATTATAGAATCCAATTGTTGGAAAAACAGCCAGGTCACTTGAAAGATAGAAAGTAACCAGGCGGCTACTTTTTCCATCTCTGTCTTGCTCTCTTTCATCATGGTCCCTTGTCTCCATTCTCTCAGCATCTCTATTCTCCTGATTTTCTTTCTTATTTATCAGTGCATATATGGCTTAAAATGGCTGCTTAGTTTAGGTGTCTGCCTGTGTTTATTTTATTTTGTAATTAAAATTTTTAATTGAAGTATAGTTGCTGTACAATATTATATAAGTTACAGGTGTACAATATAGTGATTCACAATTTTTAAAGGTTATACTCCATTTATAGTTATTATATAATATTGGCTATATTCCTTGTGTTGTACAATATATCCTTGTAGCTTATTTTATACCTAATATTGATAGTTTGTACTTCTTAAATCCCTATAATGGCCCTCCCCTTTTCCCTCTCCCCACTGGTAACCACTAGTTTGTTCTCTATATCTGTGAGTCTGCTTCTTTTTTGTTGTATTCACTAGTTTGTTGTATTTTTTTAGATTCCACATATAAATGATATGTGACTTATATTCCACATATGTCAGACAGAAAGACTTTGTCTTAACTTATTTCACTTAGCATTATGCCCTCCAAGTCTACCCATGTTGCTGCAAATGGCAAAATTTCATTCTTTTTTATGGCTGAGTAGTATTCCATTGTATACATATATACCACATCTTCTTTATCCATTCATCTGTTGGTGGACACTTAGGTTGCTTCCATATCTTGGCAATTGTAAATAGTGCTGCTATGAACATTGGGGTTCATGTATCTTTTCGTATTAGTGTTTTTGGGGGGTTTTTTTGGATATATACCCAGGAGTGGAGTTGTTGGGTCATATGGTAGTTCTATTTTCAGTTTTTTGAGAAACCTCCATACTGTTTTCCACAGTGACTGCACCAATTTACATTCCCACCAACAGTGTAGGAGGGTTCCCTTTTCTCCACATCCTTGCCAACATTTGTTATTTGTGTTCTTTTTGATGACAGCCATTCTCACAGAATGTGCTGTGGCAAAGACAGTGAGATCATCTGGTCTAAACATAGAAGACAGATTCTCTTAGATGGTAGTGTAGATGGAGAGGTAGTGATTGGTTTATCAGTAGATCAACATATTCACTGTTCTGGAATGGAGAGACACTTATCCAGTTTTTAAATGCATGAAGTGTCTTCCTTGATTCAATTATTTTAACACATATACTAAGGGCAGAGATAGCCAGATTATTTCTTATTATTAATCGACTTGTTGATTTGTGCGTTTTTAGGTTGTTGTCATTGCTGATTAAATGCTTCAGTTTCACCCTCCCTGACCACATGGCTATCACACAAATCAGATCAAGAGTTACCTTTTCTATGTGTGTTTTTCTAGTCACTAAGTTCTAAACTTTGTCTTTGCTTCCATTCTGAACTTTCAAGATTATTTTCTTCTATTCCTTCTAGTCTTCCAATGAACTGGAAGAGGGTTGCCTTCTCCCAAATAGGGGTACCTGCTTGCTCCTAAAATATATATCATCTGTGAGACTTTTGAATCAGACAAACCTAACACCCACTTTGCAGGTTCCCCTCTCACAAGATGAGGTGTGGATCCTGATGGTTCTCCCTGGAAACAGTCTTATTCCCATGTCTAATAGTGTCATTGTTCTAGTAAGTACTTCTCTGCTAACTAAAGAGTCTGTGGATATCTTCATATGCTTTTTAACTTTTTGGATGACTTCTTTTATAACCTGCCTTTGCATAGCCCATGTCAATATTTTTCTTATTGATTTACTGGAGTTCTTTTTATGTTCTAGACATTAACTCACTATTAGTTTTATCTTTCATTCTAACATTTGTCTATTTAACAAGGGACACTATTCCTTATTGATCAGGTGTCTTTATTTTGATGTAAACAAATTCTTTTTTTTTTTGGTCTTTTGGTTTATGTTATTTGTTTAAGAAATCTTTTCTGCCCTCAAGCTATTTGTTTGCACATTGTTTTTGTAAATGCATGTATTTATCTTTTACAATTAGCTCTTGATCTCCCTGGAATCTACCTTTTTATGTAGGATTAGTAAGAGATCCAGTTTTATTTTTCTCCATGTTGTGAGCCAGTTTTTCCAACATTGTCGTGGTAATTTCTCACACAACGTTTTTCTTCGTGTGTGTGCGTGTGTGTGTCTGTGTGTGTGTGCTTGCTTTTACTCCATTGCTCACCTTCTGTTTCTTCTAGAATAAACATATCTAAAGTTTAAGTGTCCTTCAAGGAACAGCTTTAGGTATGTCCCATAAAATTAGAGATGTAATGCTTTCCTTATCTAAATAGCATTAATAGTTAAAAACTAACATGACACTAATATAAGACAGTCAACATTCTATAATCTTTATTTATTTATTTTGGCCACACCATATGGCTTGCGGGATCTCAGTTCCCCAACCAGGGACTGAACCCGGGCCATGAAAGTGAAAGCCCGGAATCCTAACCACTAGGCCAGCAGGGAACTCTCTATAATCTTTAATATCCTTTTGAAAGTCAGGATTGTACAGAAATATTTATTGTTTCCAACATCAGATTGTTTAACTTACAATTTTGTTATTAATTTTTAATTTTATTGCATTATGGTCAGAGATCCTCTGAGTGGTGTTAATCCTTTGGAATTAATAGAGGTTTCCTTTGTAGTCTTAAATATGGCTGTTTTTGTAAGCATTCTGTGTGTACTCAAAAAAGAATGCATGTTTCCTGTTTGTTGAGCATATAGTTTGATATCTTTAATAGTTTGAGTTTGGTGATTGTATTTTCCAGATATTTTATAACACTTCTAATATTTTATTTGTATGATCTATTAGATTTTGAAACAAGGATGTTAAAATATTCAACTACAATTGATAAGTCATCTGTTTCTTCCTGAAGTTCTCTTAGTGTTGTTTGGTGTATTTTGCAGCTGTATTTTAAGGTGCATATGAGTTTATAATGGTTATAATCTTCTTGTTCAATTATCCCTTTTCCTAATACATAATTTTCTTTCTGTTCTTTATGTTTTTTTTGCCTTATTAAATTCTACTTCGTCATATATATATTATATTTATCATTTAATATTTATATTTTAGTTCCTTTCATATTAGGCTCTTTAACCTTCTGTGATTTTTTTTTTTTTTTGGGCTGCACTGCGTGGCATGCGGTATCTTAGTTCCCCGATCAGGGATGGAACCCGTGACCCCTGCAGTGGAAGCGCACAGTCCTAACCACTGGACTGCCGGGGGATTCCGTTAGATATTAAGTGAGGATCTCACATTTCTTTTGGTTCATGTTTCCCTAGCATAACTTTCCCATCCATGTTTAATATTTAATTTTCTTTTTGTCTTAGGTGTGTCTCTTGTTGCCTGTACATTGTGGGGCTTTAATTTTTCACTCCAATATGAGACTATCTGTTTTTAATTGGTGACCAAGGCCACTCTATTATAATTAATCTTATATTAAGATATTTCACACATGTTTACTCACCCATATTGCTTTCTTAACTATCCAAATCTCTGTTTCCTCCCCTAAAAGAGAAAGCTTTACTCTGCTCTCTTGTCATGTTGATCTTGCCCCAATCTTGTCAATAAGATTTTAGTTCGGGGTATTTATTTGGCAATCTTTGAGTTTTTCTTATTTGAGGTCTTTTAATCTTTCTTTAATCCTGGAGGATTTAAACAGTATTTTTTCAAATATTCCCCGTCTCTATTTTCATTTTTTGGTCTCCTCTGGGACTCCTTTTGTCCAGGTGTTGGATAGAGACACTTTCATAGCCACGTCGTAGAATTATGAGCCTACAGATTTATCTTACTGGCTTTGATTTCCCCTTTGGGTCATTCTAAATAATGCCCATTCTTTTTTTTGAGAACTACTAACTAGGTTTTACAAGTCATGCAGCAACATGTCAGGGGAAATCTTTGCCCGACTAATAGAGTAATGGTGGCTATAGCCTGTTTTGATTTACAAAAAGCTGTTGGAGATTCCAACTGAGCCTATTGGGCAAAAAAAATACTGGCTTACGTGGCTCTGGATGGGGAGAAGGAACTCACAGCTGTCTTACTCTGGGTATAGAATGTCCACCATTGAGGACAGGTCTTATTTAGCATTTTGCAGTAGAAAATTATCCCTGGTTTTCAGACTTAGTTTTTTAAAAAAATGAGTCACCTCTATCCCTTTCAGTGGAACCAGCCTCCCAACCCTGCACACCCTTTCACTAGGCGCCTGAGTGAAAGCTCAGCTGCAGGGTGAAGTCTCTTATCTCTGCTCCCAGTTAGATGACCCCTATTTGGCCAGTCTCCTCAGCTCTGACTCATTTGCTTGAGCCAGAAAGAGTAATCAAGAATGAACTTGACAGATTTGACTTGGGCTCTGATGCTCACTTTGACCCTCCTTATTCCCAAGCCCCTTTGATACCAGCTTCTATGGCTTGGAGTACTATCCTCCTGACTCTGTCGTTCACCTAGGCCTCATTGCACCTACTATTCCAGGTACAAATGCTCCTTGGGTCCCCTCTGGTGCACTGGGGCCAGGATCTAAACCAATCTGGTTAGCCCTGTTTGCATCTCCACCAGCGAAGGGGATCCTACAAAATGTGGCAACACTCTTAGTAGGAAACAAAAAGTACTGAACAAGAGCTTTTGCCAGTCCTGCAAGGTGGCAATTTAAAAAGCAGAGGCATTGGGCACTCTTGATTCAAACCCTAGCTCAGTCACTTACTAACTGTGTGACTGTGGTGGGCACGTTATTCGACTTGGCTTCCACTTAGTTTTCTCAGGTTTGGCTGTTATAAAGAAGAGGTAAGCTAATGTCCATAGGTTTATATTGACTATGGTGTTTCAATGATTGATGTTCTTTTTTTCTTCTCAAATCATCTCCATTTGAGGGATGTTCTTCATAAGTTCTCTGTAACTTAACTCCATATTAAGCCTCACAATATCCCCCTTGTGACGACAGCATACAGAAGCTATAATGCTGCGTGCAGTGGAGAAGTGCTATATCCAGAGAAATGCTTGCTGCCCTGAGAATAACCACCTATCCTGCTGGGCGAAGATTTCGAGGGCTTGCAGCTGGGTGTCTGTTTCAGCCTGAGAGACCAGTGTCCTAGTTTTGATTAGCCAGTCTGGCAGGGTTGGATGGAAACAGATGTCCTGATCTATTCTAAATGTTTTTTTTTTCATTAGAGACATCTCCGTTGGTTTTTATTGAATATGTACTTAGCACTTCACCAGTAACACTCTGAGATTTTATTTGGAGGTGATTTCTCCAAATTAAAATGAGATATTAAGTCTCTCAAGTAAAGGAGACTGCGGTGACATGCAGTGGCGTTGCTGGTCAATCGGTGAAGAGTGAGACAGTTTGAGTGTCAGTGGAAGGGTTTCTAGGTAGAATGCATTGGGTGTCTGTGAATGGCAAATGGACACGGATCAGTGACCTAAGAGACTGGCTGGTCAATGCTGAAGATAATGGAAAATCTCTGAAATCTTTCAGAGGTGCTTGCTAATCCAAATGAAGGAAGATATGATATTAGAAACTCTTCCTGACCTAAGTTAGCTTACAGTTTCAATGGCCATGTTTTCCCTCGTTCAATGCTTATTTTTCACAGATATTAAACATGTTAATTGTATGTCCAGAAGAACAAAAACCATCAGAAATACTGTTAGTTTTAAATTTTCAAATGTGGTTTCTTTCTTTGTCTTCACACGCACGTATTATCATCCTTTTTCTTTATGCGTCCAGCTAATTCCCCAACCTCCCTCCCCACCTCATACAAATTATCTATGGATTGGTTCAGTAAAATTAATTTTCCTAAGCTTAAGTGAGGAGCGAGGCATCTTGTTTCTGCTCTCAAAATAACAAATGACCATTTCTTTCTGAGCTTTCTAAATATGCATCTTCTGATCCATCCTCTTCATGAATAACCTTATTTTAAACTCTAAGTGTTAACTCCAACCATAAGATGTTGAACTGTAACCTAGCCAATGAAAGAACTACTACTTTAGACCTTACTGTCAAGAAAATGAGTCCTTGCTAAGCCTTTATGCAGAGATCTTGTTCTGAGAATACTTCTTATAACTTAGCTGTCCCACCCAGCACTAATGTGGAGAAAAGGTCACACGCAGCTACCACCTCCAACCCCATGTGTGTGTGCTTCCGCCCCAAAGATATCAGTGGTTATGGTTTAAGGGTATGGGTTCACTTGGCAGGTTTGACACAAAGAACTTTGTCATGATGACTTGTTGTATAGCCGAATGAAAGGTGTATGAAACATCTGTTGCATCAATGACAGTGAATGCAGGAATGAATGAGAAGGGTTGGAGATCCATGAGGACAGCATTTCTATCATTTCTTTTCCAACATCTTTCCCTCCTCCAGGAACCATGCTATCCACGTGTATCCAAAGGCCAGTTTTGGATCAAAGCAGGTGGGCAGCTGACCCTCTGAGTTCCAGTTACCCTGTGGAAGAATCAGATTTTACGGTATGATGGGAAATTATTTTTGTTCTTCAGTATCATGAGGGTAAGGATATTTGTTTCTCCTAGTGGAACACAAAGGGAAAAATGTAGCCCTGATGTATCCTTTCTGAAAAAGTTCCCCAGATCTCCTGAGGCCAACAATTCTGGTTGCTATCACGTAGTATGAAGACCCTACAAATTGCTCCTGTTCCCCTGTATTAATTCATCATAGTTCTCATTTATTCCTCATTTCCAGATCTGAAAATCTTTCCAGTAGTGGCCTTTATGCATTCTAATGATATTTAATTAGTTGCCTTTAATCCAGCCAAAACTATCTTAAAAATCAATGATTGTAACAATTCTAATGATCTGATGTGATGCTGAACAGTTCAAGTCTGGTCCCACAATAGTGAAAAAAAAAACCCAAAAAAACAAAAACCCCAAGAATGATAAAAGAATGTGATATTTTCATGCCCTAGCTTTCTTTGCTGTGCTGCCCAAACTTATACAATATAGATTGCCAGTTGCGTGTGGTTTTGCTTTAGCAAGGGTATGAGAACTGTGCTTTGGGGGGTCTAGTCAAATTGAAGACTGAAGATGGTTCCACTGACAAAGATAATAACCCTGATGTTTTCACATATGGTTTTCGGACCTATATTTTTGGATTATCTTGCCTTCTCCTGTGATACAAGCAAGATGAGCTGTCAGCATCCCACGGCTGAAATGAAACAGAATGAGTTTAAGAGATGAGATGAATGAATGAAAAGATGAAGAATATGCTTCTTTAGAAAAATATGCACATATACAACTTTTTGCTTATCACATACTCTGTATTAATTCATACATGGATGTAGCATAAGCATTTCACATAATTTTGGCACTGTGCACAATTCTATAGTAAGCTGTTTGATTTTCTTCAGCCACTACTATATTAGCACAATAGCATCTAGAATATTTCAGCAAAATATTATCACATTTGTACTAGAGCTGCCAGAAATACTCTGTTTTCCATGTTTGTAAACAAAAATAGAAACGCTATTACATAAACACTGTGATTGGAAAAATACCCTCTTTTCAAATCCTCCCTTACATTCAAGTAAAGGAGACTTAAGCTACTTTGGTATCCAAAATACATTTTCTGTGAAAGAATATAATTTTCTTTGGGTGCACTAAATATGCAACCAGAACAAATCAACTTTTTGTCTTTCCAAAACTATATCATTTCTGAAAGGCAGTGGCATATGATGATGTACATGAGACGAGATTTGGAGGGCTTCAATGGATCTCCTCATTTAGCATACAAATTAACTAACGGTAACTGATTACTGTTGCAAATTCACAAATTAATTTCAGGTGCCAGTAATGATACTGGTTTACTCAGGGATTTTTGAAGATTTTATATTGCAGGAAGAGAGGTATGGGAGTATAATATTGGATTTTAATGAGAAAGTCTATTTTTATTTTAAATGAGTTGGTATATAGTTAAACTTGTAGCAGTTAATTTTTTCCCCCTCCTGTTTCACTAATAGCAGCAAACAAGAGGTCAACTACAAACTGATTTCTAATTAGTCCTACTGAATCTTCCTGGAAAAGGCTGAGATCTTGTTAAGTTTAGAAGCTGGGTGGAAAGCAGTTAATGGACTTGTATGGAGTCTTTTAATTACCAGTCTTAAACAAATTTTTTACTGCTAGATAGCACCCAAGGGCAAGAGGTAATCTGCTTTATAAACCTTGGAATGATTTGCTTTATAAATCCTGGAGTTTAGGAAAGTGGAAAACTCTCTTTAAAGAGAGTATTCTCTTCCACTAGGAATTATATTTTTGGCAGTTTTGTGAAAAATTTAGTGATGGATTCTTTGTGACCTCCCAATTTATAAATGTTAGCAACATGAAGGCCAATTCCTCACAGCAGTTAGGGCCTGCCCAACAGATAGGATTATCCAAAACAAAGATGAGTGTCAGTATTAGTAAACCAATTAACAAATGGACCCATCTAAGGTTTAGAGCAAACTGACTCTAAATTTCTTTTTCATTCAAAGCATTACATTTTCCTGCCAAATGCAAATCTTTCCCCCCCCCCCCACACACTTGGTCATCTCTATATTAGAAAGCCATATTGTCTTGGGGAGGTCACATTGTAATTTGTGCAGTTTACATTGTGTGGATGGTAAAACATCTGAGTAACATCAGAATTGATAGAAATTAAAAAAAAAAATTAAAAATCAGATCCATAGCCAAATACAGAAGTATCCTAATTCAAAGTTTAGAGTTAAAAAGAAAAACATTGACAGTGATTTTAATTTTTCAAAGGTATAAATGGCTCAAGATTAACAAGGAGCACCCTGTATCTGAACTAGGTCAATTTAACTGTGTTTTACTCGGACACTTTGCTTGCATTACTATGACATTTGTATCTCAGTCCTGGATGAAAGATGGAATTCACAGGAGTTCACAAGTGTTGCAGAGGGAGACTCCATTCCTAGACTGTCTCCCGGTAGCAACAGTACCAAGTAAAACTTTCTTCAGGTTCACTATGGACAAATGAGATTTTGCTCCTGGGAGGATGGAAATCACTTTAAATGCATGGTCGGTCTTTCTCCCAGGAAATGAGGGCTCAGTGATCACGATGCTGTATTTGCGTCACATTCAAGCGGATGACTCTTGCTCGATGATTTCCATGGCGATGACCTCAGCACCCTCCATAGCGATGACCTCAGCACCCTCCATAGTGATGACCTCAGCCCCCTCCATAGCAGTGACCTCAGCCCCCTCCTCGCCTAGGTTGTTGGTGGGCTCGTTACTTGGCTCCTGATGGCAGATGTAGACAGGCATCTGAGGAGCCTCAGCCAGGGCGGCAGCGGCAGCGGCAGTGGCAGCAGCAGCGTTGGCGGCGCGGTTGGCGCGGCGGCGGCCACTCCAGCGCTGGGCTTGGTATTGGTTCCATTGACGCTTCAGAGCGGCTTGGACCTGGAAGAGAAGAGAGTACCTTGTGTTCATACAATTGTCAGAAATGATCTGAGCCAAGTTCATGAGCACAGGTCTTGGAGCTTATCAGAGGTTAGGGGAGGTTGAATTGTAATTCTCATCTAAAGGGCCGTGTGGTAAACGCTCTGCCTGTGGAATATACCATCTTGGAAGAAGAATTTGCGAACTGGAGAACTGAGTTACTTGCCTCAACTACCACTGGCAAGGTTATTTGCTGTTTTGAGCAAAAGTTCCTTCATTAGCTCTTACAGTCAATGAATGAAAATTTGACTTGGTTTCACATTCAATAGGGCATCCACGCCATATTAGGGAGACAGAGTTTGAAACCTTTTTATCTGCTACAACCTCTGATACAGCAGAAGCTTTTATCTAAATCTACACATTATTGGTCATGGAAAAAATATATGGAAACCATTGCACAGTTCTGGATTTTATGATAATGGCCTCATACGGTTGATTTTCCTTTATCCAACGTGGCTTGAGAGGGGGTGTGCCCGATAAAGCTCTGGTTAGTGGTTAACTAACCATATCTTATACATTTTTGTATTACCAGATGTCGTGGTGTTTGGCATAGAGCAGTTATTCAACAAATGTTTGTTGAATGGTTGTCAACATCCATTCTAGAATGATTTTCTACCTCTTTCAGTCAAGAAAATGATCATCCATGACCGTATTGTAATTAGTGCGTTTAGTGTCTGGTGGTATTAGGGTGGGATGCTAAAACTGGCTAGAGTGAATTTGAGGAAGAGACTTGAATTCCTCCCTGAGGTGAACTGTAAACCACTAGGTCATCTACAGTTGTGATTAGGTCTTCTCTCTCACGCCATGGTGTATGATTTGGGGAATTACTCTTGAGCTCCAATGGGTCGCTAATTTTGGAAATTATCAGAAGTAACCACTTGTAATATTGTACCAGCAACGAGCTGCATGGGAGGGAATGGTTGTCACTGGGTAACATCACATCACCTTTCCTTTCCTTTTCCACTGATAAGGCCATTTCACTGGGTCTCATTTGATGCCATGAAAAAGTATTGAACTTTGGGTCAAGAAACTGACTCTGCCCACATTAGCCATGAAATCTTGGGTAGGATAGTTAACCCCTCTGAGACTCCTTTCTTCAATACAACTCTTCTACCTCACCTAGCTGTTTGAAGGATTAAATTGTTGCACTATGAATCAAAGTGGCTTCTAAGATGTAAGTACCATACAAGGAGGCTATTATTCCTATTATTATACTCTTATTATGGCAGGATGGTGGCCTCAAGTCTTTAGGCTAAAGGAAACTCTTATGTCATATGTGTGGATATATATATATATTTGGAGGGTGGTGGTGTTAGGAAAATAAAAAAGAGCTCTTAATTACATAGCTTCTGATCTCATGTTCAGTTCTCTCTCATATATTCCAAGCTAGGTCTCCACAAAGAGTACTCTACAGCCTGGTAAAATATCTGATGCTAATGCAAATGAAAGTTTTCTTCACATTGTGATTTGTCTCCACAAAGAGTACTCTACAGCCTGGTAAAATATCTGATGCTAATGCAAATGAAAGTTTTCTTCACATTGTGATTTGCACTGGCAAAAGGGTGTTGTTGGATCTTTTGGGAAAAGGAAAGAAAATACTCTTGGTGGGAAGATCACCCTAGGAATATATTTTCAAATACAAAGGTGTTTGTTTATTAAAGGTATTAATGAATAAAGTTCAGACTCTCCCCTTCCATCACTCACTTTGTCCTTCACTTGACTCCCCAAGAAGTCAACTATGTTTCCCTATCAGTTTCTGGGCTTTTGCTTTGCAATCTGTGCAATAGGGAGAGCTACAGAATTGAAGAGAGACTAGACTGATTATATCAGAAAGGATTGATATGAAACCACAGCTGAATATATCTGGGAAAGAGCATCCCTACTGAGTTATACTTTCAGATAAAACATGAGTAAATTTTACTTTTTGCCAGGCAATGAAATTTCTCTTTTAGTACCTCTTCAAGAATCTAGTAAATATTTAAATTGCTTTCCAATTCTCTTTTGAACTTTGGATTTCTTTACAATGTATTTTCCTGTTGAGACTAGCAAAGAGATAGTGATGCTTTATTTGGGTTGTACCGTCTATTAAACAGGTCCTTAAATGCCAGGTTTATAATCTAGGAACTATCAAGTGCCCTGTTGAGGAATTAGGAAATATACTGGCTCAGCATAATTTTGGAGAAACAATGTCCCCAGACAAAGGGAACTGATAGTTTCTGTGGATTCAGCATCTCTTAAATACCAACATTGTCTTTATAGCTAAAACGCAACACAGATATTTAGAGGTATCCGAGGCAGACAGTGCCCAGCAGGAAAAAAAAAAAGGAAGTCTTTGTTTTGCCTCATCTGTCCTTTTAAAACAGTCTCCATTGGAGTATCCATGCATACTACTGAAGTACCCAGCATGAGGCCAAAGGGTTTGAAGTCTATTTCAATTTTTAAAAATTGTTACAGAAATGCTCATAGCCTCCTATAATTGTATTCCAAAATTATAACCTATCCTTTTGTGTGGAGATGGCAATCTGCTTCCATTTGTAAACCACACATGTAAGAATAGGCCCTTAGCAGCATGTGAAAGACACTTCAATTTAATACAGTTTAATAAGGGCAGTTATCTCCTACAATACCACAGGTTGAGCCTAACGCTGCTTTGATCACAAGAATGTGGGCATTGAATCTGAAAAATACAGGGGAGACTCTGGTTGCTCCTGAAAAGCATCAGAAATGTAAGGAGTTGCCCACGGGGTAAGTATAATATACAAAGTTTTGAATTATATAAATTCATTGCTTGTTATAAAAGCAATTAACACAGATCACTTCACATTTCCTCGATTATGTCAATTTATTTATTGCCAACTTTAAAAAATAGAGCCCTGGTCTGATGGCTTGAAGACATAATTATTACACCTGGCTCTATTATTAACTAACTGTATAAGGTTGGTAACATTTGGGGCCTCCATTTCTATATTTGTAAAAATGAAACTCAGGTTGGAACATTCGTGGTTGAATTTGGATGTTTTTGTCTTTGGCCTTTGTTTTCCCATTAAGTTCATTATAAGCACTTGCAGTTATGTGCTGCTGAATGGAAAGTGGGATTTATCCCAGGAGTTCTGATTTTTTTTTTCTTTGTCTAAGACAAAGAAATCCTTGTTTAGCTTTGAGTCCCAAAGCTCTCTTGAGTCTCTAGAAAGACAATATTTTTGAAAACCAAGTTTTATTGAGAGAAAGAATTTCTAAATAGAAAAACTTATTTTTGCATATGAAGTGGTCTGAAAATAGAACTTTACTAAAAGCAATAGTATACAGCCACTATGGAGAACAGTATGGAGGTTCCTAAAAAACTAAAAACAGAACTATCATACGGCCCAGCAATCCCACTACTGGGCATATACCCTGAGAAAACCATAATTCAAAAAGATACATGTACCACAATGTTCACTGCAGCTCTATTTACAATAGCCAGGACATGGAAGCAACCTAAGTGTCCATCAACAGATGAATGGGTTAAGAAGATGTGGCACATATATACAATGGAATATTACTCAGCCATAAAAAGAAACGAAATTGAGTTATTTGTAGTGAGGTGGATGGACCTAGAGTCTGTCATACAGAGTGAAGTAAGTCAGAAAGAGAAAAACAAATACTGTATGCTAACACATATATATATGGAATCTAGGGGAAAAAAAAAAGGTTCTGAAGAACCTAGGGGCAGGATAGGAATAAAGACACAGATGTAGAGAATGGACTTGAGGACACAGGGAGGGGTAAGGGTAAGCTGGGACGAAGTGAGAGAGTGGCATGGACTTATATATACTACAAAATGTAAAAAAGATAGCTAGTGGGAAGCAGCCGCATAGCACAGGGAGATCAGCTTGGTGCTTTGTGACCACCTAGAGGGGTGGGATAGGGAGGATGGGAGGGAGACGCAAGAGGGAGGAGATATGGGGATATATGTATATGTGTAGCTGATTCACTTTGTTATAAAGCAGAAACTAACACACCATTGTAAAGCAATTATACTCCAATAAAGATGTTAAAAAAATAAAAGCAATAGTATAGCGAACATGCAGGATATGACATAGGGAGAGTCCCTTATAGACAGGAAGGGGAAGTGGTGAGTACAGAGCCCTTCCAGTCCCCGCGCAAGAGGGGAGAGAGAGAGAAAGAGACACAAATGACTTTGCATTTCCACTTCATGGAGGGAATACTTGAAAAAATGGGGAGAAGAAAGAAAGCAAGGAATAACTAACAGAAACATTCCTGTATAGCAGGTCTTTCTCTTTGCTTCTGAGAGCACAGTCCTGAAAATTGATAGCCTTGTAAAGAAGTCCCACTCTTGGCCGGGTACCAGGTCCAACACGGTGCCTGAGCAGTGGAGTGGCAGTGACTATGGCACGTACTAAAGACAGATTCACAGGCCCTTCACAAAGGTGAAGAAAGGGGCCTGAGCAGTGGAGTGGCAGTGACTATGGCACGTACTAAAGACAGATTCACAGGCCCTTCACAAAGGTGAAGAAAGGGGCCTGAGCAGTGGAGTGGCAGTGACTATGGCACGTACTAAAGACAGATTCACAGGCCCTTCACAAAGGTGAAGAAAGGGGCCTGAGTTTCCAGGCTCCTCAGGTGGCCTGGAAGGGAGGACTGGTGTCTCAGGATAGGGCTGGGGCCTGCAGAGTGAAAGGGTCCTCAGAAGTGAGGGGAGCCACCATGAACTTCAGCAGGGGGTGCCAGCATACTACTTGGAAACCAGCTGCCCATTTGTTCAAAGGCTTTTGAACTAAATATTTTCTAGAGAGAGACTGTTGTAAACTATTAGAGGCTGGTGGAATGAGCTCTTCAAAGCAAGCTAAGTGACAGCAAATAAACAAAATTTTAGTTTTCACACATTTCAATTTGTGACTATTAAATTGAGATCCTTCTAGACCTTGCTGCTTTGATCCACAAACTATTTTATCCACAGTACATGGGCAATAGCAAGAAAAATGAAAAAGGGAAAACCTGCACTGTGTTGTTAGTACTCTCAATTTTTAAGCTACTGCTTAGAAAAATTGGGCCTCTCCATAGGTGTAATCATCTTTTTGTGGTCTCTTAGATACTTAACAATTTACTGAAATGATTGGGTGGTCAATGTCCACACTATTGGAAAAGTTGTGGGAAATGTCTGTTACATAAGCGTGCTCTCATGGTCATCTCCTGATTCCTTGTACTGTAATCCTCAAAATTCCTTTCCTGCTTTTAACCTACCCATTGACTATCTGATCCATTTCCATAGTAGGAGTCACTGATAACATATGGATAATAAACAAAAATTAAAACCTTTATCTTCATTGTAGAACTGACACATTAGCTCCTTAGATCTCTGCTAAAACGTAACATTCAGCGAGGCAAAGCCTGATCACAACCATGCGTCTGGAAATCACTTTCCACATGTGTAAGTGCCCTGCCCATGTTCAGTGTTGTAAGACAGTAAGCTCACAGGAGGCCCAGATGCCTGCAATCCATGCGGCTGAGCTAATACTACGTTTGGCACAGTACACAGTTTCTGTGTTATTAGAAATGTCACACTGGTACATTCCCCCAGTAACATGATATTAACTAAAATGGGGATGGTTTCTTTACTTCCAAAAGCAGAGATAACATACTTGAATTAGAGACTTTCAATTGTTAGGAGCACCTCTGGGCTTGCGTTCTATGCCTGCCACTTCAAAGACGGCATCATGGATAAGACACAATCAGTATTGAAGTATCTTTACAAATGCGTGCAAGCCTTTCGTGTTTTCAAGGTATGCCCTTCCTGAACCTGATTTTTATATTAGCCCTATATCGATATTATTTTAGATGAAAACATTTATTTTGTATGCCACCTGAGCCAACTCCAAAGGCAGGGATATTCATTCACAGAAATTGATATAAAGATGGGGTGACCTAAGCCCTATTTATTTATTAGCTTTTACTGTTCTTAAAAGAAAAGACAATTTAACAGCCGGTAACAGAAGGATGTCTTTTCATTTCTATCTCAGACTTTCAGTATAGTCCCTAGCAATAGTGAATGCACAGTATATGTTTGTTCGATTAAGGAATGAGTTGATGGACGGATGAATGAATGAAGGAATAAAATGTATCAATTAAAAGGGAGAGCAGGGGCAACCATCTTGCAGTTTTGGGGTTGGAGATGAGCAAGAGGTCTCAGAGCTGCAAAATATTATAGGTGCTCACTGAATATTGTTTAACTGAAGAAATAAAGACTAGAAAATCCATTAAATATCAATTAATAATGGTTAGAAAATCATTCTTATTACTAACTGTAAAATAATACATTGATCTTTTAACAAAATGTGATTTGCCTTGGTATAAAATTATTCTTAATAGGAATTAATTTAAAATTATCACCAATACTTTTACATTAAAAGTTATGAGGTGTATAACTCAAGAAAGTGTACTAACGAACCTTCAGGAAGGAGTCATAGACATAATGCCGTGCAGTGGAAGATTTAGTCCATTTAATTGGAAATCAGGAAATCTGGGTTCTAGTCCTGGTTATAAACTATGATTGTGACATTGGGCAAGTCACGTGATCTTTCCGGAGTTTAGATTTCTCACCTGAAAAATGAGGGAGCTTTCAAATCTTTGAAGCCCTGGAAGTTTTTTGGTACAAATTTAAGCAGCTCCACTTTTGTTTTACAAATTGGGCTCCCAGGCAAGATATCATTGGAAGAAAGGGAACTCTGGCTAAAAAAACCCTTAAAACACTGGCCATGTGGATCTCTAGATTTTACTGATCTAAATATTCAGATAACAAATTACTTATTCCCTTTTGAGTCTTAACTCCAGGGTGATTTTCAAAATGTTGAATAAGTGGTATGACACTGGCATCAAGCAACTGGAAAAGAAGGCAGTGAACCAGGACAAACTGGCTGGATATTGGTTCTGCCCTAGTGAGGAGTTGGGTCTTCCAAAGGGAATGGGGGTGTGACTTCGATTCTATGGGAATCCAAAATAGCTTTCACTGTTGCTGCTTAGGGTGCTGACCAGCTTAAGGTATAATCCAAGGAAATGAGAATTTAGCTACCTGTCTGGATAATATCTGCAGTTGTACCACACAAAAACATAGGTAAGATTCAACTTGCAGTAGTGGAAAAAAATATGACCCAGCTAGTCATGAAACCCTGTAAGGTCAACTGTAGAAGTGAGAGCAAATGAAAAGTGCACAGAGGCCCTTTGGAGACTGTAAAGTGCTGGCTTTATATAAACGAGTGGCGGTATTACATGTAACACACGCTTACCTCGTGGTTGCAGAAGCAGTAAATGACGGCAACAAAGAATCCCTAAAAAGAGGAGGAAAAATAGAGTTGAAGTTATTTTTGTGTGCATTGTGTTGTTTAGTAATCAATATAAACAGACAACCTGGAGAGGAACATTTCACTACGGCAACAGCAAGTCAAGGCTGGATGAAAAACAATTACTACCACTCATGTTCAGTGCTTCACTACAAGAATACTCCATTAGAAATGCCTTTTTCTCATTAGGATTCTATTGTTGGGCTAAAAAGACTGCTCTCGTCAATCTGGTTAATATATTACGGCCTTTAACATGGAGATTTATAGCAGAATATGCTGGTTACAGGGGACTTGAAAAGAATCTTTGTACCTAAAAAACTTAAAAACTGAGATCTTGTAGCGTTTATTAGAGAAAACTTTTGCAAGCACAAGTGTCACAGTCAGTGCATGGCTGTGGGCCTGACTGTGCCCTGTGTCCTCATGGTGAACTAGTGCAGTCCTGTTCCCACAGCCAAGTCCATCTCTCCAATAAGGACGTGGACTAAGTAACTTCTGAGGTTCTGGTCACTACTCAGAAGATTCCTTGTGTCCAAGCTTTAACTGCTATAGAAATGGCCAAAATAATAGATCAGATTATTAAAATAATTCCTAAACTTATTTTAAGCCCTATTAATCTTGACCTCCTTCTTCACATTAAGCCTCAGCAGTAGAAAATAAAACTACTTGGACATGAATAACTGAGACAGCAAAACTCTGGCCTAACAGCCTGTAGCAGACTCACTTCTGCCTTAGGACACGCCACGTCCCACCCTTGCTTTCAAAGTACCTCACACTGTGCCTTCAACGAGGCTTTGGATCTGAAGCAAAGTGAACGGAAACAAGACAGCCACTCTCCACCCCTGGGTAGCAGACATGGGACCACCTGGGACGACCCCCAAGAGGCTGCTCCATTCTCTCCCACATGAGAAGAGACCTGGATACATTTCCCTATGTAGTCACTGAACTGTCAAAGATGGATTCCTGACATCCCTCTGACAGATGGAGGGTGACAGAGCAGGAGGCGTGTATGCTCTGTGCAAATTCATTGCAGCTCATGGAAAAACAATTCAATGTGTATTTGTGAAAGGAGGGTCTGAAAATTACTGTATGGGAGACGGAGTATATGTGTGGGTGGGACCAGCTGAGGGTCCTGGGAATAATGGGAAAGCAGAAGCAACAAAGTGCTCACAAAACCTGGTTTCCTTCACAGTTTTGGATGTTGGCTTGGAGGCTGTAAGTTACGAGATTTTAGGTCAGCTTTAGAGTTATATCTCCTGACTTTGCCACTAACCAGAAAAGTCCATTTCCTTATCTGTAATAGGCATGAGAATACTTACCTCACACATGAAGTGCTACATATTAGTGAATGGTAGCTATAATTATGATGATTTCTTTTTTTTTTTTTTTTTTTTTTAAACATCTTTATTGAAGTATAATTGCTTTACAATGGTGTGCTAGCTTCTGCTTTACAACAAAGTGAATCAGTTACACATATACATATGTTGCCATATCTCTTCCCTCTTGCATCTCCCTCCCTCCCACCCTCCCTATCCCACCCCTCTAGGTGGTCACAAAGCACCGAGCTGATCTCCCTGTGCTATGCGGCTGCTTCCCACTAGTTATCTATTTTACATTTGGTAGTGTATATATGTCCATGACACTCTCTCACCCTGTCACATCTCACCCCTCCCCCTCCCCATATCCTCAAGTCCATTCTCTAGTAGGTCTGTGTCTTTATTCCCATCTTGCCACTAGGTTCTTCATGACCTCTTTTTTTTTTTTTTTTTTTTTCCCTTAGATTCCATATATATGTGTTAGCATACTGTATTTGTTTTTCTCTTTCTGACTTACTTCACTCTGTATGACAGACTCTAACTCCATCCACCTCATTACAAACACCTCCATTTCATTTCTTTTTATGGCTGAGTAATATTCCATTGTATATATGTGCCACATCTTCTTTATCCATTCATCCGATGATGGACACCTAGGTTGCTTCCATGTCCTGGCTATTGTAAACAGAGCTGCAATGAATATTTTGGTACATGACTCTTTCTGAATTATGGTTTTCTCAGGGTATATGCCCAGTAGTGGGATTGCTGGGTCATATGGTAGTTCTATTTTTAGTTTTTTAAGGAACCTCCATACTGTTCTCCATAGTGGCTGTATCAATTTACATTCCCACCAACAGTGCAAGAGTGTTCCCTTTTCTCCACACCCTCTCCAGCATTTATTGTTTCTAGATTTTTTGATGATGGCCATTCTGACCGGTGTGAGATGATACCTCATTGTAGTTTTGATTTGCATTTCTCTAATGATTAATGATGTTGAGCATTCTTTCATGTGTCTGTTGGCAATCTGTATCTCTTCTTTGGAGAAATGTCTATTTAGGTCTTCTGCCCATTTTTGGATTGGGTTGTTTGTTTTTTTGTTATTGAGCTGCATGAGCTGCTTGTAAATCTTGGAGATTAATCCTTTGTCCGTTGCTTCATTTGCAAATATTTTCTCCCATTCTGAGGGTTGTCTTTTGGTCTTGTTTATGGTTTCCTTTGCTGTGCAAAAGCTTTTAAGTTTCATTAGGTCCCATTTGTTTATTTGTGTTTTTATTTCCATTTCTCTAGGACCTGGGTCAAAAAGGATCTTGCTGTGACTTATGTCATACAGTGTTCTGCCTATGTTTTCCTCTAAGAGTTTGATAGTGTCTGGCCTTACACTTAGGTCTTTAATCCATTTTGAGTTTATTTTTGTGTATGGTGTTAGGGAGTGTTCTAATTTCATACTTTTACATGTACCTGTCCAATTTTCCCAGCACCACTTATTGAAGAGGCTGTCTTTTCTCCACTGTATATGCTTGCCTCCTTTATCAAAGATAAGGTGACCATATGTGCGTGGGCTTATCTCTGGGCTTTCTATCCTGTTCCATTGATCTATATTTCTGTTTTTGTGCCAGTACCAAACTGTCTTGATTACTGTAGCTTTGTAATATAGTCTGAAGTCAGGGAGCCTGATTCCTCCAGCTCCATTTTTCGTTCTCAAGATTGCTTTGGCTATTCGGGGTCTTTTGTGTTTCCATACAAATTGTGAAATTTTTTGTTCTAGTTCTGTGAAAAATGCCAGTGGTAGTTTGATAGGGATTGCATTGAATCTGTAGATTGCTTTGGGTAGCAGAGTCATTTTCACAATGTTGATTCTTCCAATCCAAGAACATGGTATATCTCTCCATCTATTTGTATCATCTTTAATTTCTTTCATCAGTGTCCTATAATTTTCTGCATACAGGTCTTTTGTCTCCTTAGGTAGGTTTATTCCTAGGTATTTTATTCTTTTTGTTGCAATGGTAAACGGGAGTGTTTTCTTAATTTCACTTTCAGATTTTTCATCATTAGTATACAGGAATGCAAGAGATTTCTGTGCATTAATTTTGTATCCTGCTACTTTACCAAATTCATTGATTAGCTCTAGTAGTTTTCTGGTAGCATCTTTTGGATTCTCTATGTATAGTATCATGTCATCTGCAAACAGTGACAGCTTTACTTCTTCTTTTCCGATTTGGATTCCTTTTATTTCTTTTTCGTCTCTGATTGCTGTGGCTAACACTTCCAAAACTATGTTGAATAATAGTGGTGAGAGTGGGCAACCTTGTCTTGTTCCTGATCTTAGTGGAAATGGTTTCAGTTTTTCACCATTGAGGACAATGTTGGCTGTGGGTTTGTCATATACGGCCTTTATTATGTTGAGGAAAGTTCCCTCTATGCCTACTTTCTGCAGGACTTTTATCATAAATGGGTGTTGAATTTTGTCGAAAGCTTTCTCTGCATCTATTGAGATGATCATATGGTTTTTCTCCTTCAATTTGTTAATATGATGTATCACGTTGATTGAT
This sequence comes from Eubalaena glacialis, assembly GCF_028564815.1. NCBI lineage: Eukaryota > Metazoa > Chordata > Mammalia > Artiodactyla > Balaenidae > Eubalaena > Eubalaena glacialis. The sequence continues at coordinate 70,917,236 of NC_083723.1, read as the reverse complement.
TTGCGTATATTGAAGAATCCTTGCATTCCTGGAATAAACCCCACTTGATCATGGTGTATGATCCTTTTAATGTGCTGTTGGATTCTGTTTGCTAGTATTTTGTTGAGGATTTTTGCATCTATGTTCATCAGTGATATTGGCCTGTAGTTTTCTTTCTTTGTGACATCTTTGCCTGGTTTTGGTATCAGGGTGATGGTGGCCTCGTAGAATGAGTTGGGGAGTGTTCCTCCCTCTGCAATATTTTGGAAGAGTTTGAGAAGGATAGGTGTTAGCTCTTCTCTAAATGTTTGATAGAATTCGCCTGTGAAGCCATCTGGTCCTGGGCTTTTGTGTGTTGGAAGATTTTTAATCACAGTTTCAATTTCAGTGCTTGTGATTGGTCTGTTCATATTTTCTATTTCTTCCTGGTTCAGTCTCGGCAGGTTGTGCATTTCTAAGAATCTGTCCATTTCTTCCAGGTTGTCCATTTTATTAGCATAGAGTTGCTTGTAGTAATCTCTTATGATCGTTTGTATTTCTGCAGTGTCAGTGGTTACTTCTCCTTTTTCATTTCTAATTCTATTAATTTGAGTCTTCTCCTTTTTTCTCTTGATGAGTCTGGCTAATGGTTTATCAATTTTGTTTATCTTCTCAAAGAACCAGCTTTTAGTTTCATTGATTTTTGCTATTGTTTCCTTCATTTCTTTTTCATTTATTTCTGATCTGATCTTTATGATTTCTTTCCTTCTGCTAGCTTTGGGGTTTTTTTGTTCTTCTTTCTCTAATTGCTTTAGGTGCAAGGTTAGGTTGTTTATTCGAGATGTTTCCTGTTTCTTGATGTAGGCTTGTATTGCTATAAACTTCCCTCTTAGAACTGCTTTTGCTGCATCCCATAGGTTTTGGATCGTCGTGTCTCCATTGTCATTTGTTTCTAGGTATTTTTTGATTTCCCCTTTGATTTCTTCAGTGATCACTTCGTTATTAAGTAGTGTATTGTGTAGCCTCCATGTGTTTGTATTTTTTACAGATCTTTTCCTGTAATTGATATCTAGTCTCATAGCGTTGTGGTCGGAAAAGATACTTGATACGATTTCAATTTTTTTAAATTTACCAAGGCTTGATTTGTGACCCAAGATATGATCTATCCTGGAGAATGTTCCATGAGCACTTGAGAAAAATGTGTATTCTGTTGTTTTTGGGTGGAATGTCCTATAAATATCAATGAAGTCCATCTTGTTTAATGTATCATTTAAAGCTTGTGTTTCCTTATTTATTTTCATTTTGGATGATCTGTCCATTGGTGAAAGTGGGGTGTTAAAGTCCCCTACTATGATTGTGTTACTGTCGATTTCCCCTTTTATGGCTGTTAGTATTTGCCTTATGTATTGAGGTGCTCCTATGTTGGGTGCATAAATATTTACAATTGTTATACCTTCCTCTTGGATCGATCCCTTGATCATTATATAGTGTCCGTCTTTGTCTCTTGTAATTGTCTTTATTTTAAAGTCTATTTTGTCTGATATGAGAATTGCTACTCCAGCTTTCTTTTGATTTCCATTTGCATGGAATATCTTTTTCCATCCCCTCACTTTCAGTCTGTATGTGTCTCTAGGTCTGAAGTGGGTCTCTTGTAGACAGCATATATATGGGTCTTGTTTTTGTATCCATTCAGCCAGTCTGTGTCTTTTGGTGGGAGCATTTAATCCATTTACATTTAAGGTAATTATCGATATGTATGTTCCTATTCCCATTTTCTTAAATGTTTGGGGTTTGTTATTGTAGGTGTTTTCCTTCTCTTGTGTTTCTTGCCTAGAGAAGTTCCTTTAGCATTTGTTGTAAAGCTGGTTTGGTGGTGCTGAACTCTCTCAGCTTTTGCTTGTCTGTAAAGGTTTTAATTTCTCCATCAAATCTGAATGAGATCCTTGCTGGGTAGAGTAATCTTGGTTGTAGGTTTTTCTCCTTCATCACTTTAAGTATATCCTGCCACTCCCTTCTGGCTTGCAGCGTTTCTGCTGAAAGATCAGCTGTTAACCTTATGGGGATGCCCTTGTGTGTTATCTGTTGTTTTTCCCTTACTGCTTTTAATATGTTTTCTTTATATTTAATTTTTGATAGTTTGATTAATATGTGTCTTGGTGTGTTTCTCCTTGGATTTATCCTGTATGGGACTCTCTGTGCTTCCAGGACTTGATTAACTATTTCCTTTCCCATATTAGGGAAGTTTTCAACTATAATCTCTTCAAATATTTTCTCAGTCCCTTTCTTTTTCTCTTCTTCTTCTGGGACCCCTATAATTCGAATGTTGGTGCGTTTAATGTTGTCCCAGAGGTCTCTGAGACTGTCCTCAGTTCTTTTCATTCTTTTTTCTTTATTCTGGTCTGCAGTAGTTATTTCCACCATTTTATCTTCCAGGTCACTTATCCGTTCTTCTGCCTCAGTTATTCTGCTATTGATCCCATCTAGAGTATTTTTAATTTCATTTATTGTGCTTGTCATCGTTTCTTGGTTCCTCTTTAGTTCTTCTACGTCCTTGTTAAATGTTTCTTGCATTTTGTCTATTCTATTTCCAAGACTTTGGATCATCCTTACTATCATTATTCTGAATTCTTTTTCAGGTAGACTACCTATTTCCTCTTCATTTGTTAGGTCTGGTGTGTTTTGACCCTGCTCCTTCATCTGCTGTGTGTTTTTCTGTCTTCTCATTTTGCTTATCTTACTGTGTTTGGGGTCTCCTTTTCACAGGCTGCAGGTTCGTAGTTCCCGTTGTTTTTGGTATCTGTCCCCAGTGGCTAAGGTTGGTTCAGTGGGTTGTGTAGGTTTCCTGGTGGAGGGAACTAGTGCCTGTGTTCTGGTGGATGAGGCTGGATGTTGTCTTTCTGGTGGGTTCGTCCACGTCTGGTGGTGTGTTTTGGGGTGTCTGTGGCCTTATTATGATTTTAGGCAGCCTCTCTGTTAATGGATGGGGCTGTGTTCCTCTCTTGCTAGTTGTTTGGCATAGGGTGTCCAGCACTGTAGCTTGCTGGTCGTTGAGTGAAGCTGGGTCTTGATGTTGAGATGGAGATCTGTGAGAGATTTTCGCCGTTTGGTATTACGTGGAGCTGGGAGGTCTCTTGTGGACCAGTGTCCTGAAGTTGGCTCTCCCACCTCAGAGGCACAGCCCTGATGCCTGGCTGGAGCACCAAGAGCCTTTCATCCACACGGCTGATTATGGAGAAATGTCCATCTTTAGCACTGTCTTCGCCTAATACACCAGCTGCCACCGGCATTCAATCACATTCCAGCAAGACTTCTAACAAAGGTATCTATGATGATTTCTGATTGGACAACGTGAGAGTGTCAGCCATACCCATTCTCTGTGGTCTGCCTGACATTGTAGGGATGGCTAAAATGTAGGTATTCTAAGGTTCTGACCTCTCTAATCAGAGCCAAGGCAATGAAGTGAAATGACTGGAAACTGGCTGCCAGTTTAAGAGGGATATAGAGTCCAGCTCAGGGTCCAGTGTTCGCATTTCACACTGATAGAAACATCTGCTTCTCTGCCCTGTGTTTTCATGGCATTAGCGACTATACTGATAATAATCCAGGTTGGAAAGCCAATTGGCATTGGTTACATTGGTCTTCAACAGTCCCCTCAATAAAGCAAAACCAAATGTGGCCCTCGGATGCTGGGGAGGGGAAGGAAAGGTCAAAAGCACTGTGGGAGGGACTTCCCTGGTGGCGCAGTGGTTAAGAATCCGCCTGCCAATGCAGGGGACACGGGTTCGAGCCCTGGTCCGGGAAGATCCCACATGCCGCGGAGCAACTGAGCCCGTGCGCCACAACTGCTGAGCCTGCGCTCTAGAGCCCGTGAGCCACAACTACTGAGCCTGCGTGCCACAACTACTGAATCCCGTGCGCCTAGAGCCCGTGCTCTGCAACAAGAAAATCCACCGCAGTGAGAAGCCTGCACATCTCAATGAAGAGTAGCCCCCGCTCACTGCAAGTAGAGAAAGCCTGTGCGCAGCAATGAAGACCCAACGCAGCCATAGATAGATAGATAGATAGATAGATAGATAGATAGATAGATAGAAAAAAAGCACTGTGGGTGTAGCTCTGTCCTTAGCCCTGGGCAGTGGGTCAGTCTCTGGACAAATATATTTGTTCTCTAAAGATGTAGTCTCAAAGCTCATACCTCCTGTTTCCTGTCTCCTTGCCCAATTTTAAGATTCAAAACGTGGGAAAGCAGGCAGTGAGAGAGACAGAGAAGCGCCGTCTCCCTTCCAGGTAACACATGTTCTAAAGGGTCATTCTTATCACAGAGGAGCCCCAGAAAACCGTGGGCCCTGCACCAACCAGCTGAGCGAGTGGTTGAATAAGTGGTTTCCCTACCTGGAAGTGAATCAGAGAGTGCATCACGTAGTCATAGATCCTTCCAAGCACTGGGTGGGAAGGTCTCCAGGGAAGGACGACGAACTGGACCCCCAGCAGGGGCACCAGGATCAGAGTGGCCCTCACCGCCTTCAGGTACATGTGCGATTCCTCCTCCTGGGATTCCTTCATTTTCTTCACAAGCACCCGGACGATGTTGAGCAAAAAGAAGAAGTTGATCTGCAAAGATATGATCGTTCTGAGCAAATTCTCCAGGTCAGCACCCCTGAAGGACACCCACTTCCCTCAGTTCTCGTTTATCCAGTGTGGGGAGCAGATAGCACCTACATGGGACACAAGTGACTGCCTGAGAGGTAATATAATCGGCTCCGTATTACGAGAACACGGAGCATCAGTAGAGCCAAATACTCTTTTCAGACGTGAATTAACATTTCCCCCCCTTTTTTCCTATATGAGAAAATAATTTCCTGTATATGTAAGTATATTAGGTTCAACTCTAAGGAAGGTGTTTTATTCTTTATTTAGGTTTTTATAATTTTTACAAAGGGAAGTCATAAGTGACACTTTTAGATTTCGCTTTCTTATCTTTTCATTATGAAGATTTTTCCCTTAGGCAGGACTACTTAACTAATAGTAAAATGAGGGCTGAAAAATTTATCTGTAAAGCTTATGCAGTGGAGAAAGCTAACCCAGACTTCTTTTTTTCTAATAACACTTTTCAAAAGAAATCACTTCATTGAGGTATAATGTATGTTCAGTAAAATGGAGATTTTAAGTTTACATTTGGGAAGTTTAGATGAATGTAGGTACCTGTGTAACAGCTACTCCAAACAAGAAAAGAGCATTTCCACCACCCCAGAAAGTCCCCTCTTGCCCCTTTGCAGTCAGCAACTCTGGACCCCACCTCCAGCAACTACTGATTCCTTTCATCACAGAAATGGAGTAATATATGGTGTGTATTCTTTTGTGTCTGGTTTCTTTGGTTTAACATACTGTCTGTGGGATTCATTTGTGTTGTGTGTATTGGCATTTCATTCATTTTTACTGCTGAGTAGTACTGCATTATATAAATAATACATATACATGATTTGTTTATTCATTCTCCTGTTTATGGAAATTGGAATGGTTTCCAAAATTTGACTATTATGAATAAGCATGCTATGAATACTTGTATACCAGTCTTTGTGTGGGCATGTTTTCATTTCACTTGAATAAGTACCTAGGAGTGGAATGGCCCGTTCATATGGTAAGTGTATGTTTAACTTTGAGAAACTGCCAAACTTTTCCAAAGAGGTGGCTTCATGTTACATTCCCTCCAGCATTATATGAGAATTCCAGTTGCTCTTCACCCTTGCCAACACTTGGTATGGTCACTTTTTAATATCAGCCATTCTAGTGGATCACAAATTACTTTTGGCTGTGAAGATTAGTTTTGAAACCAAGGTTGTTTTTAAAATTTAATTGATCATTTATTTAAAGATAATTAGAATAATTCTTCTACCTGGAATAGAAATAAATGTTATTACCCCAAAAATTCAAGAAAGGAAAGAGACCTTTAATAAAAATTGAATTCTTATGGGGTGTTGTGTAAATATTCAAGACCCATGTTAGTAGGTCCTTGTGAGCTCAGTTGAACTAGTAAGTACACCACTACTCTGAAAAATGGCAAAAGAAATTGAATTTGCATTGGAAAGGCCAGGAAAGTTAGGAGACAGCCTGGGTGATAACCCAATTTGATCAGTTACTAACGGATGCTTCTTCAGTGCAGGAGCAGAATATGGTCTATGACTCCGACTGTTTTTATTTTTCTTACTCTTACCTGAAGAAAACACTATCTTTGAGGTTAATGGGGAAAATAATGTCTAAATTTTAAATTTGATGGTTCTGATGATGGCCAACATACAGTAAACCATGGGTGGAAATAAAGAGCTTGCATATAGATTCAGACAGTCATATTTTCTCCTGGCCCAACTTCTTACTAGTCATGTGATTTTAAGTGAGTTTACTTGAGTCTTTGGGTCTAGTTTTCCTAATGAGTAAAATGTCTCAATGTATCCACTTGGAAGGTCTGCTGTTAGTAACGGCATGGCAAGGTATGTGAAGTGCCTGAATGCTTTAAGTGCATGTTCAGTAGTAGTTATGATGATGGCTCATGGACCAAAGGTGAAATGGAAGATGGTTTAGTTTGGCAAAGCCCAGGGGAAAATGCTGCAGGGGGACTTTGTGGTCTCTCGCTTTCTTATCAGTAACATCTTTACCTTTGGTCTTTAACTAGGAGAATTTATAGAATTGTTGAAAAAAAAAAAAGAACACCTATATTGTTGCTATGGCTTGTATAGAAATGAGCTTATGCCCCTCCACCCAACTGTAGTAAATAAAAATCATTTTTAAAAAGACTCTCAAATTGTTCTTATTATAGATTATCATTAAATTAACTGTCAATAAGGGATTTAAAAAGCAATTCTCACCACTAATGCCCCCATGACAGGACCATGGATGATGTAAAGCAGGTTGGTGTCCACACTCAGCCAGCAACTAAAAAAAAGAGGAGGGAATACATCAATACAATTGCATTTTATTTACAAATATGTTAACTAAGAACCACAATACTTACTTGTCATTGAATAACAGTGCCCTTGCGATAGCATGGGCAGTGGTTGGCACCAGCGGGAGCCCTAAAATGTGAAAAAGTACAAAAGCTATAACTACAGTTTTATGGAAATTGTAGTTTACTTTCAAGAATAGTGGCAAATTTAACGTCTTGTCAAGATATTGCGCTGACGTTTTTGTGCAGATTATCTTTGGTCAAACCAGGTAAAAATGCTCTTAGTTAGAACATCATGTGCTGTCAGAGAGTTTGGTTACCAGCATCCAGATAATTAAAAGCCTTTCACAAATTATCCAGTGTGGTAGGTACATTATTACTCTCACTATGACCGTAATACCATTGTTATGTCTGTGGTGATGACGATGACTATTAATTGAGACCAGAAAGCTTTTCACTGTGTGTGAACTGGGCTCTCTTACACAGGGGAGGTGGGTTGTCCTGAAGGGAAGGGACCTGAGATGGCATATGAAAGCCATGGTCTGATTGCTCCAAAGACTTCTTTTGGTGCTCTCAGTATTTCTTCCAGGCTTTTTGTTTTTCTGTTTATATCATGTGCATTGATCCTATTTTCTTTCAACAAGAACACTTCAGAGTAGCTAGTACATACCCTACCCTCTGGAAGTTCTGGGTCCAGGACCTTTTATTAAAGCAGCTCAGAATCTACTTCCCTGAGTAAACTTGAAGTACTAGTCAAAAACAACTTTGAGTTTATAAATGGAATGATGGAGATAGCTGCTGGCGATGCGTCCTGTCAGTCTGAATCTTTTAAAAATCAACCTTTATTCTATAAAAGTAATCTAGAGTAAAGCTGTAACTTTTGTAAAAAAAAAAAAAAAAAAAAAAATTCTTTTTCTCAGATATACCCATGCACAATAGAAAATTGTTTGATTTGGTTGACACATTTGTAGACAGAGTTTTTAAAACTATTGTCAAATTAAGAAATGTGTCTCAGAAGTGAATCAGACCTCCACACTTTTATTTGCTGTGAATTATATGCAAAAAGAGACTCAGAACATTGAGTTTTCACCCAAGAACCATCTCAGCTTCTTAACCCATGAAGCATATAATTCAAAATAGGACCATCAAATGTTTGACTTCAAAGAATTCTGAGTCTGACTATTTACACAAAACATGATTGTGTTTTAGTCACAGCAGTTCTAACATCCCACTCAGGTTTAGAATCAGAAATTCACTCTCTGACTTTACTTTGAAATACACATTTTAGAATTAGACAGCAAGAGAGGCAATATGGAGACTTCACTTCCACCTTGTCATTTTGTAGAAAGGAAAATGTGATTCTTACTTAATACAGAGAAGAGTATAGACCCGTATCTGTTAATTCCTAGGGCTCTTCACCTGCCTCTAGCCATGATGTCACCTTTTACACAGTTTCTTTTTTCTTTCCTTTTCTTCTTCTTCCAGGCTTCAAGCGTCATAACAACCTTTCCCGCCCACTAAAGATGGTCAGAGTAAGAATAATCCTCTCTCCCCAGGATTCTTCTTCAGGAGTACTGGATAAATTCTACTTGTTCATTATAAAAGTCCATGGGTGGGGGAGTTCCTTTGATTTATAACAACGGGAGAAACAGCAAGGCGAAGAATCAATCTGAAGAGGGTTGTAAAATAAATGATTTTTCTGAGAACTAAACTTTAGTGTTTGAAGTTGCTTCGATTTGAGAGAAATTGACCAGTAAGCTGTCCAGTGCAGACTTGTAAGGAAGTAACTACTGAAAGAAGCCTTTTTTCATTTTCTGTTGGGGAGAAGTTCACCACCAGATACTTTTCACCCAGAGGGTGATGTTCATACTGTCTCTTATAATTCTTTGAGATGGAGTGGGTAATATTACAGCTGAAATGAATGGATGAGATGTACATCACCTGCAAACAAAGTTAGGTCTTAGGACGTAGCTTTCTTGGGTCAAATTTTCTGCTGTCCCACTTTCAAACTCTTTTCAAAACATAGGTTACACCTTATTTCATGGCATTGGGCCTAAATTTTAGGACCCATCGTACTGTTTTGGTGTGAAAATTTCAAAAGGACAATAAAAATATCCAGTAGAAATTTCTTCTTCTCTGCTCTATTAAATTCTTTAAAGTTTCTGTGAAAATATTTTTGTTGAGAATTTATTTTGGTTGTAATTTTACTTGTTTTCCTCCCATCCAAAGATAATGCTTGCCTGAAGTTCTAAGAGAAGGCTATTGCTTTAAAATAAGTCATCACAGGTGTCTTACAATTTTGTTCTCAGAATTGAGATTTGGTACTGTGATTTTTGAATGGTAAGGAGTTTGGTGGAATTTTAGTGTGTGCAGGAGTGGAGAAGGATAGATTTAGCCCAGGCATGTTAAAAAAAATAATTACATTTTAGAACTATACTTGTTGACTATCTTTCTAAACATCTATCTATGGAAATGCAAATCCTTCTCATTCTTTTAAATGGACGATTCTGTGCTTACCTTACTGAATGTGATGTTCCTTAGGATTCTACTTGAATCATTCTGATAAAGTTTTAAGTATTCTCTGATTAAGGTATCCCATAAATATTTTACTTATTTTCATTACCTTCTTTTTGATACAACAGCTTGTTCTTTTTTCCTTTGAATTGTAACACACATGAACATGTGTGTTAAGCAGATGTCTTCAAAGAGCTGACTACGATGATGCTACAAGTTTTATAACGAATTCACAATGCATCAGTATGGAAACAGCAGTATAAATTGCTCCTTCCAGGGTGCTCTCATCTCTGCTGAATGTCACAAGCAAGAATAAAGTTGCAGCCTTTTTCTTCCATGAGAAATTTTCTGAGTGTGGCAGACAGATGTTTTTAAATAGTCAAAATTGGTACAAGAAGTATGCCATACATTTTACTTCAAAGCAAATAAGTAAACTAGATCAGACAGAAATGGTGTCTGGGGTGGGGGGCGGGGGGGGGATGTTATTTTCAGGTTTTCAGTTTGAAAGCATCTGACCAGTACCAATCATTATTACTGTGATAATCAGAATTGCTATTGGGGGGAATTAAATTGTAGCTAGTTGATTCCTGGCATGACCAGTTTCAGAAGACTAGAAATCACTGAGAGGGTATGTATGAGGCTGAGAAGGGCAGGGAAAGGAAAGAGGAGCTTCTTGTGGAAGGCTGGGACTAAAAGAAAAAACAAGTTTGATTGTATGCTGGCCTGTTTTGAGGACAGGGAAAAACAGGAGGACCTAGCACCTGATGTGGGATGGGCAGGATAGTCACAAGCTTGATTTCTAACCTTACTGGATGGTTAAAAAATCCAGGATGCCGGGCTGTTGCCAGGGTACAGCCCTTTTAGTAGCCCCGCTGCATTTTGGCTCCTGACTTCCATGAGATACTCTAGAGTGTGAGAATTTCTCTTTCTGATTAAATTAGAATATCTTATTATCTGTTACAACCAAAGAGCTGTAGCATCATCAGTTCAACTTTGAGGCAACCCAAATATCTGCCCTATTGACCCACCATTAAAGGATTATCCCACTGGGTTTGGGTAATGTATTGATACTTGGTTAAAATCCATGTGTTCCTGTGAGGGAGGGTTGATAAGTAAACGAATATTGCATAGGGCCATCCCTGGAGTAAATCGTGGAGAAGACTTTGGGCTGCTTACATGACTTCCCTGAGGCATTTCTATACAGTTGGTAACAATATCTGTTGGGCAGGGGTTTAACTACAAAGTGTGATGTTTTCAGAAAGCCTTCGGATTATCCTCCCTCCTCATGAAATCTTGCCTCCCTTTTGGATATTTTTAGGGGCTCCCCCAAATGCTGCATTAAAAGTCAGGCGTAGCTGAAGGCAATCCACAGCTTCTGCTCCAAGAGCCATAGTCACCCTGTCAGTGGAGAGTAAGGGCAGCCCTGGGCTCTACAGACAGTGTGGAATGGCCCTCGGGACCCTCCTCCACTATGGAAGTTTCACTGAATGTGTTTTTGTCCCAGAGCTTTTTCCCTCTCACTGCCTTACTATCTGTCTGCTTCCCTTCCATCAGTGGAGCTGTTCTTTTAGCAGCCCTCGGAGAAAGGGAACAATTCTAGAGAGTCCCCAGGGACCTCAGCACCCTACCTTAGGCAATTTGTACAGAAGTAGCCACACCTCACAAATCATGTGACAGCGGCTTTTAGAGGAAGCTGTCTCCGAAGCTGTCCTCTGAAGTGACAGCTCAGAGAAGCAGGCAGCCCAGAAACCCAGGCGTGGAGATTGATCCTGCCAGAGAAAGGGGTTCATGATGGCGGATGACCTACAACGATTCCTGTATAAAAAACTACCACGTGTTGAGGGGCTCCATGCTATTGTTGTATCAGATAGAGATGGAGTGCCTTTCATTAAAGTGACCAATGATAATGCTCCAGAGCATGCTTTGAGACCTGGTTTCTTGTCTACTTCTGCCCTTGCAACAGACCAAGGGAGCAAACTTGGATTTTCAAAAAATAAAAGTATCACCTGTTACTATAACACCTACCAGGTGGTTCAATTCAATCGTTTACCTTTGGTGGTGAGTTTCATAGCCAGCAGCAATGCTAATACAGGACTAATCGTCAGCCTAGAAAAGGAACTTGCTCCATTATTTGAAGAATTGAGACAAGTTGTGGAAGTTTCTTAATCTGTCAGTGGTTTCTGTGTATACCTTATCTTCATTATATCAGACACAGTGTCAATCCAGCAATCTTTAGACCTCAGCAACACTTGTATCCATGTACTCAAGAAAGGGCCCCTTTTTCCACCTTACACTAGAGAAAGAGCCTATAGATAGAATTTATGGACAGATTGATTGTTATTTTTTCTTGTGTAGGGCCTTTTCTTATTTGTGAGATCTGGGGATTCCACAGAAATGGTTCAATCTATCACAGCTCCTATGGAGTTAGTCCAGTCACCAAATACGCATGAGATTCTATTCGGTGGCTCAGAATCAAAATGATACTTTGATCCACTTGAGCCATGAAGTGCTCTCTGTTGTACAATATGCCAGGCCTGCAGAATGAAGCAGACTCTTTTTATTGTGAATGGTGAGAACATATTTTTCTTCATATTATTTCCTTTGCATTGAGTGTGAGGAAGATAAAATGGCTTAGTAAAAGTAATAATCAGTACAATCAGTAACTTTCCTTTGTATATATTATTTTGCAGTATAGGTGAGTATTACTAACTGATTTGATTCTTCTCAGAGGGTGCTTCTGTTTACTGGAAATGAAAATGATAGCAAATCGTTTTTTCTTCTACTCTGCTTTCTATAACCAATCAGTGTTTTTTAATGTTTGTGTATTCTTTATAAAATTTAGATGTGATTCATTATTGAATTGTTTCCAATACTGGTATGTATGTAAACATGGTAGTATAGCCCTTTTTTTCATACTTGAGTATAAATAAAATAGTATTTTTAAAAGTACAGTTTGAGCACTACATAGGTTTTTTCCTCCAGACTGTTTTTAAACGTTTAAAGACTACAATTAACTTAATTCACTCTTTCAACCACATGAATAAGTGACTGTTTCTCGTCTGGTTTGGAGACTATTTCACCTAACATAAACTGTCAATTGGAAAATAAACCTCATCCATGAGCCTTAAAAAAAAAGAAGAAGAAGTAGCCACACCTCAAACAGTCCCACCATAAGCTTTTCAAAGCCATTGCCATGCACTGTGATGTCAGGTAGGTTCTACTTGGAGGCCCATGTGGTTATGTCTATCGCTTAGCTGGACTCCACGTCCTGAACCTTCACTAGAGGAGTCCTGCCGATGGATTGACAGGAAGGAACACTCTTGAGGATGGGAAGTGGGTCCAGGGTAGGGGAGTACAGAATTCAAAATGTGAAATTCTCCTTTGCTCTACATACAGGTGATAAATAAAACTGAAGGGGGTCTAATCAGATCTCTCCATCAGCGCATGTTTTCAGTGCATCTGTTAGCTGGGTTTGCTTCCTGAAGACACGCTCATAATCATACCCCTCCTTCGCTGCACTCACCCTCCTGCGTACCAGAGTCCACGTGAACTTGTTAAAAAGCTTCTACCAAGTTCTCAGGAGACTGAACTCCTGCCAGCACCTGTGTCCCATCTCTCCTCAAAGGACCTCAGCCCCTGCCTGTTCTCTGACCAAGACTAGAAGAAGACGGTGAATATACAGACAGAGGTAAAGGTGGCTCAAGACTCAGCTGCAGAAAATACATACCCCAGCCCAGGACATGATACCACCACATGCGTTGTCCCTCAGCGAACACAGACACCACGATGAGTGTGTGAAGGTAGACCCCTTCACAGAGCATCCAGAAATAGTTGCACGACATCATGTACTGGTGAAAAAAGTGCAAAATCTTGCAGATCGGCTGTTGGAAAGAAATGGAGATACTCAGTGGAAGACATCTGTAACAATTTGGCCGAGAACAGAGGGTGAATGTGAGAATGAGCCAAAGTATCTGCATTCAGCCTGAAAGGCAGTTTCCCCAAGCATCTATCAACGTGTCACCCTCTAGATTCGGAAATCAGAGTAATAGTTCATAGGTTATTAGTATTACATGTAAACAAACAGCCAACTAGGGCAATGGAAGCCTAGTCTCCCAAATGTTCTTTTCTCATTACATCCTGGTTACTTATATAGACTAGACAGGCTTATTTTTCCTGTAGTGTGTCTGAGACCCATAATTTGTGATAGCATCCAAGGATTCGTCACGTAACTTTTAGGGCTCCTTTTCTATGGCCAATGAGGAGAATAACACAGAAATTGTTAAAGCTCTCCTGAAGTTCACTGATCTGTTAGTGATGTTTACTTAGCAGTAAAAGAGGAGAGAACCAGGTGGTAATTTTCTCATATATGAGCCAGGAGCTATGCTGAGCCCAACTGATGTGATTTTGCTTTCATAAGGGAGCCTTAGTTTCTATATGGGGGTCCATGTGTTTGGGACACAGAGATAAGGACAGCAACCTCGCTTGGTACTCAGTACTGATGTGGGATCCACATTTCTGGAGCAATCAAGATTAACTACATATTGTTGTCTGTACAGAAATAATTATTGCTTAAACTACATAACAGAACACCCTAAATAGTTTCCTAGTCACCTCTAGAGTAGGGCTTGTCATCTTGGCACTATCGATGTTTTGGACTGGATACTTTTTGTTGTGGGGCTGTCCTGTGTGTTGATGGGTGTTTAGCAGTATTCCTGACCTCTATCCCCTACCCAGTTATAACAATCAAAAATGTTTCCAGACGTTACCAGATGTCCCCTGGAGAGGAAAATGTCCCTGGTTGAGGAACACTACCCTAAGGTATTTAGCTGTGCTTGACTCCCTCTAACAACAACAAAAATAGCAACAATTTAGCATGCAAGACTCTACATATTAGGGCTGATTATTTGCATTATTATTTTATCAAATGCTCTGCTTTACCTTTTGAATCTGACTGGATTTCAGGCCTTCTTTTTTACAAAGCAAATTAGCCATAAAGTGACTTTCAGTATTGCAGTAACCTTTTCAGGACCACTCATTTCTATTCAATGCATAGCAATAGTAATTCATTTACTGGGAATCTGATGCACTGAGTCCTTTCAGAACTCATTGAACGTAAGAAGCAGCCAGCTGGGTCCATGAGAAGGCAGATAGTGTATTTTCAGAGATAGAATCAACCTCTGATTCTGACCAAAGTGGAACAGTAGTGCAGATAATTCAAAACAGGTAATCAGGTAATCTAAAAGTAATTTATATTGGTTTACAAAGGCACTGACTTTTTTTTTTATCTGATTACCTTCCTAATTGGGATTATTTAATATTATTATTAGTTTGCATTTGCTAAGCAAATACTTGCTATGTGCACATGACAAGCAAGTAAAATAAGAAATTCAGCTGATAATCTGGATTCATTTTAAAGACTGCTCTTACTTGAAAACCCTATTCCTTCTGGATCAAGAGGTCCAGAGCAGAAGCTTTGGTGGCTGCCATTTGTAGAGGAAGGGACAAGAAGAGGGCAAAGATGATGGCCCAGGGAAAAGCTGGGGCTCTGTGTCATCCAAAGCAGCTTTGACTTCACATTTTATATGCAGCCAATCCTCATTATTCACTGTAGTTATGTTCTATATGGCTAGATACAGTAGCATACTAAGGAAAAAATTGTGAGATGTTTTGTTTTTGTTTGGCTTTAAAAAAATTTGGCAAGGGAGAATTCAAAATAACAACCAACTATTTCTTAAAGGACATTCTGCTAGAGTTTGGTTAAACACATGTTATTATTTAACATCCTTTGATTTGTTGTCAAAATGGTGGCTAAATTTCATGAAGAAACTATGCTTATTTTTTGTGTGTTCAATCCTGGACTAGGTCCTACAATTGCGAAGACAAAGTTCAGTGCTTGCAATTGAGAAAGTCATCTTCTGGAGGGGAGATGAATACAGAAATACATAAATGCAGCCATGCACAATGACTTCTAAAAAAGGTGATTTCTGTAATCAACATTAATACCATTAAAAATTCTTTTCTGAGGCACATAGCAAAGCCTGGCACCTAGATCATAGCAAATAAATGAATCAAACTAATGGGGTTTGTGTTATTAACATTACGTAATCCATTCAATTTGTGAGAAAATTAACAAGGAATTAGTAGATTCTGCCAAAGTTGAACAAATTATTAAGCATTGTCAAGCATTCTGCCCTTCCTCCAATTTTTGCATTATTTGGGGGCTGCTATACAGACTAATTTATAGTAAAAGAGGTGGCTAACTATAAATTTCTCGAATTTGCATGAACAATATTGTAGCAAAATGAAGAATATGCTAGGAGGGTTACTGGGGGTTACCAGAAGCATGTTTGAAAACTTATGGCGAACAGTTAAAACCACATCCTCCAATATACAAATATATTAATAACTAACTAAAAATATTGAAAAATTAGTTCGAAATGGTCTAAAGAGTACTAACTCCATAATACTTTGTACCGAATCAAAGGTGCCAAGTTTATTTCTGCTAAATCTTGTTTTAAAGCAGAAATAAACTTTGGTGTAGGTTCTGGTGATCTCCAGCACTGTGTCTATAGGTTGTTCTGCCTCTGTTTCAGTGGTGTGTGTATATAATTCCACCTCGTGTGGGCATATAGTTTTGGGGAATGGAGGTTGCAACTCCATTATCTTCCCTGAACTGCTTAGAACTGGAGTGGGAAATACTGTGGAGAGAAACTACTTTTGTTTGTCTATAAAGTGAATGGATCAAATGAGACTGATATTTAATTAGGTCAGTAATTTTCCCAGCTCTCTTCTCTTCAAGTGTGAAAGTGATTTTGATACACAGAGAACTAGAAAGGACATACGGCTTACCTTTTTCCTCTCCATTCCTTCATACATCTTACAAGCTTGAAATGCCCTTTCATCTACTCCTTGAAATTAAACTCTAAAGGGTGTGGGCATGGCTTATTGAAAGGAGTTCTTGAAAGCAGTGACGTAATAATGAATCCCTCCAAAAATATGCAGTTCAAATATAAATAATGAAAAAGTTTATAGTAGTGCTTTTTCAAATTTTAGCATGCATCAGAATCACTGGGAGAGCTTGTTAAAACACAGATTTTGGGTCCCATTAGTAGAGATTCTGATTCAGAAGATCTAGCATGGGGTGGTAGATTCTGCATTTCTAAGTTAAGTACCGAGTGATGCTGACGCTATTGGACGATGGGGCACACTTTGAATGGATTTAGGGTACAGAGGGAGTTTACTCAGTACCTGACTCCTGTTTTGGTTACTTGCTGGCCTTCCAGTACTAACTCTAACCATCAAAGAGCACAGGCTTCTTGTTCCAGTAGACTCACAATGCAATGAGAAATGTCCTGACTTTGATTCACATGTATACTAAAACTTCATGAGGAGGAATTACACAACTTTTTGTCAAGATGCCAGTGCAGTTGATAAACCAAAGGGCAAAAGGCTCTCATTTCAACTTGAAAACTGTCAACTTGTACAGTCTTTAAAGCTAGCTGAATGAAGGAGAAAAATCCCCCAGTCAGAAAGTCAGCATTAACTTTGTAGGAAACTACTGCAGTCCTTCTCTAGAGAAATTTAAAGATATAACGTTTTCAATTAAATGTGAGTCTGTCATGCAATCCTGGGCTGATTTCTGATAAAGCCTCAGAGAAAATAAGCTTGAATCTGTGCAACTGTAGTCACGATTGGGTGTGTTTAGAAAAAAAAAAAAAAAAAAACACTGGAGAAAAAAGTCCCATTTGAGATAAATACACTGGAAAATGATCCAGAAATTGGCAAAGGAAATACTCCGGAAGTGTTCAGGAAACAAAGCCAGAGAAAACAGAAAACATGATGGGGGAAAAAAAAAAGCCTGTTAGAAGTGTGGCAGGGGAATAAAAATTAACAGCTTGCTATACTCACGGGTCTTTGCCTACATGCTGTAATGAGGATATTATCACTCTTCACTGGGGATTTTCAAGCCATGACTGAATGAGTTTTATATGCTCAGGCTCAGGCCACAGCCCTTTTTGGTTATTTGTGATTTAAAAACCTCTGAGTATGTGCATTCTGCTTTCACACTTAGTCCTTTTAGATTTAAGCAGTATTTTACACATGCTCTGAGTTTCCACACCTCCCATGGTGTGTTAACACAGAAATGAAACTGAGTACCACAGTTAGAAAATGATGAGTGCTTAAGTCCATGACAATGGTAACAACTCTAGTATAAATAATAATAGCTAACATTTGAGAGTTCTGACTCTTAAATGGATTTATGGCTCTTAGGTGTATTGGTTCATTTAATCCTCACAAGCAACTCTTTGAGAAAGGTACTATTATTATTGATATCTCTATCAAGAAAGTGAAGCACAGTGAGGTTAGGTAACTTGCTCAAGATTAATCTGTAAGTAAAAGAGCTGGGATCTGAGATCCTGTAGTTCAGCGAGAACAATGCTGTAGTATTTGGAGCAATCCACCTGAACACAGCTAATATCAAATTGATTATTGCTCCACAGCTTTCTAGCAATTAACCAACATACCCCAAGGGAGTGTACAAAACTTCTAGTAACTCAACTGAAAGTTTTTTGAGAATGAAAACAAATCTATAAGAAGTGCTGCATGACATTCATAACAGCCTTCTCAAAGCAAGGGAAACAAGCTGCAAATGTTGAGATGAAGACTCACTACATAAACCATACCACAAGATACCATTTGTAGGTGACTAATTTCTCGTGCAGAGGTATCACCCAGATTGGTCAGGTGAGAGAAACTGGAGATTGGGTTGATGTTTATAGCCATTTTAGGAATAAATTCTTCAAATCCATATGGAAATGTGGTTGATTATAAATAATAAATTTTAAAAGGAATAAAGAAATCCTCTATACTTTTCTGTACCATATGATCTTGGTTAAAAGACCATTTATTGGCTTTGAAATGTAAGTAAAGTGAAATAGCATAAATGACCAGGGTAAGATACCTCAATTCATTACCGTGTCTTGGCATTATTCTCTCTGCACTGTCCCTCAAATCCATCATACTTTTTCATTCTCAATCTAATGTCTTTCATAGGCTACCAAAGTGGATAATTCCAATACAGTTTTATCTGCCATTTGATCTCTCATCTCAAAAACTCTGCTATCGCTGTCACCTCCCCCACATTTACATGCTCTCCCTCCCACCAGCCTCCTCTGGGCTAGGTGGGAGGAGTCCAGTTTCCACCCGTGGTTTCATCAGTTTCTAGTGCCTCACTTCTGAGCATCCATTCCAAGCTGATCTTCCTGTGACTAGGATGACCTTCTGACCTAGCCTATTGGCTCAACTGTCCTGAACAAGTGAGACTTAGAAGAAATTCACTTTGTTTTTCAGAACTTGGGACTCATTTGACTTTACTTATATAAGAGGCTATATAAAATGTGACCCAATTGTTTTGGCTTTTGAGGAATAAAATGCTCAGGTTCCCAGTAAAAACTAATCTCCCTGTATTGTCCCTTTCAGACTCAGATAAAAAGTTCAGAGAGACATTTCTGTCTAGAAAATGACTAGTGTGCTGCCAGCTTCCTTTAGATGCAGCAAGAACAATGCTTTTAATTCTGCCTCCTAACTCTCTACATGAAGATCATCGAAGAAGCAGAACAAGAAAATGAAATTTTAGATATTATGGAAATGAAATGTTCAAATGACACAAATGACAATGGGCAATTTTCACATCACTCAATAAACTGAGGATTTATTCAGCCCTTATTTATTCGATGAGTTATTTTGAGTTTAACTTTAAAAAAAAAAAAAAAGTTGTGTGAAGGAATAAGATTCTCTTTACAGGAGAGAATCTGCCCAACCAAAAAACTTCAAGGGAAGAGACTGACTACTTCGATGGGAAAGGGACCATAAACCCACTGGGATTCCCCGCTGAGGAATGAGAACAGTTTTCTTTTGCCCCCAACAAAATAAACCCTTACAGAAGTAGTGTGAAAGCACTGGGATAATGCAGCCTCCTTTTACAAGAAATAACTTTCTTTTTAATATATCCCCTTGGGCACTGGGAAGGAAAATATTTTTGCCTCTTAACTAGTGATTCAGTGACCTGAGAATTGGGCCAAAATGAAAAAAAAAACAACCCACAATTCTGTCTTTAGTTTGCTTAAGAAAGAAAGAGTCTTTAAAAATTATATATTCTTTTTTATATAGAAAATTATGTATTCTTTTTTATAGAAAAGAGACATATGCTTGAATCACAGACAGATGAAGTGCTGATGGATGTGCTTTTCTTTAGTTTATGACTTTGGTTATGTTTTTCATGTTAATTGCAATTTCAATAAATATTTGTAGACTAAAAATGTCTAATAACTTCCCTTTTTCAAAAATTTCTTCTGCTAATTTTTTTTTGTCTGTCTCTTCTTTCTTGGGTTTTTCTTTTTATCTCCACTTTTCTTGGCTAGGGAGGACCTTAATCTAGTGTTTTCTGAAATGTCAGTTTTTCAAGAAAAATGCAGTATTTCATATAATTTATTTAGAGTAATTTAAAATATCTGATTTTGCACATGACTTAGGAATACGTTGATGACATGACTCTCAATATTTGGGTGTTATTTTCTCTGTCTTTTTAAAGGTGGGGAATTTTATTGCTGGGAAAGATGGGGCTTTTCTAGTTAAACCTGGTTAAACCTTTCCTAGTTCTTGTTTATCCCGTGTATTCAAATATATTACAACAGGAAAAATTCCTTTATTCTTAACGCCTGCATTTGTAGTTCCAACTGCAATTTACTTTAATAGTCTTTTGGATAGGAAAAGATCCTCAAGAAATTAGACTTCTATGATAGCATTTATGACAGAATATGCATTTTCAAGATAAGGTACAATACAAAGTTTAAGACCTATGTCTCTCTTGGAAATAGTAAATAAGCAGTTTCAATGATGAATAACATACAAGATATATCTACTTGAGAGTTCTTTCCTACCCTTTCTTGAACTAATTTTGCCTGCCTAGAGAGAGCAGTCCTGTGTTGTATGTGGAGGATTAGATAAGACACGTACCAAAATCTCACTGGAAAACAAAGACTGTGTTCAAATAGAGAAAGTACTAACAACAAATGTCCCAGTTTTTTTCCTTTGGGCCAGTTGTATGCTTCACAATTTACAAACGTCAATTAATTTTTGTCATTGTGGTCTTTGGTTTTTAGCCTATGCTATTTATATGTATTTGGTGAAAGGCACATGTTTCCAGATTTTGTCCTATGGAAGAAAACAGACATTTGGAAATGTGGAAGAGGGCGAAGGGTGCTCACACACTATGACATGCCCCGTTTTCCACTGTAAGTGGGCTGTGATTGGTGGCTTATTCTCATTGGAATCTCAGAGGAAAGGAGACTTCTCATTCAGGCACACAGAGCAAAATCAGACTTTTTGCTCCTTTGTTTTCCACTAAAAAAGAGACATACACACACTTTGAAATAGGTAGATAAATGACTGAGTCTCACATATATAGTTGCAAGACGTAGGCAGCTGTTTCCATGGGAGGCAGGGCATATTCCTAGGGATTGTGAAGAGAATGTCATAAATAGATATTTCCCCCAAATGATACGAATTTAGTTCAGCCTGAAGACTAAAATTTGAATTTGGAGTGCTCAATAAACACTTGATTGATTGGATGAAGTTCTACCTTTCAAGAGTTTTATAGTTTTTTCCTAGGAAGTTTGCTCTTGCATAGCTAAAACAAAAACAACCCAAGTCTGTTAGGTTAAAAATATATTGATTAGAAAAAAAAAAAAAAAAAAAATATATATATATATATATATATATATATATATTGATTAGGAGAACCCAGTGTTAGTCATGCCATAAAGATAAACTTCTTTTCAGTTTTTCAAACTTATGTCACTTTGAGATTGCCTAATGTGAGAGAGCCACCCTCCCCCCTCCATATCCAGAAGAAAGCTTCCTATTAATTTATCTGACTCCCCTGTGCTCACATTCTCCCAGGGAATCAGCTGCTTTGTGGCTAAGCCAGGTCCTTAGATACCTGCTTACAGGCTTTATTAAAGGTTTCTAGGCAATAGGGGAGCTGGAAGGCAGAGCCGAGCTGGCTGCTTGGTGGCTAGGAGGCAGCCTGTGTGCTGTGACTGCCAGAATACCTAGGAATGTCTGTCCCTAAAGTATCCTATGAAAGTGAAAACATCCGCCAATGATAACTTATGAGTCTAGAAAATGAATAGAGTAACAGATTGGTTGGGAAAGTCATGTGCAGAGACCTAGGGAGCTAGCCACAGGGCGAGGGTTAGCAGTAACCTTGTTTGCAATATCACGCTCTTGGGAATTTTTAAAAGCTTTATGCTTCTTTGGGACTCTGGGACAACCCCTTGGAAGTAAGGGCAGTTTTTATTACTCTCATTTGATGGATAAGGTTAAATGGCTTCTCCAATTTAATAGTGAACTCAGAAAAGTCCTGAATGTATACTATTTCAGGAGGATAACACGTTTAGTATGATCTCATAATGGATGAAAAGCCCCCATGACCCTAAAATCCAGAGGGTGGGCTGGAGGCATGACAATGTGGGTGTGAGACCCTGCACAAGAGAGATGGGAGAGAGTCTATTCAAGAATTACAAGACTCCCAGGTCTTGTAATTACATAGCTCCCAGGTTGGTGGGCTGATTATTCAATAACTAAAGTGCCATTTCCTGGCCTACTTTGTACAGATAGTAACTTTCTCAGGGTTTTCATATTTAATGGGAAATGGGATGCCCCAAATTTGAGTTTTCTTTGCTGAGATGTTCTTGGTTAATGGCTTCTACACCTGTTTTAATCTTAGTGGGAGTCAGCTTCCCTAATGAAATGGAGTGTGCTTGTCTAATTATGGAGAACCATTACTTTGAAATGGCTGAGCCAATATCTTTAAGAACAATCTTCCTAAGGAAAGAAATCAAGATAATCAAGAACACCATGTGGTACAGAGGAGAGAGGATGGGCTTCTGCATGGGACAGGTCTGGGTTTGAATCTATCTATCTAACTATCCACGGTGTGTAGGACAACTATCTACGTCTAACTATCCACGGTGTGTAGGACACGTGCCTTCACTGAGCCTCCGTTTACTCAGTTAATAATGGGGAGATGGCAGGACAGGAATAAAGATGCAGATGCAGAGAATGGACTTGGGACACGGGGAGGGGGAAGGGTAAGCTGGGACGAAGTGGCTTGGACATATATACACTACCAAATGTAAAATAGATAGCTAGTGGGAAGCAGCCGCATAGTACAGGGAGATCAGCTCAGTGCTTTGTGACCACCTAGAGGGGTGGGATAGGGAGGGTGGGAGGGAGACGCAAGAGGGAGGGGATATGGGGATATATGTATATGTATAGCTGATTCACTTTGTTATAAAGCAGAAACTAACACACCATTGTAAAGCAATTATACTCCAATAAAGATGTTAAAAAAAATAATGGGGAGAATATCCACCCTTCGCTGGGGTCTTGTGAGGATTAAGTGAAATGAGATTACTTTTATTAAAATCGGTTGACATGAAAGAAGAAAACTCATCAAGGTAAACCCATTCTGCACCTAAGACAGGACTCTGTCTCAGTAACAGATGCCATGGTTTTAAAAGATGGATCACAATGCCTTTCTGGATGTATTCACACTGCAAAAATTATTAGCACTGTGGATCCATTAGAAGCCAAATTAAGCTGCTTTCCCATGCCATGCTACTGTCACGCAGGATGCACGCTCTGGGCAGATTTCACGCATTTTTGTCATTGGGTTGGCAGAGCTGTCAAATGCCAGTTTTGAAAGATGAGGCTATCTACAGATGCTTGCATAACACAGTTAAGCAGAGAAACAAAAATGAAAATATCCCTTGGCCATTCATTGTGTGCTGGATAACTTCTGTTTGTGCTTTCAAATGCGCTCTCTACCCAGCTCCTGGGCCTGGAGAAATTGCTCTGCACGTCTCCTTCAGGGCGTCCTCGCCCTCTGGTTTCTGGTTGAGCTCAGTTAATGGGGGCCATTAGCAGAGACTGGGAGATGACAGTGCGTGAACTAGGGACATTTCAATCTTTTTTCTAAGTCACGCAAACGTAGAACATGATAAAGTTTATATGAATCACTAGAGTAAATACATAGCTACTTGCAGCTGAAGTGACTGGCCCAAGACCAGCTCGGCACCGGAAGGCTGAGGGATTAATACCTATGCACACCTGTAACCCATTAGTGACACACTGGGGCCACTGCAAAGCACTGCTTTAGTACACCTAGTATATGTGCTCAGTGAACTTCCCATAGATGTTAATAAATTATTGATTAGTCATGAAAACTCATTATTTACGGTATGATTCTTATTGGGCTATAACTTTATTATTCCCAGCCCTTTACTATAGCATATAACCATTACTTCCAATAATTACACAGAAATGATGTGCCTTGTTAAATGCAAAACTCCACTGTAAAAGTAAATATTATTATATATGTAAACAGCTGCTTAAGTAAGACAATGACACCATGTTCACTACTTATACTTACTATATCCTTAAAAATAAAATTAAAAACAAATCATGTAGTGCTTACCGGATCCCTTTTCACGAGCTCTCCGTTGGGCACAACTTCAACCAGGTGGATGATGATAATGATAGAATTCAGAACGTAAGTCAGAAACATGTTCTTGTGCAGAGTCACCCTTTGGCACTTAAGGCTCCTGGAAGGAAAAAGTAACAGAAAGCATTAACCAGTGCCAAGATGTTGACGTACCTGGAAAAAAACCCACTTTGTAAATATTTTTTAATATTTTCTTTAGCAACAGAGGAAAGAACGTATAGAAGTAAGTGAAGCTGGTTTCATCTTTAAGACTCATTACTACCTTTCTGCCTGATTTTTACAGACAGTTTTCCGGTAGCTCATAGTTTTCAGTCCTCAGGGTGACTTCCTACAGTAACTAAAAGAGTGAGTGATAAAAATCACTTTTAATTATAACAAATGTCATAAAATTAATTAAGAGAAGGACTTTTACAAGAGAAACCATTAGGGTTTGGAATTGTGCTTCAGATGAAACATCGACTCTCCATTGATGTAACCCGGCAGAAATTGAGTGGCAAATGGGATAACAGAGCCTGAAGTCAGAAACAAGGCTGCCTGACAGCCTGATTGAATCCATGTCCTTGGCCCATCACATACACAGATTTTATTAAGTCTCCTGTCATCCTTTTCTTTCACCATTTCTTTTAATACCTTCTTATTTCTTGTATTCCAACTGGAAATCAACCCTATGGCTCCTTCTTTCCATGTCCTCCTGATGGTGGAGCTCAGACACAGGCAGAGAATTCTAACTAGTCTCAAATCTGATTGAGGCACAGTGTGTTTTGGACCTGGGACCTATCCAAGTGCACTGCTCATTGGAAGAGCCACGTCCCGCCTCTGGCGTAC
Organism: Eubalaena glacialis; assembly: GCF_028564815.1. Taxonomy (NCBI): domain Eukaryota; kingdom Metazoa; phylum Chordata; class Mammalia; order Artiodactyla; family Balaenidae; genus Eubalaena; species Eubalaena glacialis. The sequence goes on along the minus strand of NC_083723.1, from coordinate 70,892,436 downwards.
TAAACAGTTTGCTGCATTTTTCATTCCTTTCTCCTCCACTTCATAAATCTTCACAAGTACTTGTGTACTTGTGTGAATGTTCATCTAAATAAACATTAGTTTGAATATCCTATTTCACTTTTTGATGCATATGTAGACAGCCTGCAGGACGGCTATAACAAAATTGGAGTGATTATCCTAGATGAATTAAAATCTCGTGTTTACCATATTTGATCCAGTCAAAAAATGTTTAGCATAATGTGAGAAATTTAACGTTAACATTCAGTTAATGATGCCAATGAGTGATCATAGTAACTACTCCTAAAAAATCTTCATGGAATAAAGCTAGAATCCCAGGCATTTTGACAAGAAAATTCTGGGGAAAAATGAATCATGAAAATGCTTTCCTATATTTTCAAATCAAAGGAAAAATGAGTTGTCAATTATCTGTAGTAAAAAGTACCTTTAAGCAATAAGGGCAACTGTTAGAGCATATTTTGATTATTGTAGCTACCTTTTTCAACTCTTCAGGAAGCACAAGTATTAGTAAATAGTTAATACAGAATATTTTAAAATCCTCAACTTGTTGAGCAGGGGTAGAATGCAGGAGGCAGCCAATGGTAAAGATGGGGTTTAGAGGAGAACTTTCTCTCCCTCTCTCTCTCTTTCTCGCGCACACACTACCATGTGCTACTTTATGTAGCAGCAGCAAATTTTGTTAAATAAAGTGAACCTAGTTGGTTTTTTAACAGTACTATAAAAAGTAGGATGCAAATTTAAGGCTTTAAAAAGAAAAAATTATTTATGTGAAACATCATGCCCATTTATACTGCATAAACTCTTCCCATAAAGTAACTGTTAAACCTCTGACCTGCCATTTTTCATATAGTCGTAATAGCATTTTATAATTCTTCTCACTGGGAGGCAAATATCTGTGTTCTCATTATTGGATTCAGCCTGGCTTAAACCAACGACAGTTGACATTATGCATAACTAAGGAGTATGGATGAATGCATCATTCAGCATTGTTATTCTCATGACTGATTTTCTTTGGATTGGGTAGAGTTCAATAATCTGTCAATGGACATTAGCTTACAGAACTGGTTAATGTTCAGTCTCCTGTGTAAACCAGAACTGCCCTAAATAAAATATACTTCCTCCACCTCCAGCTTACTCTTGGGTCCTTGTATCCCTGTTTTATTTTTCTTCTTAACACTTACTGCCTCCTGATATATCGTATATTTGTTTACTGCCTGTTATTTTTTCCTTTTCTCTTACTAGAATGGAAAAGCTAAAGGCATTTGTTTTGTGTGCCTAGGACAGCTTCTGACACACAGTAGGGCTTAATACTCTTTTTTGCGTTAAAAATCTTTATATAATAGCAATTTTCTTTGAGCCGTGACCACTAAACAGTTTTTCCAGTACCGAGAATTACATTAAACGCTAGATGATCTCATATTTCATACTTTGTATCATACTGAACATTTGCCAGATTCTTAACTAATATTGGACATTATCCTGTTGTTCAACATTACGTAAAACCTATATACAGTACTGTGTTATGTACACAATGAGAAAGTGATGGTTTAAAGCTGGATAAACTGTTAGGTTCCAAAGGAAGAATATGACTAATATATGAGTATCTGTTTCTTGAAGATTTCAATATAATTTCTCCTTATTGAGTTTTAAAAATTTTACTACACTTACTTGATGACATTTACACTCAGCTTTTTGAAGCGAGTTAAAGGTACTTTAAATTTATTAAAATTCTTTCAATAATCCAACACATATTACTGTGTATCCAACTCTGATTCAAACCTTCTTGTAGATGCTAGGGATATATGGGTGAACAAAACAGACAGCTTCTGCCTTCAGGGACCTGAAGGGACCTAAATATTACATAATTATTTACTATTATAATAAATGTTCTGAAAGAGGTATAGGATGCTGAAGAGGATTAACTGAACTTAAGAAATTATGTGTTTAATTGTTCGCAATACAAATATCCTGTTGCCTGAATGAACATGAGAGAAGCGGACATTTTCCTGTCAGACCTGAAATGTCTTTAGTAGAAATGGCATGAACCAGATGTTAGCTCTACTTTATTCCTCTTGATAAAAAAAAAAAACAAAACACAGGTATTTAGATGGACAGGACATTGCTTACTCTGAGTGACAGGGAACTATAAGTACTATAGATTCTCCAAGAGCGGGAGGATAAGACAATATAATTTACTCCTGTCTTGGCCCAGTCAAGGTGTCATTCACATGTGAGGATGAGATAACGATTTACTTTCATAGGAATCTCAAGATGTCACACTTTAAAGTTAAAGCGAAATGTCATATTTATGATTTTAATTTACCTGGTGTAAATCTTTCACATTGAAAACTTTGTTTCAAGTTACTGGTATCCTATGCATGCTTGCAGGATACTGAAGTTGTATGAGAAGGTGCTTAATGTTTGCCTTGAGTCTTGCAGATTGTATAGATCAGTTTGATATCACAGGACAAGGCACAACTTTAAGTTTTCCTTTACGTAGGTATCATACCTTGTTCATGATGGACAAGAGAAGTGAGGGAAGGAGGGAATGTGAAATGGATTGCATTAAAACTCCTAGAAAAATTCAGAACAATGTGTTATACATCTTTCTTATCTGACAAGGGACTTTATATCTTTGGATTTAGCACAAAATCTTTACCCTTAAGGAACTCCCTTTCAATCATAACTCTTGCTTCTTTTCCTATTACTACTGTTCTATGAGGGAACATGTGCCAAGAGGTGACCAACAGTTATCTTTGGTGTCCTGCCATGTCAAGGGTGGGCTGGGAGAAAGGAGGCTGTTTTTGCTGCCATTGATTTAATGGTTTCTCTGGAGGAACAGGAAGGCAGCCAGAGATGTATAATAGGATACTATACAAGATCGTTATCTATCCATCCTCTATAAAGATGTGAAATAGAATAATAGGGAATACTGAGTAATAGAGGAATCAATATTCCTTTTAGAGGTCCCAGTGGAAAACTTTTTTTTTTTTGGCCAGTGTGGTCAATGTAATGTAATGTAGAAAATGTAATGCAATGAACACGCTTCTCTTTCAGCATATATCTCTGTTAACTTTCAGGCAAGAGTAATTGATATTCACAATATGTAATCAGCAAGTAGTACTTTGGTACCAAGTAGTCAAAATGGATGTTAATGAATGTTCTATTATTGGACCTTCCTTAAGAAAAAACAGTGAGATGTTTCAGTATTTAGAATTATTATGCAGAAATGTAAATTGATAAATTGTACATGGAACTGATAAGTGAATTTATTGCAAACTTGCTTAAAATGGCAGGAAACAAACACAAATGTCCACTTATGTGACTTTCTCAAGCCAGTCTTCTCTAAAGGTATTTTTATTTTAACCCTCTTATTGACATTTACTCTTGGCATCTAGTAGTGAGAAGTCTTAAGTAATTTGATGGTTCTATTTAATTCCTCTCCATGGTATTACTCCTAACTATTTTTCCCAGTATAGGTCCTAAACCAAATATCCTAAAAAGGCTGTTTTCAACCTTTAATTGGTGGACCAGAAGTAACCTGTATGTCATCCTGAATATTATTTTAACTCTGCCACTTTGTACAGTTAAGATCTTCAGTATTGCCTTTTCTATGATTTAAATCACTGAAAAATTTTTCCTTTATCTTGAAGAGGGCCTAGAAGTTCAATTTTATTCTTTTAAAATAACAAAGACTTTATATACATTTCTACAATCATTTTCCAATAGCACAGGGAGCATGATTCTTATTTGTTTCAGGTTACACAGTCCTGCCTTTTATCTTCTCCTGAATGCTCAGAGTAAAATCACATTAAGATTAGACACATGCCTTACTGATCTCATTCTGAGTAATACCCCAGGATTTTTAGCAAAGTATTGGCAGTTCTACAGCCTCCCATATATTCAGTAACTCCTCTGCAGGCCTTCCTGGCCTGCTAGTTTGAGAAGGACACCTGCAGGGTTATTCCTTTTTATAGACCCTAGAAGGCACATGTTAGGATTTTAGAGTGAGATTTCAATGGGATGATTATGAATGAGGCATTAGGTCTCAGAAGCAGAGCTGAGTGTAAGTTCTCATTTTGGTTTCATGATGAACGTTTTATGAAATTGATTATTTGGATTTTGCAAAATAACTCAACCCTGGGCGTGCAGAATTAAGCAAGGGAGTGATGATTATTGCTTGCTCAGGTTTCACACAGATGATGCCATTTAAGTACATAAATTGTAAAACCTCCCCTTGTAATGTGCAGTAAATATCACAAGGGTGATGTTGAGTGTTTGAAAAAAAACCTGGGGGCTTCCCTGGTGGCGCAGTGGTTGAGAATCTGCCTGCCAATGCAGGGGACACGGGTTCGAGCCCTGGTCTGGGAAGATCCCACATGCCGCGGAGCAACTAGGCCCGTGAGCCACAACTACTGAGCCTGCGCGTCTGGAGCTTGTGCTCCACAACAAGAGAGGCCGCGACAGTGAGAGGCCCGCGCACTGTGATGAAGAGTGGCCCCCGCTTGCCGCAACTAGAGAAAGCCCTCACACAGAAACGAAGACCCAACACAGCCTAAATAAATAAATAAATAAATAGCGTTCCCTTTAAAAAAAAAAAAACCTGGGAAAATATTTCTAATTAAAAGATAAAATGCAGTCATAGATCAGTTATTTTGTTTTTATTTTCACAGTCACTTTGAATATTTCTGAAATCCAAATGTAAGAAAAAATGTGACGAATTAGAAACGTACTTTAAGAAAAACAGATGGCATTGATAGTTTTAGTTTGGGCAGATTTAAGATAAGATTAAGAACAGGTATAAAAATCAGACATGACTGCTTCTGGATTTGAATATTTAGCATCTCAGCATGTGTGTTTTTTGTATCCTAGTCACCTCTTACTGTGTGCACCCTAGAGAACCAACTGTTTCAGTTTGTGTCTTCCCATTGTTATATTCAGATTCTACCTCAATAAGACATGTTTTTCCTCCCAAGACTTAAGTTACTGTTTGGAAGGTTCTTGAAACAGAGAGACAGTAAGGGCAAAATCTGTGCTTCCTAGATAGTATGCCCCTACTCCCAAGGATTTTACCAGATTAATTTTGTTTTGGGACTAACTGGAATTGCGAAATATTTCACTTTGCCTATGTGCTACACTTTTAAACACTCATCTTTAGTGGCTTAATAGAGAAATTATTGAAAGAACATTCTTACTTTCTTTGCTGATTTGCCTCTCATACCTCATCACTTATTTAAGTGACTGGAGAAATAAAGAACTAAGAAATCTCCCTTGACATTATTTTATCTTTAAAGTCCTGTGTACATTTATTAATTGCAGAGTTACAAATGTGGGGCTTTTTATTTCAATTTTCTTATGGTTATATTTTAAAAATTTAAAGAATAGACTTTTAGTGACAGACTTTTTAATCAAAGTTTTATGAGATCCATGATGATGTATTTTTGCTCTGTGGTCAAGTGTAGTTGAAAAATGAATAGACATTCAAAGATTAATCATGCTATGTGTTTACTCTGCTGTATTCTGATCATTATAATTGAAAAAATTATTCTAATAATTAATCCTTCATGTCTTGTTGCTTTATCAGTCTTTCTCCTGTTAAACCAAATATGGAAGAAGCTCATTCTCTGCTTATTTATGTTATTATTTGCTATTCAGTTAAAAAATTGCTATTCAGTTATATTGCTTAATCAACATAAATTGATGATGTTGACATAATACAATATGTAATTATGATGTAAGTTATAGACAAAGATTAAAAATAGGATCAAGGAAAAAAATAACTGTAGTTGTATTAAGGGTGTGGTAAGTGTGATTCTCTCCTTGGTTTGATTTTTTCTAGTATTATCATGGCAATATTTTAACAAAAGTCAAATTAAGATTGTTATTTTATATATGAATCACTATACATTTAATTACATATCACATCTTTTAAGTGTGGAGAATTATTTGTAGTCTGTGCCTATGAACTTTTCTTAATCATTTGTATAATATCACTAAAAAAAGTATCAGTGGAAGGAAATAGCACTGTAGCGTGCCTCCTGCCTTTGATTTAAAGAAATGACACTAAATTTAGGACATGTTTTTAGGATCAAATTTAACATATGTTACTATCTCACATACATTGTGGTCATTCCTAAAACTATAGAATATTTTAAATTCTCCATTATTGTAAAATCAGTATCTATATCAACTTAATCATTTTGCAATAGGTAATGCAATCATTTGTATGGACACAGCCTCAGAATAGAAACCCTCATTGCAATTTTGTTTCTTACAGTTCTTAGAAGACACTTTCAGTTAACAATGGTAGGTGTGCAAGGGCAAAAAACTGACACTTGACAGCAGGCCATCTTCTTCTAGAGGTTCTCCTTGACTCTGGCTGAGTTAGTCAAGGCCAAAAGAAACTTCCTTTTCTGGCTGAACACGATCATGGCCTTACCAGCCCCACTTTTCTTCTGGCCCAATCCACTTACATACAGTACAGCTCATAATTAAGCAGGGTGTGTTCGAACTTGTGGCCATGGCCTCCATATGTTAGAGTGAGGGTAAAAGAAGGAGGATTATTTCCTCAATACTTCATGGAAGCTTAGCCATGGTAAGTGGAACTTTACCATGTTAATGCGGTGTATTTACGGGCTCACAGGATTATTTCATTTTGGGAAGGAGGCATATCGCCTTTGAAAATTATATGTATTCATCCTATTTTCCTCAAAGATAGGGTTAAAAAGCATATTTTAATTAATTTCATTTTTCTTGCTGCTTCATGACTCCCAGTGTTACATGTCTTGTAATCAGTAGACTTCCCCCTGCCCAACACTCTTGCAGAGTATACCATTTATTTTAGTACCTAAGAGAAGAAAATAAAAGGCAGATGCTATAGGTGTACTTACCTAACAAGCACGAAAATCACCAGGGAAATCACCAGGGTGAACATCGACATAGAATGACCCACAATAGCCAAGTAGTACAGAATGTATGCATTCTGCAACAACAACAACAAAACCAGTTACAAAAGCAGATAGGTGAATAAATTATTATAGAAGAGGGAAAACAGTTTATTTTATTTTATTTATTTATTTTCATCAGTGTATACATGTCAATCCCAATCGCCCAATTCATCACACCACCACCACCACCCCCCGCCGCTTCCCCCCTTGGTGTCCACATGTTTGTTCTCTACATCTGTGTCTCAATTTCTGCCCGAAAACAGTTTATTTTTAAATAGTGTAAATCAACAAATGTTTTGCTCCTTTAAAAAAATGACTAAAATGATAACAAATATTTCAGAGAATTAAATTATACTGAATTATAAATTGGATTAATAGATTAACTTTTCTAAGAATATCAGTTTTACTGGAATATGCATGACATGGTGGGAAGAACAGAAGATGGGATTCATCAGAGCGTTCTTTACTCAGAGTATTATCATTAAGTGTTTGTGTGACACTCATAGGTCCAGTCACTTCAGTTTTCCAGACTGCAGTAGTCCTCATCTGTAAAATCATGTGATTGGAATAGATGATTTTTAAAGCAATTATATGTTGTAAGGAACATCATTTAATACAGGGATACAGAAATATTGGATGTGAAAGGACAAGAAAAGATGGCCCAGGTAAACACTAACCATAAGAAAACTGGTGTGATATCATACAAGTCCAGATGTTAAGTCAGGATGATACAGCAATGCTAAATGTCTATGCACCTAATAATATAAACTCAAACCACACAGAGCATAAAGCAAAAACTGACAGCTCCTAGTAATCAACAGAATGAACACAGGGAGGAAAAATCTAGCTATAGAAGATATGAACAACATGCTCAACAAATTTTACTAATTCACATATAATAAGCATTGCACACAACATCTGCAGAATACCCATTCTTTTCAAATGCACAAAGAATATCCAAATTGACATACACTAGTCAGTAAAGCAAATGAATATATTTCAAATAATTAAAATCTTAAATAGCATCTTCACTGACCATAATACTCTAGAAATCATTAATAAAAATATAACTTAAAAAACACCCTCATATTGTTGAAAAGCAAACAATATATTTCTAAATAAACATTGGATCAAAGAAGAACTCACAGTGACATACCAAAACTTTTTGGATGTAGATGAAGGTGTACATAGAGGGAAGTTTAAAGACTAAAATGCATATATGGGAAAAGAAGATTGAAAATCAATGACCTAAATTTCCGTCTAAAGAAAATTAAACTTAAAGAATGTAAAAGAAAGGAAATAGAAATGATAAAGAGAGCTTGAATATATATTGAGGATCAAAGACAAAACCTAGTTCCTAAAAAAAAAAATAATTTCAATACCCCTTAGCAAGACTTATCAAGAAAAAAAAGACCCAAGAGAAATGAAAATATATGTGTGCACAAAAACTTGTACACAAAATGTTTATAGCACCATTCATAATAGTCCATAAGTGGAAATAACATAAATGTCCATCAACTGGTGTATGTGGTTTGTCCATAGAATGGACTACTATTCAGCCATAGAAAGGAATGAAGTACTTACACATGCTATAACATGGATGAACATTGAAAACATCAAGCTAAGTGAAAAAAGCCAGTCACAAAAAACCACATATTGTATAATCCTATTAATATGAAATGTCCAGAAAAGGCAAATCTCTTAGAGACAGAAAGTAGATTAATGGCTACCTAGAAATCCATCTGTTATTATTTGCAGTTGATATAATACTATATGTATAAAATATAAAATTTATAAATTACTAAAATTAATAAGTGAATTTTACAATAATTGTTGGATATAAAAATGAGAAGTTTTATTTTAATACATAAACAACAAATAATAAAATTTCAAATGTGGCATTTACAATTGCATTAAAAAATCAAATGCTTGAGAATAAATCTGCAGAAGGATGTGTGTGACCTCTACACAGAAATCTATAAAACATTATTGAGTGATATTAAAGACTGAGATAGATAGAGGGATATAGTCTATTCAATGTTTGAAAGAAATGATATTATAAAGATCTCAAAATTTTCAAACTGATCACAAGGTTTCTTTGCATGTAAAATTTGACAGACTGCTTCTAAAATTTGCACTGAAAATACAAAGAAAAAATATAGCCCAGACAATCTTGAAGAAGAACACAGTGGAAAGACCTACTCTATGGAGCATCATGATTTGTTATAAAGCCACTGGAATCCAGCAGTGTGATACTGGTGCAAGGAGAGACAAATAGACCTGTGCAACGCACTCCAGAAGCATGTAGTGACATGTATGGTCACTTGATATACAATAATGGCGATGCTACAGGGCAGTAGGGAAAGGATGGTCTTTTCAATAAATGTTGCTGGGTCAGTTGAATAGCGATATGGAAAAAAAATACAATGAATCCCTAACTCTAATTTTCAACAAACTAAAATGTGTGTTCCAAATTGAAAAGAAATAGCACCTCTTAGGTATAATCTTTGACCAGCAGTAGACATAGCTCAGCACTTAAATCTAAGTTCTTTACTTATGTTATTCCACATTGTTATATTTTCCAATGTTGCCTTTTATGTTTATGATGCCAATGGGAGAGACATTTAGGGGCAGGGGGACCTATGACACTCCTCTGACAATAGTGGATCGTTTCCTTCTCTATTTACTGATAGGTAGAACTCTCTAAGCACCTAACTTGTTTTCAGAGCTGGGCACCCTGTATTCTATTTTGTCTGGGAGAAAAAGAGACTGTAATATCCATTTGGCGGGTGAAAAAAACAGAGACTCAGAGAGGGCAATGGCTTGAAAGGAGGACAACATAATCTCTGGGCTTCTGGTGTTAAGTCCCCTCCCACAACAGGTTATTGGGTTGTGGGAAGAACTTAAGGTATTTTCAATAACTTATTGGGTCCTGGTATGAATGTGAATGCAGTGTAGATAAGCTGGATAATTTCTATGGAGTTCTTTGAATTCCTGGGAGAAACGCGCCATTTATGTACAAATCATTACCCTTGAACATTTTGATTCTTATCAATTTCCTTGTGAAGGGTTTGAGATTGAAGCACTAATTCTGCTTAAAAGGCTCACAAAACAGAGCCCTTTGTTTGGTTATGTGCATTATTGCTAGACAGAAACAGATATTGCCTTGTAGGCCTTAGAGTTTCAAAATGAACGTGTCAACTTATCCTGAATTGTGGTTGCATCATTTCACTAGGCATTTACATATTGTTCACCAGTTTCATTGTTGATACTGCTCTGCTAACGGTGCTTTTTATCCTTGCAGGTAATGATAGTAAATCTGGAATAGTTGGTTTATACCTAGAACTGATAAAAACTTCAGTATAGCTTGTAGGTCCCTTCTTAGGGGGTATTTAGGAATCTTTGCAAGAAAACACACAGGTCCTGTCTTTTTTTCCCCAGGAATTCATTTTCTGGCTCTTTTTCTAACTTTGCCACTAGACAAAAACAGGTGTGGCATTTTCTAACAGTTTTCCCTTTTAAATAGTTTACCATATTTAAATAGTTTTCCCTTGCCATTTAAAGTACTGTTTTTTAATTTGGATATATAGGCATGCCAGTATTTTATTTTTATCTCTGCATATTTTATTTGTAAGGAAATTTTATATAATTTAATTCATTTTCTTTCAGTTGCCTCCAGAATACTTTAAAAAATATTTATGCTTCTGAAATAGAATTGTCTAAATGTGTAAGGTTAAATCAACACCTCATAATTTATTTGCCATTTTTGTATCATTCTTAAGACTGAGAAATGTTTGGTTTTTTTTTTAATAAATTCTAGGTTGATTTCTTCTTCTTTTTTTTTTTTTGCCTGTATATAGATGGAAGATTTGTGCATAGAATTTCAATCATTATGTTAGGTGCCTAGAGGGGAGTATTTATTCTTAAAATACTTTATTTCCTTCTCAGATGTGGCCAGAGTGTGTGAAGAGGTCAAATGTGGCAGCACTGAGAATTGTTTATTTGGATCTGCACTCTTTCTAACAATTCAGTTAAAAGAGTTAAATTTTTTTTCTGTAAAATAATCAGCATTCATTCAGGAAATTCCTTACTCATTGACACATCATTTCAATCAGACCTTATTAAATAAATAGCTCTAGGACGTAGGCATGTGTCTGACTCTCAGGGGTGACTTAGCAATTTGTGGAAGCGGTAACTGGCTTTGGTGCCCTCAGCCTGTGCCTGTGACGAGATGTCCCTCTAGTCAACTGGTCTCTAAGCTATCTATTCATCTTCTTTGTTTTTAATTGTTGTTTATTTTGTTTTTAATGGAAGGAAAAATTCCTATACTAGTAAAGCTTCTTTATAGGAAACAAAAGCACTGATGTGCCTGTAGCTTCCAACTTCGCAATAACTAAACATACATACAGGTCTATCTTTGAAGGAAACAATAGGTTTCTCTTGCAGCCACCCGGGCTGTGCAGAGATGCCCTGTGTGCTAAACGCTGACCAACAGTTTCTCCCAGCTCTGTGGGGAGAGGAGGCTGGTGGTAGACTTAATGATCTTTTCAGATTTCTGAAGCATCTGAAGAAGGCAGTAACTATCTGCCCCCCACTCCCCCGCCCTGCCCCACTGGCTTAAATGTTTCTAAGCAAAGATAGTAAAAATATTTAACAGCCAGTAAGACACAAGAAGTAACAAGTTAGAATGGACTTCCACTGAAAATAATCTAAACAGCCACACTCGTATCAGTGGGCTGATGAGAAGCTCCATTCTTAGAGTTCCTTCAAGGCTTGATAGTAAAACTGTCATAGACATCTCAGGACAGGGATGGGGACACAACCGTTAGCTGGTGACTTGTGGAGAAATCTGTAGTTTTGGAACTCTTCCAGGAGAAGAGATGTTAAGGCAGTTCCTGGAAATGCTGCCTAATGTCTGGCACTGTGGGGAATCCCATCATTTGCTCTGTGGACACGTTCCCCTTGCCACAAATGGCCTGATTCCACATGCTCACAGAGCTCTCACTGACTGAATGCCAACCAAGAAGTAAAACATCATTTTCTCTAGTGCCAATTCATAGAGTCCCTAGAATTGACAGGTCATTATCTGATTTCCTTCTACAAAATAGTTGGCGTCTTGGTAGCAGGTGTTTTACAATTAGGCATAAATTTCCATGCATAGAGGATGGCATTCTCACCCAATACTGAAATTTGAAATAGAACCTACCTGCATTTTCTCAGGAGTGAAAGCGTTACACATAGTATAGTTGGACCAGGATATGTTGCTGTCAGGGTGCGTGTACCAAAGCCCATCTTCCTCACAGTACTTTGTAACTTTTTCTGTTAATGAAACAAAACTTACTATCTCAAAATTGCAAGAAGGAAAAACAATAAATGCAAGCTTAAAAGCCATTCCAAAGTGTTAATCACTTTATAGAACTTGAACGTGAATACAAGTCAATAGAGAGTACCTCGAATCCTGCATTATACAGGATGCTTTAATATGCATTGCTTCCATTTAGCTTCAGCAAAGTCATGTGAAGCATTGTTATCTCCATTTTACTTTGCCAAACTTATTCTGAGTTATTCAGACTTTTTCTAGTTCTCCAAAGTACCTCTCCAATGTGTTTATTGCTTAGAGATCATATAACAATCCTGAACTGGTAAAATACGAAAAGAGATTTTACCAGTGTGTTTGCAATCCTCACATAGTTTTGATTTTTGATAATTTCATAGGGATAATATATATTTTTAAATTTTATTTATTTATTTATTTATGGCTGTGTTGGGTCTTTGTTTCTGTGAGAGGGCTTTCTCTAGTTGTGGCAAGCAGGGGCCACTCTTCATCGCGGTGCGCGGGCCTCTCACTATCGCGGCCTCTCTTGTTGCGGAGCACAGGCTCCAGACGCGCAGGCTCAGTAGTTGTGGCTCACGGGCCTAGTTGCTCCGCGGCATGTGGGATCTTCTCAGACCAGGGCTCGAACCCGTGTCCCCTGCATTGGCAGGCAGATTCTCAACCACTGCGCCACCAGGGAAGCCCCAGGGATAATATTTTTGAAGCATTGTTCTTCACTGGCAAAGGCAAAGAGCTATCATACCTATGGAAAACCCTTTTATATATGGTTTCTGGTGTTTTTCTTTTAGCACAAGGATATGGAAATCAGAATCATATACTAATATTTGTCATTGTTTTAAAGGCTAAGAAACAATTAATGTTAAAAAATTTATTTTGCTGAAACATTACTTAGATTTGATAACATTTAAAATAATTTTCTATCAGAAGTTGCGGTTAGTCAAATCAACATGCTAAGAGATAGTATAAAAATTATTTTAACTTTGGCAGTTTTTAGGTGAAATTCATAATTTTTCATTGTATGAATGAAACAGATACTACCAAACTCAGCACAAGATTTAAACTGAAAATTGTAGACTTGTTTGTAATATGTCTACTCCAACAATGATGTAAATGGATGAAAAAACACATTTTTCAAACAAAAGGTGTTTTAAAGCACCTATTAGAATCGTCATTGCTTAATGTAAATCTGTTTCAATGTTAAGTAGAAAAATTTTTAATTGCGAATTTACTGTGACTGCCATTGGACAAAAACTATTTAAAGAATCACCACTGGACACCAACAATGCTTCCAAAAGGGTCAGCACTAACCAGCAGGGAAAAATTGGTGTTGAAAACTGGTCAATGATTTAGTTAATGCTTTGTCAACGACCATTCTAAGCTTACTTGCAATTAAAAAAAAGTGGTTTGTAATGCAGCATTTTATCTTTAACATGTTGTTAGAAAGTAGTTTTGTTTTATTGAAATGAATATAATTTGGTTTTTACAAAGTTATGCAGCTATATAGGGTAACTACGGAAGAGGGTGTCCCTCCTGAGGAAGTCCTTTCCAATCACGGACGGCACTGTAGGAAATATTGTTTTGTTTGGATTTAACTCAAGTCTGGATCTAAGGCATTTCCGGGTTCTAACTGTTGCAGCTATCAAGAATCTGTCATCCTCCACCTGGCAAATCTTTCAATATTTGACGGAAGGCTACATCTACTCTGACTTCCCTTTCTAAACCAAACACCCCTATTCACTCTCACCACACATGCTGTCCCCTCACAGCCTGAAGCCTCTCTGCATGTGCTCTGATATTGGCACTTCCCTCTAAAATAGTCTAAGTTTGAACTGCCCCGTGAAGAGGCGGCATGCTTCCTTCGGTCTAGATTCACATCGAGGAGCTTTTTCCAGATGCTCAAAACCCAGTCCCCAGAGATTTGTGTTCCATTAATCGGAAGAGGTGCCAGACACCAGCATTTTTAAGAAGCTCAGGGATTCCAAAGGGTATCAGGGCTGAGAATCATTGTCCTCAACCATGTGTTGGCCACCTTGGCTCTGTCCCGTTACTGCTGACTGAGTGTTTGACTCCGGCCCTTAAATCCCTCCTAATGAGGATTTGCTTTTTATACTCTAGCATATTCCTTCAGACTCCCAGCCTCTTTGGAATTTCAATACTCTTATTCACTCTTTCGTTACCTACCTGTCTTTTACCAAGCACTTTGTTTAAAACGAAATCTCTGTCATTTCATTAATGGGTCAATGGTAAAATACTAAAGAATTTAAATTTGTTGAATATAGGTATTTTTAAGGTTTGCCTTTCTTTTAAAGTGGACTTGTCCCCCAGCTGAGAGGAATCTAAAAATCAGGCTGAAAAGATGGATCTATGCCTGGAAATCCCTGTTCTGTGACCCCAAACTTGCCTTTTAGTTAATAATTACAGCCACTTTGGCAAGAGCCCACTGCTGCTTTGGAACTGGCCTTGCAGCCTTGATTGCAGAACAGCTCTTTGTGCCACTCATGTTACCTCTAATGTGGCTGTCAGATCAAGATGAATGAAGCATCATTTATTGGGAACAGTTGATAAAGACCTGGGGCACTACTATCAAATAGCATTTGGCTAGCGTTTACAGGAAGGTAGTGCTGAGCAGGGCATAGCACTAAGCCCTTTCTCTCTTCACATCCCAACTCTTCCAACAAAATGAGAATTCCTAGAAGTGGCTGGCCTGAGCTGGTTTTAAAAGTGCCCCACTGTAATCCCATTTCCATTATCTCTTCTCACTGGGGTCGCACTTTGTATCTCATTCTTGAAGGAAGCACAAAAAGCATCTCCCAAACATTGTCTCAGGGACAGACTAAGTGCTCTAATCTGGATTCCAGAAACTTTCTTGCATAAATTTTATCGTATGACTGCTGTTTTCCATCTTAACTGATGTCCTCACTTTCAGTCTGCGGGAAATAACCTCTCGTCATTCACAGACGATAAGTGTGGGTAACCAGATGGGCTGGTTAACCCTGAAATGTGGTAGAAAGTCTGACCCAACAAGTCTTGGAAAAATCTGAAAGAGAAGGTTGATTTTTCCATAACCTCTTAAGCAAAAAACAAACACTGAGTCTTCTCTTCAAAATGCTACCTCTAGTCCAGACCAGATAATTCAAAGAAGATCCTCTTTTGTCAGGACCCTGGCGTCCCCTTCCCCTAATTGGGTGTTCTGACTCTCTTCCCTGGCCCCATTCCCTAGAGGTCACTGAAGGACGGAGGAGGAAGATGAGCACTGAGGTGCGGCGGGGTTACTGTGCTCTGTTATTCCACATCTTATTAGAAGAGATACGGAGCTTGAGGTGGAATGACCTGTGTTCTGGGAGCTCAGTCCCCACACCAGTCAACTAGTGGCTCTAGTTTCAACATCTAGAGCCACCTGAACGCTTCCTGCAGGCTCAGGCTCGCTGTACTCTCGGGAACAAATCTCACCCCTTAACAGGGACTTATGCAATGTGTCTGTAGCTGGACCCACTTAGTTTCAGCATCAGGATCTCCTTTGTAATGAAGATTATATTCCTTTTTAAGTATCTTAATCCCAGGTTTATTTCGATGGGACAGATTTTCTATCCAGTCTCCTAGAACGGAACTTCTCTGGCCCTGACACCTACAGTTCCTGGAGCTGGGCAGCTACTACCTTTTATTCCTCGGGGACCCTCTTTCCTCTATGGCCTGTATCAGTCTCATCGGATATTGTGCTCTGCCTCTTACTGGAAGAGCTACTGAGTGCACTGGCTGGGCTTCGCTGGTACCAGCCACTTTCTTATCTGGACTTTATTGTTTAATACAGTTTCACCTTTGCTGCGCAATTTAGCCACAAGCAGAACATTTAAACATCTTGATGTCCAGGTTGCACTCCAAACTAATTAAATCAGAATATCTGGGGTGGTACCAGGGATCAGGATTATTTTTTAAAGCTCCCCAGCTTCTCAGCCAAGTTAAGAATCACTTACTACTAGCAGCTATCCAATCCCATTTCCCAGCCCCAAGTGTCTAATCTCTGGATTGAGGCTGTTGTAAAACCTCATACCTACTTCTCATACATCCCTTTGCCTTGGCTCCTGACCACTCACCACTGAGCATCTTGGATTCCAGACCTCCATTCTGTTTGGATAGATGACAATACGAAGATGCATAACTTCGGCCCCTAGCTTCTCACTTCACTTGGCACCTGGTACTCCTGCCTAAGCATCCCCGCCCAAATTCTAACCACACCAGTGAGGCTAGACCGAGGCCTGAAGGAAAACGATGTTCTGCCTTGAAAGTTCTGAAAGTATTTCAACCTGCATAATTTTGTACAGTGATTTAGAAATATTACTTCTCAAATGCTTTTCCAAGACTGTTGCACTTACTTAGAAAGAAAGGGATAGGTAAGAGCTCAGGAGACTTGGGTTTACTTGTGGTTTTATGTCAAATATTATGTAGGTATAAAATGAGATACTATATATGAAAATGTTTTGGAAAGTTAAAAAATGATATTCAATGAAAATATTCCCGTGTTACTAATTAACTTTAGTTATAAAAGTAACACCAAATTCACTTAACACACATCTGTTGGCTGTTCATGTTGGGCTGGGCACACAGCTGGGTTACTGCAATCCATTTTAATAGTACCAGTCTTACTTACTGAGCATATTTTAATAATCTACTGTTGGAGCAGAAATCTGGTAAATGTCTAGAGTTACCACCTTCTGATTTATCTTCCCTACACATGACAGTTTTATATAATTTTCAAGGTTACATCAAATTTCCATTATGCTTGTTCTACCAGCCCAGTACGCACAAACTCTACACCAAGCATTTGCATAAGTCATCAAATGTGAGACAACTGAAAAATTTTAAAAACTACACATTTAAATAAAACTGTTCAGTTTTAGAAATATTAATTTATTAAAATTTAATTTTAAATATTTAAAATATATAAAAATTTCATTTTTATCTAACATTTAATATAATTTATGACTAAGGGGCATAAGTGATCAGCAATGTGACTTAAAAAATAAGGGCAGCTTGCAATCTTTGTACAACTGGGTAATATTTCATTTATGGAAATTCTTCAGAATGTGCTAAACTGCATAGAATATGACTTGGTAGTATATTTTGTATCTGATTTTCTTTTCAGAACTAGAAAAACGCTAAAAGATTCATAGCAAAATATAAAATAAAAATAAATACTCTACCTGCTACATCAAAGTCCGGAAAATAATCTGGGCAGTGCTGTTGGGCGAGCACTCCAGCCGGTGTGTCATCCCAGCAGGACCATCCATCCCAGGTACGGTTGCAATACAGACCTGGCCATTTAGAAAGAAATTATATTACAGTTGTCAAAAACTGTAGAATCCTCAGCAGGATTTAACAGTGCATAGACAGTTATTCTGGGACTCTCCACTTGGACATGGAAATATTAAAACAACAGTAGCAGCAGCAGCAACAAAATACAGGTATTAACTTTTCCAAGTACCAAGGAATTTCCTTTTTTTTTTTTTTGTAGGACATTCTCCATTTGTTCCTCAAAAGGCATATTTGTCATCTGTATAGAACCTTTCCTCCAAAATCTTTCCTTTAAAATATCTCCAGAAATGCTATGAAAAAACTCTTGTGAAAGTATATGCAATGTTACCCCTGGATAAAAGGCTTTGGAACATTCGTAGCCTACTAACCATTAACCTTCAAAGTGGTTGCCTTAGGTAGTTCTATTGTTAATCCAAGGGTGATGCACTTGTTCAGGAGATGCATTTGCAGCCAGTTAATGGGCTACATATAAAAACAGTCTTATTACTTTAGAATCACACCATTACTGACTAAAATAATGCTTAGTTTGATCACTTTATGTATTCTTCAACATTGGCTCCAAGTGGTTTCTCACTGCTTTCAAAAATTAAATCTACTCTTGAAGGGGGAAACTTTTAGTGCAATTGTAAAAGTATCTACTTTTTCATACACCTTCTTATTGATACAAGTGTGAGGCTGGGGTCAGATTATGAGGTGTCTTAAATGCCATCCTAAGGAGTTTGGGGTTTTTTTTCCTGCAGGCAAGGTGGAACCATTGGGAATGACATGAACAAATCTAGATTTTAGTGAGAATAAGAGGGTTTTTAAGGATAAGATTAACAAAGAGAGACAAACTAGGTGACTATTGTAACTGTCCAGGTAAGAGATATTAAATGTCTAAAATAAGGCACTATTAGTGTATTTAGGAATATTAATGAAATGTAATTAACGGGGTGTGGATGTAAAACAGGAAAATACAAGGATGACTCATAAATATTAATCCTGAGTAAATGGCTCAGTGGTGGTGTCACATACAGAAGTGAGAATCCAGGAGGGATGAGTTTATGAGTAAGGTAATGGTGGGATTTGAAAATATTGTACTTGTGAAATGGCCAAGTGGAAATGTGTAGTAAATGTATGGGAGATGGACGGAGAGGATTAGGTGAAAGAATAACTGCATTTAAGGTGTTTCATTGCATAGAAGCCTGGTGTAAATTCTCAATTTCAAATAAAGGAATATTTTTTGTTTGAAAAAAATTAAATCTACCCTAAAACATAAAGCTATTCAAAAGAATGAGCTTCAGGCTTTGAAGGCAGTTCTCAAAAAAAAAATTTTTTTTAAAATAATGATCGTAGCACAAAAGTTCATCCTCCCAAGATGACTAAGACCAAAGCGAAGGAGACTGCACTCACTCAGTTTCTGAAAATATCAATTTTGTGTTTCTGTTTTTTCACTTAGCTTCAGAGAAAGGGTTTCTTCTTTGGGCAGAGTTACATATAATGTCTTTTCAGGGTCTTAAACACTGAAACCACTGCAGACAGAAGAATGACATGTGTCTTTCAACTGACTCACTTTTTTGTTTGAAGGAAAATGCTAAAAATAGGAACTACAAATTAAAACCTTAACTGTTTGATGGCAAACCATGTGTCGTAAATAGAGTATATTCAACTAATTTTCCCCCTACGAAGCAGTGTTGTCTTAGACTACAGGAGGGTGTAAAAGATCTTGTTGGGTCTTTTCAAGTGCTTTAGGGGTCAGGGGAGAGAATTTAAATGAATGTAGCAATGCTTGGTCATCACATCCTCTCTTTTGTTTTCCCCTGGGCCCTCTGTAGCTAATAGAATATGCTTGGCGCTAAGAATATCTGGGCAGTCACACAGAGCATTCTAGAGAAGGTGATAGATAAACAATGTCTGCCTAGGAGATATCTTTTTCTAATTCCTCTGGGAACTGGGGGTAGAAAAGGAGAAGGATTAGCATGAGTTGCCACCCAATTGACAGGTAAGGGAAGATACTACCTAATTAACCCAAGCAAGACAGAGTTTTGATAGGCTCTGCCTCAGGCTAATTCTCTGCCCACTATTTTCCAACTCTCTTCCTGTCATTCTCTACTTCCTCTACCATCACATAGTCCTATATTGTTCCTGCTTGCCATGGGTGAATACTGGGCTATCGTAGTAATTTTGTCGTAAATGCAGATATTAGCCAAAAAGCAGTCAGGTGAACTTGAGCAAAGAAACTAGGCATGTCTGCTGTATGAAATACACAAACATACCACGGTATGAAAGCCACTGTTAAAACTATTGGCATATTAAATTAAAATTAGTCAACACATATTTACCCACAAAAGAAAATAAGCCTTTCTTGATGTTTGAAACACACATTCACATACATCCTTCTTTTTACCTTCTCCTTGGTATGGGGGTAACTTTTGCATTCTTGATGTTTGAAACACACATTCAAAAACATCCTTCTTTTTACTTTCTCCTTGGTATGGGGGTAACTTTTGCATTCCTGATGTTTGAAACACACATTCACATACATCCTTCTTTTTACCTTCTCCTTGGTATGGGGGTAACTTTTGCATTCCTGATGTTTGAAACACACATTCACATACGTCATTCCTTTTACCTTCTCCTTGGTATGGGGGTAACTTTTGCATTCTTGATGTTTGAAACACACACTCACATATGTCCTTCTTTTTACCTTCTCCTTGGTATGGGGGTAACTTTTGCATTCGGTCATAGCATCTGTGCTGTGCCTCCAACAGTCTCTGCTTTCCTAAAAGGTAGAGAAATGGCTCCGGCTCTATTGTTGGAGGGTGGGTGACCTCTGAAGCGGCAGGAAGAACTGGAATTGGGCGCTGTATTAGAAAGGGAACTGAGTTACTTATGGGGAGTAGAGATGGGTGAATACATAATGAAACAATCAAAAAGTATGAAAACATTTATTTTTCCTTCTATAAGCAACAATTATGCATGGTCTCCATGTGGAATATTTTTGCTTTATAATTACAAAGTGTATTTACATTTCATCTATAAATTCTACCTAAAATTTTCCTATTTGCCTTCATTCTATTCACTCTTGAAAATGTATAGCACCCACACAAACTCATGCACCTCTTTACAAGATTGTTTTAGTTTTATCAGTGTAAAGTTTAGAAGTAAACAAAGCAAATAACCTGATTTCCAAAATATGAATATTAAATCAACTTTGCTTTGTTTGGAACTCCTAAGAATCACGAATCATGTTATTTAAAGTAGCTATATTAGTGCAATAAATACGTTTTAATTGGATTCTTTCAGCTGATATGTTTGTACTTAGATTGCACACACTGCCAAAAATTTACCCCCTTTATTCCATAGAACAAATAAAATCTGTTCTTCTGAAATAGTCTGCTTTAGGTAATTGGCCTTAATCTCTTTAAATTGGTTTCATCAGCAGATGACCTATACAAGGTATCATTTTCACTGCTGAAAATCAATGTAAATCTTAAATATTTCTCTTAGAGCTTTTGAATTTTCAGTGCAGACTGACATTAGGTTTGTCAGTCTGTTAGTTTTCACTACCATCATAGGTCCCATTAATCTAAGTTGTGTGTGTGTGTATGTATCTGAAAAGAGGAATGTCTGACAAATTGTCTTAAGTTGTGTTTAGATAGATTTTAATTTCTTATGTGGCTCTGATGTTTTTAGTAGTGCTTGAATCTGATTTTTTTATATCCATGTTCTGTATAGAGTTTTTTGGAGAAGACTTGCAAGCTTCAGTCTGCATTGACTTTTTCTGAAGTTAGAAATTCTCCTTGCTTTCTATTACACCTGTTGAAACACTTTTAATTGGCCTTATTTTGTTTAAATTATTCTAAGACTGAAGTTTCCCCAATGTACTGATAGCAGAAATAGTGTTATGTACCTTTCTCTATTCTCCACAGTCTCTAAAATAAACATCTTTATTAAGTTGACCTGTATACCCCAGGATATTCATGGTAGAGCCTCACTGTTTTCCAGTGTATCTCATTGTGTAGACAGGGCATCCTGTCCTATGAGACAGCCTATCACTAAAGGCTAAATTGTACAGAGCACTAAACAATAAAAATTCAGAGTAGAGAGAAAACATAGGGCAAGAATAGTTGGGAATGACTACAGATACAAGGTAGAATTTGAATTAGACCTTGAGTATATGTACCGTTGCATAGGCAGAGAGGAGAGGGAAGGCTTTGTGGATGGAAGGAAAGGTATGCAGGAAAGTCCAGGGGAAGGAAATGGTATGTGTGAAATGCTGTACTGAAACCATACTGCCTCGAGGGGAGCATATTTGAGGGTAAGATATGAAATCAAGGAAAATCAGATAATACAGGGCCCTGTGAGAACAAATACAAAATGTCTGGGGCATGAAAGGCTCAATATATTTTAGCAAATATTTAAAAAACATGATGAAATAAAGCTGTCTTGCAGTTTTTTGATCAGTGAAGGTTGCGAAAGGAGAATGTTAATAAAATTCATGTGGTAGGCATCAGATGTCCACAGATTAGTGCTGGGGAGGCCAGCCAGGCAGCTGAAGGCAGGGAATAGATCACCTTAAGATGGAACAAGAAAGAGCAACTCAGCACTTTCTCAAATAATAAAAGCACCGAGGTATATTTGAATATAAGGAATGGAGAACAGTAAGAGTCAAACAGCCCAGACATTTTAGCCTATATGACTAGAAAAGAAAATGGTAGCGTCCTGAGAAAGAGAACACATTAAGAAAGGAAAACCTTACTCGGGGGAGAAGGTAAGTTCTCTTTTGGACTAGATTTGGAGGTGCCAGCAAGTCATCTGAGTAGAAATCACTTGCAAACAGAAGAGGGTGAATACTTATTGTTATAACATTACTGTTATAACTGTAGATGAATAGTTATTGTGAACATATTTGACACTACTCTAAGTGTTAGGATTATTTATAATTTTAATGCCTCTAGAATTTGTGACAGAAGAAATTAATGAACCGACAAAGATTATTAAAGGTGTACAAATCCTTTACCAATGTAGCTGAACAACATTATGTTGTAATATGACCCCTTTCCCACTGGTTTTAAGATCAGTCAGTCAGCAAATAGTCATTGAACTTGATGAGCCAAGTATTGAGCTAGATGCTGAGGATACGGTGCTGAGTAAAACAAGCACAGATCCTGCCCTTGTGGAACTTACAGTCCAGCAAGAAAGACCAACACTATAAATATTTCCAGACACCAGAAACTGTGAAAGGTAAAGAATTATTATCATTAAATGCTCAGATATTCCATTAGGAATTGAGAGATGGTTTGGTAGTAAGGAAAAGTATTTTGAAGAGATTTCATGTAAAAGCTTCTTTTTGGATTTTATTAGCCTACATTTGTATGAATGTGTGTTTTAATAATTTGACTAAAGATCATGTAACCACGATCTTTAATTGATTACAGTGTCCTCACAATAAGATACAAATGATTGGTTCAGCTTATGCATCTACTTGATTCTTTGTGGCTCTATTCTTAGAATCTTGAGTTGATATGAAAATCATCATTTGATATTATTATTTCTGGGTCATTTTCCCACCACCTTCAAATCAAATTAGAAGATGTAATATGATGTTATATGTAAATCTTTTCTGTCACTTATTAGATATTTTAGACATTAGGAACTACTTTGCTTAAGTTTGACATTCTTTCCAGAAGTAACATTCTGAATTCTATTTTTAAATGGACTAAGCAACCAATTAAATGTTCCTATGTTAGTTGGAAATTCATGGAGGCCATGGGGAGGCAGTATGTGCAAGAATAGCCAAGTGGAAACCCTATACCTGTATTTTCAATGACAACATTATTTGGTTTAATGCAGTTTTAACACCAGTAATAGCGGAGATATGACCATCTGAAAAAGTAGATGTAGTTCATGTAGATGACAGTAGCATCGATCTTATCATTCCTTCAATGTTGAAACAAAACTCCAGTGAACTTCCTGTAACCTGGTCCAGCAGAGATTGTTTCAACAGTGAGGGAATGAGGAAGCAGAACTTCTGTCCTTAGAAGAGCCATAATAATCTGAGGCCGCTCCTGGTCTGGGTCATGTTTGAGCATTGACGGTGCAATTTTTCCAGTGGTAGCTGAATGTTTCAGTGATTTTCTTCGGAAAATAAAATATACATTGAGGCATTCTGTTATATATGTATATAACATACAGATATATGTAGATATAAATATGTAGCCATTACATCTATATAATTCTGATCATGGAATTACTACTGCTTAAAATAACATGTAAATTTCATAAAGTTCATTGATCATTAACTTTATGCTGATTATTTCATACAGTTAAAAATTGCTAGTGAGGTGGTATAATTTTCAGCAGTAAAGAGGTAAAATAGAAGCAGTAGTGATTAAACCACCAAGCAATGTGAAAAACAATATTCCACTTATCATAAGTGTTATGTTTATTCTATGTATTTGTGGAATGTAAATATATAATTTTATGCTCACATGCAGATAGAAATGAGACATTAAGGGCATGTTGCTTTTCTGAATAAAGATTGAAATTCAAAGTTTTGCATTCAAGCCATCTTGCATGATTCTTCCAAAATCAAACAAAAACCACCTCTTAATTGTTGTCCTATGTAGCAGTTTAGCCGCCGTATATGTGATGTCACTCCTAAAGGCTCCAGTAGATGGCGCCACACATACGACCACCAAGCTGCCACTGACAGCTGTAGTCCGCAGCCGAAACATCACTGTTCTTTCAGTTAATACTTTGAGTGCCTCCCACATGCCAGGCACTGTTCTAGGTTCTGAAGATTCAGCAGTGAACAAAACTGGCAAGGTCCCTGCCCTCATGGAGCTTACATTCTAGAAAGTTTCATCCACACCAATCATGGGGTCCAGAAGTAAAGCAATCTATTTGAATGGCCATGTGTTTAAGCAATTCCTACTTTGATGTAAGACAATCAGCCTCCTTGTGTGTTACAGGTGGTTTCTAGAAGTACAGAGACAGAACAAGTAGACAGCTGTTCTGTGTAGAACTTTGAGGAATGGTCCAAACCTACTGAATGTGGGGATCCATGCTACTGGGTTGAAGGGAGACATTCCTATTGATTGCCACAGACAGAACTGCTCTAACAGGACTATGAATCCAGAATCCACAAGCTGATGTAAACAACTTTCCATGTCACCATTCTTAATAATGATAATGTCTATGTTCAGATTATTTGTAGCTTTCAGTTACTCGTACCTTTCAAAATAACAAAGGATAAAAATAGAGCTTTGTAAAGTGTTAGCCCTGCTTCTTCCAGGTAGGATCAGATGCCTGCCTGGTGTCCTGTGTACTTTCTACCTGAGCATTATATAAACAAAACTGCCGTATATTATCATAAACTCAACACAAATAGGGGAATATGGCTAAGTGAACAACAACAACATAAAGTAGGTTCTTCTGAGAAGCATTATGTCTTCATCATTGTTGTTGTCATTGTCATCACTACCATCTTTTTGGCAGTCACTAAGTGCCAAGCACTGTTCTAAGCCTATTGTATTACTGCAGGTAAGAAGAGAAAGTGAGTGGGTAGTTTTGGTAAAAGTAGAGGA
This sequence comes from Eubalaena glacialis, assembly GCF_028564815.1. Lineage (NCBI taxonomy): Eukaryota > Metazoa > Chordata > Mammalia > Artiodactyla > Balaenidae > Eubalaena > Eubalaena glacialis. Next base: position 70,867,255 of record NC_083723.1, on the reverse strand, counting down.
GGCTAATGGAATGCGGTGACACAATCTGATAGTTTTTAAAGGCCATTTGGAAATCAGGTCGGTAGAATTCAATAAATACACTGGTAGTGGTTAGTAATGTATCTAAGAAGTGACATTTTAGAATAATTAAAGTCAACGTCATTTAAAAATTTCCTTTTCTCTAGAGAGCATCAATGTGGAACATAATGAGTATTTTAGAAGGAAACTGGTGTATCGAATTTTTTATGGACAAATCCTCCAAATCCAATAGGTAATCCAAACACAGACAGAAGCAAAATTTACGTTACAGTGAAGAGAGCACAAAGCCATTTAAGTACCCTATGCAATCATGTTGGCTAGTAAAAAAAAAAAAAATGCCCACAAACCATAAGACACCTGTCATGCTCATGCAAATATATGAAATTCAGTCTTTGAATTTTAAAATGTATTAGGTAAGAGTTTTGAAAAAAGTGACCTACTTTTTTTTTTTTTTTTTTTTTTTTAAAAACATACCGAAAGTTATATAGTCTTTGTAAAAAAAAAAAAACAGAACAAAACAAAAAACGGTGACTGGATAATACTCAAACTTTCTTATTATCTAGTAGTTACTTTATCATTTCTTCTATCTATGTCTAGTTATATACTTTATGAAATAAAATTTAAAAATATTTACATATAGTTGATCACATAGGATTTCATTTGAGATGAATAACAATATCAGTATGAATAGGATATACCAATATTTCTGCATCTATAGAATATGACATAAGGCTTAGACATTCAGAGATGAAATAAAATATTCCAGTAGTTTCTACAATATTCTTGTTTAAAATTTATTTCAAACAGCATGAAGGTACCTACATTTCCAAGTACTGGATTACTTTTAGCAGATTACACGGTACTTTATCTGAAGATTAAAATAACATGACAGTCTTACATAATAAAATTAACTATCCTCATTCAAACAGGTACAGAAGGGCTACATTAGCAATCATTCCCATAAACTTTGACGTATAACATTACAAAATGTAAATTCTCTTAAAATTAAGTTAACATGTATGAAATGTTAGTAATAGTTTTCCTTGAATAATATTAAGAGGAGATTTGTTAACATAACATTAAAGAAAATTATAGTTTGGTTTTTGGAGAACAATGTCTACCCTTGCAAATGCCCAATCATAATCATACTACTTCAGCGTTCTTGATTAACATAGCTTAAAATAACTTTGTTTCACTTACATTCAGAAAGATGAAGAGGGTCAAGCACCAGCGTGTAAGTGTGAACTTCATTTTGGGTTTTTGAAGACGGTCTTCTAAGACCTAGAAAAATATAAAAGTAACAAAGACATTTAAATTACTACAGCTCTAATATCGACTGTGGCCTTTTTTTCTTGTCTATTTGACTTGAAGAAGATCAATGTCCAAAGTCACCCTAAATACAATCCATGTAAGTACAGTAAGCTTGTGAGGCAAATGCAGCAGCACGTTCCATTGCCTTTCCTCTCAGCCAGGAAGACTGTTGTCTTGTTGTTGTCTAAAGTTCTCCCATTAAGAAATTCTGGAGCCCCCTTTACATATCAGGACATAAATAAAAGATTCCGAGAAATCAAGAGCAATCAATATGGACTTCAGTTAACACATGGCATCAAAAGAACTGCTGAAAATTTTCCATGGAAACATCCACAAAAAAGTCACCTCAATGGACATGAACAAATAAAATCTGTGCTTTGTAAAGGATTAATAGCTATGCCTTCCAGGTAATCAAAAGCCAACTTTTAAGTAGTCTTATTTGCAGTCTTGAGTATTTTTCTTTCCTACAAATTCTTCAAGCGTCAAGTTGCTATTAAGAATAAATTTATTCCATAGTAAGGCTTGTTTGTTCCCTCCCTAAGTGGTCACCAGTTCTACTCAAGAGCGCAACAGTCAGAAACAGGCTGCTTTGTCACAAATAAGAGTTTTTCGTTACTCTGCAGGTAATTTTACACAAGGAAAAATAAAGGGGTGAAAAAATTTTAAAATATATACATTTCATCAGTGGGATTTGTGTGAAAACTATTTCAACTAGGGGTGAGTGGTTTTCATTGCGTCTAACACTCTACTCATTGTACCACTTTTAGGTTTTACATATTCTGCTATGGTTTGAGTTAGTATCTACACTGTATGCCTGTTGGGCTGCACCTTGCAGGCCTGTGAACCTTGAGACCAAAGAAATGGCCTGGAGACAGCGGTGGAAACATCCATGGTTTACTGGAGAGGGTATCTTAAGCAAAAGGTCCTGGAGCAATATCCCACGTTTTACAGCAGATGGTAGGCAGGACATGACAGCAATCTTTGCAACTTGGGGGAGAAGGAGGCTACCATTTGTAAGGGGAATTGACATCAGGTTGGGTCAGTTACCAGGGGAACCAGCAGCTGGGGCAGGGAGCAAACACATAGGCAGGTACTATTTAAGCTCTATAATTAAGAGGATTGGAGAGTCACATGAGAGAAGCAGAGCCTGGTCGAGCAGGGGATGTACAGAGAGCAAGGGAGCAGCCATCTTGAATGGCCTGACGATACACTCCACTCCTACACACCCTGCAGGACCCTTACGATCTTGATCCGCCCCTTTTCCGTGATATCCCTGGGGTCAGGTATACAGAGGCACATTCCAACCAAATACCACACATGCAATACAGACACCAGCGGCTAAAGAGTATCACGAGTCCAAGAGGTGGGCAAACTTTGGAGCCAGGCGCTTATCAGGTCAATTTTTCATGGAAGTCCAGACGAGGATGACGATGTCCTCTCGCGACAGGGACCCAATCAAACTCCTTTCACAGTGAGGCCACCACTGTCACCCAGTCCACAGATTCCCTCCACTTAGACTAAGGAGGAAAGGGAAGATGTTTAACAGGCACAGTACAGGGGAGATCGTGACTATTAAGCAAAACACAGGCAGTAAGAGCACGCCGAGATCACATCGCCCCTGCATGTGGTTTTCGTCCTGGCCTGCAGTACCACACCACCTCTCCATCCTCAGTCCCCACAGCCAGTGCCGAGTACTGGAGAGGCGTGTAGCAACGGACCACAGGGTTAATATGATGGTGCCTTTCTCCAGGAGGGGGCCTGGATTAATTACCTTAGTAGTTTTAGGTGGGGCTGGGTAGAAGACAGGTGAGATCTGTAAATCCCTTTCTAATCCTCTTCCCCACGAGGCAGCAAACCCAAACCACTGGGGACTTACCTGCCAGTCCTAGGGTCATTTATGATGTGTTCCCCTGGGGGTAGATCCTGTGTCAAGGGCAAAAGCAAGTTATTGTCCTGACCGACCGTTTGGCAGCAGTCGTTAGGTGGTCGACAGTTGAACTTGGATTGTGTTGACTAGTTGCCTCTGGGTTAACAGGGCGTCAGCACTGGGACGATTGCTCCTGGGACATGTCCTCATGTTGGAAGAGTTTTCTGTGTCAGTTGCTGAGTAGTCCCTTCATCCTTTCAATTAGCCCGGCCGCACAGGGGCTGTAGGGCAGGGGGAAATGTCAGTGTACGGCATTTGTATTGGCCCATTCCTGAACTTCACGACCAGTAAAGTAGGGTTTTTTTTGTTTTTGCCGCGTTGGGTCTTCACTGCTGCACGCAGGCTTTTCTCTGGTTGCGGCGAGCGGGGGCTACTCTTCGTTGCGGTGCGCGGGCTTCTCATCACAGTGGCTTCTCTTGTTGCGGAGCACGGGCTCTAGAGCGCAGGCTCAGTAGTTGTGGCGCACGGGCTTAGTTGCTCCGCGGCATGTGGGATCTTCCCGGACCAGGGCTCGAACCCGTGTCCCCTGCATTGGCAGGCGGATTCTTAACCACTGTGCAACCAGGGAAGCCCCGCAAGTGGGGTTTTTTGCATTACTCTACGACTCCGTAGACCTCGAGTAATGGCTTCCACCTGTTGTAACGCGCTGTAGACCGCACGCAGCTGTTGTTCCAAGAAACAGTACTGTTGCTCTGCCCCCTTCCACAGCTGGACCAGAAGCCAAGGACATTCTGCCGTTGCCACAGGCCCCAGCCAAACCCTCTGGTGAACTAGCCACCTCCAACTGACAAGCCTGTCCCGAGGTAACACCCCTAAAGCCTGTGTCTGTAGTTGTTTAGGGGTGGTGGGTCGGGGGTATGCTCATCTTACCCGACCAGCTAACATCCAAGTATTTGATAGATAATCCAGGTTCTTACACTTTGTCTGTATTCACCAGCCATCCCTATGCAGTCAGATGAGCCACGAGCACGGGGCTGCTACTTTCACACCGGAAGAAGGCTCTAAGGTTAACAGGATGTCATCAGTATGACGGAAGAGAAAGACATCTCCCATGGTGGTCAGCTGCCACAGAGCCCCACATGCTAGTGGACGGCCTCCTCAGGATCACCTCTGCAACTTTCCATACCCCAGCCTTATTTTCCGACATCTCGGCGCTCACGGGAGTTTTCTTGGCCTCCTGGTTGGCTCACCAGTTGTTGGGCTGCACTTCGCAGGCCTGCAAGCCTTATAGCTGCCCAGCCTTGGGACCAAAGAGCCTGGAGACAGCAACAGAGACTCAGTGGTTTATTGGACGGGGACTCGTAAGCAAAAGGTCCTGGAGCGACACCCCACTGTTTACAGCAGAGGGCAGGCAGGCCGTGGCAGCGTCCTTCACGACCGGGTGGGGCGGGGCGGGCAGAGGAAGCGGCTACCATTTATAGGGGAATTGACGTCATGTTGGCTCAGTTACCAGGGAAATCAGCAGCTGGGGCAGGGGGTGAGCATGTAGGCAGTTACTAATTAGGCCCTATAATTAAGGGGATTGGATATGCATGTGAGAGAAGCAGGACTGGTGGAGCAGGAGATGTACAGAGGGCAAGAAAACAACCATCTTGAGTGGCCTGATCGTACAGTGCCTAATATACTTGTCCCCAAGAGTAAATTGTATTCAATTTACATATTAGCATGCCAGGAGATTGAGAAAGTATAATTTTCAAGTGTCATCTTATATGCTGATCATTACCCCTTGTTTCTGACACTTCAAGCCCACTAGTAAGTGGAAAACACACATGTATTGACAGCTAAGGCATTACAAGGGATGCAAATATGGGTGAGCTGGATGAGATGTGGTTTCAGTACAAGAAACTGAGCATGGTGGGGGGGATGGGGGCAGGGAGCAAGATGAATGATGTAAGACATGTGCTAAAATAACTATAATACAGCCTGGGTAAAAAGTTCAATAAAATGGTACAAATACAGAGCTTCATAAAGGATCATTTCTGATTGGGGGAAAGAGAGAAGGATTTGTATTTTGACCTAAAATTTGAGAACTGAATAGGGTTTTAAAAAACAAAGACCTACATAGGCAGAGAAAGCAGATTAAAAACGAGATATGGAGATGATAGAAAAATTTAGGGGTAGCCAAAGAATAAGGAATACAAAACTTTAATTTAGCTGGAGCTTAGAGCTTCTCAGGAAGTGAAAATAAGGGTAGAAAAGTAGGTTTTGAGTGCCTAGAAAATTTATTACCCAAACCACATTTTGGCACTTTGTGTGCCTGCCACACATTTTCATCTATGTATGTACACAACTTAACAACCTAGCCTGATGTGAAACCTCTTTCAGAAAAGGATTATGTTTTAGCTATCTATATATCTCTGGCACTTCACACAATCACTCACACATGATTGTTATTTTTGATAATAATGGTGGTTTGTGGTCTGATGAATTCTAGGAAGCATAGAACTCTCTTGAATGTATTATTTTTCCCTTTCTGATTCCTTGTATTCCCATGTCAGTGACTTCCACAGTTATCCATGAACTGTCCAAATAGGAAACCAGGGATGGCCCTTGATTCCACCCACTTCCTTATACCTGACATCTAGTCTCCATGACTCCCATTCTATCAGCCTTTGGTATCTTGGTAAAGTGTTCACCCTTCTCCATCACCTTAGTTCAGAGCTCCATCTTTCTCATCAGGACTCTAGCAACAGCCTCATGACCAGTTTCCCTACTTCAAGTCTCCATCCCTCCAACCCATTTCCTATACCAAAATGAGTGTAATTGTATCTTCCTTCAGTGATTGCCTCCAAACCTTAAGTAAATGCATAAAACCCTTGGCTAGGAATGTAGTAATACAGGGCCCCCTTTAGCAACAAGCACCAATATGATCATGGAGGGAAATAAAAAGGGAGAAATTAAAGTTGTCTCTTAGATTGCTAGCTTCAGTACAAGGACAGATAATGAAGGAATTCAGCAAGGGGAAGTAAGTGGAAGAGGAGGAGCTCTTCTCCCTTAATTGGGAATATTATTACCTGAGTACTGGATGAGACTTATTTCCTGATGTGAAAGGTAGGACTTTTGAAGTGTTCACATACCTGTGAAATTGGTACAGCTTTCCTTAGTTAGATCCTACTTTTTAAGAAGGAAATCATAGACATACAATGAATTTCTAAGGGTCTGTTGAGTATGACAGTCCTAGGATTTCATCCCTGAGAGAAGCAGGATGTATGGAACATTACAGGTATAAGAATTAAAAACCAGATCTGCAGCTCGGTGCTTTGTGACCACCTAGAGGGGTGGGATGGGGAGGGTGGGAGGGAGGGAGATGCAAGAGGGAAGAGATATGGGAACATATGTATATGTATAACTGATTCACTTTGTTATAAAGCAGAAACTAACACACCATTGTAAAGCAATTATACTTCAATAAAGATGTTTTTAAAAAAACAAAACCAAAAACAAAACAAAAAAATACTAAATATAATGAGAAAAGTGGCATTGTTTTATATTATTGCAAACCTTTAATATTTTAATAGATGGCAGCTGGATTCTCATATCTACTTTGGTATTCCACATGTTGCTGTAAGTTGTTTTGTTGAAATAAATGAAGGAAATCCAACCTTAAAAAATAAAAAAAATAAAAAAAAAAAAAAACCAGATCTTTTCTTCCCATGAAAGTCCTGCTCGTTAATTCCAAATGTGAGAGCTAAGCACAGTGAGAAGCCAGCTTCTCTATGAAGGTGAATATGGGGCGATTAGGCAGTTAATTGGCTTGTTCTATCTATGTCACATGTGTGATGTCACTTGATATTTTATAAAGTATCAGTTGCTTGGTTTTGACTCAACGGTATCATTACACTGCGGAGCACCAGAAGCGGTGGGAGACTTGTCACCCTTAAGGTGAATGGAGCCGCGTAGTCATCTTGGCCTAGGAAACGGGACGTCCAGGCTTTCAAAGCCCCACATACCGCGTTTACATTTGTACCATGAACAACTAAGGTGAATGAAAATAGATCTGAGACTGAACACTTGGAAATGATGGAGAGGTTTAGCCAAGAAGCAAAGTCCTTTCTTTTTTCCTAGTAATTGAAGGTCTGTAATTTTAAATGGTCTTGCATTATTTTGAACTCTTAACAAATTCCTCATGTGTAACTTTATAGTATATCTGGGCTGTACTGCACCTGCCTCTAGTCAGAACATTTCAACTGTAATTGTCCAGGGTTAAACAGTACCTTGTAGGTATGCCTCTCTTTGAGAAAAGTGTTTTTTAAAAAATCTTTATTTATTTATTTATTTTGGCTGTGCTGGGTCTTAGGTGCAGCACACGGGATTTCTGGTGCGGTGTTTCATGGTGATTTGTGAAGATAGGAGAAAGAACGCATAGGTAGAGTTGTGAAGAAAGACAGGGCTTTCAGAATTTAAGGGAGATAAACAAGGCAAAATAGAATAGAACCAGAATGAGGAATGAAGTAATTCACCTTCTCTAGGATTCTTCAAAGAAAGAGAAAAAAGAATGAAGAAAGTTCATAAGAGTAACAGCTGTGGAAAACCCAAAATGAATTAACAGAGCCCTAATATTAGCTGAACAGATGATTAAAGGATGGGTAGGTTGCAGGGTGGAATCTAGAGAAAGACTAATGTGGAATTTTTGATAGGCAGGAATTTTCTAATTCAGTTTTTTAGAAGTTAGAAATTTTCTAACTTTCTAAGCTTAGAAAGTTGAACCTGGACCCAGGTAGAAAAGGACAAAATCAGGCAAACAGTAGCTAATGGAGACAAAAATGCAACTTAGAAACTTTCAAATTGTAATGGGAACAGGTGAGACAGAGAACTTGTGATCAGACAGTCATATGGTACACCTGGAAGATGACTCCAAGAAAACCAGAACAGAGCTTAACTTTGACATCAGATTATTTACTTGCTTCTTGATGTTTCTCCTATTTCTTCTCTACAACAAGGACATTGTTTAGTCTTGTAACCCTAGAACCTAGAAAAGAGTCTGGAACATAGTAAATGGTCAGTAAATATTGGTTGCTTTGTTTAAGGGATGAATTAGGGTCAGAATTTGGTAAGGCAGGGAGGATTATTCTTTACCCAAAGAGCCCTAATTATGGAGCCAAGAGATTCTTATTTCGGCTTCTGCTTTTATTATTTCTTTAGTTTTGGGCAAAAAGCTTCACTTCTATGCCAGTTTCATACTGATTCCGTATCCATATCCTCCTTGAATAGGAGAAGAATACACTTCCATATGTAAAGCAAATTGACGCCCCTGGATCTGTCTCAGTAGTTTAGCTACTTAGCAAAATGTCTTTTGACCACTTTTTTTTTTTTTTTTTTTAAACAAAAGCTCTTGTGGAAGCCCACATATAAGCCAGATGGACGTGGAATCTAAACACCTGATTGGGGAGCCTGGTTTAGAATACAGAAATAAGGTAACCTTGGACAGTGGTTCAGTTACTTAGTGGGACAACAGAACATGCATTGCTCTGAATCCACAAAGGAGCACCCATCACTCATCTCATCTCTAGAAAATTGTATCCCTGTGTTGCAGGGGTGTGCTGGTTAGTGGAAACCACTCCTCCTGTGAATAAATAGCATCTAAATCACTAATACAATGATGGTGATTAAATAGACTACTCTTCATTTAAAGAGAACAGATTTCCTTGGAAAGTAAAGTTACACTATTTTTATTTTGGGGGAAGAATACGAAACGTCAGTGTCTGAAAATAATGTGTCTATTCTCATAGATCAGCGTTTCCAAAAGTGTACTCCATAGAATAGTGGGAATCCCATGAGAAGCAGCATAAAATAAAGTTTCCATGGCCAAAGAAGTTTAGGAAACTAAGCGTTTTCTATATTCGTCTTAGAGATGTACCAGAGACATTAGCACTTTAAAGTATCTAATTTTCCTGTACCAAAAACACTAGTTTGACTTGAACTCTTCATTCTCCAAACCTGTTTGACCATGAGAAATATTTTTTAATAATAACAATTATTGATCCATGTACAGAATATACTTTGGAAAATGCTCTTTTGGCTCAATGGCAATTTCTAACCCACCATAGTCAATTAAGCCTGCAAGCCATGAGAAAGAGCTGCCCTTTTACTTAAAATTTTCTTTTTTTCTTCTGCATGGAGCAAAAGTGGAATTTCTGAGGTCTTAAATATTCCCCAGCCTTGGTACAAAGCCCAAAGCTATAAAAGGCATCTCAGAGGCAATTGCTCCTTTGGAACATTATTTGTCAAGAACCTCTTCTTTACTTCTCTGGCTATGAGAACAAGGAGTAGGATGAGGGGTATGGGCAAAGGGTAGAAAAGAGGAGGAAGGCATTGCTTATCTAAAAACAGCTGTGGCATTCTGTCCCCCAAGGCCTAGAGCCTGTTTCAGATTTGAAATTTGGCATTTCTTTTGAAGACAACTCGATTTAATATGGTCCTGTAGATACAATCCAAGTGAGTAGGTAAGTGAATTTTGTGGAACCCTGGAACCACAGGGTATGATGGTTTGCTGCCTTACCAGTGCCTTCTGTTTGGACAACTCGTTGATTATATAACCTACTAGAAAATCATTCTTCACTAGTACAGGAACTAATTTGCCAAGGCGTAATGTGGTCATAACTCCAATTTATGTGGCTACATTAAGCAAAACAGAGTGCCTTCCTGCTGCTCATCATGAGTTTAAAATCCCATCTAAATCCAGGCTCCTAGTCTAGCTGGTAAAAACTGGCACCCTCTGAATAGGGAAGCTTTTATTGGTAAATAGGTTGGCACACAATGTAAAAGGAAGAATCTAGATGAGAAGTGAAGCAGAATAAAAATGATGCCATATTGAAAAAAATTAAGACTTTTTCTTTCACTCACATCAATGACCTGACATAGTAAGTGCTCAACAAACATTTATTGACTGAAACAGAGAGATCGTCTCTAAGCAGTCAGCTGGGCAACATTAATAAATAGAGAGATCTTGGAGAAATGGTTCAGAATCTTGTGCAGTTCAGAAGTGTGCCACTACTCAAATGGATATTATTAATGGATAATTAGATAAAATTTGGCCAATTAAAATTAATTTAAGGGAAGGGCACCGTAATCTCGTGGATACTTTCTAGTACTGGATCTCCAGTAGCAGCCGTGAGAGGGAAAGGGGAGATAGAAACTGTTTGGTTTAATTAAATTTAATTAAAAATACATCATGAACTTATTACATGTGCTTTAATGCCATCTCAAGATAAAGTTTAATTTCAGTATGTTAGAGGTTGGGAGAAAAACAATTCAGTCTAAGGGGTCAGTATGAACAAAGACGAGGATGCGGGAATCACTGAATATATTGAAGAAGCTCTATGTGGGTTGTTTCCAAACTCCATGTTCTTATTCATTACATATACACTGCCTTATAACAAGAAAGAAGTAAACTCAGTTTTGGACAAATGGAATTTGAATTGTCAGCAGGGTCTTCTATTTGGAGACCCTAAAATGCACCTGATTGTTATTAGCGTCTTCATATGTTCTTTATAAGCACTTCTGTTGAGATCAGCGATGACAGATATGGGAAGAGGAGTCAGTGAAGTGTAATGGAAAAAAAATACTGGGCTAAGGAATAAGGGCTCTATACTGCAATCCTAGATCCACCTCAAACTCACTACATGACACTTCAGCACATTACTGCACCTTTCTGGACATCAATATAAAATTAGACAATTGGATCATAATTAAGAGTATTTCTTACTCCAATACTGGCTCTGAGTTGCAATAAAATAAAAAACATTTTTTGCAGACAGAGATAGCATAACAATTAGATAAATATTGGGTCTATTTGACCCTTCAATAGAAAATTAATATAAACAGCATTTTCCACATTGTGTTCTCTAAAATATGATCCCTGTGACCACTTATTTAATAACTCATAAATAAAAGGAAGGAATAGTTCACTGGGAAAAGGTTTGAGAAATGTGAAATACCATGTGCTCTTTTCTGGAAAAGTTTTATGTTTACGTTAGGATATTTATGTTAGGATATTAAAGGTTCTGAGAAGTCCTGCAACAACGGATCCTTTAAATTCATTTAAATTAGCTGTTGTTACTAATTATATCTACCAATAATAATGTGCAATCAATACTCAAGGAATGAACAGGCAAGCTTGGCTAATAGTTGGCTTTTGATTTCAGTGAATGAAAGGTGTGTTGCTTTCTCTTTATTTGCAGAAAAGACTGTAGTTACAGGCAAATGTTGCAGACTAATTAGCATTTCTTTGTTATATTGGAATAGAAATGGCAGGTCTTTGCCATAACTTGTCTGGATTATTGAAAATCTGATGATTAGATGACTGAGTTGGTGCTTTGTTTTGAAAGTCCACTTTCACAAATAACTCTTTAAGTCAAACTTTAAAATATTTAGGTAGAATTCCATGTCATACACATATCAAACCATTCTACAAATACCAACAGGAGTTTAAAATGGTAGGTTTATGATTTTAGTCCTTATATACATATTACTGTGTCCTTATACACACTATTGAAAAAATCCTCTTTTAGAAAAAGATATGCCTGATTTGATTAGATGATGGAACTGGAAGGAATTCTAAAGTTCAAATTTTCCAAACTTTTCACTGAAAACCTACTGAAATGACTTCCCTTAAATTGGTTAGAAAGTTAGTGAAAGAGCTCTGGTTAAACTTAAACCATAGATTCCCAAACTAGTGTACACTCTAACTTACTACCCTGCCCCATATCAAAGGTTTTCCCTAGCCGGATTCAACCTTCTGCCAGTGAAGCCTCTGAGGCTTGGTCTAGTTGGGATAGAAGTAACCCATGACCACAGTTCATTCTCTTGCCCAGTTCAATTTCTCTTAATTACCTTCAGGAATTCTGTTTGGTTCTGATCTCAGGGATATATTAGAGTAGAAGGTGCTTAGCCTGGAACAAAATGGGTTAAATAAAGAAATAACCTGTGATGTTATTCAACATATTTAACAACTGTTGCTACTTAAACATCCACCAGTCAGAACAATTGCTGGCTGTTAACCACGGGCACTGTTATACCGATGCTCACCAGCTGTAAACCAGCCCTGGCGTTCTCCACTTCCCTCCTCTCTTCCATAACCTTGCTATTCATTGTGCATGTATCTCTACATCTGTGTTTGCAAAAATGGAGGTGGGGTGGAATGAGGCAGAGAGCACTATTTTTTTTTAATTAAAATTTTTTTTAAATTTTAATTTCTCTGATTCTAGTGATTAAGAATATTTTTCTTTTAGTTATTTATTTTTAATTAAAACTTTTTAATACAATTTTAAAGGTTACTTTCCATTTACAGTTATTACAAAATATTGGCTATATTCCTCATGTTGTAAAGAGACTTTTTGTATTTATAAATTCACTCATTAAATATTACTGAGTCAGATGCATTTCTTGCTCTTATGAGCCATTATGCACTACAGAGAATGCTTGAGTGGGAGCTACCCTTATGCACCCACATTCCTGAGATTCCATACAAAGATATTTCACCTACCACCTTACAAGGGACAAGCTTGCCCCTGTATTTCCAATTCCAGTAGCATATATTTACTAATAGAGAAAAGTGCCATCAAATGTAATTTAATCATTACAAAGCTTTCCTTTTCTTATTAAATTATTTAAGGATCCATTGCCCTGAAATTTGAGCACCTTGGAAATTATCCTTTTTGCATGACTGTGTAAGCAGTTCAAAAGGTTCTGTAAAATTAGCTGGATTCCCTTGAAAACGCAGGGAGATTAAGCAGGATTAAAGACATCAGGGATGGTCAGCCAAACTGGATCCCTGTCAGCCATGATGATATAGTTTCCATCATAGCAGTTGTTTCCCACCATGACCCCAACAGCTAATGTTCAAGGTGCTGATCTAAAGGACACTTATCTAAATAGACGGTGTCCAAGTCAATTTCAATGTGGCGATCTAATATTTCAGGTGAAGAGAACATTTTGCTACCTGCTTTATTAAAGAAAGTTTGGTCTTTGTGACGAACTTGTTTATAACTTGTTTTGCCAGTTCACTTTAAAAAAATTAAGTATATAAAGAAGTTATGGTACATAAAACAAGACTTATCCAATTATAAATTTAATTAGGAACACCAAAGAAGTAAACTTAACGAATGTGATTTGGTTTGGGAATGTAGGTTCCGGGTTTTATTTAGTCTTGCTAATAGGAACATTCCCTATGGTGTAGCTTTGGAGCACAGAATAAGAAAGCTGTAGAGAGGAGGGAAAGTTATGCTCATCACACCTTAATTGTTTGGCCCTGCTTTCAATCTGTCTTCCAGTAACTGGAAGTATAATTAAAAAATGTTTGACAATAATCCCCCAAAAGGAATACTCCATAAATTAAAAGAAGGCACTTAAATCAATGGGAGTGCCATTTCAGCGAGGAGCATTCTCTATAATTAAAGCTCCATTCATGATACCAATAGCAAGTTGCAATAAAAAAATGAGTTAGTAATAAATTAGCAATACATTTAAGACAGAATGTCTGATGGTCTTTCTAATTACATCTCTTAAGAGTGCCCTGATGGTGATTAGGTGTTAAAAATATATTTCACAAATGTAATTACTAAACTGTAAAGGGAAATGAATCACAATGACCAGTGAAAAAATAGTCATAATACACTGATAAAAACAACTCCTAACAAAACACAAACAAAGGCAGAACAGGTTCAGTGATATTATAGAATATGGCCCAAGTTTTCCATTTTACTTCTTATGACCGTTTTGCTTTTTGGAAATTCCCACCAGCAGGGGAGAGAACAACAAATTCTTACATTCACATTTGCCTTTACTAATACACACTATCATTGTAACATTATTTAAATGTAGCTGAGTAGTTAAATTTTGCAACATCTGTGTTTGAAATAAAGGCAACCCCTGACTGCAAAATAACAGACTATAAGGTAGTTACAATATTTAACCTCAGCAATATCTGGTATGCAAAGAATGCCAGAAAGAATTCTTTAACCACATATTATTTCCTCTGTTCAGCAATTTTTTTTTCTTTCTCCCACTGTATGTGAAATCTGTGATCTGCCATCTTGAGTAGACACTCAAACAGTACTTGTAAATAAGATAGACCTCTATGTCTAACATAATCCTTACATTTTAAGACGTAAGAAAGATAAATGCTTAAACTGTTCAGTGACTAGGCTTGTGATCTATCTTTGATAAAAAATGCCAGATTGGCAACTCTACGTAAATTACACCCATGTTATATCTTGAAATGGTATCTTTTTTTTAGCATGACATTTCTCAGGAAGAGACAAGTGTTATATAAGTTATCCAAAAATAAGTAAATAAATAAAAACCAAAACCCTCAACAAGAAAAAACTGCATTAAAATTTGGGCAAAGAACTTGAATAGAATGTCTCCAAAGAAGATACACAAATGGCCAATAAGCACTTGAAAAGATGCTCGACATCACTAATCATAAGGGAAACATAAATAAAAAACACAATGAGATACCACCACAGTGGGAAGGCGTGGGGCAGGGGGTGGTAACTGTTTAATGGGTATGATTTTCAGTTTTGCAAGATGAAAAATGTTCTGGAGGTAGATGCTTGTGCAACAATGTGAAGGTACTTAAGGCCACTGAATTATATATTTAAAAATGGTGAAGATGGCAAATTTTATGTTCCGTGTATCTTACCACAATTAAAAATAGAAATAAAAAATGATAAAGAGAAAGACACCAGAAAAAAAGCTCTAAATGACTGGCATCATTCAGAGCTCATCACTGACACAGTGGGAAAGGATAAAGTAGCTGACTGGGGTGGGGCTGAGGGGGAATAACTTGAATGGGAGTCTGGAGATACAGATTCAAGTCCCAGCCCTGCTATTAGCTACTTGTGGGAAATTTGGTGAGATGTGGAAAATGAGAGACTACTATAAGCTCCCTAACTTTCAGTAACTCTACAATTCTATAAAGATGGAGGGTGGTGACAACAGAATGGAGTATTAGGCACTGCAACACTCAGTATTCAGGGATGAAAGAAGGAGGAAACTGAAGGGACTTTTCTGTGGGAGAAAACTGCTGACAGACCATTCCTGTGTTCTAACCTGTAGTCAGGATCTTGGGACCCAGAGGATACATTTTGTACTCTTCTGTCTCCCACTGGGGCAAGATCATGTCTCTCCTCTGAATGGCAGTGTGCCAAACAACAAAAGCTCCATTTAATAATACTGCTTAGAGAGGGGAAGATACCTTATTTCTTTGGAGCATTTTCTTGGAAAGAAGTCATTAAGGACATCCATTCCTGGAGCGCTCCAGAATGTGGCCAAGAAATAGAAGACATTGCATCAGGGCTATCAGCTATTTTAATAGCTCTTCTCTTTTCCTTGGGACATCGCACAATTCCTTGTGAAAGAGCGCTAAGAACAAGCTGCCTTGCGCTACCATCAAAAACAGAAAGCTGTCATTAAAATGCTTCACTATGGTGATTTTGCCCCGGTAGTAAGCACATGTGTGGTGAGTATTGAAATCATCATAGAAAGGCAAAAAGAAAAAGCATAAAACAAAATTGAATCATAAACTAAGACAAAGAAACACATAATAAGATTTTCAATGGGAATAAGTTAAATGGCCAGAGGTCATGAATGAACTACTAACAATTATTATGTACTGTACATAATTACTAACAACAATTATGTACTGCCTGTGTGGGAACCAAATAATGGTGAAATGTATACCATTATGGGACAGGTATTAGATTTTGGTCACAAATAAAGATTTCTATATTACGTCTTTGGTCTCTTACTCAGGGTTTTATAAGATCTGGAGGGTCTCAGCTTTCTAGCTTACTTTCCTAAGCAAGAACTTCTCCTCCAGAAAGTGGCTAATACCAGAAAAGAATAAAGTCCCAAAGAGCCAAATTAGGGTTAGTTTAGTGAAAATGAAGAGTAAGCAGCCTTAGTGTAATTAGAAGGCAGCCGAACACTCCCTTTTTGAGCATACACACAGTCAACATAACAATAGGGTGAGGAAGTGGTAAAAAGGGGATGCGTGAAGCCGTTATGTCAGTTAACACCCGACTGAGAAAGCATTAGTGTAACAGCAGCATTTCAGAAGGGCCACCAGCTGGCAGAGCAATGAAAAGCAGGAAGGGTAGTGAGCTAGGATTGAAAGGGGCAGAGTGAATGGTCAGGTAAGGCAGGCCTATACATGCTCTTAATGTTGGGGTTCTTGAGACAGCCTGGAAGTTGAATCAGGTCCCAAGGAAAGAAAGAATTACCGAGAAAGCAAGCACAAGAAACCACCCCTACATCATTGTTTGTGCAGGACTGGAATCAGGCTGATGACATTTGCATTCCCGCGTGCAATTGTTCGCATGGACAAGATGAAGACAACTACCTCTTCTCCAGTTTTATCTATAAGAATCAATGCTCCAAATTTCACAAAACCTCGAATCTCTGATTAGCTTAAGAGTTCCAGGATTAAAGCTACAATATGTCATTGGACACCCTCAAAGAATCTTATGGAAGCACAGATGCTAAGTACAATGAAAACTTCTATTGCCATTTGGAATATACCCAAAGAAATTTATTCAGTCAGCAGAAGGGGGGGGGAATGAGTTAAAGCAAAATGTAATATATTTTCCAGTTGGATATACTACAATCTCAGAAGTGTGGCTGTCAGAAGGCATGTGGACTCACAAAGGAGGGTGGGCTTTTCAACACACTCTAATTAAAGCATAAATGCAATTGTTTTTAATACAATTTAGTTGAATTTAAACCTAAATTCTGCTTCTGTTGACACTGTATTCTAACGTGAGGGTTAGAAAGTCAAACAAAACGAAAGTCACAACTGTAAATAGTAGTTGAGTGGTCTACTGAGTTGGGTCACTGAAATATTTTTACTTAACCCTGTTTAAAATGAAAGTCCAGGTCTTAGGGCATCACAGGTAGAGTACTGCTTTTGTGAAGACCTATTTGTATGATAATAGTTGTGTGCCTAGAATGGTGGGTGCTTTAGGCCTTATTCTCATCACGTAAATTAATTCTCTCAAAACAATCCTAAGAGAGAAGGTTTGCAGGTGAGAAAGTGGCAGAGCAGGGATTCAATATCAGATCTCGAAGGTCTTGTAGTCCATGTACTTAGCGACTATGCAGTAATGTCTTCCTGATTTTAATTTCTATAGAGCTGGCTTAAAGATTGGGGATTTGGGTTCCTCTTTCCTACTCCCTTGTTCAAAATTAAATAAACTAGGTACTCAGTACAGAAAAAACTAAGACTTTCCTACTTCTCACGACTCACAAAATGACTAACATACCTATGCACTCAGCAATCATGAATATTTTGGGAAATAATTTCAAAGAGACTGCACCTATATTATACCAAAACAGGTGCCAGAAGAGAGTGAATCAATTAATGAAGTGAAAATTTCAGGCAAAAAGGAATTAGATATTGTGTAGATATGTGGTTCTCACACTTTCAGTTTATGGGTAACTTGAGTGGCAAAGGAATTCAAGAATCACTTGTCCCATCCATTTATGCCTTCTACTGCATGTATGTGTACACAAATGTATACTCAATAAATACATATTCTGCTTTGGACTCGACAGAAAAAAATGTTATTAGTTCATGCTAAGAATAAAATTGTGGACAGCGATTATAGACAAACAGATCATAAACACAGATGCTACAAGAAAAATTTTCATAAACCATCTATAAAAGCCTTGTGACCTTCATTTGTAGGTTAACAATACTAGATATTTTTCCAAACAGGTCTTTCAGTTTTAGGTACACCATAATTATGGAGTACAGCACTCTGAAAAATTGGTGGTAAGACACATATAACATGATCCAAGATTTTCATTTTTATAGGATATAATATATAATTGTCATGATTGGGAAATGTATAAATCTTTCAACATTGCCTTTGTAGTGTTATAACATCAAGAAAAATTTTATACATGTATTCCTTTAGGAATGTATTTTAGAATTCAAGTTAGTTTTAAAGGACTCTTCAGTTGGGGTTTGACTTAAGGGTTATTCAATTAATGATACTTGAATCAAGGACTCTGTTCCAGCTACATTTTTAATTCAAGGACTATGTTTAAAATTCTAAAAATATTTAGAAAATAATTCCCAAGTAAATTGATAGAGCTTTGAAAATTAGAAGAACAAGGACTTAGACCATCTACATGTTCAGTGGTTAGAAAGGATGAATTAATAAGGATGTCCTTCCTTTGGGACCTATACAACAAATTAACTTTGACATTAAATTGAAAGGCTTAGAGAGATTTTTTCATCTTACCTTTTAATGCTATCTTTATGCATTCACTTAAGTTATTACATGCAATATGATAGATGGTCCCTAAATAAGATAATAACAGTGGCTCCCTGTGTCAGTAGCTGAACTAGTAATTGCAAGCTGAAGCAGTTTAAATCTACTAAATTATGTTGATATTTGCTCAACTGACAAAAACAAAATATTTTCCAAAACAAGGTGTCAACGTAGTAAGTTTTAAAAATAAAAAGTAAAACTAAGATTTTCTGTCATGAAATCAAATTAGTTAAATGATTTAAAATGTTTTAACCACTCTGGTTATTTTGTGTTAATCACAACAGAAAATAATTCCTATTAGGTTTAAAGTTTGTCAATGATTCCTGTCTCTTAACATTCAGATATATATTCTAAAATAATGGGAGATTTTCTAATATGACTTTATATAATAAATCTCCAGATATAATTTTTTTCTGATTTCTTGAGGGTCCAAATGATGGGACTAAAGTTCCTTCCACTTTCCAAACACTGTGGAAAATAATAAAGAGTTCTTGTTCATTTTTTCAGGGATCTTACTACTAACATTCATGTAGCATTAATAAGCATGAAGATGTAGTATAAACTCAGAATATTAAATGTGGAGGGGATATATGTATATAGTGTGTGTGTGTCTGTGTGTGCACACGCGTGTGTGTGTGTATGTTTGAGATATGTTGTTAAAGCATGATTGGCTTTTGGCTTTTCAGGGACGTATTCTTGATGGAGTTGTGTTGTCTTGCCCTTTTACAGAAAAAAGTGATGGACATGGTTTTCAGATTGTACCAGGCTCCCATAAATAAGCTCTGACTTGTGAAAGATTGTATTCTCCCAAATGGCAGCTCCAATATAAATCTCATCCCACATCAATTTATGATGTGATGTGGACACTCCTCCTTCAAGAGGTTGTGTCTACATTCACTCCTTTTCAATTTGGGGATACCTTAGTAATTGACTTGACCTTCAGAGTATGGCAGAAATGATTCTTCATGACTTCATAGGCTCAGCTATAAAAGGCTATTGGTTTCTCCTTGGCTCTCTCTTTTTCTTGAGACACTTGCCCTTGGAACCCAGCCACCATGTTGTAAGGAAGCTCAGCTTATAACACATAGAAGGGACAAGTATGGATGTTCTGATTGACAGTCCAAGCATCAACTGCCATGCATGTGATGAAAGAGGTTTGACATGATTGTAGTCCCCTACCTATAAGTCTTCAGGCTGAAGCCCCAGACATCAAGGAACAAGTCAAATTGTTTCCCCTGTGCTCTGTCTAAATTCCTGACTCAGAAACAGCCAGAGATAATAAATGATGATTATTGTTTTAAGCTACTAAATGTTGGGGTAATATTTTATGCAACAACAGGTAACTGTAATAAAATATGCCTTAAGGGCTCAGGAAAAAGATTAAGGAAGAGTATTTGGGTCTAGTCCCAGCTCTGCCACTAAGTAGGTATGTTAGTCTAATGTAACTAGTCATGAATAAGATACAATACCCTCCAGATCTCAGTTTTTCCATCTTCTAATTGGGAAAAATTGGACTAGGTCCCTTTCAGCCCTAGGATCCATGATTCTGTGATGGGCCATTCTACATAAGGGTATATCATGAGGTATACCCAATAGATATTTGTTGAATGAATGAATGAAAAATTTAAAAATAAAATAATATAATAGCCATTAACTAAATACGCTGGGAGCTTTAGTTCTAAACAGAGTGAATGGGATGGAAATGATGTACTGATTATCCTAATCACATTGCTGCATTTTACAATATCCTCAAACAGAATGAATTGCTATATGGAAGATAAATGTTTTTGCTTGTGGTTTTCATGATGAAGAAATATAGAGCAGCCGTCACCACTCACCACATCCACTTTACAGATATGAAAACAGGATAGACAGTATTAAAAGTCACATAGGTAATACGTAGTAGCAAGCGCAAGCTGGGGACAGTAGAGGTATTCAATATTGCTTCAGGACTGGAAACACTAGGTCTTCTCAAGTTTGGATGCATATTAGAATCACCTAGGGAGCTATAAAAACACACTGGTTTCCTGGCCTCTCATTCAAGATTCTGATTCACTGGGTGTGGCCCAGGTGTGGGTAAGGAAACATCCCTTTAAGTTCCTAAGGAGAAGTATGGCTAGAAATTAACTTTAGCTCTTCATTTTACACTTGCCTTTCACTTTCCCTGAGATCTCTACCTGAAGAGAAACAGAGAAGAGAGGAAAGAGGGACTTCTCTGAGGAGGCGTTTGGTATGCTTTTAATTTTAATTTCTAAAAACAAAATGATCCTTAACTGAATAAGGGAAATAGTTATTTTAAGGGAAGAAAATTACATGAATGTTTCTTTCCTATATGATTCTTCTTTCTGGATCGTGGAAAATCCAACTTCTATGTTAAAAATCCTGTGTGGCAGAAATGAACTATGACATAAGGAAAACACTACACTGTGAAGCTGTAACTCAACTGAACCTGAATGAAGATCCACTCCAGGTAAGTTGGCATCAATCTGTCAACCTCAGAAACACCAGCCCATCTGCCCAGGAAATATTAAGACGACCTTCAGCAAATTAGATTGAATGTTTTCACTTGAAGGGTGACCTGGTCTTGATGAGAGAGAATTTTTGTTTCTAGGAGTTGGAACCTGCCTTTGAGGATCTGTGACTGAGCTGAGGGCAGAGCAAGGCACAGTGGTGCATGTTGGTTCAGATAAAAGCATGGCAGAGAGAGATCCCATAAGATTCCCGGGCAAAATTCTTTCCCCCAAATCTCTTAAATTGTCCTAACAATATTGGTTTTTAGACAGGAAATGATGAAGTCTTTTCTTGCATATTACTGAAAATCTAATAATTTGGGGAGTCATTCTCAAGAGTTGCTGGCAACTCTGAGACTCAAGTTATTTGAAATATGATATTGTTATCTGGGAAAGAGAAGACCCTAATAGTGTATTTAAGAACTAACAGGCTTCCTAACATTATATAATATAAATAAACAGATGCCCTAGGTCATTGTGGACCTTTTAGTACATATGACAAAAACAAAACAAAATGAAAAAACTTTCAAGACAACTCAGCAAAAAATTCCAATTTAGAATCAATCTAAAACTTTTGAGGTCAACTGCTTTCAAAGCACAAACTAGTTTTATTTTCTTCCTAAAGACTTTGTCCAAAGCAACATTTGGAATACTTGCATTTGGAGACTAACTTTCCAACAAGTGCAGAAGCCTCCAGTTTATTTCCTCAATGGAAATCATTCCATCAAGTGAACCTTATTTATTCCAAGCACAATGTTGCATTTATAGACTATGTCCCTGACTAAGGACTCAGCATCAAGTAATTTATATATATGACATCAGTATATCATGAAAGTATAAATATAGAATTAAAAAATCTCTATGGTAAAATTAGTAATATTTAATTCTAATTCCAAAATGTGGATATTTACAGGCTGAATACATAAAAATAGTTTCCCTACATCATTAGTTTGACCTAAAGCTTCCCTATAATCATATTAGTTAGGCATTATTTTTATATACTTTTACTAATTTTTTAATATAGAAGGGATTTTCAGAGATGATTTGAAATGACCTATATCTTAAAAAAAAATCTTTTCTAAAGGCTTATGAGACTTGTTTTCTCCCTATAAATTTCCCTGTCATGAGCAAAGGCATTCATTTATATTATTTCACTGATCAAGTGGAACTCAGAGTAGTGAGTACTCTGTAATTATTTGCATCAATGACATAAAAATGTATCTTCCCCTAAAAACTATATTTTGAAGTCAGAGTAGGTCAGCATTTCTCTGTTCCGCATTTTCCTCGTTCAGAGGAACACGAGGAGCTAAAGACCTGTCCAATAGCCATGGGGAGAAGGTCCCAGTAAATATTAAGGTGGGGTTCATCTTTCACTGCCAGAAAGCATCCAGGCCTCTCTGGGACAGGTCTATGAAGACTCCACCTCTCCTAGAGGGCCAGGGAGGCATCCATCAGGGAGTAGCAAGGCTTTCCCAAGGGGGGCTTTAATCAGTCTTTTGAGAAAACCTAGGAATAACACTGTGGTTTGCATGTGTTGCATCAACTCCTTTATCTCTAAGCCTGGACCAGGAGAACAGGGGAGTCTCTAGAGTTGATTGGGAGAGTGACAGGATTCTATTTGGAGAATGGGTTGGGGAAGAGCAATCCTAGAGGCAGGGACAGTCAGGGAGCTGGGCCTGGGGAACTGAGGAAGACTTCATGAAGGTGACCTTGAGCTGAGAATAGAAAGATAAGTGTGAAAATATACAAGGTGAAAAAGGTATTGCTCAGGGACACAAAACATGTAATTAAGTAAGTCATGGTGATAATAACTAGAAATTCTAGGATAACAAATAATAGTTGCCTCTCAGTGGGAAGGAAATGGAGTGAGATTGGGGAAGAATTCCTAGGGTACTACTAACGACTGCCTTAAACTCAAAATTGTTGGAGACCTGGTATGGCCAGGCATCACGCTCTTGACTTTCACAACAACCCTATGTGGTATGTGGCATCTTCATTTTATTGAGGAAGCAACTGCATCCCAGAGAGATTAAGTGACTCATTCAAAGTCTTCCATGTAGTAAGAGGTAGAGTCTAAATTCAAACCTAAATTTTTCTGAATCTACACTCCGTTTTCATTTTCTCAGTACTTCATGATAATCTCCTCACTTTAGAAAAGCACTTCTTTTGTTTGATGGTACCATAATTGGTAATAAAATTAATTCAGAATCTTAAAAACATACATAAGACTTTCATAAAATTTACATGGAATTGACAACCGTTTGGTGAGCATAAACATGGGGGGGGGACCCTCTTGCTTAATTAAATCCAGCTGGAGATCCTAAAATATTTAAGATAATTTTATTTTTGATAGTATGAATTACTATGACTTATACAGATAATCTGAGAATTATTAAAAAGCAACTCTCTTTCAAAGTGGATGAGGCTCTTCAGTAGGTCTTGAAGAGCTCCACGCAGTTTGACTGCATCTACCCCTTTATACACACAAGAGTACCATATGATTCCACAGAACATTTCTGGTTCTAAATAGCAGTTGTAAAATTTTTTTCCTCAATAAATGGCAACACTGACATGCTTTATGACAACCACTTTCCTTCCAACATATGATTACTGTACGTGGGAACTGGCATCTAAATATTACCAGGCAGTAGAGCCTGCTACGTAAAAAAAAAAAAAAAAAAAAAATTTAAGGCAAACCAAAGGCCCCATGAAGGCCAGGAGTGACCATTAACACTCTCCAAATACATGTCCATTCTCAAATCCAGACACAGAGCTGCTGTAGGAGGCTGCTACTCTTCCATAATGCTCTGTGCTTCCTGGAAAACCCAGAGATGTGGTCTTTACCTGCATATGAATCCTGACTCCCCTTCCTCTCACTATGCTTCTAGGATGTTCCTAAAGTAATACTGGCTTTAAAGGAAACTGGGATACAAGTAATCCCAAAGGACAATTAGAAGTCTCAAATGCGCCACAAAAAATATTTTCAAAATTTATTTTCAAGGAAGATCAAGTTAATCATTCATGTTAATAAATGTTTAAATGAAAAAAAAATCTAACAACATCTGCTGCTCAGAGTAAAAGTACATACACATATTTTTATCTGCTAGGTCACTCTGTTAAATACTGCCATATAGAACCACTGGTTTCTCACAGAACAGCTGGTTTAAAAAGATATTTCTTCCGTTTTTATATTTCCATTCATTTTTCTCTTGTTTTATTCATAATATTTCTATATATGTTTTAAAAGATAATAGTTTCAGAATGCTGTTTTTTTCAATAAAGCCCCTTAAACTTTCCACATGGCAAATGACCAAGCTAGGTTTGAAACTCTGTTATGGCATTCATGAGCTGTGTGACCTTGGGAAAGTCAGTCAATCTCTCTGAGGTTCCATTTTCTCATTTGAAAAATGAGGATCATAATGCCTGTCTTGCAGTGTTAAAATGAACTTCAAGGAAGTTGGGTTCATAAAACATTTGACATGCATAACATTCACTATATAGACACTTATTTTTATTGTGGTCTGGGCAAGTTCCATTTCTTTTTGAGAATAAACTGTAATTTAATAGTGAAGCCTCTAGAAAGTCCAGTAAGTCAGGGATAGGGCCCAGATACAGTCAGAGAAGTGGAAAGTCCTTAGAAAGCTTATAGAATTAAGATAAAACCTTTATCTCTGTGTGCAATAAGATTATTAGGAGAGATTCACATATTTATGGGATTGTTTTTGTACATTGCTGGTAAACTTTTTCCTTTTGTAACCTAATTTAAAATTTTACACTTTAAAAAAATTTTGTTCATACACAAGTATCCCTTATGCCATCGTATGTCATTATAATTATAAGAAACAATCTTCAATGGGATCTGAAAATTATTCTGCTCTTAAACTGGCTTTTAAAAACAATCTCAAATAATATATTGAGGCTATCTGGCCAGATTTTTCCATGTGCCCTGTGAATAGCCTTATTACCTTAAAAAGCGGTATTTCACTGACAGTGTCTGAAGAAAAGTTTTAGCAAATAACAATAATAACAGTGGTCATAATAATAGCTAATATTATTAGCATTTACTATGTATTAGCAATGTTCAAAATGCTTTATATATATTGTCTCATTTAATTCTCACAGATGGGGTACTACTGTCACCCTCATTTTATAGATGAAAAAAATGAGGCACAGAGAGATTAAGAAGAGAAGAAAGAGGAATTGACATGGCATGTCCTGAGAACATCAATATTAAAGCATGTTGCCTTAGACATACTGGATGCAACTGAGCAAAGACCTTTCGAATTAAAGAAATAAGAAGAAAGGGAGAGTGACAATAAAAGCAATAGAATCACAGCATTCCTATCTCTGTTCTCTCTCCTCTCCATGGAAAGCTTCCTTTGAGTATGTAATCCATATATTGAACCAGTTCTGCATCCTAGGCAGATGAAGAAAGCATTTTAGGGAGTGCCCTAAGTATTTACGAAGCAGTATTTATAACTACAATTGGAAGGAAACAAAGAGTGTAAATAATTACTGAAGTTACAAATATTAATATTCAAATGATATTATTGATCCATACTTTTGTCCTGGTTTTAACACTCACTGTACCCATATCATCTTAGGCTAATCAACACACTGCTCTAGTTTCCCATCTGTAAAATGAAAGGGCTTTATTAGCAGATGTCTAAGGTCTCTTGAAACTTGACATTTTCTAGTTCTTGTAACAGCTCAGGGAACTTCATCCTAATCTTTTATATGATGTTCTGACCTTTAATATATTTTGAGACCAAGGTCCTTATCAAATTGCACTTGACCTCTACCCACAAGGCCAGCTTCTTGTCTTAGTCATTGAAACGAAGGCGTGAGAGATTTCATTTGCCTTGAAAACAGAGAAAATGATACTGACATCCTATAGATTTAATCAGCTCCGCTCTGTTTGCTGACTGGGTTATTTATTTCTGCTGTGATACTGGCCTAATAAAAAAATTAGTTCCAGTTGTGGCCAAGACAAAGAAGTCCTATTTTAGGGGAGTTATGCCCACCTTTGACATAATGAGAATAAACTGTTGGTTAACTCATAGAGCAAGGGAAGAGATGGAAAGCTTCTTTGTTATTCTATGTTATAATAATGGAATTTTCACTTTAAAGGCCCAATGCTTCTGCGGAATAATTAGCACATTTGTTTGTGTCAGTCTCAATCTCCGTACATGCCAAGAGTAGATCCCTCAACCAATAGAGACCAGAAAAGTATGAGCAGGATTCCTACAAAGATTAGCATCCTTAAGAGTGCATTGTTCTAAATCTTTGAATCTTACGCTGCATTATATTTTGCAATTGATTTCTATACACATGCTCTCCATGGTACTTCACAACAACACTTAATGAGGACAGCAAATGCAAATATATTCATTTTATAGATAAAGAAATAAGGCTTAGATAAGTGGAACTTCATATTTTACCGTATGTACAAAGGCTAAATTTAGGACTAGGAGCCAAAGGAATTTGCCATTATTACCCAAGTTATAAATGCTAAGGAAAGGATTAGAACCCAAATCTTTCCACTTGAAGGTCTGTTTTATTTTTGTTCTATTGTGTATATATCTATATCTATTTCTTCCTATCTATCTATGCAAAGATTAAGATTATATCTTATTGTAGGATGATGGGTGAAGTTTCCCATAATGCTATATTTCTTTATAATAAAAAAGTAATAATCAATTACTAGAAGTCCTTCATAAAGTATAAAAGAGAGGATTATGTTGCATCACTCTTAAATTATGATGTAATACGAGACCACTTTAGGATGCAGAGCTGTAAATTCATAGCATTGAAAGTGAAAAGGAATTGTGGTTCATAGCATGAGACTAAGTCCAAAGAGGATAGGCTTGAATAGGACATTGATGTGTTGTTTGTGTACTAGAACCATGAGAGCATGAAATGGCTGGTGTTTGAAAGAGAATACTATAAATGTGCCAAGAGGGTGACAAGATAAGCCACTACTTCACAGTTTTGCCTTTGCCTAGTCTATAAGGGACTTCAGAGGTGATTCCACCTTAACCTAGGGAGTCAGAACTGAAGATTTTTGTCCTACCACATAATACCTATTGTAGTGTCAGGCACAAAGCCCAAACTCTGAAAATGCTTCTAACTCTAGGAAATTTGAAGTACTAGAAAGAGCTTTGAATTAGTGTCAAAAGATCTGAGTTTGATTTGAGATCTCTTTTTGTTATTTGCTAGCCATTTAGTCCTGGGCTAATGACTTGCATCTCTGAGACAGATATCTATCCTATAAAATTTAGATGGTATTAATAATTACAATGCCTCTTCACAGAGTTGGGAAGATTAAATAATTATTATTATAAACTATGATGAGTACACATAAATGATTACTATTTCTATTTTTGAAAAAGGCCTTTTAAATATAACATTATAATAATTGATAACAATATTAAACATAGACACACACACTGGACTTCTTTGTGTCTATGAAGGCAGCCTGACTCATTGACTCCTTAGGACTACTTTTTATCTCATAGCTTTAATGAGTATATATTTTCTATCCAAGATAAGGAAACCTTGTTGAGCACAATATTGACCCAAGGAGAAATTTAAAGGGGATTAGTTTTATATAATTATATAGAAAATCCAGAAATAAGTCTAACTCCCCATGGGAATTTATTGTAGGGTAAATGTAGCATCTTATATTGGTAGGGAAAAGATGGATTACTTAATAAATGATGCTGGAACAACTGTAAAGCCATTTGGGAAAAATTTTGGTTTCTTCTTCATTCCCAATATGTAAATAAGTCAGATGGATTATTAATGTTAATATTTTAAATTAGCATTCCTAAAAATGTTGCTTCACAACACTGATCTCCTTGAAATGTAATAGAATATAGTAATTTAAAAGTTATTTGTTAAAATGAACGTGCGAGAACACTTCATCCATGAGTGTGTCCCTGGCTTAATCAGGTTCTAATATATTTCTCCTCTTATTACTTAAAACCTAGAAGAATTGAGAATTGATTTAAGTTTTCTCTCCAATAGTTCCAAATGAAAACAGTTGCCTACTTCGTTCTACATAGTAAATTTCTCTCCATCAGGACTTCAAATAGACTGAGAACTCTTTGAGGACAGGACATATTCTATTGATCTTGGTAAGCCACAATCAGTGCTTAGCAGAGTACCTTGAAAAAAGCTGCACTTAAAAAGTACTAGTGGGACTTCCCTGGTGGCACAGTGGTTAAGAATCCACCTGCCAATGCAGGGGACACGGGTTCGAGCCCTGGTCTGGGAAGATCCCACATGCCACAGAGCAACTAAGCCTGTGTGCCACAACTACTGAGCCTGCGCTCTAGAGCTCGCGAGCCACAACTACTGAGCCCGTGTGCCACAACTACTGAAGCTCATGCGCCTAGAGCCCTTGCTCCGCAACAAGAGAAGCCGCTGCAATGAGAAGCCTGCGTACCGCAATGAGGAGTAGCCCCCGCTCGCCACAGCTAGAGAAAAGCCCACACACAGCAACGAAGACCCAACGCAGACAAAAATAAATAAATAAAATTGAAAAAAAAAAGAGAAAAAAAAGTACTAGTAAAGCAGCAAAACATTCCTTTTGATTGCTTTTTTAAACCTAGAGATTGTTTCTATATTTTTAAGTCAAAACCACAATAGTGAAATAAAATTTAGGTCAATATAAAGAAGTTTCCAATAAGTAGATATTAAAAATCTAATATGTAGTTACAATATCTAATATTTTGATAATGAGATAGGTTTCCTTTTGAAGTAGTGAGTTTCTAAGATCCCAAATCTAACAAATGTGCTTATTACTGCCTAGAAATTTCAATAATGGATGCCCATATTTTATAGAAATTTATTTTAATAATATATTTGTAACTCTAGGACTCTCATTATAGCCTTGGGTAATTACATTTCCTATTTCCATACTTAAATATTTTTCATCATAGGGGTAACAATCACTCATTAAATAAAATGGAAAATACGTGTAGAATCGAGAAGAAAATTGGCTAGAGTCTTACCGCCCCAAGACAATCACCTCCAATATTTTGGTCTATTTTTTTCCCAATTTTTGGTACATATATTTATAATTTTCTCTTCCAAGTTATAGTCAAATTATAATCTTATATCTCATATATCTTATTTATTAATTTTATTTCTGTTTGAGGAGAAAAATGCTTTCTAGTACTAAGTAAGCAAACAATTCCAATTTGTTCCATAAACGTACTGATTATGTTCTCCTCTTAAAAGGAGCTCACATATGCAACTGATCTCACAGAATTATCAAAATATTAGGCTTGGGAACAAAATAAATAAAGATGAAAATGATGTATGTGTGTATGTCTGAATGTGTATAATTTTTATAAATATCTGTACTTTAGCCCTTTGTCCCTAAGTAGATAATGAGACTCTACAGTCTTTTTCACAAAATTCATTCCAAAGACACTCATGATAATATAAGCTTTAAAGTCAATTTTGTGTCCCTATTGGTTTACACTATAAAACTGAAAAATTTAGGGCAAGTTATATCACTTCTGCAAGCGTCAGTCTCTTCATCTTTAAAAATAAAAGGCTAATATAAATATTTGCCTTACAGGGTTGTTTGTAGAATTAAAGCAATTAACGCATGCATACTTAGAGAGTGCCTTAGCACATAGAAATTGTTTCATAAATGTCATTTATAATTATCACTCTTGGGAAAGTCTTATAGTCAAACCTCAAAGTAATCTCAAAATCTTGAGGCTGAAAATTCTTTTCTTTTCCAGGCTTCGGTTAAATAGAAAATGATAATCAAATTTTTGGAAATAATAATCTTTTAGAAATCACTTAAACATATCTATCGTGCCCCTGTTCTACACGTTCCTATCTTCTCATTTGACCAATTCAAAAAATACTGAAAAATATGACCTTTTAACACTGACTCTTTGCTGTACTTTTCTCCAATTCTTTGACTGTCTTATAGAACATGGATTTAGTATAACAGAAGTTGTAGGCCTACTAGGGATTTGCAGGCTACCTTAGAAGCTACCTGGTAGGATGTCTTAGAACTATGTTCAGGCTAATAACATAAAATAACTAGCCCATCACAGGCAGAGAGCCTTTCAAGTTGAGGTTGAGAGCAGAAGATGACGTAGAGCAGGTCGTAGTGTATATATTAAACACAAAGCGAAAGGAGCCAGGATCTAGGAACTTAATTTGCTTTGCCAGACAGCAATCTATCCCTTCTGGATATCAGTACCACAGTTTACTCATTGAGATCAAGGCTGGAGATTTTATTCTAGGGATTTACGTCTTGAATTTATCAATTTGAAAGTTTAACGGCCAGTTAGGAATTAGACTGACAATGTGTTTATTTATTTCTTCCTTCTTCCTTTCTTTCCTTCCTTCCTCCCTTTCTTTCTTGCTTTCTAAGAAACATCTTTATTACAAGTGTTCTTAAACATTACATGCATTGTAGAATGTGTATAACTTCCATTCACTGATTATTTCTTTGACTATAGAATATTTTTTTTTTGTAATGTCTTTATGTGCTTTAGACACTTTTTCATGCATGTTAAGTTAATTTAAAAGCGACCGAGTGCTCTTGGGAAAAGAATTATTGTGTGTGGGGAAAAAATCAGTGCTTAATCCTAGGAGAGATTAAGAGATTAAGGAGAGAGAGTCTGTGTTTGACAGTTTAAGATTATGAACAAGTATAAGATACCAAAATTCTAGTTTGGATCACTCCATTCCAGAATACATGGCATTAGGTTAGCTATCTTTTGATACAAGGTGAATGAAATTGTTCCAAAGAGCATATAACTATGGGTCAGAATAAAATACTTTTTAGAAAAATCTATTTTTTCTTCAAAATTGCTTTCTTTCTTCAAATTTGGATTTGTATTATGAAATGTATTTTTCTTTATAAGGAGTGATTGTATACAAACGTAGCTCTACAGCTTTTAACAGAACTTCAAATTCGCTTGATAACATATCTTCTTCCTTCTCTGTCAAATAGGTGGCTTGTCAAATGAATGAATTTCAGAGGATATATATATATATATATATATATATATGTATGTATGTATGTATGTATATGATAATATTTATGTCATATTTTTACATATATTTATATATACTAAAATAAACATAAGTACATATTTATACAACTTTATATGTATGATATATGTTCTATAAGTTAATATGTATTCATTAAAAGGTATACACTTATATTTAAATTTTATATTTAAATATTACCCATTTCTCCATTTACAGGGTATTCTAAGGATCTTCATATAATTTTAAACTTTAATGATTTCCAAACTATAAATGCTATGAACTTATAAAAACGTCATTTGAAAATTTAATTACTTAAATTTATTTTATACTTATTGAGTTTTGTGATTTTTTGAGTAATAAATTTTTTATTTAAAAAAATTTCAAAAAATTGTCATCTGATTAAACATGACAAGCAACTGAAGTAGGTAGACATCTTCAGAAAATGACTGAATGGTTCTCGAAGGAGAGTATCCAAAACAATCTTTGCCCACTTCAAAATATTGTCTAGGGATAGCTCTATATATAAGCTTCTGGGACAAAACAGTGGCCCACAGCTATTATAGAAGATAAGCATGAACAACAGAAGCACTTCACTAAATAAAAGCCCATAACATGAGGGCAGAATTCTGTGCTACTTCATGTGGGTTTGCCCTAGTGGGAAAGGAAATGCTATCTTCAGGGTTAAAATGATTAAAGCTGAGGCATATTTGGAGAAAACAGACCTGCTCAGTTTTAATTACAGAGATGAAGTTTTTGTTATTCATTTCCTCAAAGTGTGAACAATTAAAATTCAATTTAGTAAGCTTATTAAAGAAGCATAGTAATCTAACCTCTTATTTTAGGTTCCAGAGTATAAGATACCATTGTCTACTGCTCTGCAATATTAGTTTTTTTTTCTCAAAGAGTCTAAAACTGATCAGTAAATGCTCTGATACCGCTGATTAGTCCAAAAGTTAAGTCTATGTTTATATAAATTCTGTACACTACCAACAAAGGTTAACACTAGCCTGATCGCTTTCAGGTCCCCTCCAGACACTACTCAGTTTTGTATAACCAGCGCCTTGCACAGTGTTTGGTCCAAAGTACACCTTCAATAATGTTTGGGAAATTGCTGTGAAATTTTAAATTTTATGATATAATATAAAAATAAGCTCTAAAACATTATTCTCCATTTAAATATATCAAAATTGATTATTTTATTTGAAAATGTAATATAATTTTAAAAGACTTTACTGAGAAAAGAATTAGAAATACATCTTACTCAAATTTAGCCTTTAAGGAACAAATTAAACACAAAGAAAAAGTTACTCTGAAATTTCCTAAAGTCACAGTTCATTAACACTAATGTTCTATTTTACCCCAAAATACTTGGCCTCATGAATGAGGCTTCTGATTTACCCTCACTCAAGTTGCTAACTTAGGCTGAAACTGATATATAGTATTTATCCAACTTTATTGGAGATTTTGTGAAAGAGGAATGTTTGGCTTTATTTCTACAGGAAACCTTGGTCTCCAATTTCTCCTGGAGGAATGTTGCGTTTTACAGCTGTAGGAACTGGCCTGTAATATGACTGTGGGAAGATTAGTTTATTTTAATGCCTGTTGCATACATGGATAAATAGATTAATGAATGAAATCTGACAAGTGGACATACAGTAAAGATGTAAGTACATATTTAGTTTCAAAATAAAGCAACAATTTGAAGAGCCACAAAGCTGCATATTTAATACGATTTTTCATTTATTTTTAAATCACCCCATAAATGCTGGGTATCTTTTCATGTGTCTTTTAAATTTCTTTTAATTTCATGTTTGAACATCTTGTATCTTGGACTTAGATAACTTTGATAGAATGTAGGGTCAAGGCACAGTTCCAACCACAGTTCAAACAGAACACTAGGTATTAGTGTTTGTTCAATGAGTGAATGAATCAATGAATGGAAGGATGACTAAGGTTTGGGCAAAGTCAGTGCTACCAGTCTAAAACATTTACAGTAGTCATTGGAAAGATAGTACAATAAAATTAATGTTAATATATGTGAAGGTAAAATTTTCCTTGGTGTTTAGATTAACCATTCAATTTACACTCCCCTTATAATAGCAAAAGCCTCACAAACATCACTATTTCTACATTTCTACATGTAAAACAGAGTTCTTTTTTTTTTTCTCACTGCTCTCTATCAGTGCTCATCTTTTACAGCATGAACTCTCAGGCAAACTGGTTAACCAAATTGAGCAAAGATATACTAATAAGTATTTTGACCATTATTTATACTCTAGAAAGTTAAGTTTGAAAAGAGCTCTTTTCCATTGATGGGGTTCTCATGTAATTATGTGGCAGGTCAATATAATTGTCCCTTATTATGGAACTGAGAAAATACAGTGTCTGAGAGGTTAAGTGGTCCTCATAGGAATTCAGTGGCAGACAGAGGTTGTAAATCTATAAATCAAAATATTCAGATTTTTCCTTAGTGTAAGCTATGACCAATTCTGCTAATTTTATACAGGAATATTAGATATATGCTGTCCTGACAGTGGAGAATACTGCTTAGTCCCTTCCTGACTGCTAGACCTATTTGGGGACTCAGCAGGTGGACCAGTTTTTACATGCTAGAAGCTATATAGATTATGTAACTATAGACTTTATTCTCACCTTTTAATTTAACTTTAATGTCATATTACACAAAAGGGTTGGTTCAATTTCATTTATTTGGATCAATGTAATATATTAGACAGGAGGTCCATAATTTCCTTTATATAAAAAGTGCTTAAGATTATCCATAAGTAGATAATAATTTTGGATTTAATGAATCCAAAATTCATTAAAGATCCTGACATGTTCTATTAGCAAGTTTCCAGGGAGCACAGATGGCAATTAATCACACAGGTGTTGGTGATTGAGGAGAGCAGCACCATCTATGAAAAGAACTTCTGAATCTCCAGAAACAAATAGTAATATTATTAAAGGCATCTCCTATCAATACTCCAACTTTCTTAGATCTTTATATAAATTCTTTGGCTATTAAGCAACACATTGTACACCTTAAACTTACACAATGTTATATGTCAATTATATCTCAATAAAGCTGGGGAAAAAATTAAAATTTTTGCTCATTTTAGAGTTTTCCAAATGGCTGAGTGATGGAAAATCCATCCTAGCAGAAAAGATGGTCCTTTAAGCCAGTGGTCCTCCAAGTGTAGTCCCTGGACCAGCAGAATCCACATTGCTTGGGAGCTTGTTAGAGGTGCAAATTCTTTGGCTCCACACCAGACCTACTGAGCCAAAAACTGGTGGTGAGGCCAAGCAATCAGTGATTTTACAAAACCCTCCAGATGATTCCTATGCAAGCTAAATTTTGAGAACCTTTACCGTAAGCTATGTGGAGGTGCCTGGAAAAAAAGGCTCCCCAGAGAGAACACAGTGGAATGTAACAATTAAAGTATTATAATTTATATTATATTTAAATTATAAAACATCATTTGGTCATGGACAGAGTGTTTCTTCATTTTGAACTCATTAGAATGTATTTAAATTAATAATTCATCAACATAGAACTATATGGATGCTAAATGCAATTTCATTCTGTGAAGAAGAATTTGCTTTAGGCAATGGTGGAATGGAAGTTATTGAATGTGGTAACCTAGGCTGAGTTACTGTGAAAGTCTTTGCAGGCTGGCAGGGACCTGAGATGCTAAATTATAGCCGTTGGTGTTCCATATGTCCATCTTGCATGCTCTATGACTTCAGGAATATTTCCCTGAATCATACATTTCCTTTACATATCAAAAAACAGGGCTGAAAATTATAAACCATCTTGGAAGATGAAGAAATTAGTAAATTGCCAATCTAGGGAGCCAATATGAAAAATAGTTCTTTTACTTGAATTTATTTTATTTTTATATATTCTTCAAAGCAATTCCAGAATTTCATGGAGATATGAATATATGTGGTCATACAATTATATTTGCATTCTTTTAATCCTACTTCTTTTATTCTGTTCATTCTTTATACTGGTTTCCATGTCAACAGTGCCAATTGTAAAAGCCACTGCTAATGGAAGCTTAAAAGCAAACCAACAAAAAGAACTCTCTAGCTTTAGGTTAATTGAAACAACCCAAAAATTTGGTGGCCAAAGTCTTAATCAAAATTCCTTTCCCAGTGGGGAGAGGGGAGGGGGGAGGGGCAATATAGAGGTAGGGGATTAAGAGGTACAAACTATTATGTATAAAATAAGCTACAAGGATATACTGTGCAACACAGGGAATATAGCCAACATTTTAAAACAACTATAAACAGAGTATAACCTTTAAAAAGTGTGAATCACTATATTGTACACCTGTAAGTTACATAGTATTGTACATCAACTATACTTCAATAAGAATTCAATTGTAGCTAAATTTTTTATATGATGAAATCATCATCAATGAATTATCACAAAAGTTGATTTTAAATTATAGCTGAAGAATATTTAGTATACTGAATAAATAAATCAGCAAAGCTAATAATATGGTTAACATTCACACTGTATTAAAAATACCATTCTTTCTGAGGTTTTAGAAAAACAACTTATACAAACTGTAGAAGGAATATGAGTTTTGTTAGTATGACCCCTGTTGAATACTCTCAAATACTATCTATAGGTAGCCATGCAGAAATAATTCCCATAACTGTGTGATATGAATAAAAGAAAGTAGTGGTAAACTAATCAAAGTTCTCATTATTTCAGTATTTTCCTCCTTGTCAGTTTTGGGAAGGATACTGCATGAGTAAGTCTCTCTAAAGGCAAGTGCAGGCTCTATAACAAATAGCTATACACACAAGCCCCAGAGAGATTATATCCGGTGTTGGAAGGGTTTAGCTCCAAGAGTGGGACAGTGCTGAAGACAGAAAGGGACCTCTTTTCAGTCTTTCACAGTCTCCTTCACTATTCACTAGTCATTAACGTATCTGTATAAGTGCTTCTGTTGTATGGGCCAACGTTTGCTGCATCTCCTTTTACCTTAGGCAGATATTCAGGAGGTTAGGTTAAAAAAGATCTCAAGCAGCAGAGAATGTAGTTTATTGACAGGATGCTTTACAGATAGATAATGATAGTAATGAGAAAGCTGCATAATTGCTCTTCGTGGTGGGCCAAAACCTCAGTCAATGGCTGATACATATGGAACAAAATTATTAAGGCACTTTGTTTCAGAACTGGAATGGTTCCCAAATTAGAACAGATCCACTAACAGTCCATCTGGCTAGGTTTTGGAATGGTGGACAGATTGTGGCCTATGGAAGCAATTCTTCAGAATAAAAATGGCAGGGGTGTTCCTTTGCCAATAAACCCAGAGGACTTTGTAGGAATTCAATACATATCTATATCAGAGAGCCTTGATTGCTCACATCCAAAGTAGAAAAATCTCAAAAAAAGACGTGAGTATTCAATGTCATTGGTGTGAAAGATAATTTCCCATTTCCTGGTCAATGCAGAAATGCTTGTCAAACTACATGTAGTTTGTACATTTAGCTGATATGCTTTATAAAAGATCAATGTACTGGCAAACTAGTGGGGAAAACAGTGCTCTGGCTTCCCTTCATATGACTCTGGTATACACAGGAGCCGCAGAGAACCAAGGCTTCTTTGGATCATGGTTAAAATTAGGGCTGGACTTAAAATTTAGGAAGAAAGTGATCATATGTTCATAAGGGACTAGCAACTCCTTTAGTTAGTTTAGCCAGTTTCAAATACTACATTTCTGCTTAAAGAACGAACATGGAATAAAAGCCTCCAAAGGATTTACAGTTCTAGGATCAAAGAGAAGAGCTTTGATTTTTTTTTTTTTCCTCTTAGGCACACACAGTCTAACCCAGGGAACACAACCAGGGAGATCACCCAGTATGGACCGGGGCTCCTGGGCTTTGTGGTGTAACATAAATTGGAGGAACCAAAATCCTCTTTCTCCTTGGTCAACTAATGGCATTAGTGTAATGAAAGGTTGCAATGCTCTGCCAAACCAACGACAAGCAGACAGGAAATCCTGCAATAATAGAGGAAAGCCCAGCATCGTTGGGTGGTAGGGGACCTGGGTCATAATAGTCACTCAGTAAATAGTCTACTGAATAGAAAAAATTAATTCTAAACTCAGCTCTGCTGATAACTACCTATTCAACCTTAACTATTTTTCTTTCCTGAACTTTCAAAAACCAAGTGTGATAATGGTGCTTACTTCCCAGGACTCTGACATTCTAGAGGGACAATACCTAGAAACACATCTTGTGAAGGGTGAGGGATTAAAGATGGTATTTCTCTAAAAGTCACCTGGGGACTAACATTTTAGGGGATAAAAGTGGTGCCAATTTTTTCATTTTTATTCTTGTTTTATTTAACAAAATTTAGGTAACCGAAATCGAAGAATACTCCCTTTTCCAAGGGACTCAGTTACATGATTTTCATTTGAACAAGCCAAAAGTGTGTCTGATGGACACTCATTTTTATTAAGTAAAATGCCCAAGAGATGACTCAGCACTAATTATCCAATATGACTTTATTTTTGCAGGAAGTTCTAATCACCTTCCTAATCTGGCACTCTTTCCTCCAGAAGCCTGACATGTTTTACAAATTATGCTTCATATTTTCAACTGAAATACTGGCCTTTGACCGCTGTTGAAATGCCAAGACCAATGGGAGGAATAAAGCGCTAAGTTGCTATTGGTTTTTATGTTTTTGTGTTAATGAAACATCAAAGCTGAGGTTTCAGTGGGGGATGGTATTGAAGGAAAGATCAAAAAGACTTGGCATTGTTGATGCTTAGACACAAACTGGGAAGTTAGGGTGGGGAAATACACTGATATAAAAGGGTGTTCATTTCATCATTTTACTGTGGGTTCACTCTGAATGAAGAAGAGTAGGAAGATAGAGGCCTTTGCTCATGAGGTTTAAGTAGATCTAAAATTTACAGAGATAAGCCACCAACATTTTAGTCTTTTTCCCCCTTGTCCAGTAAATTTTGAAAGTACTCAACTTTTTTTTCTGCCACAAATGTTATTTCTTTGGGAAATAAATCTGGGGGTCATTGCTGACAAATTTGGTGGCAGTCTGCTTTTACCTTCCTGATGTCTATTTAGCAGTTGGTATAGATACTCTTATTACCCTAGAGACCAGCTCTCTGTCCCACAGTTCAAAGTGGAAAACAAATCAAGCACCATTGGTTAACAAAAGATCCCTTTATCTAATAGAAGGATGAGTTTGAAGATGCCACTTTAAATAGAATGATCTAAAGAAGAAAGCTGACTATGGACATTTTCTCAATGTCATAAAGTTCTGTATCAAAATAGCTAAATACAAAACAAAGAAACACAATTTACTCCACACCCATCAAATGTTTGGCAAGTATTTCACATTATCTCTAATATTTACAACAGCCCCAAAAAGTAGGTATTAGTAGTTCCTGTTGAGTAAAGCACAGGAGTAAATAAATGAGCCAGGATTTGTAAACTAGGAGAAGCCCATTCACTTCCCTCTGTACCATGATGCCTCTTAAGATGGGGTCTCCTCAGTCACAAGTGCTCAGAGATTGCAAACCTGACTCATTCAAAAATATTTGTCATTCTTTTGAATAAAGATGTAAATGCAGGTAGACATTATTTGTTTCTATCCATGTTAGTACCCCTCCCCCCGAAATTCCTAAGTTTAACTAATTATGGTATCAAGATAAACCATTCTTTTGAAGAGTCTGCATTTCTGATGATGATAATGAGGGATTAGTAAACACCTATAGAACAGTGGTTGCAGAACTGAGCACAATATGGAGGTCAAACAAGTTTTATTACATTTTCTCTTCCTCCCTCATTCTTCAGTAAAATTATTGTATTCACAAGGCTTTACTGAAGAGAGACACAGATGCTACAATAAATATTTACCCTTACAGAAGTCCAGAGAGCCTACAGTGTTTAGAAATAGATAAATAATCCCATACAAAACTATTCAAATACACAAAAGAGAGAACACTTCCTGAGTTATACTAGGTATTTTATGTATACTGTCTCAATCTATATAAAAACCAAGAGAGAGAGACTGATTACTTCATCTTATACACGAGAAAAATGAGATTCAGGGAATCTTACTAATATCATTAAATTAGTCAGTGATAGAGCTGTGATGCTAATCTTCCTAACAGTAAACTATGTTGCTTCTCAACATTATTTACAGATTATTTTATGGCTATTCATAGTAATTCGCCCATAATTCCTCATGTGAATACACAGAAGAATAAGCGTTAAGTTTCACTGTCATTGAATCTTGCTGACTTGTGATTTTTAATTCTATGCTTATGCTCTATTTCTCCACGTACAATCAGCATTTCTTCTAATTATAAGACATAACATATGAAATCCTGGTAATTGCATAACTGAAATCTATTGGATAATTTATACCAAACAAGCTGAAATGCAAATTTTATTCTTCATATTAAAAAAAATACCACCTGGCTGGGTACTTCACCATGGAAGCTTAAGCTTAAATTTCTTAAGTGCATAGGCCTGTCTTGTTTAACATACACTCAAGTTTGCGGTTTTTGAATGAGTGAATGAATGAACTAATGTCCTCACTGAGACCAAAAGGTACCTCTCCTTGGCTTAGTAGTTGTCACTTGAGGTATACAGAAAATTGCCAAAGAATTTCAAAATTGAAAGAATTTCATATTGAAAACCAGAAGTAAATAAACTTGGTTTACCTACTCAGGGCTGGATATGCTCTTTAAGCAGTTGCCCTTGGCCTAAGAGGCAGCTTGATTATTTCTCTGATCTAATTATGAAGTTAGGCATAAACTGAGCCAGTGTGGGACTTTTGAACTACTAAACCATACTGAGCTCTGTCTGCTAATGCCATGATATTAAAAGTTCTCTGGTTAGAAACAGAATTTTCAATTTTTTTTTTTAACTTTGGAATAGTTATTTGCATCCTCTCAAATCTTTCAAGGTACCTTCTTAACCCTTGCTATATTAAATAATTTTACCTATTTATTAAATATCATATGTGTTCATATGCATCTACCAAAACAGAAAATGCATCCAGGGTAGTATTTTGCTATTCTGAGGAGAAGGAATAAGTTAGTTGGTAAAGCTGTCCAGAAGTTCTTTCTCGCTTGTAGTCATTGATTTTAAGCTTCGAGTGGGTGGAGGAAGTATAAGAGCATTTTAAAAGTGCAAAATAAGTCTAGAGCTGTTTTCTATGCTAAAGGCTTTTTGCCCTCAGACAGTCACGTGCTATTTCATGGAAGTGAGTGGCACACTTTGCCACTAGTCCTGGGCATTAATTTTTTTCCTGCTCTACTGATCAGCTTAAAGAGATCATTCTTTTTTTAATTTTTATTTTATTTTATTTTTTTAACATCTTTATTGGAGTATAATTGCTTTACAATGGTGTGTTAGTTTCTGCTTTACTTTTTTATAAAGAGATCATTCTTACTGTGCCACGCACTTCTATTTACGAAATGTTTCCTGGGGGCTTCCCTGGTGGCGCAGTGGTTGAGAATCTGCCTGCCAATGCAGGGGACACAGGTTCGAGCCCTGGTCTGGGAAGATCCCACATGCCGCGGAGCAACTAGGCCCGTGAGCCACAATTACTGAGCCTGCACGTCTGGAGCCTGTGCTCCGCAACAAGAGAGGCCACGATAGTGAGAGGCCCGTGCACCGCGATGAAGAGTGGCCCCCGCTTGCCACAACTAGAGGAAGCCCTCGCACAGAAACGAAGACCCAACACAGCCAAAAATTTAAATAAAAATAAAAATAAATAATAATTAAACGTGCTAATAAAAAAAAAAAAAGAAAGAAATGTTTCCTGTTAACTGATTTTGGAAGGAAAACCTGGGGACTTTGAGAAAACTCTGAGCTCTTCTCACAGTATGGAAAAAAAGCAATCTCTAAAAATTATAGAGAATAGTAGAGAGCATCATCTTTTATTTTTTTCCCCAAGAGGAAAGCTTTTTGTTTCTCTTATATATGTTTAGTGATTTCTTAACTCTCTTGTATTTTTTCATGAAGTTTCTTTTGGGCTATTCTTGATATAAAATATTAGTGATGGGATATAAGTATGGACTGTGGGTGGATTAAATAATAGTATTGTATCATTATTAAATGTCCTGATTTTGAGAACTCAGCTGCAGTTATGTAAGAGGATATCCTTATTCTTAGAAAATATACACTGAAGTATTTCAGGGTGACGAGGCACAATGTTTCTAACTTACTCTTAAATGGTCCAAAAAATAATCATAAAATAATGATAAAGCAAATGGATTGGTAAATCTGGGTAAAGGATATATAGGAATTCCTTGTACTATTCTTGCCACTTTTTTATACGTT
This sequence comes from Eubalaena glacialis, assembly GCF_028564815.1. Lineage (NCBI taxonomy): Eukaryota > Metazoa > Chordata > Mammalia > Artiodactyla > Balaenidae > Eubalaena > Eubalaena glacialis. The sequence continues at coordinate 70,825,832 of NC_083723.1, read as the reverse complement.
TGAAAGTCTATGAAAATAAGTTTAAAATTAATTAATATTAAAAAAAAGTTGTGAAACAATTTTCATCATTTTAAACGAGCAACCATAAAACATTTATTAAGCTCTGAAGTAATGAAAAGATTTTTTTCTCTTAAGTTCTGTTCCAGGTTTCAGGTTAAAATGAAATGCCCTCATTGACACCATTTTCTAATATGTTTAGTGCTTTAGAGGAGAAGAATATAATTTAGCACTTTGAGTGAGAAAGTGCTCATTTGTTAGGTTATCCACAGAACCACAGTGTATAGGAATGGATTAAGACAAAAGTTGGTGGTGCAAGGGGGCACACAGCCCATGTTTCCAAACAGGCTTTTGTCTCTTTATGATGCTGCATTGGACAATGTCCTGCAGGTTTGTGGATATCAACTTTGTATAGCGTTTTATTAGTCTAGTCTTACATTATACTTTTTCAACTTTTCAACTTTTCTTTTTGGTAGTAATACAATTGAATGTTTTTCATATCTAAAACATAAATGAGTACTTATAGGTATAACTTTATGTCTCTTATCCCTTTCTTCACTTTGTAGAACCCCATGCTTTCCAACTTACATATTTTCTCTGGTTTTTCCTATTATTATTACTTTTAGCTTAGTCTATGTAACTAGCTTCTTATTTGATCATTTTAAAATAATTTTGTTTTTAAAATTAACAAATATAATTCTCCTATCAATCATGTAACCAGCTTGTTACAATTCTTTCCATGAATCACTTTCTACAAACCTCTTGTCCTTGTTTATAATCCTATGCTATGCTTTAAACTATTTTTTACTATATATATGTATATATGTATAATAGTCAAATATATATAAAATTTACAATATATGAATTCAAACCATCTGGATGACAAGTCAACATTTTTATTCTCTTACATAAGGTCAAATAACATGTTTGATAGTTTTTTTTTCCCCTTACCAAATTAATGAAGTTGACTAGTTGTTATGGGACTCTTTTAGTCAGGGCCTAAGACAATTCATACTATTCCGTTCATAAATGTAAATTTACTTTATTTAGAATGGGTACTATTAAATATAAAACATTTCAATCTTTGTCTAGTAGAATATTAGCCAGGTAGTATGTGCTTAACATGTGCCTTAAAAAAAAAAAAACTAACTGATTCACTAAATTGTAGCAGTGATCACTTTGCTATAATGATGGATAATTAATGAAGGACATGGAAAATGTAATAGGGTACTAACTTACAATTTAATATTTAATAAACCTAAACATTCAAAATATGTAAATGTCATAAAGTCTCTTCCTTCATTGGGACAATTGTGGTTACTGTAATAACAAAAACAATCAAGAATGTATAATTATATGTTCTGATGAAAAAGCAGACAGACCTGGATAACCTTTTATTGTGTTTGATTTTCTGGATAGGTGATTATCTGGTTTATTCTTGCCCTCTGGGATATTCCTAGCATTTTTAGTGCTTCGAAGTGTTTATTTCCTGTCTCAATTCCTTCTGCTACAGTTTTATGACAGTTATTCTTCTTGCACCTTCAATAGAGGTGGTGAACATTTGGTCAGCATTATCAATCCATTTAACATCACTGTGTGCTCAGATCCACCCTCAGGTTAGTGTTTCTCTCCTGGACTAGACAGTTCTGATCCGCTTAATGTTCTGTTTCTCTATCTTTAAAATACGTTAGTCTTCTCTCCTGTACTCTAATGGTTCTTAACCTTTTCTTGGTTTGCAGACCCTTTTGAGAACCTGATGGAAGCCATGGAGTCTCTCTCCAGGCAGATAGGCAACCATTCAAGAGTCTGTGCACATTTCAGGGTATAGTGCACATTTCAGATAATGGCTATTAAAATAAGAATCTCCTCAGGTGGTTGTGTAAATAGTAGATTCCTGAGGCCAACTCCCTGAGTACTAATTGGTGACAACTGAATAAGCACCTGGAATCTGCATTTTAATAAACTCTAGGTGACAATGATGTTTGAAGATTGTGCCATACTCTGAGATATATGAAGACTGCACCGTACTCCTCTGGAGTCTAGGAGCCTCAGATGAAGAATTTCCACTCTATGTTCTCTCCAGGTTTTATGTTTCTTAGCTCCTAGAAGAATCTAAACTTAGAGACCTTACATACTTTATTTAGTATATAACATGTTAATCCAAATCTCCAGGGTAAGGATTTATGAAATCCCAATCACATATCAAAGTCCCATTTCCTCTCTGAAGTTTTCTGTGAATTTTTAAGCTCCTAATGGTTTACATTCATTGACTGTATCACTTGTTTGGCAAAGGTATTATGTTTATGTATTTAAGATCTTGGTTGCTATTTAGAGGAGGCATATGATTATCTTATTTCTCCCATTTTGATCACAAGCTTTTGAGGACAAGGATCTAGTACAGATCTGTATAACCACTGATTGCTCAGCCCAGTGTCCCAGGAAAAGTAAAAAACTTAATAAATCTTTGTTGGTTGATAAATGCATGATTAAAGGAATAAATGTTCTTCTGAAATCAATAATTCTCCTTAAGAGTCTATGACAATGTACTCTTTGGCCAATGACATCCAAGGAGTCATTTCCACATGGCACAGGTCTCTGGAATCAGATATATGTGACCTAGGATAACATTCCAGATCTGATATTTGTTGGTTGTGTGTTCTTGGGCAAGCTATTGAATGCCTCTAAAAGGCTCAGTTTTCCCATATGTAAAACAAGGATAATGAGAACATTTCCATCACAGGATTGTTGTATCAAAATGAATTAATAGAGGCAAAATGCCCAGCACAGTGCTGGCATATGGCAAGTACTCAGTAAGAGTTAGTTGTTTTTTGATTTCTTGGTGATGCTGGCCTTTTATAGCATGTGGTAAACAAAATTCTAAGATGATCCCCCAAATTTCTGCCCCCAAGTGTACTGTCCTGGTATAATCCATTATCATTGAGTTGGGGCAGGACTGTGAATAAATTCTAATTCACTCCCATGATTAGGCTACGTTATATGGCAAGAGCAAAGGGTTTTTACAAATATAACTAAGGTCTCAAATCTATTGACTTCAGTTAATCAAATGGGAGATTTCCTGGGTGGGCTTGAGTTAATCAGGTGAGTCTTTAAAGGAATTGCACCCTTCCAGAAATTGAAACTTTAAAGAATAAAAGGACTTATGGCCATGGCTACATGACAAGAAACTATAGGTAGTCTCTAGGAGCTAAGAGCAGTCCCTGCCAATAGTTAGCAAGAAAATGGGGACATCAGTCCTAAAACCAACAAGGAAACAGGACCCTGTATCCTACAACTACAAGAAATTAAATTCTGCCAACAACCTTGAAACATCCTTGGAAGAGAACTCCAACTCTGATGAGATCAGAGCAGGACTGATACCACGATTTCAGCCTTGGGAGACCCCACCCAAGCAGAGTACCCACAGCAGCAATAGAAAACTAATACATTGCATTAACAAGCTTGTGAGCGCTGACTAAAGTTGGATAAAGCACGAATTATACCCTAAGTTTTCAAATCTGAAAAAAAGTTACTTGCAAATAAGAGAAAGGAATAGGTAAATGAACCACTCTCTGTTTCTGTATATGCTTCCTTTAAAATTCCTATTGTGATTTGGCATTCCAAGCTGGTTTTCCTAACACCAGAACCAAATATATGTTAATTATTCATTGTATACAACATCACAGTGTTTCATTAAGAAATAGTTTATGGCCCCCTTTTTCCGTGACACAAAATCAATACATTTTGAAGCATTTTTGTATGTTTAATATGTTTTCACAATTTTCAGAATGGAACATATTTCTGAATGCGCTTCTATAATGGAATCATGACGTCTTAGCTGTGTGTACAAACACAGTCTCTACTTAAAGGTTCCATTCTTTTCAACATAACACACCTAATAAAATTTCTAAATATGGATCATTTTATATTATTAACCACGAAAACCAAACCCAGAGTCAAATTCTTGCTTTGCCATCTCAGTGATTTACACATATAAATTAAAAAGGGAAAATAATCAGTCAAACAGAGACAGCTAGAGTTTGTCTTCCATATTAAACTGAAATAGATTGAAGTTGGGAAGTGTTGATCAAGCTTGTACCAGCCCTTATGAAGCTCTCTGAGAAGCCACCGTCTTTTAGAAGAGGAACAGGAAGCAAGAGAATGTTAGAGTTTATAGCAGAATGCCAGATATTTAGTAGAATTTCTCCGGGTCCTTTGTCTATGTTAATAAAGATATGCATCACCCCAAAAGTAGAATTGCTGCAATTCTAACCAAGCCTTTTGACAAGATAGAGTATATAGGTGTAATTTAGAGCTGTGAATGTATAATTTGGCCACTACTAACTTAAACATTTTCAGGTCAGCAACTTAATAAAGAAAAGCATTTACAGTGTTTCACTTTACTAAAGTACATGAGTCCACTGAGAAGTACCTCCCCAGGGAACCTAACGTATATTTAGGCTATAAAGTAGGTGTAAAGTTGGATCCTTATTTTATTTTCTCCTGCCTTGTCAGATATTGAACATATACCAAAACAAATGAGAATGCAAAAAATAGCATTAAAGAAAAACCATGGAAGATCTAGTGAATTTCATTATATTCTTTAGTCCTAATTGCTGAAGAAAAAAATCCAAAAAGAAGATATTTATGTCCTTTATGTAGAACATTAAGCTAGAACTAGTTTTGCACAACTCCATTTGAGCTTTCAATTTGGCTCAGCTTTGATTTTGACAGTTTTAAGTGTCTGAGTGGGTGTCTTTTTTTCTTAATGTTTTCCCTTTGTAACTGACAATTGTCACTTCAAGGTACTTTTCAAATAAATTTTTCTAGGATTTAATTATTAGATATATCAAAATAATGTGGGATTTTTTTTATCATCAAGCATTTAAAAAAATGTGACTGATAATTGATAGAAAATGGTCATAAACAATCCCAGGTATCACTAGTCTCATAGAGGAACAATTAAGGGGGAATATGATGGGAATTCCTTTGATAAAGAAAAATACTACACAGCATACACACATGAGCTATGAATAATATATTTTAAAAGAAAAAAACATAATTAGCTATAACCCTGAAAGCAATATTATTATTTGTATTTAAGTGTTTTATAGGAAGATCATCACTTAGCTGAGATGTGTTAGACTTAGGTTTAAAAATTTGAGGGACATTGGTCCAGGTGGTTTTAAAAATATATTATTTGTCTAGATCAGATGCAGGGGCTACATACTGAGTTAGAATTTTACTGAAAGCAGTGAAGGTACGGATGCGGCAAATTATACTGATATGGAAAACTTGTATAAAAAGAAGGAAAAATTAACAATCAATTCTGAGAATATATGTATGAGATTGAAAGATGTAAAACTTTTAAGAGCATTTATTTTAAGTTATCTCCTTATATAAATAATTTGGGAGCATTTACTATCCAGAGAAATGAAATGGCCAGCCTACAATAAGGCCGAGCAATTGATTTCAGTTCTCATGACCATCTTGAGCTGGATTCTACTGTGGCTCCAGGATTTCACTCAGCTTTTTCCACTACATTAGCAACCTCAATGACCTTAAATATTGCATTAGGTGTTTTCACAGATCCACAGAAACAGAATGCACAAAAGCCAGTCCAATTTTTTCTAGTGCCTTCCAAATGGAATTCTGGGGACTGGCAAGAAGCATAAATTTCTGAATCTGACCTAAGTGTGGAGTTTGGAGTACTGCCCTGCCTAATGTATTAAAATTTTTAAAAAGATAATTCAAATATTCTACCAGTCAAACAAAATGTACCTGTAGCCAAATCTTGTGTGCGGGTCATTAATGGTTCACCTCTGCTCCACCACCTTTTTTGGGGGTGATCTCATTTTCTGTCATGGCCACTCTCTAGTTCATGTTCTCAGTGTCTTGCGGGACACTGGCCTCCCTTCAGTTCTTCAAATGCACCATAGAGCTGGTGCATGTTCTGATTCCTTTCTTTGGATCAGAACCCTGATTTGTCCTTCAGAGGGCTCAGCTGAAGTATCACCTCTTCAGGTAGGCCTTCTCTGACCACCCTATTATTCTTTATCCTATTGCTTTCCTCTATTGCATTTATTATCATGTGTATTTAAATATTCTTCACAGACAGACCAGTGTTCATCCAGTCCCAGTACTACGTGTGGCCTATAGCAGGTGCTCAGTAAGTTTTTGTTGAGTGAATGAATGAATGGATGAATGGATGCTCTAAGAGTTAAGGGAAGGTCTCCTGGAGGAAACGATTTTTAAGTTGAAAGCCCAAGAGATCTAAGAGTTAGTTAGGCAAAGGCCTGCTGGGTGGGGAGCATTCCATGGCAAAGGCTGTGATGGGGAGAGAGCATGGTGTGCTCTGGGAACTGCAAGAAGCTTTCCTGTGACAAGATTCTAGAGAGTAAGAAGAAAGAGGCAGTCCATGTCTTTGTATGGCCTGAACTGGAGGACCCATGTCAAAGAAGGGCAGTTGTTCTGTGCCATGGACATCACAGGTCTGCAGGGGAAGAAAGCAGACAAGCAGAGAGCTGCAGAGATGAGAGCTAGAAAGTACTGCCAGGCTTCTTGCAGATTTTCAATGTCTAGTTCCATTCCCTAGAGGGCGGGGTGGGAGCAGGGAGAGGGTAGCTGCTTTCAGTTTCTGTAAGCTGCCCTAGGAGGCTTCCAACAAAATACTAGCTGCTAAGGAGACTGCAAATTAGTTTCTGTTGTGTGCAATCAAAAATACTGATTAATTCAGCAGGATTTGAGGGGCTGATAGTTAAGTTTTGGACTTGGTGAGTTTTTGGTAGCTGTGAAACAGTCCCATGAGTACAGTAAGTAAGAAGGCAAGAGTCAACAGCTAGGATACGGTTCTCTTGCGTGGAGGGCAGGTAAATACACTGTCCACTTAAATATAGTCACTCTATCTTTGGTAAAACTGTAGTTGAAAGTATTCTGTACTGAAGCTCAACATTTTTCAGAAATGGAACCATGAGATAATATTTTGTTTGAAGTGAGATCCGGTGAAAAGTTTATCTTTGCTGATACACTTTCTAACTTTTTTTGATCTTTATGTAACCCAATGTGTTTCTTTATTTGCATTTATTTACAGGAAAATTGGAGGCAAATTTGGTGTCCAATGATAATTTATTTTAAATGCCTAGTAAAGTCTACTTTTTCTTGTTCCTTTAAAACAATTTGTATTCTGTTTTATCCCCACTCGTCCACTTTTAAAAAAAAAAAATGCTCAAACTTGAAGACAACTCTAAAGAAAAGATATACATCTTCTTTATATTTAAGTGGTATAACAGAGAATGGGAATATATAAACACCAGCATTCCTCTGTAAATCAATTTAATTCAACCTCTCTCTTCCCCATTTATCATCAATCAGGAAGGATTTAACAGAAAACAGTTCAATATCAGTAGCAAAAAATTCAATTTCATTAAGAAAAATAACAAGTGATTTGGCATTAAAACTCACTGTAGCCTTGTAAAGGCTGCAAAACTTCAGATGTGTGTTGAGTTTATAATTTGTAACCTGTGATTGCCATGCAAATTCACTCCACTGGGCTGAACAATAGATACAGATTGGATTATAAACTCCAAACTAGCAAAATCAAATTACTGCTTTGTAAATGAAACAGGAAACTGAGCACTGAATTCTTTTTAAGAAAAAAGAGCAACAGAATTTAAATTAACTTATAGAAACTGGGAGAAGATACATTCATTGCTGCATTTGCATTAAATATTGACTTCAGAACAATATATCAAATACTTTTATAATTAAAAAATCAGCTGCTGGAGTGTTTTGTTTTATGTTCTCTTGGTATTTGTCAGACAATCTATGGGCTAGAGGGTATCTCAAGGTTGTGACTTGTATGCTAACAGATGAAAACAGTTTGGCAAAGTTCAAGTCAAGTTCTATTCCATCCATTCGTCTATCCACAAATATGGAGTTTACTGTGTGGCTGGAACTAGCCACTCCTCTGAAAGGGCTTGGCCTGTGCCCATCCACTATAAACGGGATCTCTGGAATTCTAAACAATCCCCATAGTCTGCTATAAGGCATTAGAAGAGTTTTTCTTTTTTAAATTTTTTTAATTTTAATCTTTTTCATCTTTTTTTTTTAATTGGAGTATAGTTGCTTTACAATATTGTGTTAGTTTATACTGTACAGCAAAGTGAATCAGCTATATGTATACATATATCCCCTCTTTTTTTGGATTTCCTTCTCATTTAGGTTACCACAGAGCACTGAGTTCCCTGTGCTATACAGTAGATTCTCATTAGTTATCTATTTTATACATAGTATCAATAGTGTAAATATGTCGATCCCAATCTCCCAATTCATAGCACCCCCGCAAGAGTTTCTAATGTTTGTGCTTTCTGAGAAGCTCATTGATAAGCATTATGTTAAATTTTACTTTAGTGGTTATTTTTGGATTATAAAAACAGTATGAACTCATTACATAAAATTTGGAAAATTAAAAAATGTACAATAGAGAAGAAGTCACCCATACTGATAACCATTGTTGCCATTTTGATGTATTTACTTCTCAGTCTTTTTTCTATGAGTACAAATATATATGTATATGTACATACATATATATGTATATACACACACGCCCACATTTGTGGTCATACTATACTAGTTTTTTGTCAAGTTTTTATTATAATGTGAGATTTTTTCCATGCCAATTTTTTAAAATAAAAAATTACTAACAACAAATACTCTGTCAAACCTGCTATATTTAATATTTTTATTATTGGTTACTTGCATTTTTTTCTGTTAATGGTCTCTTCATAATTATTACAATTCGTAATTAGGGTATATTTATATGTGATAATAATTGCTATAGGAATTCCACCTTTTAAATTTCAATGGAACTAAAAGTAAACAAAACACAGACTGAATAACAAACAAAAAGAAATGGCAGAATAAAGGGAAACTGGAAAATTTACAGTATTAAGACCAATCATGCCAATTATGACAATAAACATAGTTGGAATATATTTTCCCATTAAAAACAATAACTTTTACTTTGGTTAAAAAATTCTAACTGTACCCTGCTTACATTGATAAGAAACCAACACAATGATGTGGAAATGAAAAAATAAAATGGATAAATAGGGCTTCCCTGGTGGCGCAGTGGTTGAGAATCCGCCTGCCAATGCAGGGGACATGGGTTCGATCCCTGGTCCGGGAAGATCCCACATGCTGCAGAGCAACTAAGCCTGTGCACCACAACTACTGAGGCTGTGCCCTAGAGCCTGTGAGCCACAACTACTGAGCCCACGTGCTGCAACTACTGAAGCCTGAGCACCTAGAGCCCGTGCTCCACAACAAGAGAAGCAACCACAACGAGAAGCCCGTGCACCGCAATGAAGAGTAGCCCCCGCTCGCTGCAACTAGAGAAAGCCCGCGCACAGCAACGAAGACCCAACACAGCCAAAAATAAATAAATAAAATAAATAAATTTGTTAAAAAAGATAAATATGGATAAATAAAATCGATCTGATATCAAATAAAATGGAAGAAGCATTGAAAATTGAAATCAGATAGTATATTCTCCCCTTTTTACGTCTTAAATAAGGCTGGATATGATAATTAAAAAAAAAGTCTTCCAGTTTTATAGGCAAGCATGGTATATTTATGACATTAATTTACATATTATTAGTGAATTTGAACATTTGCATATATTTTGTTTAGACTCCCCTCCTCCCCTTGATGATTCGCTTTCCATTTTCTTTGCATATTTTCATGTAAGTTTAATTCATTTTTTGAATGAATTTTACAACACTTCCTATAGTTGTATTGTCAATAATTTCCCTGTCATATAGATGACAATTTTGCCTTTATTTGTCTTTTGCAAATCTTGTTTCTGGTGACTTTTTTTTAACACATAGAAGATTTAAGTGTTTGTGGTCAAACACACCAGTTTTGTACTTTATGATTTTTTTCTTTTGCTTTTTTCTTTAGAATGGTCTGAGATAAGTATTCACCTACATCTTTGTCTAATTCTTTCTGAGTCTTTTAGCTGGAAGTTGGGATGAGACTCATCATCTCTTTATAAAGGCAGACTTGGCCAGGAGGAGCTTGTGGCAAATCTTCCCACAGCCTTCCTCCAACTGCTAAACAGCAAGGATATTTATGTCACTGTGAATCTCTACACCTGTGCTCAGTGATTTCATGCTGCTCATGGCTCATTTCATGCCGAGCAGCAGGAAAGGCTGCTGTACAGCTTTCCCAGGCTGAACATGAACTCATCTTTTCGCGAGCTGTAAGCTGTCCCACACTTTCCCTGGACTGCCAGAGAAGGGCCGAAAACACATTGCCTGGTACTACTGCCTGGGCTTTCTCTTTAGGCTGCTTCATGCAAGAGGTTGGACCTGCTGCATGTTAATTTGGTGGAAACGAAAGAATAAAATACCCATGAGGTAATGTATCTTGGCTTACTCTGTCAACTGGGAGGCCCTATTCAAATGCTATTCCTGTTGATATTATTACCAGGAAAAAAGGAACCTATTAGACTTCAATAAAATATGACTTTCTTGTATGCTGTTTTTCATGTCATAGAGATGAAAAATCCTGAACTCTTGCTAAGTGTAGAGTGCTGGTTTTGTTACATTTAACTTAGAAAGGCAAGAGGATTTTGACGGTAAATATTAAAAGAATTTGAACTATGCAATGAAAATTCTGCTTCTAGGTGCACAGGCTCAAAGGAAGCAAATTTTGGTTAAGAAGTTGCATTTAACAGAAATGTGGTATCTCCTAGTACTGGAATTATATTAAACCGAGAAATCCAGGTCAGAAGACCTTGCTTCCTGGACTTCAATGATGTTTTGCCAAAGAAATGATGGAAGCCCCATCTTTGGGGCAGCTGATGTTAGGCTGGCCAGGACCCTGAGAACATGTTTTATAAAGACCCTATGCTGGCAAGAGGTATAGAGATGACTTCATGGGACTTCTGAGTCTGGAATGTCTTTGCTTCTATTACCAATTATTTTTGCTGGATTTTTGACACAGTGTTTTTAATTTTTAAAAATCTAAACAAAAATAACTATCGACTTCCTGAAGTTAAAATTTAGTCCTGCTGCTAGTGTGAGACCGACCTCATATCACCCCTCTTTCCTCATCAGACAAGGGTGGGGATTGGAAGGAAAACAAGGAGCCTCCTTGCTACTCTCCAGGCTTGCGTTCCTCTTGCACAGTGTGGGTAGGGGCTAAATAAGTGAAATAATGGTAAGGGACCCTCTTAAACATATACATTTTAGTATAAGTTCCTTTATTTAAAAAAACACTGCTACGAATTAACAAACTGAAAATACTAATATGGAATACCACATTCTCAGAAATTTTTTCACCATAATTCCCCAGGCAATATAATTGGATATTAACAGCTCATTCTAACAAGGTCCCAGGCATCATGCTAGGTGTTTTAAGATAAGGCAACCCCATAATCCTGGATTTCCCAGGAAAGTCCTGGCTTATTCCTGCTGTTCTGACGTAATTATTAGTAACATCTCTGTTCACTTGCAAAAGTGTATCAGTTTGAATAAGTCATATGGTCATATTATTTATGTGAACTATTATCTTTTATCCTAATAAAAACTATGAGAAAGATACTATTATTATGATCCCCATTTTGCAGATGAGTTACTGATTTATAGAAAGGTTAAGTAATTTATCTGAAACCACACAGTTTGTAAATGGCAGAGGCTGGAAGTCAAACCCAGGCAGTGCGGCTTCAGAGCTTGCCATGGCGGGTCCCCAAGAGCTAAGTGACCTCTAATTTACAGTATATTCTTAGAGTAGAGCAGAATCTACGTTCAGATTTAAGTTCTCTTCATTGGGATAAGCTGGTTTGTGTACCTTCATTCTCATCTCTCTTCTCTCACAGAGTGGTAAAGAATGTACAAAAGGACATACTCTCAGAAAGAGCAGGTCTGCTAGCCTGGAGAAGAAAGTACAGAACTGGGATGGAAATTCTCCCATTGACCCTAGCAACCTCCAGGAAGCAAGGAAAAAGCCCCTTGATCTCATGGTATAGACCTCTCAGGAATGGTTATGTGGCTTGTGGGAAAGCTACTCTTGAAGTATTAGCAGGCAGACTTGGATTAAAAACTAGAGTTCTAATATTCTAGCCGGTAGCTAGGACACCCAGTTAGTGTGACATGAGGACATTACGTGTTAATTTATAGAACACACTTTCCTTTGAACTTTATGTTATACATAGTGTAATAGATAGCACTGCTTTTTGTCGATCTCTAACTCCTAATGTAGACATTTTGGGTGTAAAAAGAAATAAATGGAGAGTACTAAGTAAATTGTATTTTTAAAATGTCAGTTATTAAGTTAACTGGCTTACATTTTTGATCCTGAAAACTTCCAGTGCCTTAAAAATGAGGAGTATAATATTTTATTTGAGTAATTTTTATTTTGTGCAGTTTTGCCCATGACAACCACATTTGTACTATTCCTCATTCAACAGAGAATTTGAAGCAGGCCACAATTAATTAACTCCTCTGTTTTATGGACAGGAAAATGGATAAGTTTAGTGATCTGCTAGAAGTCATATAGGTCAGGCATGCGGAGTTTGAATGAGAATGAGGATGCTCTTCTCCCAATCACAGCACTAGCTAATCCCATGCAATTATGTTCCATCATATTGGGAAAGTCACGCCTGAGTACATATTCAATGCAAGTCCCAGTAACTCGATGTGCTGGAATCAGCCATTTCTGGATCCATTTGACCTCTGTATGTATCATGGGTTCTCAGATGTGCCTTCTCATCAAGGTCTTACAATATTGTGGGGGGGAGTTTGTGGAATCACCCTGGTTGCTAAGAATGAGAATAAATGACTGCTTCAAGGCCACACTCCTCTGACTCCAGAACGTTGCTCACCATGAGATTTCCCCAAGCCAGTGGCCTTCAGATAGGTATACATGTAATCCTGGCTATGCAAACACTTTCAAGGTAGAGGGCATATGAATAATTTGGGGTTTAAATTTCTAGATTCTCAATCTCTCTACATATACTCTTTCTTAAGACTGATCTGCCTTAGAATTTGTCTGAGGTATGCCAAGTTCTTTTTTCTCTAACCCCTGTTCACAAAACACCCTTCTTCTACTTTACAAAAGAACAAACAAACAAAACACAAAAGTCTACCTTTCATCATTAGTGCATCTTTTGGGGTGTAAAGAACCTTGCTGGCTCCAAATATTAGTGTTGGATTGGTAAAGTGAATGACTATAATGATTGACTAACAAATATTTTTGCAAGTCTTTTCTTTCCATAAAACTGTAGGAGGATCTAAATAAGTTGTTAAGCTTAAAAAAGATTAGACATAATTCTTAATTTAATGGTCAATCACCATGTGATTTTGACCTATAACTAAGGAGGAGTTCAAAGAACTGAGGGACAGAACTATAATAAAACTGCTTCTATTTCATCTGCTTTTTAATGTTAATAAATTCTCTCAGCACCTAGGTCAGAAAGACCAAAAATATGAATAGAATTGGTTACTGAACTCTGTATACTTCTATCAATGTATAATCTTTACCAGTGGATATTATGAACTAATGAGGACAAGGAAAACAGAAAAATAAAACCCCACAAACAAAACATTTCATCTGTCTCATTAAGAGAAGCATTTGCAATAAAGCTCTACTTTCGACATTTAGTAATTTTTAAAATTCATGATATGTTGTATTGTGAAGTTGTTAACTGATAATAATTGTAATGATAATTCAATCTAGAAGAAATTCTTTTTGTGTGTATTTAAATTACTATTCCCCGGGATTCTTATTTAGATTTACATTTGTACAGTTTTTTTTTTTTCTCCTTCAGAGAATTGTAATGGCACGATTATCAACATTTTCAAGTAAAAATTATTTTCAAGTAAAAAGGGTGTTACCTTGAGTATAAATTACTTCCTTATTTTCAGGAAGTTAATGGAAATATGAGTTAAAAGCATATGACAAAAATAAATGATGTAGAATTTCCAATTGTTAAATTTCTACTGATTATTCAAGGAAGGATGTCTGGCTGGCCATTTAGCCTTTTTGTGCCTTTGTTTTATCACGTTTACAATGAAGGAGTTAGATGAAATCCATTTATTACTTTAGCTGCTGAACTCTTTATTCAGAGCAGTCTTAGGTGGGGAATAGAAAGCTTGAGTTGCTCTGGTGGAACTTGGCTGTGGCCATGGCCAGGTCCTCTCCTTCATTGCCATGGCAACCTTGGAAGAACAGCAGGAAGAATTCATATGGAAAACGACTCCCCTTGCAGGCCCAGGGGTTCAACAAGGCCCTTTCTGACTCAATCGTAACTGAAAAGAAAAAAATATTTCTAGCCTTCAACCTCATGTGGTGGTGTAGCCTTAAGTCAGAGCTTGTTTATGTATTACTTTTTAGTGTGATCAGCTCTTTTGCTTGATATGTAAGAACAAGAAGTAGTAGCTTTAGTAGACTCTGGGGTAGGACGTTTGTTTTAGGTAACAGCAAATGTTCTAAATGTTGACCACTTTGGAGTTTTCTACTTATGTCCAGGGAACAGAGGGCTTGCTTCTGGTTAGCCTTATTGGATTTGCCAGTGATTCACTATGAGAAATGTGCAATTAAATGTAACCAATTTAATTTGCCTAAAACAGTTAAAATAATACGGTCCAGCCAAAAAGTTACTTTTAATATTCTATCATCTTTAACTAAACTGATCGCTGCTCTATGTGTCTCCAGTGTACAATGAGACAAGACCACACAGCGCATGGGCACTATGATTGGCCGGGAGATTTACATCAATCAGTGTTAGAGACTAAGTGATGATAAAGTACTCTTAGACCTCCTGTCTTTTATATTTAAGGGCAATAACATTTTTCAGGTGATGCCCATAATTCTCAATTATGATGCCCCTTTCAGTTAGGGAAGGTAGAGCGAGAAAAGGGGACATCTGGTACAAAAGAAAGAATGAGATCTTCTCAACTGTGAAATTTTCCAGTTTGTTTCTTGAGCATTCTCAGCTTGTGGACCATTTAAAATACCTAGCTTAGGAAGCTGGTATTAGATAATATGAAGACAATTACTCTGGAGGCTGAAGTGACTGATTATCTTTCATGGAAAGTTTCCTGGGAGAATCATTTTATAAGATTTGTGGTTTGGGTATCAAGATGAGAAGATCGAAGTAAAAACATTAAAAGGTTGATCTTAGAATTTATTCAGATCATCTGACTAGGTAAACCCTCTGCAGATTGAAGGCTTGCCAGAGACCTTATTAAGTAGAGTGAATGGGAAATGCAAAGCTAATGTCGTTCTGTATCTTTGTAACTCAATTGAGATGTAAAGACCATGAACAGTGTTTAAATATTATTACAACGACAAGTACATTTAAGAAATGTACTTGAGCTAATCTATCCCAAACCACCATATGCTGCTGAGGGAGCAGTGCTTTAAACAGTGCAAATAGGCAATTCAGTTTTAATCACTAAAAATCTTATCTTCTGGAGGAATCCGACTGGCAACATAATTAAACGCGACGATTTGCTTCAGAACACAGTGATAGAGTTCATCATTTGTTGCACTTTAGCTAAATACAACAATATGTCAAAATGTGAGGTGGAATCTTTATTATTTTTCCCAGTAAGAACATTTGATCAGCTTTGTTTCTCAAAATAATGACTCGATTAAACAGTGTATACTACATAGTGTACATAGTGTATGGTTTTATTTCCTCTTTAAAGAGTAGTGGAGAAGTTTGTCAATTTGATCAAAATTGGCAGATTTTAATATCTTTAGAATTTACATTTACTGTAACCAAGAATTTTCATTTGCACTAAACACACACGCGTGCGCGCAAGAAAATGAGACGTGGGGACTGGAGCCACTGGAAATGTATTAAACAAATACCGTAACTGGATGGATTAAAGATGACAAAACACGTACTTGAAATATTCAGAAACCCACTTTCACTCTATACCTGCTTCTACTTATTTCTAGGAAAAAAATAATTGGAAGTGTAAAATATAAATATATGGAGGCAGGAGGCATAATGACTGAACATAAAGTTAACGAACAAACATGCAAACAAGATATAAAAGCTCAAAAATTATTTAATTTTGGAATTATTTCCAAAACTGAAACAAATATGCTTGAAATGAAGTAAATATACTCTAACAATATACATATAAAGCAAGTCCTTCCTGAGACTGTTTTTTCATCCAAGTTTAAGAAAATTCCTCTTAACAGGAAAAGCCATTAACAGAGTGTTAGCACTCTGCCACCTACTGGACGACTTGTCAACTCCCAAGAAATGCGCTCAGGAACTCGAATAGTGTATTTCAACAGCAAGGCTTCCTACATACAGCATTTGGTAGGAATAAAGCTCTGGGATACATGCAGGCAAACTTTTCCACCCTGTTTGGCAATAAGCTATTTCCCCACTTATTATGGAAGGCTGTTTGCCAACATGATTCATATGCTCATAATCAATCCCTTAATGTTCCAGCAATAAAAACAACGACACAACAAATTCCTTCAACAGGTTTTTAAGTGCCAGCTACATTAGAGTCCATTCCCACATACAGAATAACAATGTTACCTTTAGGCACCAGGCCAAAAGTGACAGCAAAAGTGAAGAGGAGTTTGGCAAAAGGTCGTAGGTGCTTTTATCCCCCTACCCTTTGAGAAAACAAATAAGAGGACCATCCTTGTGGGGGGCATCTCCTGGATGGAGTGGACAGAACATGCCAGTACGTCTACTTTCAACAAGGGGAACCTGTAACCTCGAACTGTAAGAGTCAAATTCTGTAATATTTAACTTTACAGATATAACAAATGTAAGACTAAATCATGATATATGAAGCCAACCCAAGTAGAAATTACATAATTTGGTAAATCCAACTGAAATAAATGTTCAATATAGATAATTCAAATAAAGAAAAAGGCTGGCCAGCAGTGAAATAGAAAATAATAATATTATTATAATAATAGAACAGGACATTACATTTAAATATTTATACCAAAGTCAAAGAATGTCAAAGTTCAAAGTACATGGAGAGCAGGTAGACCTCACTTCTACAGAGAAGTAAACAAACTCAGGAGGTTAAGTGATGGAAACAGTTTAATGCAGAGAAAAGTTTGTATCAAACCCTAGCTTTGTCATTTACCAGCTAAGTGATCTTGGCCATTGTTAATTAGCTTCTCAGAGTTTTAAGTTCTTCATCTGTACAAGGAAAATGTATGATCTAACTTAGAAAGTGGCTATGAAGATTAAATAAATACGAAAATAAAATACCCAGCTCGATTTCTCAAAGACCAACTGGTGCTTAGTAAATATAATCTCAAAAAAAAGTCACAAAACCTTTTGCAGAGCTAGAGCTGGAACCCAGGTGTTCTGACTGTTGATGTTATGCCCTTTCCAAGACTGCACTGTTTCAAAACTTTAAAAATAATTTTAAAAATAAGATTCTGCTCCACTGGTATGCATACTGATGGGCATATGCACATGAGTTCAACTAAACCAAGGTCAAAGCCTGACCTTTGTGAATTAATTGATTGTCCACATTTTATTCAGCCCCATCTTTAGAAAGTCATTTCCATGGCCTGAAGTATGGGTGAATCAGGTTTGATATTAAACCACATGTCTGTAATTATCTCTCTTTGGTCTACTTCCATCCTCTCTGGAGGACAGAACTAGATTAATTTCAAAGTTGATCTTTGATGATTAGCACTATCTTCATATATGAAGTATAGCCCGTTAATAGATTATTATATCAAAGAGAATTTATGAATCTTAAGCAACAAGCAATTGAGGGACATCATAAGAAGAAATGCTCAAGTAGAGCTTCCCTCTTCTCTAAGTAGTACCTGCCCCCATAAAAAAGGGATTACTTTTGCCCATTAGACATGGTGGACCATCTGAATTAGTAGAATATGTCTGACAACCCTTGGGAAAAAAACAAAGCAGTTCTTCCTCATTGGGTGGGATAAACAGAGAATCTGTTTCTATGATAATGGCAAAAGTATATATCTTTTTTAGCTAGCGAATGGAAATATGAACCCCTAACCACCTTCTTCTTTCAAATGTATAGGGTTGGTTTAGAGGGAGAAAGTTTTAAGAGAAAATGGTCTTTCACTCAACTATGGATTGTTTTTAAAATCTGCTGCCTCCTTGCTTATCAAATTTCAGCCATGGTGATAAGACTTCACTGACAAAATGTTGCCATCTTGTGGAAGAGGGTATAGAATGGTTTGTTCGCTCCATAAAGGACACATGTAGGATCAAAGGTGTGACTCATAGGGAAGTATATTTTGGCTCAATATATCAAAGAATTTTGAGAGCTGTTCAATAAGGTGAGAACCTGGAGATACTAAGATGGGACTGGGTATTAGGGACTGGATCCTTTAACAGGTGGAAGTTTGGTCCAGATAACCAGCAAGATCCCTTCCCACACTAAGATTCCATAGTTCTAGGTTGACAAAATTCATGCTGTAGAAAGATATTCATGAAAATTTACTCTCTATTGTTTTTTGCACAAAAAACTTTGGAGGCATATTAGTACAGTGGTAAGGACGCAGAGTGTGGAACCAGACTTCCTGACAGCTCTGCCAATGGGCTTTGCTCATTATTAGCTGTATCGCCTTGGGCAGTTACTGATGTTTTTCTGTACCTCAATCTGCCCATTTGTAAAATGTGGTGAATAATAGTATGTACTTTTTGGTGTTATTATAGTGATTCACTGAGTGAGTACATGTGCTCTGATACAGTGCCTGGTTCAAAATAATCCCTGCATGCCCCCCTCCCCAAGTGTCGGTGCACTCTCCCTTTCTACAAAATACACACCCTACTTTGACTACACAAAGGGAATGTATGTGTAATCCCAAAACAAGCAGGGATGGCGACTCTGTGGTACAAATCCCATGACTTCCCACTCCTGTAGCTGTGACAGATATTAATCTTCTAGCATGGCACCCAATGCTACTGTGCCTAGATGTGATGTCAGCATCCTTCCCAACACAGGGCTCTAGAGTCGACAAGTGAGAAGAAACTTATTTGCCATTTCTGCTTTTGTTAATTTGCTCAAGACATTCGAATTTAAACTTTAACTGTGAAACCTGTCAGGATCAATGCATAAACCTCAGATTGACACATCCACTCCACTTCTTGCTTCAGTGTGATATTTTCATGGTGGCCTTTGTAAATTGCCACACGATTTTGGTTTTATCTGTTTAGTTTTTCATATGAAGAGATGTGCATTTTTAATAAACCATCATGAAAATGGGTATATAAAAATGTGCTTTGTTAGAGGTACCATTTCTATTATAAGTCATCTGTTTGACAGTGTATGTATTTATTTTTCATGATATTTCATTTTTTAGAGGCCGGCAAGAAAGCTTTCAACACTTGCTAGAAGAGATTTTTCCTATTCCTTACAGATTAAGAACCATCTTAGAAATGCAAACTTTCCTCAAAGAAAGGAAATCTACATGCAAAGAGATCAAAGGAGACAGAAGTTAGACAGCACAAGTGACCTAAATTAAAGATAACCCTGTCATAATTTGTTTCGGAAAAGGGATTGATATTCATTATCAGCCTTTTCTTAGAACAAGATAGCTAAACCTAGAGGGAATGAGGGACCTAGGAAAACTATAAGGATACAGAGTCCAGCAATAGTCTGTTGGAAAGAGCAGAAAGTTTACAACCAAGTAGCAGCAGGCTATTTCTAGTCTATTTCTAAGCACTATGTTTCAAAGGGACGTCTCAGCTGCAGAGATAAGACAAATGCAGAATTCTTAAGTCAGAGATAGTGAAGGGTCCAACTGCCAGGCCATATATAAGTACATGTCATCTTATAAAGTACATAATATCATTAATATTTGAGCACTTATTCTGTACCAGGTACTGTGCCAAGAGCCTTACTCATTCAATCTTTATTGACACAATAACTCTGATGGGTAGGAACTAATATTCCTCTTGAATGGATGAGAAAAATGAGGCATTGCAAGGTTAAATTGTTTGCCCCAGGCCATGTTGCCAGTAACCAGCAAGGCCAGGACCTGATCTTAGAATCTCTGACTCCAGAGTCTCTGTACTTAACTACTACACTGAGGGTCCTTGTGGTTATGAGATAACTGCCAGGTCCCATCTCCCTAGGGTCCAAGGGCCAGTGGGAACTTCAATGCAGGCAGGTCCCACCCAGATGACAGAGAATGTCAAACAGAACTACTATTCAAGCGTCAATACTCTGCATGGGGCTGGAGAAACTTCTAGATGAATAGAAGGTCAGAAACTTGATAGTCAGAGGGGATTTTGTTTTGATCAGGCTCCAGCAATGCCCCATGCCCTCTGTGCTCCAGAGCAGTGCAGGCATAGTTAACTCAGGGCCCTTAGGGGCTATGGGTGGGCTAGAGAAAGATTTGCTCATTATTCTCAAACTGGTTGTGAAGAAGAAATGACAGGCCTGCATACTCCTGGGGTCATCATTTGGAATAGCTGGGATGGGACTAAGGCTGGTAGCCCCAAATAAATTTGACAGTGGTTTAAACAGCAAAAAATCACTTGCAGAGCAGATTAAATGCAAGCGTTTAGAGTGATGTCTCCTTTCAAGTTATTCTGAAGGGATAGACATTTATCAAAGGGGACACATTGAATTCAAAACTTGTTAAACAGTTTATTGATGCAGGTTAATGACTATATCAAAGTGAAACAGGTCAAGCAACAGCACTGAGCTTATTGTAGGTTTATTAAAACAGATAGAAACATCAAGCTAAATCTAATCTGAAATCACATCTTTTGATTGGTAGACAGAGGAGGTTTATCACATTTATGAATGAATGAGTATTTCTGCTCAATTTTAAATCTAATTAAAATATCCCATATCCACTGAGGTCCTTTTCACCAACTGTGAAAAGAATAAAATTAATCTGTTAATACAGAGGTGAGTAACTCAGATGGCCAAATGCTTGGAACAGATATTTCACCCTGCGTGGCTTACCTTAACCAAATACTACATCCTGCAAACAGTTCAGAAATGAACATGGGCATTTTCCTTGCGTTCACAGATTGTGTTCAAGAAAAAATGGTGTATGCTGTTTAACATGGATATCTTCAATATGTTCTCTAGTTTTTAATTAAAATTTGTTTTAAAAATATTTGCCACTGCATTTTTTTCTTATTGCCTTTAACAAAATACATATTTTTAATCACTAAACCTAAATTGAAGGGAACTTTTTCTACTTTATTTTATATTATATAAGTTAAAGTTCTCCTTCATATTCATCCCACTTCTCCAATACAACTGCTCAAAAGTGGAAACCATTAACAATTTGAGGTTTACCATTCTAGATATTTTCATGTGCACAAAGATGTGTGTAGAACATACAATTTTACAAAACAGGATCTATTTATCTATCTAAATATATTCCCCTGAAACTTTCTTTTCTCTTAGTATACGAACGTTTTTCCATGCCAGTACATAGAGATCTACTTCATTCTGTTCTAATGGCTGTATTGTATTGCACAACACAGGTACGTCATAATACATTTAACTATTCCCCTGTTGATTGGTGTTTAGGGAGTATCCATCTTTGAAGAATTACAAATAATATTGCAAGGAATATTATAGAGGTACTGAAGGATATATACAGAAAGACCCTCATTTATCTAGGGTAGATAATAAATAGAAATGCTAGGCCAAAGCATATGAGCATTTGTAATTTTGTAATTTAGTAATACTAAATCACCTGCTTTTCCTTGATTGTTAGTGAGGCTAAATGCCTTATTATAATGACTTTGGTCATGTGGTTCATCTTCCATGGATTTATAATCTTTACTCATTTTTTAAAAATTGGACTATTTTTTTTTCTTTTGTATTTATAGGAGCTCTTTGTATCTCAGTGTTCAGTAAGTTAAACTCTGGAGTCAGAGAGATCTGAGTTTAAATCCCAGTTTTGCCTGTTTCTTGCTAGATGACTTTACATTTTACTTAAGTCTCCAATCCTCAGACTGTTTAGATAAGAAATGACGATAATAAAACTACATACCTGGTAGGATTTTTTTGAGTCTTAAAAATAACACAATGTTTGTTCATTTTTAGGATGGTCCTTGGTATAGAGTATGTGTTCAATAAACACTATTCTATATGCTACAAATACTTTTTTCATGTTGTTGGTTGACTTATAATTTTATTTTCAGAAATTATTACTTTATAGAAATTCTCCATTTATACATAGTCAAATCTTTCATTTCTCCACCTTTTTTGGGGGCTTTGGGGTTTTGTATTAAGCTTAGAATTACAGCACCTAGATTGTAACAAATATATTCTCTTCTATTCCTTCTAGTACATTTACAGTTTTAATTTTTACACTTAGACCTGAAATACATCAGTATTTGTTTACGAGTATGGTACAGTGCAGACATGCATTTTGAATTTCTCATTATTTCACCACTGATTTGAAATGCTGATGTTGTCATATGCTAAATTCCAAGGTGTTTCTGGCCTCTTTATTTAGTTCCATTCATCTGTTTATCCTTTTCTGTGTCAATACCATGGTATTTTAGCTATTTCAATTTCATGGCATATTTTGATCGATAAGGCGACACCCTGACTCCTTTTAATCTTTTGGTTATATTATTTGTTTATCACCTATCTTCTGCATTAGAATGCTTCCCGGGAAGCATGGCCTTGTCTGTCTTTTATTGCTGTATTTCAATTGCCTAAAACAATGCCTAGTCCAGAGTAGGCACTCAATAATGTGGCTTGAATAAACAAACTTAAATCTAGCAGTCTCTTTTACATCCATATTTTTTCTTTTTCTTAAAATTTTTTTATTGTTAAACAAATATAGAAAACAACATAAAACAAAAATAAAAACACCCTTGTAACTAATGCCCTATATCCAGTTTTTAGAAAGAAATAAAGCAATTTCTGCCTTTCATATAATTATCATGACAGCAGTAGTTTTAAAAGCTGTCATATTGGTAGGGATCTTTATTTCTTTATATACCAAGGTTTGACAATTGTTTATTTATTTGTACTATTTAAAAGGACATTATTTATTCTGCCATTTGTTTTAGGAAGAAAAGATAGCTACTTCCTGGAACTTTCACCTCTAGTGGGCTAGAAGAATGTCATTTAAAATAAATAGAGCTTCAGTTTTTTTCTGTATCTCTCAGACTCAGTAGAGATGTTGAGAGGGGAAAGCAGATTTCACGTCTTGCTGTTCTTGATTATCTTTTAAATAAAGGCAATTCTTTTCATTATATTAATCAACACCTAACTGGAATAAAGAAAAATAAATGAGAAAAACAACCCATTCTTCCTATTCACCCAGCTATTTTTGATATGAATTTAGAAATACTGGAAAGTACTGGAAGTATTGGAAGGAAAGAAAACATTAGAAACATGGGCAGTGAGGAAGTATAGCATCTGGAATCCTTCACTCAAAATGCAATCACATTATCGTTGGTTCTCTGTTGACAGTGGCCAAGAAAATGCTGGGGCAAATATAAGGCAAGATGGCATTGGGCACGAAGTAGTCAAACTGAAAACCCTTGAACTATGGAAGGGATAGGCAAGAGACTGTGTTGAATGGACACATGGGAGGTATTTGTGAGCTTGATAGCTTGACCATTAGCATCAGCATCACCTGAGAACTTACTAGAAATGCAAATGATTGAGCCCCACCTTAGACTGAATCAGAAACCCTGGGGTGGGGTCAAAAATCTGTTTTAATAAGCCCTCCAAATGATTCTGTTGCTGGCTGAAGTGTGAGAACTAACACTTCAGTGCAGTAAGGAGAGAAGATGGGAGGTTAAAAAACATGACAACTAATAAAATCCTTGTCCCTATCATCAACTTCCATGTCATGAATATAAAAGAGTAGTTGAGAAAATTATTTGAGAAAATATGCTAAGACTGGTAGCAAATGGTAACTTTAAAAATGGGTAGGCAAGTTTCTGCAGTACCTCTTAGCAAGAGTCACACACACTAATCTAAAACTTTTCTGTTCCCTTACCCACCCCCTCCAAGACAACAAATCATTTCTTATTATTGCTGTCCAGCACAATTGGGCTGATCTGGTTTTCTACAGCTTGTCTATTCAGAAGAGCCTTCCAGCATACAGCATGGTGGCTACAGCTTAAAAATACTGTCTTGTATACTTGTATACTTGAAATTTGCTAATAAAGTGGATCGTCAGAACTCTCACTACAAAAAAAAAAAAAAAAGTTTAAAAAAAGTGATGAGAATAAAAACAAACAAATGAAAAGAAATGCCTTCCACACTCTGATGGGTTATGTACCAAGGCCTTTGCTCTTTTGTGGCCTAGCAAAATGATTTATTGGTATTATAAGTCAAGTTGATTATTTCATCTAAAATATTTTTTATTACCTGAAATAAATCTGCAAGGCCCAAAGCTAAATGCTGTGACTCCTTCCCCTTCTCACTTTTAGGTGCAGTGGTGAGTTTCTGGCAAGATGCTTGGGTACTTGAAAAAAACATTTTGAATATTTCCACTCATAACTTTTAATGGAGCAAAGTTAATCTTTAAAGAAATACGTTGGTCTTTGAATATAAATATTTTCAAGCCATTTTCATAATCAGTGCAGAAATTGAGATTCTCAAACATTCTCTCTCTCTCTTTGTCATCCTCTCACTGGTGTCCCTGTCTCTTGTACAACTCTTAACTTCCCTTTGGAGGTCCAGCCTTGTTATTTTCCCTGTCTGGTGGCTGACAGACCATGTGACAAGATCTCTCCTGCAAAACTACACCCTAAATCAGAGGAAGACATGAAACTTAATTAATAACTGTTAAATTCTTTAAGTTCAAGATATTTATTCTCACAACACAGTGTGTATTCAGTATACACTTGTCTCTGAATATATTAGAAGCAGCTACTTAAGATCCAGACCACTAATGAGCTCAAAACAAGAGATGGAACTCAATTAGAGTGTGCTATATTAAGAGAAAACCCCTCAGAAAGAAAAGAAAAGGAATTGGCTTTCCTTCCTCATTTGCTTGCTCTGAGGACTGAAATATGTCATACTTCTCCTTTCTCTTTAAAAAGACAGAAACTTCTTATTCTTTAGGATTATGATGAAAACAAAGCTTTTGCCTAAGGAATCAGTGAAATGCTGACTTTTTCTAATCTTCCATTGGCAATTAAAGCCACCCTCTATTCTAGGGAGATGAAGTTGCTCTTCAGGCAATTTAAATAAAAACAAACAACACACTGACTCTCATTGTCTGAAATTTAGAAAAACATATCTGCTAGTATGTACCAGTCACACAATGAGGTCTTTTCTATAGACATAAAAATCATGGGTCCACTCCACTTCCAGATTTTATCTTACCATTAAACTGATGACCTTCAGCTACTGCCTCCTTTATGCACTGCAAGATCTTACTTTTCATATCCGCTGGTGATCTTTCCAGTTTCCATTCCCACTTGTATTTGTTTTAATGTTATTTTTATTGGATTGATATTATATATAAAATTAATCATTTTAATTTCATCTGATTTTCCTACTGAGAAGTTTATGTGTTGTGTCCATATGGACAGCATCATCTAAAACATACATCTACAGAATGATGGAGGCATATTTAAATCAATGGGATTTCTCAGGTTTTTGCCATTACTGGAATTGTGGTGTGTGATAGTGAAAAGAAGGTTTGGGATTCACATAAAATTGTGGGTGAGGGGTAACCAAGAGAAGCTTTGGGATGTGAATAGAACTAGGCTCAAGCCCCAACTCTATTACTTAACTAAATGGGCTACTTTAGCTTATGTTTTCATCTGAGTTATAGTTTTCTCTTCTGTAAAATGAGGATCATCACAATTATAAAATAGATAGCAGTTACTGACTGCTGTTTATCCTGTATCATGCTTGGCACTTTTCCTACTTTATGTTAAATCCATGAAATAATCCTTTAAGATATAAATAATTCCTTCTTTAAAGGAAACTGAGGCTAAAAGAGGCCAAACAATACTAATAAGCAGTACATCCTGTTGCATCCTTTAAAGTATGCACTGCCTCAGGGAGTGTTGGGTGGGGATCAAATGAGACACTAAATGTGAAAGTACTTCCTAGATGATGTGTGCTCTACTCAACCAAAGCTTACGTGCTTTGTATATTAAGAGTGCTATACCATAAAAATATATTTATTCACTGATACTACTTTCTTTCAAGTATAACCTGCTTCCTTGACAATTCTTTAAAAACTATAAAGTGGTACTCACTAGTATAAGGGTTAATCTTGGGAAATTTTGCAGAGTTTGCTTTCTGTACCACTCCTCATTTCCTAGCAGCATTCTATTTCTTTTTTTTAGGAGAGCCTTGATTTTTAAATTTTATGAATAAGTACAACTCCTCTCCCATTGTCCCCAATGTGAGGTAAGGGGCATAGGGTTGACAAATTCATAATTTTTAAGTAAAGAGTATTTTTAACAACCTCTCACAAGTTATCATCATTAGATAAAAAGAATGGATATTTTTGCTCCAGAAAGGGAAGAATATATCTCAGAACAAAGTGCAGTGCTTTAAAGTGAATCCACTTAGTGGTAGGACAAACTCTTGACATTGTCTTTGATATTTTAATTTTGGGGCCAGACAGTGAAATCTCATCATGGATTCGCATGGGTCATCAGATGAGATTTGAGAACTACTATTTTAAAGGCCATGTGGGACCCTGAAAAATCATGACTGAGCAGCAAACAGACCTGGGTGAGAAAGCATGTTCTGCTTTTTGTAGCACAGGACGGCGTGCTACTACCGTGGGTTCTGTAGTTAGGCTGTTTACGTTTAAATCCTGCCTCTGCTTCTAGTTACATCATCTTTCTTTAAGTCTCTAAGCTTCACCGTTCCCTGGAGGTAAAATGAGTATAACAATAATGCTTGTAATTATTATGAGAATTAAATGGGATAATTCATTTAAGAACCAACATAATAAGCCCTCAAAAATGTTCGTTTTTAAATTAATTTATTATCAACATATTATTATTAATAACTTGTTCTTATTTCTTCCTCTTATTCATTTATTTAGCTTCTTTGATTTTCAGGTTTCCCATCTGTAAAATGGAAATAAAAATAGCTAGCTTGCAGGGAGCTGTGCTCATTTGAGCTGAGCTGAGCTCATCTGCTGTGGAGCCTAAATGAGATAATGCGTATTTGTACATAGAATGACACTGATCAGAAGCCTACGACGTGGTAGTCATTATTATTTTTTGTGACATTTCCCCTCCGTACTCCCCTAGTGCATTCACAGTTGGCAGATGGCCCTTGGCTTCTCCAAGCCCCTCTTTGGTGTAGTACTTGAAAGTCTGTCCCAGCCAATCCCTCTATCATGTGCCTAAAAACTTATCTGTTCCATCTATTTGTCCCTTAAGGTCCTCAATGCACCTGAAAGCAAACTGCCTTGGTAAAGTTTTGAATGTTATTTAAACAAGCACACTGAGAAATCCTAAAAGCAAAACACATTCATGATTACCTGAAAACACACTCAGCAATACCTATTTTGGAGCTCAGCTTAAAAGTATTGTGAAGAGGAAAGAAAAAAAGACAGAGACTCTAAAAAAAAAAAATCTCCAGCTTGGAAACAATGAGTAATGGTAAGACCAGACAAGCTTGTTTTCTCTCCTAAGTCTCTATTTTCATGTCCATCAGCCTGGATAACTCAGGGAGTCCACCCAAGGTGCCATCCCTCTCTCACATTTCTGCCGGCTAGTTACCATGGGGGTTATGTCTGGATCCCAACCCCTTCTTTTCTTTAATGTGGGGTGGAGTCTGGCAGCTGAAGATTCTGGACAGTGATGACACCCACAGCAGGAATCAATTCAGTGTATATTGCTATGATCTGGGCTCCTTGAGGAAGAATGTCCTATTTTCTTTCTAATATATACCTCTCTATTCAAATCTAAAATTGTCCAATGCACCATGATATGGAACTAGAATAGCTATTCCCTCCTGTTCCCCCAAAACATCTGACTGAGGGGATAAGGGGAAATATCTATGTGATACTGGAGAAGTCATATCTCTTTTATTTCTTTATCTGTACGATGAAGGAGTTGGATTAGGACCTCTAAGATCTGCTCTAATTATCCCTAAGAACATGTGTGCTAAGGAGTGGGGAAAAGGTAGAAGTTTGTTTTAGAAGACTTACAAGTGACTGAGAAGAAGAGGGAGCATGATAGGGAGGTGTTATGTTTGTTTGAAAATTCATCAAACACACAAGTAGATCATGGACTAACTTAAACGAACATAACTGGGACTTAAGAATCTGAATGAGGTCTGGGAATGGGCACATATATGTAAAATTGATGGTGAGAGACAACTTTTATTGACAAAACCTGGTGTTATTAAAACTTGGGGTTTTCTTCTAAATCATTTAGCTGGGTATTTAAAAAAATATGAAGAAGGGCTCAAATGTATTGTCCTTGTTATGCTAAGAGGTGTTACAGACTGGAAGTAGAAAACAAAAGGGGGCTTGGAAAAATCTGACCGTTAAATCAACAGAGAAGTATCAAAGAGAGGTTCTATCTCACCTTTCCAGGTCCCACATGCTATCGCCAGAGTCAGTCTGCTCTGAATCATAACCTTCCTTAGTTTGTAAACCAGACTGTTCTTTGGCTTTCTGGCAGAGAAAAATTTAGGCTGGGTCTAAATGAATTCTATAAGGCAATATTTATGAAACTTTGGGCTTCTGCTAAATTGATTAGACTAATTTATCTATCTGAAGGTTACCTAAACAGAATAGAATGATAAGCATTCCTCTTCTGTTAGAGACACTGATCAATCTTCAAAAGCATTCAAGATAAGTTTCTGTGTTAAAAATCAAGTGATTTCTTTTCTGTCCTAAGAGGATATTTTGTATTATTGAGGGTTATAGAAATATTATTCTGTAATATTTTGAGATTGATAAAGGGCAAAGACCATCCTGAGCCCTTTTCTTCTTGAGTACTTAGAATGTAGCATCATATCAAATTGACAGAAGAAATGTTAAGAGTAGATTTTCTTTTCCAACTAGATTGAAATAAAATAAAACCGTTTTTCCTTGTGCTGTATACACATTTTTTTTCTCCATGAATTTGATTACACTTTATACAACTTTGGAGGATAAAACCTTCTTACTTTCTGGTGTATTCATTTCCCTTGCCTCTAAAATGATAACCTACTGCTGGAAAAATGACCTGATTCACAGGGAAATTGGATAATCTAATGTAAAGCAGTTAGGTTCTAGATCAATATTCTGTGAAATACCCCTGAAACACATGTTTTCCATTCTTTCTTTCATTATTCTTAAAATGAGCCATAACAGTGGAGGGAAAAAAAGCTTGAGACTCAAACACATCACACAAGAGGATGCATGAAAAATTTAAAACCAGTAAATAAAAGAGTTAAAATTAATATTAGAAAGGAAAATAACTTCAGATTATGGTAAATAAGTTAAAAACATATCCGAGATGGTAAAAGAAAATCACTTGCGAAAGGCTGCGCAGCTTGAACATGGAAGTACACACAGATTTTCCTTTGGCTATCGGAAGGCCCCCATCCCCTGCCCCACCCCCCTGCAGAAGTACACAGAGTGCCGATGCAGTCACCTCATAGGGAAACAAGACCATTTAGAACACATGGAAAAGAGTTGCCATGCTCCAAAATAGATCTTGGAAAGTTTATCATCTCCAAGTGAGTGAGTAGGAAACTTGACCATTTTTAGGCTAATTAAAATTCAGTGTATTTGTACTTGCCATTTTTAGAGCACTTTTTTTTTCCTCCACATAATTAAAACCATATATATCATGGGTTTCTGACTAATTTTCATGTAAGTAATCAAGATATAGTTTTGAAATTCTATTTAAAACCATGTTTCGTGAAGAGCTGTGTTTTGCTTTTTTTTTTTTTTAGTAGAAATTGCACTTTTACAATAATAAAACAGATTAAGTTTTTGCATTTGACTCTGCTTTTTATGAATGAGATGTCAACTTGGCAAAGCGCAATTTCCCCTTCTTGTAAACCACAGGGCAGAGTGGAATACTATCAGCAGGGGTGCAGCCTTTGACAGCTGTAGAGATTAAGATTCAGAACAGATAAGGAAAACCACTATTTAATTTCTTTAATTTTCTAAGAAAAAGAGAGAAATCCATGGACCCGCTGTTGGAAAAAATGCAAAAGTAAAAGACATTTTACATCATTTATTTATTTATGTATTAAATTTATTTTACTGAAGTATAGTTGTTTTACAATGTTGTGTTGACATTTTACATCATGATAACAAAACTTTGGCTGTTAAGCTTTTAACATAAATGTACAAGAAGCACATTTCTCTTTTAGGATTTACTTACTCTCTGGAGCCAGACCTCCTTGGTTTCATTTCCAAATCTGTCCTGGGTTGGCTGTGCATTCTTCCATAAGTTACTTACCTCTCTGTGCTTCAGTTTCCTCGTTGTGCAAAGGGGATAACTGTACCTACCTGAGAGTGTCGCTGTGAAGATTAAACATATTAATATCTATAAAAGGCTTAGAACATTACTGGCTCATAGTAAGTCCTATGTAAGTGTCAGATAATACTATCATTATTGAAATATTTCAATAAATCTATTTTATATCCAAGTTTCCTTGAAAGTTTTTAATACATACTTTTCTTGAAAACTAAAAATTATACTTTGTTGTGAATCAGATATGTGAAAGCTGCATCTAAGTGGAGATTTGAAGATGACCAAAAAGGCCCACCTGCCCCAAGCCACACTTGCATCAGTACTTAAAGTTCCTGATATTATCTTAAATTTCAGAAAAGGCAGATCTCCCAAAGATTTTCAGCGGGATATTAAGAACTGGTATATCACAAAAGGGTCTTGTGGCTATGTAAACTGAGAAATGCTGTGAGGACAAGATTAAATGAATATATACCTTCATTTGTTAAATAGATATTAATCAAGTGCTGGAAATGAAGAGTCAACAGGACAGACCTAATGGGCTTTATATTCTAATGCATGTGATAGAAAAGAAACAGAAAAAAAAATAAAATGATTACAAACTGTACTATTAGGAAGGAAATATTCAAGGAGCTGAGAGAAAGAGAGAGATTAACAGGGCAACATATACTTTAGAAAGTGTGATTGACTGTGGTGGACCTCTTTGAGGTAGTGACAATTTAAGCTAAGGTCTGAAGTAAGAGAAGAAGCTAGACATGTGAAAATGAGTGAAAGGGCATCCCAGATGGAAGGAAGAGCTCCTGTGAAGGGTGTGAGGAGGAAAAAAACGAGATGTGCTCCAGCGAATGGATGAAGATCAGCGCGGTGGACTGAATGGTCCAGGTAGATGGCACAGGAGCAATAAGGCTGTGACAGCCAGGGCACAGAGGACCAGGAGGCCATGGCGAGGAGTGTGGGAGCATGGGTGCAGGTGCAGTTGAAAGCCCTTAAATGGTTGTGAACAGAGGGGAAACCTGCTCTGATTTACATTTTAGGAGTTTATTTTGGGTGCTGAGCAGAGAATGTGTAGGGGAGGGGTGCAAGGGCTAGTGAGCCGGCCAGCCAGGAGGCCGCTGGAGGGGTCCTAGCAAGGGATGGCAGTGACTGGGCTACATTGCCTGTGGTGGATATGCAGCAAAATGGACTTCACAGCTTTTAATATGCTTCCGTGTAGGACAGAGCTTCAAGTTTGGTAATAAAGATCCAACTTGGTTTGGTCAAATAACACACATCAGGAAATGCCAGGTTCAAGAATTACCTCCTGAATCATTGATAATGCAATTTTTTTTTCTTGAAGAGAGTAAAGGTTTATTCTACTACTATATTATCTGCAGACATCAGGGTTTGTAGGAATAGGGTAAAAGAAAAGCAATTGATTTGGGGCAGGGGCAAAAGGGAGTTGATGGGGAGATTGTGGAAAGACTCAAGCAGTGGGGTTTTTTCTTAGAAGAGCAGGCTTTCTGGAATAAAGGGGAATACTATGCGTGGTAGGTGCTTGGGAAACTAAGAGAAGGGAGGGGGCTCCAGAGACAGGCTGGGCCTCTTATGCAATGTAGTCCAGGGCCATTATGTGTTTGACTCTCCATGTGGTCATCTATAAGTACATTCATGCAAATATTTGTCTGCAAATGCTCACAACTCCCTGCAAATTTGCCGACTCTTCAGGGACAGCACTGGACTTGGAGTCAGAAGGCTGGAGTTTTCATGGCAGCACTGTCACCTGCTGGTGGGGAAATATGTCATCTCTGCCTCGGTCTGCTCTTTAATAAAAGCATTCGACTCCAGATCAAAAATAAGGATAAAATATTAGTTACCGAGAAAATGTATGGCATTCCTCAAATACTAGGAATGCCTCTTTAACAAATTAAAATGCAGCTCAATGAGACAACTTCCAGTGCTGATATTTGCTGACTCCAAGTTGCTACTACTCAAATATGCCCAGATTATTAACATTTTAGTAGCTAAGAAGAAATGCCAAGTTTCTCATTGACCTTCTATTCACTCAAATGATATATCTAAATTGCAAGAATATACATTTTCCTCATTGGATGCAATAAAATTATTTTCATTTTGAGTGGGAAAAAAGCAACCCAGTAAATTCTTGTTTTTCCTGAATTGGCCCTCGAGCAACAATGATCGCTAACCACTTTGCTGGGATTTTGCTTTAATGCCATCTTTGCAGTCTATAGGATGTTAGGAATGAAAAAGTGTTCTAATATTGTCCTGACCTTTTAGCCCTGTAGTGGGCCCAGGGAATGAGGTGCTAAAGCAATTTGCATTATTTTGCTCTCTGTGCCATGAACTTCTTTGAATCTTGGGCTAAAGAGACCCCATCTCAATGTCCGTAAACGCCGACATTTTCTACAGCCTCATGCTTGCAAGAATTCTGTCTGTCAGACTTAAGGTTAGCAACAAATAATTATGCTGAAGCTTGGGTTAACTAATGTATGAGTCAAGTCAATTTGAAATTTAAATTTGGCACCAGAGCACTTCGCCTGTCCTTTCTTCCCTTGTTGCCCAAGTTGACTTTATGAAAACACTAGAGAGGAAATTTCCTAAAACGGCAGAGCTTTCCTTTAAAAATTATTATTATCAAAGTGATAATTTTTTCCTAGTCTAGTCCTGGGATAAGTGCTGTTACTTTTGGGCTCCCGGAAAGGATAAATATAGCTTTCATAGTTGGCTGACACCAAATTCATATTTGTTTACAATAAATTCATTTGTTTAGTTAATAGAAATAGATTTGGGTCAGACATGAAAGCCTAAAATCCTAGACGAACTATGTCACATGTCACGTTTTCACTGCTGTGCAGGAAATTCCTGCTTATGTATGTAGTTACCTAGAATGTCCACTTGACATAATCGCACAGACCTGGAGTATTGCAGGCTATTCCAAATTGCTGGGCTTTGGTTACTGGGAGACCCACCGTTCCTGCAGCCCCAGTGGGTGGGAAAGCTGAGCTTAACACCTCTGGAGAGACTGACTTAAATGTCCATGGAGAGGGGCTCCTGATTCCGTCTGTCATTAAAGGCTCTGATCATTCAAGACAATTAATATATACAATTATAATAGAAAGATTTCTAAGTCATCATCAAAATGTCATTTGACTGCAGTCGTGGAATAAGCCTAATCTTTTGGCATTAGGCAAACAGGTTTGAGTTCCAGCTCTGCCGCTTCCAAGATACATGAACCTTGGTGAGCCACGTCGGCTTTCTGCATCTCTGCTTCCTCACCTATGGAATGGGATTGATAATATTCCACAGGACTGTCATGAGAAGTGACTGCACATCACTGTATCTAGCACAGTAGGAGTTCAATGAGTTGCAGCTGTTTTGTTATTATTTTATTTATATTCCTAAAGTCTAAAAGGTATTAACTTGCTGATGATCAGTTATTCAAACAATTTAGAATTGCCTGCTTCCAGGACTCCGGTCCATATTGGGAATATGATAAGGAAAGTCCTGTTTTTTTCCTTCCTACAGAAAATAAATACCACTTAAGTAGCTTCAGCTTAGTGCAAGAGGCAGGGGAGAAGTAGAGGTATATACTTTGTGATTAAGAAAGTGTAAAGAGACCGGTGGGAAACGGTTCTGCATGCCTAAACAAAATGCTGTGTTCTGAATATGTAAGCTCTGCTTTAAATGCTGGATAAAGGAAACAGAGTTGGCTCTTCAAGTCAACACTGACTCAATCCGGAAACAAGAGTGTGGGTGTAAGAAGGTTCAAGATGTGAATGGATTATTGATTTGAGAGAGAAGGGGCTAAAATCTCTGGAGCAATATCGAGCTGATACCATAAAAGAGGAAAAGTCTAAGCCTCAATGTGACAAAAATAATTTCAGGGGAAAAAAAGCACCATATTTATGACCACGTTTAGGTAAATTTAACCCATTTCACAAAGAGAAGAGAAGGTCTCTTATGTGTGCTGGATATGGGATTAATATGTGAATCTGTCCTTTTTAATCTAGGAGGGAAATAAGAAAAAAACAGATATCCACACAGAAAAGGGAGAATAAAATGCCATAAGACAAATATAAAATGGTATAATTTGTGATCCAAGATTGGTATATTCACCTGTGCAACTTTTGAGTACACAAATATTCTGGGAAACATTTGGATGCTGAAAGACTGGGATTTCTAGATTGTAATCCCTGAGGAAGGGGATTATAAAACTCATATTTTTCCCAATACACTAATATAATAAAGAGATTAAGAGTTTATTTAAATGAATGAATGACAAAAGGGAAGAATACTTTATACATACAGAGGCACATACACACAAGTGTGCATGCATGGTACCTCTGGAAGCCCTAAGGAAATAGATACCAGGATGTGATATTACATCTTGCTTGGGAGTGGGGGAATTGGCCACATGCAAGACTAAAAAAAGGAAGCAGCATTTAAGTTAAACTAGACGGGACTGTAGGAATTCAAAAAGGGGAGATAAAGTAAGGAGTGCATATCAAACTGAAATTATTGTAAACTCAGGGCTTCCATTTCCTCACTTCTTGCTCTTAGTTAAATCCTGCTGCGATGTCTCCATCCTTACCCCATTTGATTGGCTTGCAACATTCTGTTTGGGTGCCCACTATCTCCTCCCTGGCTTCCATAATACAGCTTTCTCTTGTGTTTTTCCTTACATCTAGCCTTCCATCTCAGTCTTTTTTGCAGGCTCATTTTCCGCTGTCCCTTAAAAAAAATTGGTTTTCCTGAAGGTTCCATCTTAGATGTTTTTCTTTTTAATTGTCTGCCTGTTTTTTTTTTCCTTCATTTTTCTTTCTTTTCTTTTTTACTTCTCTATAGGTTATATCCTCCATTCCTATTCCACCAGCTGAAATAGATATACTTATGTCTCCCAAATCTATACCTCTAGTACAGAATTCTCTCTTTATTTATTTATTTATTTATTTATTTATTTATGGCTGTGTTGGGTCTTCGTTGCTGCATACGGGCATTCTCTAGTGGCGAGCGGGGGCTACCCTTAGATGAGGTGTGCGGTATTCTCATCACAGTGGCTTCTCTTGTTGAGGAGCATGGGCTCTAGATGCACGGGCTTCAGTAGTTGTGGCTCGCGGGCTCTAGAGCGCAGGCTCAGTAGTTGTGGCGCACGGGCTTAGTTGCTCCGTGGCATGTGGGATCTTCCCGGACCAGGGCTCGAACCCGTGTCCCCTGCATTGGCAGGCGGATTCTTAACCACTGCGCCACCAGGGAAGCCCCAGAATTCTCTCTCGACATGCAAATTTCAGTATCTACTTCTACTGGACATTGCCACCTGTTTAAGCCAAATGCGTCACGTTCCAAATTAAATTCTTTATCTTCCTTCCCTGAAATATTACTTGTTCTATGTGAATGACAGCCATCTCTCCTATTATCTATGAAGGAAACTTGGAATTGATCATACAATCATCCATTTCCCTCATTTATCCCACTTCAAATTTCTATCATTCACCAACTACCCCTACATACCCCTATAATCTCCTGTTTTGATTTTTTTTTTCCTTTTCTATCTCCACCAAGGTCACTAATTGTTTCTCCTCTCTGTCACTGCAATAAGGTATTTTGGTTGGTCCTGGCGAGGTCAGCAAGGTACAGGTCACAAAGAGGCTTCCGTGCTGGCCGGCTGTGCTAAAGAGTTTGCATGTCATCATGAGGACAATGGGGGTCCTTGAAAGAGTTAAAATAGGGGACTTAAATAATCAGATCCACCATTCTGGTAGATCAGTCTGGTTGAAATATAGGAAGAATATTAGAATGAAAGGTGGATGGATACAAATTAAAAGGAAGCCTTATTGCTCTAATACGGGGCTGGCTCGGCAAGACTATATCTCATTGGTGCTGTCTGCTTCTGTTCCTTTGGCTCCATGCTGTTGCCCTGCATCGTATGGTACCTCCAGGGTACCTCTGGATACCTGAAGCTTCCCCAAAATCACCATGTTGTTTCAAGCCTCCAGGGCTTTTTTAGAGTCTGGTATCCTGCCTCTAACTCATCTCTTCCCCTCCTTATCTGGCTCATTCTGTTTTGTCATTTAAATGCTGAATCATGTCCCCTTTAGGGTCACCTCCCTCGGAAAGCTTCCTTGATGTCCAGCTCGGTGCTGTTCCTCCTTGCTTCCAAAGCGCTCATGGCATTTCTCTACTGGAGTACTTACCACACGGGTTTGTAATTGTCTGTTGGTTTGTCTGTCTCCTCCAGTGCCCATGAAGCCAGGAACTATGCTTTGTCACAATATGCCCTGACTAGGCTGCAATAGGCATTTAGTAAATATTTACTGAGTTTTAAAATGTGAACGAAACTATAAAGATGATAATTTGTTAGATGTGTTACCGAGGAATGATGAATACATTCTGAAGGACAGAGGAAGGTAAGATTTGAAATGCCAAATTCTGAACTACCAGATAAATAAAAGGCAGGGACTGGGAATGGAGCTGCAGAAAGAAATCAAAACCAAAGCAAAGCAGCTCTGCAACTGAACCACTGATGTAAAGAGTTCTCCCCCAACATACCCCAATTCTGAGGCAATGGAATATAAACTTAAGTTGTTGGCATAAGGGCTGAAAATGAAGGATGGACTGGAGTCAATTTTTGTGGCATCACTATGGCTTCAGAACTGGAATTAGGGAGCTGTTGCGGTTTTCTACCTGACTTGGAAAGGAAAGATAAAATGAGATTACATCATGAAACCTCTTCAATGCTAGGCTGACGAGTGGTTCTAAGTCTTACGCTCCTGGGGCAATCACTGAATAATTATGAGTTGAGAGTGACAAAATGGGAGCTTAGAAAACAAGTCTGACCGTGTTGTGTAACACTGAATGCATCACAGAGAGACTAAATGTGGCTAAATATTAGGAGAATATTTAAGCATTTTGTTAAAGGTAATGCAAGCTTAAATG
The DNA here is from genome assembly GCF_028564815.1 of Eubalaena glacialis. NCBI lineage: Eukaryota > Metazoa > Chordata > Mammalia > Artiodactyla > Balaenidae > Eubalaena > Eubalaena glacialis. Next base: position 70,788,505 of record NC_083723.1, on the reverse strand, counting down.
AGAGGGGTGGCAGTGAAACTAGGAAGAAGAAAAATGCAGCATCCATGGGAAAAATTGGGAGTAGCCTTGAGACTTGATAAGAGAGAATAAAGATATACATTTGCAAACAGAAATTTTAATGAAATAGAATGGTTAAATATTGATTACAAAAGCAGAAAATATTTCATGGAGCCAGGTACTTTACTTCTTTGAGAAATAGCTCCTTGGGTTTAGCGTATTCGTGTTATTCCTTTACAAAGAATACCAATTCATACGCTACTTTTAATAAAGAGTGGCTTTTCATTTGAACAAAGACATAATCTTATACCTTAGGTATCCAGAGGTACCCTGGGGTATCGTGCAGTACAGGTCAATGGCATGCAGCCGCAGGCACAGTGGGAGAAGTACAGCCAGCTCCAATGTCTGGCCGAGCCGGCCCGTATTAGAGACCTTTAACTGTACTCTTTGATCCACTCTTCCTACCCTAAAATTTTTTTCTTAAAAAAAAAAACAAAAAAAACCTAAACTAAACTACACTCCAATCAGACAACACACTTTTTGGAAAAACAATTCAAGAAAATTGCACTTATGAATATTGAGGAATAGATTCTGATGACATTTTCTATCAATTCTTCCCCTCTCAATTCTTTACTTCTAAAATAAAAATTTTAAGACCTAAAACCTTTCCATATTACCAGTTTTCTAAACTCATAAAGTGAAGCCAGAAACATATGTTAATGTTATTTTCTGTGTTTTGATAGAATTGAAAACAAGTTAATACCATGGTGACAACACAAAATATTATCACTTGGTTTGATTTTGTAATACTCATATAGACCTCTGGAAGATCATACTAACATCGAAAAGCACATAGTTGTCACACAAAATAACGCTTTTAATTATAATTAATATTGAAAAAATCTCATAACTGAGTGGAATATTACTTATGTATTGGTGATTCTCTATTGACCAATTCCTTGAGGATAGGGACACATCTTATCTGTCTATGTATCTTCAGGCTTAATGCAATGCTTGGCATATCACAAATAATCAAAAATATTTTTTGAATAAATGACATTTAAAAAATATAACACTTACATAGAACCTACTCTGCACCAGGAACCTACCCAAAGTGATTTACAATTATTAATTCATTAATTCTCATTAGAAAAACCCCATTTTATAAAGGAAATTAAGACATGCAGAGGTTAGATTACTTGCCCAAAACCATACAGCTTCTTAGAAGGTTATAGAGTCGGGCATGAAACCCAAGCGGAGCCGTGTCAGAATCTGTACTCTTAATCAATACTGTTTTGTGAAAAATGCAGTCTTTAAATTAAATATGTATGTATATATATATATATAAATATGTATATAAAACATATTTTATTATAGCATTGAACTTAGAATAAGAAGACCAGGGTTCAAATACATATTAGATTTACTTGGTTTGCAGCTTTGAGCAAATTCATTAACCTAATGGGTCCTTAATTTCCTCATATGTAAAATCAGAATAAAAGCTAGTACCTCACAAGGCTATTGTAAGCTTTAAAGAAAATAATTTATGTGAAAATACTAGAACATAGTCGGCACTCAGGATATGTTATTTGGTGTGCCGAGGAGCATAGTTGTATTTTCTTCTTCTCTCCCTTCAAAAGGGTATATATTTGCACATTACACATCACGTAGGTCTTAGTAAAATGAGATCAAATTCTGTGTTTCATAAAACATTGTTTTCAACAGCTCTTAAAACTAGATTTAATTTACTAAACCATTTTCTGGACAGTCAGATAAGCTTCAAACTCAATAGCTTGTTTTTTAGAAAAAGAAATGTTTTTACCGGAAACTGTTACAGTTTAAACATCTACCATCAAGGAAAAAAAAATCTCTTTCTTCTAATTGGGATATCAAGTTATAAATATTAAAAAAAAATTAGACCGACAATAGAACATATGGTATTTATGTTCCAACACCCTCCAACATTAACTGACTCTACCAAACCTGACAGGAGCCACCTCGGTCAGTGGTTCCCAACATGGCTGCACATTACAATCACATAAAAAAGCATCAAAATGTAAATCCCTTCCTCAGATAACCTGATTTAATTGGTTTGGGGTAGGGTCTGGGCATCCTTTTTTTTTTTTAAAGCTCTCCCATCGATTCTAATTTGAAGCCCGAGTTAAGAACACTGGTTTAGGTTATCATAGAAAATATCACCAGTCTCTTATTTCCATTTCATTTTTACTCTAATAAACACCAACAGTAGATAATATCTTCATTCATGTCAACATTGAAAGAATCTGAGAAGTTCACCAAGAACAGAGTTTTCTTCAACTCCAAGCATCATGAAACAATACAACTCTAAGATTATTTATGTGTTCTTATGAATAAGTTATAGTAAGGATTTCATGTTTACTATATTGGGTATGTTGCTGTGGTCAATAAATAATCTCAGAGTATTTGACAATGACTGACTATTATTCTTGTGGCTATAGTTTCTGAAATTAACTGTAGATTAGAGGCATGGAAACAAAGCAAATCCCGGCTGATGGATGTTTTGAGCTATGTTAAAATATTGAGTAGAAATGAGTGCCCACTGAGAATACTGACAAACTGCAAAGATGTTTTGCAAATATAATCACCTTAGATCCTCTCATAATGCTAGTGTAGAAAACCAGCAATTTTGACTTTTTAAAGCTGGGTTCCAACTGGTCACATAGTAGGCTAGCAAAATACTACTACAAATGATACTTTATAAATCCCACAACACTAAAAGCATTCTTACTTTGTCTCTAAGGGTAAGTCAAGGTTGCCCAAATGTATGAACTATTTGCTTTTCTATTATCATTTAAGACACACTCAAACTTGGACACTCTGTTATTTAAAGATTAGTTTCAGAAGCCACATGGTCACACTTTGGTTTATTTTGAACATTTCACTTTCAATCACCCAATAATTTTAACAAATAGCCTTGAACAGATGATTTGGTTCAGGTTAACTATGGCCGTCAGGGTCTCCTGAAGATCGGCAGTGGAACCCTACCTTCTAGTCTTGCATGTACTATGTAATATTAGGTTAAAGCTTTCATACAGAGCTTTTCTTAAGTAGATCTGCAAAATAAAGCCTGAATAATGGGTTAAAAAATCTAATTGGATTGTTGATTTTTTACTTTGAATGGATTTCCTTGGACCTCAAGGAAAATGAATGTTTTGGGAAGAAGAACTAATATGTTAGAGCTTTTCTTGATGTCTTTCACCCAGGCTTGGAAAGAACATCATGAAAAAAGAGTACCCTTTTGGAAACTATGCACACAACATGTTTTTCCTAATAGGTGTGAAGAATGGCTGCTATGCATAAATGATTGTTGGAAAATAATTCTCTGTAAAACATGACTTAACAAGCAACTCCATTCACCACTGTATTCATTTCCAATATCAAGAACAACCATGACACATCACATAGACGCCGATATTATCTGTTTGTTAGTTAATAAACACCTTTTGGAAAAAACCCACAACTTTCAGCCCCGTAATTTTCATAACCAGTAAGTTGGAGAATAAAACTTTTGTGGGAACATTGATATTAACAGCATAGTAAAACTCACACAAAATCCCAGGACTCTTCAGTATGAAACCCTAAGTTTTAGCACCCTCCCAGGACAATTAGCTTTCTTATAATCAAGGGTAAGGTGAGGCGACTGAGACTAAGCAGACCCTAATCAGAACCTCAAACATTACAATCAAACTGCAGTTTTGCAATCAAAAAACAAGGTATCTGGTGCATCTCCACTGTTAACCATCCCGGAGAACATCCCAAAGCTTTAAGTCCCACTCATTCCGAGACCCTCCTTACCTGGAATAATCTCACTGGGCTGCCGGGCATGGCTCAGTAGAAGCGAAGGGCATTCGCAGGTGGTGGCTCCAAAGACTCAGGAACTCAGGCTCCAGTGCGCATCTCCTGAGTAGGAGATGGCAGCCGCTGGGTGAGGTGCGGAGTGTGCGCACCTCTCCAACCCGGGAAGGTCCGCGAGTGGCGCGGCGCAGCCCACCCAGCGTCTGGGGGGCTGGCCGTTCTAGTGGAGAGAGAACTCCGTTAGTCCGGAGCGTTCCTTCTCCTGTCCCCCTCCTGATTTCCTGACACTTTAATTCTGCCTTAAGTGATAGTTTATACCTAACCCCAGCTTGTATTATAAGCTAAAAGGCAACTGCTTTATCCCCATGCTTGATTCCAACCTCCCCAAAGTCCAGGAGGCTCACCTTCCCGGCGCCTTTCTTCCCAGCTGTGCGCTGTGCGCAAACTTCTCCCGACTTAAGTCTTATCCTCGTCCGCTCCCCCGCCCTACCCCGCCCGCATCCACAGCTCCCCCTCCACCCACCAGGCAGCAGAGGAGGTGGCAGCGGAATTGATGAGCGCCAGCCCCCCCGCCCCCGTCAGCCCGCTCCTGTCCCTGGAGAGGGAGGGGAAGCAGGAGAGCTCTGAGCGCCTCCGCGCCAGCCCCTCTCGCCCTGGACCGCGAGTGGGGCTGCGCCCGCTGCGGCTGCCTTGCTCGAGTCCCGGCTGGGGCTCCCCCCACGAGCCCCCGAGAGTAAAACGCGGCGTAAACACGGGAAGCAGGAGAGGGACCCGAGTTAGACTTTGGGGAGGGGGAGAATGGGTGGGGGGACCCGACAGTCTGGGCTGGGGGATTCGTCCGTCCCCGGAGATAGCTTTCTGGGAACCCTGTCCCCCTCCCCAGAGCATGCAAATTTCGGAGGGGTGAGTTTCCCAAAGAACCTACCCCTAGAGATCGTGCCACCCTGGCTCCTTCAGCCACTGCTCGGGGGACAGCACCACCTGGGAGCCTGTGCAGAGAGGGTCCCTAGTGGGCGAGGTGGTGAAAGTGGGATGGAGATGGGTGGGAAAACGGTTGGCTAGGAACAGGGGTCCTGAGAGGAAGCAAGAGAAGCAGCTGGGAGTTTGGAGGTAAGAAGAGGGGCCATGGGGGTCAGGAAAGTGCTGGTAGAACGGTCAGACTTGGGCAGCTGTCTGGAGCTGAAAGCGCAGGCTGGATTGGGGGGAACAGCGCCCTTCATGTAGGGGCGGCTGGTGGCCACAGTAGCCTACCGGGAGTGAGCACAGTGAGGAAGTGAGGAAGACGGGGGGTCTCGAGTGCCTCTACTCCCACCCCCGAAGCCTTTGATGCCAGGAGGAGCCCGGGACAATCCGATTCCAGGCAGGGCGCTACTCCGGCTGCTGCTGCCGGGAGCGCTCTGGAAGGTGGGCAAGTTGGTTCCAAGGACGCACAGCCCTCAACATCCTTTAGCCCACCGCTGGATAGGGCAAGGCAGCAGCGGATACTTTTTTTCCTAACTCTGTTCCACGGACTTTGGGCTAAGAAAGCAACATCCCGCCGTGTCCCGGGACTGCAAGGTGGCCGTGGACCGTCCAGGTTACCAACATTATGTACTCAGCAAAGAAATAATGGCAACAGCAACCAAATAGGACGGGAAGAAAGCCAGACAGCAACACAGCACACTTTCCGGGGCAGTCCGAGTTTCTCCTAAACACTCTGACGTCAGAGATACCCTGTGAATGGGACTGCAGCCTGCACCCACCTGTTCTCTGATCCCTTCCCTGAAGAGATTACACTATAGGCAAAAGGTGCGTGCGTTTCTGTCCTATTTTGAACTCCCATTTCCCATCCTAGTGGGACTTCAGGGACCCCTAATTCATGTGATGGAGGGTTTTCAGGGGAAGAGAGAGTCCAGGGGCAGATGGGCTCTCCAACCAGACCTTGTTAGGGGTTTTGTTTTTCCAGGCTCTTTCTCCCCTCCATAACCACACCCCCCTTCCTTGCCACCTCCAGTCTGGTGACCCAGAGGGCTGTGTGTGACTCACCATGCATTCAAACCCTACAGCACCGCCCCTGCAGGGGAATATTCTACAGTCCCTTGATTCTGAGGATCTAAGTAGGAATGGTGTATTTAGCAGTAGAAGATGTGACTAGGAAAGGAAGTTGGGCAACTGGGAGAGGAATCTTGCAAAGGAACACACACACGCACACACACACACACAGTAATACAAACAAGACCTATACAAGAAATCTTCTGAATTCTGGACGTAGATATGGATATTCACTCTGTGCTTTGACATCGTCCTGGGTTCAATGGCTCCCTGCTTCCCATCTGCGGCTGACCAGCCAACACCTGACCATGCCCTCCTTTAACAATTCTCTTACATAATATTAATTACCCTTTTTCGATGCAAACAAGCAGAGAATTTTTAAAGTTGTTTGAGTATCTCCTATGGTCAACTTCTGGGGGCTAAGCATTGAGCATTTCCCTGTTGTAGCCCGAATCATGGCAATAACGAATCAGGGAGAGTTTTTGCTAAGTGAGGGTATTGCTGTCCTCTGCATTGTGTGATCGAGCCAGCACAGGGAGATTTTTCTGTTGGAGGTTAATCTTAGGGCATCCTGTATCACTGACAACTGGTATTCTGAGAGCAGGATGGGGCTTGGTTCCATAAAGCTACTGAAGGTGTGTGGGACAGAACCCTTAACCGTAAGAGAGACAAAGCAAAAGTCTAAGAATTAGTGAGAAAATGGCATGAGTGTATTATAAACCTTAAACTGTGTGTGGTATAAGCATAAGAGACCCAGATGAATTAAAGTGCTAACTGTATTAGAGACAATATTGGAGGGGAAAAAAAAAAAGGAGTTCTCTGCAGGCAGAAGATTTCAGGGAAGACGACAGAGGAGAAGTGGGATCAAAGATGAGGGTCTCTGGTCTCTCAAGAGTTTAAAATTGACTCTGTCAGCCATAGAGGTTTATTGAACACCAAAGGGGTTTGCACCTGTTAGAAGCACTTGGCATGTACAGAAATTTAACTCTACTGCTGTCTTATCACTATCAAAATATTTCCATGTAGATACAGTGTTGTAGATCCTTGGAGGGTGGGTATTAACCTGGGGATGGTCTGGTAAGAGGGCTTGGCAGTGTTTTTAGAAATGCCGTGAGGCCGTTACTGGGTTCTGAAACCAGTTGAGAGGGCACAAGCTGTATTTTAAAACTGAAGTGGAATAGAAAAGAAAATACAGAGTTCATCTCCTGTGACAAGTGTGAGAATGGTTTCTTGAAACTTACGTCTGTATGTGTGTACTGAGATACAAAGTAAAGTATATTTCTTTTTCTGACTCACAAAGCATGCATCTTGTAGAAGCAAGGCATGCTGGCAGATTGCAGGGTTGAGGTGTATTTTATCTTTGTTTTATATTAAAAAAGATTCTGCTGGAAAAAAAAAGTATCTTAAGATACTTGTTTATAATAAGCCATGCTTCAAATAGAATATCTTATATTTGCAATTAAGCCTTCAAATAAAATTAGTTCTTCAAAGAGGCATTCAGTAAATAAGCATCTTAAAATGTGATAATCAAACATTTCTGAAATTTTCTCTGATTACTTATGACTTTTAAATTCTCTGTCTTTATGAGACTTTGCTCCTTTCCTTCTGTCCCTTTTTCCTCTTTAAAAAAAAAAGAGAGAGATAGAGAGGCTGTGTGACCTCTCAACCTTGTCTCTGCAGGACAAGGTTTACTCTTCCGCAAAACCAGGATTTTGGCTGTATCACTTTAATGTGATTTATGGTTCTAGACCCCAGTAACTTTTCTATAAAATCATGACATTTTTGAATTGCAGTGAGTGAAAGGAAGATTGGCCTTTATTAAAAACTAACTCTACTAAAGCTTGTTCTTGTTAAATATGATAATGTAAGGGAAGGTCACATTTTGGAGGGACAGAGAAAAGTCATGCATATAAAAATGTATGTGTTTTGTTATATTTGGAAGAAAAATCATTTATCAGGATAAGCGCATTCGAGTTTATTCTCTTTTGAAAAGAAATTTAAAGAAAAAATTTCTGGCCTCTCTCAGGAACCCAATTCCTAGCTTTAGTTAACTCCCCAGTCAGCAAAGTCTTTCTTATATGGAAATACAGCCCAATCCCTCAACACACAATTTAATGCATATTTAATATTACCTTATGTCACAACACACTGGCCTATCCACCCATGGGGGACCCCAAAAACATGATATGTGGCCCTTACCCTCAAGGAACCCACAATCTATTTGAGGGCATTTGTTTCTTCCTCTTTTAGCCTCCTTCCAAATAGACAACAGCTGGTGATTTTCCTCTATATAATTACCCATCACAGCTTTATAGACCTCATCATGCCAGAGAGAATAATAATTCACCTTGGTGAAAAAGAAATATTTTCTTTTTTAAACAATTTGAACTTCCACCTGATAGATTAAGTTCTCTTGAGGGTAGTCTCCTGCTTTGATTTTCTGCCTCTTTTCTGGAAATAGGAGCCGATGCACTTGTGTCTCTTCTCTCTTCATCTTTCAAAGGGTATGATACAGTTGTGTTTCTCTGCAGAATGTGCCTCCTGGCAGGGAAAAAACAAATTTCACTTAAACTAGGAAGTGTCTTTCCAGATTGTGCTTACATAAAGTTGACTTGGGTTAACTGTTAACTTTATGAATAAATAACTCATGTTAGGAGGGGATGGTGGGGACATACACCATTAAGTAGCAGTGGAAACTACTTGTCCCATCACTGCTAAAGTTAGGATATATCCAGATATTTCATAACTTCTAGAGAGAATTCTACAGAGAAATTCAGAATCCAGGAGGAACACTGCAGAAGCAAATCGTGCATGCATTTATTAATTCATTTAATAAATAATGAATAATTGAGTTCAAAATGCTTACATTCGTGTGGGAGGATGGAGATATATAATAAACAAAATAAGAAATAAGTTGTTGATTTTAGATACTGACAATACTATGAAGATCATAGGCAGAGGACCGACAGGCAGGCACGAGGTACCTTGAGCTGAGATGTGAACGAGGTGGAGCTAGCCATTCTGAGCTCCCCGGTAAAATCCTCATACAATGCTGCTTCAGCCCTCGTTAAATGAAAATAAGTCCCACTAGGGTCTGGAATCTATTCTTTTTGTGATTGTGTGTCTGTGTGTATGTGTGTGTGTGTGTGTGTGTAAAGGGCTCTCTGTAATTTAGTTGTATTTAATTTGTGATCAGGAACATCGGAAATGGGAGGTATTTGACTTGCACTAAGTGGGATAGGGAGCAGTAATTTTAGGTATTTTGGGGGCTGGTCCATATGAAGTTAAATTAGGAGAGAACCCTAACATGACACTAGCCTTTTGGCTTGGATTGTCTCAGGTTATGCTGGCAGAGTGCTAAAATGCAAGAGAATATACAACTTCACTCAGAACTAAAGCAAAACTTACCTTTAATATCTACGATTCTTAGTTTTCCATTTTCTGATTAAAAATCAATAGCTTTATTGAATTTGCTTTAATGAACACCTACCACCTACTATCTGCTAAGCTTTCAATGTATCATCTCATTTTAACTCTGTGAAGTAGGTATGCTTATTATTCTCATCGTAGAGATGCAGATACTGATGTTTAATGGTTTGACAAAGGAGCCCGGATTCTAACAAAGGCAATCTAATATATTAGACTGGCTTATATATACATTTGACTGGCTTAATATATATTTGACTGGCTTTAATTCAGTAATTGCTCAGCAGAGATATGTATTTTTATAGATAAAAAAATAGTGAGGTGTAAGATTATTTTAATAGGCAATTCTATACAGATTCACATATTTTTAAATGACACAAAATTTTCTTTTTCAAAAAATATTTTGTTTCAGCCAACTATAAACTGAACACCTAGCCATCTGAATTACAGCGGATTTTTGCCTTCCAGGCACAGTACAGCCTAATAGAGGAGTCAGACCATTTAAACAATTAATAATAATTCAAAGATCTGCAGCAGAAGTATGTTCTAGTGCCCTGGGAGCTCGGAAGAGAGGGGATTAATTCTGCCTGGGAAGAGATTTGTTTTTACTAGTTATCGTCTCTCTGAAATCTAATGCTCTGGCACTAACAGACTCTGATGTGGGTGGATGAGTGTTACAAACACAGAGCTATATGTGCCCCAGAAATAGAATTTTCCTTTTTCCAGTGTTAAATGAGGTGATATTTTAAATTACATGGTAAATATACATAAATAAAATCATGTAACAATAGAATATACTGTCCATACAACTTATTTTTGGATATTGTGTTTAAACATTTATAACAGATTCTTTCCAGTTTGTAGTTTAAGCAAAAATGTTATTTTGATAATAGTTTGCATGAATGGGGGCACTTAAAGGGTAGAAAATAAAATGGAATCAGTGTAAAACACTGAGAAAAGATACTCTTAAAGCAAAATAAAAATAGAGAGAGAAATAATTGACCCAATTGCCAAAATTGAGTCTAAATCTATGAAAATGTTTTTATCAAAGTTGGAATCTACTGCCCCACCAGCATCAACCCTGGCTGGCAGGGAGACGGAGGGAGAGAACAGACATCAGTTTATAAGGGACACAGTTTCTAAGGGAAACAGAAGGACTGCTTTACATCAGGTGGGCCTCTCTAATGTCCTAAAATTCTGTGACTCTAAATGACAGGAGAATAGGTCCCTGGTAGGCATCTATAAATACTTCAGAAATTGTTTTTAATCGAATATGTTAGAGAGGAAGATGACGACAAGGGAGCACACATGTTTCAAAGGTGGAAACTGAAAAGAGAAAGGAGTCTTTTAGCATAAAGAGAAAGCATGACTAGGAACAAGGATTAAAAGAGAGAAAGGACCATGAGGAATTAGGTGTTTCATCCCTGGGGTGATTCTTAAACTACCCTTGTCACCAAGTTTGTTCTTAAAAACTGACTACCGAGTACTAAACTGATTACAGATACTATATACATATACATTGGGGGCGGGGGGTGAAAAACACATCTTCAGAACCTCATTAAACATCTGCCAATTGAGCATCAGCCTTTACCAGTATTCCCTTTTCTACTTCAAAGGGGGGCAGCATTTTTCCACGTCCTCTTTATTCCTGTTTTATTTAAAGAATGTTTTCTCTCTGTTATTGTTTTTCAAATATCTGCTCATATTTTACCTTTTCTTTTAACCCTTTTCTGATATCCTTTTTCCATATACTCAAAATTTCTTCTACTTATTGAAGCCTGCCGTCTCCTAAGAAAGAAAACTGGTTTTTATTTTCATCACTCAATGGTCAGCCAACTAGATTCTCAGCTATTTGAAAACAGCTCTATACTATTATTTAAAAGGAAATATTTTTGTTTCTAATGAGTCTATGGTGAGCTCTTCAAAAAAATGGACAAAAATCACCCACTGTTATATGCAGAATGACAGAGTTGATTAAGAGATTTAGGGCAGTGTTTCTCAAATTTGAATGTGGCACACATCACCTGGGGATCTTGTTAAAATGCAGATTCTGATTTATCAGATGGGTGGGGCCTGAGATTATGCATTTCTAACAAGCTTCCACGCCCATCATGCTGGTTTATGGATCATCCTTTAAGTAACAAGGCTTTAGAATCATTCCCCTCAAATATGCACATCATCTTATGAACTTTATTCTTTTAAAATTTGGAAATATGCTTTATGCTATAAAATACATTACTGCCATGACCATGGAAAATAGAACTAATTCTGGTTTTCTTGAACTTAAAAACATCTTAGCAACTATCTGTAGTAGAAGTACTGGGGACAGTTGTCCTGGGAGAGGGGTTTTGTTGATGAAGACATGACTCCTGTGTAGGAGGAAGTTGGGAAAGAAATTTACTCTTGGGAGATATTACACACATCAGTTATTTTTTCCTGGGAGGATATTTGATTTTAAAGAAACTAGTCTCTGTTAGAGGCAGAAGGGAGTGTTGGTAGTGGTGGAGATGCTTGGTGTTAGTGTTGGTATTGGTGGTGATGCTTGTGATGGTGATGGCTTTGGGGGTAATGGTGGTTTGGGTGTTAGTAAAGGGGACAATGGTGGTGGCAGTGGAGATGGTTGTGGTGGTGATGGTGGCAGTAATGGTGGTGATTTGATGGTGATTGTTTGTTGTTAGTATGATGGTGATGGTGGGGGTGATTGTGGTCATGATGGTGGTGGTGATTATTTTGCTGATGCTGCTGTTGGTGGTGGCGGTAATGGTGATGGTGGTGGTAGACATAATGGTAGCAGTGGTGGTGCTAGTGACTGTGATGGTGGTGGTGGTGGTGGTGATGATGGTGATAGTGTTGGTATTTGTGGTGATTTGTTGGTGGTTATAGTCATGGTAGTGGCAAGAGTGTTGGAGGAAGTGGTTGTGGTAGTCATAATGGTGATGGTGGTAGTGTTAGTGTTGTGATGGTGGCATGGTGGTTGAGATGTGGGTAAAGGTGGTAGTGAAGGTGCTGGTATCAGTTGCACTAAATAACAGAGCAGCAAAGATTGGTTTTCAATTCTGGTTCAAGCCATTTAACATCTCTGTGTACTTTTGCAAATTACTTAATGTCTCTAAGCCTGAGTTTTCTCATTTGAAAAATGGTGATAATAAAATACTTAACTGTGAGTATGCTTTAGGGATTAACTGAAATAAAGCACATGAAGCCTTTAGCAAAGTGTAAGGCATATAGCCTATATTCAATAAATGTGCTGATTATTTTTTGATGAAATTGCCCAACTCCACATTCATTCTTAACTTGTAACTGTCCAACTAGGTTGAATTCAGACTTTTTTCTTTTTATTTATTTTATATTTTCTTTCTCTCACATACTCATTTGCTCAGAGTGAGAAGTCATAGATTGGACACTGATCTTTCAATGATAAATGAATAAAGGCAGTTATTTCCTATTTAAAAATATCTTTCTATACTTTCAGCGCTTTAGAAATTGATTTAGCGCTTCTAAAATATAATAATACATTTCTATTCAGAAAATTCAACAATCCCATAAACTGGGAGGTCAGAGCCAGGATCATTGTAAATGGATGTGGATTATTTTCCATACATCTTTATTATTTAGCCCAGGATCCCCCTCAATACCATCTTCCTCCTGCCGATCAAGTGAATGCTCAGGAAACTCAAACAAGTTTAATATTGGCTGTAGACATACAACATTTCCTCCTTGAAAAGTTTGACTCGATAAAAAAAATCTAAACTTCCTGGTCAGGCATTCAAGACCTTCCCAAGCTGTACCTTTGTAGACAGTTATTGTCTAGTTCTCACCATATCCTGACACGCTTTGGCCAAACTAGGCCATTCATCCATTTGTAGTAATAGCTTCAATTTATTAGGTGCCCATAATGTGCCTGACATTGTGTTTAGCATTTCACATGCATTATCTTATTTGGTCATCACTTCAACCCTATAGGGAACATGTTATCGCCCTTAATTTACAGATAATTAAAGCTTAGGGTATTTAAGTAATTTTATTAATGTCACAAAATGAATAAATATTCCAACTCCAGTATTTAGATCCAAAGGCCTACTCTTTCCAGGATCTCATGCTGCCTCCCTAAATCTCTCTTGTTCTCCTTCTTCTCTGCCTTTGCTCACAGTGAGTTTCCATTCTGGAAAGTACTTTTTTTTCATTATTAAAAAAGAAAAAATCCTAAAAGCCTTTCAAGACTTCACTCAAAGGGTACTGCCTGGGGACTGCCTGGATTTGAATCCTAGTCATGTGACTTTAGGATTTAGGCAATTTACTTTCTCTCTCTGTACTTCATTTCGGTTCCTCAGATGAAAAATGGGAATGATAATAATTGTATTTGTATCCTCATGTTTATGAGGATTAAACATATGTATATGCTTATATCACACACACACACACACATTATCTGTAGCTGTGAAGTTCAGTTCTCACACAAAACACTATTATCAGTATTTGTTATAAAAGCAGAAGTTATCTTAGAGATCATCTGGGAAAATCCTCCTAATTGGAAAAATGATGAATCTGAAACCTAGAGAGGGTTTGTAACCCTGTCCTGTGCCACACTGTTGCTGGGACAGTCAACTCTAGAATTCAGGATTTTCACTTCCTTTACCAGAATATTTCTTTACATCTTCACATTGGAATAAGCTGCCCTGTAAAACTTTTCTTAATTTGCCTCTGAACTTCATTGTAATTTGTTCCCCTCTGATGAAGAACATTGCATTGAAACTATTTGGGTATATTTCTTATCCCTCCAACTCAGTTGTGACATCCTTGGGTGCAGGGAGACTTTCCCATTCATCTTTGTTTCCCACTCAACACTGGTGCTCACTCACATTGCATTTCATGAATTAATCTGCTATTACAATTATTGGAACTTATTATTCATTTGCAGGAAATTGAAATCCAGGTGCTTTCACATCAATTTTCTGTGCTCTCAGCAGCTCTGAGGGATGGGTGCAATTTCATAGAAGAGGAAACTGAGGCTCAAAGGCTCAGAGAATAAGAGACTGAAAGATTAATTGGACGGGAGCTCCAAAACCAACCAAAGCAGAATCATTTGCTCTTTGGGTAGCTACATCTTTGTTGCCCTTCTTTACTGCAGATAAAAGAGAATTGTTGGTCTATTATTTGCTTTTCATTTCTGTGCCATGTTGATTTTCCTCATATTTTTCATTCTCCTACTTGTTTTCTTCATTAAATTGAGTTTTTCAGGAACTTCAAATATACATTTTTTTTTCTGTTTTCAAAAGTAATAAATGTTTGTTGCAGAATATTTAGAAAATAAAAAGGAAGAAATAAATCACCTATAACTTCACCAGTCAGAGATAAGCAACATTAACATTCTGGTTCTTTTCTCCCCAGTAGTTTGTCCATGTTAGAAATATTAATTGTATCTGCTTATCTTTCTCTTATTTTAAATTACATTTAAATTGAGATTGTATTTCCCTTTGCAACTTACCTCCTCTAGTCATCGTCTACGATCTGATGAGTAAGAGTGGTGTAAAAACAGATGTGAAATAAATTACTTCAAACGCAGGGTGTTATATCTAGGGGGGCACATGATAAGAAGTTCAAAGTATAGATGACATGGTTTTCATGCATTGGGATAACTCTTTCCAGGTTTTGCCCAGTCTAGAATCTATTTTCTTCCAGCCTCGAATATGGCAGCACAAGTAACATCAACTACAATTATAGTGGCTCCTGTGTAGAAACAACACTTGGCAGTGTAGCTAAAGAGAGTCTGTTATCCAGGGTAATAGGCACGAACATTTAGAACAAAGCAGATCGAAATTTTTAGCATTTGCATGAATCTGCTATAGGTATTAGTATTAATATGAATTAGGGAAGTAAAGGAGATAAAGTCTCTGTATAGCATTTTAAGTCTATGCTTTCAAGGGTTGTACAGAGGAGACTGATGCTTATTTACATTTTGTATAACTTTCTAATGTAAGTAAACATGATCAGTCCCCTAGCAGTTTCCATGATGAAGAGAAGTGAGCAGTGCAGAGTCTGGATAAGGAGGGAGGAAACTCTGTTAGATGAGAATATTGATGCTAGGTGGATCTGAGGGTTTTGCCTATTGCCTACTGAATAGGCCTGAGAGTTATATCATTAGGAATTAGGTATGGCTGCAAGAATCCCAAATAACTCTGGGTTAATATTATTAAAGTTTATTTCTCCCATCCGAAGGTATATTGAGATGGGCATTTGAGGGATAACATAGCTAACAGGATCTGCTCCTGCCAAGTCCCCAAAGATCTGGGCTCTTTTGAACTCGTTGCTCTCCCATTCCTATGGTGAGGCTCATGTCCTCATGAGCTAAGATAGAATTCCAATGACTGCAACCACATTTCAAGCAGGAGGAGGCAGGAAGCAAAGAGAAAGACATCAAAGGGTGTTTGCCAACTTTATTTTAAGGAAAGTTCACAGAAGCTGCCATGTGACTCTTGTACTTATAACTCATTGGGCACAACTTAGTCATATGGCCACAAACTACAGAAGAGTACAGAAAAATCATATGGGAAAATCGATCTGCATTCTGGACCACCATATGCTAAAAATGATATCAGTATAAAAGAAGGAGAGAATGGATACTGGGGACAATTTTGATCTCTTTCAGAGAAGTTATTACAAGAACCACAGTGAGTATTATTTATAACTTACTCTCTGTGTAATTGCATTTTAGGTAAATGTTTAATACAATTAAATAGCCTGTGGGCCAAATCCAGCCTGCCCTCTGTTTTTGTAAATAAGGTTATATGGGAGCACAACCATGCTCATTCATTTGTGTATTTTCTATGGTCGCTTTCACACTACAAAAGCAGAGTTGAGTGGCTGCAGCAGAGACCTAAAATATTTACTATCTTGCCTTTTACCTAAAAAGTTTGCCAAGTTCCATTCTAGACTCTAGAGTATAGCTTCACAAATTTTGAATGAATCCATTCTTTTTTTTGTTATTGTCAAGTCACTAGTTAAAAGAAGCCTTTTATATTTTTATTACATTTAGGTGCATCCATAAATAAGATATACTACTATTTTGTGTATTATCACTTAATGAGAGAGAGGGAGAAAGGATGGGGAGTGGGACTTAGGATTTATCGGTACAGTTTTATTTCTTAAAAAAACTTAAGTAAAGTGTGATAAAATATTAACACCTGTCAAATCCAGGTGGTGGGTATATGGAAGGCTGTTAGTTTTTTGTATTTCTTTGGTATATTTAAAATATTCTATTATTAAATAACTTTAAAAAGTTAAAAGAAAATTGCATCCCACCCCCCCCCCCCTTTAAAAAAATATATTGTAATCAAATTTTGGTGCCGTTCCAATTTGGATGTCCCCTCACAGAATGGTGCCTTGAGCAGACTGATGCCTATCGGAGTGTGATATTTTTGTGATTGAAGCTCCAGAATTATATCAGCAGTTCCAGAGACTCTGCACATCTGTAAAATGTGTCTGCCTCTGCTTGTGTACTCCAAAAAATAGCACATGCATCCAAAAACAGGAAGGCAAATGTCTCCTAGAAAAGGAACGTACTATGTTGGGATTGATACATTTCTGAGATGAGAATGTTTGAAGTAATAAGGGTTCTGCATTTTTTAGTTGGCATAAAATCCAGATCATTTACTCATAGTAGGATAAATTATTTGGGAAGACCAAACACCATGCTATAGGCTCTTTTAATATTTATGTTTTTGTTTTTTTAAAAAAGGGGTACTTTTAATCTATAAGCATGTGGATATTAAAGGAAAAAATAACAGGTCTCTAAATTATTTAAGATTTACCCCTTTAGAGGCAATAGATTAAGTCTCATTGTTTCTTTGGGAGAGCCTTACTGTACCAAAGAAGCGATATTGCCATGTATTTAAGTAGGTAGAAAAATTTGAAAACTTCTGCTGCTAACATTGTATCCAGTCAGGCTTTAACACACATACATACGCATAAAAAAAGCTGCTTATCTGCCAAAATTGGATAGCTTTACCGCATGCAAGTTTAATTAACTGGAAAAGAGAGTTAAATTTTAATAAATAATTAGGGTGATTATTAAGCACTATGGTGCACTTAAAATGTGCTGTGTAAATGCAATAGCAGTACAAGTGTCTCCCAGGTTTGGTTCCCTGCTTATTTCAAGTCATTACCTTTTGAGGAAAAAACAAAAATAATGGGTAATTTTTTTTCAGAGAGAAAGAAAAATGTATAAAACAAAAAACAACCTTTATTTGGGTAAAATGACAGTACATTTTATATCAATTCAGAAAAATCAAGCACCTACTATGTACAAGGTAGGGTGTTACATATTAAGGATATAAAAATGGATAAAATATGGTCTCTGATCTCAAAGAACTCACAGCCCAGTTGTGAAAAGGGAAATGAAAAATGAAGTGCCACACAAAATATAGGGGTGTGTACTAAATGCTTTAAGAGCACTAAGGAGAACAATTCATTCTGACAGGGAAGCACAAAAAAGGTGCCATAGATATACACATACAGGTAATAGGAACAGGCATAGAGGAGAAATAAAGAGAGCATCTCATGCAGAGGAAAGAGCACCAGGCAAGTCATAGAGGCCTGCCTCAAGTGCCTATCTTGTTTGAAGAAATGTGAATTGCTTCATCTTGCTGGAGTCAAGGTCACGGGAAATAAATGACAGGGGGTGAAAATATAAAGGTGGTTAGGGACAGATTGTCATTGAAGGCTTCTAAGGAGAGGTTAAGTATAGGCAGATCTGGGTTTTAGGAAATAAATTGTCTTCAGTTGAAGGGTAAAGCGACAGGAAGGATGGAGACCAGTTATAAGAATGTCCAATGGTTTTAGTGAGAGATCGGGGTGATGGTGGCTAATTTAGATCACAGTCAGAGACAACAGAAAGGAGGAGATAAAGAAAAGGAATCTTGCAGAGGTAAGTCCATTTAGGGATAAGAGAGAGAGAAAGTAGGTAAAAATGGATAGTAAAGATGATGACATAACCATGGTAGAGAACATGTGAGCTGGAAACAGGGTAGGAAAAAATCGTTATTTTTCATTTTTAATGTCTTTGGGTTACTGAGGTCTGTTTGACATCCATGTGATAATAACAGTATTCAGATCTAGAATTCAGGGCAGAAGTGGGACCTGGAGAGGGACCTTTGGGATTCATCTATAAATAAGTGATGATTGAGGTTCTGGGGTTAGAGAAATTACTCTGCATAAAGCATAAAACAAGATAAAATGAGGAAGCAAATAACACTTTCTGTTTAGGGTGGCAGTTTAAATGGATCTGTTCCTTTTCAAAGCCAAGGAGGTTGCTATTTGGAGTTTCCTTCTCCATTTCCTGACAGAAATTGGGCGTGATTATCTGCATTCTCTCTCTAAGTAATTATTATTTTTCCACTCTTCCAATTAACAAGCATATTTTTAAAGTATGCATGGTATCCCACTTAGTACTGTCCTATGGCCTTTTCTTTCTCCCACTCTCCTTTCTTCTGGAAGTACTCTATCCTATGATCAGTGTCTCCTGATGTCTTCCCTCTGTCTGAAATTACCTTGTAGGTGAGGAACATCATGTAGATGATGAAACAGAAAAATCATAGCCAAAATTGCAGCAAAATTTTGGGAAGAAGTTTAAGCAAGGATATTCATGACTCTTCCATAATTTTCTATGTATTTTATTATTAATTTAATGTATGGTAGATTATCATAAGAATTATATTCAAGTATCATATTACCTTTAGAAATAGCACATTTTCTTCAACAATAAAATTTAACAGAATAGATACTTCAGTGAGTACTGGAGATGAAAGTGAATTCCTGCATTTCTGTTGCATTTGAACATTTTCTTTTTACCATAAGAACATTAATTACGTACGGAAATAGTCCAAACACTTTGTTGTCTTTGTTGCTTATGCTCTGTGTGTGAAATACTCAAAATGTGAAAGAAATTCAGGAAAATTTTTATCTATTATCACCTAACTTTGACTCATTCTTCTTAGATCAGCTTTCAAATAATTATTATATTTTCTATTCATGGACCAAACTCGGTTACAAACTCCATTTATAAATTTTAAATTACTCGAATCATCTACTTATCATTTACTACAATTTTAATTTAAGATTATCTAGCATTTAATAACAACTCAAGTCAATGATGATTTAATCTAATTAGTTCTATATTGGTTAGGATCCGATTTGGCCATATGAAATGGGAAAACCCAAAGTAATAGGAGCTTACATAAGGAGAGTCTTAACTTACTCCCAGAGGAGACTACAGGGAGGCAGCTGCTGGCATCGTGATGACTCCAGGATTGTCAGATATCCAGTCTCCCTTAATTTTGCTACTCTGCCACCCTTAGAGTCTTCAGAGACAAACTATACTTTCTAAGAAGTCTTACAAGTTCTCTGCTTCCATTTTATGGACTTGAGCTGTACCTTTTCACAAAAAAATTACACAAAATATAGTATTTTAGCTAGTAACTTGATCACCCAAATAAAACTGGATTCTCTAATCATTTCATGATGTAGGTATGTCAAATCATTATGCCGTACACCTTAAACTTATGAAGTCATGCATGTCAATTATATCTCAGTAAAACTGGAAGAGAAAAAATATATATATATATATAATTGAGTTCTGTTATTAAGGGTGAATGCAGAGAATGGATCTTGGAAAAGGCAATTAACAACCCTGTCACAGTCAGTATACCATCACACTGTTATTTTAATATAAAATATAAGAAACTTACTAAGTTAATTTTCAAGCCAATGATGGGAATTTAAAGTATCCTGTTCTCCAACTTAGTGCTTTGAGATTTCAGTTTACAAAATAATATAGATTCTTGTTTCCCAATGGTAGAAAATCAGTGCAGTATAATCTATAAGATTATTTAATTCAGAAAAAAAGGCATTGATTAAATGTAATATGGCAAGAAATCCCTAACTCTTTAGGAAGTTATTACGCTGCCATCAAGAAAAATAATTCCTCTTTCAAATCCCACTATCCACTTATAAAACCCTCTGTCAAACCTGTCTGCCTTTATCTATTAATTCCTTCTAATTGCATACCCCACTTGCTCTCACACAGACCCTGCCCCTGTGTTTTCAGTAACCAGTACCTGACCCGCCTAAGTAGACTTGTACGGTAACTTCTCCTCTGAATTTTCATCATCTACTTTCATCAATTTCTGGTATCTTTAGTTCCAAAGGTCTCAACTCACTTTGGCTTGTATTCATCTGAACGCATCTTTAGAATATGCGATCTTCAGGAAACACCACGTCTCTAAGATCTGACTCTGAAAAAGTATGAGATTTAGAATCATGCAGATCAAGGTCCAAATCTCAGCTTTATCGCTTGCTCCTATGACTATGGACAGATAGATTAATTTCTTTCAGCCTAGACTTCTTCATCTGGAAAATAACGAGGAACATGTCTACCTCATTGAGTTGCTGAGAAAATTAACCAAGACACCACAAGAAACTGCCGATGTCCAATATTCCCCCATTCCAATCATCACTGTGATTATCTCCAGAGCAGGTACAATGTCTTATAAAGAGACTAGGAAACTTTCTGGTAACAGAGTAGGCTCTTTATAAATGGCTGCTGTGTGAAGGAAACTCCTATCTTCACATATCCTATTTCACATATGCATGCTGGGTCCCAAAGGGCTTCCAGTTCCAGCCCTCACCTGTCGCTGGTGAACCCTGAGGTTCCATGTCAACAGGCCAAACTGCCCTTTCGCACTTGTTTCATTTCCTTTGGGGAACTTTAGAGTTCATTTCTGCCAGTGGACCTCAGAGAAGGCAACTCAGTCTGTTCTGCCAGGTTTCCTTAATTTATAGTCTTGGAAAGCAGAGGATGGGTTTTCAAGTTCTTCTTTCCCAAAAGTTGTTAGATTTTTTCTGCTTATTGGCTGTTTGTTCCATTGATGAGCTTTGCATACTAGGACTGTCAGACAAGAAAGCCTAAATTGATTCAAAAATGGTCATTTTACCCCCTTTCTACACAAACTTGCCCTGTAAATATATGCCTAATTATTACTTTTTATTTGCATAACAAGGAAGGTGTTCTAGGGGCTTCTTTCTGAACCAAGATCTTATCAAGATGTTATCAATGCTGCCTGTATGATTAGACATGTCCTCAATTGGCATGATATTTATGCTTTGATCAACACTCAAATACATTGATAATATTATAATTTCCATGATGTTTTAATACTGCAATGAAATTGAAAGATTTCCTAAATATACAGATTGTAATTTAGAATTGTTAAGCTTTTAGCTTAATCATAAACAAAATAACTTAATATTTTCACATCCTATTTGATCCAAGCTACAGCATACATTTAAAAAATGGATACTTGAGTAGATTATAATATACTGGCTATCCTGCAGTTGACTGGTGATGGGTTTCTGACAACACATCCAGAATGCTGGAATAATAAGCTAACTCTGTTTCTTGCAGATTCATATTCATCTGGGCATGTTCTGAGGGTTGGTTAGTGGACCTGCCAGGGGATGTTTTCATGAGGAACCAAGAAGCCTGGTAGAGAGAAAACAAGTACCTGTTCCGGGGGCTGACAGCCAGCTCTGTTCCACTCTCCTTGATTATCATAAAGCCTGGGGGAGAACTATCTTCATGATATTTCATTCATGACACTTTTGTTTCGTCATGGTGAAGTGATACTCAGATTGCCTGGCTAGATCCCTTAGGCTCCATGCCAGAGTTCTTAAGTAAGGCAAAAACAATACAGAGAGTCAAACAGCAGATGTCACTGATATTCCTGTACAAAGCTGAGGGCTTGGAGCAATGCTATCTTTGTGGATTTAGCACCAGAACAGTTGAAGTGGATAGGAAAACCATCTGTTCAGTGATGCAGGTAAGAGAAGAACATTTTACAAGGCTTCACTGGGCAACAATGATGGGTGCAGCATATAGATTTTCTCTAGGATGTTGAGAACTGTTGGTGAGGGCAATGTGCTTTTGACCTGAGGCTGTGTTTTGATATGGAAGAAGGTGACAATTTTGAGCTACACGGAGACTATCTCCTAGATACACAGCTTTGAATCAGAGAGAAAGGACTGAAGTTTCCATAACCCGTGATGTGAGAATAAGAGAGAGAAAGACAGAAAGACAGACAGACAGACAGGCAGACTAATATCATAATATTACCAGGCTGGTAGCCAAGAAAAGACATAATAAAATTCTTTATTTCTCTCCTTTGAAATAATCAGATCTTAAGTATCTCTATGAGTGAAACCTCATAATCCTTTAGCAGAATTTGCTGGTGGTATTTAATAGTACTTCAATATGTTAAGGGTTCATTCCTGTTAGAGATACTAGAGTGAAGTGGTTAGGAATTAACATTCTGGGGTCAGCCTATCTAGACTTGCCTCCTCACCCTCTATGTGATCATGACCAAGACATTTAAATTCTTTAAGTCTTGGTCTCCTTATCTGTAAAATACGAATAATAGTGTTGCCCTCACAGGCATTTTTAATGAAAATTAAATGAGATAATTATTTAATGAATTTGGCATTTACCAGACACTCAATGCATACTTTTAATACATGCACTTTTTTAGACTGCATAGAATTTTACTTTTTAAAGTTCTTTTCACAGAAAACAGAAGACTTTGTTAAGCTGTCATGACAGTGATAACTTTTGGGTCTTTTTAAATTCTTTCTTCTCCAAGTGGTTAAATTATTTCACGGCTTATCAGCTGTGATCCAGTTCCACAGTTCATACTCAGGCATAACTGCCTCCTCAAATATGGGAGTTGGTAAGGAAACTACAAAATCAGGACAAAGGATGTTAAATCGCTATTTCCAATGTGCCTTATTTGAACTTGACACTATAAAATTTTGCCTACTATTACGGTGCCCAATTCCTGCTTGGAATATTCTGCATTTCCTCACATTTTACAGAGCATTAGCTCAACTGACAATTTGGCAGACAGTCTAGGCTAATGACGTTGTACCCATTTCTTAACCTGACCCACGAGTTAATGCAAGCAAACGATTCCTACATTTCACTAAATAATTGTGTAGCAAAACAGCAACAACAAAAAAACAGTGGTCACTTAGAACCAACTAACATCTGAACCCTGCTTCTGCCTTCTTCTCTGAAAGCCCCAAAGACATATATACGTACAAAAAAGCACAAAGAAGGAAAAGTGCTATTTCATTCTTGGCTGGGGTTTTTGCTCTGAAACCCAGTGTAAAGCAGTAGTAGGTAAGTTGGGCTTCATGGGCAAGAGATAGCTAGTGTTTTTTTGTGTGGTTTTGTTTTTGTGCTTTTGTTTTGCTTTCTGAGGGAAAACAAGTTCTGGGCTTCCCTCAGACTTGTGGATAGAAGAGAGAAACAGTTGAAAGAAAGAGTGAAGAGTGTGTGGGCCTACTCTGTGGCAATAGCCCTGGGCTTATCACCACATAGGCTTCATGGGAATCGTCTACATGGGGTCACAGCTCTCCGTGACAGATCTGTTAACTAGTGGTTGCTCCCCAAGAAATTCAGTGTAGTACCTACTTATTTTGGTGGTAGAATATTTTTCACCAGAAATGGATTCATCCTTGAGGTGTAGTAAGGAGGAGAGGGGTTGAGGAGGAGTTTTAGTTTCTTTCCCCAGAAGCCAAAATTGTTGTCTTTGTATTCATTCTTATGTTAATTCCATGGAGTTAAAGGTCAAGTCTATGATGAGCTAAGGGCGAGGCTGTCTCTCTTGGTGGGGAAGAGGTCAGTAAACATCAGTAAGTCCTACCTGCATCACTGGGGTAATTTTCTTGAGCACTTTCGGTGCTTTATTTTGCGCATCTGGGATTAAAGATAGAGGTGGTTCAGCTCCTCTGTACTCTATTTTTGTGCAACAAATTATCCCCAAATTTAGCATCTTAAAACAATAAACATTTATTACCTCATACAGTTTCTGAGAGATAGGAATCTGGGAATGGTTAAGCTGGGTAGTTTAGGTTCAGAGTTTCTCATAGGGTTGTACCCCAGATATCAGGGGATGCTATAGTCATTTGAAGGCTTGGCTGGGGTTGGAGAATCTGCTTCCAGGAAGGCTCGTTCACATAACTATCGCCTGGATGCCCCAGTCTTTCACCACATGGAACTTTCTATAGAGCTTCCTGAGTGTCCTTATGACATGGCACTGCTTCCTCCATAGTATGTGATTCAAGAGGAGAGATCAAAGAGAAAGTCAAAATGTCTTTTATGTCTTAATCTTGTATGTCACAAACCATCACTTCTGCCGCATGCTGTCACAAGTGAGTCACTACACTAAGCCCACACTCAACAGGAGGAAAATAAAACTCTGCCACTTGAAGGAAGGGCTATCAAAGAAGTTTTGGACATATTTCAAAACCACCACACCCTCAGATCTTTTACAATACCTTCAGAAGCTTCTGCAATTGACCCAGATAAAATATTAAGTTAACTCTTAGGCTGCGTCAAGTGAAGAATTTCCCTTCTCTTCTATTTTCTACTTTGAATAATTCTTCCTGCTGTCCAATCACACTCACCAGATGGTGTTAAACATTGTGAAATGGGTACTATGGGTCAAATAATGCAATCAAAATCCTTTGATTATTAATTATAATCAAAGGATTATAATTAATAATAATTGATAATAATTTCTTAATTATCAAGAAAATTCCTACCTCCACAGAAAAGGGCAAATTAACTTTCTTACTTCTTTCTGCTACGGAGAAATTCTTTGCTCACAAATAATTCAAAGGTGTGCCCTTTAAGATTTCTTCTTATTCTATTTGGCCCTACCTAAAGAAGTCTCACTCAAGTGAATGAGTGTGTGAGTGTGTGTGTGTGTGTGTGTGTGTGTGTGTGTGTATGTTTAGCCCATGTCACTTTGCACAGAACTAATATGGATACTTTGTTTTCACTAAAGAGGGATTATCTTCGCCACAACTGTGGCATATCATTAAATTAATGTCCCCCAAAGAGTCACGTTTCTAACCATCCGTGCCCTTATGTGTTCTTTTCCATATTGACTCTGGGGTTATCCTCATGACTTACTTTGTCCCATTAAACTTCAACATATGTGGTGTAAGCAGAGGCTTGACGAGCATTTGTGCATTGGGCCATGACATCTTGAAATCTGGCCACTGGGTGAAGAAGTCTGAATTAACTGTGTGAAGAGGCCATGTGGGAAAGAATTAAAGCACCTCTGCTGAAAGCCCAAACCACTCCTAACCTTGTAAGTGATGCCATCTAGGAGGAGGCAGACCCTGGCCCTCCTGCCAACTAACTGTGAACACATGAGTGAGCCCAGCTTTCCACCATATGGAATAGAAACAAGCCGTCCTTGCTTAAATTGTCATCCCACAGAGTTGTGAGCAAATAAAAGTTGTTTGGGGGTTGTTTGTTGTGCAGCAGTAATTAACCAATATGACCAGTTTCTCATATATTCTAACTTTTTGAGGTTCCAGAATATCAATAACATAGGACTAGAGCACTGGAATAATACCCATGTGATTTAATTATAAATAACCCCAGAATCCAACAAAACCCCTATATTTAAAAGTAGCAACTTTTACTCTAAATGCTGATTCTCTTATACAACGATTCCCAAGCAAAGCAATTTCCCCAAATCAGTACATATTAAAATCTAGGTCCAGTCTGAAACTGATAGTAAAGAGCATTAGCATTATTTGAGGGAATAAAGTAGATAGGAGAAAAATAGAGAAAATATTGTATAGAGAGAGTTTCTTGGTTTCAGCTTTTCTAGGCTGTCACTCAAATCCTCCAGATGTTAAGAGACGTTTGAGAGAAAACTCACAGTAAGAGGTTAATTGTTCTATTGTCTGCCATTGCCTACAATCGTTTTGGAAGCCTGAAGGAGCTGATCAAGTCTCTGCTGCTGAAAGCTGTGCTCCCAGATGCTTCCTTCAGGAGACTGGTTTCTCAGGGCCAAGTCTGAAGCAATGTATCCTCTGAACGTCTCATGCTGTAATCCTACTCCTTCTCACATGCTGAACTCATATCTTCTCATTTCCTGATCTCATCTCAACTCTCTTGGGCTGTGAACTCTACTTTAGCACATACTAGGTGCTCAGTAAATGTTTTTTCAAAAATAATGAAAAGTTTTTATTATAACACAATACTATTTTTCTACTACATCTTTTTTTTCTAATTGGAGCACAACCTGACTTCCCATGTAGAAATATGAAAGTTCTCAGTGCTGATTAAAAAAAAAAAAATCAATAAAGGGGAAAACCAAAACAAAATAAGTGAGGTTGGCAAAATCCCCAACACCAACCAATGTCCATATCCTTGGTTTGGACTGATGGTCCCTTGACCCTAGAAACAAATTCCAGCCTTCAATACCCACTGAGAATTTAGCAAGAGCTCTGCTGACTTCTTGTGGGATTCAGGCTGCAAGAACAGCAGCTTCCCCTTTAGTCTGAAGCTTAAGAATAAGTCCCCCGTATTCCCCTAAACATATCTTAGTTCTGGCCATGGCCAGATGCCTGTTCCCCCCAAGTGACTGTCATTCAGCAGGTTTTTAAATAGTCTTATACATTTGCTGGATCCCCAATCCCATTAATATTAAAAAGTACACTTTCATTTAGAGGCTTAAAAGGAAAAAGCAACTTTTAATACAGGAATCTGTCCACGTTGTAACTTGTTCTCCAAATGTCCATTCCTAGGCATGTACTTGCTGGCTTACTGAAACAATGTCAGACGTATAATGTTCAGACTGAATACCAAACAAATACCCCTAGTTCCCTTTCAGCCCCTAAAAGGAATCCATGCACAAAAGAGACAAAGTGGGTGATGAATATTTTATATTAACTGGGGTTTTGTCTCAAAATCCAGGAATTCTAGGTTGGGCTGTAGGAAGGAGTCCTTTTTCCTAACCCAGTGGGACCAAACCGCTTTTAGCCAAAGCAGGCTATGAGTTGTATTTTGGTCATTTCCTCCATCTTCCCAGAATTTGCCAGTCCAATGTACTGAGATGCCACTCTCACTGTACCAAAGAAAGGCAAACCAAAAATAACAACAAAAAAGGAATTTTAGATTTTACTCTAATACCTGCTGACTTGGTCTTGCCTAAACTTCAAACAGGTCTTCTTAGAGGCCACAGGGAAGTGTCTGAACAGAGCTCCTGAACCGTGAGTCGTTTGTGGCAAATAGCACACATGTATTAACGTTTCCTGTCCACTCAGTGGATGCCTTTTCATGACACTAATTAACAGTATGCTTTACACAGTCTAAGAAAGTGAGCAAAACTTATATAATTAAAAAGAAACTGTTTTAACAACAAATAGCAAACTCAGATATTCTACCAAGCTTATATCATAAATATTTGCTAATGATTAAAGATAAAGGTTTGCAGTTGGGAGGTTTTTAATTCTAAGTTTTGATCTGGCATTCAAAGATTAATAATATAGACCTATAGTATTTGGAACCAAGTCACACATGACTTGCAATGTCTTTGTGAGAAATGATGTAGGGTCTCTTTTAAGACTAAAGTAATTAAGTTTGTTTTCAATATCCAGTTAACTCTAAGACTCTCAATATCACTATTGAGAAGATTTAACCTCAGCAATATTACAAGTGCTAATGCTGTCTTTAACTAAAGATTGCTTATTTTATGCTAAAAAGAAAAGTAATATTGCCGGTGTAAGCACACACATACACACACACACAGAATTACCACAGAATATATATTTAAGTATAAATGCACATCAAATACATATTTTTATTATCCAGATTAATTTTATTTATGCCTTTGCTTTTAGAAGCAGTACTTATCCATCTAAAAAATTATAATATTATTATAATAACAAGTAGCTTTCATTCAAATGAATAATAAAAATCTGGATGTGAGAGGACATAAGATAAATATCAAGTTACTTGTTGACTAAGTAATTATTTAAAATGTGCTTTGTATTGATTTTACTGAATCATATCTTATTGAATATAAATATTTTAACTGTAAATAAACTATATTTCTCACTGAGGTAGTCTACTAAAAGACTTAAAAAAAACAGCAAAATGACCTATTTGTTTCTGTATCTTGTTGAGAGTTGAAGGTACATTTATACCTTATCTATATATGTTTTCTTTTCTTTACTTTCCCATTTTATGCCAGAGAGAACATAAGCATGAGACTTTGTGCAACAAGATGATCCTGGTGTTCACATATCTGTTTTCAGTTGATTAGAATTTTCAGGTGTATCAAAATGTATTTGTTTGGAATGACTGGACATGTTCCTATTAAATTCAGTATTATTGAATTTTCTTATCACTTGGTCTTTCTTCTCTCCACATTAAGCCTACTAGGAAGAAGAGATTCTCTTCTTTATTTAATATGGGTGCATTAAACCTTTGGGGATCCAAAACTCTCTCTTCAATATGCATGAACACTTCAAAAGCCTGAATAACATAATGTGGTTCTAAAAAGTGATCCCTTTACTCCCTTTTTACTAGAATATAATCCATAGTCAGATAATGCATAATGCCAGATAATGGACCACATTGAGTAAGCCATGCCACTAAATCCTTCTCTGACCCTACAAACAATGTATTTCCCAGAAAAAATATTCTAAATGAGGAAAAGTCTTCTAGTCATGCTGTTTTGTTACCTTTTCTTTAGGAAGAGAAGAAAAACACTGTCTGCTGTGCATGTGGTTTTTTTACAAGGGCTTTAGGGTCCATAAAGCTTTAATTTGTAATTTAAAAGAATATATATACTCTTTACATATGGTTAAAACAGAGAAAGCATCCCTGGGAACTTGTGGCATAAGAATACGGTGGAACATTATAAAAAGCAAAGGCAAATTCAAATGAAGTAAATGCTAACCAATTGTAGACACTAGGAAAATGCTCCAAATTACAAATATTTTTTTTTTTGTCATAATATAAAGATAGTACTAAGTATGTCCTGGTAGGCTTATAGAAACACACGATCATTTTGTGCAGCTTTTACTTCCTTCAGCTACTCACAGCAACACCCATCCTATTTGACATGGATATTGATAGCACGATGCTGATAATAATGTCACAATATCAGGGTCATACTGCTATCTCACAGCCTTTAAGATGCCCCTTGTTCTTCCTCAAGGCCTTATTCCAGGCACTTGCCTCTTTTGGTCCTTCTGCATTTAATGCATAACTTCATCTCTGGAAGCAATAAAGGGGAACTGCATGGTGAATTCAAGTGCAGTATTATAGAGTTCCCCACAATATTGTGATGTTCTGGGCTTTGGCAATCAAGCTTTAGAGATAATCTAAAGGTATTTAGTTAGATACGCCCTTGTGCCTGAAACAGATTCCTACTCACTTGGCTTGGTAGGTCATCTCAGAGAAAAGAGTGCTTTTTTTTTTTTTTTCTAAAGAACTCATCATTTCTAGGAGAGAACCCCTTTTCCTGATTTCTTCTCATTTGGAACAAAGTTCAAGATAATATCTTGAGATCTTTACAGCATTGTTTCCCAATTGAAGAACACAAGCCATAGATGGGTTGTAAGATCAATCTAGTAGGTAGGTAATGACAAGCAATTAAAACTAAAACATAAAAGATATAGTAGTGTAAGAGTATCCAAACTACCACAGAATAAAGAATATTAGCTTTCACTGTATAGTGAGGGTCTTTGTTTCAATATACGTAATAATATGAATATGTTTAGTGGGTCATAGTGAAAAATGTATCTTTTACTGAGATGTGGTGAAAAACAGTCTTGAAAAACTGATTTATGATAATATGATTCTATAGATGTTATGCTTTACAAAGGATCAATGACTCAACTCAAGAAAATTGTCATCTTAACTGGATAGACACACACCTAAGTGGCAAGAGAGTTATAAATACTGGTTTCCTCTTCGTAAAGAGTTTGATGCAAGAAAGAGTGCTATCAAAGTTAACAAGGAAGGAAGAAAATAAAATATGTCATTTTCTCAGAATACACACAATCTGTCTTCTACAGGTGTATCGAATATGGCATGGGTTGTTCAGGATCTCATGAACAGAAATGATCTTTTGGACAAAGCACATTCTCTTCTTGCAGAGACATCTAGAGAGTGACTGGGAGTGATGGAAGGTCAAATGAGAAATTGTGGTTACTTTCTCAAACAAGAATTTAAACGGCCCAGGGTTCACTGAATGGCCGTTTTCATTTCTTGTTCATTTTTTTCTTTTTTTGCTATCTCATGACCTGTTTCTATCCAATGTAAAGCTTAAAAATATTATAGATGCTTTTCATTTTGAGTACAGGAAAGCTTAGGGCATTTACTCTTTTGAAATAACTTTAAAATGTATCTTATTCCTCCTTGGTCACCCTGCTTTTTTCCATTTTGAAATTAGGAAAGTTTCTTTGAATTACTGAGCATCCTGTCCACCGTTCACCGGCATTAATGAGTCCTTTTCATCGTGGGCAGTCCCTTTGCATAGCTGGAGACTTCATCAAATTATCTATTGCTAGCAATAAACTAAAATCAGTTTTCATATGAAACTCATCTTTATGTAAATCCTGTTATCTGATGGAGAAATGATTACTGACATGGGACATGAATTCATTGGCGTATGCATTGCATACCAAGTAAAATCTTACAACAAATTTAGAGACCTAGAAATGGTGACCGTTATTCCATGTTAGTAATTATAAAACATTTTTTTACATTCAAATCAGTCATGTATCTTATTATCTTAAGATTCTTTCACTGTTTTCTTTTTCCGTTTTGGTCAGAGAATGAGGACTGTAGTATTTCTCACTACACTTTATAATCCTACACCATATCAGCTTTGCTGAGATGTTAAAAAAATACACACATGTCTTCATCATTATTCTTACATCTCAATAATTTATCCTGTTGACCTTCATCTTCAGATTGCATAATCAGGCACAGATATAGATACACTAATATGACCAGGGTTCTTATTAGTCGGAACATCCATTCTGATTGGCAGAGCCCAGGCTGTGTTGCTTATCATATATTTCCAATATCTCCCCTTTCTATGCTCTCACTCTCACGGCAAACTTTTTGAAAAATAAGTTGACCCGTGCAAGGAATATTTACAATAGTTTCAACAAGGGCTTTAGAGCCAGTTGTAGAAACACATCGTCAAATTATGAAAGATTTTTGGGAAACAGAGAAGAGAGATGACCTATCAATATAATGTAAGTAAAAGATGAATTTAATAACATATGAAAGTAAAGTCCCTGTGGTTAACATCCAATCTTCACACTTTCCTTACCTCCTCTGTCTATGCTATTTGTCATAAACCAGGACACAGAATTATCATCCCTAAATGTGATTAATACTATTGAAAAGTGAAATAATAGTGTGAAGAATAACCAAGGGAGAGGTGGGACTGATATGAACTCTGCTTCCTCAGAAAGAAGTTTCCTCTCAGTAGGAAACTTCTAGGTGGACAAAACCTAAAAACTCTGAGGTAAGTCAAGAAGTAGTGAGTTAAAAATCATCTGTTTTCTGCTTGGCCCCATTACTTTGTTTCAAAGATTTAATTTTTTTTTGATTAGAGGAAAATCTGTCCTGGACCTGCCAGATCTTTGGCTAATATTCTCCCTTTCCCATATTAGAGAAACATGCTATCTTTTACTATATTTTGATGATTACTTCTATGGTAATGTGGAAGCTGGTAATATCCATCTAGTCGCACAAAAACCCAACGCTGAATATGTTGATGTAATTTGGCAACATTGCTAATTATGGCTTCTTTAAAGAAATATTCCCCATATTTTTTTCTTGGTTAAAAACCAACACTGCTATGTGAAATTTGAAGTGATTGACAAACTTAGGAACTCTCTAAAAATGCACAGAACCATAGACCAAGGTGTGAAAAAAAGAAATTGTTTTCCCTCTGAGATCACAAATTCAAAAAGGTGACTGAGACAAAATATAATGACTTTCATTTGAATTGAGCAAGGCACTGGGGTTAGCAATGTCAATCTCATGGAAAGTGTAACAAAATCTCTCATGATCACAGAAGGTCTAGATCCTCATTTGAAAAATACTCAACCAGTAGTGATAGAAATGAATGGGATTATTAGAAGCTCAATACACTTATTTCTTTGACATAATACATTTTCAGATACCTAGGATGGTGTGGGAAATGGAGAATTTCATTAACCAGATATATTGGTTAGGAGAAAGGTTGAAAATAACAGAGTTGATTTTCATCACAGTCTGGTCCTCCCAAGTACAATGGCTGGGAACGCCTCCTTTTCTTACATAATATCACTGCCTCTATAGCTATCAAGGATGCACCTTTGGTTATAAAAAATGGGTATCCTGATGGGGGTGGTTCAGAAGAGACTCAGCAAAGCTTCAGGCATTGCTTCTTCTGTAGGCAATGTGAAGGAAGCTATGGATTAAGGGCCTTACCAGATAGTGGTATGAATAGATATTGTGGCTAATCATGTAGGAAACATGTAGTGAGTGCTAGGATGATAATAATCAATCTCTAGGTGTTGGATCAGGCCTTCTCTGACTCACTGGTAAAGGTAACAGAGGGATAGGGAAACCCCCTTGTCTGATGTCTTCCCCTCAGGCCCTGTGACCTCAAAGTTTATATCTTACCATCTCCTTTCCCTCAGGGCCAGTCCCACAGGATCCTCATTTGTTGTCATTATCTCTCCAATATCTCATTGTGGAAAAAACTCTAGGCCCTGCTTTTCTCAGGGTTAAGTTTTGATTCTTGAGAGCTGTGGTCATCACCAGTTGGGTTCATCAATATCCAGTTACCCTCTGTTTCAGGTGAATATTTTTCTTCTTCTTGGAAAATGGCAGAATTGCACTTTTTGGCATTCTGGTTCTCTTGAAGTTGGTTGGGGCCACTAATTGGTTTTGGACAATGACTTGTGGACATAAATGATAAGGTGTCAACCAATGACTGATGGGAGCTATTGCATATTTACTCTGCTCTCTCACACCTTGGGTAGGAAAACTCTAAGATGTGTTTTCCCAAGTTTCCCAGTGGTGTTATACTTCAGTTGCCTACTTACTTGGTAACATATCCTTTACCGGACCTTTTCCTCCTCTGCTTCTCTTACTTTCTTCTCTTTTTCTGGTGTTTCCTAGGATTGTCTTCCAACTATACTATTTGCGCTCAAACCCTCCTGGGATGGTTTTAAAATATGCCCGCAACCCTCAAACACTACTTCTCCTATAAGATGTAGCCAAATTCAGACAATTTGTGTGGATTTAGCGACTTGCTTCTAACCAATAGCATATGGTAGAAATGATGTTTTGTGTGTAGGGGTAAAAGACATCATAGGTTACTCCTTGCTATTGCTCTTGGATCACTTGCTCTGGAACAAGCTAGCTGCCATGTTATGTGAATTCTTAAGTAGCTCTACAGAGAGATCTATGTATCAAGGAACTGGGGCCTCCTGCCAGCAGCTATGTGAGTCAACTATCAAAAAGCAGACCCCCGTCCCTGGCTCCAGTTCTAGCAACATCTTACTGCAAATTCATGAGAGGTCCTAACCCAGAATCACACAGCTAAAATGCTTTTGGATCCCTGACTCTCAGAAATTATGGAAGACAATAAATGCTTGTTGTTTTAAACTGCTAATATTTTGTTGCACAGCAATAGGTAACTAATTCACCTTGTCTCAGAGATTGCTTCTGAGATACATGAATGCAATGATGACTCTCTTGTTTGAGGGAAGTGTACTGAGACCAGGTAGGTATAAAATAGAGCCATGGCCTAAGTCTGTCTGACAGTTGATTCAGTGGCTCTCTGGATCAACCTGTAGTTATTTATCTAATACCTATGTGCTTAAAAGGATGGATATATCTAGCAACTGATGGAACTCTCCTGTTGATTCCTTGACCTTTATAATAATATCCATTAGAGTGGGAGAGGACATGTGAAAGCCCCTTAAAATGCATCCCACCATGCAAGATCATAAATCAGAAGCATCCTAGGTATACTGGCAGTATACTGGTATACTGGCAAAGTGCCACTTTCAAAAACTAAAGAATACAGATACTGCCCTGAAAAAACAAGATGGATCATGGCGCCTAATGGTACACTTCCAAAAACTTAATAAAGTGATAGCCCCAAGTACAGCTGCCATGCCAGATATTATATATTTATTAGAAGAGATCAATACACTGACACATTGTATGAGACTATTGATCTCACAAGAATGTTTCTTTCAATCCCAATCAAGAAAAAGGATTAGAAGCATTTTACATTCACTTGGGATGAACAAAAATAGACATTTATAGCCTTGCACCAGGGATATGTTGTCAAATTATATAATGTGTGGAGTCTCTAGTGAGCCCCAGTAGAAGAATCACATTGCAGACCCTTAGCATTGTGGAGTAAGGTCATGCTATATATAGCAGGGAAAATTTTCCCATTCAAAATCAGTTCCTGATGTAGCGCTTTAAAAGAGATCGTCATTCCCATCCCTAACAACAAAAACATGTCATATAAGCTACTATAAAATCATAGTCTTTCAGAAACTCTTCAGGGAGCTGAGAATGTAAAACAATTCCAATGAGTTAAATTCTAGAAAGAAATTAGCCCTTTTTAGGAGAGCAGATGCCTGTGCCTTGCTATCATCCCTGGGGCTGTGGTGGGAGAAGCTTCCAATAGATGGGAGTAAGGAGAAACAGCCAAATTTTTAATAAACTTTTAATGGCTATATGTAGATGGCAATGAGTGTTTAGATTTCTGAAAATCCCAGTGACAAAGCAACTCCACACATAGCCATAAATTCTTTCCCATGGGACCTTTGTTGTATGCACAGCAACAGTGTATGAATGTGAGGTACAGGGAAAGAAAGCTGAGAGGTATATCCTCAAGGTATATTGAGCCCTCATCAAGTGCAAGGAAACAGGTGGCTGGAGGCTGAGGGCAGAGCAGGAGAGCTCAGAGAGATTTTCCAGAGGTGCCTGCAACCTTCACCAAGCATAAGCCCATGGAAAACTGGGTCCAGGGAAGAAAGGTAGAAAGTTAGAAAGCAAAGAAATCTCCCTAGCACTCTCTGTAGTGCTGGCAGCTGCGCTGTAAAGTACAGAGAAATCTTCAGCATCTTCCTATGCTCAGGAAAGACCTGATCTCACCATCAAAATATTTCAACCCAGTGGTGAACTGGATCCAATAAAAGTGCACTAAAAGCCAAGACAGATTACATAACCGTGGATTATACTCACTCAGCAGCTCAACCTAGTGGTTTCTCTGAAGAAGGAGTATGTCACTTCCTAGAGTAATTTTATCTATATTAGTCCCTCCTGTTCCTTTTAGACACAGTAAGTGGTATTTTGTTAGAACTTGCAAGATATATGAAGAGGCAAGACAATGTCACCCATAGGCAAGAGAAGAAAGAGCTAGTTGAAGGAGACCCATCCATAACACAGATGTTGAAATTAGCTGAAGAGGTCTTTAAAATAACTAGGACAAAATATTAAATAATTTAGAGATAAAGGGGATGTAATGGTTTTAAAACATGGTCCCAAAATTCTTTGACACTCTTCATTGAGAACTATCTCTATTTTACCTCCCCTTAAATATGGACAGGTTTTTATCTGCTTCAGACAGTGTGAACAGAGTAAGGCTGAAGTGATCCTATGTAACTTCTAAGGCTAAATCAGAAAAAAAACATGCAGCATCTTGGGACACTTCCTCTGGGGGAAGCCAAATGCCAGGTAAGGAGTTTGATTACTGTCAGATTGTTATCCTGGAGCAGGCACATACAGGTATTTAGGTCAATTGCCCTAGCTGAGCTCCCAGGTGACATCCAGCATCAACTGTCTGCTATGGGTTGTCATCTTGATATCCAGCCCAGTTGAGCCTTCAGAGGACTGCAGTCCCAGCTGATATCTTACTAGAAGCACATGTGAGACAACAAAAGCTGAGCTTTTCCTGAATTACCATAAAATCATGAGCAAACTAAAATGATTATTTTCAGCTGCTAAGTGTGGACTTTATTATGCATAAATAATAACCAGTAATAACCAGGACAGGTAGAGAAGAGATGTGAACAATTGGAGAATAACAGCAGTGAAATGGAAACTGTTAAGAGAGAAACAGGTGGAAATTCTAGAAGTGAAAAGTCTAATATAAGAAATGAACATTCATTTGATGGGTTGGTAACTGGACATGAGAAATGAAAGGATTAGTTAACTTGAAGATGAGTAAATAGAACTTATTTTAATGAAGCAAAATGATTATATATAGAACATATACGGTATATTGTCTATGCCATTCCTTAGACTCAGAATTCCTCAGCAGGATTAAGTTCCAGTAACCCAGGGTGGTAATTTATCTGATAATGCACCTTTCATTGCGTCCTTGCCTTCTCTGTATAACTTCCCTACCTTCCATTAAATTGCTTGCACTTGAATCCTTGTCTTAGGACCTGCATCTGAGGAAACTCAAATTACACATGTGTTATCTTATAAAAGGTGACAAAAATCCTAGGAAGTCAATTCTATCATAAAATCTTCTTAAAACTTTTTAAAGTTGAGGAAATGAAATATTAGGGAGGTTACAGAACTTGGCCAAGGTCATATAGCTAGGAAGTATATGAAAAAGACACTAGAGCTTGCTCTTAACCATATTTGATAGTAAGTTCCATTGTGTAGCATTGTACAGTTTACAGAGTGCTCCCAACACATTATCTTGTCTTTAGAACAAGTCAGTGAGATGGGCAAAGCATATACTTTTGTTCAGATTTTTTTTTTTAATCAGATGAAGAAACTAATTTAAAAAAGAAAGTGACTTATCTAAACTAACACAGAGATCTAGGGGCAATGCCAAGACCAGAGCTAGGTCTTCTGAGTTCGAATTCCTTGTCTGCTGTACCACGTTTTAGGACTACAATTAAATGAAAGATGCTACTCTATATTTCAATCATCCCCTTGCTATTTTCTCAATTACTTCTGAAGTTGAATGACAATTCCTGAAATTCTTTTTAAAATCTAGAATGTTGAAAATGTAATCTTTAATCATATTTTTTTAGCTCAAGATTTTTAGAAAATTCTAAGGTGATGTTGCTTATGCCTATTTAGGTATTCTCAAATATGACTAAACCCTGTGGATGCATTTGTTAGAAATCGAGGTCAAGGTGACAATGTTAATCGTATCAAGAGGCAACATGTGCAGTGATTAAACCCATAGACTCTGGAGCTAGATTGCTCACATTGGGAAAGTTGTCTAACCTTTCTCTACCTCAGTCTCCTTATTTGCAAAATGGAATTAATAGTAGTATTTACATCATTGGATTGTGAATATTTGAAAAGTTAAAATACATGAAAAGCAGTTAGAATAGTACTTAATAATATTTTGTTTTGTGTCCCATCTGGTTGAGCTTTCCATTCGTCAGAAAAGGAGTTATGATGCCAAAAAAAATGGTCTTTAGTGACCAACTCTTGGGTGTATATCTTGTCTGAGCAATTTTGAGGGGATATTTTCTTCTACCATATGATTTTAAAGGATAACATAGAATTAGAGTGGAACTTGGTAAAAATCTAAATAGGACATCAGATGCAGGGCCAGGAAAAATGGGACACCATTGGATGGGAAGATGAATGTTAACCAATGGTAAACATTGTGCTGTGTAAGCTTCATTAATGGGAATACATTTCTTTAAGGAAAAACAAGTTCAGAAAAAAGAGGTAATTAAACGACGTACTCATGAACTTTGGGCAGAATGAGGTAAAGAGGTCTGATGAAAAATAACTTCCTTATATTCCTGCCATAGAGCCTGGAAAGTTCCAAATTCTACAACAACTACTTAAAAATGAATGTGGGCAGGGACTGGGGAGTGGTGTAAATGACAAAGTCAAAGACTGTTGGTGAGAGTACGGAAGATTATTTTTATTACTTAGTGTTTTCTAATGTGCTACAATGTGGTATGTGTAATTCAAATAGTCAAGATCACAAAGAGCATTTAGAACAAAATAAGATTTAGTGATAAGGTTAACTCATCTACTTTAAGGAAGGATACTCATTAGAATTAATCTGATGTAAATGATCAGAGTCACCAATCCCTTATACTGCCTCCAAGTAAAAAAAGTTAAATGTTCTCAAAAAGATATCGGGTACTGCTTACTTAAAAGAAATGTTTAATGTTACTCTAAGACCATAA
This sequence comes from Eubalaena glacialis, assembly GCF_028564815.1. NCBI lineage: Eukaryota > Metazoa > Chordata > Mammalia > Artiodactyla > Balaenidae > Eubalaena > Eubalaena glacialis. The sequence goes on along the minus strand of NC_083723.1, from coordinate 70,750,132 downwards.
TCATTAAACCGTATGGTAATGGAAGAGGTGGTGGTATGCATTTATATAAGTATTAATACAAAGTTCATGCACCAGAGAATTTATTAGGTCAATTTTTAAAAATATTACTTTCAAAGATGCCCAACGTCTTTCTACATTTACAAAAAGGCTTATATAAATAAAACATTCCAAACTTGTTTTATAAAGTAAGCAAATTTGTTTAAAGTTAATTATTGTAGAGATTTATTAACACTATATTTGGCAAAGTTAGAAGGGGAACCGCAAAAGATTTAAAAGCAGCTTTAAAAATATTCCCACATGATTACGGTAAATGCATGCACAGCTTTTGAAATGAGAACTTTGTTCTTTTAAATAAAATGGCAAGTTAATTGTTCTTAATAATATATCATGGGGAACCACTGACTCTCTGAAGGTTAGTAAGCAAGAATTGAAAAGATGAATATAAAATATCGATTTTGACAAGCACCGATTAGCAAAGTCAGTCCATGAACTACTGCAGGAGAGCACAAGAAACACAAGGAGGGTAACCCATGATATTCGTAAATTTATTCATGACATACATATTAGAAACTAATGCTGTGTTTGGTAGAGCTTATGCATAGCTCTTTAAGAGAGATCTTTCTTTGTTAAATAAATATTGTATTTTAAAATCACCATACAAGAAGATAAAAGTCAATACTGATTCTGAAAATGAACGCGGACAAGGACTCAAGAGCGGCATAAATGAAAAAGTCAAGGATTGCTAATGAGATTGTGGAAGATTATTTTTCTTACTTAGAGTTTTCTAATGTGCTAGATCGTGGTATGTGATTAAGAAGCCAGACCTTCAGGCTGCAGCTTTTAAAGTATGCACGTATACAGATGGCCAATAGGCACATGAAAAGATGCTCAACATCGCTAATTATCAGAGAAATGCAAATCAAAAACTACAGTGAGGTACCACCTCACACCAGTCAGAATGGCCCTCATTAAAAAGTCTACAAATAACAAATGCTGGAGAGGGTGTGGAGAAAAGGGAACCCTCCTACACTGTTGGTGGGAATGTAAGTTGGTGCAACCACTGTGGAAAACATTATGGAGTTTCCTTAGAAAACTAAAAATGGAATGTATGATTTAGCAATCCAACTCCTGGGCATATATCTGGGCAAAACTATAATTAAAAAAGATACATGCACCCCTATGTTCATAGCAGCACTAGTCATAATAGCCAAGACATGGAATCAACCTAAATGTCCATTGACAGATGAGTGGATAAAGAAGATGTGGTACATACATACAATGGAATATTACCCAGTCATAAAAAAGAACAAAATAATGCCATTTGCTGCAACATGGATGCAACTAGAGATTATCATTCTAAGTAAAGTAAGTCAGAAAGAGAAAGACAAATACCATATGATATCACTTATATGTGGAGTCTAAAATATGACACAAATGAACCTATCTGTGAAACGGAAACAGAACAGAACAGAAACAGACATAGAGAACGGACTCGTGGTTGCCAAGGGGGAGGGGGTTGGGGGAGAGATGGAGAGGGAGGTTGGAGTTAGCAGATGTAAGCTTTTATATCTAGGATGGATAAACAGCAAGGTCTTACTGTATAGCACAGGGAACTATATTCAATATCCTATGATAAACTGTAATGGAAAAGAATATTTAAAATATGTATATATGTATACCTGAATCACTTTGCTGTACAGCAGTAATTAACACAACTTTTAAATCAACTATTCTTCCAAAAAAAAAAAAAAAAAGATAAAGCATGCAAGTATATACAGTCCTATGGGACTGCATCCCTATACCTCATTGGTCACCATCTTGAGGTGTTCCCTGGGCAGCAATCCCCAAATCTGGGGCTCAAGATGAGTGTCTAAGCTCCTGTCTGGGAGATACCTTCCAGCTATAGTGAGGCAGAGGGAGAGGCAAAGATGACGGTGCACTAGCCTACTTCCCTAAGAGCACATCCACGTCCACAGGGCCCTACGGGTGTGCCCGACCCTCAGGCCAGAGCTCCAGGGCCGGCAAAGAGGCCGCCTTCAGAGAGAGCCTGTGGGCGCCTCCGACTGCTCTCTGCGCACTGCCCTGCCCCGGGTGGTAGCATGCCAAGAACCACCTCGCAGATTGCCACGCCCACGTGGGACCCAGGAACGCAAGCCACGCTGGCCACCAGAACCCGGCGATCAAGTAGCGCCCCCCACCCGGCCCGGCGGCCGTAGACTAGGCGCCAGACGCACGTAAAAGCTCCAATCCGGGGATCGCGGCCCCCGGAAGCGGCGAAGGGCGAGCGAAGATGGCGGCCGCGAGTCTGCACCGGAGAGTGCCAGCAGGCCCCTAAATGCCGCTCAGATCAGATGCCTACCCCCGCCAACACTCCAAACAACCAAATGGGCCTCCCCCACACCAAGTCCGGCACCCTGGATTGGCGCTTCGCCCGGGGCCTTGGGGCTGGTGAGTCCGAGCGCGTGAGCCCTTCAAGAGCCACGGCCCTAGAGCCTCATGGAGCGTGGGGTTCGTGGACACAGCCCTGTTGGTTTTCAACACTGCGTGTTTTGAGCGCCGTCTCTCAGGTGCAGGTGTTAAAAGTGGCGGGTGCCCCATGTGGGGTTCAAACCCTTTTCTCCTCAGTGAGCAGCTGTGGGTCTCCACACAGGGGTGGCGGAGGCGGGGCTGGTGGGGTTTGCGGCGAGACTGTGACCCAGCCTCTCTTACCTGCTTCGATGTGGACCGTAGGAGTGGCTCAGCCAGTTTTTACGTATTTTCAGAGGATGTTGTTCCATATGTAGTCATAGACTTGTTGTGTCTGTGGGAGGAGGTGAGTTCAGGGTCCTGTAAGGTCGCCATCTTGAATCGGAAACTTGTCAATCTCTTAATTGAAGCCGGTTATCTACCTGAGACTTGAGCGTATGTTGATGAAAATGATAATTTTAATAATCTTTGGTTCTTCTGAAGGGTTTTCTTCATTTACCAAGCAAATGGGAGTAGGGAAAAGCTGTGACAATCTGTGAGAAGTTTATCATATTATGGGTTCCATGTCCTAACTTCCTTTAAAACCAGGACTCATCATAAAATGATTACGTTATTAAAGGAGTCCATCACACCAACTCCATGAATCTTTCCCCAGGGATATAAGCTTCATAAGTGAAATCAATAAGCTGATGAGAGTATGGCTACATGCCTAACATGTTTTTATAATTTTTCAAAACTTCCACTTGTGGGAATTACTTATGATCTATTGTTATCTCAGCCTCCAACTTGAAGAGTCAAGAAAGTTGAAGAGCAAATTTTTCAAGAGGTAGGATTACCTTAAGAGAACATACGTTCAACATTTGTTATAAGAAAGTCCAACATCTGTCCCAGTGGTTCTCATTTCTTGGGTTTAAGGAATCATGATTATAAACATGGCAGTGAAAACCAAGCATTATGGTATATTTAGAGGCTGAAGGCAAAGTGCCTTGAGATTACAGTGGTATCAATTATAGTCTTCTTTCAACAGTCTGACATAAAAGGTGGAAGTAAATTCTCTAAATTAGTAATTGATGAAAACAATATTTGGATTCCCCCCACCCGGTGGCTTGTGGGATATTAGTTCCCTGACCAGGGGATTGAGCCCAGGCCCTCGGCAGGGAAAGCACGAGTCCTAACCACTGGACTTCCAGGGAATTCTCCCTTTTTTTTTTTTTTTTTTTTTTTACTCACAGTATTCCTCCTAAAATTTGTCTCAGTAGAACCATGTGTCCTTCACGGTTATAAGATAGTTTTGTTTGTTTGTTTCACTGGAAGTTGTGCTTTAAATGTCATATTCCAATACATACAGAGTCCACAGGGTGATGAATGTTCAAAACTGGATTCTCTGACACGTTCAGCTCGTCCCCATGCTTTTGCCTTCTGGCTTTGATTCTTAGTTCTATACTCTCTTCACTACCCTTTCTTTCTGTCAGCCCCTAGAGCTCTCTGTGCTTTTTAATTTTTTGGTTCCTGCTGAAAAGTCTATCTTGTAGCCTGGGTTGTTAGTCATCCTCAGTCACTTCTTATTCTGTCATTGCATAGGGGGTGGGAGAGAGGGTTTGCAGATCTTGAAAACCGAGGGGGAAGGAACAGAAACCTCCCTGATGTCATTCTCGCAAAGTGAAGAACCTGAAAGACTAATTAGTAGTATTCCTTTACTATTGCAGATAAAGATTGTCATTTATTTCTTTATTATGTTGATTAATAAAAGTTCTGGTGATATAGCATTAAAAATATCTATCTTTCCCTAAGGAGCTTTTATTTACTTTTTTTTTTTTAATGTTGGAAGAATGTCTCTAATCCACCCTGGGTTGCGTTACAAAAGGCCCCTTTATAACCTCCTTTGATAATGTTGGTCTCTATACTCTTGGGTTTTCCTCTATTACTCTAGCCTTTGTGGGTATAAGGCTATAGAAAATAGTCACGTAGGGGTGGGATAGGTTTTTGGACTTGCTTAGTCTTACTACTGATGCCTGCCAACCCACATATTTTAGTTTGCTTGACTCTTACTTTACTAAACTTCTCAGATGGCAACTGCTTATCTGGAAACAACTTTTTACCTGTCACTATATTTTACAAATCCTATGCCGTTCTTGGCTAGGCTTCCCTTCCCTGTAACTAGGTTTCTATCCATTCCCATTCCTGCCATTGGCTTTAGCTCTGTCCTAGTGGTTGAATATATTTTCTCATATGGTTCTTCAAGTACTTCTATAACATTTAATCTTTTGGATCAAGATAAGTTCTCAAGACAAGAGAATGAGAACATTAAAAATAGCCTTGATTTTGGAATCTAGTACATGCAAATACAGAACCAACACTTTTTTCCTTATAAACCAAGCTTGAATTCTTTGGTGATGGTAGTGGACAGCATGTGTCTGCAATCTTTTCTGGTGATGAAACTTTTATTTCTTATTGGAAACTTTTTCTGTGATTAAGTGAGGATAGCTCTCCCCTTTCTGGCCACAGAGGGACAGGGAACATGGCATAGATCAGGCAAATCAGAGTAACGTATCTCGCGGGCCACTTTGATTGTTCTGCCATAGGCATGTGACCTACTCAGGCTGATCAGAGTCTCTCAGGTTTTTCTTTCTTTTTTTTTTTTTCAGCTATGAGTGTTTGTGAAAGCTCTGAAAAACAGAGCCATTAGCCTGTACGTGTGGGATATAGGGATTACCACTGATCATCTTATTTATTCTGAAGAAACCAAAGAGAAAGCCAGTAGAGACAGGAGGTTCTAAGAGATGGCCAAAGAGGTAGTATCCTCTATGTAGCCATGTTTGAAACCCCAGGACCTAGCTACCTTTCCAAACTTCCCGATGGTATGAATTAATACATAAATGCCTTTTCTTACCAAGCTATCTTGAGTGGGTTTTCTACTACTGGCAATCTAATGAGTCAAATTTGACATTGTAACACACAAATTGAACCACTTATAGTGTTATTTTCCATCTGAAACCAGGGAGTTGTCTTGCTTCAGATAAAGGAATAATATAGGAGACATGAATTTGTATCTGAACTAACAAAGATAAAGAATCCAACATAGCAACAAGGAGAATAAAGAAACGTTTTTTCAAGAGACACATACCACAACCACAGAGAGGTATTTCTATATGCATTTTCCTAGTGACTCTACTTGTTACATAACCAGGGAAATGGAAGAATTAACTTCATTTAGTGGGGCAAACTAGGAGGGTCAGAATCTTTCTAGGATTAGATACTCAGATTTGAATGGACAGGGAGGTAGAGAAGTACAAGGAAGAGAAAATGTGGAACCAGCTGGATATTAGTAAGAAATTCCAGTCTATTACATAGACAAATACTTAGAATAACCACTTTTATTGGCTATAATGGCTTTTAATATGTTCCATGCCCTATGCACACCACATATCTCTATTCCTTGTAACGAGTCTACAAGTATTAATAATTCTATTTTATAAGAAGGAAACTGAGGCGTAGAAAGTTGGTGAAGGCCATAGAGTTAAGGGATAGAAGTAGAGTTTGAACTCATATCTTTTGAATTTTAAAATCCAAAGTTTTGTTTTTCTTGCTACACCAAACTACTCCCTTGAAACAGGGACACCGAAGAGTGCAGTGACTGTCAATACAGTGACTTCATCAGGTTCCAGCAGAAAATCTCGAGGTGGGCAGGAAAATCATTGAAACGGCAATCCTACTTTTGGCTATCTCCTTCAATTAAAAGAATATGTCTGCTGAAAGGTGATCAGCATAGTTTCCTAGTTTAGGCAACGGACTGTGGAGCCAGCCTTCCTGGATTCAAATTATGGCTCCAGCACTTGCTAGTTTTGACATCTTAGACAAGCTATTTAACCTCTTTGTGTTTCAGATCCCCTAGTTTTAAAATGGAGCTATTAATAATATATGCCTCTTAGGATTATTATAAGAATAAAATATGTTAATGTTGGTAAAGTTCTTAGCACTGGATGCATAGTAAGTGCTACATAAATGTTTATTAAATAAAATAAAAGCCAGAAGGCGTAAGTGTTGTGGTTTAATATTAGAGTGTTTTTATCTTTGAATTGGTTCCTCCAGGTCAGGATTTCTCAAGTTTGACACCATTTTCTTTTTTTTTTTTTTTAATGGTAGAAGTATGTAATACTTTATTTTTTTGACACTATTTTCATTTTGGGCTGGATTATTCTTTGATGTGGAGGCTGGCCTGTGTAACGCAGGATGTTTAGCAGCACCCCTGGCCTCTACCCACTAGATGTCTCCAGACACTGACCTCTACCCACAAGTTATCTCCAGACACTGACCAGTTTCCTAATGATGAGTGGCGAAATTGTCCCCTTTGAGAATCATTGCTCTATAAATAAGAATTAATAGCTATAAATCTTGGATTTATATACAGTTATTTGTACTTACAAAATTATAAAGTGGAGCCAATGACTATGTGTCACTACTACTACAGATGTTTCAAAGTCAAAACTCAGAATCTTGTTAGAAAAGTTCTTAAAGGAATGAGATGTTGTCACCAGTTTGCTATAAAGCCTGCTGAAGTTCATCACTCTTTTCTAAATATTGTTATTTCTGTATTTGGTGTCCTCTGGTCTTTCCATTTCTTTGTGCATTTCCCCTCTGTGCCCTTCTCTGTGTAGCAACACCACATGTCTACCAGCAGGTGGTATCCATGAATAATGGGATCTACATCCTTTCCTTTGCAGGCATGCTCAGATACCTCTCCCACGTTGCTGTGCTAAGGCTTAGATGCAGAGAGTTCTGTAGGGGTATTCTAGTTCTTTCCTCTAACTGGGGGAAAAAAAGTTTTCAAATAGAATTTTGCCCTTCCTAATTGTGAAGGCTGCTTGCTAAACTTTATAGAGCAGCAGATACTATGTATGTATAACTCTGCGATACAAGTTGGATGCCATTACTTGTAAGCAGAATATTAGAGGCATTTGCTTTGCAAGATATTTAGAATCCTACTTTGGGTACCCAGATTGTGTTATTTCAATCTCCTTCACTGACCACAAATTACTGCATCCACAATGCCATGTGTCAATATGGGGACTGGCTTAAGCAGATAAAAAAAGAAGACTGAATATCTTTACCTACTGCATTTTAAATACCCATAAAAGCACACTGTATCCTCTATTTGTATATCACAGTCATACCATTGAAGCATTCCAATTCTAGTAATGAATTATAATCGTATAGAAATGAATCAACATTTTCATATGCCACAGGGTATTTAAAGGTATCCATTCATTATGAAGACTCAAATTTCAGGAAAATGTATATTAGATAGTAATATTGTAGATTATAAAATTTTAGGATATTACAGTTTTGTCCTTTCTCATGCAGCAGTCTTGAGTCTACCAAATTTGACTTCTCTGGATTTTAAATTCTGATTCTCAATTCATCATAGGGGAAACTACATCCCCTTTATTGTATTGCCTAAATAGATCAGACCTGCTCTTTGGAAAATGGATACAGTAAAACTTCAGAAATAATATTGTCATTTCTGAGCCAAAAAGGTAGAATTAAAAGCAAAAGTCTTTCCGGGAAGCAAAGTGAAGATTAATAATCAAAGAAAAGTTGAAGGGTAGGATTCTAAATTAATTTAATTCATCTGACACTTTGGAAGGATTTTGCTGTTTCACTTCCCTTGAGCCACTTCTATACTGGTTATAGAATCAGGTTGAGCCAATCATTTCCTCCAGCTTCTCAATCTATATCTGGCCCTGTTTTCCAATCAATATTGGTATTAATCTTGTAGAGAGCTAAAATGACTGGTTCAACTGCCCCTTGGTTTGATCAATTGTTAGGTATAGATCTAGTGTTAGAGTTCTGTTCCTCATGAAATTATGATCAAACAAATGATCCCCTAATAGAACTTCGACAGCTTAGTAATAATAGTAAAATTAGTAAAATAAAGGGATGCTTTATTAACTAATATGCACCAGGAAATTTTAGACATATTTTTATTTTAAAAATTATTAGAAGTTTGGAAAATACTTTTTTAATATTGAGTTTTACTTTTCTGAAAAATTTTGTGTTTATGTCCATTGCTGTTTTTTTCTCTTTGGTTGTTTGACTTTGTTCTTATTGATTTACAGAATCTCTGTCTCTCTCCCACCTTAACCCCTGCCCCCATCTTCCAATGTCTTATTTTGTTATTTGTAATATCACAATTTCTTTTTTGTGTGTTATTTTAAAAACAATTAGAGTTAAATTTTATTTTCCCCACAATAAAAACAGTTACATCTTCTTCAGTATTAAATAAATAATACATCTCTAACGTATTAAAATGATACATACAAATATAAGAAACTTAAGATCTCCTGAAGTCTCACCATCCCTAAATAAATACCACTAACATTTTAGCTCGGCTTTTAATGCATCTTTCGTGCATTCATTCACACCCACAGACATATAATTTTACATATAATTGGATCCTATAACTTTCCCTCTTTCTCCTTCCTTATCACCCCCATTTCCATCTTCTATAATTCTAGGTAAGGCACGTTAATAACCTCAGTCTTCAAGTCAGCAATGACATATCAAATCCTCCTTATGCTTTGAAAATCTGACTGTCTCTTCTGTGACTAGCTGAAGAAAATTCTCTGCTTTTAAATGTTCATGTGATTTGGTCAGATCCACCTCGATATCTGCCTGTAACATAACCTAATCACTGGAGTAAAATCCATCATATTCAAGGTCCCAGGAATTATAGAGGGCATGTGTAGAGCGGGGTGGTAATTCTTGGGGGATATTTTAGAATTCTGCTTACCACAGTCTGCCATCTGACTCCCAAAACTTCAAGCCCCTGTCAAATGCACAACACATTCATTCCCTCCCAAGGATTCCGTGGGTCTCTCTCGCCATTACAGCACTGGGTCAAATCCAGAATCTTCTCTAAATCTCATTATCTCAAAATCTCAACATTTAAGTTATCTAAATCACATGCAAATGAGGCCCCTGGGTATAATCCTTTAAGTGTGACTCTTGGGGCACAATTAATCTTTGTGTGGACCTGTAAAGCTAAAAGGCAACTTGTATAAGCCCAACACCCAACACTCCCTACATACAATTGTGGGACAAGTATAGGCTAACAAATTGTAGGCATTCTAAATCAAAAAGAGCAAAAATGGAAGATAAAAAAGAATCATTGGTCCAATGCAGTTCTGAAATTTAGCCAGGGAAACTGTAGCCTGAGTTCCTTGATAAGGTTTCAGGTTGGGAATAATCCTTCACAGCTCTCTGCTCTGCTCCTGAGCTCTCATTTGTGCTCTGGAGTGTCTTGGTGATGCTCTTTCTGCTTTGGGTTTTACCCTGTTAGTCATATTTCCTTTTTTATGAAAGATAGCATGTGCAGGTATCTGAGTAATTTTATCAAGCTGCTTCCTTCCAGTAGAAATTGGGCATCCAACAGCTTCCTTTCTTTTTGTATTCTCTCTGTTCCTTTAAAATTTTCTCATGAACTTTTATATTTTACATTTATTTTTTGCATTTATATTTTTTGAGGAACATTGTTCTGTAGTTTTTGGTGATATCTTTGTCTAATTTTTGATATCACAATAAGGCTCACCTCATAAAATAAGTTGGGATGTATTTCTTACTCTTCAATTTTTTGAAAGATTGTGTGTAAAATTGGTATTTCTTACTTAATTATTTTGTAGAACTCACCAGTGAAGCTGGTTTTCTTTGTGAGAAAGTTTTCAAATATGGATTCTGTTTCTTTAATAGGTATAGATTTATTCAGGTTATGTATTTTTTCTTGAGTAAGCTTTGATTATTTGTGTCTTTCAAAGGATTTTTTCTTTTAATCTAAGTGTTCTAATTTATTGGTGTAAGTTGTTCACAATGTTTATAAGATCTGTAGTGATTTCCTTGCTTTCATGCCTGGTACTGATGATTCGTGTTTTTCTTTTTTCCTGACCAGCCTTACTAGAGGTCTTCAATCTTATTGATCTTTTTAAAGAACAAATTTTGATTCCATTAATTTTATTTATTGGTGTTCTGTTTTCAGTTTTGTATTTATTATTTCCTTTCTTCTGCTTGCTTTGGGTGTAATTGACTGTCCTTTTTCTAGTTTATAGTGGAGAAGTTTGGATCATTGATTTGAGACTTTTCTTTCTTTCTTTTCCCCACAATGTATACGTTTATTAAATCATCACATTGTACAAACTGAAGAATCATATTGTATAACCTAAACATATATAATTAAAAAAAAATTTTTATTAGCATATAGTTGATTTACAGTGTTGTGTTAGTTTCTGCTGTACAGCAAAGTATATCAGCTATACATATATATATATCAACTCTTTTTAAGATTGTTTTCCCATATAGGTCATTACAGAATATTGAGAAGAGTTCCCTGTGCTATATAGTAGGTCCTTATTAGTTACCTGTTTTATATACAGTAGTGTATATTTGTCAATCCCAGTCTCCCAATTTATCCCTCCCCCCTCCACCCCACTTTGCCCCCCGGTAACCATAAGTTTGTTTTCTACATCTGTGAGTCTATTTCTGTTTTGTAAGTAAGCTCATTTGTACCTTTTTTTTTTTTTTTAGATTACACATATAAGCAATATCACATGATATTTGTCTTTCTCTATCTGACTTATTTCACTCAGTATGACAATCTCTAGGTCCATCCATGTTGCTGTAAATGGCATTATTTCTTTCCTTTTTATGGCTAATATTCATTATAGATAGATATATTCCATTATACACACACACACACACACACACACACACACACACACCATATCTTGTTTATCCATTCCTCTTTCGATGGACATTTAGGTTGCTTCCATGTCCTGGCTATTGTAAATAAGTGCTGCAGTGAACATTGGGGTGCATGTATCTTTTTGAATTATGGTTTTCTCTGGATATATGCCCAGGAGTGGGATTGCTGGGTCATATGATAGGTCTGTTTTTAGTTTTTTAAGGAACCTCCATACTCTTCTCCATAGTGGCTGTACCAGTTTACATTCCCACCAACAGTGTAGGAGGGTTCCCTTTTCTCCACACCGTCTCCAGCAAGTATTGTTTGTAGACTTTTTAATGATGACCATTCTGACCGGTGTGAGGTGATACCTCATTGTAGTTTTGATTTGCATTTCTCTAATAATTAGTGATGTTGAGCATCTTTTCATGTGCTTTTTGGCCATCTGTGTGAGACTTTCTTTTCTTATATAAGCATTTAATGACTAAAATTTCCTTGTAAGTATTGCTTTAGCTGCATCCCAAAGATGTTGATGTGTTGTGCTTTTATTATGAATGGTTCAAAATGTTTTCTAATTTTCTTTGTGATTTCTTGACCCATGAGTTGTTTAAATGTAAGTTGTTTAATTTCCAGATATCTGGAGCTTTTCTACATTTATTGTTTTGGTGATTTGTAATTGAATTCCACTTTGGTCAGGGACATACTATATACAATTTCTATCTTTCAAATGTTTTAAAGATTTATTTTATGGCTCATCATATGGTCTCTCTCTACGTACATTTTATGAGCACTTCAAAATAATATTCATCTTCAGTTATTGGAGGTGGTGCTATATAATTGGCAATTAGGTTAATGTGGTTATTTTCCCCCTAGTTTTATTGAGATATAATTGACATATAACATTGTGTAAATTTAAGATGTACAACGTGATGATCTGGTATACATATATATGTGAAATGATTACCACAATAAGGTTAGTTAACATATCCACCACCTCACCCAGTTACTATTTAGGTTGATGTGGTTATTAGTGTCATTCAGTCTTCTGTGTCTTTGCTGATATGTATTCACACCTTTACCATTTTTGGTTTTTAAATTTTCTTTTTGTAGATTCAGTTGCTCTCTAGAGTATTTTTCTTTAGTACTTCTTGTAGTGCAGCTCTGTGAGCTATAAATTCTCTGTTTTTGTTTATATGAAAATTTATTTTATCTTGGAGTTTCTCTTCCCAGGTTATAGAATTCTTAGTTGACAACTTTTTTCCTTCAGCCCTATGACTATGTCATTTCAGTATCTTCTGGCTTGGAGAGTTTCTGATAAGTCATCTGTTATCTAATCATTGTTATTCTGCATATAATGTGCCATTTTTCTCTGCTGCTTTCAAGATTTTCTGTTTATCTTTGGCTTTCAGCAGTTTGAGTATGATGTGTCTATGAAGAGCTCTTATTTTTATTTTAAAATCTTGCTTGGAGGTTGTTGGGTTTTCTGGGTATGACACTAAGTCAAGAAAAGCAGCAACCTCACAGATCTGGCTCCATATTGTCTACCTTTCAAGAGTAGATTTCCTTTGTGGTCTCTGTTAGCTTTTCCTTCCTTCCATCATGCTTACTGTAGTTGTTAACAGTGATTTGGGCAGTTTATACTTTGAATTTTGGTTTTACTTCTCTTTGGTTCTTACACTGGCATGATTCCCCCTTTATACCAGCTTCTTTCCCAGGTCTGAACTCTGATTTCTGGAACTTTACCTAGTAAAGCTCTGTTTTATTTTGTTTCATTTTTCACACTGCCATTTTCTTCCCATTGCCAAGTCCTTCTAGGACTCCTACTAACTTATAATAGGTTTTGTCTTTATACATTCTATATTTCCTAATACTTTTTAAATATTTTCTATGCCTAAGTCAATATCAGGCTCCCAATTTAATAACTTTTATTTAAGCTGTATCTTTTTGTGGTTTAACTTTTCATTATGTTTTAAATTTTGTTAGATTTTTTTCTATTCTGTTTCATATTCTTATTTTATATCTTTAATTTACTACACATATTTATTCTGTGGTGTTGATTCAGTAGTTACAGTGTCTGATGGCTTTGGGAGGGAGGGTCTCATCCCAGTGTTGTTGTGATAAATGACATGTCTCTATGCAGGGCTCCAGCACCACTGTCTCTTTTAAAATGATGTAAATGCCTGTCCCTCCTGAACTTTGAACTACGAGTGACAAAACCCAGCACTGGTCTATTCTGTAAAAGAATATAAGTGCCCTTTACAGAGGTGCAATGTAGTACTTGTTTCCTTGTTTGAGCCACACATAGAATCCTAGATAAATATATAATACATGTTTTAAATTCTATTATTGGTGGTGACAGGTGATTTTGATCAAAACTGGATTAAATAGTCATACTTAAGTGGTTTTTACTTTTAATCAGAGTTAAGCAGAAGCAAATGACAATCTCATTTATAGTCAGAACAACAGAAAGGAAATTAGCTCCTCATCTAAGACTTTAGGAAATAAAGCCAAGTAATTATTGTAGGAATAGGGATGAAGTGTCAGTTCCTGTATTGTCCAGTATTTTTTCTCCTGCATAATTATTCTGACTTAGAATGCTCAATGAGCTATAGACACAAATCTTTCTTGGAGGAAGCAAGCTTTAATTTGTTTGTAGTTTATTTCGGGTTCCCATTCTTGGAAAGGAAAATGTGTCAATTTATATTTTCAAGTTTCCGATCAAATTTATATGTATACAAGTTACTATCAATATAGATTTTATATTCTTTGTAATTTGTCTTCTTTTCTATACAAATAACATCAAAATTTGCCTTTACCTTGGTCAATAAATCACATTACATTTTACAAGTATCTTAGAAAAAAAATGCCCTACAAAAATCTTTTTAATCATTAAGGCATTTTCCTTTAATTTAATGGGTTGGATAAAACAATATACTTGTTTTATCCATGAAATCTAGGTCTTACTTTTGGTAATATTGCTTGGTAACTCTTAGCAGTATTTTAAATTCCCTGAGTTACAGTTTCCTCATTGTAAAATGAGAAGGACCAAGAAAGAAAATCATTAATGTCCCTAGTAATTTTAACTTTCTGTATTAGAGACAGACTTATTGAGTGTAAAATAAGTAATACAGACTTAATAATAATACAGACTTATTGAGTGTAAAACACCTGTGACTATTCTCATTTCCTTTCTAGCTTCTCACATACTTTCTAATTCTTTTTCAGTGCCCCAGAGATCCAAACTGTTCTTATTCCTTTTCTGAACTGTAGCCCACCTAGACTAGTGACTCTCAAATTACATACTTCAAATCTCTGGGTGCCTATAGAGTTATTGGAGTTGTAAAGAAAATGTAAATCCTTAAATGCTTCAAATATTTCCTATTGATTGAAAGTGGCTCATATGTATGCACTTTAATTTTTCAAATACAAGTAGATGTTCCTGTGATTAGTAAAATTAAAATAATTAATTTTAAATATCCATTAAATTAAAGGAAAATACCTTAATGATTAAAAAGATTTTTTTGCAGTGCATTTTTTCCCTAATGGATGTATATAAAATTTAATTTATGATTTATTGACCAAGGTAAAGGCAAAAGTTTTTTTGTCATTCTGCGTTTTCTGAACAATGTATAATTAAAACAAAACTAGCCTCATATGGAGATATTTGGAAATTTTGGTTTTTGATAATGTCAGGAATAACCATTCTTATACTATTTCATTCTATTTTTTTTTTCAATATGGGTTGCTTCTGAAAATAAATCCATATGTCAGTTTTTGGTAAGCCTTCCTGGAAAATTACTATAGGAAAAAAAAGGTAACAATTTGATATCTACTCTGTGCCCCATGGCACTTTATATGCGCCTTTACTTTTTTCACTTTTGACCTTACATTTAATTGATTATGTCTGTCTTCTTCACTGGATTATGGATTACTTGAAGATAATAATTGTTGCGTACTTACCATTGATTTCTCCCTTGACATCTAACATGTCATGGTGCATAGATAGTAAATGCTTAATAATCAGCAGACTGGGAAGCTGCCAATAGATCAGAAAGAGTGAGCAGTCACCTGTTACTGAGAAAGCAGGAGTGACCAAAGGACAAGTCTCCTGATTATTGATTTATCATTCAATAAAGTTCAGTATTCTGGGCTACCTCAAGAACCATCCTGATACTCAAGGAAATCCAAAGACCTGCGTAGATTCATCTATTTCTTGTGAGTTTTGTGTGATCAGTTGATTAGATGGGAGAGAGGTTGAGTCTGCCTAGGGAAGGTTAGACGTCAGGAATTTGTTACATTTGTTTAATACTTTACAGCTTTCAAAATGCTTTAATTACTGTATATTTCGGTCAGGTGTTACATGTATATTTTGTATGAAGCCTATATTTACATATTTCTTGGCTAGATTGATATCTAAGAAATTAGGGGTGTTCCGGAGGATTCCTTGGGTCTTTGATGATGCCAATATCCTAACAACAAGCCTAAATGTAGTTCCAAGAAGAGTATAAAGGGAATACTCACTGAATGATTGAGTGATGGTTTAATGAAAATCAGGATGACTGAGTTAATGTTTTGTCAGATATCCAGAATATCTCTAGAATCCATTCTTTTTCTTCCAGAATATCTGCCTACTTTATGACCTGGTTTATTTTATAGTTTACTTAATGGTGTCTCTTCCTCTTATGTATGTTCTCTTAACAAATCCATTTCTCACATTGTTGCTAGTCATTCTTTTAAAGACAGACTTCATCATTTCTGTCACCTGTTTGGAAACCTCCAATGGTTCTCACACCCTGGAGAATAAAGTATAATTCTGTTAGTATGATGTGGGGAGATGTAGTCAGGATTTCTCCAATAACATTTTGGATGATCTTTCTGAGTTGCCTAATTAAAGGATTAAGGGACTTAAGGTCTCCTGTTCCCAGTGGGAGAAACTGCTGGTATCTCCAGATGGTAGGCACCTGGCTTTTCTAGTACTTTTCTGAGCAGCTGGCACTTAAGTTCAGGCTTTTAGATGTGAAAGAAGTTTATTTCAACCCACACTCTACAAAGACTAGCTCAGCTCGTGCCATAAGAAAATAAAGTCACTGTGGGAATGGGGCAGGGAGGGAGAAGAACAGTCACATGGCAGGCCCTGCTGCACCCTGTCTCCAGGGAATATCTCCAGAGGATGTCATAGCATGCTGTGAGATGGAGAATCTTTGAAACCATTGCATTTCTGTCCCTGAGTTTCAGCCTGTATCAAACCCTCCGCAGTACTGAAGGAAAATGAGATTCTTGACCATATACTGCAAATATGCCTTTCTCCCTATTTTCATGCTTTTTTTTCTGTTTTATTCCAAGCTGTTTGCTGTTCCTCCCATATTCTGCACATTTGTACTTTAATTACATCTGTTCACAGTATCTTTTGTAGCTTATTTGCTAGGCAGTCCTACAGCCTTTGGTCAGTATAACAATTAAACAGAGCTGTTCCATAGAGCTATTGGTTGTCTACAACAGTAAAATCCCATTCCAATTCATTTTCCTTCCAAGGAAGCAAAGTCTGTTTTTTCCTTATCTAAAAAAAATTGTCTTTGTAAGCATACCAATTGGTTGATGGTTTAACCATGAAAATATGATTTATTTACACTGACATGGGCAACCATGTTAGTGGGAGAAGAAACAGGTCTGCAGTATCACAGAGTTCTAAATATGAAAGTTTGAATTTGCATGTTTATATAAAACTCCAACCCTTCTTGTTTGATATATATTTTTTATTCTAGCAGGTTTCTACTCAGCTTTTACTGAGTTGTCTATACAAACTGTCCCCCAAGGTGGTTCCCAGAACTGCCTACTTACATGTTCAAATTAGATTTATAATTCAGATCATTGAACTATCATGTCATTATAAAATAAGGAGTAATTGAATCTTTGAGGATATTTTGTCTGAGCCCTATGCATTCCTTTCTTGCTAATAATCCTTATGCTAGATGATTATTATCCAAGTGTCTGCAAATTATATTATGCTTCTTCGATCAAAATTGTACAAAAACTCAGATATTTACCTTCCATTGTATCTTATATAGATGCCAACAAAAAAATCCACGGAGTATACTCAGTGTTAAGGATGGGGTGTGAAGTGACTAGTTTGGCTGAAGCATGAATTAACTGTATGAGAGGATAAGAATAAGTATAGAGACTATGGTAGGCAGAATTTTAAAGATGGCCCCAAACATTCCTGTTTTCTGGTGTACACATACCTTCTTCCAGTTGTTCAAATGCAAATTTTGGTACACTTGTGAAGATATTTTACAGATGAATTAAAATCCCAAATCTGTTAACCTTAAAATAAGCAGATTATCTTTGTGGTTCTGACCTGACCTTCAAATCACTTAAAAGCACAGACTTTTCCTTAGCAGATTGAAGAAGAAGAGGTCAAAAGATTCAAGGCACCAGAAGGATTTGATGTGCCATTGATGGCTTGAAGATGGAGAGAAAGGAATGAAGGAAGCCTCTGGGAGCTGGATGACAGGCAGCAAGGAAATGGGAACCCCAGTCCTACAATTGTAAGGAACTTAATTCTGCCAATAATAAGAATGGACTTTGAAGTAGATTTTCCCCCAGAACCTACAGATAAGAACTCAGCCTACCTGGCACTTTGGCCTTTGGCACTATGCCCTGAGCAGAGAACCTAGCTATGCCTGCTTCAGGCTAGACTTTTGACTTACAAAACTGTGAGCTAATGAATTGATGTTGTTTTAAGACACTCGGTTTGTGGTAATTTGTTACTTGGCAATAGAAAATGAATGTAAAGGACATTGCACTTATTGGAGTGAGAGATAATAGCAGCTTGGACTATGGTGATGGGCAGTGGAGATAGAGAAGAAAAGAGACAGAAGTAAGAGATATTCAGGAGCTAAAATTGATATGACTTTGTGACAGATTGGGGAATAAGGGAGATGGGTTAGTTAAAGCAGGTATCTGGTTTGTCACGGTTCATGGTTTGTCACATGTTGGAAGACCACCATGCTAATTGGATTATGAGAAAGTGGTGTGCATGAATTGGGCTTTAAATGTGTAGAGTTTGGCATGCCTTTGAGACAGTTAACAGGAGATGCCAAGTAGGCAGTTGGATATGAGTCATTGGTATATTGATGATAAGTAAGGTCATGGGCATGGTTGAAATCACCTATGGAGAGTATTGCATAAGAGGGTGGAACTTCAAGAATATTAATATTTAATGGCCAAGTGGTGGTCGGTAAGCTCACATAGAGACAGAAAGACAATCAGCTGTGGAAGTAAATGAAGTGTTGTGTCATGGACTCCAAGAAAACAAGTGTTTCAAGGAAAAGAGCATTGTCAGTGTGACATGCTCCTAAGATATCAAGTGAGAAACATTCCTCTTGAGATTAGTCAAATGAGGTTTATTGGTTACCTTAAAAAGAGCTATTAACATGAAGTGATGGAGGCATAAACCAGACTGGAGTGAGATGAAAAGTGAGGGTGAGGAAAAGAAAACATTAAGTATTAAAAACTCTGAAAAAGTTTGCTTGTGAAGGGAAGAAGGTCAGGAAGTGGCTAGGGATGTTTGTTTTGTTTTGTTTTCTTTTGTTTTTCTGTAGGAGACACTTAACATATTTAAAAGCCAACTGGAAAGAATCAGGCAAAAGCAGTTGTTAAATATGCAAGAGAGAAAGAAGAATAGATAATGCAGTTTCCTAAGAAGATAGAGGAGACGAGATCCAAAGGACACATGGAGGTTACGTTCCTTTAGTGTAACAGGAATGAAGGGATATTGATATGTTCTCATTTGGACAGGTGACAGGTTTACATATTAGGAAAAATGAAATTAATGGAGTCCCAGCTTGATGGCTTCTCTTTCCTCCAAAAACTATGAAGCATTGTCATCTGTTGAGAATGTGGGGAGAAAAGGTGGCATTATAGGTGTGAGGAGGAGTGGATAGGGTCTAAAATAGTCATTGTGGAAAACGGGGGACTCGAATGTCCAGGTAGTTTGTGAGGAAGCTTAAGTGTCATAAAATTAATGAAGATTTTCTTTTCAACTTTTCAGCAGCTGTCACCCTTTACCTTCTCTTACTCTGAGGTAAAACTAATCTATGATATCTTCTTCCCTTGAAATACCACGATAGAGATACTCTCACTGTATGATAACCATCTGTTAGCATGTCTTGTTCCTCCATTAGGCTGTGAACTGCACAAGACCATTTCTGATGTCTTAGTTTCATTTATCTTTGTACTCCAATACTTCATCAAATAATGAAAACAAAATATTATTATTAGAACCTGGCAAAAAATAATAAAAAAAATAATAGTAATTTTAAAAATTGAAATATTATTGACATACAGCATATTAGCTTCATGTGTACAACATAGTGATTCAACATTTGGATACACTGCAAAATGGTCTCCAAGTAAGTGTAGTTACCATCTGTCACCATACAAAGGTAATACAATATTAATGATTGTATTCTCCCATGCTGTACATCACATGGTGATGACTTATTTATTTTATAACTGGAAGTTTGTATCTTTTGATCCCCTTCCCCCATTTCGCCTCCCCCGCAACATCCCTCTCTTCTGGCAACCACCAGTCTGTTCTCTGTATCTGTGAATCTGGGCTTTGTTTTGTTTTATTTGTTTGGTTGGGTTTTTTTTTTTTTTTTTGATTCCACATATAGATGAAATCATGCAGTATTTGTCTTTCTCTGTCTGACTTATTACACTTAGCATAATATCCTCAGGGTCCATCTGTCTTGTTGCAAATGGCAGAATTTCCATCTTTTTATGGCTAGGTAGTATGTATTCTACTGTATTTGTATATACCACATCTTCTTTATCCATTCATCCATCAATGGACACTTGGTGGTTTCCATATCTTGGCTATTGTAAATAATGCAATAGCAAACATAGGGACGCATATGTTTTTCTCAAATTAGTGTTTTCATTTTCTTTGGATAGATACCCAGTAGTGGAATTGCTAGATCATATGGTAGCTCTATTTTGAATTTTTGGAGGAACCTCCATTCTGTTTTCTGTAGTGGTTGCACCAGTTTACATTCCCATCAACAGTGAACAGAGTTCCTTTTTATCTGTTATCTTTGCCAACACTTGAGATTTCTTGTCTTTCTGATAACAGACATTCTGATAGGTTTGAGGTAATATCTCATTGTGGTTTTGATTTGCACTTCCCTGATGATTAGTGATATTGACCATCTTCTTGTATGCCTTTTGGCCATCTGTATGTCTTGTTTGGAAAAATGTCTATTCAGATCCTCTGACCATTTTTTAGTAGGTTTTTTTTTGTTGTTATTGAGTTGTGTGAGTTCTTTATATATTTTGGTTATTAATCCCTTATCAGATATATCATTTGCAAATATCTTCTGCCATTCAGTAGGTTGCCTTTGGTTTTGTTGATGATTTCCTTCACTGTGCAGAAGCTTTTTAGTTTGATGTAGTCCCATTTGTTTATCTTTGCTTTTGTTGCCCTGGCCTGTGGAGTCAGATCCAAAAAAGACTGATGTCATGGAGCTATAGTAATTTTTAAGAATGGAAGTTAACCATTATTGAACACTAACATGTGTAACTTCTTTCACTTTTCTAAGTACATTTTAATTTTCTTATTTATAATTTAATTTTGTCCTTATAACCACCCTAATTTGTCTATTTAATAGATTAGGAAAGTAAAGCTTAGAGAGGTTAAATGACTCCATGGTGATACTGTTACTAACTGGAAAACTCTTTGGAATCCAGGTCTGCCTAATTCAGAACCCCAAGTTTTTGAGCACTGTCTTCTGTTGTTTCTCTGTGGTACTTATTTATTTAGTAAGATTCTCCTATTTCAGGATATGTTTTTAGTGAATATTTAGAAAATTTTCTTTCTTAACCTGTTGAAGGGAAAAAGACATTACAGAACAAAAATAAATTCATTTATTTATTTCATGTAGATGGACTTTATGTCGAGAGCTCTATTATAAAAATACTGCAAAAAAAAAAAAAAATTGTTGTGGGAACATCCCAACTGTCTTAGTCTGTTTTGGGCTGCTATAACAAAATACCACAGACTGGGTGGCTTATAAACAACAGAAATTTATTCTCTTCTGGAGGCTGGAAGTCCAAGATCAGGGCACCGACATGGTCAGATTCTGGTGAAGGCCATTTTGTGGGTTGCAGATTGCTGACTTTTAGCTGTATACTCATGTGGTAGGAGGGCTAGGGAGTTCTTCCAGGACTCTTTAATAAGGGCACGAATCTCGTTCATGAGGGCTCTGGTCTCATGACTTAGTCCCCTCCCAAAGGCCATCTCCTAATACTGTCACCTTGGGCATTGGGTTTCAACATATGAATTTTGCAAGGACACATTCAATCTATAGCACCAACCAGTAATATCAATATCACCGTTACTGCCTCGTATAAGAAGAACATAAAGCAACTTAGTTTGGCCAGGCATGAGTATCTGCTTAGATTATTCATTAATAAAATGGGAAAAAAAGAGAACAAAATGAAACTTTGATTCCAGGGCATAAAATGATCCCATAGTTATTGAGATAAAAATTGGATTATCTCAGAAGCAGGTTCTAAGATTAATTTGGAAATGGTTTAACACATTGTAGAAATGTAAGCAGGTACCCAATCCAAATTAAATGACAAAATGGCAGCCTTGTTGCTTTTGTCCATTGTGCTGTTTTTAAGGAAAACATACAGAGAAAGAAAGATGCAAGGATAAAGAGTACAATTTAGGAATAAATGGAAACTCCTTATATGTAAATCATTCCTGGGCTGATCATGCAGTCTACATCTTATGGGTCATTTTCTTTCTTCTTTAAGCTGTTTGTTGATATCAAAGAGCATTAGATGAAAGAATGAAAAGGAGAAAGCTCCAGTCATTACATTTTGTCACTTACTAACAATCAAAGACAAAAAAAACCCCCTAACTATGATGATGTTTAGTAATCTGTGAATATGACTTCTCCCATAATACTTACATGCTCTAACACCATAAACCAGCATTCTCAAATTTAGAAAAGTTTATCCCAAATATATATCTATCCATCTATCCATCATTGTCTATCTAAAATCTTTTTTATCTACTGTAAATTTTTTAAATTAATATTTTTGAATTTGTATATTTAAATCAAATATATTACATAATTTCAGATCAGAATGTCATGAAATTCATGGTATATCTGTATATGTATATATTTTTGAATTTAATATTTAATAATATTGCCTTAAAAGCAAATTTCACATATATACCATTTAACAATTAAGGATTTTATTTTAATTTAGTTTAAATTCTATTTTTTGGAGAAATGCATTAGCATTAGTAGCAAAGAGTAAATTTAAAAATGACACACTATTTTTGGTTAGGAATTGAATCTATGTTATAATGTAGATTAAAATATAATTGTAGTTGAGACTAAAAATATATGAAAACTATTTTTAAAATCTAACTGATATGCATGAGTTTTATACATAAAATAATTGACTTGATTATTTGTATATGTTCTCTATATTGTTTATGATGGATGAGATATATCAGTAAAGATGTTTTTGGAATCAAGTAACAGAAAATCAATTCAAATTGGTTTAAAAGTAAGGAGATTTATTTACTCACGTAACTGGAAGACAAGTGGTGAAATGCATTTAAGTATTGATCCAGTGGCTTTGGCTTTATTTTTTACAAATCTCTTTTTGTGAGGTATTTGTATATGTATTTGCATACAATAAAATACAACCATTTTGAAGGTTCTGTTTGATGAGTTTTGACAAATGTATGCATTTGGCTACACTCCTCATCAAGATAGAACATTTTCTTTACTCCCCCAAATTCTTTGGTGGCCTTTGCATTTCTATCTCCAGCCGTAGGCAGCCACTAATCTTATTTCTAGCATTACAGACTAGTTTGCCTGTTGTAGAATTTTATAAATTATCAGTCATGGCTGGCTTTTTTTTTTTTTTGCTTAGCATAATGCTTTTGAGATTCATACATGTTGTTGTATGTATTGGTATTGTGTGTATCCGAAGTCCATGCTTTTTAATTTCTGAGTAATATTACATTGTAAGAATATACCACAATTTGTGGTCCATTCACCTGTTGATGGACATTTGAATTGTTGCCATTTTGGACCATTATGGATAAAGCTGTTATGAACAATTGAGTATAAGTCTTTGTGTTGGCATATATTTTCAGTTTTCTTGGGTAACACTAAAGGAGCGATTGCTGAATTTTATGGTAAGTGTATGTTTAATTATTTTCCAAAGTGGCTGTACCATTTTAGAATCCCACTAACAATATATGAGACATTAAATTGTTCTACATTCAAGCCTATACTTGGTACTGTTAGACTTTTAAATTTTATCCTATTTCAGTCATTTCTAAGTGGTATCTCATTGTGATTTTATTTATATTTCCATGATGAGTAAAAATACTGAGAATCTTTCTAGAAGCCTGTTGGCCATCTATATATCTTTTTAGTGAATGTCTAAAACTTCTGATATTTTCTACTGGTTTGTTTGTCTTATTATTGAGTTTTAAGAGTTATTTATATATTCTGGGTACCAGTTATGTGGAAAATGGTTAATCTAGTATGCCTGAGTTGCTCAAACCTTGCATATTTCTAAAAAGGGCCTGTTTACATTTTTGGCCTTTGGCCAGCTCTTGGGAATTGAGCTCATGGAATGCTGACTGGTAAGAGTGTTTTGCACACTTAGGGCCTTGAGCCATACGGTAACAGTTTGTCTGTATAGTTTACACAAATAATGTGATTTATGTTGAACACCTCATTTTTCTTGGAATTAGATAGAAATAATGGTTGTACTACATTTATGAATGTACTAAATGCCCCTGAATTACACACTTCTAAATGGTTGATTTTATGTTATGTGAATTTTACCTCAATAAAAAAAATAGCAATTTTAATAATAGGCAAAGGATTTGAATAGACATTTCTCCAAAAAAAAAACCATATAACTGGCTATTAAGCATATGAAAAAATTCTCAACATCAGTAGTTATTAGGGGAATGCAAATCAAAACCATGATGTGATACTACTTCATACCCACCAGAATAGCTATAATCAGAAAGACAGATAATGACAGCTGTTGGTGAGGATGTAAAGAATTTGAAGCTCTCCTGTATTTCTGGTGAATATGTAAAATGGTGCATTTCCTGTGGAAATCAATTTAACAGTCCCTCACAAAGTGAAAAAGAGATTTATCATGTAGTCCAGCGATTCTGCTCCTCGATATATACCCAAGAGAAATAAAAACCTATGTCTTATTTGTGCATGATGTTTACAGTAGCATAATTCATAATAGTCAAATATTCATCAACTGATGAATGGGTAAATATAATGTATACCCATTCAATGAAATGTTATTCTACAATAAAAAGAAATTAAGAAGTAATATGCATTACAACATAGATAAATCTTTAAAGTAATATTCTCAATAAAAAAAAAAAGTCACAAAAGATGATGGCTTATGTATTTACATTTATATGAAATGTCTAGGATAGGAAAATTTATAGAGATATAAAATAAATTAGTGGTTCCTCAAAGCAGGTGGAGGTGGGGCTGGGGGTTTAAAGAGGAATAGATATTTACTGTTAATGGGCATGGGATTTCTTTCAGGGAGGACAAAATCTTTTATTTTTAATCTATTGGGTTGGCTAAGATCTTATGGAAAAACCTGAACGAACTTCTTGACCAATCCAATATTTTAAAATAGATTGAGATGATCATTGCACAACCCTGTGAATATACTAAAAATGTTGAATTGTACACTTTAAGTAGGTGAATTTTATAATATGCTAATTATTTATCAATAAAGCTGTTTAAAAAGCAATCATTGTGGTAGCTGGTATCCTTCAGTTGAGTTATAAACCAAGTTGTGACTAAGTCATGAATATATTCATTATATAAGTGATGAATACCTCTATGCATACACACCAGACAC
Source organism: Eubalaena glacialis (assembly GCF_028564815.1). NCBI lineage: Eukaryota > Metazoa > Chordata > Mammalia > Artiodactyla > Balaenidae > Eubalaena > Eubalaena glacialis. The sequence continues at coordinate 70,724,979 of NC_083723.1, read as the reverse complement.
AACTTGAAAACCCTTTTAAAACAAAATCTAAATACTTATTGCCTACACTGACAAAATATAAATGGAAATACTGCATTATTTTGTCTAACACTGTAAACACCTACAGAATCTTTTGTAAGCCATTCTAAAAATAATCAGTAATTTGCTCTAGAGTCTCAGAAACTTTTCTTCTGAGAGACAACATTAAATTAAACATATAAAAAATTTCTGTATAATATAATTGATAAAATATCTCATATTAGCAGTGGGTGAGACCCGAAAGGAGTAAACCATGCCCATTAGCTGTTTGATATAACTTCTCCAAGTTTTCCCTTCCTCATTTATAAAATGTATACCATAATAATACCTGCTTTAGAGAATCATGAAAATTAAATTAGATAATGCATGTAAGTCCTCAAATAAGTATTAGATATTATGACAGCTCTTATTATTATTATTGCTTTTTCGTTTTTTATATTTTATATATATATTTTTCAGTGTCTAAGATTGGCAGTCCCTTAACGCATAGGATTATCTAGCACTCCAAACTTTCTGGAACAGATTCTAAAGGATCAGATACTTTCTCTTCTATATTTAGGGTTGGTAGCTTGGTCAAGAGATGGGGGTTGTTTAAGAGGGAATAACATAAATTCTTTAATATAATGTTCCTATGGCCTTTGTGGTCACATGCTGTGAGAGTCACATTTTACCACTGGAATCTTGGAGCTCCACTTTATTTTCAAAGTCTTGAGTTCTCAAATTATGTACAAAAGAACTGGAAATTATTCATCATCCTATGATATGAAGATAAAACCCCCAAACTCTGTGGCAACCAGTTCTGAGGACACACAAAAGAAGTCTGATTAAACAGTGAGCTGCTATTGCAAAATTCGGAAGCTATTTGTTTTTTCCATAACACTCCTTGTAATTGTGTGTATTGACCACAGTACTGAGCAACTCGATTTTTCTTTACTATTGCAAAGTGAATTCCTCGCTAAATATAGAGGTACGTCTTTATTGTGTGACATTCTTCCACCCAAGATACTTCTCAGTTACTCTTCAGGAATAAGTTGTTCATAGACTAAAAATGCTCAAAGGAACCTACTCAACTTGATAAACTGTTTTCTGTTTTTAAGTGAAACTACATAAGAGATTGGATTTTCCTCCTGGTTAACTTTCAGTTACCTGGGAATGAGATAAAATGAAAAATGGAAGAAAAAGAGGTTGGAAATACTTTAGAGATTGATTCTGTCAGATGCTTAAGTAACTTCTTTCTACTAGGCTGAGAAGAAATTCTCCCTAGCTGAGGGTATATGTTTATTAAATAGAAAGAGCTTGTCCACATTGTTTGGGCCACTGTTTTGATTTAAAAGATCATTATCTTGTGCATGTTTGTAATTATCTCAGAAGACTGAATATAAATATGAAGTGGGTGGCTTTACTGCCCTTTGTATTTAAGGGAGAGCACAAGAAAATGATTACCTAGTGAGCTTCTTTTTTGCTGTGTTGTTCTCTCTTTGGTGCTTTCCTTTTTGCTTTTGTTCTATTTGAGCTATGCAACTTTAACTTTCACCCCACTCAGTCTTACTTCCTGATAGTGGTTTTTTTTTTGCATGGTTTAGCATATTTTTCCTTTAGTATTTCCGCTAATATTAGTTCTGGTTTCCTTATAATATGCATAGTTTTGTTTTTCCATATTACAGCTCTTTGGGAATCCTGTTTCCCATTTTCCTTTGCACGTGTCTAGCTACTTAATAAGGAAAGAAGAGTGTCAAAATAAGGACATGGGAGATTCCAGAACAAGGAATATTAGACGTAGAAAAGACTGGAGATCAGCTGTTATAGATGTTTTGCTTTATAGATGGCTTAACTGAGATCCAAAGGATGAAGTGTTTTCCAGGATCACACATTACCTAAGTGACATTAAATCCTCTTTCTGAATCATCACTTATGTCTATGTTAGGATATCTTTCTCTTTTTTTTGTTATTAATAGAGTACATTGATGGAATTATTCTCATAAATGATAGAGCAATGGTTCAGTCCTTTTTTCCTCTGACACATTTGAAGACATTTAACTTCCTATTGGGTTAACAATGCTGCTATACATCAGGCAGGTTATCAAAAGATGTGCTGACTTTGGTGGGGCATGTGACTACTCCCATCTATTCATACCAGAATAATAGAAACAAAAAACACTTTTTCAGTTTGCTATTGCTGATATAGGAAGCTTCAATTCTGGGGAGTCTGCTGAGCTCCCAAGCCAGTTCCCCCCACTCCAGAGCCCCCTCCAGACTGAGTGGGTCCTGGGGCCATAGGAGCGAGGCCGGGGAGATCAGGAGAGGCAGGAGGGAGGGGCCTTCCCAGACCCCAGACCGGAGGAGCAGGAGAGGAGAGGAAGGTGTTTGCCCTGCCCACTCAAGCCCAGGAAGCCTGCTGGGCTCCAGAGGAGGTCCCCTGCCCTCTGAGACCAGGGGTGGGGGGCACGCCAGGACCCCTTCTGTTCCTTGAGCCTAAGCCCCACCTTCCACAGGCCCCAGGGCCTTTTCCAGCCTGTGTGTCCTAAGCATAGGCCCCGCTTACCGCCCAAACCTCGCCCTTGCTTAGGCCCTGCCCTCCACAGCCAAGGCCTTCCCTCCCCCCCACCTTTTTTTTTTCTTTTCCCTCCTCCTCTTTTTTAATATTGTGGTACTGCTGTACCTTCCATTTGTTGATTCATCTGTATTTTTATTTTTACATTCTTTCTAACATATCTGTTAGTTTCCCAGTCTAATTTTATTTTTTACTTTGTTATTCTTTTTTTTTTTTTTTGCCACCCCATGACACTTGCAGGATCTTGGTTCCTGAGCCCAGGGTCGAGTGGAAGCTCCTGCAGTGGGAGCTCCGAGTCCAAACCACTGGACTAACAGAGAACCTCAGACCCCAGGGAATATTCATAGGAGTGAGGTATCACAGAAGTCCTCATCTCAGCACCAAGACCCAGCTCTACCAAATAGCCTACAAACTCCAGTGTTGAAAACCTCAGGCCAAACAACCAGTAAAACAGGAGCACTATCTCACTCATAAAAAAAAAAAAAGAGACGGCAAAAACATGTTACAGATGAAGGAGCAAGATAAAAACCTACAAGACCAAATAAATGAAGAGGAAATGGGCAATCTACCTGAAAAAGAATTCAGAGTAGTGATAGTAAAGATTATCCAGAATCTCGGAAATAGAATGGAAGCACGGATTGAGAAAATACAAGAAATGTTTAACAAAGATCCAGAAGAACTAAAGAACAAACAAACAGAGATGAACAACACAATAACTGAAAGGAAAAATACACTAGAAGGAATCAATAACAGAATAACTGAGGCAGAAGAACGAATAAGTGAGCTGGAAGACAAAATGGTGGAAATAACTGCTGAGGAGCAGAATAAAGAAAAAAGAATGAAAAGAATTGAGGACAATCTCAGAGACCTCTGGGACAACACTAAATGCACCAACATTCAAATTATAGAGGTCCCAGAAGAAGAAAAAAAAAGAACGTGTCTGAGAAAATATTTGAAGAGATTATAATTGAAAACTTCCCTAACATGGGAAAGGAAATAGTCACTCAAATGCAGGAAGCACAGAGAGTCCCATACAAACCCTAGGAAAAACACACCAAGAAACATATTAATCAAACTAACAAAAATTAAATTCAAAGAGAAAATACTAAAAGCAGCAAGGGAAAAACAAAAAACATACAAAGGAATCCCCATAAGGTTATCAGCTGATTTTTCAGTGGAAGTTCTGCAGGCCAGAAGGGAGTGGCAGGATATACTTAAAGTGATGAAAGAGAAAAACCTACAACCAATATTACTCTACCTAGCAAGGATCTCATTCAGATTTGACGGAGAAGTCAAAAGCTTTTCAGACAGGCAAAAGCTAAGAGAATTCAGCACCACCAAACCAGCTTTACAACAAATGCTAAAGAAACTTCTGTAAGCGGGAAACACAAGAGAAGAAAAAGACCCACAAAAACAAACCCAAAACAAGAAAATGGTAATAGGAACATATATATCGATAATAACCTTGAATGTAAATGGATTAAATGCCCCAACCAAAAGACACAGACTGGCTGAATGGATACAAAAACAAGACCCATATATATGTTGTCTACAAGAGACCCACTTCAGACCTAAGGACACATATAGACTGAAAGTGAAGGGATGGAAAAAGATATTCCATGCAAGTGGAAATAAAAAGAAAGTTGTAGAAGCAATAGTTGTATCAGATAACATAGACTTTAAAATAAAGACTGCTACAAGAGATAAGGAGGGACACTACATAGTGATCAAAGGATCAATCCAAGAAGAAGATAGAACAATTATAAATGTTTATGCACCCAACATAGGAGCACCTCAATACATAAGGCAAATGCTAACAACCATGAAAGGAGAAATTGACAGTAACACAATAATAGTAGGAGGCTTTAACACCCCACTTACACCAGTGGACAGATCATCCAAACATAAAATAAATGAGGAAACTCAAGCTTTAAATGACACAATAGAAAAGATAGATCTAATTGATATTTATAGAACATTCCACACAAAAGTGGCAGAATGCACTTTCTTCTCAAGTGCACATGGAACATTCTCCAGGAGAGATCACACCTTGGGTCACAAATCAAGCCTCGGAAAATTTAAGAAAATTGAAATCGTATCAAGCATGTTTTCTGACTACAACACTATGAAATTGGAAATCAATTACAGGGAAAAAACTGTAAAAAACACAAATACATGGAAGCTAAACAGTGCACTACTAAATAAACAAGAGATCACTGAAGAATTCAAAGAAGAAATTAAAAAATACCTAGAAACAAATGACAACGAAAACACGATGACCCAAAACCTATGGGACGCAGCAAAAGCAGTTCTAAGAGGGAAGTTTATAGCAATTCAATCTCACCTCAAGAAACAAGAAAAATCTCAAGTAAACAATCTAACCCTACACTTAAAACAACTAGAGAAAGGACAAAGAAAACCCAAAGGCAGTAGAAGGAAAGAAATCATAAAGATCAGAGCAGAAATAAATGAAGTAGAAATGAAGAAAACAATAGCAAAGATCAATAAAACTAAAAGCTGGCTCTTTGAGAAGATAAACAAAATTCAGAAACCATTAGCCAGACTCATCAAGAAAAACGGAGAGAACGCAAATCAATAAAATTAGAAATGAAAAAGGAGAAATCACAACTGACACTACAGAAATACAAAGAATTATAAGAGACTACTACAAACAACTATATGCCAATAAAATGGACAACCATGAAGAAATGGACAAATTCTTGGAAACGTACAGTTTTCCAAGACTGAACCAGGAAGAATTAGAAAATATAAACAGACCTATCACAAGTAATGAAATTGAAACTGTAATTAAAAATCTTCCAACAAACAAAAGTCCAGGACCAGATGGCTTCACAGGTGAATTCTGTCAAATGGTCAGAGAAGAGCTAACACCTATCCTTCTTAAACTCATCCAAAAAATTGCAGAGGGAGAAACACTCCCAAATTCATTCTACGAAGCCACCATCACCCTGATACCAAAACCTGAAAAAGATATCACAAAAAAAGAAAATTATAGACTAATATCACTGATGAACATAGATGCAAAAATCCTGAACAAAATACTATCAAACAGAATCCAACAGCACATTTAGAGGATCATACACCATGATCAAGTGGGATTTATCCCGGGGATGCAAGGATTCTTCAGTATATGCAAATCAATCAATGTGATACACCACATTAACAAATTAAGGAATAAAAGCCATATGATCAGCTCAATAGATGCAGAAAAAGCTTCTGACAAAATTCAACACCCATTTATGATAAAAACTCTCCAGAAAATGGGCATAGAGGGAACCTACCTCAATATAATAAAGGCCATATATGACAAACCCACAGCAAGCATGATACTCAATGGTGAAAGACTGAAAGCATTTCCACTAAGATTAGGAACAAGACAAGGATGTCCACTCTCGCCACTCTTATTCAACATAGTTTTGGAAGTCCTAGCCATGGCAATCAGAGAAGGAAAAGAAATAAAAGGAATCCAAATTGGAAAAGAAGAAGTAAAACTGTCACTGTTTGCAGATGACATGATACTATACATAGAAAATCCTAAAGATGCCACCAGAAAACTACTAGAACTAATCAATGAATTTGGTAAGGTTGCAGGATACAAAATTAATGCGCAGAAATCTCTGGCATTCCTATACACCAATAACGAAAAATCAGAAAGAGAACTTAAGGAAACACTCCCCTTTACCATTGCAACAAAAAGAATAAAATACCTAGGAATAAACCTGCCTAAGGAGGTGAAAGACTTGTACTCAGAGAACTATAAAACACTGATGAAAGAAATCAAAGATGACATAAACAGGTGGAGAAATATACCATGTTCTTGGATTGGAAGAATCAATATTGTGAAAATGACTACTACCGAAAGCAATTTACAGATTCAGTGCAATCCCTATCAAACTACCAATGGCATTCTTCACAGAATTAGAACAAAAAATCTTACAATTTGTATGGAAACACAAAAGACCCCGAATAGCCAAAGCAATCTTGAGAAAGAAAAATGGAGTTGGAGGAATCAGGCTCCCTGACTTCAAACTATACCACAAAGCTACAGTAATCAAGACAGTATGGTACTAGCACAAAAACAGAAATATAGATCAGTGGTACAGGATAGAATGCCCAGAGATAAACCCACACACATATGGGCACCTAATTTATGACAAAGGAGGCAGGAACATACAATTGAGAAAAGACAGCCTCTTCAATAAGTGGTGCTGGGAAAACTGGACAGCTACATGTAAAAGAATGAAATTAGAACCCTACGTAACACCATACACAAAAATAAACTCCAAATGGATTAAAGACTTAAATATAAGGCCAGAGAGTATAAAAATTTTAGAGGAAAACATAGGAAAAACACTCTTTGACATAAACCACAGCAAGAACTTTTTTGACCCACCTCCTAGAGTAACAGAAATAAAAACAAAAATAAATGGGACTTAATTAAACTTAAAAGCTTTTGCACAGCAAAGGAAACCATAAAGAAGACAAAAAGACAACCCTCAGAATGGGAGAAAATATTTGCAAATGAAACGACAGACAAAGGATTAATCTCCAAAATATACAGACAGCTCATGGAGCTCAATATCAAAAAAACAAACAATACAGTTAAAAAATGGGTGGAAGACCTAAATAGACATTTCACCAAAGAAGACATACAGATGGCCAAGAGGCACATGAAAAGATGCTCAACATCACTAATTATTAGAGAAATGCAAGTCAGAACTACAATGAGGTATCACCTCACACTGGTCAGAATGGCCATTATCAAAAAAGCTAGAAACAATAAATGCTGGAAAGCGTGTGGTGAAAAGGGAACCCTCCTACACTGTTGGTGAGAATGCAAATTGATACAACCACTATGGAAAACAGTATGGAGGTTCCTTAAAAAACTAAAAATAGAACTACCGTATGACCCAGCAATCCCACTACTGGGCATATACCCTGAGAAAACCATAATTCAAAAAGAGACATGCACCACAATTTACATTGCAGCAGTATTTACAGTAGACAGGACATGGAACCAACCTAAATGTCCATCGACAAATGAATGAATAAAGAAGATGTGGCACATACATACACTGGAATATTACTCAGCCATAAAAAGAAACGAAATTGAGTTATTTGTAGTGAGGTGGATGGACCTAGAGTCTGTCATACAGAGTGAAGTAAGTCAGAAAGAGAAAAACAGATACTGTATGCTAATGCATATATATGGAATCTAAAAAAAAAAAAAAAGGTACTGATGAACCCAGTTACAGGGCAGGAATAAAGAGGTAGACATAGAGAATGGACTTGATGACATGGGGTGGGAAGGCGAAGCTGGGGCGAAGTGAGAGTAGCATCGACATATACACACTACTGAATGTAAAATAGTTGGCTGGTGGGAAGCAGCAGCATAGGACAGGCAGATCGGCTCAGTGCTTTGCCATGACCTAGAGGGGTGAGATAGGGAGGATGGGAGGAAGACTCAAGAAGGAGGGGATGTGGGGACATGTGTATGCATATGGCTGATTCACTTTGTTGTACAACAGAAACTAACACAGTATTGTGAAGCAATTATACTCCAATAAAGAGCTATTAAAAAAAATAGATAACTAATAAGGACCTACTGTATAGCACAGGGAACTCTTACTCAATACTCTGTAATGACCTATATGGGAAGAGAATCTAAAAAAGAGTGGATATATGTGTCTGTATAACTGATTCACTTTGCTGTACAGCAGAAACTAACAGAACATTGTAAATCAACTATACTCCAATTTAAAAAACAAGAAAAGAAAACTAGATAAATTAATAAAACTTGCTAATTTATTAATAAACCCATAGGAAAAAAGATGTTTCCTTAGACTGACTCATTGTTCAAAAGTATGGCTACTTCTCTCTTAAAGCACTATTTTGATTGTCATCTCTAGTCTATTTCATTTAATGAAAGACTTCTACTGGTTACTAATTAATTGGTAATATTTTATGTTAAACATACCAATTAAAGGTCCTGACAAATCCAATCAGAAATTGAAATATACCAAAAAATTCAAAGGAAGGAAATACAGACCAAATCAGAGAAATTAGTAGTATCATGCTCATCAGTGTGAATTTTAGCTTTATAGTATCAACAAGAATAGGGACAATGAGATTTCCATAGTGATACTGATTGCTGTCATCACATCTTGAATGAGCAAGACAGAAAATAAAAGGATTTTCATAAATTGTTTACTTGCTTTCTGAGAAGTTTATTTCCTATTGCTTTTGAAAGTTTTTGAAAGTACATTACTGAAGTATATGGGCACTGGATCATATTAACTGATTAATTTAAAAGAGAATGGTTAATATATGTATCAGTCAAGGTCCAAATAAGAAAACAGACACCTCTCCAGGTCTTTCGAAAAGGGGGGATTTAATGCAGGGAACAATTACTAGAACCTGGTTATCTATTTTTTTTTAAATAGAGAGTTGAGCTGAGACAACAAAAAGCAGAAGGTGAAGCAATCTAGAGTTAACAGCGGCAGGACAGCACTGCCACCCCAAAGCTGGAGGAATAAGATGAAGAGGTAGTATGACCAGAATCCAGAAGCTAGATCTTCCTATAGGAGTTAGAATCATGGGGGCAGGTGGAAGGCTGTGTAATGGAAGTTGGAGTCAGCAGGCTATGTGACCCCTGTCAAAGATGTCACCAGGAGTAGAGAGAGAAGAAAGAAACAGTCTGGATTTTATTCTGTACCTGCCCTCCAGTCTTTTGTTATGCCTCCCAATGTCTATGCCTACTTGGCAGTCTGAGGTCAAGAGAAAGACAAATAACTGTAGTTCCCTGTGATGTTGAGAAAATCAGGAGAAGTGGCGGGGTGGGGGGGAGAAAACTTGCACAATGAGTATTCACTGATATATAAAATAAGAACACCTTGAGATATTCAGAAAGACAATATTTATCTTTTATGCAAAGAAACAAAGGATGACAGAAAACGTCCACTCAATTAATTTAACAAAAGACAACTCAAATTACAATCCATATGTCACTTTTTTTCCGAAATACAAGGAAGTAGAATAAAACAACCCCAGCTTTAATTTGTGTTAAAAGCTCTTTACCCAGATGACTTAGCCTTGCTTTCATTATATTGCTAATGAATACCAAATATTTGTACAGATAATAACTATGTCCCTGTATTCATGTTAATGTTTAAGAGGTTGGCCTTAATCATTACCATGGTATAACCTCTGTAGGGTGTGTCAGCCCAGTGATAGTATTGGCAATAATTTAGTCATATGTCAACAAAACTCCCATTATCTTAGCCATAATTATTATAGGTGTTTCCTTTATTTACTTAGGCAAAAATCTAGCCACAGAGACTTGGAGACAATAACTTTATTTTCAATCAATCAGCAACTATTTCCCTAGTTGTCTTTGTGACTACAAATAGGTTAAGTGTTTTAGAAGGAGTAAAAGAAAGGTCAGCCCTAGTTTCTATTAAGAGACAGTGACAACAACAAAAACCACTATATTAAAGTGCTTACTCATACCAAAAGAAAGCATAAGATTGAATGTGATACAGTGGGATCAAGAGCACAGTCTTACTAGTTAGAAAATTTTGGCTTTGCTTCTTTCTAGTTGTGTAATGCTTTGAAAATTGCTTTTGAGCCTTGGTTTACTGTACAGAGAGGGATAATATTACCTATCATGTGTTTGCTGTGAGAAGTGACTAAATATGTAAACAGCATAGGGTACAGCATGTAAAATTCTCAATAAATGATAGTTATTATTAGTCATTTTAATAATAATGGCAAGAATAGATGGCCAAAGCCTAAGGGGGATTAGAACTGAGGTTTGAGGGATCAGAAGAATTTGAATAGGTCAAGGATGACAGTATTCCAGAAAGCACAAATAGCTTTATTTAATAGATTAAATAGAAAGGGAAAAACATATTTGGGAAGATATATAGGGTTAGTGGATCAGGAGAAAGCTAATAAGCAAAGGAGGAATATCAGATCATGAAGATGTCAAAAGTAAGGCACTGATAAGGGTTCAATCTCTCTTCTAAATACAGGATGCAAGTAACGAAGTTCAATTTTTTAAAGATTTTTCTAAACTGAGGAATGGTTATCATGGAATAAAATATACAGACCTTAATTGCTCAGATTTAACAATTGTAGAAACCTGTGTAAACACCAAAGAAAAGAATATGATACAGAGTGAAGTAAGTCAGAAAGAGAAAAAGAAATACAGTATGCTAACACATATATATGGAATCTAAGGAAAAAAAAAAAAAAAAAAGGTCATGAAGAACCTAGTGGCAAGACGGGAATAAAGACACAGACCTACTAGAGAATGGACTTGAGGATATGGGGAGGGGGAGGGGTGAGATGTGACAGGGTGAGAGAGTGTCATGGACATATATACACTAGCAAATGTAAAATAGATAGCTAGTGGGAAGCAGCCGCATAGCACAGGGAGTTCAGCTCGGTGCTTTGTGACCACCTAGAGGGGTGGGATAGGGAGGGTGGGAGGGAGGGAGATGCAAGAGGGAAGAGATATGGGAACATATGTATATGTATAACTGATTCACTTTGTTATAAAGCAGAAACTAACACACCATTGTAAAGCAATTATACTTCAATAAAGATGTTTAAAAATAAAAAAAATAAAAATAAAAAAAAAAAAAAGAAGAATATGTAGACCATTTCCAGCACACCAGAAATTTCTCTCATGTACCTTTTCAGTCATTTCTCCCTTTCCCTACCATGTCTTTCATAACTTTCTAATATCTGTCACTATTAAAGAATTTTATCTGTTCTTGGAATTCATATAAGTGGAATTACTTGGGAAGCAGTCTTCCATTCCTTTTTAAATTTAACATGATGTTTTTGAAATCCATCCATTTGCTGGATACTGTATCATATTTATCTGCATTTTTTATTGTTCATAATATGTCCTTATTATCACTTTAGTGTTTTTATTTCTGATGTTAATTTTTATTTCCTCTATTTTTCCTGACTAGTCAACTTAGATTAATCTTTTCAGAAAACCAACCTTTCTTGATTTTCTCAATTTTTTTGTTCATTTTCTATTTCAGTGGTTTCCAATCATTTTTAATTTTTTCTTTTACATTGTATATAATTTACTCTTCTTTTTCTAATTGAAGTATAGTTGATTTACATTATTATATTAGTTTCAGGTGTACAGCATAGTGATTCAGTATTTTTACAGATTATACTCCATTACAAGTTATTATAAGATAACAGCTATAATTCCCTGTGCTATACAAAATATCATTCTTGCTTATCTATTTTATACATAGTAGTTTGTATCTCTTAATCTCATACCCTTAATTTGCCCCTCCCCCTTTCCTCTCCCCTTCAGTAACCACTAGTTTGTTTTCTATATCTATGAGTCTATTTCTTTTTGCATATACATCCATTTGTATTATTTTTTAGATTCCATGTATATGTGATATCATACAGTATTTGTTTTTGTCTGATTTACTTCACTAAGTGTAATATTCCCTAGGTCCATACATGTTGCTGCAAATGGCAGAATTTAATTCTTTTTTTATGGCTGAGTAATATTCCATTGTATATACACATCTTCTTTATCCATTTGTTGATGGGCATTTGGGTTGCTTCCGTATCTTGGCTGTTGTAAATAGTGCTGCTGTGAACATTGGGGTGCATGTATCTTTTCAAATTAGTGTTTTGGGGTTTTTTTTCCAGATATATACCTAGGAGTGGAACTGATGGATCATATGGTAGTTCTACTTTTAGTTTTTTGAGGAACCTCCATACTGTTTTCCATTGTGGCTGCACTAATTTACAGTACAAGGGTTCAACACTGTACAAGGGTTCCCTTTTCTTCACATCCTTTCTAACATTCTCTATTTGTAGACTTTTCGATGATAGCCATTATGACAGGTGTGAGGTTAATTTACTTTTCTTTTTCTAACTTCTTCAAGGAGAATCTTAGGTCTTCGATATTAGACCTTTCATCTTTTTAAAAACTTGCATTTTAAGCTATAAATTTCTCTTTCAGCATTGTTTTAACTACATCTCACATATTTTTGTATGCTGTGGCTTTATTGCTATTTATTCCAATATATACTCTAATTTACCTGTATATGGTCTTTGACCTATGGACTATTTAAGAATGTTTTGTTTACTTTTTACATTTGCTACGTATTTATACTTTCTATATATTTCTATAATTATATATTTATTATATATGTATTTATATATTTAAATACATATTTACTTAAATGCATACATTTTCTATGTATTAAAATTTCTATAATTTATCTATATATTCTAAATATACTTAATGATTTCTAATTTAATACTTTAATACTTTTAATAGTCTGAGGACATGTTCTGTTTTGTTATAATTACTTGATATTTATTAAAATTTGTTTAAGGCCCACTATATGTTCTTAGTGAAAATTCCAGATGTGCTTGAATGCATAGTTTGTAGATGGGAGTAGTATTCTATACTTGTCAAATGGGTCAGATTGTATGACAATTTTTTAAAAAATCTTTTATATTTTTACTGACTTTTGGTCTACTTATTCTAATAGTTACTAAGAAAGGAAATTAAAATCTCCATCTTTGATTATGGATTTATCTATTTCTTCCATTATTTTGTCAAATTTGATTAATATATTTTGAAGCTCTGCTATAATTACATTCATACATGTTTGACTTTTATGTTTTCTTGAAAACATAAATTATTTTGTCATGAAATGCACTCTTTTGTTTCTAGTAATTTTATTGTTCTGAAGTCAGCTTTACCTGAAATTAGTATAGCCGTACAAGCTTTCCTATGCTTAGTGTTTGCATAAGATTATTTTCCATACTTTCATTTTCAGTGTGCCTGTGCTTTTATACTTAAAGTTTTTTTCTTGTAAACAGAATATAATGGGATCTTGTTTTCCTATTTAGTGTATCAATCTGTCTTTTAATTGGAATGGTAATTCCATTTACATTTAATGTAGTTGTTGATATGAGTGGGTTAAGTATCCCATTTTAGTATTAGTTGTTTATCCCATTTGTACTTTTATTTCTTTGTTTCTTCTTTCTTGCCTTCTTTTGGTAAATAACTTTTTTATATCTGATTTTTCTCTTGTATTGGTATTTTTAGCTATGTCTATTTTATTTTTTAGTTGTTGCTCTAGAAACTGCAGCAGGAATCATTAAGTTACCACAGTCTACCTTTAAATAATAATAATGCATCATATCAGGACATGCATAAAAATCTTATAAAAATTGTAATAGTATGATTCCATTTATTTTCCCCACTCTTTCCTGGGTTATTATAATTTACTTCTACATATACTCTAAACCTCCAGAAATCTTTGTTACCACTTTTAAATCAAGATCAAGTCTTTTAGAAATGTAAAATATTATATAAAGGTAATTTAAAAAGCATTTTATATTTACTTAGGTAAATAAGGTAATTTAAAAAGCATTTTATATTTACTCAGCAATTTACTCTTTTGGATACTCTTTATTCCTTCATGAAGATCTTGGGTTTCCTCTGGCATTCTTTTCAGCTTAAATAACTTCTTTTCTTTCTCTCTCTCTCTCTCTCTTCCTTCCTTCCTTCCTTCCTTCCTCCCTCCCTCCCTCCCTCCCTCTCTCCCTTCCTCCCTTCCTTTCTTCCTTTCTTCTCTTTTGAATTTGGATTTGCTGGAGATGAATTCTCTTAGCTTTTGGCTATCTGAAAACATCTTTATACTACTTACATAGTTAAAGGATATTTTTACAGGAGATAGAATTCTAGGTTTGACAATTTTTATCTTTTTTTTTAGCACTTTAAAGACATCATTCCATTGTCATCTGACCTTTATTATTTCTGGTAAAAAGAATCATTTATATTGTTTTCTTCCTTTATATTGAGTCCTTTCTTCTCTGGCTACTTTTAAGAATTGTTCTTTATCTTTGATTTTTAGGAATTTGATTATGCTGTACCTAGGTATAGTTTTCTTTGTATTTATCTTCTTTGCTTCACTGAGAATTTTGGATCAATGGGTTGATGTCTGTCACTAGTTTTTCAAAGTTTTCAGCTGTTATCTCAAATGTTTATTCTGCCTCATCCTTTCACTTTTCTTGGGACTACAATTACATATAATTTTTTTTTATGTTCACTTAAAAAAATCTTTGAGTTTTAGTTGGTATTCTTTCTATTTAACCTATCTTTAAGTTTTCTGATCATCTCCTCAGCTGTTAAGTCCATTAAATAAATTGTTCATTTTGGACTTGGTGATTTTCACTATGAACATTTCCACTTAGTTTTGATTACGCTTTCATTTTTCTGATAAATTTACCCACCTCTTTGCACATCTTATCTACCTTTTTTTACTAGAACTTATAGCATTTTAATCACAATTATTTAAAAATTTCTGTCAATTCTACCATCTTGGAAATCTCTGGGTCTGCATTTATTAGCTATTTCTTGTCTTGAACAAGGGTCTTATTTTCTTCCTTTTCTATGTGTCCTATACTTATTTTAATTATATACTGATAATTTTGTATAAAATATAAGTCGAGACAGAAGTAAATAATATTTACCTTCAGAAAGGGCACATCATTTCTTTCAGACTGCTGGAGAGTTCTCTAAGTCATTCAGATCTGTAGATGAGTTGGCTCTGAGGTTTATAGTGGCTTTGATTTATTTTACCACTGACTTTAAGCACATTGAGGCTAAGATCAGGGCATTCCCTTTAGTAGAATCTGGTATATGAGCACTAGTGACGTTCTGGAAATCTGCCTATTTTACAAATGAGCTACACATTTTTGTTTATGTGGGTTGTCTTTTTTTGCTTTGCATTCCGGCTGCTAGGGTTTAGAGCAGCTATGGAGTTTTTTTGTTTTGTTCTGTGTTTGGCTTCTACTTGTACCCCTGTGCTTGCTGGTCCTTGGTAGATCTTTTTGAGCCTTGAGTTTTCACCATGACATTCAGAGAGCAGCTGCTGTCCACTCTGTGAAGACCTAGCTTGACCTGGATGTATTTCTCTCAGTTCTACTGGTGTGTCCCCAGTCTTTGACATTTGAAAGTTTGAGTGGCCACTGATAAATTTTTTTCATCTTTCTTTTCCTGACCTCTCACTTGCTAAGGTTACAGCCTTAAACATGCAGGAAGGCTTTCTCTGAGTTCCTTTTTTCTATCCCCAGGTTTTTGTATACTACTCCTGAATATTTGGTGAAGAGCTGAGGAAAATAATTGGCTGGTGGTGACAGATTTAATCTGTAGCTGAGGTTCCTTAGGATGTTACTATGTCACACTAGCCTACATACAACTGTTAAAATTCCAGCTGTTTCTTCTTACCTCTTACATGGCATATTCTTCTTCTCACTAGAATTATATGAATATCTTATCCCTTTCTTTATTTTAGCTCATTTGTTTTTCTCTGTGTCTTCAGCTTATTATGATTTTGAAGCTTGCCCAGATTGTTTTGTTTCGGGGTTTTAGGGTAAGTAAGATATTCTCTTAAGACTTGAAAAATCTGAATAAGAAGATGAACCTAGGAAGCTCTATATTTAAAATTAAGTAAGTTAAATCTCATAATAAAGATGATGTGAATTAATGAAACTCAGGATATAAGGATTAAACATATTTGTACATGTTAAAGGAATTTAAATGACCAGGAAATCTAGAAGTATCTTGTGATCTTTATGCAATGATCCCAGATGATCATTGCTGGATAAACTGATCAGAAAGGAAATCTACTGTATAGGATAAGAGAAGTATAATAGGCTTACTTGGTAGAGGCAGAATATAGTAAGTTATTGAAATCAAGGAGGAATTGGGAAGAATAAAAACAAGTTGGAGAAAGATAGAAAATGCTATATTTTTAACAATTTTAAGAATAGGACAAGCCAAGAGCAAGGTGGTGGTTCCATCAACAGGAGTGGAGTATTGACTTCAGGCAAAATGTTGGATCAAGTTATTCATATTAAATCTCTGCTTGAAAACTGCTCAAAATGTTGGATAAAATATAAATATGTATTTTTACATATTAAAGGAAAAATAGCCTTCAATATGTATAGTATTTAAAAAAGAACAGGTGAAAGTTAAAGAACTGAGATCTTTCTCAAGACGTTATAATAAGAATTAAAAAATAGTAAAAGTATGAAAATTAACATAAGACAAGAAATTAATAAAATAGAAAATAAACATGCAATTGAAAAAATCAACAGGGAGAAAATTTGATTCTTTGGGGAAAAATACCCTTACCATAACTGAAAAATTCCAGTGAAACTGATTTTTAAAAAGGCACAAACATCAGGAATAAAAAAACTGATGTCATTATAAATGACACAGACATAAAAAATGTAACAGTGAACCAGGGAAAACATCATAATAATAAATTTGAAATTTTAGCCACAGTGGATAAATTTCTAGAAAAATATAAGCTACCACAACCAACTAAGAAGAAGTAAAGAACCTGAATTTGAATTGAAGAATTGGACCAGCAATCAAAAGTTGTTTCACAAGAGGAATCCAAGATTCAATGATTTCACAGCTGAGTATTATCAAATTCTCAGGGAAGAAAGTATTTGATTTACACAAAATATTCCAGATTATGTGAAAAACTTCTCAAGTCATTTTTTGAGTCTGGTATAATATTGATGCCACCACCACCTGAGAAGGATAGAATGCAGAAGAAAAATTTCAGGCCAGTTTCTATTGTGAATAAAGGATGAAATATTCTACAAGATATCAGCAAATATACTACAGAAAACAGAATAAGAAATCACAGCCATGCTGAATTTATCTAAGAAATCAAAGTTTGGTTTAATATTATAAAATCAATTAATGTAATTCACCACATTAAGAGCTTAAAGGATAATAATTATATTTTCATTTCAGTACATGTAGACGAATTCAATATTCATATAAGATAGAAATGTTAGAAACCTGAGGAAAAAAGCAAAATTTCTTAATCTGATAGAGGTTAAATAAAGCTATATATAGCAACATTATACTTAGTAACAAAATGAAAAAGGTTTTCTTTGAGATTGGCAATAAGACCAGAAAGCTTGCTCTTATTATGTTTGTTAAACATTGTATTGGAGGTCATTAATAAGGCAAAAAAAAATCATAAGGAATGGAAAAGAAGAAACAGAATTGTCAGTATTCACTAATGATATGATTGTACATATAGGCATTCCAAATATATTGATAGATAAATTATTACAATTTAGTGAGGAGGTGAGTTTCAAGAAAAACAGATGATCACAGTAAGGACAGTGACTTTTGGGACATTGTAACTTGCCCTATTCCCAAAGCACATGGACTTTTTAAACTAGATATCAAAATTATTATTAATTTTTAATAAATAAAACCGTATGCTTCAGTGACAGACATGTAGAACAATGGGCTGGACAAATAGCCCAGAAAAAAAGTCACGTGTAAATGGACACGATATATGAGAGACATGGCATAACGTATCAGTGGAGAAATGCAGATATTTCAACAAAAGGTGCTGGTACAACTGGAATCCATGTTGAAAATAATTTGGACCACCACAACCTCCAAAATTCCCAGGTGAATTAAAGATTTACTTGTTAAGGGTAAAACTGCTGTTTTAAAGACATTAATATAGAAAAATATTTTTGTAATTTTTGAAGTAGTGAAGAACTTCTTTAAAAAAAATAGAAAAAGCATCCATCATAAAAGTGATAAAGTCAATTACTTTACAGTGAAATTTTTTGGTTCTCTAAGTATTAGAAAAAAGTGAAGACAATACTTACCTGGCAGGGGAGATACCATGATCACGAAGGTGGTTTTCCCAGGGCGAGGCTTATCCATTGCACTCCGGATGTGCTGACCCTTGCGATTTCCCCAAATGTGGGAAACTCGACTGCATAATTTGTGGTAGTGGGGGACTGCGTTCGCGCTTTCCCCTGTAAAAAAAAAAAAAAAAAGTAAAGACAAACCAGTTTAGGATATGTGAGAGAAGATATACACAAAACATATAAGGGACAATTGACTTGATTTGGGAATATATACATAATACTCCCACGAAATAATGCTACAGTAGCATAACACAAATAATCATAAAGATTTTCAAAAAATTTAAAAGTCAGGAAATACCAAGTGTATTAGATCGAATTACTGGTTCCAACACTTTATTCCCCTGTAATATGATTACACATGCACATCATTGCCATGACTTCTTGGTGTATAAAATGAATGTATTCACTCCTTGATTTTTTGCTTGTTATTTAGGATTTGCTTTGACTAATGGCATGTAAGTGTACATGACATAAACAGTGGCTTAAGTTAGGCTTATACTGTGGAGCTTGCTCCTAAGCTTTCCAGTAGTTCCCTATAAAATTCCTTTACATGTACATATAGCATATGACATTCACTATATTAATAATCTGTATTTTGATTTAATTTGAGTTATCTGAACAATCTGTGAATTATGAGGTGTTTCATAAACACACACACACACAACATACAACACACACACACACACTTTTGGCCTTTGCACATTGCTTCCACATTTGTTTTCAGTGTTAGGTCATGATCACTCAGTGGCTATTTTCTTGGAAAAATGAGGAAGTCCATTATGTTCATCCTGAATGAGCTGCCTTTCATCAATTGCATTTTCTACCTCTTGCCTTTCAAAAGACAACCAAATGGGCCCAAAGGCATTTGTTTAGTAGTCTAAAGAATGACTTTTACAGTGAAACTTTGGAGAAGTTATTGTGATAGCTTCTGCAGCTGTTTGTTTGGGATATAATAGCAGTCCCGTGTCTTTTGCATGCAAAACAGTGTACTGGGAGCTATTTTATCCTCTGGTTTTGTTTCCACTTGCCCTTATTGCGGGTTTCTGGCCAATTTTGCCAAGGTGAAATTTACTCAACCAATATTTATTAAACACCTCCAATGCTCTAGGAATTGAGGGTGTGGCAATGAGTGACTGAGTGGAGAGGAAGCTCTGGTGCCTCTTTTTATAAGGACACCTATTGGATCACGACTTCCCAACCCCCATAACCTCATTTAGTCTTAATTACTTCCTTACTCCAAATACAGCCACACTGGGGGGTTAGGACTTCAACATATAAATTTGGGGAGGGGGGCACATACATTCAGTCCATAACACTTGCTGACCTCTTATTTCCTCATCCTCCTCCTGACTTAGGGTTTCCATTCTTGGGACCCTCAATACTACCTATACACTCAGTGCTACCTGTAGTATTTTTACCTGCACTACCTAGCTTAGACTTGGCTGGTTCTGTCCTCAAAGCTTATTATCATCATCAACCAACACTGATTAAGTGTCTTCTTATTAAGTTCCCTTATTTGGGCGCTATGAAGCTTGATCTTATCAGACTGTTAGTGAATGCCCCAAATCAAGCCTTTGGCATAATACTTTCCTTCCTCTCTCTTTGCCCTTCCTGAGGCTTCTGCATTTCTGCTACCAGTTTTACACCTACAGCCTAATGCTGTTTACTTCTCACTATGTGACAAATGACCTGTCATTTCTAAAAATGCTGCCTAGTGACTTTGTACCTCAGATATTTCCCCACCTGGCTTTGTGGAGCCACTCATGACCTCATTGGGGCATGCTCCAATCTACTGTAGTACATTTATTAGCACTAAAGCCAGTGATTGTCTCAAGAGTTTTACCAAACTCAGGAAATCAAGTAGATGAATTACTTGTTGTTTCTATCTCAGTTGTCTATGAGAAACACACAATGGGTAGATTTTTCACTTCAAAAAGACATGATGGGATGTAAACCCGTTTGGAAAAGATAATGAATCATAATGAAGAGCCCTTACAAAACGGTGGATAATTGTACCTGATATGTCTTCTCAGGTGGCTCTCCTATTGACAGAGGTGAATATTTTTAGAACTGAGTGCTTCAGAACTGGGCAGTTGTGTTGTAAGTATGGCTTATGTTCTCATCATAAGATAGACAAGACCCCCTGGGATCTTCTCTGCTTGAATGGAATGAATTATTCAATTGACAGGGGAGATTAAGAATGCTTCATCAGGCAAACTAACACAGGCTCATTTTCCTATCCAGAATAAGACTTTCTAAAGAACTATTCATAGATGAAGAGTCCTGCAATGTAAACACTACTAAAGTATTTGTTTTTTTGAAAGATGGCTCAATATTTCAGTCATGGCATCAGTCATTTCCATAGGATCCTATGTGATTAGGGACATACTGTGTTTCATTGAAAA
This sequence comes from Eubalaena glacialis, assembly GCF_028564815.1. Lineage (NCBI taxonomy): Eukaryota > Metazoa > Chordata > Mammalia > Artiodactyla > Balaenidae > Eubalaena > Eubalaena glacialis. The sequence goes on along the minus strand of NC_083723.1, from coordinate 70,704,210 downwards.
TACTTCAGTAGGCAGAGAGAAAATCGTAAAAGTATGTTCTTTCTGTGGATTCATTAAATTATTTGTTTATTGCCAGGTCAGTGTAGAGATTCTATAGGGACTTGTCACTCTGTTCTCAGCTAGGATAATGAAACATGCTATCTTTTAGAAACATATCATTCAGTCCTTATTTATTCTAACTGCTCTGGGATCCAACTGTTTTTCTCTCCTGATCCCTACCCTCATGATACTGTGATAACCAGGGAAATGCTAAAGTGATGAATCATGCAGTGATAATACTAATCATTTACTCTTTCTTTTAAAACAATTTTTATGGATAGTAACAATAAATCATTTTTATTTATAAGCTAAGTAGGGTAAAACCAGCTCCTGTACAATTTGTAAAGTAAAATTCTGGTAGAAAAGAATGTATAGGTTATATAAAATTTCCAAGAAAATTTAAAAGTTTAGACTTTAAAACAAATTATCTTTGTTTTATCCTTTGTGCTCCATTGCAGGCTGTATATCCCCCAATTATTTAAGCTGTAATAATTTGTTAGGCTCATCTGTGTGTCCATTTCTCTGACTTGAATATACTCAGTTAAATACAAGTCTTTTTCTTCTTTGTTTTAATAGGCACCTAAACATAGAGCCTGGCATTTATTGTGCACTCAGCATAAGTGAGTAAGTGACTGGCTTACACATAAATGTTCTTTTTTTCCTAAAAATAATAGTTAGAAAGGTTTTTCTATATTACCATGAGTTAGCAAAAGGAAATCTGAAATAAAATATCTGTAAATCTGCCTTTAATAGATCTGTTAAAACAAACAACACAAAACAAAAATGATTTTTCTCTATATAGTACTGTATAAAATTTTAGCTCATGTACTGAATAGATCAAAGATTTCCACACAAGATGTTTATTGACAACTTTGCCCTAGCCTGAAACTCCAGATATTTGAATTTTTATATTCTGAGAATAAGGCCAATATGTAAGAGACATATCTTAGTTTTCTTTGTTAGTTTCTACTTGTATTATCAAGTAAATTGAGTTTCGTATTCCACTCATACAATTTTTAGGAAACCCATGTTCTTGTTTTAATTCTTCTATTAAATATCATCCCTCCAAATGACATGTTAGCTCTCTGTACTTTTCTATAAAACAGGAATGATCATGAAAGTTTTGCCTCCCCAGAAAGGCTGATTATTAGCATAAACAAAATCATAATATGTGAAAGTATTTTGAAAAGTACTAAGTAACAAGCAACTACAGGGAAGTGTTGAAGAACAGACAGACATGGGAATGCGATGATGAAAATACTGTGGTTGATTAATATCAACCACAGTATTTTATCCTTTTATCCTTGGCTCAGTTTTCAAGGCTCCTAAAAACATATCAATTGCATAGAGGTTGTATTGGGGTAGTTACTGTTCCTTCCAGGTCCTAGAGCACAGCACTGTGACTTCCACCCTCCCTGGCTGATACTCCATATGTTTTTGAGCTCTTTCTACCTTGGTCCAAGCCACTCCATCCAACTGAGGCCACTTCCTATAAGTAGAGAAGGTGCTTTCCCTATTTCTACTCGCTTCCTGAGAATGGAATTCAACCAGTAGAACATAGATCTCTCTCCTCTGCTTTACTTGCTCTGCCCTGAGGAAGAAGAATGACTTATCTGAGTGGTAAACTTGGGTAGGGTTACTAGACAAGTTTGGCTCAGCTCTACATCTCTCTCTAGGACCAAGCCTGCTTACAACAAGACAGGTCCTCCTCTACCTCTTCACACTTGAGTCCTACTTGGGCAGATCTCCACATTGCAAGGAGGCCTCTGCTGGCTCAGCAACTGGGTGCCTATGGCTGTCTAATTCAAGGGTCCAATACTGGTGATCCTACTTCACTCTCCCACCTATAAGTCCTCCAGCCTAGACACTGGTTAATAAAAGTGATAATTTATCCTCCATAACTACTGTTTATTTTATTTTTCAACTGTTCAGAACCTGAATGGTGAAGAGATGTGATGTTTATTGCATTATCCCTTTCTCTCATCCCAGAATTCTGCACACATATGTTGGGAGGGTCTAAAAGTTCTATCATGAGCAATGACCCTCTGGCTCCAGAATTTGTTCGCATTTTCCTCACCTCTTTTCTCCATTTAAATCTAGTATTCCTTATTCCTGTATTCTTGGTTCTCTGGCCCCCATTTTTGTCTATGTTTTGGCACCCGATGCTCATTTCAAGCCCCCTTTTCCATTATAACCCATTTGGTAGCCCAATGCCATGCATTTTAACTTTGGGAAAGAAAGCACAAACCCCAGCACTAGCCTTGAGGGATCCCAGATGGTCAGCACATTTGCCCTAAACAAGTCCTCCTCCTAATAAAGGAGGTTGGCACATTCTCTAGCAAACGAAGGCCAGCACCAGCTGCCCTGCCTTGTCTCTGTTAGCTTTTTTTGTGTTTTTGCAGACTTTTCTCTGTTAGCGCAGAGAGCTTCCCAACAATGTTGGGAGCTACTTGGATGCTAGAGGAAATGTTTTGCTTTTCTCCAATCCTTCCAATAGACTATTCATACTTTCCCTGTGCATGAGGTTGAAATTGCCTTTGAGAAGTCTGTAACTACCAAAACTTTCTATTTGGATTCTGACTGGAATACAGTGAAGGAGATTATTCAGTGGTACTCCCCCCCGCCTTTTTTTTTGATTTGTTGGTATTTAGTTTAAATGTCTTGTTTCATGGTCTTGACAGTGCTGTGGTATGATATTACTTTGCAACCAGCATGGTGCCACTATTTTAAAGGTCACTGAGATACTCAGCCTATGTTTACATTCCACTTCCTACTGGGAACACTGTGTTCCTGATTGACTTCACCAAGTTGCTGAGGCTTTGGAACACCTCTTGGAAGGTACAAATTTCAAAAAGAATTAAAAACTGTCTTAGGCATTTGAAATATAAAAATAGAAGCAAACTTAGAGGTCCCTTAAACTCTCAGTTTAAAAAGATAAACTGATATGACACAGATTAAGTGATTTTCCCAATAGAAATGATACTAAATATAAATCTGAGGATTGTAACAAAGTAGACATTATGCCTGATTTAGGGCTTTTCCCCACTTCACAGCACTGTCCTCTCATTACCAGAGAAGTATAAAAACATTCATTAAACACTATCCAACTCAAACAATTTACTCACTTTTCTACATAAATGCTTACTGGAAAATTTCATCTTGCTTTGACTACTTAAGATACTTTCCACATGGAGCAAAGGCAGTTATTTAATTCTTTAAATTCTTGCTCTGTGGAATTGATATCTAAAAGTAATTATTCTGGTGGCTAAAGATTTATAGAGGTTAAAGCCTTCCTGAACCTTGAGGAGACATGCAGGATAGATGCTACTGCTTTCTTTGATTTAAGATTATGAACATATAACCCACAAAACCACTGTGACCCTAGTGGTCTTTGGTCTATGCCTTTGAAAACTTATCTACTTTCATAAAAGAGTGAGGAAGTTCACTCTGCCCACCTTGAGTCTATGGCAAGAGGATGGCTGCACAATTCTATTGCAGGGAGATGAAGAATTGGTATCAATAAAGCTCATCCTCCCATCTGCGCAATGAGGTTAGTGTACCCATCCAATATGAGAGAAACCCAATTACAGAATTACATTTTGAAGGTCTTTTTCAGGGGCCAGACCTGATATAAATTATTGTATCAGGCATGAAATCAGCAGGAAAAAAGATAGCGACATCATAAGGAGTTATTGAAAATAGTTTAATAAACCAGTTTTTTACACTTCTGTGTCCAGGTTTAAAGAAAACCAATAAAGAATGGTAAAATACCCATGAGCTTGCAAAAGCAGAAAGCTGCCATCACCTGTAGGCTTGAAAGGACAAAGGAAGCAAATGTTTGCTGGACTCTTCTGAGACCTACAACTGTAGGAAACACCCATCTGAAAGAAGCTGAAGAATTGGTCAAGGGACACAGTGTGTTAGCCAACCCACAGCAGAGCAGGGAGGAACTATGGGAATAAATACCTTGAATTCTTTCCTTCTACTCTTAAACTCTCAAACAGTGCTTCACATTGAGCAAACAAATCAGAAAGTGGAGGACAAGGAAGCCCGGTTCATATGAGTCAGTCCCGAAGCACATAGTAGGGTGGAGAAGGCAGAAAGTCTGTGTAGAGGGGCAACCAGATATGGTCCAGCCATGTACATTATCAAAATTTGCTGAATAAATGCATTGTTTCCTTACTGGAAAGACTATCTTCAAATTTGACCACCATTCTTGCTTCAGCAGAAACTTTCACTGGCCTATAATTATTTTCCAATATTAATGCAGGTTCTCACACTCATTTTTAATCACCATAAGAATTTTCTCTCTTCCATAACAATCACAATTCCAAAACTCAGCTCTTAAATTTTCCAGTTAAGAGAGCCTATAAATTATCTTTCCTTTTTTTTTTTTTTTGAAAAAAGCTGGTTTGAGTTTCTGTCATTCATAGCCAGAAGTCCTAATATGACCTTACTTGCTTTCTTCAGTCACACTTGTATTCAGTTCCTCAACCACGTTCCTATGAATGTTTCAGAAATTACTGCAGAATAATAAGTGGCTGAAATTGAAAGTGCCCTTCTCTAGGCACTTCATGAAAAATAAAGGAGACAAAATAAGCACAAAAGACAAGGTGACAGGCTTGCTTGCACAGCTTCCTTAGTAGAAGATCAAAAGATATCATAAGACAGTGATCACTTTTTTTTAACTATTTAAACCAGCATATTCAGCGTCCTGTCAGTTATACTCAAAATCTTGAGGGAAGTGTCTGAATTTCTCAGGAATAAAGGGGCTTGTACATGTGGTTATAGATTCTTGACTTTACGCAATTTTATTGTAACCAAATCATAATTAGGCACATTTCGATCTCCCTCAGGATTCATTTCACTCATTTCCCTAGAAAGACTCTGAAATAATAATGATTTTTAAAAAAAATTTATTTTTGGCTGCGTTGGGTGTTCGTTGCTGCGTGTGGGCTTTCTCTAGTTGCCGCGAGTGGTGGCTACTCTTCGTTGCGGTGTGCGGGCTTCTCATTGTGGTGTCTTCTCTTGTTGCAGAGCATAGGCTCAGTAGTTGTGGCTCCCAGGTTCTAGAGCGCAGGCTCAGTAGTTGTGGTGCACGGGCTTAGTTGCTCCGCGGCACGTGGGATCTTCCCGGACCAGGGCTTGAACCCATGTCCCCTGCATTGGCAGGCGGATTCTTATCCACTGTGCCTCCAGAGAAGTCCCTGAAATAATAATGATTTTGATAATGCTACTACTACTACTAATAAACAGAGCTACTACTTTTGAGGGCTTGATCCTGACCTTAGGTACTGCCATAAGACATTTATGAGATTTTATCTCATCTTCACAGCAATTCTACAAGGTAGATATAAATCCCACATTATAGCTGAAAAGCCAGAGTTCAGAAAGTAAGTAACTTGCCGCATTGTCTCTTATTCTCTGATCATGAGTTTTTCCTTTATTGCACTCACTGCACTTATGTCTTAGCACATATTAGTATTTATATTGACAGTGTAAAAATGTTTGCTTAAGGAAGGAATCGAGTGGAAACTCCATAACAGAGAGAACAAAGTCTTAGTTGTGTGTTTGTTTAAACAGCTTAAAGCTAATCAATTACATAATCTACGGTAAAGCTAGGATTAACCAACAAAGTAGAAAGAAAAAAATAAATGAGAAATATATACAGTGATTTTTTTTTCCACCTGATCAGTGAAATTAAGGATGGCAGAGTCAACCTATCAACAAGATTTGTAAGACTTGGGGGTGGCAATAGAACTGATAATACTAGTATGAAGATAGAGACTTCATATTCTCTTTCACGACATTTTGATGTCATGCTGACAGTTTTTTAGGTATAGATAGCCATGGTGAAATTGTACTAAGGATGGAAATGGTAATTGTGGCTTCACATCTGAGGCCAAGGTGATTTTATTGTTTCTCATCTAAAATTGATTACCTTGAAAATGGTAGAGACTGTTATCAATTCAATTGAGGACTTAATGAGTCAGAATCAAAGCCAAATGTGAATCGTTTTCTTGAGGTATTTCTTTTTAAAATGCCATGAGGCCTGTCCAAATCACTCATTAAAGTGTATATGAAAGTAAAATAAAATAAATATTAAAGAAAATATGATAATTTAGTCTAAATATAAATGCAGATGCTTTGCATCTTTGTAGGGCTTTTACACCCAGGTAAAACATACTGGGAATAGCATCTCACCAGGCATTATGATGTTGGAAGCAAGAATACTTTGCAGTGTTTGTTCTGAACAACTTGCCAAGTGGTGACAGGTAAGCTGAGGACAGCATCCAGCCTCCTATTTTTGCTCTAGCTACCTCCCAATATTGCCTCCCTAAAGACTAGAATTGAAATGTAAGAAAGAAAATGACAAGATAGTCATAGCAATAGTCAATTAAAGTTCAGAATTTTCCAAAACTATCAATATTTAGCTAACTTTGGTTAATGGTGGGTCTCCAAACTGAAAATGCAAAGTATATGTAATATAAACAACAGATTTTTCCAAAGGAATTGTAAATGTGCATGTAATTTTTAACTTTAAATACTAGATGCCCTTGTCCACATTTTATCATCCTAATCTTTTGCAAATGTACTGCTTATAAAAATCACTAACATTTCTCTAATCACTGGTGATGTGCAATAAACATTTTGGTTTCTAACAGTACATAGCACTTCTATTGATGTTGCTCATCAATAGACAAAAAAATGATATTGAAATGAGAATAAGGTGAATTCCTAATACTGGAACCGTTTTGCATAACTTGATCTCGCCATTGCAAGCCTACTTAGATGCTGGAGGGAGGAGGTATAAATAGCTTTAGCGAAGCTGGGTTTATCAAATGCTGATTAAATCCATAACCTCATGGGCAGTTGCTCAGTGAAAAACCAAGAAGCACTTTGTCTCCATTTGAAACACACACACACACAGACACACACACACACACACACTCTTCTTTTGTTGATGCTGAGATGATGTTAATTTAGAAAAAAAAATTTTTCCTCACTGAAGACTAACTAAATGTAAAATTAGAGCAAAGGTCAATCTCACTAGAAATGAAACTCTGGAAACTGTGTCTGTTTTTCTATGGCTCTCAACTCTAACTTTTATTCTTTAAGTTTTTTTTTTTTTTTTTTGATGTGGACCATTTTTTTTTTTTTTTAAACATCTTTATTGAAGTATAATTGCTTTACAATGGTGTGTTAGCTTCTGCTTTATAACAAAGTGAATCAGTTATACATATACATATGTTCCCATATCTCTTCCCTCTTACATCTCCCTCCCTCCCACCCTCCCTATCCCACCCCTCTAGGTGGTCACAAAGCACCGAGCTGATCTCCCTGTGCTATGCGGCTGCTTCCCACTAGCTATCTATTTTACATTTGGTAGTGTATATATTGGACCATTCTTTTAAAGTCTTTACTGAATTTGTTACAATATTGCTTTTGTTTTATGTTTTGGTTTTTTGGCCATGAGGCATGTGGGATCTTAGCTCCCCAACCAGGGATTGAACCCGCATCTCCTGCATTGGAAGGTGAAGTCTTAACCACCGGACCGCCAGGGAAGTCCCTCAACTCTGACTTAATAACTACCATATTTACTTTTTAAGACCATGAATTGAGGGAGAAACAGCTCCAGTTTTGTGAATGTACGAGCATTTTCCCAAGTGAAATTTTTAGATGACTTAAATGTCAGTGAAGCAGAATCACCCCAATTGCATTTTTTTAAATGTTCATATATATTTTAAATTAAAATATGAGAAAATTGTGAAATGTTCACCGTGGAAAACATAAATAAGAATGACCACTCGTAGCAGGGTTATCTATTTTTGATACAGAACCAAGATCCAGGAATGGACTGAGGACTGGGAAAATGTGTGTGGTGGCATAGAACATGCCACTGGGAAACATAGCCCTGAATGTATTCCATAAATTCCTTGGGCTCAAAATATCTATGGTAGGCTGAATAATGGCCACGCAAATACGTTCACAACCTAATCCCTGGAACCTGTGAATATTGCCTTTCATAGCAAAAGCAATTTTGCAGATGCAATTAAGGATTTTGAGATTATCATCGATTATCCAAGTGGCACACAAGGATCTTATAAGGAGCATGGAGAAGGAACAGAATCAGAGAGAAGGCCATGTGACATTGGAAGTAAAGGTTGGATTGATGAGCTTTGAAGATAGAAAAAGGGGCCACAAGCCAAGAAATGTAAGTGGCCTTTAGTAGCTGAAAAGACCTGGAAACAGATTCTTCCCTACAGCCTCCAGAAGGAACACAGCCCTGGGGACACCTTGACCTCATCACAGTGAAACTGACTTCAAATTTCTGGTGTCTGGAACTGAAAGAAAAAAAAAATGTGTTGTTTTAGGCCACCAAGACTGTGGTAATTTGTTACAGCAGTCATGGGAAACTAATGCAATTCCTTGCCTCTTCATCTTTAAAGCATATATATTTTTTCTATGTAACTTTTAAAGTGAACATTTTACCTCTTTGGTAGAAAATCTAGAGGAATATAAGAAAATGGTGTTGGGGAAGGATGAGTTTTAAAATAAACAGAATTCAGGACACCAGATGATATTAAACAAAATTGAAACAGCAGGAATCAGAGAATAGTACCTACCACCTATAGAAACCAGGAAGTAGGAAAAACATATTAAGCCCAAATAAACAATCTGAATGTATCTGGTATTAACCATAAGTTGTCACCAACTTGCTATTTCTCTTTTGTAGAACATGCACAGATCTTTTTCTGACTGTTTTAATCATAGCGTTTCTCTCTCTCCAGCATAAGGGTTGTTTCTTATTGTCTCTTCCCTCAGATTATATGAAGTCTCTTAGAATAGAAACTGTCTTTCCTCTTTGTGTATTGGAATCTAAAACTTGGTATTTAGTAAGTATTCAATAAATATGTTGTGAATGAGTAAATTAAAATCCGCAAATACGTTGTGAAGGAATAAATTAAAATCCACAAATATTGATACAATAGCTGCTCCTCTGATTACCAATTCCACCCCCACAACCATGCACCCCAGATACTGCGACCGAGAAAAGATTGCAGTCCAATTATGCATGTGAATGCAGAACTGTTGTCTGAACAACCTCTGGGAGCCATTGTAAAGGAAGTAAAGGCAAAGTTTCTGAGGATTTTGAAGGGAGAAAGAGCCCTCACAAGTAGTCAGCACCTAATCTGAGGCCCCCCAGCAGTGAAGAGGTGCTGAGCTCTCTTCAGAAAGCAGTTCATTGAGGTAAATGGGATACATGATGGTGTAAAGTACTTCAGTCTTTCTGGCATTAAGATTGGCAATAATCAGATTCCTTGTGGAAATTAGTGCTTTATGACACTAGCAGCAGCAGCTTTGCCCTATTATGCATATCAAAGAATGTAGAAAAAGGAGCTATGGGCGGGGGGGTGGGGGTGGGGGGGTGGGGGGTGTTGGGGGGGACGACGACTCAACTTCCAGTGTTTGATCAGATCTGAGCCCACCTGGAAGTGATACATCCTAGAATGGAATTTGAGTGAAGGTAAGAAAGTCCTCACCTAACATCAGTTTTTACCTGGGCACACTGCTGAGAAAGAGTTCTGAATAAAATGTGTGTGAAAGGAAAAAGCAAGGAAGGGCTTTCTGCCTTTGCAATGCAGCTAAGAACAGAAACTAAGCCGCTTTGTTCCTCTCGATCTATCATGCTTTACACTAATTCAGAGCCACTTGCTTGCTGGAAAATACGAGAGCCTTTTCCAGCTGAAAATAATTATGAACTAAGAGGCATGAGAGATCAGATTCTATACAGCCTATGAATTCAGATTCTCTATTCAGTTTCTGTGACAGATGTCAATTACTCAACAGCAGTCAGGTAGGCAACTTTATTCACCATATGAAGTCTTATATAATGATTCAGAGTGTTCCAACCTAGCCTCCCATGAGTTATTTTTAATTGAACAAACAGAGGTAATTAGGCTAAATTGAATGGATTTGTCCAAGGGCACATTAATGTGCCATCAAATAGAGATTAGAATATATTGTTTTCAGTCTTGCACATTCAACTCTGCTACCTTTCTGTCCAATCATTGCTAAGACCAGTTGTTTTGCTACTGGAGAGATCAGAAATTTAGCCCATGGGATGATTAACTAAAGGGTCTCTGTGTGGGTGAACTTCAAAGCCAGAAATCATTAATGGATTGGGCAGAGCCAACTTTTCCATTAGGCACAGTGCGTAGGGCCCAAGAAAATGTTTTATGTATAATTTCTTTAAAGTAAGAAAAAATATAATAATGAATATATAATAATGAATCCAGCATGGATCACATTCATCTTTATACAGCACAACCAAAGAAGATCATTTTTATTTGTCATATTTTTTTAATGAAGGAAAGGGTCCATGACCTGAAACTAGGATGGATAGAACCATTGCATTTGGGGATACAGAAAATAAAAGCCAATATTTATTCAAAATATCCCACTTGAATTTTGGAGAGCATAGCTTGAGATGATTTTGTTTATAGAGTGTTATTAGAAATAAGCCAAGAGGGGTTGGCTACCATATGAATGAAAAAGGAAGTGTTTTATTCAGAAATCAGTTTATTGCTATACAAATTTAATTGCACATTTAATTGCAGTTGAACAAGGAAAGTATTTGAAGCTAGAAAGTTGGATGACCTTGAGGCAGAGCCTCTCTCCCTCTGGCACAGGAGTATGCTGTGAATGGGTTACAAACAGAGTGAGATAATGATCTGCTTAGCTTTTCAGGTGTTTAGAGGACAATGTGGGTGGAAATGGAGTGCCTGGGCTTCCTGGAGCTTCTAGGGAAGTAGCTTCTTCCTTGGTGCAGTCTCATCCAATTACCTTGGTGTACTGCACAAATGTTAATATTTTCTGTGTGTGCCATGTTGTGAAAAAATGAAAAAGATGAGGAAATACTATCCAGTCTAGGCTTGAGTTTCTTTATCTCTGAAATGTAGACATTCGACAAGATGAGCTCTAATTCAATTCAGTTCAGTTCAATTCAAACATTTTTGAGAGATCACTATACTAACTTCTGGTATTCAAAGATTAATAGAATGTGGTTTTTCCAAAGTCATGTATTTCAAAGAGTGCATACCCTCACTGCAGAGACAGGCATGAAATTCTCTTCTTATAATACAAGTCACACTATGATGAATTTGAGGATGAATTATAATCCAAATGATATCAAAACTCAGAAGGAATGAATAATTCTAATTGTAGAATAAAAACATAGAGGACTTCAGAAAGGAGGTGACATTTAGCCTGTACAAAATTGATAGAGATTCAGTCTCTAAGGAAAGGAGGTAGGGTCTAAGAATTGTAAGCCCAATCCTAGAGACAATTCAGATAAAGAGAAGTGAGATTACTACCTGTCCAAGATCACTACAGGCTGTTGGCAGAACTGAGTGAGAAACCAGCAACTTCTTCACAGGAACTCCCAACAGAGCAGCTGGGGAAATGGGATTGAATTCAAGTATTCATAATTTCCTTATGGAAAAAGGTTATAAAATAGTTTAAGGCATAGTATAACTTCATAGGGAACTATTAATCAATGGCTAAAATAAGAGTAAGAAGGAAGCTTGAAAGCAGTATGGAAAACAGCTTCTTTTCTTCCATTCTCTTGGCATTGGCACAGAACATCCAATGCCCAAGCCCTCAGTGTCTCATAGTGTATTGAATAAAATTGTTGAAATGTGGAAATGCGTGAAAATCAGGCATTTGGCTCATTTATAATTGAAGAGAGAAATTAAATAAAAAGTGGCTCTTTAGACTTATTAAGAATGATAAATGACCAAGATAGGAAATGTTAGGACGTTTAGGTCAACATATCTATCAGTTAAAAATGAATGTGGAAGCTTAGGGGTATGAATAGCATATAGTAACATACTGGTCAGACTATGTAAAAAAGTTGCACATTAGATCTAAATATGAATCACTTATTCTCTTTTTGTTTTTACTTTTCTGAAAAATTTCAAACATACACAAAAGTAAAATGAATAGTACAATGGATCCCAATTACCCCTCACCTAAGCATCAACAATTATTTAAATATATTGCCGAATTTATTTCATCAAAACCTCCCACTCCCAACCCCTTGTTGACTTTGTAAAAAAGATTTTATTGAAATATAATTTACAAACCAAAAAGTTCACCCATTGTAACTATACAATTCAATGATTTTTAATAAACTTATGGAGTTGTACAACCGTTAATATGTAATTTTAAGGTATTTCTATCACTCCAGGAAGTTTTCTCATGCCTGTTTGTAGTCAATCACTGCTCCTATCTCAAGCCCCAGGAAAGTACTGATCTCTCTGTCTCTGTAAATTTCCCTTTTCTAGACATTTAATATAAATAGAGCCATACAATATGTAGTGTACTACTTTCACTTAGTGTAGTATTTTTGAGGTTCATTCATGTTGAATACGTATCAGTAGTTTGTTAATTTTCTTTCACAAATAGTATTCCATTGTAGGGATATACATTTTGATTATCCATTCACCTGTTAATGAACATTGGATTGTTTTCAGTTTGGGACTATTATGTATAATGCTGCTACGGATATTTGTATACAAGTCTTTGAACATATGCTTACATTTTTCCTAGGTAGATACCTGGGAGTGGAATTGCTGAATAATAGGTAAGTTTATTTTTAACTTTAAAAAATCTTTCAAACTGTTTTTCAAAGAGGCTGTATTTTTTTACATTCCTGCTAGCAATAAATGAAGCTTTTATTTTCTTCTCATCCTTGTCAGAATTTCAACATAGATGATCGTGTCATCTGTGAATAAATACCATCTTACTTTTTCTTTTCCAGTCTTGAATCCCCTTCATTTCTGTTTCCTGATTATTGCACTGGCTATAATCTTCAGCACAGTATTGAATAAAGTGGCAAGAACTAACATCCTGTCTTGTTCCTGATCTTGATGCAAAAGCATCAAGTATAATGTTAGCTGTAAGGTTTTCTTAGATGTCCCTTATCAGATTGAATAAATTCCCTTCTATTCCTAGCTTGCCGGAGGTTTTTATTATGATTATAAGGTGGATATTTTCCATTGAAATGATCTATGAGATTTCTTTTTAAGGTAGTTAATATGATGAATTATAATGACTGAATTTTTAATGTTAAACCAACTCTGCATTCCAGATATTATTGATACTTGTTCTGATGTATTGACATTTTCATATTTTATAAAGCTCAATGTATTAATTTTTTGTTTAGATTTTGCATCTGTATTGATCCAGTTATTAATTTATAGTTTTCCTTATTGTATAGTCTTTTTCTGCTCTTGGTTATCAGGGTAAACATAACCTCGTGAATAAGTAGGGAAATATTTCCCCTCTTTGAATTTATCAAAGAGTTTTTGTAGAATAGATATTATTTATTTCTTAAATATTTGTTAAAATTCACCAGCAAATTCATCTAGGCCTGGCGTTTCCTTTATAGGAAGATTTTAAACCACAAATTGAATTTCTTTTATAGGTAGAGGGCTATTTAGTTTATCTGTTTCTTTGTAAGTGAGCTTTGGTAGTTCATGTGGTAGGTAGTTCATGTCTCTCAAGGCATTTGTCCATTTCATCTAATTTGGTGAATTTAATGATATTATAAAGTTGTTTTTAGTATTTCCTTGTACTTTTTTAATATCTGTAGAATCTATAGTATATCACTTACTCATTGGATCTTCTATTTTTCCTGATTAGTCTTTCTAGAGGTTTGTAAACTTTACTTATATGCTTCAGGTACTAGATTTTGCTTGCATCTATTATTTATATTATTATTTTCCATTTTATTGATTTCCATTTTTGTCTATTATTTTCTTTCTTCTGCTAAGTCTGTGTTTTAATTGCTCATTTTTTCTAATTTCTTATAGTACAAGTTGTGGTCATTGTTTTGAAACTTTTCTGTATATTCTCTAAATACTGTTTTAGTGGCATTCCATAAATTTTGATATGTTGTGTTTCATTTCTACAATTTTGACCAATTGAATAAGGATGAAGGTGAGATGGAGGTCAATTTTTAATTAGATACTACAGAACATTTGAATTTTCAAGTAGAACATGGAATTTTCAAACAGATTAGGACACAAAGTATTCAGAGCCAAAGTATTCAGAAAGGAGAAAAGAAAGACAGCATCTGTGCATCACAAAGAAACTAGTCATTCCCAGCTTAATGGGTGGTGAGAAGCACAAGTTCTGAATGTAATGGAAGAAAATAATACCTCCTTAATAACAAAGCTATAAAATTTCTATATTGAAATGGAACTTTGAGGAAGCACATAAGCCAAGATTAAAAATTTATTCCAGATGGTAATGATATCTGATATAAAAAGACAGTATCCTAGGGCAAACTCAGCAGAGACAAGGAAGAGGGTCAGTAGTGCCTACTTGAATAGGAATCCTTATTTTCTCAGAAGAGTGACTGTACTCTTAGGTTTATTTTAGATTGGGTTTACCAATCGCTGGTGAAGAGGAATTGGAAGTTTATATCAACACATCATTTTCTATAAAAAATTATGCACGTGTTCAATGTCGAGAACACTAAATATAGTTCTCTTTTCAGAGTACAGGTTCGGTGATGTCGACTACAAGAGTTCCAGTTAAAGAGCCTCTCTAAATATTAATATATAGAGAGATTTCCAAACTTGGAACCTGTATTCTGCCACTGTGGTCAAGATTCAGGTGCTCATATTAGGCATTAAAAAGTATAAATATCACTCTTTAATGAATATTAATTTGTCTGGGTGAACTACATGACAATACATAGTTGGCTCTCAATTCCACATTGCCTGAGAAGGCTGCTTTCCTGCTTCCCCCACAAGAAATGAGAGCAATGGGTAGGAGACAGTTTCTCTCTACTCTAACTTGGATTCATCTGGAGTTTCAGAAGATTGCTTAGGCTCCCATTTGCCTGTGGGTAGGAGGATGATGGGTGGTTGAAATATACATGACCTTAGTTTTGTAAGTTCTCCTTACAAACTCCTGGTTAAAACCTATTTCTTAAATGAGCTGCAAAACATTAAGGACATGGCAGATGGAGATCCAGATGGAATCTGTCTAACACAATAGTGGTGTTCGTTAACGATCCTAACTTACACAACATATGACGAATAAAAGCCCTCACTTACATGAGTTTGACAGTCACCTTGTTACTAAGAATAATCTAAAAGTATATTGAATTTTTAGATGTATTATTGTTGTGCTTTTTACTATTAATGTGCTTTTCACCAATATGTTTACAAACATAATCATACCTAGTTTTAAATGAACTTTTAAATATGTCATATTATTGTAGTAGTTCAGCATTACCCTCTTGAGGGTATCCATCCTCCTCAGTTTCCGAAGAACATGACAGGCTAATTCAGGCACTAAAATTAGGGGATGAAGGAGGAATCAATCCTCTCTCCAGGTACCAAGTAAACAGAAGATGAGAAAGACTGATCAGTTTACTACTGCTGCCCCTTGTCACCACCCAGAGTTGCTGTTGAGAGCTTGAACTTGTGCAGTCCAATGGGCATTTGTTCACTCTGGGGTGAGGTCCTTGCTGGTTCCACCATGTGCAGGCTGAATTGCAACTTCTCTCGTTACCTTCCTGCTCAGTCACTGTTCTCAGAAACATAATATATCAGTGGGGCTGGGTCCTAAGGGCCTCTGAGTCTGAGCCGCCCACAGCATCAGAACTGGCCCTTTTCCATGAACGTGATGGCCAAAGGCAACAAAGCTGCAACCAGTGGCCCAAATCTATGCATAAATCTGACTGCACTACATTTTGAGCTATTTGTCTGCATTTAATACCGAAGGTATTTTGCATACTCTGGATTTCTGGATTTTCTTGATAAAATGGAAAGTTTAGCAAAACTGTGGCTGCATTGGGGTGGAGCTGAGTACCCAAGCCCCTTCTATTTATTAGTTCTCCTGTTGCCTTACAACCCAATCACTTCTCTTATTTATGACACCTGCTAGGTGTCTATAGACATTTGAGAGTTCAAATTGGAGGCAATATATAGAGAGGATGAAGGGAGTGTAACTTCTTAGGAGTTGCACAGACCCATAGTTCAATATAAAGGCAAAAGTAACTTGTGAACAACTTAGGCAGGAAGACCTTTACTTACCTGGAAATCAAGTAGATAGACCCAATGAGTCAGGGTCTGGGTAACTGAACAAGCAATCTCAAGCTGGGAAAGAAGTGAGGATTGAGCCATCAAGAAGGAATCGGTAAATGGATTGTTGGGAGTTTTAGCTGACCAGAGACTGAAACCCAGAGCAAAGATATGTTAATAGCCCAATCTAATGATTCATCAGGCTGAATTTAAGAATGATACTGCTTATCAGTTATGTACCTAAATTATTTACTGAGAATACCCCACAAAGTAATAAAGTAGTTTAAATATGTGATTTTGTTCTGTTAAATAGACACTGAAGGAGGCACTACCCCAGGAGAAGGGAAGTTTCTGTCAACAAGTTCTTGGAAATTGAAACTCTCTCCCTTATTCCTTTGCAGAAAAGTCCTCAGTGCTCAAAATATTTGGGAACTTTTTGTAGGCTACCCTGGGACTACTGTATCAAAACCTATTGTCCTTTAAAATTCTGGCTATTTGGTAATGAGATCACAAAGTTTTTTTCTAATTGAAACATACTGTGTTCAGTTATTTTGAGATGAGGTAGGAAAAAGGACATGAGAGACTGGTGAAATTCAAGTCAGCGCAATAGTTTCTCACCAAGGCCAGTCCTGTGTTGCCACGACAGCAGATAGGTGGTGATATGACTCAGCTTTCCTAAAATTAATACTCCTCCATATGCATGCTCGATCAAATATTAATTTGTTTTGTCATCTTTCTTTCTCCATACCAAAGAAATAAATTTTTAAGTTGCCTCCGTAACATCTCTATCCTAGCCAAGTTTAAAAGGTGTGTGTCTTTTCAAGTCCAAAGGAAAATACTGTTTTATAAGAGCTGCCTGTATTAAGTAAACCTTCCTGTAGCTTTTGAGGCCAAGCTATATTGCTTTAAAGAGCAAAACTTTTTATACCAGCTGACGGGGGAAGGCAGAGCCACATCAACATTTTCCCCGCCTCCGCCAATTTGAAGAGGATTCAGTTTCTCTATAGTTTTAGAAGAGCAAATGTGGAGGTTTTAAAATGACCAAAAGATTTTAGAACTCTCTGTTTCCTGCTTTCTGAGTTCCTAAGAGCACGTTAGAAAAAGAGTCTCCTGATTATTTTTTTAAGGAGGAGAAGTTTGGATGTTATTATCTCTAGAGCACAAATTTAGACTTATCTCACATAAGCAATGATGACCTCAAGCTGGTCAAGTGAGGAAAACCCCACACTTGTATACTCTGCCTTTCGTGTAACCCTCTGATTGTGCTGCCACACCCACCTCCATCTGTCCTATTCTCCCCTCCTTCCCTCATCTCATATTAAAGGAGGTACCCCTCTTCCTACTTATGACTAATACCATCATTTATGCTCTGACTTCCTCACTGCCCTTTCCTTCCCAGGAACATTAGTCTCACTCTCCTTTCTCCTGTGCTTTCAGATGTTCCTTCCATGTAGGTTCTTTCTCATGAGTATGAACATGCTCAAGTCTTTCCCACCTGAAAAAAAGCCAAGCCTCTCTTGACCCTCTTCCTTCCCTCAATTCTCTTCCAATGTGTGCTCCTCATTTCCTCATATGTATCACACAGTCTTCAGCTACTTCTGATCTGGTTTCCCACTCCACCACTTACTCACATTTAAGATCTCCCAATGACCTCTATGTTGAAATCTAAACCTTCACCTTAACTTACCTCAGCAGCATTCGATACTCTTAATTTTCCCTTCTTTTCGGAAACACTCTCTTTTCTTGGTTTCCGTGATGCTACATTTTTCAGGTTTCCTTCCAAATTCTCTTTTTTATTATTTAAACACTTCACCTTTCTATAGGTTTCTTTCCATCCACCTGACCTCTAAATTTCAGAGATCTCAAGTCTGAGTTCTATGGCCATTGCTAATTACAATTTCTGCTCTCTCCTTGTATAATATCATCCACACATATAACTTAAATTGCCACTATACGTCAATGACTAACAGAGTTTTATCTCTATGTCAGAGTTCTTGTTTGAGTTTCAGATGTTTGTATTCAACTGCATGCTTAACAGTACTTGAACACCTCAATGTATAGCCAACTAAACTTGCCCCACACTGACCTCATGATCTTCTACCCAAGCCTGATTCTTAAGCAACATTCCTTAACTCAGTGAATGACATCACATGCCCCCAATTCCACAAACACCTGAGAATCATCCGTGATCTGCCTTTTCCTCACCTATTTATGTAATGCATCATAATGCCCTGTTGATTTTCTCTCTTAAATATCTTTCATCTTCCCCCATTTTTTTATATAATCTGCCACCATCATTTCTTACTTGGACTACTCTATCACCTCCCATTTGGAGTTCCTGCGTGCATTCTTACCAACTTTAATCAGTCTACCAAAATGGTGCCCAGAATAATCTTTAAAAACACAAATCTAATCATGCTACTCTCCTGCTTAACCCCTTCAATGCTTTCAACTTGTTCTTATGATGAAGTCACAAATACTTAAGGTACTCCCAGTGCCCTTAAATGATTCGGCCCCTGCCTGCCTGTCTAGCCGCATTTCCCCCTCCCCTCAATCTAAGTCCCTACTACTGGCCTTCTCAGGTCTTTAAACATACTGAATTCCTCCTGTCCCTAAACCTTCACTCACACTGGCCTCTCTCCCTGGAATATTTTTACCTCTCTCCAACTCCTATTTCTGTTTAAGTCCTGTTTATCTTTTGCACCTCAGCACAAACATCACTACCTTAGGGAAGCCTTTTTTGACTTGCTAGATTTGGTCAGGACTTTTGTTATATACTTTTTCTTCATAGCATTTAATTCAACTGTAATATAAAATTTTTAATGTAACTATTTGTCAATGTTCATGTGATATACTAGACTGTAAACTCCATAAGGGCAGGTATGATTTTCTAGGTAGCTCCCAATAGTATAGAAATTCAATAAATAATATCTTAATATCAATGTTAGCAGTAGATCTTCTTAGATATTATGGTGTGGGTGGCAACCACTGGTAGACCCAGGACTTAGGCAAGTAAAAATGTAGGCATGAAAGAGAAGGAATGGAAGATATCAGAGGATAAATGATATATATGATGAAAATATAACAGGTACCATCAGGGATGCCAACCAGATTTCAGTTCATATATTATCTTTGATCTACTGCTCTTGCCTTCCAGGAATGATGTACTGAGGAGTATTCTGAGCCTGCATTAGAACTCAGGTGGAAAAGAAGTGTTGTCACCGATTAATGATGTCTTTCCTGGAGTGGGAGAGTGAAGTGGTGGTGTGTGTGCTATAGATTTGCCATATCTATTAAAGGAATTGCCAAGTAATTATGGTCCAAGGCTCAGTCTGCCAATAATACTTTGTAAAGCTAGCCTACTTTAAGAATACCCACTGAGGAAACACATACTTACTAAAAACAAGAAAACAAAACAAACAAAAAATTTCAAATACCAAACATGAAAATCAAAACTCAGTCAAGCAGGAGAAACTTATTGGTATAACAACTGATTTCATCAAGGAGCTTTTACTTGTGGTGAAACACCATAGTTAGCTTCCCCAATGCAGGTAGCATAATGATATTAACATTGTCTTTCAGCATTTACCATATTCCAGACGATATGAGATAGCTTTACATTTGTTAACTCATTTAAATCCTCACAATATCCTATGAGATAAATACTATCATTATCCCCCTTTTATAGATGAGAAACTAAAATTCAGAGAGATTAGGTAATTTACAAAACCTCTTAAAACACGTTGCAAGAGGCAGGATTTTAATCTGGTTTTCATATATATATATATATATATATATATATATAGACACACACACATATATTCTTGACACATGTTACTAGAAGTTCTGTTTATACACAACTTTTTAGGAAGACATTATGATATATAAAAAATCCATCTGTAAATGATGTAAACTCTGTTTAGTAAAGAACAAATGTACCAATGTTTTTCTTGAAATACTGAAAGACATAATTTTGCACCTCTAGAAGGACAGCTGAAAGGAATAGCTTGTCACAGAACTGTGATAATTTTTATCTCATGGAGTTATTTTTTATGTCACTGAAAAATGATTAATTGATGGTTTAATTATTCTTTGAAGCATCCAAGTAAAACTAATCAGTATGATATTTCTAGAGTCATCATTTTCCAATTTTTGATAAATAGTACTAAGTGTGACCTTCCCAATCATAAAATAGTCCTAGGCTTCCATATGAATTCTTGAAAAAGGTAACTTGCAGCCACACACACACACACACACACACACTATATATATATATATATATATTTTTTTTTTTTTGAAGTGCTCTGTTACTTGCATTGAGTCAAGATCTCTTAAGGAAATATCTGTGTAATGAGGCCTGTTTTGAGAAGTGACTGTAATTGATATAAATGTGCCATAGCCACAAAAAGTAAAAACTCTTTGAATCTTTATAAGAGGAAGCACTTTGATAATAAGAGCTCCATAGCCTCAGTCAAGATCAGCTATTTTTCTAAAATAAAAATAGAGCAGCCTCCAGGACTACCATTCTTATATCTTTCGTAAGCATGAGAAATATTCTAAAATGACAAGAGGAAACCATAGGCTGGGTATGATGACTATGTCTGACACCTTATGTTACGTCAGTGGAAAGAATTTCTTTTTCTGTATCAAGAAGATGTTCAGCCAGTAACTCTTGTCACTTATTCTCTCTCTCCATCTTTCTTTGTCTCTGTGTCTCATTTTAAAAAAATTCTGTACAATAATTTATTACCCCAAGGTGCCTTGTCATGTTGCCTAACCCAATTCACTACACCCAGGACTGAACTTGAAAGAGAGTGGGTGTTCTGTTGTGCTATTCTGCCATCAGGAGATAGTCATAATTGTTCAATTAATTGTTCAGTTAATCCACTCCCAGTTGATCATGTGAGCTCTGGCTTTTTACACCAAGGGTTGTTAATGTGTTTCTATAAAAGGCCAAATAATAAATATTTTTGACATTGTGGGCCATATAGTCTACAGCACAACTATTTAGCTCTGATGTTGTAGAACGAAAGTGGTCATAGACAATATGTAAATAAAATTTTAAAACATGACTGTGTTTCAATATAACTTTTATTTAAAAAGCAGAGATAATATACATGGCCTACAGGTTTGCCAACTGCTGCTTTGTACTTTCACTTGGGCCCAAATTTACCATTTCCTCCACCCAAGATTAAAATTGTGCAGGTAGAAATCCCATGAGCTACATTTTCTAGACAGGATTAAGTTTTGCAGTGGCACTAAACAAATTATCAAGAGTCTTTTGTTTAGGATCTGAAAAAGACCTTTGACATATCAAACAATATATGGAATTTCTTTCTTCTTGACCCCTGTTTGTCCTTCCCTCCTTCCTTCCTTCTCTCTTTCCTCTGCCCTTGCCCCCCCCATCTCTTTTTCTCACATCAATAAATATTTTTTGAAGCCCAAATATATGTAAGGTTCTAGGGATACATTGGGGAATATGACCTAGGTTTCTGATTTAGAGATGCTTTCAGTCAATAGAGGAGGAAGCATAATAAAGAGACCTTTTCAATACAGTGATTAAGATTTTACAATGGACGTATGAAAATAACATTATTTGAACAAACTGCCTCAGCTTTGGAGGAACAGTAAAAGTTTTCCAATTGGATGCAACAGCTAAGCTTAGATCTGAAAGACTATTTATTATCCAAGCCAATGTCAGGAAAAGGTAGTCTGGAAAGTGTCCCAGCAGGCAGGGTTTCATAACAGGTCTGGAGGTATGAGAAACCACATGGAGCTCATTGGACTGCAAGAACACAGAGTATGAGATGGGCTTGATAAAGAGTGAAGCTGGAGAGGCAGTCAAGGACCAGACCACGAAGGACCTTCTGGGCACCCTAGTTCAGGCCACCTTCAGTATTAACAGGACAGCTTAAAAAACCTCTTATCTTGTTTCCTGATCCCAAATGTTACCCCTCTTCAATCTATTTACCATACCATTGCCAGAATGATCACAGTCTAATGTAGTTCATATTTATCCCCACTTAATCCCCTTCAGTGGATACTCATTGCTCTCAGAATTATTTCCAACCACTTAATATGACCCCCAGATCCCATCGTGATATGGTCCTGACTACATCTCCAGCTCATCTTCTGTCAGTTTCATCTCCATGCTCTGGTTATTCTTTTATTTAGGTCCCTAATATCTTCCAAAAGTGTTTATGTTATCTTTTGTTAGGTTTATTCCTAGGTACCATAAACACCCTGTAGCCTTTGTTGCTATTGAAAACAGTATCTTTTGTTTTAATTACATTGTCTAATACCTTATTATTGGTATCAAAATGCAATTGATTTTTGCATATTGATCTTCTATTATTCCTGCTGAACTCTCCTATTAATTTTAATAGTTTGTGCATTTTTTTGGGTTTTCTAAGTAGGCAATTTATATCAACTACAAAATATTAAGTTTTTTAAAATAAATTTATTTATCTATTTATTTATTTTTGGCTGCATTGGGTCTTTGTTGCTGTGCATGGGCTTTCTGTAGTTGTGGCGAGCGGGGGCTACTCTTCGTTGAGGTGCACTTTCATTGCGATGGCTTCTCTTGTTGCGGCTCATGGGCTCTAGGGCACGCAGGCTTCAGTAGTTGTGGCATGTGGGCTCAGTAGTTGTGGCTCACGGGCTCTAGAGCACAGGCTCAGTAGTTGTGGCACACGGGCTTAGTTGTTCCATGGCATGTGGGATCTTCCCCGACCAGGGCTCGAACCCGTGTCGCCTGCATTAGCAGGTGGGTTCTTAACTATTGCACCACCAGGGAAGTCCCAAAATATTTAGTTTTGCTTCCATTTATTCCTTTTATGTGCCTGCCATTTCTTGTACTTTGGAGCTGTCTAGTACTTTCAGTACAATGTGAGATTTATGTGGTATTAATGGACATTTTTGTCTTGTTCCAGATTTTAAAGGACTGATGTTGCATTTCTATTGAGTATGCTGTTTGTTTTAGGGTTTTTGAAGATATCCTTTATCAGATTAATTTTTAACCAAACTAGTGTTTAATTGTATTGATCTTCCCCCCACCCCCCCGATCTATTGAGATGGTCATACAATGTAATGTGAAGATTAACATTGTCAAAAACAAATTGGCACTTGCCATGGGCACTTATTATCTACCTCTACAAGGATTAAATCATGCGCTGCTGAAGCTGCTGACTTTCAACACCCCCTGAAAGGAGTTCAGGGTGGAGATCAGAAATGAGGCACTCTGTGCTCTGGGAAAAACTCACAGAACAAGTCTTCAGATAGGTAGATATTTTCAGGAGACGATTTTATATGCCCAATTCTTGTATCTCCTCATATCTAGAAAAGCACTAAAATCCTTCATGGTGACGTCTGCGCCTTGTGACTAGAAGTAACCTTCATGAAACTAGCAGGAACCTGCAGAAATATGTGCTTGATTGCATGTACTCCCACTTCACCAAAATCACATATATACTGACCTCCCTGCTACCTCTTTAGAGCAGTTTCTCAGAGCTGTTTGAGATGCTGTATCCCAGGCTATAGTCCTGGTTTTGCCCCAAATAAAACTTAACTCACAACTCCCACGTTGTGCTTTTTTTTTTTAAGTCGGCAACATAAACAGATTTTCTAATGTTGATTCAATTGTGTATTTCTGGAAAAAATACAGCTTTTTAAAAACACATTAATGGATTATATCTGTTAATATTTTATTTAGATTTCAGGTTTATGTTCATACTTGAGATTAGTCTGTAATTTTTTATTGTCATAAGATTCTTATCCACTTTTAAGGGTAAGATAATGCTGACCTCATAAAACGACTTGTCTTATGGAGAATGTCTTCTTCTACAACTTCTAGAAGGCTTTGTAAAACAATGGACATAACTGCCTTTCAATTTTGGCAGAATACACCTTAAAACCATCAGAACCTGGTATTTTATTTGTGGGTATATATTAACTATTCACTTTTTAAAAACAGTTCAAGGACTCTCCTTTTCTATGCTTTGTTTTAGTGAAGTTATTTTTTCCCTTGGAATATATTTTGACCTAAGTTTTCAAATTTTTTTTTTTTTAAAGTTAGTAAAACTACAAAAATTATTTTTTTTTAACATCTTTATTGGAGTGTAATTGCTTTACAATGGTGTGTTAGTTTCTGCTTTATAACAAAGTGAATCAGTTATACGTATACTTATATCCCCATATCTCTTCCCTCTTGCGTCTCCCTCCCTCCCACCCTCCCTATCCCACCCCTCTAGGTGGCCACAGAGCACTGAGCTGATCTCCCTGTGCTATGTGGCTGCTTTCCGCTAGCTATCAGTTTTACATTTGGTAGTGTGTATATGTCCATGCCACTCTCTCACTTTGTCCCAGCTTACCTTTCCCCCTCCCCGTGTTCTCAAGTCCATTCTCTAGTAGGTTTGCATCTTTATTCCCATCTTGCCCCTAGGTTCTTCCTGACCATTATTTTTTTTCTTTTTTTTTTAGATTCCATGTATATGTGTTAGCATACGGTATTTGTTTTTCTCTTTCTGACTTACTTCACTCTGTATGACAGACTCCAGGTCCATCCACCTCACTACAAATGACTCAATTTCATTTCTTTTTACGGCTGAGTAATATTCCATTGTATATATGTGCCACATCTTCTTTATCCATTCATCTGTTGATGGACACTTACGTTGCTTCCATGTCCTGGCTATTGTAAATAGAGCTGCAATGAACATTGTGGTACATGACTCTTTTTGAATTATGGTTTTCTCAGGGTATATGCCCAGGAGTGGGATTGCTGGGTTGTATGGTAGTTCTATTTTTAGTTTTTTAAGGAACCTCCATACTGTTCTCCATAGTGGCTGTATCAATTTCCATTCCCACCAACACTGCAAGAGGGTTCCCTTTTCTCCACACCCTCTCCAGCATTTATTTGTTTGTAGATTTTTTGATGATGGCCATTCTGACCGGTGTGAGATGATATCTCATTGTAGTTTTGATTTGCATTTCTCTAATGATTAATGATGTTGAGCATCTTTTCATGTGTTTGTTGGCCATCTATATGTCTTCTTTGGAGAAATGCCTATTTAGGTCTTCCACCCACTTTTTGACTGGGTTGCTTTTTTTTTTTTGATATTGAGCTGCATGAGCTGCTTGTAAATTTTGGAGATTAATCCTTTGTCAGTTGCTTCATTTGCAAATATTTTCTCCCAATCTGAGGGTTGTCTTTTGGTCTTGTTTATGGTTTCCTTTGCTGTGCAAAAGCTTTTAAGTTTCATTAGGTCCCATTTGTTTATTTTTGTTTTTATTTCCATTTCTCTAGGAGGTGGGTCAAAAAGGGTCTTGCTGTGACTTATGTCAGAGTGTTCTGCCTATGTTTTCCTCTAAGAGTTTGATAGTGTCTGGCCTTACATTTAGGTCTTTAATCCATTTTGAGTTTATTTTTGTGTATGTTGTTAGGGAGTGTTCTAATTTCATTCTTTTACATGTAGCTGTCCAGTTTTCCCAGCTCCACTTACTGAAGAGACTGTCTTTTCTCCATTGTATATTCTTGCCTCCTTTATCAAGGATAAGGTGACCATATGTGCATGGGTTTATCTCTGGGCTTTCTATCCTGTTCCATTGATCTATATTTCTGTTTTTGTGCCAGTACCATACTATCTTGATTACTGTAGCTTTGTAGTATAGTCTGACGTCCGGGAGCCTGATTCCTCCAGCTCCTTTTTCTTTCTTAAGATTGCTTTGGCTCTTCAGGGTCTTTTGTGTTTCCATACAAATTGTGAAATTTTTTGTTCTAGTTCTGTGAAAAATGCCATTGGTAGTTTGATAGGGATTGCATTGAATCTGTAGATTGCTTTGGGTAGTAGAGTCATTTTCACAATGTTGATTCTTCCAATCCACGAACATGGTATATATCTCCATCTATTTGTATCATCTTTAATTTCTTTTGTCAGTGTCTTATAATTTTCTGCATACAGGTCTTTTGTCTCCTTAGGTAGATTTATTCCTAGGTATTTTATTCTTTTTGTTGCAATGGTAAATGGGAGTGTTTTCTTAATTTCACTTTCAGATTTTTCATCATTAGTGTATAGGAATGCAAGAGATTTCTGTGCATTAATTTTGTATCCTGCTACTTTACCAGATTCATTGATTAACTCTAGTAGTTTTCTGGTAGCATCTTTAGGATTCTCTATGTATAGTATCATGTCATCTGCAAACAGTGACAGCTTTACTTCTTCTTTTCTGATATGGATTCCAAGATTACTGTTAATTAAAGAAAAATCAGACATCTCAAGTTAATGAATTTAGTACTTTTCTATGTATGGGAAGATGCAAGAGACTGTGCTCATTGAAATCATTCATTTGATATGCACCTTAACTCTGCAGGGCCAGTATCCTGTTTTTCTCCACCCTGAATCCCCTCAGGTTGCACAGTGGAGGGGGTCGCTGCAGTGGCTTATGGCTTGATGACCACAACATCCTTTGTTTACTGAAAGGGCAGATGACATTCTCTGTTTACATTGATCTTTTCTCTTTATTTTTTTTCTACTTCATTAACTGTGTATGTGGTCTTTTTATTTCTTCTCTCTACTTTTTCTGGTTTATCTTGTGATTCTTTTCCTAAGTAAATTGGAAGCTTAGCTCATTCACTTTTAGTCTTTCATTTTTTCTTTCTTTTTTTTTTTTTGTTTAACATGAGTATTTATGTCTATAAAATTTCTTCCTCGTATTTCTTTGTATGCATCCCATTATTCATTAGTAAGAGAAACAAAATAAGCAGATATAAGAAAGGATTTATTTTAAGAATTGGCTCACACTATTATGGAGGCTGAAAAGTCCCATAACATACCCTCTGCAAGGTGGAGAACCAGGAAAGTCAGCGGTGTAATTCAGATGAAGTCTGAAGTCCTAAGAATGACTAGTATGACGGGGTGAGGGAGCATCTGATGGTGTAAGTTCTCATTTAAATCTGAAAGCCCTAGAACCAGGAGCACCCCAACGTGTCAGGGCAGGAGAAGGTGGATGTTTTAGATTAATCAGGGAGAGCAAATCCACCCTTTCTTTGCCCTTTTGTTCTCTTCAGCCCCTTGAAAAATTGGATGAGGTCCATCCATATTAGGAAGGGCTAGCTGCTCTTTTTAGTTCAACATTTCAAATGTTAAATCTTCTGGAAATACTTCAAAGACGCACCCAGATATAATGTTTTACCAACTATTGGGGCATCCCTTATCCCAGTCAAGTTGATGTATAAGATTATTTATCACACTCAAGTTTCAAGATTTTCTATTTTCCTCATTATTTAGTTCTGAATAATTTTTTCATGATTATTTTGTCTATGAATTATTTCGGAAGGTATTAGAATATTCAAATATGTGTGGTTTTTAAATGTATATTTTGTTATTGATGTCTATCGCATTTGCATATTGATAGAAGAAAATAGTCTGTTGTGTTGAAATTTATTGAGACTTGATTAATGGCCTAAAGCCTGGCCAATTTTAGGAAATGTTCTAGGCTCAGTTAAAAATGTGTGAATATATATATATATTTGTTTTTGTAGTATAGTTGATTTACACTGTTTTGTTAATTTCTGCTGCACAGCAAAGTGACTGAGTTATACACATATATACATTTTTTAAAATATTCTTTTCCATTATGGTTTATCCCAGGAGATTGGATATAGTTCCCTGTGCTATACAGTAGGGCCTTCTTGTTTATCCATTCTAAATGTAATTTAGAATACAAATTTCTAAATTTGCATCTACTAACCCCAAACTCCCAGTCCATTCTTTCCCCTCCCCACCTAAAATGTATATTTTTAAGGAGTATGTACTGGCTTCATACACACATGGTATGGTGTTTATAATTTTCATTAGTTTGAACTTATTAGTTCTATGGTTCAATTTTTGTGCTTACTGGGGACTGTTTTCTTGAGCTATAAACGAATAAGTGTTAAATTGTCTAATTACTTATTTTTGTTCTGTTTATATATTTGCTTGATATCTTTTTAAATTATGCTATTATATATAAATTTAGAAATATTATATATTTCTGTTGATTTAAACTTTTCATCAATACGCAAATGTTTCTGTTATAAGTAAGGTGTGGCCTTATTCTAACTGCCTGACAAAAGAAAATTAAATTCCCTCAGAAGAAAATGGCAACAAATAGATACTCTGCAATGTTACATGCAGTGTTCAGTATTAAAATAAAAATGTATACACTACCAAATGTAAAATAGATAGCTAGTGGGAAGCAGCCGCATAGCACAGGGAGATCAGCTTGGTGCTTTGTGACCACCTAGAGGGGTGGGATAGGGAGGGTGGGAGGGAGGGAGACGCAAGAGGGAAGAGATATGGGAACATATGTATATGTATAACTGATTCACTTTGTTACAAAGCAGAAACTAACACACCATTGTAAAGCAATTATACTCCAATAAAGATGTTTAAAAAAAAAAATGTATGAGACTACCCATGTGCCCATGGTCACCTAATCTATGACAAAGGAGGCAAGAAATACAATGGAGAAAAGGCAGTCTCTGCAATAAGTGGTGCTGGGAAAACTGGACAGCTAACATGTAAAAGAATGAAATTAGAACACTACCTAATACCATACACAAAAATAAACTCAAAATGGATTAAAGACCTAAATGTAAGAGAGGACACTATAAAACTCTTGGAGAAAAATATAGGAAAAGCACTCTCTGACATAAATCACAGCAAGATCTTTTTTGACCCACCTCCTAGAGTAATGAAAATAAAAGAAAAATAAACAAATGGGACCTAATTAAACTTAGAAACTTTTGCACAGCAAAGAAAACCATAAACAAGATGAAAAGACAACACTCAGAATGAGAGAATATATTTGCAAACGAAGCAACTGACAAGGGATCAATCTCCAAAATGTTCAAACAGCTCAATATTGAAAAAACAAACAACCCAATCAAAAAATGAGTGGAAGACCTAAATAGACATTTCTCCAAAGAAGACATACGGATGGCCAAGAGGCACATGAAAAAATGCTCAACGTCACTAATTATTAGAGAAATGCCGATCAAAACTACACTGAGGTATCCCCTCATACTGGTCAGAATGGCCATCATCAAAAAACATACAAACAATAAATGCTGGAGAGGGTGTGGAGAAAAGGGAACCCTCTTGCACTGTTGGTGGGAATGTAAATTGATACAGCCACTATGGAGAACAGTATGGAGGTTCCTTAAAAATCTAAAAATAGAACTACCATATGACACAGCAATCCCACTACTTGGCATATACCCTGAGAAAACCATAATTCAAAAAGACACATGCACTTCAGTGTTCATTGCAGCACTATTTATAATAGCCAGGACATGGAAGCAACCTAAATGTCCATTGGCAGATGAATGGATAAAGAAGATGTGGTACAAATATACAATGGAATATTACTCAGCCATTAAAAGGAACGAAATTGGGTCATTTGTAGAGACGTTGATGGACCTAGAGTCTGTCATACAGAGTGACGTAAGTCAGAAAGAGAAAAACAAATAATCGTATATTAACACATGTATGTGGGATCTAGAAAAATGGTACAGAGGAACCTATTTGCAGGACAGGAATAGAGACGCAGATGTAGGGAATGGACACGTGGACACGGCGCAGGGGGAGAGAGGGTGGGATGAATTGGGAGATTGGGATTGACGTTCGTGCACTGACACGTATAAAACAGACAGCTGGTGGGAACCTGCTGTATAGCACAGGGAGCTCAGCTTGGTGCTCTGTGGTGACCTGGATGGTTGGGATGGGGGTAGGGTAGAAGGGAGGTCCAAGAGGGAGGGGATATATGTATACATAGAGCTGATTCAGTTCATTGTACAGCAGAAACTAACACAACATTGTAAAGCAACTATACCCCCCCCCAAAAAAAAAAACCATAAAAAAAGTATGCGACTAGCCAAGTGACAAAATGATAAAAACGAAGTATTTAATAGAAATATACTCATAGGTGAACTACATTTTGAAAGTATTTTATGTGAACTCTAAAATAATTGTGATTAATATATTCAAGAAAATAGATGTCATGATGGCAAATTTCACAAGAGAACTAGTTTCTCAACTTTTAGATCGCTTATCCTACAAAGTGTGGGATTTGGAAAATGTATCTAGAGAAAAAGAAGTGCAGAATGTCAGGCTTATTCTCTCTAGTTTCTTAAACTCCAGGATCTTGGTCCCTCAAGTTCTTGCTGACATCGTAGTATTAAACTCTATTTGTCTGCCTAGTATTGTGAGAATGTTAAAGGTTCAGAGCTGCTGCTTTCTGCAATAGCTCTAGGTTGACAACAATTATTATTAGCATATATTTCAAGGAGAAACGGGGCAGAGAATGTCATGGCCATGTCGAAGTGTTTCCATCCTCTCTGTCATGTAGGCTGTTTCAAGCTCTGGGTGTCAATGCTACTCTCTGATATGTTCAGACAATAGTTTATTCATTTTCATTACAGTCAACAATTATTCTTGATGTGAAGGTTAGTCTTTTACAAACTACTGTATCATAGACAAAAGTGAAAATTCTCAGTATTTCCCTTTTAACCTGATAAGTTAATTGATTTTTGTTAGTTTTAATTACAAAGATATTAGGTGCAGTTATGACTTTTTCAGTCCTTTTTCTCCCTTTACTCTCTCTTTTTTCTTTTTTAAAATATTTATTTATTTATTTTTATTTGGTTGCCCGGGTCTTAGTTTTGGCTCATTGGCTCCTTAGTTGCAGCATCTGGGCTCCTTAGTTGTGGCATGTGAACTCTTAGTTGTGGCATGCATGTGGGATCTAGTTCCCCGACCAGGGATCGAACCCAGGCCCCCTGCATTGGGAGCATGGAGTCTTAACCACTGCACCACCAGGGAAGGGCCTACTCTTTTACTTTTTTCTCTTCTGCCTATTCAAAATATAATGTAAGATATATATGACATTTCTAATATTTTAGTGATTCCCTTGAAAATTTTAACATTCATATTTGATTTAACTGTAGTTTCAAGTTATCTTGTCCATCTTCTGAAACAAATCAAGAATTTCAAATATTTTCATACGCCTTCTCTCCTGAGTTAAATACTATTATTGTTTGCTATTTTAGTTTCTCTTGCTTATTTAATCCCTCGACATACACATTATTATTTCATACTTATTATTTCATATTTATTTTCATTTAACACATGCTTACCATTTTATTTTTTTTATCATCCCTTCTTGCATCTCAAATTCTCTTTCTGATATCATCTGATGTTGATATTTGTTTCTTGAGGCTTTATTTTCTTTAGACTTAAGTGAGAGTATATTGGTAGTAAATTTTCTAGGTTTCTGTTTTTCTAAAACAGTGGATTTCAAAGTATACACTATAGAACTCTGGGGATCCTGAGTTACTTTCAGAGGATTCATAAAACTTTTCATAAAAATACTAAGATCTTATTTGCATTTTCCACTGTACTGACATTTGTACAGGTGTTGAAAAGCAATGATGGGTAAAACTTCTGGCTCCTTAGGAATGTTTTGATGAAGCAGTAAAAATTACTAATTTTATTACATTTTGACACTTGAAAACATGTCGTTTTTATTATTCTTTTTTCAAGGAAGGGAAAATATGCATAAAGCATATTGCATATTAAAAAATACATAGGTGTTCCGGAGGAAAAGCATTCGTCCAATAGTTTGAACTGTGAGATGAATAAACTGCTTTTTCATGCAACACTTCTTTTTTTAAAGAAAAACTGTCAGACAGCCTATCATTATTCAAATTTAAGGGACTTGGCAGAAAATTTATCTTCAACAAAATGTAAACCTGTCACTTCAAGGAAAACAACCAACCAGTGATGTTCTGATAAATGTTTAATAACTAGCCCTCGGGGGACAAAGAAAGTCCCAATTTGTAGATTTATAGCCAATTTCTGTGGTGTAAATACTCCCAGCATGGCTGATTTCAAACTACCAACTTGATGTCACTGAACACAGAGTTAAGAGTAGATAATTGGGTCTCGTAAACCATTGCAAACCAACTATTGCACACTACTGAAAACAGTGCCAATAATACAATTAGAGATTCTAAGTGAAAATTAGTATCCACCAACATGAGTCTGACAGCTTCCCAATACATAAAGACTTTTCCACAAAGATTGTTAGACATATTAACAAATGTAAGTTTTATATTGTGTAATGAAATGTGTCAACATTTAGAAGGTCTAAATAACTTAATGGCCCAATGTTTTCCAAATGACCAATGTATGCTGTTACCAAATCTTGCATGGATAAAAGATTTATTCAAAATTCAAGATAGACAAATCAATTTAATGTGGCAGAGTACAGATTATTTTTTGATATGGCTTCAGATTCTATATTGCAACTAACCTTTAAGAAACTACCACTTATCAAGCTTTGGTTTGGTATCAGATTACCTTAAAAAGGCTACTAAAATACTTCTCCCTTCTCTAATTATGTATTTGTGTATAACCAGATTTTCTTCTTTATGTCCTTCAACCAAATCAACATGTCACAATGGAAGGAATTCCTTATTTTCAAAATGGAAGGAAAAGTTCCAAGTCTGGAATGACTATAGAGAATAAAGAGAGGGTCTGAAAAGAGTTACGCTCTCCTCACAGGTGCAGTGTTAAGACAAAGCAGATCCTTGATGTTCCCAATGCTCTAGATGCAAGGAAAAGTCTTCAGTTTGGGAGGTGGGCAAAGCAAACTGCCTCAAAGAGAGCATCGCCAATTCAGCCCTTCACTCTGTCGCAAAGTAACTTTTCAGGACACTTTGAGGATTATTTTTCTGAGGTCAGCTCTCATTTAATTAAATTTGTTTTTTGACTGATAAATACTTCTTATTTAATTTACATGTTTCCTGGACTTCTATGGCTTTATTAGAATAGCCTGTATTTAATTTTAAGTTCCCAGAGGGAAGAGACTAGATTTGTTTAGTTCCTTTTGAAATGGCCAAGCATAGACCACAGCCAAATTTGTACATAATAAACAATTGATGGTGATTAATTTTCTCTTCTCTAGAGCCTGGTTTATGGCACAAAGTAGATATTCTATCTTCCTTACTAATCTAATAAAAGTTTAGCCTTATCCCTAGTGCCCAGAAATTTATAGTAATGAAAAAATAATGCAGATACAAATATAACTACTTGAAATTCCTACTACGAAAATGGGTAGGGTTCCAAAAGTTTGATTATATATCAGTTGTTCAGAAGACGTTTTTCTTGGGGGGGAAACTATTATAGAGAATATTTATGTCTGTTGGTGAGGTCAATTCTAAATATATCTGAAGTATAGTATTGTATAAATATAACAATAATGCATTGTTTCTATGGGAAACAGGTATTCTAAGTTGGCTGTCGAAGAAACATCCCACTCTGGTAGAGAAATAGCTGATCTTTTCCATTAATGTACCACCTTCTGGGTAGTAAAAGCTGAGACTCCCTGCGATCTAAGCCACTGAAAGTGTTCTGATATAGGAACTTGAGCTGGAAGGAAATGGGGACAAGATTATGGGGAGGAGATAGTGACTCATAAGGAGGAGATTGGGGAAAGAGGGGTGTGGGCAGAAGTTCTGGAAGTAGGCAAAGGAGTGTAGATTTGAGTTTTCTAGTAGGGCAGCGTTGAGGGGAACGCTGGGTTCCAGATGGGCCACTCAGTCTCCCCCTTTTCCCCTAGGTCTACAAGGTTGATCTCTTCTTCCATTCCATGGTCACCACCTTATGTTTTCCTCCTGTGTGGGCCACACATCTTCTCTCCTTAATCTCTGGGTCCTAAACACTGGCATTCATCATAAACGTGAGTCTTAATATGTCTGAGGTGCTCCTTGGGAAATCAGGTCAAAGCAGAAAATGTCATGTTGTTCAACTTTTAATAACTCCTCATATTGATTCATCAACACTAAATTTAGAGTTCAACACTTAGGTACTCAGAAAATTATTCAAGTTAGAAAATTGATCATTATAATATTTGTTTCTAGAGAAATTGTGTTAACAAGAGTGGTCTGATGCAAAGGAAAGAGATTATGCATCTGTGCATATACTCATATATAAAGTCTATGCTTTCAGTTTTGTTCTATCAATTTCTCTTATCCCCAATATTTTCATGGCCACAACAATACAACCTGGGCATCAGGGAAGAAAAGGATTGAGAACAGAAGATTAATTGTAGGGAAACAGTTGAATATAATTTTTATATATCCACTTTGATATATGATTTTCCTTTTGACTAACTACTTGTAGGGAATGCTTTCAAGCTGGCTAAGACCCTTATGGAGTTGCCTGTCCCACTAACACTGGTGGCTTTTGGTAGGAATTAGCAAAATCCATAACATACCTAAAATGAAAGCTTTTTTTCTTCTGCTGGACAAAAGAAATCGAAACAGATGGGGTAAAGTAGATAATGATATAGGAAAACACTGAGAAGCTCAAAGGCTAACATTGCTTACATCAGACATTGTTTATGGGGTTGAATCAACCTGATCCCACAATACTACAACCTCATTTCCCACCAAACAAACCACCAAAGAAAAACAAAAAACCCATATATTGTTTACTAAAGTTTATTTTTCATCACCATGCAGATAGAAGTAGGTTCCTGAGAACAGTGAGCTAGGGCTAGAGAAAATGAATCACACAATATGTCTTTCACTCTGTTTAGTCTTAAGGTCTATACTTTTTCACTGTTCATAAAGATAGCAGCATTCTGTGTTTTCAGGCTCATTAATCAGCTGGTAACTTCACTGATCCTTCCTGTTAGACAGCTCTATTCAGAAAACTACCAGGATAGCAGGTTCCCTTACTTACAGAGCAACCACACATGCAGCAGCAAAGATTTATCAAAAAGCACATAATCTCTTCTCTTCTGCCTCCATCCCTCTGACAGAGTATTTTAACAACACTGCTGAGTACACTGATGTCTTTATAATAGGAAGACAGGAATTGTATTATTTTCTTTGGTAAGATGAAATGTTACAATAGTAAGCAGGGTTAAAAATAGTGAAATTTTCATTCTCTTTTAAGAAAAAGCACTATATATTCATCTGTATTCAGTTTTTTGGCTCAAATAGAAATTTGGGGAGGATTTCAATCTTTTCAAATTTGTTTTAAATTTATAAACAGTAAACTTCAATCTTTATGTTGCATGGTGCTGTGAGGTTTGACAAATGCACAGAGTCATGTAACCATGACCATAATCAAGATTCAGAACAATTTAACACTCTCCCCCCAGATGCCCTTGGGCTGACACTTTATAGTCAGACTTACTTCTTTAAGCCTTGATACCACTGATCTGTTCTCTACCCATATAGTTTTGCATTTTCCAGAATGTCAAATAAAATGATTCATACTCACATAGTATGTAGACTTTTTAGTCTAACTTGTTTCAGCCAGTATAATATATTTGAAATATATACATGTTGTTGTAGGTACCATACTGTTTTCAGTAAACCATTTTATTCTTAAGTAGTTTCCCTTTAAATGGATTTAACACAATTTGATTATTCATTCTCCAGATGAAGGACATGTGGGTTGCTTCTAGTTTTTGGCAAATGAAGCTGCTATAAACATTTGTCAGCAGGTTTTTATGTGCGCATATGTTTTTATTTCACTTGCATAAATACCTATGAGTGGGATTTCTGAGTAGAGAGTAACAGTATGTTTAACTTTATAAGAAACTGACAAGATATTTTCCTTAGTGGCTGTACTATTTTGCATTTCTACCAGTAATGTCTGATAATCCTAGTTGCTCTTCTGCACCCTTGCCAGAACTTAGTTTTGCAGGTGTTTTTGTTGTTGTTTGTTTCTTTTTGGTCATTTTAATAGATGGGTAGTGGAATCTTACTCTGTTAATCATTTGTATTTCCATAATGAATAATGATGTTGATTATCTTTTCATGTCGTTATTTGCCATCTGTATATTTTCTTTGGTGAGGTATTTGTTTAAATCTTTTGCCCATTGTTATTGAGTTTTCTTATTGTTGAGTTTTGAGAGTTCTTCATATATTCTGGATACAAGTCCTTTGTCAGATACGTAACTTAAAAATATTTTCTCTGAGCTTGTGGTTTTTTTCATTCCCTGTCTTTCATAGACCAAATATTTTTAATTTTGATGATCCAGTTAATCATATTTTTCTTTTATGGACTATGCATTTGATGTCATGTCTAAGAACATTTTATATTTTACATTTATGTCTGTGATCCATTTTGAGTCCATTTTTACATAAGATATACAGTATATATTAAGGTGTTTTTTGTTTTTTGTTTTAAATATGGATGACCAATTGTCCCAATATCATTTGTGGAAGACTGTCATTTCCCTATTGAATTGGTTTTGTACTTTTCTCAAAATTCAGTTGCACTTTTGTGTACAGGTCAATATCTGGATTCCATTCCGTTCCACTGATTTATATGCCCATTCTTTTGCTAAAACCACACTGTTTGATTACTGTTGTTTCAAAGGTTTAAATTAAGTACTGTAAATCCTCCAATTTTATTTTATTTAAAAAATTTTGGCCATTCTGTTTCCTTTGATTTTCCATAAATATGGCATATCATTTTTATCCTTTTTCTTTTACTCAGTCTATATAATTGTATTTAAATTGTGTTTTTATAGGCAGCTTATAGTTGAGTCCTTTAAAAAAAATCTAATCTGATAATGTTTGTCTTTTAATAATTGTGTTTAAAGAATTCACATTAATATAATAATTTATATGGTTCACTATGTCAACCATTTTATTATTTTTCTACTCTGATATTTGTTCTGCTCAGACCTTCTTTTGGGTATTTGAATTATTTTAAGCAATTAAATTTTAATTTATGTATTGGTGTTTGGCTACTACCACTTTGTATTATTTTTTAATGGTTACTCTAGGGATTAAAATATACATACCTAATTTTATAGTCTTCTTACAGTTAATATTTTACCACTTAGTGTAAAAAATAGAGGCTTACACAACCATTCAGGAGATCAGCAAGGAAAGAGAGGATTTAAATAACACTATAGACCAATTGGACCTAACACACATTGTGTGTTAGGTCCAGTATGGTTCATAACTTGAACAGAAACAGTTCATCCAACAACACTAGAATATATATTCTTCTCAAATGTATGTGGTACATTCTCCAAGATAGACCACATGTTAGGCCATGAAACAAGTCTTCTCCCTTATGTTGCCGTTTCCAAGTATATTACATCTATGTACATTGAAATACTCTCCCCAGACAATATTATAATTTTTTTATTACAACCATGAAACATATGTTAAAAAACTTAAGAATAAACACAACCTATTCTGTTTTCCAAAATGTTTACCATTTCTGTCATTCCTTTTCATTTCTAAAGTTCCAAGTTTCCCTCTGGTGTCATTTCCTTCAGCCTAAGGAGACTTTCTTTATGGGAAGATCAATAGAGACAAAGTCTCTTAGTTTTCTTTATCTGAGAATGTCTTTATTTGCCTTCATTCTTAATAGATTTTTTTTCTATATATAAAATTCGGGGTTGACAGTTCTGTTTACTCAACACTTTAAAAATGTTATTTGTTTTCTGTCTTTCATGGTTTCTGGTGCAAAATTTGAAGTCATTCAAACATTATTCTGCTATATATAATGTGATGCCTCCTCACCACCTCCACCCCCAGCAGCTTTAAAGATCTTTTTCTTTGTCTTCAGTTCTCAGCAGTTTGATCATAAAATTTCTAGATATGGTTTCCTTTGAATTACCTAGTTTGGGGTTGCCTAGTTTTTCAAGCTGCAATTTTATATCTTTCACCAAATTGCTTCTGTAGATACTTTTCTAGAAACTATATACACATTCATTCCTAATATAAGGTGAACTAATGGCTTGTGGATTGATACCACTCACTCCTGAACCACCACTGGTTATCAGTAATT
The DNA here is from genome assembly GCF_028564815.1 of Eubalaena glacialis. Lineage (NCBI taxonomy): Eukaryota > Metazoa > Chordata > Mammalia > Artiodactyla > Balaenidae > Eubalaena > Eubalaena glacialis. Next base: position 70,666,193 of record NC_083723.1, on the reverse strand, counting down.
GATCTCAGAACCCCATTTTGTTAAGCCTCAGGGAAGCTTCAGAAGTGTTCTCACCACAGCCAGTAACCAGTAACCAGTCAGCTGTTGCTTATAGTTGAAACTCATTGCCACCCCATAATCTAGGGATTCTAAAACTTCCCCTCTATTAAGGCAGTCCACTAGGAGCTATGGAGGTGGATCATATCCTTTGGTTCTGAGTGGTGTTACTTTAAGTGAGATGAATTTTGACACTATGTGATAATCTATAATATGGGGTATTTAACTTATAAATTGTTGTTAGGTTAAGAATGTCTTTGAAGGTGCTGTTTCTTACAACTCAGGGCCCACTTGCAGTCCAGCAATGGGAGAAACTGATCTCTGGTTTCAAAACTTTTTTTAATCTTATTGAAACAGTTGAGCTCTGTCCTTGCAATATTTTCTCCATGACTTAAACAGATTTGTGAATCCACTTCGTTGAGTATACAGAAGCATTTTGAATGCATTTTGTGTATTGAGCTTACTTCTAATTACATCTTATGTTTTGTTTTTCTTTTCTTCTTGTCCTATTATTCCCATCCTCTTATTGAAGATTTTATAATTTATGAGTTGATATAATCTGCCTGAAGTCCTTTTGGAACAAATCATGGATATAAATAAATAAAATATAGCTTATTCTTTGATAAAAAACACTGAATAGCCTGAAGGTATTGATTATTCCCAAATAATTTATAGTTTTAATGAAATTCTAATCAAAGTTCTATTTTGGAAGAAGGCAACATAGTTCTAAATTAACTTTGTAAGAATAAAGTGATGAAAGTACCTGAGAAAATGTTTAAGAGAAGGTTAACTCACAACTGATGATGAGTTAACTTGCCCTATTATCTATTTAAACATTTTAAAAACTGCAATCATCAAAAGAGTATGGGCTTTACATAATTCCGGCCAGAGAGATTAATAAAAAGATACCTGTTAGTATCTGGTAAAATAAGTATCACAACCTAATGTGGATGGGATAAACTATAGTTAACAAATAGTTTGAAAAAAAAGTTATACAGCATAAGTTCCAGATGCATTAAAGGATTAATATTTTTAAGAATAACATACAAATCTAGAACATATATATTGAGCTAATCTTTGTGAAAGTAAATTTTTGACATATAAGCAATGGGAAAACACGCATACATACTCTACCTGTTCTAATCAGAAGAGACAGAAAACAAAGAATAATAATATATCTATATTTATATTAAATACAGTAATTTATTAATATAGTAATAAAAACTAAGTGAGGAGAGATGGTATTGCCAGGGGCAGCAAGGGAGAATTGTGAGAATACTTGAAATTTGAAAAATGGTTAGGGAGTGAGGGACCAAGATGGTGACATAGGAGACTCTTGAAAAAGGTAAAATATGTGAGGTGATGAATATGTTAACTCCATGGTGGGAATTCTTTCGTAAGGTATGTGTATATCAAATCATCACATGTACACTTTAAACATCTTACAATTTTATTTTTCAATTATACCTCAATAAGGCTGAAACATTTTTTAAATGATGGTCAGAGAGAGTTTTGTTGAGATGGTGACATGTGTGCAAAGACTTTAAGGAGATGAGAAAGCAAGTCACATGGCTCTTCTGGGGAGGAATATTCCAGGCAAAGAGAACAGCAATACAAATGTCCTGTGGTGCAAGTGAGGAACAATAAAGAGGCCAGTGTAGGGTGGGGGTAGAGAAGCCATGAGTAAGGAGGAGAATGGGGGGTTAATAGTGAACACCGAGAGCCATTACAGAAGGGACTTTGGCTCTTATTCTGAGTCAAATGGAGACAATTGAAAGGCTTTAAACAATGAATCGACTCGATAGTACTTATGTTCTAAAAGAATATCTCTGGCTACTAAGTTGAAAACAACTATAGACGGGACGGACAGTTGCAGAAGCAACTTCAGAAGTGTTGAAGACCAAAAGCAGGAAGTCAGAAACAGGAAGGCCAGATGTGAAGCTTTTGAAATAATCCATGTAATAGATGATGGCGCCTTAGACAAGGGAAGTGGTAAAAAAGTGGAGAGAAGTTGTAAAATGCTGGATATATTTTGAAGTTCGAGCTGACAGGAATGCTGACCAAAGGTGGTATATATAATAATTATTTATACAAACTCCAGAGCTGGACTCCTGAGCTCGAATCCCAACTTGAGAATTTGCTAGCTGTGTTATCCTGAATGAGTTATTTAATATCTCTCTGTGACAGTTTCCAAATCTTTAAAATGTGGATAATAACGGTGTCCATATCACATGGTTATTTTGAGGACTTAAGACGATAACCTATGTAAAGTGCTTAGGATATTGCCAGGCACATAGTAATCACTAGATTATGTATTATTATTATTATTATTACACTCAGGATATGAGATATAGTGTTTAATCAATGCTGATGTTGGAAAATGCTTAGGAAACAAAGTATAAAGCGTTAGGTGAAAAATACCTGGTTACAAAACACAAAAACAAAAGTGTAGCATAATTCAAATTATAAGTTTGAAAGTTATTTACATATATATACAAAAATGTAAAAGGAAACATCCTGAAATATTTCTAGTGAATAGCTCTAGATAACAATATTATGGATAATTTATTGTCTTATTGTTTCCCAAACTTCCTATAATAAACATGAATGTCTTTGTATAATCAGAAAAAAAGTTATTAAACTTTTTAGAAAACAATTTATTAAGAAAATGAAATGAGTCACCCCATTTCATCTCATAAGTAAAATAAGGAGGGAAATGAAATAAAGAGTAGAAGGGAAAAAAAGAGAAAGAAAGGTATTTCCTGAGGTAATTGTCAAAGAGTTGGAAGAGAATAGAAAAAGTACATGGTTATGTGAAAAAAAATTATACAAAGTAATATCTGAATGCTAAGTAAAAACATCACAGAAAGGAAGTCTCTCAAGGGTGCCTGTAATCCCCTCAAGGGTTAGGAACTAGAAGGAGAGCTATATAATGAGAGAGTTCCCCAGGTGGCCAGGAAGCCTCTTAACCCCGAGTAAATCCATGGCTGGTGGAAAGTGAAGAGGCCTGTCCAGATGGAAGGAGGAGAAAGAAAGGAACCGTCTTTGTCCACATTTGTATGCTAATTCCTAGATCCTAGAACCAATGAATAATAGACCTGGAAGGGAATTGTTGGATTTTCCAGCCTATGTCCTCATTTTAAAATTAGGAAGATGAAACCCAGAGAGGTTAGAGGATTTATCTGAAATTATACAGCTGGTGAGTCACACAATTGGATAATCCTCCAAATCTAATCAGTGCTTCTAGTGTCTTACACTGTTAGAAACTCAAGGACGATCAGTACATAGAAGTGACATCACAGCATTGCAACCGGAAAGTGATCCAAGTATTGAAAGTAGTAATCTCTAGTATTATTTTCACAAGGTAATAATAATAATAGCCTATAATCTTTGGAAATATATGTTTATTATAGCTACTTTGTGTTTTGTTGTGGAGATTAGCTCAATTCTAATGCTCAAATAAATGCCCATTACTCACAGTTTGATAGTTATTAATAGTTTCTTTTTCCTTTCTTTGCTTAGACAACCCCAGGAATTAACTATTACACTAAACTTTATTGGCAGCAAAAAACAAACAAAAATCTGAAAATATACCACTTTAAATAGACCAGATCTTTTAAATTGATGAAGTTAGGTGTAACTTTGGGTTCTGTCCTGTACCTGCACCCGCCTCCCCAATACCCTCATCATTTTCAGTTCCTCCTGACTCCCTGTTCCATGATTCATCTATACTTCCAACTGGTATGCTCATGGTTCTCATTGCCCGGTGCTTCCTCCCTTGTCAAGGTAGCTTCCTTCTTCTCATTCATTTTTTCATTCATCCAATTAACAAATATTTATTGGACTCCTTCTATAAGTAAGTTTTTATGTGAGAAGCCGTGGGGCAATACAAAGGAAAATAAATATTGGCCATTGATTTCAAGTCAGGTCTTTGGTAGGGGAGGTAAAGGTGCACACAAGTAGCTAAAAAGCAAGCTGCTTATATTTTGAGATGAGAGTGGGACAACCAAAATGGTAAGGAACTCCTAGGTAGTTGACATTGTTTCCAACTACAAGAATTTGGTATAATTTCATGAAAAGCTGGTATTTAATTAGGGCTTTGAAGGTGGAGAAAGATGTGGGCAGATAGAAGACCTAGGTCCTCTCTCACCACCATCCAGCTTAAACACATCTCTGAATATGTGGTAGCTTCAGATTTATCCTTCCATGCAAGAAAGTTTTGCTACCTCACAGGAGGAAGAGGCCTTAGTCCTAGATAGTTCAGGCAACAAATCAGAGGCACATGGTCAGAGAGGCTTCTTCCACCTCAGTTTTACACATCAAAGGTTAAGCTGTAACAAAGACCTCTTTGCAAAAGTTGGTCGCACTGGCATAGGGACCAGGGTGATAATGACCAACAGTGATTCAGAATTGTTTGAACCTATTAGGCAAGGGGACTGATTAATAGAACTGTTTTATGTAGTATAAACATCAGTGAAAGTGGCAGCCAGGTGGGCTGAGCAAGGCCAAGCATGTAGTGTCAGACCAGAGAGAGAAAAGTGATCTGAATTTTCAAAATCTTTGCAGTCAGTGTCAGTGGATGTCAAGATGATTTTCTGAAGGGAGTCTATTTTGTGAGGGATTAGAAAATAGAAGAAATACTTGGTGTGCTCTTTCCATTGCAAGGCAAAAACAGAAAATATTAAATCCAAGGCCATATTCCTGACCTGTGAGTAATGGCTTAATAAGTTTTGGACAGCAGCTTTCTCTTCTAATGAATAGCTGACAGCATCTCCTCCTAAGCGTACACTCATCGAGTCCTGAAACTCCAGCCCTCCAGTGGCCCCAGTAAGTCCTAGTGACAAATCAGAGAAGCATAATACAGTAAGAGAGAGAATCACCACTGCATAAGTTGTGCTAGTGTTAATTTTTAAAACTACATCCCAAACACAAAGTACAGAGCATCAGTACTTGCAAAGCCATCCAAACATAGGAGAGGACAAAATTAAAAGTTAAAAATATGAAAACTGAGAGTGGGGTCACTGCATACTTGCACAGTTGTACACCTTGGGCCCTTCTGTAAGCAGTCCTTCTTGCTGGCTGTTGTCTGGAGATATCAATTCCTTGCCACTTGGATCTCTCTATAGTTTAAAACATAGCTACTGGTTTGTCTCAGAGAGAGTGAGTCAAGAGAGAATGAGAGAGGGCCCAAAACAAGCCACAGACTATTAACAGTCTAATTACAGATGTGATATCCCATAACTTCTGTCATACTTATTCATTAGAAGTGAGTCAATAAATCCAGCCCAATCTCAAGAGTTGGGGATTTACACAGGTCATGAAAACACAGGTGGGGACAATGGGAAACCATCTTAGAGGTTGCTACTGCAGAGATGATTGCTTATACTCTAAATATTTAGAGTTTGTTGGCAAGCAGCACATATTTTCTGCTTTATTTACATTAAGTGTACACTGATAATGAGGCAGTGGGAAATTATATACTGTCTTTGAAAGACTGATAAACTGCCAGAGGACCTGCAGTTTTGTTCTAGCTTAATCACTTAAAACTATAGGATGTACAAGCTAGAGGTTGTAGGAGGACTCTCTTATAAATATTCTAGTTTACTGCTTTTCAAACTTCTCTGCTGAAGATATCCTAAAAGACAAGGAGGGTTGATATATCTTCTTTACCTCTGTACTGGGAGTTGGGGATATGGATAAAGCCTGTTTGCCACAGGACACTTTTTTTTTTTTGGTAATATTAAGTTAAATCTTGAAAAGTTATGTGAGTTTTATTTCCTACCTTATAATATACTGTGTTTCTTATAATTAAAGATGTTACCATTAAATCAAATGATACTCTCGGAAGATAGACGATGTTTATGTTATCACTCTGTTAATGCCCTAGCATAGCATATGGTCCACTGCGAATGGCATGTGATAAACTGGCTGCCAAAAGGAAGGAAGGAAGGGAAGTTGAGAGGGTGGGAGGGAGGAAGGAAGGGGGAAGGGGGGGAGGGGAGAAGGAGAAGGGGGGAAGGAAGGAAGGGGAGAAAACTCTGGTTTGTAGTATTTACTGATTTTCCTGGTGTAAATATTTCCACTATGTCTGATTTATTGACGGTGGTGTTGGGAAATGCTGTTTACAATCAGCTCTTGAGAGCAGGTTTGAGCTGGCTCTCACACCACTGTCTGTCATTTTACCTCCTTGTGCTTTTGTTACTCAGCTGTAAAATGGGGGTGGCATTCTTGGTCCTGCCATTTCAAAAGTAATCATTTGCAGAAAAAAAAATACTTTAGATAACTAAATTGCATACTTTATAACAAAATTAAACTGTAGCTGGGTTAACTATTAAAATGTAGAAACTGAAAAAAATTAAGATTAAAATATACATGGATATTATATAATGTTTGAGAAGGAAGATTTTTAAGCATAATAAGTATAAACTATAAGCTTAAGATTTCTTAAGCTTTGTAAAAGCATGAACTATAAAGGAAAAGATTGAGGCATTGTATAAAATAAAAATAAACTCCACTTTATGGCAAAAAATAGTATAAGCATAAAGTACATAGGTATTTCTGCAGAAAGTAAAAAAAATAATATGGACAATTTTTAACACTATAATATTTCCCATGATTTGGGGTTCTTTTCATTCATGGTTATTATTTAATCCACAAAATAAGTTTTGAGGTAGGCAGTCATTGTGATCATTCTGTATAAAATGTATAATCTGAGTCTCAGAACTGAGTTGCCCTGCTTTTAAGTGTTATTGTTAGGGAGAATATTAAATAATTGATATATATGGAATAATGACTCTGTCTAGCCTACGATGATACACAGCAGTTGCTAAACTAGGCCAATTTCTTTTTTTTTTTCTCAATTTGTATTTTACCGAGAGATTCTAATAACTTGAAAGATGTTCCACACTAAAGAAGAATTATACTGATGAGGAAATTTGTTTGCTAGCCAGGAATCACTAATCATCACCCAGTTAACATTTACAGTCATCACCTTGGTTATTTTATTTTCTGATGTCAAATTATTGTCTTAAAGAATGCTATTGTTGTGAATTCAGTTGTTCAGTGAAAGTATGGAAAAGGAATTATCCGTATGATACATTATTGCTGTATATTCAAAGAACCTGACATTTCAATAGTTGCATTGTTTAGTTATGTTTCTTACCACATACAGGGATATTTAATTAATCTACATGTGATAGAATAGTACATTTCCCACAAATTTCAGTAGACAAGCAAGCATGTAAACAAACAAATTATTCCCCAAATCAGGAAGATGCAACACAAGTGAACTTTATAACATACTTTCCCACTAGGACAAAACAAAAACAAAGCAAAATAAAAAACTCTTTGAGCATAATAAGGGATCTAACAATATGTTTTCTTTTTTAAAGTAACTATCTGGAGTATTCAGGAGAGGAAGAAAAAAATAAGCTTCCTAGAGAAGACCAGACCATCTCAGTGACTTTTTCCACCTCTCTTTCCCCCAAAACTTAAGGTTAAACTCTCCCTTTTCAGCAACACAAATGGGAGAGAAAGAACAGAATTCTAAAATTGAGACTAGGAAGTAAGCCCAGTTTAGGAATGGAGAAGTGGTCACTTTGGGGGAATGGAAGAAATTAAGATGAGTGAGGCACTTCGGATGGCTAGATTTTGGGAGAAAGAATAGTCTGGGCTTTGGGTGTATATCCTAGTAATCAGAGGAACTACCATATGGGTATATAAAGAGACTGAGGCCCTAAGGCTTCCTGCTAGAGGATGATGAGCCTGGATGGGTTATCCAATAGAGGTACCACCATTAACAGTGTGCATCCTTTCCCCATTTTCCTCTCTGTTTATTTGGATCTCTTATGGTGAATCTTACTGATCCTTCCTTAGGGTTCCATGTGTTGGAGACTTCTTTTTGTACTCCAGTGCTGACCCATCTCTGACCGCAGACTGGCTCCTGGGACATCTTCAGTTGAAAATGATGAGAAGACCAAAAAGCTGTGTCTGCATCACATGACTGACTATCCAGTAAGTCTGACTACTCTGATGATTTTTTCTCTGCAAGAATGTGGGTATATTTCATCCCTCAGGTTATTTTAGGTTAGCACCTAGATTTGGGAAATTACCCTATATTTGCTTTTATGAAGCTATAAATAGATCAGCATTTGGGCTCATTTACTCTTTCCTAAAGCAGACAAGCTCCAAGTGCTGTACTGTTCCATTGGAGAAGTCAGAAGCTGTGATAAAGGGGCAAGAACTTCTAGTTACCTGGGGGACTAGAAACTGCAGGTGTAACTCAGCCACAGTGTTTCTCTGAGCTTGCGTAACTTTAGCACTTAATTTTGATTAAAGACTTTTTGGAAGCAATCACATGAAGTGTTGAAAGGTACCTTTCTTTGTTAGGGTTTTGAGGTTTTGCTTGTGGAGTGGTTTTTCTGGAATTTGGGGGCAAATAAGATTATCTTGTGGAAACAGATGACCATTACTTTCCTTCAGTTTTATTACCCATTGTGTGGGTATGTAGATAATCCTCAGGTATTCTTATTTGCATCCTGGGAATCAGTGTCCACTCAGCAGCTGAAGATAATGTCATCTGTTGTTACAGCAGCTGTTTCTTGCCAGATGTGAGGAGGGAATGTTAGATATTATTACTCTTAATGCATAAATTAAAAACACCACAAAATATTTTTGGCGAGAGACCTAGAGTACAAAATAACAAGCTTAGCACCTGTTTAAAGACTGCAGATCTTGGTATCCATTCTGATAAGGGGAGATTTGTTTCTTCTTCTGGATATTCTTTGAGAGTACACTCTTTCTACCTTTGGCAAATGTCTTTTTTTCCCCTGAGGAGCATATGTCTGACCCCTAATTCATTCAGAAACACTAGGAATATGATGTAATAGTGTTTATCAAATTTAAACCAACAACCCAGTCTTTCTGCTTTTGACTAAAACCAATAATTTCGAGTGGAGTAAATTGACTTACCTTTCACCAAAATTCAACGGAAAAAAATAATTGTGCTTGCTTTGGTAGCAGTCTGAGAACATATGTTGAATCAGTGAAAATAAGTAAAATAACTAGGGTGATTCAAAGTTTGTTCACATCTGGGAACCTTTCATGTTTTGGCAGCAACATAGATGAACAGCAATCTTGGGGTTCCATTGCAAGGAATTATCTTTCCAATTACTTTTTCAGATACTATACAGTGAACTGTATTAGTCAGGGTTCTCCAGAGGAACAGAAATAGGATGTATATATCTCTCTATATCTTTATGTCTGTCTGTCTGTCTGTTTCTCTCTATCTCTCTCTCTCAAGAGATTGATTTAAAGTAATTGGCTCACATGCATAAGTCTGAAATCCGGAAGGAAAGCAGGTAGACTAGAGACCTAGGGAAGCGCTGATGTTAGCCTTAAGTCGGAAGACAGTCTGGAGGTAGAATTCCTTCTCTTCAGGTCTTCAACTTGTTGGATGAGGGTAATCTGCTTTGTTCAGAGTCCACTGATTTAGATGTTAATCACATCTAAAAATTACCTTCACAGTAACATCTAGATTGGTGTTTGACTAAAGAACTGCCTGTCAAAGCCTATCCAAGTGCATACGCTCTTCCAATTGTTTTATTACCATTTGTTGAAAAGACTACACTTTCTCCATTGAATTCCCTGGCACCTTTGTCAAAAGTCATTTGGCTATATTTTTGGGGTCTCTTTATGTTGTTGATCTGTTTTGTTCATCTATGTATATATACTTTTAGTAATACCACACTGTCTATATTACTGTTGCTTTATAGAAATCTTGAAATTGGGTAAATGAGTCTTTTAATTTTGTTTTCTTCAGAGATTTTTAGATGATTCTAGTATCTTTGCTTTCCACATAAGTTTTAAAAGTGGTTGCTGTCAACAGAAAAGCTTTCTCGGATTTTATTGGGATTATGTTAAATATCAAATCAAATAGGGAAGAATTGACATGTTGACCATATTGATTTTTCTAATCTATGAGCATTTATTCTGCATTTATTTTGATATTTTTTATTTCTTTCACCAGTATTTTGTAGTTCTTCTGCATATAGATCCTGCATATTCTTTTTTAGATTTATACATAATTCATTTTTGATGATATTGTAAATGTTTATTTTCTATTTTAAATTCCAGCTACTAATATTAGTATATAAGAAGTCAACTGACTTTTGTATACTGGCCTTGTTTCCTGAGTCCTTGCTTAACTCACTTATTAGTTCCAGGAGGTTTTTATAGACTTTGGGGTTTTCCACATAGACAATCATGTCATCTGCCAACAAAGAGAGTTTTATGTCTTCCTTTGCAATATGTACTTACCTTACTGAACTTGACAGGACTTCTAATACAATGCTGAATATGAGTGGTGAGAAAGGATATCCATGACTTGGGTCTGATATTGAAGGTAAAGCATTTAGTTTCTTGGCATTAAATATGATGTTAGCTGTAGGTTCTCCTTATATATCCTTCATCAGGTTAAAAAAGTTGCACTCTATTCCAAGTTTGGGGGAGTTTTTATCATGAATGGACTTTGAAGTTTGTCAAGTAATTTTTTGCTCTGATTAATATAATTATGTGATGTTTCTTTTTCTGTCTATTAATATGATAAATTACACTGATTGATTTATGAATGTTAAACTAGCATTGCAGTCCTAGGATGAACCCTATTTAGGCAAGATGTATTATCCTGTTTATATATCACTGAGTTTTAATTCACATATTTTGTTAGAGATCTTTGCTTCTATGTTCATGAGTGATATTAGTCTTCAGTTTTCTTTTGTTGTAATGTTTTTAGTCTGATTTTGATATTAGGGTAACTATGACTTCATAAAATGAATTGGAAAATATTCCCTTCTTTTCTGTTTTCTGAAAGAGATTGTATAGAACTGGTACTGTGATTTCCTTAAATATTTGGACAAATTCACCAGTGAAACCATCTGGGTTTGGTATTTTTTCTTTCTCAATTTTTGAAGGTTTTTAAGTAATAACTTAATTTCTTTAATAGATATAGGGCTATTCAGATTATCTGTTTCTCCTTGAGTGAATTTTAGTAGTTTGCATCTTTTAAAGAATTGTTTCGTTTCATCTAAATTTTTGAATTTATGGTCATAGAATTGTTCTTTACATTCCTTTATCATTTTAATGTCTGTGAGATAAGTAGTGATAGCCCCTCTTTCATCTTTTATATTGGTAATTTTTGTCTTTCTCAGTTTTTCTTGGTTAGCCTAGGCAGAACTTTGGTAGTTTTTATTGTTCTTTGCAAATAACCAGATTTTGGTTTCATTGATTTTTCTCTATTGTTTTCCTGTTTTTAATTTAATTGATTTCTGCTCTCATTTTTATTATTTCCATTCTTCTGCTTGTGCTAGGTTTAATTTGCACTTCTTTCTCTGGTTTCTTAAGATGGAAACCTAGGACATTGATTGATTGGTAGGTCTTTCTTCTTTTAAAATATGTTCATTTTATGCTGTAGCTATCCCTCTCAGCACTGCTTTAGCTGTATCCCACAATGTTTGATAAGTTGTATTTGCATTATAATTAAGTTCAAAATATTTTAAAATTTTCTTTGATTTTTTTAACTGATTGATTATTTAGAAATATGCTGTATATTTTCCAAGTATTTGAGCATTTTCTAGTTTTGTTAGTGATACTTAGTTCATTTCCATTATGGCATCAGAACATACTGCATGATTTATATTATTTCATATTTGTTAAGGTTTATTTTATGAACCATATATAGTCTATCTTGGTGACTGTTTAATGCTCACTTGAGAAAAATGTACATTTTAATGTTGGTGTTTAGAGTGTTCTATAAATGTGAATTACTCCAAGTTGGTTAATAGTGTTGTTCAAGGCTATATATTTGTTTTTGCCTGCTTGTTTGTGGTGGTGAAGTCTCCAGCTATAAAGGTAAATTTATCTATTTCTCCATTTAGTTCTATCAGTGTTTGCCTCATGCATTTTGATACTCTATTGTTAGGTGCACACTTGTTTAGAATTGTTATGTCCTCTTAGAGAATTGACCCCTCTGTTATTATGTAATGTCCCTTTTTATTCCTGAATATTTTCCTTGTTCTGATGTTGGCCTGGTCTAAAATTAATGAAGCTACTTCAGCTTTCTTTGATTTGTGTTTGCATGGTATAACTTTCTGCATCCCTTTAACGTTTTTTACTGAGATAAATTTCACACAACATAAACTTAACCATTTTCAAGTGTCCAGTAAAGTGGTGTTCAATATATTCACAATGTTGTGTTACCATCAGTATTTTCTGATTCCAGAATATTTCCATTACCCCAAAATAACTTCTAAGTCTGTCAGCAATTAATCCCAATTCCCCCCTCCCTCCAGCTCCTGGCAACCACTAACCTACTTTAAGTGGCATTTTGTTTCTTGCTTCTTTCATTTATCAAAATGTTTGCAAGGTTTTCCACTTGCAGCATATATCAGTACTTCATTGCTTTTTATGGCTGATTAATATTCCATTGTATGGCTATATCAGATATTGTTTATCCATTAATTAGTTGATGGGCATTTGGATTGTTTCAATTTTTAGACTGTTACGAATAATGCTCTTATGAATTCTTGTGTACAGGTTTTTGGGTGAACAAGTTTTCAATTGCCTTGGATATATACCTAGGAGTGGAATTTCTGGGTCATATGGTAATTCTGTGTTTAACTTTTTGAGGAACTGCCAAACTATTTTCTACAGCATTGCCATCCCTTTATTTTAATCTATATAACTTTTTGTATTTAAATTGGCTTTCTTGTAGGTGGTATGGACTCAGGTAATGCTTTTTTATCCAGTCTTAAAATCTCTTTTAACAAAGTGTGTTTAGACTATTCACATTTAAAGTGATTATTGATAGTTGGATTAGAATCTACTATCTTGCTATTTTCTATTTGTTACATTTGTCTTTGTTTCTTCTTCTTCTGATTTCTCTCATTTCATTTGAGCATCTTTTGTGATTCTCATCTATTGACTTATCAATCATGCTTCATTTTAAAACTTTTAAAGTGCTTTTCAAATATAAACCCTAAGGTTTACAATATACCTTTTAAATAATCTAAGTCCATCTTCAAATAGTGTTGTACCTTTTCATGTGTATGAAAGTAACTTAGAATATTCCCAATCAGTCTTCATTTTCAGTAAAAGTAAACTCTTCCTAGCATTTATCAAGACCATCATCTGATAAAACCACAATGAAATATAAGCTTATATAAAATATTTTACAAAACTTCTTCATTTAAGTGGCTAATTTTATATAAGTTGTTACTCAGTTTGAAGACGGAGAAAATAGGTTATAGATAAGTGTACCATATTTGAAAGCTTATTTTCATGAGTGACTACAATTAAAGAAAATATTAGCCCAATTTTATCTAATAAATCATAATGCAAAGAATCAAGATGATGCTGTTTGTGTAGTGATGGCTCCTTAATTGTGCCCTTTATCTTTATATTGCCAAAGTCCTTAACAATGCCAGATCATAATCACCATTCAAACGGGTTTTTTTATATGTGGAATAAATCAGGTTCTTAACTATTGTATAAACCAAAGCAATAAACATAGGAATAAACCTAACAAAAATGGTTGCAGTATAAAGTGATTTAGTCACATTGGAGGAGAGTTTAGCAGTATTTATTAAAGCTGAAAATGGGTACATCCTACAACCCAGAGTTCCTGTTTTCATGTGTATGCAAGGAGATATGTAGAAAGATCATCTGGGGACTTCCCTGGTGGTCCAGGGGTTAAGAATCCACCTTCCAGTGCTGGGGACACAGGTTCGATCCCTGGTCAGGGAACTAAGATCCCACATGCCACAGGGCAACTAAGCCTGCGCACCGCAACTACTAAGCCTGTGCGCCACAACTAGAGAGCCTGCACACTGCAACTAGGGAAGCATGTGTGCTGCAACGAAGAGCTTGCATGCCTCAATGAAGATCCCGCATGCCACAACTAAGACCTGACGTGGCCAAAGAAAGAAAGGAAGGAAGGAAGGAAGAAGGAAGGAAGGAAGGAAGGAAAGAAAGGAAGGAAAGAAGGAAGGAAAGGAAGGAAGGAAGGAAAGAAAGAAAGAAAGAAAGAAATGGAGAAAGAAAGAAAGGAGGAAAGAAAGATAGATGATCTGCTACTATGGAGATATGAAATTGAAAATGGCCTAAATGTTTATAACAGACAAATGTATATACATGGTAATCAAAATAGAATAGAAAAAAGTAGTATATTCTTATAATGGGATATTATATGATAGTTAAAAGGAATGAACTAGGTCTTGATGTATCAACAGAGACATATCTAAAACACTTTTTATGAGAGTAGGCAAATTAGCCATTATACCTTGAGAGAGAAGTAGGAAAAATGCCAAGAAGAAGACTCAAAAAGTTATAACTATTATTAAATGGTTCCAGGGACAGAGTGGAGAAAACTGGGATTGTATTTGTTACTCAAATAAAACTTTAATTTTTATTGCAATGTTATAATTTTTTTGTAAACTGTTTCAGTACAAGATACACACACACACACACACACACACACACCCTAAATATCAGTGGTTTAAAATAACAAAGGTTTATTTTATACTCATGTTGCTTGTTTATCGTGGGATGGTAGAAGCGACTGTTCATTTAATTTACCTGGGAACTTTGACTGATGGAGCAGCCACTGTCTTAAAAGCTAGAGGATAATAGGAAGTCTAGTGGTTTTGCATTGGCAATTAAATTTTTGGCCTACAAGTACTTGTAAAAGTTCTACTCACAACTAAAAGTCCAGAAATAATCATATGGTGCTACTTACCCGTAAGTGGATCAGGAAGTGCAATTCTACCATAGGCCAAGGACCTGAAATATTCAGAGAACAGAATTAATGCCTACCACACAGGAAAATGAATTTATTTTTCCTACAATTAATCATTTAAAATAGAATTAAACATAGATTCAGTTAGTTAATGAAAAACAAATGGCTAGATGCAAATATATAGGCTAATATGACAATTAGGTAAATTTATAAAATGAAAAACGTTGAGTAAAGGGTTTATGTAAGTTTTGAAAGTGTATTCTCACTGGTAAGTTACAAAGCTTTGTCCCTGATCCTGAACTCTTCAGTATTTTTGTGAATGAACTGGATGAAGATGAATTATACAGAAGACATTCTCCTAAAGTGAAGGGCAATTTACTACATCCTGCAATCACTGCTAGTGAAAAAGAGGCACAGTCCCTTCTGCTTCCAATGAAGATGGAGTAACAGAGAACAGATTTACCTTCCCACCTGAAACAACTAAAAACTGTACACAACAAAATAAACAGTAATTTTCAAAACTTTAGAGATAAGACTATAAGGGACAATAACATCTGAGATATGAGAAATGAACAGGGTGAGCCTTATGATTAACCCAGCCTGCCACCCTGAGAAAGTTACCGAGCTGTGGCTCGAGGAGGGGAAATCCAGGTAGAGCCCAGCAGTCTCACTGGTTAAGGAGAAGAAGCTCAGAATCTGCAGAGACCAAGGTGGTTAGAGTTCATGGACAAAGTGTTAGAGAGGAGAAAGCTGAATAGAGAGAGAGATTTGGAGAGTATTTAGAAGATTAGTGGTAAATATAGACTCTTCCCGAGGCTAGGAATGAACTACCAAAAAGGATTAGAGGAGACAGTACCCAGAGACCACTGCATCCAGGAATGGTGTCTTTACTTGTTAACCAGACTGGAGAAACTCATAAGTCGCAGGACGCTGGATAGAGTACTCAGAATGATCTTGCTTCAGTAATTGAGAATAATTAGCTCTAGACTAAGCTGGATTCCATCTAGCAAATCTTAAAAGAAAAATTTAAAGTAACCAAACTATTTCCAAATAACTAGAGTCCAGATCAAAGCTCAAGAATAGAAATAGAAATACATTCAGCATCCAACAAGGTAAAATGTGTAATGTTTGGCATCCAGTCAAAAACTACCAGGCATTCCCCAAAGCAGGAAAATACAATCCATAATGAGGAGAAACATCAATCGAAACCAACCTAGAACAGACACAGATGTTAGATATAGCAGAGTTATTAAAACAGTTATTGTAACTGTGTTCCATGTGTCAAAAAAGCTAAAAGAACATGTTAAATAGAGACAGGGAATATGTACAAAGACCCAAATCAAACTTCCAGAGATGAAAACTACAATGACTGAGATGAAGAATATTCTACATGAGTTTAAAGGCTGATTAGACATTTTTAAAGGAATGATAAATGAACTTGAAGACATAACAATAGAAACTATCTAAAATGAAACATACAGAGAGAAAAAAAAAGACTAAAGATTCAAAACCAAATGATCAGAACATCTGTAAGCTGTGGGGCAACTTCAAGCAGCCTAATATACAAATAACAAGTGTTTAAAGAATAATCAAGAGAAAGGAGGAGAGAAAAAATATTTGAAGAAATAATGGTCAACAATTTTCCAAATTTGATGCAAATTATAAATCAACAGATCTAAGAGGCTTAAGAAATCACAAGGCACATCATGAATTCTCATCAGAAACAATACAAGCTTGAATATAGTGAAGACATCTTTAAAGTAATGAAAGGAAAAAACCTGTTGACCAAGGATTCTATACCCAGCAAATACATCTTTCAAAAACAAAAGTAAAATAAGATGTTTGCAGACACACAAAAGCAAAAGAATTCATCACGAGTAGACCCACACTATGAGAAAAGTCAAAGGAAGTTTTTCAGTCAGATGGAAAATAATACCAGATGAAAATATGAATCTACAAAAAGGTCCAAAAAAGCATAGTAAGTGTGACTGTGTGGGTAAATATAATATTTTTTTCATTAAAAAAAATCTGTTTAAAATACTACTGATTGCTTAAACAAGAACAAATAAAAACATAGTATGGGGTTTATAATATATAGAAGAAAAGGAATTGAAGCCTGATTTACAGAATCCATATGGTATGGTAGCACTACCTGAAAATTAATATTTGCAGCCTTACCACATCCCACGGTTGACCTAAAGGAGTATGGGAAAGGAAAATTGCAATAAGTGTGATTTTACATTGACTTTTAGGATATGGTTTAGAAGGAGCAAGAGTTGAAAGTTTAGGTAAGTGATAGAGATGGATAGATACATGATAGATAGATTGATAGAGAGATGGATGGATGGATGGATGGATGGATAGATAGATATGGTAGCTAATATATGAGTGGACTTTTCAGAATGATCAGAGTGTGAAGATATTTGTGTTTTGTGTGCATGCTCATGAGTCATCCAATTCAAAGGGAGCTCAAAATAATTAGGTGGGCATAATGATATCTTTTCTCTGCCTTTTCAGAGGGCAGGTTGTAGGCTAGCTTGTTAGTGGTGACTTTGCTGACCTTTACTCCCCTCTCCTACCAAGTCCATGTAAAGCTGTAATTCCCTTTATTATAACAATTTATACATGGAATGCAGAGAGTAGTTTCTTCCGATTATTGAACTCTGACAGATACAACATGCCATAAAGACATTAAGCATGAAATCTTACATTTAAAGGCATAACTCCAATTGCAAATGTATAGAATGAGAAAGATATGGCTTAGCAGCATGTTTGAATGACAGGAATATTCAGTAATGAAACTTCAAGATTAATGAATAGTGTAATATATCTATCAGAAATATTTTCACTCCCCTTTATACTTTTTTGAGAGCAATACTAGAGTAAATCTTTCTGTTTTAGAGGCTACAATTTAATAGACATACAAGAGTAGGTTAAGAGAATAGCAAACAATGCCATGAACTGAGCTATTGAAAGTCCTTCGTATTTTAGCCTGTAGAGAAGATCAGGTGTGGAATATGTAGTGAGCTAGAGGATATTTGTAAAGCTATTATATGAAAGAAGTTTGAATTTTTAAATTTTAATATCTTAAAGGCGTAGTACTAAGACCAACCCCAAATATTATCATTTTGGACAAGTAACACAAATCCAATATATACATTTACAAATCAATGGAGGTCTCAAATAATTCTCTTTCCTTTCATTGAACAGTCATGTATACAGTAAGTCCTGCTGTTTCTTCTTCCAAAATATAGCTTTGCTGTGTCTACTCCTTACCATCTCTTCATCCTCCACTGTAACCCAAGCCATCATCCTGGAAAATGGCAGTAGACCCTAGCTGGCCTACTCATGTCCACTCTCAGTCTCATTTATTCTTATCAGAGCAAACAGAGAGAGAGAGAGTTTAAAATATGAATTACATCTTTTGATCTTGCCACTCTCCTACTGAAAACTCTCCTGTAGCTTCCCATTCTGAACTCCTCTACAATACTTATAAAGACCCTTTTTAAAACCTGTCCTCTGCCTTCTTTTCCCACCCTACTTGTACCAATCTTTCCCTCATTCAAAATACTCCTGCCATGCCAGCCTCTTGTAGTTATTTAAATGCTCAGAGCTCTTTTCTGCCCCCATGGACTTCTCATGATGTTTCCTCTTCCTAGAATAACGCTCTTCTGACCTTTTTTCCTCCTGCTAAATTCTTACTTATACATTTGGTCTCAATTTAAATTAGTGGTTCTCTGTCAGGGGTGATTTGGCAATATCTTGAGACATTTTCGGTTGTTACAGCTGGGATGGTGCTGCTGGCATCTAGTAGGTAGAGGTCAGGAAACTGCCAAACATTCTACAACATACAGGACAGCTCTCTACAGCAAAGAATCATCCATTCTAAAATGTCAATAATGCTGGGGTTGAGAAAGCCTGGTTTATCTGTGACTTTCTCAAAGTTTTCACTTAATATAAAATTAATTCACTTTCTCTCATATCATGCTGTTCTTTTGCTCAGCAACTCATCTAAATTTTCAATTACGTATTCAGTTCTGCATCTGTTTATTTATTGCCTATTTTCCCCACTAGACTGTGAATTCTGTGAGAACAGGAAACATACCTGTTTTGTTTCCCTACTGTGTTGTCTGTGTGGCACAATATCTGGCATACGGAAGGCAATGAGTAATAATTGTTGAATGAATTATTAAGGTTTATTATTGAATAAGGCACTCTTCAAAACCATGTGGAAATATTCATTCAACACATTGTCATTCAAGTCCAGGAAAAATGTAGCAGAGGACTAAGACATATAAATAATCAATTACCGTACAGGGAAGATTAATATATATCCTAAACAGAGTTAAAAATAATATACTGAATAAATTCAGAGGAAGGAATAAATAATTACAGTGAATTTGGATTTAGGGAGGATCATCATCTTCATCTGCTTCATTCTCATTTCTTGGATGATAGCCTGTTGACTCACAGAGTAAGGTTTATCTCCTCTTGGCTGTGAGGTGAGACATGGCTTAACTCACCACATTACCAAATGGTAACTTCTGAGAGACTTTGCAGTATTAATTTTCCTCACAGTTACAAAAAAAATGGCAAACTTGAGTTCCTTGGCCTTAAAATAATAATTCTATCTTGCAATGGCCATTTGAAAGTATTTAAGAAACAATTATGGTGTTGTGGGAATCCCAGAACGCTTCCATTTATCCTGAATCCTGGTTTCTAGACCCTGATAGGATGCAATTACTGATCATTCTCATGTGATACAATTTATAATTGGCTAATCAGTATCACTGTTCCAATTTGGAAGTTTAAGGTTATCTGGATCAAAATTGTGTTAGGGTTATACTTCCTGCATATACACATATATGGAAAGTATAACCCTAACTCAATTATATATATATATATATATATATATATATATATATATATATATATATATATATATATATATATACACACACACATACACACACATGTGCATACACATACACACACAGACATATGTAATACACATCTCCTCCTCCTACAGACATGCACCAGGCCCTATGTATTTGATGCTCAGTAAAATAATTTTTTTTGACTCTTCAGGATTTTGGGGTTTTGCACTTCTGTTTTCTTTAAGGTACTAGCTATTTTGGTCCTTGATTCCCAATTTAAACTGGGCCCTGAACATTACCTGGCCATGCAGTGTTTCTCTTGTCACTTATCTCCAATCTCCACTCAAGACATTTAAACAATTCTTTGCTCTCTTTAGAGCTTTTACACTATTTTTTTTTTCTATGTGTGATTTAACTCTTTAGCCTATACTTTGCAGAGAAAACAGAAGCCAGTAGTCCCACAACCACCCCCAGTACAACTTCTTCCAGCTAAATATACCTCCCTTATTCCTCTCCACCTAACCCAGTGGAGGAATTATTCCTCCTTCTTCCCAAAGCCCAATTCTTGTGCTTGGAATCCTCTTCCCTCTCTATTTCTTACTCTCCTGGGTGATTTTTTGCTACTCATGTATACTCAAAACCTCCTTCTGTACTAGATACTTCCCAGCCACTTAGAAATCTTCGGACTCCATATTGTTCCCCAGTTTGTTTCTGTCATGCTCACTTCACAGTCAAGTTTCTTGGCCTCCCTACGTCCTCATCCCCCATTCACTCCTCAGTTCAATCCAATATGACTGCTGCCCTAGGCACACCTATGGATAAGGCCCTCTATGTCACAGGATGTAATGGACACTCCTTCTGTCTTCTCAGCAGCCTTAGGCATAGCTGAACACTCATTCTGCTTTAGAAGACTCTATTCCTTTGACTCCATGCCCCTCTCCTGGCTTTGCTTCCACCTCCCTGTCTACTTTTCTTCTATTAGACTTTTAACTGTAGGCGTCCTGATGGTTTTACCCCAGTCCCTCTGTTCTCTTTCTACCTCCTTTAACTTATTGATTTTTGCCACTTGGGTGAGTTCGATTCCATCTCTATAGTGATTAGTGATTATTCTCAACTTTATGTCTCTAGCTCAAAATTATCTTCTGAGCTCCAGAACAAAATACCAAACGTTTTAGTCTAAATCTCCACCCATATGTTTCATGGGTCCTTCAAAACTACCATGCCCCCAAAAGAAGTTATGATTCCCTCTACCTCCTATGCTCCCTACACCCCAAAATCGTACCCACAGCCAATGAACCAGGAAGCAATGAATAATTCTTGATTATTTTCTCTATATCAGCTCCCATAATCACACATTATGTATCATGAATTCTATCTCCTTAATATGTTGCAACTACTTCCACTTCTCTTCACTACTTTTCTTCCACCTAAATCTAAGCCACTGTCATCTCTTGCCTGGACCAATGCATTCTCTTCCCTGATAGTCCTATTTTCACTCTCATCACCTCTGATCCATTCTGGAGCAGAACATAGTATCTGGAGCAGAACCCCCTATGAATGGTGAATGGTGAACATGAATGGTGCCTCCTGAGTTATATGCAACATGGCTCTGATCTGAAGTAATCTTTTAAAAATAAAAATCAACCATGATACTGCTCCACTTAAATTTTTTAGTGACTTTCCCCTTCTCTTAAGATTTAAAATACTTTACTTGGCCTATGAATTCCTTCATGATCTGGCCCTGTCTCCCTCCTCATTATGCTTCTTCCACAGAGTTTTTCATTCCTTGAATTCCCTAAACTCCCCTTATCCCCAGCCAGAGCCTTGGCATATGCTATTTCTTCTTCCTGGGAATATCTTTCTTTAACTAGTTACCTGGACAAATTCTACTTAGCTTTCACATCTTTGTTTAAAGATAATTTCTCTGTGGAAGGCTTCCATGACACCTTGTATTAGTTAAGGTTTATTCATTAGAAATTCTCATAGACACTGTTTTTTTCCTTTTAACCTTTGTACAATTGTAAGCTCCAAGGGGCCAGAGACTGTGTCTCCCTCATTCATCTGTACATCCTCAGTGGAAAAACAATAGATATTCAATAAATATTTATTCAAATGAATGAAGTATTTGCACTCTCAATGAAAAGAGCAGCTAAATTATTTATATAAAGAATTGACTTTCTGTCATGAATTGACATTACTGGCTGCTTACATAGTCAAAAATAATCATTTAAGTGCAAAACTGTATTTTATCCCCTGCCTTATTAGCAGGTGGGCTTATCTAAAGATGATTCTAAGTGACATTTCAGACAGACTCATATTAGTTTCAGAAAATGTGGTTGGAGTAGCTTGTTGTATCTCTTAGGCCTTGGTTAAGTGACACAGTGGCATAAAAGAACATGTTTATGGAGATCTCTACCAAAGATTTGCCATTAATCCGCTAGACACTTTTGAAATTATACCATCGTTTTCAGAAAATTGTATGGCAAAAATAAAAAAATAAATAACATGATCTGGACTGTACAAAAGTACAATTTGATATCCTCATAGTTAGAATTACTGAGTCTTTACTAACTGTGAAAGCACATAGGACCATGAGTAATAGGTAGGCAATAAATATATCAGAGGATCTTATTGAACACAGCCTTGGGATTCTGTTTTGCAAGAGGCACAGGAATTTCGGAAACAATGAAATGTTTTTGATTTACGTAATTGTTCTCTCGGATTTATCTCATTTATCTCAAAAGTGAAAATGTCAGTTTATAACTTGTCCATCGAAGTCACTTGAAGTTAAAAACAAAACAAAACAGGTAATATGATAGATTATAAATCAGGAAAACTGAATTTTTATCCCAGCTCTGATAAGTATAGTGATAACATAGGAGAATAGCTTAATAGCACAGAGCTTTCATTTTCTAACACATGAAATGGACATACAAATATTAACACCGCTTAATACACAGTGTTGTTATTTCAGCTAAATGAAAAGCAAAAATTACTTAGCCTGGCATATGATGCTCTTTTCAACCTGATTGAAACTGGTTTCTTGCACTTCACTTGTTAGCCTTCTTACCCACATTTCAACTTTTGCCCTACCTCCCCCAAACACACACACACACACACACACACACACACATATCAATCCTACACTTATAACACCAACTTAATCACTATTTCCTGCTTTTTGAATACACTAAACCTTTTAATACTTATGAATAAAATGAGAATAACTTTGAAATTTGTGCATGTGCTTTTCCTCATTTACACTTCATTATGTGTTATTTTCTTACTATTTTTCAAGAGGCATTATTTGTCTTAGAGGGGACTAGAGTTTTTATATCAAGAAGATAAAGAGAAGGGATTCATGTTTGAGCCTTTGACACTCAAAATCGAATTTGGGGAGTCCATGGTAAAACAGTGGTTCTGAAAGGCAAGCTTTGGAATGAAAAAATTCTTTAAAAAATATTTTAGCTCATATTAACATCAAGAGCCAGTTCTGGAAATCTCAAACATAAAGGGAAATTCCTCTCCAAGATGAAAAGGAAAAATAGTCTATGCCTTCTGGCCCAGGGTCTGGGAAGAAAAGACAAAGGTACTCAAATCTGCAGTGTGTCCTTTCTTCACTTCTCTGAGGCAAAATCCCAAGAAGAAAGAGGGATTTCTTTAAGTTGAAGAAAAAGTCAAAAGTATAAGGAGACTGCCATGCAGGGTGATCGCATGCCAACATGGTAGAGGCGGTAGCTGTAGCAAAAGATGCAGCTCCATAGGTGACCTGAAGCAGTGCTCCTGGCTCCAGGTGCCATGCACACAATAGAGAAAGGACCCAGAAGTTCCTACATACCTCAAGGGGGAATGAAGAACTAATTACAATAGTAAACACACATTGCCTGTAAATATGACAGGCATCTTTCTTAACACATTGTATTTATTAACTCGTTTAATCTATGCAACCACACATTGAAGAAGAACCCCGTTTAACAAAGAAGAAAATGGAGACATGTAACATTTAAGTTCCCCAATGGGGTATAGTTATTGAATATTAGAGCTTCTTTGCAGAAGGGCTAAATGGCACCATGTTAGCTGAGGGCTTTAGGGTAAGCTGCTTAGTTCAGCGATAAAGAACAGTGAAAGCCACAATTCAAGGGGTATCCATACTGCCAGTGAGAAAAAAATTAGCAAGGAGGACAACTGGGTCTGATAAGGCTAAGAGATCGTGCCACAGAGGAGGCAAAGTTGTGGTCCTACCCGCCTGATACCTCAGCTGATAGCAGCAGTGAATGAGAATCTGCCCTGAGGCAGAAACCAGTACAAAGACCACCTAAGTACTTCTCCCCAAATGCCATTCAGTCCATAAGCTTCTCCTATACTCAGCCATTGGCTTGAGAAGGGGTAGGGAAGGAAAAAATGGCTCTGACATGGAGCTGAACTTGGAACTGTTGATTATTTAACCATTAGATGCTACTTCAAATTAAAAAAAAAAAAAATCTATTTAGAGGACACTGGTTCTGTTGATTGCCAGTATTTTTTGGCAGCTCCTCCACTGTCCAGTGAGAATGGTCATCAGCTTGTTATAAAAAATAAAGAAGCTAGAAGGCCTTTGCATAACCATATTATAATATGGGTAAAATTCTACTCTTTTCATTTGTGCATCTGTACCTGCTGTTATATCTGCGGTAACACCCTCTCCTTTTCCCCTATCTGGCGAAGTCTAACTCATCCTTTAAGTCCTAATCCAAGTGTCATATCTTTTGTGAGAAACATCCCCAGAAGCCCAGGCAGAGTTAGTGACATCAGCCTTATGCTTCTAGAGCACATAGTCCATGTACCTCTATTATATTGCATGACATCCATCTACTGGTCTTTCTGTCTCTCTCTAGACTCTGAACACTTGCATATTGTCAGCCTCAATAACTGTATCAAATGAATCAACAACCAAATGGGATATTTGTGTGAATGTCATGGGATCCAGGCATCCATCGCCTTAGATCCTAAAGTTACACAGTTGAGAACACTCAGAAAATACTTGCTAAGTAAGTAAATAGGTGGATTTTTATTATACTTGAGTCTTTATGTTTTTGCATTATGCAGTCTTAGTACTCAAATGTTAGAGTCCCTCAAAATCATTTTAAAAGCTTGATAGATCTGTTTTCCTCCAATAGAGTGTCAATGCCATTAAGAGAGAAAATTTTGTCTGTTTTCCTTCATCCATATATCCCTAGTGCCTAGAACCATGTTATTTATGAAGTGGACAAAATAATTGTTGACTTGAAAAAAATGAATGGCCAATTATTGGAAGCTCTACCTGCAGACATAGAATCACAGGGGGTGTATCTGGTTCGTGCTCCATTGATGCTTCTCTTTCAGCTATGTACCAGTTGCTAAATAGAAACAGGAAGCTATTTTTTACTGCCATTTCTTTGAAAATCACTAGTAATACAATTTCTTTGAAAATTGCCTGTAACTACTGCAATAGCCTGAGAGAATGCTGTCTCTTCCCAGCCATAATTTCATGAACAACAGTGCTTCTAGCGAGTTATCTTTCTGCATAACTTTTGTTGAAATCTGTTCAGTCTGGATCCCTCCTCAGCTCTATCAAGTTATAACTTTCCTCTCCGTGGTACCACTCTTCAAACAGCCGGTTTGCTTATAATGAAGGCCAATGGCTGGCTATTGACTCAGGGTGAGGTGGTGCTATGTCACATTCTCACAGCAAGCTGCACAGGGCAGGAGGTCTATAACCATTGTCCAGCCTGGATTCTCATAGAATTTGAGGATGATTTTTTTCAAATTCCATTTTCAAATGAATAGTACTTGAAGTGTCTTGCTTTTTACTGATTCATTGATGTTACAAACTGAAAAATTGAGTGTAAAACTGAAAAACATCTAGAAAAGGTATTACAAGAAGAAAATTGCATTTAGAACTGCATCTGCTTGGACATTTTAAAATTGATAATTGAAATATAAACCTGTTTCAAGAGCAATATACCATCACCTTGCACAGGATCACTTATTACTAAAAGTAGCTTTGATTTTCTGACTTTTTCCATGAGTTCTGCTCAGATACCCATGCTGACATCATCTAGGTTCACAGACATTAAGACACTTTCATCCATAATCCCCTAGTTCTAAATACTTTTAAATCTAACAGAAGTTGGATACTGGAAAAAAATGTAAGATCAGGTTGGTGAAAGCAAAACTGGGCTTTTTTAAAATCAGTTTAGCATAAAATCTGTCATCTGTTAGGCAGGTGGTATAGTGCTTTGCAATTTGATATACATCTTCTCATTTGGTTTTAACATAACCTTCTAGTAACAATGACCATAGCCCAATGCCCTGGTCTATAAATAGTGCTCACTTTAACTCTCCAAAGTATCCCAGCTTGATGAAAAATTATATGGTCAGTTTACGTATAGTATAACCAGGAAGGATTTTATTACCTCTGTGTTATATATGAGAACTCAAACTTTCAGATTTTTAAATTTATTTTTGCTTAATTGTTATTGACTTGTTTTATGTTATAGATTAAAATGAGACCAAAACTTTGGTTTAGTAACCTCTAGGTTATATGACACCTTCTTTGAACCAGAATCTATAGTATGGTAGAACTAGACGTTTGGTAAGCTCTTCCAAAATTGACTCTTTTTAGACTGTAACTGGATGCTTAAAAATAGGTGGGTCATTGGGGAAGGAAACTGTATTTATAAAACATCTATTTTGTCCTGTGCAGTAACATTTGTTGTATAATTAAATCCTCACAATACCCCCTAATTAACGTAAGTGTGACTCTTCCCATATTATAATGAGGAAACTGAAGGGAGTTTAAATAACTTGCCCTGATAGCTGCAGCTAGTAAGTGACCAAACAAAGATTCAGACCTAGATCTATCCAATTGCAAAGCCCATAATAAACCACAATGTGTTAAAACTGTAGGCTTAAGTGCACACATGCTTGCAAAGAACAGCCTTTTCAGTGCAATCCTTAGAAACCATGAAATGTTAAAAAATCTACATCTCTTCACTCACTCCTTCACCACCTTACCCTTACTCCCTCATCTATTGCTAAACAGCAGTCTTACATTTTCTTCCTCTTGCCACCAAAGTTCACTCAGGTAATTTTTTTGATATGAGGTAGACATTTTTGCTTTTTTTGCTTATTTTAGTTTTCTAAGTTTTCTAAGTGTTATTTTCATTTATAATGTGTTTGATTATATTTTTCATTATTTATTTGCATTACGATATTTGTGACAGAGGAGGGAAAGGTGATCTGTATACAATGCTGTGCTTTATCATTGCTTATTGAACACAAACATACCTATCAATCAATTCTTTAGTATCGAGTAATTAAATAATTGTTTTGGATGCTTTTTCTAATGCAGAGATATTTGTAATATTGTTATATAGATGTACTTATGCATTTTAGAAATATTTGGAGGAATTAGATTGGCTTTGTCTAAGATCTGGGAGTATATCATAATTTCTTCTACTTAGAAGAAAAGATAGGAATGCAAATGTATCAGCAAATACTTAGGACCTTTTACCATAGGAGGTCAGAAAAAGGTTTACTTTTGTGTTTTTTGTCATTCCTTGTTTATGTTCCCAGAGTGATTATAAGTAAATTCCTTAAAATGGAAAGGGTCTATGCCTTGCTGAGTGAGGGGAATGGGTGAGAAGGACTTAGGGTAAAAAGGCAGCATCACATAGGGTTGTTCTGAGGAACCAATGATGCAGTTTCTTATGAGAGTACTAGGTAAATACAAATTACAATAAAATGTTAGTCATTGTTTTAAATACTTTATAGGAAGAATCTCAGTGTACTTGATACAATTTTTTCTACTTAATTTTGACAATCTTCCAATTAATAGTAGGAAGTTCAAAATGAAGGAGAAATAAATTGACTTACTTTAAGTTAGAATTGTTCATGATTAAAACATTGTCAATTCAGGTCATGATTCCCTCTCTGAGTTTTGAGACTCCCTGTGTGATAAATACTGAGCGTTCACCAAGCTAAGTTGGCAAAGTACAGCACATGGGCCAAATCCATTCCACCACCTGTTTTTGTAAATAAAGTTTTATTGGAACACAGCCACACTCATTAATTCATGAATTATCTTTGACTCCTTTTGTACTGCAACAACAGCAGAGTTGGTAGTTGCAATAGAATCCTTATGACTCACAAACCTAAAATATTTACTATCTCGTCCTTTATAGAAAATGTTTACCTAGACCTGAGTTAGAGAATGGAGATGTTGTAATATATTAAATATTTTATCATACTCTGAACTCATTCTGAAATACAGTAAATTATAAAACCATTATTAAACATACAAACTCGGTATGTTTCAGATACAAGTTGAATAGCATATAAAAATTTTAACATGAAACAACTTTGCCACGCGTTGGGTCTAAGAGTACCTAATTTATAAGGCTCTGTTATAATACTGCTTTCTCAATAGTAATGTTTTATGAACTAGAAGCTGATGATATAGTGAGGAAAATTTCAGTATATAGGCTGTTTTCTTTGCATATGCACAATATTTATAATTAGTCTAAATTATTGATTATATATGAACATAAACTGAAGGATATAAAAACTTCAGTGATTCAATAGACTTCTATTTCTATTTGGCTGCCTAAAACACTTTGTTTTGGGAAGTGTGTCTCTTCTACTCCCTCTGATGCTCTTGGGCCAGTTAATCATATAGCCTCAACTCACTCATGATAAGAGTGAATATGTAGTCCAAGCAAGGGCCCATCAAAGTCCTCAGGAATTGATAGGGATGTTGGTGCAAACACAACTGCCTCTTTTATATGAGATCACAAGCTGTAAGGAAGGACTGGGGCTTCCTATGATTATCTTTGCCTGAGATTGAAGCTAAGCATATAGCAGCATAGAAAGATGAAAGAGAATCTTAATGGTATCACATAAATCTCTGGATACAACCATAGCCAAAGTAACCTTGACTTTCTACTTACATCACTCAGTAAATTCCATTATTTTAATTAATCTTGTTTGACTTGGGTTTCTATCTTTTGCAATTAAAGATACCTAATTAATTCAGATACAATTAGCAGAGTTCAAGGCAGATTTTCTCGTTGTGCTTTCTATGTTATTACTCATATGTATCATTTTGCAAAATATATCTAGACTTAGACTTTTATTTTTCCTTTCTAGTGATAGGCAATATCCTCACATCAGAACAAAAGAGAATAGCTCAGTGACATGATGTATTGTAAAAGGTTTAACATCATGTCTTGTATGGTGTAATGAACCCCAAAATACAAAGTTAAATGGATGATTTAAAATGTGCTCATAAAGATGGTTCTTAATGACTTGGCTCAGAACTGGAAACATGCTCATGAAAGAGATTTCAAATGACATTAGTAACAGGGATGTAACTAGGGTTTCCTGGTCCCTACAATGTAGCATGGTCTGCCCATAGACAGAATGCAAAGGATGAGATCTGGATTTGAAACTGTGTTTATTCAATCATGTGGATGACAATTCTAAATACTGGCATATCAGTAAATATAATGTAATGAATAAGTATGTGAGGGTATTCTTAGTTTTAGGCCTTGTTAAAGGCTCCAAAGAAGTACCTTCAAATATCCCTTGAGCTAAAGGAGCTTATAATTTAGTTTTGGAAAGAAGATGTTTATATGCAATAACCAAGTGAAGTAGGCCAAGTGGGAAGTTGTCCACAGAATGTAATTTCAACTGCGTTTAAGAAAATTCCTGCTTCATACAAAATGCTCATAAACTGGACAAATTGGCCTTAATAGCTTTATTTCCTCAGAACTGAGGCTTTATATGCCATATGACTTTGGAGATGGCAGGCGTTGACTCACCTGCTCATTGAGATGTAAGAGATTGATGAGCAAGTCTTCCCTTAATGAAATTTCAATGGGCCAAGAGTAAAACAAGAATGATGCTGAAAAAAAATTAGCTTTAATTGCATTTTTGTTCCATGAAGGCCCAATAACTAAAAATAATACAAGACCAAATGTTAGTCAGATTGAAACCAGGACTCTAATAGCCATTTGTTTTAGAAAAAGGGACCCAAAAAGTCTAATATGCAAAGGCAATTAAGGAAAATTGGTGAAAAAAATAGACAATAAATAAAACTGCAACGTTGCAAATTAAAAGGAAGGAAAAAACCAG
Source organism: Eubalaena glacialis (assembly GCF_028564815.1). Taxonomy (NCBI): domain Eukaryota; kingdom Metazoa; phylum Chordata; class Mammalia; order Artiodactyla; family Balaenidae; genus Eubalaena; species Eubalaena glacialis. The sequence continues at coordinate 70,636,334 of NC_083723.1, read as the reverse complement.
ACAGTGACTGTAACCTCTTCGCCCAAAATCTAATCTACCTCTAAAAGGACCAGTCAGATTTCTCTGAAAAGTAACTAGAAGTCATGGGAAAATATCCTGAAGGTCTTAGGCTCATTGGAGGAAGTACAGAGCAGGGTTTTTGTTGAAGACTGAGTCTCCCCAGTGAGTCAGTATCAGAGACTTTGTGGTTCCATAGGTCCCCTGGCCCAGCACGGTAAAGCCTGCAGCCCGCCCATGTTTTCTGACCTCACACTTCATACCCACCAAGTCAAGTTCTGCTTCTTTTGATCTCTTTTGAAATTCTATAGAAAACAAGTCTGTGACACAAACTATTAATGCTTGTCTTATTTGGGATGTATTGGAAAATCAAGGCTTGCCCAAAGTCACATGGTGAAAACTAAAAACAGAAACAGCTACCATTGTAAATCTCTCCTGGGTTCCCAAAAGAAAGTGCTCTTTAAATAGACCATACTAAAAAATGCTTGTGTTTTGATCTCAGAAGAACTTCCCATCAACTCCCTTTTCTGCTTCTTACTGTCGCCATCACGTAGAGAGAGCTGTATTTGTACCATGTTAAAATTTTAAGGGCATATTCTAATCATTTCAAGAAAGAAAGAAAAAACACCAAACATGAATGTATAGATATTTTGACTTCTCTCTTGTGAAATGACTGGTGTGTAGTAGACACTAAAACATAAACATAATTTATTCATATATTCTCATGACTTGACATACAGATGTATTTCTATAGAAATATAACATTGATAACAGAGTATTAAAGCTTAGAATAAGCATAGTTAGGGAATAAGGAATAATTCCTATTCAATGTTGGGTAGTAAATCATTCAAAGAGTGAAGAACTGGAAGGTAAAACAGAAATAAAATGAGCATCAGACAAGTGTGCTAGAAAATCTTTTTTATATAAATATACATGTCTATTTAAACAAATGTTTTTAATTCCAACTATAAATATTCAATAATAATGACTGAGTATGATCACTAAGAGAACATCCACCTACAGGTTTCCACTCTCCTGGCTTCCCAACTTATCTCTCATCTTTAAGACTTTTACAATCATTGCTTGAAATTTACCATAAAAGTATCAGATTCCTGTGACTCCTTTTTCAGTTAGCCATGCTGACTTGTCATCCTGACATTTTTAATTGTTTGTTTTCTTTAATTACAACCAAATTTTAAATTGTATCTCTCTGGTACTGTAGAGAATTCCTTGAGCAATTTCAATTCCTTCTTTTTCCAAGATTGCAAAGACCACGTGCCTGTACCAAAAGCAGCATTCTTTACAACTGAAATTAATTCAGTAAAAGGGTAATGCAGGACAGCCTTCTAAATGAAACAAGAAATAGCTGAGGGATCCCTGTTATCTTTCCTCATTTCATTTAAAATAGGCCATCTTACATTTACAAAGATAATACTGTTAAATTAACTCAACATGATTAAGAACTAAACTGTTGGAGTTTTTTTTCCCTACAATAAGAAGTCAAAATAAGCTAGCTAAACACATGCATTCTTTTGTTTACTCACTCTCATAGCCACCGGCACATATCTGAAATATAGCTAACAAGCTCTTTTATTTGGTAGATGTGTGTTTACTAACATCTCTTGACATGATGCCAGGTATTGTGTTAAAAGTTGTTTTGTACAACTTAGTCCATTTAAAATCCTAAATATAAACCCTATGTATTAAGGATTACTGTTATCCCCATTCCACAGATGAAAAAATTAAGGATTATCTAGAGAATTGGATTCATTTTATGTGCCACTGAGATCTGAGGATTTGCTTTGATATATGGTCAGAGTGGCCCTAAGAACAGCTTGTACTGCTTCCTACAGTCATGAAGACAGGTGTCTTAGTGGTAGATTGAATTATTGGTCCTAATTCATCACTCAGTTGTAAAGGAATGATTCTTCCACATCCTTGCCCATGACTTCATGGTTGGTGGCACACACTTTTTGATCTCTTGAATTTGGCTTTGGACAGGTGATTTAATTTGGCCAGTGGGATGTTAGCAGATATGAAGCAAGCAGACTTGAATTGTGTTCAGAGGTCACAATACATGATTCCATAACCTGGAGCCAAATCCGACTAACCTAAAACATCCTAAAACAAAGCTTCCCAGCTGAGCCCAACCTATATAAGTTGAATTGCTTAATTTTTTCAGCCATTAAGTTTTAAAGTGATTTGTTAGGCAGTGCTATCGTGACAATAGTTGACTAATACACTGCTACTGCCACCTGCTGTCACTTCCACCACTACCCGCCAAGGGTTAACTACAGGGGTTGGGTTGACTACAGGGGTTGCTGCAAGTCCATATGGACACAATACGATTGTGTCAAACTCAATGTTTACTTTGTGCATCCTGTCCTGAGTCTTCCCTGTTGCTTTTAAGGCAAAAGACGCCTTAGAAACTGCTAGGTCCCCATATTGTGCAACACTCCATGGGAATAAACCGTGGCCAGTGGGGAATAGAGGTGGGTAGGTAAATTTCTTTCTCTTTCTTCTATGGATAGATTGTTTAGAGAGGGTATTCGTATAAGATATGACTTCTCTGAAGATGTCTTAGGAAATCAAGTTATCGACATGGCTGTGACCAACTTAGTGAGGCATTTTACCTTTGTTTTTTTCCTAAGGAATCTGGGCAGAGACAGAAAGGTTAAGTAAATTTGCAAAGATTTGAGAATGAGCAAGTGGAATAGTTAGTATTCAAACTCAGACTTTTTGGTTCCAAAATCCAGCATTTAGTCAGTGCGTTATATTGTGTTATTTTAAATGTTTTAACAATTTAAAAATAAAATAGAAACAAATTTCAGGCAATTTGTTTATTAATTAATATCTAATGAGTAAGTATTGGATGTATAGAATTTGAAAATGATTCTAGGTAGCCTTTTTTCCTTTTTTAATATTTAGACTACTTAAATATCAAAGTAAGGATTTTGAAGTTAAACAGGAAGTTCAAAGGCTGTCCATAGGAGTTACACCATACTCTTTTTGACAAAAATGAAAGAAATTATAGTCGAACAAATTTGATAATCTTTCTAAAGTTAGTAGAGTTCTGCTGTTTTTGATTTCTAAAATTCAGTTACCATACCAAATGACTTCAAAGGGATTTTCTGAGGTATATGCTGTAAATGAACATCTGAAATATAACTATTTGCAGATAATGTCACCACACCAAGAAGTTCTTTTGGAGTGAAATAGACATGACAGGTAGGAGATGGTGGGTGAAGGGAGTGATGGGTTTGTAGTAGATAGAAACAACACTCTTTCTCCTATAGTGTATTTATTCTTTGTGACAATGTTACGATTGCTTAAGGGTTAAGGTGCAACCATTATTGTGACCTTAAAATGCAGATTTGAACAAGATTTCTTCCCACGATCTGCTTGTGTCTTGGGGAGAGAAATGGGAAGGGAAGATCTGTTCCAATAAGTCACCATGGATCATTTCATAGTGATTTAGGCTAATTGATGTTATGCAGTGATTCCCAAGCCTGGCTACAAAACTGGACCACTTGAAAAGCTTTTTAAATGCAGATTCCTTGGCCTCACTGCAGATTCTCTGGGCACTGGAAGATAGGATCACACACAGAGTGCTTCTGGAGGTTGGGAAAATGCAGATTATAGGCTTTATTAAAATATCTTTCTGCTTTTATTGGGTTTCAGAAGGTCAAAAGACCAATCTTTAGATAAGATATTTTATATACCACTGTATTTTTAGTAATTATTTCCTTTTTGGTTCCACCAAGTTTTGAGCAAATTTTGTTTTGGTTTGTTTTTATTTTATTTTTATAGTGGCAACCTCTCAGCTTTGCTGAGGGAAACAAGGAAAAGGATTTAGGCTCATGATTTTAAAGATAAATCATTTTCCTGGAGGACTAAGCTTGGCAGTATCAGGTGATGTTTAATATTTTTTAGAATGAAAGTAAGATAATTTGATATGCATATTAATTGCCAGGTAATGAGTTAAGCATTTTATAAATGTAAGCTCAACAGAAATATTAAGGCTAAGTAATTTACCAAAAACCACACAACATCTAAGAAGGGGAGACTAAATTTAGGTCAGCTTTGCCTCTCATAGAAGCTCTTAATAACTAGGTTGTATTACTTCAAAATGAAAAGCACTCCAAGGAAGAGACCTGACAAAACAGAAATATTGGGGATTCTTTCCAGAATTCATATATGGTCAAATTATAGCAGGATTTTTTGTTTTATAAAGAGGAGGACAGTATGCCTTTTTTTGACTGTAAACCTGTAGAACTGATTCCTATAACTTTATCATTTTAAAAATAATCTATATTTACATAATATAAAAATAGTATTATTAATTGATTGAAATATGTCTTCATGTTTATGCAAAAAATTTAAAAACCCTTATATTTTATCAATATTTATAAAATAGTACTTTTAAGAATTGCATTGCTATAATCCATTTTATTCTTGGAAGGATATGCCATTCTGAACCTTTCATTAGAATATTTTCCATCCTCTATCACAGATTACATGGTACATGTGGTGTTCTGTTTCACAGTGATTGTTTTGGGTAAATATGTAAGCTATTTGTTAATTTTATATTACCCTTGGGAAAACAAATGAAAAGCTACTCCCTTATACATCTGGAACCATTTCAGAATTAGATGATAAATGAATAAACTAAAACCTTCAAATCCATTCCCTGAAATAACAGATTGCATTTGAAAGACATTTTGAAATATTGGAGAGAATATTTCCATAGCATGTCAGCAAAAAAAAAAGATGTCTACATTTTGCATCAAATTCAGGCAATATTCTAGGGAAGTCAAAAATTTTCCCAAATCAGACACTAATATCCCTTTTATGTTCACTACATAATAAAGATTTTTTAAAGTTTAACTTGATGCTTTAATTTCAGTAACTTTGTTTAGGGAAGTTCCTGTTACTATTTTGAAGTGACATTGATTTCCCAGTGATACACAAATGATTACAGTTTTATGAAATATGCCTTGCCATATGTTCTACATTTACAATGACTTAATATTACTTAATTTTCTGACTCATACACTCAAAATGATTTTATTTCCTTTGTGAAATACATACTTTGCAAACTTTTATTGAAATGTGCAATTTATATAGAAAAGTTTACAAATTCTAATACATGTATAGCTTAATGAATTCTCATTAAGTGAACACACTCCCATGTATAACCAGTGTTCATATCAAGAAACAGAACAGACACGGGAAGGATTTGTACTTGCGAGGGCCCCACAGGGTCCTGCTTGGTTTCATGCTTGCTTGAGCTAGTACGACTAAGCAAAAGCAATCGGGGTAAAGTAAAAGAAACTGGTCCAGTATGGAGTCAGATTTGTTCTTCCTGATTACACGTTGAGTTTCTGCGATGGACCAGGCATTATAATAGGCATTAGAGAAACAAGGGTATTCCCTCTCCTCAAGGATCTTCCCTTCCAGTTTGCGAGGAAATATTCTGGGGGCTGGGAAGTCTAAGATCAAAAGTGCCGGGCAATTCAGTTCCTGTATAAACTCCATGACACCAGACATTTTTGACTGCTTTTTACTCCTGAAATTCACGGACATAGATTAGTTCCTGGTTCACAATTTTCAGAAGGACGGAAGAAGAGCAGAGATGAGGATGACTCTCAGAATTATAGAAGCTTGGAAATCCTAAACAGAAGCCAGGCTGACAAGGTAGAAAGTTTTGCTTTTACCATTTGGTTTGGGGTTCTATCTGTTTGGTTTATTTTTTTCCCTTCTTTTTCTTCCTTTTCTTCCAAGCCATGTGACTGGCAGGGTCTTGGTGCTCTGGCCTTGTGTCAGGCCTGAGCCTCTGAGGTGGGAGAACTGAGTCCAGGACATTAGACCACCAGAGACCTTCCAGGCCCACATCATATCAATTGGCGAGAGCTTTCCCAGAGATCTCCATCTCAACAATAAGACCCAGCTCCACCCAGAAGCTGGCAAGCTCCAGTGCTGGACAACACATGCCAAACAACTAGCAAGACAGGAACACAACCCCACCCATTAGCAAAGAGGCTGCCTAAAGTATACTGAGTTCACAGACATCCCAAAACACACCACCAGATGCAGCCCTGCCCACCAGAAGGACAAGATCCAGCCCCACCCACCAGAACACAAGCACCAGTCCCCTCCACCAGGAAGCCTACACAAGCCACTGAACCAACTTCACCCACTGGGGGCAGACACCAAAAACAACGGGAACTACGAACCTACAGCCTGCGAAAAGGAGACTCCAAATACAGTAAGTTAAACAAAACGCAAAGACAGAGAAATATGCAGCAGATGAAGGAGCAAGGTAAAAACCCACCAGACCAAACAAATGAAGAAGAAATAGACCATCTACCTGAAAAATAATTCGGACTAATGATAGAAAAGATGATCCAAAATCTTGGAAATCGAATGGAGAAAATACAAGAAACGTTTAACAAGGACTTACAAGAACTAAAGAGTAAACAAACAATGATGAACAAGACAATAAATGAAATTAAAAATTCTCTAGAAGGAATCAATAGCAGAATAACAGGCAGAAAAATGGATAAGTGACCTGGAAGATAAAATAGTGGAAATAACTGTCGCAGAGCAGAATAAAGAAAAAAGAATGAAAAGAATTGACGACAGTCTCAGAGACCTCTGGGACAACATTAAACGCGCCAACATTCGAATAATAGAGGTCCCAGAAGAAGAAGAGAAAAAGAAACGCTCTGAGAAAATATTTGAAGAGATTATAATTGAAAACGTCCCTAATATGGGAAAGGAAATAGTCAAGTCCAGGAAGCAAAGAGAGTCCCATACAGGATAAATCCAAGGAGAAACACGCCAAGACACATATTAATCAAACTATCAAAAATTAAGTACAAAGAAAAAATATTAAAAGCAGCAAGGGAAAAGCAACAAATAACATAGAAGGGAATCCCTGTAAGGTTAACAGCTGATCTTTCAGCAGAAACTCTGCAAGCCAGAAGGAAGTGGCAGGACATATTTAAAGTGATGAATGGGAAAAAACTACAACCAAAATTACTCTACCCAGCAAGGATCTCATTCAGATTCGATGGAGAAATTAAAACATTTACAAATAAGCAAAAGTTAAGAGAATTCAGCACCAACAAACCAGCTTTACAACAAAGTGCTAAAGGAACTTCTGTAGGCAGGAATCACAAGAGAAGGAAAAGACCTACAAAAATATACCCAAAACAATTAAGAAGATGGTAATAGGAACATGCATATCGATAATTACCTTAAATGTAAATGGATTAAATGCTCCAACCAAAAGACACAGACTGGCTGAATGGATACAAAAACAAGACCCATATATATGCTGTCTACAAGAGACCCACTTCAGACCTAGCAACACATACAGACTGAAAGTGAGGGGATGGAAAAAGATATTCCATGCAAATGGAAATCAAAAGAAACCTGGAGTAGCAATTCTCATATCAGACAAAATAGACTTTAAAATAAAGACTACTACAAGAGACAAAGAAGGACACTACATAATGATCAAGGCATCAGTGCAAGAAGAAGATATAACAATTGTAAATATTTATGCACCCAACAAAGGAGCACCTCAATACATAAAGCAAATGCTAACAGCCATAACAGGGGAAATCAGCAGTAAGACACTCATAGTAGGGGACTTTAAAACCCCACTTTCACCAATGGACAGATCATCCAAAATGAAAATAAATAAGGAAACACAAGCTTTAAGTGACACATTAGACCAGATGGACTTAATAGATATTTATAGGACATTCCATCCAAAAACCACAGAATACACTTTCTTCTCAAGTGCTCATAGAACATTCTCCAGGATAGATCATATCTTGGGTCACAAATCAAGCCTCGGTAAATTTTTTTTGTTTTGTTTTTTTTTTAAAGAGCTCCTGACTTATTTATTTATTTATTTATTTTATTTTTTTTGCTGTGTTGAGTCTTCGTTTCTATGCGAGGGCTTTCTCTAGTTGTGGCAAGTGAGGGCCACTCTTCATTGTGCTGCACGGGCCTTTCACTGTCGCGGCCTCTCATGTTGCAGGGCACAGGCTCCAGACTCACAGGCTCAGTAGTTGTGGCTCACGGGCTTAGTTGCTCCGCGGCATGTGGGATCCTCCCAGACCAGGGCTCAAACCCATGTTCCCTGCATTGGCAGGCAGATTCTCAACCACTGCGCCACCAGGGAAGCCCAAGCCTCAGTAAATTTAAGAAAATTGAAATCATATCAAGTATCTTTTCTGACCACAATGCTATGAGACTAGATATCAATTACAGGGAAAAAACTGTAAAAAATACAAACACATGGAGGCTAAACAATATGCTATTAAATACCCAAGGGATCACTGAAGAACTCAAAGAGGAAATCAAAAAATACCTAGAAACAAATGACAATGAAAACAGGACAACCCCAAACCTATGGAATGCAGCAAAAGCAGTTCTAAGAGGGAAGTTTATAGCGATACAATCCTACCTCAAGAAGCAAGAAAAATCTCAAATAAACAACCTAACCTTACACCTAAAGCAATTAGAGAAAGAAGAAGAACAACAACAACAACAAAAAACCCCAAAGTTAGCAGAAGGAAAGAAATAAAGATCAGATCAGAAATAAATGAAAAAGAAATGAAGGAAACAATAGCAAAGATCAATAAAAGTAAAAGCTGGTTCTTTGAGAACATAAACAAAATTCATAAACCATTAGCCAGACTCATCAAGAAAAAAAGGGAGAAGACTCAGATCAACAGAATTAGAAATGAAAAAGAAGTAACAACTGACACTGCAGAAATACAAAGGATCATGAGAGATTACTACAAGCAACTATATGCCAATAAAATGGACAACCTGGAAGAAATGGACAAATTCTTAGAAAAGTACAGCCTTCCAAGACTGAACAGGAAGAAAGAGAAAATATAAACAGAACAATCACAAGCTCTGAAATTGAAACTGTGATAAAAATCTTCCAACAAACAAAAGCCCAGGGCCAGATGGCTTTACAGGCAAATTCTATAAAACATTTGGAGAAGAGCTAACACCTATCTTTCTCAAATTCTTTCAAAATATAGCAGAGGGAGGAACACTCCCAAACTCATTCTATGAGGCCACCATCACCCTGATACCAAAACCAGACAAAGATGTCACAAAAAAAATAAAACTTCAGGCCAATATCACTGATGAAAATAGATGCAGAAATCTTCAACAAAATACTGGCGAACAGAATCCAACAGCACATTAAAAGGATCATACACTGTGATCAAATGGAGTTTATCCCAGGAATGTAAGGATTCTTCAGTATATGCAAATCAATCAATGAGATACGCCATATTAACAAATTGAAGTATAAAAACCATATGAAAATCTCAATAGATGCAGAAAAAGCTTTCAACAAAATTCAACACCCATTTATGATAAAAACTCTCCAAAAAGTGGGCATAGGGGGAACCTACCTCAACATAATAAAGGCCATATATGAAAACCCACAGCCAACATCGTTCTCAATGGTGAAAAACTGAAACCATTTCCACTAAGATCAGGAACGAGACAAGGTTGCCCACTCTCACCACTATAATTCAACATAGTTTTGGAAGTTTTAGCCATGGCAATCAGAGAAGACAAAGAAATAAAAGGAATACAAATCGGACAAGAAGAAGTAAAACTATCACTGTTTGCAGATAACATGATGCTATACACAGAGAATCCTAAACATGCTACCAGAAAACTACTTGAGCTAATCAATGAATTTGGTAAAGTAGCAGGATACAAAATTAATGCACAGAAATCTCTTGCATTCCTATACACTAACGATGAAAAATCTGAAAGAGAAACTAAGGAAACAATCCCATTTACCACTGCAACAAAAAGAATAAAATACCTAGGAATAAACCTACCTAAGGAGACAAAAGACCTGTATGCAGAAAACTATAAGACACTGATGAAAGAAATTAAAGACGATACAAACAGATGGAGAGATATACCATGTTCTTGGACTGAAACAGTCAACATTGTGAAAATGACTATACTACCCAAAGCAATCTACAGATTCAATGCAATCCCGATCAGACTATAAATGGCATTTTTCACAGAACTAGAAGAATAAATTTTACAGTTTGTATGGCAACACAAAAGACCCCTAATAGCCAAAGCAATGTTGAGAAAGAAAAACGGAGCTGGAGGAATCGGGCTCCCTGACTTCAGACTATACTACAAAGCTACAGTAATCAAAACAGTATGGTACTGGCACAAAAACAGAAATATAGATCAGTGGAACAGGGTAGAAAGCCCAGAGATAAACCCATGCACATATGGTCACCTTATCTTTGATAAAGGAGGCAAGAATATACAATGGAGAAAAGACAGCCTCTTCAATAAGTGGTGCTGGGAAAACTGGACAGCTACGTGTAAAAGAATGAAATTAGAACACTTCCTAACACCATACACAAAAATAAACTCAGAATGTATTAAAGACCTTATTAATGTAAGGCCAGACACTATAAAACTCTTAGAGGAAAACATAGGCAGAACCCTCTGTGACATAAATCACAGCACCTTTTTAACCCACCTCCTAGAGAAATGGAAATAAAAATTAACAAATGGGACCTAGTGAAACTTAAAAGCTTTTGTATAGCAAAGGAAACCATAAAAAAGACGAAAAGGCAACCTTCAGAATGGGAGAAAATATTTGCAAACAAAGCAACTGACAAAGGATTAATCTCCAAAATATACAAGCAGCTCATGCAGCTCAATTTCAAAAATACCAACAACCCAATCCAAAAATGGGCAGAAGACCTAAATAGACATTTCTCCAAAGAAGATGCACAGATTGCCAACAAACATGTGAAAGGATGCTCAACATCACTAATCATTAGAGAAATGCAAATCAAAACCGCAATGAGGTAACACCTCACACCAGTCAGATTGGACATCATCAAAAAATCTACAAACAATAAATGCTGGAGAGAGTGTGGAGAAAAGGGAACCCTCTTGCAGTGTTGGTGGGAATGTAACTTGATACAGCCACTATGGAGAACAGTAAGGAGGTTCCTTAAGAAACTAAAAATAGGACTACAATATGACCCAGCAATCCCACTCCTGGGCATATACCCTGAGAAAACCATAATTCAAAAAGAGTCATGTACCACAATGTTCATTACAGCTCTATTTACAATAGTCAGGACATGGAAGCAACCTAAGTGTCCATCGACAGATGAATGGATAAAGAAGATGTGGCACGTACATACAATGGAATATTCTCAGCCATAAAAAGAAACAAAATTGAGTTATTTGTAGTGAGGTGCATGGACCTAGAGTCTGTCCTACAGAGTGAAGTAAGTCAGAAAGAGAAAAACAAATACTGTATGCTAACACATATGTGTGGAGTCTAAAAAAAAATTGGTTCTGATGAACCTAGGGGCAGGACAGGAATAAAGATGCAGACGTAGAGAATGGACTTGAGAACACAGGGAGGGTGAAGATAAGCTGGGACTAAGTGAGAGAGTAGCATTGACATATATACACTACCAAATGTAAAATAAATAGCTAGTGGGAAGCAGCTGCATAGCACAGGGAGATCAGTTCGGTGCTTTGTGACCACCTAGATGGGTGGGATAGGGAGGGTATGAGGGAGGCACTAAAGGGAAGGGATATGGTGATATATGTATACATATAGCTGATTCACTTTTTTATACAGCAGAAACTAACACCACATTGTAAACAATTATACTCCAAGAAAGATGTTAAAAATAAAATTTAAAAAAGAAAAGAAAAGAAAAAGAAACAGAACATTACCTATATCCCAGAAACTTCTTTGACCATTATCAATACCTGTGATAACCTTTATCCTGATTTCTAGCACTTTGGATCCCTTTTTACTGTTTTTCAAATTTATGTAAGTGGAATTATACCTTAAGTACTCTTACTGCTGGTTTTAATTCAAACTTATATTTATGAGTTTCATCCATGCTTGTAGCTATAGCTTGTTCATTTGCATTGCTTAATATTCCATTGAACAAATATATCACAGTTTATTAATTTTATAGTTGATGAGCATTAGATTGTTTCTAGTTTTTAAATAATTCTGCTATGAAAATGATTATACATATCCTTTGGTTTACATATGTTCTCATTTCCGTTGTGTTCATACTTGGAGTGGACTTGCTGGGTCCAAGCTTTTGCATAAATTCAGCTGTAGTACATACTACCAACCTGATCTCTGAAGCAGTTTTATCAATTCACTACCATAAGCTGACCATGAGTGTTTCAACTGTTCCTTACCCTTGCTGACACTTGATTTCATCTGTCATATTCAGGTTAACTATTTGGGTGAGGGTGTATAAATATAAAATTGTGGTTTTAGTTTGCACTTCCTTGGTAATTGATTAAGTTGAATACCTTATCATATGTGTACTGGCCACTTGCACATTATTTTTTGTGATTATACCTATTCAAGTCTTTTGTCCAGTTTTTTACTGGTATGTCTACCTTTTAAAAATTGTTTTGTGAGGGTTCTTTATATATTCTGGACATAAATCCTTTGTCCAATATAAGTCTTCAAAACTCTTCTCCAATCTATGACATGCCATTATACTGTTAACAATATCTTTGGATAAACAGCCATTTTAAATTTTAATGTAGTGCAATTTGTTCTGTTTTCTCTTTATAGCTAGTGCTTTTTTGTACTTTTCAAAAAACTTTTACCTACCCCAAGATTATGAACACTTGTCCATATGTTTTCTTCCAAAAGTATTATAGTTTCACTTTTCACATTTAGATCTATAATTTATGTCAAATTAATTGTTATGTGTAGTTTGAAGAATGGGTCTTAGATAGATAGATAGATAGATATAGATATCCAATTGATTTAGCATCATTTTTGAAAAGACCATTCTCTTCCCATTGCAGTGACAGATCAACTTTACCCCTTGTATTAGAGAACTGTGAATCCTTTTCTGTACTGGTATTTTTGTTTATCTGTGCACCGATCCAACACCATCTTAAATATTAGAGCATTATATAATAGGTCATGTCTGATTTTTCTGCTCTTCTATAAATTTGCCTTGGTTATTCTTGGGCTTTTGAATTTCCATATAGATTTTAGAATCAGCTGTTGATTTTCAAAAAATATATTAGCTAGAATTTTGTTGGGGTTTACATTGTACCTATACACTAATTGAAGGAGACTAGACATCTTTAGAGCATTGAGTCCTCCAATCTATGAAGATTATGTATCCCTTCATTTAAAGGCCTCTTTTAATTTTGTACTTTTCAATATAGTTATATGCATTTTTCCATTACATTTATTTCTAGGTGTTTGATGTTTATGTTTTAAAATTATAAAGGTAATTTTTTTAAAAAGTATTTTATTTTTTCTATATTGGACTTGATATGTTCACTTATTTCTCATAACTGTAGATTCTATTGGATTTTCTACACACACATCCATGTCATCTGAAAATAATGGGAGTTTACTTCTTCATTTCCAATCTTAATGTCTTTTATTTTCTTTTCCTTGCCTGATTGCACTGGATAGAAATTCTAGTCTAATTTTGAGTAGAAGTGGTAACAGAGAACATCTTTGTGTCTTTCCTATCTCGGGGGAAGTTGTCACCATTCATTATGGTGTTTGCTGTATGTTCTTTTGAAGATACTCCTTTTTCCAGATTGAGGGAGTTCCTTCCTAGTCCTAATTTTCTAAGAATCCCATTTTGAGTGTTCACTGTGTTCTCCATACTCCTCCCTCCTCTCCAGCAAATCTTTGTTTTTTAAGCACCCTGTCTTGGAAAAAATTCTTCTCTGCTCTTCTGAGGCATTTTATTTTCTTCAATTCTCATTGCTTCCACAGCTCTCCAAACGTCTATATAAACATGACATTTTGAATTTATCTCACTTTATCTAGTTACTGCAGGAGGATCATTTGCCTGCTGTAACCTAATCCATCCTGCCCAGAAGTATACTCTTAATATTTTAATATTTCAAATCTTAGTATTTCAAAACTTCTGTTACTTCATTTTTATAAAGTTTTTAAAATTTTTTTATTTATTTTATTTTTGGCTACATTGTGTCTTCGTTGCTGCGTGCAGGCTTTCTCTGGTTGCGGCGAGTGGGGGCTACTCTTCATTGCGGTGCACAGACTTCTCATTGCGGCGGCTTCTCTTGTGGAGCACGGGCTCTAGGTACTTGGGCTTCAGTAGTTGTGGCACATGGGCTCAGTAGTTGTGGCTTGTGGGCTCTAGAGTGCAGGCTCAGTAGTTGTGGCACACGGGCTTAGTTGCTCCGCGGCACGTGGGATCCTCCCAGACCAGGGCTTGAACCCGTGTCCCCTGCATTGGCAGGCGGATTCTTAACCACTGCGCCACCAGGGAAGGCCATCTGTTACTTCATTTTATCATTATCTATTTTAAGTTCCATCTGGGCAAAAGTTTATTTCTTTACCATTCAGAATAAGGTTTGCTCTTTTATTGGGGAATTTCAAGACGAATACTTTTGTGACACTTTTTACTTGCTTTTTTAAGAATGTTTTATTATGTTATTTATGTTTTCATTGCCAAATACCTAGGGGAAATATAAAATACTGGCTTTCAACCTTTTTCTTCTGCTTTTACATGCATGAAGGATGACATTCGTTTGTATATCACATTCTATTAGCATACCTGGAACATAATATAATTCTCATGCCAGAAGTACTAGTCTGGCTTTGTGCTCTAATTTTATATTTCTTATTTCTCTCACGTTGACATTTCAATTAGTAGAAAGTATCTGTACATGGTTAGCCTGTTATTCTTATTTCTAATATTTTTCTGAATTGTCATTTTGTCAGTACAAATTGTATTTTGATAAAAAGATGGGCTCTTTTGCCATATCTTAGCCCCAAATTCCACTTCAAGCACTTAATATATCAAATGGGCTGAAGTCAAAGTTTTCCTTGTGTCCTAGAAATGAAAACTCCGAAATATGTTTATGTCCGATGGGGTGTCATTACACTCCCAAATAGAAATGGCTTATAGGAGCATCTGCTGCAAAGACCTTCTATACTTAATGGAATCAAGGTGAACAAATTGGAAAGAATGATTTTTCCATCAAATACACTTATGATAAAATAAATGAAAATTTTATGTTAAATAAATGCATGCTGCATTAAAATGATTCTTACTGATATCTAAAACTTTAGAATATTCCTTAGGGTTTAGACTATTTTTGTAAAAGTTACTGAAAATGTTAAATATTGGAGCTCAGTTTTTCCGTAAGAGTTTTTTTCATAAGATTAATTATTTAAAAAAATGAATATGCTTGATAAAAAGACGCTGATTTGACTCGAAATTAGGTACATCTCAAGTAATTTTTCTGATTAGTTTTAAAAACAATAAATAATATAGCCCCATATGTCTAGCAGGATAATTACAATGTTAATGTCCTTTAAAACTATATTCTCATCTGTGCTAGGCACAGATTTCTTGCACTTTGACAATGAAATTTTTCTTGTTTTATTATTATTATTGTTAGACCCTAGTAATATCAAATCATGTACACAGTCCCTCTTTTACAATATTTGCTGTTAGTTGTAAAATATTTATTGAAGCCCTCCTATGTTCTGTGTTACATCCTATGAGAATCATATTCAAAGTGTAATGCTTGACCTCTGAATTCAAGTAAGTTACAATTTTGTTAAAGCTTGTATACTTATATAAGGTGCAAAATAGATAGGCAGTTGGATATAGGGTATTATTTCTCAAAATATAGTCTTGGAATATGTACATCAGGTTATCTGGATTGCTTGCCAAAGTTGTTGATTCTGAAGCCCTCTACAGACAAAATTAATCAGAATATCTGTGAGTCAAGACTGGGCATACACTCTTTATACAATTTTACATTTATTTTGCTGTGCATATAAAACTTGAGGACCACTGGTAAGGCAGTAAAAAGCTTGGAACCAAACATCATTAAATTAAAGAATATCACTTACTAATTAAATGTGTGGTCTTCAGAAAGCTTTTTAGCCTCTTCTCTAGCTCATTTTCTTATATTAAAATAGGGATAATGTCTGTAGGTGGGAAAATTAGATATAATGTATGCATGCTGACCAATATAGAGCATGTCAAATCATAATTGCTCAGTAATGCTATCTATTATTCACATGCTTTAAAAAATAGCCAGGAATGATGTTAGAAACTAAAAAAATGACTCACAAAAGATTTCCACTGATGATTAGGATAGGTTAGTTTGCAGTAAACATGTTCCCACAAAACACCTAGAAAAGTTGTTAAATTTAAAAAGGAAAAATCATCAAAGGCATTAGAGATCTACTGAAACAGTTAAGACCAGAGGGATCTAGATTTTAGAAAGAAGGGAACAGAGGTGAGATGATTTTTGCAAGTAGAATTTCCAAAGTGATATTTGCCAATTCTGAGTGAGGAAACTGGGATATTCATCCACCAATTCTTGTTTGTCATTGACTGACAACTGTCCCTTCTGGGGCATGGGAGGTAGGGGAGTTAATTTCCTGACAATCCCAGACTAACCTGTGCAGGGCAAAAGTAGTTTTGGAGAAAGCCCTGGGACAAAGAGATACAGATACTAGCTATTAAAAGAACTGGAAGTCACCTGGTGTCCACTGAAGTGGCAAAGCTGGAGTGAGATGAACAATACTAGTTAAGGTCCATACTTTAATATTCTGATTTATGCATGTCCTATATTAAAGTGATTCTGTCCTTTTAGTATTTCTCTAAAGCAGTAGTCAGTGACACTTTATAAAACAGGGGAACTGGTGAAACTAGCTGCAATTGTTTCTGAACTCACAACTGATATTCATCACCTCCCTCCTCAACTATTCCTGGATTCCCCTCAACCTCAGCCAGTACTTTTGCTGGCCTGGTAGAGACCCAGACCTTCATCACTCTTATAGTTATTATGCCCTTTTCAGGCTATGGTTGCTATAAATGCCCATTTCTGGCAGTTACTGAACATGGATGCAAAACAGGCACCCCAGTGAATTCCTCAAGTTTCAGACATATCTGCCTCCATTCATACATATCTGCAGCAACTCTATTTCCTCATGATGATCAGGGTCAGTCAGAGTGGCTGATACAGTAACTCTGTTCTTTGATGCTTTGAAGAGCATTGAATGACCCAGTGACAATTCACAGGTTATTGGATTCTCTGGTGAAAGAATCCTTCCTCACCTCAGCTCCCACTCCCACCAAAGAAAAAGGACCTCAAGTAGAGCAGAGCCTAAACTTATATGGGTAGAAAACAAAAACTTCTCAAGTCAATCACTTGGAAAGATGGTGAGAGCAGTCTCTCTTACTTCCATCCTTTGGGTTCCAGGACTCAGTATTCTGCCTACAATAGCACCATAAACGTGCCCTAACCCTGCAAGTTATGCCCATACTAGTGATTTAGCTGCCCCTGTAAGAGTCCATGACAATATTCTATCAGTCCAGCAGCTGACAGGTGATGCAGGATATGGAAGACCAGTGGATCCCTTGGTATGAAGCAGTGTTATGCAGTATCATGCTATAATTAATTAGACATTCTGTGAGTCCTTGGACTCCTCTGGCCAAGGCTCTGTGGGTAGAAAAAGTAAACCCATAACTGGAATATGTACCAGTCCCAATAAGGACAAGTTTCTGTATCCTCTAGGGAAGAAGGGATCAGATATATTCAAATTGCTATCAAGGAGTGGTTGGATTCATCAAGGGATGGTACCATATTGAGGATTTAGTGTCAATTTTTTGCTGCTATTGGGTTGGACATTCAGGAGCAAGAATGGTTAATCAGGCTTAATGAGATAGAATACAAACTATTAGGTGTATGCATTGCCTCCATCCTGCCACCATGGTTATTACACTCATGTGCCTGTTGTGAAAGCACTGGGATCACTGAGCAGGGAGGTTGGCTAATCTCCACCAGATGTCAAGTTAGCCATATGATCGCTTAGTGCCTCTTCTGCAATGGGTGGGCATTGATATGAGATACAAAGAAGCACATACTTTTCTTACAGTTCCCGCTAGCTATTAGTTGAGAGAAGAATTCTCTTTTGGAAGTGGCAGTGCTTGAGAACTTGAGAAACGAAGTGACATATAACTTTTAGAGTGCAGGGCATTATCAAAGGAAGAAAGAGGTAGGGAGACCAAAGAAATTTAATAAACCCTGAAAAAAGCCCTAAAGAGATTTAATATACAACTAGGTTCTCATCCTAGTGCTTTCAGAACAGGCACACGAATGGACTAGCCATAACATCAAGAATGGAGGCAATGGTATGTATTCTGTCTTACTGATCAGCCAGAGAAGACAGAAGACCTCAAGTTTGAGGACTTTTGTGCCAGGAGGTAGCAAAAAATTACCCAAAAAAAGGCAGAACACCTTCACCTCTCTGACAGTGTAGCCCGGAGCTGGGCATAAATATGAGAAAACTACAGCGTTCTTATTGCGTATTCATCATCCCAATATCGTGAAGCCATTTAAGTAACATGAATGGCACAGCACTTTCCTGCGTTAAATCAACACCTAAATCACTTAGTCCTTTGTTATGAAATGTTCTTTCAAATGTATTTCCACGTGTATTTATTTCAGTGGTACTGAGGAAAATGACAAGTTTTGGAGCCAGACAAACCAGGTTCAGATTTTATCTCTTAATTTGATGAGGTTATTTAAATTATCTGAGATACTTAATGCAGAGCCAGTCACATAGCAGGGACTTATTAGACACTAATGGATATTATTGTCAGTATTATTTATCGTAGCCCTAAAGAAATTTAATAAACAATTCCAGGATTGCCACTCTAGGAAAAAAAATCCTTCAACCTTTATAAGATAAATTTTATTATTTTTTGTAAAGAAATAGATTAAATGTCACTATTTACATGTTTTGTATTGACATTTACAAAGGAGGCATATTTGGCCTGAAGGTTCCAATAAACAAGACCTTTACATTATTTAGTTTATAGTTTTTCACTCCTTTGGTCAAATCAGGTGCATATCAGTTGCTGCTACTTTCTCAAGGGTGGTTTATTTATCAGGCCAGCTAGATGGAGCTCAATATGACTTTTAAAATTAAGAAGGAAAGTTAATGTTCTTTCCAGAATAATATCTACATCAATATTTCAGTCATTCACCCAGGTCATGTAAAACTGCAGTTTAAATTCCCAACACACCATGGCTTAGACATTTTATGACGCCAGGCATTCAGGAGAGTTGGCTTATTAACCAAAACATAGTGTTTAACCTCTTGTGGTTCTCATCAGGCAAATGTATTCTGACTTGTCAAATTCACCTCTCTATATATTCTTAGGGTCTGAGAAATTATTTTTTAAGCAAGTTTCCCTAGCTCTATTATAATAGCTCCATCACTCTGTCAAGAAGAGGATTAGTTTAGCTCAACCATATATATATACATATGAACAGTTTCTGCTAAATGCAAACAAAAGCAACAGTTGTTCTTTATATATGTCATTTGACTATAATGCTTTTAAGATCATGAAACATAATACATACTTGTCATAAAATATTAGTTAAATTTCTTTGGTTGGGGTTCATTTGCAGAGACTTCAATGCTCTTGAGCAGGTTTGAGCAGAGAGAGATTTATTACTAGGTATTTAAAGGCTTACAAAAATCTTCGGAGTTGCTGAAGAAATAGGGTAAATCAATACTTCGGGCCAACTCTCCTACCATGGACAGTAGACAAGCAGACCAACTAGAAAGATTTCTTTCATTGCTGTCATTCAGGGTCAGCCTTGAGGAGCTCTGTTATGTAGTGGCTATCAACCTTTTGCTGGTACCAGAATATCATGAAGAAAAAACACTTTTCTTCCTCTGCTAACTATAAAACAGACCACATTTTTTCTTCCTGGGGTAGCTGGCCATAGGGAGCTTCTTTAAGACCAAAGGTATAGTTAAAGCTAAGGCAACTAAACAGTGGGAACAGGGACCCTGAGGACCCTATCCAGGCAAGTTATTCATCCTTTCTGATCTGCTGGGGCCCATCCCACATCAACATCCATTGGACAATGACATGCTCCCTGCACACAATTCAACAAATCAAATGATACTCCACTCATGATGAACAGTTTGAATGTCATAATCCCTTTGTATTTGTGGGTCCAATATTCAGTCTTTACTGAGGGTCAGTAGTAAGCCAGGAACTGACTTTTCAAACTGAGACTAGTCCTCATCAGAAGAAGGCAGGTTCTTACTTCTGCACTGTGGTGGTTCTTTGGGATTGGCAAGAGACATCATATGATGTTTCCAGGCGTCACATACTCATTACCACTGGGACTGCTTTGTTATAAGGCTCAAATGGCATGGCAGCTTATACCATAGTTTGAACCTGCTGCAGAGCCTTCTTTTGCTCTGGTCACTACTTAAACCTGGCAATCTTATGGGTTCCCCAGTAAATGGGTAGGGTAGTGAACTCAAGTGTGACATATATTGCTTCTAAAATCCAAAAGACCCAGATAAATATTGTGCTTGTTTATTATACAGTGTAATGTGCAGCGGTTTTTATCTCCCTTTAGAGGGGTACCTGACATGCCTCACACCAATGGACACCTAGATATTTCACTGCTACGCAAGCTCCAGAATTTTTGTGGGATTATTGTCTGTCTTCTCTCATGATGTGTTTTAAGACATTTGTAATTCTTCCCATTTCATGCTCACTTGATCCAACTAACATAATGATAGTAATGTGATGGATAGTATGATGTTCTGTAGGATATCAAAACAATCAGTATCTCTCTGGCTGTATATTAGAGCAAGAGAATTGACATAGCCCTGAGATAAGATAGTGAAAGTATGCTGCTCTTCCAGCCATGTTTGTACTATTTTGTGAAAGTATGCTGCTCTTCCAGCCATGTTTGTACTATTTTGATTATTTTTAATAATTTGGATAAGGAAAAGCATATTTTAAGTCAAGAGCTGCATACCAGGTGCCAAGGGTATGTTAATTTGCCACTGGAAAGATAGTTATACTAAACACTTGATTACTCCAAGATACGTGGAATTACTTTTGACTCCTGTTATGTGGTATCTTTGTATCAAATCAGTCTATCATCACCTGACCATCATAAGCCCCAGTGTTACTGGTAGATCACATTAACGTTTTGGGATTCTGGGGCTTAGTGTTAGGTCAGAGTTAGGATCTAATTATCTTTAGAAGATCAACGTATTTCTCTTTTCCCAGTGCATAGCCACATTGAAAAATATTGACAGGTTGCACTGGGTAAGACTTGAAAAAAAAACCAAATTGTGAGGTACCTTTCAATCAATGAGTTCCATGTCTAGTACCTGGTTTCTTCTGTGAATTAAGAAGCTATGAAGTGGGTTTCTGCCCATTAGATCTAGAATTTTTTGGCTTCTGTGGCTTTTCAACAACAACCATTTATTTCATTCCTAGGAACTGCATAATTAACTAAACTTCACCACAAATTCATGTGGGTCCAAAACAAACCTGATTACCACTCAGTCTCTGGCTCATTATGGAAATTGACTCAATTGTCTCTTACAGATGAATGCCCTCACCCTATCCCTTCCACTTAGGGAGCTCATCTGTAGAGGGTAACCATCAGAGCGTTTTTCAAGATGAGTGCTTCCTTCACCAGTGAATTTCTTAATGCCTTAATATGGGGAATGTCCTTCAGACATTCCTAGGAGCCAAGGTTAGAGGCTGATCATCAGATTGCACATGGTAGATCTAGCCCCAAATTCCCATTTTACAGAGCTTACAGACTCTTTCCTTTACATCAAGGGTCAGATAACTATTTCTGTAAAGGACCAAATGATAAATACTTTAGGCTTTCTGAACCATTCAGTCTCTGTCACAGCTGCTCAACTCTGGGGTACAGTGCAGAAGCAGCCATAGACAATATGTAAATGAGTTGGCATGGCTATGTTTCAATACAAGTATTTGCAAACAGGTCGTGGGTTGAATTTGGCCCATGAGCCATAGTTTGTCAGTCCTTGCTCTACTCTTTGTTAAGGAAGTTCTTGTCTTTCAACCTCACCACCTGTAGGCTATTGGAAAGTCTAAAAATTCATTAACCAAACTAGTGGACTGTTAGACCACTCCAAGGTTTTCAAGGCAATACATTCAAACTAACGGAAATGTTCTCATATCAACAAACTTTGTCTAATCTAATTATAATCTGGTCTAACATTCCAAGAATCCACTATCATACATATTTCCCCCATATATTTGCCAATATAAATTGAAAAAAATGCTACAACTTTTTTGTGTGTAAGCTATTACCTGCTTAAACATTCCTTATACTCTTAGTCTGGGCTCTAATGGGAACCTAGTTTTATTATGGGCCAGAAGACAATGAAGATATTTAGGGTGGGTCCTGTAGAGATTTGGCATCCCTTTATGAGGCAGCTTTCCTAGGTCATGTCACTGAATGTTCTTTATGCAATTTGAATGGTCCTTCAGCTGGGGAGTTGAGGAGGCTGCTTCCTCTGTCAAAGTTCAGAGGGACTTGAAAGTCTGAAGTTCTCAGCCTCATCTGTTTATCCCAACTTTTCCCAATCCATGTCTTAGGGTTCCAGTCTATCATAACCAATGCTTTACCTTAGCATAAGACTTAGAAGTGTTCGACAATTAATTCTTACTGCAGGTACACAATTTTTACAATAAATCCCTGTGCTTAATCCTCAGCCGTAAGTTCCCTGGGTTCAGAAAACTTGAATTGAAATAATGTTTCAATAAAACTCGCTTAGTTTCTCTATACACATCTCCCTGCTCCCTGACAAGCCTTGAGTTGAGGGGTTAGACTTTCCATTTTTTCCTTCTCTTTTTGAATTAACTCTAGACCAGGAAGAAGTAGTCGTCTCATCCCTCAGTCTTTTTAAACATTATTGTCAAAATCATTGCTAAGTTCCAAAGCTAATCGATTTTCCAGTAACTTGTTCTTTACTACCCTCCATTCCTTGCCTTCAGTGGTGATAATGTGAGTGCTTAATATATTTCACATTACATATTGCTAGTGTCCCATTTCTCCCTGGGGATGTTATCACACATTTACTAATCTAATATACAAGCAACTCCATCCCCAAATTCTGTTTGAGGTCTGTTTCCTGAGACCACTCCTGATACCAGTTTCTTTATCCATCAGGGCCATGGCAGAAAACAGATGGAACACAAAGAGCAAATTAGAGAAAGGGAATATTTAGAGTGATGTTGGAAAAGTTAAAGGAGCCAGCAAAGATGGTGAAACAAACAAGATGTGAAGGGGCAATGAGAAAGAGTTTTAATCAGAGTCTACTGAGGGCTGTAGTTGTAGAAAGAGGCTGCCCATGGGGAGCTGTGACCTTAATTAGAGGTATTCATATATTGCCAATTCACGGGTAAGTAGGGAAGGAGCTAGGAGAAATAAATATCCCAATCTCTCTTCCTTCCCACCCTTCAGTCTCCTTCTGGTAAAATCAGTTGGAAGCCAGTTGCATAGTAATGTAGTCCATAGAGGACAGACAGCCTCTCAAAGTACAAAGCCAAGTGTGGATGGGTAAAGAGTAGATCAGATAAGACAAACTAAGATGTTTAGGACAGATTTCTATTAGTTTGCCACCACCAAAGATCTCTTAGGGTCAAATCATCCTCATTATTGCTCAAACTCTTGATGCCTGTGCTGTAACTATGCCACGGTATTCCTGGTGGTTAAAGGATGCTCGTTGGTCTCAGTTAATTCAGAATGTCATCATTCCCATTTATATCAAAGAACTTATTTAATGACAGCCTTTCCCACTTTTATGATCATCCTTCAGAGAAGAACCTCTACAGAACTTTCCAAGCATATATTTCTCAACAATTTAATTAAGGAAAATTTTCTTGGGCTCCCAGGGTGCATAGTTAAGAGTAAGTAAGCAATCCATTCCATCCCTCTATCTTCCTAAGTTTTTAAGGTTTAATCTTCTGTGTTTAGAAAGAATTTTTGTCACATGAGCTTTATTTAGTATACACACTGCCTGAGGTATTAGTTAATCAACTGAGCACATAGCCTGTGCTGTTTGAGCTAATTTGTTGAATCCAAGATCTCAGGTAATTATACCTCTGTTAATAAATTTGGCTCAAATTAAAAATTATCTTCCTCATTGTCAATCATGTTCCCAAGTATTGGTCCACATAATGGAAGAAGACCCTGTAAAGATTTCACCTGAGGTAGTTATTGTATAAGTGGATGCAAAACTCATCATGCCCCATCCATAAGCTCATTGCTTATAGATTAAAATTAGAATCAGATCCTACTCTGTTACTTAGAACACAGAGTTCAGATGGCTATTTTTAAAAGAAGCTTTCAGCACTAGTTGCTAGTGCTTAGCTTGTCCCCATAAAATTTTAGATTCATACTTTAAAACCACAGTGGTTATTGAATTCTCTTTGGAGTCTCTGTGGCATTATTGCACCATCTTCAGAATAAAAACAAAGCACCAGTTGAGTCCTCCACAAAAAGAAAATCAATTAATAGCAGAAACAACAAACCGCTAATATTTCAAGGAATATTTAGAAAGCAGTTACTTTGCTTATATTGGGTTCCATTAAAATTTATTCTGAGATTTTCTTTCTAGTAAATTAGTTCTGAATCTTCCCACTTCTCCTGGAAATCATACAGAATAGTAAGGGGGAAAGTGACAGATAGCAGACTGACCATTAAATAAATATATGCTTCCTTTCCATTGTTTACAGTTGTTTCTGGGAACAAGGTCCCCATTCTGAATAGTCTGGAGAGCCCTCAGCTTGACTTTCAGTTGGAACCCTGTGAATAGTTCTCACCTAAATGTGTGAACAGAAGTGGATGTGTGTCAATTCT
This sequence comes from Eubalaena glacialis, assembly GCF_028564815.1. Lineage (NCBI taxonomy): Eukaryota > Metazoa > Chordata > Mammalia > Artiodactyla > Balaenidae > Eubalaena > Eubalaena glacialis. Next base: position 70,611,539 of record NC_083723.1, on the reverse strand, counting down.
GGGCCAAGGCGGTTAAGAAGTGTCCTTTATCTGTTCTTCCTCTATCTCCCAGCTGAATGGGGAGAATATTGAGGCCGAGCCTAGTGGAAAAACAGTACAGATGAAGCGTGGATCCCTAAACCATCAAGTAGAGAAAAGATGCCAGTAAACAAGCACTCTCCCATTGAAATGTTGCATGAGCAAGAAACAAGCTTTCCTTTTGTTAGATCATTGAAAGTTGGGGTTTATTTGTTAGAACAACTAGGATTGACCTAAATAATCTAGCAAAGCAATAAAAATCTCACACATAAGCTACACTGAATAGAGCAGAAGCTGGGAAAAGTAAAAGAGAGAGGCAAATTTTAGGAAAATATAAAAGTGGCAGATTTCAGAAAATACCAGCATACCATAACATCTAAATTTGGGTGTACCTTATTGGAAGATGATGTTTGTGAAGAAACCTGTAAAACAGGGCAGGAGGTAGAATGCCTCCTGAAACAAGGTAGGATGTAAGGATCAGAGCAGAGGCAACTAGTCATATTCATATGACTCAGAAGAACCATATTTTAAAATCTGCATTGAAACAACAGATAAAGGAATTTTTGACCCATGAAGCTTTGAAAAGAGCATTGGATCTTCCCACCCTCACTTTCTGAAGGACTCTTGCTTCTAGTTCAGGAGAATCCATCTATTTTGAATATGAATAATGGAAAAGAAATTTGGTCATCCTTCATCTAAAGACACCACAAGAAAGAGGATAAAAATCAGTACAACATTCTGGCAGGTAACAATCACTGGCCAGAAATGTTGTCAACACTAAGCTATATCTTATTAAAATTATTGAAATGTAATTATAAAGAAGGTATTCCTTAAACATCCAAACAAATATACTGAATCTCTTGGAAGCAAAAGAAAATGTTTCACATTAGATATCTTTTTTACAATAAAATTATTCATTAGAAAAAAGATGTTCAAGATACGTAAGGGGAAAAATTGTAAACCAAGGATATTTTATACACCCAAGCTGTCTAGTGTAAAGGTTATTGATAGTTTTGAATATACAGATTAGGGAATATTGTGTTCATGACCCCTTCCTGAAGAATCTACTAGAGCACAATTTTCATCCATCCAAGGAGTTATAGGAAAAACTCATTAAAGGAGTGATGATAAATAATGAATACCTTAAGAGTATTCATTATTTTTTATACTAAAAAATTGAAATGAAAGTAGCAGAATGGTTTGTAAATGTTAAATGTTCTGACAACATAGAAATGACAGCTAATAGAAATGGCATAAGTGGAGAAAAGGTAGAATGTTGAAAGTCAAAGTATATTGTTTAGAGCTGACAAACTAAGAAGTAGAAGCTTAACCACATAAGGGTACAAAGGTAAACACAAAGAAACATAATGTTGTTGAATAAGGCTGAAAGGTAGAAGAAATGAAGAGAGAGAAAAGAAGCTACATGCCACGTGGTTTTCCACTTCATAAGAAGGTAAAAGTATAAAGTTAAACTCTTGTTATATAAATACAAACTAATTATCAGAAAAGTAACAATAGAAAAAGGAAAGAGTCCACATAGCGAAAAAGTAGATGAAACATTAGATAAAATGCAGAACAGGAACCAAACTCACTGTCAAACCAATCAACATTATTGGGCTTAATCCAATTAGAAGAAAATATTTTAAATTGTCTTTCAAAGCAAAATCCAACCCTACATTGTATAAAAGAGGCATAGCTTAACTGATTTAGAAATGTTGAAAAATAAAAAGATGGACAAAGTAAACCAGAAAAAGGGAAATGAAGAAATAGCAGGTATCTTTCAGTTTTCCACAGTATGATGGAAACTGCCTAAAATTCAATGTTTCTAGACATCCTCTTGCAAAACACACAAGAAACAAGAAAATAAAATACATATCACCTACCTACCACACATAACTAGAGCATAACTAAGGGACATGGATGACAAAAAACTCCAATATTCATGGAAATGGGCAATAAAGAGCCAGGGTCAGAAGAGTTCTCTTTAGAACCCACCCCAGAGCTGAAAGTCAGGTAGGCAACTCTACAGAGAAGGGGAGAATGTGCTTGGGACCTGCATTGATGGAAAATAGATTATATCAACTGATACCTCTCTAACTGGGAAATACTGAACATGACCTTTCAACCTTGTAGGTCAGAACATAGCTACTAAGAGTCAAAAGAAAGGGGATTAGAAATGAATGGGACCAAATGTGACAGTTTGAGAAGTCAGCACCTCCGGAGAAGAGGGGACACCTTAGAAAGGGAGACGTTCTTTGGAGACTGGATGGTGATAAGAAAGGGCCATCCTAAAACAAAGTATATATTAAAAAATTAGAGGACAGAAAAAGTGCTCATTAAGACTCTTAATCTCACTGTATTAATAGTAGATGTTATAAAGGTATATCAAGCAAAAACAGAAACAATGAAGGGATTATTACCTTGATGACTGACTAGGTAGAATTTAGACTAAATTTAGACTAAATTAGAATAAATTTACTAAATGTGAGACAATAGGACATTTAGTAATGTAAAGCTAAAGTTTACTATTCACAAGTACTATATAGCAATTATGCATATTTATATTCCAAATAGTATAGCATAATCTTAATAGAGCAGAAACTACTGTATATGCAAGGCCCAGCAGACATAAATACACTAATCATAGAAGATTTTAACATATACTTCTCAGTCTAAAGAGGAATAAAGTAGATATGAAAACAAGTCAGAATATAGAAGACCTAAGCAATTTTAATCAAATTTACCTTATGAATATGCATCAAACTTTGTTTTTCCAAAATAGGGAATGATATTCCTTTTCAAGTGCACATTGAGCATGCACAAAGTTGACCATATATATGGGCATTAAGAAATACAAAATTTTAAATTAGACATAATGCATTATCATGCTCAGATCACAATTTAATGAAAACAATTATTGACAAAACCAAAAATAATCAAGCCATATGCGTATATTTGTGCCATGTACTGTGTGTATATTTTGCTTCAAAAAATATTTTTTAAAAACTTCAGAAAAATAATAATGCATGAAAATCAAAGGGGCAAAAGTGAGAGTTTGAAGAGACTTGCAGGGGCAAAGTTTGAGAGAATTCGATAACTTAAAATGTAAGGATAATGAAGGACTTCCACTTCCAGCCATGACAGAGTAATTGGTTCTGAATCTGCCCTTCTGATGCAAATAAGTAGAATAATGGACAGAATAAATGAAATGACTGTTTTCAGACATCGAGCAACAGGCAGCACAGGACCATTATCCCCAAGAAAGAGTAACAAATGAAGTGATTCCTGTGATTGCCCTGATTTTCTGCTGGAGGCATGATAGAAAGTGAAGAAAACCCACAGAAAACATGAAAGACATGCTGATTTGAGAAGACAGAGGTCATCTGACTTTCAGAAATTTGCCCAAAGGCACACCAGAAAAAAGTGGTGGATTCAACCCTAGTCAATATTCAACCCTGGGCACTCCAGCTTCAGAGTCTGTGCTCTTCACTGCTACTCTATCCTGCATACATTGCACTTTAGTATGTAGGATCCAGTGCTCTCAGTTAGAATCCAAAATTCAAACCTTAGCTGATTTTCTCTTGGAATCTGAGTAAGACGGCGAATTTGAGACAAGAGAAAAATAATGGGTTGCTTTTGAAAATTAACAACGATTGTTAACTTCCTCATGGTTATAGACACATTGTTGTCATTAGAAAGAGCCAATTTTTGTACTACTGAACTGCAATATGCCCTATAGTTACATCAATAGCATAAGTAAAGAGCTTTCATTGAAAGATGGTTCTATGTATCATGAATTATTTAAGAAAGCTTCCACAATCCGAGAATAACATGCTGATCAATCAAGTTTATAGCACAATAGGCTGACAGACCGTATAGAGTAGGCTAATATACTTCAAACGGCTTAGTTGGGAAGTAACTGTGCAGTTGTATGCAGGTATTCGTTCACTCTTGCTTTCTCAGAAAAAGTTCTAAGATCAAACTTGGACAGGGTTCTGATACTGAAGTTGACAAAATCTACAGCAAAATTAAATGAAAGCCTAAAATAACAAGCAAGTGAAACAGTGAAAACAGTGGAGTAAGGACCTTAAAAAATCCTCTCATCCATGAAAGCAATAAGAACAGTTGCAAAACTTGTTAGAATCAACTTTGTAAGAACTCTGAGAATTAAACAAAAACTCGTGGAGAATTTATTCGAGAAAAGCAGCTGAATCTCTGTAAGAACAGTGAGCTTTGTGGCATTTTAGGTAGCTCTATTTCTTTCATTCCTTAACTCCACAATAGCCTGGAAAACCAACAGCCCCCAGTCACAGTGAAAAGAAATCAACTGGAGTCACTGGAAGGGGTAGAATGGAGTTGAAGTTCCTTTAAAATCCCAATCCCAGAGAACTATCATTATTTGACATGTCTGGTGGTTCAGTGGAAGACCACATTTTCAAGGCTGACTTTATTTGAACTGATTCAGAGCTTGCCTAGTGCTAACAGCCTTTTACCTAGGGCTGTTTGTCAAAAAAGATCAGAGGCAATTAATTAACATCATGACTACCTGAGGCAGTGGAAAACAATTGGGGAAAACAACAGGCTAATCAAGAAACTGTAAAGAAAAATCTGAACAATGCAATGTCTATAGAGGGCTTTGAAAAGTCCTACAAATTACTGTGACTCTAGAAGGCCATGCATATACAACCCAACTTAAAATGGGCAAGATATCTGAACAGAGACAGGCACCTCATCAAAAAAGATATAGACATGGTAAATAAGCATATAAAAATATGCTGGACATTATTTGTCATTAGAAAATTGCATATAAAGACAACAATGAGATGCCACTACACACTTTTGAGGTTGGCTGAAGTCCAAAAAAATGACAATGCAAATTGTTGATGGGGAGGTAGAGCAAAAGAAACTCTCATTCATTGCTGGTAGGAATGAAACATGGTATAGACATTTTGGAAGACAGTTTGATAGTTTTATACAAAGCTAAACATAGTCTTACCATATAACCCAGCAATTATGCTCTTAGGTATTTACCCATATGATTTGAAAACTTATGCCCACAGGAAAACCTGCATAGGAATGTTTATAGCAGCTTTATTCATAATTGCCAAAAACTGGAAACAAGCAGATGTCTTTTAATAGGTAAATGGATGAACAAACTAGTATATCCATACAATGGAATATAAAGCAATAAAAAGAAATGATCTATTATCAAACCATGAAAAGACATGAGGAAACCTAAAATGCATATTGTTAAGTGAAAAAAGCCAGTCTAAAAAGTCTATGACCTGTATGATTTCAATTATATGATATCCAGGAAAGACAAAACTATAGAGCCAAGTTAAAAAACTCCCAATGGCCAAAGCTGGAATGACTCAAGCAACAGAATAAAGTGGTATTAAATTATAATCCAAAGTATAAAATAAATATTCATTGAGTCCATCCTAATATAAATAAATGGTTGAGTAAATTAATAGATGAGGGAGAAGGAACAAGTAACCCATGCTTAAGAATTCTAAATAATTTATGTAAATATTTTGCCCTGAAGGAGTTGGAACATAACTTCCTACTCCTTAAGTGTGCATTGCCCATACATAGTTACTTCCTTCCAAAGATTACCATATGGAAAGGGGAGAAAAAGTAACTTTACAGTGCAGAAACCTAACAAAAGCTGCCTCAGCCAGGTGACCAAGTTTCACTTCAACATTTTGTAATGGACAGTATATACCATTGATATAGTGTGATGAAAATAGCACTTTATTTCTGTGGTTTCCCCCCGCAAAAACTCATATAATCTCAGTCTGATCATGAGAAAACATCAGATAAATGCCAGCTGAGGGATAGTCTATAAAACAGCTGACTAATACTCCTCAAAAGTGTCTGAGTTATCAAAGACATAAACCTTTTGGTACGTCTCATTCTTTCCTGAGTTATTATACTTCCTCCAAGGGCCATTTGTCTTCCTTTTTTTTTTTTTTTTATAAATTTATGTATTTATGTATTTATTTTTGGCTGTGTTGGGCCTTCGTTTCTGTGCGAGGGCTTTCTCTAGTTGCGGCGAGCGGGGGCCACTCTTCATCACGGTGCGCGGGCCTCTCACTATCGCGGCCTCTCTTGTTGCGGAGCACAGGCTCTGGACGCACAGGCTCAGTAGTTGTGGTTCATGGGCCCAGTTGCTCCGCGGCATGTGGGATCTTCCCAGACCAGGGCTCGAACCCGTGTCGCCTGCATTGGCAGGCGGATTCTCAACCACTGCACCACCAGGGAAGCCCCATTTGTCTTCTAATTGAACAACTGCTTTTAGCATTTCTTGTAGTGTCAGCTTGCTGACATTGAATCTTTTGGCTTTTGCTTTATGAAAACATCTTTATTTTTCCTTCATTTTTGAAAGATGATTTTGCTAGGAAATTATTTTCTTTTTGTCTTCTAGTTTCTATCATCTTGGATATTTGGCTAATCAATCTCATTTATTAAAATAATGTGTTATTTCCTCCAGCTACGCTTATGATGTTCTCTTTCTCCTTTGTTTTTCAGCAGTTTTACTAAACATGCCAAAATGTGGGTGTTTTTATTTATACTTCCTTAGGTTTGTATGAATGTTTGCGTCTGTAGTTTGATTTTTTATTAGTTTTGGAAAATTCTCAGCCATTAGGTTTTCTAATATTGTTTCTGTTCTATTCTCTCATCCTTCTCCTTCTCCAATTACATACATGTTAGACTTTTTCACCATGTCCCCTGTGTCTGTATGCTCTTTTCAACACCCTCATCTTTTTCCCTTTAATTTTAACTGACCTTACTTCCAGTTTATTAATATTCTTTTTTTCAGTCTCTGTTTCAAAAATCATATATTGAGTTATTTTTTCAATTCTTGAATTTTTATTTGATTATTTTTCATAAATTCCTGCTTTATAGTGAGATATCCTATACTTTCCGTTTTAAAAACATTTTAATCAAGTTTATACTGTTTTAATTTGTTTATACTTTCTTTTTTTACCTTTGGTTTTTATTAATTGATCCTGTTTCTTGGCGTACCTACTAATTTTTTTTTATTGAATCCTAGACATCATGTCTGAAAAAATGGTTGAGGCTTTCACTGGTGCCATTTTCCTCCAGAGAGGATACAATTTTCTCCTGGGTAGGCAAAGAGTACAGGTAGATCAACTTGATGCATTCAAGACTAACCTATTTCCAGTTTGCCCTAGTTCAAAGGTCTTACCCTCTGTGGTATCTCAAATAAATCTAAAGGTTCTCTGCTCTTTAATGCATATTGATTTCAGTTTTTGTTTGTTTGTTTTTTCAGGACTTTGAAATTCATAAAAACTCTACTTACCTTTTTAACTTCTTTAATAACTGCATTCTGATTTGGCAGCTGGTTTCTTGAAAGCAAGTGATCCTAGAGAGTAAGGTGGAAGCTACAATGTCTTCTTTGAGTTAGCCACAGGAGTCACACATGACCATTTCTGCAATATCCTTTACAGCTGATTACATAGGTCAGCCCTACTCAGTGTGGAAGGTCCAACACAAAGTGTAAATACCAGAAGACAAGGGTCATTGATAACCATCCTGGAGACAGTCTGCCATAGCAGAAAAAGAGTCAGCAAAAGAGAGGGAGAAGAAAGAATCAGAAATTTAGGGAGAACTAAGGGAGATTAGAGTCTCAGAAATGAAAGGAGATATTTTAAGATGGAAAAAAAGTTATTACAAGCAGCAAGTATACAAATAGAATAAGAACTGAGAAGTATGCATTGGATTAGACATTTAGATAATCAATGGTGCATTTTGCCAGCATTATTTCAGGGAAGTGGTAAAGAAAGAAGATATGGCCCAGGCAATTGTAGCATGCTTTGGCAGCTGAGAGGAACTGGATTCTAGAACTAAACCTGTTTCATTTGCAAATGTTGATGAAGTCCAGTCTGTGATAAGTGCAATAAATTAAATAGGAACAATAGAAGAGAACAGATGATAATCCAGTTGAGCAGCTGTTACTGCGGGATAGGAATGAGAAGTTACATTAACAACAAGCTGTACTAATACGAAATGGGGCTCAAAAATAGCACAAAACCTAAATGATACTTAGCATTAGCAACAAAAATTTTGGCCTCAGGAAAGTCTAATATATGTTAGTGAGGTTCCAGTCAATAAACTGGAACGCTAGGGATTGTAAGAAAAAAAGATAATAGGGACAAGGAGGAATAAGAGCTAGGCAGAATGGTAACAAAGATGAATAAGTCAAAAATCCAGGTACAGGATACAAAGACAGAGCTTACTTAATAAAATTGTTTTAGCCATACCAGGACTGAAGTTCCAAAATAATACCATGAGTAAAATGTATTGGTCATTTCATCCTTATGACTTACAGGCTTATAGGAACTTCTCAAGTTGCTCTAGTTGAAAATTCCCTCAGGGCATGACACTGGATTTGAGCAAGAGTCATCTTTGATTCTATCTTAATATAAAGTCTTTAAATTTTCACTTTTCAGGAGGTGCTCTTGTTTTACATACTTTCATTCATTCATACATACATATGAAGGAGCTACACAAATCTATCTGAACTAGTAATCATTAAAGTCACCATTACAAACATGTAAAAACATTATACCATAAAAACCAGTCCAGACCCCGAGAGGTAAAGGAGACCAGGGTTAAATGTGTTAATCTCAACATTATTTAGTTGATCCCAAAAGAATTTTGACCTTTTCCAAATTTCAATCCTATATTTTCTTTCCACTCCTAGATCTATCTATGTTCAGAATCAGCTTTTCATCTTCTCCTTTATTGAACTTGCTCCCAGCTGTGATATCTGTTTTAGATATATTCTCTTTGCACCTCCAGATCCATTTCCCACCCTTCTCCATCCTGTATTGCACCCCAGGTAGCTGAACAATATGTTTTCAACAGTTCTTTTACCTGCTGGCTTCCGTTTAGATTTGGCCAGTGAAATGTAACAGCAAGAGATCAGTGGGTGTGAGGGGAGTGACTTGTGACTTCGGGTATTTATTCCAGTATCATCGTCTCTATTCTACGTCACTGCAAGTGGGTGATGGTCCTTACTGAAAGTCATGGGTCCTATCAAGTAGCCCTCATCAGGTTCCAGAAATTCTCCATTCCCTTTGCCACTTCAAGCTTAGAGGGTGGAAACAACTCACAGTTGGTGCTGGTGTGGGAGATTTAATTATCCATTATAGTTTTGTAAACCTTCATGCATGTAAATAGTAAATAGTAAATAGTCACTTTATTGAATTACCGAGTTTGATCATGCCAACTGATTCCTTCCAGGATCACAAAACAGCACCTATATTTGTTGGTTTTTTTCAGTATATAAATTTATCATCTTTGATTTTAAAATACCATATTTTAAAAATCATGTCTATGAGTTTGCTTATAGTGTTGCTTCTATCTGACCCTTGCCTTATTTCTATTTGTCCAGCTTCTGGCCATTTTTCAATCTTTAAATGAAATGATATCTCTTTTCCAAGACCCTCCCTCCAAGGTGACTCATATGTCCTGGTTTGCCTGCAACAATCGTGGTTAACACCTGTTTTCCCGGCATTATTGTCAATTGTTCTCCCTTTCATTCTTAAAAGTGTGCAAGTTTATATAATAAATTATACTGTCACCTTATCTATGAGTCCTTCAACCAGAAGTAATATCTCCTGATTCTGATCTCCATATAATTTTATTTATATTCCTTTCTATTGATATCATGGTTATTTATATTTATCTCCAGTCCTTTCATGACCTGTAAGCTCCTTGAGAACAGCACTCATATGTCTTACTGCCCTGCCCCTCTTAGCTCTAGCATGACAGAAACTATACCTAAAGAAAGAAACTATATATAATATATGTTTTAAGTTTTATATAAACTGTATATATTTATGTCTTCATTTATATACTATGTATTTTATATATAAACTATATATATTTATATATGTAAACTATATATAGAAGTTATATACATAATTATATATATGTGTGTATATCTATCTATCTATCTATATATATATATACACACACATATATGGAGAGAGAGAAAATGAATAATATGGGTCCGCCATGTGGCTTCTTCACAATATAAAACATTCCAATTTAAACATCATCCTTGAATTAAAGTGACATGAGATTGAAATTTTAAGAAGGAAAAAGGTGATCAGGCAAATGTTTACTTGACCTTGAGCAGTGTCACCTCTCTTAGATAAGCTGTGACTATCTGAGCCACTACCTTCATGTGGCTCATGAAGTTAACCAGCATCATGACAGAACAGAAATGAAAACAATATAAACTGAGGAGTTTTTTCCAGAACAAATGTGTGGCTTGAAAACTCTCCCAAACCTGGTGTACATAGATGAGGGTAATTTCACACAAATAGGTCACAATAATCTATATATAAAAATTAATTTAAACTATTTTTAGCCAGAGTTTTGCAAGTCTGGGGACATTTAGGTAACTTTTAAAATCTTCCTTGTAATATGGCATACTTCTTGATGGCAAGGAACGTCTCATTCATCTTTGTTTCTTTTATATCATTTACCCCACAAACAATATATTGATAAACAGATAATGGTGCCTTCAAATATAGATCTTTTACTTTGAAATAAAAGTATAAAAGTACTTTTATATATATATGTCATATATATAACATTTCATGTGTGTGTATATATAGACATATTTTAATGCTAAAACATGCATTTTAAATTTGGGCATCCATTTAATTGTTATTTTTAGAAACACTATTTAGTGCCAAATTAATGTTATAGAAAAAATGCTATCAAAATATCTATATAGATCACACTAGGCTGCAAACAATACAAAGCAATTCAAATCAGTTCTCTGGCTTTGATGCTTATGCTGACAGCACCCAGCATGAAACTAAAATTTGGGAAAAGTTGAAGAGCTCATCTCTTTTGTCAGTGGCTTGATTTGCCCACCATGCATCTTCAAACATTCACTGTACTGAAGTATCCTCCACTTTAGACCAATTTCACATGTTATGAAGAAATTAAATGTGTACTCTTGAGGCTCTAGAAAACTCAATTTTTGTAATATCCACAAATCTTAGAATTGTAAGAGAACAATGCATTCATCAAGTCCTTCTGTCCGCACTGATGGCTCTCAGTTGTGGTGATATAACAGATACGACTGTGCAGCTTTTGAGTATATTACATACCCAGGCCCTATTTCTGAACTGTTATCAATAAGGTCATTTATAGTTTGAATACACTAGAGCATATGTGACTGAAGAGGAGTTATACCAAGAGGATAAGCAGCTGTGTCTCTGGATGCAGAGAGGGCAGGTATGCTTTGCTGCATCAGATTGGCCTCCCAGCCCTCCTGCTTTATATCATCTTTCCTCTCTTTGCTATTTCTTACCATTGGCAGAAAATGTTAAGTTAAACAAAATGACCCCACTATCCTCCCTTCCTCCCCACTTTTCACTCTAGGGTGACGTATCTTGGCAGGTAGTTATTATTTTAACATATGTGTATTCCTAGAAATGGAGAGATGAGGGGAGGAGTCAGAAAATAATTGAGTAAAAATAGCCTTGTACTAATGTATAATTATTAATAATAGTTCCGAAATCTGAACAATTCTGTAAACCACAATCCAACAGTGCATCTTAGGGATGGGAGAGCTCAGAATATAATTTAGTTTATCTACACTGAACGTAGAGCTAAGTCAGAACATTTTCCCTGATGCACTGTAGAGATTCCAACTTCAGTTGAAGAGGCATATTTTCCCTGAAAAATAAATCTGAAAAGCACATTTACTACCTCATCGTCTCAATAGTTATTTTATTTGAAGTACCCGTGATTTTTTAGACTAGGCAACCTCACAAACACTGTAGATTTACAATATAATAGAATAGCACAATCTTTTCTGCTCTGCCAAGTTTTCAGCAGTTCTAAAGTGAACATGAGATTATATTGAAGCATAGAATCCTAGAGCGGTTGAGCACTAGGTTCCATTTTACCATTTTAAAAATAAATTCTTACTTTTGTTTTGTAACCGTGATAATGCAGTTTGCTGGCCTATGGATAGAAATGTCGTATTTTATATGAGAAGAGATATTAGACATCATTTCAAGGAGGATTCTTCACTGACAACTCATGACCCAAACAATCTGTTCTAGAGGAAAGACTGTGCAATAATTCTACTCTTTTGAATATTTTTGGCAGTCGTTTTATATATATGTATAAAAATATGTAAATAAATATATAAATATATATATATAAAACGAATGCCAAAATATATATATTTATATATAAATGTATATATAATTACATATTTTTAATATATATATAATTACATAAATAATTTACACATTTTTTTTCTTTTACTTCCTCAGATTTATCTTAGGAGACATCAGGATTTAAACTATCTAAATAAACAATCATTTCCTCTCTTCTCTCAGCAACAGTCATTTCAGTGTCATGGAAGATTCCAACTAGTAGCTTTATTAAAATGCTTCTTTTAGCTTCACTCAGGAATATTTACTTCAAATCTATACCTCTAGTGTGACCAATTTGAGATATGTTTGTTTTCTTCAACATGATCATTTTCAGAGGGAAAATTTGTAATTCAACTACCTTTCAGAGCTACTAAAAGCAAGGGGATTTAATCTGATTGCAAAAGGATGCTTTAGGGAAATTGTCCCGTGAACAGAGAGATAGAGCAGCACTCCACCGTGATTAGAGTGCAGTTAGACCTTGAAAACCAGAAGCTATTAGCAGGGTTATCTCTTAGGGGAAGTCTAAAATGAGTTAATAGTTCCGGGGTCAAGTAGAGAGGAGACATCAGCAAATTGGAGTTTGTTTTAAATTTGGCCTCAAGAAGTTTGCAGTCAAATACTTAATATTGTTGCTTTTTATGTGCTCAAATTTAGAAACCACGAAGATACTTGAAAACACTAACAGCCTCAACTAGTTTAATATTTCGGGAATTAATATAAATAATATATATTAAGTACTTAATATTTGCTATGGATTATTGCATCTAATATTAAGATATTCCTTTAAGGAAAAGCACTACACCATCCTCATTTTATGGATGAATAACTAGAGGTTCTCTAAGCCCTCTGGGTTCCATGACTTGCTTGAAGGTCACAGCTAGCACATGGTGGAGACAGGATTTTAACCTGGGCAGTTTGATTCTAGCACCTTATACTCTTAGGAAAAAAATTATTATCCCAGTTATATAATACTGTGATTAAGAACTATAGAGTTAAAAATGGATTTAACCCTTACTCTCTCACTTTCCAAGGAAATAATTACAGGTAAACTAACTTTTCAGTTTCCTCGTCTGCAAAATGGGGGTTATAAAATATCTATTTCATAGGCTTATTGTAAAGGTTAAACAAAAAATAATATAAAGGGAACCAGTAAAAGACTTTCTTTTCCGTTTGTAAAGAAAGTGGGCTACTTATGTTTCTCATATCTTCACACATCTAAAGTAAAACCATAGAGAATAAAATGGGAGAGAATAAAACTACCCATTGCTTATTCCTACAGCACAACTGGGAGATGGGTGATAAAATAATCTTAAATTTACCTTTAGGTAGAGAAATAAAAATCTGAAACCAGCAGCGTTGTCTCTCGGGCTCACATAAAAACAGAGATTCAGGCAAGAAATGAACAGAAAATGCAAGAGAAGTGATGGGTCACAGACAGCACACTAAGGTGCAAGCCCAGAGGAAGTGGTCTCCATCCTGACTCAGGAAACGCTGAGAACAGGTCTAAGATCTGATCAAAACACTTGGCTACTAAATAGTGAACAGTAAGAAATTGGAAAGTATGCAGCCCAGAAGCAACAGTATTAAGAAGGCACTATTTTGGAGAAGTGGGAGAACCTTGAAAAGAAAGGTATCCCTTGGAGGCATGACGGTAAGAGGCAAAGAAGGAAGTGGCAGAAAAAAAGGCTCTCAGGAAATGAAATCTTTTCAAAGAATTAGATGAAAACAGAAAAAGAAAAAAACCAACACTCTTTATTAAGGAAACTTCACTTTTACTGTGGACACCAAAGAGGAAGGTAGTGAAGTAAGAATTTGGTAAATTTCAGGAGGAAATTTAGTAAACTTTACAAATACTCCCTCCACCCCCTTAAGATCACCTGCTATTGGTTATTCAGAAAATTCATCAGATATCCTCATGAACAGAATAAGCAACCCAAAATCCATTTAACCACATAACATGAAGAAAACAGGAAATAAGTATCAATGTGTTTCAGCAAATGAAACACACGTACACACACACAAACATTTGAGGCAGAGAATATAGTGTTGTACATGTCAGTATGAATGAAACGATGTAATTGGAGGTAAGAGAGAACACCGTGAATTAAAGATGATAAACTGAAGAGATATTTTAAACATAATAGGGGCTTCTAGTTTCAAGCCTCAACATGTAAGAGCTTGGAAGTCATCACTCCTGTCCTTACAATAAGTGAAAGCTGAACAAACTGAAAATCAGTGACTTTTCTTTGTCTCATTAGAGAACTGAGGTTACAAGACAAACAGCCTCCCTGAAACCCAGAGAGACAAGTGAATCCAGAGTCAGAGCTGATGAGGGAAGCTAGTTCCTTCAAGTATTAAGAGATACTCTATAGTGAAAACAGTATGAATATTCTGTTTCTGACGTGATAGAGTAAACTCATAACCAAGTATCTAGTAAATAAATACTAGACTGTGAAAAAATACAAAATAAACAACTATTTGAGGACTCCAGAGAGTGATCAGAAACAAGTAGTTAAACTTTGGAGAGAGACTGCCATTTTCTCATTTTAAGAGAACATGAGATATAAAATGTGAGATTCTCATTTTGCGACTTTGGCCTGATAGCAAGCCGCAATTGCAGAGTAGAGTAGGCAGTTAAAACTTTTTTAGATAGTCTCCTATCTTTACAGGATGAGGAACCAGGAGACAGAGCTCTGGCAACAACAGATCTCAGAGAGTGAGGAGGAAACTCCTAGAGAGGAGAGAGCCTAAGCCAGAAAGCCCACTGAAAATGATGCCTACCTAAGTTAAGTCAGAGGTGGAGTTTGAGCCTGTTATTTCCCTGCTAAGACAAAAGTGTCAACACTTTTTGGAGTAGTGTACCAGGATTTAGGGGCTCTACAATATAATATTCACAATGTTTGAAATGCAATCCAAGTTTACTTGACATATAAGGAACTACGCTAAAATGAAAAGATGATCAGTAGAGCCCAACTCTGAGGTAACCTCGATGTTGGAATTTTCAGTCAAGGACTTTAAAGCTGCTACTATAACCATGTTCAATGAGATGGAAAAAAAAATCTTAACAAATAAAAATATAAGACATTTTATCAGAAAAATAAAAATATAAAAGAGACAGAGGGATATTTTATAAATATAAAACATAGGTTTGAGATAAACAGTTCACAAAATGGACTTATTTGGAAGATGGAGATGAAAAAAGAAATAGTAAGTTTGAACATAGATCAATAAAAATGATCCAATCTGAAGTAGAGAGCAGAAAGCATGGGAAGAAAATTGAGTACTAAGGGACCTGTGCAAAAGGTCTATCATACAAGGAATTATAGTCCCAGTAAGAGAGGAGAGAACCTGTGTAGACTTTGAAAAGTTAAATAGGTGTATTGTAATCTGAATAACTACAAAAGATACTACAGAAAGGTATAGCTAAAAAAATAGATAATTAAAATGAAATTCTAAAAAGTATTTAATAATATAAAAGTGGAAAAGAAAGGAGAAACAGAAAAGCAAAGCAGAGGTGACAAACAGAAAAAAATAACAAAATAGTAATTCTATATCCAACCATATCAATAATTACAGTAAAAATTAATAGGCTATACATTCCAATTAAAAATTTGATGGGAGTAAAGAAAGATGATTTGGACAACACACAACTATCATGATTCACTAATATTTATAGAGTCCTGAATCCACCAACAGCACAATACATATTCTTTTCAAGTACACATGGGCATTCACTAAGCTAAACAATAGCTGGGCTTTAAAACAAGCCTCAATAAATTTAGGAGGATTAAAATCATAGAGTATGTTCCCTGAAAACATTAAAATTAAATTAGAAATTAACAGGATGATACCTAGGAAAACTACAAATATTTAAAATTAACACACTTCTAAATAATCTGTGAATAATCCAAAAGACATTAGAAAATATTTTTAACCAAATGATAATGAAAAGACAGCATACCAAACTTGTGCAATGCAGCTAAAATATCAAATATATCTGCAAAACATATTTTTAAATCCTGATAACTGAAAATGTTCAGTTTAATAAAATGTTAGCAATAGAAGAATGGAGGATAACTCTTGGCTTTCATAATAATGGGCTTTGACTTCTAACTCTACTGTCATTATATATGCAGATACACTGGCAACATTTAAATGAGGGCTCTCATACAAAGTTTTCCAGAATTTACAGTCTATAAATTTGCTTTTTTTATGTACCCAGGGCCTTTGATTCCCCAAAGGCTGCTTGGAAAACAGTTACCAGGAATGAGATCCATAACTACAAAAGATCATGTGATCAATGAGCATGCCTATTCTGCTTTCTGAAGTCCTTGAACTGGCAAATTAAGGAAAAGGGGTTGATAGAAATAGAGACACCACATTGTTAAATCACTAACAGCCTCCCTGCTATTCCCAGCTCTTTTGATTCCTGTGCAAACCGTATCATATTGAGTCTTTGTTCTTCTGTTTTCATGGTTATGGCAATACTCACCTTCTGAATTGAAACACTTCTAGATTTTTAAATTATTGCTCCAAAGCTTGTTGCCTCTAATTCTTACAAATAAACTAGTCATGACCAATTTGTTTAATAAGATATCCATCCAACTCCATTTCAATATGTGCTATATTAACATGCCATTAATACATGCCTTGGGAAAAGCTCCTCAGGATTTCAGAAGAAAGAGATGCTCACCTACCAATTCACCAGGTCCAAGGGCAACAAGCATAGGTCAGAATGTTTTGATGTCAATGGAAAGCTAGAAACATTCTTTACTTGACACCTGAAATGGAAAAAACTAGGCAGGGGCATGAAACAGTATTTGTATCTTTGCCGAACTCACCGATCTTCTTCAGTGGACCAACCAACTTGAGTTCTTGCAAGATTTGAATGGTCTGAATACAAACTTTATTCATGCCACTGAAAAATTATTTTAACCCTTTTTGCAGTTATCCTTGCTCTTCTTTGTATGTTTGAGCACAGAACCCAGGCCCTTGCTTACCTATCCGTGCTCTTTCTTTGTCCTCCTGCACAAATTCCACTGTATTCCAGCCATATTTAATAGCTTTCTCACAACTTAATTTGAATACCTCCTACACATCCTTCAGATCTTAGCTTAAATGTCACATCTTCTAGGAAACCTTCCCTTATGTCTCCCATGTGCATCCATGTCACCGTCTACCTTGACCATTGATAATCATAGCATTCCCCATGCTACTATCATTTTTGCTTACATACTTGTTTCTTTTTTAAAAAATTTTTTAATTAATTAATTATTTATTTTTGGCTGTGTCGGGTCTTTGTTGCTGCGCACAGGCTTTCTCTAGTTGAGGCGAGCGGGGGCTATTCTTCATTGCGGTGCATGGGCTTCTTATTGCAGAGCACAGGCTCTAGGCATGTGGGCTTCAGTAGTTGTGGCACGTGGGTTCAGTAGTTGTGGCTCCCGGGCTCTAGAGTGAAGGCTCAGTAGTTGTGGTGCACGGGCTTAGTTGCTTCGCGGCCTGTGGGATCTTCCCGGACCAGGGCTCGAACCCGTGTCCCCTGCATTGGCAGGTGAATTCCTAACCACTGAGCCACCAGGGAAGTCCCTACATACTTGTTTCTATCCTGCAACTAGTTTATAACTTTTATGTGTGCAACCTTAACTGACTTGTTTATTGCTATACTTCCAGTGCGTTTGAGTATAGGTTCTCAACAAATATTTACTGAATCGATGTTAAAAAAAAAAAAAAGCTAAATACATTCTTTTACTTAATTCCTGGATAGAAGGATAGATATATGGGTGCATGAATGAATGAATGAATGAGTAATTCTGCCCCACAGACTCTCCTGACTGGCCTTTGCCTCTGACTATGCTTTTGCCTCCAGGATATCTCACAAAAGGATAATGGATTAGTCAGAATATGCTAGATCAGTACTTCTTAAACCTTAATGTGAACACAAATCTCCTTGGGATTCAGTAACTTTAGGATAAGGCCTGAGAATCTGCATTTCTAACAAGCCTCTAGGTTAATGTAAATGCTTTGAGTCTGTGGACTCATTGGGTAACAAGGTTCTAGGCTGCATTATTAACAACAACACAATAACACAATGTAATCTTAGTAGTTTAATGCAACAAAATTTTCTTTCCTCTTTTGAAAAGTTTAGGACACTCTCCAGGGCAGTTCTCCTTCATTCAGTAACTCAGGGATCCACGTTGCTTCTACTTTGCAGCTCTTCCATGTCAATGGAGTTTCCAAAGTTGGCATCAAAAAATGAGATAGCTAGAGATTTAAGCAGAAGCTTTTTGCTAACTGAACTCAGAAGTGTCCCGTTTACTATCCGTTACAGTCCATTGGCCAAAGCTTGTGACATGGCCCCACTTAATTCAAGGGAATGGAAAGTGCCAAGAAATGAGAATAGAGCTGGCATGAGTGAACACTAATAATCCCTCCCCGCCCATTAGTGTCACCTAAAGTAGTGATTCCCATTCTTGTATCCACAAGAGAATTACTCAAGGAGATATTAAAAACTATCATTCTTCAGGCTCTACCTCTAATCAATTCTGATTTAATTATCTTGAGATGGGATTTGGGAATTGCTATTTTATAAACACTTCCCTGGTGGGTGATTCTAATGTGTAGCTAGGGGTTGAGAGCCACTGATTTAATAGGTACATTCATGCCTGGCTCTTCTGCAGAACTTCTGCCTGACGAGTAGAAGCAGAAAAGGCACAAAATGGCACGGGAAAAATTTTGGCATCTATCTGAAGAGCCAGGGGTGATTGTAAGTGTCTGCGCTTCCTTCAGAATTGGAGCAAATAGGACATAATATGCTCATCCTGTTCAAAATTGAGGGTAAACAGGTCTGGCCATATTTTTCTTTTGGAATTAATCTAAAGCATCATCAGATTTTGAATTTTTTTATGACCTACATCAGTTGACTAGAGAAAGCCTACCTCATGATGTTGTTTTTGTTTTTTGTTTCTTGTTTTTTTGTGTTTTTTTGTTATTGTTGTTATTTTCACAGCCTAGTTCTAACAATAGTTCCAAAAGAAGTACTCTACAACATTTGAGAACTTCCTGCATTGTGCAAGTTAGAGACTAGACCTCCAGGATGAATACTTTTAAAGGATTTAAAGAACACTTAATTTAAATTCAGGGTGTTTTTCTTTTGTTTTCTTTTCCTTTAAAAATGATGTACAATTTTATTGTAAAAACTTATGTGGCAGTATTTATTTTAAAACTTCAGATCTTTTACTTGTGATTTGGCTTTGAAAAATATTATTAAAATCAGCCTGTTTAGTTCTCTTTCTCTATAATTTATTAGTAAGGTTTTACATGATGGGAGATACATTTCTTTTTTTTTTTTTTCACTTTTTAACTCTAAGCTTTAATAGTGATAATAATGATTTTTTATTTATCCCCCTTGTGGGGAAATGAAATTTTATTGCTCTGGAAGAAACCAAATTTTTTTTTAACATCTTTATTGGAGTATAATTGCTTTACAATGGTGTGTTAGTTTCTGCTTTATAGCAAAGTGAATCAGCTATACATATACATATATCCCCATATCCCCTCCCTTTTGTGTCTCCCTCCCACTCTCCCTATCCCACCCCTCTAGTTGGTCACAAAGCACAGAGCTGATCTCCCTGTGCTATGAGGCTGCTTCCCACTAGCTATCTATTTTACATTTGGTAGTGTATGTGTATGTCCATGCCACTCTCTCACTTCATCCAAGCTTACCCTTCCCCCTCCCCGTGTCCTCAAGTCCATTCTCTACATCTGCGTCTTTATTCCTGTCCTGCCCCTAGGTTCTTCAGAACCATTTTTTTTTTTTTTTAGGTTCCATATATATGTGTTAGCATATGGTATTTGTTTTTCTCTTTCTGACTTACTTCACACTGTATGACAGACTATAGGTCCATCCACTTCACTACAAATAACTCAATTTCGTTGCTTTTTATGGCTGAGTAATATTCCATTGTATATATGTGCCACATCTTCTTTATTCATTCATCTGTTGATGAACACTGAGGTTGATTCCATGTCCTGGCTATTGGAAATAGAGCTGCAATGAGCATTGTGGTACATGTATCTTTTTGAATTTTGGTTTTCTCAGTGTATATGCCCAGGAGTGGGATTGCTGGGTCATATGGTAGTTCTATTTTTAGTTTTTTAAGGAACCTCCATACTGTTCTCCATAGTGGCTGTATCAATTTACATTCCCACCAACAGTGCAAGAGGGTTCCCTTTTCTCCAAACCTTCTCCAGCATTTGTGTTTGTAGATTTTTTGTTGATGGCCATTCTGACAGTTGTGAGGTGGTACCTCATTGTAGTTTTGATTTGCATTTCTCTAATGATTAGTGATGTTGAGCATTCTTTCATGTGTTTGTTGGCAATCTGTATATCTTCTTTGGGGAAATGTCTATTTAGGTCTTCTGCCCATTTTTGGATTGGGTTGTTTGTTTTTTTGATATTGAGCTGCATGAGATGCTTGTAAATTTTGGAGATTAATCCTTTGTCAGTTGCTTCATTTGCAAATATTTTCTTCCATTCTGAGGGTTGTCTTTTCGTCTTGTTTATGATTTCCTTTGCTGTGCAAAAGCTTTTAAGTTTCATTAGGTCCCATTTGTTTATTTTTGTTTTTATTTCCATTTCTCTAGGGAGTGGGTCAAAAAGGATCTTGTTGTGATTTATGTCATAGAGTGTTCTGCCTATTTTTTCCTCTAAGAGTTTTACAGTGTCTGGCCTTACATTTAGGTCTTTAATCCATTTTGAGTTTATTTTTGTGTATGGTGTTAGGGAGTGTTCTAATTTCATTCTTTTACATGTAGCTGTCCAGTTTTCCCAGTACCACTTATTAAAGAGGCTGTCTCTTCTCCATTGTATCTCTATCCTGTTCCATTGATCTATATTTCTGTTTTTGTGCCAGTACCATACTGTTTTGATTACTGTAGCTTTGTAGTGTAGTCTGAAGTCCAGGAGCCTGATTCCTCCAGCTCCAATTTTCTTACTCAAGATTGCTTTGGCTCTTTGGGGTCTTTTGTGTTTCCATACAAATTGTGAAATTTTTTGTTCTAGTTCTGTGAAAAATGCCATTGGTAGTTTGATAGGGATTGCAATGGTTCTGTAGATTGCTTTGGGTAGTAGAGTCATTTTCACAATGTTGATTCTTCCAATCCAAGAACATGGTATATATCTCCATCTGCTTGCATCATCTTTAATTTCTTTCATCAGTGTCTTATAGTTTTCTGCATACATGTCTTTTGTC
Source organism: Eubalaena glacialis (assembly GCF_028564815.1). Lineage (NCBI taxonomy): Eukaryota > Metazoa > Chordata > Mammalia > Artiodactyla > Balaenidae > Eubalaena > Eubalaena glacialis. The sequence goes on along the minus strand of NC_083723.1, from coordinate 70,590,046 downwards.
TCCTTGGGTAGGTTAATTCCTAGGTATTTTATTCTATTGGTTGCAGTGGTAAATGGGAGTGTTTCCTTAATTTCTCTTTCAGATTTTTCATCATTAGTGTATAGGAATACAAGAGATTTCTGTGCATTAATTTTGTATCCTGCAACTTTACCAAATGCATTGATTAGCTCTAGTAGTTTTCTGGTGGCATCTTTAGGATTCTCTATGTATAGTATCATGTCATCTGCAAACAGTGACAGCTTTACTTCTTCTTTTCTGATTTGTATTCCTTTTATTTCTTTTTCTTCTCTGATTGCCATGGCTAAAACTTCCAAAACTATGTTGAATAATAGTGGTGAGAGTGGACAACCTTGTCTTGTTCCTGATCTTAGAGGAAATGGTTTCAGTTTTTCACCATTGAGAACGATGTTGGCTGTGGGTTTGTCATATATGGCCTTTATTATGTCGAGGTAGGTTCCCTCTAAGCCTACTTTCTGGAGAGTTTTTAATCATACATGGGTGTTGTATTTTGTCGAAAGCTTTTTCTGCATCTATTGAGATGATCATATGGTTTTTATCCTTCAATTTGTTAATATGGTTTATCACATTGATTGATTTGCATATATTTAAGAACGCTTGCATTCCTGGGATACACCCCAATTGATCATGGTGTATGATCCTTTTAATGTGCTGTTGGATTCTGTTTGCTAGTATTTTGTTGAGAATTTTTGCATCTATGTTCATCATTGGTATTGGCCTGTAGTTTTCTTTCTTTGTGACATCTTTGGTTTTGGTATCAGGGTGATGGTGGCCTCGCAGAATGGGTGTGGGAGTGTTCCTCCCTCTGCTGTATTTTGATAGAGTTTGAGAAGGATAGGTGTTAGCTCTTCTCTAAACGTTTGATAGAATTCACCTGTGAAGCCATCTGGTCCTGGGCTTTTGTTTCTTGGAAGACTTTAATCACAGTCTCAATTTCAGTGCTTGTGATTGGTCAGTTTATATTTTCTAATTCTTCCTGGTTCAGTCTCGGAAGGTTGTGCTTTTCTAAGAATTCGTCCATTTATTCCAGGTTGTCCATTTTATTGGCATATAGCTGCTTGTAGTAATCTCTCGTGATCCTTTGTATTTCTGCAGTGTCAGTTGTTACTTCTCCTTTTTCATTTCTAATTCTGTTAATTTGAGTCTTCTCCCTTTTTTTCTTGATGAGTCTGGCTAACGGTTTATCAATTTTGTTTATCTTCTCAGTGAACCAGCTTTTAGTTTTATTGATCTTTGCTATTGTTTCCTTCATTTCTTTTTCATTTATTTCTGATCTGATCTTTATGATTTCTTTCCTTCTGCTAGCTTTGGGGTTTTTTGTTTTTCTTTCTCTAATTGCTTTAGGTATAAGGTTAGATTGTTTATTTGAGATGTTTCTTGAGGTAGGATTGTATTGCTATAAACTTCCCTCTTAGAACTGCCTTTGCTGCATCCCATAGGTTTTGGGTCATCGTGTTTTCATTGTCATTTGTTTCTAGGTATTTTTTGATTTCCTCTTTGATTTCTTCAGTGATCTCTTGGTTATTAAGTAGTGTATTGTTTAGCCTCCATGTGTTTGTATTTTTTACAGATTTTTTTCCTGTAATTGATATGTAGTCTCATAGCATTGTGGTCGGAAAAGATACTTGATACGATTTCAATTTTCTTAAATTTACCGAGGCTTGATTTGTGACCCAAGACATGATCTATCCTGGAGAATGTTCCATGAGCACTTGAGATGAAAGTGCATTCTTTTGTTTTTGGATGGAATGTCCTATAAATATCAATTAAGTCCATCTTGTTTAATGTATCATTTAAAGCTTGTGTTTCCTTATTTATTTTCATTTTGGATGATCAGTCCATTGGTGAAAGTGGGGTGTTAAAGTCCCCTCCTATGATTATATTACCGTTGATTTCCCCTTTTATGGCTTTTAGCATTTGCCTTATGTATTGAGGTGCTCCTATGTTTGGTGCATAAATATTTACAATTGTTAAATCTTCTTGGATTGATCCCTTGATCATTATGTAATGTCCTTCTTTGTCTCTTGTAATAGTCTTTATTTTAAAGTCTATTTTGTCTGATATGAGAATTGCTACTCCAGCTTTCTTTTTATTTCCATTTGCATGGAATATCTTTTTCCATCCCCTCACTTTCAGTCTGTATGTGTCCCTAGGCCTGAAGTGGGTCTCTTGTAGACAGCATATATACGTGTCTTGTTTTTGTATCCATTCAGCCAGTCTATGTCTTTTGGCTGGAGCATTTAATCCATTTACATTTAAGGTAATTATCGATATGTATGTTCCTATTACCATTTTCTTAATTATTTTGGGTTTGTTATTGTAGGTCTTTTCCTTCTCTTGTGTTTCCTGCCTACAGAAGTTCCTTTAACATTTGTTGTAGAGCTGGTTTGGTGGTGCTGAATTCTCTTAGGTGTTCCTTATCTGTAAAGGTTGTAATTTCTCTGTTGAGTCTGAATGAGATCCTTGCTGGGTAGAGTAATCTTGGTTGTAGTTTTTTCCCTTTCATCACTTTCAGTATGTCCTGCCACTCCCTTCTGGCTTGCAGAGTTTCTGCTGAAAGATCAGCTGTTAACCTTATAGGGATTCCCTTGTATGTTATTTGTTGTTTTTCCCTTGCTGCTTTTAATATTTTTTCTTTGTATTTAATATTTGATAGTTTGATTAATATGTTTCTTGGCGTGTTTCTCCTTGGATTTATCCTGTATGGGACTCTCTGTGCTTCCTGGACTTGATTGACTATTTCCTTTCCCATATTAGGGAAGTTTTCAACTATAATCTCTTCAAATATTTCCTAGGCCCTTTCTTTTTCTCTTCTTCTTCTGGGACCCCTATAATTCGAATGTTGGTGTGTTTAATGTTGTCCCAGTGGTCTCTGAGATTGTCCTCAATTCTTTTCATTCTTTTTTCTTTAGTCTGCTCTTCAGTAGTTATTTCCACTATTTTATCTTCCAGGTCACTTATCCGTTCTTCTGCCTCAGTTATTCTGCTATTGATTCCTTCTAGAGAATTTTTAATTTCATTTATTGTCTTGTTCATCATCATTTGTTTGCTCTTTAGTTCTTCTAGGTCCTTGTTAAACGTTTCTTGTATTTTCTCCATCCTATTTCCAAGATTTTGGATCATCTTTACTATCATTACTCTGAATTCTTTTTCAGGTCGACTGCCTATTTCCTCTTCATTTGTTTGGTCTGGTGGGTTTTTACCTTGCTCCTTCATCTGCTGTGTGTTTCTCTGTCTTCTCATTTTGCTTAACTTACTGTGTTTGGGGTCTCCGTTTCGCAAGCTGTAGGTTCATACTTCCCGTTGTTTTTGGTGTGTGCCCCCAGTGGCTAAGATTGGTTCAGTGGCTTGTGTAGGCTTCCTGGTGGAGGGCACTGGTGCTTGTGTTCTGGTGGATGGGGCTGGATCTTGTCTCTCTGGTGGGCAGGACCACATCCGGTGGTGTGTTTTGGGGTGTCTTTGACCTTATTATGATTTAGGCAGCCTCTCTGTTCATGGGTGGTTTTGTGAGCCTGTCTTGCTAGTTGTTTGGCATCGGTGTCCAGCCCTGTAGCTTGCTGGTCGTTGAGTGGAGCTGGATCTTAGCGTTGAGATGGAGATCTCTGGGAGAGCTTTTGCCGTTTGTTGTTTCATGGAGCTGGGAGGTCTCTGGTGGACCAATGTCCTGAACTCGGCTCTTCCACCTCAGAGGCACAGACCTGAAACCCGGCTGGAGCACCAAGACCGTGTCAGCCACACAGCTCAGAAGAAAAGGGAGAAAAAAGGAAATAAATAAATAAAATAAAGTTATTAAAATAAAAAATTAAAAAGATTATTAAAAATAAAAATAATTAAAAAGTAATGAAAAAAGAAAGAAAGAAAGAAAGAAGAGAGCAGCCAAACCAAAAAACAAATCCACAAATGGTGACAAGCGCTAAAAACTATACAAAAAAAAAACAAAACGGACAGACGGAACCCTAGGACAAATGCTAAAAGCAAAGCTATACAGATAAAATCACACAAAGAAGCATAAGCATACACACTCACAAAAAGAGAAAAAGGAAAAAATATATATATATATAAAAAAAGAAGAGAGCAACCAAATCAATAAACAAATCTACCAATGATAATAAACTCTAAATACTAAACTAAAATAAACATAAAACCAGAAACAAATTATATTCAGAAAGCAAACCCCAAGTCTACGGTTGCTCCCAAAGTCCAACGCCTCAATTTTGGGATGATTCATTGTCTATTCAGGTATTCCAGAGATGCAGGGTACATCAAATTGATTGTGGAGATTTAATCCGCTACTCCTGAGGCTGCTGGGAGAAATTTCCCCTTCTCTTCTTTTTTGGCACAGCTCCTGTGGTTCAGCTTTGGATTGGCCCTGCCTCTGTGTGTAGGTCACCTGAGGGCATCTGTTTCCGCCCAAACAGGAGGAGCAGCTGATTAGGGGGCTCTGCCTCACTCAGGCCGGGGGAGGGAGGGGTACGGACTGCGGGGCGAGCCTGCAGCGGCAGAGGCCGGCGCGACGTTGCAGCAGCCTGAGGTGCGCCGTGTGTTCTCCCGGGGAAGTTGTCCCTGGATCACGGGACCCTGGCAGTGGCGGGCTGCACAGGCTCCTGGGAGGGGAGGTGTGGATAGTGACCTGTGCTTGCACACAGGCTTCTTGGTGGCTGCAGCAGCAGCCTTAGTGTTTCATGTCGGTCTCTGGTGTCTGCAGTGGTAGCTGCAGTTCGCGCCCGTCTCTGGAGCTCGTTTAGGCAGTGCTCTGAATCCCCTCTCCTCGCGTACCCCGAAACAGTGGTCTCTTGCCTCTTAGGCAGCTCCAGACTTTTTCCTGGACTCCCTCCCAGCTAGCTGTGGTGCACTAGCCCCCTTCAGGCTGTGTTCACGCAGCCAACCCCCGTCCTCTCCCTGGGATCTGACCTCCGAAGCCCGAGCCTCAGCTCCCAGCCCCCACCTGCCCCGGCGGGTGAGCAGACAAGCCTCTTGGGCTGGTGAGTGCTGGTTGGCACCGATCCTCTGTGCGGGAATCTCTCCGCTTTGCCCTCCGCACCCCTGTGGCTGCGCTCTCCTCCGTGGCTCCGAAGCTTCCCCCCTCTGCCTCCCGCAGTCAACGCCCGCGAAGGGGCTTCTAGTGTGTGGAAACCTTTCCTCCTTCACAACTCTCTCCCAGAAGTGCAGGTCCCTTCCCTATTCTTTTGTCTCTGTTTTTTCTTTTTTTCTTTTGCCATACCCAGGTACGTGGGGAGTTTCTTGCCTTTTGGGAAGTCTGAGGTCTTCTGCCAGCATTCAGTAGGTGTTCTGTAGGAGTTGTTCCACATGTAGATATTTCTGATGTATTTGTGGGGAGGAAGGTGATCTCCATGTCTTACTCCTCTGCCATCTTGAGGGTCTCTCCATGATGTTGTTTTTAATGACAGAAGAAAAATGTCTATGAACTGATAGTTTTTAGAAAAAGACATCACATTTCTTTATTTCTCAGGTATGTATAATTTGAGATATTATCACTACATCAAAGAAAATTCAACATATGTGTTTTTGGAAATGGAATCAAATTACACCCTGTTAATAGGAAGTTATAGTATTTTCCCAAATAGATAAAATCAGAGACATCTGTCTAACATTATCTGTACAGCCATGAGGTAAATTGCAATCACTTTGGAGAAATACCAAAAAACTATGAATTATCTCACTAACAGAGTTGGCAGATCATCAGGGACTGTAAATATCTCAAATACTAAAATGTTGAATTAATCTTGTCCAAGGGAAGTTTTAGTAATCTAGTTCATAAAGCTATGATGTGTTCTGGTAACTACCAACAATGTTTAGCATAAATGAATTGCTTTATGCCAATTCCTAATATTCTACTATAATATTCTGCAAGGGAAGAAATTTTTTAAAATTTAAAGTAAGATTAAATTATGATCTTAGAACTTTTTCATCTCAGTTATATCAGTTACTTCAGTGGAGCTAACACTGACGTAAATAGACAGGAGATTTGCATTTATTTCAGAGTTCTCCCTCCTTATCACCAGCTTATCAGTGTATGCAAAATGTCCTGGAAAATTCAATCATTATAAACCTAAGTCAGATCTATGGATAAAGAAAATGTGGTATATTTTATATATATATATATATATGAAACATATAGCCTATTATAATACATATACTATATATGTAATATATGGTATATAATATACATAATAGAATATTATTCAGCCTCAAAAAAGAAGGAATTCCTGCCATTTGCAACAACATGGATGAACTTAGAGGACATTATGCTAGGTGAAATAAGCCAGACACAGAAAGAAATAAGCCATTCACTTATATGTAAAATCTAAAAAAGTAGAACTCATAGAAACAGAGAGTAGAATGGTGGTTGTCAGGGACTGGAGAGTGGGGGAAATAGGAAGATATTGGTCAGAGGGTAAAGTTTTAGTTGTGCAGGATGAAAGAGTTCTAATGTACAGCATGGTAACTACAGTTAATAATACTGTATTGTATACTTGAAATTTGCTAAAAGATTATATCTTAAGTGTTCCCACTACAGACACACACAAAGATAACCATGTGAAGAGATGGAAATGTTAATTAGCTTGATTGCGATAATCATTTCACAGTGTATACATGTATCAAAACAACGCGTTGTATACCTTAAATTATACAATTTTTATTTGTCAGGTATACCTCATAAAGCTGAGGGAAAATTCCATTTTTATAACATAAAACTTGCTTCTTATATTTTTTCAAGTAAATTTTGCTATCATTTTAGTCTGCTATCACAGTTTTTGAAAAGTGCTATGCATTTAGAAGATTGACCCTTTTTAGCACAATTTTAAAGTTGGTTTTGAAGGGCAAGTTGGATTTTACTCAGGGAAAAATGTATATTACTTAAAGGTACTTACTCCAGAACTGTGAACAGATAGGGCTTTTACAGAAATAATTGTCCTTGTGTCAACTGATATAAGAAAGAATTGCCTCTATCACTGAGCCAGATACACCATAGAAGAGATCCTAAACCCTCTATCAGTGACAGGCCTGACCAAAAAAGACATTTCCCAGACTTTCTGATTTAAGGATTTTTAAATTATCATCTGAAAACATGCTTACAGCTAGAAAGTTCATCCTAAATGGGAAACTAACTTTTTTTAATTTTATTTTTTCAACCAGTATCTACTGAGGACCCACCATATGCTGGGCTTATGCTAATAGAAGTTAAAAACAAACAAACAAATAAAAAGTGTGCTTTCTGATTTCATACATGTGTTATTAAAAATTATTAGTTTATGAATTTTAAAAATACAACTCTAATGCACTTTGATCTTGTGTATACTTTACTGATTATAGCACAATATGGCAAATATATACCTTGCCTCTGGCAACTATTCTTTGGAGTGTTTCTTACAAACTTAGAGACAATGCTTTCCTAAAGTCTTTAGGTTGTTAGTACTACAACTTCATGCTGCCACATACTATACAGTTTGATAGAGCAGCAATCTCATCTTGAATTTAGGATTTTGCAAATTCACCAATGGGGCTCAAACATTTCTGAGCCTATCTGCAGAATGGTACGACAGCCCATGGTCAATGATATTTATTTGCTTTGGAAAGATTGACCTGCATCAAATAAGTAATCACTGGGGAAAAAAGAGGTGATTATGAATATTGCATGTTGTCTACCACTCAGACTTGTCTTTCAGTCCAGCTCCCCAATACCTCCATGTAAGAGTCTTATGCAGAATAGGGAAGCTATAATTGAGACACAGACAAATTCTTCCCCCCCCAGTTCTATAAAACATTTGGGGATACAGGCAGACTTCTCTTACCCTGATGAATCTGATAAAACCACAACAGAGAATACGATGCCAAAGGTGGCAACGTCAGAGGTCGTGGTACTTGGAGAGGATGCTATATCAAGTAAGGTACAGGCGTAGTCCAGAGATAACCGTGGTGCAGGAACAAGTGCCTAGAAGAGCAACATTGACCCTGACTAGGGCTGTGGAGCCCAGCAAAGCACTGATCTTGCTTATTTATGAGCGCACACGGGACATTCTCAGACGATCATAGAAATATAGGGGAACTCGGAGCCTTTGCTAGAGGCTGAAGTCATTTCATGCATGTAAAGATAGCCAAGCCCAGACTTCCTAAACTCTTCTGATACCAAGTTCCCACTCAAGAGGTCATAGAATATGTCCTGCATATGAGAAAAGCAAGCAAAATGGTAAAATTTGAGTTCTCTTAATTTGGATCCATTCTTAGTCACCAGCTGTTAGAATCCAGGAAATTTTTAATGCTGATATGCAAATTTTTCTGCTTTTATAAAAAAAAAGCTTTTTATACTAAAGTAAATCTAAAACATGTTTAATCACACATAATTATTATTTTGCTATATTGTAATTAAGAATAAATTGTAAGTAGTTCACAGAAATGACAGTAATTAACATTAATTTTATGCAGACAAAACAATTAAAAAAATTTTCCTGGGTTCATTCTGCCAGTTTCCTGGTACCCATAATCAGTATCAATGTCAAAAATTTAATCACTATCACACACTTCCATAGGCAGGCACACACCCACATATAAAGTGATGCCCAAATTTCTGAACCTTACTTGCCAACATCAGCAATTCTCTCTTTCTGGAAGGCATGAGACGGAATACGATCTGGCCTATAAGCCTGTATGCTTAGGTGCTGAGGAGTGCTGGCCAGGTGCTCTTACAGTAACCCCGAATGAGACTTACATGTAAAGAGTGAGACACAGACATTAAGAGGGGAAATTGAAGGTGGTGGTGGCACGTGGAAGAGAGAGAACGTGATGCAAATGTATCACTAGTCCTCAGTGTTTCCAAGACATAAAGAGGGAGGAATATTAGAACTGAGAGAGAAGAGGAAGAATAAATGGAAGACACGTGGTCAAGACTATACTTTTTTTTTTTTAAATTCCCCATGTATTTTTTTACTTTATTACGGAAAATTTCAAACTATACTGAATAGTTTAGCCAACCCCATGAATCCATCAACCAGCTTCAGTATTTCTCAACCAGCCAATCTCATTTCATGTATAACTCTACTCTCTCCCTCCCTGGATTATTTATCTGAAGCAAAGTCTAGAGAACATCATTTCATCGGCTAATATTTCAGTGAGTATTTTTGAAGATAAGATGACTATATAACATTCAGTCATATAAGTGGATCATAAATAATTTATCCATTCCCCTTTTGTTAGGTTGTATTCATTTTTTTCAGTATTACAAATATTGCTATGATGAATATCCATGCATAGATATATTTATGTGCATTTCTTATTATTTCCTTAAGGTAAATTCCTTAAAGTGGAATTAATTGGTTAGAGAGTATAAACATATAGAAAACTCTTGATTGCTTGCTAGAATTGGTAATATCAATTTATACTTCTACCATTATAGTATAGACAGGTTGTTTGAGCCCTTGCTGGCATGGGAAGTGATCATTGAAATAATTTTTGCTAATTGGATAGATAAAAATTTCTGCATGAATTCCCCTTATTTTATTCTTAAACCTTTTCTGACTAGACTTTTTAATATTCTTTTAATACCAAGTCTCCACTCTAGATGCCCTAAGATAACTTAGTCAATTATGAGAGGTTTGAAAAGTTCTTCCATGTGTGAAGCTGTCTTATGTTTTATTGTATAATTAAAATTGTCTTCTCTGAGTAACAACCTATCAGAATAGGCAAGAGTCTAATATAAAGTAATAATTGTGATTTTATTCACAATAATTTCCATGAGTTTGTGCCAGAACCTTGAAATTATATTGTGCCAGAAGGTCAAGTAAATGTGGTTCCACTTCTGATAATGGCAGAACTTGTCATTTGTGCCAATCCTTCCACTGAGAACAATTTAGAAAGCTGGTCAAATTATTTTTAAAAAATCCTATGTGAAGGTATCTGAAGGCTGCTAAGGCAGGGGAGAATTATGAAGCAAACATCAGGGCAAAGAAGAAAATCCAGAGATGAACTTGGCATTTGGGGACACTTTTCCCCAAGGAGCATTAATTGACTGCAGTAGAAGTGGAAAGGAGGTAGAGAAAGATGAAAAGGACTTTCAATAGGACTTATTGGACTAAGAAAAAAATTTGGAATTCAGGATCACTAAGGAAGGGAAGTATTAAACCTCCAAGTTTGGGTGGAGACCTTGAAACCTCTAGCCTAAAAATAAGAATGAAAGTAAAATAGAACCTTCCTCTTCAAGTCTGAAAGCCAGATACAAATTGTCTAATCTGTAATTGAATTAAGGAATTCCAGGATAGCTAGTGTCTATAATTATCTGCCGAAGTGAATTTATGTCTGTCTGGAGGAATATAATATCATATCAGGTTTCAAATTATCTTTAAAACATTTTGTTTATGTTTGGCACTCAGTAAAAACTAACCAATGTAATTAAAAAAAAAAACAGGATAAAAGACAATAGAAACAGAATCAAAAGAGATTCAGATAATAGTTATCAGACACCATCTAAATTAACTTTGTTTAGTATGTTTAAGGAAATAAAACACAAAATAGGAAATTCATGCATAAAATTGGAAACTCATGCATAAAATTGGAAACTCTAAAAAAGAAGCAAGTGGCAATTCTAAAACTGAAAAATTGAAAAATTTCAAATATAAAATTAAGGACTTGATGGAAGTTTACCAGTATATTAGACACAGCTAAACAAAGAAATTAGAATAACTATGCAAAGAAAACATCATGTATAATTGAGTGTAATCTCTACTTTTACTAATACTCCTTTAAATATTTAAGCAATTGTCCAGGAATCGTCCCCACCCTCACCTGAACAATGTTGTTCTCAGTGTTACCCTCAGTGTCTCAGTGCTAATTTTGCATCAGCCTGCATCAGTATTCTGCAGCCATCTCCTCAGCCTCTCCCCTTTCTACAACTATCCCTGGAAGACCATATTCCTTCCTCAGTACCCCTGCTTTAGTCACACAGTTACAAGTTGCTGAGCCATAACTCAAAAAAACAAAAATGCGGGGGGGGGGGCAGTGTTCTTCTACGTGACATATAACTTCTCTTTTGGACCTAACAATCAACAACATCAACACGAACAAATATATATTGAATATCACTATGTTCCAGACACTGTTGTAGGCGCTTGGAGATGGATGCATCAGCAAAAACAAAAAGCAAGCAAACAAAAACCCAAAAGTTAAAAATTTCTGTTCTGTAGTGGAGGGAAATGTAAAGTAGACAATAGAGAAAATAAATAAATAATTATATAGTATTCTAGAATGTGAAATCCATAATGGTAAGTACAGAATGTTGGGGTTTTCCCATTTATACTGTAATTGAGCGGAGATAAAAATAGATACATATTTTTTTTTCTTTCGACCTTTGAAATCTGTTCAGACTAACGTTATGGCACAGCATATGGTGAATTTTTAAAATGTTCTTTCTATACCTGGAAAGAATGACTGTTCTATGAGCTTTTCTCTACATTTCCATTAGGTGAGTTTTGCTAATGGCATGGTTTAAAATTTTTATGTCTTCGCTAATTTTTGGTCTGTTCAATCAATTACTGCTAAAAGTATGTAAATTTGACCCATTATAACTGCACATTTGTCTGTCTTTCTTTTTACTTGTATTAAATTTTGCTTTACATTTAATGAGGCTATGTAAGTTAGGTGCATGAAAAGTTGGAATTATTTATCTTCCTGGTGAATTAAGCCTTATTGTATTATGATAGGCCTCTCTTAATTTATGGTTATATTTTTTGCCTTACAGCCTTTTTTTGTTTGATATTTGATATAGCAACACAAACTTTCTTTGGATGATGTTTGTATTAAATAGGTTCTCTGGAGCATTTCTTAGCTCCATGTCTTTCACAAGGCTACAGTGTTGGCAGGGGCTACATTCATCACAAGGTTCAAAGGGAATAAGCTTCCAAGAGCCCTCACGTGGCTTCACAGACTGCTGGCCCTTGACATTAGTTCCTTGCTGTATGGGTTTTTCCATGAGGGCAGCTTGAAATGTGGCATCTGTGATGGCCTCTCTTGCTCTCTTGCTTGCTTGCTCTGGGTGAAGTCACCTGCCATGCTGTGAGCTTTCCCGGAGGACTGAAGCCTTCTAACTGCCACATGAGTGCACTTGGAAATAAGCCTTATGATGACTATCATCCTGGCCAGAAGCTTGATTGCAGCCTTCTGAGAGACCCTGAGCCAGAGGCATCCAGATAAGCCATGCCAGCTTTCCCAACATAATGTTTGTTATCTTAAGCTGCTAAATTCTAGAGGTAATTTGTACTATGCAGAAATGATAACTAATACAACTACCAAATGTCAAGAAGTTATTCCAGTTTGTTGAAACCATGTAAGTTCTTCTCTTATGTGAACAGTCTGGTTCAAATCAATAACATTTTCTTTTCCCCCCTAATTTTATTGATATATAATTGACATACAACACAGTGTAAGTTTAAGGTGTACAGCATAATAACTTAACATATATATGTATAGCGAAATGATTACCACAATAAGTTTAGTTAGCATCCATCAACTCATATAGTTACAAAAAAAGTTATGTTTTTTTCTTGTGGTGAGAACTTTTAGGATTTACTGTCTCAGCAACTTGCAAATATACCATAAAGCATCGTTAACTACAGTCATCATGTTGTACATTACATCCCTAGTACTTATTTATCTTATAACTGCAAGTTTGTACCTTTTGACCCCCTTCACCAAATTCCCCCACCCCTGCTTTTTTTTTAACCAATTAAGATCAATATGGAAATTTATTATATGGATACATGGATATTATACATATCTCAAGGGCTATAACTGGGCCTAATAAGTTTCTGGAGCAAAAACTAGACTCTTTTATTAATCATAACCATCCCTTCCATTTCTATGCTGTAGTTTCTCTGCTCCAGTCTTCAACCTTCTCTCTACACACAGATACATTTCTGTCTCTCTCTCATTAAGATTTTTCAATTATAGCGAATATTTCCGAATACATTTATGTAATAAAATTTCTGGTATTTTATGTATTTGTAGTTCTATGCTAACCCATTTACTAACTTATATTTAAAAGCTAATCCATTTCATCTGGGATTGTCCCATCTGGCTTGGCCTAAATTTCAAAGCCACGGGCTCGGAAGAGGCTAATTAGAGTCCTTGTGTCCCAGTACAAGTTCCTTGCAGATGGCATCTGTCTGGCTCAGTGTGATTATCACTCACCCCTTATGTTTGGAGTTCAACTCAACTGAGAAGTAGGGACAAAAGTCAGAGAGTGATCAAGATACCCATTTTGTTTCTGGTAAAGCTAAATTGCAAGAGTAAGAACAGCATTTGCTTTTAGACAGCTGATCCCCCCAAGCTTTCTAGTGATATCAAAAACTATTAACTGATTCTGATAGTGAATCACAAAAGGAGTTAGAGGTTACTATAAACCTGCCATCTGTGTTGACCAGTGGGAAGCATAGTGGAATGGGAATGCCTACCCTAAATGCCTTTAGAAAGCTGAAGAATCATCAGCTGGTCTGACATGGGACTCAATAATCTGCCTTTTTACAAGGACAGGGGGATCTTGAGGTGGTCCAGGATCACATTTTGAGAAACGTTAAAAGAAGTGCAACTAAAGAGAAGAATCAATGAGACTGCACAGAGGAAGAGAAAGGAAAATAAAATACAAAAGTGGGTGACAGAGAAGAACAGGTAAATTTCTGTAGGTGTCAAGAAGTTTGTGTACATTTGATCTCGTTTTGAGATAGAGAACTATTATTGTTTTTCAGAAGTTAGTCAAAATATTTCAAAATGCTGTCTTATTAAGTTATACATATTCTCATGTTCAACAAACTTCTTCTGTAAAGGGCCAGATAGTAAATATTTTAGACTTTGCAGCCCACACAGCGTTTTTTGCAACCACTCAGTTCTGCCATTGGAAAGCAAAAGTAGATATTGATAATATGTAAATGAATTGCATAGCTATATTCCAATAAAACTTTATTTACAAGAACAGGCAATGGGTCGTAACTGGCCCATGAACTATAGTTTGCCAATTTCTGATATAGTTGGTTATCAAGTATTGTCAGCTATTTGAGGAAGACATGAAAGTTAATTGGATTTCTAAAGATTACATAGAAATTCAACAGGAAAATTAAAATTTTAATAAAATTAAATTGTAATTCAGCTTTTTAAAAATTGTAGAACACAATGGAAATTTACAAATAAAAATTCTGAATCAGTCTATTTGGTAAGTTCCAGAGACCTAATGTATAACAAACAGTGTGACTAAAGTTAACAATACTGTATTGTATACTTGAAATTTGCTAAGAAGGTATATCTTAAGTATTCTCAACATAAAAAAAAAGAAAGAAAGGAAAAGAAAATAGCAACTTTATGAGGTGATGGATATGCTAAATAGCTTTGATTATTTCATAATGTACATGTATTTCAAATCATTAAGTTGTATAGCTTAAATATATATAATTTTATACCTCAGTAAAGCTGGGAAAAAGTCTATTTGGCAAGTAGACTCTGATGAGCAAAGAACAGTTAAAAAATAATAAGCTACCTATAGTTCTTAAAAGAAAAGATATTTTTTCTGAACAGCTTTTAGTAGTTACTAAAGATTATAACATATGCTAAGAAAATCATGATAGAGGGGAAAATCATATTTTTAACTTGCATCTAAAGAATATTAATAGAAAATCTTACATATTGAAAGTGTCTTTTTAAAATAGAGTGGACATCTCCATCCCTTTCATTGACTCTAAAACATTACTTGCTCTTAGAAAAGGATTTCAGGTTCAAATATATCATCAGTGCCCAAATGTCAAGGGTTAAGAGATGTTCAGTGAAATGTGGTTAGTGAAATGTCATGTGGCAGAATTCCAATCATGAAATGCTATAAAATCAGGGGTCATGGCAACCTGTGGTGTGAAAGAAAATGTCAGTAATGGAGCAGAACAGTAAATAACACTATCCTGCTTGTTATCTAAATGAACACTCGGCAATTCATTTCATTTTCACTTGATTACTTCACTTCCCCTCTCTTTATAATCTATGCACATATGAGTGCCCCTATTTTCTTGCTCTCTCCCTCCCCCACATAAGTTTTAAGCAGACACTGTTTAAATACTTTTAAAAGATAAACAAAAATGATATAAAATAGAAAACCCCATAGAGTTCAATGGTAGCTATTATTTCTCACAATATATTCTGTTAAAATATAGTGAGCTTAAGATATTATAATATGATAGAAATGAGACCTTGGGCCAGTTAGATTTTGGAAAACTACTCATAGTTGTTTAACCTCACAGTCTTATTAAGAGAAAGGCAATCTGAGCTCTGCTTTCCTGTTCTCTATGTTTAGCCAATATTTTTCATGTTCTCTAGCACACTTGATCTTTTGTGTGGTACTTTATGGTGTCTACCACTACAGAATTATGCTATTCACAAATATTGTGGCCAAAACACGTCCAGTTTGCCAGGAGTCAGGCTAGTTTGTGTGGAGAATGTAGGAGCTCTGGAAATAGATAGTGCTTTGGTGGGTAGGGTAGACTATTACTTTGGTTATCAGCCAATTAACTAGCCTCCCAGTACCCTCATCCTTGTGAAGTTTCCCCTCTAAATCTGGGCTGGTTCTGAATCTGCCTTAATTAATAAAATGTAGTAGGAGTAACACTGTGCCAGTTCTTGCCTGAAGCCTTAGGAAAACCCAGAAATTTTTGCTTTTGCACTTTGCACTTCTGCATTTTAAGAGGAACCAGCTGCCGTGTAAGAAGTCCGACTACCTTGAGAGCACTATGCACTGAGGAAGGTCAAGCTGATCATGTGAAGAGTCCACATGGATGAAAGATGAGGTGCCCAGTCAACAGTAAGAACAGAGACCCGTGGCATATGACCCTAGTGGAACTGACGTAACCAGCCCCCAATCACTTGACCTGCACCAGCTGGTCCCATGTGCTACAAAGATGAGCTGAGCCATTCCCGCCATCCTCTGTCCAAATTCCTGTCCCACAGAATCATGAGCAAATAAAATGGTGGTTGTTTCAAACCACTAAGTTTTGGGATATTTATATGGAAACAATATAACTATAATTGGAATTGAAGAAGAGGGGCAATCACAGGCAAAGCCAGGAAAAGATAAAGACTCTGGTAACCTAGCAGTGTTCTTGAGGGAAATCCAAAGAATGTCATTGTATATACCCAAACACAGTCTGCCATGGGTGCCCTCAGACTAATTATGTACCATTACACCAGGTATTCTTTTAACAAGTGAGATGCGATAATATGGTCTCATCGAACAACAAAGGGATAAATACTTTTTAGCTTTTGGGGACATAGGTCCTGTCTGGGGGGCAGGAAATAGAAACATTCCTTCTGTGTATTACTTTTAATAGAAAGGTCAAGAAAAACCAAAATTTGTTAAGGTTTGCATTTCTATATTTTGCATTGGTAAAGAAAATTTTGATACAGGCAAACTATTATGTGGGCTTGGGATTTTTATGGTCAGGAGAGGGACTGGGGCTGCAGTAAGGGTTCCCTTGCAAAAAAGGGCATGAATTTCCTGTCAGTGCCAAAGAAGGGAGCATCTGGGCTTTCTTATAAGCTTGTCCAGATGTAAGACAAAGGGGAAGAAGCAGTAGTGAGGCTCAGAAGCTTTCAGCTATCAAACATCCAAAAATAGAGTCAATTTTTTTGCTATAATCCACACATCCTGATGTTTGACTGATGCCTGAAATGTGCCATGTTCATGTAATTGAATTTGAACTTATTTAAGTAAGCCATTATTGCACTCTATGAGGCCTATATTGTATGCAACTGACAAGAGAAAGAAAAAATGTCTTCTTCAAAGACTCAGCATTATATATTCTGAAAAGTAAGATAAAGGCCTTGGTCACTATCAATAAAATCTGGAACTCTGAAGAGAATCAGGAGCATCTTGGTGAGGACTTGGGCTGTACTTTAGTTTGTGTGGAGACACGTGTGACCTTGATCTACGTTTTGAGTATCTGTGAGGCAAGAAATTATCAGAATTCTTTACCCATAAGTGGGCAATAATGCATAAAGGATTGTTGTTGTGGCCATTGGGTGGATCAGACAGCCAGATCGTTAGCAATGGCTCAGGAGACTAATATTGTACAGATAGAGCTGATTGCTGGCCAAGGCATCCAATGCTAAGATGCCTGACATCTGATGCTTCAGTGCCTGAAGTTTTACCAATTGTGTTGACCCTTGTGTCCTGTCCTTCATCAAGGACATCCTGGTTAAGGGATGGAAAGCAGCTGCTCTCCAATGAGCTCCATCATTTGTGATAGTGATAATGTCATCCATAAAGTTTACAAATTCCCTTTGCTGTTCATTTAGTTGATTCCAAGGAGCTCAGGTAGCCAGAGGAACGTGGAGAGGAGTTACGTTCTCTAGCACTCTGATATATAGCAAAAGACATATGACAGAAGAGGGCAACCACTCCTAAAGGTGGGATAAGTCAGAGGGCCCAGGTTTGGCTCTGTCCCATAACAAGAAGTCTCAGTAGTCATGCTGAGCTTGAGAGTTGCTGCTTCCATGACCCAGCAATTTAGGTAGGTGGGTATGGAGGATCAGGTCACATGCCCAGTGTGTGTCCAGAAATTGCCACAATAATGACATATAACATGGGATGAAGGAGGGCAGTTTTTCCCGAAGCCTATGAACAACTTATGACCATTATAGGTGGTCCAGAAATGCCAAAAGACATGAGAAGAAGTTACTAAAGCCTTTGCAGTAAAGGATTCTCTGGGGACACTTACAAGAGTGCCTGCTGTGTCACAATTTGCATAGATTCTAGAGCTTTTTGCTGTAATCTACAATAGCAAAATATTCACCAGTTGCTGTTTGTGTGGAGTCAATAATTTCAGTATTATTGGGTATGGAAACCTTAATGCATGAGACCAAGGCATCAAGTTTGTGGTAATCTACTGTGTGATGCCATTCATTCTTTCCAAGTATAAGAGGAGGCCAAATTAGAGTACTAAACGGAGAAACAGTGGGAATAACCACTGTTTCCTAAATAGGTCTTTTATAATGGGGATCAATCCTTGAAGTCCCCGGTTCTGGTTTACCCTTGAGGTGTATTAACTATTTTAACTAGAGAGAGGGTCCATGTGGTCCCATTTTGTCAAATTAATTTGTAAGTGCAAAGACAGTTTAATTTTAATTTACTGTTCATTAAGTCAGGGCATTTATGCTCATTATAGAATATTTTAGGGCAATAGTTGCTGTGAATATGGGGAATTCAGGTAAGGCAGTAGTTCCAATGGCTAAAATGAAGCACGTGTCCTCTACTTTATGTTCAATAACTCCTCTGAGATCTTAGGGGGTGTAATTTGTTTCAGTTTAGTGGGATTCCCCAGTGTAACTGTAAATTGAGCCCCCATATGATGAAAGACCATGAAGTTTTGCCAGTTTGTGCATTTCAGCAGATGTTAAAGTTAATTGAGAACCTTTGCTGTAGAGGCACAAAACCCAATCAGCACCCTTTTTTTTTCTTATGCTGTGTAAATTATTTTTGTAACTTTTGGATTTCCAGTTGGATCAAACTGTGAACCTCTTTGTTATTCATTTTTATATGTTTCCTCCCTTTGTATCCAGGTTTCTTGCTTGTTTTGTGTGTGTGTGCGTGTGTGTGTGTGTGTGTGTGTGTGTGTGGTTACTGGGTTCCTCTCTACCCTGGTCATATTTATATACTCCTTGCTCCAAAGAGCCTCAAATCAGTATCATCAGGGTTAAGGACCTCCCCTCTGGCAACAGTTGAATTAATCCTTGATTGTACTACAGGAATGCCATGGGTATTTTTCCCTGTACTTCTGATGATCAGCATCTTTTTTGGCAACAGAGACATAAGTACAACAGTAGTAGCACCAGCAAAGGCATTTTGTAGGGTCCTAATGAGCCACCTGCTTTTAGGAGTGTGGAATTCCACAATTCAAATTTTCAAATAATGACTGCTATTCACATAGTGACTGTTCTTCCTCTATGTAAGTTACCACCCAATGAACCCTAATTTATTACATAGGGTGTAATCTTTCCCCTGAATGCCCTATAGAATGAGGGCATACACCTGAATGAAACAAACCAGGTCACAGTTGGTCACAGGGCAAGAGTCATTCTCTGAATCTAGGGTCAGTAACAGCTTATGCTTGAACTGACACACATGATTTAATCTAAGACACACAGATAGGTCTGGGCATATGAGACACATGACCCGGGGATGCTTTAATGAGGGCCTGAATCCCATACTTCTTTCCCTGAAAGCCAATTAATTATTGAAACTTCTGACTTAGATTAGTTAGAACTATAACAGAAGCTCAGTAGAACTCAGCAACTGTAGCACAAAGTAGCACAGCTCAAATTGCAGGCTAGCCAGCAGGCAGCAGCTCAAAGTGCATGCCTGCCATCTAGGCAGCAGAGCCAGTGAGCAAGCCAAAGAAAAAGAAGGAACACCTCCCCCCCCCACCACCACCTCACCCCGCCCAAGTGATGGTGATCTTTGTCTCGGCACTCCACTCTTAGAGCCAACAGTGGTCATTGTGCAGAGACAGGGACCATACACAGACACAGAACGGGCCCCCACCAAAATTTGTTTTGGTGTCAAGTCTGAAGACTCCAGGCACACACCAAGAGGGTATGAGAGAGGTTTATTATTTACACAATGCGACTTTCTGGAAAGAGGACAGCAGGCTTCCCAAGCAGGTCCGAAAGTGGCTTGAGAGAACAGAGAAAAGAGACTGCTTTGGGGTTTTAATGATGATTAAGGGATGGCAGGAAGGGGCTTTTGTGGTTTGAAACTTCTTCCAAAGGAGGGAGCACCTAGGCTTTCTTATTAGCTAGCCAAGGTGTGAGGCAGGAATAAAAGAGGAATGGTGAGTTTTAAAAGTTCTCAGCAGTTAAACATCAAAATTGAAGTCAGACTCTATTACAGAGGGATTTCTGGACACAACTGTTGTTAATGGAGTGAATTGCCAAGGAAAGTTGTAGACCGTATAAGCTTAGGAGAATTTAGGTAACATGCTGTGGAAGATGCTATGGTGGATCACTGGACCACCTCAGAGGCCAACTGGGCATTTATAATACCTTCCGAAGGGAAATAGAAGGATGAGAGCAAAGCTTTACGTGACAACTCACCCTGAGAAGTAAGACATTTTGTTTTTTTTTTACATTGTGGAATTTTAACAAGCCAACTTTTAAAGATAATAACTCACATAATCAATATTCACCACAGTAGTCCATATGGAGAAGCATACATGGTACCTAGTCCAGTTCATGTGATAGGGTCCATAGCATAGGGTACTGTGCAAACATTGGCTAAATGAATATATGAATTTTATGGGGTTTCTGACTTTAAAGACTACTTTCTCATAGTATATCTCATTTGATATTTAAATATCTTCTCTGAGAAAGACACTTATCTACATTTTATAGGCAAGCAAACCAAGGTTCAGAGAATATAATACTTTTGCTCAAATTCAAGCAGCAGAAGAGCCAGGGTTCAAGTCTAGTTATTTCGAAAGACTTGTGTGTTTCTTACCAGATTGCACTGTCCCTGCTAGGGTTAGAGATACTAGATCTCTATTTGGAAATAAATGAGATTATCTCTGAGTACTTTGTTTTTTTTTTTTTCATTTTTCAAATGAAAAATTCTTCTTCAAAACTCTGCTTCATAGTTTAAAAGCTGTTTCAATGAATGGTTAAAAAAAAAAAAAATCTCTTAGGCATACCTAATTCTAATAGCACTTAATTCCACTGATTCACAAACTGTTGTTCAAACACTTTATGTCTGAAGTAGTTCTCATTTCTTCCACTAACAGATGTTAAAAGTCCAGATTTGGGTCTTTTAAATTATTCATTTATTATGCTTGAAGTATTTTGAATTTTTTTGACGATTCAAAGGAAAAAGAAACTATCAGATCTCCCTCCAAAGTAGTGCTTCATATCCTCTTAAATCAATGTAAAATTGTGTCTGGGAGATGGGTTTTAATTGACTATAATCCTAAGTGGAATTTATTTAAAGGTCCTTATCACTCTGATTACTCAATCCGTAATCAACTTTCAAGTTCAAAAGCTATGTGAAATATGTTCCTTAAATGGGTGGGTCACATGAAAACTCTCACAGCATTGCAAATATGTTTTTAAGGAACAAAGCTTACCATAAGTGTTAGAAAGCTGAATTATATTTTGTTGTCAGTTTAGTTCTCTCAAGGAGACCGTTTTCAAAACCAGGCAGTATAAAATTCCATCTACACTTCGATTCCTGAAGCATCTAATAATTAAATCTCTGCCATTGTTATTCCATCTATTAATGTCCTAGATATTTCAGATAACATTCCCAGGTGTCTTGAAAACATTTCTCTCTCGGATAGAAAAACACTGTCATTAACCAGACTTGCCCTTCTTGGCATCTCTCTTTCCTTAGATTCCTGGTAGGCTGGTCCATCAGACCAAAGCTCATACAAGTACAGATCTATCTGAATCCTAAGGTAAAAATTGCTTAGATTCTCACCCTGAAACCCTGCAAAAGGTCTAGGTGATAAACTTCCAAATATAGGTTTAACTTCAAAGAAATATGATTTACCTATTGCAAAGGCATTGCTTTTTTTGTTAATTATATGCCTTCCTACTAATTCCTAGAAGGTATGTTTCTGAGATCTAAAGAAATATAATGACATCACTACCTGTGAACTCCTCTGTTAGTATGCGATAACAAACACAGGGCATTGCCTCTACTTAACTTGTTTCTTTGTGTGTGTGTGTGTTGGTGCGGGGGGCACGTTAGTGGGGGGGGGCTGTAATTTTCATAGTACTTACTGTACTTTTTTATGACAATTTAATTCCCTGTCTTTTTTTTTTTAAGTCTTTTTTTTTTTAATTATTAGCACCTTTAATTATTATTTATTTATTTATTTATTTTTGGCTGTGTTGGGTCTTCGTTTCTGTGCGAGGGCTTCCTCTAGTTGCGGCAAGTGGGGGCCACTCTTCATCGCGGTGCGCGGGCCTCTCACTATCACGGCCTCTCTTGTTGCGGAGCACAGGCTCCAGACGCGCAGGCTCAGTAGTTGTGGCTCACGGGCCCAGTTGCTCCGCGGCATGTGGGATCTTCCCAGACCAGGGCTCGAACCCGTGTTCCCTGTATTGGCAGGCAGATTCTCAACCACTGCGCCACCAGGGAAGCCCTAATTCCCTGTCTTCTTCTTCAACAAGATGGTAGGATTCATGAAGACGCTTTAGTTCTTACAATACTAGCACTGGACTTTGCAAATAGTAGGCATTTGGTTAATGTTTGTTGAACTAAATTTTTAAATAAAAGTGATTTTTTCCCCCTCTATTTTACCTTCTGTGTGGAAACCTTGAGCAATGCAAAATATGTGGAAATATGTGGGGAGATATTTTTCCTGTATCAGTACCTTCCATTTTAAGGAGGATGGGTTTGTGTAATAAATTGTACCGTGAATTTTTGATCCATGTGTTATTGTTGCTGTCTTGAGTTTAATAAGAAGGTTTCAAAAGAAAAAAATATTTTTAGACTCGCATTATTAATAGTGCCATTGCATCCTGTTTCAACAGGAGTTATGCTGAGTGCTTTTATTTAATGTGACCAATTAGTACTCAAATAATGCTTTAATTATTTTTATACTTCCTCTTCTGTGATATGCTACTTTGGGAAATAAAATGAAGTCTTTGGTGGGAGTGATAAACATATTCCACATATGACACTGCTAGTGTTACAACACCTGAATCTTACGCCTCTCTCTTCTCTGAGTTCTAGAACTTCTCTCTAGATGTAAATCAGCAATCTTTATTCTCAAATGATGCTTAAGTCACTTTTGTAAAACCCATTATGACCTGCAAGTTTTGGTCCTGTAATCACCCAAGAAGGAGTAGTTTAGTTGAAATCAACCTGGGATTGTGATAAGTTCCTAAGTCATTGTAGACATCTTCAGTTCTAGCCTCTGTGGCTTGAACAGTTTCAGCCCCTGTTCAACAAGAACAGCTGGGTTTCTTACATGACCCAATATATCCCCATGGTTATCAGGAAACATGCATTTCTGCATAGGTAGAAATGGGATATGATTTTTTTAGTTTTCAAATCCCTTGATAAATAGGACTTGCTCACACTTTTATCTTCCCCCACTTGGAATTAATTTACAGTTAACCCTTGAACAACATGGGTTTGAAATCTGTGGTCCATTTATACGCCCATTTTTTTTCAATAATAAATACTGCAGTCCTGCAGGATCAGGGTTGGTTGACTTCATGTATGTGGAACTGCAGATATGGAGGAACCACGCATAGAGAAGGTTGACTATGGGTTATACTCAGGTTTGTGACTACACTGAAGGTAGGCGCCCCTAACCGCTGCATTGTTCAAGGGTCAACTAACTGTGCCAGCATCCTAAGAAGATTCCTTGCTACCACTCTCAACTCTACCCTCCTAAATATTTTAATCACTGAGTATTAATAGTAAACATAAGAATGTTATTCTCAAGCTTTCAACCTTCCCAAGGTAACTCATTTCCTACAGAGTAAATTCAAATCTTGTTAATAATAAATCAAAGATCAGTTTCATTCCATCTGATCACTTATCACCTACCACTTTAAGCCCCCAAAATGCCAGAATGCTTCTAGTAAATCTACAGGAATTTCACAGTTCAATGAGCACTGCCTTGTATGCACTTCCTACCTTGCTTCACCTAGCTTTCTATCCTTCATGTCTGCTATTATTTCCTTCAGGAAGCCCAAGGTGCAGGTAGGAACCTTTGCATTGAAAGATTTCCCTGAAATCCTGAACATACTTCTAATCTATCAATCAAAATGTATTTATTTTATGCCTATTATATCCTAACTAGTCACTATAATATACTATAATTTTTAAAAAATCTCTGTGACTATCTCCTGGAAGTTCTTCAAAGATGTGGGTTATGTCTAATTTGCCTTTAGCCTCCCCAGCACTAGTGCAAGTGGTACATAATAGAGGCTAAGTAATTATTGGTTAAACTGAACTGAACCAGAAATTAAAAGGGGAATACAAAATTATCCTCTTCAGTCAGGTATGGCTCTCCTAAAGGAGAAAAAAAGACCAAAATCAACTAGTTATTGCTAGCTTATTTTTAAAAAACTCAAAGCCAATCCTTGACACAATCAGTGGAGATAGACTCTAATATAAATTTGTACACAACATTATTGAAATGATTTTTATTTGGACTTGAAAAACTTTATATTAACTTTTAATTAGAATAAAATTCAGGAGCACCAGTTCTTATCACAGGTGATTTTCATTAGTTGAGTAGTAAAAAATTAATTTGACTTCCATGTCCTCTTGTTGCAATATTTAGCAAAGGTAAATGACATAAATTCAATAAGGCTCAAAATTGTATCTTCCTCCAGTTTCACAGATAATAATTTCTGTGATGGATTCTTTTGAAAAATGTGGACCAGAATAAATCAGAGGTAGAATAAAATTGATTAGATTAGCAGACCACAGCTTAGCCAGGAGGACAAACTCAGGGGTCAGTTTTAGGGGAGAAGAATCAGATACAAGTTTTATTAGAGTTATGATGAGCTATACACACATCGAAAAGCTCCTTGGGCCACTCTTTTTTTTTTTTTTTTTTTTTAGCTGTGTGTGTATATATATATGTATTTTTAAATTGACATATGGATGATGTACAATATTAAGACCACTGTTTCATACAGAAATAATCCAATACTTTATAGACACCTTAAGAGACAAGAGTTCTGGCAAAGTTGTATGTTGACAGTGAGTTTTTTTATCCATAACCCCATGAGTTGCCTGTTTGATGCCATTAAATGAAACACTGATTATTAGAAATGAACTCGTGCATTTAGACTGCTGAGAAATTGCCCTCAGCTCTCTGTGTCTGTTTTATGTGGGAGCATCACATCTTTTGAATTGACCTGAGGAACTAGGTATAAACTTTGTCAATATGGCCAAATAGAGAGTGCCCAGACTTATATCCTTTTGTCCAATGAATCCTCCCTTCTCCCATCCAGTTACCTCTCAAGTTAATTGAAGTAGTCCAAACCTTCTTTTCACGCAATCCTCCTTCCTCTCTATCATAAGATATATTCCTCTCCATCAAAAGTTATTACCTCTCCCAGGAATATTGCAGTTTATTTTCCTCTTCTTGTCTACTAATGGATTTTCTTTTCAATTATCAAATTAATATATAGAAACATTCTTAACCAGACCAAATTACTGGATTAACTAACACCTCTGTAAAATGATCAGATTGGTGTTATTGCACATTGAATTTATGGCTAGTAGGTTATTCTCCCCTATGTACACACACATCCAGGTAAGCTGGATGTTTAACAAAAATCAGATGTTTTTGCCTGTAAATCCATTAATGCCAGTTTTCTTTACTGTGGTACTTTCTCTTTCTGGAAGTGAGGCATGTCATGTTCATGCATGGATGGGAAAAATGATGACAGCTACCTTTGGAAAGTAATTAAAGTAAATTAATTAAAGTAAAGTAATGGTACGGGTACATAAATAGACATATAGCTCAATGGAACAGAATAGAGAGCCCAGGAATATACCCATGCACTTACAGTCATTTGATCTACAACAATGGAGGAAAGACTATACATCAGAGAAAAGACAGTCTGTTCAATAAGTGGTGCTGGGAAAACTGGACAGCTACGTGTAAAAGAATTAAGTTAGAACACTCCCTCACACCATATACAAAAATAAACTCAAAATGGATTAAGGACCTGAATGTAAGACTGGAAACTGTAAATCTCCTAGAAGAAAACATAGGCAGAACACTGACATAAATTGTAGCAATGTTTTTTTGGATCTGTCTCCTAAAACAAAAAAAAAAAGCAAAAATAACCAAATGGGACCTAATTATACTTAAAAGCTTTTGCACGGGACTCCGGGAGGGCTCACACCAAGGAGTGCTTCCCAGAACTTCTGCTGCCAGTGTCCTTTTCCATGTGGTGAGCCACAGCCACCCCCCGCCTCTGCAGGAGACCCTCCAACACTAGCAGGACAAGGCAAGACAGTGAAAATTTTTGGAAAATCTACCTCAAATCTCAGTGCATCAAACCCCACTGTGTCCTCAGCAAACACTCCAGGGTCTTGGTGATCCTGCTTGGTGTCAGGCCTGAGCCTCGGAGGTGGGAGAGCCAAGTTCAGGACCTGAGAGACCTCCCGGCCCGACGTAATATCAGTTGGTGAGAGCTCTCCCAGAGATCTCTGTCTGAACGCTAAGACCCAGCTCCACCTAACGGCCAGCAAGATGCAGTGCTGGACGCCCCATACCAAACAACTAGTAAGACAGGAACACAACTCCACCCATTAGCAGAGAGGCTGCCTAAAATAATACTAAGTTCACAAACACCCCAAAACACACCACTAGATGCGGTCCTGCCCACCAGAGAGACAAGATCCAGCCCCATCCACCAGAACACAAGCACCAGTGCCCTCCACCAGGAAGCCTACACAAGCCACTGAACCAACATCACCCACTGGGGGCAGACACCAAAAACAATGAGAACTACAAACCTGCAACCTGCAAAAAGGAGACCCCAAACACAGTAATTTAAACAAAATAAGAAAACAGAGAAATATGCAGCAGATGAAGGAGCAAGGTAAAATCCACTAGACCAAAGAAATGAAGAGGAAATAGGCAGTCTACCTGAAAAAGAATTCAGAGTAATGATAGTAAAGATGATCCAAACTCTTGGAAATCGAATGGAGAAAATACAAGAAACGTTTAACAAGGACCTAGAAGAACTAAAGAGCAAACAAACAATGATGAACAAGACAATAAATGAAATTAAAAATTCTCTAGAAGGAATCAATAGCAGAATAACTGAGGCAGAAGAATGGATAAGTGACCTGGAAGATGAAATAGTGGAAATAACTGCCACAGAGCAGAATAAAGAAAAAAGCATGAAAAGAATTGACGACAGTCTCAGAGACCTCTGGGACAACAATAAAGGCACCAACATTCGAATAATAGGGGTCCCAGAAGAAGAAGAGAAAAAGAAAGGGACTGAGAAAATACTTGAAGAGATTATAGTTGAAAACTTCCCTAACATGGGAAAGGAAATAGTCAGGTCCAGGAAGTGCAGAGAGTCCCATACAGGATAAATCCAAGAAGAAACACGCCAAGACACATATTAATCAAACTGTCAAAAATTAAATACAAAGAAAAAATATTAAAAGCAGCAAGGGAAAAACAACAAATAACATACAAGGAAATCCCCATAAGGTTAACAGCTGGTCTTTCATCAGAACTCTGCAAGCCAGAAGGGAGTGGTGGGACATATTTAAAGTGATGAAAGGGAAAAACCTACAACCAAGATTATTCTACCCAGCAAGGATCTCATTCAGATTCAACAAAGAAATTAAAACCTCCACAGACAAGCAAAAGCTAAAGGAATTCAGCACCACCCAACCAGCCTTACAACAAATGCTAAAGGAACTTCTCTAGGCAGGAAACACAAGAGAAGGAAAAGACCTACAAAAACAAACCCAAAACAATTAAGAAAATGGTAATAGGAACATACATATCAATAATTACCTTAAATGTAAATGGATTAAATGCTCCAACCAAAAGACATAGACTGGCTGAATGGATACAAAAACAAGACCCATATGTATGCTGTCTACACGAGACCCACTTCAGACCTAGGGGCATGTACACACTGAAAGTGAGGGGATGGAAAAAGATATTCCATGCAAATGGAAATCAAAAGAAAGCTGGAGTATCAATTCTCATATCAGACAAAATAGACTTTAAAATAAAGACTATTAAAAGAGACAAAGAAGGATACTGTATAATGATCAAGGGATCAGTCCAAGAAGAAGATATAACAATTGTAAATATTTACGCACCCAACATACGAGCACCTCAATACATAAGGCAAATGCTAACAGCCATAAAAGGGGAAATAAACAGTAACACAATAACTGTAGGGGATTTTAACACCCCACTTTCACCAATGGACAGATCATCCAAAATGAAAATAAATAAGGAAACACAAGATTTAAATGACACATTAGGCAAGATGGACTTTATTGATATTTATAGGACATTCCATCCAAAAACAACAGAATACACTTTCTTCTCAAGTGCTCATGGAACATTCTCCAATATAGACCACATATTGGGTCACAAATCAAGCCTCGGTAAATTTAAGAAAATTGAAATCATATCAAGTATCTTTTCTGACCACAATGCTATGAGACGCTATATCAAAGAAGAAAAGTGTAAAAAAGACAAGCACTTGGAGGCTAAACAATATGCTACTAAATAACCAAGAGATCACTGAAGAAATCAAAGAAGAAATCAACAAATACCTAGAAACAAATGACAATGAAAACACGATGACCCAAAACCTATGGGATGCAGCAAAAGCAGTTCTACAAGGGAAGTTTATAGCAATACAATCCTACCTCAAGAAGCAAGAAAAATCTCAAATAAACGACCTAAACTTACACCGAAAGCAATTAGAGAAAGAAAACAAAAAACCCCCAAAGTTAGCAGAAGGAAATGAATCATAAAGATCAGATCAGAAATAAATGAAAAAGAAATGAAGGAAATAATAGCAAAGATCAATAAAACTGAAAGCTGATTCTTTGAGAAGATAAACAAAATTCATAAACCATTAGCCAGACTCATCAAGAAGAAAGGGAGAAGACTCAGATCAACAGAATTAGAAATGAAAAAGGAGAGGTCACAACTGACGCTGCAGAAATACAAAGGATCACGAGAGATTGCTACAAGCAGCTATATGCCAATAAAATGGACAACCTGGAATAAATGGACAAATTCTTAGAAAAGCACAACCTTCCGAGACTGAAACAGGAAGAAATAGAAAATATAAACAGATCAATCACAAGAACTGAAATTGAAACTGTGTTTAAAAATCTTCCAACAAACAAAAGCCCAGGACCAGATGGCTTCACAGGCAAATTCTATCAAACATTTAGAGAAGAGCTAACACCTATCCTTCTCAAACTCTTCCAAAATATAGCAGAGGGAGGAACACTCCCAAACCCATTCTGCGAGGCCACCATCACCCTGATACCAAAACCAAAGATGTCACAAAGAAAGAAAACTACAGGCCAATACCAATGATGAACATAGATGCAAAAATTCTCAACAAAATACTAGCAAACAGAATCCAACAGCACATTAAAAGGATCATACACCATGATCAATTGGGGTGTATCCCAGGAATGCAAGCGTTCTTAAATATATGCAAATCAATCAATGTGATAAACCATATTAACAAATTGAAGGATAAAAACCATATGATCCTCTCAATAGATGCAGAAAAAGCTTTCGACAAAATACAACACCCATTTATGATAAAAACTCTCCAGAAAGTAGGCTTAGAGGGAACCTACCTCGACATAATAAAGGCCATATATGACAAACCCACAGCCAACATCGTTCTCAATGGTGAAAAACTGAAACCATTTCCTCTAAGATCAGGAACAAGACAAGGTTGTCCACTCTCACCACTATTATTCAACATAGTTTTGGAAGTTTTAGCCATGGCAATCAGAGAAGAAAAAGAAATAAAAGGAATACAAATCAGAAAAGAAGAAGTAAAGCTGTCACTGTTTGCAGATGACATGATACTATACATAGAGAATCCTAAAGATGCCACCAGAAAACTACTAGAGCTAATCAATGCATTTGGTAAAGTTGCAGGATACAAAATTAATGCACAGAAATCTCTTGTATTCCTATACACTAATGATGAAAAATCTGAAAGAGAAATTAAGGAAACACTCCCATTTACCACTGCAACCAATAGAATAAAATACCTAGGAATTAACCTACCTAAGGAGACAAAAGACATGTATGCAGAAAACTATAAGACACTGATGAAAGAAATTAAAGATGATGCAAGCAGATGGAGATATATACCATGTTCTTGGATTGGAAGAATCAACATTGTGAAAATGACTCTACTACCCAAAGCAATCTACAGAACCATTGCAATCCCTGTCAAACTACCAATGGCATTTTTCACGGAACTAGAACAAAAAATTTCACAATTTGTATGGAAACACAAAAGACCCCAAAGAGCCAAAGCAATCTTGAGTAAGAAAATTGGAGCTGGAGGAATCAGGCTCCTGGACTTCAGACTACACTACAAAGCTACAGTAATCAAAACAGTATGGTACTGGCACAAAAACAGAAATATAGATCAATGGAACAGGATAGAAAGCCCAGAGATAAACCCACGCACATATGGTCACCTTATCTTTGATAAAGGAGGCAAGAATATACAGTGGAGAAAAGACAGCCTCTTCAATAAGTGGTGCTGGGAAAACTGGACAGCTACATGTAAAAGAATGAAATTAGAACACTTTCTAACACCATACACAAAAGTAAACTCAAAATGGATTAAAGACCTAAATGTAAGGCCAGACAGTATAAAACTCTTAGAGGAAAACATAGGCAGAACCCTCTATGACATAAATCACAGCAAGATCCTTTTTTTTATTTTTATTTTTTATTTTTATGTCCTTTATTTAACTTTCTATTATATCTATTTACCTATAAAAGTACAATAGAACCTATTTTCCCCCATGTATCCTAACAATCGTTCTTGATTTTAGTACTAACACTTCATCAGAATATTAACTAAACACATAAAATTATAGTGAAAAAACTTTTGAACATGGAAATAAAGTAAAATTAATCTATAAATTATAGCATAAAAAGGAAAATATTTTCAGTTAGTTCCTCACAAACCATATACTAATATGTTGGTCTTTAGAATTAGGTCTTACTTTATGACAGTGTAATTTCATTCTCTTTAGTTTTAATATTCTGCCAAATTGGCTTCTTTTAAAAAGTACCATCTTGGTAGATTGAGGAGTAATTGTTTAATGAGTACAGAGTCTCAGTTTGGAAAGCCAGAAGTTCTGGAGATGGATTATGATGATGGTTGATCAACGATGTGAGTGTACTTAATGTCACTGAATGGTACAATTAAAGAAAGTTAAAATGGGGAATTATATTTTATGGATATTTTATCACAATTAAAGTATACTCTTTTATTAAAACAGAGTCTATAGGTTTTGGAACCATTTTATTTCACTCCTCATATCACCCTTGTGAGAGTAAAAGCTTTTCTGGCTTCCTTTCTCTCATTGGTTGTGAAAAGGAGTTATTAGAAAAAGAGCTATTATCAAGTCAAAGAGCTATTAATGTCAAGCCCAAGCATTCCCACTTAGAGATGTTTCGGAAAAGTCAGATTCAGTGACAAACGTGTGTATAGTCACAGTGGAAAGTTCCGTCTGCAGTTAGACCGACTTTGCCAAGAACAGAGTAGGATGATCTGATCTGTTTTCTACTCATTAGCAGAGTGGTGTTGTTTGACTGTTTACAGAGGATGTGTCCTAACATAAAAAATGTGTCCTAAAGGAAAACCTGTAATTGCTGGGATATTGTGCTTTCTTTTTTTAACATCTTTATTGGAGTATAATTGCTTTACAATGGTGTGTTAGTTTCTGCTGTATAACAAAGTGAATCAGCTATACATAAACATATATCCCCATATCGCCTCCCTCTTGTGTCTCCCTCCTACCCTCCCTATCCCACCCCTCTAGGTGGACACAAAGCACCAAGCTGATCTCCCAGTGCTATGTGGCTGCTTCCCACTAGCTAGCTGTTTTACATTTGGCAGTGTATATTTGTCCATGCCACTCTCTCACTTCGTCCCAACTTACCCTTCCCTCTCCCTGTGTTCTCAAGTCCATTCTCTATGTCTGTGTCTTTATTCCTGTCCTACCCCTAGGTTCTTCAGAACTTTTTTTTTTTTTTTTAGATTCCATATATAGGTGTTAGCATATGGTATTTGTTTTTCTCTTTCTGACTTACTTCACTCTGTATGACGGTCTCTAGGTCCATCCACCTCACTACAAATAACTAAATTTCATTTCTTTTTATGGCTGAGTAATATTCCATTGTATATATGTGCCACATCTTCTTAATCCATTCATCTGTCAATGGACAATTAGGTTGCTTCTGCGTCCTGGCCATTGTAAATAGAGCACAGCAAGATCCTTTTTGACCCACCTCCTAGAGAAAGAGAAATAAAAACAAAAATTAACAAATGGGACCTAATGAAACTTAAAAGCTTTTGCACAGCAAAGGAAACCATAAAGAAGACGAAAAGACAACCCTCAGAATGGGAGAAAATATTTGCAAATGAAGCAACTGACAAAGGATTAATCTCCAAAATATACAAGCAGCACATGCAGCTCAATATCAAAAAAACAAACAACCCAGTCCAAAAATGGGCAGAAGACCTAAATAGACATTTCTCCAAAGAAGATATACAGATTGCCAACAAACACATGAAAGGGGGCTTCCCTGGTGGCGCAGTGGTTGAGAATCTGCCTGCCAATGCAGAGGACACGGGTTCGAGCCCTGGTCTGGGAAGATCCCACATGCCGCGGAGCAACTAGGCCCGTGAGCCACAATTACTGAGCCTGCGCGTCTGGAGCTTGTGTTCCGCAACAAGAGAGGCCGCGATAATGAGAGGCCCGCGCACTGCGATGAAGAGTGGCCCCCACTTGCCACAACTAGAGAAAGCCCTCGCACAGAAACGAAGACCCAACACAGCCATAAATAAATAAATAAATAAATAAATAAATAAATAAATAAATAAATAAATAAAAAACACATGAAAGGATGCTCAACTTACTAATCATTAGAGAAATGCAAATCAAAACCACAATGAGGTATCATCTCACACCAGTCAGAATGGCCATCATCAAAAAATCTACAAACAAACGCTGGAGAGGGTGTGGAGAAAAGGGAACCCTCTTGCAGTGTTGGTGGGAATGTAAATTGATACAGCCACTATGGAGAACAGTATGGAGGTTCCTTAAAAAACTAAAAATAGAACTACCGTATGACCCAGCAATCCCACTACTGGGCATATACCCTGAGAAAACCATAATTCAAAAAGATACATGTACTACAATGTTCATTGCAGAACTATTTACAGTAGCCAGGACATGAAAGCAACCTAAGTGTCCATCTACAGATGAATGGATAAAGAAGATGTGGCACATATATACCATGGATTATTACTCAGCCATATAAAGAAACGAAATTGAGTTATTTGTAGTGAAGTGGATGGCCCTAGAGTCTGTCGTACAGAGTAAAGAAAGAAAGAGAAAAACAAATACCGTATGCTAACACATATATATGGAATCTAAAAAAAAAGGTTCTGAAGAACCTAGGGGCAGGACAGGAATATAGACACAGATGTAGAGAATAGACTTGAGGACATAGGGAGGGGGAAGGGTAAGCTGGGACGAAGTGAGAGCGTGGCATTGACATATATACACTACCAAATGTAAAATAGATAGCTAGTGGGAAGCAGCCACATAGCACAGGGAGGTCAGCTCAGGGCTTTGTGACCACTTAGGGAGGTGGGATAGGGAGGTGGGATAGGGAGGGTGGGAGGGAGACGCAAGAGGGAGGGTATATGGGGATATAGGTATACGTACAGCTGATTCACTTTGTTATACATCAGAAACTTACACAACATTGTAAAGCAACTATACTCCATAAATATGTTTAAAAAAAAAAGCTTTTGCACGCCAAAGGAAGTCATTGACAAAACCAAAAGACAACCTACTGAATGGGAGAAAATATTTGCAAATGGTATGACTGATAAGGGGTTAATCTCCCAAATACATAAATAGCTCATATAACTCAATATCAAGAAAACAACCCAATGAAAAATGGACAGAAGATCTGAATAGACATTTTTTCCAAAGAAGACATACAGATGGCCAACAGGCACATGAAAAGATGCTCAACATCTCTAATCATCAGATAAATGCAAATCAGAACTATAGTGAGCTATCACCTCACACCTGTCAGGATGGCCATCATCAAAAAGATCACAAATAACAAATGTTGGTGAGAATATGGAGAAAAGGGCACCCTCCTACACTGTTGGTAGGAATGTAATTTGGTGCCGCCACTATGGAGAACAGTATGGAGGTTCCTCAAAAAACTAAAAACAGAACTACCATATGATCCAGCAATTCCACTCCTGGGTATATATCCAAAGAAAACTAAAACACTAATTTGATAAGATACACGCATCCCAAAGTTCATAGCAGCATTATTTATAATAGCAAGATATGAAAGCAACCTAAGTGTCCATTAACAGATGAAAGGATACAGAGGATGTGTTATATACGTATAATGGAATATTACTCAGACATAAAAAAATGAAATTTTTCCATTTGCGACAACATGGATGGACCTGGAGGGTATTATGTTTAGTGAAATAAGTTAGACAGAGAAATACTGTTTGTCATCACTTACATGTGGAATCTAAAACAAAAAACCAAACAAACAAATGAAATAACAAAACAGCAACAGACTCACAGATATAGAAAACAAACCAATGGTTACCAGTGGGGAGGGACAAGATAGGGATAGAGGAATAAGAGGTACAAACTACTATGTATAAAATAAACAACAAGGATATATTGTACAGCACAGGGGATATAGCCAATATTTATAGTAACTTTAAATGGAGTATAATCTATAAAAATATTGAATCACTGTGTTGTACACCTGAAATTAATACAATAAATCAACTATACTTCAATTAAAAAATATGTGATTGGGGGAGAGGACATAAAAACCTAGGAATAGTCTTTAGATTGCTTTGCAATATCTTTAAGTACATTTTTTACAGTTCTTATTTGCTTTGTTTTGCTTTTGCTTACTTATCCCTGAATGTGAAATGTTCTAGTCAGAATTGTTGCCATAGTGGATATGTTCATTAAATCAGCCCCATTGTCCACTTTGTTACAGTTGAGTATTTTCCTCTGATCCTGATAGCTAAGGAGCAGGTTTAAGAGTACAACATACTGACCACATTTCCACGCCTATTAGCTATCCAACTAATATAACTCCAATAGAGTGTGATAAAATTCACTTCTTTGCTGCCATCCTGTATTTTATACACAGAAGAGAGAGTCTGAGGCAATCTCTAGTATTGATACTTTGTCCAGTTGAATACACATAAATGACACACTCTAACAGAGGGCATCTTAGGAAACAGGGTTCCCGCCTGTCTGTTTGTAGATTAACTGAGTTTAAGACTTGTTTCCATAAAGAAAACAGAGAGAGAAAATGGGACATAGTTATGACTGCTTAATGAAATAATACCTATATGATAATGAAAAACGTCCCAGCTTTTGAGTTAGTGAAATCTCAGCATCCTTGTGCTGGGGAAACATGTCGAAGTTGAGCAAATATTTCCTCCCAGTCCCCTGTGCTGACACAGAAGCAAGGTGAGCAAAGACCAGTACTTTGCTCATCTGTCGAAACCTATCAGCATTTTTAGTTGTAAATTCCTTCCAGTGTCTAGCATATAGCTAAATACTATTCCTAGCTTCTAGTGTTATAGCATAGGTTTTATTGTTATAGATATTTAACGGGAAGTTGAAAGGTAGATTCATTTTAACTTGAAAGTCTTTTGAATGTCTGTGAAGGAATTGTTTCCCAAGCACAGCAATTTGATTATTCTCCTTCTCAACTCCATAGGCATTTTACACCAGTTACTGAGTTCAGGCATCTTCTCACTTGAAAAGTGCTAGAGAAAGGTGATTATATTACTTGCCAACATTATATTTCCCATATTGTAGACATTTTATATTTATTATGAGACTATTGCCTTCAACCATGAGACAGAAACAGTAATGCACACCAAGTATTCCATTTGTTTCTCAGTATTTCCCAGCCCTCTTCAATTATGGGGCCAAATGATTAGTTCTGGCCAATGAAAATAAAATATGAGTGGAAGTGTGATAGTCCGCTTCTAAGCTGAAGAATTAAAAAGCCATCTGTGATTCTTCAGTTTTTTATTCCTCTGCCAGGGTATCTGAAAAGACATGAGTTTACGGATGAGTCTGCCGTAAGACAGTGGAGCTTAGATCAGCCTAGGTCCCTGACTGGGTGAATGGAACAGATCCCCTTGCCCATCCATGTAGAATATGTAAAATGAGCAACTCATAAACTTTTGCTGAAGTTATCTAATATTTTGGAACTTTTTTTTTTTACTGCAGCATAACCTAGCCTACCCACACACAACATGGTATAATAACAAAAATAATTCATCGATTAATTAATCCAACATATAGTGGGCTTCTTCTAGGGCCAAGTACTGTTGTAAAACGTTAGAGTTAGGATGGTGCAAAAAGACATAGTCTGTGTCCTCAGCAAGCTTATGGTCTAACAAGGAAAATGGACAAATAGACCTTCAGTAAGAAGTAAACACGCAGCCTGTGCTGCAACTATACCAGGCACTTGGCATAAAAATGTGAATAAGAAATTTTCAGTGTAATTCAGTTTAATTCAATGTAATACAGACATGGTAATAGATTATTATAATACAATATGGTAAGTATTCCAAGAAAATCTATACAAAATATTTGGATGGTAGAGATAAAGAAGAAATTAATTATCTTGAGAAGTCATGGAATGCTTCTCACAGGAGGTGACATTTGTTTGGATCTTTAAACATGAATTAAACTTCCCCTGATGGAAAGGTTGATGTGGTGGTCATTAGCACTACTCAACAAAAATACCTGGCTTTCTTCCTTCCGCAGTAGGGCTGCGCTTCTCTTCCCCTTTCAATTTAGGAATAATCATATGCTTTTTTTTTTTTTTTTTTTTTTTTGGTCAGTGAAATGCAAGTAGAATGAATGACTGACATGACACTTTCAGGCATAAAATTTAAGAGCCAGTGAACTATTTGCCATGAACCCTTGTCACTTCCGCTATGATCATGGAAGCACAATTTGAGGTGAAGTTTCCACCACCCCTGGTGTCAGGGTGACTGTGATAAGATGAGCCTCACCAATCCATATTGCAGGAGTAAAAAGTAAATTTCTAATTTTTTAAGACACTGATATGTGAAGGGTCATTTTTCACTGCAACATAACCTAACTAATTCTAATACCGTATATTTCAGGCTGAGAGAATAGCCAGTGCAAAAAGACCTAGAAGTGTGAAAGATCATTGTGCATTCCCGAATCAGTGAATTCAGTGGGGCTTAAATTCAAGGTATGTGGGTGAAAAAAAGGGAGGAAAAAGATGAGGTTAAATAGAACAAAGGGTTAAAAGTCTTCTCCTTTATTCTCAAAGCAAGAAAAATAATTCTGGGACCAAGGTATGAGCACATGTCTGCCTTCATCCTTCATTCATGTCCACCTGACCCTGTGGTAAGGAGAATCCCTTTTCAAAAGGCCCTTAGAGAAAGATTTTAAATGATCAGTTGTCCTGTTGAAGCAATTATTAGGTATGTTGATGAAGTCACACTGACAGCTTTTTGTTTTGTATCATCCAAAGCAGGATGTTGTCAAAGCCTTGAATCGATATAGTCTGTCATTGCCACCATATCTCGTTTGGAAAATGTTAATATCTACTAAGAAGTAAACCTGAAAATCTTTTTTTTAGATTTGCTTGAGAGATGGAGTAACATGCTGATTGTCTGCAGCAGTGGGGAAATGAAACTGTCACATCAATTACAAAAGCTGCTAAGTTGCCAGCAGGAAAAGCACTGATTTCAGATCTGTAATTTCAGATACCTTTGTCATCTTACTGAATGGAAAACTTTGAAAAGAAAATCACTTCTTCCATTCACAACAATACTCACCATTGGTGTCTTTGAAAGGAACTGATAAGATGGAAATTTATTTTTGAATGCCCTCAGTTGTTGTTAATTTTTATTTCTAATTTAATTTTCATTTTTCCTTTCTTTGAGGTATCAGTTTATCAGCTCACTAGATTCTTAGCATGTTTCAATATGACAACAGTAGTTTGCAAGTTCATTCCAATATGCAGCTAAATAAGAGTGATTTGGAATTGTGCACGTCAGTATCTCAACAAAAAAAGCATTTATTTCTATTAACAGTTTAAATTCCAGACGTATTTTGTTTCTTCCCTTCTGCTGCCTCTACTAAGGCTATCTAATTTCCTCACGAAGTAGAAATCAAGGTATTTAGAAACCTTGGAAAGTCTTTGCTCTCTACGGACCAGACTAAACTGTTCCAGTCAGTTCAAGGGGACTCTGGAAGTACCAGGAGGGGTGGCTGATGGGGAGGACAGAAGGAAGAAAGAGAGACATTATGGCAGACAGCAACTGACAGCTCTTGTTTATCATATATCTTTATGTGCCCTGCCTGCTACATTTATCTGTCCCCAACAACCCTACCTCCTACCACTAATAACCAGGTTTCAAGGGTTGGGATGACAATCTGAAATGTTTAGGTGTTGCAGATTTGTTGTTTAGGGATTGTGACAGAAAATAGCTATGTGCTCACCAATCCTCTTTCCTTTTCCTGGACACAAAGGAAGACTGTATTTCTGAGCCTCCTTTGAAGTTGGGTTATGGCCACGTGACTGGCTAATGGGCTATAGGCAGAAGTAATGTATTCATTTTGAAGCCTGCTGTGAAAATGTACTATGTGTTTGGCCACAGTGTTTTCCTTCTGTTGTTGTCATAGAGGCTGTGTTTTTAAAATGCCAGTATTATAAAATGGAAGAAGCCTAGATTCCTGACACATTCTTGAAAGAGAACTAACTAACTTGCAGTCAACAGTGATGTGAGGAAGAAACAAATTTTGATCATGCTGAGCCACTGATACTTGGTAGTTGTTTTTCACAGTAGTTGGCATTTCTTGTTCTAATACAGGATGTTTTTGGAAATTAGAAAAAATAACCTAATATGATCAAAGTTTAGAATAATCTAAGAGAATCAAAGGAAAGCCCTACAACTAGTATACCATATAGGCCTTCTGGACTTGAAAATGACACAAAAAATATCAATACTTACACCTCATGACTTACATAAACTCTAACCCCAGCATGCATTGAACCAATATTTAAGATTACTTTCTGGAAAACCTCAGTCACATCACTTTCCATCTTAGCTTAAGAACAATGACAAAGCTGTACCATTTTTATTGTATAAGAGCAGTATAAAAATCCAGCAAGTAAAAGAATAGGATATAAGAAGTAAAGAATAAGTTATAACAAGCAAAAAATAAGTTTTAACTCTGTAAAAGGCATTAGTTAAGGGATTGTGACTTTTCCTGACTTGTACTAAAGAAATATTTTGTGGAGTTGATTTATTCAAGCAATGAAATGAAGAAATCAGTTCTGCTTTCAATTTCATTACAACCAAGTAGTGATTTTTGCATCACTAAATGTAGATTCATTGAGATGAAAGTGTTTTGTAGTGGTTCCACTTCTCAGTTCCAAGAGAGATTTTCATGCATTCCCAACATCTCATATATTTGCTCACTTAGAAAATCAGTCTTTTAGCCTTTTGTGTATAACTTAGGTGCTTAAGAGCTTGACAATTGATTTGAGTAGCATGCTAGTATGACACATTGATAATTTCGAACCGGTGATACTGGTTTATGTGTGCAGCTTTTTGTTGAAGAGAAAAACAGCCTCCTTATAATGCTGTATTGGTTCAATAAGAAATCCCATTAAGCTACTAAACATCACTTTTTTGACCTTTTTGCTTTCGTAAGCTGTAATTAGAGTTTTAAAAATTTCTTCTTAAAAGCCAAGTTTTAGCACGGAGACAAATGGTTAGTGATTCATTATTGAAAAGTGTAGTGCTTTTGGCATTTTATTTCAAAAACTATTTCATGTCTGGCCCACGTGAAGGACATATTTTAAAAGCCATTAGTTACTTTCTTTAACTTTAAAAAAATCTTAAGTGGGCCTATGTGGCAAATTGAGTCACTCTCATAGAATGAAAATGGAGTTTTTACAATTAAGCTACCATACTAAGAAAGCTTATCCATTGTGCCTGGTGCATCTTTCGGGTTTATGCACTTATAAGGAGGATTGTGCAATAGAAAGAGCCCCAGTCTAAGAAACTAAAACCTGGGTTTTCTTCTGGCTTCCTGCTAACTTTGTGTGACCTTGGAAAGCTCTTTCACAATGATAATTCACATTCGAATGGTGCTTGAAAAGCCTCAAAGCATTTTTTCAACTACCTCATCCTGTATATGTACTAGTTAGAATCACAATTTTAGTTTACTGGAAATTCATCTGAACCATGTGATTTTAGAGGAGAGCAGGTACTATCCTTGCTTAAGCAAAATGTGTCGCCATGAAATTCTGTGACGGATCATGCTTCTAAGCTACAATATCTGTGAACAGGACATAATAGCCATAAAAAATAATATATTACCTAATTATAAAGTCAAAGAACTCTTTTATTAAAT
Organism: Eubalaena glacialis; assembly: GCF_028564815.1. Lineage (NCBI taxonomy): Eukaryota > Metazoa > Chordata > Mammalia > Artiodactyla > Balaenidae > Eubalaena > Eubalaena glacialis. The sequence goes on along the minus strand of NC_083723.1, from coordinate 70,549,737 downwards.
TTTACTACATTCAATTGTTATCTTAAATAGGGAAACAATGGCTAATTTCATATTTTTTTCCTATCAGTTATTTTTTATTATTTATGAATAACTTATTAAGCCAAGCTTGCCTCATAGAAATCTATGGTGATAAAGTCAGCTCTTGGAAAGATTTGATTACCAAAGAGATAAAATATGGTCACACCTTTCCTAAAGTTAAATGTCACAAATAAAATCTAGAGAAATCCACCTCAGAATACTCAGACTTGATTGCCTGATGGTCTCTAGAATGTAAGTTCCATAAGAATAGAGACCTTTCTGTCTTTTTTTTTTTTTTTTTACTGCTTGTATGCCTAAATACAATAGATGCTCAATAAATATTTGTTGAATGAAACAAATCCTCTTTCTTCTGTTGGCTTCCAGGGGAAAATAAATCTTTCACCTCTATCACTGATTTCAAAGAAATAGGAAATAGGGCGAGTACAGGATATGAGGGGAAGTGAGTGGTGTAAGGAAAATGAGCATTTTATAGCACAACATGGGGGGTAAAAAACAAATGACTGTGTATCCATGTCTTTTCTCCAATATTTTGCTTTTAAATGCCTGTCAATAAAGATATTAATAGATAAAGCTTAGTCTCTCTCACCATGACTTTGATAATAAAAGGGACAATTGCAAATCTGAAATTCTTTATACCCAATGAAAGGATGGTTGGGTATTTTTATCAGGTTTTTTTTTTTTTTTAATTTATTTATTTATTTTTGGCTGTGTTGGGTCTTCGTTGCTGCACGCGGGCTTTCTCTAGTTGCAGTGAAGGGGGGCAACTCTTCGTTGCGGTGCGCCTGCCTCTCATTGCTTTGGCCTCTCCTGTTGTGGGCTCTAGGTGCACAGGCTTCAGTAGTTGTGGTCCACAGGCTCCAGAGCACAGGCTCAGCAGTTGTGGCGCACGGGCCTGGTTGCTCCATGGCGTGTGGGATCTTCCCGGACCAGGGCTCGAACCCATGTCCCCTGCATTGGCAGGCGGATTCTCAACCACTGCGCCACCAGGGAAGCCCTATCAGGTTTTATTGGTTTGCAAAAGTGAAAATCACTTACTGGAAAATACACAAAATATCAAAACCTGGAACATTTTGCTTGTCACTATAATGTTACTTCTTTCCTACGATTAGAAGATAAATTCCTTTGAATTTCCTCTTTCCTTTTCCATTGCTCTCTCCTTAGTGAAACACCTAATCTATAGCATGAAATGACTAATGAAGGGGCAATAGATGGAATGGTTAGGAGGAATCTGAAGTTAGAGATCAAGTGAATAGGCTCAGAAACTCTGAATTTGAATATTGCTTTTGCCTTATAAGAGCTGTAAGATCCTGGGGAAAAGATCTCATTTCTGTAAGCCTGAATTTCATCATCTGTAAAAAGTAGATAATAATGATCTACAACTCATAGAGTTAAATGATCTAGGAAAAGAAATGATCTTAGCTCACCAAGAAAAAATAATACCTACCCCTATTTTAACAATAAACAGGATTCTCAAACCTTGAATTACAAGAGAAGACTTTAGATTAATTACTAGTGCTAACTAATTAGAATGAACCCAATACTCTCTGTGGGTTGAGATAACACCTACTTGGGTCTGTTTTATACAAACATTCAAGCATCAGCAGAGTAATGCACCTAAAGTAGAAAGGTTCAGAGCTCTGCACAAACTGTAAAATGACAGCAGAGGAGGTTATTCATCAGGCTGTAGAAGAAAAACAAGAGTATCTTGACCACCCACTGGGCAATTAATGTTTCCATATGAATGTCAATCTGAGGGCAAATAGTATGTGCTGTTCTCATGGTTGGAGAGCAAGGGTAACAGCAGGACATTAAACTAGCAATAGGAGGTAGTTCTCATTTAAGTTCTGATGATACGTTACAGTTTATTGATTGGTAAAAGCAGATTCCTTCTATCCAAAATAAAATGAAAAATTGAGGTAAGATTGTTGTATATAAACTTTTTCAGAGTCACACAATCTATCTAATCAACTCCAACTCATAAGGAAAAGACCAAATTCTCTTCTGTGTTTTATATCTTATTGTGTCTGAAGAGTAAAATTTCTTCTCTAGAAAATAGTTGTATCTTTTTCTGTTGTTATCATCAGTACCCCATTAATGCTTTATTTAATATACCTTTACCCTTCATAAGGTATGCTGAGTTATGTTTTTATACCTGAAGTAATACCTAGGTAGCTGAAGAATAATCCCTAATGGATTAATAATGTCTTGCAGATAATTTTTAGAAATTGTAGGACTTCGGTGCTTCTACTTGAATTTTCATTTTGGCATTGGCCACATCTGTGTTGACTTGGACATTTGTCTTTTCTTTTTTACTTTTTTGGTAGTCAACATCTTAACTTCCTTGCTGAGTTTGCAGACTCCCAAAATAAAAATTCCAGATAGCTGCTGTCTCAGGATCTCAGCAGCTGATAGCCTCAGCTCAGCCACATAAGGTTGAGAGTGAAGTAAAAATATAGTTATCTTCCAAGATCATGAAAGATTGATGCAATCCAGGCATTTCCTTAATGAGATAGTATATAAAATGTAAATATATATTATTTGGTATGTTTTATATGTCTCTGTGTCGTTTGAGTCAAAATTAAAATATCATGGTGAAATGATATTATAGAAGAATTTCCATTATAGACAAGATAAGAAAAGTTTGTACACTGTGACTGATTTTGCTAAGCAGTGCTTGGGGGGAAATTTATAGCTGTGATACAGGTATAAAAAAGTTACTGTGTTGAAAAAAGAAAGTTCTTAGTGATCTAAATTTCCATTTTAAGAAACTTTAAAAAAAAAGGAAAAGAAAAGCAAACTAAGTCTAAAGCAAACAAAAGGAAGGAAACAATAAAGATAGGGTAAAATTAAATGACATAGAGAACAGAAAAAACAATAGAGAAAAATCAATGAAACCGAAAGTTAGTTTTTAACTAAAGTTCTAAAACTCTAACTAGACTGATTAATTAAAAAAAGAGAGAGAGCGAGAGAGAGAGAGAGAGAGAGAGAGAGAGAGAGAGAGAGAGAGAGAAAAGACTCAAATTACTCAAGCCAGGAAACTGGAAAAGAGATTTTGCAACATTGTCTCAGGCAGGATTCAGTGCAAGAAACAGAAACTATTTAAGAAATATTAAGAAGAAAGCTATTTGATAAAGGAGAGTATGAATTTTACAATGTCATTGGAAAGTGGAGGAATGAGCTGGAAGCTGGTATCAGGAATCACCCCCCAAACACTGTTGCTCTGTCCCATCAGAGGAAGTTTTACCTCCAAAACTGCCACTGTGAACTACACACCTCTGTAGCTGGAATTCAGAGATTAGGAGATGTTGTCAGGAAGCTACAAAGCTGGTGAATTGGCACTGGTGTATGAGTTTACTTGCTATTCCTAAAATGCCTCTTGCCACCTACAAAACTGGTGTATGGGAATGGGAGTATGAGATCCCATTGCTTCTTCCACCAAAACAGCCACTTTTTATCGAGAAGATGAAGAGTAGCCAATACTCTATATGACCTCACATCTCCAAAATTTTGCTTAACAGTATAAAGCCAGTCAGGAAAGTGAACACAGGTTCACTGTTACTGCTTCCATCCAAATCTCATGCAAATACACTGAAGTGCGATACCAATTTACTACAGAAGTCTAGTTCTAAGGTAGTCTGGGAAAGCAGTTATTAGTTTTCCAATAGTTGCAGAAAAGAAGGCATACCAGAGAGAGGGGGAATAGAGATTAAGTAAACCAGTCCACATTATCGACCATAAACACATATGGCAATTAATGGCTCATTCTTTAATGTATAAGGAGATCTTATAAATCAATAAGCAAAAGTTTAACATAAATAGAAGGTTCCCAGGAAAACAGATACAGATAGTTTATAAATGTGTAAAACAATGCTAAATATCACTCATAATAAATAAATAAAAATTTAAAATATAACAGTCTTTTGTCTATCAGATGGTAAAATTTTAACAAAATTGAATTGGGGAGAATTTTTGGAAAAAAATAGCATCTCTGGAAGGCAGCTTGGCAATATCTATTAAAATTCAGAATGTACTTATACTATGGTTATCATTCTAGGAATTTATAGTAGATATATGTTAGTATATTTGCAAAGAAGTATGTACAAGGCTATTTATGAAAGTACTACCTGTAATGTCAAATACTGAAAACAAACCTAACATCCCTAAAATGAAGATTGATTATAAATTACAGAGTTCGTATGAATGAACAAATGACCAGTAAGTACTAATATGGAATGGCTGGAAAATAAAAATATATTGTTAAATAAAAGAAGCAAGGTGCAGAAGGGTATGTGCAGCTAGTAATCATTTGAGTACACAAAAAATGGACAGATAATTATATGTATGCTTGTATATGTATAAGGTATTTCCTTGTGCTTAATCAAGTAAATAATATCAGTGATTGCCTCTAGGTGAAGGAACTATAGGCCTGCATATCAGGGGTGGGACAGAACCTATTAATTATATCTTATGGTATTTGACTTTTTTTCCATATTGTATTATCTTTACAAAAATACAGAAAATCTAAAATGTAAGGCACAAATGTTCATAAAATTAGTTCAAAAAGAAAAGCTATAGCACATTATAAATTTCTTAATATACTTTTTTTTTTTTTGGTAAAGTCCTGTCAGCCACGCTGATATATTACAAGACTTGGCAGTTACTTATACTTCTGCCTCCTGAGGCTAAGACTAAAGAATGTTTTAAAAAAGCTTCAAGACTAGTACTGATAAGGAGTTTGTAGAAGCATTGTCTCTTCAATAAAGCATAAAGATAAAAGATTTTATCCTTGGGGACATTTGGGATCACTTAAAACTTTTTTAAACCATAAAGATAATTTATTGACTCATTTAACTGAAAATTCTAGAGATAGAGTTAGATTCACCTGAGTTTGATCAGAGTTCTGGTTTCCTTTCCCTGCTGTTTTCTTGTCTCTGCCCCTCTCAATTATCTTTATTCTTGGTCTCACATTCCTTAAATTAGCTAAAAGGCTGCAGCTCCAGGTAATACCATCTAGAAGACAAACAAATTTATCTTTCTCTACCTTCAGGCACAAATCCTGGACTTTAGGATGAGTGGGCTAACATAAGTTATATATTCCTCTTTGAGCCAATTACTGTAGCAAAAAGATGACATTCTACTGATTGACTTAAGCCAGTCAATGCCTACCAATAGATTTTCAAGATGGTGTCAACCTAACCAAAAGCACATATCTGTTTTACAATCCCTATCCACAATGGGATTTTTTTCTTTTTTGGGGGGACCAGGAAAGGAACCACAATATTAACTAATATGTTGTCTATTTTATTTTTAGAATTGCTTCCAATGTAACACTTTTTTTTTTTAATGTAGGAATTTAATACACAAGGTGTGCTTATTTTCCATTCTTGGAAATTTATGTAGTCACCGTCTTTCTTTTTTAGCATATACCAAAATACCAAGTCAAAGACTGGAAGTTGGAGGGGAGAGGGTTATCTCACTTGGAAAGTGGTAGTAGTAATAGTACCTACTTCATGGAGCTGCACTAGGAATACATATGAAAAAGAATTATCAATATTTTTAAACATGATTATTCATCCACAAACATGACAGAGGTGTTAGACTTATCTGACTTACAAAACAAAGATTTTAAAGCAGCCTTGATAAAGATGCTTCAACAAGCAATTACAAACTCACTTGAAACAAATGAAAAAATAGAAAGTTTTAGCAAAGAACTATAAAATATAAATAACATCCAAATGAACATTTCAGAAATAAAAAATAAAAGCTGAAGTAAAAAGCTCAATGGATGGGCTCAACAACAGAATGAGTGAAAGCAAAGAATTGGTGAACTGGAAGACAAAACAATACAAATCAATCTGAACAACAGAGAGACAATAAGTTAGAAACATAAAAGCCTCAGGGACCTGTGGGATTATTTTTCTTTAAAGTAAATTTTGTGTCATCAGTGTGTAAGAAGGAGAGGAGCAAGAGAGCATGACTGAAAAAGTACTAGAAGAAATAATGCCTGAAAACTTAACCAAATTCAGCAAGAGAAATAAATCTACAGTACACAAATGTGAAAATATTTCAAACAGGGTAAACTCAAAGAATTCAATGCCAAGACACATAATAATTATACTTCTGAAAACTAAAAACAGAGAAAACAAAGAAGACAACAAGAGAACAAATAACACCTTTCCTATAGAAAAAAAAAATTTTGAATGGCAGCAAATTTCTCATCAGAAAATGGAAACTAAAAGAAAGTGGCACATTTTTCAAGTGCTAAAAGAAAAGAAACATAAATTTTAAGTCATATACCTAGTGAAAATGTCCTTCAGAAATGAAGGGAAAATCAAGACATTTTCAGATGAGGTTAAAGTAAGAGAACTTGTTACGAGTAGACCTACCCTAAATTAATGGCTAAAGGAAGTTGTCTAAACAGAAATGGAATAATAAATGAAGAAAGCTTATAACATCAGAAGGAAAGAATCAAATGATAAGCAATAACATGAGTAAATACAGTAGGCTTTTCTTCTCAAAATTTCCTAAATTATGTTTGACAGTGGAAGCAAAATTATAACACTGTATGACAGGGTTCTAAATGTATGTAAGGAAATACTTAAGACCATTATATTATAAATGAGTGAAGGTAAAAAGTACAAAAAGTAAGGTTTCTATACTTCACTCAAACTGGTCAAATGATGACACCAGCATACTATGATTGATAAGTTATGTATACATAATGCAATATCCAGAGCAACCCTTTAAAAACATACAAAAATACATTCAAAACACTAAATAATCAAAAGGAAATTCTAAAAAATGTTCAAGTAACCCTTAGAAAAGCAGAACAAAAAGAAAAAACACACACGAACAGAACACACAGAAAACAAAAATTAAAATGGCAGACTTAACTACTAATATATAAGTAATTATATGATATTTTAAGTCTAAATAACCCAATTAAATGACAGAGATTGTCAGAGTGGATTATGTACCTTGCTACAGCCACTCTGCCAAAATAGTGTGTCAGTTTCTTTAATAAAAACCTAAATATGCAATTACTATAAAACCCAGCAAATTCACTCCTGGGCATTAATCCCAGACAAATCAAGATTTATGCTCACAAACAAAAAATCTGTGCGAAAATTGGAAACCATGCTGGAAACCACCCAGATGTCCTTCAGTGGGTAAATGGTTAAACAGATGATGGTACATCTATAACATGGAATACTACTCAGCAATTTTTTAAAAAAGTGGGACTTCCCTGGTGGCGCAGTGATTAAGAATCTGTCTGCCAATGCAGAGGACACGGGTTCGATCTCTGGTCCTGGAAGATCCCACATGCCTCGGAGCAACTAAGCCCGTGCACCACAACTACTGAGCCTGCGCTCTTGAGCCCACAGCTACTGAAGTCTGCACACCTAGAGCCCGTGCTCCGCAACAAGAGAAGCCACCACAGTGAGAAGCCTGCACACTGCAAGGAAGAGTAGCCCCCGCTCGCTGCGACTAGAGAAACCCCGTGCGCAGCAATGAAGACCCAATGCAGCCAAAAATAAATTAATTAATTAATTAACTAAAAAAAAAGCTATTGACACATTAAAAACACCTAGATTAATCTTCAGAAAAATATGCTGAGTAAGAAAAAGCCAGTCCTCAAAAGTTACAGACTACATAATTACATATATATAACATTCTTAAAATGACAAAATTATAAAAGAGAAAATTACTGGTTGCCAGTTATTAAAGAAGGAGTAAAGGTGTAGCTATAAAATGACAAGATGAGAGATCTTTGTGGTGATAAAAATATCATGTATCTTGACTGTATCCATGTTAATACTCTGGTGATACAGTAGTACAGTTTTGCAAGATTCTATCTTTTTTTTATTTTTGCAAATGTGATAGGTGAGAAGTGGTATCTCAGTATAGTTTAAATTCTTATTTCTCTCATTATATGTGGAGCTATGCAGTTTTTCATATGCCTGACATTATATAAATGGAAATATCTTTTTTTTTAACTGTTAATTTGTCCTTTGATTTTGCTTATGGAAATTTTCTTTGTTTTGTGTTTCACACTGAAAAAATTTTAATGTCAAATTTATCAATCATTTCTCTCATTTTACATATTGAGTAATGATTAGAAAATATTTCCAATACTCAGGTTACAGAGGAATTCATCTATATTTTCTCCTAGTTTATGTGAGATTTTCATTGTATTATATTTAGAACTGTGATCAGTTGTGGAATGTATTCTCGTGTGGGAGTGAGGTACAAATATGATTTTATCTTTGTTCAAATGGCTAACCAGTTATACTAATAATTAACAGGCAATCCCAGTTTTCATGGTTCAAATATGCATGGATTTCAATTACCATGGTTTAGTTAAATAACATTGTTCCTCAATAATGTAGCTCAAATTTCAGTTACCACAGTATATTAACTGTGAATAATTACATACAGTACAAACTTTGCTGCTAGCTCTTCAGTTTATAAATCACTACATAAACAACAGATGGACATCTTGCTCAGTGACAAATCATGTTACTTCTTTCAAATTCCTATTGGTAATTGGTCACTGTACATCAGTTATTCAATTCATGCACAGTGAAGCATATAGTCGTGTGCCTTCTTGGCCTCCAGTGATAACTCCATGTGCCATTTTATAAAAATAGATAATTAAGAGAGAATTGCTGCACAAAGTAAAAAGTGTGCTGAAGAAATAAAAATAATAATGCTGAAGTAAATTTGAATCAAATAAAAATGAAATTAGAGGGGCAAGATGGCGGAAGAGTAAGACGCGGAGATCACCTTCCTCCCCACAGATACATGAGAAATACATCTACACGTGGAACTGCTCCTACAGAACACCCACTAAACGCTGGCAGAAGACGTCAGACCTCCCAAAAGGCAAGAAAATCCCCACGTACTTGGGTAGGGCAAAAGAAAAAAGAAATAACAGAGACAAAAGAATAGGGACGGGACCTGCACCAGTGGGAGGGAGCTGTGAAGGAGGAAAGGTTTCCACACACTAGGAAGCCCCTTCGTGGGCAGAGACTGCGGGTAGCAGAGGGGGGAAGCTTCGGAGCCACGGAGGAGAGCGCACCCACATTGGTGCGGAGGGCAAAGCGGAGATTCCCGCACAGAGGAGCGGTGCCGACCAGCACTCACCAGCCCGAGAGGCTTGTCTGCTCAGCCGCCGGGGCGGGCGGGGCCTGGGAGCTGGGGCTCGGGCTTGGGTGCTAGCCGGGAGGGAGTCCGGGAAAAAGACTGCAGCTGCCAAAGAGGCAAGAGAATTTTTCTTGCCTCTTTGTTTCGCGGCGCGCAAGGAGAGGGGATTCAGAGCGCCGCCTAAACGAGCTCCAGAGACGGGCGCGAGCCGCGGCTATCAGCGCGGATCCCACAGCAACAGGGACGCAGAGGGAAAAACGGAGAGATTCCCGCACAGAGGCTCGGCGCCGAGCAGCACTCACCAGCCCGAGAGGCTTGTCTGCTCACCCGCCGGGGCGGGCGGGGGCTGGGAGCTGAGGCGCGGGCTTCGGGTCGGATCCCAGGGAGAGGACTGGGGTTGGCTGCGTGAACACAGCCTGAAGGGCCTAGCGCACCACAACTAGCCGGGAGGGTGCACGAGAAAAAGTCTGCAGCTGCCGAAGAGGCAGGAGACTTTTTCTTGCCTCTTTGTTTCGCGGCGTGCAAGGAGAGGGGATTCAGAGCGCCACTTAAACGAACTCCAGAGACGGGCGCGAGCCGCGGCTATCAGCGCGGACCCCAGAGACGGGCATGAGACGCTAAGGCTGCTGCTGCCGCCACCAAACAGCCTGTGGGCGAGCACAGGTCATTCTCCACACCGCCCCTCCCGGGAGCCTGTGCAGCCCGCCACGGCCAGGCTCCCGTAATCCGGGGACAACTTCCCCGGGAGAGCGCACGGCGCGCCTCAGGCTGCTGCAACGTCACGCCGGCTTCTGCCGCCGCAGGCTCGCCCCGCCTCCTCCGTACCGCTCCCTCCCCCCGGCCTGACTGAGCCAGAGCCCCCGAATCAGCTGCTCCTTTAACCCCGTTCTGTCTGGGCGGGGAACAGACGCCCTCAGGGGACCTACATGCAGAGGCGGGTCCAAATCCAAAGCTGAACCCCGGGAGCTGTACGAACAAAGAAGAGAAAGGGAAATCTCTCCCAGCAGCCTCAGAAGCAGCGGATTAAAGCTCCACAAACAACTTGATGTGCCTGCATCTGTTGAATACCTGAATAGACAACGAATCATCCCAAATTTAGGAGATGGACTTTGGGAGCAGGATATATTAACTTTTCCCCTTTTCCTTTTTTTTGTGAGTGTAGATGTGTATGCTTCTGGGTGAGGTTTTGTCTGTATAGCTTTGCTCTCACCCTTAGTCCTAGGGTTAGGTCCGTCCGTTTTTTTTTTTTTTTTTTTTTGGCTTAAAAATTTTTTTTTTTTCCCTAATAAATGTTTTCTTAATAATTTTTTCCTTATTTTCTATTTAAAAAAAAAAATTTTAATAAGTTTTTTCATATTTTTTATTTTAAAAAATTAAAAAATTTTTTTTTCTTAATAAATTTTTTCTAAATAATTTTTTTCTTATTTTTAGTATAAAAAATTAATAAATCTATTTTTAAAAATTAAAAAAATTTTTTTTTCTTAATAAATTTACTCTTAATAATTTTTTTTCTTATTTTTTATTATAATTGCTTTATTTTATTTTACCTTATCCTCTTTTTTTCTTTCTTTCCATTTTTTCTCCCTTTTATTCTGAGCCGTGTGGATGAAAGGCTCTTGGTGCTCCAGCCAGGCATCAGGGCTGTGCCTCTGAGGTGGGAGAGCCAACTTCAGGACACTGGTCCGCAAGAGACCTCCCAGCTCCACGTAATACCAAACGGCGAAAATCTCTCACAGATCTCCATCTCAACATCAAGACCCAGCTTCACTCAACGACCAGCAAGCTACAGTGCTGGACACCCTATGCCAAACAACTAGCAAGAGAGGAACACAGCCCCATCCATTAACAGAGAGGCTGCCTAAAATCATAATAAGGCCACAGACACCCCAAAACACACCACCAGACGTGGACGAACCCACCAGAAAGACAACATCCAGCCTCATCCACCAGAACACAGGCACTAGTTCCCTCCACCAGGAAACCTACACAACCCACTGAACCAACCTTAGCCACTGGGGACAGATACCAAAAACAACGGGAACTACGAACCTGCAGCCTGTGAAAAGGAGACCCCAAACACAGTAAGATAAGCAAAATGAGAAGACAGAAAAACACACAGCAGATGAAGGAGCAGGGTCAAAACACACCAGACCTAACAAATGAAGAGGAAATAGGTAGTCTACCTGAAAAAGAATTCAGAATAATGATAGTAAGGATGATCCAAAGTCTTGGAAATAGAATAGACAAAATGCAAGAAACATTTAACAAGGATGTAGAAGAACTAAAGAGGAATCAAGAAACGATGACAAGCACAATAAATGAAATTAAAAATACTCTAGATGGGATCAATAGCAGAATAACTGAGGCAGAAGAACGGATAAGTGACCTGGAAGATAAAATGGTGGAAATAACTACTGCAGACCAGAATAAAGAAAAAAGAATGAAAAGAACTGAGGACAGTCTCAGAGACCTCTGGGACAACATTAAACGCACCAACATTCGAATTATAGGGGTCCCAGAAGAAGAAGAGAAAAAGAAAGGGACTGAGAAAATATTTGAAGAGATTATAGTTGAAAACTTCCCTAATATGGGAAAGGAAATAGTTAATCAAGTCCTGGAAGCACAGAGAGTCCCATACAGGATAAATCCAAGGAGAAACACACCAAGACACATATTAATCAAACTATCAAAAATTAAATATAAAGAAAACATATTAAAAGCAGCAAGGGAAAAACAACAGATAACACACAAGGGCATCCCCATAAGGTTAACAGCTGATCTTTCAGCAGAAACGCTGCAAGCCAGAAGGGAGTGGCAGGATATACTTAAAGTGATGAAGGAGAAAAACCTACAACCAAGATTACTCTACCCAGCAAGGATCTCATTCAGATTTGATGGAGAAATTAAAACCTTTACAGACAAGCAAAAGCTGAGAGAGTTCAGCACCACCAAACCAGCTTTACAACAAATGCTAAAGGAACTTCTCTAGGCAAGAAACACAAGAGAAGGAAAACACCTACAATAACAAACCCAAAACATTTAAGAAAATGGGAATAGGAACATACATATCGATAACTACCTTAAATGTAAATGGATTAAATGCTCCCACCAAAAGACACAGACTGGCTGAATGGATACAAAAACAAGACCCATATATATGCTGTCTACAAGAGACCCACTTCAGACCTAGAGACACATACAGACTGAAAGTGAGGGGATGGAAAAAGATATTCCATGCAAATGGAAATCAAAAGAAAGCTGGAGTAGCAATTCTCATATCAGACAAAATAGACTTTAAAATAAAGACTATTACAAGAGACAAAGACGGACACTATATAATGATCAAGGGATCGATCCAAGAGGAAGGTATAACAATTGTAAATATTTATGCACCCAACATAGGAGCACCTCAATACATAAGGCAAATACTAACAGCCATAAAAGGGGAAATCGACAGTAACACAATCATAGTAGGGGACTTTAACACCCCACTTTCACCAATGGACAGATCATCCAAAATGAAAATAAATAAGGAAACACAAGCTTTAAATGATACATTAAACAAGATGGACTTCATTGATATTTATAGGACATTCCACCCAAAAACAACAGAATACACATTTTTCTCGAGTGCTCATGGAACATTCTCCAGGATAGATCATATCTTGGGTCACAAATCAAGCCTTGGTAAATTTAAAAAAATTGAAATCGTATCAAGTATCTTTTCCGACCACAACGCTATGAGACTAGATATCAATTACAGGAAAAGATCTGTAAAAAATACAAACACATGGAGGCTACACAATACACTACTTAATAACGAAGTGATCACTGAAGAAATCAAAGGGGAAATCAAAAAATACCTAGAAACAAATGACAATGGAGACACGACGATCCAAAACCTATGGGATGCAGCAAAAGCAGTTCTAAGAGGGAAGTTTATAGCAATACAAGCCTACATCAAGAAACAGGAAACATCTCGAATAAACAACCTAACCTTGCACCTAAAGCAATTAGAGAAAGAAGAACAAAAAAACCCCAAAGCTAGCAGAAGGAAAGAAATCATAAAGATCAGATCAGAAATAAATGAAAAAGAAATGAAGGAAACAATAGCAAAAATCAATGAAACTAAAAGCTGGTTCTTTGAGAAGATAAACAAAATTGATAAACCATTAGCCAGACTCATCAAGAGAAAAAAGGAGAAGACTCAAATTAATAGAATTAGAAATGAAAAAGGAGAAGTAACAACTGACACTGCAGAAATACAAACGATCATAAGAGATTACTACAAGCAACTCTATGCTAATAAAATGGACAACCTGGAAGAAATGGACAGATTCTTAGAAATGCACAACCTGCCGAGACTGAACCAGGAAGAAATAGAAAATATGAACAGACCAATCACAAGCACTGAAATTGAAACTGTGATTAAAAATCTTCCAACACACAAAAGCCCAGGACCAGATGGCTTCACAGGCGAATTCTATCAAACATTTAGAGAAGAGCTAACACCTATCCTTCTCAAACTCTTCCAAAATATTGCAGAGGGAGGAACACTCCCCAACTCATTCTACGAGGCCACCATCACCCTGATACCAAAACCAGGCAAAGATGTCACAAAGAAAGAAAACTACAGGCCAATATCACTGATGAACATAGATGCAAAAATCCTCAACAAAATACTAGCAAACAGAATCCAACAGCACATTAAAAGGATCATACACCATGATCAAGTGGGGTTTATTCCAGGAATGCAAGGATTCTTCAATATACGCAAATCAATCAACGTGATACATCATATTAACAAATTGAAGGAGAAAAACCATATGATCATCTCAATAGATGCAGAGAAAGCTTTCGACAAAATTCAACACCCATTTATGATAAAAGTCCTGCAGAAAGTAGGCATAGAGGGAACTTTCCTCAACATAATAAAGGCCGTATATGACAAACCCACAGCCAACATTGTCCTCAATGGTGAAAAACTGAAACCATTTCCACTAAGATCAGGAACAAGACAAGGTTGCCCACTCTCACCACTATTATTCAACATAGTTTTGGAAGTGTTAGCCACAGCAATCAGAGACGAAAAAGAAATAAAAGGAATCCAAATCGGAAAAGAAGACGTAAAGCTGTCACTGTTTGCAGATGACATGATACTATACATAGAGAATCCAAAAGATGCTACCAGAAAACTACTAGAGCTAATCAATGAATTTGGTAAAGTAGCAGGATACAAAATTAATGCACAGAAATCTCTTGCATTCCTGTATACTAATGATGAAAAATCTGAAAGTGAAATTAAGAAAACACTCCCGTTTACCATTGCAACAAAAAGAATAAAATACCTAGGAATAAACCTACCTAAGGAGACAAAAGACCTGTATGCAGAAAATTATAGGACACTGATGAAAGAAATTAAAGATGATACAAACAGATGGAGAGATATACCATGTTCTTGGATTGGAAGAATCAACATTGTGAAAATGACTCTGCTACCCAAAGCAATCTACAGATTCAATGCAATCCCTATCAAACTACCACTGGCATTTTTCACAGAACTAGAACAAAAAATTTCACAATTTGTATGGAAACACAAAAGACCCCGAATAGCCAAAGCAATCTTGAGAACGAAAAATGGAGCTGGAGGAATCAGGCTCCCTGACTTCAGACTATATTACAAAGCTACAGTAATCAAGACAGTTTGGTACTGGCACAAAAACAGAAATATAGATCAATGGAACAGGATAGAAAGCCCAGAGATAAGCCCACGCACATATGGTCACCTTATCTTTGATAAAGGAGGCAAGCATATACAGTGGAGAAAAGACAGCCTCTTCAATAAGTGGTGCTGGGAAAATTGGACAGGTACATGTAAAAGTATGAAATTAGAACACTCCCTAACACCATACACAAAAATAAACTCAAAATGGATTAAAGACCTAAGTGTAAGGCCAGACACTATCAAACTCTTAGAGGAAAACATAGGCAGAACACTGTATGACATAAGTCACAGCAAGATCCTTTTTGACCCAGGTCCTAGAGAAATGGAAATAAAAACACAAATAAACAAATGGGACCTAATGAAACTTAAAAGCTTTTGCACAGCAAAGGAAACCATAAACAAGACCAAAAGACAACCCTCAGAATGGGAGAAAATATTTGCAAATGAAGCAACGGACAAAGGATTAATCTCCAAGATTTACAAGCAGCTCATGCAGCTCAATAACAAAAAAACAAACAACCCAATCCAAAAATGGGCAGAAGACCTAAATAGACATTTCTCCAAAGAAGAGATACAGATTGCCAACAGACACATGAAAGAATGCTCAACATCATTAATCATTAGAGAAATGCAAATCAAAACTACAATGAGGTATCATCTCACACCGGTCAGAATGGCCATCATCAAAAAATCTAGAAACAATAAATGCTGGAGAGGGTGTGGAGAAAAGGGAACACTCTTGCACTGTTGGTGGGAATGTAAATTGATACAGCCACTATGGAGAACAGTATGGAGGTTCCTTAAAAAACTAAAAATAGAACTACCATATGACCCAGCAATCCCACTACTGGGCATATACCCTGAGAAAACCATAATTCAGAAAGAGTCATGTACCAAAATATTCATTGCAGCTCTGTTTACAATAGCCAGGACATGGAAGCAACCTAGGTGTCCATCATCGGATGAATGGATAAAGAAGATGTGGCACATATATACAATGGAATATTACTCAGCCATAAAAAGAAATGAAATGGAGGTGTTTGTAATGAGGTGGATGGAGTTAGAGTCTGTCATACAGAGTGAAGTAAGTCAGAAAGAGAAAAACAAATACAGTATGCTAACACATATATATGGAATCTAAGGGAAAAAAAAAAAAAAAAAAAAAAAAGAGGTCATGAAGAACCTAGTGGCAAGATGGGAATAAAGACACAGACCTACTAGAGAATGGACTTGAGGATATGGGGAGGGGGAGGGGTGAGATGTGACAGGGTGAGAGAGTGTCATGGACATATATACACTACCAAATGTAAAATAGATAACTAGTGGGAAGCAGCCGCATAGCACAGGGAGATCAGCTCGGTGCTTTGTGACCACCTAGAGGGGTGGGATAGGGAGGGTGGGAGGGAGGGAGATGCAAGAGGGAAGAGATATGGCAACATATGTATATGTGTAACTGATTCACTTTGTTGTAAAGCAGAAGCTAGCACACCATTGTAAAGCAATTATACTTCAATAAAGATGTTTAAAAAAAAAAAAAAATGAAATTATATAAAAAAATAGCTGACTTTGAGAATGGTGACACTTCTGCCGTTTGAGAAACTCTACATATGCAGCCAAAAATACTTGATAACATAAAGTTTTCCATTAACTATTAAGATTGCTCTACATGATATCAGCTTGCATAGTCATTTTTTTGTGTTCCTATATTACCATGGAAAGTGAGAACTCCCTGTAATAAAAAGTCCATCTTTTCCTCAGGGATTTGGGAAGCCCCCTTGTATAATACACTACATTTCTGCATATACTTGGCTCTATTATTGGAATTTCTATTCTGTTCTATTGATATGTCTCTTCATGCATCAACACACATTTTAAATTATAGAAGCAAGCTCACTGATATTGTTATTTCTTTCCAAAGTTTTTCTGGCTATTTTTAAAATAAATAATCTTTTATGTCTTCCTTTTTCAGTCTGCATGACTTATATTTCCTTTCCTTGCCTTATTACAATGGCTAGGACTTCCAGTATGACATTGAATAGAATTGATGAGCGTAAGCATCCTTGCCTTGTTCTTAATATTAGGTGAAATACCTTCAGTATTTGAATATTAAGTATGATGTTAGCTATAGGGTTCCTCCCACCACTCCCCATGTATGCTCTTTATCAGATTAAGTAGTTTCCATGTTTACTTAGTTTGCTGAGAACTTTTATCATGAATTGCTGTTTTCTTGGCTACTTGTTTATTTTTCCACATTATTTCTAGTTTAAAACATTTAAAAAATTAAAAAATTGTAATTATTAACTCATAAATTAACAGTCAACTGATACATTTCTGATACTAAGTCTTTCTGTTCAAAAACATGATAATTCAATCTTTTTATTCAAGTATAGTTTGTATAATTTTAGTAATGTTTTAAAGTTAAGGCTTTGTTAAGGTATTTTTATGTAATGGCTTTGCCTGAGAATTTTATTTTTCTTGCTACTGTAAATGAGCCTTTTCTTATATTTCTAACAGATTATTGTTTACATACATGAAGATGATTAATTTATGTATACTAACATGTTCTTCTCCGTTACTAAATTCTCATGGATTTTACCACTTTTTTTCATAGATTCTCTTGGATTTTGAAGAAAATTCAATCATACATTATCACCCGCTAGCAATGCTAATTTAACCTCTTACTTTCCACTCTTTGGCCCCTAATTATTTTTTTCTAATTACATTGGTTAATATCTTCAGTAACATGTCTAACACAGGTGCTGATAGTGAGCATCCTTGCATTATTCTTGGCTTTTATTGGACACCCTCTAGTGTTTCCCCATAAAGTAAAATGCTGGATTTTGGACTGTGATATAAAACTGGTTGAAAATGTCATCTGAGTTCTTTTTTCTTCTATTCTTATGGTTAATCAGTTTGGTTTTAGGGAGGAGTTTCAGGGAGATTTAAAGAACTACTGCTACCATGATCATGTAATAGGAAGTTCCTCAAAGGTTAAATTTTATTTAGTAAGGGGGCGGGGGGGAAGAGAGAGAGAGAGAGTCACTAAGACAGAGATGCATTTCCTCTATGACTAGAGAAATGATTATAGCGAGGAGACTGCTTTCCTGAAGGAGACAGAAGAAGTCTTGTTCAATTTATTAATAGAAGATAAATCATTAGAGTGATATTAGCGTGTGCAGCAGAAGTTAATACTGGAAGAAGTAGCATGACAGGAAAATACTTATAAGCAAATATGAACCAGATTATTGGGAAAATCAAATGGATTGACCAAGAGTTAATATTAAAAATTGTCTTTGGGTTACTGTAAGAGCTCATTTGATGCACTAGATAGCCTAAGAATTAAATTGACCACATGTGAAAGGATTCCAGTTCTTTATCTTTGGAGACATACTCTAGGCTCAATTGAGGCTCAATAATAAATGAATAAATAACTTATTTTAAATCAACTAAAAAGAGCCCAGTGAGATTAATTTTTCATTTCTTCAAACTCTGCGTCTTTTCACTCGGGACAATTTTGACTTCTCACATTTTAGTACTTCAAACTTAATAGAAATGCTTTTCTCTCGGAACTAAAATGCCTAGTTGCTAGTACTCTTTCCTTGGAAAATTTTTTTTGGAGAATATATAACATCTGCAATGCTAATCATCAAAACTCCAGCTTACAAGGAAATGGCAAATATCTCAAAGGCAAGTGTAAGAAATAATCCCCCAGAGAATACTGTGGTTAGTGGAAATAAGAGACTGGAGAAGAAGTACATTTGCTTTCAAAACAAAATGGGTTTCTGTTCAGATCAAGGATTTGCATCTTTCCACAATCCCTACTGAGTTAATAATCCTGAAAAACCAAGGCTTAAATAACAATAAAAGTTTATTTTGGCTTGAACACCCACCCAAGTCCTTCTGAGATTCTAGCTGCACTAAGCATCATCCTAGCACGTTGGTGTTCATCCACTCAGATGAAGGGATATTCCCAAATAGGAGAAAAACATCTCTTTCCCATTACACCATAGCAAATGTATTATCAGTACCTTCTGTATTTATCTAAATTCAAGGTTGAATTATACTCATGTTATCCTGTCGGACTTCAATCAGTTCTTTATAATTTTCAGATACGTTTTGGAAATGCTGATTTTGAGAGCTGACTTCTTCCTTTTTATTTTTATGTGTGGGCATGGTATTGATTCAACCATAAAATTAATTTGCTTTACTTGAGGGAAATAGTACTATGAGTCTACAAAGTCCCTGTAAGAATTTCAATACTGAAGATTTTGGTCTGAATATTGTACAGTTCAGCTTTTCAAATGTGGAAAGAATACCCAAGAACTAAGGTGTGGGATTATCTTTATTGCCTGGATACTGAAGACTCTACCAATTAGAATGATTGGGGTATGACTAGTAGATGTTTGGAGGGGTCAAAGCAAGTATGGAAGGAAATTCCATTTTGACCTAGTGAGCCATGCAAACCAGGGGAATGGCTTCTCCCAAATAGTCATTTCAAGGACTACTTGTAAATGCAAGAAAGTTTGCCAGACAGCTGTTCCTGACAGCTAACTTTTGTTTTACTCTTTCCTATTTTTGCTTTGTGGGAAAATCTCCTAGACATCCAAATATTTGTGCTGGAATTATTTTCTTGTCCTACTTCTGCCAGACACAAAAGCCAAGAAAACATTCAATTTGTTTTTTCCACAGGAACCATATATAGGCGGCTAAATGGCAGCACTGAAGAACAAAAGCAAAAAACAGTTAGCTTATGGGATAAAGGAACGAGAAAGAGAGAGAAAGAGAAGGTAAGAGAGAATGTAAGAAACAATAAAATAAATCTTTGCTTCATGTAGTCTTATTTAATATGAGGACAATGTTAAATATTCAGATTTTTTCAATCTTATTAGTTTCAGGTGGCCACCTTTGCAAGGAAAAAAAAATCTATATATGTAACTCTATCTATCTATCTATCTCCCTCACTGTGCTCTTCAAAAAAAATTCCTATTTTGGATTGAGATGGTAGAAAATATAACCATGTGTTGGTAAAACACACAAATACACACACACACACACGAGTGTTGGAGAGGATGAAATTTTCCTTTACCCTTCTAGGTTCTTCTGGCTTCTCTAAGAATTAAATTGGCATGAGACAGATTAACAGGAGAAAAATCAAACAAAAGTTTAGTAACATGTAAACATGGGAGAAACCCAGGAGAACTGAGTAACTCGCCAAGATGGCTGAAGCCGTCACCTACAGTACCATCTTCAGCTAAAGACAAAAGAGGATGTTAGGTGTAGTGGGTTGGGACTTCAAAGTGGAGAAAGGCAATTCACATGGAGAAGGAAAAGCAAATGTTTGATAAACAAATATTCTCTGGACCATGTTGAGACAATGGGACACAGCTTGATTGTTTTCAGCTTGAAATAATCGCATGCCAAAGAGATATTTTGGGGTGGCAAGTTGTGCTCCTCTACACAAGCATCATCAACAACAAAAACCAGTTTCTTATATACACAATGCCCAGAACTGTAGGATAAATACTTCTATTTGGGGGTCTACGTACATGGTTGCTATTATTATCTGGTTTGAAGAGTTAATATTTTTCTAAACTGTATGATTTCAGGAAGAACACAATTTTGTGTCCACATCATTCTACACTGTTTGATAATAATAAAAATAGTCTGTGTTAGGATTTTTTTTAATCCATATGTCAAGTTTGGGGCCTTTCTTTTGAAGGCATCCCATTAAATAAAATAGAAACCCCTGAGATATGAAAAATAAGTTATTTAGGCTTGGGGAAAGGAGGCTCATGGGAGTTACTGAGATTGCTCAGGAAGACTACTCTTCCTCTCTGAAAATTGTCAAAGGAAATCTACTGGAAGGACATCTCCACCCATGTGTTCAGGATTTTAAAAAGAGGGTCCAGTGTGAGGAAACATAAAGATGTCGCCCAGAAAAAATGGAAAATAGAGGAACTCTTTTAGGAAAAGGTACCAGATGTCATGGAAAGTTCATTAAAAGATGGAGTGTAAAAGATATGTCTCTCCTTTCTCTGAACAAGTATTGTATGACATCAGAGAAAGGTGGAATGGAGATAAAGAATTCCATGTAGGATTTCATTTGAGAAAAACAATTCAGCTACTATAAGTGGGAAACTATTGGATTAAGATAGTATTCGTGGTCTCTCTCAACTATTAAATTCTGTGATGTAAGAATTATAAGAGCCGAATGTTTATTGTAGTATTATTCATTATAGTGAAAAATGTTATACCCTAGGCAGAACATCATGATTATCAGAATAATGGGAACATGCCCATGCTCATCTCAATTTCAAAAGTTAGACGTAAATGTCCTCTTCAATGGCTCTTGTCAAGCCTCGGGCCCTCTGACTAGGAGGTGTATGGCTGTACTGATGGCCCTTTAGGCAAATGAAGAGAGTAATAATATTTAAAAATTTAAAGCCCACGTTAAAGGAAAGAGGCTAACCAAGAAAATACCATGACGGTGTTCTGAGATTGAAGGGAAGTCTGATGTCCTGATACCCTAATTCATCTAAAGCAACAAGTGGTTAATAGTTGTCAATATGAAGGCAGAAACCCAGCGACAGAAATGTTATCTACTTTAATGGCCACCTTCCATTTCCTTTTTTCACCCAGGCATGGTTCCTGTACTTCACAGGAGGAAACTTGGTCACCCACAGATTGATACATTGTAAATTTCTGCCTGTCAGACTTTATTTGGAAACAGGATCTGCCAATCTTTCTTGTGATTTTGTGCTTATAAGGAATCTTCTTTAGAAACCCACTCTCAGCTCTATTAATGACAAATTCTAACAGGTGTTATTTTCCTGTCAGACTTTTCATTCCTCTCATGATGGTTCAATAGAGACCACCTCCAAACTCAAATTTGGATATTCAAAGTTTATGCTCTATTTTTCCCACCCTCTTGTATCCCTCCTCTTCCATAGGTATTCAGGTTTCTTTTTGAGATAGGTATTCTGGTACTAGTCCCCCATTCTGTCTTTCTATTGACCAGCCTTCCCCTAGACATTTTAAACTTTCTACTGTTTCTGTCTCTGTGTTCAAAGTCTCTTATTTTCCTTTTGTTTTACAACCCTGAATATGACGTGCTGGGTGACATCCTTCTAATAACAGTTAATTCTTTATAAAATATTAGTGTCTTTCTCCTCCCAGGCTGTAAGCTCCTTCTAACCTAGAATACTGACTGTAATTATATGAATGACAGACTCTGAGGCATTCAGGTAGGAAAATATCTCAAAAACTCACTCAAAGTATTTACCGAAAACTGATAGACCTTACTAAGATTATAATTTACCTCACCTGTAGGAATCTATCATGGTGTATTAACCTTTCTTGTAAACTATCCCTTGTTATTTGTAGATTGTCTATGCCCAAATTAAAGGAGTTATTTAGCAAATATGTGGTTTATAGAATGACTACAAAATATTGATTTGGGTGACTTCCTTCCCCAAATGGACTTTTGTCCAAAATTATCCAATTTGGTTGTCCTCATACCTTAATTTTATACAATGTGCAACAGTTTTCTTTAGCATTATAAAAATATAATTTATGTAGTTCTGTTATTTTTTTCCTGGAACTTAGGTTACTATATGTTTGCTAAGATACCATTATACGAATGGGGTCAGGAAAGGTAATTTGCCAAGTGAAAGATTTCCAGGTTGCCATGGACAAGATGTATTACCTGTGTGTGTACCCAGGCAGATTGGCTTGTTCTAATCTCACCAAATCCACTCTAGGAGGGGTGATTGCATTACAGCCCATTAGTTTCTCTCAATTCTCATAAAGGGTTCACTGGAAATAATTTTTGGCATAAGAAAGCATCTAAAGCAAAAATTCCATTCTATAAGTACGACTTCATCAGGGATTTACATGTATAACAACAAAATCAGAACTTTTATTTACTAATGTCCATTTATCTTATTTCATCCAAGTAGTTCAAATGATTAAACAGTTTAAAAATAGCTAGAAGCCAAGTCTTCCTTAAGAAATTTATTTTGAAATATTATAAGTGTAAGCTTGATGTGTTTGCTAGAAAACTGAATTATAGTATTCACAAGTTAATTGATTTTAAATATGTTGTATATGTTACCACTTCAAAGGTAAATTGAGAATAAATAAAACCAGCTACCTAACTACTTCAGCTATTCATCTTTTGATAATTTTTTCTCTAGTCTCTAACTGAAAAATAATTAATTTGCATATTTTCTCTCAGACTGTTGATTAAGGGACCTATAATTTACTTAACATGGGCAATTATATGTACGTCTCAAGCATCTTCATTCACAATACATATTCTGGGACTTCTGAAAATATGACTTCATGTTAATTAGACTAGAATTAAAAATACTACCAGAAATATAAGGTCATGTTCCCAAGATTCACCTCATTTTCTTTCTTTGAGTATATATATGGGAAGATCTCCCATGCTTCTACACGCAGCAATGAAACTTCCAAACAAAATAATCTTCAGTATCTAGGATGGATTTTGTCTAGAAGAATATTAAACTCTCTCAGCAAACTCAGTAAAGTTTTAATCGTTTGGGGAAGGCTTAATGCGGATATAACTCTGTTGTGTGTGCGTGTGTGTGTGTGTGTGTATGCATGTGCTCATGCACACAAGTGGGCATGCACATGGGATTTATTGCTTTATCAAAAAATGCAAAAGAACATTATGCTGCCTTGTAGGAAGTTGGATGAGAAGCAGCTCTGCCAGCCTCCTGCAGGGGACGGTGATCTCTTCAGAGGTTTTTATAGTGGACTCCCTTCTGACATTATGTAAAAATTTATGTCCCTTCTCTGATTACACCATGTCATTTCCACTGTAACTATGATTTATAAGTTATTTAGTTAGACTATTTTGGTTTATGTACAATGAAGTTTTGTATGGTTTGATTTGGGGGGTTTTGGGATAATATTTTTTAGGGTTTGTGGATGCTCATCTAAGTTGATTCCTATCATTATCAGAACTCCTTAAGATAACATAATGACATCCTTATTGCATTTTGTAATCCTCGTCTTCAGTTTGGAATCATTGCTCCTTGAGAATAAATGAACACAATACTTTTAGTTTTTTTCCATCTCTTTGCATTATCCTTAGCCTTGAGTTTATCCCAAATTTTGCATTTGATTTGGCCTTTAAAATATTTTGCATTCTTGGGTTAGGAAGACTATGAATGCTGAACGATGATCCACTTCTTATATCCAGGTTCACAGAATTCCAACTGACCTGGACTTTGATAGACAAAAAGGGCATATCAGGAAGATTTCTAGATCTTCAGATATTTCTTCTGTGTCTGAATTGACTCATCATAACCATCTATAACGAACTGGGTTTAGGATTTTAATCAACATGACAAAGCCAATTCCAGCTGCTGGCTTATGCACAGAGCCTTTAGGGAATATGATATAAAAACACAACTCCATGCCTATATCTTAGAGTCATATGTGAACTTACCAGATTTGTCATTATGGCCATTATAGAAATCCCAAAGGAAGATCTCTGTGATGAGTTGTCTGTACTCTAAGTACATTCAAAGAAAATTCATTTACTCCTTTGAGATGTTTCCAGAGATTTTCTTGCACTTTACCATAAAGTAACCACACACTTATTATAATTTTGTTCTTTCTTTTATGTGGCTGCCATCCTTTTCTTTCCCAATACTGTGAGAAATAGTAGTTGGACTTTTAGTTCTTTCCTTTATAAGCTGGGCTTTAAAGCAGATTCAGGGAAGGAAACAGAGGAAAAATTTCCTGCTGCCCGTTGCGTTTTTCTTATCCAATAAAATAAATAATGTTGCTACTATCTCCTTGACGTGCTGTGCAAATCAACTTCAGAAAATTATATTTTCGTCTTAGACATGAAGCACAAAACTGGACCTCTTTTAAAGAAAAACAACCAATTACATACAAGGATGTGCTTGAAAATAAGGAGCAATCATGGCAAATTATTTGTTTGCATGTTGCAATCTAATCCTTCTTGCTTTCAATGAGCTTAGAGAGTTTATTGGCATTCACATAATTTACTCTGGAGGTAATGATATAATAAGAAAACCAGTTTATTTTCTCTTGCTTAGCCAAGTGAACATAATCAACAAAAAGATTTTATGTAACCATAGAGTCTGAGGTTACATAAAAGATTTTTTTCCCAAAAGTTGTTCAAAATCCAAGGTGTCAAGAGAGAAAACCCCATTACTTCAAATTAGTTATTTCCCTAAAGCCAGATAACTGGCAGTGGTTGATCTAAGAATATACGAGATGGTGTATGCCAAGGATTAAATTTTTTTGTCAGTGTTGCTATTTTTAGGGTGGTTTAAATGAAAGTGTCAGGTTATTTCTTAAAAATGGCTGGCACAATATTAAAAGACCAGCTAATTTCATTAAATCTTATTATAATAATTCTGAATTTCACCAGAGATTTCCAATGGACTCATTAAGAAATTATCTCAAATGTATTATGAAACACAATAATTATTTATCATGAAGTCTCTAACCATTGACAGTAAATGCATGGTTTTTTTTCCTGAGTGTTGAAAGCTTGATTGTATTAACAAGTGAAAAAAAACTATATCATATTTTATTTCTGAAAAGAAAATAGTCTCTCCTTTGGTATTTCTTTCTTCCTTCCGAGTCAGACTAAATTTGCAGCCAAATGAATTCAAACAGTTAAAAGTACTTAAATGTCATACAAACAAAGCATAAGTAAAGATAGTACATGGAATGGGGACATGGTGGGTTTGTCAGTAGAACCTTTCCAAAGACTATTAGAAAATGCGAATTATAAGATTGATAGGAACAAAGGGAAGACTTTCTTTGCTTAGTTTACATGAGTTTATATACTGTGGAAGCAGATATGGGGAATGATTTTAAGGTCCAACTTACCAGTTACATACATCTGGGACTGGAATGTCCCAATTCCTTGCTGCCTCTGTAGCTGCGTAAACTGGCTGTGGTGACTAAAACCGTTTGAATCAGTAGTTAAGTAGCATTTACTTTTTCATTTGCGTGTCTGTTCATGTACCCCCTCAATCATTCCACATACAATTATTGAGAATGTACCATATATTATGCATTGTGTTAGGCACTGGATATACAAAGAAAAATAAAACACAAACTTTGCCGTCTACTAGTTCACAGAGTCACAGGAAAAAGGTAATATATTAATAGTATAATAGGAGCAATAACAGAAATATATATATTAATCAGCCATCTCGTAGAATAGGGGTTGATTTGCTCTGTATAGAAAGATCAGGGAAGAGTTCACAGATGAGGCAATGCCTGAGTTGGGCTGTCAGGCATCATTAAGAAGAACTGAGAGCCAACTGGATCATGAAAGACTATAAGAGTTTGACAGACAAAAAAGCAAGAAGTCCTAGTCTGCTAAAATACACAGAAAGAATGAAATAAATCAGTTTATTCAGGGAGTGAGAAAAAAAAATAAGAAGAAAAAAGTGGTGAGGATAGAAGCCTGGGAAACACCACTAGTTCAGGGCAGAGGACCCAATTAAGCAAATGGAGAAAGAGAAGTCAAGACAGATAGAAGGAAACCTGGATAGAGCCGTATTTTCAAACACAAGGGGACAGACAATTTAAAAAAGAAGTAGGCAATCTGTCAATGCTGAGGAAATGGCAAGTAAAGTAAAAGCTTAAATATTACATATGACAATTAGAAGATCAGCGGATCTTTTCCAAGAGCAGTTTTAGGAGAGTGAAGTAGGTAGAAATACTAACTACATTTCCTGTTCTTGAGGAAAACTGAAGATAAAGATGGAACTTCCACCATCAGAGGGTTCACATTCTACTGAGGGATGTAAAACCTAAGTGCATTTATTATATGAGTTAGCCCTGTACATCTTAGAGCTAGCACTGTGTAGTGGCAATGATGGAAAGGATAAGTTTTGATGGAGGCTGGAAGAGGAATAAGGAAAGAAATCTACAGATAAGGGACCACAAGGCCACGAGAAGTGGTATCTGGAAACCCACAGGGACACTGTGGAAATTTTATGAAGTAGTACAGATGTAAACTTTATAATTTCACCAAACTATAATAGAGTGTAAGTGTAATCTTTATAAATGAAAGTACATGAGGATTACCTATTTAGAGAGTGCATTCCTGTCACCTCTAAACAGGGAGAATTTTTTTGTACCAGGGCAGATCCATGAAAGCTGAAACAGCTGACATGTCAGGAAATGAAAAATTGGGGGAAACAATGATGTTGAGGATATTTAGATGCATTTAAGTATTTAATATTCTGTGAGATTTACTTTTACCTTACTTATTGACTTAAAAATTAAATACATTCAATAAAATGTCACCATAAAATATTATTTGTGACTGTGTCATGCAGCCAATTTTCTTTCCTAGAAATCAGCAGAAAGTACTGACCCTGTTAGTGATGTCTCTTTATTTAAACTCAGTCTTCAAAATGTTTCTAATGAAATAGATGTTGCTTTCAAGGAAACCATTGTATTCTAGCTCTTTTACTTACCATATCCTCATTGAGATCCCTGCATTATATCACTTATCCAAAAGAAGTAAGTGTCTGCTTACAAGTTATTTTCCATGATGTAAAAAATTATATATATATATGTATAGATATAGATATAGATATCTTGTGTTATAAGGCAAAACAAGATACTGCCTAACAAATGTGGTTTGCTGGATTACAAATATTTTTTTAAAACACAAGTTCATGGGAAGAGGAAATGGGAAAAGTGTGCTTATCTGGTAAAAAGTTTGGGTGAACAACGTTAGGTGCTATTTAAAATTCATGCTGACAAAAACAAATCAATAGCTTGACAGACTCAAAGTTCAAACCGCCAGGAGAAGTAGGACATTTGGCAATTTAGCACCTGTGTTACCAATAAAGGTCAATAAAATTCCTTTTTCAAATTGAAAAGCAGGATAAGGAAAGAGAATCCTAACTGAACTATGGTCTCAGGCTAATGTTTCCAAGAAATAGAGAATTATAACAATTAAAATTCCTTAAAATCAAATGAAGTATCATATTTAATGGGGGAAAATGCACTGACTCCAGACTCAATGTGTCCAAATCTACCATGCTAGAACACTGGAGAGACTTGTCCCCAGGGCTTCTTAAAACAGAACTCCTCATTCTGCCTTAAAATGTCCTTTGTCATGAACTCTCTCTGCTCTCCTCCTGGGAGAGTGAATACAACCGCCTCTCCCCTTCAGCCCTACCCATCTCAGGCCAAAAGTCTGTTTTGCAACGGAGTAAAACTGACTGCTCCTTGACGTATGAACCCTTGGCCTTGCAAGCTGAGCAAACTGATCTGAGGTGATTATGCTGCCACACCATTAAATAGTGCACAACTCACTTCTCTGCAAAAGGTGATTTATGCACTAGGGAGTATGAGTCTCAGCATTGAGCAATCCAAATCTCTCTCTTTAATTATGCTTGGCATTACAAAGAAAGAAAAGTTACTTCCCTCCCCTTTTTTTAACATAAGAAGAAATGTGAGATTATTCTGAAGGAACAAAATTGATTTTTTTTTCCCCCTAATAAATGTAGTTTTGCAAGTCCTATAGAAAATCAAAGTATCTATTTGTAATCATCGATTCATAGCCTAGGAAAAGCATTAATAAGAAAAGGCAAAAAGTAACCACTACTGCAAGCTAACTTGTATTTCTTTAGTTCCTTTCACCTTTACACCTTGTAAAAGTAATAAAAACCCCATAGATTTTAAACTGATCTACTCTCTCACTCTATGTGGTTGAAGGGCATGTCACTTTTCTATGAACTTAGCATTTCCTGCTCCTGACTTCTCTGAGGAAGAAAGAATGTTTGCAGTATTTGATTTATAAGTTTCACAGTGAACAAGTGCTATTTGTACAAACCTCTGTGGTCCCAGTAGTGATTAATCTCTAGGTGAGAATGGAAACATGGCAGGGGGAGGAAGCCACACTAGTTATTTCTTGCTCAAAATAGGTAACTATGGTGATTAAGCAAGAAGCATCACAGTCTGACAAAAACTGACTTCTGCTTTTTATTCCCAAGGAGGGAAAAATTGGCCATTTATACCATCAGGTCATTGCCACAGACACACACACACACACACACACACACACACACACACACACACACACACACACGTGCCCCCAATTGGTGATTTTCAAGTCCTTTTTACAGACCAAAGAGTCCAACCTGAAATAGAGGGGACTATAATACAAGCATATTATGAAGCTTTGAAATGTGATTGCTTCCTAGAAATTCATTATTCATTCATTCAAAGAATAGTTATTAATTGCCAATAATTTACAAGGCACTCTGCTAAATATTTAAATCCATAGGGGCAAAAAAAGAAACAATAAAAAAACTTTCACTGAATACATTTGTAATTAATAAAACCCTCAGAAAAGATGGCTGGACTATGGAGAATAAAGTCTGGGCCCTACTGGCCTGACCTTAATAAATTATATGATTTGTTATTCATTTGCTTCATCATAAAACAGTTAATGATTTATTTAAGAAAGGCCTTCTAGGAATTCACATTTTAAATAAAAAAACTTTACAAACTGATCTGTATAATTGTTCAGTGAAGTAACTTGCATGGTATCAAGCATAGACAAAGATATGAAGCAACTGGAACTCCTACACTGCTAGTGAGAATACAAATTATTACCACCTCTTAGAAAACAAATTGTAATTATCTGGCAAAATTGCCATGAACACTCTACAACCTATCTGTGGCAGAACCCACTTTCAGTACCACTACAAATTTATGCTTCCTTTCCATAGTATAAGATTGTTGGGAAGCTGCTGCCCAGCCAGAGACTAGAATTTGCTAGCCTCCTTGTATCTAGTTTGGATCATATGATTAGTTCCAGCCAATAGAATGTGTGTGTTGCCAGATTTTGCTCTGTACTTGACATTTTGGTTCCATTCTTGGACACCAGAATCATCATGCTGTACCCAGGACATATGAGGCTATCTGAAGTCTTGTATTTCTTCTAGGAGTAGGAATTCTAGCTCAGCCTTACCACATTCTATTTTTTTTTATGTTCTGAGTTATCTCAGCACCTAGGCTTTTGAAATTACAAAACTTTCCCCCTGATTTTCTGTTGTAACCTCCCATTCCTGAGGATGTCCCACAATCTAGTTATTGAATGGGGGGAAAAATCAAGATAAAAGAATAGGTTAATATTTCCAAATCATATCTCATTAGAGTTTCTAGGTATAGTGCTTCATTTTGGTGGTTTTATAGTATTATTGACAGGGACAAACACTTATTCAAGCCACATTCTAGAGACAAAGGGTGGGTGCTTATTTTATGAAGGCACATAGATGTTTAGGTTTCTAGGCAACTCTGTAGATGGGTTTTTGCCAATTTCTCTCTCTCTCTCTCTTTGCCTTCATGATCTTCATCACTGATGTTTCTTACTGCTAATTATATAGTTTTATACAGATTAATTTGTCAAGATTTTTGGATGGAGCTAATCTGATTGATCTAGGAAATTTCCCCCACTGAGCAATGCCCTTTCTTTTTGACCAATAAAGTCAATGGATAGCCTACAACTGCTCTTTGTCATATAATATGCCTTGTGGCCAGCCCTACAAAAAGAATAGCCCAACACTGCACATTTTCTGAATAAATAGGAAGTATAATTTCAACTAGACTAGGTGTGGATTATACCAGGTACTATGTCAAGAGTAGTGTGTCAAGAAATCAAGAGTAGACGAATGAGGCTAACACTCCAAATAAGATGGTGTAGACTCATTTCGCCCTGCTCCTCTCTGCTCAGCAGACCTTAAATAAATCGAGATGAAATCCTAAAAATGTGTTGAAATATCCTACAGAAAGGCAGAAAAAAGAAATAAAGGAACAAAAACAAGAAGAAACAAACAGAAAACAAATTAAATGGCAAATTGGTTGTAGCATATCAATAATTATCTTAAATGTAAATAGTCTAAATACACTGAGCAAAAGATGGAGTGGATAAAGAAAACATGTCCCAACTATAAACTGTTTACAAGAAACTCACACTTTAAATTCAATGACATAGGTAGATTGAAAGTAAAAGGATGGAAAAGTTATACCACTTAAACATGAATTTAAAAAAAGAGGGATTAGTTTTATTAATGTCCAGTAAAATGGACTTCAGAGAAAGAGAAATTGCTGAAAAGAATGACATTACATAATGATAAAAGGATCAATCTACCAGAAACACATAATGATGCCAAGTGTACACACCAAACAAAATTCTTGAAATGCATAGAGCAAAAACTGATGGAGCTGACCAAAAAAATAGAAAAATTGACCATCATAGTTGGGGAACATTCACCAAGATACCATATCCTGACCCATAAAATGAACATAAATAAATTTAAAATAATTGAAATCATATATAATTAATTTTATTATAGAAATTCTAGTTCAAAATTGAGTTGGCTAACTAAATCCTGTTACAGATTTTCCCAAATAGTCACAAAAATACCTATGAAGATATAGAAAAATTAAAAAACTCATAATGATGCTGTAAACCAAAATTTTTAGAAAATCAGTTATCAGAGAAATTTGTATTAATTGTGATACTAAAAGAGCTAGATTGAAAAACTCCTGCCCACTTCTGCAGCCATGCTAGAAAGGAGAAAACTCCCTTTTTTGAATGAAAGAGACTTTATTCTTCCCTTATTCTTTGTTTCCTAGTTTAGAAAAAACATTTTTAGGGGTAGACCACCACAAACCTTGTCAACCATCCATATACTTTATGACTGCTATTTTTTGAGGTTACCCAAAATGTTTTTCTCCATTCTTATATTAGTTATCTATTGCTCCATAACAAATTATCCCCAAATCGAGCAATTTAAAACAACTATCATTTCTCATGTCACAGAATTTCTGAGTGTCAGGAATCTGAGAGCAGCTCACCGGGGGCGGGGGGGGGGGGGGGGTGGATTCTGGCTCAGCATCTCTCACAGGATTGCAGTCAAGTTGCCAGCCAGGGCGGCAGTCATCTCAAACCTGACTGGTGCCAGAGAATCCGCTTCCTAGCTCCCTCACGTGGCTGCTGACAGACTTCTATTCCTCACCAAATGGTTCTTTCCATGGGCTACCTGAGTGTCTACAAGATGTGGAAACTGGCCTCGCCCAGAATGAGTAACCAGAAAAGAGAAAGAAGAAAGAGACTGAGAAAATACTCAAGATGCAAGCTTTTCGAATCACAGAAGTTAAATCCCATGGTGTTTGCTGTATGCTGTTGGTCTCAGAGACCCACCCTGATCCAGTGTGGAAAGGGACCACACAGGAGGGGCCTAGCACAAAGCAGGGAAGTCTTGGGGCTACCTTGGAAGCAGGTAATCACAATCCCTCATCGGCAGCAGTCTTTCTATGTGTAATCAATTAGAATTTGTGACTCCCGGTAAACAATGCAAAAGGAAATGGAGAAAGGAGAAGAGGGATCACCAATAAACACTGCATCTTGCGAGTTATGGTTTTCCAAATAAGTGCTGTTGGCAAGCCTGCAACAAGAGCTATAGCTTGAGGTTTCTGTTTTGTCTTCATTTTTTATTCCAGTTCAGAATCTCAGGAAGCATCTTGAAGTGGGAACACAAGAATACCTTATATCACCTAAGAAATCTGGGTCAGTTTATTATCTGCTGAACTCTGATAATTGCTCTCTGTACATAGATCCATCTCCAGCTGCAATTCTGAGGTAGAGATCTGGGCAGTAAAGAGAATGGTAGTAACTAAAAATGCCAAGGGAAGTCTACATATACTATCTTAATGGCTGAATTGATTTCTTCTCCTACAAAAAAGCATAAGGTATAAAACCAGCATGGGATCTATGAAACTACACTCTGAATTCATATTAAATGAACAAGTCCTTAAAGACTCAAAGGAAAAGCAAACATGATTTACTGCCGGAAAAACATTTCAGAAAACAGAATGCCAATATACAGCCTTTGTGAAAAAGAAGACCTTTGTGCAAGTAGGTTGCACAGACTGTGATGAGAAGAATCTAATTAGAAGAGAGGGGTAAAAGGCAAGATAAGATTGTAAGAAAATGAAAAATGAAGTACCAGAATTTCGGGGAAAACTGGAAGAAGAAAAGAAAGAGTGGAATTGAAACTGACAAAATAAAATGAATAAAGAGGAGGAAAAGCTATGTAAGCTTTTTTTCGAATGCAAAAGAGAGAGAGAGAGGTAAATAGACAAGCAAGAAAAAAAAGACCACTGTAGAATTCTAGGTATGCCTATGGCAGAAAGCCTTCCTAAGTATATGGGTAGGAAAGGTTCATAGATTGCTACAATGTTAAAGAACAGAGCCGGACATATGCAGGATTCTTCTCTAAGACACTAAATGACAAAAGCAATTAAATAATGTGTAATGAACTGGAAGTGAATGACATCCCAGCCATGTCCTTCCTCATATATGAAGACAAAGAAAGACAGTTTTTCAGAAAATATACCATTGATGTAACCTTCTTGAAAAAATGTATTTAAGATATACTGTACCTCCTCAAGCTATGAGATGAATAAATACATAATAATGTCAGAATTGCTTATTTTTCCTGTTACTGGAAACTGTCATATAATAGAAGTAGGGGGGTAAAGTTTTGCTTTTTTTTTTTTTTACAACTCCAGGTAGACAGAAAGTATAATATAGTCTTATTTAGGATATAAGTTAAGAGGAGGTCAAACTGAATGAAAGGAAAGACCTGAGACCAATATCTTATACCTACTTCATTCTTAGGACCCGTTTTCCCCATCAGCTCCTTAAACTTATTGGCCCCAAAGACCAACTTGCACCTCTCCCTTCTGATTCCCTTCAGAAACTCAGTGATTGCAAGCTGGAACTGAAGGCCAAGGCTAGGAGACAAGACAGTGAGGTGGGAAACAAGGTTTTAAAGCAATTAGCCTATAAGGAAAGGAGTTTCCAAAAAGAAAAGTTTTCGTTAGTGACCCCAGAGGGAAGGCCACAGTTTATATCCTGAGAGTCAAGAGTGAAGGCATTCATGGTTACGGAGAAGTTTGGGGCTCTCAAAGATACTCTGGAACCCCCAGGTCCTATGGACTCGTGAGTATTGGAGAGTAATGGTCATGGTACAGAGACAGATTTACTGTGATGCTAATGAAGACTAAGATTCAAGGGTTTTCACCTGTGAATAGTGGGTGTTGTTGGGAGTTACAGAGTGTTTTGCGGGAGGGGGAGCCAGGGTGTAATCAAGAAGCATATCTGTATAGTTTTACTAGAGACCTCAGAAAAAAAAGGAAATTTGTGTCTCCCAGGCTCCAATATTTTACTGACATTTCTTTTCTCATTCAAAATAAGCACTTTTGTACCTAATTTTGAATTTGTAAATTACCTTCTTTATCTAAAGATGGTCTCAAAAACTCTGTAAGCTTCAGATCCGTCACCTGGAAAATACCACTTAGGTAGTCCTGAAGAAGACTGGAACTGAACTAAAGAGCTATGCTGTGCACTTTGCTGGCTTCACATGTATGACTGACTGGTCCCGCCGACATCTCTTATAATTTCAGCTGCATGAAAGGTGATTCTATGTTATAGGTGCATACATATTCATAACTGCTATCTTTTTATTGTGAGTCATATCCTTAACATTATTTTATGTCCTTTTTTGTCTTATTTAAACCTAGTTTATAGCCATTTATTCTACCGTGTCTCAAATTAAGAACACAATCTGTTTTCTTTTTACTTGCCTTTACTCTTTTTATTTTTAACTTTGAATCAGATTACTTTTAGATTTGTCTGTTGTGTACAGTACAGAGGTAGGTTTTTCTTTGTGATCCAGTCTTTTCCACGTGATTTAGATCCTTACCTTCACTTATATGACAGGTGTGTTTGAATCCTTTCATAGTGTTACATTATTTATTCTGTTTTAATTAATAAACTTTATTTTTTAGAGAAGTTTTGGGTTATAGAAAAATTGATCATACAGTACAGAGAGTTCCCATTTATCCGCCTCTTTTGCTCACAATTTCCCCTATCATTAACAGCTTGCAGTAGTGTGATATATGTGTTACAGTTGATGAAATAATATTGGTGCATTATAATTAACTAAAGTCCATAGTTTGCGTTAGGGTCACCCTTTGTGTTGTGCATTCTATGGGTTTTGACAAATGCTTAATGTCATGTATCCACCATTAAAGTATCATACAAAATAGTTTCACTGTCCTAATAATCCACTGTACGCTACCTGTTTATCCCTCCCTCGCTCTCCTCAAACTCCTGGAAACCACTGATCTTTTTATTGTCTCTATAGTTTTGTCTCTTCCAGAATGTCATACAGTTAGAATCATATAAGATGTAGCCTTTTCAGACTGGCTTTTTTACTTAGCAATATGCATTTGGGTTTCCTCCATGTCTTTTTGTGGCTTGGCTTGATAGTTTTTTATTGCTAATAATAGTCCATTCTATGGAAAGGAACAACACTTTGTTTATCCATTCACCTTCTGAAGGACATCTTGGTTGTTTCCAGTTTTTAGCAAATGTAAATAAAACTGCTAAAAAGATTTGTGTGGACATAAATTCAACTCATTGGGTAAATACCTTGGAGCATGATGGCAGGATCATATGGTAAGATGGTTTAACTTTGTAAAGTTGAGCCCCCAGGTGTTTTTAATGTCTCAAACTAGCCCATGCTCAGTCTCCAGCAATTAGTCAATTATTATTTAAGTGTTCCTACCAGCTGCTGGTGTGAGCTGTGGGATTCTGCTCCTGGACCTCTGCTCCTGGTAAGCTGTGATTCTCTGTATTCACCTTTCTCTTTAGTTTTCAGGGTGGCAGTTTACACTGTGATGTCAGTTATCTGATAGATCTAAGAAGGGTTGTTAATTTCCAGTTTGTTCAGCTTTTATCTTGTTGTAAGGACAGAATGACAACTTTCAAGCTCTTTATTAGTGACTGGAAACTGCAAGTCTCTTCTGTTTTTATAAATATGTGTATTTCACTAGATGTTCTATTTTCTTTGCTTTTTATTCCAGTTCTCTAATATTTAAGAAGTTTATTTCTTTTCTGCTGGCTACTTGACAGTTTTACTTTTATAAAATGCTCTTAGTTCCTTCTTTCTTTAGTCGCTACCTATCAGTTCCCTATTATGAGCTACAGTAAAATTAACTTACGTTCTACCTGCCACTGGTAGTTGAACTGCACAGTCAAGAATTTGATCTTAGTGTTTGTATTTGTGAATGTGTTACTATTTCAACTACTTGACTTCTCAGCTGTTAAGTGATATCCTTTGACTCCCAGGTATCACAGCTGGTTCTGTTTTCCACCTTCTCTTTTCTTTGGCTCCTGATTTGTGTTACTAGTTTCATTTCTACATTCAGCATACAACAAAATCACTCCATTCTGTTAGCCTTATTCCCACCTTTTTTAAAAATTAGTCTACAGTTAACAGCATTCATAGCTCCCAACAATAATTTTTCTCACATTTCTCTCTTGTTACTTGCTTGACTGCAGATTCTCCTCTAGGATTGTGTCCATTTAAGATTTCTTATTTGTTGTCATAGAAATTGTGGCAAAAATGCTCTTATTATCCCTGTCATCTCTATTCACATCTGCAGTTAAGTCTTTTGATACTTTTTTCTTTGTTTTTGTTTTGTTAATCTTTCCAGAAGTTTATAAATTTTACTAATAATTCCAATTAATCAGCGTTTGCTTGTTTGTATGTTCGTCATTGTGTATTATGTCCATTTTATCTTTGTTTTTACCTCCTTAATTCTTCTACCATTTTCTCTTTTAGGGTTTTGTTTTGAGCTTTACTTCATTGTTCTGACTCTAGTTTCTTGGGAAATAAATGATTAAAGCAGAAGGTCTGCACTGCATTTACTCTGCCAGTCAGGGGAGGAGACATCCCTGGAAAAGAATTAAGGCAGATGTCCCAATCTAATCTCCTTGTAAACATACTGATGATAGACTTCATAGTAAACAAACGAAATGGTTTTGCAAAAAAATAGGCCTTATCTATGAAAGGCTTTTATCAGGGTGTGCCTAGTTATTAAGAATTGCTTAAAGTAAAGAAACTTGGAATCTGTGGATTTATAGGACATGATTGCCTACAAAATATCATGTAAACTATAAGCATCTGAGTAGAAAGCAGAGATGGTTTATGGCCTAGATAGCACCTTCAGTATGGGTGCTCTGAGCCAGAGAATTTCTGATGCAGTTGGAAAAAAAAAAAAAAAGACCTGAGAATGCCCAACTAGAGGTCCTAGACCTCTGTCTGTGATTTGACTATGCTCTTTGACTGTTTGCATCCTTAATAAAGCTTGATCTCTTATTCATGTGAGTCTTATTTGAAAATCCAATCTTTTTAATCTCAATTTTTAACTTGGTCATTTAACTCATTAGTTTAAGCCTTTCATATTTTTCTAATATATGCATTAAATGCTAACAATTTTTGTCTAGGAGCTTCTTAGCTGCTTTCTATGAGTTTTATGTAATAGTTTCATTATTATTCAGTTCAAAATATTTTCTAATTTCCAATTATTTCTTTCTGACCCATAAGGGTTTTTCTAAATTTCTAAGCAAAAGTGATTTTCTAGTTAACTTTTTATTGCTATTAACTAAGTTAACTGTATTGTTTTCAAAGAATGTGGCTTATATGATAGCAATACCTTGAAATTGGTTGAGTCTTGTTTTAGGGTTAGGTGGTAATTTTCATTAATGTTCAATGTGTACTTAAGAACAAGGATCAGCAAACTATGGCCAACAGGCTAAATCCAGCCAGGTACCTGTTTTTGTAAATAAAGTTTTACTGGAACACAACCACACCCATGTATTTATGTATCGTCTGTGTTTGCTTTTATACTACAGTGGCAGAGTTGAGAAGTTGTGACAGAAATTCTATGTCCTGCAAAGGCTAAAATATTTACCATCTGGCTCTTTACAGATCAAGTTTGCTGACCCCTACTTTAGGAAAATATGTATTCTGCAGTTTGGGGGCAGTATTCTGTGTTCCATATAGTATATTTGTTCATTTAACCTTATAATTCTGTAAATTTTTCAGTTTTGCTGTAGACAGATAGATACACAGATAAATGATTTGTTCTTAGATGCACAGAAGCTTAGAATAGTTATATTTTTCAGGTGAATTGATTTTTAAAATTTGAATATTGGATGGAATTCTGGCCTTTTATTAATGTACATATACTAACCTTTTTGTTTGGTATCTGCCTGGTATGTATTTCAATGCTTTTATAGTCGATCTTTCTGTGTATTTATGTTTTAGATTTGTCTCTGCTGAACAGCAAAGAGCTGGAATTTATTATTTATTCCAGGAAAATACTCTTTGCCTTTAAAATTTCTTCCATGTGCATCTAATGTATACTGTTTTATTTATTTCTAAAGCTTATATTGGACTTGCTATTTGTCCTGGCTTTGGAATCTTTTGACTCTTTTTTGCCCCTTTCTTGCCCTCATTTGAAATGATTGTTTCTAATTTTATTTTTTCTCTTTAACCTAACAGAATCATGTACCTTTACTTTCTTAGAATACTTTCATTCTACTCAGTTTACTTTCCACTTAAACATAATTTTTCAATTTAGTTCTATCATATTTTAACCTCCTTCCCTAAAATTAGTGTTATCGTTTTTTTCTTTTTTGCATGGATTTATTTGTATTTAACTACAGATTTCTACTTTTTTAATTCATTTCTTATTATATTTCAAATCTTCCGTATAAAAAATTTCAAGTAAGGAAAAAAACTTACAAAAAGAATATGGTGGAATTAATAAAGATAAAAGCAAAAGTTAATTTACTAGAACACAGACAGCAGAATCGTTTAATTGAATATTTGTTTATTAAAAAGTCTAATAAAGCTGTAATCAAGGATAAAATTAATGAAAGGTTTGTCTTTAAAAATCTGATGTAAATTTCATTGCTAAAAATTTTGAAAGCCTCCGTCAAATTACTTTAAAGGAAAATATTGATTGCCAAAATCAGCCCAAGAAGTTATAGAAAGCCTGAATAAATCAAAAGTCATAAATAAAATGAAAAACGTTGACAAAGAACTTCCTTTAAAAGAGTGCTAGGCTTAGACAGTTTAATGTGTGAGTTATTAAAACCATTCTTAACACAAATAAATAAATCTTATAATATTATAAAATCCCAGAGCATAGAAAAAGATAGACTACTTTAGAATACACCTTTTTTTTTTGGTCCAGCATAACACTAATGCCAAAATTTGACAGAGCATTAGAAAGAGAAAAGCTACAGATTTTAAATAAAATTCCTTTAAAATAGTCAAATTGAATTCAGAGCTATATTAAAAGCTTTAATGTTTATATAAGGTTTATTTTAAGAATTTATACATAAGCTCATATTGAGATATCTATTAGATAATATATCATATCAAAATTTCAAAGGAGAAAAAATATCATTTATTTGCTGAAAATCTGTGTAACTAGAACCATGGTATAGCCCTCGTATAAGGAAAAACCTCTTAGTAAATAAGGAAGATGATTATATTTCATTAATCTGATAAATAATATTAATTTCAAACCTGCAATCAGTACATAGTTAACTATAAGACACAGAAAGTATGTTGATAAATGTCAGGAATACACAAATAGACTTTCCTTACTATTATGTATCGTTGTTTCTGGAAATTTCAGGCAATGCAACAAGGCAAGAAAAAGAACAGAGTTTAGATATTAGTAACAAGGAGATACAATTGTTACTTGCAAATTTTGTGAATCTCTCTATAGAAAAACTTAAAAAATCAACTGAAATAGTATAACAGATAGTAAAGCTTTATTGTGTTTGATTAATCAGAAAATAACTAGGCCAAAAATCATCTTTCCTATTTAACAGTAATTACCAGTTAGAAT
The DNA here is from genome assembly GCF_028564815.1 of Eubalaena glacialis. Lineage (NCBI taxonomy): Eukaryota > Metazoa > Chordata > Mammalia > Artiodactyla > Balaenidae > Eubalaena > Eubalaena glacialis. The sequence continues at coordinate 70,509,989 of NC_083723.1, read as the reverse complement.
GTATGAATCGTAAGACACTTTCACTAACACAAAAAACAAAAATTTTAAAAACATGAAAAATAAACTTTAAATATAAAATAAATAAATAATGATGCACCAAGGAATGATTTTTTTGTTATTCTGATATAATACCCTACCAGAGAGGTCCATGTGTGTTTCACCCCTTTCTTCATCTTTAAGACAGTAAAGATAACAACATATCTTTGAAGGAATCAGGTAGGTATTTAGGGCTGTCATCCCTAGAAAGGAGTGAGATGCATGGATTTATAGTAGCTATCCTTAGACTGTTGGCCCTAACTCCATTACATGAAGAGAGGGTTTCATAAGCCTTTTATTTCCATAGGGCTTAAGAAATCACAGAATCCTGGGGAATTATTGGTACAGGCAGAAGGGCAGGGGTTACAGATGCCCCCATTGAAACATATCTGATTCCTTTCAGACACAGCACCTCCAAAGAACACCTCAGGAGAGGGTGGCTGTGAGTGAGCCCATAAGACCTGGATGTGCTTTAGGTGAGGAATATCGCTGACTTCAACATTAGGAAACAGGATATGGATTCAATCTGAGCCTAAATTACTTTGTAGGACCAGTTGATTTGGACAAGTGGCTGAGAAAAACAACCACATTACAGCATAGAGAAGCCAGGCAGAGTTGCAGATGATTGCTGATAGTGCATTCTCTTCTATAAAAGGATAAGTAGGGGTCATGGACAGAGAGGAGGCTTCTGCCTGTCTCTAAGTTGAATGTCTAGAGCTCTCATTTGCAGCTGAAGAAGGCTTCCATCTCCCAGTAATCTTAAACTATCCAAGTGAAGCAAGAGAATTCTCACAGATTTGTAGTGGACCGTCTGTCTCGATAAGAGGACCTGGAAAAATCATAATATGATTTTACAAAATAGAGATAGAAATATGACCCTAAATGCATGCTTTGTGTTATTGACAAATTTCTTATATTACAGATGACAATTCTATTGCAAATGAAAGTATAGATATTATGCAAACCCAATTAATGGAATAGGGTTATATTTTTAGCTTGAAAAACAGATTCTGAAATTAACCTGGAAAATAAATGTATCCAAACAGTGAAGAAATTACTTTTAAAGAAGAATGAAACACTGTGATATTATTGTAAAAATCAATATAAATCTTTAGAAAAGAAAGTTAGGTAATAACCATTTGTCTATTTTCTAAGAAGGGCAAATACTGGTCTTTAGTAGTTAAATGTTTGAACTAATGACAATAATTTAGAAATATCCTGATTTTAAAGGTAATTGTCTCCTTGAAGCATAACTCGTAATCTTGAGACAAGGCTAGCCTTGATTATTAGTTACAAGAAATGACATTTGCATACAAAAGTTTGATTTATAAAATAACGTTTTATTACAGACAGCAATATTTGTTAAAAAGTTGTAAATAGCTTTGGTTGTTCACTTAAAATTGTAGACTACTATTTGAAACTAAAGTTTTTAGCAGGTAATCATTAAACTGATGGTATACCATCATTCATCTCACTCCAATAAACTCAAGAAACAAAAAATGACTGAGAATATATTCTTTAAAATTATAGCTGAACAACTTCTCCATGTAAAAAAAAATGTATTTTACAAGTAAAATGTATTTCTTTATCTGAAAAGCTTAACTTTAAAACACAATGCAGAATATCAATTTGTCATGAGAATTATAGTGCTGTGATTCAGATGAAAAATTTCCCAGAGAGGATGACTAAGACAGACCTCTTCAGTATCAAATATAAAAGAACTGTTTAAGCAAAATATAAAATTAACCTCCATTTTAGTTTCAGAGGGGAATAGCTGGCCTCTACTGCAAAATTCTAATCTAGGACCATATCAGTTTGTATCTTTGCTGAAGAATTTATTAGCTTCAAATACTAGGTAAGATAAAGTTATAAGTGCAATTGTGGGGTTAAGGGGCTTAGGCTCTGAAGGTAGTGTCAACATATACAGTTGTCCCTTGAACAACTCAGGGGTTAGGAGCACCCATGCCTGTGCAGACAAAAATCTGTATACTGCTATCTCTGCCTCAAAAACAAAGGAATTAATAAATGACTCACTCAAGGGCAGGAAGCAGAAAGTTTAGATAGAATCAGAACTCAAACCCCAGTCCTTTTTTTTTTTTTTTTTCCTTAAAGTATTTATTTATTTATTTATGGCTGTGTTGGGTCTTCGTTTCTGTGCGAGGGCTTTCTCTAGTTGTGGCAAGCGGGGGCCACTTTTCATCGCGGTGCGCGGGCCTCTCACTATCTCGGCCTCTCTTGTTGCGGAGCACAGGCTCCAGACGCGCAGGCTCAGTAATTGTGGCTCACGGGCCCAGCTGCTCCGCGGCACGTGGGATCTTCCCAGACCAGGGTTCGAACCCGTGTCCCCTGCATTGGCAGGCAGACTCTCAACTGCTGCGCCACCAGGGAAGCCCAAACCCCAGTCCTTTTGATTCCACATAATGTGATCTCTAATCAAACAAACTTTTCCCCACACTTAGTTAATTCAAAGATCTGTAAAATTAAAATATATGTAGTATATTTATTGAAAAAAATCTGCATGTAAATGGACCTGTGCAGTTCAAACCTGTGTTGTTCAAGAGTCAACTGTAATTTATATTCTGTACACGTTAAGAGTTATGAATGTAAAAATCAGAGTAAGTTTTAAAAAGAGAAAAGGAAAATTGATCTGTGGTTCTTTAAACTTTAAATATTATTTCAGTTTTAAAAGTGTCAGATTTCCCTAGGATAATGGTGGTTATCTCTTAAGATAATAATCTCTCTACACATGCTCTAAAGACTATATGGATCCATAAGGAGATATAATAAAACCACCCATCACTTACATCTAGAGCAAAACTAAGAGAAAGGTAACACACAAACTTCAATTTACATGTAATTGAGGAAATAATGTGAAGATTATGCCCCCAAAAAAGGAGAGTGTAGTGGGGTCCGGCAGTTGGTGAAATACAGATAATATTACCCCAAGAAAAAGAGGGTTTTACCCAAACTGGAGTGTGAGACCTGGTGGATCAAAGCCACGGCTGTTGGGGAATTGGGAAGGAGAAAAGACATGGAAGCTGCAGAACCAAAGGTGGCAGACTAGGGAAGGCACTGCTTAGGGTGGCAGTGAGACAGCCGAAAAGAAGTAAATATCCCTTGGAGGCTTGATAGACTTGGTAGTGAATGGTAAGAAGGAAGAAAATGATGGAAAGTAAGAATCTCATAGAAAGTTCAAGAATTACAGCAGTAGAAGACACACCAACGTGTAAAGTCTTTATAATTCTGTGCACCAACAGAAAAGAGTATTCCTGAACTAAGAACCCTAGTAAGCCACCCAAACCCCTCGTAGTGCTCCGTGGGATGATTGTTATTGTTGACTCAAGAATATCCAAGACATCAGGGGTCCCCAGCCGGGCCGCGGACGGGTACCTGTTAGGAACCGGGCCGCACAGCAGGAGGTGAGCGGAGGGCGAGCAAGCGAAAATTCATCTGCCGCTCCCCAGCGCTCGCATTACTGCCTGAACCGTCCACCATCCCCCACCCCCATCGCCACACCCGCCCCGGTCAGTGGAAAAATTGTCTTCCACAAAACCGGTCCCTGGTGCCAAAAAGGTTGGGGACCACAGCAAGACACAAGCTGTTCAAAAGGAAAATACTAGATATAGAAAATAGACCAAGCAAATCATGTGTGTGTATAAATAACAAAAGTGGCAAGAAGAAAAACAACTATAAAATATTTAAATTTTGGTCAATTTTGATATGTTACTTAGTAAATTATTAGACTCAAAAATTAAAGAACAAACCTCTGGGACTTCAGGCTAAAAGACTAAGTCACAGAGGAAAACAGATATCAACAATAGATTTCACAGCATTATTGATCCTACCACCTTTTCACTCTCTCTCTCCTTGATGCTTTCCTTCCTCTTTTCATGTAGCTTAAATTTCATAGATTTCAACATTAATTATGATGTTAACTGTAGGTTTTTGTGGGCATCCATTTTCAGATGAAGGAGGATCTCTTCTATTCCTACTTTGTTGAGATTTTTTTTTATCATGAATTGATACTGAATTTTATCAAATGCCTTTTCTCCCTCTATTAAGATGATCATGTGATTTGTCATTTATTTTGTTAATGTGGTCAATTACAGTGATTGATTTTCTTATGTTGAAACTGTCTTACACCACTGGGACAAACTTCACTTAGTCATGATGTGTTGTATATTACTGGATTTGACTTTGTAATAGTTTGTTCAAGTTTTGTGCATCTATTCACAAAGAAGAAATTGGCCTGTAATTTTTCTTCCTTGTAATGCCTTTCCCAATTAGTTTTAGTCTTGAAAAATGGGAAGTATTTCTTTTTTATTATCTTCTAGAAGAGATTTTGGAAGTTGGGATTATTTCTTATTAAAAGTCTGGGATAATTTACCAATGAATCCATCTGGGCCTGAAGTTTTCTTTGTGCTAAAGTTGAACTGTGGCTTCAATTTCTTTAACAGATATGGGAATGTTCAGAATGCCTTCCTATTTTCATGTTAGTTTTGGAAACAGGACCAGCTTAATGGGCATGCATTCCATGTGGTCACATGCATTTACAAGGGTCCTGTTCTTGGTTTAATGTTTTATTGTCACCATCTTTAAATTCCTAATTAGTGTTTGAGCAAGGAATCTCTCATTCTCACTCTGTACTGGACCCCTCAAATTACATAGCTTTTCATGTTTTGTCATTTTTGTTTTTAAAGGAATTTGCCTATTTCATCTGAGTTACCAAATTTATTGTTATGAATTTGTTAACAATATCCATTAATTCTATTTTCAACAACTTTGTGATTTGTAATATTGTCTGCTTTTCTATTTGTGATATTAATAATTTATGTTCTTTTTCTTTTCTTTCAAATCTTGCTATTTACAAAATACTTGATTAACTTTTTTAAAGAAAAAATTTTGACTTTATTTTCTTAAAATTTATGTCTGTTTTCTAAACATTTTTATTATTGCTGTTATCTTTATTAACTTCCATTCTTCTACATTTTTGGGGGGTGCTTAAATAATGTGTTTAATATGGTTAATTTTCTAGTTCCTTGAGATGGAGGATTGGAACATTGATTCTCAATCTTTCTTCTCTTTAATTACTAATTTAGAAGTATAAATTTCCCTTTAATCACTATTTTAACTGCATCTCAGATTTTTGATATGTCAGATTTATTTTCACTTAGCTGAAATCTATTCCATTGTGATTTCATCTTTGGCACATGTGTTATATAATAGTATGTGTTTAATTTCCAAACACTCAGAGATTTTCCAACCATCTTTCTGTTATAAGTTTCTAGTTTAATTTTGTAATCAGGGAATATACTCTATGTGATTTTGATGCTTTGGAATAGATTGAGACTTACCTGCAGATCAGCAAGTGGTCCATTTGGTAAATATTCCATATATACTTAAAAACAATGTTTATTCTGAATCTGTTGGGTATAGTGTTTTGTTATTTAAATTTCCTATTTTTCCTACTTTTTCATTTACTGAAAGAACTGTGTTAAAATATCAAATTATATAAATTACAATATAGATATGTCTATTTCTCCTTTTAGTTATCTCAATTTTTCTTTCATGTATTGAACTTTTTATTAGACATGTAGACATTTATAATTATTATATCCTCCTGTTGATTAAATTGAGGCTTTTTATCACTGTGAAAGTCCCTCTTTATTTTGGCTATTCTCCTTGTCTCAAAATCTTCTTTGTCTGACATTAATAAACTATTTTGGTTAGTAGTGTTTATATGGTATACCTTTTCTACTCTTTATTTTCAGTTATTTATAACATGTATATAAAGCATGTCTCTTGTAAACAGTATTGAGTTGAATCTTGGATTTTTGTTTGTTTTTTAATTCAATATGACTATTTCTTCCTTTAATTGGGGCGTTTAGCCAACTTATATTTAATAATATTACTTAGATAGTTGGGTTTAAGTCAGCTATCTTGCCACTGTTTTCTAATTGTCCCATCTTTTGTTTCTTCATTTCTTTTTTCTTGCTTTCCTTTGGATTAATCATTATTCCGTTTTTCCTATTAGTCCAGTCTTTCCTCTATTCACTTTTTAGCCCTATCTGTTTTGTTATTCTTTCACCAATTACCCTTAACTTACTGTATGTATTCTAGCTAGTAAGTTGTAATACTTCCCAAAGTATACAAGAAGCTGAAAAGAGTCTAATTCCATTAACCAACACTCCTACCTTTGGCGCTATTAATTCCATATATCTAAAACCTACATGTTTTAAATACGTAAGATATAATACTCAATACTTTTAAACAGAATATTCATTTATAGTTTTTCACACTTCTATCTTCTAGTGCTCTCATTCCATTTTGCAGTTATGTGCTTCCATCTGGGATCATTTTCCTTCAGAATTTCCATTAATGTTTTCTGTAGTGCAGATCTGCTGACAACAGATTCTCTTGGCTTTTGTTTATATGTAAACATCTTCATTTATCCTTCCATTTTGAAGGATATTTTTGCTGGGTGTACAATTATTGGTTTGCAGGTTTTGTTTGTTTGTTTAGCACTTTAAAATGTTAATCTGTCATTTTCTGACTTCCATAGCTTCTGTTGAAATATCAGTCATCAGTCTTTTTTTTTTTTTTTAAAGTCTTCCAGAGAGTTCCTTTCTTTTATTATTTTTTAAAATTTATTATTTATTTATTTATTTATTGGCTGTGTTGGGTCTTCATTTCTGTGCGAGGGCTTTCTCTAGTTGCGGCGAGCGGGGGCCACTCCTCATCGCGGTGCGCGGGCCTCTCACTATCGCGGCCTCTTTTGTTGCGGAGCACAGGCTCCAGACGCGCAGGCTCAGTAGTTGTGGCTCACGGACCTAGTCGCTCTGCGGCATGTGGGATCTTCCCAGACCAGGGCTCGAACCCGTGTCCCCTGCATTAGCAGGCAGATTCTCAACCACTGCACCACCAGGGAAGCCCCCAATCATCAGTCTTTTTGATGCTCATTTGGAGATACTTGTTTTTTCTACTTATGAAGATTTTCAATTTGTTTTTAGTTTTCAGAAGTTTGACTGAGATGTGGCCAGTTGTATTTTTCTTTGTATTTATTCTGTTTGGAACATGTAGAGCTTCTTGAATATATAGTCATATGTTTTTAGTTAGGAGAAGTTCTTAGCCAGTAATTTTTCCAATATTGCTTCTTTTTATATTCTCTATAATAATTCTTATAGTACATAACACTTTCCTTATCACTTTGTTCAAAATGTTGCAGTGTTTTATTGAGGAAATATCTCACAATCTACTGGGCTTTGGCACAAATATCATCCTTCCTGCTTTCTTGTAAGGATGTCACATAATCAATTTAAGAGTTGAGAAAGTGCTAAATGAACCCTGCTTAATGACATATCATGAAATAATGTAGCTTCACAATCCAACTTGCAGAGGAAAAACAAAATAACATCACTATTTACACAAATTGGAAGAAGATATCTGTAAATCATAACTAACAAAAGATTCTTACCCAGAATACATAAAAATATACAAATTAATGATACAGAGTCAAAGGGGAAAATGGAAGAAATACAAATGGACAATTTATAGAAGAGGAAATGAGAATGGCCAATAAAATATAAAAAAATGATTCTCAGCATCATCACTAATCAGGAAAATAAAAATTAAACAACAATGAGGTACAATTTCTCACTTATGAATGGCAACAATTAAAGACTTTGACAGTGTTCAATGTTGTCAAAAACTTGAAGAAATAGAAATTTGTATACATTGGTGCTTAGTGGTACTAATATTTTGGTGAGCGATTTGGCAAAATACAGTAAGTTGAAGATGAACATGTCTTTAACTAGCAATTCCACTTCCAGGTCCATGTGTGTGTAATATGAGATATGTATATAAACATTTGTTATTATATTGTTTATAAAAGCACAAATTTGGGAATATACATCAATAGGGAAATGGATGAATATACTGTACTGTATTCATGTACTGGAATAACATTGTGTAGTCAAAATAAATGAAGCAGATCTACATGAAACAATGTGGATTTATAGACTATACCTAAAACATAATGGTAGCAATGCATGATGACAATGGATACATAGTGTGACATCATATAAATAATTTTAAAACGTGTAACAATACTTCATATTGCTGTGGGTGAATATATTCATAATACAAGCATTAAAATATGCACAGAAAGTATATTACTCCAACATTAGGAGAGCAGTTACTTCTCAGGAGAGTAAGGGAGAGATAGGATGACAGAGGAACATTTGAGTCTTAAGCTCTATTTGCAACATCTCATTTCTTAACATAGAAAAAGCACCTGAAACAAATCTGGCAAACTCCTATCATGTATTTTAAATTGGGTCAGTTATAATGTTTTCTGTAATTTTCTATATGTTTGAAACAATTCATTATTAAAAATTAAATTATAAAATATTAGCTCTATTTTTATGTTAACATTGTAAGCTAAGTTTGAAGGGAAGTATTAACCTTTAATGAGAGAAAATGTATAATTTTTTTAAGTGCAACATTTAGTAATAATCTTGGAAATACCAACTAAAATAATGATTAGATACCACTTAATTATAAAGAAGTGATTTATTTTTCTGTTTATTTTAAACCAAATTGTTGGACATTTGCATACATTCTTAGATTCTTAGGTGGGGATAAATTGATTTAACTTTGTAATGCAGTTTGTTAGTATATACTGAGAGCATAAAAATGCTCATGTCTCTTGACTAAGTTATTTCTCCCTCAAGGAGACAAATGTTAATCACTTAGTGGTAAAATACTGGATTGTTTTTATTTTTATCCTTATATTTTTCTTTTATTTTCTATATTATACAGTGAGTATGATAATATATTTTAAAATGAAAAACACCTATTAATTTTGCTTGAAAAACCCGAACACCCTAACAATAAAACTCCTGGGAAAATAATTAAATACTGCGTTAGAGAGACTAGGAGTTGTATTGGGTATAGCCAAGCCCACAGAACAAATGGGAGGGTCAAGGAATGCTGTGCCAACAAGAAGATTCAACTTGCCAAGTAGTTCTTAAGGAGGGATGGATACTATTTTCAAAGGAAAATTAAACATTCTAAGGCATAAAACAGTGTTCCTCACGTGTGATGCAAGTATACATTCTAATCATTTGGAGCCAGTGTTTTTAATGTACATCTTTGAGTGCCAACTCAAACCACTAAATCAAAACCCCTGGGCATGGGCTTAGGAGTCTGTACTGTGCCTGGCTGCCCAGATCGTTCTCATGCACAAAATTTAATAACTGTATTATAGAAAAATAAAGCACTATGACATGCTTTGGAAGTTGAACACAATTTAGTGCAACTGAATTGTAGGTTATAGATGATGGTGTAATCGGGGAGATGAATCTGGAGCAGAATGTCATGGTCCATTTGTAGGAAGTCTTAAATGACATACTAGGGGCTTGGACAGTAACATGAAGATTCAATAGGAAACCACTAAAGAGTGTTTTTTTTGTTTTTTGGGGTTTTTTTTAGAATTTTATTTATTTTTTTATACAGCAGGTTCTTATTAGTTATCCATTTTATACATATTAGTGCATGTATGTCAATCCCAATCTCCCAATTCAACCACTAAAGAGTTTTAAGCAGAAGAGTAACCTGATAAGATTTTTTTTTTTAAGAAAGATTACCCTGGCCTTAGTGTGGATGATTGAATATGGAGCAGACATAGGCAGGGAGGAAACTTGAGAGAATGTTTTAATTTTCCTGGAGTAAGATAAGGAGGATTAGAATAGGTTTGAATAGATACACTTGGCGACCAATTGATACAAGGGTGAAGGGAGAAGAAATAATTGTAGATGATTCTGATTCCCACATTTACTTGCTTCCATCTCTATATTTATAACAGAATATATAGACAACGAATATTTAAAGCTACAACTCTGCACTTTTCTATCTATTTTTTCTTATTTTTATTGCAAGACCTATTTCTCTTCTTTTTTTTTTTTTTTTTTTTTTAGAAACATGAAGCTCCTAAAGACAAGCTTCTATGACCACTCTTACAATACAGGGAAGGACATGCCAAAGGACAGTCCCTTACTGAATAACATCATTAGCTAAATGTCTACAAGACTGTTGGCAGAGATAACATGTACACTTGGAGGTACCATGATCCAGGCAATCTAGAAGGCTCCATTGCAGTTTCTATGGGTGAACATGTGACAATGTGTGTGCATAAGTGGTAGTCCAGAGTAATTTTTTTCAGTAAGAGGCTGTGATATTTGAAAGCTAGCCATTCCTTTTCTGTGTCACGGAATGAGACATTCCTTTTAAACAGCTGTCTGGTGAAATCACAGTAGTGACCTGTCTTCAAGCTGATTGTGGCATAAAGGAATTTCCCTTCGACTGCAGAATGTCCTACGACATTTCTATTTATTTCTTCATTAAATTAAAATGGCAGAGGTTTGGGGTATTAGAACAGTTATATCAGAAAGTCTACCTCCTACCCTTGCTGAACAGAAAGCTGTAGCTGTAAGCTAAGTCAGGTCCATGATCCCCAAAGGGCTTTGGTCCCAGGGTGGGTTAAAGTCAACAAATAAATCAAGCTTCCCTGTAGTGCTTGGAACCCCCTAACCACCATGCCCAGAGGCTCTGTATCGCTCACTCGACAATCCCGGAGCACACACAAGATCCTTCTGCTATAGTCATTCTCAGAAACCACCAAAAACAGTCATAAGTACAGGCCTTATTCAACTGAAAACCTTTTAATGACAGGCTTTTTGTTGTTGTTATATCTCATACTCTATAAAAGCACTGTCTCCTCCTCTTTTTCCTCCTTTTAAAAATTTTTTTGGTTTGTTGGAGAAACTAGGATATTTGTCCTGTAGAATGTCCAATATTATGTATTTGGCTGATTGACTTTCCCTGGTTTCTTCCAACTTGCTCCTTTACCCCCCAAGAGTGCCTTACAATCTGGCAATATGATAGACAGTAAGCTCTAGAGACTGGCCTAACTTCAGGTTTAATTTTTTCTCTCTTTCTTTCTGCAAGATTACTTCATCAGAAAGGGTGTACACTTCTTATCGCATCACATCCAGAAGTGAATAATGTCTGTTGGCACACTTTTAGTAATGTTAAAATTATCCATGGGTTCAGAGACATTAGTCTGATTTCTCCATGGTGCTGTTCCCCATCAATCTTTCATGCCATGGTTTCAGCATCCACAGATGATCGTTACCTAGATGCATACTTCATTAGGGGTATCTTCTAACATTTTATTGCATGTATTAGGTGGGATTCTTCTATGAGTAACTTTCTCTCATACACTATTTGGTTGTTAAGACTAAATAAAAAAGGATAAGTACTTTAGTATTTCTCTAATTCATCAGTCTTCAGAGTAATGAGATAGTGCCCTAGCAACCTCTAAGAGTCACCAAGGAGGTGTATGTGTAATTATTAACTCATGTTATATTCATATTTATATACTTATATATATTGTGGTCATTATTTGTTTTGATGCTCATATTGCCTCATTTTAGGTCAGTGGAAGTCCCCTAATGTTACTCTTCTTTTTTTGTGACGTGATTCATTAGTCTTTTTTTTTTTTTTTTTTTTTCTTGATTCATTAGTCTTTGATAGTTTACTTGCTTTACAGCATAAGATGGCCCAGGTTCATCTTACGCATTTCCTGTCCCAGACCTAGACTCAGCGAGCTCTGGTTTCTTTTAGTGACCATAATCTGGATGGTAGGTGTACTTACTCCTACTGGGTTGTCAAAAGACTGTTCAATGAAAGGGTGGGAAATACATTTTTATAGAATATATAATATAGTATTCTATGTATGATAGGTTCAAAATAACAATATTACTAATCAGGCTAAAAAATGCATTTTTAGATATCTTCAGAATTTATTTGACTCTTAGATTATATCCTCTAAAAGATACAGAGTCAAAATACTAGTTTTGAAAGTCACTGAAAATAATTATATACCCTTTTTGTAGTTATGCCACTATTTGATATTCATTTAGGTTCAATTGTTTTGTCTTGTTTCCAATTTTAGAAGGAATGCTTTTTTTTCTTTTTGATTTAATTTTGTTTTTTAATTACACACAATATTTACATGGTCCAGGATCAAAATTATAGTAAGGTACATTCACATAAATTTCACTTCCAAACCTGTCCAGTCCTTTGTCTCCTACCTCATCTTATAGGTAACCATTTTTAATATCTTTGTATCGTCTGTGATTTGCGTGTGTGTGTGTGTGTGTGTGTGTATTTATTCATATTGTTCTAGACCCTGTTTTTCTTTAATGTATCCTGAGGATCAGATGATATCCACATATAGATAATTTGCTGATTTTCCATCCATAATTTCTTCAACCAACCCCCTATTGATGAGTATCTGGTTTGTTTCCAGTTTTCAGTTATTCCAAATAATATATCAACTACGGCATATAGCATTTTGGGGTTTTTTTTTTTGTCACAATACCTTTGGGATAGATTTTTAAAGGAGGGATTGCTCAAGAAAAGGGCAAATGTACTTATAATTTGGCCATATCAGGGGCATACTTTTAAACATTAATCTTGCCAAGAAAATGTAGGAATTTTTTAAAATCTTGTTGTTACAGAGAAAGAAAAAAAATGTTTAAAATGGGATGATCATATTTATCAGGAATATTTTATTAGTGGAATTTAAATTATTAAATTTTTGCATTGTCTCTAGTATAGTATAAATAAGCACCTTGAAAAGTACAAAAATTTTAACAACTTACACTGAGTGGGGATGGATGGATAGATGAAGAGAGAGAGAGACAGAGAATCCCCCCACCCCGACCTGAGGAGAACATTTCTGGTTGTAATTACTTTACTAGCTTTTTAATTCAGTCAAAAAAGTTACTTTATTTTATTTTCTTTTAAATGACACTGTAGAAATAGAAGTAAGTTAGCAGTCTCTACATAATAGCATTTGTAACATTTTTTGAAGTGTCGGTAAGTCTGCAAGTTTGTCTCCTTGGGCCCAAAATATAATCTAACTTTTAAATGCAAAATTAAATATATTTTCTGGTCCTTTTTATAATCCTATGTGTTAAAAGAATATGATTATATTGTCTTATATTTTTCAGTTACTATCATCTTCTGAAATCAGGGAGAGCAACCCCAAGAACTGGGTGAGTCATATTTGCTTTTGTATCTTATGCACAGCAAGAATTTAACCTCATAAAAAAATAGTTGAACATTAAATTTAAAATAATAGATTCACATTTGAATAGCAGCTAGTTATGTATAAAAAATACACAAATTTTAAAATGTAACATATAAGAACTGGTGAATAAATCACTAATGATTCGCTTACTTGTGTTACCATATTATCCTTCAGATATAACCATAAAGGCATTCACAAGATGACATATGGAAAAAAAAAAGGGTTAAAATTGCTTCTTCTTAATTTTCAGTCTTCTACTTGCAAAGAGAAGCTTTGGCATCTTCTTGTTCTTTTTCTTTTTCAAGGCTAAGGTCAACAAAATAAAAATAAACATCATATTCCCCAGTCTGTAGGCTCGCTATAAATCACCACTTCCGACATGCTTACAAACTCACCTCATCTTAATTTTAATGATTATAAAGTCAGTTTTACTCACTATCCACTTAGTCAATAACACTCTACCTAGCCAGTATAAGCATTTTGACAAAACTGACCAGTACTAAAGTGCTATCTATGTAGAAGTAGTCTAGAAATGGCAATATGCTATTAGTAAAATGGATACATCAAAATATAATTTTGCTTATGAGTTATTTATAAAGTTAGTTTAAAAATTGAATAAGAAAAAAATCCACTACCTTTTACACAAATGCGTTTGCAGTCCTTCACATTAACAAAGTTATTGTGATTCCCTCCACAGCCAGTATAGGTGAAGACCTCACAGGCTTTGTGTCTTGGATTAAAATAATAGCGAGTTGCATTAGCAGAGCATAGTCCCTCATCTTTTGGACTATAGCAAAATGATGGACCTTAATGAAAAAGAAAATAAAATTAAAAATGCAATAATACCAGATTTACTAAACTGTGCTGATTACTGAAGTAACTGAAGAAAATCTAATCCCATAGAAGCTTCGTTCTGAATCCAGAATATCATACTACGCCATTTAAAAAGTGTGCCTTGAATTTCAAAACAGCTTACATGCCATATTTTGTTAATTCTGAATTTTTATAAAGTGGACAGAATATCAAGCTATATCCTTGTATCTTTGAATGTGTAAAGAAATTAAACCCAAAAAACAGATATGGCCAGGTAAAAATGGGCTACATTTCATGGGGAAATATGTGACATGCTTTGGTAAACTCTCTTGTGTTGGTAGTTTTATTTTAAATGTTTTTATCAGCTCTCCTTCCATTATTAATCAAGAATACATGTATCTAATTCCCAGGTAGCCACTGGAACACTTACATTTACATAAACAATTTAAAAGAATGCCAGCAACAACCATCTCCTCATTAATTCAAGATTTTGCATATTCAACACTGTATAGCTACAGAGCTTTATCAAAGTCTCTGCCAAAGCAAGTTTTCCTTGTTTGTTGAACTTATTTATCTCTGTGTACGTGTCTCTGCTGTGCCTACGGAAAATGCCTGTACAAACATTACATACTACCCAAGTAACCCATGATTTTAGGGATTGCGTGGGGGGAATGTAGGTAAGAAATGGGGAAGAGAGAAAAGAGGGATAGAGATCAATTTGTGCTACAATTTGTAACTACTAAAGAACACAGAAATCTAACCAAAAACTTTAGGAATTTTCAGGTTTCACCATCTGAAGTCTTTCTATCGCACTATCTCATATATACAACTGATTTCATACAAACCTGAGGTCATGTCATTCATTAGTGAAGATTGTAATTTTTTACGTGTAAATTAAGTAGATGAGAAATAGTTCTAAAGAAACAATGCAGAAGAGGAAACAAAACTTGAATCATAGCTTTGTCACTTTCCAGCCCTGAGAACTTGGCAAGTTGTTAACTTCTAGCTCGCACTCTAATATGTAGAACAGGGGATAATAATACTCCCTCACAGGGCAACAGTGTGAAGATTGATATCATATTATATGTGAAATCACCAGAACGCAAACCATGTTCATTCCACATCAAATTATTAACTTTTTCACCCTAAAGCCTTAATAAAGAAATGAAATAGAAACACCATAAAAAGAATATTTACCTTTCTTTGGCGCACAGAAGCCCATACAAGTAGCTTCATCCGGGAACCGGTTCTCACTGCTGTGACACCCGCCAGATATGAATTTTTCACATGCCATGGAACTTAGATTGAAGAAATACACTTCTCTCAGCTCCCCACACTGCCTCTTACTGACTTCCAACCGGCAAATCTTGGGAACTTCTAGGACAAGGAGAGCATAAAACAATGTTAGTAAAAAATTAACCTTCTTAGTATTACTTTCAAAACTTTACTGTATTTTCAGAAACAACTGGTGGTGGCCAGGGGTGGAGTGGGGGAAGGCATCATATTTAGTGCTGGGCTAGTAAACCCCCAAAAGACTGCCCACTAGTCCAGTTACAGTGAGACCTTGTATCCCTGGGTCCAGAATCCACAGATTCAACCAACCCCAGACAGAAAATATTCAGGAAAAAAAATTCCAGAAAGTTAAAAAAAAAAGGCGAAACTTAAATTTGTCCTATGGTGGCAACTATATGCCTAGCATTTATGTTGTATTAGGCACTATAAGTAATCTAGAGATGATTTAAAGTATAAGGGAGAATGTGCATAGGTTATATACAGATACTGTGGATTTTGGTATGGGGGGGTGGGGTCCTGGAACCAATCCCCACAGACACTGAGAGGCAACTGTGTTCGGCATTTTCTTTTTTTTAACAGTGTCTCCAGACCTGACTCGGCTATGATAAATTTCTCAACTTCAGTGGAAGTCCGGATTCTCTCAGAGTATTCTGATTGTTTCTACATACGAAGTTAATCAAACTTATTCATAGGAATACACATTTTTCCCTGGCTCAATTCCTTGAATAGCAGAGCCCCATGTTCTGTTACAGGCCTTAACAGAGATAATAAACATAATTAAAATAAAATCGAAAACAGCATCGTGAATCTCCACTCTATCTCTATACTAATCTAAGACCTGATGGGGTATCGGGGACAAAAGTAAGGTTATAATTAGCTAAATCACACTTTAATAACAAAATCCACTAGAAGTATTTCAGATTGATAGATAGTGGACACGAGAAAATGCTATTCTCAAGGAGGCATAAAAACCATAGGTTTAGAACTATGATCAATAAAGGCAAGCCCTTATGTTGCACCTAATACGGTATACTCTTGCAGTGTTACGTCATACTGGTGAAATCTTTTCCTGAGTCTGCACACGCAGTGTATTATGATAAATGCCAGTTAGGAGAGAGGAGATGTCTTAGGCGTTGCAAACTCTGTGATCACTTGTGGTAAACTGAAAAGCATTAAAAGCCTTACTTAATATTTGAGAAAATTCAGGCTAAAACACTGTAGAAGATGGGGTCTGGAAAATAAGCTAAGTTACTACTGGCCCTTCAGTGCAAGGAGCAGCGCAAGAGTTCTGAGTGTGCGTGCGAGCACTTACTCTGTATCCTCCAGCAAGCTTCATCGCAGGCCTCCCAAGTTTCGAAATTGTTGGCATTGCCCTCGCAGCCCCCATACATGAACTCGCGGCAGCTCTGCGTATACCTGTCATAGTAGTAACTGGGGATCCGAGCCCGGCAGGGCCCTTCGTCCGGGGGCAGGAGGCAGATCTCCGCGTTATTTCCTACAGGAGGGGCAGAAGGACAGCCAGAGAGAGAGAGAAGGAGGTCAGCCACATCTCCGCGGAGGGAGAGGCTTCCCGGGGAGTTCTGTCCCGGCAGCTTCCCAGCACAGCAGAAGGGCATCTGCAGAGAAAGAAAGTGCAAACTTGGGCGCAAGTGCCCCGTTGCATGGTGCACGGCAGGGATCGGGGAAAGCGGGGCACAGAGAGCGAGTGCAGGGATCCGCCTGGCCGGGGCGATAAGGGGGTCCCCTGGGCAGGGAGATACCTGGCGGCGCTTGAGGAGCATCTCCCAGCGCAGTCCCCACCAGGAGCAGCGGCAGAACCACCAGCCGGAGGGGGCGAACAGAGTACATGGTGTCCGGATTCAAGCTGCCCGTGGGGTGAGGCGTCCCCAGAATGTGCCAGCGGGAGGAAGGTGCACAGCGTCCAACCTCGAGGCAGTCTGAGTTCCAGCGTGGTGGGTGCCGCTGCTTTATGTAGGGTGAGCGTCCTTCTGACCCGGGACAGGGCGGAGCGCGCCTTTGCGGAGCCTGGAGGGGAGACTGATTCATGCCCTGAGAGCTCTGACCCTGCCGCCCCCTGGGCGCTGGAAAGTGTGTGCGGGGGTGGGGGGGTGGGGGGGAAAGAGGAATTCCCCACCAAGTTGAACCTGCCTCCCAAACTTTCTCCAGTGGCCGAGCAGGGATGACCAGATGGGGCATTGTGTCAGAGATGGGAAGTCCACAGGCTAGAGGGAAATGACCTGGGTGTGATTGCACAAGGTTCCAACTTGCAGCATCACGCTGAAGCTTGAATCCACACTTTGAAAGCACAAAGTCCACGTCTTTGAAGGGCAGAAAGTGTGAAATTCACAGGGCCAAGGGGAGCTGGGCTCATTGCATTAGACCCTTTAATAGAAATTTAAGTATATGTATTTCTTTACATTTATATGTAGATATACACACATATTCATATTTCAATCGAGCTCTAATTTACATTTCGTAAAAGACTCATAATATTACAGTTGGATCAATTTTGACAACTATATATACCCTTGTAATCACCACTCCAATCAAGAATTAAACATTTCCATCACCCCAGAACATTCTCTCATACCCTTTCCCAGTCAATCCTTCCATCCCCAGGCCAGGGGCAACCATTCTGAGCATCACAGATTGGTTTCACCTGTTGTAAATCTCATGCAAATGGAATCGTAAGATATGTACTGTTTTGTACTTCTTCTACTCCACTACTGTTTTTAAGACACACATGCTATTGTAGAGTTTGTTCCTTCTAAGTGTTGAGCAGTCTTCCAATGTATGAGTATACAACAAAGGTCCTATTATTGGACATTTGTGTTATTTCTAGTTTGGGGCAACTATGAATAAAGCTGCTTTGTGTGTGCAAACAACTTTTATTACTCTCGAGTAAAATATTTTAAAATATTAGAAACTGCCAAACAGTTTTCCAGAATAATACCATTTTACACCCCCATCAGCCATGTGTTAGAGTTTTAACTATGTTTTTGGAGCTGGAACATCAAAGTCCAAAGAGAGGTGGCCTTAGGGGGGATCCTGAAGCTTTGGCCAGATCAGCCCCTTCCCATACATTTCTTAGTGTCAGTGCATCTATTATAGTTCATTGTTCCTTTTATATATTAGCCTGAGCCTAACTTTTTATTTATACAAAACAAATTATCTACACTGGGATTTTACATGAAATATCAAGGATATTTTTGGAGAACATTTTAATGGGTTCTCTTGATGAATGTGTCTTCCCTTCCTCCCCCTTTTCCTCTTGCTCTATTTAATATTCTTAAGGGAATAATTATCCTTGGCTTCTCCTAAAGATACTGGAGGGAGTTTACAGGAGTTCTCTTTCAAGTTTCTGAGAATCTCTATGCTCACAGCGAGTTAATAGTCTGGGATGTTTTCACACTATAACCCCTTGGGCCAGTTTTCACTTATCCTGATGCCATGACAGAGAACCATATTCCTAGGAAAACTAACCTGGTCTGGAAATACTCTGAGTCATTTATTCTGTCAGATTACTAGATATCTATGATTAAGAATGACAGAGCTGGGCTTCCCTGGTGGCACAGTGGTTAAGAATCCGCCTGCCAATGCAGGGGACACGGGTTCGAGCCCTGGTCCGGGAAGATCCCACATGCCACGGAACAACTAAGCCCGTGCGCCACAACTACCGAGCCTGCGCTCTAGACCCACGAGCCACAACTGCTGAGCCCATGTGCCACAACTACTGAAGCCTGCGCCCTTAGAGCCGTGCTCTGCAACAAGAGAAGCCACTGCAATGAGACGCCCACGCACCGCAACGAAGAGCAGCCCCCCGCTCGCCACAACTAGAGAAAAACCCGCGCGCAGCAATGAAGACCCAACGCAGCCATAAATAAATAAATAAATAAATAAATAAAATTATAAAAAAAAAAAAAAAAAAAGAATGACAGAGCTGTAAGGATACATGTTTAACAACAAGCTCACCAGGAGGAAAAAAAAAGGGGGGGGGGAGTTGGTGGTTTGTATATTTTACTGATTTCCATGGAGTAAATGCTCTCACTTTGGCTTGATTTCAGGCTGCCAGAGTTGGAAATAGATGGATACAATCAGTTCACAAGAGCCAGTGTGAGCTGACTCCAGCACGCCAAACCCTGAGGCAGCCAGCTGGTTTTGGAAAAACACACTCATATGAGAATCAGATTAGACCTTCCCAATACCTCCCAAATATTATTAGGGGAGGAAAATTTTACCAGACATTTGTACAGGATCATGTTCGGAAGAAAAGCTAATTCAACATCAAACTTAACCTATTTCCATTCTTCTGAATATGATTAAATATATCTCCGAAACGGACTAAAACAAATTCAAGGATGGAGACTGAGTCAGACTTACCATTTAGCATTAACTATTGTCACTTCTGTTCTTTGTTCTCCGCTGCTGGCAGTTTTTAATCATCTTTGGCTTCATGTAGAAAGAGAAATCTTTGGAATTAGGGCAGATTATTTTGGGAAATTGCATGGTGCAATGGGAAAGCAGACTTGGGAGTCTGAGGAAACCTGAATTTTATTCCTTGTTCCTTTGGACAAGTTACATAAACTCTCAGAGCCTCAGTTTTCTTATCTGTGAAATGGATATAATAACCGTCCCTTACTATAAGGATTAAAGGGAAAGTGCCTAGGAACTCTGAGAGATGTGCTCCTCACATACAGGCACAGAATCCATCGGAATCATCCCATGTCTCAGTTCCTACTGAAAGCCTTGGCAGAGCATTTTAAGATGGAGCATTAACCACAATCAAGAAACACAGCAACATGAACTGGCCTTGCGGGACTACAGCCTGTGGCTTTGCTCCCATCAGCTCTCCTCTTTGGCTGCGCTCAGAGGTCACCTCTCCATGTAGGAAGGTGTCACACAATCAGATACCACTTTGTGATAGTCTCTTCTGGGGAAATGAGCTTCAGGGTTCTCTCAGCCCCAGCAGAATACTCATTCCACTCAGGGCTGCTGTGTAACAGATGGAGGGGGAAGCTTTTCACCCCTCTGTGGTATGGAGTCTATAGACACAGGTTGAAATGTGTATTCAGAGATTCTCTAGAAATGTTAGTTTCCTCCCTTGTTCTATGCCAAATCAGGTGCATCTCTAACACCTCTGTGACCGCTGAGCAGGGACAGGGAAGGAGAAGTGAACAAGTGGGGGGAGTTAGAAGTTTGAGATTGTCAAGCCAGATGATCAGGAAGGAAATTACTCCTCAATTGCAAAACACTTGAGTATTTTTATATCCATGAAAAAGATATTTTCCAGTATAAGAGGAATCTAAAATTCCTGGGACTACTTTAAATTACTGGATTTATCCTTAGGACTATGTGGAAGGAGCCATGTGACCACCACGATCAGCCTCCCCATAGGGATGTCATAGTACGTCTATTTCCTTAAACCAGTGTCTAGGCCAAAAGGTTACCACAGCTGAGGAAAAGAATTCCTTAATCCAAAGTCAACAGGAGGTACAAGGCTGGAGGGAACTGGGAAGAACAGTCACCCAGATTGATTTGTCATTGCCAGACCAAGTGACAGCTCTAGTGGCTGCAGCTAAAGACAGAGGCTCAAAATAGTTTAGATCTCTGTAAAATAAGGCATGGAGTTCTTATAATTTGAATGCTGAAGAGAACTGTCAATACCATCTGTTCCAGTATTTTTATTTTACATTTACAAATTGAGACTTAGAAAGATAAAATGGCTGGTCATGTTTAATTACCTTAGTTTGTTGGCAGAGCTGAGACTAGAACCCACATTCTTGATACTCACTCAACCTTGTATTCTTTCTGACATACCCAGACCTAGGCTCTTTCTACTGTATCAAGACCTTAGAGCAGAACACTAAACTCCAGAATTAAAACACACAAAGGCTCCCGTGAGTTCAGGAGCAGCTTTGAGATGCCAGATCCTTGCCTCTATTCTTTTCCACACCCTCCCCCGCGTTGGACCCATAACAAGTGGATGTGAAGTTGACTTGGAACACAGTAGCTCCTAGAATTCCCAAGCCTTGAGCATGCTGTTCTATCCTCTGAGAGCCCCACAGTCTTGAAAGGTGACCGTGAATTTAAAGAAAAGATTGAGGTAGATGGTCTTCCTCTCTATCAGATACCTTAGGGAGAGGTGGCATGTCTAACTCATGAGTGAATGAGGAGAATTAATTTAGCCCAGTGATTTGGGGATGCGTATAACATAACATAGTCACTTAAGGAGTTACATTGATAACTTCTTGATAAAGTTCTTGCTGCCCGTTAGTTTAGCCCTGTCAAAATAAAATCTGAAATGAGTCCAGCTGGCACTAACAAGGAGTTTGCACATCTGCTAAGAAAGGCAGTTAATCTCTTCTGAGAGATTAGGGGTCATGAGAGTTTTGTTAAAGTTTAGACAGCTCCTTCACCAAGTAGACATTTTTCCAGCGGGTTGGGCCTTGTAGGAAATGTTTGCTCTAATGCACCCTCTGTCGGACACAGAGTGCGTTTGTCAGTGTTATAATAAAGTGGAGTCACTTAAAAGATGAGACATTCCCCATGCCTAATTTTATTATTCTCCTTCTCCCTAGGCAGAACAAGATAATGGAATATATAATGTGTCTCTTACCATGGTCATTCTTTCATTCACCTATTTTAAACATAAGCAGATTAAACATTTAAAATGTGCCCAACTTTGTGCCTTTGTGCACTTTTGGGATACAAAGATAAATAAACACATTAGGGATCTCACGGCAAAATAGGGTAGACAAATGAACACTCTATGACCCAGTCGCAATATAGTGTTCTTATTATAATATTAAAAATATGTACCAGGTTCTATGGGACTATGGAGAAGGAAATAAATAAAATTTAAGCAAGAGTTCAATTAGAAATAAAAACCAATCCACACAAACATATCTCACATTACATCTTCAGTGCCTGTGGGACACAGACACTTTTCTTCATCAGCTAGTTGCTTTGGTTGGTTCTTTTAGCAGCTGTGGTTATGGCAAAGCATTGCCTTCTGCAGAAGGGCAGAATCTCAGAAACCCCCTTTCTCTTCTTCCTAGATGTATGTTCCCTCAAATATCGTGCCTACTTTGGATGCAGACCATCTTTTTTCTCACTCAGGTGCTGCACAGTTAACTATGTAGAGCACACAGAAGGTTGGAACAAATTTTGGACTATTTTATCCAAGACCTTTCTGGCATAATGCAGCTTCACCACCTACCCAGAATTCTAGCTGGGGTTACCAATCCACTAGAGAGTGACACATTAAGAATGGGGGAAGAAGGGGAAGATTTCCCCTAACTCTTGTATACCATGTGGAAACCTCAATAGCAATAACTACAATACTGGATAAAATGTTTATTATTGAGAGTTTGCATTGTACCTTGCATTCATTAGCTCATTAAACCCCCCACGATAACCACTTGAGACAGGTACTTTATTCTCCCCACTCTGCAACTGAGGAAGCTGAAGCTTTAGATAGATACATGACTTGGTCAAAACTATACAACTAGCAGTCTGAATTCTGGTCCCCTGGTCTCACTGTGCACACATCCTTTTCTTCCACATTAGTGGGGACCAAAGTCAGGCTCATTATATAGAGCATGTGCTCGTGACCCTCGTTCAGTACCTGGACAGCTCTATCTCAGATTTCCTTTTTCTTCAAACATGAAGTTTATAATTGAGAACTAACAGATAGCTACAATTTAAATACATTGCTCTAATGCTCTAAGAGAAACATCTGCCAAAGTTGGTAATCAGATTAGAGGATTGAGAGAGTTAATCCCTAAAGACCTTATTATCAGGGTTATATTTAGCAGTAAGTAATGGATCTTGACCTTTCAAGTATAAAGATACCCTTTCATGAAAATGCCTTGTTATTTTTATACTCTAACCCAAATCTCATGTTGGTTATACATTACTTACTAAAGTGTCATAAGCCCTCCAAATGTTCATTTGTTCTAGCTTTATGTAGAAATGCTTTGTATCTTAAATCACACAGGAGGGACAACCTGCCATTTTGGGGCAGGAGAAAACATTCGTTGCAGTTTGAAATGGGCATACATCTCCTAGCACTACCACTATTTTTTTCCTCTTATTGACTATCTATTAGCTGAGGGAAAAACTGAGTTGAACTGAAATGCCTGTATTAGAAGAGAGTTGAGTACACTAGTCTGGACTAGATATACTGAACCAGCCAGAGAAGGGTCAGTTGTTCCTCCTGGTCAACTGAATGTCCTGTATTCTCTGTCTTGCTTTTTCTTACAGTGGAGGGCATGCCCTGGTCCAGTCAGAGACCAACCCCTTGGCTACTGCTCTGGGTCCTTTCCTCTCTTGCCTTCTCAAGGACTTCACTCACTCCTCTGCGACATTCAGCACATACACCCAGGTTTTACGTTTCCATTTGGAGTGCTCTATCTCTGATTCTTTTTCATCCCAAACTTAAAATTCTTATTTGATTCTACATCCCTTTCCTGTTAGGACCCCACTTCACTGCTCCCTTTCCCAGCAAAACTTATCAAAAATGTTATCTTCACTCTCTGCCTCCACTTCCTCATCTCCCTTTTTTCCCACATTCCACTCAGTAAACTTTCATACTGGGAAGAGGAAGAACAGGATGTGCTCTTGTCAAGAGCAGCTCATCATGTTGCCACATCTTACTGGACCTCTCAATACATAAGACAAAGCAGCTGGCCCTAAGGTCACCAAAGACCACATTTTTCCATCTGCATTGTGTCTAACCTCTCAGCAGTATTTAACAATTTCAAATCCTTCGTCATTCTTGAAATGCCTTTTTTTTAGTCTTTACCATACCACATTCTTTTGGTTTTTCCCTACTTAGTTGACTGCTTTTCAATCAATCTATCCTTCTCCTCTGCCTGCCAATTAAAGCTTGGGCTGACTCAAGGTTCTAACTCTACTCTCTCCTTATGTGATTTCAAGTACATATACACATAAACTTTACATACACACACATATACATTATTTATGGATAGTCTCGATCTCACCGCTGGATTCCAAACACTTTTATCTACTTAACATTTCCACTTGGATGTCTAACAGGCATCTCAAACGCTATATGTCCTAAACTGGAGTGTTGGTGATCTTCCTCATTTCTGTAAATGACACACTTGGATTCTCAAGCTAAAAACTCTGGAATCATTCTTAACACCTCCCATCCATTCATTGCCCAGTCTATCAATAGTCCTGTCAATTCTACCTCCAAATCACATTTTTAATTTGCCCATATCTCTTTATATCTACAGTCACCAGTTTAGTTCAAATCTGTCTGTTCTTATGGGACCATTATGTTAGGTTAGTGGAAAGTCCCAGTTTCCACTTTTGTTCTCCATTAAACCCCACAGAGCAGAGTATTTTTTAACACATTAGACTGTGTCACAACACCTGACTCCTTCAAAATAAAAATAAAGCCCCCCATTTAGCTCCTCATTTTATTTCTCACCATGGAAGTCACTAACTCTGAGTGACTATGGGATCTGACCACTGTCTCCCTTTACTGACCTCATCCCATCACTCTTTCTTGATCTTACTAGACTCAAGTTACACTGTGTGTTTTATTCTCCTCATACAAGTTCGTTCCCACCTCGGGTCCTTTGCATGAGCTGTTCCCTCTGCTTAGCCCTTATCCCTGCATGAAATGCTCATCTCCTGATCTTTACTTCACTGACTCCTTCTTGGCATTTGGGTGTTGGTCCCACTGGCACTACCTCTAATCAGCCTATATGATGTTGCCCCATATCTCAGTCACTCCTTATGACTTCATGGTATCACAAACTATCCTTATAGCTTTATCATTTGAAATCACTATGTTTATTATTTTACTTTGACTTGTCTAATCCTCTCACTATTATATAAGCTCTATGAGAACAGGTAACTTACCTGTCATACTCACCATTGTATCCCGATGCTAAGAACAAGACCTGGAAAGTAGGATCTCATAAATGTCTGTGGAACAAACAAATTACTTATTATTGCCACAATCACACTTCTTTCCAAATGTCTTGAAAACCCATCTGGCTCAGTAGAAACAGAGAAATAGAGTTGCCCTGGGGAAGGAAGCGAGTTGTCATAGAATATATTTGAATGTCTATGAGTCACACGTGCCTTAAGTATAGGCTATAGGTTGAGAGAGATTGGTATTCATGTAACAAAAATAGCAACAGATACAAAAGCAACTGGCTTTTTTTTTTTTTTATCTTTTTATTTTATGTTGGAGTATAGCCGATTAACAATGTTGTGATAGTTTCAGGTGTATAGCAAAGGGACTCAGCCATACATATACATGTATCCATTCTCCCAGCAACTGGCTTTGAAAAACCAAATATGATAAAATGTGTGATCAACTTGATTAGATGGAAGAAAAAACCCAAAATACAAACTACCTTTTATGTGATAAGAAAAAAACCCTCAACTGAAAAGAATGATTTATAGAGTGATGTAGTATAAACACAGTAAGAGATAAGAAAGTTGATTTCGTTTGCTGCTTCAACCCCTAGCAATCAAGAGTGCCTGGTCCCTGGTAGTTACTCAATAAATAAATAAACACTTGTTAGCTGCTATCATTTTATTGGTCCACGTACAAAGACAGAAGGAAGAAGAGTAGATACATACAGATACAAAGGGATAGAGGTATTGCATATGTGTGTTCAGCACAGTGTCTGGCACGTGGTAAATGCTCAAAAGTTGTTAACTAATTCTCATCACAACAAACTCACTTTCCTTTATTAATTTTGTCTCATCTCCCTCACTTTAGATGGTTAGTGTTTAATCCTTTGTTCTCTTCTCTTTCCTATTCATCCTGGGTATTCCCATCCATTCTCGTGGCTCTCTCCTAAGCTCTGGCCTTTCCCCTAAACTCCAGACTGCCCATTCAAATGAGTGTGTAACAAGCATCTTAAATATGGGATTCCCCTTCTCAAGTCTTCCTCATCTCAGGAAACAGCAAATTCCTTCTTCATTTGTTCAGACCCAAATCATTGATGTTATCTTGACTTTTTCTTTCTTTCTTTTTTTTTCCTACATCTGATCTCTCAGCATATCCTATTATCTCTACTTTCAAAATATATTTAGAATCTCACCACCTGTCCCCACCTCCACTGCTATTACCCTGGTTTTAGCCACCATCATGTCTCACCTTAATTACCGAAATTGTCTCTTCTCTGCTTCTACCCTTGCCCTCTATGGTCTAGCCTCAAAATAGCTGCCAGAATAATGCTACTAAAATATATGACAGATAGTATCATTCTATTACTCAAAACCCTCCAGTGTTCCCTAAGTCACTCAGAGTGAAGCCAGAGTCTTTACAATGGCCCGAAAGACCCACGTGATCACTGATACCATAAACTTCTTCCCCCATATTCACTTGGCTCCTCATATTCAAACTAGCTCACTGTTCCCCTTGTACTTACTGTTCCCTGGAATAATCTTCTCTTATAATCAATAATAATCAGTAATCAATAATCATGCATGGCTCACTCCTTCAGGTCTTCATTCAAATAGCATTGTCTTGGAGAAGCCTGCCCTGGCCACTCTCTCAATAATTGAAATACTTCTCTTGACACTTCCTATTCCTTCTCTGTTTTATTTTTGTCCTTAGGACTTATCACACTATATTGCCTCATTTAATTTTTTTAACCTTATTCATTGCCTCTCTCCTTCATTAGACTGTAAGTTTCCTGTAGGCAAAGTTTTCTGATTTTTTTTTCTCTGCTCTACCCTCAAGCATCTAGAATAGTGTCTGGCACATAATAGCACTTGGTAAATATTTGTTGAATGAATGAATAAAATGTTAGCTGTTATTCTTTAATAGTCCCAAGTATAATGTCAGGATGAAAAAGAACAGTATGAGACATAATTTATACCCATATGATTACAAGCTTATTGTACATAACAGAGTAGATTTGTTTCTGAAAAAAATGTGTCAAACTGAATGTTTATAAATCAACATATTTAAAGTGCTAACAACATTTCTATTTCAAAGAATCTGTGATTGACCCTCTGTATAAAACAAAGGACTTTTAAAAATTAATTTTAATAATTTCCCCTAATATAGCCCTTATAAGTTAAATATTTTATTAGTCAAGTTTTCTTTTTTTTAAAATAAATTTATTTATTTATTTTTGGCTGCATTGGGTCTTTGTTGCTGAGCGTGGACTTTCTTTAGTTACGTCGAGCAGGGACTACTCTTCGTTGTGGTGCGTGGGCTTCTCACTGCGGTGGCTTCTCTTGTTGCAGAGCATGGGCTCTAGGCATGTGGGCTTCAGTAGTTGTGGCACGCACATTCAGTAGTTACGGCACGCAGGCTCTGGAGCGCAGGCTCAGTAGTTGTGGCACACGGGCTTAGTTGCTCCGCGGTATGTGGGATCTTCCTGGACCAGGGCTCGAACCCGTGTCCCCTGCATTGACAGGTGAATTCTTAACCACTGCACCACCAGGGAAGCCCTAGTCAAGTTTTCTTACTTCAAAATACGTTAATCTATAATGTGTAAAAGCAAACAGAAAACAAGTAGCCTTTTGACTTTACACTAGGCCATTTTAGTTCTAAATAAATTATCAAGAAACCTATGAGGGCTTCCCTGGTGGCGCAGTGGTTGAGAATCTGCCTGCCAATGCAGGGGACACAGGTTCGAGCCCTGGTCTGGGAAGATCCCACATGCCGCGGAGCAGCTAGGCCCGTGAGCCACAACTACTGAGCCTGCGCGTCTGGAGCCTGTGCTCGGCAGCAAGAGAAGCCGCGATA
This sequence comes from Eubalaena glacialis, assembly GCF_028564815.1. Taxonomy (NCBI): domain Eukaryota; kingdom Metazoa; phylum Chordata; class Mammalia; order Artiodactyla; family Balaenidae; genus Eubalaena; species Eubalaena glacialis. The sequence goes on along the minus strand of NC_083723.1, from coordinate 70,481,931 downwards.
GTGAGAGGCCCGCACACAGTGATGAAGAGTGGCCCCCGCTTGCCGCAACTGGAGAAAGCCCTCGCACAGAAACGAAGACCCAACACAGCCAAAAATAAATAAATAAATAAGTAAATAAGTAAATAAATAAAGGAGTTCCTTTAAAAAAAAAAAATTGAAGTTTAAACCATAAGAGAAAACAAGAGGCAAAAATGATCCAAAACTGCATGAACATTGCAGACCTCAGCTGCCCTTGAAATCTTTAAAAAAAAAAGAAACTTATGGAAACTCTGAAAGACATTAGTGAGACACTAAGCTACTCTACATAGTTCTGTCCTCAACATCCCTCACCCGTACCTACAAAACCAGTGAAAACCATAAACAACATGACAGTTTCAAAAGGCCCCCTAGGGGGCACTATTGCTCCCATTAAGAACCAATGTTCTGTGGATGGGGTACAGCTCTGAGATACTACTTTCTCCCCCTCCTCTTCTCTTCTTGGCTTTTTTGGGCCTTAGCTCCTCTGATAGTAGTAGTGCAGGATGGAGGAAGAAGTAAAAGGTGACATATATTCTACCTAACGGCGGTATGTTTCTCCCCTGAATTAGCTGTAACTGCTACCTTAGCTTGTTGGTCTATGAGTCTTCAGTCCTCCCCTTATATTCTGGTGAAGGTGGGGATAGGGATACTTGGTAACAGTTCCAGCAATCTGATCTAGCCCCTCTTAGGTCTTCCCATGGAGGGTGGCCCAACCTGAAAGTTTAGAATATAAGTGGCCTAGTTAGTGGAGGAACTGGGGGATGGAGGTGGTTAGTGCCCTTGGTTGTCAACTCTGTGCTTTCTTTCTCTATGTAATTCTGGAGTAATGGAGTATATATATATATATATATATATATTTTTTTTTTTTTTTAAAAAGCAGACCTACTCCTTTAAACTAGTTTGAAGAGGGTAACTGAGAGAAGTGTGCTAGAGTGGAAAACATCCCAGACCAGAAAACAAACATTTGTGTTATAACCCCAGTTCTGTTGTCACCAACTGTGTGATTTGGGGCATTTCAATTCTCTGGATCACCTTTGCCTCATCTGCAAAATGGGATAAAGAGTAATTAAATGATAAAATGGCCAAAAAAGCACATGAAAAGATGCTCAACATCACTAATTATTAGGGAAATGCAAATCAAAACTACAATGAGGTATCACCTCACACCAGTCAGAATAGCCATCATCAAAAAAATCTACAAACAATAAATGCTGGAGAGGGTGTGGAGAAAAGGGAACCCTCCTACACTATTGGTGGGAATGTAAATTGGTACAGCCACTATGCAGAACAGTATGGAGGTTCCTTAAAAAACTAAACATAAAACTACCATATGACCCAGCAATCCCACTCCTGGGCATATACCTGGAGAAAACCATAATTTGAAAAGATACATGCACCCCAGCACTATTTACAATAGCCAGGACATGGAAGCAACCTAAGTGTCCATCAACAGAAGAATGAATAAGGAAGATGTGGTACATATATACAATGGAATATTACTCAGCCATTAAAAAATAACAAAATAATGCCATTTGCAGCAACATGGATGGACCTAGAGATTGTTATACTGAGTGAAGTAAGTTAGACACAGAAAGACAAATATCATATGATATTGCTTATTTGTGGAATCTAAAAAACAGGTACAAATTAACTTATTTACAAAACAGAAGTAGAATCATGGATATAGAAAACAAACTTACAGTTACCAGGGGATAAGGTGGAGGAGGGATGAGATTGGGATTGACATATATACACTACAATATATAAAATAGGTAACTAGTAAGAACCTGCTGTATAGCACAAGGAACTCTACTCAATACTCTGTAATGGCATATATGGGAAAAGAATCTAAAAAAGAGTGGATATATGTATATGTATAACTGATTCACTTTGCTGTACACCTGAAACTAACACAACATTGTAAATCAACTATACCCCAATAAAAAATTTTTTTAAAAAGAGTAATTAAATGATATTATATCTGAATCCTTTTATTTTTAATTTGTAACTTTATATTTTCACTATTATTAAAATGAATATATGTATATAACTATATATTTAATATAATAAATTTACATATAATTTTTAAAGATTCCACTTATATAATTTTTGAAGGTTCTATATTATTATTTTATTTATTTTTTATACATCTTTATTGGAGTATAAATGCTTTACAATGTTGTGTTATTTTCTGCTGTACAACAGAGTGAAACAGCTATATACATACATATATCCCCATATCCCTTCCCTCTTGAGCCTCCCTCCCACCCTCCCTATCCCACCCCGCTAGGTCGTCACAGAGCACAAAGCTGATCTCCCTGTGCTGTGCGGCTGCTTCCCACTAGCTATCTATTTTACATTTGGCAGTGTATATATGTCAGTGCTACTCTTTCACTTCGTCCCAGCCTGCCCTTCCCCCTCTGTGTCCTCAAGTCCGTTCTCAAGGTCTGCATTTTTATTCCTGCCCTACCGCTAGGTTCCTCAGTACCATTTTTCTAGATTCCATATATATGCGTTAGCATACGGTATTTGTTTTTCTCTTTCTGACTTACTTCACTCTGTATGACAGACCCTAGGTCCATCCATCTCACTACAAATAACTCAATTTCGTTTCTTTCTATGGCTGAGTAATATTCCATTGTATATATGTGCCACATCTTCTTTATCCATTCGTCTGTTGATGGACATTTAGGTTGTTCCATGTCCTGGCTATTGTAAATAGTGCTGCAATGAACATTGGGGTACCATGTATCCTTTTGAATTATGGTTTTCTCAGGGTATATGCCCAGGAGTGGGATTGCTGGGTCATATGGTAGTTCTATTTTTAGTTTTTTAAGGAATCTCCATACTGTTCTCCTTAGTGGCTGTATCTATTTACATTCCCACCATCAGTGTAGGGTTCCCTTTTCTCCACACCCTCTCCAGCATTTGTTGTTTCTAAGTTTTTTGATGTAGTCCATTCTGACTGGTGTGAGGTGATACCTCATTGTGGTTTTGATTTGCATTTCTCTAATGATTAGTGATGTTGAGCACCTTTTCATGTGTTTGTTGGCCATCTGTATGTTTTCTTTGAATCCTTTTAAATCCTTGACTTCAATACAACTCTGAGCATTTGAACTCTCCATGCAGACAACATATGCTGTGCTTCTCTGTGTATCTAGGTGCCCTTGAGGGTGGTGAGAGTTTTGATCCTCACTCTTTGAAATTTTTCATACAAGACCCATGGTATCAAATTTGGCAAATATTCTCAAATCTTCTAAGATTCACCTCCACCAAATGAAGTGTGTTTTGCTTAAATTATTATTAAATATGGTGAGTCACAGCATTTTAGAGTTAAGAAATCATTTGTTATTAATATGAAGTTATATACTGGAGGGGAGCAGAATATGCCACCCCAAAGTATTCCTCTCTGGCATAAGGAGTATTTTGAGCTAATTATTTTTAAGAAACAGCAGACACAGGAGAAGCCATGAAAACCAAGTAGGAGTTATCCTCTTATAAGAGACATTTACATTTATAAGGGAAATCTCCATTTGTAATTGTGTCTCCCTCTCTGTACCAGAAAGAGGAGGATGAATCTAAATCTCTAAAAGCTCTTATCAATGGAGAAGGCAGCAACTCAAATCTCATAATCCTTGTTTACTGTGCTTTGCCTGCTAACCTCCCATGTCTGACTCCTCCTCCCCCTCCCCAGCATCTTCTTTTGTCTTTAGCTGGAAGCAGCGATTAAGGTGGTGGCTTGGGCCATTTGTGGGAGTTACTCAATTTTCCTGGGTCTCTCCCACGTATACAGGAGGTATATACGTTACTAAACTTTTGTTTTTCTTCTATTAATCTTTTATTACAGGATGGTCTCAGCCAAGAACCTAGAAGTGTAGAGGGAAAATTATTTTTCCTCCCCTGCAACATCGTGCACTTTTCTCTATGTCTAGGTGAATATTTCTGATGTAAGTTGCAAGTGACTTTATCAATACTTCATGATTCTCTTCTGTATACCAAACAATATACAAAACAATACATAGGGATAAGGATATAAGTTATGAAAGATATGGATGCTCTTGTAAAGGTCTTTACAATCCTTTGTGTCTTAGAGTTCTTAGAAGCAGAGCCTAAGACAGGGACACTTGTCCAAGTGATTTATTGATGGTGAGCTCTCAGGAGGAATCTCTGAAGGAAGGAGGAAAGCAGGATGAAGGAGGAGAAGATAGGCACAGATGCGGTTTCAGAAGTCTAGCTTCATCCTGAACCCATGGGGTGCTCAGGAAGTTTCTCAATTACACCAAGGCTTTTCAGCCCAGAGGCAAGTCATCTGGGCTATTAGAACCCCACTTCAGCCAGCCATTTGCTACAGGACACCCACCGGGGCCAGTTGTCATAATCTTCCAGACATCACCAGCTGAAGTGGCTTCCATGAGCTAAGGACAAACGTATGTAAAGGTTTGGTGGTCAACAACTGCAGCTTCTGGAGGTATAAATACCCCACCCTGGAAAGGGAAAGGGGGGTCTGGGAAGGGCACCAATGGCATCTACTACACATGGTATTAAAGGAGCTAAATCATGTCCACATGATACCCTTTAAGAGCATTTATAAAGCCACCTATCAGCAAGTGACATGTAAGACAACACAATCTGGAACTCTAGAGGTACAGAGTAAGTGAGTAACATCAGCTAACATGTACTGAGGGCTTGCTCCATGCTATGCAGTGTTGTGCAGTCTTGATTCTTCTCAGAAAACATCTACAATGTAGGTAATTACTGCTCCTATTTCCTAGTAAACTGAGGCACAGAGAGATTACATAACTTGATCAGGACCACACAGCTAGCAAGTGCCAGTGAATGATCATTTCATTGGCAATATATGGTAAAGCTTCTCTGGAACAGAGAAAATGCTATTCTAACCCCTACCCCAAATCAAAATCTCTTAAGTTGGGCCCCCATTTTAACAAGTTCCTAAAGTGATTCTTCAAAGTCACTGCCAAGTGGAAAACATTTTCCAAGATGGAGAAAAGTTGTGCAAAAGACAATGTCAACAGGTAAAAATGATCAGCAGAAACAGAGGTGCTTGTGAATTTTTGCAGATAGTCTGAAGGGAGTAAGAAGGGAAGGTAAGAATAACACTGAGAATGGGCTCTTGAATACCAAGCAGTAATTACACAGGAAGACGTAACTTTTTTGTTGTCATCTTGATTCTTAAGAACAGAATAAAATAAAAATTAAAAGGATAGGAAACGCTGGCTTTGGGTACCCGTCGGGTGTTCTCTTCTACCTCTGTGCTGGCCTATGTAGGCATTTATCCCTAAAAAATAGGTTAAACTACCTCTTTTCCAGAGAAGAACAAAATATTATAAAACTAAGAAGGAAAAGAATATTTCCTCAAATGTTTCGGAAATGAAAATACTATATAAATGCAAGGAAGTAAGTTAATTGCTGAAATGTGATTAGCAGCATATTTTTATGTAGATGTATGATGTTGTTTTCTGAAATAACATGTGACCTGAATGTGTCTACTTTAATAAAAATATGTCGTCATAGAAGTTGGACCAGAGAAACAAAAAAGAAGAGGGGACCGAAAGAGGAGAGATTATAAAGCATGATGCCACTTAGCTACAATGAAATATTTTCCAGGCAATTTCATACAGGAATCACTAGCTACTGTGCCCTCTTCCCATTGCCCATTGATCTAATTAAGAAGAAGAAGACATTGTTAAAAGGGCAGAAGAGTCTGGTTTTTTATGATGTACGTCAGGAGATCAGACTCACCGCATCCCCTTTAACCTGCTGCATTTGCTCATCATTGCTGTCCAATTCGTTGTGACAATTACATACAAAAAAATTCCAGGAGAAACACATCTAAGTAGTATGCTAGTTTGTTTCTAATTAACAAGGTTATTTGTTTGTTATATTTTCATTCCATTGGTTTATGTTTCAATCCATTATTTATAAGGAACTTATAATGACACTTTTTGTATGTTTCTCTGTTAATACCAGATCAAATACTCCAGCGATTTAGGGGATTAATGGGCAGTCCTCAGAATGACCTCAAACTAACTTAAATGGCATAAATCATATGAGGGAGGGCTTTGGAGTTGGAGATAACGGTTGGAACCTCTAGTTTTTACACTGTGTCAAAAAAACAGGGAAAAGGAGGAGCATTGGATATTTAAGATTATATACTGACTGAACTGACCTCTCCCCACAAACCTACTAGCAGGTGTTTAGAGTCAAATACTTAGTTTAATCATATTAATGGAGATTATAAGGAAGCTTTAAAATCTCAAGGCTAGTGTGCAGTGCTAGAATTGTTCAGAGAGCATTCAAGAGAAATTGATTATCATAGGAAGTTAAAACAAACAGTTCACTTAGTAAGTTAAGAGCTGAGGGAAGGGTTGGCTAACATTAACTTGACGTGAGTCTAGCAATTCAGGTGTATAAACTTTCTACCTTTTCAGCAGGCAAAAGATGCCAGTGATCAATATTGAGGACCTGACAGAAAAGGACAAATTGAAGATGGAAGTTGACCAGCTCAAGAAAGAAGTGACACTGGAAAGAATGCTGGTAAACTGCTGCTCTGTTTTGAATTTTATTTTTAAACTAGAGATAACTGTAGCCCTACCAGGTTAAAAACCATTGAAGGGGAGCAGAATTTGCCACCCCAAAATATGCCTTTTTGGCATATGGATTATTTTAGGCTGATTATTTTTGAAAAATAGCAGACACAGGGGAAGCTCTGAAAACCAACTAGAAGTTACCCTTTCCTAAGAGACAGTTACATTTATAAGGGAAATCTCCATTAGGAAGGGTTCCTTCTCTGTATCAGGAGGAAAAGCATGACTCTGAATCTCTAGAAACTCTTATCATGGAGAACACAAGGACTTAGATCTGCTTAACAGCCTTACCCTTGTTTACTGTTGTTAAAAAACAAAATTCAACTGAGTAAATTTGAAGATATAATTGGCTTTATTAAATAATTCATGAATTGGGCAGCATCCCATCTAGCAAGTAGAAAGGCTCACCAAGGAGCTGTACCAAATGGAAGGTTTTTATAGGCACAAGGTGGGGGACAAGGAAGTCATAAACAAAAGAAAGAATTATTTCAGGCAGGAGCAACTTCCTTTGGGGGAAGAGCAGGGGTCTATCATGCAGATTACCTCACTAGTGCTGATCAGGAAGTTACAGACTGATAGATATATAAATTCCACTCCTGGGAAAGGCTGAAACTGCAGTTAAGTTAGGTATTAAGTTTTGGTTTGTTGATGTGGGGCTTTGTCCATTTAGGGACTGTTCTTTGTTTTTGCTTTTTTTTTTTTTAATACTGTGCTTTTCCTTTGTTTTTTTTTTTTTCCCAAATAAAAAACGTGTATTTGGGGTCTTAAGAATTACAGTTCAGGAGACAGATGTGGGTAAAACGGAAAGAGTGTTCCAGGGAAGAGAAAGAGTCAGAGGCTTACAAAGGCAAAGCCAAGAAGTTGTACTCTGACATAAGGGAGGAAATATTTGTCCTTAAGGGATAGGCTGTCGTGAATTATTTTAGGGTAAGGTTCTGGTAATTATCTTAAGCCCATAACTGGCTCCCCACACCCCTGTCATCCACACCTACCATCTTCTTTTGTCTTTCACTGCAGTGGGATTTAAGGTGGTGCCTTGGACTATTTCAGGGAGCTACTCAGTTTTCCTGAGCCTCTCCCTTGTATACAGGAGGTATACACGTTATTAAACTTCTGTTTGTTTTTCTCCTGTTAATCTGCCTTTCTTATTGAAGGGTTATCTCAGTCAAGAACCTAGAAGTGTAGAGGGAAAATTATCTTCCTCTCCCACATCATTCACTGGAGAAACTCAATATAGTTGAAAACAAGTTGTTCAGATAAAATTCATCAGAAATTAAGAAAATTAATAATCATAATTATCTTTTGATTAGAGTTAAAATCAACAGTTTGGCAAACTAGTTTCCATAAGCCAAATCCAGCCCTTAGCCTGTTTTTCTATGGCCACTAAGCTAAAAATGTTTTAAAATTTTTATAGAGTTGTTTTATTTTTTATTTATTTTTTAATTTTTTTTAACATCGTTATTGGAGTATAATTGCTTTACAATGTTATGTTAGTTTCTGCTGTATAACAAAATGATATACATATATCCCGATATTCCCTCCCTCTTGCATCTCCCTCCCACCCTCCCTATCCCACTCCTCTAGGTAGTCACAGAACCCCAAGCTCATCTCCCTGCGCTATGCGGCTGCTTCCCACTACCTATCTGTTTTACATTTGGTAGTGTATATATGTCCATGCCACGCTCTCACTTCATCCCACCTTACCCTTCCCCCTACCCATGTCCTCAGGTCTATTCTCTACGTCTGTGTCTTGATTCCTGTCCTGCCCCTAGGTTCTTCAGAAAAAAAAATTTTTTTTTTTAGATTCCATATATATGTATTAGCATACAGTATTTGTTTTTCGCTTTCTGACTTACTTCACTCTGTATGACAAACTCTAGGTCCATCCACCTCACTACAAATAACTCAATTTCATTTCTTGTTATGGCTAAGTAATATTCCATGGTATATATGTGCCACATCTTCTTAATCCATTCATCTGTCGATGGACACTTAGGTTGCTTCCATGTCCTGGCTATTGTAAATAGTGCTGCAATGAATATTGTGGTACATGACTCTTTTTCAATTATGGTTTTCTCAGGGTATATGCCCAGTGGTGAGATTGCTGGGTCGTATGGTAGTTCAATTTTTAGTTTTTTAAGGAACCTCCATACTGTTCTCCATAGTGGCTGTATCAATTTACATTCCCACCAACACTGCAAGAGGGTTCCCTTTTCTCCACACCTTCTCCAGCATTTATTGTTTGTAGATTTTTTGATGATGGCCATTCTGACTGGTGTGAGGTGATACCTCATTGTAGTTTTGATTTGCATTTCTCTAATGATTAATGACATTGAGCATCCTTTCATGTGTTTGTTGGCAATCTGTATATCTTCTTTGGAGAAATGTCTATTTAGGTCTTCTGCCCATTTTTGGATTGGGTTTTTTTTTTTTTTTTCATATTGAGCTGCATGAGCTGCTTGTATATTTTGGAGATTAATCCTTTGTCAGTTGCTTCGTTTGCAAATATTTTCTCCCATTCTGAGGGTGTCTTTTCATCTTCTTTATGGTTTCCTTTGCTGTGCAAAAGTGTTTAAGTTTCCATAGGTCCCATTTGTTTATTTTTGTTTTTATTTCCATTTCTCTAGGGGGTGGGTCAAAAAGGATCTTGCTGTGATTTATGTCGTAGAGTGTTCTGCCTATGTTTTCCTCTAAGAGTTTTATAGTGTCTTGCCTTACATTTAGGTCTTTAATCCATTTTGAGTTTATTTTTGTGTGTGGTGTTAGGGAGTGTTCTAATTTCATTCTTTTACATGTAGCTGTCCAGTTTTCCCAGCACCACTTATTGAAGAGGCTGTCTTTTCTCCACTGTATATTCTTGCCTCCTTTATCAAAGATAAGGTGACCATATGTGCGTGGGTTTATCTCTGGGCTTTCTATGATGTTCCATTGATCTATATTTCTGTTTTTGTGCCAGTACCATACTGTCTTGATTACTGTAGCTTTGTAGTATAGTCTGAAGTCAGGGAGCCTGATTCCTACAGCTCCGTTTTTCTTTCTCAATATTGGTTTCGCTATTCTGGGTCTTTTGTGTTTCCATACAAATTGTGAAATTTTTTGTTCTAGTTCTGTGAAAAATGCCATTGGTAGTTTGCTAGGGATTGCATTGAATCTGTAGATTGCTTTGGGTAGTAGAGTTATTTTCACAATGTTGATTCTTCCAATCCAAGAACATGGTATATCTCTTCATCTGTTTGTGTCATCTTTAATTTCTTTCATCAGTGTCTTATAGTTTTCTGCATACAGGACTTTTGTCTCCTTAGGTAGGTTTATTCCTAGGTATTTTATTCTTTTGGTTGCAGTGGTAAATGGGAGTGTTTCCTTAATTTCTCTTTCAGATTTTTATCATTAGTGTATAGGAATGCAAGAGATTTCTGTGAGTTAATTTTGTATCCTGCTACTTTACCAAATTCATTGATTAGCTCTAGTAGTTTTCTGGTAGCGTCTTTAGGATTCTCTATGTATAGTATCATGTCATCTGCAAACAGTGACAGCTTTACTTCTTCCTTTCCGATTTGTATTCCTTTTATTTCTTTTTCTTCTCTGATTGCCATGGCTAAAACTTCCAAAACTATGTTGAATAATAGTGGTGAGAGTGGACAACCTTGTCTTGTTGCTGATCTTAGAGGAAATGGTTTCAGTTTTTCACCATTGAGAACGATGTTGGCTGTGGGTTTGTCATATATGGACTTTATTATGTTGAGATAAGTTCCCTCTAAGCCTACTTTCTGGAGAGTTTTTATCATAAATGGATGTTGTATTTTGTCGAAAGCTTTTTCTGCATCTATTGAGATCATCTTATGGTTTTTATCCTTCAATTTGTTAATGTGGTTTATCACATTGATTTGCATATATTTAAGAACCCTTGCATTCCTGGGATGCACCCCATTTGATCATGGTGTATGATCCTTTTAATGTGCTGTTGGATTCTGTTTGCTAGTATTTTATTGAGGATTTTTGCATCTATGTTCATCAGTGATATTGGCCTGTAGTTTTCTTTTTTTGTCACATATTTGTCTGGTTTTGGTATCAGGTTGATGGTGGCCTCATAGAATGAGTTTGGGAGTGTTCCTCCCTCTGCTGTATTTTGGAAGAGTTTGATAAGGATGGGTGTTAGTTCTTCTCTAAATGTTTGATAGAATTCGCCTGTGAAGCCATCTGGTCCTGGGCTTTTGTTTGTTGGAAGATTTTTAACCACAGTTTCAATTTCAGTGCTTGTGATTGGTCTGGATGGAATGTCCTATAAATATCAATTAAGTCCATCTTGTTTAATGCATCATTTAAAGCTTGTTTTTCCTTATTTATTTTCATTTTGGATGATCAGTCCATTGGTGAAAGTGGGGTGTTAACGTCCCCTCCTATGATTATGTTACTGTCGATTTCCCCTTTTATGGCTGTTAGCATTTGCCTTATGTACTGAGGTGCTCCTATGTTGTGTGCATAAATATTTACAATTGTTATATCTTCTTCTTGGACTGATCCCTTGATCATTATGTAATGTCCTTCTTTGTCTCTTGTAATAGTCTTTATTTTAAAGTCTATTTTGTCTGACATGAGAATTGCTACTCCAGCTTTCTTTTGATTTCCATTTGCATGGAATATCTTTTTCCATCCCCTCACTTTCAGTCTGTATGTGTCCCTAGGTCTGAAGTGGGTCTCTTGTAGACAGCATATATACAGGTCTTGTTTTTCTTTCCATTCAGCCAGTCTCTGTCTTTTGGTTGGAGCATTTAATCCATTTACATTTAAGGTAATTATCAATATGTATGTTTCTATTACCATTTTCTTAATTTTGGGGGTTTGTTTTTGTAGGTCTTTTCCTTCTCTTGTGCTTCCTGCCTAGAGAAGTTCCTTTAGCATTTGTTGTAAAGCTGGTTGGGTGGTGCTGAATTCCTTTAGCTTTTGCTTGTCTGTAGAGGTTTTAATTTCTCTGTTGAATCTGAATGAGATCCTTGCTGGGTAGAATAATCTTGGTTGTAGGTTTTTCCCTTTCATCACTTTAAATATGTCCCACCACTCCCTTCTGGCTTGCAGAGTTGCTGCTGAAAGATCAGCTGTTAACCTTATGGGGATTCCCTTGTATATTATTTGTTGCTTTTCCCTTGCTGCTTTTAATATTTTTTATTTGTGTTTAATTTTTGATAGTTTGATTAATATGTGTCTTGGAGTGTTTCTCCTTGGATTTATCCTGTATGGAACTCTCTGCACTTCCTGGACCTGACTATTTCCTTTCCCATGTTAGGGAAGTTTTCAACTATAATCTCTTCAAATATTTTCTCAGTCCCTTTCTTTTTCTCTTCTTCTTCTGGGACCCCTATTATTCGAATGTTGGTGCATTTAATGTTGTCCCAGTGGTCTCTGAGACTGTCCTGAATTCTTTTCATTCTTTTTTCTTTATTCTGCTCTGTAGTAGTTATTTCCACTATTTTATCTTCCAGGTCACTTATCCGTTCTTCTGCTTCAGTTATTCTGCTATTGATACCTTTTAGAGAATTTTTAATTTCATTTATTGTGTTGTTCATCATTGTTTGTTTTCTCTTTAGTTCTTCTAGGTCCTTGTTAAATGTTTCTTGTATTTTCTCCATACTATTTCCGAGATTTTGGATCATCTTTACTATCATTACTCTGAATTCTTTTTCAGGTACACTGCCTATTTCATCTTCATTTGTTTGGTCTGCTGGGTTTTTACTTTGCTCCTTTATCTGCTGCGTATTTCTCTGTCTTCTCATTTTGCTTAACTTACTCTGTTTGGGGTCTCCTTTTCACAGGCTGCAAGTTCATAGTTCCCATTGTTTTTGGTGTCTGCCCCAGTGGGTAAGGTTGGTTCAGTGGGTTGTGTAGGCTTCCTGGTGGAAGGGACTGGTGCCTGTGTTCTGGTGGATGAGGCTGGATTTTGTCTTTCTGGTGGTCAGGACTGTGTCCGGTGCTGAGTTTGGGAGTGTCTGTGAACTTATTATGATTTTAGGCAGCCTCTCTGCTAATGGGTGGAGTTGTGTTCCTGTCTTGCTAGTTGTTTGTCATGGGGTGTCCAGCAGTGGAGCTTCCTGGTCGTTGAGTGGAGCTGAGTCTTAGCGTTGAGACAGAGATCTCTGGGAGAGCTCTCACGATTGATATTACGTGGGGCCAGGAGGTCTCTGGTTGTCCACTGTCCTGAACTTGGCTCTCCCACCTCAGAGCCTCAGGCCTGACAACCTGCCGGAGCATCAAGACCCTGTCAGCCACACGGCTCAGAAGAAAGGGGAGAAAAACAAAAGAAAGAAAGAAAACAAATAAATAAAATAAAGTTATTAAAATTAAAAATTTTTTAAATATTATTAAAATTAAAAAGTAATTTAAAAAAAAGAAGAGAGCAACCAAACCAATAAACAAATCCACCAATGATAACAAGCACTAAAAACTAAACTAAGGTAAACATAAAAATCAGAAACTAGTCAGTCACATACAGCAAACCTCAAGTTTACAGTTGCTCCCAAAGTCTACCACCTCAGTTTTGGGATGATTCGTTGTCTGTTCAGGTATTCCACAGATGCAGGGTACATCAAGTTGATTGTGGAGATTTAATCCGCTGCTCCTGAGGCTGCTGGGAGAGATTTCCCTTTCTCTTCTTTGTTCGCACAGCTCCTGGGGTTCAGCTTTGGATTTGGCCCCACCTCTGCGTGTAGGTCACCTGAGGGTGTCTGTTCTTCGCCCAGATAGGAGGGGGTTAAAGGAGCGACTGATTAAGGGGCTCTGGCTCACTCAGGCCGGTGGGGGAGGGAGGGGTACGGAGTGCAGGGCAAGCCTGCAGTGGCAGAGTCCGGCATGATGTTGCAGCATCCTGAGGCGTGCCATGTGTTCTCCCGGGGAAGTTGTCCCTGGATCACGGTACCCTGACTGTGGCAGGCTGCACAGTCTCCCGGCAGGGGAGGTGTGGATAGTGACCTTTGCTTGCACACAGGCTTCTTGGTGGCTGCAGCAGCAGCCTTAGCGTTTCATGCCCGTCTCTGGTGTCCACGCTGATAGCTGCAGCTCACGCCCATCTCTGAAGCTCGTTTAGGTGGTGCTCTGAATCCCCTCTCCTCACTCACCTCAAAACAATGGTCTCTTGCCTCTTAGGCAGTTCCGGACTTTTTCCCAACTCCCTCCGGGGTTAGCTGTGGCGCACTAGCCCCCTTCAGGCTGTGTTCATGCAGCCAACCCCAGTCCTCTCCCTGGGATCTGACCTCCGAAGCCCAAGCCTCAGCTCCCAGCCCCTGCCCGCCCCAGCGGGTGAGCAGACAAGCCTCTCGGGCTGGTGAGTGCTGGTCAGCACCGATCCTCCGTGTGGGAATCTCTCCGTTTTGCCCTCTGCACCCCTGTTGCTGCGCTCTCCTCTGTGGCTCCGAAGCTTCCCCCACACCCACCCCCCTTTTCCACCAGTGAAGGGGCTTCCTAGTGTGTGGAAACCTTTCCTTCTTCCCAGCTCCCTCCCACTGGTGCGGGTCCCATCCCTATTCTTTTGTCTCTGTTTTTTCTTTTTTCTTTTGTCCTACCCAGGGGAGTTTCTTGCCTTTTGGGAAGTCTGAGGTCTTCTGCCAGCATTCACTAGGTGTTCTGTAGTTGTTCCACATGTAGATGTATTTCTGATGTATTTGTGGGGAAGAAAGTGATCTCCACGTCTTACTCCTCCGCCATCTTGAAGCGTCCTCCTATAGAGTTGTTTTAAATAAAAGGGAAAGAAAAATAAAATGAAGAATATGAGACGTCATATTTTAGCTAAGCAATAAAGTAAAGCAATGCATATAGGCATTTCGTTTTTACTTTTCTAAATTGATAAGCTTCTGTTTATTTGATATTGTTCAAATACTTTTAGCCAAGACATCCCCTCCAGCACTGTCATGGCCAGTAATGAATGAATACATTCTATTCCTTCTTTGCAAATAAAAATGAGTTCAGGCACAAGAACTCACTGGTTTCTCCTAAAAACATTTGTCAGATCTTAGAAATGGTTACCAAAAGTCCTCTGCCAGTAGAAGGAGGAGAAATGGCAAAGGAATAAAAGTTTCCACCAAACAGTGACTGAAACTTAGAAAATGTAGATAAGTATTTTAGATTTCTTTGTTTTGGGAGCATCAGTAGAACAAAAACTCCTCCACAAGTGATAAGAGTATATTTCCTATTTCTTAAAAAAAAAAAAACAAAAACAAAAAAACCTCATCAGGCCAAAGCGAAAAAAGGAGCTTGTATTATCTTCATACTTTGCTCAAAACTCTTAGTCCCAGTAAAAATTGGAATTTTGGCTTCTTTTATGTTTATAGTTGTCTCAGACTTCCCTGTTGCCCTTTCCATACAGGCAAAACATGTATTGCTGTAAAGATAAAATTAAATCTGTAAACAGCACAGAAGCTTGGAACACACACCAAAAAAGTTTAAATCCTTATGTTTATAATTTGGGGAAAATAAACTTTTGAGGTAAAGGAGGGTTATCTTTTTCTTCTTTATTTGAAACATCCAAAAGCTGTTTTGTTATTTATATACTCAGGATTGTTTTGTAGGCAGTTTGGTTGTCGTCATGTTTACTATTCACTTGTGGCAAGTTCACCGGGGAATTTTTGTTTTGGATAAATACCACATCCATCCCCATTTGTCAGATTTTGGGGTTCCTTTGCCCTATTACTCAATGTGTCTTTGTTCTTGGAAGTCAATTTAATCTAATATCAGACTGCCAAAACTACACACACATGCACACACACAGAACTTTCCAGGCCTGAACCCAGAGCTCTGACACAGGATAGCATAGTGTCATCACAGTACGGGTAAGTGGGTATCCTCTGGAGCCATATTCCTGGTTCAGATTGTGGCTCTACAACTTACTTCCTGTGTAATACTCACTTAAATGAGCTAACTCATCTGTGCCAGTTTCTTCTTCTATAAAATGGGAATAGTAACAATATGTAATTATTATTACTTTAAAAATTATTATTTATATCTGTGAACCAGACTGATTCATAATGTGCCTCAACCTGCTTTGCTGTTAAGGCAGCATTATTGTCAGAGTAAGACAACTCTTTGCATCCAGTTTCTAAAGCTGAAAGATTTGCGATGACTATAAGCAAATATAATAGGCAAAAACTAAAAGCAATCTTTATAGTAATAGCTACCATTTGATTGACTATCTATGTATGCCAGGTACTTAATGCAATCTGTGTTGCTTCTCCCATTTCATAGATGAAGTAACTATACCTTAGATAAACTATTTTTAACTAAGGACACACAGCTGGTAAGTGGGCAGAGTCAAAATCAAACCTGGGATGGCCTGAATCCAATGCCCATGCTCTTTCCACCATGCCATGTAATCCTGTATTAAACTATATATACTTATAATAAGGCTCCGTGAAATAATTTTGAAGCACATCCACTCACATAGGATTTTAGGTAGTCTGTTGCTCCTCAGTATCCTCAGATCCTAGCCAGACACTGTCAAAACTAACCCCTCACTGAGTCCTGTTCCTGACAACTGGTTGGGGCCCAAAGAGCTGGTGTTTGGAAGACGGGGGAATAAGTGAATCTAAATCTCAAGTTTGAATTTTGAGGAGGAAAAAAGTGAATCTAAAGTGTTACATATTTCAAATGTGTGCATAAACTCCAAGTATCGTCCAGTGAAGGAGCCACCTGACCAATGCCCTGCCCCCGATTAGAAATGATCTGCTCTAATATGTGGATAATGAGTTTGCAGAGTTCTAAGTAATCTTAAGTCTTCTGTCTAATGTTGCTTAGAGCTTTCATGCAAAAATGGTGTGAAGATTTTATTAAAACAAAACAACAAATTCCTTAGGTAACTTACAGAATGGTCACTTCATGGACTGCCAAAAATGAAGCAGTTTTGTGTTAATGTCATGAAGGATAAATTAAGTGAAAACAAAACAAGTTGACAGTTAAAAGAAATGAATAATTTGGTCCCATGTGTGTATATGCATGTGTATACACACACACACACACACGCACATACACATACTCATACTTACACGTGTATAGAACTTTGCCTCTCTCTAAACAGTATGTTACATGGTACATTAACAGGCTCTGGCTGAGTCCATTAAAATACTAAATCCTGATTTTTCACAGAGTCATTACTATAGTGGAGCAGATGACTAAGGAGCAAGCTCATAAACAAAACGAATGATTGAGTTCAGCCAATATTTATTTACTGAGCACCAACTAAATGCAGGCTCTGTTCTAGATGCCTGGGATACATGTGAACAAATCAGCCAAAGGTCCCTTTGGAGCTCACCTTCAAGTTCACAATCATGATCAACCATTGTAGACAAGCTTAAAATACAATTACATGTGTATACTTCTGAGGATCCAGGAGCGGTGATAAGCCTGGAATTTAACAATTTATTCATTCCCTTCCACCTTCACAGGTCATATTTTTGGAATGGAGAAAACGATTTAATCAATGCTCACTCTGGTAACGTTCTTGACTTGTGTTGTCAGCTGTGTTCTGATCCCTGGACCCTGTCTCCTCTAAAGAAGCTGGAGGCAGCGTGCGCTGAGAGCCCTTAGCTGGAGTATGGCAGCTGGTTAGCCTTTGCCCAGAGATATCCACAAGGGCAGGGCAGGGAGCAGCTATTTCTTCTTCTCTCGTAGAAAGTACAAATGCATTGGCAGAAAGCAGAATCACGTTAAAAAGATAGAACACACACAAAGATTATTATTATAAATGCATTCTTGGATTCTGCAGTATTCTCTGTTAAGCCAAATGAGTCATCTCTTTCTTTTTTTCCTTTAAGGTGTCCAAATGTTGTGAAGAAGTAAGGGATTATGTTGAAGAAAGATCTGGGGAGGATCCATTAGTAAAGGGTATCCCAGAGGACAAAAATCCCTTCAAGGAGCTCAAAGGAGGCTGTGTGATTTCATAAAAAAATTTTTTTTAATTCCATGGAATATCTTGAGCTTTAATGACATACTGACTGGTCATATGTAATAATACTATAAAGCATGTACATGAATTTTTAAATTATAAATGAGCATTTAATAAAATTTGGACTGTGATAATGCATAAGTCTATGCTTTTCTTAAAGTACTTAGCACAGGGTTTAACACATAATTGACAACAAATATTGATTGACCCATTTCTTTAACAACAATACGTTTTATAAATGAGTCTATATTATTCTGGATGCCAGCATATAGTTAATGTTTTATGTTTCTCCATTACCCTTTCAGCACTCTTAATTTCATGGTTAGACTTGTATTTTCCCCAACGTTTCACTTACTTAGAGAATTAAGAAATCTATTCTTTTGATTCACGGAAAACCTATCTTGGCAGAATGTATGCTGTGAAGAGTTTTGTTGTTGATGTTTAGTTTTTTGTTTCCCTTTCTCAACCCCCAGTCAGCAGCAATGGTTTTAACATAACCTCTTTCTGCATTCTTACCAATTCTACTTGTCACCAATGACATGACTTTTTCCCAGAATGCCAGTTGGATTAAGGGTTCAGTCTGTGGTCATGGAGCATGGTGGATTTAAGCAGCACTCAAATAAAGGTCACGAGAAGCCAGAAAGGTCTGGCTCTGGCACTTTACTGCCTGCCTGACTTTGGATAAATTACTTAATCTCAGTTTCTTCTACTGTAGGATAGGGATAATAATGATCCAACCCCCTTTTTCATGGTGGTTAAATATTATACTAGGGTAACTACAGCACTTAGCATATTGTCTGACATGTAGTAAGACCCAATAAGTGTTAACTAGTATTATTACTGGGAACAGAACTAGACAAAATACTTAGAATCCTTTAAGATGCATGCTATTCCATCCCCTCCCCACGAAGACTCACCAGTATAGTCCTTTTTATCTGCAGCAGTGTAAGGGCAAGATGATAGAATAATAGCCATCACCTGCATCATCTTCCTAATCAGTTTCCTCCCAGCATCTTAACTGAGTTTTCATAAGCCAAATTTCACTACCTTTGTGCTAATGACTAAGAGATAACTTGCCTATGTTTCTTTAACAAATGACAAGTGTAAACTACCCCAACTCGGAAACTATTTTTGTTGTTAGTGTCTCTTTGTTGCTATCCCACATTTACAGTGCTGTTTTTGGATACATTAGTAATCAGAATACTCAGAAATGCTAATTGATTGTCATCCTTTTAAAAACAAGATAAGAGTTATCTATGATTGGGCCTGGAAGGGAATCTAAAAGTCGTCTCAGGTTTGGCTCCTAGCACAGTGCCCTCCTACTCTGGCCAGAGTAAATGTTCAGCAAAGATCTATTGACTCTTGTCCAACCCCTTCATCTTGGCATGGAGAAAATTGAGGATCAGAGAAATGAACTGGCAAATTTCTCAGGGCCAGATTCTGGATCTCTGGATGAATCGCTAGCAACACACTCCAACACATATCAAACTGTTAACTGAGCCTAAGCGCGTACTGCTTGCTGCATGACAGGCCAATAATCAAGAGATGAGTTCTTCAGGCAAAAGGAATAAACAACTCTATTCGGAAAGCCAGCAAACTAAAAAAGATGGTGGGCTTGTGTCCCAAAGAACCATCTTGCCTGAGTTAGAATTCAGGCTTCTTTTATACTAAAAGGGGAGGGAGTCAAAGTCAAACATTTCCTAGTTCCCATCAGCCTCTGGAGGGGATGTATTCATTTCTTCCTACCTGCCATCGTTCACAGGTGGGCCTGGTCAGGATGTTTCCTGTGAGCTAAACAAAGGTATTTTAGCTAAATGCATATTACCTAGGAGGCAGGGTTCCCAAATATGGGCCATTATGTATAATTTAAGCTTATAGGCAATATCCCTTCAGTGATTAACTTGTAATAGAATACAAAAGATTCTTCCCTATTACAAAACATGCTTTGTGTATTAAGGGATTCCAAGATAAACTACAGGAGTCTCGTCTTTTTTCCTCAGGAGAAGCTTTTCTCCCCTGTGTAAAATTACGAAAACCCTCTCCAACCTCACTCCCAGCACTCCCTATCTCCCTTTCCCACTCTAATTTTCCTCCATAGTACCCACCACCTTCTAGCATCCTATATATTTTATCTATTTGTTTGTTTGTTTAATTGTGATCTGTCTCTAGGAGCTTTTTCCATGTGCCATTTAATGTTTATTAAGTGTTCAATATATCTTTATTTTTTTTTCTGATTAAAAAAATATGAAGTCTTGGCTTTGGCATTTAGTAACATGTATAGTCCTAACAACATCTCTACCTTTCATCTAACAACTGGAAATAGATTTGGGAGCCAGAAGATGCTACATTAAAACCCTGACTCATCCACTTTATAGCTGAGACCTTCAGATAAGTAATTTCAACACTTGAACTTTGTAAAATGGATTAAGGTGGATCCTTATGTGACTATATAAAATCATTTAGATAGGAGATAAACATATAGAAAAAAAGTAATAAATGTCTTCTATTATTATAAAACCTTTAGACTTCCTGTAGTCAACAGACTTAACTATTAAATAATCCCTGACGTGCCACCTCATTTTCTCACCTGGACTTAGTCATACTGATCTCTCCACCTGAAATGTCCCTCCACTCCATCTCATTTCAGCCTTTTGAAATCCTACCCCTCTTCTGAGGCTCACTAAAAACTATCTCAGTCTCTCATTCCATTCCCAGCGTATATCTCTTAAGTCATTTAACATTACTTTGCTTTCTCTTACTATAATTTATACGGTTGTCTTAGTATCAATGCTATACTATAAATTTCCCAAGGCAGAAACTCTGTTCATCTTTGAAACTGCCATATCAATTAATAAATTGTCTCTACAATTTAATTAACTTAATAAGTGTTCAATTAAAAGCAGGCAAGGGAGGTATTTTTTATATTGGATAACTCAGAATTCTTATTGGCTTAACAAATGATTAAATCAACCATAGGGTAAAATTCCTGTTGCTTAAAAATACAGATTGTCAGCAGAAATTTGAATAAGATAAAAATTATAGGAAAGATGTATAGAGAAAGATGGTCCAGGAAGAAGGAAATAAAATCATGAATGTCCCTCAGCCTACGTAGCTACAACTGGCAGTCAGTGACTCTGGGTTTTTTTCAGAAGTTATTATTCCAGGGCCACCATTGTACATATAAGTGAGTTTAAACTTTAGAAAGAAAAAAAAAAAAAAACCCTCACTGTTATTTTAATTTGGATTGATTTGATTTTAGCCCAATTTCAAAACAAGGCTAATTTCAAACTTCCTAAATTCTTAAAAGAATGTATTGCCACAAGGAAGACAGTAAACTGAGTAATGAAAAAGACCAATTATATGCAGTAGAAATTAAACTCTTGTATGGACAGAATTGGTAAATCATTTTGATACCATGAATTGTAAGTAATTGTTAATGAAAATTGGAACATCAGACCTGGTCATCCTGTGATTTCCTATTATTTTTATCTGGAAAAGGAATCTTATAATAAGTTGAACCAATATCAAATGAACCGAGTACATCAAATGTGGGTTAAATATTTCCCTTAAAGAAACAATCGTTTTCATGGCCTAAACAGTCACCATTTACTTTATAAATTTTAGAAGAGCAGAATTTGGCAGGTAACCTAGTTTTATTTATACTACAGAACAGAGGCAGAAAGGATCTATGTCTTGAAAAAATCACAAGATAAAATAAAACCAGAACCCTGCTTTTTTTTGAGCTCATGTTATATTAAATCAACTCCAATAAAATTAACCTCAACATTTGCTTATAGACTTTTCTTTACATGGATTTTTAACAGCATACTTAATACATTAGAAAAATAGTCAAAGAGCTGTTTTCCCTTTCTTTACATGACAAGGTAAATATGTCATAGTCTTTGCTCTTTTATACTTTAAAAGTGAAAATAACCACATGGTTAAATTTTTTTTTTTTTAATTTAGCAGATTCTTTAAAACATTTGTCAAGAGACAGTGGGCTAATAAAGGTTCATTTCTGATTACATCTGTCATCTTCACTGCAGAATGGTTTCTACACATACTGTTTTGTAAAGTAACTTCTATTAGAGGTAATATGTACAATATAAGTAAAAAGTTAACATAATTGGATACAACTAATAATGGATTTTAACATTTGTTTATCCAAAATGTTTTGCTGATGAAATATGTCTTCGAGAATACACGAGAAATTGCTTACCATGGTTGCCCTCTAGGAGGTGAAGTCCGTGCTTAGGAATAGGGAGCTACATACTCTTGTTTTTTGTTTTTTTGTTTTTTAAAGAAAAAAGTACCCATCATTTTACCATTTAAAACCAAACAACAACAAAACGTGTGATCATGAGATGTCAGCATTTCCCAACTCATTTTAGTTTAATCAATTTACTTAATATGATATTATTAGCATGTGAATTATTTGATAAGAATAAATTTTTAAATTATACTAATATGTATTTCATTTCTAATTTAAGTCTCATAATACTGTGGAAGAAGTTAAAGAACCATTATGGATTTATAAATATCACTGCATGCAACTAGATGATTTCACAGGGAAGAAATTTCAAGGCCAAAATAACTCTATTCTTATGATTTGGAACAGACGAACATTAATTTACTTAACCAACTTATTTAATTTGGGTGCTGAACTTATTTAATTCAGGCCACATTAACTTACTTACACTAACTTATTTAAGCTAGTTTTAACCAACCTTTTAAATTTAAGCAATGGGGAAATTAAAAAAAAAAAAAATCAGTTCTGGAAACAGATGTGAGCTTTTTGTCTTGGCTCACTGCTTGCTAACAGGGAAAACTCCTGCAGCTGATCCAAGTTTTTTGAGCCTGGGAGATCCTGGAATGTGTGGTATTTCAAATACAGAAAATGAAGCTCCTAAATATTTTTCTTTGTGAAAGTGATGTGTCAGATGTAGATACATAAATACAATTAGAAATGAAATTCACCTTAGCTAATTCACCCCTCCCCTACCCCATGACATATCTCACAAACTAGAAAACCAAAATCCAGGAAGAAATAAGTGACTTTTCTAGTGATGGCCAGTGGCAGAGCAGGGACCGCAACCCATGAGTACTGGTCAAGGGGCTCATTGTTCTTTTCATTCTAATATATTCATTGAGGATAAGTGGGTGGAGCCTGTTGAGGAATTATGAACAAACAAAAACCTCTGCTTACAAAACAGGGAATGGCTATGGTGTCTAAGGCCGAGTACCCTGAAATATTCAGTTACTGCCTCTACTCAACTTGAATTTGACTCTATAGGCAGGAGGTAATCTCTGGGGAGAAAGGAATATGTATCTGACTGCTTGGGATACTTTATTTTTTCTTCCTACATGCTTTATTTTTCTTCTAGTCTTTTGAGCATCATTAACGAGGTTTTAGATAGTCAAAGGGAAACCTTGTATTGCATGCAAACGTTTGTCACATCAGACATTGTTCCTGGCTTCACAAAGTAGCAGCTAGATGCATGGTGCTTTCCAGAAAGTGGAGTAACCAATACTGAGCGGATCCACTGCAAACATCCAGGAAGATGCTTGAGCCAGGAATTCAAAACCCTCGGTGTCAAGTGTCACCCAAACCTTGACAGATGGGGAATGGAGAAATACTTTCTGGTAAGAACTTCAAGGTTTCTGCTTTCTGTCTTCTCTAGGATCATCCGCTTATACTTCGAACATTATAAAACATTCCCCTGAAGAAAGAATAAAACTCTGCTGTTGAGATGCCAATTTATTAATGTCAGAAAATGGCCGTGCGAGTTATAAACAATATTCACATCCCGATGCCCTTTTTATTCCAAAATTTGTTAATCCGCTTCAGGCATTTAACAGACTGGGTGTGTATACATCAACAGATGTGATGGGCGTTTCTGAGATTACAGCTCAGTTTCATTTTCCTCTTGGGCCTTTTCTTAAGCGTCCACATTTCCCACAGTAAACATGTATGTAGCTGGAGGAAAGTTACATGCTGTATATTTTTGAAACTCTTGGAGAGGTGAAGGGCCGTTATTTCCTGCCGGGTAGTGTCCTTCTTTTCTTGCTTCACAAACAAAACCCGGATGTGACTTGGGGGGGAGGGGGGGAAATGGAACAAAAAGTAAAACTTTTGTTGTTTCTCCAGGAAAGTGGGCTCGCTCAACTCCAACCCTTTGGCCCCAGCCTAGGCCGGTGCCCCGCGGGCGTGGCAGGGTCGGGAGCCGGGGCGGGCCCGGCCAGCATCCCCGCGGGAGACCGCGCAGCGCAGCGCGCAGCCTCTCTGCGTCCTTGGGCCCCCTCGCAAACTCAACCCTCCCCGGACTCCCGGAGGCAGGCCTCCTGGGGTAGTGGAGACCTGAGAAAAAGAGCAGGGGTTTTAAGATCCTGGGACGCTAGGCAGGGCTGGCGTGAGGGGACGTCGTCGGGGCGCTGGGGGAGGCTGTCACCTCCTGCGCTGGCCGGGTGCGCAGGCAACGCAGTTCGGGACGCGCCCTGGTTTGCGGCACTTCCAGCCGCTCCACTTCCACAGCTGTCTCTGCGCCCAGTCTGGGGCGAAAATGCCGGCCCTTCACATCGAAGATTTGCCAGAAAAGGAAAAGCTGAAGATGGAAGTTGAGCAACTTCGCAAAGAAGTCAAGTTGCAGAGACAACAGGTAAGTTGGATGTCCCAGAATATTTCCTTCTCTGAAATGAACCAAAGTCAGCTTTTCCTAGTTTGTTGCAGTAAAACAGTTTTTGGCTCTTGGCGGGGGGGGGGGGGGGGGGGGGGGAGGGGGGGGCGGTTTGGGGTTTTGTTTTGGGGTTTTTTTTCCCTTTTTTCTTCAGCTTCTTTTGAAGAAGGGCTTTGGTGGTGCTTGGGAACTGCCAGCTGATGTGGGGAAACCACAGGAGGTAAAGGAGAGAGCAAGGATCTCATGAGTAATTTAAAGCCAAATGTTTGAGAATGAGGGGAACAGACAAGAAATTCTGCCTGCTGTTAGTTGGTTTTAAAAACTACTCAAGCTGTAGGGAAAAGGCAGATGGCTACTTAGTTCCTTGATCTTTTTCATAATGGGAAAGAACGGTATTTTTAAGGTTTTAAAAAAAATCACAATGTAAGTCTTGAATTACCTAGTTTTGAGTTTCATCAGGGCTCTCTAGGAAGTGTGTGATGAACAGTCCACTGGGGCTTGGGAGCAAAACATTACAGTATCTATCTTTATTTATTTGTAAATCTCATCCCTTTATAATTTCCACTTTATGTTTTGTAAGTATGTGCAATGAACTAATACCTATACAGTAGTATCTGTATTTATTTATAAACAAATAATTATACTGCGTACAAAAATTCTTTTTCGTGATCATGATTAGAAATTTTAGAGACCACTGAAGTGGATTACAAATTCTGTTAGAATATATGTCCCAGTGTTCAGAAGTCTCCACTGAAATTTGTTGGAGACTTTGTAATTTTTACTTTAAGTTTTTACTGGGAATACAGGCCTTCGTTTCTTCCCTTTTTCCTCAGTCAGGCAACCTGTAGAGTCCAGGAATAGGTTTTTGGATAGATAATTTTTTAAGGGAAAAATAGTCCTTTCTCCCCAGCAAGAAACGTAGTCCTTTCTCCCCAGCAAGAAAAATTTAAACTGATTTTATTTCTCTATGGTCTAATACTAGAAAAAGTTAAGGAAAAAATGGAAAGGAAGTAGGTATGGTTAATACGTTCACTTACCTTCCTGCTCTAGTCATGGTCAATCTGTTCATAAAAAGAGTCTTGTTACTCAGAAGGCACATTTTGAGTGATGTTTGGAAGGTGCAGGCTTTTTTGTGTTTTACTCTTTATACATTTCTTTTCTCAAATTTAATCTGTAACTTCCAAATCCCTAGTCTTCCAGGATTTTGAAGTTCAAAGTCCTTTTTGTACATGTTGAAAGTTTCTGTAGCTTTAAAAATACTGCTGTGTTTAAAGGAAAAACCAAAGTTACAGGACCCAGTGAATAGGATTGTTTCTTGAAACTTTAAGGGATCCATTTTGTGGATGGCAAAGCCCACAGTTTGGCATCTGTTGATCACTTAGATTTTTTTCACGCATTGAACCTCAGAGGTTACAAATTAAACAGAGTTGCATATATTGAAGTAAAGCATTGTCTATGCCAAGTTGAAATATCTTAATATTTGGTATCACTATGCAGAACTTATAGGGAAAAAAAGAAACAAGTGTCTTCCAGTTATCAAGCTTCAGCTTCAAATTAGAAATTGGGCAGGGGCCTGGATGCAGCTGACCGTGTGGAAGTTAAAGGTATCATTCATTAGCAGTTCCTCCCTGCCAGCTCCCTCCACTCCTTAGGACACACCCTGCTGGATTGGCTTTCCAGTTCCAGAAACCCCAAGTGTGTGCCAGAGGGAGAGAAAACTTCAGGGATAACCTTAGAGGGTAGAGGGAGAGGCATCTACGTCCTAATAATAAGATTCCAGCATTTCATTATGAACTTTGAATTATAGAGTGTTAGTGCTAGAAAAACATTATGGCTCTTAGAGATCATTCAACCCACTCACTTTTAAGGATTAAAAAACCTGAATCCCAAGGAAGCTAACCAGCCTTTTATTTTAGACCCCAGAGATAATGATAGAGCAGTTATTAAAACACTAAAACACATGTCTTCTTGATACCCAGTCCACTATTCTGTCAATAAATTGTTCCCTTCTGAGCTGTGTACTCCGCTCAGGCCAAGGATACAAAATTCACAGGCTGAATTCTGGCTCTAGCTAGTTGTTGTTCAAACATATCCTCTTGACTGTGGAAGGAAATGCATCAGAGAAGTCATTATTCACTTCTGGAGGTTACACATCTTTTTGGAAACCTAATGAAGAAGCCTCTCTAAGAACAGATACAATTTGGGGAAACATGAGTCTTATCCACAGATTTCTCTGTGGCCACAGAGCCCAGCTTATGGACGCTTACATCATCACCTCTGAGAATTCACTTAAAATGCCCGCACAATGAATGTCAGCAATGATTGACAGCAAATGTTACCTGAGAGAATGGTACTTGTAAAGATTTGTAAAGATTTTATTTTGCCACATTTTAACTGTATCACCTAGGCCTTCACACTGACGTGCCAAGAATCTTTGAGGTGTGGGAGTAAAACACTACATTTTTGATTTTTAAAAAATTTTAATTGCGGTATAATAGACATGAAACATTATGTTAATTTTTGGCGTATAACATAGTGATTTGATATGTGTATATATTGCGAAATGATATATTTTTGGCTAGTTTAGAATCTCATCTTTTAATAATTTCTAGTTTATATTTTATGATTATACATGATGTATTAACACAGTAGTAACTGCACTTAGTTATAAGTAAATAATTACGTACATTTTGGGATACATATGCAAACATTTTTTAGTGATCAACATTAAAACAGTTTGAAGATTACTAATCTAGATTACAAAATCAATGGGAACATTTGCCTAGTTTTAAGAGGACTCCACTGGAATTTTCTGGAACTTCTATAATTTTTACTTCTAATTTCTTACTAGTAATGCAGGCCTTCATTAAGACAGTAATCCTTTTTTTGTTCTTTCTTGTTTATTCCCCTCCCTTTTTCTAAAATCACTCTTACAAACTGTCTCTTTTGAATGGAGTTTTTGAAGAAACTATTCAATCCTTCCTCCATTCAGAAAAAGTTTAAACTACTTACTTAAACACAAGCCTCAGATAAGCCTACTAAGCCTTGGATAAGTCT
This sequence comes from Eubalaena glacialis, assembly GCF_028564815.1. NCBI lineage: Eukaryota > Metazoa > Chordata > Mammalia > Artiodactyla > Balaenidae > Eubalaena > Eubalaena glacialis. The sequence goes on along the minus strand of NC_083723.1, from coordinate 70,454,656 downwards.
TTTCTTATGATCAATTCTGAGCAGAAACATGGGGTGGGGATGGGGGGGAACTTTTGGACAACATTAACCTCTCCGGAGCCAGACTTTCTCCCATGCTTCTATCATTTTATGAAATTGCAGAACCTGGCACATACCCAGGAAGTGAGACTTTTTGCAGGACACACCCCAAAACATTTGGGGAGTATCTACTATTGCATCTGTTCATTAGCATGGAAAATTGAAAGTGAAGTATGTTTCAGTTCCTAAAATATGGTGGACATGTCATAATTGTATTTTAGCAGAGGAAGGAAATCATATGAGGCATAGTGGATAGAAAATGCTGGAGGTAATTTTTTTTTTTTTTAGCAGCTTTATTGGAGTATAATTGCTTTACAATGGTGTGTTAGTTTCTGCTTTATAACAAAGTGAATCAGCTATACATACACATATATCCCCATATCCCCTCCCTTTTGTGTCTCCCTCCCACTCTCCCTATCCCACCCCTCTAGGTGGTCACAAAGCACAGAGCTGATCTCCCTGTGCTATGCGGCTGCTTCCCACTAGCTATCTATTTTACATTTGGTAGTGTATGTGTATGTCCATGCCACTCTCTCACTTCATCCAAGCTTACCCTTCCCCCTCCCCGTGTCCTCAAGTCCATTTGGAGGTAATTTTTTTAATACAGCGACTTTCAAACTTTTTTGACCCTGACCATAGTAAGAAATGTATTTTACATAGACTGTATCATTCATATATATTATATAGCCTCTGTGCTGCACTCTAATATTTTTATTCTATTCTATTTCATTTAAAAACTTCTGGTTGTACCCAATTATATTAATTTCACTAAAGGGTGGTGACAAAGTTTGAACAATCCTGACCTGATTCATTCTTTCTTTCCTTTCTTTTTCTCCTTAAGGTGTCTAAATGTTCTGAAGAAATAAAGAACTATATTGAAGAACGTTCTGGAGAAGATCCTCTGGTGAAAGGAATTCCAGAAGACAAGAATCCCTTTAAAGAAAAAGGCAGCTGCATTATTTCATAAATAACTCTGGGGAGATACTTCCTCCTCAGTGGAAGAAGTAGTTTGTTGTAGTTTTCTGAAATAAAACCGACGTGCCTTTTAAAGAAGGAACAACAAAATTTAAAGGAGACTTTCTTAAGTGCTCACAGAGATATGGTTTTGTCTGAAAGCTATGTGCTTCTCATCTTGCGCACTACACACCCCTTTTAAGAGGACAGAGAGTATCAAATGTATGATTATGGGAATAAGGACATCACTTGTGCATGACTCACCTCTTTCAATATATTGCTTGATGCCTCAAATAAAGTTTTATCTCTGGAAAATGAGTGTTGGTGATTTAAGAAGGCTGTTGTTTTGGGGGTTTTTTTTGTTTTTTGTTTTTGCATTACCTTTTATACTTCTCCCCATAACCTTTTGGGTGTTTGGGACCTGTATCTAAAGATTAGGTGGTTTGATAAATCAGGTCTCAGATCCAGTTCTGACTCCTGGAATGTTTTCATCTAACATTAACTATTAGGGAACTGAGTGAGTAGAATTCCTAAAGTTGATGGAGTCAGATTATTTGAGTCAGGAACCAGGCCAAGCCACGTCTACACTAGCACTTCCCGGTTTATCGTCATACAGATTTTGTTCAGAGTGTTGCTACGATAGTGGCCTGGAGAAAGGGAGTGGGCTGGGGATCAGGAGAAGCCCCGGGGGCCAGCCCTGGTCTGTCCTCCCGCAGGGAGCCGCATCTCCAACGTGATCGCCAGGTCTTGGCGTGGCGACCCTCCAGTTCTGTGGCATTGGGCATTGGCACAGATGCTTAGCTCTGCGCCTATGCCTACCAGCCTCTTCTAGCAGGCCCGGGCCAAGCTCGCCTCCTTTCTTTCTCCAAAGGGACAAATTAACCTTTTGCCACTTTCTAAAATTAGCTTGCCTTGTTTCTCATTGCTTCATTGGAATTCTTCATGTATTCTGGCCACTCATCCTTTGCTGGTGATAGGTGCTATGAATACTTTCTCCCGATTCACAGCTTAACTTTTCACCATGGGATCCTAGCTACAGAGGTTTTAGCCTAAGGATGCAGCACACCAAAGTACATGGCCTGGCCCCAAAGATATATCGGAAAAGCTGCGGACCAAGATTGTAAGAGTTCTGCAGGGTATGTAGGGGTGGAATGTAGGGTCAGGCCACTCAAGATGGCTGCTCTCTTGCTCTCTGTACATCCGCTGCCCGACCAGGGCCTGCTTCACCTACACCCTATGCAGGGGACTGACTGACCTTCCTATGTCCTTGCCCCAGGCCCCAGCTGGTGATCCTTCTTAGCAAAGGGCTGGTGAGGGGCGTGCCCCTCTACTGGTTTCCCTGGTAACTAATGAGCCGGCCTGACGTCAGTTCCCCTATAACTGGTAACCTCTCCCAACACACCCTCCACTGGCCCCTCCCCACCCCCCCTTCCCCGGAGGAGTGAAGACTGCCGTCGTGTCCCGCCTGCAGTCCGCACTATACAGTGAGGTGTCACTCCAGGACCTTGCTTCAGACATGTAAGCTCCCCCATCCTTTAAACCATTGATGTCTCTGTTGCTGGAAAAAAACAAACAAAAAAACCAACAACAAAGTATATGGCCTGCTCAAGTCTTTCATGAAGGCACCAGCAGCACGACCTCAAAGAAAAGGACCTTTCTTCCTTTCTTTGAGCATTTTTCCCCTCTCCCTCTGTTTTTTGGATGCAAATTGCTCCAGGTTAAAGTGAAAGGAAAGACAGGCAAAACCCTGACAGGTTAGCTCCAGCTCAAATGGGTTTAGTTACTAACTTGCCCTGCAATTTTCAGTGTGGCATAGAAGCCCAGGTTTCTCCTCAAAGAGGTCTTTTCTCCTGCTTATATGCATAGGTGTACCTTATTAAACCAGAGAGGTGCCAGTGACCTCTAGTAGCTTCCTAAAGTATATCAGCATCCTCATTCCGAAATTACCTTCCTTCCCCTCTCAGAGAAGGAACAGGATACCCCAGGCCTTTGAAAGAGCAGGTTATAGCAAACCAAGAGCTGGAACTATTTCCTTCAGTTTCCTGCCTTTTTTCCAAGTGTTGACGTCAATTGGGATTACTGGGAGCCCAGGGATAATTTTATCCGAAAGCATGATCAACTCCACGGTGGAGTTTAAAAAAGTAAAGATATATTTTTTCCAACAACCATAGAACAATTAGTATTTGGGATGTATTGCTACTATTAGTTATTTAACATTTAAGGTGGCATGGGATTAGTACCTTGGTGCTTGAAAAGTTTTACTTTAATGAGCTGTTTCATTTCTTTCAAGTCATAAGGTTTTCTTCTGTTGTATAGGGAAGCAAACATCTATTCTGGTTATTGGGAAGGTAGATCAAATCATTTGCTTCCTTCAGGGAGGGCCAAGTCAGCACCTGTATCCCCTAACTTCTTGAGAGTTGTGGATTACAAGGCTTATCCTGAATTTCTATGAGTCACATTCACCTATTCAGTCATGTATGCCTCCAAGTCCTAGCGTTTGCTTTTCATGTACTTTCAACCGTATGACAAATTAGCCCACTTCAGTTTTTTTCCTTAATAAATATCCAATCTCATAGATGTTTCTACTAAATCTGATTATGTTTTTTTTCCTCACTGTTTCATCATAGTAACTCAGCAAACCTATAGAATTTTAATAAAATCCTCTTGATTTTAGTGTTCAGCTGCTAAAAATGTATTCGCTTACATTAGGAAGAAAACAAAAAAATATGGTAACTGTATTTGGATATATTGTAAAAGTAACTTTCAGTAAGTGGGAATTTGTTAAGTAGAATTTAAATCATGGGTTTAATTTCTTCCCACATATCTAGTTCTGTAATCATTCAGTATCTGATTAAATAGTTACTGTGCTTTGTGCTTTGAGACTTAGATTCTATGAACTCATATTATATTAGCAAAATTGGTTTTTCTATTTCTAGGCAGAATTAACAATACAAAGCTTACGCATACTTGGTATTTCAAGAAAATTTATTTTGTATATTGGTTGCAAACTGGTGTCTCATTATTGTCTAAATTTGCACTTCCTTGATTTCCTGTGATTTTTGCAGTCAGATTTTCATGTACCTGTTGACCATCTTCACCTATTTCACTCTCTCAACACCCCACCTCTAGCAACCACCACTCAGTTTCCTGTATCAATGAGTTTGCTTTTCTTTTCTTTTACTTTTTTTTTTTTTTTAGATTCCACATATAAGTGAGATCATATGGTATTTATCTTTGTCTGTCTGACTTATATCACTAAACATAATACCCTCAAGGTCCATCCATGTTGTTACATGGTAAGATTTCTTTCCTTTGTTATGGCTGAATAATAATTTCATTGTATATCTATAACACAATTTCTTCATCCATTCATCCATCAATGGACACTTAGATTGTTTCCATATCTTGCCTGTTGTAAATAATGATGCAATGAACACAGGAATGCATATATTTTTAGAAGCTTATGTTTTCATTTTCTTTGGATAAATACCCAGAAGTGGAATTGCTGGATCATATAGCAATTCTATTTTAAATTTTTGATGAAACTCTGTACTATTTGCACCAATTTACATTCCCACCAACAGTGCACAAGGGTCCCTTTTTCTCCACATCCTCACCAACACTGTTGTTGCTAGTCTTTTTGATAATAGCCATTCTAACAGGTGTGAGGTGATATATCAATGTGGTTTTGATTTGCATTTGCCTGATGATTAGTCATGTTGAGCACATTATATTATACCTATTTGCATCTTCTTTTATTTGTTTAAATAAACTTTGGACGTTTGTACAGGGAACTAATAAAAATTGCTACCTATTAGGGCCAATGTTGGGTATATCAGGTGGGAAAGGATGAGATGGAGATTTCTCATTTTATATTTTTGCATAAAGTTTTGATTTTGGGATCTTGCAAATATATTATCTAGTTTAAAACTAAAAGTTGGGCTTCCCTGGTGGCGCAGTGGTTGGGAATCCACCTGCCAATGCAGGGGACACGGGTTCGAGCCCTGGTCCGGGAGGATCCCACATGCCGCAGAGCAACTAAGCCCATGCACCGCAACTACTGAGCCTGCGCTCTGGAGCCCGCGAGCCACAACTACTGAAGCCCACGCGCCTGGAGCCCCTGCTCTGCAGCAGGAGAAGCCATCGCAATGAGAGGCCCGCGCACCACAACGAAGAGTAGCCCCCGCTCGCAGCAACTAGAGAAAGCCCGTGCGCAGCGACGAAGACCCAATGCAGCAAAAAAGTAAATAAAATAAAATTAATTAATTAAAAAAAAAAAACTAAAAGTAATTTAAAAATAGAGCAAAATTCATATTTCTATGTATAGCCTTTTGAAAGTAAGTATATTTGGGTATTAATATCATATGAATCAGTAATAAGTTTGTATAGTTTACAGGATATGACTAATCATCATACAGTTTGATCTGTTAAGCTTATCCCACCAAGTAAGACAAATATATTGAGTCAGTAATAGTTATACTCTACCCTTATCTCTTCTAATTGAGTCTTAGAAGGATGATGATCAATGAGAAGTGAGCCCCTATTTCTATTAGAACAGTCTAGGAGAGCAGGGACCAGTGAGAAGATATCTTTGATTTAATAGAAAGAGTGGGAGGATCACAGAAGGAAAGTGCTGGGGCCCCTCTCCTGTTAAGGTGAAACCTCATACCGTACTCTGTGCATTAAGCTGTCCTAACCAGGGAAGACCAGGACATCAGCAGCACCTTTTCCAGTCAAGCGAAACTCAGTCTGAAGGGAGGAATCCACAGACCATTAAAAACCATTCACTGACACTGGGAGAATGTAGAGCCTCACTGATGCCATTGCTTCCTTTTCCTTTTGGCTCAGACACACATTAAATGATGACCTCTTTTTCTTTTTTTTTTTTTAATTTTTATTTATTTATTTATTTATTTATTTATTTATTTATGGCTGTGTTGGGTCTTCGTTTCTGTGCGAGGGCTTTCTCTAGTTGCGGCAAGTGGGGGCCACTCTTCATCGCGGTGCGCGGGCCTCTCATTATCGCGGCCTCTCTTGCTGCAGAGCACAGGCTCAAGACGCGCAGGCTCAGTAATTGTGGCTCACGGGCCTAGTTGCTCCGCGGCATGTGGGATCTTCCCAGACCAGGGCTCGAACCCGTGTCCCCTGCATTGGCAGGCAGATTCTCAAGCACTGCGCCACCAGGGAAGCCTAATATTAAAGAGTGCATAATTTCATTGAACGTGAAAATGGACAGGGAGGAATTAAAATAGGTGGATTATAAATTTCAGAAATTGGCTCCAAAGTTATTGTGCAAAAGTTACACTTAAAATGAAGGAAATAGAGCCTTGTAAAATTCTACAGTCATGAAAAATAATCCATATTAACATATATGGAAATGTATGTATGCATTTATTTATTCAACAACAAAAATATTTGGAGCTCCCTCTATGTACTGGGCACTGGTTTAGGCCTAAAGGATGCAGGAGTGAATTAGATAAAACCCTTAAGATCATGGAATTCACAGAAATCATACTTACTCAGATATAGGTGGAAATTACAGAGTATATTATGATTTATAAGGATAAACAGGAAAGTATGTTTTGTATTTTTCAGTGGTGATGCTGATGATGGCATGATGATGATTACATTTAAATGATTATTATTATTATTATTTATTTATTTATTTATTTTTGGCTCCGTTGGATCTTCGTTGCTGCGTGTGGGCTTTCTCTAGTTGCGGCGAGCTGGGACTGCTCTTCATTGCAGTGCGCGGGCTTCTCACTGCAGTGGCTTCTCTTGTTTCAGGGCACGGGCTCTAGACGCGTGGGCTTCAGTAGTTGTGGCACGCGGGCTCGGTAGTTGTGGCTCGCGGGCTCTAGAGTGCAGGCTCAGTAGTTGTGGCGCACGGGCTTAGTTGCTCCGCGGCATGTGGGATCTTCCCGGACCATGGCTTGAACCTGTGTCCCCTGCATTATGATTACGATGATGGTGATAAATGATGATGATGCTGATGATGATAACTTATACATATGAAGTGCTTAATATTTGTTTGACACTGGAGTAAGCTTTTTACATAGATCATGTCTTTTAATTCTCACAAGTACCTTATGTATTGGGTAAATAATTCACTCAAAATCATATAGCTAGTGTAACTAGCAAAACAGAGACTGTGCCTTAAACATTATGCAATCGTACTCTCTTATAGAAGCCAAAACATATTCAGAGTGAAAAAAACTATTAGCTCAAGAATTTTCTGAGGTGGCTTTTGGCATATGTGTAGCCAGCTACTATAGCCTCAGAAATTTTTGCCCTGTGTATGACATAGAGTTTTATAGTCACTTATTTTAATTGTTTTCATTTGTTGGTTGATTGGTTGGTTGGTTGATTTTTTTTGTAATCACAGCCTAGCATAACAATTTTAACTTATCAAATGGGTGAATTTTGCTTTGTAAAAATCATATCACAACTCTGAATTATTATAACAATGATGAATTCTAATTATACAATCAAATAGCTTTGCTCATTTGCTGAATAATATAATGTCTCAGTTTAGTACCAGAATTTATCTGATAGAAGCTACATGAATTATGGTAGAATGCCAAGAAGAGCTAAATCAGACTCTATAAAGACTTTCTTGCAAATACCAAAATTATTAGTGATAGCCCTAGAGAACTGCTTACAGGTACCAAAGAATCTTTTCAAAGAAGTCATCAAATTCAGTCTCTGTAAACTGAGTTTTCTTTAGTAAAGGTAGCCATAGGTTTTAGTTTGTGTCATCTCAACCTTTTCTTACAGCCAGCCTGAGACAGACGAAGTAAATGACCTACGTCACAGAGTTGTTTTGGGAATTAATGGGTCTGATTGTCTAGGTTGTGAGTAGAGCTCCTTAAATTCATAAAAAGTCCTCATGTATTGACAATGATCAGTATTTATCAACAAACACCCTCAAATCCCATTTGGAAATAATTAGATTAAATATAAATATATAAAGAATTATCTATCCTACAGACTTGGCGTAGCTACTCCGACTTTCACAGCTCTGATGGGCACAGTACGGAGAAGGAAGGGGAAGGAGTTGGTCTTGCCTTATTGGGTGTTTTGGAATAGTATTAAAGCCTGGATGTGTCTCAGTCTAAGGGAGACAAAGAAGAAAGGAGAGAAACATTTAAAGCGATATTAAATATTTTGAAAACATCATCTAAAAATTCTGATAAATACTGATATAGTTCACTGATTACTTAAGAACAGTTCAAAGACCATTGTTGCTAAATGTTTCCTTTTTATAACTAACGTCATGTGTTAATGAGGAACATACAGCAAGGATGCACTTGCTCTTTAATTGCCTATGTCCAGACTTGCCTTTTCTTTTATTGTTTTAAGTAATTGTTGAAAGATTGGGTTTTCAACTGATTCTTATTTACATATATTATTTTAATATAAAAACAAATATAAGGTAGAATAAATTAATATTTATTAATATTTGGACTTTTCCATTTGGAGCAGGGAATAATTCAAACATTTAAAAACCATTCATTTTAATTTGATTTGACAAACAGATTAAGGGCCTGTAAACATGATACTCTATGGACAAGTTCTGCCAATATTTTGCCTGCATTCTAGGAATCAGCAGTCGAGACAAATGGTGGTGACAGTTATCAAGTTCAATTAATGAAGCCAATTTTATGTGCAAAGTGTAAGTGGATTAAGTGTCCGAGAAAAGGAGGGGTAATAAGTGAATGATGAGGGTAAACCTAGGACGTTTTCTACCTTTTCTTCTGGGAACATTTCATGGAAAGAGACACAGTAGCATAAGTGAAGGAAAAGAATTTGTGGTATTAAACAAAGAGAGAAATTCCACTTACTGAGTTCAGCTTGGCCGACTAAGAAGACATTTATCAAATTTATATCACAAGAACAGAAGGAACTTATAGTTAATTGGGTACACTGTCATTGATAAAAAGTCTTTAAAAATGCTTTTCAGTTACTGTGGGCAACAAACTACCCCAAATCCAGTGACTTAAAACAATGCATTTATTATTGTTTCTGAGTTCACCAGTCAGTCTATCTGGGCCTGGCTCTGTTGATCTTGGTGGGTGTCACTGATTCATCTGTAGTCAGTTGATGGATCAGCTCCGGGCTGACTAGTCAGTGAGTGTCGGCTAGGGGTTGGCTGTGGCAAAGTTGGTGACTTTCATCCTTTAATAGACTTGCCTGGGCTTGTTGTCATAGTACAGCAGGATTCTAAGAGAGTGGAAGCAAAAACAGTGTCTTAAGGCCTAGGGAAAGAACAAGCACACCATCACTTCCACTGCGTTCAGTTGTGCAAAGCAAGACACAAGACAAACTCAGATTCAAAGGAAAGGACAATAGATGCCCCCTCTTGAATGAGGGAGCTTCAAAGCCACGTGGTAAAGGGCACAGATACAAAGAAGGGCGGAAAGTTGGGGATATTTTACCATCTACCTGCATCATTGAGTGAGGATCTTGGTCTCAATTTTGGACCGTGGAAGCCAACAGGAACAACCTAGGGATACAGGGGAAAAGCAACTCCAATAGAATAAACTAGAAGGTTTTGGTGCTAAAAGCAAAACATGGGCATGTTTAGGGCACAGACTCAGGCAGTAATTTAAAAAGGTGGGAAGGGGAAGATTAGAAATCTGTATCAAAATGAATTTGAGAGTTTCAGTAACTTGACAAACCTTCACAGCTAGTGTGGCAAAGCTGAATTGCACTAAGGAGAAAATGAGCAGCCTCTTGAAAATTAATTTTATTAAATCCGTTTACAGACACACCAATTTCTGGAAAGCGGAAGATTACGGCTTCTGATTATGTCCTTTTCGCATCTTATATTAGAGAGTAGAAAAGACCCCTGCAACTTGATCACCTCTTCAAGCAGAGGGGCTCATTTTCAATAGGGTCAAACCCTGTGAAGTCACAAGCTTTTACTTCTGTTCCCAACACCGGTCAGTCAGTCTGGTGAGGTTAAAAGCCAATGCCGCTAATATTTCAGAAACTGATAATATTGTGCCACTCCTAGTTCACCCTCTGGGGAAGCCTGCGTTTCTTTCTAGTCTCTTCCTAATACTCAGTCTTAGAGGGCTGAGATGAGAGAGATGTCCAGAGTGAATTGGGGTTGGCTCTTTAATTTACTCCTGTTCTCCCAAATTTGCTCTTGTTTTAATTCTTCTGAACATTTCGTCTGAATGTGGACTTTAGAGGGACCCCTACTGACATTTCTTTGGGTGTATGTGTTGGAATTTTTTTTCTTGGTACATTTCTTTTATGAAGGCTGAACTCCTTCTCCTTAATACTGATCAGTATTTCTCTGGCTTCTGATGTCTTTTACTGTGCCAAATGTTTCTCACATAACTTCCCATACTTTGCTATAAAAGGGTGCAGGTTATCTAGAAGGGAAGGAGTTTGCAAATGCTTTTTGAATAATGAGTAGCACAGTCACACATTTGAGAACACAAAAATCACGAGCTTAAACTATCCCCCGGAATCTAATATTTGTGTTATTATCATGCATTTGTACAAACTAAAAAATGGGTAAGTTTATGAATTTGTCGTATATTGGAATGGATATAAGGCACTATCATAAATGTATTTTCCTGAGGTCACAAATCATAATACTACACTAGATCAGGGGTCGTCAAACTTTTTCTGTAAAGGGCCAGGTGGTAAATATTTTAACCTTTGCATGCAGTACTATCTCTGTGGCAACTACTCCAATGTGAAAGCAGCTACAGACAATACAGAAACGAACAGGTGTGGCTCTGTTCCAATCAAACCATTTTTATAAAAATAAGCAGCAGGGCTTCCCTGGTGGCACAGTGGTTGAGAATCTGCCTGCCAGTGCAGGGGACACGGGTTCGAGCCCTGGTCTGGGAAGATCCCACATGCCGCGGAGCAACTGGGCCCGTGAGCCACAACTACTGAGCCTGCGCGTCTGGAGCCTGTGCTCCGCAACAAGAGAGGCCGCGATAGTGAGAGGCCCGCGCACCGCGATGAAGAGTGGCCCCCGCTTGCCACAACTAGAGAAAGCCCTTGCACAGAAACGAAGACCCAACACAGCCAAAAATAAATAAATAAATAAATAAATTTATTAAAAAAAAAAAAAAAAGCAGCAGGCTGTATTTGGCCCACAGGGCCCTGCTCTGAATCACTGTCTTTCAAACTGCATGTTAAGGCCCATTAGTGGTCAATTTAGTGGAAAGTTACCAATATTGTTAATCAAATAAATTCAAATAAACTAGAATATCAGCATACATTCCGTATAGTAAAAGGGTATTTGTCTTATGAAACATGTATATGTTGAAATCAACACGTAAAATTCATTTCTTTTTGTAGGTTCCAGTCAACAAAAATTTGAAGGTTGCTGGTCTAGAGTGTTAGAACTGGAAGTCCAGCTTTTGATAGTATAAAGAATTTAACCTCATCCAAAGAGAGGTCTGGCCTTTCCCTACCTACCTCTGGGGGTGATCTCTAAGCCCTCTGAATGTCCTGCCTGATAAGAGTGTCTGTTTACCTGGGGACTTTGGGCCATGTCAGACAGTCTAACAGTGTGACTTATGGGGAATCTTTGAGTCATGTGGTATCAGCTTGATCTCTGGAGAGGCTGTAGACAGGCCAGCCATGGGGGCAGCTGACCATGGAGCCCCAACAAAGATTCTGCATATGAAGGCTTTGGTGAGTTTCCCTGCTTGGCAGTACCCCATGCATGTCACACATTGTTTCTGAGAGAGCAGTGTTGGCCGTGATTCCACTGGGAGAAGACAATTGGAAATCTGGAACCTTCCTAGACTCTGCCCCATGCATCACTTCCCTTGGCTGATTTTACTCTGTCTCTTTAGCTGTAATGAAGTGTAACTGTGAGTGTAACAGCTTTCAGTGAGTTCTGTGAGTTCTTCTAGCAAATTACTGACTCTAAGGCTGGTCTTGGGGACTCCTGAACTTGTAATTAGCATCAGAAGTGAGGGAGGTTTTGTGGACTGTGTCTTTCTAATTTCTCAGATGGGGAAACCATGGGCTAATGACATTTATAAAGGCTGTGCAGCTAAGTAGTAGCAAGGCCACAGTGAGAGTATCCGCTCTGTTAGTCTCCTTATTCAGAGGCTTCTTCCTATTCCTGTGTCATTCCTGCTAACAAATGCTAACATTTGTTGAGTTTTTCTGACATTATGCTAAGGGCTTGATACACATTAAGTCATTTTATCCTCACAAGGACCCTATAATGTTTGTACTAGGATTAGCCCCATTTTACGGTGACAAAACTATGGCTTGGAGAGCTTAGGTACATTTCCCAGGTCATACACGTTTTAAATGGCAAAACCAGCACTCAAAGCCAGAGACTCTGATTCCACCTGAATCTCATTTTCTCATGGCTCAGTATTGTTTCCTTGGATGTTGTACATTCTGTTCTCTAGAGATGCTGATTTTATTTCACAAGAAACCACCTGGTTACCTGGTAGATATGTACATAACAAAGAACTGAATCATATACATCTTCAGTATTTAGTACATGGCACAGTTAACCCTTAATAAACAGAGGTTGATAATGAATGAGGATAAAAGATGTAGGGTCTTGGGTTAGAATCCCATATATCTTCTTGGTTTCCCACATTGTTGTTGGCATATTGGTTTTCTTCCTCTCCATCTTTTCCTCCTCTTCCTCCTCTCCCTTCTCCTCTTGCCTGTCTCTCTCTCTCTCATAACTTGCAATATACATAATATGTGTGCATGAGTTTTAGGAGTCAGTCAACCTTCTAAAATTTAATTTAAAATGCTTGTATATGCTTCCTCCACCTCCTCCCCACTTTGGTAAGACAATCTACTATTTTCATCTCAAAAGTGTCAATAAGCCAAAAACAGTTAGGATTCTTTACCTTGAGAGGGAGGTTGCTTATATAATCCATATGAAGGGACTGCCTTCAGTTTAGACCCTGCTACTGTTTCACTGCATTGGAGGCTTGGAACCGAGTCCCATGTGCCCTCTGCTGAGCCCTGCCTACCTTCCATTCTGCGGCAATCAAGCTGACCCATCTTCTCAATGGTTTCCTTCCCGTGGCTTTCCCCATTATCACAGTCAGTCAGAGACGGCTCCTCCTTCCACCAATTTTCCTTCATGGGCTGAGGGCTCCCCACTGCCATTTCCTGACCACCACCTGACTGCCTTCACTCACTCACATTCGAAGTTCAAGCTGCTCCCTTTTGCCATCCTCTCTCCCTGCATGCAGTCACCTGCTAGCCTTGCTTCTTCCTTGATGACATCAGAGACCTTGCCTCCACCCTTCCCCCTAGTCTCCTGCCAACCTAAGATGATGAGGTGACCTTTGACACTCCCACCTTAGAATTTCTCAATCTCCTTAACCCCAGTGATTACAATACTAGTTTTGCCCATGATACCCTTCCATTATACTGGCCTACTTTGTGCCATGCCATTTAAGGTATTAAAATACTAGTATTTTTGTTGGTATGTTACCAATTTGGGGTATTAATAATTTCTATCCTGAGCTATGCCCAGAAAGTATTAAAAATATGAACAAAATAACACTGTACTTTTTAATGCAAAATCAATCCATGGTGTTAAAAGTCAAGATTGTTGTTGCTGTTAGGGGCACGGCATGACTGAAAGGGGGAACAGGAAGAAGGCTTCTGGAATGCTGGGTATAGGTTGAGGTCCCTAATTACACAATTGTTTTCACTTTGTGAAAATTTTTTGTTCTGTATACTCTTTTTTTTTAAATTTTATTTATTTATTTATCATTTTATGGCTGTGTTGGGTCTTCGTTTCTGTGCGAGGGCTTTCTCTAATTGCGGCAAGCGGGGGCCACTCCTCATCGCGGTGCGCGGGCCTCTCTTGTTGCGGAGCACAGGCTCCAGAGGCGCAGGCTCAGTAGTTGTGGCTCACGGGCCCAGCCACTCCGCGGCATGTGGGATTCTCCCAGACCAGGGCTCGAACCCGTGTCCCCTGCATTGGCAGGCAGATTCTCAACCACTGCGCCACCAGGGAAGCCCCTGTGCTGTATACTCTTATGATATGTACTCTTTTTGCCATCACATAGCAAATATGTGATACCTTTTAAGCTATCTAAAAGGTATTGTTTTTGTCTTCATTCTAATTTCTCAGGTTACTAGTGAGTTGAAAATCTGATGTTTTAGTCATTTATGGTTCCCCAAAGACAGTTTGTCCCATGCTTCCTGAGGTCCATGAGAGGATCTTAAAAACATGCGGGGAGAGACGCTAAGAAGGAAGAGTGTGGCAGGGGGATTGTAGGAGTTGAAGAGAGCAATGAAGGGTGGGAGGTCATTACCTTGTCTACCTCCCAGATTGTCTCTCAGGCTGATTACTGATGCACTTCACTCTCCTCCTCTCCTTATTCTAAGCCTGCTGCATTGTCAGGGGCCTGACCTCTGGCGCTCTTAGATGATTTATATAAACCAGGACTTTATTCCTCAATCACTTAAGCCACAAGGTCAAAGAGACTTCAGGCCTGAACCCTGACCCTCTTTCAGGGGGAGCAGCACCTGGGGCAGAATGTACAATATAATGACAACCACATGCTGCTTTGCGAAAAATTACCAACTTAAATATCAAAATTCCAGTATTGTTCTTTTGCCTTGGTATTGCAGTCATTACTTTGTTTCCTTCATCTTTTCTTTCACTTTATCTCTGCCAGCACTGGCTTATCTTAAAATTCTTTCCCCTTCAGTCCCAAACTTGTGAATTTTCCAGGCCTTCATCTTTCTCTGTCTCCCTTATAGAAATCCTGCTGTTCATCCACCTTCTCCTTTACAGTCCCTCTACTTTTCCCAATTTTTTTCCCCACATTTTGAGCTTCTTTGCCTCTATCCAGCCGGGCCCAGGTAGTCACCCATTTTAAGCATCATACTTGTATTACTCTGACATCAGATAATTTCATACTGTCCTTTAAGAGTTTGACAAAAATCACTCAGCTCTCCTGTTGTAGGCCCCGTGGGAAGTCGATCCCCACGTATGTGAATTCCCGAGGCTTACTTTCTCAAGTCACCTCTGGTTCTGCGTTCTACCCAATTATCCCTCCAGCTCCCTTACATTCCACTTCAGGCCAGTATTCTCTTCTCTGAGTCTTTTCTTCATTTCCCCAAAACTGTTCTCCCAGGGCATTTCTGTATGTAGCAAATATTATCCATGACTTGAGTGAAGAGGAGTTTATAAGATAAAAGAAGAAACGATCTCAAGTGAAGTATCAGGTATCTCTGGTACTGTCTTTCCACCATATTTCTCTCCAAGCCTTGCTATCCAGTTTCCGGGATGATGACGAGGTGTGGAGAAACCCTGACTAATTTTGGCAAAGCCCTTTGCTGCAGTGGGGTTCTTTTACTTCTCGCTTGGATTCTCCACTACATCGGTTGCCAACTCTCTGTCTTTTCTTCAAGAGTCCAGCCTTATTTCAACCGGCCATCTTGCTGGCAAATGTCCTACCATTTTATTCAGTAGGAGGGTTTGAGAACAGCAGATGTACACTCCCCTACTTTTTCTCCTTTCTACATGAGAATGTGTCAAATTCATCTTTCTTGATCCCTCTCTTTTCTGATGGAGAAGCAAATATTTTCCTTTTTTTGCTAAGCCTATCTTCTTGAGCTCTGTTATCCCTGGATCTCCTAGGACCTAAGTCTATAAATTATGCTGTATCTTAGATTTTTCTTTCTCTCCCCTGATTGGTTTCTTCTTTTCTGCCTAAAAGTGTGACTTGGATTCTCTACCCAAATTGATAGTAAGAACAATCATAATAGTAAAACTTTACTAAAAGGAGAAACTTTCCCTTGTTCCTGCTCCCTGTCAGAGCAATACTCTCCATGCTTTTATTCAATTTCCCACTTTTTAGAGCATTGCCTGTATCATTTGCCTGACTCCATTCCTTACTAATTACTCATTCTTTGAGTAATCTTTGAAATCTTGCAATCTCACTTCCATTCTCACTAACCACTTTCTCCACATTACTTTCTTTTTTTTTTTTTGAAATATGTTTCTGTTTTATGAAAATAAGTGCAACTTGTGAAAAGTGAAAGAAACCATACTTTGATAAGCCCAAAGTCTTCTCTTCTATACGCATACTTGTTCTAAAAATTCAAGATGAAACAACTTCCCTGTGTTGAATCAAAACTGCCAGGCATTAAACCTCCTCTAGGAACTAGACAAATCTTATGCTTTCTCAATTCAAATCAGAAGAAAGGTATAAACTCAGCTCCTATCCTGCAGGTTCACCTGTGACTTTTACTCTAGGTAGACCATAATGAATCACATGTTTAATTGGATACCTGAAATGTTGCATAGAAGGTCATTCCTATCCAATTCACTTTTTTTTTTTAATAGGTCCTTGTTGGTTATCTTTTTTTTTTTTTAAACATCTTTATTGGAGTATAATTGCTTTACAATGGTGTGTTAGTTTCTGCTTTATAACAAAGTGAATCAGCTATACATATACATATATCCCCATATCTCCTCCCTCTTGCGTCTCCCTCCCACCCTCTCTATGCCACCCCTCTAGGTGGTCACAAAGCACTGAGCTGATCTTCCTGTGCTATGCGGCTGCTTCCCACTAGCTATCTATTTTACATTTGGTAGTATATATTAGTCCATGCCACTCTCTCACTTCGTCCCAGCTTACCCTCCCCCCTCCCTGTGTCCTCTATGTCTACGTCTTTATTCCTGTCCTGCCTCTAGGTTCTTCATAACCATTGTTTTGTTTTGTTTTTTTTTTTTTTAGATTCCATATATATGTGTTAGCATACGGTATTTCTTTTTCTCTTTCTGACTTACTTCACTCTGTATGACAGACTCTAGGTCCATCCACCTCACTACAAATAACTCAATTTCATTTCTTTTTATGGCTGAGTAATATTCCATTGTATATATGTGCCACATCTTCTTAATTCATTCATCTGTCGATGGACACTTAGGTTGCTTCCATGTCCTGGCTATTGTAAATAGAGCTGCAATGAACATTGTGGTACATGACTCTTTTTGAATTATGGTTTTCTCAGGGTATATGCCCAGTAGTGGGATTGCTGGGTCATATGGTAGTTCTGTTTTTAGTTTTTTAAGGAACCTCCATACTGTTCTCCATAGTGGCTGTATCAATTTACATTCCCACCAACAGTGCAAGAGGATTCCCTTTTCTCCACACCCTCTCCAACACTATTGTTTGTAGATTTTTTGATGATGGCCATTCTAACTGGTGTGAGGTGATACCTCATTGTAGTTTTGATTTGCATTTCTCTAATGATTAGTGATGTTGAGCATTCTTTCATGTGTGTGTTGGCTATCTGTATATCTTCTTTGGAGAAATATCTATTTAGGTCTTCTGCCCATTTTTGGATTGCGTTGTTTGTTTTTTTGATATTGAGCTGCATGAGCTGCTTGTATCTCCGCATGACTTTCCAGCTGCCAAATCCAGGGCATTTAAATTCTCATCCCTCATGACCTTCTCTATCATTGGAATCTGCTTTACACTCAAAGTCCTTTCCTCCTTTGATCTTGAAATCTCACCCATCATGCTCTTCCAGCTGCCTTTGCCTCTTGGAGTTTTTCCAGCTTCTTTATTAGCAACTCTTTCCAGGCTCTTATACACAGACATGCCATGACCCCTGCCTTTCCCACTTCTCTCTCTACGCCTCTTCATGAAGAATCTCACTAGTGATCCAATAATACACTTCCTTTTTCAAAAACCCTCAATGGCCCTATACTATCTGCTGATAGAAGTAGAAACTACTCAGCTTGGCTTCAAAGTTCCACACCACACATTTTGAATCCACCATGTTACGTTTTCCTCCCATTGTTTTTCTGTATATACCTATCCAGGGGACCGCTGGCTGATAGCTAAGTAAGCCTTAAGCTTTTCTATCTCCCAGTCATACATATGCCATTTACTCTGTCTGAAACCCTGTATTCCCTCCCTATCTCCCCGCGTCCAGGTAGCCCCAAGGCTAGAATGCAGGCTGAGCGAGGGTTCAGCCTGGGTTATTAAAATAAGAAACTTGCTTAGCAGCTAGCCTTTCTTAATATATTATTCTTAAAGAACAAGTTAGCTTTTTCTGTCTCTAATCTCTTAAACAACTCTCCACTTTCAGAAGAGAAAAAATGTAAATTCTGTTCTATTTTTGGAAGATATTAGAAAGCAAGTCTATTCCCTTTATGGATTAAGAATTTGAATAGAAAAAAATAGCATTTTTTAAGTAAGAAAGGTAAAATAACATTAGAATGATGTTCCTCTTGTTTTTGTTTCATTTTGTTTTCTAACTATTTAAATTGCACATTTTGCTGTGTGCCAGAGCATTGAACTCTGTATTACAGGGGAGGCCGTCGGTGGTATACAGTTCATGACTATGTCAGTGACAGCATGATCATACTGTTGACTGGTTTGGCTTAGACAGTAGGAAACATCTGGTAGTTTCCTGATATTTATCAAGACAGAACTGTGTTTCCTTTAAAAACAGCTTCACATGAACAATGTACTACATAATAGCAGAGGAATTTTATAGCACAAGTATAGAAAACAAGAATGCAACTATTAAATATAGAACTTAGTTTCAACAATGCTAACCAAAAAGTTAACTATACTCAAGAAATACATCAATTTTTATATTCTTAGTAACATATCTTTACTAAAATGATGGACCTTCTGATTTTCTTTCCTATAGCTAACTTCTACCTCCAGTTAAATTGAGACATTGAAGCAAATGAAGAGGACTGTGCTGTCCCAACCATACCCTGCCTTCTTCCCAGGGCCCCTGACCAATATTTACATGATAGGGGCTGGCACTATAGAAGGTGTTTTGTCATGGTGATGCCACCAGCCCTTCCTCATCTGCAGAGACCTCTCTCTACACAGAGATGCTGCTCTCCTCCCTCTCTGCCATCCTCTCTTGCTTCATCCCACTAAAAAGAGTACCTTTTGAAAGCTTTTTGGTCCAGAATAGTATTCTTTCTACTGAAAAGAATATCAGACAACCAATCTTGGATAATGGTGCAGATTTTGGTTGTATATATATTTTTTAAATGTAAAGTTCAAATGTGTTACAAGCCAATCCCAGATGAATTTGGGAGGAAGAAACAGACTTGAAATCTGAAAACAGTTTAGAAAAATGAGTGAGGTCTGGTATTTCTGCTTGAATTCTGCAGGTTTCAAAACCTGGGTTCCAAAGTCCAAATCTTCAGCTAAGGAATCTTAAAGTGGATGACTTTGCCTAACATGTCTACTTTCATATAAAACTGTGATGAATATCTAAATGCTGTCTTGCTTCTGATCTGTATATCAGAAGATTAGACTAAATAACTAACAGTTATGGTTCCAGAGTTAGCAAATATATCAACCCTCTATGCTTGACCCAAAGTAGACATTGCTAATCAATCACAGGGCACTCTTCCGCTGAGCTACAACAGGTTTCATAATCCTTTCCAAGAGCACTGCAGGTTTACTAATCAATTGGAATTGACGTGACGGATTAAACCTATTTGCCTTCCCAGGTTCAGACTTTTCTAAACATAACAGATACAACAATTGTTTGGGCAAAACTCATTAATCACTTTTCAAAAGAAATGTTAAAAAAGTTTTGTACGTTTTGTACGTGGCCATTTTAGGAGATGAATAACTGCAGGTGATCTGATTCCTCCCTCATCTTTCTTTTCCAACAGTGCCCTAAAACTTTATCTCATCCATTTCGAATAGACTCCTGAGTACATCATTCTCAGGTTCTCACAACTGAGCTATTTTTGGCAATGGTTGGAAAGACAAGGCATCCTTCCTTTTTTCTGACCTTATCTTTCCCTCTTCCTTAAATTCCTTTAGTTTCTTCCATCCTCCAAAATATGTATCACTTAATCATTTCTTTACCATATTGCATCTCCTCTCCAATAATTGCCCCTCCACACTGTATAAATGTGCTGTCAGGTTTTCCTTAGCCTAAAGTAAGCAAGCAAAAACATAAACTTTTCACCAGTTTGACTCTCTCCTTAAACTAGTATCTTGTAACTTTTTTCTCCTTTAACCACAACATTCTTCAAAGACTGAGCTGCTTTCATCAATCTCTTCCTAATCCCTTGCAAGGGAATTTGCCATGTGCTTTCCTCTCCCTTTGGCTCCTCAGAAGCATTCTTGAAGTGCTTCCTTTCCTTGGCTTCTCTGGCCCTGCACAAATTACATTTCATCTTTGCTTGTCTTTTGTTTGTTTGTTTGTTTCCTTCCTTAACATTTTATATACCTCCCAAGATTTTAGCCTTGACTTTCTTCTCTTCCATTTCTCTACTTATGCTTCTCTTTGGAAAACTCAGCTTTGAAATTTTCAGCTCCCATCTCTTGGAGTATGACTTTTAAATTAATAAGAACACCCCAGGCCTTTTTCCAAGATGCTAGATCCATGTTTTCAAATCGCCTTCTAAGCATTAAATAGTGACTCCCTTTTTGTGATTACTTTCAACCTTCAAGAGAGTTTTCAGCCTGAATTTTCATCTGCTGCATGTTCCGCATATCACATTTTGTTGCTGTCTTTCAGTATGTTTTCTGGGCCCATTCTTCCAGTTGTCATTGTCAGCTTTTTTTTAAAAATAAATTTATTTATTTATTTATTTATTTATTTATTTATTTATTTTTGGCTGTGTTGGGTCTTCGTTGCTGTGCGCGGGCTTTCTCTAGTTGCAGTGAGCGGGGGCTACTCTTCGTTGCGGTGCACAGGCTTCTCATTGTCGTGGCTTCTCTTGTTGCGGAGCACAGGCTCTGGGCGCGAGGGCTTCAGTAGTTGTGGCACGTGGGCTCAGTAGTTGTGGCTTGCAGGCTCTAGATCGCAGGCTCAGTAGTTGTGGCCCATGGGCTTAGTTGCTCCATGGCATGCGGGATCTTCCCGGGCCAGAGCTCGAACCCGTGTCCCCTGCATTGACAGGCAGATTCTTAGCCACTGCACCACCAGGGAAGCCCTGTCATTGTCATCTTGATTGAGGCCTTTATCACCCCAAAACAGGAAACCTAAAATAGTTATATCCCAACTTCATGTTCCAGCTTCTACAGTCTCTTTCCCTAAAGCCACCCTGCATAAGGCCCTGACGTTTGTCATCTTAACCACTGTTTTGATACCATATGGCCCTCACTGAAAACCATCATGGGAATACTCTTATCTTTTGAGTGGGAAGTGGGCTCCTTATCTGACAGCCCAGTGCCTCTGTGACCCTATTTTTAAAGCTTGTGCTCACGTCAAGCAGGTTACTTGCCAATTTCAAAATTCACCTTGATCTTTTTTCTTATGAATTTATGCCTTTGTTTTGCCATTTTCAATATCTGGAATAATTTCCTCTGCTTCTATATTCCACTTTGTAAAATTCTCCTCAACCTTTACCACCCAAATCAAACAACCTCCGTATTCACCTTGAAGTAGAGGTGTAGTCGGGTCTAGGTGGGGTGCTGACCAAGAAAAAATAAGGAGGCAGTTGGGAGACATCTTAGGAGGTACATGAGATTTACGTCCAATCTAGACGTATGGATGGTAACGAAACCATGGAATTGCTTAGGAGGAGACATGAAAGCAGAAAAGAGCCTAGGTTTGGTCCGGAGGAAAGCCAAGAATTACTTCCAGGGTAGAAGAGAAAGAGCATGTAAAGGACACCAAGAAGCTATGGCCAAATATAGGGGAAAAGCCAGGAGAATGTGCTATAACACATCAAAAGAAGAAAGTGACTTAAGAAGGAGATATATTCAACATCGTCAAACGCTACTGAGAAATCAAATAAGACGAAAACCTAAAAAATTAATTCCATTTAGTAACATGGAGGTCACTAGGGGCCTTGATGAAAGCTGTTTCGGTGGAAGTGGTGGGCGTTCAAGCCAAATTAGAGTGCTGACTGGTGATGATGAAATGAGAATCGGAAACAGCAAAATATGCACAGTGTTGTTGACAAGTCTGTTGTAGCTGAAGGGGAATGAGGGATCAGGTAAGAGTTTTAGTTTTCTTCTCTGGGAGAGGCTTGAGAGGGCTTAAAAGCAATTGAAAATATTCAGGCTTAAGGGAAAATTAGAAACTATTGCAGAGAAAAAAATTTTTGATAGTGTAAAGTTCCTGGGAAGGTGGGAGAGGGTAGCCTGTCAATCACAGCTGGGAGATTTTGAATTTTACAGGGAGGAGGACCATCTCTTCTCTTGCCAAAAGAGAGGGTGGAGATGGGTGAAGAGAGAAGGGATGTTTGGTGATTTAGATATGGAGGAAATGTCACCTGATGGCACCTACTTTCCCTCTGAGAGACTTGGTAATATGAACTGCTGACACGAAGGACAATGTGGAAAGTAGCAGGGATGGAAGTTCCAGGAAAATGGAAAAGGTTTAAAGTAGTCACTGCTGAGTAATGTGACTGCAGAATTATATGGGGGAAAAAAAAGTTATTGGAATGCCAACAATGAATATAAGCAAGTAGAGAATCAATAAGTGGGTTTATCCAAGACTGGTATTTTGCAAGACCAATGAGATCAAAATATAAGGACATAAATATATTATTGAAATGTTGGATAATGGAATATCTCCATTCTAGTTAAGAGGAAAACAAAGAGAAGCAGAAGGCTAGTACGTTTTTAAAAAAGGGGTTGTAAATGGATTGGTCGTCCTGAGGAGAGGCAAGAAGGGTCTCAGATGCCTTATCTGATTACCCAGCTAGAAGCTCTCTTCAAGCAGCCCCACTTATCACAGTTGTTGATAGGCTAAACATAAGTGGAAAGAATAACGTCATCCACCATGTACCGCCATATTTCAGTATGATCCTAGCTTCCTGATGTGTGCTGGGAGCACAGTAGACATAGCCACACACTTGACCTTGCTCATGATAGGTGCTCAATAAATATTTGTTGAATAAGTGAATAAAGCAAGGAAGGAAAGAAGAGAAAGTAAGGACAATATACTTTAGTTTGGCCTTGAGTCATAGGTTGTTTTGTCAGCACATATCTTACTGATGCTACTTCCTTTTCTTGCTAATTTAAGAGTTAGTGGAAGGTATTTTAGTCTTTTACTGATCAGAAGATTGAAGCATTAGATTGAGTCACTCAAACTAGCAAAGCAAATGTTTTATTTGTTCATTAAACATATATGCGTGCTTTCTTAGTCTTCACAACATGAGGTAGAAAGTTGTGAAATTTTCCGGTAATTATGATTCTATCTAGAGGGCAAGTCTGGGAATGAGTCACCAGCCTGTCTGGACAGCATCAGACCACTATTTACGTGCATAGACCCTGTGGCTATGCCTGCAGCTGACTCTGAATGGTAACTGCTTTTCCAATTCTTTTTAGTTTCCTTCTTTAAGAAGAAAACAATTGGATGTAACAGGAAAGAACTACATTGAACATCACCATTAAGAGAATGTCTTTTTGACTTTGTTGCTGGTGACGTGAATGCTCTTCTTATTAGACTAATAATTAGCTATCTGCTAAAATATGAATTTTCATTTTTACCTCTGAATCTGTAAAGAATACAAGTAAATCTGATTTACTTCCTTTATATATTTTATTATGATTGTACTGATATCTTTCAGTCCAGCCTGTCTATCTTAAATTTATTTTACCCTTTTTCGTATTAAGGATATTTCATGTAGTGTCAAAGTGGTTAGTGAAAAGTTTAAAATTTTTAAAAAATAAACAACTGTAAACTAGATTGTGTATGCTATTTCTTCCTTTTTTAAAATATTTATTTATTTATTTTGGCTGTGTTGGGTCTTTGTTGCTGCACACGGGCTTTCTCCAGTTGCGGTGCGTGGGCTTCTCATTGTGGTAGCTTCTCTTGTTGCGGAGCATGGGCTCTCGGCGCGCAGGCTTCAGTAGTTGTGGCACGTGGGCTCTAGAGCACAGGCTCAGTAGTTGTGGCGCACAGGCTTAGTTGCTCCACAACATGTGGGATCTTCCAGGACCAGGGCTCAAACCCGTGTCCCCTGCATCAGCAGGTGGATTCTTAACCACTGCGCCACCAGGGAAGTCCTGTAGTGCTATGTCAATGACAGTTCAGTCCATATATGATGTTTTATTACTGAATTAAGTGAGTTTATCACTTGGCCAGATAATGTCTGACCATTAAAGTAGCAGATCTATTTTATGGAACATATCAAAGTTTGTGTACATGATGCCTAATGGACTAACTGAGGTTAAAAATATTATGTCCTAGGGGTAGAACTTTGCTCTCTTCCCCCCATCCCATACTAATTTTTCATCATAGAAATCATCATCATCATCGTCATCATCATCAGGCACCTCAAGGCTACTGCCATCACCAACAGGTGATGTTGATTGCCTTCTTTTATAAAGGCCTCATGACAAAAGTGATGTAATATACAACCCCTCAAAAGGACAAATTCTCCCCAGTGCTTTTTTGCTGTCAACTAATTATCTGGTGGTTTCCAGAGTTCTAAAGAAGAGTTAGTGTGGTGTGCTATAAAGGGAATGAGGAAAAGATTTGGAGTCAGAGTGGTTTAGATTCAAATCCTGGATGTACTGTCTATTTGCTTGATTTTGAGAAGATTATTTTGGCTTCTTTAATCTCAGTCTCCTCATTTGTAAATCAGGGATAAGAATAGCTACATGATATGGTTCATTCATTCATCTATTTCTTAGATATCTATTCTGTGCCCTGGGAGCCAGGTAAATAGGTGGTGGCTTTGTGAAACCTATGATTTAATAAAGACTTTAAGCAAATGATTTCAATTTGAGTGGCAGTACATGAGTTGTTGAAGAGCTAGAAGTCTGGAGTCAGTCTACCTGGGTTCAAAACTTTACCACTTACTAACTACGGCACTTTAAATTGCCTAATCTCACATTGACTCAGTCTGTTTATCTATAAAATGGGGGTAATATTAGTATCATATCACAGGGCTGTAGTGAGGATATAAATTATTATGGATAAAGGTGGGTTTCTTTTTCCTTCTGATGAGAGAACTCAAGTTCAGTGAGTGTGAAATAAGGAGTTAGGAGTAATTCATAACTCTTAAGATAACTTTTTAAGAAAGAAAACCTCTTACCCTTCAGACACCTAAAGAGAAGCAGAGAGATATTGCACTTCTTTAAATTGGTTTTTGATTTTTAAGGTCTGTATTGGGAAACATTACTGGGACACTAAGGTCCAGTTGGAACTACTGTGCCACCACTAAATGCATGTGCTTTAGTGATATCTGATGCTGCAGGTGATATCCCAGCTGCATTCAGGCGGACACATAAACTAGGAAAAGATGAAAGGGACCCTGACATGCAGAACACATAAAATACATACAGCCTCACTCTCTCTCAGAAACACACATAGTCACACCATCAGAAACTTGTATTTTTGCTGTAAAGCTTTTCAGTCAATGAAAATAGGAAGGCATTATCCATTCTGTAGAAAGGAAGAAAAGAGTAAAAATGTTTAAAAATAATTTTATGACCAAAAAAAGTCTCTTTTCCTGTACTAAAGTGTTTAGAACATGACTAAATTTCAAAACCAAATATAATGAAAATTTAAAAAAAAAAAATGTAGGGATCCAAGAACAACAAAAAAAAGAACATCTATTGAACATCTAATTTTTGCCAGGATAAAAGTTAATATTATATCATAAATTTTCACAACATGTAGTTACTTGTAGCATTTCTGGCAAGGCAAAATAAAGACCTGTGTAATTATTTATTCTTGTAAACTCTTTTGTAGTGCTTACTTTGTACCAAGCACTGTTCCAGAAGCTTTATGACTAATGTTCTACAATTGAGTAGGAAGTTAGCATTGGTTTTTGTAGACTCCTTTGATTAAATTTATGATTTCTCTTCTACTCCTACTTTGATGGGAAATCCTTAACATTAATGGGTATAAATTTTTGTCAAATGCTTTGTCTGCATCTATTAAATGGATCATATAACATTTCTCTTTCATTTTGTTAATATGCATGGTTGATTTTCTATTGTCAATCCAACTTAGCATTCCTGGGATAAATCTCATTCGTCATGATGTATTATCTTTTTTATATATTGTTAGATTAAATTATCTAATATTTTGCTAACATTTTGAATATATGAGTTCATGAGGGATATTGGTCTATAGTTTTCTTCTCCTATAATGTCTCTCTCAGGTTGGTATCAGGCTTAGGCTGGTCTCCTGAAATGAGTTCAAAACTGTTCCACTTTCCTTTATTTTCTGAAAAGGTCCATGTTGCATTGCTATTATTTCATTCTAAATGTTTAATGGAATTAACGAGTGGAGATAGCTGAACCTTGTGTTATCTTTATTTATGGTAGTGAATTCAATTTTTTTGGTATAGTGGTTCTTAAGTTTTAGCATGTACCACAATCACCTGGCAGGCTTGTTAAACCCCAAATTGCTGAGCCCCCTTCCAAGATTCTGTGGGTATAGTGTGAGGCCCAAAATTTGCATTTTCCATAAGTTCCCTGGAGCCACTGCTGCTGCTAATCTTCCAAGCACACTTTGAGAACCACTGCTTAAATAACGAGAGGGCTATCGATCCTATTCTGCTGCTGTTGGCCGATAGGAATGGTTACTTTAAAGTCCCAGTCTGATCATTTTATATCTGTTCCATGCCTGGGTTTTCATCTATTGACTGTTGATTCTTGACAATATTTTTTCATGCATAGTGTAATATTTTTTTATAGAATGCTGGTCATTGTGCGTAAAAGACGTAGTGTGGGGTATGGAGTGTTGGAGAATTTTGGTCAGTTCTCCTCACCCTCAGACACAAAAGGTCTTAAGTTTCCTGCATCTTGTTGTGGGTCCCTCTCAGCTCTCCTGCCCCTCCCTGTGGGGTAGACCGTCACTGCCTCATATTTGGTGCAAGGCCCAGACTGCAGGAGGCTTTTTCCTGGTTCTCCTGCTCCAACCTCTGACTTAACCCTGCTTCGCAGTGGAGAGGGTGAGGGTTGTCTCTCTCAGTCCTTCTTTATGCCCTTAATGAGGCTTTGCATTGGCCGCGGTGGTGATTTGTGGTACCTAACCTGCCTGGCTGTGTCCACAGGAGGGATCTCAGGCAATACGATGGCGTGAATTTTTGCGTATAATATTATGCATATGTAGGATTATTTTTAAATGCTTGAGATATTGGGAATCTATACTCATTTGACAAGAACGCCCCTCTTATGGGAAGAATAGGAAAGGGGAAAGGAGTTGTGTCTAGAATTGAGACACTTAAACCAGGGAGGGATGGGCTGGCTTCAGTGGGTTATAGGAGCCTGACATCAGTGCTATCCAAATGAAGTAAACACCAACATCTCACTTAAGAGAGAAATAGAAAATTGGATAGAGATGGGAGGGGCAAGATCTTGGGGGAGAGTGTGCCTTTAAAAGGCACAGGCCTGTTGGACCAGGTAAAACTTTTTGTTTTTTTAATTTATTACGTGTGAGTCATGGCCAGATTCTCGGACACAAAGCAGCACTCACTGGAGATGTCACAGATAGTATTGTGATTGAATCGATTCAGGAGCTTTGAACTAACAATAGGGGCATTCCACCTCCCTGCAAGGCAGTGCCAACTGTAACAGTGTATAACATGGTGTTCTTGATCAAAACTGCTTCAATAGGTTAAAAAATGCCTGACATTTGCTCACAAATTATAATTCTTATAACAGCCCTATAAAGTAGGAGTTACTAATCACATTTTACACATTAAAACAAACACATTACCAGCAAAGGAAACTATAAATAAAACAAAAAGACAACACTCAGAATGGGAGAAAATATTTGCAAACGAATCAACAGACAAAGGCTTAATCTTCAAAATATATAAACAGCTCGTGCAGCTCAATATTAAACAAAAACAACCCAATCAAAAAATGGGCAGAAGACCTAAATAGACATTTCTCCAAAGAAGACATGCAGATGGACAAGAGGCACATGAAAAGCTGCTCAACATCACTAATTATTAGAGAAATGCAACTCAAAACTACAATGAGGTATCACCTCACACCAGTTAGAATGGGCTTCATCAGAAAATCTACAAACAACAAATGCTGGAGAGGGTGTGGAGAAAAGGGAACCCTCTTGCATTGTTGGTGGGAATGTAAATTGATGCAGTCACTATGGAGAACAGTATAGAGGTTCCTTAAAAAACTAAAAATCGAATTACCATATGACCCAGCAATCCCACTACTGGGCATATACCCAGAGAAAACCATAATTCAAAAAGACACATGCACCCCAATGTTCATTGCAGCACTATTTACAATAGCCAGGTCATGGAGACAACCTAAATGCCCATTGACAGACGAATGGATAAAGATGTGGTACATATATACAATGGAATATTACTCAGCCATAAAAAGGAACAAAACTGGGTCATTTGTAGAGACGTGGATGGACCTAGAGACTGTCATACAGAGTGAAGTAAGTCAGAAGAGAAAAACAAATATCGTATATTAACACATATATGTGGAATCTTGAAAAATAGTACAGATGAACCAGTTTGCAAGGCAGAAATAAGACACAGATGTAGAGAACAAATGTATGGACACCAAGAGGGGAAAGTGGGGAGGAGAGGTGGTAGGATGAATTGAGGACTGGGATTGACATATATACACTAATATGTATAAAACAGATAACTAATAAGAACCTGCTGTATAAAAAATAAATAAATAAAATAAAATTCAAAAAAACAAAACAAAACAAAACAAAAACACATTACAACAAAAATGGAGGGTCTTCAGTATACATACCATATCCAAGCACAAATATCCAGCGTAAGACAAAAAAAACCTTTATAGCAAAAGACTTTATAGCAAGATGAGTTAGCTTAACTCTAATGTTTTTTCTCCTTTGCCACCATTGTTTCTTTGCAGGCTTCAGATGTCCTAGATTGGACGCTTCCACTTTATACTAATATCATTTATTTTTATGGTTTTGCATTTCCTTTGCTTATTTTTGTTGTATTGTAGAATGGTTCATTTTGGAAATTACATCCTGGCTTGTCTGCACTGAGGAGAGAAAAGAGAGGGAGCTGGTTTGTCCACGCTGTGCCCGCGGGCGCTCACCTAGTGCTAGGCTGGACCATTGAGAGATGCTGCAAGCCCTGTGGGGCAAGGCATTTATTAAGAAATTCTTCCTGGAGAATGCATGGGACAAAAAAGACTGCTCTTTCTTCCCCTACCCAGGGCTAGTCTCTTGCAAAAGCACATGTGAAAATGGTTGAAAAGGATCCAGTGCTATTAAAGTGTGCCAGATATTACATTTTTAGTGTAGCTCCCAGTTCAGTCTAAAAAAGAGCATAGTCGTATACATAACACAGAGTCCCTTAAAAACAAAAGAAAATTTGACTATAGCAGACTGTTCACTGAATGAAGTTTAGACCCTGGGTGATGTACTTTTAGGCTCTCAGCAAATGGAAATAATTTGATTTTTATAGTGGTGATATGAAAATACATAGTTCTCTGAAAGAAAACAAAGTAGAAATTTTTATTCTCTTTCAAGTATGTATACATCCCTAACAAGCCATTCTTACTCCTAAAGTTGTTGTACATTTTTAACCCTTTGATAGTTACAGACTTGAATCCCCCCCCAAAATTAGCATTACCTCTTGAAAGGCTGTTAGCATTTATCTCAGTTTTACTGATTGTCTGACACCTTATAATTTCCTTGAGACTAACATTTTTTGGTTCTTAATTCAAATGAGTTTTGCCACTGTTCTCAGCTTACTGATAAGATGATTATGTATTCTGCATCTTAGTGTGCTTTCTGGTGATAAATTATATTATAATTGTCCCTGCCAGAGTTGCTGGAGTTAAGTACCTGGTGGCATTTTCATTATCCAAGTCACTTTCCTCCCCAAGGGTTGGTAACTTTACCCTTCTAAAGTATGTTTTTGGGGACTTCCCTGGTGGCACAGTGGTTAAGAATCCGCCTGCCAATGCAGGGGACACAGGTTTGAGCCCTGGTCGGGGAAGATCCCACATGCCGCGGAGCAACTAAGCCCATGCACCACAACTACTGAGCCTGAGCTCTAGAGCCCGCGAGCCACAACTACTGAGCCCATGTGCCACAACTGAGTGAAGACCACGTGCCTACAGCCCATGTTCCACAAGAGAAGCCACCACAATGAGAAGCCCACATGCAACAACGAAGACCCAATGCAGCCAAAAATAAATAAATTTAAAAAATATATAAAAGTTACCATTAAAAAAATTATAAACTTTAAAAAAAATTAAAAAATAAAATATGTTTTTGTCATTCATTTACTAATAGAATATGCATATTGGTGCAGGGCAAAAACATATATCCCTAATATTTATATTTAGGCCTACTCTCAGTAGAGTACTTCTTTGATTAGAACTTTTATCATGGAAAGGAAGAACTTCTCCCCACTCCTTGTTAGAGAAACAACAATGGGAGTTTAGTGGGCCACCCCTGTTGTTGTTCTGAAAAACATGGAAGAGGGCCAAATTTATTCTATGCCTGAATCTTCTTTCTCTCCTACACACATACAAAAAATGTGTCACCAGGAACCTGCTACTGGTTGTGTTCACAGTGGTTCAGCAGCATTCCATAAAGGCTCAAGAGGACTGATGAGATGTGAAAGATGGGCTGCTCATCAAAACAAGTTATTTTCTGGACTGTCAACCTTGCATGATGAGTCCATGACACAACTTCTGCTGGAAACAAAATTGAGTGCACCCAGTGGAACGCAGAGGGGTAGATGGAATTCCTGGCATGATGTAATAGTGTGAAATCACAGATAGATGCTCACAGGAATTTCTATGTATTTTATGTAGCACATTGTAGCAAATTCTTAAAAAGAGCTGCAGGTAGAGGATTTATAGAGACACACATGTGCTAATATATGAATATAATATAAAACCATCTGGCCTAGAAAAGTGGCAACATAAGTTGAAATGTACATATTTAGGTATGAATGTGTATATGTACATATGTTTGTATATAGATTATATATCCAATATAAATGGCCTGCAAATTAATTTCTTTCTTTTTCTTCCTTTCTTTCTTTTTCTTTCTTTCTTTCTCTTTCTTTCTCTCCCTTTCTTTCTTTCTTTTCCCTTCTTTCTTTCTCTGTTTCTCTTTTTCTCTTTCTTTCTTTCTCTCCCTCCCTCCCTCCCTCCCTTCTTTCTTTCTTTCTCTTCCTTCCTTTCTTTCTTTCTTTCTTCCTTTCTTTCTTTTCCCTCCCTCCCTCCTTTCCTTCCTTCTCTCCCTGTCCCTGTCTGTCTCTATCTATCTATCTATGTATCTATCTATCAAGTCTATCTCTTTTTTTAGACAAGGATTACACAATTGTGACATTTATGGATTAAGATACTCCTATTGTCAGAATAAGCAAATCATTTCTCTTTAAAGCTTTAGCCTTTAAAGGCCTATTTAAAAAACAGCATGAGATCCTTTAAATGACCCTTTAAAACAATATAATAAATCAATTAAATAAATAAATACAAGCAGGTTGTGCAAAAATCGATTCCCTTCAAATTCTTATTGTTATTTACCCTTGTTATGTAATTATTCTTTGGTGATGTAAGTACCACAGTGCATCAGAATGATTGTAGAATCTGGAATTAGACAAACTTGTGTTTGAATCCCTATTTTATATGTAACGCTGAGTGATTACTTCTCTCCTTGGCATTTTAGTTTTCTCATCTGTAAAATAAGTGTAATAATATCTACCATGCAGTGTTGCTATAACAATGAAATGTCATGTAAAGTACCTAACCCATTTCTACCATGTAGTAGGTGTATAATAAATACTGGATTCCTTCCCTATATCACCTGAGAAGAATTTTAAATGGGGGGGCAGAGGGCATGTTTCAGATTAAACCAATTATTTACTGTTTCAAGATACATAGAAATACTATTCAGAAAAGAGAAAGGCAGCTGTGTATTAGGTAGAGAATGTGGGCATTGAGTGCCTAAGCTTCCCTGGGATCAATATTGCAAAGCGCTTGATTTTATCTTGAGGCTATTGCAAGTTGTCAGATTATCAGACTTATTTTTTATTAAAAGATTAAATACTAAGATATATTTCAAAGTCATATATAATAATTGGGAGATCACTGATGCTGTAATCAAGGAGTTCACAAGCTAGTTAGAAGACAGATGTGATAGCAAATGATCCACTGTGAACACAGCAGCATTATGTGTTTGGTAGAAGCCTTGCCATGGGACCAGTAGTTGGGCACGTCATCAAAAAAGTTGATTAAAGCTGTGAGTCATAAAAAGTGATACATGCATACTGTAAATATTTTGTTTAAATTTAAAACTTACAAAGGCATGTTCATTTGATGTAGTGCCAACGCATTTCCTTTGAGTGTGTATCTGCTGATTGCGGTGCCTACTTTTTTTTTCTCATAAACCACAATCATAATGCAATATCTAGTGCTCAATTCTAGCTGTTAAAAAAGTAAAATAAGTCATGAGGATGTAATGTACAGCATGGCGATTATAGTTAATAATACTGTATTGCATATTTGAAAGTTGCTAAGAGAATAGATCTCAAAAGTCCCTATCACAAGAAAAAAATTGTAACTATTTATAGGGATAGATGTTAATTAGACTTACTATGGTGATCATTTCACAATACATACAAACACCAAATCACTATATTGCACACCTGAAAATAACATAATGTATATATCATTAAATCTCAATTTCAAAAAAGGAAACATGTGAAACAAGAGTTTAGAGACTTGAAAAGCAATTTGAATGCTGCATAAAGTTTTAGAAATTTTATTGTCTTGCCCATACCTAATTCAACAGCAGTGTTCAGCAATCCATCTTTACAATGTTGTTTGTAAATTCATTCAACTTTGTTTTCATCAAACAACAACATCCTTCTTTAACCCTTCTATATCACTTATTCACATAATGAAGTCACATAATTAGAATAAAATGCACAAATGGCATAAACAAGTTTGAGAAACACAAACATAAACTAACCATAACCTGAACATAACCATCACCGTAGTTGTGATGGTTAGGGGCTCTTGGAGTGTATTTACATATGATAACTATGGTAGGTGTTTAATAATTATGTGACCTCAGGTGACTTGTTCTAAACCTCAGTTTCTGCTTTTTAAAATGATCATAACTGAGTTGTTATAAGGAGTAGAGCACTTAGCACAATGTCTGACACATAAGATGTTCCTAAAATGTTAGGGATGATGATGATGATGATATATCAGAGAAGCCTTCAAAGCCGAGAAGACGTAATCATACTTAAGGAAATAGGTTATTTTATTCCCAACAGAATCTCTTCTTACATTTATTTTCTGTAACGGTTGTTGTTGCTGTTAACTTGTGAAAATTCTCTAGCAGACGTGTAGCCACACTTTCAACAGGTATTTAAGGCTTCATGCACTTACCGTTCCTAGGTTTTTCTAGGGACAGGGACTGTCCTAAAGGATAGGACCAGATATTTTGGAGTTGCTAGCTTCTGTTGGAAGAAATAGAAAACTTCATCACAGGCAGAGTTACAGGCAAAGGTTCTGGGTGGGGCTGAGGCAGGAAACAAACAACTAGAGCGACTTTGTGATGAACACAGCTCCTGCTAGACTGACTGAATTTCCTTTCATCATTCAACAGTGCTCTGTTTTGTGTATAAAATAAGCATAATGAAAGTTGCAATCTATCTACATGGTACCAAGTGTTTAAAAGTATTTGATTTTGTCCGTTATATAAGTTTTAGCTAAATAGGAAGCTGGAATCTCTTCCTTTGTCTTATTCTCAAGTATTGGTGTCTGCAAGCTTCTGTCCTTAACCAGTTCTCACTTTGAATGCTTTCAACAGAGAAACATACTTACTTCCATGGCCTCAACACCAACAAAACTTTATGTGTTTATCTCACTTATGAGTCTGTATGGCCCTCAGGCATTTTGCATACGACACGCTCTAAAATGTACTAATTTCCATTTCTCACTCCTTTAACATGTTCCTTTCCAAAGGTTGTTTGCTCAAGCCAGACACCTGGGAACCAACCTTGACCCTTATGCCTTTCTTACTCCTCACATCCAAATAGACCTCCCAGAATTGTTAGTATTTCTTTTTTTTTTTTTTTTTTTAAAGCTTAGTGGTATTTTTATGGAGGAATTTTTTTTTAATTAATTAATCTATTTATTTATTTTTGGCTGTGTTGGGTCTTCGTTTTCTGTGCGAGGGCTTTCTCTAGTTGCAGCAAGTGGGGGCCACTCTTCATCGCGGTGTGCGGGCCTCACTGTTGTGGCCTCTCTTGTTGCGGCGCACAGGCTCCAGACGCGCAGGCTCAGTAGTTGTGACTCACGGGCCCAGCTGCTCCGTGGCATGTGGGACCTTCTCAGACCAGGGCTCAAACCCGTGTCCCCTGCATTGGCAGGCAGATTCTCAACCACTGCGCCACCAGGGAAGCCCGTATTTCTTTATGAAAAAAAAAATTTAAGTTTTATTACAAAAAATTAGATAACAGTTTTTCTAAGGTAGCATTTAAAACACCTTAAATGATTAATTGTGAGGGGAAGAATTACTGTTAATAGTTGTAGAGGTTGATTCTATGATATGAGGATTCTATGACATAAAAGCTTTATGGATGAGGGAACATTTGAAATGAGATTTAAAAGAGGGGTGAGACTTTGGGGGACGGATAGGAGGAGGCAGATACAGCATTTTAGCCAAAGGCAAGAGAGATAGGGCAGAGCATCAGGAGGACCAGAGGGACCTAGTGTAGGAAGATTGCATTGAATGAGGACCAAGGCAAGTCGAGGGATCTGAGCACCAGAGTCATCGCTGGTCTTTGAGTGAGCAGTGCCACTGGACTTGATGGTGAAAACTATGTTGAAACGTGAAACAGGAAGACAGTGCATAAGAATGTGGAAGAAGAAATTTGAGATTGAAGATAATAAAGAAGAATTGCTACCAGGAGAGGAAGTTGGGTGAAGAGAAGTTTTCCTTAATGAGAAGCTGTCTGGGGCAGTTTTTAGGTTAAGAAAAGGGAGAAATTGAAATGAGAAAGAGAAGTGACAATAAAGCAAGTTAATATAGCAAAGAGAAGGTAGTGGACGCACACGAGAGCATTATCTTGGAAAGGACAGCAGACAATTTTCCTCTAAGGTCATAGGGAAGGAAGAACATGTGAGTGACAATAGCTGAAGAAATTTGAGGCAGAAGAAATAGAATAATAAGAGAGTTTTTATTGTATGGTTCTGGACGAAGGATGTAGGAAGTGAGCAGCTGGGCAGCATTTTAAAATACTAGTGCTGTCAGACACAGAAAACAAACTTATGGTTACCAAAGGGGAAACAGGGGTGGGGGGAGAGACAAATTGGATAAATTAGGAATATGGGCTTAACAGATACAAACTATCAATACTTTATATGTAACATAGATAAACAACAAGGTCCTAGTGTATAGCACAGGGAACTATATTCAATATCTTGTAATAACCTACAATGGAAAAGAATCTAAAAAAGAATAGATATATATAACTGAATCACTTTGCTGTACACCTGAAACTAACACAACATTGTAAATCAAGTATACTTCAATAAAAAATAAAATAAAATATCAGTGCTGGGTCACGCTTCCAAAGATTCTGATATATGTGGTCTGATGTGGAGCCCAGGTGTCAGCATTTTAAAACATCGCCCAAGTGATTCTAATGTCCAACCAGGGTTGAGGGAAAGGCTGGGGTGCCATATTTAGAGTAGGTAGAGAAGGTTTGAACACCTGTTGAGATTAAAGAGCCATTAAGGAATAACATCTTTTGACTGAAAACTCAGGAAGAAGTGAGGCCGGAGGGGAAGGAAGAGTGAAGATGCAGTTTTCCTGTGCATCCAGTGGACTCTGCATTCTCCCTTATTTAGTTCACTCTCCTTTCTTATTACTTCCACCTGTTGGCCTTTATTTCTGACCAACCCCACGCTCTTTGCTTTCGCATGACCTCCCTTTTCATAATCTTCTTCCGTTGCTTCTTCCATCCTTCACACTTTTCAACTTTTCCTAATCTTCTGCCCATTAGTTCCTTTCCACTTTCCTGCAGCCAGAGGAGCAAAAATCACTCTGGCCAGGCAGGGAACAGAAACTGGACAGTTTTGATAAATGAGCCAAGCCCGAGATGCCTGCAGAACTGAGCAGGCCTGGAGGATACGGCACTGCCAGAGAGACTGCTCAGAGAGCTGAAGCAGGAGGAGGTAAAGGGCGAGCCACCGCCTCCCCATTTTGTGCATTTACCTGCAGAGCTGTCATCTCAGGTTCTTTGGGAAAGTTGGGGTTACATAGACCAGTCTCAGAGTGTGAGCAAAACACTGGCAACCAGTCCGTGCTTTCTTGTGCCAGTGGTGTGACTGGGAGATTATACTACTTGGAACTGTTTTAATTACAAGTGGGAGAAAGGAATTTGAAAGAGTTTGAGCTAAAAAGAAAACCGTTACGCAGAAATGTTCTAAGGATGCCAAAGACAGATAGGACTAAAACCAAGAGCTAAAATTTTCCAGACTGTCTGTCCCTTACTTCCCCCCTGTTCTGGTGGTTTTGGTTTCTTTTTCCCTCCATCTTGCATGCCCGTGTTCCCTGCTGCTTTTCCATCCCAGTGGTGGAAACTGTTCCAGGGATAACAGTTCTGACCAGAGAAAGAGAGAGAGTGTGTGTGTGTGTGTGTGTGTGTGTGTGTGTGTGAGAGAGAGAGAGAGAGAGAGAAACTGCCCTAATTTTAGCACTCTTGAGAAATAATCTAGTTGGTTTATTGGGGTTACTTCCTGGTCATCTACAGCTAAGACATTCAGCTCTTCAATACCAACTCGGTCGCCAGGTGTGCAGCCCTCTAAATGAAGGGGCGGGGGGGAAACATGAACAATCTGAGCCACCAAAAGGCAGTTGCTCTAGAGACTGAATCTTGTTTGGTAACTGATGTTAATTCCCCCCAAAGTTCTAAGGTTGATAATTAAGACAATATATCTTAGCATCCCGTTGGTAGTTCAATACATAAAATCTCTATTTTGAAACAAAATAAATAATGTATTTCTTTTTTCTTTTTAAGAAAATCATTTTTATTAATTTATTTATTTTTGGCTGTGTTGGGTCTTCGTTTCTGTGCGAGGGCTTTCTCTAGTCGTGGCAAGCGGGGGCCACTCCTCATCGCGGTGCGCGGGCCTCTCACTATCGCGGCCTCTCTTGTTGCGGAGCACAGGCTCCAGACGCGCAGGCTCAGTAGTTGTGGCGCACGGGCCCAGTTGCTCTGCGGCATGTGGGATCTTCCCAGACCAGGGCTCAAACCCATGTCCCCTGCATTGGCAGGCAGATTCTCAACCACTGCGCCACCAGGGAATCCCAATAATGTATTTCTTAAATCAAGTTAGGATTCACCCTAGAGAAATGCTGTAAGTGTACTTAAAGGTAAAAAAAAAAAAAACCTTATCTGAAAAATTACAAATGCAGTAAATTTAGGCAGGTATTAAATTTCACATATGGTCTCTAAGAGTGAAACAGAAGATGGGCTAGGGCCTCTAGTAGTGTGTTGTACACTTCACCTCACACAAAAGTGAAAAGGACAGCTATTAGGGGACAGTCATGTGCTTGATGACTAGAGTGAGAATTTACCCTTACTATCATTCCTTTCCATTCCCTCTACAACTTTAAACCATGTGGCTTCATTTACATTTAAAACATGTGTATGTGCAAAAGTATTAGTCATAGTGGTAGTAGCAGTAGTGTCAGTGAGAGAAGTTTTTCATGTGTTTCAAGATTTGGGTTTTGTGTCACTGTATGAGAAGTCTGAGAATCATGGCGTACAAGAATGTCACTGATTATTTCACTGCATTTTTTAGCCCAGCAAATAAAACTGATGGTGGGAACTTATTGGCAATGAGAAAATAGCAATTTGTGTAAAATAGAGTTGAGAACACATTTCAGGAATTGTTACTTTAAGCCACATGTCAGTGGTCATGTGAGGTCCTGACTGGGGTACAGCCTGAGGCAAATTCTCTTACTCATTTTGCCTTAGACTCTCATTTTGATTTTATGGATACTATTCTGAACTAAGCTACTGTCATCTCCCACCTGGACTACTCAAGTATCTTCCTAATTGGTTTAGCCACATGTACTGTGGTCCCCTTCATTTTTTCTCCATGGTGTTGCCAGAGCGTTAATCTCATGATGCAGTTCTGGACCCCCAGTACCAATGTGGCTATTTACCATCACTTTCTACCTCTCCTGGGAGTCATCCAAAAGCATTGTAGTGTCAGGGTTCTCCAGAGAAACAGAACCAATAGGATATATATACACAAACACATATATGATTTATTGTAAGGAATAGGCTTATACAATTATGGGGGCTGAAGTGTCCCATGATCAGATCTTCCCTGGTATAATTATAATAAGGAAGGACTGGTTTCCTGGGCTTGCAACTTGTGTAGCTGTAGAGAGCCCCATGCCCGGAAGGGCACATTTGGTTTGACGCTCTGCTGATGCCATCTTGAAAAGCATAATAATTTTATATTTTGAGTTTATATTTTGTAAGTGAAGTCTGAGGGGACAATCTGTAAATATTTTACACACACACACATAAATAATATGGTTGACAATAAATAGCAAATAAAAAATGCCATGAGAAATCGAGAAAGAGAGTATCCATAGAAAAAAAATACACTATATTTTAGTACCTTTAATGGCAATTTTTTTCTGATTTTGAACGTGGGGCACTGTGTTCTCATATTGCACTGATCCCTGGAGATTAAGTAGTCAGTCCTGGAGAGGGAATTTTGCAAAGACGTGAATATCAAGAGGTGGGAATTGTTCCAGGCTTTCTTGGAGGCCGGCTACCACACTAATTAATACAAGAGGATAATTCTCCCCGCTAAAAAACTATTTTTAAAAAAAAATTTATTTATTTATTTATTTTTGGCAGCATTGGGTCTTCGTTGCTGTGTGCGGGCTTTCTCTAGTTGCAGCGAGCAGGGGCTACTCTTCGTTGCAGTGCACGGGCTTCTCATTGTGGTGGCTTTTCTTGTTGCGGAGCACAGGCTCTAGGTGCGCAGGCTTCAGTAGTTGTGGCATGCGGGATCAGTAGTTGTGGCTCGTGGGCTCTAGAGCACAGGCTCAGTAGTTGTGGTGCACAGGCTTAGTTGCTCTGTGGCATGTGGGATCTACCTGGACCAGGGCTCGAACCTGCGTCCCCTGCATTGTCAGGTGGATTCTTTACCACTGTGCCACAAGGGAAGCCCTATTTTTAACCTTATACCGAATTTATATATGCATACATATGTGTTGTGTGTGTGCGTATGTGTGTGTATTTACAAAATTTTGACTCATCAAAACGTCACCAATAGGTACCAAACTATGGATGAGTGTTATGGAAGTAGATTTCAAAGATTTCTAAAAGGTTATGTGTTTTTCATCAGCATATATGTGTTTTTTAAAATCAGTTTCCTCTAAAAAATTAGTTTTTTAACAATATCATAGTTCATTGGGTGCTGTCAACATTTTTTTGTTATAAAATATCACGCTGTAAAGTTAATACGGTGCTCTATGGGAATAATTCTAGTTCTAGTGCAGATGCTAAGAACTCCCTAGATATTTCTAATTTCATGCAGAGATCATTTCGTACAGATATAATTCTTAATGATCTATCTCCTAGTATTTTTATAGACCAGTTATATGCTGCTAGGGTTATACACAGGTTTTATAGATGAGCTTTACCTCATATATAAAAATACAATTCATGGTCTGTATTCTGGATGTATAGTTCCCATAGCAGTGGCCTTCTAGTCTTGTCAAAGAGTTGTCATTGAAAATAGATCATAATAAAAAAAAAAGTCAAAGGGAAATTATGCAAATTCAGCCTTATTAAAAAAAAATCTTAGTCTTTGTTTTGGTGTTCTTCTATATTCACTCATAGTCTGAAACTACAGCTGACCACAGAACAACTCTGATAAGCATGGAAGCGAGGTTTCACAAAACAAAGATGAAAATACGTTGTTAGCTTTCAAAAGTTAATAGGACCTGTAAAGTATATTTAAGAATGTAAATTGAGAATTTCCAGGTACTAAGATAAAGTTCTAAGAATTATTTCTTTACACACAGGGTTCAAAAATTTCATAATTTAATGGCAAAATAAAATAGGATACATTTTTTGAAATTCAAAATATTGAGCTAATGGACTCCCCTCAGTTCACATCACAGAATAGCTAATAAGATTCTAAACACCCTGACTGAGATTAAAACTGGATATGTTTGACTCTTTAACTATATCCCTGAAACTTATTTCCATTTCTACAGAAAGAAAACCGGACGTTTTTGTACATTCACTTCGATGTTCAGAAAAAAAAATCCTCTGCAACTGATCTGATGTCAGAAAAACAGTAGCATCAAATGTATTTTAAATCAGTATTGGCTGTGACTTTATCAAGCCTATGTCAAAGATGTTTATTCTCTAATAGGTCAGAAGAGGCAGTTACTGTTAATAGAAGGGCCAAGAGGCAGCTAGATATTTAATATTTTTTCTTTTCCTTTGAAGACTAAAACATTAATATATCGATAGAACAAAAATGAGTAGACATTTCCTGAATCTCTTAAAGTTTAAAGAGCAAGCCAGGATATTGCATGCTGAATCTATTGGTCAGATTTTTTCTTCCATAGCACTTATCATCCTCTGACATATATATTTATTTATCTATTTCTTTGTTCCTTCCACTAAAAGTTAATCATTCTTCAATGAGGGCAGATGCTTTATTAACTACTATATCTTCAGAATTTAGAAGTGGTAGCCACTTAATTATTTGTTAAATAAATAAACCGACCTTTAGGTTGTCTTCAATTTACTAAAAGATGATTTTTAAACTGTCTCACGGGCAAGAAAAGGCAGCGTGAGCCTGGTTGTCTTACATGATGACAAATTTACTTTTGGGTTTCTACCTTGCTTATTTCTGTTGCTGTGCTCAAAATTAGCTTTTTAAAGACTTTCCTATATCTAAACCTAGTTGGAAATTATATTAACAACCAGTCAATACAATAAGACATGCCAGGAGCTGCATGTATTGGTATTACTTCTTGTCTCTAGGAGCCTAAATGTTGAGCCATATACTTTGAGGAATTTCAGGTTTGGAAAGGACAGTTCTGGAAACTGCCATAATTTGTGAAGAATAGAAAAAGTATGATGCTGATAATGATACTGCTTTTTCTAGACTAGACTCAATAAATTAGGATGAGTTAGTATTCACTATTTTATGAATGCTAGCTTCCAAAGATGAATATGTAAGTGATTTTAATGGTGATAAATAATATGAGAAGGACGACCACTATGGTATAGAATTGTGACTACTGTGACTGTCAACCCACTTTGGATGAATTAGAAGAAAAGTGTTCCCAATCTATGAATACCCATTGTAATGTGGAATAAATAAGCACAGAAGACTCCTTAAGAGATTATGAAGATGGGGTGGCAATACATAGCATTCCAGAAGTTGCTCTATGGTTTTAGGATGCAGATACTTCCACAACTGTATGAATGATTCTTTTTACTAAGTATCAAAAATCGTTACTATAGAAGGAACAGTTGCCATAGTGGAAGGGCAGCAAATGAGTAATACTTTCCATCCTTGAAGCTTCCTAATTCGTAGGTACATTTTTGGAACATGTTTGGAAATCATATATTTAGGATAGTGAGAGACATGTCAGTTCATAGATGCTTTTGAATAAAATAGAAGAACCAATACTAGATGGCACACATATAACTCAAAGTCCAGAGTTAGAGAAGTTCCAGGGCTGTTTGATTCAGTGGTTCTAGGATGCCACCAAAGACCCAAATTCTTTCCACATTGTCAAACTGCCAACCCCATCGGGTTGATACACCCCCTACCCATGCCAGACCACTATACTCTTAAGATGGCTGCACAAGCTAATCATGACATTCCCACAGGATGTTAAAGAACTAGAAGATAGTCTATTCTCCCACCCCACCTCCACTCCCAAAAAGGAACTTTCCCAGGTGCCTTTATCAGATTTTCATGTCACATTGGCCAGAATTGCATCATATGCTTATTTCTAAATTAAGCACTGGAAAAAGGACATGGTGCAACCTTAATCTGACCTTAGGAATCAAGATTTGCAGGTGGAGAAGGATTCAAGTTACTCTGAAGCACAGGGCTATCTGAGACTTGTACACAAGGTTCTGAGAGTAAGGGAGAGGGAGGAGGAATAGCTATAGGGTTGACACCCCACAGTCTGTCACTAAGCTATATATGGGATGCGCCCTTGATAGTAATGGTAAGAATTTATTGAGAGTTTACTTTGGGCCAGTCATTGTGCTAAACACTTTGCAGCTATCTGTTTGAATGACCAAAAGGTGTTTTACTGGTTAGAAGAGAGGAGATATCAAAAGGAGAGTTGAGAAGTCCCATTCTCTCAACTCCTTTCACTTGGGACAAATCAATCCATTCTTCGTTA
The DNA here is from genome assembly GCF_028564815.1 of Eubalaena glacialis. Classification (NCBI taxonomy): domain Eukaryota; kingdom Metazoa; phylum Chordata; class Mammalia; order Artiodactyla; family Balaenidae; genus Eubalaena; species Eubalaena glacialis. Next base: position 70,412,302 of record NC_083723.1, on the reverse strand, counting down.
CAGAGGAGGAGGCTCTTTAGAAATATGAGAATCAGATCAGTAATTTTAGCCATTCTAGGTAGTTTAACCAACTTCTCAAGTTCAATGATGAACATTAATACTATTCCTTTGTCTATTTTGACCATGTTCACTTTTTAAAAAATATTTTAGTAGTGGCTTAGCAAGCCAGGGTGGTGAGAGTAGTCTACCCCAGATGCAGGCAATAAGATTAGGCACCATCTCATCTGGAAGATGAATGGGTTCTGGAAATCTAATGCACAGTGCAGTGATTATAGTGAACAGTACTGTATTACATACTTCAAAGTTGCTGGGAGACTGCATCTTAAATGTCCTCAACGCAAAAGAGAAATGATAATTATGTGATGTGATGGAGGTGTTAGCTAACTGTATGATGGTAATCATATTGCAGTGTATAAATGTATCAAGTCAACATGTACACCTTGAACTTATAAAATGTTACGTGTCAATTATATCTCAATTTTAAAAACATTAGGCACTGCTGTAAAACAATTTAAAACAATAATAAAATCAAGTAAAGATCCATCTTATTTTTAATAATACCATCCACCTGCAGTGTTTTAAACGTCAGTGATAAAGTACTCCTCCTAGAAAAGAATCTTTTTTTGATCTAATTTCTAAATTGCTTTTGTTACTGTTGGGTTTCAATAATATATTAAGGGCTTCCCTGGTGGCTCAGTGGTTAAGAATCCGCCTGCCAATGCAGGGGACATGGGTTTGAGCCCTGATCCGGGAAGATCCCACATGCTGCGGAGCAACTAAGCCCGTGCACCACAACTACTGAGCCTGCGCACCTAGAGCCCGTGCTCTGCAACAGAAGAAGCCACCGCAGTGAGAAGCTCACGCACTGCAACGAAGAGTAGCCCCTGCTGGCCGTAACCAGAGAAAGCCCGCGCACAGCAATGAAGACCCAACACAGCCAAAAATAAATAAATTAAATAATAATAATATATTAAAAGCCTCAAATTAGCATATTTTTATTATCTTTTGGTAAGTATTGTATTTTACACAAAAGTAAGTTCAGAGAACTCCCAGATAGTCAATCCCAACACCCACAGACTCAGGGACACACACTCTATTCGAGAATCTGTTTGCGATAGTTCAAAATTATTTAATTATTCAAACTTGCTTTGGGTACCAATTATATCTCCAACCTCTGTGGCACTACATATTCCTGCTTTTAAGCAGTAGATTAGAAATAAACAAGGATATTATAAGTATATTTATAAAATGCTTATATTATAAATTTTATATTATTATATAAATATATAATATTAATATATAGTATGTAAAATTTATATTAAATATAAACATATTTATAATATTTTACTATCAATAAGTAGATGAATTATAATTATATAGATTATATCATTATAAAGATAAAGAGGGACTTCCCTGGTGGTCCAGTGGTTAAGACTCTGTGCTCCCAATGCAGGGGCCATGGGTTTGAACTCTGGTCAGGGAACTAAGATCCCACATGCTGCACGGTGTGGCCAAAAAAAAAAAAGACGAAGAAATAGAACTTGAATTAATTCAATTCTGTTACTCTATGTGACAATTTGGGGGTTTTATTTGTGTTTAAATTTTAAAACAGTGAAAGGTTATAAACCAGAGATGTCATGGGGTTTTATTTTTGTAAATGTAAATTTTAGTTCATACATGAAATACTTTACTTAATTTGAATAATATTTAAATAGAACCTTTAAAAGTTATCTATGTGGATATAACTGCTCTATCATGTCAGTAACTAAATAGCATTCCATTATAAGTGTATACCATATTGTATTTAACTACCTCACTATTGAGAAACACTTGGCCTAAGTCCATCAACTTTACTTTAGCTGTGAAATTCCTGCATAGCATATTGGCTCAATTCTCACAGATCTAAGAATTAATGAGACTGGAAGGAAATACTTAGAATATGTAAATGACAGATTTTGACTTTATAATTGTTAAGAAACTAAAACTAGATTTTATATCTATTTTTAAAAGCTGAATTGAATGTTGCATTATAAAATCTATTAATAACTCAAATTTTCCATTTGTTTACAAATCTTTAACAATTTCTAATAAATTCTCTTGCATTACAGGACAAAAATGCTGTGTTACTCATAGAAGATTAAGAGCTGCATTATTTTAGTTTAGTGTTTCCATTCTACAGAGGTTATCACATAAACCACCAGAAAGAATAGAATCCAGTTCTATTTGTGACATCTCTGCAAAATTATCACAATACTCCATGACTATTTGAAAAACCAAAGTAATAATAGGCATTTCTATTGAGAGTTTCTTTGCCTATGAAGGACATAACCAAATTTACTTCTGGCAGAAACTCATTTGACACATACTGACCAGAATATATTAACAGAGAATTGTTTGCATTGTGTGGAACATTAAAATGATATTCCATTTGACCTTTCTATTTCAGTAACACAATAATGAACATATTTAATTCTTACATATTTCAGTTTAGTGGTGAACCATTTCCTCCATATTACTCCTGCCGCCTCCACTTCAAATTTATCATAATTACTCTCTTGGTGGTTCATCAAATTTACAAATATGGTAAACATGACCAACCAAATATGATTTTTTGACTTTATTGATATATATTTGACAAATAAAAATGGTACATATTGAAGGTGTACAACCTGATGTTTTGATAAACATCACTTTTTTGTGTTTTTTTTTTTTTTGGTGGTGAAAACACTTAAGATCTACCCTCTTAGCAAATTTCAAGTATCCAATACAATATTGCTAATTATAGTCACCATTTTCTACATTAGATCTCTTGAACTTATTCATCTTCCATAACTGAAACTTTGTACCCTTTGTCATAAGCCTTCAATTATTCTTAAAAACAATGAACTGCAAATATGCTGACATAATTTTACAAAATACATCTAATTTGAAAAGCAGATTATTCCTAATTTACCAGAGTGAAATATTCAAACACTAAAAATATACAAATATTCCAAAACCATACATATAAAAGTAGTATCTGTTCAGTAGTGGCTCTCAAGACAGGGCAGCCAGAGCTTAATATTCATTGTCATTTGACATTCTTGACAATGTGCAGAAAATCATGCTATGCACAGAATTCAAAAGAGATAACAAATGCCTCTTGTGGGGAAAAAATATGAGTGTCAATGTGTCTAAAGTACATTCAATAGACATTTTATGTGCTTTATTATTTGTATGCCCCATAATAATCCTGGAACTTAGGCCCATTTAATAGATAAGAAGATTGAGCCTCAGAAGGGTTCATAAATTAGCCAAGGTCATACACCTGGTAAATTGCAGAACTGGAATTTTCACCCAGTTGTCTGGGAACTTAAAACCCATATGCTTTTGCGGTACTATACTGTTTTCCTTTTGGAATTTATAATCTATAATTGGGGAAGGATGACACACATGTGAAACATCTAAGTAACAATGAAAGTCAAATATGATTTTGTACCAGAATGAGTAGTCCAGAGTGTGTGTGTGTGTGTGTGTGTGTGTGTAGCTAGAGAGAGTAATACAACTTACAGAAGTGTAGTTGAAGAGGTTTTGTCTCCTATTGCTTTAGTTTAGAGGATCTGCATTTTTTTTCTCAACCTCTGTAAAGTTGAGAGATTTAACATATATTATTTTAAACCAACTTTAGATAAGTGATAATTACCCAAATATTTACTAATTTGATGAATTTCTACAAGTCCTTTTTTTTGTCTTCACAGAGAGAGTATAAATTACTAATCATTCTCAGTCAGTGGTTCCTTGTAAATGAAATATCTAAATTCATAATCGATCTGTTATATGAAATTGGTGTTATACAAGAGCATTTGCAGTAAAGATATTTCACTCCAAAATGAAATTTTATACAATCTAACATTCATGAAAGAGGTAAATAAATGGGTTTTGCAAAGACTGTTCATCAATACCTTTTTTTAATAGAGGGGAAAAAAAAGAAATAATTAAATATTAGTGGAAAATGGTGTTTCCCCTTTGGGAAATGCACTCATTCAGGCTGACAGCCCCCAGAACATTCAGTAAATACCTTCTCTTGTCTGCATAGAGTGCCAGTGTATGGAGACACTAATGAATGCATGTCCAAATTGAACCTCTTTGGTTGGCAGATTTTCCTCCATCTCTATCAGCTCTTGAGAAGAAAACACTTCTCTTGACCTTTTAAATAGCTACACTTCAAAATAATTTTAGAATTTGCATATTTTTTTCTGAACCCTGGGCACATACAATACAACTATAATCTTTACCCTATTACCTTTTTCTAAATAACAAAAATGAGATAGTGATCCCCTTGAGACAGGACACATGTCTTATTCACTTTGTCATCCTCACAATGATAATCATGCTCAGCACATAGAAAATAGTTCAAAAATACTACTTGGGTTATAAAATAAATGAGTCATACAAAAAAGAAAAGAAAAACAAATTTACAAATGCAGCTGGGGATAAAAGTGTAAAATATTATATAGTATCTGACTTTTGACAAATAAAAATACTAATCAGGGTTTTCAAAATTCAATCATTCACTTTTTTCTTTAAACCTTTTAGTGTCTCCAGTAATGTACTAGCTGGAAGGTATACCTAAATGTTGTGAATTTTCAAAGTGAACGTAGAAAGCTTGAAAAAGGCAGGACATACATAGAATAAACAGGCCTTGTCTGAGCCCTGAAAAGGGCGAGATGCCATTATCAAAGCATTTTAAATATCTGTGAGTTAGTTATAATAACAATTACTGTGGATATTTATGTTATTATGTTATTAAGAAAATTACTTGGCAGAAAGAACACTGCACAATATTAGCTCAACTCCCAGTACACCTAATTGATAAATCTAATAGACTCAAATATATACTGCATATACCGTAATATTTAAACAGAAATATCTATAAAATCTAACATATACAGAGGTAGTTCTGTTTCGCTGCAAGCTTTATCTGAAAGCCCAGATTTGTCTTTTAACCATTTATCCTCAGACCTGTAGAAAATGTGTCCCTTTGCGGGGGGCCGGGGAGTAGGGGGGTGCCATACAATGAGGTTCAAATCTAATAATCACAAAATTAACATGCTATCTCTAAGGCAGCAGCAAACACTAAATCAAAGTCCAGAACATCAATACAGGAAATCTATTCCTCCTTTGAAATTTGGGGACAATTTAGGTATACAGAGTTTTTCTTAATGCTACGGTTAATGCTAAAATTTAAATTACATGCAAATCTTCCAATTCAGGGGGAAAAAGAATCATAAAACGCTTCTGCTGAATCTAAACAGCCTACTCCCTTCTGCAGGACACTCGTGCACCAGTTCTCTCAGACACCAGTGATCAGGCTAGTCAATCTTCCTGGAAAGTTAGAGTGAACTTCTGTCCAGGTTTTCCCAAGACCATCCCTAAACGTGCTTTATGGTCCCAGCGTAATTATTAATGAAGCCCACTGTCACACCCCAAAGTGTCTCAGTCTGGATAATAAATTATAGAGTTACCCTATTTTAGGTTAAGGCAACAAATAGGAAATTTTATTAATGATATGGGTTGGTTGCTAATGAGATTTAACTAAGAAAGCTTTATTTATACAGTAACTTTCCATGAAGTAAGCTTTCTTTTAAAGAGGCAGGAAAATGCTTTATTCAATAAATTTTTTAAAGAGATTTTGCAGCCCTTTTTAGCAGCTGCAAAATTTATCTTTTAGAGTCCAATTGGAATTTAAAAAAAAAACAGTCTTAAGAAAATTCCTGAAAGAGGCTTTGCTTTTCTTAAAGTAAGGCTTTATTTGAGACACCAGGCTATGGTTGTATTTCTTCCTACCCAGAGAACGACAGACACTCAACATCAAGTCTTTGGCCATAATTCTGCTGTAGGCATTAGTGTATGATCCTGTCCGTATGTGATTGAGTGTGAACTGTTAGCTCTAGAATGTGAGCTGCCATCTGTCAGAGACGAAGTTTGTTTCTCCTGTGTTATAATGCCCACGACAATGCCTAAGTAGACAGGCAACAAAACCAATATACACAAAGTGCCATCACCGGTGTTGGCTTAAAGGCAGAACATGTTGACCCAAGCTTGTTTTCTAATTCAATTAGCATTTATAGAAAGCCTATTATGTGCCAAGCCTTTCAACACAAATTTTTTATTTGATCCTAATAACAACCTGTGAGTTATGTGTTACTTTACAGGTGGGGAAATAGAGAGCCAGAAAGATTAAGTGACTTCCTTAAAGTCACTTAGCTGCTAATTGATGGACGGTTGATTCAAATCCAGGCTGATTGATTCACATGTGTGCTCTTTCTGCCCCACCTCTGCTTACATCTCTGGCTCCAATCTTTGATGGTCTGGCTGAGAAGAGTTTCAGATGGGTAGAAAACCACTTCCTGCTACACTGAAATAATCCCTGCATGGAGGTAAAATTGAATATTCCTATTTTACTTGAAAAATCTTCAACATTTGCCTTAGAAAAAAAGTGGGCAGACGGCATCATCCTTATTTTTTTTCCTTCTCCCATCTGCCCTTGACCATTTTATGAAGGCAATTGTATATTTCAGTGGGAAGACTATTATTGTACTGCCTCAAGACGGCCTTATCTTCTCCAGTTCATTTATTTTTTGATGCTGTAAATGGGCTAAGTTCTCCAGCCTTTTCAACTTCAAAACTGAAGTTGGCTCTAAAATTAAATAGTAACAAGAGTCCACAAAAGAGTGGGAAAATTTGAGATTCTTTTCATTTAGCTTTCAAGGATCATTGAATCATTTGGTTATAGAGATATCTGAAGTATAGTTAACAGATATCAAAAAAAAAAAAAATCCTGGGCTACTTGCAGTTATGGATGCCACAGATGTCAAAACTTCACAAGTGGGATGAAAGATGGTCCATACTATGGAAGAAGAGAATCCAGTACCTCTTCCAAAATACTTATAAATTACAAAGGAGAAGATAGTAACTTTAGAATGGAGAAACTTGGCAGACACCAGTTTTACAAAGTGATCAAGGTTAACATAACCCATGATAAGATATGTTGACATCATATATTCCCTGATATGATACACGGAGAAGGACACATCACATCTCCAGTATTCTCACCAAAAATACATAACCCCAATCTAATCATGAGAAAACATCAAACAACACCAAACTGATGGGCACTACAAAATAACTGACAAGGCCACTTCAGAAGTGTCAATTTCATCACATGTCAGAGACATGACAACTAAATGCAACACGAGATCCTAAAGAGGATCCTAGAAACAGTAAAAGGACATTAATAAACAAAAACTGGAGAAGTTTTAATAAAGTCTGTGACTTAGTTAATAGTATTATACCAATGCTGAGTTCTTAGTTTTGGTAATTGTACTACAGTTATGCAAGGAATTAACATTAAGGGAAGCTGTGTGAAGAAAATAAGTTAACTCTCTGTGCTGTATTTACAACTTTTCTATCCTTCTAAAATTTTTTCTAAACAAAAAGTTTTTAAAACTGAAACAAAATGTATCAGAATATTAAGAGCAGTGATCCTTGGATAGTGAAAATATAGATGATTTTTATTTTCTCCTTCATACTTTTCCATTTTCTAAAATTTCTACAATGAGTATGTATATTCAGAAAAAGGCATGTTTTTATCTTTATTTTTAGTCAGGAAATTCCTTATGTGTGGCTTTGGTTGTGACAAATTAACACATTTTTATTTTAAAAGGATAATGCAAAAAATTTTATACTATATGTTAGAAAATATCTGAAAACTTTAACAGCAGAGATTTGGCTTTTGATAAGAGAAATCCCCTGCCAGTTAATGTTGTCTTTGTATAGAAACTTAAATTGCCATTGAGTCATCCTTTATGTTCTAATTACAAGCAGACTCACCATTTTTGAAAGCTAAAATGATCCCTGATATAATGAGTGTATGTGGAAAATGCTGCTTTCTCTCGAATAGTTGAAGAATGTCACGATACCATCTTTCAATATCATGCTCAACTACAACTCCATATATTGTTTTCAATTTTCAGAGTATTAGGAGTCCACAAAATATATTTGTTTAAAAAAAAACTTACCTCTTTCTTGGATGTTTTGCAAGGCACTGTAGGATTTCACAGTGTCTCCAAGCCATTATTTTGACATATTATTTCATAATATGTAGCTGTGGTAGATGGGACTGAAAGGAAGCCTGTTTCTTTTTAGGCTTCTGGACAAATGACAAGGAATAGATGAACCAGGCTTCCACTGTTATCATTAGTTGGAACCTGAGGGGTCCACTGTGAAAACATCTCCATCTTAGTTTCCAAGTAATTTGAACAATTTGTTTAAAGTTAAAGTAAATATAATTTCAGGAGAGCTGCAGAAAAACTGAGCAGTGAATGAATGGAAGGCTGATGCGATAGGAAACCTAAATCATTCTTTTATCCTTGCTCTTCCCCATCTCCCCGCACATCCGGAACCATTTTTCACATTGTGAAGGAAGGATGTTACATTTTTACTTTCAAAAGTAAAGCAAAGAAGATATGACAAGATTATTTTGAGAGCTTTACTAAACAGGATATATTTGAAAGGTGTCTATTTATAGTATATATACAAACTTATATATGTATACATGATATATAATATTCACAGTAAGTGGTGTAATGACAATTTAAACATAAATTCTTATGCTCTGACACTATCAACTCTATTTATCTACTAGGGGAGATGAATGCAGGCAGGATCTCTGAACAATAGCTTTTTGGGGAACTATAAAAGAAAAAAATTTTATTATACTTTAGAAAATAGGAATTAGCTTAGTATTATAGCGCTTTAGTGTGTTTCACATTTTATCCCATCATGATAATTCATGGTTAATAAAAGTGTCATCATTTAATGATGGGCACTTGGATACTCGAGTTCAGTCTCCTCTAGATCTTCTTTCAAGGATTCATAACATGGAATTAAGATTTGTCCATTGTTCACAGGGCTTTCAGCTCAAAGGTGAAGGGACAATTCTGCTTGACAGTGACTTAGAATTTGCTTCAATCTAAGCACTAGGATAGTAGTTGGAATATGTCTTGTCTTTAATACATGTTTTTTCTCATAAGTTTGAATTTTAGGTGGGTGGAGTCAGGAAACAATTGCCTGGTAATTGACAGGAATACATGATCAAAGTGTTAGATGGAGCTTAGTGGTGGAGCTTTGTTATTGCATCTTTCAAAGACAATTTTATTTGGATGGTCTGTTTTATTTGGCTGGCCAGTTTTCCTCAGAGCAATTTTTTCAGTAAAGGTAACGAGACATGAAAAATACACAAACACCTCAAGGGGCATCCAGATGAAAACTGTTATAAGCAAGATATTTGTTCAGCTCATCCTAGATAATTTAGCAACTTTGGCTACCACCCTCTGAGATCAAGTAACTGAATTTGAATGTTCTTTAGACTGAAAGGAAGATATTGTTAGAATATTTATTTTGCTATAAATTTAATACAGTACAATTAACCTATTAATTAAATTGTAGAAAGGAAAACATCCAACTTGTTTTTATTTGAGTATTTTAGAATTGATGACCTATTCTAAGATTACACATTCCTAAGAAACTCTATTCAAAATTACTTTTTTTTTCTCCTCTGAAAATATCTCAGGCAACTATGCTTAAATTATTATATTAATACTAATAATGAATTTTTCCAAAGGCTTTTATTGGTTGCTATTTTACTCACTAGATTTTATGCCATTGAAACTCACTGCAACTGTTACCACACGTCCAATCAAGTGTTTGTCTGCAAAGCAGAGTGACTACAAGGGTGTGAGTACGTGGCAGTGGGTAGGGGAATGGTGATGCAGAAGTGTGAGATGTTCTGTGGGTGCTTTTTATACACCATCTCATTGAGTCAGCCTCCCACCACTGCAATTCTATGTCCACTGTCCCGCCAGCCTTAACCCCAAGCTCTTTGCTCGGTTGTCTCATCTTATCCTCCCAACCTCAGCTTCCCAGAGAGACCTTCTCTGACCATCCCCTCTAAAGTGGCCTCCCCAGTAAGTCTCACTCTGATTACCCTACTTACTTACTTCTTTATCAAAATATGCTTATTTTTATTATCCCTGGATTTAGCTTCTCTCTTGCCTGCTTTGTGCTTAATTTATCCCTAATGCCCAGCAAAGTGGGTGGCCTGTGGAGCAGCTTATTAAACATTTTGCTTAACAATTGAATGAAGGATCCTTTCAACAGTCCTGTGACGGAGATAAAGGTATCCCCAGTTCACAGAAAAGGAAACAGTGCCGGAGAGATTACATGACTTACTACACAGCTAAAAATGGAAAGGCTAAAATTTAAACCTAAGTGTTTCTTTTTTTTTTTGAATTTTATTTTATTTATTTTTTAATACAGCAGGTTCTTATTAGTTATCTATTTTATACATATTAGTGTATATATGTCAATCCCAATCTAAAACTGTTTCTGACTCAAAATTTTTCCTGTCCCATCAAAGCTTCAATTAGTTGGCTTTTAAGACTTTGGGTAAATTACATTCTTAAATTATCATAACATTATTATTCTTTGTGCAGGCAATTGTTCTCCTATATTAACCTTGTATAAGCTGCACAGCACCTGAAAAAAAAAGTAAATGCTTAAATGAGCTAACATAGCGCATACAGTTTAAGCAATGCAGGAGCATTTTATTTGCCTTCTAACTTTCTTTCCCCTAAAAACATTTAGTGTTTTTAGTGATATTCCCATTCAGATGTTTAGATCTTCTCTACACCAAGGCTATTTCATTCTTTCTCTAGGTGCTTCCCTCAAACCATGGTGATTTTTCAATAAAACAGAAAAAATACGTATGGCATAAATTTTCTGCCCTACTTCATTATTAAATTGGGTAAAACTGAATTGAGGGGAAAGTTAGCATTTGTCTGCAAAGTGTTTGTCTAATAAATAAATAAGTGTATTTCTGAAGAAATTGAATCTTCAAATCAATGTTTTTTTTAATTCAACAAACATTTTTATTTTATTTTTAAAAAAATTTTTATTGGATTATACTTGATTTACAATATTGTGTTAGTTTCTGCTGTACAGCAAAGTTAATCTGATATACATATACATATATACACTCTTTTTTAGATTCTTTTCCCATATAGGTCATTACAGAGTATTGAGTAGAGTTCCCAGTGCTATACAGTAGGTCCTTATTAGTTATCTATTTTACATATAGTAGTGTGTATATGTCAATCCCAATCTCCCAATTTATCCCTCCACTCCCTTTCCCCCCTGGTAACCATGTTTGTTTTTTACATCTGTGACTCTATTTCTGTTTTGCAAATAAGTTAAGTTGTACCATTTTTTAAGATCCCACATATAAGCAATATCATATGATATTTGTCTTTCTCTGTCTGACTTACTTCATTCAGTATGACAATCTCTAGGTCCATTCATGTTGAGGTAAATGGCATTATTTCATTCTTTTTTATGGCTGAGTAATATTCCATTGTATATATGTGCCACATCTTCTTTATCCATGCCTCTGTCGATGGACATTTAGGTTGCTTCCATGTCCTGGCTATTGTAAATAGTGCTGCGATGAACACTGGGGTACATGTATCTTTTTGAATTATGGTTTTCTCGGGATATACGTCCAGTAGTGGGATTGCTGGGTCATATGGTAATTCTATTTTTAGTTTTTTGAGGACATGCCATACTGTTTTCCATAGTGGCTGTACCAATTTACATTCCCACCAACAGTACAAGAAGGTTCCCTTTTCTCCACACCCTCTCCAGCATTTATTGTCTGTAGATTTTTTGAGGATGGCCGTTCTGACTGGTGTGAGGTGATACCTCATTGTAGTTTTGATTTGCATTTCTCTAATAATTAGTGATGTTGAGCATCTTTTCTTGTGCTTCTTGGCCATCTGCATGTCTTCTTTGGAGAAATGTCTATTTAGATCTTCCACCCATTTTTTTGATTGGGTTGTTTGTTTTTTTGGTATTGAGCTGCATGAGTTGTTTGTATATTTTGGAGATTAATCCCTTGTCAGTCAATTCATTTGCAAATATTTTCTCCCATTCTGTGTTGTCTTTTGTTGTTTATGGTTTCCTTTGCTCTGCAAAAATTTAAGTTTAATAGGTCCCATTTGTTTATTTTTGTTTTTATTTTCATTACTCTAGGAGGTGGATCCAAAAAGATCTTGCTGCAATTTATGTCAGAGAGGTTCTGCCTATGTTTTCCTCTAAGAGTTTTATAGTATCCAGCCTTACATTTAGATCTTTAATCCATTTTGAGTTTATTTTTGTGTATGGTGTAAGGGAGTGTTCTAATTTCATTCTTTTACATAATGGGTTTTTTAAAACTGGTTTTAAATTCTAGGTTTTTTGTCTTATGTGTTTATCCATTTAAAAATCTGTTTAGTAATATAATATATTTCACGAAGCAGGTAGGTATAATCAGATATCAAATTTCATTAGCCTTCTGTCTCCTGGTAGCATTTTTGCAGATATATGAATATTCATTATTCAGTGCATGTATAATGAAGTGAATATTTTGCCTGCAAAGCTCAAAGGAATAGATAGCTGTTTTACATGTGTGTGTATATATATATATATATATATATATATATATATATATTAGTCATTAATGCTGCTCACCAAATCACCAAATATTTTTCTTTCTGTCTAGGCACATAGGAAGATTTCCCTTTCTGCCTTCTGATATTTGGGTGGCCGTGAGATGGGCTTTGGCAGTGAAGTGTGATCATAATGTCACATGTCACTGCTGGACAAAAGCATAAAGCATAAAGCACTGTTTGCTGCATTCCAGTTTTCTTCCCTCAGTAATTATGAAGCTCAGAGACGGGACCTCCCTCAATGTAAGCACAGAGGATAACACAGAGCAGAGCTCCCTAGACAACCGGCCATGCGCATGTGGCAAAGAGCAAGAAATAGACTTTGGCCTTTTAAGCCACTGAGAAGTTTCTGTGGTTTGTACGTAGCATAAGCAAGTCTTTCTTGCCTGATGTATATATTTAGATGTTTTAAAACCAACAAAGAAACTTGCCGTTAACTCTATTTCTTTTGAGTGACATTCACATGACAAAAGTGGTTGAAAAGCAAACACGGTTGAGGGGGAGTCTAGGTGGTGATATGGACAAAACACTTGATTAAAAGGTAATCAGATCTAGCTTCAACTTTGCTACCACCGACCTCTGGGACCTCAGGCAATTCAACTCATGTGATGATCTCGTAGTTTTATCACTTTTTAAATGGTGGTTTGGATCACATTGCCCCTAAAATCTCTTTCACAACCATTAGCTTTAAAAAAAAAAAGTATTTTTACTGTTTCTTGTAATAAAAGAAGCAGGCAAGGGTCAGAAATAATAACTTAAAATTAACTACTTTAATTCTTGTGGAATAAAAATTTATGTGGCTTTTATTTTTCTTAATGACATATCTTTTCTGCAGTTTATGTGGTTATAGATTTAAAAATTTTAAATGTTGATATTCTACTTATTAAACATATTTATCCTATGAATTAAAAAGTTATATCAATTTCCCACATATTTTATAGTTCTTAACTTTTAAGAAGCAATTTATTCTAGATAATAAGCTTCACTGGATACTATTAAACTCAAAAACATTCATCTAGCCATTTAAAACATTTTGATAAAAGCTATATTCCCCCTCTATCCCAAACAGATCTTAACCAGTTATTTCTGTGTGCCAATTATTTTTTTTAGTTGTATTGTAAAATCCTTATGTGTAAGTAACATAAAATAGCTCCAAGTAAGCAGAAAGGGCAGTTGCATGGATAGGAATTGTACAGAAGTTTAATAGCTGCTGAATGGCAATTAGGGAGAAGTCGAAGGAGAGAGAGCCCCTATGTTCTTTAGATAGAGTACCAGAGCCTGTAAACAATGAATTCTTCCTTAATTGAGGAAAAAACATTCTCTCCTCTGAAAAAAACATTCCTTAGTCAAGGAAAAAACATCCTCTTCCCTTATGAATCCCAAATTCATAAAGATGGACTGAGAATCTACTTATAATAAGGCATTTTTTTTTCTTTTTTTAAAAAACAGCAGAAGTGAAGTCATCATCTTACATTATCCAGGCTTACAGAAGACTTGACAGGTAGCACCTTCCTGTGTTCCCTCCTCTCAAAAAGAAACTATTAGACCTCATAGTTTGTGGAACAAGAAAAAGTCTTCTATATGACAAAAATCCCACTGTGTTGCCAATAGGAATCATGATCAATATTTTTACATTTGGGCCCTTTGGAAAATAAACATTTACTTGATTGCATCTCCTTCCATTTAAGATTGAGAAAGTTTTTATTTATTTTTTCATTACTGAAGTTTAAGTCTCTCTTGACATGATGACGTCCCTGAATGAATGAGTGAAAGGAAATTTAATTGCAATTGCGGGTGTATGTAGAATCAGAATATTTTATGTACTAGAATATATACATATATGTATATAATTCTTTTTTCTTTTTTTTTCTCTCGTTCAGCAAAGTGAGACCTTTTGGATTAGCATCCAGGTTTCTTCCTCTAGACCTCTATGATGATTTGAACCTTTTAAATTACTTTAGCAAATATAAGTTGTCTGTTTTATGTTTATGTATGACCCAGAAGGATGTTGAAATGATGAATCAGATCAGCATGTCCCTAATCAGCTGCTACTTATAGCTCAAAGGAAAGTAATATCAGTGTATAGACTAAAAATATCATCAATATCATACTCCCAAGAGGTAAGTTACCTAGTTAAAAATGAAACATGCCTTTTTAATAAGAACGCATTATCTGAAAGACAAAGTGTATGATGCAGCATAGTCAGATTTTGAGTTGAATTTAAAGAGCCATCTGCAGCTGTTATGATATGCGTTGCTGTCTGCATAGATAATGGTTTATGGAGTACCAAGACAAATTAGAAATACTTCTTAACAAATTAACTCACCCCACAATTCACAGAACTTTTTCTTCTATAAGGTAAGGTGGCAAGTATGTAAGGTAAGAGACCATATGCCCATTTTGTGTGTTTTCTCTTAGTGTTATTAAAATTACTGTAATACATGAACTTGTATCACAAATGGTAAGGTATATCAGTAAGAGTTTAATGCTAAGAAAATAGCTTTGGCTAACTTGAAGAGAAAATGAATCTGGTTGAAGGTTGCCCACATAATCATTCTGGCAGCTGGGGGATCAAGAAGAGAACATGGATATGGACAAATGAAGCTTGGCTAGAGAGCAGGAAGCATAGCCAGTCATGACTCATGAGCTCTATGGTTGGTTGCCACTGGCACTGCCACTAGTGGACGGCAAGGCTACGTATTGTTTTCTTCTTTCTGCCAGTCCATTCAACATAGCACATTCAGGCTGCTGCCACCAGACTGCACATCGATCTCTGTGCAACAGTTGATGCTGAGGCTTCTGCCATTAGTAGTTTCTCAGCTGCTTACATCTTTTGAAGTCCTGGTTGGTCAAGCCTGGATTCTGAGCCTACAGCTAGGCTACCAGGAGGGCAGGAAGAGAGTGTCTTCAGCCACTTTGGCTTCTAGGGTGGGAAGCAACACTTATACAAGCTGAGAATGCCCCATAATAGGCAGTCCCTGGTTGCTGGCTACGTAAAAACAACCAAAGTCCACCAAGAAAGCCCAGCTTTGCCAATTTTCAATACAATGGCAAGAACATACAACCAACTGAAAGATGCATTATAAGTATCTCTACTTAAAAATATGCTTTTATCACCTGAAAATAGTGGGCTTTTCCCTTGTGTCATGTGATAAATTAGTGAACTTCAGCTTAACATGATCTCTTAATTTTCATAAACTTGTCCTCTTTTAAATATGATTGCATAAAAAATCAGTAGCTAGATTCTGTTCATTCTTAAAATTTATCTTGAGAAAGTATGATGTATTTCATAGTCATCTAAATTGTATTTTAAAATTATGTCTTCCTTTGTGTATCAGATTGCATTAATTCTTTCACTCAGTAAATATTTATCGAGCACTTGGGCCCTGGGAGTAGACCAGGACACACAACAACCAGCCCTGATTCTCATGGAACTAGTCATTTACTTTGCCTATAATTATGTCCAGTTTTAATCCTTTGTTCCTTTGACCCCTCAACTTCAGGCATGGGAGTGAAGAACAGCAGAGTCTTTTCCATCCATTGCTGGGGAGTTTACCTCTTGTCTGTGCAGCTGTGAAACTGGTACAGGATCTGATGTTAAAAGTGAGTGAAACAAGTCTTCTTAAGCTACCATAATCCTATGTGTTTTTCCTAGATTTGACTTTCCAACGGTGTTTATTACTGTTTTTAAGGATCTTATTCCTTGCATTAGTGGGTACAAGGCTTTGAAAAGGAGCAGCACACTTGAGGCCATACTATCTCCTTGTACAAGAACAGGTGTGACATAATTACCTGAATCTGGGGCATAAATTTAAGCTTAGTTCCTCTCTGATCTCTGTTCCCATTAATCCTCACCTATGTGTCTGAAGTGGTGCTACTTTAGTCTCCATTATGGAATTCCATAGATTGGAGTGGTTTTATTTCACAAGCCATTTCCCCCCATTTTTCTTAGTCTATAAGATCTGAGAATAGGGAAAAGAACAGTTCACATTTGCAAGAATATGGCCTGAAAAATTAGGTACTTTTTTAATTTAAAATGTTCTCCTTATGTTCATCTTCTTCATTCTATGTTCAGTTGTCCTCTTACTAAAGAAATACATTTAAGACTTCTTCATCTTTAATGTTTGCACTGTTAATATGTTGTGCCTAGCTGTGGGGCTTTGCTTCTTTTCTTTTCTTTTTTCTTTTCTTTTCTTTCCTTTATAACCTGTTTGCATTGTAGTGTGGCATATCGATCTGAGAACTCATGTAATTTTTTTCAATTTCTGGAGAATTTTCATTCATTATCTCTTTCAAAACTTGCCTCATTTCCATTTTCTCAATTTTCACTTTGGGAATATTAGATATATGTTGGAATTCTCATTTTACAAATCACTATAAATTCTATAGTCCTGTGAACAGACCAGAAATTTTTAGCTCTGAAAATTCAAGGTAGACTTAAAGAGAAGAGTTGCTAAGTTGCTAATATTTATCACTTGCCTTTCATGGATGAAAATGGACTGCCTGTCCTGAAAGATAAAAAATGAAGCTTCCATTTCCTCTGATTTACTTTTTCAGCAGATACCAAGATAACAGATGTGAAGAAAGTGATGACTATATTGTCAGTGGTAGCAAAGTGTGGGCCACCCAAGAATGCTATGCTCACTGGATATGCATGTCTCCACTAGTATGGAACGTCCCATTCTCTGACCTTGATCTGTGTGCCAGTGAAGTTCTCTGGTAAATGAGAAGCCACCACTTACATTAATGAGTAAGTGGGTTGCACATCTTGTTGTAGCGCTTTGAGTTATATGCAAACATCTTGGCTAAGGACAGTAGTCAAGTCTAATTAGTCAGAAACAGCAAAAAAAAATTCTTAAAGAAACGTAGGTTTTCTGGAATAGAATGCTCTACCCATCTGATCAACTTGGGTCAGAGATGTTGATAAACCTCTTCTGTTTTGAAATGTGATTGGTGATGGAAGAAGAGGAATATTAAATGGCTTTCCTCAACTCCTCTGCCACTTGTGCCTGATTAAGTGGTGTCCGTTCTTGACCTCTTAGGCAGAGCATTCAATTTTAGCCCATCTTCCTTCAGCTTTAAAAAGTGAAAAACATAAGAATTTTAAATTAGCAATAATTTTTGGCCCCTAATTAGCCTCACGGCTACCGTACTGTGCCTCGGATATTCAGAGAAACTCAGCTCATAACTGAACTTGGAATTTTATTTAATGTGCCACACATTTTTATTAAGGGCTTTCTATGGTCTCAGCACTGGAATTTTAGTGAGAGATAATAAAAAAGACACGTTCTCTAGTAGGAAACATCAACTTATTCACCAGACACTTCTGGAGATCTACTACAGTCTAATATTGGTAGACACCCTGTCCTCGGCATTCAGTTTTCACCAAGCCTCCGGAAGAGATCATTTCGTGGGAATTTTGAGGGTGAAACAGTATGTAATCAGTAAAAAGAATGTATACTCATTGCTCTCCTTTAAAAAGCTCTCTGTGTGAATAGAACTATTTTAGTACTAACTTAAATTTAAATTGTTCAGTCACGAGAAGTAAATGCAAAGTAAAGAGAGTTTAAGGGAGCAGAATAGCATAACCCATTCAGAAATTTGCTTGTCTTTCAAGCAATAACATAGAAGAGAATCCATTAATATTGAAGGAATTTTAATCTAATAGTATGGAATCGGTGTGTGTGCACGCACACGCAAACAAAACAAATTCAACTTACCTTTAAAAATGTTTAAATAATGTTCAAATAATTTAAACATAAATATACATTAATGTGAAATTAAAATATTTTAAAAGACTTTTTGAAGACACTAAGCATTAAATCTGTACGTAAGCAGACTAAAGCATTTCAGTCCAATAAATTTTCTGAAATACAGGTTATCTCACATAACAATTACACTCCAGTTTTCTTGAAAGTAAGAGAGCTTAGCTTATATGCTTTAAAGCCAATGGATTATTCAGTAATGCAGAAAGCTTCATAAATTGTCAACTTACAGGGTGATTTATTCATTAATGAGATAAAGTTGAGGAGGAATAATTATAAATACTTATAAAATATAAATTAATGACAACAAAGTTTTTCATTATACATTAATATCTGTTTTATCTGAACTTTTACTTCAGCTGTGCTATGATTTTTCTGCTCATTTCCAAATTCATTGTAGGCATGAAAGAAGTCATAAATACTGATATAAGCAGATTCAGCTGTCTGCTTTCATGTGAATCACACCACGATTATAGATCTTTGAAAAAGCACAGTAGGAACAATTTTTATACAATTATGTGTGTAAAATTGATCCTTGTTGAAGTTGCAAAGTTGACCTAATTAGTAAAAAGAAACCATTAAACATTAGTTTTTCTTTTTAAGCGTCGTAAACACTTTGTAGAATACTAACATTTACAATGGATAATGTGGTTATATTTTGCATTATCCTTTACTATTAAAGTTACAGATGATTAATTAAGCTTTTGTGAATTTTCAAGTCTCACACCTAATATATGGATGATTTTTTTGGTCAAAAACATTTTATGTGTATTTCAATCTTTCTGTTCATTTTGAAGATTAGGAAAGATTATTTTAAGACCTGGACTTGGCCCTTTGCAGAGCTCTTCAGTTCATATGGTAGTCCTTTAAAGGCTCATGAAAATCTCTTTTCAAAGGGCGAGCAGGCGAGACCTGAACGCCTCAGCCAAGATAACATTTGTCTATAAAGAGAAAAGCTTTATAAAATATCCAGAACAATTCCTGCACTCTGTTTGAACATTTAACTGGAGGGAAAAGCATAGAGAACAACAATAATCAGCTACCTTTTAAAATATATAATTTGTATACAGTATTTGAACTACCAGAAAATGGGAGATCAATAAATGTAGCATGAGTTTACCCATAAATATTGAGAAAAGAAGTTGACATATGACATTGAAAAAAATATTATTCTGGTTAATTTATCAATTTAAGTTCATGTTGCCTGAGTTTTTTCCTATTAAAATTTAAGTGTGAGATTCTCATTTAGGAAGCAAATAACTTCTACATTTTTAAAAAGAATATTTATCATCAATGTAACCAGTGGTGTACTAGAGCCAGCTTGTACCACCTTATTAGATCCAGTTGTCCGTCTGTTTTCATAACTCTGTGTTCAGTGCTGTTACATTTGGTAGCTTGAAATCAAGTGTGGTGGAAATATTTTACCACAAAAATTAAAAATTACTACGAATCAATCCCCCCACCCCCAAGAGAGCTGGTTTACCACTATATATCATTAAATATAAATATATAATGAAAAAAATGTGAAATTTGTTTGGAGTCAAAATCTAACATTCCAGTAGGGAAATATTTTCGTTTTTTTTTTTCAGTGAAGGTTATAAAAGATTCATGTGATTCTTATCAAAATCCACTATGCTTTATTAAAATATTATCAAAGTATGTTGAAGTTCATCAGAAAGAATAAATTGAATCGATATGTGCTGGCTATTAATATGCTATGAAACTACAATAATTAAAATAGTGTGGTATTGGTGCAAGGATAAAGAAAGTGAACGGAACAAAATACATATACAAGAAAATGACCCTATCATATACCATAACAACATATAAGGAGAGAAAAAAGGTGTTAATATTTACTGTGGGAATAACTGGTTGGCACTTTGTAAATTAAAAATAAAATCATTGGTGCCCCTCACC
The DNA here is from genome assembly GCF_028564815.1 of Eubalaena glacialis. Lineage (NCBI taxonomy): Eukaryota > Metazoa > Chordata > Mammalia > Artiodactyla > Balaenidae > Eubalaena > Eubalaena glacialis. Next base: position 70,392,036 of record NC_083723.1, on the reverse strand, counting down.
TCATACCATTTATCAATATTTCAAAATAGAAGAAAGTTAAAAATTTAACTATAGAAAAAGTAAAAAAGGAAATGGAGTATTTATAACTTTTTACCAAGTAGGAAACTAAGCTCTCTCTCTCCAAACTTCTGCTTCCAGAAAGTTGAAAAATCTGTTGTTCTCACTCCAATAACTCAAGCCAGATACACTCAAAAGTCATAGGTTTAAAAAAAAAAAAAACCCATCAGATTGCCAAGGATACAAAGAAACATAAATGAACTAAATTCCAGAAAATGATGACTCTTCCCAGAAAAGACAAACAGCTGCTTTTATCCTTGGCAGGATTGTGAGAGCCGGAGAAAGCAGCCAAAATTCTGTGTAGCTGGTGTGATTAAAATCCCCAAGTGCCCATCCACAGACCCACAAAAGCAACAGCCTCCATTGAGTGCCAGGAACCCATTTGAAGTTCTTTATAAGGAATATCATTTTTTTAATCATAATAACCCTATGAGTGTATTACTGCTACCTATATACAATTTTTATTCCTGTTTTACAAATGAAGTAACTGAGGTGGAGAGGTCATCAGCCCAAAGTTATGATGTGAATGGTGACTGCACAGCTTTCAGTCTTAGCTACGATGCTATTCCGCTTCCCAGTAAATATTGAGTCAAAGTTTATTCATCAATATGGCCTGATAAACATATTTGCTAACTGAATGAACCCAAATTATCAAGCACTTTTCCCACTTTTTCTGCAAGGAAGCAAATTCAATACATATAATTAGAAATTTAAGAGCACTGAAAAATTAGGAAAACTAGTTTGGTAGAAACAGAAGCTTTTTATGCGTGCAGGTGCTAGGGTTTTCTGCTCCAGAATTCTGATGCTTCAAATGTTGCCCATTTGTTTTAGATTTGATTCTCTGGTCAAGAATTAATTTACATGCTAATTTAAATTCTATCAGTATTATGTATAATTCTCCCTTTCCTCATTGTGGAAACCTATGCCTGGTATCTGTAAGGGATGGAGCAGGTAAGTTAAACTTTCTATTATTTGCAAATGTGTCAGCACACTTCCAAAGACCAACTCCTAGTCAAATGAAGTGACCAGATATTTTGTAGAAAAAAATTTGGACACTTGAGATTTTTCTAAAGCTGCTTGACCATTTAAAATATAGGATTTATAGTGTGTTACTCACCACCCAAACACCTGCAAATCTTACACTGTTTGAATAAAAATGATAATGTGAATATTTTATTTGTTCAATTAGTACAATCAACCTCCCCAACACCAATAGCAATAAAGTCCTTTTCAGATTTAGCAATGAGTTTGTAAAGGATTATGAAGAATTAGAAATTGTCCATATTTGATGTTTTCCCAAAATTTTATTTCTCGAAGTACTTTTTGCTAGGGGGTCCCTAAGCAGAAGGAAGAAAGAGGTGCTGGCAGAAGGATCCCTGATAGGGCAGAGACAGACCTTTCCAGAGTTCCCTGCCTGCCAGGAATCTCAGCAAAGGCAGTAATGGGGAGGGGTGATATAAAATGCTGGTTAGGGACCTATTTTAGGCAGTTCTTAAAAAAGAATTGTAAAATATGACATGCTGGATAATGCAGTGATGAGAATCACTTTTACATCACCCCAAACCCCTTTTCCTGAAATCCTCCCCTCCTTGATAATAGCCAACATAGAAATAGTGTTTTAATACTTTACAAAGTACTTTCTTATAATAGCCAAACCTTAATCTTGAAATCCATCCTTCTCTTGCCATCATTGCTTTTCCTAAGGCTTTGATCTCACCTATTTCCATTGTTGATTCTCTTCTGTTTCCATCTTCCGGTCATTTTTTTTTAGACTTCTGTTCTTCCCTTTTTTGCAATTTTAATTATTGACAATGATTTTTGAGTTTTCTCTGAGCTCTGATGTTACATAGTTGGCAGAGTACACAGTTAAATAATTCTTGAAAAACAAATAATCTCTAATTATTAAATTTCTGATAGAAATTTCCACTTGGAGGTCACATCCTCACCTCAAACTTACTGTCTTGCCCTTAAATTTACTCCCTTTTCTGACATGTCTGTTCATGATATGGAGAACTAACATTTATTGGGGCATTATCATGTGTCAAGCACTTTCCAATATATTATCTTCCTCTCACAATAATCGTATGAAATAGATGATTAAATGAAGAAACAGGCCCCAAAACACTGAGCAAGTGAAGGAATGGAGATTTGAACCCAGGTCATCTAACCCAAACCAGTGTCCCTCACCTCACGCCTCAGGCCTGTGTCTTACATGCTGTCACTTAACCGCTCTCAGCTCTAGTGTTTTAACCTGTCAGGTGGAGGCCCAAATGACAACAAGCGGAGCCAGAAAAGATAGGCCTAAATTGATAGGTAAGTATGCATAAGCAAAAAAAGATTGCAAACTCAGCAAAATCAAAGATAATAGATTTTTAAATAAAAATTTAAAGAATTAAAGAGAATTTTGAAACCAGTCATGATTTATCTCATTTGTGTGCAAGTTCTGAAATAATACAAATATGTTAAGCTTTTCTGAGTTTGTTCTGAGTTTTCAGAACCACTTCTCAGTCTATGGAGGAAAAAAAAGAGAGAGAGACTTGAACAAAGAAGCAACAAAGTCAATTAATATATTTCATTAAAAATTTTATTTTTGGAGCCCATAAATGGGCAAATTCCAAAATAGTAGCAATACGGAGTATTTCACATTTTAATATCTCTTTCTATTCAGCAGTCCACTTTTGTATTTTGTTTTCTATAGACAAATACACTGGATTAAAGCAACAGTGCCCTTAACCCCAAGGTCAATGCCTGAGTATTTCCAATATTTATTTTGAGCACATAATAAAGCAGAGGCAATTACTTTTCTTGAACATTTTATTTCCATTCAGAGCTTAGCAATTACTTTAGCTTCACATTATTCTGTCATAAATGATAACCAAATGGCCTAAGTAGCTAAAATCATAAAACTATTATAAGCCAAGTCAATGGTATATATATAAAGTTAATATAAAATGACAACTATACGGGTACACATTTGTTTTGAACCTTACTAGAAATATGCCAAAATAACAAGTTTTATTAAAGAATGAGGTCCTTGGGCAGAGGCGGAAGAAGAGTCATATCATCAAAAATTATTAGGAAAACTGTAGGTAAAAAGAAATCAGCCTACAATTTTAACCAAATAAAGGAGGAAAGGAGAGTACCTCATCAGGGGCGATGACAGTTCAGGAAAATACATTTACCATCCATCACAAACTTTCTCACCACCTCGAGAGCTCAGCACAAGGCTCTCCAGGCATTGTTATTTTCCCACTAAGTTTCTTTATGTGGAACATAAACCTACATTTATGGTAACAACAGGATATTATACTGCTATTTAACCTGACAGCAAAAAACAGGAAAAAACTTACTAGGGCCAGACTGACCTCGGACCATCTCAATACCCCTGAAAATAGGGGCAAAAAAATGAATCATTAAGAAACAGTATTCAAAGAGCACTGTACTATCTAATGTGATTTATAAAACAAGTAAAATTCAGTAATCTTTGACGGAAAAAGCCATAGTATTATTTGAAATTTAGGAATGTTTTGATGCTGATTTTTTACTGAAGTGGTACTCCAAGCCGTTAAGTTGGAACAAATTCCAAACTCACAGTTACTTGCATCACCTCAGTTTAATAATCCAATAAATGACAAAAAAGACAAACAATGAAAACAGCATCATATAGCACAGCAGCTTTGTTTGGCTCCCTCTGGATAAAATCTTCAGTTTTCCCATGGTTTTACCTAGAAATCCCGTTGTAGAATCAAACTCTGAATCCTATGAGGAGAAAGGGAAAACAAAATGTAATAGTTGGATTCTAATATTCTACACATGCATGTTTAAGTAATTTAATATATTGTTATTAGAATACATTTTTAATGACATTTTCTGTGTTTAATCAATTCAGGACCCTGTTTATAACTTAGATAATCAGCCTGATTACTCCATGCAAAATAATTTTCTCAATAAATAAAAAGCTCTTTCATTATCCAATAAACATTCTTTCAGCTCCGGAGTAATTCAAAACCCCAAAGTATTTAGGTCTTATTCCAATTATGTGGATTAAAAAATATTAACAATAAAGTAAGTAGTTTATCTACTATCACACAGGTTTTTTCCCACTTTTTGTTGGGGCATTGCTCTCCAAGGTCAAATGTTGGGTTGCTTCCCAGTACAGAATTCATCCAAAATTTAATATGGTTAGCAGTTAAATGTACCTTTACTTTTAAGATCCTTTTATTTAGGTAGCTGACTTAGAAGGTCAGCAGAGTCTATTAAAAGTTAAGAGAATATCATGTAGAGGTGGTAAAATGTGGTAGAGACTACAAATATGGATGGGGAAAAACGACCACATTGAAACATAGGTGGAGAGGGTGTGGAGAAAAGGGAACCCTCTTGCACTGTTGGTGGGAATGTAAATTGATACAGCCAATATGGAGAACAGTATGGAGGTTCCTTAAAAAACTAAAAATAGAACTACCATACAACCTAGCAATCCCACTACTGGGCATATACCCTGAGAAAACCGTAATTCAAAAAGAGTCATGGGGCTTCCCTGGTGGCGCAGTGGTTGAGAGTCTGCCTGCCGATGCAGGGGACACGGGTTCGAGCCCTGGTCTGGGAAGATCCCACGTGCCGCAGAGCAGCTGGGCCCGTGAGCCACAATTACTGAGCCTGCGCGTCTGGAGCCTGTGCTCCGCAACAAGAGAGGCCACGATAGTGAGAGGCCTGTGCACCGCGATGAAGAGTGGCCCCCGCTTGCCACAACTAGAGAAAGCCCTCGCACAGAAACGAAGACCCAACACAGCCATAAATAAATAAATAAATTAATTAATTAATAAAAAAAAAAAAAAAAAAAGAGTCATGTACCACAATGTTCATTGCAGCACTATTTACAATAGCCAGGACATGGAAGCAACCTAAGTGTCCATCGACAGATGAATGGATAAAGAAGATGTGGCACATATATACAATGGAATATTACTCAGCCATAAAAAGAAACGAAATTGAGTTATTTGTAGTGAGATGGATGGACCTAGAGTCTGTCATATAGAGTGAAGTAAGTCAGAAAGAGAAAAACAAATACCGTATGCTAACACATATATATGGAATCTAAAAAAAAAATGGTTCTGAGGAACCTAGGGGCAGGACAGGAATAAAGACGTAGACATAGAGAATGGACTTGAGGACACGGGGAGGGGGAAGGGTAAGCTGGGACGAAGTGAGAGAGTAGCATTGACATATATACACTACCAAATGTAAAATAGATAGTTAGTGGGAAGCAGCCGCATAGCACAGGGAGATCAGCTCAATGCTTTGTGACCACCTAGAGGGGTGGGATAGGGAGGGTGGGAGGGAGACGCAAGAGGGAGGGGATATGGGGATATATGTATACGTATAGCTGATTCACTTTGTTATACAGCAAAAACTAACACACCACTGTAAAGCAATTATACTCCAATAAAGATGTTAAAAAAAAAAAAGCTAGAAAAGAAGTCCTTAAGATGAGAGAACTAGGTATGGATTAGAAACACTGCACTTTCATAGAAATCTCAGTATCCTGAGATGTACGGCCCTGGCACAATGACAGCCTTTGCACAATTCAGGCTCTAGGCAGCTCAAGCACTTTACATCTATAGTCTTCACTGGGGTTATGCATCAGAATCACCTGGGATCCTTTTTTCAAAATACATATACCTAGGCCCCTCCCCCTAAAATTCTGAATCAGTATATTTAGAGTGAGGACCAGGCATAAATATTTTCAAAGTTCTGCAAGTGATTCTAACGTACAACTTTCACAAGGAGATTGCTTTCAGTGCAATATTCATTTTTGAATAGTACAATTTTAAAAGCATTTGAAGAAACTAGGGAAGGTCCGGAGGAGTTTGACATACAAAATAAACATTGGAGAATGAAAAGAGCCTCTAACAAGAACAGGTATATATTACTGAGTTTGTTTAGACTAGAGATAAAAGGCTTGGGGATGTTACTATGTTCAAATCTTATTGACTTGTTCACAGTGATCCTTAGAAGATCAAGCAAAAGAAATAGGTTTACCTTAAGTAAAAGACATTTGGTTGGTTGGATATAAAGTGCTTTTGATTACTTGGCAGTCTATATCCAGAGATCTTTAAGAAGACTCAAAATAGTCATTTGTCCTGAGTTTTTAACAGTGTTTCTAAGCACAGGATTAAAGATAAATTGGCTTCCACCTCCTCCTCCTACTTATATGTGTTAGGCAAGATGAAAAATGTAAAACTCTGGCAAAAACGAATCTTAGAGGTATTCCAAACCAAATTTGAGAATATCAGATCAAGTTTCTTAAAGTTAAAATCATATTCACTTACCATTTCAGCTAATAATTTATTTTGATGTTTAACTTCATGGCCTATTTCAATGGACAGCTATAAAGTAGAAAGCGTAAACATTATTCCTTACATAAATGTTTTTAAGTGTTATAAAGTAAAAACAATATTGACATTCTAAGCATAAACATTTTCTCAAATAAAACTGTATTCTAAAAATATAAAATACACTCTCTTCTTTTGTTACTTTTCTCACTGAAATTAATGAAAAATAAATTTAAAATTTCTATTCCTTCCCAACTATGGACATTGTCTCCCTGTTCTTCATTTTGATTTCATCTTAATATTCAATTCCATCTTTTAATTTTGGTACATATTTCTCTCTGGTTCTCTTATCCTTGCATTCTTTTTTCTCTCTTTATACTGTTCACACAATAGCATTTGTTTGTATATTTCTTCATTTACATTTTTAAAATGTATACAAGTTCCCATATTATCAATTCAAATCCAGATATAAGCAATATTTTCCTAATGAATGTAGCATTACGTTGAATAAACATCTAAATTAATTATTTCTTTAGATTCTAAAGGTGTTTTTCTTTAAAATATGATGATAAATTGGAAAAAAAAACTCACAAGTTAGTGTTACCCACATCCTGAAGCTATGCACAAAAGAGGCTGATTCTAAATGAAATACCATAAGTGAGTACAGCTGCTACTCAAACCAAAACCTAATACTTTATACAACAAATTCATCAAAGGCTTCATTTCTAAGATATTTGAATAAACACACTACTACTAAATCTTGGAAACTACTAAAAATCTTGGCAAACCACTGCAAATATTGTTCTCAACTTATTTTGTGTGGAAAGCATCTGAGGTAATAGTGATGCAAAACCATGCTAGAATTCTATAGATCAGAATGTGAGCTTTTCCCCCAAATTTAACAATTCAGAGATAATAAAGCACCTATGAAACTAGATAGCCCAAATCACCTAACTACTTTCTACAACTGTCATTCATGCCAGGGGAGGAAATTTCCAGGAGAAAAAAGCTTTCTTCTAACAAGAAGCCTAAATCATCAATATTGGAATTAAAAAAAAAATCATTTAATTCTTAATTTCCTCTGAATGTTGTATTTTTAAAATTATTAACATTATACAATATTGCTTAGTTCATAGATCAACTCCTTTTGATTTAATATGACCTTGAAAACAATACTCATTTCAGAATTTAACAGTCTCCAGGCTGAATATAATTCTGTTTTCCAAAGACTAATGAAATAGCAATTAAGTTTTGGCAGCATAAGCTTCCAATGAATGCTCTATAAGTGTACTGCATGTTTATTTTAATGCAGAATCAATCACATACACTGTTAAAACTATCTTTTGGTAATCCTTTATTTAATACATATTAACTCAATACCACTATAAGGAATTATGGTAAGTGCTATGTAGAATATAAAACTAAGTACAACAGAAAACCCTATTTCTGGTAAATTTCTTTTACATACAAATAATTCCAATGCAGATCATTATGCAATAAGTGCTACAGAAATGGTACAAATGGTCTTATGTTCATAAGGAAAAGGCTACTTTTATGCGGTGATCAGGTATGGCCTGGAGGAGAGAAGATGCAATGAGGTGGAGCCTTTCAGAAGGGCAAGTCTTCAGCCAATGTCAGGAGGGAGAGGCAGTCTAAGGCAAAGGGATAGCATGCCCAAAGATACAGGAGTGGGAGCGTGACAGCATGCATAGGACACAAGGAGTACTTGAATTTGTCTGGCAGAAAGCATGTATACATTCTGGAGGTGCAGGAGGTAAGGTCTGAAAAGCTGTGGACAATATCTGCAGAACCTATTTGATCGAACTACAGAGTGTGAACTTCATTTCTTACATCATGGGAGGCCACTGAAGACTTCTGGGAGCGAGGATGCAAGTTAAAAAATACTCTAAAAAGATGACTGGTGACAGGGTGTAGCTCAGACCAAAACATGGGAAAAATTAAGAACAGATAGGTTAAAAGGCTTTCCCAACAGTTCACCTAAGAAAACTGGGGGATAGTATTAGAAATAGAAAGGTGGAAATAGGAACAGTAGAAAAAAAGCACAGGACTTGGTGACTGACGTGAGGTACAAAGGCAGAAACACGAAAGACAGATTTGTAGCTTTTGAGACTAGAAGAAGAAAAGTCAGAAGATGAGCTGCTTGGGGGTGGAAGGTGGATTGCTCTGAGACATTACTACAGACAACATGCAGTATTTTAGATTTAACTACAAAAAAAAATTCTGAAGTTAAAAACAAAACAAAACAAAACAAATATACCATATGTTTTGATTGGCCACATTTTCTAAACTTGTACTTAAATCATTTCTAAATTTTGAGTCATGTTGCTAAAACTTCATGGCTATTTCATTAGCCTTTGGAAAGTAGAATTGTAAAAGCCTGGAGACTGTTATATTCTGAAATGAGTATTGTTTTCAAGGTCATATTAAATCAAAAGTAGTTGATCTATGAACTAAGCAATTTTGTATAATGTGAATAATTTAGAAAACACAACATTTAGAGGAAATTAAGAATTAAATGATTTTTTTTTTAATTCCAATATTGATAATTTAGGCTTCTTGTTAGAAGAAAGCTTTTTTCTCCTGGAAGTTTCTTCCCCTGGCGTGAATGACAGTTGTAGAAAGTAGTTAGGTGATTTGGGCTATCTAGTTTCATAGGTGCTTTATTATCTCCGAATTGTTAAATTTGGGGAAAAATAGCTCATATCACCGAACTACACTATTTGGGTAACTGAATTCCCTAGTATGATGCCAATAAAAGTATATAATATGTGCTTTATACTTACAGATTTTATAGCAGTTACTTTGTTTCTCAGACTTTCCGTGAGTCTCTCATTTTCTTCTTCACAGGCACTATACCCACTATTAGGGTAGCCATAGTTCCCATAGTTGCCAGGAGGTACTCCTTCACCTGCAAGGATCAGAGTCACAAGCAGAGTTGCAGCAAAAACAAGCCACTTTTGAAACCTTGACAAGAAAGAACCGAAAAAGACCCCTGGAGGGCGTTGCAGACCACGTATGTCTATTATTCACACTCCAAATGAACTTTAAAAATTAATAACCAAATAGAGATCAGAACAATTCTAATACCCTCTCTTAAGCAAAGAATACTGAATTCAGTTCAAAACACATTTGTTGATTGCATATTGACTGCCCACAAGACACTGAAATAGGCACTGATATATAAGGATATTCTGGACACATTTCCTGCTCCCTAGAACTACACAGTTAAAAAAAAAATCTAAAAGTACCATAACATCAACTACCTATGGAAGAAGATTGGCTGTGAAGAGAAAGGCAGAAAGAGGATAATACAGCAGGATGGAGTTCATGGCAGAGGGAGGGTCCTTTACTAGCATCTCTTTCTTTTAAATAGAAAAGAGCTGGAATAACTTTTGGAGACTATTAGCTGAGATTTAAGAGAGGGACTCATTCATTCTTCAACAAATACTTGAGAAACTCCATGTATCAGATTCATTGTTCTTTCTAGGTGCCACTTTTTGGAGCTCATCTTCTAGGGAATAGCATTGGGATACAGGACTATAGTCCCAGCCACTGCCTAATACAGTACTTGATATTCATCAGGCAATCAAACAGGTAGAGTGAGCCTTGAACAGTGAATACATATACTAACATGTTGGAGGATTGAGAGAGGAAAGCATAGTTGACGGTGTTATCTAACCGCATTTTTTTTTTTTAACTATTGACAATTTTCTCAGTAAAAAAGAGAAAAGCCTGTCTTTGAAGAATGGTGATCATTTGGGGGGAATAAACAGTAAAGAGAATAATGGAGGAAAGTGACTAGGGTTATACAGGATTACTACAGGGATAAAGCAATCCTGGCTGAGGCAATATATTGTAGTGTGATTTTTCTCCAGAAGAACTCATCAGCCTAAGTTAGCCCAGGAAAAGCTGGATGGTTGGACTGATCAAGAGTTGGAGGTTTACAGTGTTGGGGCTGCTGAAGAACAGAGCCCCAAGACGATGAGATTTTTTGCAAAAAGACTGGGTGAATATATGGATTATGGGGATTAGACTGGACAAGGACTGAAGTAGTGTTGACAGAAGCCTGAGAATATGGAGGAAAGGGATGATACAGAAACTAAAGGTGTCCATAAACTCAAAGAGTGGATGGAGTGGTAGTGACAGTAACATGTGGAAGGGCCGGAAGTAGCAGGCAGCACTGGTTGTTGAAGGAAGGTCAAAGTGCGAATAGAAAGCTCGTTCAAGGCACAGCACAAATCTCACTTTCTCTAAAGAGCAAAACTCTCTCCTTTGAATTCTTACAGCTCTGACTATACGTTAACACTAATATCACACTCTAGACTGCACTCCAAGGGCAGAAAGTAAATTTGTTCTGCTCGTGGCTATATATCTCCCACAAACATACACACACAGTAAGGCACACCCAGTAAATACTTGTAAATGAATTAATTAATGAACAGAATCTGAATTCACTGTTATTCAACTTTGAATGTGCCTGCTTTGGCAGCAGTGGGGTCACAGGCTTCTTTGAGGACAGAGGCAGTGTCTCATCCTTCTTCTATATCCCCTGTACCTAATAAGTACTTTACATGCAGCAGACACACAATCTCCACCACCACAAAAACCACAACAAAATGCTAAACGAGTATGTTCCTGAGGAGGAGTTGCTTTCCCCAAATTTTCCCTCAACTGCTGACACACTATCCACAAAGCTCTCTAAGTGTGCCATCATAAAAGTTAAGGACTCAGGTGACTAGACATAATATTTTCCTCCACTCAGTGATTAAAATAATCATTTAAACAATGCATTCTCACCCTATTCATCAATGATACTCTGTACAAACTCTACCTTAATAAGGACCAAAATCCTTACAGAAAAGAAAAATGTCTTCATATTTTATGTGACTAAGGTCTTAGATATATAACGTTTGCCCAATAAGTCATTACTGACTGGTTGAATTTAACCACTTGACAACCAAGGAATTCATTTCTAAATTAATGGCTATTTGTCTCACTTCCTTTATTGTTATTTTTGCCTATCTTAATTTTATTTTTAGAGTTCTTCAATACTGTCCCATTTATTAAAAGTGAAATTCTCAGAAGTATTTCAAGGCACATTTCTTCTATTAAAGAGTTAATCTTCCCTCACACCATCATTCACTACCAATATTAATAAATAACTAAACAAAATAAAATAAAATGTTAGGAGTTGTTATTCTTTTGTATGACTTACTGCTATAAAAAGTTGTAGGAAAGCTAATGGGTGCCAAAGATGATCCTCTGACTTTGTCCATTAGACAAATGCTACTTTTGGATAGTTTCTATCAATAACTGAACCAAATCACTGAGAGAGACATGTGAAGTGTGGAAGCTTCGCCACATGAATATCTACTGATTCACGATCCCAGGTTTAAAGTTCCAGGTCAATACACACTGATACTTTAAAAAAAAAAAAAAAAAAAAAAAGCTCTGTCACATCATGTCACATCACACCAATGTAAATTTCAGCAATTGATACATCACCTTTCCTCTTCTCAACTACAGGGGAGCTTAAAAACAAAAAACAAACAAACAAAAAACCACTCTGTTCTAGAGATTCTAATTTAATTAGTCTGGGCTGGGGTCCGGGTATCAAAGCCCTAAAAGCTCTCCAGGTGATTCTAATGTACAGTCAGGGCTCAGAACCATCATTTCTCTAGTCCCTTTCCTGCAATTTATCATGGCACACTGCTGCACAAAAACATTCAAATGGGCCAAAAGATCCACCGATGAGATCCAAATTCCTTGGCCTAGCACTCAAAGGTCTACACAATGTGGTTGGTTCTGGTTCTATGTCTCCTACTCCAACCAAATTGGCTTAATCATAATCCTTTAAAACACATTATTCATAATTCTAGATTCCAGCCCTACAACTATTTCTGGGGGGAAAGGGTCATCCTTTCAACTGGAAATTATCTCTCCTACACGTCATTATTTAAGCTTTAGTTGAAGTTCCTATGTCTCCACAAAGTACCAAGTGCTCTATCTGTGAAATCCCTGAGACATTCACTACCTGTAGAACTTATTTGGTATTTGGTTGTACAGCTACCGCCTTGTACTATAATTTATCTTTGTACCTATTTCTACTCCTCAACTAGATTGAAAGCTTTGGGGAACACAAGCAGAGCTACCAACGACTGTATACCTAGAGCTTACTCAAGTACACAATAAATGATTGCTGTCATTAGTAATGATAAAAAGGAAAAACATTTAGGCATATAAAACTAACCTTGTTCAAAATGAGTTATATTTTTTTTCTACAATTTATTTGGCCAACTTTCCTTCTATGATCCAAGTATTCACAAAAACTACATTTTTCAAAAGCTGTTTCTCATACCACAATTTACTAATGAATGTACATGCCTAGAGTTACTGGCAACTTTCACTAACTTTAAATACCTGACACTTTTGAAAACTTTTTTTTTCTTTCTTCATCTTATAAGAACTGAAAGAGGTAACATTATCTTTTTTCAATATTTCATATATTTTCTCAGGTATATTGCACACTGATTTAGCAGGTTTCCCCCCCCCAATTATCTCTTAATAGTTTCAGAACCAGAAAATGCTGTTTTAATGGCTCTGTGTTATAACAGCCCATTATAAGTCCTTGTGACTAATTTGTTCCTGCTGCTTGGTGAACCTGCTTCCTAAGCTAAAAGGTCAAGAACAAATGCTAAGTCACCAAGCATTACCACATTCTACCGTCTTACCAGTGGAACAAGGCTCAGATAAGAATTGTTCTGGGTAAAATGGCCTTTAACGGTAATGATACGTACGTTTACCTTTGTAACTCACTGTAACCAGGCTAATATGATTATTATTAGTGTGCTTTGCATGCAACACTCACTCTTCAAACTTCGCTTCTGAAGAAACTAACATCAGGTCCAATAAAGAGAAACCGAAGACAGCAATTTTCAAAATCACGCTCAGACCGTCAATAACACTAAAAGACTCATCCATCACTGAGTTGGCACCTGTACATACCTCACCTCCAGTCCTCCACTACTCTCTCTAAACCTACCATCCATACCTGGGACTGAACTAAACTTAAGGAACGCCCCAGGATCTCGGGCAAATGGTGTGTTTCCACTTGGCACCGCCTCCAAAGACCCCTCCATACACCCTGCTCTCTGGTTCAGATTCCAGAGACATGAAACAGATCCGATTTCCTTCCGCGTCCCCGCGCCCAGCACGGCCAGTTCTAGGGCCCCCGAACTTAGAATCTCAGTCCTCTTCTTACCCAGGCCTGCACGCCTCATCCTGCCAGAGGAGCGGGGGAAAAGGCGGGCGGAGGGGTGGGTAGGAAGAGGCCAGGGGCCACCCGGACCGCGTCCTCAGTACCAGGGCCTGGCGAAACACCAACTTCTTCCCCTAAAGCGCCACGACATCAGGGTAGTCTAAACGTGGCGCCGGCTGATGGCGTCACCCAAGGCGCTTCTCGGCGCCCTGCGAGGCGGCTTGAATGGCATTCTGGGAAATGTAGTTCGCCGCCGAGGCCGGGAGTGTGGTAGGGGCGTAGGGTGAACCAGGCTGGAAGAGCGGGCGGGGCTCCCGGAAGAGGGGCGCGCGCTGCCCCGGTTCAGACTGCGGGCCTGGGACTCTGGATCTCAGCTTGTGGCCTGGCTCTTTCTCTCAGCTGTCGGCCCCCGAGTTTAACGCTATACATCTGTCCCTCCCAGACCACGAGAGGATGGTTGACTTCTTTCCAGATTCCGCCTCTCACTTCCTCTCACCTCGAGTTAGTTCAGGTAAAGTCAAAGAAAACTTTATCCAAGTTTCTGATGTCACACATAAGTAATCTGAGACCCATAGACGGGAAGGAAGAGGGTAACCCATCGGTGCCGGGTCACCAGTGGTGTAGAGAATACCAGGCCCCTTGCATTAGGGTTGCTGCTCGGATTAAAACAGTCGATGAAAGTAACAGGGTCTCCTCGGAGGCACTGAAGACTTCGTTCCCTGTTTCCGAGTTTGTTGCATTTCTAGAAAGAACCACGGCCATTAGTTGTTAAGGGCTCGAAGGACCCCTAAACTTCCTCCCACTTAGACCTTTTTAACTTACACAAAGGTTACTGAAATACTGTTTACACAGGGTAATGTGCCAATTTAAGAGGGGTGCTGGCGGGGGTGGAGTGGTACTGGAATCCGGATTAGTCCTAGAATTTCATTTTATCTCACAGGATTATCGTGAGGATTAAATGAGATAACGTGTTTTTTTAAAAAAAAGTCTGATACACAGTAGATGCTCAAAAACCACTGGATGCTTGCTGTTTTGTCGTCGCTGCTGTGTGACAGTGGGATAATCTCCATACTATAGATTTCTGAGAATGCAATGTCTGATCATTTAGTGTTCCCTCATAGTGTCTCAATATGAACATTGACTATAGTAGTGACAGAGTAAGTCTCTGCTCTAAGATCGTTTTTGTAAAATACACACACACAAAAAAACAATTTTTAATAAAAGTTATTAACCTGGGAAATAAGCTTAATCCAATAGCGTTTTGAGAGGAAAACAGTATTCATAAAAATAAACAACCATTCTCTAAAAACATGAGAATTAAATGAAGATTTTATCAGAAACAAGTATTGCAAATAAACACTGACGTTTCAATAAGAGAGATGATGGCATTTTATCTTACAATCTGTGACAGTTCTTTTGTAAGAAGTACACATGTTCTATAAGCAAAACATGTCAGAAAAATCATCTTGCTTAAAGAAGGCTTTCTCATATTAATGTAATTTTTTAAATCTAATGTTGAGTTTGCCAAAATATCATTTAAATTACATATGTACTTATCCTCTTATAAACTACTTCCCCTACATGGTAGGGAGATATAATAATAAAATATAAAAGGGATAAAAAATAAAGTAACAAAGGGTACCAAGAGTATAACTGAAAACAGGCAAAGCTGGTTTGTATTGAGCTTGTGACCCAAAAATCCAAATAGTTGCTTATCGCTTCTGTTGCCAGTCTCAAATTAGGATAATCCCATCTGAGAAGATTTTGCATGCAAAAGATGAAGCGGAAAAGATGGATTTAATACACAGAAAAACAGTTATTCAATAGGACCACAGCTGACATAGAGACTAGCGGGAGTTCTCTTCACTTTTATCATTTTCTATTTTTCTTTTCCTTTTTAATAAAATCCCTAACTCTTCTTACTGAATGAAGACCAATAAAATTCTTAGAGATGAGGAGTACTTAGAACTTTTTTTCAATTCTCATAGGATAATTTCATAGAAAACATCTAATCTTTGGGGTCTCTAGGAAATGAATGACGAAAAATGACAATTAGTCTGTACTACTATTTCTTGTAGTAATTACAGAAACAAGAATATGAGCAGGAAATGTCTGAATCGTGCAAAATTTGAAACTTTCTTTTTCAAAACTGGCTAAATCAACATTAACAAAATTTCCAATCATGAAACAAATTCAGTATATCAAGCATAATATTTGAACTGTGAGAAAATGTAAACTAAAATCCAATAGCTCTTGACTTACAAACAGGCTATGGAACAAAAGTTAGTTTGTCAGTTATTTGGCACTTAAAGCACATTTCTCCTGGAGACTGGATTGACGGTAAGGTTCCCAACCCAGGCCAATAGCGTAGCTGCTGTGCTTCCTATGTTGGCCAAAGTCTAGGTAACCCATAGTATAGCTGAAATATACTATACATTCTCAGTGAAAACCAGTAGAAAAAAGTAACTTTACTTTTCATGATAAAGTGATGTCATTAAAAAAGAAATTTTTAAATAAAAAATTTTAAAAATTATTTTGGTTATTCTTGTTTGAGAAGGAATTCGTTTTACTTAATAGTTGAGAATGCAAAAAAAAATTTCAAAGAGTTTTCAAAGAGCCACCAATTTGATCTTCCCTTTCCATAATTCAAGAATATTCCTAGCACCTATGTAATGCGTCTCAGCTTTAGTTAGTAAAAATGAGGCACACAATTCCAACTGAAAAGTCTTCAGCAGAGCCAGCTGTGTGATCTGTGGGACCCAATGCAAAATGAGAATGCAATACCCCTCATTCAAAAAGCAGGAAAAAGTGCAATTAAAGATAGTAAAAAATAAAGTTTTTTCTTTTGTTGCGATCTTTCCCCACCAACTTGTCATGGTGTTTTATTTGCTATTTTATGTCCTTCTAAGTAAAGAAAAATAAAAATTTAAATTATTGGCATGAATTTTACCCTTTAGATTGTTCAGTTTTAAATGCAAGCATGAGAGCATTTAACTCATATGTGAAATCACCAAAATCACACAGTTCGAATTTCATAGCTCATACATGAACATGTATAATATTTTGTAGAAACACTGCATAAAACTAACTCAACTATTTTTATTCCAATCTTGATGTGCGCCAGGTCTTGATAGTCTACCAAAACTTGGTCTTCATCTTATTGGTGAGTTAGGAGGGACTGAAAAGTAAAGTAATTACGGTTGCCCTATCTTTTTCTTTCCTTCGATGTCATCATTTTAAATATAACTGCCTAATACAAGGAAGTAAGATGAGTATGGAAGAATATAAGTTTCCTTGGATGTTTTCTTCTTTCTGCAGAAGAACTTCTGGTTCATGTGGTCTTTCAGGGCTGTCAGTGCCCGCACTTATTCAGTCACAGACTTAAAACACTTACCTTCTACTCACTTTGAGTTTTGCAGAACTTCCACGCATTATGTGTCCACTGGAATTCTGTGCTTATGGAACATCACAAATGTTACATGTGAATGGGGTGGCAATGAACAATAAACATGCATATTGCCATCTCCTCTGCTCATATGCATGCTCCACGGTTCCATTAGACTTCATTTACAAAACACAAATTCAAAGATAAAATGAAGAATTTCAAAACAGTGACTGCAGAGCATTAAACCAAGCAGGATGTTCTTCTAGCCAAGAGACCTATGCAACTGCAAAGATTGCACACTGGTGAACTTGGCCCTGGGCTGCAGAGAGAAATCTTCCAAGGTAATGGGGACATAGTTGGTAGAGAAAAAGGAAGAAAGTGAGTGAATACAGAGGATATATATATCCACAGGGAGAGACTGATCAAGGTGAAATAACTGAGAGGTGAAATTCTCAGGGAAACAAGAAAATAGAGCATGCAGGTGCTGCTCCAAGCAAAAGGAAAGAGGAAGGAAGGGAAGAGGTTGTTAGTTGTACCGTTTTCCCAAACCACCCACCAAGTTGGTCTCAGTAAGTGGTTAATGAACCATAGATGAGTGAAATTCTTGTGACTTGGCATGTATAAGCAGTAGAAAATTTTTTCTCAAGGCAGGCATGATCCCAGAAAACCTAAATGATAGGGTGTGATTGCCAGGATAAGGCTTTTTCTTGTGTGTAACTCCAAGATGTTTCATTCTTCCAGCAATTCGGATGTATTACTTAGACCTCATTCTGGGGAATGATTCCTTCCTTAATGTCAGTGAATCAGTAGCTTTGATTTTTTTTTTTTTTTCTGAATATCTGGACCCATAGCAGAGCTAAATTTCAAACAGCACTTTGCATAGGCTGCCCTTTTAATATTCCAATTTTAGACAAACTTTTGAGATTTATAAAACATTGTTTTAGGTTAAAGATGATAGGTTTAATTTCCATCGCTTAGAAAATATTGGTGTTGTATGTTTTAAAAGGCTCTGCATTATGACTCCATGTTAGAAACCAGAATATCTAACCTACAAATTGTTTTAAAAGGTATTTTTTAATGAACAGTAAAGTTAACAATGAGTAAAGTTGGCATGATGTTATATTTTTTGCAGGGCTTTTTGTTTTTTGCATTTTGGGACAAGTAGGAAGACAGAATTTCAAGGTGGACATCGTGGATTACAATTGCACAAAGTAGAGCCTGGCTTCTTTGTGGAAAGCCCAGATGCAGCTGATTTTGTCCCTCTGGGGCTACGTGGTATCTTCTCTCAGCACCTCTCACCTACTTTACTCTTCTCTTTGAACACTGGATTCCTATAACTGTTCCAGAATGAAAGCCTCGGCCCCATGTCTCTTTGACCTTCCAGTTTGATCCGTGTAGCAAACCGTTTCCCAGTACGAGTTTTCTGGAAGAGAATTCCGACTGGTCAAACATGGGTAAGGGGTCCATCCCTGGTTGGTCCAAGCAGCTGATGCTGAGTGATAGGGATTCCAGAACTTTGGGCAGAGCAGAGTCTCTAAGTGGATGCAGGGGTAGGGGAAAAGGTTATTTCTTAGTACATTAAAGCACGTGTGCGGTTTGAGTCCTTGCATAAAAGCTCTTGATCTCTGCTCTGAACCATAAACAGATTTCATGCAATAGCTTAGGGCTCTGTGCTCACTCCCATCACTGAGGCCTTTATCACTATCATAAACCTGCCATGAAAGTTATGGTTAGTTAGTTAGGGCAATGATTTGTATTCCTAACCCAGGTGTGTTTGGCCACGTGCCTTTACTCTTGTTTATTTTATTTTATTGAATTCTCTTTATTGGGGTTAGAAGACCATCTTCTCTTGAGAGGCAAGGATAAAGACCTGATCTTGTTTGAAGCAGGTCTTTATGGGAGACGCTAGGAATTTGATTTCTTCTCCTGCCCCAGTACTTCCCCCCTGTTAAAAATTCTCTATAAATAGGGCCTCAAGGTCAACATAATTTGAGCAATAACTATTAGCAAGGAGTTATGTGGAAATAAGAACTGTTACAGAGAAAATTAGGAAAATTGATTTCATAGGAGCAGGGGAGAGAGAATTTGCCTTCACAGCCTCAGCACTCAAACTGTAGTAGAGGGTGATACGGCACTTCTGGGCACTTAGCATGCGTGCCTATTCTAGGCTAGCGTGAATTTTTATAGCTCAATTAGAAAGCTTTGAAAAGATTTTAAAAAGTGTGTTTAAATGATAATGTGTTACATAAATATTCATGGTTATACAGTCCTCTGAAATCTGGACCACTTAGAACTTTCTTCCATTAAATAATGACTTTTTTTTTTTGCATACAGGTGCCATCCATTAGAGGGATAGTGACCAATGACATCCATTACGCACAGCCATGAATATTTATCTAGTGCCTTATCCCTGTACCAGAGAGAATAGGAAAAGAGTTATGAAGAGGCTTTTCTTCCACACCAGATGACCAGTGTCCTTCCTCAGCTCAACTGAAGAAGAAGAAATTAAGTGGACTGGTCTTCAGGTGAGGCTTCATACCCCACTAATATTCTGCTGGGTGAGGGTTAACTTAACTGATGAAAGAAAGTACGTGACAGATTCTAATGCTAGTGGAATAATGGAGTAGTTTGCCAGGGTCTATTGATACAACTCTTTATCTAGAAGGCCTTAAGACAAGGTTAGTTAGTATTTTGCTTAGTATCTGTGTGACTTAAGAGTTACTCACAGGCAGCCCTCTGAAGAATTGTCAGGCTCTATACCAGCACTGTCCTTTCCCCTCTACTCCAAAACCAGCCGAGCTTACGCAGATGACATCACAATTGTAACTCACTGAATGGATGTGAGAGAACTGGGACAGACAGTGAGTAGCCAGCCATGTGTCATTTACCCGCAGACGTTACTGACATCCTACTCTGTCACTCTAGGCCTGGCCCCTTTTTTTATTTCCAGTAACTTATTTCTACCATTCTTTTGAGCATTTCTGTTTGGATATCCTGCCATTATCTCAAACTCAGTCATTATCTTCCCCAAAGCAGTTTGCCTGTCTGATTTTCTACCCTTGTTAATGATATGATTAAGCCTCAAAACCTCTGAGTCACTATGACCTTTCCCCACTTTGCCAACACCATCAACCCAATGGCCAAGTCCTCTTGAAGTGTCTTTTTGATTTACCCCTTTCTTTCCATTTCAAAACTAACAATATTATTAAAAGTTTCAAATACGTCAAATCTTGCTGGGGCTTCTTAATTTCCTCGCTTTCAGGTCCACTCCCCTCAAACACACCAGATTAAAATTTCCAGAACTCTAATCTTGTCTTATCACTATTTAATTAAATTAATTAATTAATTTTCTGGCTGCACCACGCAGCTTGTGGGACCTTAGTTCCCCGACCAGGGATTGAACCTGGGCCCCCTGCAGTGGAAGCACAGAGTCATAACCACTGGACCACCTGGGCATTCCCATCTTACCACTATTTAATGGCATTTGATGAATTCTGCAGGATTTATTGGGGGCGGGGGTGAAGAGTTATATTTTCGTTTCCCTGAAGTCATCTGGAAACGCCCCGAAGATGGTGTCTGTGTATGGTCTTCAGTAGTCACAGTTTTGAGGAAAAATTTAGTGGACATCTGAATCTTTCTTGCACTCTAAATTATTAGTGTTTTGTCATTCACATTTATATCTATACTTTAACTGTAATTAGTTTCGTGTATGGTATGAGATAGTAATCAAGTTGCATTTTTTTTTCCTGTATGGATACGCAATTTTTCCATTATCATTATTATTAAAAATACTGTTCTTTTCCCATCTCCCCCAGTTCTTTCTCATGAACCAAGTACCTCTACATCTGTTGCCTTTTTATAAGCTCTCTGTTTATTCCATTGGTCTATTCTTTTATCCTTGCTTTAGCAACACACTCTCTTATATAGCTTTATAATGACTTAGTAAAACAAGTCCTCCTACAATGCTCTTCTTCGTCGAGAATGTCTTAACTAAGACCCTTCTGTGTTTCCATATAAGTTTTAGAAAAAGCTTGTCAAGTTTCACTTAAAAAAAAATCCTATTGCTATTTTGACTGGGCTTGCATTGCAGTAGGGCAACAATGATGTCTTTACAACATGGAGTTTTCCAATTCTTAAACACAATGTATTTCTCTAATTATATTGGGTTTCCTCAATTTCTCACAATAATGTTCTATAGTTTTCTGTGTAGAGGTCTTGCAAAATTTTTGCTAGATGTATCCCTATGTATTGATACTTTTGATGTTATTATGAATAGTATCTTTCTTAAGAATTTCATTTTCTAACTGTTGCTAGTATATAAAAATGAAATAAAAGTAAATTCTGATAGATTATCCACTGATTCAAGCAAATTGTCTATAAAAAGTGGATAATTTTATTTCTTCATTTACAATCCCTAATCCTTTTTCTTTTTCTATTTTTTTCTTTATTGCACTGGTTAGGATCTCCAGCACAGTGTTGAACTTATGTCCAAAGTCAAGGTGATAACTTTCAGTATTATTACATATAAATGTTTTCATAGATACTTTTTATAAATACTTTATCAGATTCAAGAAGTTTATGTCCTAGTTTGCCAAGACGGTTTTTTTAAGAATCATTAATGATTATAGGATTCTATCATATTCTTTTTCTGAATCTTTTGAGATGATCAGCTTTTAAATTCTTCTTTTAATGTGGTGAATGAAATTAATTTTTAAATGTTAAACCAAGTCTGCATTCCCAGAATGAACTCAATTTGATCATGATATAGTATTCTTTTTTCATATACTATTTACTTCGATTTGACAATATTTGTTAAAAATTTATATATCTTTATCATGAGAGAAATTTGCCTGTAATTTTCCTTTCTTGTAATGACTCGTCAGGTTTTAGAGTCAAGGTTATGCTAGCCTAATTCCTTATATATTTGGAAGAATTCATTGGTGAAGTCATTGGGATCTGATGATTTTTCACCTATTTTCTTGAAAATATTCTTTAGGGATTACTAATGTATGGGTTCAATACCTGAATCACCTGTGGGTCTGTTTATATTGTCTTTTTTCTCTTTGTTTTTAGTCATAAGTCTTGTTTCTTAGCATCTCTATTAACTCTTAATTGAATTGTAGAAAATATGTAATGTCACTTGATAAAATTTAAATGTTTTTTACTGGGAAAAAGGCGCACAAATTCAGCATTTTCCATCTCAGTATATGGTATGATGCATTTTCTGGGTTGTTCAATGCTTTTAAAGAACAAAATGAATTCTGCTTTGAAAATATGCATGGGCCTGAAGCATCAAAGATTTAGGTAAACAGATGAGAGTCTCAGTAAAAATTATAATGGAATGAGTTAGTATAAAGACAGAGCATATCTCTATATTATACATTTGAAAAGTAAAAGACCCATAAAATTGAAATCTGTACAGGTAAAATAAAACTATTCTCAAACTGATGCACCACAAGTTTCTGAACTGGTTCTGTTACAAAAAGAATGGAGTGAAATTAGCAAGCTTTGCTTAAACTTTTAAAATCTAAATATAATAGAAATCCAGACCTTAAAAATGTATTTATTTTCTCTACCTTATGGTGAGTCTAACAGTTCTTTTAGGGACTAATTATGAAATGTTTCAAATAAATACAAAATAAAAAAACCTCTTTCACGAATATCCTTAAGGCAAAAGTATAGAGCAAAAGTAGTTATTTTTTTCCCCACATGCCCCACAGGATTTAGTTCACTTTTATAGAACATAGTTTTTATGTTTATCTAAACGCCCAACTATTTTAAGCTGTATTTGACATGCATGGATACTCTTAATTTCTGTGTGTGTCAGAGAAGGGGGCAGGATTCTATTTCAGACCAGAGAATTTGTATTGATGCCACTAATGAACTTAAATTTTAAATTGGACCCTTATTTTTTGCACACACACTCACACAATTTAATTATAATATGCTGTCCACAAGCTGAAATACAATAGGATGGCAATACAATGATAGAAAGGGCGTATGCTCTTTTTGCTGCACCCTCTATTGCCAGAATCTCACATTATATTTCTTAAAAACCCATTTTGCTCAAGGAATAAAGTTTATTTACCAAGATATAATTAGAAATTAATTTTTTTTCAAAAACACCTTCTACAAGCAGACTTATTCCCTTATTTGTTAGAAGTAGGAAAAGTTTTAGCTTCTATGGCTTTTTCCCTCTAGATTTTTTCTAAAAAATTTAAATGGAAGGTATTTGTAGAACGTAACAAAAATAAGTTTTTTGAAACTAAAAATGTGATTTAAAAACAAGGAAGTTGGCACATTTAGTGTTAAGGACAGAAAGCAAGTATGGAGCATGGAAAGTTGAGAAGTAGAATGTATTTTTGCCCCCAGTTATATAGCAACATTAAAATAAAGGAATGGGACTATATTTTCATATCAAATACCTAAACCAATTGCTTGTTTTACAATTTGTTTTAAAATGGCAATAATAAATTCTTCGTTTGTAAAAATTCCCATTTATAACCGGAGCCAAGTCAAACGTGAACCAGCAACTATTCCAGAATTGTAGGATCTCCGTGGCCCACAGGAGACAAAAAGGAAGAAAGAAAACCTTTTTTCTAATAATCCACAGAGGCTGCTTAACTCATGGCAGGACAAGCAAATCATGTCCTCTGAATAAATAAATAAATAAATAAATAAAAGCAACCTTACATCTCCGAAGCAGTTAGCCAGCATTCTTTCAGTGAAACCAAAAGATAAGGGAGGAGAAGGGGAAGTAGTGAATCATTCCGGGTTCCCTGTAACCAGTTTATCACTCTGGTCATAAACAGGTGCAGAGAGCTATCAAGTGGAATTACCAGATATTATTTTTTTAGGAGATTTAATTTCATTCTGGTAGGCAGTTATATCTGGTTAAGCTATTTTATTTTTGATCTGCCCTTACTCTTGGAGCATAGCTCCTTCAGGCTCTCATTCCTCCTGGGCCTGAGCCATTCCTCCCTGGTGAACTCAAAATTCAGTCTTCCTGGAACCATCCAATCACTGCATCCTTTGCTTAAAGCTTTAGCCTTTTAGAAGCTGCTTTCTGCATGGTTTCTCAAAGTCTCTCACAACACTTGCACTGGTTCGGGGTCAGCAAATGCATTGAGGGCAGGTTATCTATAGAAGGGCGGGCTTTCTTTTCTGCAGTCCCCTCTTTTTCTGGGATCTCGATCCTTCAAGTCCTGGTTGTCTTGGAGGCTCTGAACTTCATTTCTATCTCCCCAGCCCAACGAGAAAAGTGTTGCGAGCTCTGGGTTACCACTTTCTGCTCAGTCTCCATGCTCCTATGCAATGAATCAGAAAGTAATTTGCAAAGAAAAAGAATGTTTGATTTAACTTCATAAGACTTAAAAACTTCTGCTTGTCAAAACGGTTCAAGTTGTATCAGAAATTGTATCTGTTTCCTAAATTTTGTTCATCCTTCTTAGAGTATACAGTTGTAGATGGGAAGTAACAGCCTAGCCAGGGACTAAATTTCCCCATCCCATTTGCCACTAAGTGTAGCCAGTGAAATGTAAGTGAAAGTAATGCATGCTAACTTATGGGTCAAGATTTACAAAAGGCCAGTGTACCTCCTCCATATTCTCTTCGCACCTCAGCTGGATGTAGATGATGATAAGGCAGGAGCTGACAGTAAAGTCACAAGATCAAAGCACCTGGATCCCAAAACCACTTCATTGAATGAGCCATTATAAATTTAGAGGCCTAGTTGTTAAATAATTTAGTCTACACTAGCTAATACATAAGGTTAAAATTATAAACTGAAAATACATGTTGTCAAAATGTATAAATTATTATAATCTGAAATGAGTTTTAAAATTCAATTAATAAAAGAGAAATATGTCAATAAATATTAGAATAAAGGCAATTCTCAAAAGAAGGTATGACCTTCTGATTATTACCAATCAGTCCAAGGCTGATTGATGAGAGAAATATGCTGTTGATGTTGAAATATGATGTTGATTAAGTTATTTTATACTTTGAAGCAGAAATAACACCCTGACACTTTTCCCAAGGAGAAAATGAGTGTAAAAGGATGTAGCCACCGTAATGTTCATTTTATCATTATTAAAAAATGCCAACAGAAAATAACATCAGTGAGATTAACCATATATAAATTGTGCTAGTATCATAGACTCATGTTTGTAACATACTTTGAGTATTCTTTCTATGAAGAATTATTCATATGTAAATATATACATTTAACTTGTGTGTGTGTGTATGTGCACGTGGGAATGTGTGTGGAGATAGAAAGAGGGACAGAAGAATCTGGAGAGATGTTTACCAAAATGTGAACAGTGGTTATCAGTTGAGATGGCGCTCCTGCTTTCATGCTTATACCTCTTTGAACCTACATCAACACATCATTATCACCCAAAGTCTGTAACATACATTAGAGTTCACTCTTGGTGTTGTACATTCTGTGGGTTTGGACAAATGTTTAATGTTATGTATCTACCACTGTACCATCACAGTTTTACTGCCCTAAAAATCTTATGCTTTTTAAAGTCAGAGAATCCTTTGATTAAAGCCACGATCTCCTTCCCTCAAAAAAATGGACAGGGAAAATGGACCTATGTGGATAACTTTGCAGGTAATGTCAGGAGTTTCAGGCTGCCTAAGAGCCCCTGCTCTAGCACAGAGAACTGCATTTAGACTCAGAACAGTAGTCCCTTCTAGGGTCTTCCCAAGGGCAAAATAGACTAATTATCTTATGTACCAGTGATCTTCCTGGGGGTCTCTCAGAACATTTTAGATGCCAGAGAGGAAATATTTCTACATTGCAATTTCCGTGTAATGTTTGCTCATAATGATAAATTATCCTTTAAAAATTATTATCATATCAAATAGATAAAAACTAGTTTGCCTGGGTAAGAAAGATAACATGGAAACTTTTCTTTCTCCTACTTTCTTCACCTATCACGTAGCTTTCAAGAACAGTGACCTTTCTTCTATTGATATTTCTGGCAGAAATCTTGGAAAACTGAGTCTAACTTTAAGCATTCCCAGCAATAGATAAATCATTATTACAAAGTGAAATAGTCACTTTGAAATTGAGAGTTGGATATGTCTGCTCATTACGTGGATAAAAGTTTTGGGGTATGTTTGCTTTAATATGATTCCAGCATATTCTGGTGGCTTATTTTTTGTTTTCATTCATCTCCTCTGCCAAAATTATAATTTTAATTAATTTGTTTGCAAATTCATGTCTTCTGGAGACCCTGTCTCCTAAACACCATCCTCCTCTTTCACCATATTCTTCTTCACTTTCTTACTCAGGCCACAGTGTAGTTCGCTCACATTTTTAAACGTCATGCTCCTGTCATTCCCTGGGTCTCCACCCACATATGTTGTTTTTAGAGCAACACGTGTTTAGAACGTTCTTTCTCTTCTTTTAACTCTGCTAAATTCATGTCATCTGTAGTAAGCAGAATGTCAGTCATTAAAAATGGCAGTATCCTGACCTCCAGAACCTGTGTGTATGTGCATGCTAAGGTGTAATTAAGTTGCAGATAGAATTACAGTTGCTAATCAGCCGACCTTAATTAGCCTGGATTATCCAGGTGGGCCCAGTGTAATCAGAAGGGTCCTTAAAAGTGGACAAGAGAAGAGAAAGAGGAGAGTCAGAGGATAATGTGGCTCTAAAGAAAGGTGCACGAAGAGAGATGCAGTGTTGCTGGTGTTAACTACAGAGGGAGGGAACCATGAGCCAAGGATGAGAGCAGCCTCTAGGGGCTGGAAAGGGTGAGGAAACAGATTCTCTCTTAGAGCCTCCAGGAAAGAATAGAGTCCTGCTGATGCTTTGATTTTTATCTAGTGAGATCTGTGTCGAAATTCTATCCTACCGAATTGTAGGATAAAACATTATATAAGATAAAACACTATGTTTGTGTAATTTGTTACAGCAGCAATAGAAAACTAATACATCATCCTTCACATTGCAAGCTGAAAAATCACTTCTTGATTTCCCCCAGATACTCAGGTTCCCCTCTTAGGCACTTTATTAGCACAGCACTTATTCTTTTTAGCACTTTAAAGCATGTAAAATAACCATGACAAAATGTTTTGTTTTCTTGTTTGCTTATTGTTGTTTTCCCCTGCTGGGGTGTGAACTCCAGGGTGTGGTCCTTGTCTTTCTCTTGCCTGCCACAGAGTAGGTGTCGTAAGTGTGTGTTCAAGGATGGACTCTCCCTTTTCTTCCCTACATGTGCATACATCCAAAGGAAATCGGGTAAGTTCCCTCGAACAAAATCGTGGGACAAAGAGAGTCACCTTCCATTTAGTAACATGGTGACATTCACATGGTGTTTCATTTGCCTAGGTCATCAGTTCGAAAAGTGTAGTCCCCTGACCAGCGGCATCAGCATCGCCTGGGAACCGCTGAATTAGGGTCAATCCCAGCAACGGGTGTCTAGGTGATGCTGATACACTAACGTCTGAGAATTACTGCTTCAGGCCCGAGTGCTTTAGGAACTGCTCACAGAATTTCTGACTTCAGAGGTCTGAAGTGGGGCCCAAGAATTTTCCTACCAAATTCTGGCGCTGCCAGTGCTGTGACCTCACTGTGCGTACAACTGACCTAGCCCATGAGTAGGCCAGGGAACTTCTGTCAGTGGAATTTGACCAGCAGAGATCTCACAACTTAAAGAGGCTTTATCACTTACTGCAAAGTGTGGTCTGTGTGCCGAAGCATGCAGTCTTAGCCGGAGGTAACTCCTGTAGGAGACAGTATGTCTCTCACAGAAAGCAAAGCCCTTACCCTTGACTTGGAATGCACTCTTTGTCCCAGGCCTGAGGAATGTAAAAGAGATTAGCAAAGCTATCTCAAGCCAGGAGACCTCAGGGAACTGAGAGTCCTGGTTGTTCCTTATGGCTGGGGGCTGTGTGTGTGCCTGGTTAAGGGAAGATAATGTTCAAGGATGGTCATTGTAAACTTGTTGACGTCCATGGTGGTGAATGAACTGAGACGATAAGCAATTCTATGGGTTCATTGTCTAATAATGAGTTCCTCTTCTGTCTATATAAGATTCAGTAAATTCTAAATAAAGTGCCTTGCAACCATCAGTTGTCTTGGTCCTTCTGACCCCATACTCACGGTGCTATTCAGTCCCTTATCCCTCTCCGTGGGAACCTGGAAGACCCCCTGCGGTGGCTGGACCGTCGCACGCTGTCCTTAACCAGAGACTGTCACTGTCTTTAGAGCAAAATAATATGGCCCCTTATAAAGTCCAGCTTAGATCCAAATTACAGTGATTGGCAATTAGATTGAACAATCCAACTGAAATATGTAACAGTATCTAGTTTTCAATGGTACATAGTTAAAGTTGCATGATTTTTCTAAAATAGCAATAGTCCTTGCAAAAATAAATGAATCGTGACTGTAAACCAGTTTACTTTTCTCTAAAACTTACTGCATAATTACTTTCCTAAGAATGAATGTAAAATTCCCTGATGTTGTTATATTTCTGACATAGTGACAGCAATCACTTATAAAATATTTAATAATGTGCTTTAACAACTAGGAAAAACAACTTACTAACGTAAATTACACTTTAAGGAATGATTTGGTTTAATGAAAGATTAATAGAGTTTATAGATTGTTTTGAAGTCAGCCTTCACTTGAATGTTTCTATACTACGAATGACTATGGCTCCAGTCTTGTGGAAGGAGGGTCCTTGTGGAAGGTTATTGTCTTAAATCAACATGCCAGTGCTGTGAGGCTGGTGAGACAACACTCCAACACCCACAGTGACGCATGATGGCCTCTTAGACTGATTTCAAGGTGCCAATGGGATCCCTCTGTCCTTTATTCACCTGCCTTCTACAGGGAACAAGTCCGTACATTTCACAGTTGAGGGATCCAATGCTCAAAATGTCAATGACCTGGGACAGGTATCAGATTGCTTTCCACCCTCTGATAATAGATTCCATTTGAAAGAGGATGGAGTGAGAGCCTATGAGAAGAGCACACCTCCAGGGAAAGCTGGGAGACAGAAAGTAAGCAGAGGAGAATAAAAACATAACTAGGCATGAAAATGCTGGGAAATGGAAGGGCTTAGCTGACAAACTTGAGCATTTTGAAACAACTTGTGATTGATTGGCTTATGGTGACACTAAGGATGTCACCTTAGGGTGGGAAGTTAAGAATAGGATTATTAAAAAGCATGCAAGTTAAAATGAAGCAATTATTAACTCAAGAGAAAATATAAACATGATACATCTGTCTCTAATGAACAATATTTACAAAGTTATGCCAATATATAACATGGTTTTCTATAACTGAAATCATGATATAATTGTATTGGCTCGGAAGAGAAGGGAGAGTGGGCATGTGTAATTGGGCTATATCCACCGCATATCATTTAGAAATATGAAAACAAAGTCAGCAGCATAACCAAGAGCAACCACACAGCTGAAAGTGTTCCAGGTGATTGCTCTGCAGAGTGGAAATAGGGAGAGCAAGGGGCAGGGTGCAGATGCTCTTATAAATATGTTTTAAAAATATGTTCATGTATTCATAAAATGAGAAGGAACACCTTAAAAGAAAGACTATCATGTTTTATTTCTTTGTTTTGAATATTTCAAAGGTGACTTGCAAATTTATTCCGCTTTCACTTTTAGAAGGAGTATTTCATCATTAATTAAAAAAAAAAAGATTATCAACAACAAAACTCAATCAGATATCTTTAACCTTGGGTGTTGAGCTCTAGCGCCGCTGCCTCACAGAGCTGTGTGAGCTTGGGCAGGTCATCTTGTCTCACTTCTCTGAACGTTAGTATCCTTATCTGTAAGAGTTACTGTGAGGATTAAATACGATTATGCCTGTAAAGCACTTGGAAGTTTTGTGGCATGTGCTTACTTCAGCCACTCCACTCTTCATCCATCCCTTCCAGTTTTCTGAAACTTATGTCACACACACAGAAACAGCTTTTAAGTCCATGTCCATAAGTACAAAAAGCTCTTATGTGACTTTGTAGTATCATTAGCCATATTTTCATTGAGTTTATATTTACAGCATCTGTTTTATTGCAGTCTCCCTCAATGCCTTCTAGTTCTATGGCCCTAGCTTCTTCGTCTCTTTTGATAGTTTCTCCTTCTGGAAGAACTTTCCTAGGGACTCTTATCATTCTACAACTTCACGCCAGATGGCCATATCTACTTTCATGGTGTTAACAGCCACACACTGACAACTTCCAAGTTTGTATTTCCAGCACAGACCACTCATCTGACTTCCAGACGTGTATATCCAACTACCTATCTGATATCTCCTTTGGGATGAATTCAGGTGTATCTCAAACTCAACCTCTCTGAAACCAAACTCCTAATCTACTTCCCCTAAGTGTTCTCTCCCACTGTTTCCTAATTTCATGAACAGTACTTTAACCATCCAATTAACACATCCAGAAACCTAGCAGTTCCTTGACACATCACACTTTGGAAATTATATCCTGCCCAAACCCAAAATCCAGTCCATCAACACAGACTATTGATTTTACACCCTAAATCTCTCTCAAATCCCTCTCCTCTCGTCCTCCACCACCACTACCAATGCCACTCTAGCCCATGCCACTCCACACCTATACCATACCAGCTTTCTAACTATCTTACACTTATCCCCTCTTGCACCATAGAATCCATTTCCCACGGAACATCCCAAATTGTTGGCCTTTTGTCACTGTCCCTTCCTCTGGCATCAGGAGCTTTCGAAGCATATTTTGTTGAATAAATGAGTATTTATTTATCTGGGGCTTACTTAAGTACTTATGAATCATATGCATATATTAAATACAATATATACACGTATATAAACTGTGAAGCAGGACTTACAACGTTTGGTAATGTTGACGTGAATACTTTAGAAGTAAATTCCACTAAGTGTGAAAAGCTCTTCCACCTTTTGAGGGAAAACAAATTAGATTCAAATGTATGGGAAAACAGAGAGAAAGATAAGTTTCAATAGGAGAGGGTCAGCCTTTGACCCTTGCATTGCTATTTATAACAGTGTTTCTGGGTTTTTTTTGTTGGGGGGAGATGTGGTTTTGGTAGGTTTTTTGGCATAGGTTTCTACCTTTATCCCTTTGGGTTTCTGAAGTAGCTATTTAAGGCGTTTGATGTTAAGGCAAAAATAATTGATTTTCTGTGGTAAAAGAGAGAACGCGTTCATTAGTTTAACTCTGGAGAGGATTAGAGTTCAACCACACATAATGAGCTGGCAAATGATCAAGACACATAGCATAACGAACAATGGGAAAGTCTAAGAAAAGAGAAAGAGGAGCCATAAATGGCAGGGGTCAGGGTCTAGGCACCCGGCCATGTGAGAGGAGGGGAGGAAGAATCTGAGTCTAGTTGGATCACAGGAGACTGCAACATACTACATGGTTGAAGGGCAGAGTCTGGAGGACCCACTTGAAAGCAGAGTTTATGGGAACTGTGAAACAATTATTCCATTATGCTTCACTCTGAGCAAACCTAGAATATTCCACTTTTCAAGAGAAGCAGGATGTGGGAAATGTGTGTGGGAGTTGGAAGGAAGTCCACAAACATGAATAAATGCTGAGAACATTAAATCTGTATGGATTATTTCCACATGAAAATTGTGAAGTTTACAAAAAGGAAGGGGAGCTCTTTTGGAGCTAAACCCTCCTGTTTTTAGAAGGAACCTCTCCTAAAATCACTTGTAGTAAATCCTTAAAGAAGCATTCCTTCAAAGTCCTAGTCTGCTAGACTATATGGGTTTTGCTGAGGGACCTCACTGGAGGGAGTGAATGCCAGAGCTCTATGCTATGGAAGAGCTGCTGGGATAAGGCCATTGTTCAACATGGCATCTATCTGTGTACAGGGGGTTTGGCTGTAATGAATGGATAGAGCGTGGGATGATTATTGCTCATTTTGCTGGTACCATTCAAAAGACATGGCTGAGAGATTAGTGTTTTGGTTATTCTGTGGATCCAGAGGATCTGAGAAAATATGCGAGTCACGAAAAAAAAATGTTGGCCCAAATCTGACTTTTAACGATGTCTCTTTTTTTATGTCAATATATTATACTGACTAGGATTTGGTAGAAGATGGAAAAGCTTTGACTTCCTTAGTCTGGCTACACAGGGGCCTTCTGGGCAGAGACATGGAATAAACTTGAAAAGGATGAGAGAGGGCAAAATCTGAAATGAGAGGTTGGTCATTCCATGAAATGAGGCTCCTCATTTTCCTTTATTTTTAATATCTGTCTTGAGAACATTTTTCAGTTTTTATACTATGACAGAATAGAATGACTCCCTCCCCCACCGCCCCCTACTCCAGATTATACAACGATTTCTATGTCTTTTCTGGTTGTATTAAATTTCTGACAACACAATCCAACCAATCCACCATTTGCAGGACACTGTATTGTGTGACTGATGTTACATTAGGACATTGGGAAACATGTGCTATAGTGGAAGGCCATGCTGTGATGCAGGGTATGTGGGGAAGGGGGCCAAAAAGCAAGAGACAATGACCCACCCCTGGGACCCAGATGCCATTCTATGCCTTTTGGAACCCTTCTTTTTTTAGCAAAAGTATTTTAATTAGCAAAAGAACTATCATAACAGTTTTGCTTACCAAACATGAAGTTTCAGCCCTTGTGTAGTGTATAGTTATGAAATCAGACATTGGCCAATTTCTCAGAGGTTGGTGGAGATCTAAATTCATAAGGGGTCTCAACAGTGCCCTTGAGTTTGTTTGCCCCTAATCACATTTTGCATTTTATCTTTCATCACACTTTGCAGAGGAATCCATAGTTTGTATTAACCAGGGTTCTCTTGGTCACAATTCAAATGAACTTAAAACAAAAAATTATTAGCTCACTTAACCAGAAAGTCCAGGAATGATGCCTTCAGGGCCAACTGTATCGAGAGTTTCAAATTTTTAACACTCTGTCTTCCCCTCCATGTCATGTTTCTGTTTGTCTCTTCTCTCTGCATGATGGTCTCTTTACTTTTTGTTACAGTTTTCTCCATGTGGCCAGAGAAGATGGCCACTTGAAACCACAACTTCACACCATCCTGGTTTGACAACCAGTAGAAAGAAAGCAGCATTCTTCTCTACAGCTGTATATGAATCCCAGGCAGGACTCTCCTTGGCCCTGCTTGCAAAATATGCTTCTCTTTCTATTCAGTGTGTCCAGGGGAATGGAGTAGTGGGACTGACCATTACTAAAGCATAACTGATATCTCATCAGAAACATATAGAATGGAGGAAGTATTTTCCAAGGAATCAGAGGATGGGAGGAGGTTAATTCTGCTAAACAGTAGAAATTACAGATGCTGCAGTTTGATGCATAAGTTGTCTCTCATTAGAACTCTTCTGAGGCTAAATATCTAGGTAGCTTATAAGCTCTCTGACATTCTACCATGATTTAATTTGTATGCTGGCTAATTTTAAATGTCAACTTGACTGGGCCATGGGGGCACAGATATTTTCTTAAACATATTCACTGAGTGAAGCAGATTGCCCTCCCCAATGTTGGTGGGCCTCATCCAATCTGTTGAAGGCCTGAATAGAACAAAAAACAGAGTAAGGGACAATTCATTCTCTCTGCTTGACTGTCTTTGAGCTGGGACATCCACTTCTTCTGCCTTCAGTGCTCCTGAGTTCATTGGAGCTCCTAGGTCTCCAGATTGCCAAATGCAGATCCTGGGGCTTCTTAGACTCCATAATCCCATGAGCACCCCTCCACCCTGTATAAATATGTGTTATATATATGTTAACTATATATATATTATATATATACAATTAGGGATATTTGGGTGGCAGAGGGGAGAAGGGGTATCTGGACTACAAAATCAAGTTTTATGTCTTATGGCTTAGCTTCATTTTGGGGGATATTTTTCCCCATCTTCAGATTCCAGAAGGTTCACTGTTGTCTTTGGTGGGGTGACTGTTAAAAACTAAGTGAGAGATTTTTGTTTTGAGTTTATACTTCAAAATGCAATTTTAGATATTATACCAGGCAAAAGAATAAACTCTACCAAATAGCATAAAGTGTTGAAAAATTTTCATACCTCCTATATGATGTGATATGATTAAAATTCACATTGCTTTTCCTACGAACTCAAGAGAAACACAGAGGAGAAATCCAACGCATTAATATTCCATGAATATTGGGGATAGGTAAATCTAGCGATTTCCTTTCAACTATGTACTAGGATTAGAATAATATCATGTAGAAAAGACAATTATGCTTTAAACTTATAACCCATGAAAATGAGTAAATTATAAACTTGGTATATACATTTTCCAATTTTTAAAAGATGTTTAAAAATGAATTCAGAAGGGCATCAGTTGAAAAATAGAGGAAACAACTCTTATCTTGTGACAAAATAGGAGATAAATAATTTTAAAATGTTGCAGCGCCATATTACCAATACCTCTTTCATGACTTTTATTAACATGCCCCTCTTGAATGTGTCTGTATAAAGTTTCTTGTAAGTTTGATCTGAGGATCACATTTGGTGTCACTTCTAGAATTACACAGGAATGGGTAGAGTTGGCTGATTTGATTTTTCCAGACAGGCTGACTTGTTTTTTGGGTTTCTTTTGTTCTCCCTAATGAGAAAAGAAAAATAAAACATACTTTTTGGTTACAAAAGTTAACCATATACCAGAAACATAGGGTGTTATTTTTCCTGTTGCAATTTTTAGAACATGGATATGCAATTTAATATTTAAGATTCTTAGTTCATCAGGCTAATTACAATTTATATCCATGTACATTGTACTGCAGTTCTAATTAATTGATAGAATACTAGGTAGAACAGTTCTTACCATACTAATTTTGGTCATCAACCGAAATTAAAGAGAAAAACAAGCAAACATTGAACTTCCTGAGCAATTACGGAAATGGTATCTGAGTAATAAATCTCAGGTCAAGTGATTAAGCCAATCCAATCCATAAATTGGGGGATTATCTAAATAATTCAAACTGACCTGCCTTTAATTATATAAATGGAATTTAGGGACCGATTTTCTCAAATCAGAGTTGCACTCTAATCTTTACTGCCTAAAGTCATCCAATTGAATTTGCTTCCCCTTGTACTCTATAGACCTGACAGAAGTGGGACTCCGGAGGGCACCTATTTTCATTCGGTGTTTCAGACTCCGTAACAATGGTCTTGTCAGTGTAACAAGCTGAAAGAAAAGCATCTTTAAATGCATGCCAGTCCCCTGGATTGCTAAATTGACTGAATTTGATATACTGAAAAATGTCCTCCCTTTTTCCATGTGGAGAAAAGACGGCAGATGACAAACAAAAAGGGTAGGGAACATAAAAAGGGAAAGTTCCTCCCGAACTATCTGGGATGAAAGCTTCCCTGACTGAAGGATTCTGTGGCTAGAAAAGTGAGAGTGTGGCATTCCACTTGCCAAGACCCATGTGCACACCCACAAGGAGTTGTTGGTCTTCACTCAGGTGGTAGAGGTCTTGAGCAAATTGCATGAACTCTATTAGGCCAGGAACTCTAGGCTTCTCAAATTATAGTACATCCCTCTTCCCACTCTCACCCCTCAGCAAATTTTATATACGTCCAAGATTAAATGATATCCTTAGATCGACAAGGTACAATCAGCTAATTTTTTTTTAACATATAAGAGCTTCGATTTTTGCTTTGGTTTGTTTAGTTTGGTCGTCAATTTTATAAGAACTTCAAGAGAACAGTTAAATAAATAAGTAATATAAAACATAATGTATTGAATGAATTTTTAAATTTAAACCTGAGATGATGAAGATAGTTTCTACCTGTAGGTGCGTCATTTCTGGCAAACCTCCATACCCTCTGAAGTGCACATTAACTCTCTGGCCATAAGGAATGTATTGATGGATAAACTGAGAAGCACTGGAATAAACTGAAAGATCCCTTTAGTTCTACTCTCAAAGAGAATTAGAGGGTTTTGTCTCTAAATCTCACAGCAGAGTGGTACATTTTACATTTGAAAGAGCCACTGGAAGCCTATACTTCCATGCTCTTACTTTAAAAAAAAGTCCTGATAATGCGTATCTATCTGGCCAATTTTGGGTGCTCCTGTTTGAGTTCTCTCACATCTATACTAAGATATGAGAAAAGCTAAATAGCTTTGAACAATAACTTGGTACTATTCTTTAGTCATTTTGTTTTAAAATAATTTCAGATTTACCGAGGAGTTGCAAAAATAGAATAGAGTTCCCATATACTCTGTCATCCAGTTTTCCCTAATGTCAACAT
This sequence comes from Eubalaena glacialis, assembly GCF_028564815.1. Classification (NCBI taxonomy): domain Eukaryota; kingdom Metazoa; phylum Chordata; class Mammalia; order Artiodactyla; family Balaenidae; genus Eubalaena; species Eubalaena glacialis. The sequence continues at coordinate 70,355,724 of NC_083723.1, read as the reverse complement.
TTTACGTAAGTATGATACATTTATCAAAACTAAGAAATTAACACTGGTACAATACTATTAAATTACAGACTTCATTCAGATTTCCCTAGTTATTTCGCCAATGGCCTTTTTCTGTTCCAGGATCCAATTGCATTTAGGGGCTATGAATTTTTGCTTTCCCCTTTTTATAAATAACACAACGGACACAACATTACTATTAAAATTTTTGATCTTTCACGATTATCAAAGGCTATTAATAGCTTCCTATTCTTTTAAAAAGTAGTGTTAAATTCTTGCATTAAATAGGCTGAAGTGCTTGAAGTCAATAAGAAATTTATTGAGAGAAATTTTAAAACTTGAGTATCGCAAGAAGGTGGGTTTAAAAACAAACTATAGCCATTTCAAGACAGCATACAATCTCTTTCCATCTAGCAAAATCCTTTTCACCTAAGAAATGATTTTCTGATCGGCTAGATCTGATTCACTACAGAAAAGCTCTGAATTTTTGTTAGGAATTTTTCAGCCCACTTACAGCTCACACTAGCCCTCTCTTATGAAACAAATAGATTTTGAGGTGCTTGGAGGCAAGGACCTGTTCTTATCCATTTTTGTATCCTTAACATTGCCTTAAACTTGATAAATATTTGTAGAATTAATGAACATATGAAATTTCCTAGGATCTTCAGGCTGGAGAGAATTTGAAAACTTGACACTTTCAGGTTAATTAGACTCCAGAGCCTTCACCTCTGACTGCCTTTGGGATGTTTTGGTGTAGGTAGTGTCAAAGAGGTTGATAGGTGATGCATTATAGACAGCTTCATGGAAATGTCATGAACCCTTGTAGAATACTTACTGCCAGAAAACTTGCCAAGTTTAAAATGTCTGTTTCTTTTTTCTGAAAGAACAAGAGCCCTTATCTTCTTATGAATGTGCAATCAAAATATTATAGAGAAGCCAAGATATTACATGAAGCTTTGGGCATATCCTGCTTAGTTGTAAGCAATTTCCTGGTAATGAAGGTATCATTCAAAAAGCAATCATTCTGGGGCTCTAAATGCTGATGTGTACAGTGTACTAGGACCGAATATGCCCAGCGATCACTCTATGATCTCAAAGTACCTGGGTTTTTTTGTCATCTTTCCCTCTCAGCTCTGGAAAATTTATTGATAGACTAAATATGTTTGTATATTCTCTTGATATTACATACAAATAGCTGTTTATATATTTTGTATATAAAATATTAATAACCTGCAGTACCAAAAGAATTTAAGTAGGAATGCCTTCATATAACTGTAAACAAAGAACGCCTGCCAAGCCGAAAAATATTAATGATTTTTGTTTTGTTTTGTTTTGTTTCTCTTTAAGCCTAAGACACTTGAAAGTCAGAATAGGTTGTTGTCAAGGCTAATTCCAAAATTTAAATCTTGTGGGCAACAGTTTCTTATAAGTCTATCTTGTCCAGGCAGAATGTCAGCTGTGTTATAGTGTGATCTGGGCCTCATATGTCATATATTGCCCTAAACACTGAGAAGACAGCCGTGGGAGAGGGACCATGAGTCCATATTGCTGCTTGAAAGATCGTGGTGCTGGCCATGACCCTGAAACTCTGGGCTACGCAAGCAGTCAGCCCCATCATTTCTACTCTGTTAGAGGCTGTTCCCAGGGAAGAGTCTACCTGGGATGACTCAGTAGGAGGTGAACATACCAGTTTGCCCATACAGGATCTTAATAAGCATTGTTGGTTTGATTGGTTTTATGTGGTAGAATTCGAAGGAGAATTGGGCATAGTTTAGATCAGGAGCGGACAAACTTTTTCCATGAAGCACTAGATAGTAAATACATTCAGCATTGCAGATCTCTCTCAGTACTACTCAACTCTGCCCTTGTAGCTTGAAAGCAGACAGATAATACATAAACAAATGTGTCATTGTGTTCCAATAAAACTATATTTATAAAAATAGGTGAAAAGGGGGTGCATTTGGCCCTTGGGCTATACTTCGCCAACTTGGTTTAAAATAAAAATATGTTCTGGGTCTTTCCTAGGGCAAACCCACATTTGGAACAAACTTAAATGGATTTAGACTCCTTAAAAGAACACCTATGCTGATCACACCTTGCTGTTTTGCTCTGCACTAACTGCCTCCAGGATCTTATGTCTCAGAAGGAGATTCAGGTTGGATATTTGCAGATGGTCTCCTAACATACAGCTAGCATATTGCATATGAAGGAAGAGTTCATTTTGACTCCTGACATATGTAACTCTGTACCAATTATTTTAATTAAAGGCAGATGACTGATGGTAATGGCTCACTCAAAAATGTTTTTATTTTATTTATGCAGAAACAATGCAAAAAATCAAACCTCAACTTAGCAAGAAATATTTGAGGAATGGGTTTCTACCTTGCCAAATTTTTGGTGAACATTGGGTTAATCAGGCTCCCATTTATGTCTCTTTTTATACCTTACTGGTAAAAATGTTTCTCTCCTGACAGTGAAATGGCTTCAGCTGGCCTTAAGAAGCAGCATACCGTGACCCTGTTGTACAATCTTTGCTTATTTGCATTTCATTCTTTCCTTACTTCAACAGCTATTACTACCTTGGTGGGAGGAGAGGAGGAAAAGAGTAAGAAGCATATGTAAATCAACCACCCTTAAGTGCAATAATTAAAAATGGTCATTACATATATTTAATATAGTCACAAAATCTGTTCTTTCATTTCCAGTGTTAGGAAATGCTTGGGCTGGGTGGAATTGAGACTTCCTTACAAACATTCCAGTGCCTTCCAGGCAGCTGCTATTAGTAGGCAATTACTTGATGGTTTCTATTAATCAATTGGTCAGGTTTAACTTGAAGTCACTTGCTCTTGTGTTCTGTCTCATAACAGTCGGCATTTGGAATCAATTGCTGAAATGTCTTTTTCCCCCCCTCTGGCAGCAATGGAAATTAATTTGGTTTTCTTTCTGCTGTGCTTATCCTTGTGGAACATTATTTCTTCTTAGGTCTTGACATATTGGTTGCTTGACGCATGACTCGTGCTCAGTCTTCCTCCAGGAGGGCACCTGATCCCGATGAAGAAACGGCCCAGCAAGGTGGCCCAGCAGGTGGCCTAGCAGGTACTGAACCCAAATCCTGGTCTGCTGGCCCTTTGCCCTCCTTGTACTACTTCACCGTAGTTTGGGATGAGACTCTCAAAGGGGCTGTTACGCAAATCGTAATTTATATTAAGAGACTATACATTCTGGTAGGAGGAAGAGAGACTCTGAGATTAGATAGACCTGATTTTGCATCTTTTTGAATTTTGACTCCTCTTATTTGTAGGACTTGGGGCAAGTCATTAATCTTTCTTTACCTCAGTGACTTTTTCTGTAAGACAAGAAACTCTCATCTACCTCATAAATTATTGTCGGTATTAAGAGAACATCCACATGCCAGCATATTTACATCACCCAGCATGCCGGACACATAGTAGGTTAGTAGGTGCTTCATAATTTTTTACTTCAAAGGAAATGTCTTTCCTGCAACCTCAACCCAAAATGAGTGGTGTGACTTTTTGGAGGGATGTCCCCTTCAAGGTCCCCTGACTCAAGTAACCTGGGCTGAGTGAAAGGATAGCCTTCTCAGGGCCCTGTGTGCCTGTCACTAGCAATGACTTAGGGCTTGTGACATCAAGCGTTCACATTTGGAAGCTTGCTGAGGCTGGGCAAGTTTCTGAGGCTTTTGTCTAATGGGCTTTGTGAAATGCTAATAAACACAAAAACTTCTCTATAAACACGTTCCATGTGGACCCCTGAGGCTACAGTGCTGATGAGCTTATTTTTTTAATGAAAAATAAGATGAACTGCAGGCACCCAGTTAGAGAGGCTCAGTCAGATCACTAGATGCTTTCAGGCCTGGACACAATAGAAGAGCTTTTAAGAGGCTGGAGCAAGATAAACCATAACGAGAGAAACACTGAACTTGCTTTTATTCTTAGCAGTGGCTTTGTTTGTCCTCCCTCCAGGCTCAGAGCTGTGCTGCTGGGACTGAACTCATTTCCCAACAAGCTGTTTTTGTGTTTCTCACTTGCAATGCTCTGTGAATGGACTCTCTGAAAGGCAGGCCTCTTAGTCCCCGTGAGTGCAAAGGGTTTGACAACACAATGAGTAGCAGTGGACGTTTTCCAACTCTCACCTAGATGTCTCTTCCTATTGCAAAAGACACCGCAAAACCTAGAATGGTTCTAATCCAGGAATCTCACCCTTGTCATGTTAACAAAGAGGATGAGACTGGGGAAGTGATGCTTTTGGGGCGCCCTTCTTGCCCACAGTTTACAGCTCAGAGACCACCACCACGTGTGCATATTTTCAGATCAGTTTGTGAGTGATGGAGTGGCAAGCAGATGGGGCAAAACATCAGAATAAAAGTTCTAAGAATAATGATTCTCCTACCTGCAAAGTCACCTTGAAGTGCAGATATATTCAAACATTTCTGAACCAAGGCTGTACCAGTTTAGTGCGATTAAGATTAGGGCTGTATCTCTTTAATGACCTAACCAGATCTGCGACGCAGCAGCAGAGCCCTGATTACATGTGTGCCTTCCTTGTCTTCCTGTAATTGTGCTTCCCCTGCTGGTGTCTCCATCGTTGGTATATCCCACTTTATGCACATTTATCGTATGTTTTTCTTTTGGTCTTTATTTAAGCTTAGAGATAAAGATGTATTTGCTTACCTCTTCTAACTTGGGTCTCAAAGCAGAAGTCTCTGTTCTATCAATTCATCTTCCTTTCCTAATAACCTATTCAGTACAGATATTTACTGTGCACTAATACCAGCCAAACCCTCTACCAAGCACTAGGATTCAATGGTGAACAAAACAGACAGACTTTTTACAGCCGTAACAGAATAGTCAGATGAATAAGCAGTCATAAACTGTGATCAGTCCCACAGATGAAAAGTACAGGCTATAACAAGAACTGTAGCTGGGTAGCTAATAAAGGCTAATGAGTCAGAGAAGCTCTCCTCAGGAAGTATCCTTTGGATCAAGAACTGAATGATGAATAAGTGAAGCAAGATGATGATCATTCTGGGTTCCAGGAACAGCATGTGCAAAGGCCCTGAATCAAAAGGAATTTGGCATATTAGAGGAACTGAAAGCAAGAGAATGTGGCCAGAAGACAGAGAGCTGGGAAAAAATAGGAGGCAACGTTGGAGGGGTTTGTTGGGGGGGAGCACTGGCCACATCAAGTAGGACCAAAGACATTGTGTTTTTATCTTCAAATCAGTGAGATACCATTGAAAGGCTAATAAGAAGAGAGATGTAAACAGATTTGTTAGTAAGAGATTGTGACTGCAGTATATAGACTCTATCAAAGAGGGGAGTGTAGTGGTTTTAAAGTATGTCTACAAATTCTTTGATACTCCTTGCTTCAGGAAATGGAGCCTAATTCTCCCTCCGTTGAGTGTGGTTGGATTTCATGACTCACTCCTAATGAATAGGACATGATGGAAGTGACAGTGCTTAACTTCTAAGGCCAGGTCAAGAAAGACAGTGTGGCCCCCACCACCCTCTTTAATCGTTTGCTCTGGTGGAAGCCAGCTGCCATGTCATAAGGAACTAAGACCTTTAGCCAAGAAACTGGGAACTCCTGCCAACAGCCATGTGAGAAGCCAAAGTCTGCAGCAAATCCTTCAGCCTCACTCAAGCCTTCAGATGATTATAGCCCCTGCCAACATCCTGATAACTCAAAGCCAGACCAAGCCAGCTTAGTGACTCCCAGACTCCTGACCCTCAGAAACTGTGTGAGATAATATTTGTCATTTTAAGCAGCTAAAAGTTGGGGTAATTTGTTATGTAGCAATAGATACTTACTACTGCAGGTAAAAACAGAAATAGTAGTAGAAAGTTCCTTCGGTAGTCCAGGCAGATGATGATGATGTCTTGACTTAAAGTCATTGCTACTCAAGGACAACTTCACTTCCTTTTTGTAGGAATACACCATGGAGACTAGAGCATGACCACTGGACAGCTGTAGATGTGGATTTAAACCTAGGCTTTGCTACTTAGTTATAGGTGACCTTGCAAAGCCTATTGCCAATGATTTTTTTTCTTCATATGATGGAGTTAATATCACTTCCCTTTTAGCTTACATGGAGGCAATACATGTAAAGTCCATAGTGGAGGGTTTGGAATATTGTAACTGCTTGAAGAGTATTTACTTGCCAGTTTTTATTATATAGGTAGTAATTTCTCTCTCCCAATCTTGTTCTTTGCTACAAGACAAATCCACATTAAACACTATGTCATTCTCCTTACCAAATTGCATTCAGAGATTTCCATTACTTTAGAAATAAACTTTCAATTCTTTGGCTCTGCACTGAAAGTCCTCTAACTTCTAACTTGAAGGACCATCTTGCTACCTATGTGAACCTCTGCTCCGTACGAATTCATTGTCTCTTCAATTAGTTTCCTTTTTTTGTGGCTTGTGATGTTTGGTTGAGTCACTTAATTTCTCTTACCCTCATCCATATATTGTGCATAATAATAGATGCCTGCCCTTCCTTACTGTTCAGGGAAAGCATAATAAAAGTTGTTGCATTGTGACATCATTTGCAAACTCATTCTATTGCATGCATGTTATACTTCCCACACACGCATTTATGAAATGAAATAGCCACCAAAGGGCCTCTCTCTGGACATCTCACCAGCCATGAGGTGGCATTTCAGACCTCAGGTCTCAGAGGATATTAACTCATTTTCAGGACATCAAGCCCATCAGTCTCACCTCTTCTTTCCCACACAAGTTTGAGATGTGATTAATCACTGCTGATGCATGCTCAGTCATGGTTTATTGCCTAATTAACCTCAGGCAGTCTGTTGCCATTCGCACAACAATCCAAAGCAGCTACTGCTCTACACTTACATACAGAGAGGTCGAAGAGCTGAAGACTCCTTCACAGACTGAGGCAATAGCACCTCTCCTAATGGCTGCAGAGATGACCTCAAGTCCCCAAACTGGTCTGGATCCCACTGGCCAAAGGAGCCTGAGAAATGGGTATGTTTGACCCACATTGAATGCATCCTAGATCTGTAATTTTAAATAGTGCATATTTATGGTAACTTCCAAGTTGGATAGCCCTCCCAGATTGGCTCAAAAGTATGTGAGCATAATTTTTCACTTTCTGTGCTCCCTGTTGATAATAACAGGAGTTTTTACTCCTGGTAGAAGGCCCTTCTGTGGCCAGAATCAGTGCCTGAAACACGACTTATGGGTCTCTTCCCCCTCTCCAAGCCTCCTTTAAAAAAGAGAAGCTATCCAACAGAGAGGCTCTTTATTTTGCCAAGGACCCTGCCCAAAGTGCATTTAATGTTTATTTTTTTCTCGATTGAGTTAGCACCAAAACACCATCATTTTAGTTAAGCTAAAGTATGGTAGTGACTTGCAATATGGCGTATCATGAGGATTTTTTGTAGAAATCTTTGGAACTTTTTTTATGTTCATGTTTCCAATAGAGAGGCCCTAAATTTCTCAGCAAGGTTTTGCATATGAAACATAACTACCAGTTGCAAGCAAGTAATTTCACTGCTCCATTGCTTTATCTATAGCCTTCTCACATCTATTCAAATATGTGTCACAAGTTCTTTATGTAATATGATTTTGTGATACAGTTCATTTTTCAATGGCCTCTGAACAGAAATCTTATTATTGATTGATGTAATTAAGATGCAGCCTGAGTTCTGGCGTTAAAAATAAAGTTTAAACTTTTTATTGAAATAGATAAACAGAAAAGTATGTAAGTCCTAAGTCTATAGCTCATCAAATTTTAATAAAATGAGCACAACCACATACATCCAGCCTTTATTTTTAATTGGTTATCTCTTTATAAATCATAAAAAAGCCTGATAATTTTAGCTTTCCCTTAAAAGTGTAGGCATATAAGTTGAATACTAATTGTACTATTGTGTATTGATTTCTTTCTTAGATTTTTAATTAAACTACTTATACATTGGGGCCCCTCAATATTAATAGATTAATCTAGTCATGATTATTACTGATATAGATGTTTATTGTATGTGTCTATTTGCGTGAGTGTGTGTGCACACGTGTGTTGAATATGGAGGTGGACTGATTTGACCAAGTATGAAATGAGGTAATTTTAGATATTTATGCTTAAAAAAAACCTTGGCCATTATTCTTAGTCCTTAACATAATATCTGAAAAATGAATTCCCCTCAGAATAGATTGGGTTGGCCAAGAAGTTCGTTCGGGTTTTCCATCACATCTTACGGAAAAACCCGAACGAACTTCTTGGCCAACCCGATACATATTGAATATACAGATTCAACTTTTGAATGTGAAAAGTTACAGCTGGAAGGGACCTCCAAGAGGAGACCTCATTTGCACATGAAGAAACCGAGTCCCTGTATTTGAGTGAGTGGCGCAAGGTCACACACTGAAGAGTGGCTTACCTACTCCGTTTAGTTTTTCCTCTCCGACACATTCAACACACATTGTGTTTACGCTACAACACAGTCATGTGTCCTATGATGAGTGTAACAAACAAAACCGTAGCAAACAGTGAGAACTGGAGCTCTTGCTGGTCAACAAAGAAAAAGGAATCACTTCTTCTCATGGGGAATGTCTCTGAAATTTCCTCTCTTCCAGCAACTCAACACTCAACCCCACTCAACCCTGGCTGGGGCTGCCTTTTAGATAGATATGTGCTTTGGGGGAAGTGCCAGGAGAAATACTGCGGAAAAGATGAAGAACTGTTGTTCTGAATATAAATTTTAAGTAGCCTAAAATCTATTTTGATGCGACACTCAACATGACAATTTGGGATTCAGGCTGAAACAGAAAATTGGTTTTCTATATTGCTAATCAATGAGATCATAAAACTCTGATCACAGGCATTGGTTATGCACTGGACATGCTAGTGTGACATATGATCAGAGTATTTGCTTCCAACCCCAGGTGAGGTATTCCAAGACTACAGCTCCACAAGGGAAGTATATTGTAATAGCTATGATCTTCTGCCCCACTCCATATGACCTTCTGCCTATCCAGATGTGATGTCTACATCTACATAGATACAGACACACAGAAAAACTTCCTGAAAGGAACAGAAAAGTAATAGATTCTTTCAGATCACAAGTACACTCAACTGTGGAAGATTCAGGTTAAAGAATATATAGGAGCTGAAGCTTATGGCTCTTGAAATATCAGTCCAAGTCGGTAGCACCATGATGGAAGTGCTACCTGTTATCATAGTTCTGAGCAATTTTCTCACCTAAATGCTTCAACAGTACAAGCCAGGCTCATTCGTTGAAATGTTTGCATTTCCTTACAAATATATTCTACCAGTGATGTTTCTAAAAAGTGGTTGCTCTCTAATTCATATGTAAATGATTCTCTTGCATATGTTCCTTTATTTCAAGATGCCTAAGATTGTTTGGGGAAGTAGGCAAGATATAGAAGGGAGTAGGATTCCTCTATAAATTGCCAAGGTGAAGGGGCCAATTCCTCTATTTCTGGGTGGATAGGAAGGTATATGAATTAGGCAGTAGGAGAATTCTTCCCAGAAACTTAATCTAGTTGGGGTGTACTGATCAGAAATGTTTTATGGAAGTTCTTAATTTCCAGTTGGCACATGGGGCATTGCTGACTCAAAGAAATTATGATTATATATCCTAAAAGTGGTCTATTAAATCTAAGTTAACTTTTGGTAAAATAAACTTGCCAAGGTCAACATTGTTTATATAGGACAATGACTCTGAATTTCTAAAAACTCAACTAGATGGAAGCTTTCGAGAATAATGATCACCTAGGCTTATTTAGGTGCGTTAGTCTTTATTTTATAATCATTCACTGTGATGATTGAAGTCAGTTGACTGTTCTCAAGTAAGATTTTAATTAAATTGATAAATCCTTAGGAAAAAAATCTATGAAATGCTTATAGTTACCCCTGAGGTTTTCCTCTGTCAAAAGCCTAGCAATAAATGGTAATTTTAAAATAACTCAAGTTTTTGTGTGTGTTGCTCTAAGACCATATAAGCAAATTTATGGTCTCAGCCATGATGAGTAGTTGGTATTGGACTTACCTTCCCATTTTATATAACTATAAAACCTGTATAAATCTTATAAAATCACTGTTTGCAGTGATAGGACTGGAGCCAAAGCAGAGCCCCAATCCTTGATTCACCTCACAAGGTGAGTCCCACATATATTAAGGCTTTTTCTCTAGAGACAATTTCCAGGTTGTGGTGCAGGGAAATGGAGCCCAAACAGTGAGTGTTAGATGAAAGGCCAAGTACTTTGAAAACATATTCTATAAAAATATATGCCTTTCAACTCATTTAACTCAATACCAAAAAACAAAACAAAACAATCCTATTAAAAGTGAGCAGAGGATCTGAATATTTTTTTCAAAGAAGATATACACATGGCCAACAGGTACATGGAAAGGTGTTCAACCTCACTAATCATCAGGGAAATGCAAATCAAAACCTCAATGAGATATCACCTCATATGTGTTAGAATGACTGTCAACAAAAAGACAAGAAATAACAAGTGTTGGTGAGAATATACGGAAAAGAGAACCCTATCATACTGTTGGTGGGAATGTAAATTGATAAAGCCACTGTGGAAAACAGTATGGAGGTTCCTCAAAAAATTAAAAATAGAACTACTATATGATCCAGCAATTCCACTTTTGGGTATTTATCCAAAGGAAATGAAAACACTAACTCAAAACAATATCTGCATCCCCATGTTCATTGCAGGAAAAAAAATATGCGAAAAAATATGCCCTTCATTTAAAAGTAGTGTTCCGTTGGACTTAGAAATTGAGACCTGCCAATTCACAAGCAAAAGGAAACATTTGCTTCCACTATTGTGGTATAATATCTTACCAAGCATTTTGTAACCTAAATCTTTTCCTCTTCCACTTTCTACCTTTGACTTCAAGAAGTCTAGAGCTGATGAGTGGGTGGAAGCATTGTAGTATATACCGTTCATATCTAATAAAATCAACCTTTTTCTAGTCTCTAAGAATAATTTATTGCATTGAATGTTGAATTAAGGAGTAACTTAATGTATAATATCTGAATGTAATAGTAGACAAGGCACATCCAAAGATAACTGGATGAATCAACCTGTCGAATTGGATGCTGAGTATGTCTACCAAGGCGAAGATTTTATACTGACGTACTGAGGAGGAGTTATTCTTCCAGACACTTAGCAGCCCAAAGTTTCTGTTTCAACCTGAGATCACTTTTAGGTTGGGATAGTAAGGATAAATCAGTAGCACTGGAGATAGGCTTCACCCTTGAGTGACGTTCACCCCTAATCTGCTGGAGGTATTAAAAGTGTGGTTCATCTTCTTGGAAGTTTTGAGGAAATAATCATTTCTTTTACCTTCATCCTCACACATCTATATTGTGAAAATGCAAAATATACATGAACTTAAAACACAAGACTTAAGAAAGGGAGCCTATTTGGTGCATATCCCCAACATCCCATAGGCATCTGTATTTGTTCTTTGCTGCCACTGGGGAGGAAGTGTTTGCGAATGGAGAGCACATGCTTGTCCTATCAGGCTGGGATTCAATCTTGCCTCAGCTTCTCACTAACAGTGTCATTTGGGGAAGGTTGTCTAAAGGCTCTGAGATTTAGTTTACTCATATTTAAAAACAAGACACTATTATTTACCTCCAGTGTTGCCACAAATTGGAGGGGTACCATTCCTACCTAGATGGTTCTCCTTCCTCTCTGTTTTTACCCCCTAAATTATGTGAAGTCATTTAGGTATGAGTTAAAAAGGACAAAAAATAGGAGACCAGAGTGTTTCATCACAGACTTGCACTCAGGTTTGCTTCTCAGGGGTTAATTCCTTCACTGCTTCTTTCATCGTGGTGCTGTCATAAAGGCTGGGAAGGAGTCAACCCTGAGAACAAGGCATGTGTCCCGTGTCTGGCTGCTGCCTAGGGAACCAGGCCTGGAAGGAGTCTTCAGTTGCCTCTGTCTTCTCAATTTGGTAAAGCTGAGTAAGAGCAATGTGAAATAGGAAGGCTATCCTGAAGTGCTCACCTGAGTGACTCTACAAGGAGTAGGACCCAAGGGTGCAATGGGGGCCCAGCCAGGGCTGCCCAGGGGTTCTGGTGGAGTAAAGGGAAGAAGGTTAGGGGAGGGGGTGGAGGAATGCCAGAGAATCTCTGCAAATGTATGGAGAGAGTTTGGGGTCAGGGGCTAAGTTGCTGTTCTGTCGTCTGGGGCTGTCTGGGGCCGTCTGGTGTCTGAGGGTAGCTGTAGGGTGGGAGTGAAGTGGGACCAAATGATGGTGGCAGGGAAGCCATCTCTAAGCCAGCCATCTTCCTGGCTTAGAAGAAGGCTCTTCCTGGCTCATTCCGGAAATGAGCCATCTTCCTCCCAGGTGGTTCGTTCATGTGAAAGGTGTTCCCAAGAGGGGACTTTGTAGTGTGGGGACTATTTAAAGAGTAGTTTGTTCAGTAATACCTTCATTTATTCCATTTGTGTAAATATGGAATCTCTATTAATGATTATTTGCTGAATGCAAAGCAAAACCAAGGACACCAAAATGAGGCAAGACCCTAAGATTACCATTTATCCATTCTGCCTTCATTCAGCAATACCTAGCACCCACCATGTACCAGGCACTGGGACTATCAAGTGAAAAGTTCAATGCTTACCCCTGGGAATATACATTCTACCTAAGATTGTATATATCAAGTCATTCACTTTAAAAAAGTTATATGAAATTCATATTCTCAGTATTCATTTTTATTAATGTAAAAACATTGTCAACCATTTTTTTTTTTCCATCTCCTGATCTGTCAAAAGCTCAGGGATATCTCTGGCACTATTTTTAAAAAATAAAAAATATTTAAAAATTTTATATATACATATAATCTTTGGCTTGATTCTAAACCTATTGGATCAGAATTTCTGCTCCAAAGACCCAGGAAGCTGCTGTTTAACAGATTCCCAGTGTGATCTTATGTAATTAAAAATTGAGAACTATAGTCAACTCTCTCTCTGAACATTCTGCCTTATCGTAAGATAGATGACACCAAGGACTTTAAAAGCAAAAGCAGAAGAGAGCACATCTGCCATGAAATTTCCAAACACAATCTTTCTAAGTATGTGTTGGTGCATAAACGGATTTGTTTTGACTGATTTTATCAGTGATGCCAATCCACAAAACAGCCATGTCTATCAAAAAGTCATTTCCTTTTGTTTGTGTTTTAACATTCACCAGCCCGGGGCTTGTCACAGACAAAGGCTACCTGATTACATTACTGTAGCAGGCAGTTGGGAGGCTTCTGTGGGAGCTACAGCGGAGACATCCATCAAAGTGCTTTTCAGTGGGTAGGTCAGTGCTTAATGAAAGTGTCAATGGCTTTCACGGAAAGTTTATCTTGATTCCTGTTAACACTCTTGATAATAAACTTCACACACTCTCTCAATAAATGTTCTTCCTAAATTTTTAAGTAGGCAAAGGTAATCAATTCTAAGAGGACCAAGGGCACTTTTTGAGGGGTGGGGTGGGAGGGATCCAGAAGCCTTTTTCCCTGGCTTTTGAAAGAAAGCACAGGGAAACTGGACTGTGCTGGTGTTTACAGCATGGCTCTCAGAGTCAGAGGGTGCAAACTCACTCTCACACTTACCAGGCTATTTCGGGCAACTTTTTTCAGCATGGCTAAGCCATAGTTTTCTCATATGTAAAAGGGAGGGAATAATCACTAACACTTATTGACTGTCTGTTATGTACCAGGTCCACTCCTGAGCATTTGACACGTATTCATTCATTTAGTCCTCACAATGATGCTGTAATGGAGATGATAATATTAACCCTATTTTACAGATGATGTATCTGGGGAACAGAAAACAACTTGGTAGAGTTTTTGAGAGCATTAACTATTATACTATTTGGAATGCTTAGCATAGAGCTTGATACTTATAAATGCTAAGTAAAGATTTCCATTAATATGAATTTATTCTATTAGCCTTGTTTTTCCTTTTTAAACCCTCTCCAGTAGTTATTTCAAAATTCACGTCCTCTTTGGCCTGGACCCTTGGGCCAGCCTGTTAGTTAGGATGCATTGTCTGAATGCAACGTGGTGCTCACTCTTCACACTTCAGAAGAATACACTGAGCTTCTTAAGTTTGTTCCAGGAGAGGATACTCTTTATTTCCCCAGTATGTGATCCTGACTCATGATACTGGGCAAGACCAGAAAGCACACACCACCCAGGAGAGGTTTAATCCAAAACATTACTAATCAGTCATTTTGATTACTTCCAAGGGGCGCCTAGCAGGTGCTTTGGCTGCATTGATGCACTTCGGACAGTTGATCCAGATGTGAGTTCCTTGATTGGTTGCCCTCAGAAGGGTAGAGCAAGAGGCAGTGTGGTGCAGGAAAAGAGCCACATCTCTGTCAGGTCCTGGGGAGACGAGGCAGAGCTGGAGCTGAATCCTGTTCCCTTTCCCTCCACTCAAGAGTCCTGTGATCTGGGGCAAGCTAGCTCAAGTACTTAAACTAGAATTACCTCCTAGGGCTATTTTGAGAAAGTCAACCAGAGAAAGTATAGAAAGTGCCTAGTGAAGTATATAAATACAACTGAAATATAAAGTTTATTTTTATTATCAGTAATGTTTAGATACCCTAGATAGGAGGAATAGCCTAATCCTGTGACCAGGCAGCCAGCATAGAGAGAGATTACAGAGGTATGAACTCTAGTCAGGCTGGTGTATGACTGAGTCGCGCACAGAAAATTCTTTTATTGAACCAGTAAATGCTGAGGCTTCTGCATATGGGAAAGCAGGGGCTGTATCTAAAGACAACCCCTATTCCAGTTTTCTTTGAAAACATGGGGTCACTGATACAATTTGCTAGGTGCCTTGGTAGAGAGTGTTTTGAGGGTAGCTACACAGAAAAATAAGTTCCTTCAGAATGGGAATGGAATGAAAGCTGTGGTTGCCAAAGTTGTGGGAACTTGTTCTCAGCCTCCTGAAGTCTCCTAGGGGTATTGACAAGACCTCCAATGGCATGTCTGCATGGTATTCCGCAGGAGCTAGGCCCTAGAACAAAGGTGCCCAGCCCCAGGAATGGTGTGGGACCCCAAGTCTGCCACAGAATGGCAGAATCACCAGAACTAAATGGGCCTCCTGGATTTCTCAGTGGTAACCGGAGTGGGTTGAAAACCTAAGATGACTTCCCGATACTTGCAGGTTTTCTAGAATTAACTCTCACCCATGATTCAATCAAAGACCCTTGTAAAACCGTGGGGAGACGAGGTCCTAAGATTGCCTCTGATTGGATTCACTGCCAACTTGGTGAGATGTGGAATGAACAAAAAATACACAATGTTTCCTACACACCCAATTATAGCGCAAGATTCATATTTGCTGCATATGTTAGACAGACAGTTTTTGAGATCCCTTGTTGAAATCACAGGGAGATTAAACACAAAGTAAAACTGCACTATCTAGAGTTCTTTTTCCCTTCACGAAAAGCTCCATTGAGTCTCATCTGAAAGCAGGGACCTACGTGCTTCTGCTTGAGATCCAGGATGTAGAGCCAGTTTGTATCAATACCTCTAGCACAGTGGTTTACAAACTTGAACATACGTCAGAATCACCTGGAGAGCTTATTAAAATGAAGATTGCTAGGCTTCTCTCCTAGAGTTTCTAATCCAGTAAGTCTAATGCTGCCAGAGAATTTTCATTTCTAGTAACTTCCCATATGATACCCATCCTGCTGGTCCAGGGGGTCCACTCTGAAAACCACACCTATAGAAGGCAGCCTAACAGATTCTGGGTTTGGATTTTCTTTCAACCTAATTTTTAGAGGAAATGCCTTTCTTTTATTTATTTTTTTTAAATTTATTTATTTATTTATTTATTTTTAATAATTATTTTTGGCTGTGTTGGGTCTTCGTTTCTCTGCAAGGGCTTTCTCTAGTTGCGGCAAGCGGGGGCCACTCTTCATCACGGTGCGCGGGCCTCTCACTATCGCGGCCTCTCTTGTTGCGGAGCACAGGCTCCAGACGCGCAGGCTCAGTAGTTGTGGCTCACGGGCCTAGTTGCTCCGCGGCACGTGGGATCTTCCCAGACCAGGGCTCGAACCCGTGTCCCCTGCATTGGCAGGCAGATTCTCAACCACTGCGCCACCAGGGAAGCCCGGAAATGCCTTTCTTATGTAGCATGAATTTATATTCTTGCTTTAGAACTCTGTCCCCTTTCCCCACCATCCATAATTCTGCACAATGCTTGTTACAAAAATGGAGGAAAATGAAATAAAATATAGGAAGAGAGTAATAAGAATAGCCCAGGATCCTGCCACCCAAAGATAATATTGTAAACATTTGGTATTTCTTTTTTTTCTCCCTAATCCTGTGGTTGCACTTGTATGAATGAGGACTCATTCTACCTCAGGTGACTGACAATCTGACTCAAATGGAGCTTAAACATAAAGGAGAATTCATTGGTTCTCAGTGCTAAAAGATCCAAGAGTAGGGCCGGCTTCAGGCCAGGCTGGATCAGGAGATACTGTCCCCAGTTACAGACCCTCTCCAGGCCTCAGCTTCATTCTCAGGTGGCAGGATGCCATCCATGGCATCCTGAACTGGAAATTTCTGAACTGAACTGGAAATTTCTATTTTTTAATGCCCATTTTTCTTTTTTCATTCTCTTTTCCTCTTTCTTTCTTTCTTTTTTATTTTTGGCTGTGTCAGGTCTTAGTTGCAGCACACGGGCTTCTCTCTAGTTGTGGCGTGCGGCAGGCAGATTCTTTGTGTGTGTGTGTGTGTGTGTAAATTAGTATACACACTTTTAATCTGAAAAGGCATATGTCTCTTTAAACAGTTAATAAACATATTTTGCTTCTTAGCTGCACTCAAGAAATAGTATTTGAGTTCAGTAAATCCTTTAAAAGGAAGGTAGCACTTAAGTAAATTGATATCAATCAAAAGAGTCAACGAGACTGAGCTGACTGATGTCTTGTTTAGGGGACAGAAATCAGATGGTTAAAGGCCTTTATGGCTATTGTGCATGCTTGTAAGTGGTGCAAGGTAAGGATTCACTGTTTTGTTGCGTGGGTGTAGAGAGATTATTTTCCATCCCTGTATGGCTTGAAGCTCTCTGACGGTGGTGGCATTTTGAAACACAGAAATAGCTTTAAAAACCTGCCATCTGAGCTTGTGGAAAGTAATAGGTTTCAGTACAGCATGGACATGCTATGAATTTAACAACCAACACAATTGGTGTCAGCCCCACGCTACCCCATCTCACAGGCCCTTCTTTTTTATTTCTAGGCCTCAATTTGAGGCCAAAGAAGCTCAGTCTGATGCATAACCTGGTCCAGCTGTCCTCTTCAGAGATTCATGCCTGTAGCTGTCCAAATCGTGCTGTAGTTCTTTCTTCAAAACCTGATTTCTCTTCCTATACCCCAGCTGAGCTCAAACAAAGAGCAACAGATGACATATTTCTACAAACATAGCATGTTTGTGTTGTTGTAAATATCTACAGAGATCAAGAAAGTTAAGCCAAACTTTGCAAAACCAGAGGTGCTACCAAGAGAAAGCCACTCCAGTCACCTGACAAAAAAAGGAAATGAGATTTGCCAAAGATAATAAAGAGAGAGCTCACATTTCCCCCCCCCTTGACATTTTATAGCCAAAGAGGAAAATGCAATACTGTGATGGATTCTATGCATCTTAGAAGATGATGGATTCCAGTTAGATGCCTATTAAGGCAATTAGGGTTGCTTTATGCTTAATTCTAAATCAAAGGAAACAACCATTGTATTTATTATTGACTGGGGTTACTTCATATTGAAATCATCTTCAAATACCATTTTGCTTATATTTCCCATTATCTTTGGAGATTTTCACAAAGTTTCACTCTCAGAAACAGATGCATGTACTCGGCTTAAAAAATGAAATGTCTCCAATTTCACTCTTTACTGATATAATATTTATATAGTAGAATTCCCCCCCCCCAATTAATCATGCTGTGTGAGTGTTTGATCTAGGGATCCCCTTTAGGAAATAGAGGAGAAATATATACGAGTGAGGTCAATGGGTGTATGTGGCAAATAAGAAAGATGCATTTCACAGAGCACAAGAAAATATATTCAGGCACAACTGGGACACTAGGGAAAAAAAGAACTTTTGCCTACTGGAGGAGAATGGCTTAGAGGGACAACTGGTATATCCTTTATATTAAAAAAAGTCTCTGCATTTTATATATATATATATATATATATATATTTTTTTTTTTTTTTTCTGGGGAAGGTGGATTCTTTACCGCTGGACCAATGGGGAAGTCCCTCATGCCCATTTTTCACATCAGGGTTTGTGATAGCACTAGATAAAATTATGGCACTTTTCTCTCACATTTTAATGCCTAAAGTTTTTGAATTTGTGTTTTTCAAATTTTACTGTTAAAGGGAACTCTGAACTTGTCTCTTTAGTAGCCTTAAGTATTATACATTGAACTTAAGAGTTCCAGGGTTCTAATCAACGTAGGAAAGCAGAGATTGGAATTTGTGATATATATATACCATCATTTTATTTCCTTCAAATACAAGCTACCCAAGTCTCTTATCTGAGTTGGTTTTAAAAAGCCATTTTGTGTGACAAATTGTATCCAATTTTTTCTTGCACCCTGTAGATATTTTTTCATGGACTGATGAACAGAATATAGAATCTGTTATAGAAATTAAATAGTGTAGTGGGTAAAAGCATGGGCTTTGCTGACAGATATACCTCGGTTCAAATTTCAGCTCTGTTCCTTCATAAATAAGGGGTGACCTCAGGCAAGTCAATTTTTCCTCTTTGAGCTTCAGTTTTTTCACCAAGTAAGAGATAATGCCTGCACTTTGGGTTGTTGTGAGGGCTGATTTAGATGATGTTAATAATAATAAGCATTCTAAATAGAAACTATGGTTATTTCTTACAGATGATCATTTTTCCAAACCTTTTAGCCCCTTCTACAACTCAACTTTATAGTTTAGAAACAAAAAGCTCAGTGGAAAATTAGAGAAAAAAATTTTATTTGCACATACTGGATATTACAAGAAAGTGCTATTAACAAACTACATGGTTTTCACTTGTTATGGTAAAGTAGATGTGTTTGCTTAGTGTTTACTCTTATTTTAGTGTTTGTCTGAATCAATATTAGCTAAGAGAATTCACACAGTTCAAGCAAATATCACAGGACTGGAGAGGACTTTTTTCCAGCCACGTAGATCATATTAGAATACTGGGTTAACATCAATACACATGAAACCATTTGGATAACATCTCTCTCTACAAACACAGAATATTCATGGTATAAAAGTATTTGCAGCTTGGGTGAGACAAACCTGGCAAATATATGTGTTTATATATATATATATATATATCTCAAAATGCAGTGAAATCATTTGTGCCAATTTTTAATAGCTTTTATCTTTTAAATGCAGTTCATAACATTATACTTCTCAGGCTTTAGTTCTATGTCATGTGAACCTAAATGAAGATGTTCAGATGGAGCACAGCAAACAAAAGAAAATGACTCTGGTTCACCTAAGACAAAACCAGATGTTTGAGTTGGGAGGGGCAAAAAAATTGAAATTGATTGGCAGGGTATGGGGTAGCTCACTGAATAAAAGAAAGTGGATGAAACAGACCAGGAAGGAACAAGAAGCAGAAGAGCTCAGGTATCCTGTTCAGCAGGCTGACTCTCTCCTGGGTGCCGACTGCTTCTCCATCTGTAAGTCATTCTGCTCAAGAGATAAAGGTCCCTCTCCCTTGTCTGGCTCAGGTCAAGAACTCATCTATTGTCAGGAGAGAGCAGGGAACCATGATTGACAGTTCCACCTGTACCACTGCTGCATACAATTTGTGGTGCTTAGAGGGACTCCCCCCCCCCCACCCAAATAGCCTGCTGTTACCACACATAAAAGGAATGGATGCAAAAAGAATGTAGCTTACTAGTACAAAAAGCACATAAATATATTTGTTTACATTTGTTCATTTAACTTGAAAGAAAAGATGCTATAGGCTTAGAAAAACAGCCAAAAGCATCTTAAAAATATAACTCTAGCCCACAATTTATCCAAATTCTTAAGCCAGCAATGCTATGCACATTGAATTATCTAAAAGTTAGTATTTAATGTAAATATCCAAGATGGCAACATAAAACTCATTAAAAGGAATAATGTTCATTTGAAAAGTTAATTTATTCGCATCCAATGCAATGGCTATTTTGGTGTTCACTTTTAATAGCAGCAGCAATAAAAACTTTGGCAATCCTGTTAATTTATTGAAAGCGATGCCTAGTAAATATTTAATACAGCCCCAAACATTTTAATCTACTTTCCATTAATATTTTACTTGACAGTTTTTCTCTCATATAATCAATTTAATATTTTTAATGCTTAATATTTTAATTGGTCTTCAATTTGGAGAGATGGAATAGGAATTTAAGCTTAAGATATGAAATTGTATCTATAAGCTGAAGAAAAAGTTAAAAATCTGTAAACCCCTTAGGAAATGGAAAATTACTCTATTCTAAAATGTATGTCATAAATTTTATATTAAATGAACACTGAATCATAAATGTTTCTTCTTTCACATGTTTAATATTCAACAATTATGTCTCTCCTTCATATCGTTGGCATTAAATTTAATTGACCTTGGTTGTGTCAATTAGAAGCACTTGTATTATTTATGGGTTTTTTATGAATTGTCTTTATCAGGTCTGTAGGGCTTCAGGCCACTTGCTTATTCATTACCTTCTTCATCAAATCCCCATCTTAAAACAGTGGGATTTTTGAAATAGTTTCTAATACAATAAAACATCTACTTGATGCCTATATTTTCATATAAGTGGCAAACATTTTCTGTAAAGGACCAGATAGTAAATATTTTATGCTTTGTAGGCTACATGCTGTCTCTGTCACCTCCTTTTCTTTGTAATAACCTTTTAAAATGTAAAAACTCTTCTTAGCTGAAGGGCTGTACAAAAGCAGGCTGCAGATTATATTTGGCCCATAGCCTTAGTTTTCCGACTCCTGCACACATCCTTTCATTTTATAAAACATTATAATACAGAAGGCTATAAGATATGTTTCTAAAAGTAAATAGTAATTTTGAAGTAAACTACCATAATAATCATCATTTAATTCAAGAAGTGGAATGTTGTAACCAAGGCCTCAAAATCTCCCTCTTTGCCTCTTGCAGAATTAATAGCATCTTTGGACATTGTCCTTCATTCATTTGTTTTTATCTTTTCAGGAAATTTTTTAGCTGAATTCCTTTTATAATTCAGTTCATCTAAAGATATTTAATAAGGATATTATGTGTTCCAAGCATTCTTCTAGACTCTTGAGGAACTTGTAGTGATGAAGATAAGTGTTGCATACATAAGGAAATAACACAAATTTAATACTAGCTGAAGGTGGGAAATGATGGTGGCTTGAAGATGATATGATAAGTGTTGGGATATATTTTTAAAATAGTGCCATGAGACTTACTGATGGATTAAGTGTGAAATGCATATGAGAGAGAAATCAAAGATGATGAAAATTTTGACCTGAGAAGTTGAGTAGGTGGTGATGCCATTTCATATGATGAGGAAGACTCTGAGAGGGGCAGGTTCTATAGCAAAACTCAGTAGTTATATTTGGGCCATGTTAAGTTTCATACTTCTTAGATACCCCAATGGAAATTTCAGTAGACACTAAGATGTTCAAGTCTGGAGCCACAGAGCTGGATGAAGTCACCCACAGAAATAGTAGATAATAAAAGTAGATAAGGAAGAGATGAGGATCCAGGAGCAAGCCCTGGAGAATTGAAACAACTGGAAGCCTACTGGAAGAGGAAGAGTCAAAGGGGGATGGTAAAACATGCCAAGTCATGTCAGGTAAAACACTGGATGGATGTGAGGGGATCCTGGAAACTTAGGGAAGAAAGGAAAGGGAGTTCAACCAAGATTTAAAAAAAAGAAAAAAGAAAAAAACAGGAACAAGAACTCTAAGAGGTTGAGCAAATTGAACACCTTGCTTTTGGCAAGATATTCTTTATGATCTTGATAATAGCCACTGTGGAAGAGCGGTAAGGATAAAAACCAGTAACCGGGTTGGAATGAACTGAGCAGAATGGTAGATGCACCCTTCAGAGGAGTTTGCAGTGAAGGGAGCCAGGAAATAAGGTGCTAGCTGAAGGGACTTTTTTTTCCCCAAAATCAGTAATATTACATGAGCTTATATATAATCTAAAAACAGAAATGGGGCTTCCCTGGTGGCGCAGTGGTTGAGAGTCTGCCTGCCAATGCAGGGGACGCGGGTTCGAGCCCTGGTCTGGGAAGATCCCACATGCCGCGGAGCAGCTAGGCCCGTGAGCCACAATTACTGAGCCTGCGCGTCTGGAGCCTGTGCTCCGCAACAAGAGAGGCCGCGATAGCGAGAGGCCCGCGCACTGCGATGAAGAGTGGCCCCAGCTTGCCGCAACTAGAGAAAGCCCTTGCACAGAAACGAAGACCCAACACAAGCCATAAATAAATAAACAAATAAATAAAAATTTAAAAAAAAATTTGTAAAAACAACAACAACAAAAAAAAACAGAAATGATTCCAAGAAATGTCTTAGTGATATCACCCTAACTCTGTATCAGCTATCTGAGGCTGCATAACAAATTACTTCAAACCTTACTGGTATAAAACAAGCATTTATTATGCTCAAAGACTTTGTGGGCTGTCAATTTGGATACAGTACATTCAGGAAAGTTTGTCTATACTCTACAACAGGGATTGGCAAACATTTCTGTAAAGAGCCAAATAGTAAATATTCTAGGCTTTGCAAATCCAGTAGTCACTGTCACAACAACTCAACTCAGCCATTAGAGCAGGAAAACAGCCACAGACAATACATAAAAGAAAGAGGGTGGCTGCGTGCCAATAAAACTTTACTTAAAGAAAATATAGGTGTGGCTGGACTTGGCCTGCAGGTCCTAGTTAGTAGACTCCTGGCCCAGAATGTCTGAGACCACATCTGGAAGACAAGATGTGAAGACTTGGGGCTCGGGGTGGGGACTTGCCAGCTGGGGCGGGAATGCTGCCGCTCTTCAGGCATCTCTTTCCATTTCAGTGTGGTGATCTCTCCCCGGGATCCCTCAAGCATGGCACTTCAGTTAGTTACACTCTTAAAATGGCTGTTCAGGGCTTGAAACTGAGCCTCGCAGGAAAAACTGGCAGAATCTGCATGGCTTTTTCTTACCTAGTCTTGGAGGTCATGGAATGTCACTTCTGCTGTATTTCATTAGTTGATGTAGTCACAAAGGTCCACCGAGGTTCTAGGAGAGAAAAAGGAAGAAAAGTTTTCTCTTACTGGGAGGAACGTTAAAATTTATGGACATGTCTAAAACCACCATTCTTTCTAAGAAATAACCAAAAGGTCAAGAGACTTTTTTTTTTTCAGAAGGAAAGTTTGAAGTTTCACAATGGCTCGGATGATTCCAAAATTTACGTTACAAATAAAGAATTGTGGTCACACTGTCATACTGTAATTTTCTTTGGAATGGTACTGAAGAAAAAAATGGCTCCTTACATAATTCAACTATGATGGTGCTTAATTGCATTCAGACTGCCTGTTTTACTAAAAAGAGGAAACACGTTATTGACTTTATCTTTTGGGTGTGTAGATTTAACGTCAGTTGACATTTTGTGGTTTTGGTTTGTCCACTGAGCATGAAAATGGATATCTTACTCTTAGAAATGTAAATAAGTCTATTTGGGCATCTATGGTAGACTGAATAATGGCCCCAAAGATACCTGCATCCTGGAACCTGTGAATGAGCCTTTATATGACCAAAGGAACTTTGCAGATGAGATTAAGGATCTTGAGATGGAGAAGTTATCCTGGATTATCCAGAGGGGCCTTAAGCATAATCATAAGTGTCCTTAAACGAGAGAGGCTGAGGGAGATTTGAGTAGGAGAGCAAGAGAGGTGACGAGGTGTTGTTTTAAGCCACCAAGTGGGTGGTAATGTGTTATAGCAGCCATAGGAAACTAATGAATCCTCTTATAAAAGTTCATGGAATATTTGGTTGACACAGTTGTTTGCACATGACATAAACTGAGATGACTTAGGAGTTTTCTGTAATTCTATGAGGGTTAAAATGAAACTGTAAGTGGAGTGCCTGTTCATGGTAGTTGCCCAATAGATACAAGTTAAATAAGATATATGTTAACTAAATGATTAGAAAGTAGAAGACAATAAAGGCGTGAAACTGGAAGGTGGAACTGGTAAAAGCCACATGAAGGAAAGGGCACAGTGAAGCAGAGTTGAAGTTGAAAGGCCCATGAGAGACTGAAGGGTGGATCTCGGGGTCCACTAGAAGCAGGACTAAGCTGTCTTCCCCCAGTACTTGCATCAAGCCCCCCTTGTGGGATGGAAGGATAAGGTGTGGCGTTTATTCATTCAGCCCTGAGGACGCATCATGTCCCAAGCATGTGCTTCTCCTGGAGACCCCTAGTGGGTAGCGGACTGTCTCCAGTCCCCAGTGCACAGACCAGGCAAGGTTGGTCCCAACGAGTACACATGGAGGGCAGAGTCCTCCCGCGTATCCTCACTAATTGAAAATTGTTTCAATTTCTTTTTAAATAGGAATATGTCAAATGCCAGATTTTAATGCTTTGAAGATATTTTTACATGTCAGCTAATAAAAAGCTAAAGATTCAAGGGGAAAACATTCAGGTTCATAATGCTTAGGCGCCTCACTGAATCTTTGTTTATATCATGTCTATTCCAACTGTCCCCTAGAAGCAGCAAAGCAGAAGGCTCAAGAGCATGGATTCTGGAGCAGGAACCTGGGTTTGAATCCTAGATTTTTCACTAATTAGATTTGTGACTTTGGACAGAAATCACGTACCCTCTGTGTGCCTCAACTCCCTCATCTGCCAAATAGGAAAAATAATAGTATCTACGTCACAGGTTCTCGTAAGAACTGAAAGGGCTGATCATTGTAAAACAGTATCAGCCCACACTAAGGGCTACATGTTTGTTGAATTAAAGTATTAAAAACTTCTTTAAGACCCCGAAGTTCCTAAGAAAGCACATTCATACTCTGTAAATTGCTTAACTTTTTCAGAGGACATTTTCCTGTTTGATATTTTCCATGCTTACTTTCCAAGAGTCCCCATGACGAACTTCCACTTACCATTCAACAAATGCGGACAGAGCGCCATCTGTGAAAGCCAAGTGAACCCATATGTTGCATGAGTGTCAGTAATGGGGACAGTAAGGGTTTCACAATCTGTGAGGGAGAAGAAAGCTCATGAATGCAATCGGAAATGAGATACTCCTTCTGCCATCTCTAAATCACTTCAAACCCTTTCAGACTGAAATAAGTGCTGGGTATGTGAATCACAGCTATTGCCTCAGTGTGGAGAGGTGAAGCGTGTACTGGCTTTGCCGGTTGGACAGAACTGCATTCAAATCCTGACCTAATCCTTACTATCAACGTAACAAGCAAGTTCGTTCAACTTTCTTAATCTAAAAGAGAAAACTTTGCAACTTTGGCTGAATCCTAAAACAGACACCTATATGCAGTCCAGTCATTTAGCAAATCATACCTATCCTTGGCTAAACATAGCAAGAGTGTTTGTAGTTTGGTGCTCAGAAATTGGAGCACCTACGGCCTTTGTCAGTGAGGAAAAGGAAAGCAGTGCTACCTCAAGCCTGTCTTTCTGCCTTTACTTTTGTTTAGCCTTTTAGAAATTGAGAGCATTCAGGCATTTCCTCTGGCACATAGTAAAGAGAAAGGACATAAATACTTTTTAATCTTTCCAGTGAAAGTGGATGCGTAACACACAAAAGAACAGTGGCAGGTTAGACAGCCCTTTCCAGGTGCAAGGTCCCAGGCACTCATCTCAGATTTCATTCCCTGCTGCTCCCACCATTGACCCCAAAGGAGGAACTGACTCTGCAAATGGCTAAAATCATAGTCATCCTCTTCATTTCCTGTGTGACCATCCCACTCTCCCCACAAATAATCCCACAGCCGCATCGGCCAGTGTCAGGGTCCCAGGTTTATCTCACTTCTGAGGAAAGTGATGCCTGAGAGAAAGGGCTTTGTATTTGTCTTTTAATTTTGGCTTCTTCTTAAATGAGACAGCTTTTTAGAGAGATTTTCACAGTATCAGGTTAGTTATCTAAACACTTTGTGACTTAACCCTGGATATAAAGGAACAGGGAAGAGGGCTGGATTAGGATGATTTTGCTATGGTACATCTCATTTTTTATTTAGTTTATATATTCTGTGTTATGAGCTGTATGTGGAACAAATAGGTGTAGGACATGCATTATTATCCATATTTTATGGATAAGAAAACAGAGAGGAAAGGCACAGAGAGGTTAAATGATTTGCTTATGGTCACAAAGCTTATTAGTAACCAACCCAGAACGAGAACCTAGGACTTATAACTACAAGTCCCGGGCTGTTTTTCTTTGCCAAACACCCTTGGTAATCAACATAATTGAAATCTATTTGGAGGTAAGTGGTTACAACAAAATAAATTCTTGTTCCTTTTGTTGGGTGACTTTGATTTGACCTAGATATTAAACTTTCTTGAGAAAGTCTCACTGTATTATTTGGTTGTGTCTATTCTGATTTTTTTTTTTTTTGACAATACTTATGGCTTTGAGACTGTTGATTTACATTAAGGGAGATAGCTTTGATAGCTATCAAAGTGGAAGTCGCCCAGGTGAATCTGGGCCACCTGTGGAATTCAGACGCAAGACCAGATAAGCATTTTAAGTATGCAAAGAATGGAGGGAGCTGAAGGGAGACCAAATGATTTGCTTTACTCTTGGTTTTCCCTAGAGGAAGAGGAATCCTTCCCATTTTAGACCTAAGATGGATCCCAGCCGTCAAGGTTAGAGAGCCATCCTGCCTGCTTCTTTCCAACAGTGTAATTTACTCTCTTCTTTATTCCACTTTGTCTTGTTCTACTGAATAAGTGACATTTCCTTTGGTATTGTTCTAATATCCCAGGACCAACTCACAGTGATATAAACTGGTGAGTGGCCTTGAGCCCAGAGGTCTGGTGGCTCATTCCCTGTATCTAAATCAGGGGATAACATTGATATGGCCCTTAATCTCCTCTACTCTCCAGGGAAGACCCTAAACCTCAGCGTAGTAGGTAAGTAGGAAAGCAAATGAGGAATCTTGGAAAATTCTCTATTCCCGAAGCCACACCACTGTATTCTTCCATCACTTGTTTCCTTGGGTCTGCCCCCAGAAAAGTGTGTCCTTCTTAGCATTACAACAACACTTTCCATCCCATGAAAGTAAGACTTGGGAGACAGAACGTTGCTATACTGTTTGGGGAAACTTTGCCTAGTAGTTGGTTGGCTTTTGTTTTGTTTTGAAGCCTGAGGTGGCTGATGAGGGGGTGAATGAATAAATGTTAATGTCATAAATTATCCTGCAATAGATTATTAACTGATTATAATAAATTTTCCCAAGGGGTCTAAATTCCCCAGGAAACTCTGTCCGGGATTTCTCAACTCTTTTGAGACACCATCCAAAAATGGTGACCTGGATAAAAGAACTCAAGAGCTACATGCAATTCTTCTGGATGCAGCTCTATTCATATTCTGCTAAAGCTGGTTGATATTTTAAAAAGCCCAGCCCCATGATAAGGGTTTTGGAATTTTTTCACTATTCATATCTCATTATATGGTATAGAAATTGGAGAATAATCATTTAATAATAAGGCAGACACTGACTAACAGAAATACACTCTAGAGCCTGGTTGGTGGAGCCAGAGAAAGATGTCATTTCCTAAGAAACAGACAGTAAGAGATATCTAAAAACCAATTGCAGAGTGAAGAACAGAGAAGTGATGAAGATGATTGGGGAAGAGGCGCATTGGGACTAGAGGCATAAAGGAAGAGATCTGTAGACATCTAATAACAAGAAAAAGGGGTCCAATGGCTGAGAAGGAGTAGTTTAGACTTGATCTGTTTGCACCCACAGACCAGTTAGTGAGGAACCCAACTTTCCCAGGGACCAGATTTAACAGAAATATAAAATTGATTTGGAAGGAAGGAAATCTGACTTACTAGTTAAAGTATGTCCAGCTAAATGATGTAACTCGGCTGACTATAACTCATTTATTTGAGTATTTATTTTATAGATGATGTATCAGAGTGTAATAAAACAGATCCTGTACTACAAGGATCTATAGTTGTGATTTGATTGACTTGCCTGAGAAGGATGTGGAAAGGATCCCATGTCTCTTGACAGCAGCCCCCAGGTCAGCCTAAAAAGAAATAAAACATCTTACATCTTGGTTCACAGAGATGGAAGGAATTCAGAGTAAATACAGGGTCTCCTATCTGAGTGGAGTACTGTTAATTTATTGTTAGTTTGGTATCAGTGCTGTCTCTTAAAGATGCTATAAATTTAGGGCCCTCTAATGGATTTTTTTTTTAACCTGTAAGTGTCAAAGAGTATCCTGTTACAAATCAAGCTTAATCCAGCCCTTGATGACATTGTGTCTGTAGACATTTTTTTTCAGGTAGAGTGGAGTATAACTCAGCATATTTTCTTCCTCACAGGTTGGATTAATTCTTAAAAAAATAGCTAGAAGAATCATGAAAAGTAGCCCAACCAAATACTCATTTCTTTACTTACTGTCACATTGCTTGGCAATTTTCTTCACTGTCATTTTTCAGTGGAAAAATACCTGAAGTTCATCTACTGAAATTCAACTGAACAGAGTAATTTAAAAAGAATCAATAGGCATGCTGATAATAAGGAAAAGCATTCCATTGCAATACAACATTTGTTTCTAATTACCACTTCATCAAGTCCCAGTTACAAATTAAGTCTCTTTTATTTCAATTAACAATTTAATGGTGCTTTAGAGAGATAAATAATGTTCTAAAAAGACAAACCTCTGATAAAGCACACCCAATTTTCTCCCAAAATAAAACATGATAAAGGCTTCAAGCTATGAAAAAAAGCCTGGGATAGATGCTTTGTGGATGGTACTGTCCACCATGGGTAGGAGATGCAGGTAATGTTCTTTGTTTGTTTGTTTTAAGGCTCCTCCCCTTCCTGGGACCTTCCAGTCTACTGCACATGTGGGTTCTGATATCCTAGCACGGGGGAGAGGCCAGCTAGTTAGCCATGCATCTATCCAACAAATATTTATTGAACACCTACTTTCTGCCAGACACTTAAGTGGTAGGCCGTGGGGATTCAGGGATGAATAAGATTCAGGCCCTTCTCTCAGGAAGATTATTGTTTAATGGTAGAGACAGATGTATAAACTAATAGTTATAGTGTAATGTATCTAAGACAATAACCAAATGAGAAGAGCTATAAAGATTTATAAATTTATTTACTCTGTGTTATATCATTTCATCCAGAAGTTTTTAAATGGACAGAGGAATATTTCACACACACACACACATACTCCTATGTGTGATGTGTGATGTGTGATGTGTATGTGATGAGGGTAGTGAGATGTCTGATATTCATATAGGTGACCACAAACTCTAATTCTTTGTCTTTAAGGCTGAGCTTGTTAAAAATTTTTATTCCAACTCTGGGCTGGATAAAGCCATAGAATGTTAGGACTTCAAGGAATTGCTGAGTATGTCTAAATGACTCTCTCATTTCACAGATGAGGAAACTGAGACCGAGAGAAATGAAGTTATTTGCTCAGGAAGACATAGGTAATCATTGGAGATCAATGTTAGAGTTCAGCTTTCCTAATCCTTAGTACAACATGTGGGAGAAAATGTTTTGTCTTTACTCAGAATGCCAATGCCTGGCCTTACCTGACTTGACCTCCTTGCAGTCTCAGGACCCAGAATCTTGCTCTCCCTCTTTTACACTGCTGATGAAACCTTCCAGGTCAGCAGCCACATCTGCTAAGTGAAGTTAATACTCCGCATTTTTAAAATAAGAGAATTAGACAGAATAGAGATACCCCAGATAGAAAGCCATTCTGAAAATTCTACTCAAGAACTGCAGCTTTTTTTTGAAGGGTGTCACCAACCTGAAATAAATGCCTATAGGGCATGTTTCGGTAAAACATCTTTTGTCTGATTCATGGACGAAGTATTAGTTTCCTATGGTTACTATAACAAATTATCACCAACCTGATGGCTTATAACAACAGAAATTCATCCTCTCACAGTTCCAGAGAACAGAAATTTGAAATCAGTATTGCTGGGCTGACGTCAAGATATTGGGAGCCTCTCATAGAGGCTCTAGGGGAGAATCTGGTCTTTGTCTCTTCCAGCTCTTGATGACTACTGGTATTCCTTGGCTTGTGGCCACATTGCTCTAATCTCTTCCTCTGTGGTGGTGTCTTCATCTCCTCGTCTCTGATATCTGCTTCCCTCTCATAAGAACACATGTGATTGCATTTAGGGCCCACCTGGCTAATGCAGGATAAATCCCCCATTTCAAGGCTCTTAACCACATCTTTAAGGTCTTTTTTTTTTTTTTTTTTTTTTTGCCAAAAAGATAACATTCACAGATTCCAGGTTTTAGGATGTATATCTCTTTGGGGGGCCATTTTTTAACTCACCACAAGTGGGTAACTGGTCATCCATTGTTTAATCAGAGACTATGACACAGAGTTTCTTGCTTTTGCCCCATTTATTTTGCACATAATTACTGTGCTCGGATATTTCAGGGGCTTTTACTAGAATTTTTCTTTTGCTACGTATCTCAAAAATGTCTTACAATTTTTTTCATAACCTGTCATTTGTGATTTTTTTCTAAGTGTTTGGCTATCTATCTTGGTCAGTGCTCTGAAGTAATCAAAATCACTTTGGAACTGAATAAAAAATCAGGAGGAAGAATCAAGAGATCCGTGTCTTACATGTTAGGAAAACTTTGTTGCTCTTTACGTCTGTTTGTAGAGTTGGAGGTGATCTGCTCACAATGACTGCTGTGTTCAAGGAATCAAGTGTTCTTATCCCCAGCCACATAGTCCCTCCCATAAGACAGCTGGGTGCTTTAATAATCATCATTGACTCACTGTCAGATGGATCTGTACTCTATGACAACTTTTCAGTATTATAGACTTTGCCAAGGAAAAAGGCATCCCCTTATCCTGTGTACAGAAAAAAAAAATTAGTAAATGGAGGTGACAACCAGAAGTCCTGTGGCAAGAAAATACACATGAAAGTGCCCTTTTATGCCTCTGAGAACTCCTATGCTAGAGATGGACTCTTCAGTGTGTCTTGTCTGGTTTTCCAATTCCAACTGATATCCAGGCACACAAGGCAGCTTTGTGGTAGGGCCAGAGGGCACCGCAAATTGTTATGTATGAAGCTCAGGGTCCAGCAAACAGGCCGTGCAGGGATAAGACTTAGTATTGGTCAAAGACATTGGACTGAGAACCACTGTGAGACAAGAGATGCAACCACTTCTGAGACTGGTTTCCAAAGCAGGGTGACTTGGTTCCATCCACACAGTTGACCTCTGGCCCAGTTCAGAACAGAGCTAGCTGCAAGTGGCAACTGCAGAGAGGAAGTTAGTGGGAAGGACAGAGACCCAACCCATTATTGACAACATTAATCCCTGCAGCTGTGTTCCCCATTTTCCTACTAACTTTTTCTGTGTAACAAACAAGTTTCACTCCTCCCAAAGAGAAAATAGTGAGTTCATCTTCATTCATGGTAACTCAGCTCATGCTGTAAAAACTTAGATAATGCTGTTTGAACTTCTTAATTCCTTATCATATGTATCTGCAAGTTCACTGACAGTAGGAAAAGAATTGCCAAGGACTTTAGTTAACATTTCTTCATATGATGGAGAAAAACAAATAAATTATTTTTTATATATCTACCTTGCCCTCCAAACATGATTGTGGATATCTTTCCTATAAAAATTCATTCCTATATAAATGGTACTTAACCTTTTCTCAAAAGGGAAAGATATATTCTGTTTTCTCCGGCCCAAAGATAACCATATTTCCCTCAGATTATAAGTAGTTTAGATTTAATATTCTTTTTTTTTTTAAATGTCACTTAACAACTTTGTCTTAGCTTTTTTTTTTTTAATTAATTAATTTATTTATTTATTTTTGGCTGTGTTGGGTCTTCGTTTCTGTGCGAGGGCTTTCTCTAGTTGCGGCAAGCGGGGGCCACTCTTCATCACGGTGCGCGGGCCTTTCACTGTCGCGGCCTCTCTTGTTGCGGAGCACAGGCTCCAGACGCGCAGGCTCAGTAGTTGTGGCTCACGGGCCTAGTTGCTCCGCGGCATGTGGGATCTTCCCAGACCAGGGCTCGAACCCGTGTCCCCTGCATTGGCAGGCAGATTCTCAAGCACTGCGCCACCAGGGAAGCCCTAGATTTAATATTCTTATAAGAGATCTTCAAGAATTACAAATAGTAAGGTACTGTTACTATTTTTAGTTTGGAAAATGACAGGCCATCAGACAAAGGGAGAAGAAAGGTTGAAGGTGATTTCTGAAAAGAGGGCTTTAGTATATAGCAAAAAGGATGTTAGAATGACTAGAAGCCTTGAGTAACTGTGTGATCACAAGGCTTAGCTGAGCATTAGTGTCCCAATAAGTTAAATGTGAAATAATATTGAACTTGCTGTGTTGTAAGGATAACATCTGTTTGTAAACTGGAAAATCTATGTGAGATGTTTTTAACCACGTGGCTTAGTCATGATGGAGCAATGTTCTTCAGCTGCACGATGATCCTAGTATAAATGAGTAAACTAGATCAACATTTACATTCAGGTTCTAGCTTGCTGATAATTTTCTTGGCTCTTTTTCCAAATCAAATGTGGCAGCAGTTGTGACTGAATTAGTCTAACTGCTCAGACACCTGCACTTCTGTTTGGTCACCCTGGTATCTTTTCCAAGGCCAAGTGCGGTGATCATTTATTCTCATCAGCATTGGCTGCTGTTACGGAGCGCTTGCAAGCAAAGCATCAGCATGTCCCTCAGAGAGCAGCTCCAGGGTCTGCCCCTATCATAATCCTACCAAGCCAGGAACGCCTTCCAGGGCCTCTTCTCTTTATAGAGGCGGGAGAAAGAAAACGGGATGCTGAGGCTGGGAATGAGGGGCTTCAGCCCTGCACATTTTCTACCCTTTGTTTTATTCCCTAAGGGGATGAGGAATGTTACTGCTGCTATGACCCCTCCTCTCTTCTGTTGGACCCAGGACAGATTGGAAGCAGTATACGTGGCCTTACTTGTTGCTGAAACACTGATATTCTTCTATAATGGTTTGTAAAGAAGTGCTGCACAGAACTCGGAGTAACACACACTGCCAGGTGTCAACCCCAGACCTCCCAAGACCTCCTTCATTTCCAGCCTTGAAAAGGTCAGCCTGGCACAGCAGGAGGTCTCCAGACCCTTCTGGCGCCCTTTATGTTTGTGAATAGCGATTTGAATGCCTCTCCTAGCTGTGTCCTCTTTGGCTTTCAGGACAATGCAGAAATTTTCAGGATAATGTAGAGGATCTATTGCTTTCCATCTGAAAATGTTTAATTTTCATTAAAGAATAAATATTGATCAAGAGCTTACCATGTCCTAGGCATTATTCCAGGTACTAGTGATTTTTCAGATGTGTATTTTATGGATTTCACAGGAGAAGACTGTAGCTCAGTCTACCTTGAACTGAAGAAGAAAACCTTCACAGATATTTATAGATTGGCTATTTTGTACTGATTATGACCACCTCCCATCACCATGACAGACCACATTCATGAACAAATGAGGTCAGAGGGCAGCTTCTCTTGGACACTTAACTCCTTCATCCATGAAATCATACTTTATGTGATTTATTTTTTGAAAAGTCCAGGTAGCTTAAAATTTCTATATCATACAGCCTAGGAGGAGACAGGAACTTAAAAACCTATTTTCCTCAGAAAATGTAAAATATAGCAGATGTAGTTAAAAAACAATTTTAGGGAACAGAAAGATAGCCATTATGCATCCACTTGTCAACACAGCATTAGTTGCTTCCTTCAACTTAGATCCTTTGTTCAAACTCAGAGAGCACGAAGTATGGTGATAAACAGATTTAATAAGTTTCCTGCCTGTCCTTATATTTCCCTCTAAGTTTCTTATAGTGTTAGAATTCTGCAAGATGAATCTTCCTTAGCACTGTCACACGTGGGAGGACACTTGGGAATTCTCAGATGCCACATGAATCCCAGGTATCTTTTAAGGTCTCTGAGTTACTTGATAAGATTTGTATACAGTTCACACCTAGTTAATGTATGATTAAATGAATATCCAGTAAAAGACAAATTAAATTGGCTCTCTGTCCACAAACAACAAGGTTGCAAGTATGACTTAGTAAAGCTGGCACGCAGGAAAACAGAGCCTTGTCACAATGAGTGTGTTTGTCAACTTCACAATGAGTCATAGATTTTCTGTTTGTTCTAGGATTGTAAATATCCCTGCAAAAGAAACAGTTTGGAAAGCTATAGAAAACAACTGGACTCTGTCTTAAGTCCTCAGAGATAAGACTGTGATCAAAATCGTTAGGTTGTTATAAAGAAATGTGTGTATGCTTATGTATGTGTGTGTGTGTGTGTGTGTGTGTGTGTGTGTGTGTGTCAGAGAGAGAGACAGAGATGGAGACACAGAGAAGTGGAGAGAGAGAGGATGGAGAGAAGAGAAACAGCAACAGAAAGAGAGCACTCAATGAGTCTCCTTCAGATGAGCCTGGCTTTCTGAGGGCCTCTGGGAGCACTAATCGTGGAGGACAAACCGTGATATCCACTGCACTTTAGTCAAGAAGTTACGAAACAACTCTGAATATTATCATTTCTTTCTATTTGACCACTCAGGATGTGCCTTCATGACATAAACAAATTTCAGCCACGTTTGTGCTGTGTTTGTCTTTTTCTCACAGAGAATACCATGCTTTTGCTCTGCAGTTTACACGGTGCTCTCATATCCCCTTCTGCATACAATCCTCACCTCATAGTTACCAGTAGGTCTGTTTGAGCTGGTGATCAAGCCACCAATAGGCACAGGTGGCTTTTGGGCTTCAGACATAATGTAAAAGTTGTTCTCCTCCTGGAGCTCAAGGCTAGAGCAGGACAAAGCAGGGCAGCTAACTTTCTGAGAGTTTTGTAAACTGCGGCATCCTTGGCTGATTGGATTGTTATTAGGAACCTTCGGATTCAGACATATAACATCATTGTCCAAAGCCTCTCAGAATGAAATGTGGTATAAAGTTTTTGCTTGAGAGTCAGAGCATGGCTTTTGTAGAAGCGTTAAGGAGTAGGTACGTTTATTGTCTCAAAGTGCCATCCTAGTGGGACCTGGAAAATGGTTGTGGTAACATTGAGTTATGCCACAGACCTGTCCAAATACTTCGTGCAGCCAAGGCTTAGTTACCTCAGTTATAACCAGTGTGACTGCTCTCCTCACAGAGAAACTATAAAAATTAAAGAATCATCAAGAATTTGCAAACACAGACATTTCCATAATGTCTAGCAGCTATGTCAAACCTAAGTGTTCTTTTTCTGGTAGAAGAATGGGAAAGAAGCATATTTTATTGGATTTTTATGATTGCTCAGAGCCTGACCAAATTGTGATTGGCTGGCCTCCATCCGCTGCATCACAAAATCTCACAACTGGCAGTAGGTTTAAATAACTTACACTGCAGATGAGAAAATGAAGGTTCCGAAATATTTAATTACTTGCCTAGGGTCATACGGCTTGTTGATGGCAGTGTGAGCCCTGGAAGCCCAAATTTTATGATGTCCTAACTAGTTTCTTTTCCACAAGTCCAAATGGATTTATAACTTGGAGTTAATATCTAGGAAAAGGATGGTAAAGATGTTACCCTGAGTCTTGATTGACAGGGAACCCTGACTGACTGGCACAGAATCCTGGAGTAGGTGTTAAGAAGGGTTTTGGAGTCACATTCAGGCTTCTCAGAAAAGAGCTCCCAAGGTCAAATGCAATTTTTGTCATAGGGAAAAAAATGGAAGAGAGGCCAGATGCCACATGTTTCTGATGTAGGAGCACCAAATTTTCTTATAGTCATTATCAAATGTGTTTAAACTATAGGTGATGGTTTTAGGAATTGATTGTATAAGATTTTAATGAGGGACTGCAGAGAATAAGTGAAGGCTTACAAATGGTAATAAAATATTGTCAAGTCAACAGGTGTCTCCTGTTTGCCTCAGCCTGTGCCGGGAGCCATTAGGGCTACAAAGAGAGTAGAAGACAAATCCTTATTTTCCAGCAACCTGTACTACAGTAGGGGAACTCATACAGCCCTCCTAATATTATCATGGTAATTTTATAGGAACATAGTGCTTTATATTTTCAAAGTGCTTTCAATGCATTTTCTTATTTTATATATACAGGGCAAAGGAATACATGGTCAAGTGCTAAATTTTGTGACGCTCATTTGTAGATGTTTTAGGAAAAATACCATTTGAAGGGAGACAGAGAAGAAGGGGAGTTTGTTTAGTTAAAGAAAAAAAAAAACCTCTAAAAAATAAAGGCAATATATAGTACCTTAAACAATCTATTAATGAATATTTCATTCAGATATTCAAACGGGAGCATTCTGTCAAAAAGAAGTGACTAAATGGAATCAGTAAGTTTATTGTTCACATTTCACTTCTTAAGAAATTGTTTTGAAATTCTCTTTCTATTTCATGGTTAGTTGCTTGGCAGTCCAAGCTATGGAGCCGCACAATGCCTTCAGAGTTGTCAGCATGTCTAAATGAGAAGCCAGAGTTCAAATCAAGCCGTCCAAGCATTATTTTGATCATTGCAAATCTCCTCTACCACTTCTCTATGCTTCTGATGTCTGTCTTTCACTCAGTGAACGGAGAAAAAGAAAACTCAATCGGATCTACATTTTATTTATTTTCAGTTGGATGAGAAAACTCCCTACTGCCTAAAAAGCATGAGAATACTAAAATTCACCGCAGAATGCATTTCACCAAGAGTTATCACTGTGATCTTCCCAGTGGCCAGAATGCCACAAGGAATGGCTCTGCTGTTGGTCAGTATTTCCTCAAGTGGGTCCAGTAGATTCATGTTTCTCAAAGTGTTGTCCCCAAGCATCTCTAGAAGAATTACGTGGAGTACTTTTCCTCCTGAAAATGCCAGAGAGAGAGAGAAAGAGAGAGAGAGAGAGAGAGAGAGAGAGATTTATTATAAGAAATTGGCTCACACAGTTATGGAAATGGAGGCTGGCAAGTCCAAAATCTTCACAGCCAATCCCCCAAGCTTCTGTAGAACCAGGAAGAGCTTGATATCCCAGTTTGAACAACTTCAAGCAAGAAGAATCAGTATTTCAGTTTGAAGATTACCAGGCAAGAGACTTAGGGGAAGGTCATTCCTTTGTTCTATTCAGGCCTTCAACCAATTGGATGAGGCCCACCCACATTAGGGAGAGCAAGCTGCCTTACTCAGTCTATCAATTCAAAATGTTAATATCATCCCCAAACACCCTCCTTGTAGAATACAGAAACACCCAAAGCAATGCTTGACCAACTCTCTGGGCACCCTTTGGCCCAGCAAAATTGGTACATAAAATTAACCATTACAGAGAGTATAGCAGTGACTATTTGGCCATAGGAGCCATATACACACAATTCAATTTCCCCCTCTGCTTAATGTTGTTTCCTTCACCCATCAGAGATATTGTTCCTGAGAGTACCCACCCCCTCCAGTAAACTTCCTGCTCACAAATATCTGTCCCAGAATCTGTTTCCCAGGAACTTGACCTAAGACAATAGGACATAGCAGTGACCCTTCAAAGTGGCCTTAATTAACTTTCACATAAAGTCATTTAAAAACAAAAAGAAATAGATCTACTTCCATTATGACACAACTTAACAGGGGAACTCTATCTCAGAAACATGTGGGGCACCACTGGGAACATAAGGTGATGTAATAAATAAAACAACTCTGTCCACATCTGTAATCCACAGAGTTCTTGATGCAAATGTCACATATTAAGCAGAATATGGAAACAGCCATTTTCTAAGTAGATCCTACATAATTCATATAGTACTCAGGGGTTTCCTCTAGGCCATTCTGAACTAAGAATTCTCTTATGTTCATCCGAAAGATGGATTTTGGGGCTGTTGCTGTGTTCAATTTACGTGTCCAAAAAAGAGCAAGCTCTCTTGCTAGAAGCATTTAGATATATGGATACGGTTTGCCTCTTTCCTAAGGGTCAATTTATTGGCTCTTTACCAAAATATACAGGATTATTTTGTAGTCTCAAAAAGGGAGATGCGTAAGTCTCACCGTGTTCAAAGTTTAACAGACATCTCACACTATTTTTCAAATTGACTGCAAATGTAAAGTCACAAAGCCTTAAGGCAAAAGTAAGCTGAATCTTGCTGACTCTTTTTAAAATACAATACATTCAAATACTGCTATTTTTTTAAATGTCTGGGACAGCTGGTGATATTTCAAGAGGAAAATTGGAAAGATATTCTTTTATACCTTTAGGCAAGAGTGAATTATTTCAAACAGCAAGTGTTTCAAAATCCCATTGAGCTCCAGAGGCTGGGTGGGTTTCCTAGGATTTCTAGTGGGCACTGTATTTGGCATAATAAACTTCCTCTCCTGCTTCATTTCCTCCACCTCAAATAGCCACACGCCCTCTAACCAGCCCTTGAGACAGACCCCAGTGTTGAATGATGGATAATCGTCATTTTCACCAATCCCCTTTAAGAACTATGTTTAGTTTTCAAATACAAAAGCAACGTGAATGGCTCCCTTAGGAAAATAGTAAAAATACAATCAAAACAGTTTAAATTTCAAAGGTCAAATTCATAATTCTACACTCAGCCTAGTTTTCTCCCCGAAGGCAATGTGGTATTACATCCACTGTAAAGCACTGCATTCACACGGAAGGATTAGTCATAGGCTGTCAGAGCTGGCAAGGACCTCGGAGATTATCCATTTCTGTGCCTTTCTTTTACAGACGAGACAAAAGGCTCCAGGGAAGTGATAGCAGAATGGAGAGGGAAAGAGACACAAAGTTAGATACACAAAGTTTCTTAAGTTTGTTCCTAGACGAGTTGTGACCAGCCTACGTATGGAGAGTGTTCTCCTATGCAGCGATTTCTCCCATTTCCTTCACCTGGGCTCCACCCCTCAGCCCTCATCCCCACCCCACCCTGCCTGCCCTCACCTCTGTTGCCTTTCTAGGCAAGTTTACATCTCTGTGAAGGCTTGAGGTGTTAAGTTAGAACCCCTCTGAGGGCAGCTACCATGCTTGATATGGTCTCTGCATCAACCTCTTTACCTAATGGATGAGTGCAAGGCTCTGCTGATGCTGGCTGGGCCCTGAATACGGAAGCAGGAAGCTGATTATATCTCCTCTTTCTTAATCACCTTGTGTGCAGACCCCAGTAACCAATGCCCTCCTTCTCTTATGCAGGACTGAAAAGGTCTCATCTTTGTTTTCTTATCAAAATCCAAGCACTGTGATTCCTTGGTCTACCCACTGTAAACTGTCCTGTAACAACTTCTGTCCTTCCTAAGGCTTCCTAAGGTTTCAACCTCTGCCTCAGCCCCCCATCACCTCTGTTCCTGTACCTTTTCAACTATACTTGCATGCCGGCACGTTTTTAGACAAAAGTCTCTTGTAATCCTGGACAAAGATTGAGGATCTGGGGTGGGAGACTGAGATCTGTTCTAAAATGAAGGGTTGAGAGGTTCCTGGAAGACAAAATTCTGTAAAAAAGATCAAATCACAAGAGATCTTTTACACGCCTTTCTTTCTTTTTTTTTTTTTTTTTTTTGGCTGCGTTGGGTCTTTGTTGCTGCGCACGGGCTTTCTCTAGTTGCAGCAAGCGGGCTTCTCATTGCGGTGGCTTCTCTTGTTGCAGAGCACAGGCTCTAGGCACACGGGCTCGGTAGTTGTGGCTCGTGGGCTCTAGAGTGCAGCCTCAGTAGTTGTGGCGCACGGGCTTAGTTGCTCCGAGGAATGTGGGATCTTCCCAGACCAGGGCTTGAACCCATGTCCCCTCCGTTAGCAGGCGGATTCTTAACGACTGCACCATCAGGGGAGCCCTGTACATGTCTTTCTAATGCTGGAAATCTTTGCTTTGAAGCTGTGATTTCACCACAAAAGTTAGTTTCCTATCAGGCATTTTGTATGGGGCAAATAGTGAGATGCAGTGAATTACCAAATAAATAGATTACATATGTTCTTTTTATAATGTAGACTTTGTCATGTGCAAAAGACAGACTGTTTGGCACTGGTGTTTGCTAAATAAAGGCGTTGCTGCCGGTGGTCAATGTCCGTGCCACAGCTGATCCATATAGGAAGCATGAATGAAACCTGTGCTCCAGAGGCACCACCAACAGGAGGGTATAGTGTGGATGAAAAGCAGGGGCTGTGGAGGCAAAAAGTCCCAGGTACCAAACCTAATTCAGCCACATCTTACATAACCTTACACAAGTCCTGTAATCTCACTGAACCTCAGTTTTCTTATCTGCAAAATGTTTTTTACAAAACTTACTTCATGGGTTTGAGGTGAGGATTCAATAAGATGATTATATATATGTATATAAGTATAATGCACAGATATGTATGTACATATACATATATTACCATATATGTGATGCCCGTCTATGATATAAACAGTCAATAAATTGTAGCAATTGTTTTTAGTAATCAAAATTAATTTTTAGAGATTCAAGTTAGCATACACAATGGCAACACTTTGACAATCTAAAAACTATACTACAACATAAATTTTTAAGGCAAAGATGCCCGTTAAAAACAAACAATTCGTTTCTGTTTCTTTTATTTCTGCATGTTCTGCTATGGGTAAATAGTATAGAAGAGAAGAGCTGAAGTCCAGGAAACTCACAGATTAGATAATTAGGCACTGAATGAATAACTGAGAGTCAACGGAGATGAGTATGAATATTTTAAATGATATCACAAGTTGATACCCCATCTACCAATCAGATTATAATATCATTCATGAAGGCATTTGCTTTCTATTAAAAACTGAAGAAAAGGCAGATGTTTTCATTCTTTTTTTTAATAAATTTATTTACTTTTGGCTGCATTGGGTCTTCGTTGCTGCGCGCGGACTTTCACTAGTTGCCGCGAGCGGGGGCTACTCTTCGCTGCGGTGCGCGGGCTTCTCATTGTGGTGGCTTCTCTTGTTGTGGAGCATGGACTCTAGGCATGCGGGCTTCAGTAGTTGTGGCACACGGGCTCAGTAGTTGTGGCTCGCGGGCTCTAGAGCGCAGGCTCAGTAGTGGTGGCGCGCGGGCTTAGTTGCTCTGGGCATGTGGGATCTTCCCGGACCAGGGCTTGAACCCAAGTCCCCTGCATCGGCAGGCAGATTCTTAACCATTGTGCCACCAGGGAAGCCCTTCATTCATTTTAGAGATGAGAAATTTGAGGCTTGATGAGTCTGTGATTTGTCCAAAGTAAAAGGGCTTGTTAATAACAAGGCAAGAACTCAGATTTTTTGTTGTAAACATTTTTTGAGCTAAAACGTATCTGTAGAAAAGTATGCAGACTTTAAGTGTACAGTACAGTAAGTTTTCATAAACTGAACACATTCATATATTCACTACCCAGATCAAGAAATAGAATATTAGTAGCACCCAGTGCTACTTATGCTACTCCCAGTCACTACACTTCAAGGTAAACAATATCTTCACTTCTATCACCATTGATTTGTTTTATAGTTTTAAAATTTGATATAAAGCAATATAAATGTTCTTTTTTATGTCTGGTTTCTTTTGATCATAATTGTGTTTTTTGAGATTCATCCATCTTGCTGCATGTATCAATAGTTTCTTCAAATTCACTGCTGTATAATATTCCATTATATAAATACACTGTAATTTGTTTATCCATACTTCTATAGAAAACATTTGTGTCATTTATGGTTTTTGTCTGCTATGAACATCATTGGACATCTACTTTGGTGTATATATATGCACTGCTTCTGTTGAGTATATACCTAGGGGTGCAATTGCTCGCCAATAAGGTATGTATAAAAGAAGCCAGATCTTTTGACTCTGGGGTCAGTCTCAACCTATAAATATCCTCAACATGACCGGACTTCCTTCTGATATACACACAATGCAATAGCAAGATCAGGGGGGTGAGGAGGTTAAGATGGACCTTTTGGATGCTATTGGTATTGAGTAGTATTGCACAGAAGTGCCATAGAAAGAACATTTAACAGAGAGCCTGGAAACCAGTTTCAAATACTGATTTGTTGCTCATTAGGAGGGCCATCATCAACAGTCTTAGAGTCTTTGCAGTCATTGTTACCTCTGTCCAAATTGTTCATCCCCTTCCTTTCATCTTGAGTAACTCCTGTCCATCCTTCAGGACTCAGCTTAATTCTCACTTCCTTAGCACGGCCTTTTCTGATATTCCCAATCCACATTCAGTTTGCTGTTACTTGTCTCACAGAAACTTGCACTTTTCCTTTTTATAAAAATTATTTATCTTAATCGTAGGTTTATAAATGATCATTTTTATAAGTACTGGTTTATCACCTATATCATTAGATGGTAACTTCTGTGAGGGCAGAGATGTGTCTTTCTTGCTCACCACATGTGTTTGGGGGAGCCCAAGATCACCCTCGGGTTCAATAATTTGCTAGGCGGATTCACACAGCTCAGCAGTGTTAGTGGGAAAGGATACGAATCACACTCAACAAAGGGAATATCAGGCACAAGCTTCCTCGCCCAGTGAATCCCACAGATGCACCTAATTTCCGCCAGCAACGCATTGTCACAGCACGTGTGAAATGTTACCAACCAGAGAGATTCTTTAGATACTCAATGTCCAAGGTTTTTATTGGGGGCTGGTAACATAGGTACCCTCTGCCTAGCACATCCCTAAATCCCACACTCTCAGAAGGAAAGCAGGTGTTCCTCCTAAACCACATGGTTTGTATAAATAGTTCAGGCACAGTGAGCTACTACTCTTTCTTATCAGTTCTGGAAGTGGAGGGAACACTCCCCAAACTCATGTTCCCAGACACCAGGACATCATTTCCACAGATGGTTCTCAAAATAACAGTTTAGTTCAGGAAAATATCAGGAGGTATTGGTTAACAAATTTAATTACTTTTTTGGTCTTTGTTTAATTGCGGGAATTTCAGAATCTTTAGTTGTATAAATCTCCAAGGTGGCATGGGAAGATAGAGTATATAATGTCTCCCAAATTCTTTGGCCATGGAAAAATTTTTTTCCTCTCTTATTTTTTAAGGGATTAGTGTTCCATGAAGAACACACTGACAAATGTTCTAATTCCAGCGCCTTCTTTCAGGCCAGTCACCTTCCCACCTCAGCATTCTGCTGACAAGGCTTAGGGTGCAACAGTCCACAGAACATCTTTCAGGTTTCCCATAACGTATTAGAGTTACAGTTGTTTCCCCTATTAATTCTTTTACTTCCTTCTCAGCCACTTGTAATCATGACCTTAACCCCATAACACACATCAGTGATTCTGAATCACAGATAATGGAAAAGTCAAGGGGTCAAGCATATATGGTCACTGATAACAAGACAATATTCATCCAACATCCCACCTTATATGACACAATTTCTGTTTCTTGGAAGAATTTTGCAAAGGTAACTTAGTTTTGCAGAGGTAACTTAATTGAAACTCATTAGCATGTTACTGACCATACAGCACAAATAGTGCAGAACAGAAGTAATTAACCATCGTTCCAGTTGAAAACCTACATTCAGTTCCTTTTTTACTTTCTTCACAGCTTCTGGGGTTGAGACTACTGAGGTGAAGCCTGTGTCAAAGAGGTCATAAATAAAGCCACTGCTTTGGATAATTAATATATAGTGCTTTGATTTTTTTTCAGGCCAAGACTATTACTTTTGATAAAATGCTATGTATATTCATACAGGAACTCATTTAGAAAAATGGCTTTCATATAAACATTAGAGGAACACCTTATTTTTCTTCCCAGGTTTAATTGAACAATTTTAATACAAAGCAAATTAAGTAAAATAGGGTCCAGGCTTCTCTGCAAAGCAATAGTTCACTAAGTTTAGCTAGGCGTATGCTTAATGAAAAACCATAATTTTTTCCATCGGTGGAGGAACTGAGACAATGGTTGCTTGTCAGACAATTCAGACCGTACATTTAGACTCCCCAGCTGCTTCTGAATGTATTGGTGAATTAGCTGGCATCAAGTCACAACCATGAACAATGAATACAAACAATGCCCTCAAAACTGACAAATTTTCTTCCAATCCTAAAGATAGGGACCAAGGCTTTATATTTTTATAATGAGAGTAAAAGAGAACTGCCTCAAAAATGACGTTTGGCTGGAGCCTCTTTTATGAGGTCACTAATCCCATTCATGAGGAATCGACTCTCAGGACCTCATCCCAAAGCCTCCTGAGACCATCACAATGGAGATTAGGTTTCAATCTATGAATTGGGGGTGAGGGACATAAACATTCAGTCTATAGCAGGAATGGTCCACAAACTTAGTGCATCAGAATTAACTGGTGATGATAAATTGGGAGATTGGGATTGATATATATACACCAATATGTATAAAATAGGTAACTAATAAGAACCTGCTGTATAAAAAAAATAAAATAAAATAAAATAAAAAGCCATAGGATACAGGGTCAATATATTTAAACAATCTAACAACACAAGGAAAAAAATTGTAACTATGTGAGGTAATGGATATTAACTAAACTTATTGTGGAAATTTTGCAATGCATACATATATCAAATCACTATGTTCTA
Organism: Eubalaena glacialis; assembly: GCF_028564815.1. Lineage (NCBI taxonomy): Eukaryota > Metazoa > Chordata > Mammalia > Artiodactyla > Balaenidae > Eubalaena > Eubalaena glacialis. The sequence goes on along the minus strand of NC_083723.1, from coordinate 70,310,987 downwards.
CACCTTAAACTCTATAGTGTTATATGTCAATTAGATCTCAATAAAATTGAATATATTTAATTTCTATACACTAGCAAATAAATAAATAAATAAATGGGTTACTCTGACTTCAAAGTTCCGATGAGGAAACCTTAGCCCTCTTAAATAAACCCTTTGATTTATGGCAATAATAATAATTGTAATTTGAACTTATCTGATGCTTTCTTGGCAATTTTTCCTGGTCTCAGTAAGAACAACATATTTGAAGTCTGTTTTCTCGGAATGCCGTACACAGCTGTGTAATGTTTAGGAAATTAAAAGGAGTCTGTATTTTAAATGTTTCTAGGCAATTATAGTGGGACATTGTCTTATGGTGTTGTGGTGTGTTGTGTATGTGTGTGTGTTTCACTGAAACACTTGAGGTGACCAACTTCATTTCATTCTGCCTGTGATATGTTAATTTCTTTAATAAACAAATCACCAAAATTGGCAATATTAAAAAAAAAAAAGAATTAACTGGTGATATTTTTTTAAATGAAGATTATGGAGCCCTATCCCAGATCTGCTTAATCAGAATCATTGGGAGTAAGGCCTGGGAATCTACATTTTTAATATGCTCTACATATGATTCTTACACACACAAAAACTTGAAAATAATCTTTTCAGATGACTGCAGGTGGACAAGATCATATCCTGTTCTCAGGGCCAGGTTAGGTGATTTTTAGCTGAGTTTTGAAAGATGAGTAGGACTTGAGAGTTAAAACTGAAAGAAAGGGGCATTCTAGGTGGAAACAATGGCACGGGTGGACACACAGAGACAGAAAAATAAATTATATTTATTGAATGGTGAGAAGACCAATTCTGTTGGAAACAAGGTATAATGTAGGACAGTAGAAGAGAAATATGAGAAATCACACAGAGTTGACCACTGGTTGTCTCACTGGAAAGCATCCCCTTCCCATAACCAAGGAAATGCAGAAGGTCCCCCGGGTATAGGTGACCTAGGCAAATAGAGCAAACTTTATAGGTTCGAAGATGGAGAATATTCTATTGGGGAGGGGGACAGGGAGAAGAGGGTTTTCTGTAGCGTATGCACTGTTTCGTTTTGAATTGTCTATTTACTTATTAATATTCAGCTTTGATCCAAAAATTTAGGAATAAGTTCTGATGATCTAATTTTGTTCATGGCATTAATAAATGAGCTTTGTTGATGTGTCTGCATTCTAACATCCTCTGATAAAGCAGTACTAATGGGCTGCTGTGGTGGATGGCGATAAGCACACAAAGACTGTGATGTAGTTGCCCTCCCTTTTTATAATTAATTTTGGAATCTGTTGTGCTGTTTAGGGTCTAAGATAAAATGGTAGGCAGCAAAAGTTTCATCATCAATTCCACTTCATAGCACCGATGGATAGTGGATCTTGCTATTCCATTTAATATTCTATTATTTTTTTTTTTTAATTTAAACTTCTGATCCTATCAGAGTCTAAATTTTCATGCTTTTTCACTCTTAAACTGCTTTAGCTCCCAATTCAGGGGTGTGTGCAGATTACTCTTATCGAGTGGATGGGCTGAACTTTCCATCGACTCTCCTTGGTGGGAAGCCTGTACACTGGGAAAACAATCTAGTGCTAAGCCACAAGCCCCCTGCAGCTGTCATGCTGGAAGGACCCTGGAGCCGCGCTCTGAGCGTTTTTCCTTCTCAGCCAGTCCTTACATCAAGCTGTGTCCCACAGCTGCAGTGGAAGAATAATCCAGGACCATGTGCTGCAGAGCATGGTTACCTGTATAAGCAACCACCTGAAAGCTCCTCTCAGACCCCTCCTTGGAAGGGAGTTGTGGTCATGATAGGTTACACTTCCGGCTTTTCCGCTCCAGGTTATGAGATGCTCGGCACAGGACGTTTTAGAGGCAGGCAACCCAGTAGTATGTAACAACGGCATGCTCCACGCTTAAAAAGAGAGCCAATTCAGCCAAACTCAAATAATGAGGGCTTGATTTGGGATACTTGACCATGACTGACAGATCTCTAGTCCATTGTAGAGAGTGGTACTTATCTGATGTGAGCCGTAAATAGTGGTATAGGAAGTGATTTCTGGCTCAAATTTGGTGGTATCAAATTCAAATGTGGCAAGACGGGAATAAAGACACAGACCTACTAGAGAATGGACTTGAGGATATGGGGAGGGGGAAGGGTAAGATGTTAAAAAAAAAAAAAAAAAATTCAAATGTATCAACAAAATAGATAGACCCTCCAGGAAGAAAAATCTGTGTGAAGCTCAACCAGTAGACCAGAGAGAGCACAAAGTGAATGTCCCAGCCTGAATGCAGAGGTGGCTCCAGCGCTTCATTCCCCAAACAAAAAAGCCAGATTAAGCAAATCACTGTGGAGCTGGAGAGACCTCTCTTATTGCAAGGCCGGGTTCTCGGCACCCACAGCTGCTAGGAGTGGAGCTGGAGGCATGTGCAGAGGACAGACCAGTGGCCTCAACTCTCTCATGCCTGGGCTCTGGGCTTCCATGGCATCGCCCCCGTCCACAGCGCCTAGGAATCCCACAGCCCAGGGCCCCGGCCAGAGGCCACGTGGCTCTGTGCTTCTCCAGCTTTCAGCTGCCGTCTCACTTCAAACTTCAGTCTCTGCTGATGCTAATGTTGTTGTGACTGAAACGACTGATGAATGATTTGAAGCCATTTCCCAAAAGCATGAAGCAGCTTGTCATTCTGGTTTAACACCCAAGCTATTATTTGTAAAAGCTACTTTAACTTCCATATTTTCTCTGCTCAGAAGCCAGCAATCAACTACGGCAATCTCTCTGTTTCCCAATGTATTTACCTAATATCCTCCCATCGGGCATGGAACAATTCCATTTCCGCCCTCCTGTCTAAGGAAAGTGTGAGTTTTAAACAGAGTAGGCAGATGCCTCCCCCATCGAGTGCTTTCTTCCTTGTTTCTGGGGCATTTTCTTATTGAGGAGTGCCCCCGCCAGGCCCCTCATTTCTGCTCCTCTTCCACTCTACCTGAGGATGCCTGAAGTGGCTTGAGGGAAAATCATGCTATTTAAAGTCTGGCAGACAAGAATTAGTTGTGTGACCATGGACACGTTATTAAAGTTGGTTGCGTTTCAGTTTTCTCCTCTGTAAGACTAGGACTGGGTGTGAGAAGTTTTGAATGCAGGGCATGGAAAAAGTACTCCAGTGATGGCTGTCAACCTCCTCATTATTGTTATATATTAGTGAGAGAGACTTTTTACCATCCCATGAACCTATAAAATAAGCCATCGTGGGCCAGCAGTGGGGTACATGGAGTCACTGAATTTGTTCTGGCCCCTGAAGCTACCCCAAGAGTCAGAGTTGGGCTGGAAGAGATACTGGCCACTTAGCAAATAATCTTCCTCTATCTTGAAATTTGACTGCCTGTGTCCTGCCAGGTTAGAACCCAGATGGAAACTGAAATACCTGTTAGCATGAGGGGTATATTCTGCTTCTCCCCCTAATGACATCAATATGTGTCATGCATGCACATTCAGTGGTACTAATATTCTGAGTTTTAGTCATTCCTCTCCCAAAACATGTGCTTTGAAGTACCTTAGAGGCTGAAAACATCAGTGAAATGCGGGGTTGGGTTCTAACAGTGGTGTGCTGGTAAACCTTTTCTCTGGAGAAAAAAAAACAATTTGTGGTGTTCGACGATTTCTGTGGTGTAGATATTCCCACTGAGGTGGATTTCAAGGTTTCAACCTTGAAACCATGCCCCATAGAGTTATCAGGAGCTGATAACTAATAGAAATTCTTGAACTTGTCTTACAGAATAACAGATAAGAGAACCTCTTTGCTTGTAAACCCTTTGATTGTAAACTGCCTTCATTGATTGTTTCAGGGTTTTTTTTCTTTCTTTCATTCTTTTCCTCTCTTTAATTGCATACCTTCCCAGCTTCACGCAGCCCAGTTGTTTTATAGGAAACTGGAGTCCACCTCTGCCCAGTGCAGGCTGGCTGGGGGTTGGTTGGGACCACTGACCCTAAAACTGGGCCTGTGCAGCTGTCTGATGAAGGGCCTTTAGACGTCAGAGGGCTGGAAACCCGACCCTCAGGTCACGCTAAGCGCCTCCACGTTGAATACGCAGAAGCATGTGACCCAGACGCACCTGCGCAGAACACGGATTTCCTCACCTTTTCCCCTGCTTCCAATCACTTTTCCCCAGCCTAAGACCACCTGCTTATCCCATAAATACCCCAACACCCTGGCCTTTGGGGAGGCAGATCTAAGACTTGTTCTCCCATCTCCTCGCTTGGCTGCCTTGTGAATAAACTCTTTCTCGGCTGTAAAGTTCTGCATCTCAGCCTTTGGCTTGCTGCACGTCAGGCAAACAAACCTGGTTATCACTAAACACAGGATTGGAAAGAGATGAGCACAACTGCTTCTTGTGAGCTGCTACAAACCAACTGTAACACCGCGGTGGTTCCAGACCCACTCTGCCACTTCCAAGACATGTGTTTTATGAACCAAACATTACTCTCTGGGTTTCTGTTTTCTCATCTACACGACAAAGAAGTTAAACCAGACTAAAGTTTCCCAATCTGGATGATAATAAACAAACAAAAAAAAATACGTCTTGGCTCAAAGAAACTTGGGGAACTTTGGATTCAACAAAATAATCTGATTACATAGGTTTCTTTATAACAGGACTCCTTAGACACTTTAATAGGACTTTAATACTTCGACTCTGTCGAAGGAAGCTATAGTATTTAGCTTTTCCCAAACATTTTTTTTTAATGGCACAGCTATTAACAATAGCCAGAACTCTGTACTAGATGATATTTTTTTGCAGCTCTAAAATCAAACGAGAGGAAGGAGGGAAGGAAGGAAGGCAGGCAGGCTCAAAAATTTACCACTCTCTCACCCACTCCTACCTCCCAACCCCAGTCCTCACTTTCTGAGTTAAGGGAGCTAACCTGTGTTGAGAGCTTACTTGCTGCTGCCTGCGAAACTCAGCTACACCAAGGTTTTTTAATTTAAAGCTGATAACTATCCTGAAAAACAGGAATTGTTTTCTTCTATCCAATTTCCAGATTAGGAATCCAAGCCTCACGCAGGGTCACAGTGTGTTTGAAGTGAAGGAGGCAACTGATACTGCCAATCCGAAAGTGCCTCTCCCAAAGACCCTGCTGAAAAACAAAATGAAAGCTAAGTTATATATGTATAATCGCATCGGAATCTGTAGGTGGAGAGCTATTTTAGCAATAGTGACACCTTGTGGCTATGTCTGCCTCAGCTTAGTAGCCAGAGAGGCTGAAAGGGACCCTGTCCTGGGCAAGTCACCCCTGAGAGCAGTGGAACGGTGGCAACACGAATACAGCTCGGAGAATTGTGAAAGATCATCATTTTGTCATTTCAGAAATAACCTGAGATGAAAAGAGTCCGTTCTATCTTTTCTCTTCTTCCCTTTTCTCTTTTTCCTCTTCTTTTCTTTGATTCCTATGATTATAAACTAAGAAGCAAATATGTTTGCTTTTACATCCTATCCTACCCATATCCAAAACAAAATAGTACATTTTTTAAATGCATGGGTAACTCTTTGATGTCATAAAGAAACACTAATGGGCTTTAATTTCAATGGGACTTTCAGATTCTGGCATGCCCTCAGTATATCCCTTTCATGTGTTTTCAGAGAGATTGCAGATTTTTCTTAATGAGATGGAAAAACAGACACATTTTTCTAAAGCAGCCAAAGTGATGTTAGGTTCTTAGAAGACAGCAGGGCTGTTGTCAAGTCATTTGAAGAAATGTCTGGAAGGAAACCTTACTAAGATACAAGGGAAGATAGGAAAGCCAAAACTGAACAATCCAGTAGAGAAGGTGGAAGTAAAAAAAAAAAAGACATTTTACCAGCCTTTTATTATAAAACCAAGGCCATACACTAGATCCTTAGACCTCCTGGGGAGCCAAAACATTGTGAAAAGTTCCATTCAGGGGAGTTGAAGAGGAGAGAGTTGAAGATGCACATGAACTTGATGCAGATTTTTAGGGGGTGAGGCGGTGAGGAGAGGAGAGGTTTAAATCTTGCAGAGGCAAAATACAAATGTGGAAAATGGACTTTTTTTATGTCATGCTGCAGCCACACCAACTCTCAGAGCTTCTGTTATTGCCAGGCACAGAAAAGAGATGAATACTAGAGGGCGTCAGGAGAGCCAAGCCATACAAAAGACCAACTCCAAAGCACTTAGCTGTGTGGGAAAGCTCTGATGAGCTTGGTGACCTGGTAATGCACCTGTGCCCTCTCCCATTCCTCTGCAGGGATGAGGATGGCGTGGGGAGCACAGGGCAAGGGAAAAGGGAAATAGGGCACCAAAGAGCAGTGGAGAGGTTAGGAATGAAAGAATGGGAGGAAGGGAAAGAAGCAAGCAGATGAGGATTCCTAAGTGATGTCAGAGTTGGGAGACCAACTAAGCTATTTTTACCAGGTAAGTCTTATTTTCAAATACCTGTGTGGAAATCCCTCCTCAAAGTTCCTGGCTGAAGTGGGAGTCAGTGAGCACAGGAAGTTGGGCAGGGATTATATGTCTCTGGACTGTTGCACCTGTTTGTTTGGTTTTTTTTCAATCAGAATGCTCTTCCAACCTTCATCCCTAACTCTCCAGCAGCACTTCTCCTGCCTAGTAAGCCCTTTCAGATTTACACCACTGCATATCTCTTCTCCAAAATAATGGCTTACAAACACTGTGTGCCAGACTTGCATGAGGCAGTCACTGGGGTACAGAGGGCATGAAGTCCTAACACCTCGTGTTGTTAGGAGCTCACTGCGTGCGGGGGGAGGGAGAGCGGCGAGGAAATTCTCTGAATAGCCCGCTTTCATAACACAGTGCCACATCTCTCTTGATGTGTTTACTATTGTTCTTGAACACAATTGCTTTATCCCCAAAGCAGGTCCCAAACTACCCAAGAACAGAGACTATACTTTAATCTTTGCATCTCTTTCTGTACTATCCCAGGGCCACTGAATACAGTAGCTGCCTACTAAGTGGTCATTTGTTTGAATTGAATACCCGACTGACTCAGTGCAGGAGACATAGCTGTTGCTTCCATTCCTAGAGTGCCACACTCCGGCCTATTCAGATAGAGGTAGTATTTTTCTGGCTGGCTCTTAGCTGAGGAAGGCCGATGTTCAGCCAGCAAAGAGATTTAGTAGGAAGGCCAGCTGGGAGAGTGTCATGGAGAAACAGAGGTCAGTGGGTAAATAACAACAAGTCTGATTAGGAGGCAAAACAGAAAGAGAAATGGACCCAACCAAGGGCTACCACAGGAATCCTGCCTACCTTTGAGCCTGATCTGATCATCTCTTTATTCTTTCTTTCACCAAGTCCACCTCTCATGCCCGACCCTTCAGGACTTGGTTGTATTACTCCAGGTGCTATTCCAACTATGGGAAGCTGTCTTCTAAGGAGTAATTTGCCTGTATTAAATGTGTAGGGCTAGAAACAAGGCAATGCGTAATAACTTAATGAACACATTTTCAGATAAGACAGCCCTAAAACAACAAAAAGAGAGAGAGAAAAAAAAAAGTCTTCATAATTCATCCTTGGAAAATGAAACTCCTTATAATAAAACAACCAAGCTATCTGTCAGAAGCTGCCATTGCACTGCTCCCCAGTCAGCACGACTGGGTGCAAATGCCCTGTGGCGATGCACAGCACAACGAGACCAGCTTGTCAATAGATCCCTGATGAAGACGCAGAGAGCAGTGTTTACCCAGCAATGCTTCTCTGACCCGGCTTCCAAATCCGGCCTCCAAGATTCTCTTTTCTCTAATCAGGAAAAACACAAACTGATAAAGATATTTCATTATTATTTTTAAAAAAAATTCTGGGGTTGGGAGTGGAAAGATGGGGAAGAAGCAGAATCCCTAACCTCCCTCCACACTTTCTTTTGTGCCTGGCAGAGCTGCAAGGCCAGCCTCATTTAATTCTTTCAGGGTATGTCATTCCCCTGAGAAGGAAGATCCTAGATTAAAGGGGTCCAGAGTTGTGTGTTCAGTTTCCTTGCTTCTTGAAGAACTCAGCGTCGGCTCTGCCCCGGCACTGACTTGTCCAGCAGTTTCTTCCATGGCAGACCGAGTACCCACCTAGTTGTCCCCCTCCCCATGCCAAGACTCCCAGAGGCATTGCCTATAGTTGACAAAACGTTTTGTGCCATTTTAATTTGTCTTTAATGATATTTCATGATACTGTTCTCTAGTTTTTTGTTTCTTTTCAGATGTCCTCTAAAGCGATTTCCATGCCTCTTATTCATTATTTTGTTTATAAATTACTGTAAATTATAAATGTGCACTTTAGAAAATGTGACTCTTAGAGAATAATGATACACAGTGGAAAAAAAAACTGGCCCCAAATCTCACCACCTCGAATGGACAGTTGAAGCTACTAATGTTTCTATAAAGAATGTGTCAGAATGAATATACCTATCCAGTCTCTGTCTCTTACAAGAATTTTCTAAAATGCACCTTATCAAGATAGAGGAACACAGTATTGGACACCAGGAAAGGTTTAGGACCTCTTTACTCCCAAGGTCTCCACTATGAAGTGGGTTTATAAAAAGCCGCTCCTCAATACAAGTACCATTTAGGAATCTCTTACCTAATTTAGCTCAACTTCTCGCTGGCCTCTTGATACTACTGAACAAGTTGTCAAGAAACAAAACTACTTTGACTGAACAAAGTGACAGGTGCATAAAATACCAGAATATCTCAAAGTTCATCAAAAATCCTGCCTCACATATGGAAAAAGCAATCCATTTTCCTTCCCAACGAATATGTGGTGAAAGGATTTCCTTCTCAGATATTCATTCCAAGATAAGGAGTAGGGAGACAGAGATGTATAAGTGTTTGATTTTGGATGGTTTCTTTGAAGGTTACTTTAAAGCTATGACAGCCCTTTATCAGAACACAATGAATGTAAATGACAAGTAGTCGTTTACAGAGAAAAATGTGCAGTCTTAGGAAAAGGAATAAATGTGCGGAGATACCCTGGGAGAGCAGACTGGGTCATGGTGGAGCTTCTTCCAGTTATCTCTGAGCGTGAGTGCAGTACACTTGGTAACTGAATTTGTTCAGCCCTTTTTATCAGAGTTTTTTCCTATTGTCACGGAAGGAAAGTAATATAATAAGCCCTTTGCTGACAGCATTCCTATCATTTGGTTTATTAGCATATATTTTTTTACTACTAGCAGCATAGAAGAAGATTCTAGGGTGGGGATATAGGAATTAAGTTAAGGAAATAGGTTTTTGTGATGGCAGTCTAAGGTTGAATCCACGTTCCCTGTATCCTTGTTGAGTGACCTTACCAAGTTGACTGGTCTGATCTCATGTGTAAAAAGGACATAAAACTAGATCTTATTTTACAGGATTACTATGAAGATAAAATGAGATGATGAAATGATGTAAGAGACAGAATGGGTTGCTGTGAAAGTCTCGTAACTTTCTTTACATTTAAAAGGAGAGAACACGTTGTGGGGTGTTATTTGTTTGTTTTTGTTTTTTTGGCAGAGGGCAATGATTCTTAATTTTGGTTGCATATTAGAATAACCTACATAATTTTCTGAAAGTAGCAGTGCCCAGACCCCACCCTCAAAATTCTTACATAACTGATCTGAGGTGGGGTGCAGACATCTGTGTTTTTCAAAAGCTTCCCTAATACTCTGGTTTCTCTTAAGATAGTATAAATCTTTCACCTTCTTTTAAAAGCTTCCCAGTTGATCTGAACACACAGACAAGGTTGAGATGCACTGATCTAAGGATGAAAGAGCTAATGGTGGAATCCCTGAGTTCCATTTTCCTGCCAAGTATTTAGGTTTTTTTAAATTAATATTTCTCATTTTCCTATCTTCTCAGTTTCCTAATTTATTTATCATCCTTTTGTATTGTGTGTATTTTTGTGGGCCAACTCAAATTCTTTTGGGAATAGACAGAGTTTAAATAATCAACTTAAGTTGAAGGATGAACCAATCCAGGCTTCCCTATATATTAAGATGTTTCTATGGAAGGAAAATATTATAAAGTCTCAAAATAAAACTTCTTTCGCTATAAAACTTATTTTTAAAGAATATTCATTACACATGAATATTCATTTGCCGGTACTTTGAATGCTTCTTTTAGCAAAAGGAAACAGCAAAAGAAATAATAGGCATATATCAAAACTTCAAAAAGTTTGGATCGCTTTAAAACTTGGTTAGTTTTCCCAAGTCTCTATTAGCCTAAAATTCTGAGTGCAAAGCTTATTAATTTGTTGACTGAGCTCTTTATGAAGAGAGGAAAATCTACATCAGACTTGGATTATTAAAATAACATAGCCACAATTATTTCAGGATCTGAAATTGTGAGACTGAACTGAATGAAACTGAATCATATGGTTCAACCTATGTATTTTGTCAGAACTCCCTGTAACGAAGCCAAGTCTCTTGTTCATAATTAAATATTACAATAATCTACTATAATTTTATCTTAATGAAATTCTGAGCAGTCGTATTAAGCAATTAGGGCACTATTAAATCTTTCTAATATAAGCAGAAAAATTACATAAAATCTTCCATAATTGATCAGATTTAATTCCATAGCACCAAAACTTGCTACTACAATTGAAACAGGACAGAGATGGGGTGACTGCCTTTCAGGCACTTCAAAACAATAGTAGATATAAAAGGTCACAATCTCAACATAGCAGAGGGGAACACTGCTATAACTGAAACTTTGAAATGTGAAAATACTCCGCTTATTCCAATTTATGTATTTAAATTCAACCTCTTCCCTATTTAGGTTGCACAGAACTTCTAATACCTGATATTTTGATTTCCTTCCTGGCTGTGCTTAAGCATTATCATAAAAAACTATCAGAAAATCAATCTTTTGAAAACTTAATGAACTATGTTTTTCAGAACAAGACAAAGTAAAGAGAAAAAGTGGGTCCACTTTCCTGCCAGAAAGCTCACAGGGATGTAAGAGCCCTGACTTGATCATATTTCAGGCATGCTGGCAAATTATGAGGTTGCTGGAGATTTCACAGTGTCTTTGTGCGATGGTCTCTCCATTTGTAAAATAGAGATGACGGCATCTTCTACTTTCCTCCAGCTGATATGGAAGTTATGCGATACTGACCTCTGTTCTTTCTGGCAAAGAAAGAAGAGAAGAAAGAGTTGTCTGTTGTCATTAATCTATACAGTAGGAACTTCAAAAATATATGAATTATATACATTAGGAATTAATAGAGAATTGTAAAACTCATTAAAAGCTTCCTGCAATATGTGCCAATTTCTATATATATATATATATATATATATATATGACGTTATTTTTGAATTATAGTAGCAAATTCAAAGATGAATTCATCTTCCCTCATGTGCTCCATCTCATAACCTCTGGGATACAGCATATTTCTATTTCCCTGAATTGCTTTTTTCCCCCCCTTAATTGGCCTCTCTCGATAATTCCACAGGATAAAGAGGAAAATAGTCTCTGGGATTAGTAACACTGCACAGGTGCAAAATGTCCCATTGAAAAGCTAGTTAAACCTCAAAGGTGGAAGCTCCAACTATAAATTAAATGAGAGACACATAGCCTCATCAGAGCCCATATGTTGGTCAACTGGGGATGCTCTTATCAGAACAATCTTTGTAAATGTAACAAGGCTGTTTCAATGCTACCCACAGTGTGAAGCTGATTTCTATTTTACATGGTAATAGATTATACAGCTTCAATTTTCAATGGGCATGCCCTAACATATTGGGTCTCTCAGGAGACACAGCAGTGGCATTGACAAGGAGGGGCAGAGGGCTAAGCAGTATCATGCAATATTTAAAATGTTTTTTCATGACAACCAGCAAACTGTGATTACCAAATAGAATGATTCACCACTTTCAGCTGTCAAAAATAATAGCTTCTCCTATTACAGGCCTGTTACCGAATGACTGCCTCAATGTCCAGTTTCTAAAAGATATGTGTTCACATATTGATTTTAAGATAAAGTGTTTAACTTGTTATATATGGAAAAGTAATATTGCTGCATAGCTTTGCTTTTTATGGTGAGAAATAGAGTAAGGAAGAATGTAGCATCCAGAAAACAAACAGCACCGCACCACAGGAAATCGTGATAATACCTGCCAATGTTGTCACCTTTGCTAGAATGGTCTCTAAATATTCACTTAAAAGGTGGAAACTAGTTTGCCCAAGACTGAGTGGTTCCTGGGACCCAGGACTTTCAGTGCTAAGATCAAGTCCCAGACAAACAGGGGTAAGTTGGTAACCTGCTGGAAACTTTTCACTTATCATCAGTACACACTTCAGTCTGAAATAGAGTAAAGCCATATATCAACTACCCAACAACTGACACCTCAGTTGGGTCACTCTTGTGGTGGAATTTAAAGGAAGACAAAGTGATAATGGATTTTTCAAGAATAACTAACTATTATACTTTGGCAAAATAGTTAAAGAATTTCTTCACCTTTTTCTAATTATTTGTACTGGAATTTGAGCACAATGATCTCAGAGATGACTGGGAAGACTTGGCAATATGCTCTCTTTTCAGACAAAAGGGAAATTGAAAGGGTATTAGGGTGGGTTTGACTAATCTCAAACTAGATTAAATTGTTGATGTTATAATTTTAGAGTAATTTAAGACCAGATATCACAGACTTGAAAACTGTACTGTATCAGACTAGGATATTCCAACAAGATTTTCCTTCTGGAGGCCATGAGGCAAGGTGACCCATTATGAGTAATGAGTACTCTGGAGGGAGTGGAAATTTCCACGGTCAACCACCCTGGAAACCAGCAGCTCCAGGACAGAGAATGAAACTGGGAGGGGAAATGTAAAATGTAAATCACAGACACGTCCAGAACTCTCCTGGAGAGAGGGTAGTAACACCGATGAGAAAAGAAGTCGACCAGGACCTAGGTGGAGAGGTGCATTGTGAGGTGCCCTAAGGGAGGATGTGTTCTGAGTGGGACTAGATCTAGCACTTTCCCAGGATGTTCATCTGATGTCACTCCCAAAATCTTTAGTTAAGTAAATCTTGTAAACACCTGCAGGTTCGTCTCAGTTGGGCTATGAAAAATCAAGCAATTTCCCACCCCCCCTTTTTTTTCCCTAACTGCTTCCCTCCTCATGAAAGTTTCATGCCACAGATAGACTGTATATGTACTATATGAATTTCTGTGCTTTCTACATTTAAAGAGTAAGATAAGTAAGATGTTTTCACCCCTCAAGAAACAATTTTCACCCCTGTGGATGCAATAGCATCCCCACTGAGGATGCGCGGAGAAGGGGTGATAGCTTGAGAGACACTGCACTCTCAGCCTATCAAGAGGTGACCTGCAGTGGAGCAAGCAGCAACTCATGGGGCAGAGTAGAGACTAGAGAAGGCTGAGACCCCAGAAGACAGCCTGGATTGGCAGAGTACGTAAATCTCCCCAGGTGAGACACTGGATTCCTTGCAGTTGAATAGAATGCTCATTCTAAGTCATCATAATATGGTTATTAAAGGAAATGTAATTTTATTTTGTAGGTGTAGGCCAGTAAGGCCAGGGAACGTTTGGTTTACAAATATAAGTAAAACATATTTTGATAAAAATTGATGAAGAAGATGAGGCTTAAAGCTCTCAGTAATGACGGAACATCATGTACACACAATAGTACCAAGAAAGAGGCATATGTGATAAAACACAGACAGAACATAATAATCAGGATGATTAGTGTCTCTGAAAACAAAGGTCAAAGTTGAAATTACTAACCAATAGCAATGCTGTAGAGTGTCTCAGTGGCTAAGGCTGGGCTGGAGTTCTGGTAAAATATAACCAGAGACAATAATGTAAGAATCAAAAGGCACAGCCTAAGAGCCATATTTTATAAACTCTATCTATCTTCAGTCTTTTGCACTGGGGACTATGTCTCCTGCTTTGCAGAAAATAGCATGTTGCATAGTGGGAGAATTTTGGTCAGGAGATCAGAGCTCTGTTTCCAGCCATGCTACCCCAGGCTCCTGGTTCTTCACTTGCTGGCCATTAGTCCTGTAATCTGTAAAGTGCAGAAGCTAAAGTAGGTGTCTCTTCCACCTCTAACATTATTTGAAGATATAAAGTTACATGCTTTGCTTTCCTATGACCCAAAGCAGCTAATATTTGATGAGTCAGCCATTAGGTATTTACTAAGTATGTCCTTAAGTCAACTGGATCTCCTTTTCCTACTCACAAATATCTAAAATGTATTGTATACATAATTAAAGGTAAGATTCAGAAGCAAGTAACAAAAGGAGAGATAATACAATGACTTAAATTTATACCAAGATATAAATATCAGATCCTTTTCTGAGAGTACAATTTGGCAAAGAGAAAGGGGAGAAAGACCAGGAGATTCAGAACACCTTGACCTAGAGGCAGGACGTGTGAGTGAAGGAACAAGGAGCTGGGAAGCCAGGGCTGTTTCTGCTGCTGATGCCCTTGACTTAACGCACTTGGATATATCCTGAGCACCCCAATAGGCTAGTGTGACAACGCTTTTGGCTTGAGTTGTATTATATTAAATACGCTTATCTAAAGGTAGATTCAAACCCTTAGCCACCCTTCTATTATGAGGGGGAAAATGACAGGGTTGGCTTCAATTGGTTAAAACATAGAGCATCAAGTCTATAATTGACATGACCTTCAATAAAATGGAATATATCCAAATCAATGAAGTTAATGATACACATGTTTTATCACTTCAAGCTTTCTTTGTTCTTTAAAACACGAGTGAAAGTTATGTAGACTAAGAGAAAGAAGTTAACATTTGAAACCAAAAGTACCAAATAAATAAAGGATTTTTGACTTGGAGTATCTTTATTGCTTAATACACCACTGGCCAGACTCGAGTTAAAAAAAAAAAAAAAAAAACTGATTTATTTTGTTATATGAAAGAGCAGCAAAAAATGCACCTACCCAGCTTTTGTGTAACTCCAGAAGGTAACTGTGAGGAAGATACTTTTCCTTCATTTTTTTTCCTGTGGAATTTGCAGAGCGCCATTGCAGCCCATCTCCTATAACATCCTCCCACTGCACCGTGACCTCCGGCCACACTCCAGAACTGCATACGGACCCCTCAGTCCATGGCCTGTGTCACATGGCAAGCATGTATCTGTTAACCACTTCTTACTACCATTAGTCACAATCTCTTTCCCCCACGGACTACGGGCTCCCCAAGGACAGCCACCATGATTATTCATCTTAGTCTTCCCTGGCACCTGGCACAACATCTGCATAATAGATATGCTCAATTAGTGTTAATTGAATGAAAGTAAAGTACTTTTTATTTTCAGTGGCCTTCTCATTATGTAAAGCAGTCTAGCTATAATGAATACCAGAATCCTAAATGTAACGTTAACAGTGTTTCTCTGTTCAAAATCTTTTAGAAATTAAAAAAGAAATGAATTTTAGTAAAATACATATTTCCTAATTTACATAAGCACAAGATATCCTTAAATTACTCTGTTTCTCATGCCTTCTTTTATATGAATGTATAGGAAAATGGAGCCTCCTGTTACTTTTTATTTGCTCTGTTTGAATTTAATTAGCATCATTAACATAGAACAAAACATGCAAACTTACGAAACGGCTAGATAATGATATTTTTCATTTTTTAATCCCCAAATGTGAAGTCCTGTAGATGCAGCCACTTGGTGTCTAAATATTTATTTACAAAATGTCAACAGATAGGAAAAAGTGTAAATAGAAATGCTAGTGATTTTAATGAGAACTAGCTCTGAAATCTAAGATTAGCTGGGTCTCAAATATTACAAATAAATACTTATTCTTCTGGACCAATACTTATCTGGATCCAACATCAAACACTGAGCTATGACAAACTTTCTTATGACATTTTCCTGAACAATGGGTAAAAAGACAAACATGACGAAGGACAAATATTAACTCAATGGTTCCATTCATCTCCCCTTCACTTGCCCAGGTCTATATAATTTGTTATCTGCTGTAGTGTCCATGGATAGATTTCACATGCTATCATGCCCTAAAAAACTAGGACATATTTTTGAAGAATTGTTGATAATGCTAGCTAAATTGTTAGACAAGAGGACAAGCTCAGGATGGCAGGTCATTTCACAGGTCTCCAAAAGGTCATATTGAAGTGAAGTATCTGTTCAATTATTTTGGAATCTGTTAATAATTATATAAAGACTCAATCAGTTTCTGAATATTAATCTATGAATGGATTTTTAATAAAGCTGTAATATTCGTTGTGTCAAATGTGTTTATAATTCACAACTCCCACAATTACTTGAGGTGGCTCATAATTCAAATACTCATGTAGGAGTCTTAACTATAAAGTCAGTGAGAAGAGATAAGCAATCCAGTGGGGAATTTGGGGAGTGATTTTGCCCTCCAGGGGACATTTAGCAATGTCTGAACACATTTTCAGTTATCAGTTGGGGCAGGGGGGAGCTGTGTAGGTGGATTGCTACTGCTGTGTAGTGGGAAGAGGCCAGGGAATCTGCTAAATGTCTTACAATGCATAGGACAGCTACTCCCCGTCCTCCAACAAAGCATTGTCTGGCCCAAAATGTCAATGATTGGGCAACTGTGATGAAGAAAAAGGAACAATAATTTGACCAGAAACCACCCTGTGTGTAATTAATATAATGAAACATTCAAGTTATCTTGAGCTTTCAGCTTGGTTCTCAAGTCACAATCAATAGAATTTTGCTGATGATAATTTCACAAAGAATGTTGAAGTGTTCTCCATATACCTGTTTTTTGTTTTATTTGTTATTGTTTTTGGATCCTCCAGAAAGCCAAAAACTCAAGATTAGTTTGTCAGTTATGAAAATACTAAGGAGCCAAAATAAGATATATTAAGGATAGAACTCAGTAAGCATATAGTGATGGTTTTTGAACTTTAGTGTGCACAAGATTACCCAGGGAGCTTGTTTAAGATACAATTATAGAACTTCTGACTGAGAGATTATTATTTAGTGGGCATCAGCTCAATAGACCATATTTTTGAGGAATATTAGCTTAGTGGAATGAATCATTAATGTAAACCTTGGGTGAGCACTTCCCAAACCTGGACCATCAGAATTATCTGGGGAACATTTCAAAATATAAAATATCAAGCATATATGTATTGGTCTTATTCCTAGAAATTCTGATTCAGTAGATCTTGGAATAGGACTCACACAATTATGTATATTTTAAAGCCTTTAAGTTGATTCTGTTGATCAACCAGGGATTAAATTTGCCATCATAGTCTATTATTGTATCATTTGGCCTAAATTCACTTTTGACAGAAGCTAGATGAAAGTCTATTCAAAACTGGATTTCTGGACAGTGCTTGGGCTAGGTATAGGACAGGCTTTGATTTACATTTAAGCCCCAGTTGCCCGCCTTTCTAGCTATGAGATCCTGAATACTTCACTTAAGCTCTCTGAGGTTCCTTTCTGGTAAAATGGGAATAAGAATGCCCACTTTGCAATGGGATTTTGTGGATTGGTTAGCAAAGTGCCTGACATGGAGTAGGCATGCAGTAAACAACTGTAAGCTTTAAAGCAAAATAGGTATCTAGGCATATACAGATATAGCTAATATATTGATATCTACATCTGCATATTAGATATAGGTGCTGGTGAAATGTTGATATTGACTATAAAGTACAAATTAAATTATGTGTTTTTAAGTTAGGAATAACTACTAGAAGAATAGTAATATTCTAGGATATAACTACACAAAAGAAGAGGTTTGAAAAGTAAGGGTCATATGTGCAATATGATACCAATAAATATGAAATGAATTGCACAATTTACTAATAAAATTTAAATTATAAAAACTGCCACAAATAAGTAGACTACCTGATTAAACCATCACCCATTGAATATATTGCAATCAATGCAATTTTTACAAATAAAAATATGCCTGACCCTCAAAAGGTACTAAATCCTAATTCCTTTACAGGTGATGTCTACCAAACCTTCAGGAACATGGAATTCCCAGCTTATACAAACTGTTTCAGAGCATAGGAAAATGTGGAAAGCCACTAAATTTATTTTATGATTCACATAAAACACTGGAATCAAATATGATACTATGAATAGTGATAGCAAATTACAGCAAACTATAGGACACTCTCATTTATGTACAAAAATTGATAGTTTGTCTAGAGACTTACATAACCCATTGTAAAGTATAAGAAAAAAGATGTCATTTTTCATAGGCACACAAACAACAAAATAGCTAGTAATATAACCAGTTAATTTTTCTAAATCCATGGAAAAATATAGAATGATACTGAAGGACATAAAAAATGATTTCATATATAGAAAGATATATTTATGGATCCATAAACTCAGTATTTTATGACTATCCATTGTCACCATATTAATTTATCAATTCAATTAATTCCAAATAAAATACCAATAAAAATTTTCACAGCAGTTGAAAATTTAATTCTAATATTCATGTACAAGAGAAAATGCAAAATGGTAGCCAAGACAATATTTAAAAACAAAAGATGGATTTTCCCTGTGTGACATTAAAACATCTTATAAAGTATAGTAATTAAAACTGTGTGAAATTGGCTAAGGAACAAATACATCAGTGAAATTAAATAGATAATACAGAGAATGGCCCATGCATAGTTGGGAAATTAGACATGATAGATGCAGCATTTTATATCAGTGGAGAAAAGACAGATTATTCAATAAATGCTTTCTAGGCAACTGTCTAATCATTTTGAAAAAATAATTATATTCTTCCTTACGGAAATTATAATATTAAATTCTGGATGGATTAAATACCTTAATGTAAAAGACAACAAAATAAAAATAATAGAAGAAAGTAAAAAATGGTTAAGTTTATGTCCTTGAAATGGGGAAGATCCTGTGACACCAAAAATTGATGTTTGTATCAAATGTTAGAACTTCTCATTGATGAAATACATCACTAATAGAAAAAACGATGAAGACATACGAAGAGAAAATATTTGCAATGTAATGATAAAGGGTTTTCATCAAGAATATACAAAGAATTTCTACAAACCAATAAGAAAGGACATGCGGTACAATAACAATTAGCAAAAGAAAGGAACAGTCAATTCATAGACACTACAAATGGTCAATGCAGATGTAAAAATGTATTCATCCTCACTAACATTCAGGGAAATAAAAATTCAAACAACATATTCATCTATCAGATGGTCAAATATTAAAAGGTTTAATGACATCAAGTG
Organism: Eubalaena glacialis; assembly: GCF_028564815.1. Taxonomy (NCBI): domain Eukaryota; kingdom Metazoa; phylum Chordata; class Mammalia; order Artiodactyla; family Balaenidae; genus Eubalaena; species Eubalaena glacialis. The sequence continues at coordinate 70,291,758 of NC_083723.1, read as the reverse complement.
TTTATGAGGATGTGAGGAATGCGATACTCTCATACAGTTTAAAATTTCAAATGCTTATAACACATTTCCCAGGAACAATTGGGCACCTGAAAAGGTACTATGCCTGGGAAAAAGGTGACATAAGTAAAAGTGTTTGTTACAAAAAGGTAGAACTAGCCTAAGTATCTCTTAGAATTATCAATATTATATTAGTAAGAAGCAGTTAAAAAGGAGGATTTGGATAACATGGTTAAATTTTTTTAATTTATTAATTAATTAATTTATTTTTGGCTGCGTTCAGTCTTTGTTGCTGTCATTGCGGTGCGTGGGCTTCTCATTGCTTCTCATTGCGGTGCATGGTTTCTCTTGCTGTGGAGCATGGGCTCTAGGCGCACGGGCCTCAGTAGTTGCAGCATGCAGGCTCAGTAGTTGTGGCTCGCAGGCTCTAGAGCGCAGGCTCAGTAGTTGTGGCACACGGGCTTGGTTGCTCCACGGCATGTGGGATCTTCCTGGACCAGGGCTCGAACCCGTGTCCCCTGCATTGGCAGGCGGATTCTTAACCACTGCGCCATCAGGGAAGTCCGAACATGGTTAAATTTCTAAAAATCTTTTATTGAGTTATAAAAGTATGTTGTAGAAAGGTATATGTAAATCAATATCATTTATACATTTCAAAATCTCAAAGGACACTATTTTCCATGGATACATATATGTACATATTAATATTTTAAATAGTCTGGAGGAAAGGGTCACCAAACTATGGCTTGTCTGGTTTTGTAAGGTCTGTGGCTAAGAATGGTTTTTAAAATTTTAAATGGTTGAAGGAAAAATCTGAAGAAGAAAAATAGTTTGAAACACATGAAAATTATGTGAAATTCAAATTTCATTGTACATAAAATTTTATTAGAATACAGTCACAATCATGTGATTAAATTTTGTCGATGGCGAAATTTAATGATACTTTAAATTTAAATGTAGCCTGATGCTTTCAGGCTACAATGGCAGAGTTGAATAGTTGGTATAGAGACAGTAAATATAAGCCTAAAACTTTCCATTAGTTAATTAGTATTTAATTAATAGAAAACATAAGCCAAAATATTTACTATCTGGCCCTTTTGCAGAAAAAGTGTGTCAAGCCCAAAGAATAAACACAAACTAATTATAGTGGTCAAAGAGACTTCTACCCTTACGTTAATGTTCTGGGTTTAAAACAGAATGTTTTCTCCTTGCGTTGGTTGGATTTCTGAAACAAATCACAGAGTCTTTAAAAAAGAGAGAAATTGGGGGATGGGAGGGAGGTCCAAGAGGGAGGGGATATATGTATACAAAAAAAAAAGAGAGAGAAAGACATTGTTGACTCAAGTAAACTGAAAAAACCTAGGTTCAAGGTAACTTCATCTGTGGCTTGACTCAGTTTGGCTCTACTTCCCCCGGGCTGTTTCCATGCTCAGGCCCAAATTTTTCACAAGAGGAAATTGCCAGCAATTCCTGGGGTCTTGGTTTCCCTATTTGAATCTGGAGAAAGAAGCCAGTTTCGTCATCATAGTAATCCTACCCAGGATGTTCCAGTTAGGGAAAGGGGCTGGCAGTCAGAGCAGACAAATTGATAGGGAGGAGTAGTTCCTCATTAACATTTCTTAGAATTGCCAGTACATGGTGATAATAAATAGCAACTGACTCATACTTAGTTTTACTATTGCTTTTAAATTCTCCACAGACCATGCACCCCTTTACTGTCTGCACCTGTGGCAGACCTCTGGTAGCCTGTCTTTGTTGAGCCACTGGTCCTAGAAGGAGCCTGAGAATTGCTCCAATTAGACTACTAAGTAGTTAGGTGCCCAAGTCTGGACCAGAAGAAAGAAATGATAGTGGCCAGAAGAAAGCAGTACACTGATTGGCTGAGAGCTCAGCACCTGTAGGGCACTGACACCATGAAAACTAAAAGTCTCGAATAAAACTTGGAACTGCTACTAAAAGAGGGAGAAGATGCCAGAGAGGCAAATAATAAGGATGTCCTCCGTAAATGTCTACCTATGTAGTTAAACATTCATACTTTTAAAAAGAAAGAAAAAGCATGTGTTTGGGCTCTAGATTCAAATCCTCTAATTTACTAGTGATGTTTTCTTGGAGAAGTTATCTTTCTTGTTCTTTCTTGGAGAAGTTCTTGTTTCTTGGAGAAGTTCTTCTTCCTCTATAATAAGTTGTACCCCATAGGCTCAGTTTTGAAGGTTAAAAAAGATTAGATAGGTAGATAGTCTGCCTAGCATTAATACTTGGCATATATAGCAGCTGTTTAACAAATGTTATCCAGTGTTATCTATCGTGTGCTAGCAATATAACATAAAGCCAACAACACCCAAAGCCACTGGTAATTACAACATCAGTTATAAGGAGAGGTTGATGAATGGCAGGTTGTTCCATGATCTGAAGTTAACTTTTGTTTCCTTTTTTTCCCCAGCTTCTATCATTTCATGGGGCAATGGTTTGTTTTTTTTTTTAATAAATTTATTTATTTATTTTTGGCTGTGTTGGGTCTTCGTTTCTGTGCGAGGGCTTTCTCTAGTTGCGGCGAGCGGGGTCCACTCTTCATCGCGGTGCGCGGGCCTCTCACTATCGTGGCCTCTCTTGTTGCGGAGCACAGGCTCCAGATGCGCAGGCTCAGTAGTTGTGGCTCACGGGCCCAGTTGCTCTGAGGCATGTGGGATCTTCCCAGACCAGGACTCGAACCCGTGTCCCCTGCATTGGCAGGCAGATTCTCAACCACTGCGCCACCAGGGAAGCCCAGGGCAATGGTTTTGATGTCGCTAGTCTATAATTTGTCTACAATAAAAGTCTTGTTTCCCTGAAGACTGCTTATCTCTTGTGAGAGAGACCGAGTGCACTGATGGTCCAAGTAACGGTCTCCCTATATCCATACTCTTTAAGATATGACTTTGAAATTCCTCCCACCAAGAGGTAGAGTCTATTTCCCCATTACTCAAATAAGAGATTGTCTTCTGACTTGTTTGGCCAATAGAATGTGGGGGAAACAACAGTGTACCAGTTCCAAACGTACATTCTCAAGAGATCTCATGTACCTCCACTTTCTCGAAACCTGGCCTCCACTAGTAAGAATGAGCCTGATTTGCAAATGAAACAACAGACAAAGGATTAATCTCCAAAATATACTAACAGCTCATGGAGCTCAATATCAAAAATAACAAAAATCCAATTAAAAAATGGGCAGAAGACTTAAATAGACATTTCACCAAGGAAGACATACAGATGGCCAAGAGGCACATGAAAAGATGCTCAACATCACTAATCATTAGAGAAATGCAAATCAAAACTACTGTGAGGTATCACCTCACACTGGTCAGAATGGGCGTCATCAGAAAATCTACAAACAATAAATGCTGGAGAGGGTGTGGAGAAAAGGGAACCCTCTTGCACTGTTGGCGGGAATGTAAATTGATACAGCCCCTATGGAGAACAGTATGGAGGTTCCTTAAAAAACTAAAAACAGAACTACCATATGACCCAGCAATCCCACCACTGGGCATATACCCTGAGAACACCATAATTCAAAAATAGTCATGTACCAAAATGTTCACTGCAGCACTATTTACAATAGCCAGGACATGGAACCAACCTAAATGTCCATCAGCAGATGAATGGATAAAGAAGATGTGGCACATACGTACAATGGAATATTACTCAGCCATAAAAAGAAATGAAATTGAGTTATTCGTAGTGAGGTGGATGGACCTAGAGTCTGTCATACAGGGTGAAGTAAGTCAGAAAGAGAAAAACAAATACCGTATGCTAACACATATATATGGAATCTAAAAAAAAAAAAAAAGGTACTGATGAACCTAGTTGCAGGGCAGGAATAAAGATGTAGACATAGAGAATGGACTTGAGGACATGGGGTGGGGGGGGAAGCGGGGGCGAAGTGAGAGGAGCATCGACATATATATACTACCGAATGTAAAATAGTTAGCTAGTGGGAAGCAGCAGCATAGCACAGGGAGATCAGCTTGGTGCTTCGCGATGACCTAGAGGGGTGGGATAGGGAAGATGGGAGGGAGGCTCACAAGGGAGGGGATATGGGAACATATGTATGCATATGGCTGATTCACTTTCATGCACAACAGAAACTAACACAACATTGTAAAGTAATTATACTCCAATAAAGATCTATTAAAAAAAAAAGAACGAGCCTAGGCTAGTCTACTGGGCAATGAGGGACCATGTGGAGAAGAGCTGAGGCACCCCAGTTTCTAGTTAGTTGATGCTTGATTTTGCAAGGGAGCCCTACCTAGATCAGGAGAGCTGCTTACCCAACCTGCAGATGACCAGATACGCATGAGTGAGTCCAGCTGAAATTGAAGAATCATCTAGCTGCCATAGATGCTTGAACAATAATAAACAGTTATAATAAATAGTGATAGCAAACCAATTCACCTTGTCTATAATATGCACTGGACTTTCACACATTTGCTTTGTCTTGAAATAACATGTTCAGTTTCCCCATTTCTCTCTTGGAGTTCTTTAGTTAAGAAATATTTAAGTGAGTGTGCAAAAAATCTAACAAAGAAGGAGATTAAATCTCTAAATTTTGAGGAAATTAGGGTCAACTTTGGACCAACCTTTTGGTTGGCCTTTTTGAGTTCATGAGCAAAGGTTTGTGCCTTTTCCTTCTGTTTTTGTTGTTACTGTTGTCGTTCAAGGAGGGTAGAAATGTATAAATAGCCAGGCAAAACGTGCATGATTTTTTTTTTAGAAAGTGTTAACCTTTAAAAAAAAAAGAAAGAAAGAAACTAATACTTTTACTTTCTTTCCTTCAGGAATTGTTGTTTTCCACCTGGGATGTTCTCCACAGTTTCAGGGAGAATTGGTTTTAGTTCTATTCCCCCAACATCTAACTCTTAGACCAGTATGTGACTGAGCATCTTTCACTTTAATTGATCTAATTTGCACACATAATTCTGATGGAATTATTCATTGTAAAGTGTACCTTTGGGCCTCCCAGAATTCTGCCTCTTTTCTATGAATCCATTTCATTAATTTACCTGCAAATTCTCCCTTTCTCTAGAGGCTTCTCCTGGTTATGTAAATACTTTTGTACAGATTTTTCATTACAAACTGTTCTGAAATATTGGGTTCTCTCATTTTTTTTCCTGCTTAGATTTGGACATAGACCTTGAAGCTACACAGTTGCAGTTTTAATGATCTCTTTTTCTGATAAATCGGAAATATTTGTCATGTATCTGCTTCACTAATAGCACAGTTGTAAGAACCACTAAAATCTTGATACAAAATTCTAGCCCTCAAAGACCCGAATTTCAATTCCAACACAATTTAATCTTAGTTTTGAAGGTGTGTTAGTAATAAAGATACATGCTCTTCATAATTTTAGCCTGCTTTATTCTACCATAGACGAGTTAAAGTAACAATTGAAGAGGGTGAATACAGAAAGAGTTGTGATGGCAATACAATTTCATTATTTCATTTCTGTGTGGCATTAGTATCTTATCACTATTAGCCATTTCTAAGGTGCTTGAATTGTGACCTTATAGCGCCTTGTAAATAGGCTAAAGTACGTGGAGACCAGCAAATACACCCAATCTATTAGTCCATATAGCTCACTTTACAACTCCATCAGCTTTTAATTATTTGTTCCCATGTTTCTGTCCCTCATAGACTGTGTACTTGCAGAGGACAGGGTTTTGTCTGAAATACAATGGATATTCAATTAATATTTGAGGAGAGAGGGAAAGAAGAAAGGGAGGGAGGGAAGAATTCAGCCCCAGTGCACACATATAACTATGAATATAAGACTTAGAAAACAAAGAATAATCATACTGCATATATTGCAGCTGGGCTTATGTTCATAAGCTTTATGTATATGAGCAGGGAGGACCCATCTTTGGTACAGAACATCACAGCTGCCACTCTGAGTCTTGTGCTAGGAGTCTTGTAGACCAAGGTACTTTCGCAGGCAGGTAGGAAGTAGGGGAAGTAACTTGTTACTTTTAACTGGTACCAGCTGTGCAACACCAGTCCTTAGATTTGGACATAGACTTTGAAGCTTCACAGTTGCAGTTTTAATGAGTTTTTTTTTCTGATAAATCGGAAATATTTGTCATGTATCTGCGACATCAGTCCACACCTCAGGCTGCCTTTTTGACCCTTGATGTTTATTTTAACTCCCCTTCTCCTGGCTGGTGAGAAATGAGGATAGCTCAACTCTTTCCTTCCTGCCTGCCTCCCTTCTACCCTCTTTCCTCTTTTTTCCTTCTTTTCCTTCCTGCTTTTTTCTACAAAGATAAAAGGTCTTGAAAAAGTCTCAGGACATGCAGTTCTAACTTATATGTTAAGTATACTAACTACATGTCCAAAAACTGTTAATTTGGTCCCAGTTACAGAATTAGCGTGATTTTATATACAGCTAATCAGACTTGAATACTTACAATCGATTGATTTCAGCAGTTTCATATCCACAAAGAAAACATCATGACTAATCAGTTATGCTCAGTGGAAGAGACCCAGACAGAATAAAGAGGAAACTGTAAATTGGTGAATTGTCCTCATAGTACCTCCTGATCTAGATTGGATTATATCTTGAAACATTAATATTCTGGCTAACAGTGAGGTGTGACTCATATAGGCTAACAGTGAGGTGTGACTCATATAGGCTGAATTGAATATGGATGAGTTTTATTAAGGAGCTAAATGGTTTGCAGCAAATAAACAGCATTATACATGTTGGTGCTTATTCCTGGAACAGATGTAATCATCCGGAAGAGAGAAAGCCAACGTGTGTATTAGGAAGGAGGTAGTTTGAGGTACTACTGCGTAGGGGCTAGATTTAATTTACTTAATGATATGATGTCATTCTCTAAAATCAGGACAACTATCTAAATGAAAATTCTCATGACCCTAACCTTTTGCTGGTTTGAACATAACCTGCATGTTAAAGTGTATTTTCTTACCGTCTGTCATAAAGCAAACTCAGGATAATTCTCCCCATATATGGTGCCGTGCATTTCATTCTCTTTAACAGAGCCACCTAAGTCTGTGGACAGTCAGTGATGAAAATGGAAGCTATTTACTTTGATGGCACTACTCCTGAATCATTTATCACTGCCAATACTCCACAAAACTACTGGGACCCCAACACTGTTGATAAGTTATTACAGTTTGAACCTGCTACCTTATTTCTGGCGTGCAGTGACATGAACTCAGTATCTAACTTTCATATTAGTTTTCTTCTCTGTTGGTAAATGGTTATCGTTAATGTTTACTATGTACAATGATGATTGTAATAAGTCAGAGGCACCCATCTTTTGCTCCAACCTTCTTATCCATACACCTTTGCCCCTCCACCTGGGGACCTCAAAAGGCTGGAAGAGTGCTTTTATTTTCTCAGTTGTTACCTTACTTCCAACTTGGCTCCACAACTCTGACTGCTCCCACAACCCCTCCAGAAATCTATCCAGAGTCTAGGGCCACCTTGGCCACCTTTATCTATAAGATAACTTCTACAGCATAGAACTGACAGGAACACGAGGGCCAGCCGTCATATTCTAATGGTTGAACATCGGAACGAATGATTTAGAGAGTGTCGCCTCAGATTATAATGCTAATCCTAGCCAAACATGGTTTTGTCAAACTGTTTTCTCTCTGCTCTCCTGTCTTCCCCTCTCTTCTATTTTTGATCTTGAAAATTTAGAGAAAATGTCCATAGGAAAAAAAAGAGGAATTTTAAAGATCCCCTCTCCCTCTAGCATCAAGCCTTTTACCCAAATCTAACGTTCGTAGGTCTTTTAGCTCTAAATTGTCCCTGCAAGCCTGCCAACAAAGAGCAGGGAATTGAGAAGGTTCAAATTTCAAGTTGTAGAAAATTCTCGAAAGGATTCTATTTCCGATAACTAGAAACTAGTGCGGGTAGTTAGTGTTGCCTATAATTTGCTAATATAAGATGTTTATTTAAGTCATTAATTCTGACACAATAGCCTCAATTTGAGGAAATTTTGTTGTTGTTGTTGAAGGTTAAAAATGCTACCTAGTGGCATGCCAGGGTCTGTGAGCTGTATATTGGATATAAGCCATAATTTATTCCTTTAGGAGCTGACAAAAATTTAAAGATAGGATTCTTCTGTTTCTGTTGCACATTTTAAACACATACTAATTGAACTCGGTGGTTACTGAGTGTCACAGAAATATTTACTGTGTTTACCTGCTTGTGGGATTGCTGGGGGCAGCGAGCTGAGGATAAACCCTTAAGTCTGGGAGACAGAGAAGTAATTACTCGTTTGCCTCTAAAGTATATGGAATAAATATGTGTGTCTCTAAGTAATTTCATCTTCTGACTGACAGGTGTATGATGAAGAAAGAATTAAAATCCAAGGAGGAACAGAAGAAAAGTATGTAGAAAATGCTATTTCCCCAGGCTCACTATATCGTCTCATAAGGAAAGACGGGTCTGACTGCCAGTAACAGTCTTCAAGAAAATAATCAAACAAGTGAGACTGAGGAAGTAGCTTTCTCACATAGGTTCCAGTCTATTAGGTAATATGGGATAATTTAGCTAATGATAATTATGATGATGCCAGCAGCTATGTAGTAAATGCTTATTCAATGCCAGGTACTACTAACTCATATTATCTTGAAAATACCTCTATTGATAACTTAGTACTCACCATTGTTTTTTTCTCATCCCTATTTAACCAATGCAGATGTTGAGATAGAATTGGAGCTAGTATTTGAAACAGTCATTTTGACTTGCAAGCCCGTATTCGCTGATACTTTTATACACTGTTTCTATAGAAATTGAGAGTAGGTAGCAAAAACAAATAACCATCAAGCAAAAACCCTTTAACCATATAAGCAAATCAAATTGAAAATGATATTCTTGAGCTTGATCAATCACTTCATTTTAAATAGTTGTAACATGTTTCCAAAATCCAGAACCAATTTACCACTATTAAGCATAATCTGAAAGAAGCTCTGTGACCGGTGAAGGAAATTTCACGTATACAAGGAACTGTGTCAAAAAATTAATGGCAGCATTTTTTATGATAGTAAAAATAGGTGTTTTAGGAAAGCTTTACAAGAGGTGTGTAAATAACTAAAATATGGTATATGCCATCAATGGAATACAAGGCAGTAGTCAGAAGTAATTAATTAGATTTAAATATAGCGGCATGAGCAGATCTCAATAACTTGATGTTGATTTTAAAAAGCAATAAACAGTATGGAATTCATATACAACGTCGGTTGATGTAAACCCCATCCATATAATAAAACTTTATCTTTTTTAAAGGTACACATGTATCTGTCAAAGGATATTCATTAAATAAAGAAAGAGTGGGTACCAAAGAGGAAGCAAGGAATAGGACTAAGTATGGGGAACTAAGGGAGAAGAAAAAAATAATATAATAAAACAAAAATAGGGACTTTTCAATAGACTAAGAATTTAATCAAATCAATTTCATGCCTCTGTGATTTTTAAACAAAAGACCCTAAAGAAGGGACTAAAATGAGCATGGTACATTCAGAAGATTTGTAAAGCTACCAAGTTTTAAGCCAAGTTTTGGATTTATAGAGGTTCTGGTTTGAGAAAGGATGTTCCAGGGAAGAAGCATGTCATGGTCAAGGCTGGGACAGGAGAAGGATGTGTGAAAATTGTATGGGACTTCTTCTGGCAGAAGTTTAATGAAAAGTTGACAGGGTGTGACAATAGATGAAAGCATAAGGCAGAGTCCTTTAATCTGTCACTAGGGCTTTTATTTTGATCTTCCCATAGTTTTGGAGGCCTTTGGGAGTACCCGGGGACAATTAAACAGAACCTGATAAAAAGGAGAACCTTGGAAGAGAAATTCTTGAACACATAGGTGCCACTCCATTTCTTTCAGAAATCGTGGCTATCAGAGGTTCCATGACATTTAATTGGTCTGAGACACTGATAATAAGAGAAGTCTTCCAAAAGTACTAGGAATTATTCTTCCCCTGAAATATAAAACAAACAAATAACAACAACAAAACAGAACAAAGCAAAACCTTTGGTGGTTGTTTCAGGGAACAACCATTCAACCCACATCAGGAGAAATTATTAAGGGGCCAGCAATTAGAAAAAGACCTTACAGGGTTCTCTATTTCACCAGCACCTAGTACAGGCCCTGAAATTATTATCACCTTTTCTTTAAGTTAAAACCTTCCTTCACTGGAAAAATATTCTGCTTTAAAAAAAAAAAAAGTACTTTGAGTCACTTTTGAAGAAACTAAATTGGCAGGGAAAAGTATGAAGGGTAGTTTGACAATGTATATTGTTTTAAAATGTCAATATTTTTTAATTCAAGAATTTAACCCTGAGGAACTTTCTATTTCTAATTTCTAAAGAAATAATTAAATATGCACAAAAATATATGTGCATAAAAATATTCATCATAATGTGATTATAATAGCAAAAAACGAAAGCTAGCTAAATGAGCAAGAACAAAAAAATTAGAATTAGGCGCTTTTGTTTGATGAAATGCTATTAAGTCGTAAAATATTTATTTAGAAATATTTAATAACATGGGAGAAAAGCTCCAAATATATTGGTATGTGAAAAAGGTTATAAATATATACCAACATTGAAAAAAAACCTTAAATATTAACAGTGTTTATCTCTGAATGTGAGACAACATGCAAAATAATTTCTTCATTCTTTTTTTTCCAAATTCCCTTGAGTGATTGTTTGCTGAGTTTATAAAACAAAATAACACGTTATTTAAAACTATAAAACTGTATTGAATAGATAAGTTAAATATTGCTGAAACTGGTCATTTAAAAATTCATAAGCATTCATTTGTTAAAATATATGTTTGAATTCCTCCAGGCAGTCTTTAAGAATAGAAATTTCAGGTATACATTCAGCCATATTTTGAAAATTATCCAGGAATAGTCAAGGTGCATAAGCTACATGGATATGGAGGATTGGATGAAATAGAAACGACCAAATTAAAAGGGAATTTTACACCCTTAATGAATTAAAGAAAGTTGAAAATGCAACAAAATCTATGTTTTTGCAAAGCATAGTGAAGTACCTTTTTCAAAAGAGATTTATTCTAGTTTATACACCAAGCCTCAGGATGGACTCACACACCAGTTCACTGCTCAGTAACCAGGGCCCTGCTCAAGTGCCAGGCGCACGTAGCGGTGTTTTTAATAACAGATAGCAAAAAGAAGAAGTAGCTTGCTCTGGAAATTAAGAGGGGAATTTAAGGAAAGGAAGAAAGGCTATGAAGGCGATGAACATAACCTATTAAATGCTGGTCACTTTCTGTTTTCTTATTTCTCCCCTGGGGTTTTTAAACAAAGTATCCCCAACAACAGGTACTATTACATTCAGCCATGTCACCACCTGCAGAATTTCTGTCTAGCAGGAATCAGAGTATATTTTCATTTGCAGGAACCAATCCATTAATCCTCAACATAGAAAAATGAGCCACGAAGTATGACAGATCCAAAACACAAACAGAATGTTGACTTTTCTTGCTTAGATGATAAATAACAGCGGTCATCTAGCTTGATTTCAAGAGATAGTACTGTGAGGCTCAAAACTGCAGTTGGAAGGTGCTCCCCAAGGAATAAAGTCAATCCTGTAGATTCCTTCCCTTGCATTGAGTGCTTCCAAGGCCAGACGTGTGTATTTCTGGGGTTCCTCAGATTATATGAAAGTGAAAGGTAACTTATTCCTGTGGTTTGCTCCATCAGCTACATATGCCTACCATCTATGAGACAGAGTGCACATGCACTGCCCTATTTCTTAGAAGTTTCAGGAAGTGCTCTGATGTCAAGATGCCAACAGATCAGACAGATACTTTCTGTCCCCAAACAAAAGGAAGAACATCTCTCCTCACTCTTACTTGGAAATTACCAGCCAGAAATCCTGTGAGAGTGGTTAGATTCCTTCATAACATCGGAAGACACTAAAAATAAAATCATTTGCGCATCATGGGAATATTTGAATTGTAATTTTCACACAACTTTCCCAAATTGCAAGACTTCTGCTGCCAAAGAAGGAACACCTATGAATTTACCAAGGACTCAGAGGCTTGGAATGCACAATGACCCGTTCAAACTGAAAGTGAACATTTAGGTTGGTGTTTCAAGTAAGCACCAAGTCAGACTAGAAGGCAATAAAAAATCATATGAAAACTTCATAAATATAAAAAGGGTCAGGACTGGGGGCTTCCCTGGTGGCGCAGTGGTTGAGAGTCTGCCTGCTAACGCAGGGGACACGGGTTCGAGCCCTGGTCTGGGGGGATCCCACATGCCGCGGGGCGACTGGGCCCGTGAGCCACAACTACTGAGCCTGCACGTCTGGAGCCTGTGCTCCGCAACAGGAGAGGCCACGATAGTGAGAGGCCCGCGCACTGCGATGAGGAGTGGCCCCCGCTTGCCGCAACTAGAGAAAGCCGTCGCACAGAAACGAAGACCCAACACAGCCAAATAAATAAATAAATAATAATTTAAAAAAAAAAAAAAAAGGGTCAGGACTGACTCTGAGGTCTAAATGCCAAACGAGAGTCATCTATGGCCTCCTGAAACTTGTTTTTCTGTTTTAGTAAATGGGGCTGGAATCACTATACTTGTGTGAGTACAGTACATCTCTGAAATGCCATCCTCATTTTTTTCAACATTGCCTTGGCATACTTTCAGCTTTTACTTCTATAGTTAAGTTTGAAGATCATCCAATGTAGAGAAACTGAAATGGATTACATTTTGACAAATAGGCAGCTGGAGGAGGAAGAAAGGAATTGCCCTGAACAACAAAAATCATTAAAGACACAGAGGATGGAACAGGATCTGTTTTCTATCTCCAGCGGAAACAGATAAAGAAAAAAGAGTTTAACTGGCAAACGGAAGATTTAATTTAGACGTCTTGAAGATATTACAGGTTTGCCAGATACTGATAATCGCCACCTTTTAGTAAGAGCTAAAGGCTTTAAATGCATCATAGGTATGAATTTCACGTCGCAAACCTGAGTATGTAGCAAATGTGATTTTCGTTTTTGCTGTAACTGTCAGATCTCTGATTTGAGCTCTGAGCCTGCCTCACGCAAGCAACTTAACAGTGTCGTTTCTGATTTTTTTTTCTTTTCAATTCAGTGATTTTGTTTGTCCATTCTTGCCTAGAGGGTCAGAAACTGTACAGTTTAATCTTCCTTCCAGGTTTTCTCTTTCTTCTGTTACCCAAAAACCTGCAGGAACAAGACCAGGTGAAGCCTGGCATGCTCTGCACCCTTCCACTAGTCCAAACAAGTCCTTCGCCTTCCACCGGGGGCTGGCTTGGTCTTCAGGCTCCTAGGATTTCTCCTAGCTCCTGACCAAGCTCTCTACCCCATAGCCCATCTGCAGTGCCCCCCCCATTCAGAAGACTGAAGCTGAAACATTTAATTGGCCTTGGAGCATTCCCTGAACTCTTCTGAATTCATGCCTTTTTTTTTTCTCAAGCAGTTTCCTACATCTAATTTTTAATCAAATACTACCCATTCTTCAAAGCTCCCCATATTTCTCCCTGATACCCTCAACCAGAAGGGAATTTTCTGAATTCACAGCCTGTCCCTCTCCTAAGAACTCTGTCACCTTCTGTTAGCACAAACATTCACCTGGCATGCACCTCTGCAGGTGGAACCCTTGTTGACTGCGGGCATGTATATGATTGGGACAATGTTCATTCTGATTGACTCTTGGCTATGTCCTACCGGTTGTTTTGCATTTTTAATACCACCTCTGCCTTCTGCCCTAGATTATGATAAATTATATCCATGCCTTCCTCTCCTATTGTAAAGTCCCTGAGGAAAGATAAATGTCTCAATTTGATAGTTCAATTCAATTCCTTGCACATAGTAGGCAATCAAATATATTTATTAAATGAATCCTCAGGTAAAACTAGACTAGGCCACAACATTGCCCATGGTATAAGAATGAAAAAGGCAGGAGGTATCATTCATCATTGGCATATAAATACAATTTCCTTGCCAGCATTACTCTCTTCTGTCTACTCCCTAATGCCTACTTAAAGTCTCATAATTTTTAATTTGAGAAAAGAACCAGTGGGGTACTTTTGTTTTAATTTGTGGAGAAAAAAAGAAAATAAAATTATTCAAACTTTGCTCTTCTATCACTGACAGTTAATAATATCACTGTCATCATAAAGGGCATATTTAAAAGTCATTTGAGAAATCCATCTTTTCCCTGATTTAACATCACGTTTTAATTCTGATTCGCTCTCAGGAGGATTAAAATTCAGCAGCCACTTGTCACTTTTGTGCTCCTCCATTACCATGATATAAAAACAGAAATAGTAAATACAGTATAAGAATACTTACAGAATGTATATATATATGTATGACTGAATCACTTTGCTGTACAGCAGAAATTAACACAACATTGTAAATCATTGCACAAAGAACTGGCTTTTGTTTCAGAAACATTAAGTGAAAACAAATTAAAATAAAAATGAGTCAGACCCGCCCTATGGTAGATACCGAAAAGCAAAATTTTTCTTATCACTTTAGAAGCCTTAGTTTGTGAGGATAGATGGAGATGTTGGTTAGAGGGCCTTGCCTACCTCCCAGCTAAAAGACTTGTGTTTACACCAGCTTTCCAGAACATGGATTCAATTTCCTGTCTTTGCAATGTTACAAATGAATATTTGAGGCACCCATGAAATCACCTGCAAACTGTTGAAACTATGTTAAATCCACAAAAGCCAGAGGCCTGCTATTCCAGCAGTCACCAACTTAACACTAACTTTAAGCATTCTCCATGTTTAAGTGGTTATTGCTACTACCACCACTCCCATCCCTTCTCAACTCCCAAAACTTCTGAAGGAACGGCCAGCCCCCATTGCCATCCTCAGCCTCCTGGAGTCGAGTGTTCAGAAGAGTCCAGCACTCGGAGTTTAAGATTTGCTGAGGTTCAGAGAGCTCAATGTCTGGAAGGGGCTGGGCTCTCCCTTCAAATTCATAGTCACGATTCTCAGAGCCTGGGCCACAGTCAAATGCAGATTTTTGTTCCTGATACCTGACCTACTGAACTAGACCTTCTAGTAGACCAGCCCGGGAATCAGCATTTTAACTCACTCCTCATATGATTTTTTTTAAAATAAATTTATTTATTTTATTTATTTTTATTTTTGGCTGTGTTGGCTCTTCGTTGCTGTGCATGGGCTTTCTCTAGTTGAGGTGAGCGGGGGCTACTCTTCGTTGCCATGTGCGGGCTCCCCATTGTGGTGGCTTCTCTTGTTGCGGAGCACGGGCTCTAGGCATACGGGCTTCAGCAGTTGTGGCACGTGGGCTCAGTAGTTGTGGGTCGCAGGCTCCAGAGCGCAGCCTCAGCCGTTGTGGCACATGGGCTTAGTTGCTCCACGGCATGTGGGATCCTCCCCGACCAGGACTTGAACCCATGTCCCCTGCATTGGCAGGCGGATTCTTAACCACTGCACCACCAGGGAAGCCCATCATATGATTTTTTTTAATTAAAAAAAAAAATTGCCATGTTAGAGATACTGTGTAAATTTCAGATTGCCTACAGTCCCAGAAAAATAAGCTCCCAACATAAACAATTTCAGTCAAGAAACCAAGGTTGCCTTCCCAAGTAGTGCCTCAACCTGGGTAAAAAAGTTCATGACATTTTAACCTGCACATAGAGCAAAACTAAATTTTTAATAATCTCAATACAATAAACCAACCTTTTAAAGGAATATTTAAACGATTCCTTTGTTTCCAAAAACCCCAAGCAAAGAGGCCCCTTTGGCTATTGTTAAACCAGAACCCCCTAAATCAGGATGACCCTGGTGACTATGCAACCATAATGGGGCCTGAGAAGGGGTTGCCTTTGCCCGGCTCTGTCAGACCAAAATTATTCAGATAACTTTTACACAAATAGCACATCTGTAGTGAACATTCCAGCTTTATTTACTGTCAGCAGCCTTGAATGATAATTGCAATAAAAACATATACTCTCATCAAAAACCAAATAGAAGAGGCTACCGCTTTTCACTTAGAGCTGAAAGATTCTATTTTAGAGAGGAATTGAAATCTTTTGTTTTTCAAATAGCACATTATAAAAATCACTTAGAGCATTTCCTTATTCAGTTTTGTGCAACTAATAGTTTCTTCAAGTTAGTTAGGTGATTGTTAGCAATTAATTAGTAAGATTAACATTGTTTTTATTGATCAGCCTGGCAGCAGTGATTGACAACATTAATATAATTGCTTTATTTCTCAGAAAACCTTGACATAAGAACCTAATGGTACTGGGAAACAGTTGGGAGGTAAAGAAAAATAGATTATATGCTTTAGATTGGGCCAATTACCTTAACATTCTGCCTGGGCTTTGATAAGTGAATTAAGGGCTAAGAATTCCTTCCCTTAGGCGCTAGGAGCTTGTTTTTCTGTCCTTCTCCAATAGCCAGCGTGACAATGAATCTCCACATACGACAGAGAAGAGGTGACTCTATGCTCTGAGCTAGGACCCTACATTACCGTTTCAATTATAATCACCATAAGCAAATAAAGAAATAGTTTATAACCAAAATTTGAAAACTCAAAGTTCAGTGGCTACATTTAACATCTTTTCTGATGAAATCAGAGACCAAAATGGAAAGAAGGACAAGTTTGCTCTGCTTTCTACCTCTCTAAAATTCGAATCAATATTGGTGATGTCCCAGAATGATTCTAGATCTGGCTACAATATTATAACTGTAAGTCATCCTTGTTCAAGGGTTACTAGGAAGAGAAGGTAAGACCTGAGGATCAGGTCCATCTTGTGACCCGAGTTCTTGTAGTTCTTGACCAGAGTTCAGTAGTTCCTCTGGGAATTCAATAGAAACCTTCAGTCCTTTGTTGTACTTGACCTACTCCTGCAAAATGACTAGCTTGTTATTGTACCCAACCTGTCCTTCAAAATGACTGTTAACATCTTTATCAAAGCTGCTGAAAATTTTAAAAATAGTTTTTCTTTTAGTTAAAGGGGAAAATAAGTGTAGGTTTTGTTTGGATATTTGCTCAGGGTGTTATATGTATTCTAGTTCAAATAACTGTTTCAAGCTACTTACACCAAACATAAAATTGCAGATCCCTCTCATTAGAATGACCACTTACTGGGCATTCTTGGTTTCAGATACCTTTCAAGATAAATTGAGAATATTATCTTCAATTCTTACAACGATCTGGCAGATTAAAACCCAATTTGAAAAAAAAAAAAAACCTCAATTTGACAGATAAGAAAACTAATAAAATAAATGACTAGTACAAGGTCAGGCAAGTAATAAGGCGCAAAATCCAGATTTGTCTGGTTCCAAAGCCTATGTCCTTTCTGCTACTTGGTGGAAACCGTTAGGTTTCCTTTAATGTCCCACTGTTCAAAGGTTTAATGGTTCCTTTTATTGTACTTTATCTGTTAGAGATTTGGGATCCCTGCTGTTGGCAGTGCTATCACACACAAAAAATAGTATTGTGGTTTAGATTTTCAGTACCATGCCAGCCTTGCTGGGTCTGAATCTTGGCTCTGACCCTTCCAAGCTATATCTCCTTGTGTATGTAACTCAACTTCTCAATGCCTCTGTTTCCTCCTCTTTAAAGTAAAGGTAACAACCTTTCCACTTCACAGGGCTGTTGGAAGAATTAAATGAACTAATTCAGTGCTCCTCAAACTTCAATGTACATATGAATCACCTGGGAGTCTGGGAAACCTGTGGATCCTGGTTGCAAGGGCTAGGGTGAAGCCTGATGTTCAATGTGCAGGATATGTAGACCAGGGGCTGACATGGAGTGATTTTTCAATAGTGGTCAACTATGATCATTTAATGATTAGATAAGGGAAGGTCACTTGGAGCAAACGCTACTTTTGAACGAATTTCTGAGGGAATGATGATTGAAGAGATCCTACATTGTGCAGGCCAGCCCACCATTCCAGATCTTCTCAAAGGTTTCACCATGGCATGGCTGAAGGGTCAGGCACAGGCTACCTTCTTCCTGGAAATGGTATAATTCTGAAAATGCAGTTAGGACCGATGTGGCAGTGATGTAACCTACTAAAGAGCAATTCACTTATTGAACAAATATTTATTAAGCATCTTATGCTTTAACTGTTAGAGATTTGGAGTCAATTAAGCATTTAGTATATGTCAGGCATTGAATTAGGCATGGGGAATCCTTGGCCATGCCATTATTTTAAAAGCTCCCTAGGTGGAAAATCCCCCCCAACACCAGCTGCGAGGTGAATGGTTTTTCTTTATGGGGAATATCTGTCCTTCCCCTGCTGCAGTGCTCCTTTCCATATTATATCTGTCATTCCCTATTTATTCCCTTTGGTTCCCCCATTTTGATCTGTTTGTTTTAAGTACATCACTCTTCTGGACAGTCCCTGAGCTTATTCACTTTCTCATCCACCCCACACACCTTTATTGAGTGCCCAGTTCATATATAATGTACCGCTGTTAGCACTGTGAGTGCTGGAAAAAATAATTAACAGGTAATTGACCATAATTTACATGATCTGTAGTGTTCTTAAAATTTTCCTATTTGCCTCAAAATAACATCTTTCTTGTTTGCATGCCTAATGTATCTGCAAGCAAATAAAAGAGGGCATCTTGCCACAATAACCTGAGATCCACCTTAAACACTAACACTTTGCATACATGTTTAACTCTGTAATATAAAGGTGTTAGAAACTCAGCGGAAAGCAAACTTCTCAGTCCCCTTGTTTTGATAGATGCCTTTTTCATGAAACATATTTATATTAACATACTTTGTCCACTTGTCCATCCTGTATCAGCTTCATCTTTATGGGCATCAGTCCTGTATTATCCTTAGGAGGCAGTAATCATGGTTTCAGATGTTAGAAATACCAACTTGTTAACATCATCCATAGGATTCTCTGATTTGCTGTGGAACCTTTGGTGATCCCAGCAGACTTTTTGCACATATTCTGCTAAATGCTCAAAAGAATGAAACAGAAGGCAGGCAGTTGTTCTTTTTTCCCCCCAGCTTTATTGAGTATACTTGACAAATAAAAATTGTATACAAAAGGTGTACAAAATGATGTTTTGATATACATGAACATTGTGAAATGATTACAACAACCAAGCTAATTAATGTATCTATCACCTCACATAGTTACAATTTTTGTGTGTGTGGTAAAAACACTTAAGCTCAACTCTCTTAGCAACTTTCAAGTGTACAATATGGTATTATTAGCTATAGTCACCAAGTTGTACATTAGATCTTCAGAACTTATTCATCCTGCGTAATAACCTTTGTACTCTTTTACCAACATCTCCTCATTTTCCCACCCACAGCCCTTGGCAACCACCATTCTACTCTCTGCTTTTATGAGCTTGACTTTTTTAGATCTCACTTATAAGTGAGATCATGGGGTATTTGTCTTTCTGTGTCTGGCTTATTTCACTTATCATAATGTCTTCAAGATTCATCCATATTGTCACATATGCCAGGATTTCCTTCTTTTTTAAGGTTGAATAATATTTCATTCCATATGTACATGGAACATCACATATATATCACTTTTTTAATCCATTCATCTGTTGATGGATACTTAGGTTGTTTCCATATCTTGAATAATGATGAAATGAACATAGGAGTGCAGATATCTCTTCAAGATCCTGATATCATTTCCTTTGGATATATACTCAGAAGAGGGATTGTGAGATTATATGGTAGTTCTCTTTTTAATTTCTTGAGGAACCACCATATTGTTTTCAATAAGGCTGTACTAATTTGCGTTCCCACCAACAATGTACAAAGATTTTCTTTTCTCCACATCCTTACCAATGCTTGTTATCTTTTGTCTTTTTGATAATAGCCATTCTAATAGGTATGAAGTGATATCTCATTGTGGTTTTGATTTGCATTCCCCTGATGATTAGTGAGTGTTGTTGAGCATATCTTCATATACCTATTGGCCATTTGTATGTCTTCTTTTGAGAATTGTCTATTCAGATCCTTAGCCCATTTTTTAATGAGGTGTTTGTTGTTGTTCGTTTATTGTTGATATTTGCCATTGAGATGTTTGAGTTCCTTATATATTTTAGATATTAACCCCTTATCAGATATATGGTTTGCCAATATTTGTATCCATTCCACATGAGAGTGTAGCTCTATTAAAGGTGGGCCCTTGACACAGTTCTCAGGGAAAAGAAACAAGAGAAAACAGTCAATGCTCACCAACCTTCTTCAAAGAAGGGATCTGGGCACATGGGTTTTTATTTATACAAGCTTATGGAGGTACATGCTGCCATAATGCCACCAGCACTTCCTCTTTGGAGATAAAGATGTGGGTATAGCTGTGATGGTAGATGATAGACATAACACTTGTCTGTTATTATGGAAAGAATTCTGACTCAGAGCCAGGAACACCAGGATTCTCATCCTGATTGCTGTTAAATCCATGATCTTAAGCAAGTCATTTTATTTCTCTTGGCCTAAATGTATTAATCTGTTAAACTCATGGAATGGCATGTGACTTTCATACCTTAAAGAGTGTTCTGAGTATAAAAAAAACCTGATAGGCGCTAGTTTAGAAAAAACTATAAATTTGCCCCAAAGCACTGTACATTATGATTATTTTCATAAACACTATCAGAGGTGTTGGGAGACTCTCCGATTTTTATCATTCACTCATTTTACTATTACTACTTGTATAATTACTGCCACTCATAATATATCAGCAGGCAATTGCTTTACTTGCTTTGATGTTCAAGTTTCTCTTTTTGGAACCAAGGGTACCAGATGGAACGTCTCTTATGTATACATGGAGAAATGAAGTCATTGGAGGAAGACCCTATGATTTTAGTCTCAAGAATTTGCTTCATCATCGACATCCTAAAAGACTCTCTAAGTAGGTTAAACTAATTTAGGAAGAGACTGAAGATAATGTTGAAGGTGTAATTCATTGTGATTAATAAAGAATCTTTAACCATAGAAAAGTTCCTCTTGATTTCTAAAAGAGTTTCAAACTTCAAATGCAAGTTTATCATTCTTTCTTAGAAAATGAAATGTAGCAGAGATGTACTTTTGCTTCAACTTGGTTTTATACTAATGGACAAATAAGTTTTACATTGTTCTATTTTCATGGTTTTTTACCGGGCCTTAGTGGACGTAGAAAACTCAAATTGTGATACCTTAATCTAATAAGAGACTTTTAAAAGGTAATGACTGTCACAGAGCCTGTCTCTCCAGTTCAGAGTCTTCCCTGATAATTCATCTAGTTTGGGTTCTCTGTAATTATATGGCATTTATATTCTCTTCTCAATGTACTCATATTACTTTTATGTCAATTGACAGAATTCTTCAGGGCAGAATAAGTTGAGCCCTTATTTCCCTCTGCTGCTCCTCTGGTAATTGTTTGAAGAGTACTGTGAAGACTTCTTTTTAATTCCTCTCACTTTGAGGTAAGCCTTTATAAAGGTGGTCATAATACAGAAAGCAGAGACTTGTGCTGAGAATGACATTGTTTCATAAAAATGTCAGTGATTATTAATTCATAGAAGATTTGTGAGGCAAGTGGAAAGACTTGATAAGCCTCATTTCCTTGACCATATTCATTTTTTACCCTGGAATATAGATTTTGTTAATCACTATTTAAAATTTCATTTGCCTTTTACCCAGCCACAACTGTGTTCATTTTAATTAGTTCAAGTTTGAGGGATGTAAAAATGTTTTCCTATGCTAACACATATATATGGAATCTAAGAAAAAAAAAAAAAAGTCATGAAGAACCTAGGGGTAAGACGGGAATAAAGACACAGACCTACTAGAGAATGGACTTGAGGACATGGGGAGGGGGAAGGGTAAGCTGGGATGAAGTGAGAGAGTGGCATGGACATATATACACTACCAAACGTAAAACAGACAGCTAGTGGGAAGCAGCCGCATAGCACAGGGAGATCAGCTCGGTGCTTTGTGTCCACCTAGAGGGGTGGGATAGGGAGGGTGGGAGGGAGGGAGGGAGACGCAAGAGGGAGGGGATATGGGGATATATGTATATGTATAGCTGATTCACATTGTTATAAAGCAGAAACTAACACACCATTGTAAAGCAATTATACTCCAATAAAGATGTTAAAAAAAAAAAAAGATGTTCCTAGAATAATACTGTCCAGAGTCCTAGGCATTCTTGAGAAAACAGGGTTCTCTGCAGCAATTCAAAGAGCACTTCTAAGGGCACTTTCCCAAGTATGTATACCTAAGGAGTCCAATAATATATAATCACAAGGAGAATAACTTATTTTCAAACCTCTTATCACTAAAAATTCAGTAATTCTAAGGAATAATTACATTAACTTACACTGTGCTCTAAATTTGTTCAACTAAATCTCCAAGAACACAAAGTACTTTTTAAAACAGTACCACACTAACCCCAAAAACTATTAAACTGCAAGTAACGTTTCTTTCCAGTACCAAGTTTTCACAGCTTGCTTTCAAATGCTGGGAATATCCTCTGAGGCTCCTCTGTGGATCCAAAGGTCAAGGAACTGACATTTTAATATCAGCCACATAATTTTGGAAGCTAGCAGAAAGATAAACGTGGTGAGTTACTTGTCCAATCTTGACAACTAATATGGCTTGTAAAATGTGAGGCATCCCAAGTGAAAACAACAGATGTTAGTATCTGCTTTGGGTAAGAGATCCTGGCAGGTCATAGCCAGAGTCGGAATGAGCATCTTGAACTCCTTTTTAATAAAAAAGAAAGAGCTATTAGGCTAAGAGGATCTAAGTCCAGAAATTATATCTACCCTCAGAATTCATATCATGAACTCTGATACTGGACAAAATTAAATGCCAGTCTTCGGAGACTTTTTTCTGAACCACAGATATTTTTGTGCCAATCAGTGCTACAATCGAGTCTTAAGTGGATTTGAACCAAGAGAGAAGAAGAATTTTTAATGAAGGCTTTAAGAGGGTTTACATTTAACTTAATAATAAACTTTCCTCTGAACCTTGCTGAAATGGACATTTTAAAACACATGTTTAGGAGTTTGGGATTAACAAATACACACTACTATATATAAAATAGATGACCAACAAGGACCTACTGTATAGCACAGGGAACTCTACTCAATATTCTGTAATAACCTATATAGGAAAAGAATCTGAAAAAGAATAGATATATGTATATGTATAACTGAATCACTTTGCTGTACACCTAAAACTAACATAACATTGTAAATCAACTATACTCCAGTATAAAATAAAAAGAAAAACACATATAGCCATTCAAATCCATCATTCTAACACAAGACTTCCTAGTCAGGTTCTGATGAATTCTAAACCTTTCTAGAGCAAAGAGTTGGACTCATTCGTCTTTCCCCCACAGCACCAGGCAAAATCTCTTGCCAAAAGTGGTGCTATTTGTTGAATAAAGAATGCTTTTAACATATTATTCCTTTGCTGAAAAACCCCTAAAAGACCTCAACCCCGTGTCTACCGTGTTCAAGTTGAAACTCTCCTTCAGTCTTGTTTCCCACCACTCTCCGCCTCCCCCACTGTTCTGGGACTTATTTCCTTGTGGTATTCCCACTACTGCGGTTGTGTCCCCTCTTTCCCGTTGTTTTCTCAGTCCTAGCCACCATCAAGTCCTGATTCAAGTTGTCTTGTCCATAAACTCTCCTCCTACTGCTTAGCCCACAAAGCTCTCTGTGTGATTGTTTCACCCTTAGAGTCCAGTGCTTCTCACTTAGCTCTTCTCTAATCACCAAATGCATGTTAGGCTTGTGATACATCAGAGTGTAATCACCTTCAGGGTAAAGACCAGGTCTTCTTGGTGGTCTTTCCCCTCAGGTTCCAGCCTACAGTGAAGAATGAGTATGAATATTCATATGAATGAATATGACAAAGGATATGATGGTGTCCTGAAGCACTGAATTAAGAGATTCTCATGGAGCCAGGACAGCCCAGTTAACTTGAAGATTCTGTTCACTTCCATTAATTAAGAAATCAGGCTCAGATTTAGGTTCAGATCGTGAGGACTACTCCAGACCCTCCCTAAATCAAACAGATGTGTGATCTTCTTGTAGAATTACTGCTAACTTTCAATAATATATGACCACATACCCACGAATTCAATCTTTTGGGTTTATAAAACTTCTACATTGATACCAATCTCTCTCTTTCTAGTTTCTTAAAAATCAGATGTGCTGATGTTTGTATCATAACCGTGAGCTGAGACTGAGCTGTAAAAATATCTCTTACAGTTCCTGTGGGAGGTATGCAATTCCTTTTGGAGAATAAGCTTGCGTTGTTGAGATGTCCACATTCTATTTCAAACTCTCTTCTGGTATACCTGTGACTCAAAGATCATAGCTGGAAGAGAAAAGCTGCCTTTTCCCACTGACTAAACTAAAATTTCTACATAGAAAGAGAGTCAGTTTCCCTTTAACCCAGAGGTTTGTGACATTAACATCTGTAAAGAGAGTCAACTAGACAAAATGGATCACCATCCCTATGGGAGGATAAGGGCTGATAGTTTATACACACTGGATCGATAAGAAATGCAAAGGAAAGCCAGAAAGAGAGAGTGAGGAAGAAAAGGAAAAAAGCTTTGCCCCTCTTCAGCTAACATAGACTAGGATTCAGTCTTCACTACAAACCTGCTGTAAATTTTCTCAAATTGTTTCAAACACTTGACCAGTTTCTGAACTCCTAATATGTGCCTGGTACTGTTCTACATGCTGGTATATCAGTGAATGGAACGAAGTCTCTGTCTTCATGGTGTTTAGATTCTAGTGAATGACCAGAATCTACATATCAGACTATATTTATATCAATAGTAATATGCTTTAATTGAGTAACTGCTAAGTGCTAGGTTCTTTGTATGTCATTTTGGATTTAATCCTCAAAATAATCCTAAGAGGTAGAAATATCACTATCCCCATTTTACAGATGAGAAACACTGAGGTTAAGAGAGAGCTAAATAACTTTTGCAGTGTCACACAACTACTTAGAAGTGGAGCTTGGATCTGAACCCACCTTCCCTGACTGCTAAGCAGGACAGCCAAACAGGCTTTAAATACCAGCATGTAACTCAAATGCTGAATAGATTCCACTTCATACATGCAATGTGTTATAGGGAAAAGTCCAAACTGGGAAAGATTTGATACATTCAATTTCTTTTATATCATGAGTTTTATTTTATGTAGAGTTATTGGGATAGTTAATAGCAGGGTATTTGTTTTCATGTTAAACCTTTTAACCATTAAAATAGTGTACATTATATAGCCTCCTGTAATGTCCCTAATCTTCCATTAAGGGCAACATTTTGCCTACAAAGTCTAATTTTAAACATTTCTAAAAATCTTCAAATGAAAAGTATTCTGGTGATCAAAAAAGACTGTTCAGTATTTCCTTTGAGCTCTCTTTGGCTTCCCTTTGGGTTGGTTCTCACCTGTCAGCTTTCACAGGCATCTGAGCCGTGGTCCAGGGAACCCATAGGCCGTGGCAAGTGGAGCTCTGGGCAGTGCTGGGCTCACCACCAAGCAGGAGGCTGGCAGCTGTGGGCACCATCATTTCATAGGTTTCCAGAAATGTGTGCTGTTCTCCAGGATGCTGGGATTCCTTTACACGGACAAGGGCTTAGCTGCCTGAGAACTGTTAATGAGAATTTTGCAAGGGGGTGGGAGGGGCCCAACCTCGGGGCCTTTTTAACTCTCAGCCCCTGGGACCCACTTATAGTTCCTAGAAGGCCTTTGGGAAAATGAAAGCCAGACAATAAGACCTGCTGTGGACCTGCAGCTTACAGAACATTATTCTACAGCACAAGGAAAACGATACGCGTTGCTGCTGCCCCAGAGGATTTTATATTCTAAAGGAGGAAGGAAAATATTTTGAAATACCTAACTCAGTCAACAAGCCATACATCTAATTAGAGCTATGTAACCACTGGAGAAATGTATAATAACTATAGCATCCTCCTTTCCCGAAGGACAGTTTCTCTCCAGAAGCCGCATAATATCATAGATGAAAGTATAGCCTCTGGAACCAGACAGCCTGGGTTAGAGGCCTGATCTGCAACTTTCTAGTCGTGTGACCTCAGCTGAGTCATATAACTTCTTGTGCCATAGTTTCCTTATGTGTAAGACACAATAATAAAAGTATGTCACTTGTGGCACTGTTGTGAGTATTAAATGAGTTAATACGTTGAAACCACTTGTATTAGATGAGATAATATATTGAAAGTGCTTGTAACAGTATTTGAGTAATAGTCAGAGTTATAGTAAGTCTAGGTAGTGTCACATTCTATTTATTTTTAAGACAGATCTTAAGACTGAGTGAGTTATTATTCTACAGTAATAATAGCAATTTTTCATGTGTACTGAATGCTGAATGTGAAATGGGACATGTCCTATCTCACTTAATTCTCAAAACAATCTTAGGAAGTAGATACCATTTTAAATTTCATTTGAATATGAAGAAAACAAGGCTTAGAGAAGTTTAAATAACTTCTCAAAAGCTCAAACCCAGATTTGTCTGACTCTTCTGGAAGCCATATTCTATTAAGATCTCTTGCTTCCTCCCCTCCACCATGAAAGAATGTCAGAGACTATTTTGGCATTTGAGATGGGACTTGATACTAAAAGAAAGTTGGTAAGTGGACAGAAGAAGGAATTGAACAGCTCTCTAAATCTTATAATTAAAAGCAACTGAAGTGCAGCTATTGCAGCAGAGTTTTGTTACCCCTGAAGTTTCTTTAAGAATCTGAACCACACATTGGAAGTCCATTCAGGTTATGTTTCCCATTTCTAAATTTTCTTCCACTAATATTTATGACAAGAGATGGAAACATGGGTTAAAAAGGCAGCATTTCTGAGGCCAGAGTTACTGGTACCTTACTCAGGTTTTGATCAGAAAAATATAAAAGCTGATGGAGCTCTTAGAAATGCGGTTGAGGCAGATAGGAGGGAGAAAATGGGTCTGTGTCTTGGGGACAGACATGCTGGGCTGCATTAGAGCAGTAGGTGGCTCTTTACAACTGGTGACTGCACTGCCCATGGTCAGCCGGTCTAGTTTTAAAAGATCTAGACTGAGAAAAGAGCTTTCAAGAGGCATTAAGATAATGCTGAAGTTTCAGTCAGTCCTTTGGGGCAGACTGAAAAAATAATAGGTTTATTAAAATTGCCTGTGCATTATGCTATGAAAACTTCTACAAGGATGCACAGATGGGCTTTAATTTGGTCAACACTGTTGCTGCATATTAAAGGCCTTTGATTTTAATATCCAATAATGAATAAAACTACTGGTGGGTGTCCTCCTGAGTCATAATGTAATCGGAGGAGAATGAATCTGGCTCTCATTTCTTTTTGCTATTGAATATTTGCTCTCAGACAGATGTACCTATGCTGAAAACACAACAACGAATCATTCTATATGTAGTGGAGGAAACCAAGGGGATTTCATCAGGTGGGAAGCAAGAACTGACTAAAGTCAAATAAAAATGTGGCTTTGAAATTCTGGGGTTTTCTAGAAGAGGTCAACTCTAGGTATCCACAGACCTTCAAGTAAGCCAAAACTTTCCTGCAATAAAACATAGTTTACTGAGAACTGCCACCTCCACTCTCTACCAGTCGGCTCAGCCCCCTGCTCGTCATAGATAACGCTAAAGGTAGAGCTTAGTACTACGATTTAGCACTACCTACCTTCTCAGGTGCCTCAGTGCTGGCTGAAATTTACCTAGGCTGGTGATACCTGATATGACTTCTCTTTATGATCCCGAAGACATTGTTGCCTGAATGGTGGGTAAGATCTCTATGTGCTTTGCATCCTATACCTTTCTCACTTGGCAAATTGCATTTTCTTAGTTGAGGTAGTTTGAAGCCAAATACCACTTCCCTTATGTTCTTTCCTGTCCCCAAGTAAAGCCATTGTGTGGCCCCAGTTCTTCACCCTTTCTTCTGTGCACCTTCTTTTCCATGTGATTTTGCAGTCCCTCCCTTCATGTGGTGGAGTCTCTCTCTCTACCCTCTGATTTGACTTGACTGTCCCTTTGACCTGTTTTTCCCAGTAGATTGTGGAAGAAAATGCAGAGAATGCCAGCTTTAAGCTTAGCCCCAAGAGGACACGGACACGTTGGCTATCTCTATTGCTCCCCTTCCTTCAGCATCTCATGATGATCACTTGTTCTCAACAAGAACAGGCTAGCCTGCTGGAAGATGAGAGGCCACATGGAGCAGAGCCAAGCGAGCTCAGTTGTCCCATCAGGTCCCAGAAAAAGTCTACACAAAATCAGCAAAGCCACCCTGATGACAGGAAGCTGACGTGATCGAGTGCCAATGCCTAGCAAAACCACCCAGCCATCCTGATGACTCTTGAGGAGGGAGGGTATGATAGCTGTTTAAAGCCACTAAGTTTGGGGGTAATTTGTTACATGACAATATCTAACATACAACCACCATGGTGTATCCCCCAGCTCTGAGCTCTGACGTGCAAGCTTGAGTGTGAGCTGGTATCTTCAGCTCCTAGTATCTGACACTCAGTACCTCTCATAACATAATTACTAAATAAATGATACCATCTAATTCACATCAGTGAACATCTGGATTGCTCTCTAATTTGTAATCAGATCTAAGTTTATTTTTCTTATTAATCAGCATCCTCTTTTGCAGACTGTGTCTCTTTTTTATTCTTAATTTGATGTCCTCCCTGTTTCTGTTTCTCTTTCACTTAGAAATGAATAATATATTTAAAAGATTAATATACTTTTAAAATTCCTTTAGTAGAGAAATTTAGAAAGTAGAAGGAACCACATGAAGGGAAGTGCAAATAATCCAAAAGCAAATGAGAATGGAAGGTTTGCCTTGATCTTATGAATTTGATGATGAAATTCTGAGTCACCAAACAATTATTAGGGGTATTATTGCATAATAACAAATCTTTATATTTTAATTTATTCATTCATTTATTTTTTTTTCTGCATAAAATCATCCTTTATTTTTTTTTAGCATCTTTATTGGAGTATAATTGCTTTACAATGGTGTGTTAGTTTCTGCTTTATAACAAAGTGAATCAGCTATACATATACATATATCGCCATATCTCCTCCCTCTTGCGTCTCCCTCCCATCCTCCCTACCCCAGCCCTCTAGGTGGTCACAAAGTACCGAGCTGATCTCCCTGTGCTATGTGGCTGCTTCCCACTAGCTATCTATTTTACATTTGGTAGTGTATATATGTCCATGCCGCTCTCTCACTTCGTCTCAGCTTACCCTTCCCCATCCCCATGCCCTCAAGTCCATTCTCTATGTCTGCGTCTTTATTCCTGTCCTGCCCCTAAGTTCTTCAGAACCATTTTTTTTTTATCCATATATATGTGTTAGCATACGGTATTTGTTTTTCTCTTTCTGACTTACTTCACTCTGTATGATAGACTCTAGGTCCATCCACCTCACTACAAATAATTCGATTTCATTTCTTTTTATGGCTGAGTAATATTCCACGTATATATGTGCCACATCTTCTTTATCCATTCATGTGTCGATGGACACTTAGGTTGCTTCCATGTCCTGGCTATTGTAAATAGAGCTGCAATGAACATTGTGGTACATGATTCTTTTTGAATTATGGTTTTCTCAGGGTATATGCCCAGTAGTGGGATTGCTGGGTCGTATGGTAGTTCTATTTTTAGTTTTTTAAGGAACCTCCATACTGTTCTCCATAGTGGCTGTATCAATTTACATTCCCACCAACAGTGCAAGAGGGTTCCCTTTTCTCCACACTCCCTCCAGCATTTATTGTTTGTAGACTGTTTGATCATGACCATTCTGACTGGTGTGAGGTGATACCTCATTGTAGTTTTGATTTGCATTTCTCTAATGATTAGTGATGTTGAGCATCTTTTCATGTGTTTGTTGGCAATCTGTATATCTTCTTCGGAGAAATGTTTTTTTAGGTCTTCTGCCCATTTTTCAAGTGGGTTTTTTGTTTTTTTGATATTGAGCTGCATGAGCTGCTTGTTATTTTGGAGATTAATCCTTTGTCAGTTGCTTCATTAGCAAATATTTCCTCCCATTCTGAGGGTTGTCTTTTGGTCTTGTTTATGGTTTCCTTTGCTGTGCAAAAGCTTTTAATTTCATTAGGTCCCATTTGTTTATTTTTGTTTTTATTTCCATTACTCTAGGAGGTGGGTCAAAAAGGATCTTGCTGTGATTTACATCATAGAGTGTTCTGCCTATGTTTTCCTCTAAGAGTTTTATAGTCTCTGACCTTACATTGAGGTCTTTAATCCATTTTGAGTTTATTTTTGTGTATGGTGTTAGGGAGTGTTCTGATATCATTCTTTTACATGTAGCTGTCCAGTTTTCCTGGCACCACTTATTGAAGGGGCTGTCTTTTCTCCATTGTACATTTTTGCCTCCTTTATCAAAAATAAGGTGACCATATGTGCATGGGTTTATCTCTGGGCTTTCTATCCTGTTCCGTTGATCTATGTTTCTGTTTTTGTGCCAGTACCATACTGGCAGTCTTGATTACTGTAGCTTTGTAGTATAGCCTGAAGTCTGGGAGCCTGATTCCGGCAGCTCCGTTTTTCTTTCTCAAGATTGCTTTGGCTATTCGGGGTCTTTTGTGTTTCCATACAAATTGTGAAATTTTTTTTCTAGTTCTGTGAAAAATGCCATTGGTAGTTTGATAGGGATTGCACTGAATCTGTAGATTGCTTTGGGTAGTATAGTCATTTTCACAATGTTGATTCTTCCAATCCAAGAGCATGGTATATCTCTCCATCTGTTTGTATCATCTTTAATTTCTTTCATCAATGTCTTATAGTTTTCTGCATACAGGTCTTTTGCCTCCTTAGGTAGGTTTATTCCTAGGTATTTTATTCTTTTTGTTGCAATGGTAAATGGGAATGTTTCCTTAATTTCCCTTTCAGATTTTTCATCATTGGTGTATAGGAATGCAAGAGATTTCTGTGAATTAATTTTGTATCCTGCTACTTTACCAAATTCATTGATTAGCTCTAGTAGTTTTCTGGTAGCATCTTTAGGATTCTCTATGTATAGTATCATGTCATCTGCAACCAGTGACAGCTTTACTTCTTTTCCGATTTGCATTCCTTTTATTTCTTTTTCTTCTCTGATTGCTGTGGTTAAAACTTCCAAAACTAAGTTGAATAATAGTGGGGAGAGTGGACAACCTTGTCTTGTTCCTGATCTTAGAGGAAATGGTTTCAGTTTTTCACCATTGAGAACGATGTTGGCTGTGGGTTTGTCATATATGGCCTTTATTATGTTGAGGTAAGTTCCCTCTACGCCTACTTTCTGGAGGGTTTTTATCATAAATGGGTGTTGAATTTTGTCAAAAGCTTTTTCTGCATCTATTGAGATGATCATATGGTTTTTATCCTTCAATTTGTTAATACGATGTATCACATTGATTGATTTGCGAATATTGAAGAATCCTTGCATTCCTGGGATAAACCCCACTTGATCATGGTGTATGATCCTTTTAATATGCAGTTGGATTCTGTTTGCTAGAATTTTTTTGAGGACTTTTGCATCTACGTTCATCAGTGATATTGGCCTGTAGTTTTCTTTCTTTGTGACATCTTTGTCTGGTTTTGGTATCAGGGTAATGGTGGCCTCGTAGAATGAGTTTGGGAGTGTTCCTCCCTCTGCTATATTTTGGAAGAGCTTGAGAAGGATAGGTGTTAGCTCTTCTCTAAATGTTTGATAGAATTCGCCTGTGAAGCCATCTGGTCCTGGGCTTTTGTTTGTTGGAAGATTTTTAATCACAGTCTCAATTTCAGTGCTTGTGATTGGTCTGTTTATAGTTTCTATTTCTTCCTGGTTCAGTCTCGGAAGGTTGTGCTTTTCTAAGAATTTGTCCATTTCCTCCAGGTTGTCCATTTTATTGGCATAGAGTTGCTTGTAGTAATCTCTCATGATCATTTGTATTTCTGCAGTGTCAGTTGTTACTTCTCCTTTTTCATTTCTAATTCTACTGATTTGAGTCTTCTCCCTTTTTTTCTTGATGAGTCTGGCTAATGGTTTATCAATTTTGTTTATCTTCTCAAAGAACCAGCTTTTAGTTTTATTGATCTTTGCTATTGTTTCCTTCATTTCTTTTTCATTTATTTCTGATCTGACATTTATGATTTCTTTCCTTCTGCTAACTTTGGGGTTTTTTTGTTCTTTCTCTAATTGCGTTAGGTGTAAGGTTAGGTTGTTTATTTGAGATGTTTCTTGTTTCTTGAGGTAGGATTGTATTGCTATAAACTTCCCTCTTAGAACTGCTTTTGCTGCATCCCATAGGTTTTGGGTCATTGTGTTTTCATTGTCATTTGTTTCTAGGTATTTTTTGATTTCCCCTTTGATTTCTTCAGTGATCTCTTGGTTATTTAGTAGTGTATTGCTTGGTCTCCATGTGTTTGTATTTTTTACAGATCTTTTCCTGTAATTGATATCTAGTCTCATAGCGTTGTGGTCGGAAAAGATAATTGATAAAATTTCAATTTTCTTAAATTTACCAAGGCTTGATTTGTGACCCAAGATATGATCTATCCTGGAGAATGTTCCATGAGCACTTGAGAAGAAAGTGTATTCTGTTGTTTTTTGATGGAGTGTCCTATAAATATCAATTAAGTCCATCTTGTTTAATGTATCATTTAAAGCTTGTGTTTCCTTGTTTATTTTCATTTTGGTTGATCTGTCCATTGGTGAAAGTGGGGTGTTAAAGTCCCCTACTATGATTGTGTTACTGTCGATTTCCCCTTTTATGGCTGTTAGCATTTGCCTTATGTATTGAGGTGCTCCTATGTTGGAGGCATAAATATTTACAATTGTTATATCTTCTTCTTGGATTGATCCCTTGATCATTATGTAGTGTCCTTCTTTGTCTCTTGTAAAGTCTTTGTTTTAAAGTCTATTTTGTCTGATATGAGAATTGCTACTCCAGCTTTCTTTTGATTTCCATTTGCATGGAATATCTTTTTCCATCCCCTCACTTTCAGTCTGTATGTGTTGCTAGGTCTGAAGTGGGTCTCTTGTAGACAGCATATATATGGGTCTTGTTTTTGTATCCATTCAGCTAGTCTATGTCTTTTGGTTGGAGCATTTAATCCATTTACATTTAAGGTAGTTATCGATATTTATGTTCCTATTACCATTTTCTTAATTGTTTTGGGTTTGTTATTGTAGGTCTTTTCCTTCTCTTGTGTTTCCTGCCTATAGAAGTTCCTTTAGCATTTGTTGTAAAGCTGGTTTGGTGGTGCTGAATTCTCTTAGCTTTTGCTTATCTGCAAAAGTTTTAATTTCTCTGTCGAATCTGAGTGAGATCCTTGCTGGGTAGAGTAATCTTTGTTGTAGGTTTTTCCCTTTCATCACTTTAAATATGTCCTGCCACTCCCTTCTGGCTTGCAGAATTTCTGCTGAAAGATCAGCTGTTAAACTTATGGAGATTCCTTTGTATGTTATTTGTTGTTTTTCCCTTGCTGCTTTTAATATTTTTTCTTTGTATTTAATTTTTGGTAGTTTGATTAATATGTGTCTTGGCGTGTTTCTCCTTGGCTTTATCCTGTATGGGACTCTCTGTGCTTTCTGGACTTGATTGACCATTTCCTTTCCCATATTAGGGAAGTTTTCAACTATAATCTCTTCAAATATTTTCTCAGTCCCTTTCTTTTTCTCTTTTTCTTCGGGGACCCCTATAATTCGAATGTTGGTGTGTTTAATGTTGTCCCAGAGGTGTCTGAGACTGTCCTGAATTCTTTTCATTCTCTTTTCTTTATTCTGCCCTGTGGTAGTTATTTCCACTATCTAATCTTCCAGGTCACTTATCCGTTCTTCTGCCTCAGTTATTCTGCTATTGATTCCTTCTAGAGAATTTTAAATTTCACTTATTGTATTGTTCGTCATTGTTTGTTTGCTATTTAGTTATTCTAGGTCCTTGTTAAACGTTTCTTGTATTTTCTCCATTCTATTTCCAAGATTTTGGATCATCTTTACTATCATTACTCTGTATTCTTTTTCAGGTAGACTGCCTATTTCCTCTTCATTTGTTTGGTCTGGTGTGTTTTTTCCTTGCTCCTTCATCTGCTGTGTGTTTCTCTATCTTCTCATTTTGCTTAACTTACTGTGTTTGGGGTCTCCTTTTCACAGGCTGCAGGGTTTAGTTCCCATTGATTTTGGTGTCTGCCCCCAGTGGCTAGGGTTGGTTCAGTGCGTTGTGTAGGCTTCCTGGTAGAGGGGACTAGTGCCTGTGTTCTAGTGGATAAGGCTGGATCTTGTCTTTCTGGTGGGCACGACCGCATCCTGTGGTGTGTTTTGTGGTGTCTGTGACCTTATTATGATTTTAGTCAGCCTCTCTGCTAATGGGTGGGGTTGTGTTCCTGTCTTGCTAGCTGTTTGGCATAGGGTGTCCAGCCCTGTAGCTTGCTGGTCGTTGAGTGGCCCTGGGTCTTAGTGTTGAGATGGAGATCTCTGGGAGAGCTTTCGCCATTTGATATTATGCGGAGCTGGGAGGTCTCTGGTGGACCAATGTCCTGAACTTGGCTCTCCCACCTCAGAGGCACAGGCCTGACACCCGGCCGGAGCACCAAGACCCTGTCAGCCACATGGCTGTAGTCCTCCCCTTGGTGCTCTGAGGCATAATCAGGAGAAAACTCCGAGTTCCTGGCTTCTCCCTTTGGTGCTTTCCAAGTCACCTCGATTCTGCCTCCAAAAAGTCCTCTCTCCTTTCCTTCCCTTCTTTCTTGTTAAATTCTATATTTTTATTTATGTAGTTTCAAATATTTGCTACCTGTCCTACATTTTATTCATTGTACTATCTTTTGATTTTTCTTGAAACTTCACTCAGAAGCCCAGGCATTAAAGATATTTGTAAATCTTTTTTTTTTTTTTAGTGATGGGGTCCTCTGCTTAGGAGAATTCAGGACATGGCTATATTTTCTCCTATCTTCTAATACTTTGAGATCTTCAGCCAAGGAACTACTTTTTTATGATTGTCAACAGTTTGCATTCACAAAAGGTGCATAGCCATGCTTTTTCAGGCATGATGTCTTCAGAAGAGAACATTCTACAAACGTAAGGAATTTGGGACTGGACATAAAATGCAGTTTTTTTGCATTATTTCTCCTTTGGGATAGAATCCACCAAATTCCAGTATTAGTTTAGGTGGCAAAGTAATGAGTGCTTTTGAGTTATTTGCCCCTTCCCTGCATCTAAAGCAGTGTGCAATGTAGGGATTAGAAAGCTGTTGTACTCTATGGAGATGCTGAGGGTGTTGTTCCCTTGCTGTGGCTGAGGACTGGCTGCTTGTTTCCCTTTTCTACAGAGACAAGTGAAATTGCAATCAAAATGGGCAATTCAGAAAGGGGAGAATAAAAAGGAAGTAGCCATGTTTTTCTCTTAATTATCCCATTAGACTGCAGCCATTTAATAAGGTTTGGCGCTTGATTGCGTTCCTTGTCTCCTGAGGAATAGAAGCATATCCCATCGTGGCTTGGCTATTGATGCAAAGATTCTGTGAAAACCTTGTTCTTGTCTCATTCTTTCTCTGCCTCGTTAACTTGTTCATTTTAATGATTACATCTTCATAAAGTCTAACATTTCAATATCAAATGGTCTGTTCTTAAATTAAGCATTAAAAAATAAGGAAGGGAGGGTTGATCACCATACAGTCTGTCCTTATCTATTTCAACACTTACAATGATTCCACTTCATTATTTGAGAGGTGTGCAGGGGTTTACGTATCCCTGTGTCCTTACCATCTATTAATACAACTCCACTTTCATTTGTCCCTGTATTTGACACACATTTATTGAGCTCTTTCAATGTTCAAGGCCCTGGAGAGAGGCTTTGAGGGAAAGAAGGAGAAGAATCGAACCCTCCTCAAAAGAGCATGTATCTCATTCCCTACACAGGATCAACTTTGAGGAAACCCTGATGAAGAAAGATAACACACACTAACGTAAAGGAGAAAAGACTTGAATAAAGGCCTGGAAGACTAGGAGTAGACACAGGAAATGAAAAGTATATTCGGGAGATTCACCAGACTTGTCTTCAATAACTTGTTAAGCTGTATATTTATGTACTTTTCTCTAGATTCATTATATCTGCAATTAAAAAATATCAATAAGATTAAAGTATACTGGTAATGCTTCAAAAGGAGAGACAGGAGTATAGTTACCAAAAAATGATTGGATGCTCTTAGGAAGCTAAGGACAATTAATTTTCAGGAAGACAATTAAATTGGTATCTCATTTCAGTATAATTTAGACCCATAGTAAGATTAGAAGATATTCAGGTATGATTTTATTATTCTCCCCAAAGAACAGAAATATGGCCTGTATGTAGGTGTCATTAATTAGCTTTCTCTTATACCCTACTCTAAATGCAGTCTGTCGACATTAATTTTTTATGTCATCCAAGTTAACAGATGTTGAATATTTGATCAATTAAATATACTAGTTTGTTTTACATGGGAACAAATACCTCCTTGTCCTATGCAATTGATCTTTTTCATCTAAATTAGGTCTTTACAACATCCATAAAAATTTGATCTGCATAATTCCAATCTATCTAGATTATTTAAAAATTTTTGATTCTATGTCAATTATTCACTCTACCTATAAGGTTTTTTACTCACCATTTACTAAATTATTCAGTAAGTATTTATTAAGTGCTTCCTATGTGCTAGACACTATTATAGGTGCTGAGGATATAGCAATAAACAAGAGACAAAGTTTCCTACCTTCATGGGACTTAAATTATAGGAGGGGAGACACATAATAAAAAGAAGACAGAGAACAAGACAGTACATATGAACTGTGGAGACAAATAAACTAGAATAAAGGGGTTAGGGAATATAGAGGCCTCTAGGTACTGGTACCAGCCTTGGGTTTGGAGAGGAATGGCAATGAGGTCAGTGGCTCTAGCAGAGGGAAGGGAAGAGGCAGGATATGAATACAAAGATATGAAGAGAGCTGTGCCCTGAGGGCCCTTGTGGACCGTGGGAAGG
Source organism: Eubalaena glacialis (assembly GCF_028564815.1). Classification (NCBI taxonomy): domain Eukaryota; kingdom Metazoa; phylum Chordata; class Mammalia; order Artiodactyla; family Balaenidae; genus Eubalaena; species Eubalaena glacialis. The sequence continues at coordinate 70,254,770 of NC_083723.1, read as the reverse complement.
CTTTGGCTTTTACTCTGCATAAGATGAGAAGCCATTGGAGAGTTTAGGTCAAGTTGTAACATACCTAACGCACATTTTAATAGATTTTACATTTTTAAAAAGTTGTTGTCCTGAGAATAGATTGAAGAGGTGCAAGAGTAGAAATACGCAGATGTGCTGACTATTGCAATAGTCCTGGCAAAACGATATTGGTTTGGACCAGGTGGTAGCACTGGAAGTTGTGAGAAGTGGTCAAATGCTGAATATATTTTGAAGGTTGGATTATGTAACTTGCTGACTGGATATGAAGTGTGAGCAAAAGAGAATTCCGGGCTTCCCTGGTGGCGCAGTGGTTGAGAATCTGCCTGCCAATGCAGGGGACACAGGTTCGAGCCCTGGTCTGGGAAGATCCCACATGCCGCGGAGCAACTAGGCCCGTGAGCCACAACTACTGAGCCTGTGCGTCTGGAGCCTGTGCTCCGCAACAAGAGAGGCCGCGACAGTGAGAGGCCCGCGCACTGCGATGAAGAGTGGCCCCTGCTCACCACAACTAGAGAAAGCCCTCGCACAGAAACGAAGACCCAACACAGTCAAAAATAAATTAATTAATTAATTAAAAAAAAAAAAAAGAGAGAATTCCAAGTTGAGTCCATGGTTTGGAGCCTGAGCAAGCAGAAGGGTGGAGTTGCTGTTTACTGAGATGGGGAAGGCTGCAAAGAGCAGGCTTGCAGGTGGGAGTTAGGAGCTGTGTTATATTTGACATTTTTAACAGACATACAAGTGGAAACATTAAGTAGACAGTTGAATAATTGAGTCTGGAGTTTAGGGGGAGAAGTCCTGGCTGGAAATATAAATCTGAGGGTCATCAGCATATAGATGGCTTTTAAACCCAAGAGACGACATTGAAGCACGTAGGGAACGAGTGCCCAGAGAAGAGGTGATCTCCCAGGACAAAGCTCTGGAGAATGCAAATGCTGACAGACCCAAGAGTTGAAGAAGAATCAGCAGAAGAGAGTAAAAATGTGTAGCCAGTGTAGTCGGAGGGTGTGAGATATGCTCTCCTGTATTTGATCAGAGTGGCTCACTGTATAAGTATTTTCAATGAAATATCTTATTACATTTATTTAAAAATATAGAGAATATACAGTGAAAATTCATATACAACTCTTTGTTTGTTATTGAATCTTTCCTTTTTTTTATGCACTACAGCATTACAGCTACCAAACACTTCCCTGTACCCTTCTCCTTCCATTCCATTCTCTCTCCCCGCAGAGGTCACTGCCACTCTTTTAACGTTGATATTTATTATTCTCGTGCAAGATTTTCATATTTAAGTATAAGGAAGTAATTTTGTACTATATACATGTGTTCACATATTTTATATTATATATGTATATATACATATAATATTATTTTCCAGGTTTTTCAACTTTTTTTGTACAACCTGTACATTGCCTTCCACATCTCTTGGCCTGTGTTTGCTTAGTAGTATATTTTTAACATATTGTTACATGTAGTTTTGGGTCATTTTTTTAAATGCGATACCACATTTTATTTTAAGAATATGCTACAGTATATTTCCCCAAACACTTTATGCACGACATTTATGTTTCCAATTTTTGCTGTTTCCAACAATGATGCTTCAAACATTCACACACTATCTTTAATGTACCAATGTGTGTGGCTTTCTCTAGCGTAAAAGTTCAGAAGTGGAGTTGCTGGTTATATGGTATGTGCATCTTTCATCTTATTGAATGTCATTATATTCTCTTCAAAGCGGCTGTGCCAGTTTCCACTGCTATCAGCAGTGAAGGACAGTTCCCTTTGCTGGACTCCTCGGCGATCCTTAGATCTGATGGGACCAAATAACATCCATTGTTGTTTTAATGTTCTTTTTTCTGAGTACCCCATGAAAATAAATTCACATTCTCAAAAGTTTATTGTCCTTTGGGATTTCCTCTTCTGTGAATGGCCTGATCATATCTTTGTCCATTTTGTGATTTTTTTTGTTAATGCTCTACAAATGGGAAAATTCACATTAAATTCTGGTTTTTGTTTTTGTTGAAAAAACAAGATCTGGAAGTAGCCACCAGCTTTTTTACAAGGCAAGAGTTGATGGGAACTCTTGAGCTGAAGCATACACTTTTCGCTGTGCCACAGTCTGAAATACTCCTAATTGCATTACTACTAGCCTACTTCATTCATTTATTCTATCTACCTGACCCCAAGAGGCATCTGAATTGGGGATCCTGTCTTAGAACCACCTGAAAAAAGGTAGGGATCCAGGATTAATAGGGTTTCTCTTGAAAATATTGTTTAACAAGGTTAAACATGTAGGAATGCTATTCTTAAAAAAACAAACAAACAAAACCCAGAATCCCCTTAGTTTATTTTACAGACATATCCCTGCTTTAGGTAATTTCAAAGCATGAAAATCCAGATTTTTAAAAGCAGAAGGTGATTATTCTCCCTGTTCTAAATACTTCTGTAGGTGGATTTTAAAATTTATCAAAACTCATTACGGGATTTCTTTTAACAAAGCGACCTCCCCTAACGCACTTAAAACATACATTATTATTCATTCAACATAAACTTAACAACCTACCATTACCGCCCGTTTTCTAAAAACATCTACTATATAAGGGAAGTTACATGTACACTTAGATTGTGACAACATCTTCAGCTGATTAAAAAAATAATACATTCATTAGCACCTGCCTTACTTAAAGGTTAGAATGATGGCAACCCTGGCAAAAATAATAGAAAAACTAGAAATGAGAGAAAGAGGAAAAGTGTGAGAGGTTTTGAGTGGCAATCAACAAATGAGTTATTCTGGAGCATTTCTTCACTGATAAGAATCTGGGATGCAAGGCTGAGCCAAAGGAAGTGAATTATTTCCCCATGGCACTATATCTGCTCTTCTGGTAGCTGCTACCACATAAATATTAATGTCTGTTTTGGGTAGCATAGCCCCAATGACTACGCTCACTTCAGGCATGGGTAATGCAGAAAAACAAGATATGATACATTATTAACTTCCTGATGTTCTTTGTACAAAATAAACTTTAAAAATGAATCTACCTAAACTGATTAATTTCTACTATGATGTTATATTGTTATATTATTATTAAAGCAAGTATGAAAAAAATAATCTAAGTTCAAATTGAATACTCTTATCACTTATTTGTTAAATTTCCTTCAACAAATACTTACTGAGTACCTACTATGTGCCAGGAACTAGAAATAAAACCTTCAAAAATCTCTGCTTTGTAGAGCTTATACAATGCTTGTCCAGCCCATTATATAGCTCTACCGCATGTGTATTCAGATATATCCTCGGCTACTGCTTACCTGGTATATCTCTACTCCTCTTGGAAGTTTAGTGTTCTTTCTGTCTCCTATGTTATTTCTTTTTTGTCATTACTCAGTCAGTCCCAAGAAGTGGCAGAATTAGATGCCTGAGGAAAAAGAGAAGAGAGCATTCTCTAAAAGTGGTGCCATTTCAGAAACATACAGAAACAAAGGTAATACAGGCCCATTTCCTATCATACGCCGAGTATTCGTACTTTATCTTCTCCCAGGTAGACTTCAGAAAGATACATGCTATGTTTACATTTTTTGATACATTTCTCCTCTGCTAAGCCAAGACTGTTTAGGGCAATAGCTTGATCTTCATTTGATGATTCCAACAATCACACTCAAAGTCACCAGAAGACACAGGGAAAGAAAATCTAAGGGAAAGAAAGTAGAAGGATTCAGAGGTAAATGAACAAAGAGCAAAAAATGTAAATGATTGCAAAGATTAGGAAGACTAGCAGTTGGGAGATTGAATTGAGATGATTGGCAGAAGCAAGGTGCTTGTGGTCCTGGAACTAACAAGGAAGTTTACCAGTTCCTTAACGGAGAAAAATTTGAAGGATATTAAGAGTTTAAAGCAGTATTTAAGGATATTAAAGAAGGTTTTGAAAATATCCGAGTTTTCTGCTTCCTATACCACATTTGAATTTCTATCTGAAGAAACACTCCCTGTACAGAGTACCTGAAATGCATGATAAAATGTAAACATCATCTTTTTAAAAGCATGGCTGAGCTTTTTGGAACGTTCAGGAAATCACCAGAGACCAGAGCTGTAAGGAATCATGATCTGGAAAGATAAATAAGTGCTGGATAAATAGGTGTTTATTATGGGCATATCTGAAAATTCCTTGTGGTTGATAAGGTGGGTTTTGAAGGTCTGTGCATGCAGAGAACAGAAGTCAAACCTGTGAGCTAGATCAGAGACCAAAACAATCAAAAAGTGGTACTTTTTTTTTTTTTTTTTGTCATTGTCCCAAAGCTCCTAGGCTTGGGCAGTGAACTCTCTGGACAGAGGGGCATTGTGCGCTGCTTGGTTTTTGTTTTTGTTTTTTTTTTAAATATTTATTGATTGATTGATTGATTGATTGCTATGTTGGGTCTTCGTTTCTGTGCTAGGGCTTTCTCTAGTTGCGGCAAGTGGGGGCCACTCTTCATCGCGGTGCGCGGGCCTCTCACCATTGTGGCCTCTCTTGTTGCGGAGCACAGGCTCCAGACGCGCAGGCTCAGCAGTTGTGGCTCACGGGCCTAGTTGCTCCGCGGCACGTGGGATCTCCCCGAACCAGGGCTCGAACCCGTGTCCCCTGCATTGGCAGGCAGACTCTCAACCACTGCGCCACCAGGGAAGCCCAAAAAGTGGTACTTTTAATGGCAATTAAGCTAGCTAGCTAGACAGACAGCTAGACAGATAGCTAGACAGAAGAAATCTCTCCATGGGCAATGCCTAACCATATAAATCTAGACATTCCCCATACAAATTTGAAGCTGTAATTCATAGTAATTATATGACCAAAAAGCCCAAGGTAAATATGAATTTTAAATAGTCCCAAATTACCTACAAGAATGACAATTAAACTTACACTGCATCAAGAACAATAGAAACTGGGAAAATATTTTTAAAAATCTTTAAAATCTTGAGAGAAAATAGTTGTCACTCTAGAATACCCAGGAAAATGATTGTTTTTATTTGGAATGAGGGCAAAACTAAAGATGCTTTGAAGCATTAGTAGCAACAACAAGAATTGAGTTTACCAGTAGCAAACCTTCACTAAAAGAACTTCTAAAATTATACTTCAGGAAGAAGGAAAATGATCCTTGAAGCAAAGTCTGAAATTCAGGAGACAATAGTGAGAAAAAAAAAAAAAACTGGTAAGAAAAAAAACAGAAACAAAACAAAACAAAAAAACTGGTAAGGCTGAGGGAAAAACTAAACAACATTGACTGTTAATAATAATAGTAATAATAATAATATCTCACTGTGGAGTTGAAAATATGGGGGGAAAACTGCCTCTCAAGAAAGATGGCTCTTGTGCTTTGAGGCAGCAATACTTAAAAGACATAATTTAGACAGTGTCATACTGACACATGAGTAAGTAAACAAAGCAATGAAATAGGAAAGGGAGCCCAGAAAGAGACCAACATGTACGTAGAAACTTGATATTTGCCTTGGCAGATCAGTGGGGGGAAGATGGACTGTTTAGTATATTGATTTCACAACTGGAAAAAAGCGAATCAAGACCACACCATGAATTATGACTCACACCATACATAAAATTCAGTGCCAGATGGACATACCTGTGGAAAGCAAAACTCCAAAATGCTTGCAAGACAATATAGGAGAATATTTTTCTGCCCTCGATTCACAAAATTATTTCATTTAAGACCATTTACAAAAGCACAGAACATACAGGAAAAGAGTGAAAAATATGTCAACATTTATATCTGGAACTGATTATCATCAAAGACATCATAAAGAGAATAAAAACACAAGCCTCCAACTGGGAGAAGCTATTTGCAAAACACACAACTGTCAAAGACGAGAAATCAGAACGTAGCAAAGACTTCTATAAATCAACCATAAAAAGTCAAACCAAGAGAAAGAACAAAAGGCGGTTCATGGAAGAGGAAACATGAATGGTTTGTGAGCAAATTAAAAGATGCTTAATTGTATTAGAAGTCAGGGAGAAGGAAAATAAAATCACCGTAAAATACCATCTCACCTCCCACAAATCAGGGAAACAAGAAAACATCTGATTAGAGTACGTGAGGCAACAAGAACACCCTTCGAATACCGGTGAGAGTGGAGATCAGCACAACTTCTTTGGAGACAATTCTCATCCCTTGGTCATGTTTAACAACCCTCTGATGTAGCAGTAACTCTCTAAAGAGTGTGCTCTATGAGTGAGAGAAGAACATACCCCGTTTGATACCACGCTTCTACTGTATAATAGAAGTAAAGCAAAAATCACAACATTTGGTATATTCTGTTTCTTAAGCTAGGTGGGTGTTTTCTTACTTTTCTGTAAACTGTACCTGCATGTTATATGTAGCCTTTGGGGGAAAATGAGGTACCTATTAGAAACTATGTATTGTTCTATGTTACAATGCATAAGTAAATCAGTTGGTAAACTGAAATTCTCATTTCATGGTGACTTCATAGCATGGATATAATGATTCTAAATCTGTTTTCTACGTGCAGTCCTGTGTCCAAGACTGTCTCCTCCCCACATAGAGATAGATCTTGGAATTGTAAAGATGACTCCTCCCACTCCAGTTCAGCCCTGCCTCATTACCTAGCTGAGAAGGAGATTTGCAGTCCCCTGGCCAGCAGAAGTAGATGAGGCATGCCGTTTTCCTGGGCTCTAGACTCCGTGTGGAGGTGTGGCACCTTTGATTTTACACACCCTCAGCTTCTCCTCCAGAGCACACACGCGGCCAGCGTGCCAAGATGTGACCTATTCAGACATCAGTAACCTCACAGAACCTGGAACCACCCTCACTTTAGAACCTCAGATACTGCTTCTGGGTCTGGCTTCTTGTACCAGACTTCTCCTTCTCTTGGGGTGGACTCTTCTACAGACAGGCTTTCCCCTCCTCACCACCATCACCACTTTTCTCTACCACAAGACTGCTCAGCTTCCACGTATTTCAGAAAAGTACATAGCTGCTGGAGAAGGAGGATCATTGGTTTCACACACCCAGTCTTTACTTGGGCCCTTCAGGAATAATCCACAACAGGGATATCACCTTTCTTGGTAGAGTGAAAGAAGCGAAGTTCCAGAGTTTGATGGTTTGTATCAGGTTAGAAATATTCCAGCATCTTCAACTGTATTTCAATCCTGACATTGGATTGCTTACTAACTCTTATAATTATTTTATCTGTCTATTTTGATATGCATTGTTTTAGAATTCTGATAGGGTTGTGATAGCCCCGGCAAGTAGAGTTAATCATCATTAATGCCAGATGGTTGCAGAAAACATTGAAAGGGCAGAAGCCGCAAAAAAATTCCCAAACCTCATGCCACCCCTTCAAAAATTATTAATTATATACAACTTAGAAGCTTTCATTTGAATGTGGTTGATTCACTGTGGCTGTGCCTCTATAATCCCCTTTATCCTTAAGATTTTCCGTGGTCTGACACCAACATCACTTCGGCTTGCAACGAGTTAGTCCTGTTGCTTTTCCAATTTATATAAGACATATTTCCTTCTGAATTGATCCCCCTGGACAGTGGTTTCCAGGCTTTTTAGCTTGCAAGTCTGTATTTGATTTGAGGTAGACTCATAGCTTTCAAAAAAGTGTTGAATGCCACATAAATATTTAAAGACGATAAAAAGGAGTTTTGAGAATTTGAGGTCGAGTTCTTATACAGCTAAAAAACATGGTTGAAAGTCACTGACAAAGTGTATAGAAAAGCACAAGAATAGAAGACAGACATGTCCTAATTAGGATGTCACTGTTTTGGTGTAGAATCTTCCAAAATGAATAACACTGTGCCCATCATTCTCTTAAGTTCGGAATAACAAAGCCTACAGCCCTGCACTGACATCTTCTGTTCCACGTGGGCTAGTCATTCTTTTATTCATTGTGTTATTCATGAATATCATGATCCTAATCTAACTCATATTTCAGTAATTAAAGAAAAACTTGGCTATGGTTCTCAAAAAACATGTCTCTGCTTTCAGCTATTTTTTTTTTTTTTGGTGTGTGTTCTTCATAAACTTTGGGAGTTTTCACAGTAAAGAGGAATATCAGTTGTAGCATCCTCATTAGGGAGATGTATCTGTTTACACTAGCTTTTTTCAGCAAATATAGGAAGTGTATTAAAAATGCAAAATATGATCTCTGTATCTGCCTCTCATAGAAACTGCTAAATGTTATCATCCATAATGCACAAGAGTTGGTAACTTTTTGCACATTTTCATTTTCTCATTATTTCCTTTCCCAAACTTAGAAAATTAAGTTGGCAAACTGAAATTTCTCAAAAGCTTCAGAAGGTGGTTTCTTGGTCTTTCAGTCATTGACTTAGTCAGCATCAAATAAATTGTAGAAGAGGGGAAGAACTTGGTGAACATGATTAATATAAATAACCATATATGTAAGTCCAAATCTCCCCTTTTTCCTCAAATAACCGTTATCAAGGCTCAGACAATTACCATATTTCCCATTCCACTTAGCTTCATGAATTGGCTTCTGTTAATTAGTTTGAATTACTATTGTTTTCTTTTTAATTATAAAATATTGTTCTTTTTTGAACATTTGAAAAATACAAGAGACTAAAGAAAAATATTAACATCTGCTGAATATTCCACCTTCTAGAGACAATAAAAAGCTTCTTCACAGCCTAGGGAACAATTAGAATGAAACAGCAACCTACAGAATGGGAGAAAATGTTTGCAAACCATATAGCTGATAAGGGGTTAATATCCAAAATATATAAGAAACTCCTTAAACTCAATAGCAAAAAAGAAAACAACCTGATTTTAAAATGGGCAAAGGACTTGAATAGACATTTCTCCAAAGAAGACATACAGATGCCCAAAAGGTGTATGAGAAGATGCCCAACATCACTAACCATGGGGAAACGCACAATAAAACCACAATGAGATATCACCTCATACCTGTTAGGATGGCTATTATAAAAGAAAAAGATGACGGGTGTTGGCAAGGATGGGGAAGAAGGTGGAACCCATATTCACTGCTGGTGGGAATGTAAACTGGTGCAGCCTCTATGGGAAACAGTATAGAGGTTCCTCAAAAAACTAAAAATAGAAATGCTGTATGACCCAGCAATCCCACTGCTGGGTATATATCCAGAAGAATTGAAATGAGGATCTCAAAGAAATATTTGCATTCCCATGTTCATTGCAGCATTATTCACAATAGCGAAGAAGTGGAAACAACCTCCGTATCCATTGCCAGAGGAGTGGATAAAGAAAATGTGGTTCATTACAACGGGATGTTATTTAGCCTTAGGGAAGGAAATCCTGCCGTTTGCGACAACAGGGATGAACCTGGAGGACACTGTGCTAACTGAAATAAGCCAGTCACAGAAGGACAGATACTGCATGATCCCACTTATCTGAGGCATCTAACCTAGTCAGACACATAGAAGCAGAGAGTAGAATGGCGGTTGCCAGAGGCTAGGAGGGTGGGCGGGATGCGGGACCTGCTGTTCAGGCATAAAGCTCATTATGCAAGATAACTGATTAAGTCCTTGAGATTTGCTGTACAGCACTGTGCTTATAGCACGTACTAATACGGTATGGTATCCATACAATTCTGTTGAGAGGGTAGATCTCATGTCAAATGTTCTCACCACAATAAAAAAGAGAGAGGGAGAGACAAATAGATTTTGTCTTAACATTCTCTCTCTCTGTTGAATGTTGTTTTGTTTTCAAAACAAAACTTGAGCTCTTTAATACTGCATTACCACTGAATTACCTTGAAATGTAAAGTTGATATTTTTTTGTGAACTGGCACATTGTTCTTCCTGCTGAATTTTAAAATTTGACTTTGCTGAGGGGAATTTCATTTTCTCTCGTCTGAAATTACAAACGGATCTCTTCTGTGCCTGAGTTAAGCAAGAAATTGAGGTAATTAAAGATGAGTAAAGCTAAAAGTTCCCTGAGCAAAATCAAAGTAAAAAAAAAAAAAAAAAAATTAAAGACTGTCATGACTGAAGTAGCATTACTCATAAATCTTCTGGGGGTTGTGTTTTTGTCTTTGTTTTAATTTTTTCTCTGTTTTCTTTTTCCGTGTAGGTTTAGATCAACATTTGAGTCCAAGAGACTGATTGGAATGGATTGCAAGCAGGTGGGTTATTGCAGTGGTCTTTTCTTCATTCCTGTAAATGCTTGCTTGTTTGTCTAGCAAATGTTCATTATGTGCCCATGGTGTGCCATTCCACAGCACTAAAACGCCAGTGCATCACATATAGGCAGGCAATTGCCAATTTATGAATTTCCAGCCTACTGTCAGTGCCTCAGCCAGAGGCCACCAGGAACCCCTTTGTAGCTGAACAAGTTGGGTTTATTACTCACCACAGCACGGGGGAGCACATGACATGGGGAACTGTGGGGCATCTCAGTAAAGAGGGAGTCAGAAAGAACCTGTTACAAGACTTAGGCTTGGATTGGGTGATTGGGAGAGGGTCTAAGGAAGCAGAGTTTGCTCCGGATGGGATGTTGTTAGAAAAAGAGGGTATTTCTATGTTTGGGTGTTTTATTTGGTTATTTTGGCACAATAACCATGTTTTTTGTCTGTGTTTAGATAGAATTATGACGTGGTCTTGCTCTGTTTCATTTTATCCTTGTCTCAGGTGATCTCATCTGGGGTTAGAGATTGTTTGTGTCCAACGGGAGAATAAAATGACCTGGCTCTGAATGTCAGACCAGCTTGTAACAGCATTGAGGTCTACCTGTAAAACTCAGTTCCAGATATCGAGGGCTGCTTTCTTTTGTTTTTCTTCTGTGCTGGCCTGGCCAGGGATTCTCCTCCCCACTGGGAACAGACCCCCAGAGTCACTCTGTTCCTTCATCCTGCTTTGCTTAGGGTGGCTCACTTTCCACCCTTGCCTCTGCTGTGGCCACCTGCCCAGGGACTCCTTTCCTGCTCTGTGGCCTGTGCCTGAACAGGACCACAGTCAAGCCCCTCCCACACTGCCTGGATCAGGTGAGGAGGCAGGTATACTGCGGGCATCCCTTCCTGGAACTTCGAGGGTCCAGGGCATCCCAGCTCCTCTTTTCGCCTCGCTCCCAGTTCATCAATCTCCAATCATCATTCATTCTGTGGACTTGCTACCGTGCACTTCTATTCACCTTTGTTGCCAATACCTTAGGCCAACCTACTGTGCACTGTCAATAGCAGTATTAGCCACCTGGTCTCCCTGCTGTCATCCTTGACCCTTACGACTCCTCCCGTAGACTGCTTCTAGAATAATCTTCCACAAATGCAAATCTGACGCTGTCCTGCCCACCTTTAACTCTCACGACATTTAAGACAAAGACAAATCTCATTCCAAAGCTTGCCATGATGTGACCTTTACGTATCTCTCCAACATGTAGCTTTGTCTCACTTTATTCTTAGTACTCTAGCTGCGAGACAGTTCTTTTTGCTACTCAAATGGCCTCTATATGCATATTTCCTCCCATGTCTTGACCTTTACACATGATCTTCCCTCTACTTGGAACCCATCCTTCCTCCTTTTCTCTCCAACCTCCAGTTTACATCTAATTCACCCTTAAAACCTCAGCCTAACCCTGACTTAAATAAGAAGCCCCAGCCCAAGCAGCTCCCTTGTTGAACGCTACCATAACCCACGGTCCCCTCTTCGTAACACTTAGTGCCCTTTATTATGATCAATAAATACTCAATGTCTGCTTTGCCCAAAAGACCATTCATTCTGTAAGGAGAAGCTTATATGAGTGGTTCATAGCTATACCCCAGTGCCTGGCATGCAGTGGATGCTCATCATAATATATGTTGAATATGTGAACATATTAATCCATTAATTAAATTTGACATACAAATAAAAATGCTATAGTAAGTGCTACTACATTATATATCACTGTTAGTCCTAAGGCCTGTTCTAAATTTAATAAATAGGATTATATAAGCTATCTAGTGAAATTGATTAATATGTCAAATACTGTTCTGTGGGAAGATGGGACCCGAATTCTGGTCAAAAAGAAATCATAAATAACTTTCTGTAACACATCTCAATTATAGTAGGTGGGCTGTCCATGATTTCTCACGTATCTTTGTATTAAATTCTATTTTCTGTTGTGCCATTTAATTTTTATATTTTTTGTCTCCTTTCTCTTCAAGTAGATCATAGGAACCTTGAAGACAAGGAATACATCTCTCATTTATTTGTATTTTCTAAAATTCCAAGCAGTTTCAGACGTACACCAGGACTAGGGTAAATGTTGGTCTATTAGATTTGATTTCTGCCCTTAATGAATTGGGCTTGCTTAATAAGATAATCAGTTTCCATGAAATAAATAAGTGACATCTGCTTCCTCTTGGTCTTGTGAATTATTGCTCATTCATTATTCATTTGGCCACTCACTGTTTATAGGACCTTTGCATATTGGCTCTATGTTAAGTATTTGTTGTACAATATGAAGGAAAAGCAGCTGTCTTCTTTTCAGGAGTTAGTAAATAAATTGATAATCATAATGTGAGATAAATGCTAATGGTATAAGCACAGAAGAAGCATTAACTCTAAGGGAGTATATGAGGTCTTAAAGAGGCGGGAAGAGAGTGTGCCCAGGTTATTGTTTTCAACAGCATAGAGGTATACAAGAGTAGGGGAGTTGGGGCCTTCCCTGGTGGCACAGTGGTTGAGAATCCGCCTGCCAATGCAGGGGACATGGGTTCGAGCCCTGGTCCAGGAAGATCCCACATGCCGCGGAGCAACTAAGCCCGTGCACCACAACTACTGAGCCTGCGCTCTAGAGCCCGCAAGCCACAACTACTGAAGCCTGCGCACCTAGAGCCCGTGCTCCGCAACAAAGAGAAGCCCCCGCTTGCTACAACTAGAGAAAGCCTGCGTGCAGCAATGAAGACCCAATGCAGCCAAAAAATAAATAAATAAATTTATTTAAAAAAAAAAAACAAGAGTAGGGGAGTTGATTGGCATCCAGGATACAGATAGGCTCATAGTAGAGAATAAATTGGGAAAAGTATGTTGGATCTGGCTTTGGACTGTGAGCTATATTGTTATGATTTCATCCTGTCGAGTGGTGTGTAGATGCCATAATGTGCCGCCCAGATCCCCCTTCAAAAATAAAGGATTTAACTTCCCCAACTGCTGCCAGCAGAAAGCCCTCAGCCCTCCCTGATTGGCCCCCCTCCAGGGACTGCCTCAGCTGAAGGAGGCCATCTCATCGAAGGTCATGCCTCCTTCTTATGGTGGCCCACACTCAGTGACTGATTGACATGGGCAAGAAAGCCTGGTTCCTTGACCCCAACTCAGGACAACTCAGACGGGTTATTCCAACCTCAGAACTCCTCAGATGAGGCCACATGGAGACAGATTCTCAGTTTCACTTCTCCCCCTGCTTAATTCTGCAATTTTTTCTTCCTTTCCATCAGTGTTGATCCTAAAACCATTCCCTAATAAAACTCCTACACAGTAACATAGTTTCCAAGTCTTCTTACCTAGGAAACCAACCTGCAACAGGTGGTGGTAGGGAGTCATCAAGGGGTCTTAAGCAAGAAAGTGACACAACCAAATATATATATTTTTTTAACATGAGCTTTCCTGCACTTACGAACACTAAGTTTTAAAGAAAAATGCACATCAATTAATTTATTTCATTAGGGATTATTCCTGTAGGACTGAAAAAGCTGCTATGGCAGCTGCAAAAACATGTAGTGTTGATATTTTTCAGTGATGGATCATTTCTCTTCATTACTGACACCGTATTCATCTTTTCAGGATTTTTTTTTTTTTAAAGGAATTCCTTTATTTTTATTATTTATTTATTTATTTATTTATTTTTGGCTGTGTTGGGTCTTCATTTCTGTGCGAGGGCTTTCTCTAGTTGCGGCAAGCGGGGGCCACTCTTCATCGCGGTGCACCGGCCTCTCATTATCGCGGCCTCTCTTGTTGCGGAGCACAGGCTCCAGACGCGCAGGCTCAGTAGTTGTGGCTCACGGGCCTAGTTGCTCTGCGGCATGTGGGATCTTCCCAGACCAGGGCTCGAACCCGTGTCCCCTGCATTGGCAGGCAGAGTCTCAACCACTGCGCCACCAGGGAAGCCCCCAGGATATTTTTTAAACATCCGAATTTATTAAACTTTGAGAGCAAAAGAACTATAAAGTAAAATCTTTATACGTAGAACTTGATAATCAGGAAATTATTCTAAGACATAAAACACATTCCTGGTGTATCATCCTAGGTATAAAATGGGAAAACAAGAAATTTTCCCCAACATTTATACTAGCTTTTAAAATTCTTTGACTTTACTATGACCAAAATTGTTTAGATTCTACAAAATGGGATTGTTTTGTTCCACCATCAGATGATTGAAAAAAGCATCCTTTTAATTCTGTCTTCCAAATGTTTAAATCCTAAAGACAGATTAGGTAAACCAATGAAGAATCATATTGAATAAGGGTTGCAGTTGCCCTTCTATATTCTCATTTCTTTCTTCCACCTCTGTTGAAAATTATCAGATTACCTTTACATTATTCATTCAATCTACAGTTATTGAGACTCTATTATAAGGAAGTTACAGAGATTGGTCATAAATAAAACCCATCCAAACCTACTCATGGAAGACCCAGCCCCTGACTTTTCCTTCTCACATATCGTTGGGAGTGTCTCACGTGAGTTCCCATAAATCCAAACACCATGGGGTCGGCTGCTGTGTTGGTGATTCCTTTTCCTTCCTCCCCTGCTTTGGCTCCTCAGTGCTGAGTACGACCACTTTTACTTTCATGGGAGTTTTCCACATGCTGCAGGCACAACAGTCTCCTGAAGGCACCCCTGGGGTTCCCTAGGCCTCGAAGAGTGGAAATTCTCTCATGTCAGTCTCTCCAGAGTCTCCTCAGCCCCAAGTTGAAGCACTGGAGCGCTGCAGTTGTCAAAAGGCTGTGTTTAGTTCAAAGAGCAGGATGGCTCCTCCCCTGTTCTGTGTTTCACCCTGTGGTGGGGGTCTCCTTTTTACTCCCTCAGGCATTAGTCCTCATACTGGTACAGGAAATGAGCTGGGACAGGGACACCATGCTGAATGCAGACTTGCTCTTCCCTTCAGTAACTAAGGTTTTGTCAACCTTTTCGTGTCCAACTCCTTCTCTTGGAATGATTTTCCTTCCAAGAATCCTCTTCATTCCTTGTACGCATAGACTTATATGGATCTATCCCACAGTTCACTCAGTATTTCTGAACCCTGTAGTGGTCACAATTTAGACTGGAGATACTGCAAAACAACAAATTATTATGCAATGTCTGCCTTAAGAGATTCTAGAATTTCTCTAATTGCTAACACACCTCAGGACGAGTTGAAGCCATCAAATATTTGTAGCTGTCAAGGAGGAGAGAACAAATTGCTGCTGTTTCCAAGTACCCCACTCTTTTTTCTCTCTCAGATTATCATAAATTCCAGATTTTTATTAATATATTTTTAAAAGAATAACTGATTCAGTACTGTTCCAAATTTTGAGAATCATCTTATCTCACAGAAACAAGATTTAAGCATTTGTGTGATGAGGGAGATTTATTTAAAAGGTTACTGAGAATTTTATTTTAATACTTTAGAGTCTTTCTTGACAAAAGGTGATAGTAAAACATTAAAAGGGTTATCATCTTAAAAGTGGAAAGAGGATTTGTGACACAAAGTCAGGCAAAAAAAAAAAAACCTTTAAGAATTGTATTGTATGAAAAATATTGTAATTTTCAACATAAAAAAATTAATCCCTATTCATCATTCAATATATCATCATTTAATATGAAGGACAGCAGAATGCACTTATAAAACGCTGAATAAATTTGCATTTTAGAGTAATTTACTTTTCACTAACATAATTTGGATGACTCAAGTGAAACATAACACAGTCAACTGAACAGATTATTTCAGGTATAAATTTTATAGGCAAAATATATGTCAGGTACAACTCACGTATTTATTCCTAAGAGAAATTTTGATCACTTTACAATGATAATCATGTTGCAAAAATCATAAAGTTCCAATATATTTGAATGACTTAATTTCGATAAGACTTTCTTTCTTTCCTTTGTAATCATGAGTTCAACTTCTGCATCCAGCACTTTCATTATCCAGAATACTATTCTATGTCATTCAGAATTGTTTCTTCATACACTGAGGGTTTATTGCAGAGAACTACACAAAATGTTAGGATTTGTTAGAATAAAAAAAATCAAAATTGTATTTGCGTAGATGGCAACACTGATATTAGCTATCTGCATTTCCAATTCCAGATAGTTAGGACTACTTGACTTTTAAAGACATATAAGGAAGAAGTCTACAACCTCCCTATATCACCATTTCCAGCAACGAACAGCCCATATTGCAGGAAGTTTGACACAAGTGCTGGTTTTGATTCACAGACTTACACCCCGTGTTTCTTTAAAAAAAATAATAAGTTAATGTTGTCACCTTGTCTTTTCTTGAAGGCCTGGGGGTTAAAAGCCTAGGAGAGAGAAGTCAAAAGGTTGGTGATGTCTAACAGAAACAAGATCTGTACAGAAAAGCAGCAGTGCACTAAGACATTTTATTTAGTTTGAATTTGGAAGTGGTCTTAAAAGAGCTTAGAATGCCTAAGAAAGAATGAGCCTTTTTTTTTTTTTTTTTTTTAAACTTGGAACTATACAACCCTATTTGGAGCAATTGGACTAATATTGCTACGAGCCAACTGGGTCCTTACAAGTGGAGTTCATCGAATCTATGCTACTCAGAGATTTCTAGACAAGTCTACCTTACACCTTACCACTTGAACACATGGTCAACACATGAATAGCTCATTCTTACTTTGAGCAGATACAGAAACAGTTATAAATTGTAGACCAAGGTGACAAAATATTTAAATTATACATCCTAGGCTTGTACCTTCCAGAGACCATTTAGCTTAAAATGTGTATGACTATTAAGGTTTTTATGGGGGGAGGGTGTATGAAACATATGCACACATTTGCAACATACATGTCTTTTAACCTCCAGATTTTGAGAATACTTTTAGCAATGTGAGCTGTATTTTTTTGCTTTTGGTCTACCTGATTTCAACATTAAGCCATGTGTAAAAATTAACTGTGATGACATTTATAGGTCTCCATGTAGCATTATGAGAAATTTAAAATTAGTTTATATTTTAAAATATAGCCTTAGCAACATTGTCAGTCGATAGTAAATGATAAAAAGAAAATCTTTTGAAAGTTTCCCCATGTTTCCATCAATAAAATATAACTAGACTTATTTGAGATGTCCATACTCTTTCCAATTGAAAATATTTTTGTAAGAAAATAATTCTTCCTTCATATTTTCATGCATTTAACTTATTATTTAATAAATAATCTATTAATTTATTAAATATTAATATTTATAACATGTTAGTGTTTAATATTTATTAATGTATTATTATTATATTCATTTAATTTAGTTCTTTGCAGAATTTTAATGACCATGGTTTTTGTGGTCTCCTCTGTTGATGTATAATTTACATAGTTTTTAATTTTATAAGGATACTTTGTAAGAAGCATGTGCTCAGTTTTGTTCACTGTGACCAAATATATTTTTGTGGTGCTCATATTTTCACGATTCTCACAAGCCATTTTTTAAAGTAGAGAGGCAATTTTAACATGATTTGTGTTGATTTCCAGAAATTCAGGAAGTTTAAGCAGATTTAAACATTCACTTCATACCATTTCACAATGAACCTCATGCTGTGGCCAGTTGCATTTAAATCTTATGACAATTCTCATGACAAGAATTTGTTCTGTTATTTGAATGTTTTATGTTTTGTGTTTGAACTTGATTTTTGGTTTTGAACACGATAAACCATTATTTTAATCCTTATTTCTGGTTATTATGCCTTTGATTCAGTAAGGAACTCTCATTCATTAGTCATTAATTCTTAATTTTATGGACCAAGCAATTTAATTGTGCATCTCTAAAATAAATATGGTGAAGTTGAAAATATTCTCTGAGGAAAAACGTACTAATGTTTATTAGCAAATTTACTAATAATTACTGGTATACCACCATTAGTGAACTATTACAGATCAAATGCAAAAGATAACAGTTCATACATTACATCTTCTTTTAATAAAAATACATCTCTAAGACACAACATATTCTTTTGGGTGTGACAAACCTTAATACACTCTCTCAAATGATGGCTCATTTCTCCTGTCAAAATCCTAACTTTACCACTAGGTATTTTGGGATATGTTACTTAACTTCTCTGTGCCTCAGTTTGCTTACCTGTAAAATGGGGATAATAGTAGTACCAACTCATGAGCTGCTGTCAAAATTTATATTCGTTTTCTATTGCTGCTGTAACTAATTATCACAAGTTTAGCTTCTTAAAGTAACACCCATTTACTATATCTCACAGTTCTCTAGGTCAGAATTCCAGGTAGAACATGGCTCAACTGAGCCCTGTGCTTAGAGTTTCACAAGGGCAAAAACAGCAAAACTATGTTCCTTTCCAGAGGTTCTAGGGATGAATCTGCTCCTGAGCTCATTCAGGTTGTTGGCTGAGTTCAGTTCTTTGCAGTTATAGGACTAAGGTCCTCCTTTCCTTGTGGACTGTCAGCTTGGGGTCAGTCTTTGATTTTACAAGCTGTCATTATTTCTTCTCATGCTTTCCATGTGTCTCTCTCCAGCTATGGTGGATTGAGTCTCTATCATACTTTGAATCTTTCTCGCTTCTGCTACATCTCTCTGATCTCCAGCCAGAGAGAGTTCTGTGTTTTTAAGGGCTCATGTGATAAAATTGGCCCATAAATATAATCCAAGATAATCTCCCTAATTTAAGGTCCATAATCATATTTATCTCTGCAAAATCCCTTTTGTCATCTATGTAATATATTCACACGTTCTGGGAATTAGGATGTGGAAATCTTTGAAGGGCTATTATTCTGCCTATACCACAAGATTAAATAAATTAATTCATGGAAAGTGCTTAAAACAATGTTTGATTCAAAACCGGTTCTTATTTTTTATATTTTAATAACTGTGGAGTTTCATATATACTGTGTACCATGACATCATCTGCATCCAACATTTTGTACTGACCCATCATCAGCACTTATTAGTACGATGGGCTGTGGCTGTATTATCAAACCACAACACTTAAAAAAAAAAATCACTCTGCCACAGTCATTTTTTGTGGTGTCAAACGAAAGGGATATTTTAAAATATATTTAAAAGCTAAAGTCAAATTAGAATATATCTTTCAGTTGTGAGTTATCACTTTAGAAGAGAAATTTTATGTATTTAACTAGGAAAATAATTCAATCTGAGCACTTGACAGGCTTTGGGCTATTGCTATCACTTTGACATTAGAAAGTTAACAGCAAGCAGGCAAGCTTATCAATGCATTAAAAAAAAAAAACCGTTGTTTTAGGGTGCCAGTTTGATCAAAAACTCAAACACAGATATATTTTAAGTCTACAGCAGTTCTTGGTTATAGGAAAGTCATCTCAATGTTCTTGAATAGGAATCTATTAATATTTCCAAAAGATTTTGAAATTACAACATAAAATGTAAAATATCTCATAGGAGACTAGAACATCCCTTCATAATACATGGAGTCCAGCTGGAGAAATATTTAGGCCTGAGGAAGGTTTTTGTAAAAATATATTACAGTTGTTTATGTGAATCCTTTTCTGTGGCTTAAGCTCTGAAGAAAGAAACTGTGCTTCTTTTTACATTTTGGAATCTTTAATTCTACGTAGAAACTTGCTATATAGAGTTTGTTAAGTGGAATTTAACATGTTGCTTAATAAACATAGCAAAGTAAAAGGAAAATTAGCTAGGCTTCAATACCCATAAATATGTTAAGATTTTCATTTTGGCTTTCATATGAAGTATGATTAATTCTTCAATTTCACAGAGTAAAAATCAAAATGAAACAAACAGGGAGAATTTCTAAGGTACAATTTCCCTCCAGTCGCATTACAAGATTAAAATCTGTATATCTGGAGTGTTATATATTTTCCGGATGCTTTTCAAGCATTTAATTTTCTATTTATTGCTCTAAGAGTCTGTCATTACTTCGATGTGGCCGATGAAAAGACCAGAAACTATTTAACATGCTAAAAGCTAGTAGACAAAACAGAGCAAAAAAATATACACACAAAAAGCCCTAATGATCAATATGATCCTCATAGACTTTTAGACTGACATCTCTCAAATCCTTTAAGTAACAAGATGATTGATAAATAAATACACACCTTATTAAATACAATGGCAAATTGATTTGTTCTGAGAATAACCTCTAGGGCTGAGAGGAACTAAGTCTCCCCGGTTCTGACTCTGAAATCTATACTAAATGGAAAAGGTCAAATAGAAAAACAAAACTTCAATAAAGGGGGGGTTGAGGGAGAACTAAAAAGGACACATTAAAAAAGAGAAACAAACAAAAAAAACTGTTCAGAACGTACCCATGAAGCCATTTATAATTCCTGGGTATAACTCACTATTTAAATTACTTGTCTCTTAATTATCTGGGCTGCAATTTATCACCTGGTCACATGTTTTAGGCAGAACACAGGCTAGACCAGAACAAAATAGTGATCAATGGGAATTAGTTCCATGATGTACTGTTGATCGCATATAAAACAAGGAGGATTTAGGGTTTGTCACTTTGTTGAAAAGAGTTTGTTTTCTTCCACAGATGCAGCCATTAGTTAGGAGCGTAACATATGGCTGGAGGGTAATTAAGATGCTGGTGCCTAACAGAATATGAATAAATAAACCCCATTACATCTCTCTGCCCCTCCTGGCCTTTGTAACAGAACTTTGGCCCATAAATATCAGTTCTATTTAATGACATGGGGAATTTTGAGGGAAAAGCAAGTTTAGGGAAGAGAGGAGAGGATATCCAGAATACAGTTTGCACATGCTAAATTTAAGATGTCTGTTAGACATTCATCTGTTGGGATCAATAGACAGATAAATCAAACTCAAGAAAAAGGCTGGAGATATGAATTTGGGAGTTAAGTATATGATGGTATCTAAAGCCACTGGGAAAGAACGAGATTACCCTGGGAATAAAAGACAGCTGAGGACTGAACCTGTGGTTCTCTAGCATTAGATGTCAGGCAGAGGAGAAACAAACAAACAAAAGGAGACTGATAAGAAGCAGCAAATAAATAATAAGAAAAAAGAATGGTGCCCTACAACACCAGTCCTGAGGTGTTCTAAGAAGGAGGGAGTGACCAATAATGCCAAATGACAGTGAGAGGCCAAGTTACATGAGGACTGAGAATTGACCACAATGTTTGGGAACATGGAAGTTGTTGATGACTTGAAAAAAGTAGTTTTAGTGGAAGGATGGGGACTGCAGTAAGATAAGAGAGCGTCAGGTAAAGAAACGAACATCATTGCTCTTTAAAGATACTTTGCCATAAAGAGGAGGAGAGCTATGCGGTAGTAGACAGAGGGTCTACCGTCAAGGGGCAGAACTGTAATTTTTTTTTTTGATTGGAGATTTTAGAGCATTTGTGTATGCTGCATTGGGAGGGAAACATTGATAATGCAGAAGAGAGGGATAGTCATTGTAAGATCAGAGTTCTAGAGCAGCTAAAAATGGTACTCCTGGAGGAATTAGTCCTAAACAAAGCCAGAGAGTTCATTGTCCATTACAGGAGAGCGGTTATTGATAATGACAAGGGCAAGAAGACAAGAAGGTCTTGACTGCTGCGGTGGGTGACTGATGCCGGGTGGAGGACAGGATCATTGGAAATGTGAATATGAAGGAACTGAGTGGAGGGTAAGCTAATGGACGAATCATCTTGGCACAATCTACGCTCCACGGGCAACAATCATTAGAAGTTCCTAAAGAGTGTTTTACACACACCCATGAATGAGAACAGAGTGCCTCTTGCCTTTGATCATAGCTACTCTGAACTCTTCCCATGCTGGCTACAGAGGCTCCTAACTTAAGAGTTAGGACAGTTCTGCAGTCTGTTTCAAGACAATAAAGGGAAAGGTTTACCCTCTGCTGTATTACACTGTTCAAGTGCTGCACCTGAAGGCACTGCTCTCACTTTCAAATCACAGCGTTTCTTTGTGTCTTCTTCAATTTCTTTCAACAGTCTTGTGGTTTTCAGTGTACAGGTCTTTAACCTCCTAGATTAATTTTTTTCCTAGGTATTTTAATCTGTTTTTGCAATTGTAAATGGGATTGTTTTCTTAATTTCTCTTTCTGCTTGTTCATCATTAGTGTATAGAAATGCAACAGATTTTTGTATATTGATTTTGTACCCTACAACTTTACTGTATTCATTTGTTATTTCTAATATTTTTGTGTGGTATCTTTAGGGTTTTCTGCATATAAAATTATATTATCTGCAAATAGTGACAGTTTTACTTCTTCCTTTCCAATTTGAATGCCTTTAATTTCTTTTTCTCGCCTAATTGTTCTGGTTAAAATCTTTAATCCTATGTTGAATAAAAGTGGTGAGTAGGCATCCTTGCCTTTTTCCTGATCTTAAAGGATAGTTTCAGTTTTTCACCATTGAGTATGATGTTAGCTATGGGTTTGTCATTTATGGCCTTAACTATGTTGAGGTACATTCCTTCTATAGCCATTTTATTAAGAGTTTTTTATCATAAATGGGTGTTGAATATTGTCAAATGCTTTTTCTATACCTATTAAGATGATTTTAGTCTTTTATTTTGTTGACGTGGTATATCACATGTGGATTATTTAAAAATTAAAAAATAAGGAAATGAACAAACCCAAACAAACAAAAACAAACACATAGATACAGAGAACAGAGTAGTGATTACCAGTGGGGAAGAAGGGTGGGGAGAGGGCAAAATGTATATAGAGGGTCAACTGTATGGTGATGGATGGAAACTAAATTTTGGATGGTGAGCATACTATAGTGTATACGGAAGTTAAGATATCATGTTGTACACATGAAACTTATATAATGTTACAAACCAATGTTACCTCAATTTAAAAAAATAGAAGAAAAAATAAAATAAAAAGAGACACAAATCACAGCACTTTTTCTCCGTGGGGGCTGTTATGCCAGAGAAGAGGCTTGGTCCAGGTGCTCTGACTACATTCCCCCTTCAAATTTCAGATCTTGTCACAGAATCCCACTCATTGTGTCAGACTCTTTTTTTCTTATTATAAATTTTCTCTTTGGGTCCCAGTTATTGGAATTATTTATGTTCTCCTACCAAAAGAGTACCAGCCCTATGTAAATTAGTCATTGAAAATATATAATGGGTGACACCTGCAAGCTATTTCTAAGTATCAGTTACAGCCCTGCTGGGAAAACCAAGGTGTCCATCATACAAAATAATACAAATAAGTAGAAAACATGCAGGTCTTAGAGTATAACGGTAGAGCCCAATGGTCAACATTGGAACATGCTCTCATGCAATTTCACAGAGCATTGCTTGGTGTGGAGATTTCAACTTGCATAGCCTTGATTTTAAAAGTATCCTTTTGCAAAAAGAATATTCTCCTGTTCAACCAAAGGTCCTGTTTGGATGGGAAATATTTTACATGGAATGGTGAGAAAAATGGGGACACACCCTGGCCAGATAGATAAAGTTATCTTCTGAATAATGAGTGACAGATACTACAGCTCAATCACTTTCCCAAGCAGGAGGCTGAATCCATACTCCTAAGCTCCTGGGGACAGCCTATTTGGGAAGGAAAGCAGGAGTTACCAAGAGGAAGGCAGTTGGTTCAGGTCTCCTAAAGATTTCTTGTCTCAGTCAGGACTGCATTACAGGGACAGAGGTTGATAGTACATGACCTGGACTCATTGTTAGTATTGCTGATAAGTTTCATAAGGCAAATGATTAGAGATGTCGAGAAGGAGAAGATGAGCATATTAGCAACTGATCTGAAGTTATAAATAGCATAATTTATGGATATTAAGATGTGTAATGGATATTGGGATGATTTTCAATATAATCTTCAATAATGAAATCAGAAATCATATAAAATTAAAGTCACAGCTAAAAAAGGTCAGAATTAACTTTTTTTTCCTTTTTGAGGCAATAATCTTAAGACTTTATAGCTCATGGAGACACAGAATCTAGGTATACATTTCAATGAATCTCAATTTATGAGACATTTTGCTGAAAGGGAAAAAATGTACCTGTTGGAAGTATATTTTTTTTCTTTTCCTTTCAACAGGAAAAGTTCAGCTAGCTTGAGAAAGAGACGATTCGAAAGTCTACATCGCTTCTATAATTCACATCATGACATTTCACTGTCAGCTATTATTTCTAAACTATTAACTTTTATGCAAGCTTTTTGGACAATGATGTTGATGGTTAATAATATCGACTTCAAAAATATCATTGAACAAAGGACACAATTCTCATGGCAGTTCTTAAATTCTGAATATTTCCTTTTTTTTTTTTCAGAGGAAAATGTTGGGGCAATAGTTCAGCATCATCACATTTTCTTTCACTAAGAAGCATTATTTTTTTTTTTCAATATTAAATACCTTTAAGATTGATGCTGGGCTTCCCTGGTGGTGCAGTGGTTGAGAATCTGCCTGCCAATGCAGGGGACACGGGTTCGAGCCCTGGTCTGGGAAGATCCCACATGCCGCGGAGCAACTAGTCCCGTGAGCCACAATTACTGAGCCTGCGCGTCTGGAGCCTGTGCTCCGCAACAAGAGAGGCCGCGATAACGAGAGGCCCGCGCACCGCGATGAAGAGTGGCCCCCACTTGCCACAACTAGAGAAAGCCCTCGCACAGAAACGAAGACCCAACACAGCCATAAATAAATACATAAATAAAATAAATAAACCCAAAGTTAAAAAAAAAAATAAGCTGAAATATAAAAATAAAAAAAAAATTTAAAAAATTAAAAAAAAAAAAGATTGATGCTGCCCTGAGAGCATCGTAAGAAGATTTTCAAACTTCAGGTTAAGATGGCCCCTGCAGGTGGCTGCAGAACCATGGTGATGTACACAGTGCCTGGCACACAGTAGGTGCTCAAGAACCAGCTGCTGAAAGAGTTATAATAGCTGGAGCAGGTGCTTTATCCCAATTGAGACTTGATAGTGATTCAAATATTAGGCAGGAAAAGCCAAAGACAAAATCAACACAAAATATGCCTCTTACTGCATTAATTTTTGGCTCTACATTTCCTTTCACAGTTTCTGCTCATAATGTTGTAAACAGTTCCAAAATTCCTAAGCCATGCCAGTTATTAATTTCTTGAGAAAATTCAATTTTATTTTATAAAAAAAGCAAAAATTTCTCTAAATCTTGTTAGTAGCGTTATTTAAGTTTCACCTAACTAACAATATAAACTCAGGGATTTTTAAGGATATTAACTAGGGATACTTTTAAGGATACTCGGGCATTTCATGAACCATAAAAAGGAGTTGTTACACTCTAACATTTGAACTATATTTTTCAAATATTAGTCCATTAAGATTTCATTTCTCTGATCTGATTTTTTTCCTGAGGCTTAAAAAAAAGATATATTTGTTTATGTAAAGGATCAATAGAAAAGTGATTCTCAGAAGGAAAATCATTAAATTCTTCTCCCCAGAGGTAGATAGAGCTCTACTCAGTAAGGCATGAAGTAGTTTTATTTCTTATTAATAACTCCAGATAAACAATTCTTATTTTTGAATGTGCCTGTATCTCCAGGTTAAGCTAAAATGCTCACATTCCTGTTGGCCACTGTCTCTCAGAGCACAAAACAGAGCCTGGGTTTTTGTGCATCTTCATAGCGAAACCTCAGAGTATCCACTCGGGAGAGCTAATTCCTCTGCCCGTGATCATAAAAGAATCCCAAACTTCCAGGTGGTGTCAAGTCCAGGGGGCAGGGCAGGGACCACAAAACCATCCCTAACAGTTTTGGTGCAACACAGAGGAATGTCAAGGCATTGCCAAGCAGCATTCAGAAAATAGCCAAAAGTAACCAATCCTCCTTGTAAAAATAAGGTCTGCTGGAGGCTGAGTGACTGGTCTCTGTCTAACCAGGTCATCATTTTTGTTCCTTTTATCAATCTGTAATATTAACTCAAAAATTTGAAGAAATATCACCTGGAACTCATATAGCAACTTTCAATTTTCAAAAATATCTTTATTGATATCATCCCAATGTGATCCTCAGAACCTATCTGTAAGAGATATTTCGTAAATGGGATCGCTGGTATACAGAACAGTAGAGTAGCTGTCAATGGAAATTGAGTGTCTGGGTGCCACTCAGATCTCATAATTCTGAACATCAGGCTCTGTGCATAGTTCACTGCTGCCCTTTTGCAAGGAAAGAATTTAGAATTCTCATCTTTGCTCTCATGACAGAGACATTTGGAAAACACAGACTCACTAATTATCTACATCCTAGAGCAAAATTTGAGTTAATTGACACCATTTATTTTCATGGAGGAATTTAGTCAAGTAATTATGAAAATTATTTCAAAGAACAAATCTGTTGGCAATGATGGACTCTAATGAGCAAATATTAAGCTGCTACATTAGTTCTCCAAAATTAGTGCCCTTTCTCTTTCTTCTTTAAATGTAGCAATTTCTGTAAGAAGAATTAGATCTTATTAGTCCTTGACATCAAAAGCCACAGGGAACTAATTACATAAAGTTGAATGAATACCTTAACTTTGTTGTGTGGAAGGCCTTGGCCAAGCTGGTTCATGAAAAGCCCCTAAATAGATATAAGTGGAAAACACCTGGACTCTACAGACACAGAGAACTGTGTAATTGTGGCTGAAGATAGCCAGCTGTCCACAGAACCCTTTTCCTCTTCCTTCTGTGCTACTCACTAGAGGTGCAGGTAGCCACCTGACTTACTTCTAGCCTATAGAATCTAGAAATAGAAGTGATGGGCATCAATTTCAGGCCTGGTCCATAAAAACGTTTCCAAGCCCTTTCCCATTTACCAGCTTGATGAAACAAGCACAATGGCCTAGAAGGCATGTGCTGAAGATGACAAAGTTGCAAAACAGTACAAGCCCAGAGCCCTGAATCACCACATGGACAAGAGTTGTCTACCAATCAGGAACACCAATTTTGGAAGTTATGAAAGAACTAAACTTCTATCATGTTTGAGCTATTACACAGGTAGGGGTTTGTTTGTGACAGCAGGTAGCATTACCTTAACTAATGTGTGTAACACCAGCATATGCACAGAAAAGAGGAGTTTGCATTAGAATGGTTCAGCAAGATTTCAAGGCTTGGAATATGAATTGTTGGCATGCCAAGATTGTGCTGAATAACAGAATTAATGTCTTGCGTGGAATCATAATCACATGAGTATTAGTGTGGCCCTTTCAGGAGGAGTGAAGCTTAAAATCCAGTGTAGCCCTCCTTTCCGGTTCCCTGAGACTAGGAATATTCCTCTCCTGGAGCAGGGCATAGACCATCATCACCCATCCACTCCCCCCCGCCCCCCACCCCGTGCATTGTCACGAGGAATGAAAGGAGGATCAGGAGGCCGTGATCACTCAGATGAATCCATTGTCCATGCTCTTCTCATAACCCCTTGGTATCTGAATAAGCTTGTGAGTAGGATTACTCGGTGTTGGTGATTTCTGCCATCAATAAACCTAGTCCCAGACTTAGTCTTCTCTGATCATTTATATGTGCAACCGCTGTGTCTAGAAAGCAGAATTTATTGAATGGTAATCAAAAAGCAACTTATTTTTATCCTCATTGTACCTGTAAAAGTATACTATGGGGGCTCCTTTGTCCTCTTCCCCTGGATGAAAGTTGGGAAATACCATTTTTCTGGGTGTTATCATATAGAATATAAGTGCAATTCAGTCATTACTTTAAAATTCTATTAAAGATTCATGTTTGGTCCACTTCATTCTTCTGCAGGAAAGCCATCTGCAGGGGGAGAGTGGAACATTTCTCTTCCCCTTCCTTGTATTTAAAACTAGTTACAAGTATTTAGACTGAGAAAAATAAAAGGTCTGCAGATTTAAATATGTGGAAATATAATATCTGATATCTAATAATCCAAAAGTATAAAATTAATATAACAAAAGTGAAAATGTCTAAACTTAGAGAAAAATTAAATTAAAAATTTTTCTCTGTTAATGGTTATAATTATTTCTTAGCTACTACCCGTTAGAAACTATTGAACATCAGCCAAATAATAATTTTGAATTCTAGACCTTAAATCCTAATTTCATCCAGAACACTGGTGTTTGTTCTTAGGAAAAAATAATATATTTTCTCACTGAATTATAATTCAGTGTGAGAATGTGTTACCTCAGGCAACCATATGAGATATTATTAAAAATGCAATTTATTCTACTACATAAAAAATAACTAAAAATGCTCCAAATCACAGAAGTGATGTAAGCAATGAACTGAAACATATTTCAAATCCATTAAATTTCGAAGTTTGTTTGTCCTACATCTAAACACAAACTAGCACTCAAGAAAGTCAATGCTGTTTATTAAAATCTAAATTTCATTATAAGAAGAAGCGTTTTGAAAACTGTTGATAATTGTTGAAGCTGGGTGAGGAGTGCATGGTGATTCATTATAT
This sequence comes from Eubalaena glacialis, assembly GCF_028564815.1. Taxonomy (NCBI): domain Eukaryota; kingdom Metazoa; phylum Chordata; class Mammalia; order Artiodactyla; family Balaenidae; genus Eubalaena; species Eubalaena glacialis. The sequence continues at coordinate 70,226,223 of NC_083723.1, read as the reverse complement.
ATTCTCTCAATTTTTATGCATGTTTGAAAATTTACATAACAAAAAATTTGTTGTGATAATCATGAGAACTCATTCAAATAAAAAGATATTTATACTTGAGCCAATTTATTTAACTACTAGTAGGAAATCAGAGTCGCTCTTTCTCTGGAAGACAATTTCCAAAAAGAAATAAGATAAGTAAAGAGGGTAAAAAATATGGAATAGAAATAGTTGCCAATCAAAGGGGCAGACCATTTCTAGGAAGTGCAGAAGGCTGGGTATCACTCCAACACTGGGTTCAGGTGTAGCATAAGACCCAGAAAAATATGAGGTTATCACATTAAGTGTGCACCTTCATCAAGGTGAAAAACCTCAAAGGTCCAAATTGATCTCCTGTACCAATCTGAATTTAAACGGCCATTAGTGTTTCAACCACTTTGCAATGTATAACCACCTATAGAACTATGTATAACCAGAATCCTGACTTTTGTGACAACAAGTGCCTTGTTTCTTAATAATGTTACCATACATAGATTCATCCCTAAATGACATATTGCTTAGTTTTGTCTACTTCTGAACTTTATGTAAATGGAATAATATTATATGTATACTTTGTTGACTCGTTTCTTTCATTTAGAAAATCATTTGAGAGGTTCATCCATGTTGATGTGCTTAACAAGTGGTAGTTGTTCAGTTAATCAAAAAGCCAGTTTCAAATGAGTAGGTATACAAGGAATACATACATTTTAAGCATTTCTACTTAAAATATACAAATACATGTTCATTTGCCAATCTTTTCATGTGGAGCTTTTTCATTAAGCATGGATCAGATGATCGAAGTTCTATATCATCTTTGAGCAAACCAATATTGTATCATCCTCAAGCTTCAGTTTCACTTTCTTTAATGTGGAGCAAAAAACCTTTAATGTGGCGTATGCAACTTAGGTTCCATAAAATCCAGGACTCTTCAAACATATTTCATTGGTTTGTTTATATCTAATGAAATATCACAATTTCAATGTCACACACATTTGGCACTTACAGGTTTGGTAACGATCACAACTTATACTTAGTAAGTGTATAACTCAGTTGGAAGTAGCAGAAGTACGTGGGCTGGCCAGAGAGTAGCCTCATAGCCATGAGGTTAGCTCATATGTGCTAAATATCAATTGGTATGATTTACAGAAGGAGTGGAGAGTGGCAGTTAAGTTCGCCAAGTGGTTAATTCAAAGTTGGTTAAGGAAGCTTCTATTGTATTTCCAAACACAAAGTGTTAACTGAATTATTCTCAGATTATCTGTATTCTCCAAACATTAATTCATTCACTTTTCCAAAATGTTATTTAATTTTCATAATTTTCATCTAATGCCCCTTCCCCAATATACCTGTCATTAATACCTATTGATTCTAAAGTATTGTGGAAGAATTCTGTTCTAGGTGGTCATCACCATATTATATTTTTTCATAGAATGAACACATAGAGAATTAGCCAAAGTAAGTGTGTGTTTGTGTGTGAATGAGGGAGTATGTAATATTGGTGGGGCAAAATTCAGGAGATATTTCAAGCATCATACATTTTTTTAAACCTCTGAATTCTTTCAAGAAATATCAGTGTTTCATGGTGGCTGATTGAGTTTTGATGTTCCTCTCTCTTTGTTTCTCGGGGATTAGGGATGAACTCACAAACTAATTTTAGCCAATATGGGATTATTTTATCACTAATTACAATTTTACATACCAGGGTCAAGTACCATCATTTTAGGAAAAGAAAGTGTGTTTTTCTCAAGGAATCAGAATAGATAACAGCTTAGAAAAAAATAAATACTAATCAAATTCTTTGACTTGGAATTAAGATTAAAAAATTTTAAGTAAATTTCTGAGGTATATATATTAATTTTTCTTTGAAAGTAGAAACATACAGTAGGAAAAGTGAATGGTAGAGAGAGGTAAGCACCACCTCAATGTTCAGCACATCTTCCTTTCCTCAGTTTCCAAGTGCTCTCAAAATATGGATAAAGTTAAGTCGGAGCTTTCTAAGAATCCCAAGAAGAGAGAGATGAGTAGCAACTCCTCTAAATGCCTGACTCCCAAAAAGGTCAAACTGATAAACTGTAGTAAAAACAATCTCCCTCCCCACAATACAATCCACAGGGGGGGGAAAAAAAAAAAAGCTCTAGATATCATGCATGTATCATCTAAAATTATGCATTGTTAAAAGAGACAACTAAATTTGATGGAAGAAGCTCTGGAAAGTTCCACCGTGTGTGTTGGCTACCTTAGTAATTCCACCTCCCAGCCCAACAGAGAACATTTAGTGAGCCCAAAGAGAAGTCTCAAAAGGTTTCTCTTTGACCTTGGACAGCACTTCTTCCCCTAAAGACTAAAGTATGACTTGACATTCAGTAGATTTTCCTCACAGTGAGGGCCGCTCATCTGCCTCTCCCACAGGTGGAAGAAGGAGTTAACGAGATTGACTCAGGACTGTCAGGCTCTGTCACGATTGTTCCCAATCTTGAAAACGCACCCACAGGAGACTGAACAAAGCACATTTACTTAATCTCATAAGACATAATAAATTATACTAGACACAGTTAAAGAAATGATTGATGTTAACCTTTTCTTATTCCTTTCATATATTTTGGATATTTTGAAGTTGTCTTAAAAAACCTAGCAGGGTATTTGGGCCCCTATCCAGGACTCTGTTACTCCATTGTATGAAAAGGGACCCAGCACTGTGAGAAACACACATTTCCCTCCTTTTAATAATCACTCAAACTGATTTTTTTTTAAAAAAGAAAAACTATTAAATTATTTTAATTGTTTAGACTAGGAAAAGAGATCTATTGGCAGGAAGTAAGCAACACAATAGTCTTTCAAAACCCATAGTATTTATGTAATAGCCAAATTTACCAAATCCCAAGTCAGGAGATGTGTTTTGATCGATATGAATATATTTATGCTAACATACCTGAACAAATAGATTCACAGAGGACAAAACTAAACAATCAAAAATTAGGACAAACAATTTTCAGAAATTTTCTAGAAAATGTATCAGTGTGTTTGCAAATTTCACATTGACTTCCAAAATTTTTCAGGATCAGCCTTCAATAAAACTACATTTCAGGGGCTTCCCTGGTGGCGCAGTGGTTGAGAATCTGCCTGCCAATGCAGGGGACACGGGTTTGAGCCCTGGTCTGGGAAGATCCCACATGCCACGGAGCAGCTAGGCCCATGAGCCACAACTACTGAGCCTGCGCGTCTGGAGCTTGTGCTCCGCAACAAGAGAGGCCGCGACAGTGAGAGGCCCGCGCACCGTGATGAAGAGTGGCCCCCACTCGCCACAACTAGAGAAAGCCCTCGCACAGAAACGAAGACCCAACACAGCCAAAAATAAAAATAAATAAATAAATAAATAATTTTTTAAAATAGTAAAAAAAAAAACACTACATTTTATTACATAACTTCAGTTCTCTCTGTAATTGCTAGGAGTCAGGCTCATAATAATAGCAAGATCTGTAGAATAACAGACCTGATTCCATATCTATTGATTACTAACTAGCTGTTTTCATCTTGAGCAAGCCTCTTAAATACTCTGCTGCAATTCCTTCCATTTGTGAAATGAACAACAATAATTCCTATCTATAAAGTTAGAATGAGAATCAAACAAAATCTACAAAAATGATTTGAAAATGAATTATACTTACATACATATAAAGTATTATTACTGCACAGAAACCATTCGTTAAGGTAAGAGTCAGCTAAAGCCATCTCAGCTCAGGGTGTGGCACAGCTGAGATCCTGACTGCATAAGTAGATCACCCATCACCATTTCCTTTTCTCCATTCTTTCCTAATAAAACAGATCTCTCTTTTCTGACTTCTTCCACAGCTTCTTAGGCAATCGCCAGATTCCAAACCCTTGTCCTGACATGTTGACACATTCTTCTAAAATCCTCATTGATCCCTTTAAGTTTTCTTCCACTTGATAGAATCACACCTGCCTGATCTCTGACACTGGTCATATTGATAAGTAGGAGAGGCAGCTACAGGCTCTCTTCTCGTGCTTCTTGATCTACTTCTCATACTTCTATTTTAACACTTACATTTTATACTATAATTATTTACAAGTCCATCTCCTGGTCCTCAAGGACAGGGCTGTGTTTTACTGATCAGAATGTCCCCAGGGCAGCAAAAAAGACCTGGAATGTGCTATAGATTCTACAGATATTGATTGAAAACATGAATGAAAAGATAATGAGTTAGGTTTGGTTTCTTGAGTATGAATGTAGAGATATTAATTACACAGTTGAAAATATAGATCAGGATCACAGAGACGACGCACAGATACGGATGTAGGATTAATTTACATCACTGAGAAAGAATGTATACCAGAGGGGGGAAAAAGAAATGGACAAAGGTAAAGGAGGCAGGAAAATAGAGAAAAAGCAGTCCCCAAACCGGGTGGAGAATCAGGAAAGAGTAGTTTTATATAAACTCAGAGAGGAAGATAGTCCAGATGGAGGAAGTTGTTAATGGCGTCAAGCAAAGCTGCTTCCTTCTCTATAAAATGTGGAATAAAACACCTAATACACAGGATTATGTTGAGGACTAAAAGGAATATGTGACAATTATTAAAACAATGCCAGGGACAAAATGGTGACTGAATAATTATTTCAAAATCAACTACAATGAAAATGGAGATGAGAAAATCAGATGTGGCAATTAGGAAGTAGATGGAGATGACCATTGTGAGAACAGCTTTATTAGAAAGGAGGGGATGGACGCTAACTTTCTGTGGGGTAAGCAAAGAAAATGAAGTGAGAAAATAGAAAGCAAAAAGATACTTTCCTTTTAAGGACTGTACTGATGAGGGAGAGAGAGTTTGGTGGTCTCAGGGAGAGGCAGGCTTGAGTGGGAAATGTTTGGTTGTAGAACATGAGAATTTTGAGCACGTATGTGGCACAGGCGAAGTAGCCAATAGAGAGGAAGAAATATTAAACCAAGGGAGGACAGAAAAGAGGCTTTGACATAGCTGTACACTTAATGGAAAGTTAAGGGAAGTTACAAGAGTTCTCTCTTTTCCACAGGATGGGAAGTTTCCTGATAACATTCAGGGTGGTTTTGGGGTTTAAGAGAAGTCGTTAAATGTGTGACGTGGCCATGATAAGACTGGGAAAGGAAGCTGTTGAGGGGTAAGTAAAAGCAGATTATTAAACTACTTAATTTAACCTTAAATTAAATTTATCTTAAATTATTATTAGTGTCTGTCTGTTGCTGTCTGCCGCTCTGATCTTGCCCATCTGACCCCAAGTCTTGCCTGCCACCTGCAGGGTGAGCCCTTCATCACTGAGGGTCCCTTTGTCCTGCTTGGAAAGCCGGATGAGTCAGGAGATGATCTCTTATTGACCAAAAGTCACAATGGAGCCCTGGGCACAGATAGCTGGTTCATGTTGCCCACAGGACTGAACCAAGCAGATGAATTTCCAGAGGGTCAAGCCAAATGAAAGATAACATTACCTGGATTCAGTTCCTGGAATAATTTTTTTAAAGGTCATTTTCATTTAAATGATATAATCTAACCCTAGTGTTTTGAATATGAAGCTCCCAGTCTCCCAAAGATGACCCAAGGACTCTGACTCAAGGCTTCACAAAGTCTTTTACAACTTTAATTACAGAAAAGTCATTTTCATGTGCTTTGCTGCCTCCAGGTCATTTCAGCTTTCAGTAAAAGCTCTGCCATGGGAGTCAGGGTCCCCAGCTCCACTACCCACCCCTCCCAATCAACTTCAATCAGGGACACTTATGGAAGAGACTTCATCGAATCCTTGAATTATGAAATAAGATAGGTCTATAAAGTGAATATGACCTGTGAGGAGTAACTTCTCCATTCAGATAGCCAAAGGGTCCCAGGCTGTTTCTCAGGTGCATGCGGACTTTGGTACACTGTCACAAGCCCAGAGACTCAGCTTGCTTCCGTCGTCTTTAGCAGAGGCCAGCAACCACTCTGTCCCTTTGGTTTCTGGGCCCCCCACCATGGGTGGATGTAGAACCAGTACATTCTTCTCAACTCTTTCCACCTCCATCCCTTCTACCCACCCTCCTCATCCTTTCTTTGCCCGCACAATAGACAAGTGCCCTGGTATTCTTACATTTAAATGTGGAACTGCTTAACATTAAGGAAAGAGACGGGAGGTGATCAATATAACAAATGGGTACGTTACAAATTTTAACGTATCTCACAAAGTTTTTACAGGAAACATCCCTGACTCCCTGGATGAGGTGGTAACTGGAAGCCTTTGGGTTTCAGCTCTGTTTTGACTCTCCCAAGGCTACATGGATGCCTAATGTCACCCAGCTCGTGGGCAGACCAGGCCCTTGCCCTCAGGTCCATCAGGCTCCAAAGCCCATGTCCACAACAGTTAAGCTACTCTGGTTCAAGCAGAGCTTGAAAACCTGCTGTGCTATGTTACCTTTATTTATGTGGCAGGTATTATCTATATTTACTTGACAAGTATTACTCTTGAGGATGGAAAAATTTTTATAACTTTCACATCTTTTTCTTCCCCGCTATTACTTGTAAACATGGCTGATAGGAATTCACCTATATGCTGGTGTGGGTCTCCTAAGCACCCTCACATAAAAGGCACATGGGTGCCTTCTGGCTTTGCAAGACGGGTAGATCTTCCATTGTCAGAGCAGCTAAAGGTTGTACTAGAAAGCCGTAGAATATTCCCATGGGCCTTCACTTTCTCTAGGTCCGACTATGTGACCTATCTATATGAGAGTGGGCAGGGGTAGGGAGAGGCTGGCAGATGTTACACCTTCCTCCTGTACCCAGAAGGACACTGGGCTGGCTCTATGTATTCAGTTTCTGTTTGCTGCTGTTATAAATTACAGAAATGTGGTAGCTTAAAACGATCCAAATGTATTATCTTTAGATTAGAAGTTCAACATGTGTCTCACTGGGATAAAATTAGGATGTCAGCAGGGCAGAGTTCCTTTCTGGTGACTCTGGGCAAGATTCTGTTTCCTTGCCTTTTCCAGCTTCTAGAGGCTGCCCCTGCTCCTTGACTCATGGCACTTTCCTCCAGTTTTAAAGCCAGCAGGGCAGTGTCTTTAAATCTCTGATTCTTCCGCATCCCTCCTCCACTTTTAAGAACCTTTGTGATTACATTGGCCCTACCTGGATAATCTAGGATAATCTCCCTCTTTTTAAGACCAACTGATTAGCAACCTTAATTCTACCAGCAACCTGAATTCCCCTTTCCCATGTAAGATAAAATATTTACAGGTTCTGGGAACTAAGACAGAAATACCTTTGGAGACCACTTCTCTGCCTACAACACTTTTTTAGGAATCACACATGAAGAATAGGCCAACCATTCCAGGAAGGCCAGAGACAAAATTAGGTGGTACATAAGGAAGCATTCTTGAAGCAGAAGCTTGAAGTCAAAACATCTCTCCTCTCTCTTCTTCTCCCCTCTGCTCCCCATCCAACCTCTCCTCCCCTCTCCCATATATGAGACATTAAGGCAATATTCCAGCCAAGAGCAGTCTTACACAGGCAGAAATCCAGAGAGAAGAAAATAGGTCATTCAGTTGGAGGTGTACAGAGTTGCAAATTGCCTACCTGAAACCAGGGTGGATAATTCGGCGCTTTCGTCTTTCTCATCTGTAAACTGGAGTTGCTCTTTGCCTATCAGGTTTGCAGAAGGACCCAGCAACATAACAGATGTGATGCACTCAACACACAGTCCTGTCACGCTCTGGACTACCTCATGAGTGCGGGGATGTTACTGGTTTCAGATCTGTCCAAGGACCAAAAAAAAAAAAGTTCTGTTTCTCCACAGTTTTTCAGAATTTTAGTTCTGAAAAGGAGACAGCAGGATTTAAATAGCTGGTTCATAAGCAATGAATTATAAAAGTTAATTAGTGACATTGGCCTAGGCTTATTGGTTAAGAACATCTTTATTTTATTCAAGCAGATACAAAAAATAAGGTTTACTACCATTTAAGAAAAGTTCCCTGGCAAAGGAAATTTGCCTAATCTTTAGGAAAGGCTGCATTTAGTGAAAATAGGTATTTATCATAATTCTTACTGGCAAGCACCTAAAATTAAATCCTGCAGAGTTAGTAATGATGTTAAAACCCATAATACTCTTTAATTATTAGAATATTTTACCTTTAGCAAATGCACTACAAGTTTCAAAACACTCAATTTACATTGGTTCACTTTTAATGCATGCATAGTTCTTGCCCTAATCTCATTTCCAGTTGGCCCGTAAATTGATTTATTTATGCTACTTAGCCCTTGGGATTAATCAACTGTTGCAACTGTTTTGAATTTATCTAAATAAATAGGGCTTTCCTGATACAATTAGTCCAGATCTTACTTATGAAGTAATATAGGATTTAATATGAAAAATGCATGTCTTCCTAGGAAAAGTCAGACTTTCCACAGTATAGTCTAATCAACGTTAGCCTCCTGCCTCAGCCCATTTAGCATTTACAGTATATGCATAATAGCAAACAATGCTACAGCTCCTAATCAGATAAAAGTTCTACTTAATATCTGTGCTCACAGATTCAGGATTTTTGAAGACAGCAGAAGAATTTGCTACTATATTGCTAAATCCACTTGACAGAATAGAATCCTGCAGCAGGGATTTCACATGCACTGAGCCGTAAGCGAGTTATCAGCTCCGCTAAACCAGCTTATCATTGCTGGTTGTCGCCTCTCCCTGTGTGTAACTGATGGAATGGACTTCTCTCCGTAAGTCTCAGATCATCTGAGCTGGACCTGTAACACGTGCTCAGCTTTTGTTTCCTAACCCAGGAATGTTCCAGTGTCGTGATGCAACTCTCCTGCGCTCCATCCAGAACATTCTATGTGTATTCACAAAAGAGATACATGGAACATTTGGCACATGCTGTGGGATCAGCACCCTAGACTGGAGGAGAGGAGGGGAGTGGGAATGGACGTGCAGGGTCAAGGCTGCCTGCTTCCTGTTAGATCAGAATTCTTGGAGCTGTACCAGTGAGGGGGTGTTTTAAATCCATTTTGTTAGAAATTACTGACTTTATACTTAGGATCAAAGCTGAAATTGGATTCTCTCCACTGCATGGAAAATGGGTACAATGCATTAGACGTTTCCACGGAAGGAGTGCCTTGGAACGCTTCCAATAGCTTCATACCCAGTCTTACAGAACTGAATGCTAGAAAACGGTATGCATTACAGTGTAAAGCATTTAATTTTTTTTTTTTTTTTTTTTTGGCCACACCGCGTGGCATGCGGGATCTTAGTTCCCCTACCAGGGATCAAACCCGCACCCCCTGCCATGGAAGTACAGTCTTAACCACTGGACCACCCAGGAAATCCCTTTTTTAAACAATGTAAAGCATTTAAATAATTTAAAATAACTTTTGCAAATGATCAACATGAATATTGAGTTTGTTAACAAACTATATATTTTATTTTTGAGTTATTTGTAGTGAGGTGGATGGACCTAGAGTCTGTCATACAGAGTGAAGTAAGTCAGAAAGAGAAAAACAAATACCATATGCTAAAAATTATCTTAATTTTTAAAATTCGGAATAGCTTGTCATCCAGAAAACCTTGAGACAACATGATAGTGACGATTATTTCATCTCTTGCCCTGTTGCAATACTTGAATTCTTACAAACATTCTATGTCTACATTTTGAACACATGTACACACATATGCATGTTCACACACACATAGAGTTTCTTGTGGTAACATTTCCCTCAGCGTTAAGTTTGTCATATAGAGAAAACTATCCAATTTTAAATAAAAGTAGGATGTGTAGGTAATTATTTTGAGATTTTCTTAACAGTGCCTGACAATTTTTGTAAACAATCTAAAAGATTACACCTAAAATACATTTATTTTTAATATAACAATTTGCCTCTAGCCAGTGCAGACTGACTTATTAACAATTTTTCCCTATTCTCTCCTATTTAAACTTACTTGATAACGAAATGTCATATTGTTGTCTTGTTTTCAAAATTTTTTAATAACAACACAGGAAGATGAGAATCCTATTGCAGAGAGTTTCAGAAAAACAGCTCAGGTCAATAAGCTGATATATATTTTCCTGGGACCTAATTTGAAAACTTGTAACAAACAGGGAAAGTAAGGCTAAGGGACACAAACGAGTCACCAGTGTTACCCAGAAACCCGTGACAGGACCACGAAAGCACCTCTCGCCTCTGTGGTGCAGTCCTGCCCCCCTCTCAGCACTGCTGCCCTGTGCCCTTTGGTAGCTGATGAAATGGAAGAAGCTTCCTGTTCAAACCATGGTTACAGTTCCCTGATCTCTATAGTAACAATGAAAAGATAGGAAAGCAAGGTGACTCCACGGCAAGTTAACTAAGACGTTAGAAATTCTTCTGAGCTGATTAATCATCCTTCTGCTAATTGAAACTTCCTGTCTTTAATTTAAGAAATTCTGTTTGTGTCACACTATAAAAGTGAGATCCCAGACAGCAATGTCTCTCGTAATGAAACAAAAAAACATTACGGGGACACAAGGCATTGATGTAAAAGTTTACTATTTGTTAGTGTAAATTTGGAGTGATGATGTTTGGTCAAATTCCCTGTCATATAAACAAGCAATTTGGGAAGAAATAGTATTTTATTTTCATCAAAATACTATTACATACAGGATCGGTTTACAATAAACTTTAAAAAACTGTCTAAGTTTGTTGGATAAAATATTGTTTGAAGTTGATGGAATTTCAGCTGGTGACTGATCATCATTTTGCTACATGGAGACTTGTTTTGGTAATAGCTTTACTGAGATATAATTCACATACCATACAATTCATCCATTTAAAGTCTACAATTCAATAGTTTTAGTATATTCACAGATGTGCAGCAATAACCACAGTCCGTTTTAGATAATTTTCATCACCCAAAAAGAAACCCCTGTACCCTTTATTTACCACTCTCACAATTGTCTCCCAACACCCCCTATCTCCAAACCCCAGCCCTAGCCAAGCATTAATCTACTTTCTGTCTCTATAAATTTGCCTATTCTGGGCATTTCATATAAATCAAATAATATAATATTTGGTTGTTTGTGACTGTCTTCTTTCATTACCATAATGTTTTCAAGGTTTATCCATGTTGTAACATGTATCAGTACTTCATTCTTTTTATGGCTAAATAATATTCCCCTGTACTTATATTCCACATTTATTTAACCATTCATCAGTTGATGGACATTTAGGTTGTTTCCACCTTTTGGCTATCATGAATAATGATTACAATGAACATTCTTGTACAACTTTTTGTGTGGACGTGTTTTTATTTCTCTTGGTTATATAACTAGGAATGGAATTGCTGAATAAAATAAGTGTTGTTTAACTTTGTGAGGAATGGCCAGAATATTTTTCAAAGTGGCTATAGCATTTTACATTACATGGAAATTTAATTTATCAGAATTTGACCCTGTCATTAGTTGCTGCTTCAGTGTTATGAATTGGCACTTAGTCTAACATATATTAAGGTTACATGTCTGGTCACCTCAATTATCAAAACTCCAACAAATCAGAAATCAGATGAGAAGGTGTGTGTGTAGCGGGGAGGGATCCCTGAGGGGCCAAAACCAATACTAAATAGTCTACTCACTAAAATTCATATCTATATCTACCCCCAGAAAAATCCCATAAGTTCTCACTCTTAGTAAATTTACTCTTTGTTTGGGCTAGTTATAAAAGCTTCTTTTCCTGATTTCCTGAACTCTTAAATATTAGAAGAAGAAAATTAGAAAATTGGTGAGAGTTTCTGGAGACCAGATTATTGATGGCAGCAAGAAAAGGCAGCTAAATATCTCTTAGTGAGAAAAGGAACTGAACACAGAACCGTAAAGGAAAACCTAAGGCCTCTAAACACTGAGAACTGTTTAATTTCAGGGGAGATGTCCCTATAGACCTGTAATTACTCTAAGATGTCACTGTATTGTATCATTGGTGCAATTATTGAAACTTAGATTTACAGTCTTCAGTAATCAAAAAAGGATACAATCATACCATTAATAAAATGTGGAAGTTTTCAATAATGATTTGAAGGGTTACATCCAAAATGATGCAATTTTTGAAAGCTCACCTGTTAAAATCATAGACTCTCAGGGCTGGATGAGACCTTAATGATCGTCTCCTACTTAACGTGATGCCACAGAACAATCTAATAGGGGGATTACAGAGAGAACTGGTCGTAGGTTTGTAGGTCTGTGAACTTGAGCACAGAATAGTAAATTTGGATCTTACTTTCATCATACATGAAGTTCTGGATCTGAAATGGATAATACACAAAGCTTCTTTTAGATTTTTTAGTCTAACAAACTTATTTATTATTATTTATTTAACCTCATCCTCACAAGGAAGGCTCTATGAAGGATTAGGAATATTCTAATTTCCCAAAAGAAAAGAACAAGATACTTAGAGAACCTGGAGAATGTTTTTGAACTAAAGAAACAGTCATTCAGGAAGCATTAAATATCTAAGTGTCAAGCTTTGTGACAGGCTCTTGAGACAGAAAGATGAATGAGTGAAGCCTAGTTCTTTCCCTCAAGGGTATGCAAACCATTTATCATGTAACTATCACTGTAGATGACAGAAGTTATACAGAGGTAATAAGGCTGACAGTAGATCTCATTTATTGGTCATTTACTATGGACTAGGAATTGCACTAAGTGCTTTATACACTTTCATAATTTAATTCTTATCACTTTGTGAGTCAGACACTATTACTATCCTCAGGCACAGAGAAGTCAAGTAAGTTGCCAAAGATCAAAGAGCCAGTGGTCTGGTTCTGATTCCAGAGGGAAAGCAATAGGAAGAGAACAATTAGACTGGGGGTGGGAGGTCAGCTGGACATTCAACACATTTAGTCCTTTTCTTTCCTAAGCCCTTCTGGCAGCATGTGATAAGGATGTATTCTACTATTGTGTAAAAGTTCAGTTTGCTGGTAATAGAAAATATGTTAGGTGTTTTAAGCAGAAAAGAATTTAATACAAGAAATTAGAAAATAATTTAATACAGGGAATAAGATATTTACAAAATTGTTACAAGAGCTGAAGGATCAGGCTCTGGGCTGGGCCTTCAAGAATGATTCCCAGAACCGCACAGTAGACGTGACCTGCCAAGAGAATTACAACTTCTGGGAGAGAATTCAAGAGTCAACTCCTGACTCCAGAATCACCCTTGGCTTAGCTGTGATCTGAGACCAAGAGACCCACCATTGCCACTGTTGGACCCAGAGTCAGTGCAAATCCTACTGAATCTGCACCCGCAAAATTAGCGTCTCACACACTGGGCCTCACTCCTCCATTAACTCAATTCTGAACATAAGTGTCATTTGAGAGCGTCCGATCGGCAGGACCGAAATCACATCTGGAATCCTCACTTCGAACCCATCTGGGATTTTTTATTTTTATTTTCAGCCTCTGCTTGTTAGAAGGAAGTCGAATCAGATGTTTAAAAGAGCCAATCCAGCATATCCACCATAACCAAGAAAGAATTCCTGGACAAACTCCACAGCCCTCGACAGTATTTCATTCCAATATTTAAAAAATCCTTGTGGTTTCCTTCACTGTTCTTGATGGGTCTTCCCACATTTCAAAATGCATTTCTTTTTAAACATGCAGTATCATTACAACTTCAATTTTGTTTGTTGTTGCTGTTGTTTTGTTTCTATGTATAAATGGACAAGCAAGAAACATTTTAAATAGAAGTATCTATTTGGTGGTTCATCCTCTAAATTTAACTTGAAAGTTACAGTATTTTTTTAAAAGAGTAAGCGTTTTCTAATGTTCTTTTTTTCCACACAAGCTGTCATTTTGTCCATAGAATTATTATTTGTATTTGAATCTAGCAAGCTGAATATTTATGAACCTGAATATTTATGATGTTCGTGATGTTTATGAGGTCTGGGGAGAAACAAATGGAGGAAGTTCCAGGTTCCTTATGCTCCCTTTCTGTGCAGGACATTCCCACAGTGCTGACATTCACTTTCCTAATCTATCCTCAGGACCCCTGTTGCAATGCCCGATGTTACTGGGGTTACAAATTCCATCAGCAGTGCCCCCCCCCCCTTAGAGATCACTGGATATCACTAAGATCCTTCACTAATCAACCCATATTCTTGTCCTTCGACAATTTCACTTCCTTGACCCAACACACAAACACACATCTCTGTTAAGTAGAAAACTGAACTCATGTACAAAAGGTAGATCTCTCACCTAGAGGAACCAGCCCATCTTTATGGAGTTTCTGAATTGATATTTCAATAGTGCATGCAAAGGAAAGCTAAGTTTCCCCAAATCAAATGAAATCTTGATGAACTCCTATAATTTATTTCGGACTTTTAAATTTGTAATGGCATATCTTCAAAAACTATGAAAAGAAAAATATATTCTGTAGAAAATGTTAATGAAATAAGGCTTATGCATCGTCCCTAAAATTTGGAAAGAATATCATAATTCAGAGCAGAATACCTGAAAATGCTGATAGACAATACACTTTTTAGCAATGTCCGCTTTACCTCTTATTTATTTAAACTGCTAATTTTTTTCCTGATTTTTAAAAACTTGTGTCATTTAAAGAAAATATCCTGGAGTACCCCTTGCACCCAAACTCTGCTGTTATGTAGAAGGTAATGAGGCTGCAAATATGCTGTTTTTCCATAGCCTATTTCTTGTTTTCCAGCTTTACAGGGCAATTTTAGGTACTTGTGCTTGCAGCCAGAGTCACTATATGCTTCTGATCTTTTCTAAATGTCAACTACCATAAAAGAAAATAAATAACAGGACAGTGTGCCATTTTCATCACTTTAAAAACCACTTAATCACTATCTTAAGTCCCAGGCTCTGGGTGCTGCTAAAAAAAATTTAGTGCCCTAAGAAACAGGCCAAGATCACACGCTAACCAAATATTGCTAGGACTGAACATACCATTAGGTACTTACGAACCTGGTTCTCTCCCCATTCTGAATGGGATTAAGATGCATAAATAAAATTGCATGTGTGTGTGTGTGTGTGTGCGTGTGAATCTGTGCATGTATGTGTGTTTGGGGGGGGGGGTGGGTATTTTTTACTTGGCCAATCTCATCCAGTAACAAAAAAAAGATGTGTAATCCCTTTTGACAGCAAGACTAACTGGGAGACATGATGGGTTTCAGTCCTGGTCTCCTCTAACCCGACCTACGTAACCATGGGAAAGCTCCTGATGCCTGCAGGATCCACACTTTTTCACAGGTAAAAGAGGAATTAAAATAAATGCTAAGATTCTATGTGTCTATAACTGAATATGACAGAACACCTTTAACTCAAAATAGAGTATTTGAAAGGTTTCTTAGAGGAATCTACCGGAGCTGCAGGTTTAGCTATTATATGGTCCCTAACTGCTTGACTTGATGTTTTATATTTTCAGTCTTCTATAATGCTTTTTCAATTCAATAGGCTACAAATATTATAATTTGAAATCTACAAAAGAAAACATATTTGGAGAATAGTGAGAAGTGTACAATTCTTACTAAATTCTATCTTGTTGCATTTTCTGAAATACCTAAAATAGCCATTAATAATCACAAGGACTCCTTTCCTTATTATACTCATTTCGGTTTTTGAGAAACAAAGTAACTCACTGGGTTACCTCAGTCATAATTTCCCTACATATGATTGCAGTTTTCTAACAGCTAGTTTTCAGAGTCTTTCATAAACCGTATTCCTTGAAAAACTTGGAAAATGTGTTCTATTATCATCTTGAAACCTCTTCCAAGTTATGCCTTCTTGATCAATTCAAGTAAAGTGTTCCTGACATTAGTTTAATTGTATCAACTATTTCCTATTTATAATTCTCCTAGAATTTAATCCTGCTTTTTAGGATGATCCAAAGGCTTTTTTCTTTCATATAATCATGGTTTTAGCAGCAAACAACATACATTGTATACTAAGCAGCATCATTTATTTTTAAGGAACATTTACATAATGTTGCCATATGGATATTGAAAACAAGATGGGTAAGGTAAGCCTATAATATTGCTTAAAATATATTATGAGCATAACTAAAGGAAATATTGAGCCAATTTGTCACAGTTGTTTATTCTAAAGTAAAGGGGAAAAAAGCCTTTGTTTTATAATAACCAGATGCCCATATCAATGTTGGAATTTAAATTACTTTGGTACTCCTTTTTCAGATAGCCTAGTTTATTTGTTGTAACTTTATCAATTAGATATTTTTCAAAAGAAAAATTTTAATT
Source organism: Eubalaena glacialis (assembly GCF_028564815.1). Classification (NCBI taxonomy): domain Eukaryota; kingdom Metazoa; phylum Chordata; class Mammalia; order Artiodactyla; family Balaenidae; genus Eubalaena; species Eubalaena glacialis. Next base: position 70,209,962 of record NC_083723.1, on the reverse strand, counting down.
GATAAATTCATTGAATGAATATTAAGATGTTTACAGTTGTGGACATGAACACAATACAATGATTTCCTATAACATATGGCTTATTCCAGAGTTGAGCAGATTCTTTCTCACAAGGGCTACATTCTCCTTTATGGTTATGGCCCACTTGAACTTGTAAGACATTCTGGATACTTATTTATCCAATATATATTTGCTGAGCATCTACTATGTGCCAGACATTTTTGGAGATGCTAGAGAATCAAAAAAAGCAAATAAAAAGGCTGAAAATCATGCTTTCATGGAGGTATAGTTCTAATGGGGAATGCAAACAATCTGCAAAGTAAATAAGTAAAATTTATTGTATTTTAGAAAGTGACGAGTGTCTTAGGAAAAAAAAGAGGAAGAATATGAAATATCAGCGGAGGTAGCTATTATGGAATGAATGTTTGTGTCCCCCCCCCCCAAATTCATATGTTGAAATCCTAACTCCCAATGTGGTGGTATTTGGAGGTAGGGCTTTTGGGAGGTAATTAAGTTTAGATGAGGTCATGAGGGTGGTGCCTTTATGATGGGATCAGTGCCCTTATAAGAAGAAGAGACAGGAAAGCTCCCTCTTGCCCTATGCACATACACCAAGGAAAGGTCATGTGAGCCCTCAGCGAGAAGGCAGGTTTCTACAAGCCAGGAAGAGGACCTCACCAGACACCAACCCTGCTGGCACCTTGATCTTGGACTTCCAGTCTCCAAAATTGTGAGAAATAAATTCCTGTTGTTTAAGCCACCCCGTCTATGGTATTTCGTTATGGCAGCCAGAGCCAACTAATAATGGCCAAGTTTGAAGTTTTAGGTAGAGTAGCCAGGGAAGTAAAGATGTGAAGGAAGTGAGGAAGGGAGCCATGTAGATACTGGAGGAGGAGCACTCCAGTCAAAGGGAAGAGCAAGTGCAAAGACCTTGAGGGAAAAAGAAGATGGAATGGAGGAGATAATAGGGAAGGCGGTAGAGTATGAGGACAGAAAAGTAACCATGAATGGTCTTGTAGCTCAGGGTAGCTATTTGTGTTTTTATTTTGGGTGAGATGGGAAACCACTGCAGGGGACTCAGCAGAGAAAGGAGAGACATAATCTGGTTTATGTTCTAATCATATACATTTTGCTGCTTTGTTGAGAATAGATTGCAGTAAACCAAGGTCAAAAGCAGGGAGACCAGTTTGGATTCTATTATCATCATACAGGTGTGAAATGACAGTGGCTTAAGCCAGGCTAATAGCATTTGGGATGGTAAGAAGTGGTGGGATTCTGAGTGTGTTTTGATGTTAGAAATGACAAGATTTACTATCAGACTAGAATTGATTTATGCAAAAGAGAAATCAAGGACGACACCAAGGTTTTTGGCTTGAGCAACTGAAAGAGTAAATGTGTCATTAAAAAGAGTTGGTTTTGTGGGAAAAAATATCAGAAACCCAACCTGGGTCATGTGTTTCAAAGAGGAAAGAGTGATCAAATACTTCTACTTTATCCTTTCAGATGAAAACTGAGAAATGACTTTTGGCCCTGATAACTGTGATAAGAGCAGTTTTAGGGTAGTCGTAGAACAAAAACTAGATTTGAATATGTTCAAGAAAGTATGAAGGAGAGAAATTAAGGGTAGTGTGTCTAGATTCCTCTTTCAAGGAGTTTTGCTGTAAAAGACAGCACAATACGGGGTAGTGTATATAGAGAGAAGGTGATTTAAAAGAATTTTTTTAGAGGGGAAAAGTAGCAACATGTTTTTAACCTGGTAGGAATAATCCAATACTGAGTGAGAAATCGATGGTGCCCCAGGATGGGAATGATGAATGAATAGGTGAAAGAGGGTAGAATCTAATGCACATATGTAGGGGATGGCTATAGCTTAAATAACCTCTTTGGGAAATTGGGTGAATCTAGGTCAAAGGTTAGAAATGTGTAAAGTGAGCCTAGGACCTTTAGCTGTGCCAAAAGGCAAGAAACTTCTCAAAAAACCACTGGAGTTGTATCAAAAGAACAGTAGAGTCAATTCAAAGGGGCTTCCACTAGGCCGACATAGATAATTTGTGCAACGAAAGGATAATGGCTGCAATAGATTGAAACACATTAAGAATATGAAAACCCACAAGTTCATAGTGATATAAGCACCATACATGCATTCAATGACCACCATTAGTCGCTTCTTGGAAACTAACATGTTATTCTTAAAAAGTAACAAATAAAAGGCAAAGAATGAAGCCAGTCTTAGCTGTACCAAATCTGTTTCAGTGTAATCAATTAGTTGATAAGGGAAAGTTCTTTAGAGAATTCCAGCTAATAAATGCAAAGGGAATGAGAGAATTAGAAAATCACAATTTTGTAATCCTTAAGGAAATAATGGATCTATGCAATTGTCAACATGGATATAAAACAATTAGTGAGGAGTTGTTGGGGAACTTTATAATGGATGCATCACACTGACATCACCTGGACCCATCTGGATCTTATTTAAACAGAAAAATCAGGCATTTTGCAACAGGAAGTATACGGCATCCCTTACACAACACTCTGGTCAAAAACTTTTAACCAAGCCTATATATCTATCATTTTACAGTAAATATAAGGAAAAACAAGTTAAATAGCATATTGGAAAGCAAACAGCTGAATTTGTCTTGTGAGAAATTCTACACAAGAATATAAATGGGTATGAGTATAAAGGAGTATGTTTTTTCAATTAATGAATGGCATTTAAAAAGAGGGAGAGGAGGAACTGTTACAGATTTTTAAAGAGAAGAAACTCAAAGGCATAATGAACCAAATGTAATATATAAAACTTAAGATCTTAATTCAAACAAACCTAAAATTCTAAACAGATGTTTTTGAGAAAATCGACGAAATTTAAACATGGGCTGGGTGTTAGCTAATATTAATAGCTTTTATTTGAGTTATGTTTTATTACAAAGTCTTTATTTCTTAAGTATACATACCACAGTTTTATGGAGTATATTATATTGTTTTGGGCTTACTTTAATAAACTCTGTCTCCACACTCAAATGAAAATACTAGCTCTCCCAAATAAAAGTACAGGAGGAGACAGACAAAATTAGCAAAATGTTGACCATTGTTGAAACTGGGTGATTTAGTTAATTATACCATTCTCTCTTTACTCTTGTATGTTTAAAAATTTTCCATAAAAGAATCTGTCCTTTTTTTTTTTACACAGGAGAAATACAGAAGCAGTGAACATCATTGTTCATAAATCCTTGTGCCCGTGTTTATTTATCTACTTAGAACAATTACTTAGTATAATTGCATTATTTCAAGTTTTGACATACATTTCTAATTTGTGTTCTGGAAAAATGTGTCAGTTTTTATACTCTCTCCAACAATAAATGAAAAAGTCAGTTTCCATTCTCTTGCCAATCTAAGTTTGATCAGTCTTTTAAAATTTACTAGTCAGAAAGGTGGCAATACCTCATTATTGTGTTTGTTTGAATTCATTACATTACTAATAAGGCGGAAAAAATATATAAAATTCACTGACCATTTTTATTTTTTCTTTGGTGAATTGTCTGTTTATATCTTTTTACCTATATTTCTTTTCAGAAATTATCTATTCTCTTTTCAATTTTAACAGTGCTTTGTATACTTTAAACACTAGCTCTTTTTTCTATCACCTTGCAGATATTTCATGTTCATCAGCCTATGTGGTGTTTTTTTTGAAAGTTTTCAATTTTTACATATTCAACATTTTAAATCTTGGTTATATATCTTTCTGGCCTTTATTTCAGGCTAAGAAAGGTCTTTACCATTTCAATATTATAAAGTATGCCTTTGTAGCTTCTTTTAGTTTTTTAAACAATTTTATCTTACTACTTAGTCTTTGTTCAATCTGGAATTTATCTTTATACGGACTGTAGTAATCTAGCTTTATTTTTTTTTAAATGGCTGGTTAATTATCCCAAAACTGTTTATTAAAGAATCTATCTTTTTTTTTTTTTACAAATTTTAATACCACTTTTACATATGCTTATTTCCCATATATACCTAGTTCTATTTCTTGTCTACATCACTGATCTATCTATTAATTTATGCATCAAATTGACACTGTTTTAATTACTCCAGCTTTATAACATGTTCTAAAAGTCACTTTTCAGAACTTTCTCTTTTAATTTCTGATTAGTCTCACATATTTTGTCTATATCAACATTGGAATAAACTTGTCATGGTTCAAAAACAAAATAAAGTTTCATTAGGATTGGTATTATTAGTGCATTACAATCACAGATTGATTTAGAGAAACCGACGATTTTATACGAATGAGTCTTTTTATCTGATATTAATGATGCAAGATGAGTCCCCGTCTAGCTAAATATGCTATATATATACCCAATAGATTCTTGAAGTTTCTTCATAGTTGTCCTTGATGTTTCTTGCTAAGTTTATCCCTAGGTAATTTATATTTCATGTTGCTATTCTAGATGGCATCTTTTTCTTTTATGTTTTTATATACAATAAACTATACTTAAAGTGTACAATTTTGAAAGTTTTCATATATGTATACAGCAGTGAATGCCACACTACAATCAATACGGTGAACATATCCATCACCTCAGAAGTTTTCTTGTGCCTCCGTACTGCCCCCCTCCTCACTGCCCCCATATTTTGTCCCCAGGCAACCACTCATCTTAGCTTTTTTTTTTCTTTCACTATAAATGAGTTTGCATTTTCTCAAACTTTATATATATGGAGTAACACAGTATATACTTATACTTTTTTGCCTAGTTTATTCCACGCAGCGTCATTATTTTGAGATTTATCCATACTATGTGCATCAACATTTCTTTTTTTTTTTTGCTGAGTAGTTTTCTATCATATGGATATACCACAATATATGTTTAGCCATTCATCTGTTGATGAACATTTGAGTTGTTTTTTAACTTGGCTGTTAAAAATAAAGCTGCTATAAACATTCTTATACAAGTCTTTGTATGAGCATGTGCTTTCATTTCTGTTGGAGAAATACCAAGGAATGGAATGGCTGGATTATATGGTAGGTGTATGTGTAATTCCTTAGGAAACTGCCAAACTGTTTTCCAATGTAATGTCATTTTACATCCCTACCAGCAGGGTCTGAGGGTTCCAGTTCCTCCATACCCTCACTGATACTTGCTTGCTATGTCACTCTTTTTTCATATAGCCATTTTAATAAGTATGTAATGGCATATCATAGTTTAAATTGCATTTCCCTATTCACTAATACTATTGAACATCTTTTCATGTACTTATTTGCCATCGTATGTCTTCTTTAGTGAAGTGTCTCTTCAAATCTTTTTCACATTTTTCTTCGGTTGTTTGCTTATTATTGGAGTTTTGAGAGTTCTTTAGGTATTCTGGATACAAGAATTTTTTTCAGGTATATGATTTACCAATATTCTCTCCCAGTCTGTGGCCTGTCTTTTCATTCTCTTTACAGTGTCTTTGAGGAACAGAGACTTTAAGTTTTGTTCATGTATAATTTATCAAATTATTATTTTATGGGTCATGCTTTTGATTTTCATATCTAAGAAATTTTTCCTAACCTAGTGGTTTTCAATGAGAGCTTATTTTTCTCCCTAGGAGAAGTCTCCAGAGACTTCAGAAAGTCTGAAGACATTTTTGCTTTACACAAATGGGAAGGTACTACCAGCTTCTAATGAGTAGAGACCAGGGGTGCTGCTAAACTTCCCACAATGCATAGGACAACCCCTCACAACAAAGAATTATCTGGCCCCAAATGTCAATAGTGCTGAGGGGTTTTTTTATGGGTTTTATTATTTTCTTTGTGTTCTTATCTCTTATCAGATAACTACTGTGTTGTTGTCACTGCTGCTGTTATTGTTTTCCATCCCTACCTGAGCAATTGGAAGGTATTCAAGCAGTTTTCAGCTCCATTTGTAGTTACCTGCTCTTGAGGTGAAAACACTCTCTAAACGTTCTACATTGGAAACATATGCCTCTTGACAGTCATTACTTTTCACAGAAACCTCTTTGTTGTTATTTAACTGTCCCTGTGTCTGTCTTGTATTTACCATAATCAAAAACCTGTAGTCTATGCTTATTCTGTTATTATTATAGTCTTTTGGACCATGCATTGGAACTTTTCTTTGAACATCAGGATATGATGACAAAGCACCATCCAAGGGCATTTTACACATATTTCACAATGGGATAATCTTTATCTTATTTTACTTCCATCTGTTAAAATACAGACAACAGTTTTTCCTCATGAGTTTCAAGGGTCTTATTATTCCGAGGTGATTATAACTTGTCCTGAAATGAATAATAACCATCTTGGTCTATCTGTAGCCAGATATAAGGGTTACATTAAAAAGGAATATATTCTATGAGGTTGTTATCCTGACAAATACTTTTGTCAAGCATCTGCACTAAGATGAATATGGCTCCTAATATTATTTATCTTCAGAAACTTGGTTCAGTGGATCGATTTATTGTTTACTTAAAGGACAGAAATGATGGTCTGGCTGAACACTCACATAGCTTTTGATTTCCAAAGAAACATTCTGCTTTTTAAGCAGACTACTAATTTCTTTTTTTAAATACATCTTTATTAGAGTATAATTGCTTTACAGTGTTGTGTTAGTTTCTACTGTACAACAAAGTGAAACAGCTATATGTATACATATATCCCCATATCCCCTCCCTCTTGAGCCTCCCTACCACCCTCCCTATCCCAACCTTCTAGGTCGTCACAAAGCCCCGAGCTGATCTCCTTGTGCTATGCAACAGCTTCCCACTAGCTATCTGTTTTACATTTGGTAGTGTATATATGTCAATGCTACTCTCTCACTACGTCCCAGCCTCCCCTCCCCTCTCTGTGTCCTCAAGTTCGCTCTCAACTTAGCAGACTACTAATTTCTTGGTTAAATTCTGAGTCAAAATCTAACTTTCAAAGAAGATTATGTGCTATTGGTGGACAGTAGGTCTACAAGCCCTTTAGGAAGCTTCAGCAATTGTCCTCAAAGCTTCCCAAAGGCTGAAGGAGAACAGAATATAGCAGAATATAAGATTTGAAAGTCAGTTCTTTGGTCAAAAATAAGTTGAATAAATAAGCAAAGAAGTCTTTGAGAAAGCCTTCATTTGACAAAGTAGAAGTGCCCATCTTCTCTCTCATTTATACTATGACTTAGAAAATACATTTATATTACAAGTCATTCTTTAGACAGTGCATCCAGATAAATAGATACCAGAGCTGGCTCTCTTTTTGCTTTACCAAGCTTTATTTCCCGAAGGCACATCAACAATGTGAACTAAATGGTATCATTCCACAATTCACTTCTCGATGCTTAAGTCAGGTGGTGACAATCCTGAGTTTAGCCACCTTGAATAATAGGTTGGAAAAAAATATATAAAGAGGAGTTGGAAGCTGATAAATAGACTCAATTCTTCTATTTCTCAGATGGATGAACTTAAAAACAAATCAGGCTAATCTGAGACTTCACTTGGGAGCTATGTTAGTTCTAAGTTTAAGCTGCCACTGAATAATGTCTTGCCAAAAAATAAAGTCCTGCAGTCAATCCTTTAGCGTATGTCTCATTCCAACGTACTGCCTTCATGACTTCTGTGCTAAGTTGTCACTATGATTGAATTGTGAACTTATTCTCTTTGACCTCTAGAAACTTTGAGACTTGTCTCAAAGATTTTTTAAGGTCAAGATTTTATTGAGAGACATTATTCTATGTAGATAAATCCCATGGAAAGAAGGATAAAGTAATGAATTGTCAAGACATAAAAGATTATAGAAAGAAATATTAAATGTAGAAAATGATTTTTTAAAATGTGTGAGTATGAATGAGAATCTTCTTCAGAAAGTAAGCTTGCACTCTGAAGGAAGATAAAAGTAAAAGGACTGGAGAACTTCCCCAAACAAGGGATTATTATAAACCCCCTTACATCATAAATGAAAACATACTTAAATCATTGATTAATATTTAAAAATTCTTAATTTAGGAATGCAAACTTATTTTTTTTTCTGAGAAACTACCCCAGGGATTGAAATTGCTCAATAAGAACATCTGTACATCTGTTCTGAAAGCTTTGAGTTCAGAAGTTAATAGCTAGTCCATATATTGTGTAACTTGTAGGGATGGAATGAATTAGGTGTTTAATAATAATTAATTTTCTCCAATATAAGTACAACATTAATATGGCATCTGGAATTCCCTTAAAATGTCATTGGAAATCCCCCGTATATTTTTTTTGCACCGTGAAAAAGTCAGGAAATTATTTTGAGGTTATCAAAGTGATATAGTTGCCAAGATTGCTCATTCCAAAGCTAAGTTAAGAAATCCAAATTCCTTCCAATATTCCTTCCAATATATATAATATATGGTGGAAACAGGACTTTCTAGAATGATATTCCACTGGGTGGGACATATATAAAGAAGAATCTACAGTAAAAGGAAAGGGAAAAAGAAATGCTCAGACATGATCTAATGATATAAAGGACTTCATGATAAAGAAGATTTTAATACTAGAAAAGTTAGGAGATTTGGAATTGCATTTAGCTCTGCTGTTTCTATGCAATAGAAACTTGGGAAATTCACTGGCTCTCTGCAAACCTAAGTTTCTCCTTTCGTAAAATGGGTTTAAGGTTACTTATCTTGATGCAAAATAATGCAGTCAAAAATACTTTATAAGCTGTAAAGCAGCTCCTGTGGTTATTGTTGTTTTTGTTGTTGCCATTCTGTCGTTCACGTGGTTTGCATACACTTTATCAATTATTCTCAAACAAGGCTGTGCATTAACATCCACAGTGGAACATCTTCAAGATTCACATGCCTGGACTCCATTTGAGTGTTGAAGGTGGGCTCTAACATATCTATTTGGAAAAGGCTATCCAGACAATTCTGGTGTGCCGCCCTTAAGAACCATGAGGTTTATACTCCACTCTCAGGCCTCAGACTTCCTGGTCCCTAGTATTTTATAACTACCATGAACTAGACCACAAGCAGGCATCCTTTCTTCTTCAGTCCCAGAATTCAGTTAAGGGTTATTTTGTCCTATAAGGTTCCAGTGAACTGCTGAAATATGGAACTTACTACAATGGTGAAGAATTTTGGGGGAATAACAATTCAACAGCTTAAAGAATGCCAGTACTTTCCTTCTAATAGCTAGCTAAATATCTATTTCAATTCTATGTGATCTACCTATCACAAAATCCGGTCCCTGAGTTTGTTTGTTTGTTTGACTGACAATGGTCTATTCCAGAAGATTAGGCATCCTTTTCTCCAGGTCACTGTTAGGGGCATGGAGGGGTCAGGGTACAGGGCTCCATTTACTGCTTATGACATGTTTCCAACATCTCTCAGTGGAAGACAAAGGAGTTGATAACTGGCACTGGACTCCCTTTAGGGAATACATGTAAGTTGGGTTTTGCTGTTGAGGAATTCCTGTTGAGTGGATTCACCAGATAGAAAATAAGAATGCCAGCAATTGTAACTTTGTGTAGACATGCAATAAAAGGAAGATGAATAGTGTCTTCATGTTAATTTAAACCAGTGACAGGGCTTGAATAGTGTACCAACCATAAAGAAAAGCCCACACCCAAAGCTGTGGTGATTAATATTGGTGGTATCCACTGAGGCTTCTAACCCTTTCCAAGGCTTATCTCTGCTTACAATAACACTGTTTATTATTCTTTACTGAAGGTAAGCTTCCCAACTGATGTGATACTTTCCCACCAACACCATTTGTGCCATTCATTCATACTGGAATCTTTTGCTTGGCTAACTCATATCCATCCTTCAAGTTCACTTCGAGTCCCTTCTCCTCTAAGTTTTCCCTGATTCCTACCCTGTTCCCTAAACTTAAGAAGGTGTTCCTCTTCTTTGCCCTTCCTTGCTGCACCCATAGTATACTATTGAAAACTGCCCTCCAGATCAAGGTTTCAAGATGCCTACACTTCATAATTCATGAGTATGGAAAAGATCTTAATTACTTTAACTTTCTTTCATTCCTAGAATTATTTGCCTTTCCCTTCCTAATAATTATCAATTTTCTATAGTCCTCATTTTTATGTATCTGTACAAGTTGTTAGATTTTTAAGCACTCACAATTTATCTTTTAAACTGTCTCAGAGTTTACTAATATGTGACATCACATGCTTTTACTAAAGAAATACATGAATTGACACATCTTTCAGGCTCAAAATATTGTTTTGCTCCAAATTCTCAAAGAAGAAGATAACTTAAAGATAAAGAAACTGTACTGTTGTGTATGTATGTGTGTGTCAGCTATAAAGCAAGACAAAAAAATGTCCTTTTCAAAATTATGACACCAAATCATAAAGTCTGAATCAGTGATTCCAATCTCAAATATGTCTTCCTAAAAGGTGACATAAAAGCAATGTAAAATTCATTTTAAGATAGATATGTGTATAAATATATACCATTTTATAAATATTTTATTATATACTATTATTTGGTTGATGCGAACCCCACATACTCATGCTTTGTAATAAATAACTACTATAAACAGTTTGACTACTCAGCCATAAAAAAGAATGAAATAATTCATTTGCAGCAACACGGATGGACCTAGAGATTATCATACTAAGTGAAGTCTGAAAGAGAAAGACAAATACCATATAATATGACTTATATGTGGAATCTAGAATATGACACAGATGAACTTATCTATGAAACAGATTCACAGACATAGAGAACAGACTTATGGTTGCCAAGGGGGATGGGGGTTGGGGGAGGGATTTATTGGGAGTTTCGGACTAGCAGATACAAACTGTTATATATAGAATGGATAAAAGACAAGGTCCTACTGTATAGCACAGGGAACTATATTCAGTATCCTGTGATAAACCAGAATGGAAAAGAATATGAAAAAGAATGTGTGTATATATGTATAACTGAATCACTTTGCTGTACAGCAGAAATTAACACAACATTGTAAATCAACTATACTTGAATAAAATAAATTTTAAAAAATATTTAAAAAAACAGTTTGGCACACATTTTCAGACTCCTTCTATGCCTATAACATGTACACACATGCACACACAGTATTTTACATAAAAGGTATCATACATCAATTTGGAAATCCACTCTTTTTACTCAACAATATATTATGGACACTTTTCTATGTCATATATAATATATATTTATGCACATAGTATAACAGTGGTATAATATACTATTGAATATATTCAGTACTCTTAGAAGAAATAGCAATGATATAATACACTGAAATAAGAGAGCATCAAAACTGCAGGGTAATCCCAGACCTTTCTACGGCAGGAAATGACTGCACTAAGCCATCTGGGAAGGCCCTACATCATGAGCCAATATCCTGTCAGCTCATAGTTGTTCATGTCTCAAGTGTATGAGGCCCCAGGAAAAGGAAAATAGACACATGATTATCCTGCCTAACTCTAAACTCCCTTTTAGCCATCTGGCTTCTTCATCATTCCTGGTTTGACTTAATCATCCATCCTCAGGTTTTAATTGAAACTTCCATTGATACCACATGGTCTTTAAATTAGCTTCAGTTTTGGTTCCACACACGCAATGGATGTTCATAAATCCAGCTCAAATGAGTGGGTAGCATACATAATTTGAAGGCTCCACCAGGGATAGACCTAAAAAGCCAGACCGATAAACATATCCATACTAAATATTCAGTAAAGACAACAGTGGAGTCAGAAGACACAAAGACAAAAACACTCACACTCACACACACTAGAACAGGCCAAAATAAAGATTAGACCAAAGTCAATAAAAATCAAAAGTTTTTGAAGAACATCACATGTTAAGACTCATCACATTTAATAGGAAGTAATTTCGAAAAAGGAATGAAAGAAAAATCTTGGATCCTGTGCTGTGTTTGAAGTTCTGAGTCAGTTATCAATCAACAAAGGCGTGTGGAATAGATGGTTTCTGGTCCCATCATGACCCTTCCAACGTGAAAAAAGCAACACCCTCCTCCCCCAGCCACTGGGCCCAGTACTCAGCTTCATCTAGGCCTCCTTGAAACTAAAACTTTTAAATAAATTCCCAACATGAGACCTCTACTCTCAATCCTCCACACATCATAATTTTCATGATACTGTGCACTTCCTTGCCCTAACCCAGACTCTCTCTCTTATCCCATCTTTCATACCCTTCCAGGGACCCTATAAAATTGTTCCAGAATTCATTTGTTAATTCCTCTATGTCTTTGCCCTCTTCTCCAAATTTTCTATCCACCATCTACTATATCTGCAACCCAGCTCTTATCTTAAAAGGCTCTCAAGTTATCTCAAGAATAACATCACGTTATTTTCTCACATCCCATATACCCTCAATCTAGGAAGCAGGACTGATGTTCTCTTGTTCTCCATTGCTACTTTTGGATCATAATCTCTTCATTCTCCTGAAATGGAAAAGAAAGGAAAGGGAAGGGAAGGGAAGGGAAGGGAAGGGAAGGGAAGGGAAGGGAAGGGAAAGGAAGGGAAGGGAAGGGAAAGGAAGGAAAAGGAAGGGAAGGGAAGGGAAGGGAAGGGAAGGGAAAGGAAGGAAAGGGAAGGGAAGGAAAAGGAAGGGAAGGGAAGGGAAGGGAAGGGAAGGGAAGGGAAAGGAAAGAAAGGGAAGGGAAGGGAAGGAAAAATACTCTTTGAGGCTTACATCATTTAATCACATCAAACTCTCCACTTCTTAAATGCTGTTATCTTCTGAAGTCAGGATCACTGTCTGTAGATCACTAGAGAATTTGATTCCTGGTTTGTAATTGTCCCCACCATCCCCAAGACGCCATCCCTGTGTGTCATCCAAGTCCCCTTGGATCACTTGGGTCAATGCTTTGGCCTCTCAGTTCTTCAGTCTCTACACCTCCAATGAGCATGATCTCGCCTTGGACTTCTCTGTGTCCAAAGCAATAATTCAAATATACCCTATTGTTTGACTACTAACTCTTATCCTCTCAGCTTGGTTTTCTTAATTACTTCTGTTACAACAATCCTTTGACTTCATCATGGTCTCCAGTCTAATGCTCACTCTACTTCCAATTTATCTCTGTCTTTCTTCTATATTTCCCTTCTGAGACCGTTTAGAATACATGCTTCATTGTTTCAATAAGACGCTTGGCAATGCTATACATTTCATTGCCTTTCTGCTTTGTTCATTACTCCCTTCTAGGAAACCCCAAAACTGAATGTGTGTGACTCTCTGCTTTCCTGATGCCTACCTCTCAGCAGCTGAGTGCAGTCAGAGACAATCACACACTGGGCCAGATCAGCTCCATTGTAAACCCTCAATCACCAGCCTCAAATGGGATCTTCAGCACCGCCTAACAATCTCATCACCTTACTCTGGTTCGCTCTTAAACTCACCTCAATGATTGTGTCACAAGTTTTCAGTTCTCCTCCAACCACTCCCCTTGTCTCTCAAACTCAGCAAATCACCTTTTCATAAAGAGATAGGAACTTTACAGAGAACATAAAGACCATCAGGAAGGATTTGCTTCATTTCCTTGATACCAGACAAATGTCCATCTACATGTCCAATCATCTAGATTTCTTTTTTCCTGGGAAAATAAAAGAGCTGTCTCATTTTCTAACTCACTCTAAATTCTCTACCACCTGTGCGTTGGACTCAGTGCTTTCCTGCATGAGTTAAGAATGTTTTGCTACTTCTCTCTCCTGTATATTCCCTCCCAGTCAACTGAACTTTTCCATTAGTTTTACACAAAGTTTCTGCTATTAAAAATAAAAAATCGGGCTTCCCTGGTGGCGCAGTGGTTGAGAATCTGCCTGCCAATGCAGGGGACACGGGTTCGAGCCCTGGTCTGGGAAGATCCCACATGCCGCGGAGCGACTAGGCCCGTGAGCTACAATTGCTGAGCCTGCGCGTCTGGAGCCTGTGCTCCGCAGCAAGAGAGGCCGCGATAGTGAGAGGCCCGCGCACCACGATGAAGAGTGGCCCCCACTTGCCGCAACTAGAGAAAGCCCTCGCACAGAAACGAAGACCCAACGCAGCCATAAATAAAAATAATTAATTAATTAATTAATTAAAAAAAAGAAAAGAAAAGAAAAATCCTCATCAGTTCCATATTCTTCTCCAACTACTGCTCTAATCTCTCCTTCACAATCAGACTTCTCAAGTTGTCTGAACCTTTTGTCTATGTTTGATTCTTTACTCCTTATTCTAACCCAATCTATTATCTGGACAAATGACTTCCCTGAAAGGGCTCCCAATAAAGTAACGAAGTCCATAATAATGCTTAACCCAACTAACATTTTCATCTTATTTTATTCTTCAACAAAATATGTCACTGTAAACCACCATGTCTCCTTCATGAAACTGTATTCTCTTGATAGATTACAAGAGGAGAAAGCCTAGGAATTAAACTAAAAAGAGCCTCATTATCTATTGACCTGGGAGAGAAAAATGGCCTTTTGAATATAGCAGATTAGGCCTATGCCTTGTTGTCTTTTCACTCACTTAAACTTTAATCTTGGTAACTTTACCTGCACCCACAGCTTCAATAGCCAATACTCACAAGTTTTCCAAGACTGGAAAACTTGTGCCTTCAGCCCATGCGTTCCCTCTGAGCTCAGAATACCATACTCAACTATCTACATATCTCATTCAGGATATTTCAAAAACATTTCAACAAATATTCAAAACCAAACATCAAATATTCCCCCAAACCTGGTCGTTTTTCATTATTTTTAAGCTCAGGACATAGCACCACCACCCAAGCAATTGCTCAAACCAGAAACCTACATGTTTGTATTGACACCTCACTTTCTCTCTACGCTGCATTCCAAATTCTCATCAATTTCTGTTAGTATTATGTCCTAAATACCCCTTAGCATTGCCCATTTTCTCCATCTACACCACTACTGCTCTAGTCCAGGCTGTCAGGAACCCTGCCCTGAATATGTAGTTTCTCCATCTTTATTCCTCATCTACCCTCTCCTTACCTCGTTTCTGCCTCAGTTCACGACTCAATCGTCGTTTTTTTCAGGGAAGCCTTCCCTTATCTTCTCCACAAAGTCAGTTCCCTCTATTCTCTATCTTGACTTTTCTTCACAATTGCATTTATACGTTTGTTTGTGAAATTATGTGATTAATGTCTCTCTCCCCATGTTCAACGGTAAGTGACCTAAGGACAAGGACAAATCTGTTTTCTACCCATTGTTTTATCCCTGGATTTAGAACAGTCTTTAAGCACATAGCCAGCAGTCAGTAAATATTGGTTGAATCAGTGAACTGCCTGAAGAGGACTGAAACTCTCCTAACTCTGGTGCAGCATCGTTTTATCCCAGAGAATTATTTTATGAACCAAACAGCTCCCAGAGTCAGTTCTCAGTTCTATGATTCTGTGCCCTGTGATTCTATCCCTCTTCTCAGAAGCCGGCACTTCCCCTCTCTTCACTTTCCCATTTGAGAAACATCATCAATAGGGAAGATAAGTAAGGAAAGCAAGGAAAAGATCAATAAAAGGCATGCCCCTATTCTTCTATTAAAGATATAAAAGTTAATTTTACTGTTTACCTGGTTCAATGTCATCTCCTTAAACTGTATTCAGGAGCATCCCAAAGGACAATAGAGGATATAGGCCTAAAATAAGCTATAGACAAGTTGTTCCTCCATCCTAGGGGACAATTTAATGAAAAATGCATGCATGGAATAGCTTCATCTATTATTTTAGGAAACAATAAGCTTGAAACAACTCAGCACTATTTGTCCTTATGATATGGTGTGGAACTCTCGGCTTTAATTGTTTATCTAACGTATTTGCAAACTCACATTGCATGAATTTAAACTTTGCCGATCATCACTCCTACTTCAGTCTATTATTGATGGGTATGGTCTGCTTTAGTCTAGTTAGCACATTGTATCGGATGACATTCCAAAAGAACAACTGTGCGTTTTCTCCAAGCACACACGATGGATCACAGTCCCAATAGCTTTATAGGCACAAATGTTGACTCTGGTAAGTTAACCATGAGCCTATCTCTGAATTTCATTATACAGCCCTTGTGCACTTTGGTAAAGCAATAAGTCTCAAGCAGCCAAAAAGAGGTAAAATGCTTAAACTATAACACTCCAGTCTTGGAACCAGCCATTTCTAGCAGAAATTTCATAGAGAAGATCTTTAATTTATAAAGAGAACAAGATAAAACCTTAGTAACAGTGGGTATAAATTGGTAAACTAGCACAACCCCAGACCGCTGCAACAGAGGTGGCATGTGAGAGAGATGCGCGTAGCAACCTAACTTCTGTGCTGTGATGGATCCTTTTTCATTTTAAATTTGAGCTACCAGCTAATCTTTACACAAAAGAAAAGCCCCAACCAGGATAAACTGGTACAGTCTTTCTGGGAAGAAGTTTAGCAGTATGCCTCTAGAGACTTTAAAATCTTCTTATGCTTTAACTCAGAATTTCCATTTCTGGAATTTATCCTAAGGAAACATTGTAGGAAGAATACAGTGGTAAAAGTACAGCAAGGAAAACAATTTGAACAAATATAAAGTTGTTAAAATAGGTATGAAAATGCATATGATAAAATAAATATAAAATGCCAAAGACAGTTATTTAGAAACTACTGATTTGAAGAATATTTAACAACCTAGGAAAATATCATATAATATTAAATTTAAAAATCAAGTGTTAACATTATAATTATGATATTAGCTTAATTAAAGATATAATATATAAGCACATAAGATATCAGAAATCCCCCCCAATATTAAGTGTTTATTTGTGGGCAGTGGAATCATAGGGGATATTTATTTTCTGACATGTATTTTGGTATATTTTCAAAACTTTCTTCAATAAATAGTACTATTATCAAAGAGTATTACTTTTTAAATGAACAGGAAAAATTAACTTTTAAAGATCTTTCTACCACCTCAGCAAATCTCAGAATCAGCTAAGAAACATGCAGGATAGCCGGAGAGGAACCCAGGCTGTAGCAGTGGGGATATGCCACCAGAAAAACTATGATAGAGTCCTGAGTCAAGGAAAACACTCTGCTTGTTCATTCAGACTCTCCTGTTGAACCTTAACAAGTGACAGATACTGTGCTACCTGCTGTGGGTACAATAGCAAACAAAATGGACAAGTGCATCATGGAAGTCCAATTCTACTGCCTAATATAGGATGGTGAGGCATATGAGTAAGGAAAGAAACAGTAGATAAATTAGAAAGAAGAAAAAATGAGGACAATATGTCTCCTGGCCTTATCTGGCTATGATTTCATGAATTCTTATTGAGGAATGATTGGAAGTTACTATCACAACTCCACTGTTTATTAGTTGTCATGCTGCACATTAAAGGTGTAAAACTTGTATAGAGTTCATGGTTCAGTGTTAGTTCAGCCAGTCTTGTTTAGTTATCTTGATGAAGTTCATAATAGAAGATGCCTTAGATCTTAGTAGAGATGGAATTCAAACACTTGATTTTAATCATCACTGTAGTCATGATTCCAGTGCCTAAAATAAGTAAACCAGATAAACTGCCCTTCTTTGTTACTGAATGGCAGTTTTCCTCTGGGTGTGCTAAATATAACAGCGATTCCATGTTATGACCAAAAGATTTAAAATCTATCCACTGCTCTTTTTTTAAAAATCTGCTTACTGTTTAGACACTGGATGATGTTACGGCAGGGTTCCCTAGAGGAAGTTGAGTTTGACAATTTTTTGAAAACCCCTAGAATAGGCAATTTCTAACTGGACTTTGAAAACTGAAACTATGTCTACCTTTCCAAATATAAGAAATATTAAAGTTAACAAACACGTTTGTTTCCTAGAAAAATTAACCATTTCCCAAAGACCAGCAAAGCTTAGCATTAATGAAAATTGCCATCACCTGTTATATCCTCTCTCCAAACAAAGTCTAAATACTCATACAACTGGCAGGCTAATTGCTTAATAAACACACCCCAGCAATGCTGTCAGCTCTGGAGAAAAATTATTTCACTGACTACACCTAGTCCTAACAGGAGAGAGGAACCCATGTGCCAAATCAAATGAAATGTGTGCAATGGGAGCAAACCCATGGGCTCTGGTATTTTGGACAAAGAGGAGACTCAGAAGAGATTTTGGGGAATTGAGGGTAATTCTGAGACACAACTCAGAAGCAGGTATTCTGAGTTCTTTACATTCTGTAGTCTCCTGTCTCACTTTGAGAATCAACTGTACGGAGTTATTAGTCCCTTCTTTAGAAGATCCAACACAAAATAGTGTGACTCTGCTCCACATCTTCGAGGCTGGATTGCCTCCTAAGTCGGGATGTATGTTTGCTGATCAGTGGATCATTTAGTTTGCTAATTCTCTCTACGTTCAATTGAGTACTCATTACCTGTTTATGTAATGAAAATGTTTTCCCTTTTTTTTTCATGAAAGTGCTACTACAATATAAGAGGGATATATTAACTTTGATGCATAGTCAAGCTAACTTTTAAAATTTGAAGAAATATTTGTGCAAAAGAAGGTATATTCTACATGCTAAGGTGACAGGGAGGAGGGTGATTATTATAAAGCGGTGATGAGGAAAGGAGTTAGGGCTTTTCACAATTACCAGCTGATCAAGATGATAAAAGCTTGAATAGATCTAAACTTCCCTGCCCATATTTTTTTTGTGGGGTGGGGGTGTACTGGTGGTTGAAGACAACGTCTTTTGCATACACCTTCTGATCGCTTTGAGAGGGTAGGGGTTCTAACCCAATTTTATAACGTTTCCTAGGTCAGAAATGAATCACTCAGTTAACCTCAAAATTCTATTACCTTTCATGAGATGGATGCAATAGTTAGGTGCCTCTTTTCTCTAGCGATATTAGACAGCAAACTGAAACTTGATAGAGAAACTTCTCACTGGAAAATCTTAAGAATTAAATGGTTCATTTGTTACAAGATGTAAAATATATCGTCTGGGAAATATGCACAATAATCTTAGTGTGACTAATGTTACAGCCACAGATGAAATCACCATTTGTGAATTCCATTGCTTCCAGAGAGGGGAAAAAAAATCATTAATGGGATAGCAAGTGTTAGAAACTATAGCCCTATAAAGGAGCATTTTACCAAAGCTTTCCTGCAAACATCTGATTTAGATAGTATTTGGCTGGTTGTGCACTGGGAAGTGGAGTGAAGTAAGCAATAGCTTATGTGATAGGATGTGAAGAGGGCAAAAAAGAGCTTTTCCCATTAGGACAATATAGTGCCTAAAATTCCCATCACTAATCGTTCCTATGAGTAAAATGTTTTGTATATTATATATATATATATTTTTTCAATTACTTATTTCACACTGCATGTGTTTGTATTCACTATAATCCTAATAAATTTGCATTATAATTAATGGACCATCAGAAGATACAAGTTATAATTTCATCACAAGTGACATAGGTAGTAAGACCCAGGTGGTCTTTCTCTTAGTATAGGACTAATAAAAAGCATATATTTTGCAGCCTGTCAGCCTGGGTTTGAATCATAGCTTCATCCCTAACGTTTGGTCTTGGACCTCACATCCCTCATCTGTAAACAAGAACTTAAAAAACCTACTTAGAAGGCCATTCAAAGATTAAACAAAATAATCCACATCAAGACATAACATGTACAAATAAGTATTAAATGTTATTATACAGAGAAAAACAATTCCATAAAAATCATGAATATTTCTGCTTCTCTAGTGCTTATAGCTTGGAATGTCATACATATTCAAGATAACAAAAACTACCTGCAAATAATTTTCAGGTTTTTTTTGTTGTTGTTTTATACCTTCTTCTAGGGAGGGCATGTCATCTCCATGTCACCTCTCAACACCACAGCTTTCTCATCCATTAAATCAGATGTACGGATTAAGTGTGCAGTTTTTTTAATATTTGATTTTTTTAGTTGATGAGATATTGTTCATTCAAATGAAAATTTCCCAGAAGCTCAACTATTAAGAATAGATAAAATTGAAGCTGCTCTGTTTAAAGTTGGTGTTGGGTTGGCAGCAGAACTTACTTACTACCTTATTTCTGTTAATAGTGTATGATCCTAAATACAAACTCAATGTTTTTTCAAAACCATATAGGCAAAGATCAAAGGCAACTGCTGGTAAATGAAGTGATACAACAAGAAGAAATTTTTAATAGTATTATTTGCTTACTGGTTTCATTCCACTGGTTTTAAAGACACAGGCCTGTATTTTCTATTGCAAAACTCTTTCACGAAGCCATGTTTCAACAACAAATGAAGAGACTGGCATTGTGGAATAAGATCAAGCATTTTTAAGTGCTGAAATTATGAAGAAATAATAATAATAGCTAACAAACACTGAGGACCTAGTTATGTATCAAGGAGACAGTTCTAAGCATTTCATATGGATTAGTCCATTTAATTCCCATGACAATGCTATAGAATCAAATGCCTTTTAAAACATCCTATTTTACAAATGAGAAATCTCAACAATATTAAGTAACTTGATCAAGGTCATATAGTTTGTAGAGCCGCTGGGATTTGCACCCAGACAGTCTAAAACTCTACTAATGTGGCCTTAAAAATATTTCAAAGATCTTATTCGATTTTGATAAATAAAAAGAGAAGAATCTCATAGAAGTATACATGAAATAATAATGTAAAGTCATGTACATATAAATAAAATACACTAAACTCCGTAGAGGTTAGAGAACTTATTAGTTGGTGATTAAGAACCTTTAAAAATTTAGTTGTTCTTTCATAATATCTAACATGTATTTCTATTTCATTTTCACCATTCAGTTTTTTAACTGTAAATTACCTTACAAAGTAATGTTTAAAAAGAAACACAAAATATTAAACTGTAATTTTTTTTAACAAAGCAGATTATTGCAAATTATAAAAACTATTTTGACCCTAAGAAAAACTGGACAAAGTGTTAGATTTCATTGTAATAATATTTTATTTCCTACAGTAAGGTTATAAATAAGCTCAAGAGCAACCTCTGTGTGGCCTTCCTTTACAGAAAAGGAAACGATACTAGCTGCTGAGAGGTAAGGACTTGTCACTTTTCCCTTGATGAGGGCTACTCTACTTTCCTTTGAGACTATCCCCATCTGGTGGAGTCTCCGACGCCCTAGGGCCTGCCACGTGGAAATTCCCGTCTGCTTTCCAGCCAAAAGGCTGGAGAGTCCTCTGACCAATACAATCCCTGATGACCTGGGCAGTAATCCCCAACTCTAAACAGATGTCTATACATTTTGCGTGCATGCGCCCCAAGGGTCTCAACCAGAGAGACCTACAGTGGTTCGAAGGGCTCCAAATAGCCTTTTGAAGTCTTATCTCCTGCCTGTTCCTATTACTTTGGTTTACCAGCAGGAAGACTGTTTTGCTCAATTAATGCGCAGGAGATGCGAGGGAGATGATTATCCTCCCTATTGAGAGGCGGCAGGAGGGCCGGCTGCTGTGGCAGATGCTGTCTGTTTAAACATCTCCGCTCCCAGACTAAGTGCCCCGGTGCTAAGAGTGCCTGACACCAGAATCAAGGTTGTCAAACTCCAGCACCTTCGCCCCCCTGACGGCTTTCCTCCCTCTTCCCTGGGTGCCAGTGCGTGCTTCGCAGTGCCTATTCTTTACGACGGCGTTAAATTCACAGCCCCGGAGGCTTAATAGCCAGGCCCCCGCTGGGAAAGAGGTGAGGTTATTTTAGGGATAATCATTCCCTATCATTAAAAAAAAAGAAAGAAAGAAAGAAATCAAAACCTTCGGAGCGACAAGGAGGAATGTTTTCATTTCCGATACGTGCAATTCAAGTCCTTATATAACATGAAGGCAACCCATCCATTAAGCATCAACTACTTTAACGCTTAGGAATGAGGACATCTGACAGTCTTGTTAGGACTCCCAGTGCACATGGGCGAGGGTTGTTCAAGGGAGGCTTTTAAAAAAGTAGCTTATGACTTATAAGTGAGCCATGAAATCAGTTTCGTGAAGGGAAATAGGTTTTAAAAAATGGAAAAGATGAGCGAAGAATTAAAACACCCACAACCCATATTTTAAATGTCTTATTTACTACAACACATTAAGTATAGGTAACATACATGTAAGCTATGAAGCAAATAAAATCATGACCCCCTAACCCTTTTACTTGAATACTACCTATCCCTACATAGAACCTGTGTGGTCCTTTCCTATCCCGTCTCTCCCCTCCCCATCACCACCCAGAGGTAACAATTATCATGAATTATGTTTCTCATTCTTAGTGTTAATGTTCAGAACCACAACAATCCCTTATTGAAAACCCTTAGAACTGCATGTGTCTCAGATTTGGATTTTTTTTTTCCCCAGAAAGATGATATAGGTCATATCCTCTGTATTATGAACACTCCTAACAGATCAACAGTCCGGAGAGGATTCTGTAGTCAAACTCATTAATATACCCAAGGCAAAATGAGTGAATATTCACGTCTGTTACAGAGAAATATTACGAATAGCCTCATGTCTGTTTTTGCCACCAAATAAGGTTGCATATGAAAATAAACTTTCATATTTCATGGACTTACGGGTTTTGCAAATGCAGTTAAAGGAGCCTATGTCTGCACTTAAATGTACCAAATTTTTTTATCTAGTTAATCCTTTTTGTATTTTGTTTAAGAAACCTTTTCTACCCTGGAATTAAAAGACATTCTTTTAAAATGTTCTCTCTTATTTGTAAATTTTTACCTTTCCTAATATATTTAATTTATCTGGAAATATGTTTTTTCTGTATGTTAAGTGAGAGGATTCTAATTTCTTCTTTTTTTTCCTCTGTGGATAAATAATTATCCATATTTAATTATAAGACACCATCTTGGTTATATATTTTATTTCCATATATGAGGAGGTCTATTTCCAGGCTTGCTATTCCACTGATCAATTTTTACCCTTGCACAAATACCACACTCTCTTAATTAGCTTAGCTTAATAGACCTGGTAGCTGGTAAGGCAATTCTCTTAACCTTATTCTTATTCATCAGGAGTATCCTGACTCTTGACCCCTTGATCTTCTATTCAAATATTATCATAAGCCTGTCAGGTTCCTCAAAAGCCCCTTTTGGGAGTTTGATTGGATTTGCCCTGAAACTCTCATTTAATTTAGAGAAAATTGACATCTTAGCAATATTAATTCTTCCTAACTCTGATATCTCTGCATTTACTTATTTTGTAATGTCTTTCAATAATGTTTTATAATTTTCTCCATATTGGTATTTCACTTATAGTGTTACATTTATTCCCAGGTACTTTATAATTTTTGTTTATATTAGGAATAGTGTCTTTAAGTTGTTTTCTCTATTTGTTGCTGGTGTTCAAAAATGCAGTTTATTTTTGTATTTGATCTATCCAATCACTTTCCTAATTTTTCCTATTAACTCTAATAACTACTCGATATGTGTTTAGATTTTCTATACAGTTATCCTATTTGTAGGAAATAGTTTTGTTTCTTTCTTTCCAAAAGTTATATTCATTACTTTTTCTTATATTTCACTGGTCAGAAAGTCTAGTGCAATGTTGAAATAAAGAGCAATAATAGCAATTCTTGTCTTGTTCCTAATTTTAAAATTCATCATTAAGAATGATTTTTTGTAAAGTTTTGATAAATACTTATATTGCTACATTGGAAAGGATGATAATTGTGAATGAATGTTCAATTATCCTGAATGATTTTATGCTTCAAGTGAGATGATCAAATGGCTTTCTCCTTTAATCTGCAAATGTGATGAAACATGGTAATTGGTTTTATAATGTTAAAATACCTTTACATTCCTGGAATAAGCTCAATTTGATCACGATGTATTATCATTTTTATACACTGCTGGGTTTGTTTTGATAATATTGTTTTTCTTTTTGGCACTAATGTTCATGTGTAAGATTGGTCTATAATTTTCCTTTCAGATACCATCCTTATCTGTATTTTGGTATTAGAAGCTTGTACTAGAAAATAAGTTTCCTCTTTGTCTGTTACTTGGAAGACTTTGTATAAGGTTGGAATTACGTGTTTTCCTTAAAATTTTAAAGAATTCATTGATAAAATTGGGCTTGCTATTTTCAATGTGGGGAAATTTTTAATTACTGATCTGGATTTCCATTTCTTATTGAGTCAGTTTCAATAAGTTATAGTTTTTGACAAATCTATTCCATCTATTTTTTCAAATTTTTGATAAAAATTTTGTTACTATTACTTGTGCCTTGTCTCTTTGACTTGATAAATTCTGCCACAGGTTTATCTGTATTACTAGTCTTTTAAAGTGACTAACTTTTTGTTGTTGTTGATCCTCTTCATTATATCTGCTTTCTATTTGATTAATTTTTCTTATTATCTATTTTCTACTACTTTCTTTGGATTTTGTTGATTTTTTAAATAAAATCTTATTAATAATCATCAAATAAATTTTCAGCCTTTCTTCTTTTCTATTATAAGCATCAAGAGCCATATAAACACTCACACACACATACACACACACACAGCCTTCAAAATATTCAGTACTCTTTGTTTTATTATAAGTATTTTATTATTATTCTGCTCTAGGTATTTGTTATTTTCCAAATGGATGGTGGTTGTAAACTTTATCTTTTAATCTATTATTTCTATCTTAATAGTATTAAATCTATATAATCCAATTTTTTGAAATGCATTAATGTCTAATATATAAAACTTCATATGTAGTAGAAGAGAATATGTATTCTCCAATTGTTGGAAATATGGTTCTATGCACGACCATTAAATCAAACTTGCTAATACATTGTTCAAATCCTCCATATTGTTACATATTTTCTTCTGTTTGTCCTGAAAATAACCAAAAAGACAACAGGAATTGGTGAATTTGTGAATTCCTTTATAGTTCTATCATGTTTGGTTTTATATATTTTAGTGCTATTTTGTCAGATCCACACAAGTTTAGAATTGTTATATTTTTCTGGTGAATTGAACTTATCTCTGTTTTACAGGGATTTATCCTTAATAATGCTTTGTGTTTTAAATTTTATTTTGTTCCATTTTAATACAGCTACCACAGCTTTCTTCCTTGTTTCCTTGTTTTTTTCTATTTCTTTCTTCCTTTTTCTATTTACATTCACCAAATTGAGCAATAGAATATCACCAGTTCCCCAGAAGCTCCTTGGTGTCCCCTACCAAGTAACCACTCAAAACTTTCTTTATAATTTTGTTTACTGTGTTCCTGGTTATCTTGTTTTCCATTCTTTTATCATCAGTCTCTCTGGGTTTCTGTTTCTCTTAAATTCAGTCTGATAGTCTCTATCTTTTAACTCCTAGTAAATTTCTATAACTGGGAAAATCATTACATTTCTGTTTATTTATAATATAAATAACCTGTGAATTTAATATAACTACATATATTACTCTTTTATCAGATTGTTGTTTATAAATATTTATGTCTTTACTCTTACATCATGAAAGGAGAATATTTGCCCATTCCATCAATCTTGGGATTAGCCATAGGACTTGCTTTGGCAAATAGGATGTTAGCAGATGTAATGCAGTGTAGCACTGAATTATGCTTGTATGTTTCTCCACTGTAGCCATGAGAAAAACACCCCTAGGTTAGCCAGCTGGCTCTAGGAGGAGGGCGAGAGACATGTGGAGCAACTCCAAACCATTTTAGCTCAGCCAAACTGGTCACCAATCCTTAAATTTGTCTAAAGACCCATGAGCATGGATGCTTATATGTTAACCCACTGAGGTGTGGAATGATTGTTACTAAGCAATTTTGTGACAATAGCTCAATGATACATTCTTATTGATATACTACTTTGTTTCTACTATTTTGACTTTGTGCTTCTTATTTGTCCCACTGTTATCTCCTTCTTCTTTATGTAAGGTGATATGATTGAGGTCTCTATTGGTTTGTTTATTTGCTCTTTCTCATTGTAATTCATCTTTCTATTTATTTGGAGGTTGTATGTTCTAGTTCTCTTTCTTGATAAATACTCTTGAAATTTTATGACACATCATTAAAAAAGTCTAAAGTCAATATCTTATCTTTTCTCCTAAAAAAAAAACCACAAGAATTTCAGAATAAATTGATTTCAATCATTCCTTCCCAGCATACATGCTACTGTTTCCTAGTAGGTCAGTTTTGGTTTTTTTTAATCTCCCAAATTAGGTGTTATCAAAATTACTATTTCATACAGGTTATTTTTGCATAGATTTTTTTCATTCTTACTTGCAAATTAGACATTTCATCTTCTCTTTTCTAAAATACAGCTTTTGTAAGTGAAGGTTTTTTAATTGTATATTCTGCCAGTTTTTGTTTATTTTGAATATCTTTATTTTACTCTTGTTTTTAAAATCTAGTTTTGATAGGTACATAATTAGTTTTCCCAGTAAATTGAAAATATCATTCTGTCTTTTGGCATCTATTATTGCTATTGTAAAGTCTGCTGTTAGTCTAATTGTTACTCCTTTATGCCTGATATGTGTTCTTTCTCTGGCTATTATTAAGATCTTTTCTTTGTCACTAATATTCTATGAGTTTGCTAAAAATTTATGCTATACGGATTTATTTTTATTTATCTTGCTTGGAATATAATCAAATTCCCATATTGGTGAATTTCTGTATTTTGTCAAGTCTGAAAATTTTTTTAGCCATTATGTTTTTAACTATTTGCTCAAGTTAGATGCATGTTAGTCTTTTCACTCTAACTTCCGTAATAATGAAACTTTCATGTTTTTCATCTCCTTTTCCTGTGCTGCTTTTTGGGGAGCTTATTTAGATTTATATTTTAGTTCAGTCATTCTCTCCTCAGTGGCTACACTCTGTGGTTAAAATATCCATTGAGCTTTTAATTTCAACATTTATATTTTTTATATGTAAAGGTTTTATTTTGATGATTTCAAATATGCCTGGCTATTTTTATATATTCTTGTTTTCGATTCCATATTTTACATTTAAAATGTTTATGTATTCCATATCAGCAAATTCTAATATTTGAATTTATTTGAAGTCCTGGGCGGGGGGGGGGGGCAGATGTATGTGTTGTTTGCTGTCCTTCCAACTTTCACTCATAGTAGCTAGTTTCCTTGGCCATTTTTACTATGAACTTATTTTGTTGGGCTTATTCTGTGGGAATCCTAAGTTTCTAATATGGACATACTTATATCCAGAGAAGGTTTGTACTTACTTCTGCTGAGAGTCAGAAGTTACTGCTAAGCTAGGACACTTTATCCCACTTTGAGGGTCCTAAATTAATATGAGAATCTTGGATTCATCCCTTTTGTCTTGGTACTCACCCAAGATTTATTCACCACTCAGGAAACTGGCATAGACTTTTGCCAGGACAACCCTAAATTTCACCCCTGGGGTTTGTTCTCAGGTTCATATTTAGCTCACTGCTATTTTTGTTTTATTTTTTAAGTGTCACTTTGCTTTGTTGAGTTGCCATAAAGATTTCCCTTACTCCCTAAGAAGAGCAATAATCTATTAAAAATTCTGTTTGTGTAATTATTGTAGGACCTAAACATACTTTAATGGTAAGACTTCAAATATCTAATGACCCACATTGTCCCAAAATATTTTCAGTACATAATCTTATTAAGGCTTTAAAACAATTTTGTTGATGCTGCTGCTGCATAATCACCAATATCAGATAAGAAAGTTGAGTCTCAAGTGAGTTATTACTCTAAGAACACAGAATACCAAGAATAAACATTTATCAAGGCTGGTACTTTGGAGATAAAATAGAATTTATGCATTGTAGGACTCTGACCCAAAGAATCTTTCAATGTAATGTGATATTCTTATTAAATCAATATTTTGTTCAGATGAAAAAACTTTATTCCAATTAATAATTAATAATATCCTTTTTGATTTTTTTTCATTTTTATACTTGAAACCTTTAAAAATTATTTAAAAGTTTTCTAACTTACTATTTAAATGCCTCAAAAATTACAAAATTTAACCAAATGCATCAATAGGCACTAGGATTTAGTGACAGTTTACCTTTTAAAATTATTTTTTGCTATAACTTCATGGAGACTGAGATAACAAAAATGCTGACATTTTTTCCTCCGAATAAGCCAGTGCTCCAGAGTAAATGATTTTGAAGCCAAAGAGAGATTGCAATTTCTATATGGAGCCTTAACCATAACTTCTCTGGGGAATTTTCCAAGTCTGCAAAATAATACTTCAAAATAAATACTTGCAAATCCATAGCACTATTCATGTGAGCCTAAGCATCATTAAGCCTTAGATGACACAGTCCATCTTGCAGACAGTGATACAGAAACACAGAAGCATTAAGTGACTTTGGCAATGCCACAGAAGGTCAACCAAAGCTTACTCACTAGCAATATATCTCAGAAGTATCTAAAAGGAGAATCAGTTTCAGGGGATTCTCAGGCTTAATAGACTGAAATATCTTAGGAGGGTGGTTCACAACATCACCTGGGAACTTTGATAGAAATGCAAATTCTCTGAACCTAATCTCAGACCTACTAAATCAGAAACTCAGGGTAGAGCCAAGCAATCTGTGTTTTCACAAGCCCTTCAGGTTATTCTAGTACCTCCTAAAGTTTGAGAGCTACTACTTTAGACAAAAGTAGAGGCAAAAGACATGATCTTCCTCTTCCCATCTCCCTAGACCAGTGGCAAGCTGCAAAATCTTTTAGAAAGGAGATGAGAAGCAGAGATTACAGATTGCAAGGTCCAATGATGACCCCAATATGATTCTCTATAGAGATTCTTTGAAGGACTGATCCTCAACCTTGATGTCAGGTTAGACTAGCCTGCCATTATTTGTGAGGTAAGACATGTGTTACTAATATAAAATAATGAATTTTATAAATTATTAATTTTATGTAAATAGAATTGAGTTTAAAGATATCCTTACAATAATGTCCTACTCAACTATGCATATTCTAATCTATTTCCCTAAATTCAAGAGAAATATGTGGAGTTACAGCTAGAGTGCTACCAACTTGTCCAACTTGTCTTAACTATGCTACAGCAGATAGTGAGAAACCATTAATAAATCATGTGCTAATGTTTTGGAGACTCGAGATTGTTAGAGTACCATACTTCTCAAAAACTCTGTATACATTGATAGAATCATTTTCTATAAATACAATTACATATGCTAACCTAAACCTACCTCCCTACCCCCCACACAATTTTCTAATTTGAAGTAATCTGAGTGATCAGTACAAAGCAATAAGGGATACAGAAGGAAACAAGCAAGTCATGATCTGGAAGAAACCAAGTAACATTCTATTTAGCATGGGGGATAGGGAGCATAGACAGAGGAGAGGAAGGCCATGTCTTGTATACTTTTGCCTATAGCAATAGCTCTCAAACTTTAGGGTGCACAAGCATGACCTGAAGGGCTTGTTTTCCTTTCCTCTATCCCAGCCACACAGACTGCCCCAGAAAAAGCATGTGACATAACAAGTTTAACTGCATTTCAGAAATTGGACAGTATCATGTTACGTGGTCCAACCTTATAGGCAAGTATGGGCAAGGAAGAGAGTTGACAATGACAAAGACTCTGGGAGAGTAAGTCAGAGATCAGGAGTGCAGGAGACCACACAGGAGCATAGAATCACCAAGGCAACATTACGGAGGATTGAAGGGTGGTTTAAGTTTAACTGTGCAAGAAAGTTTGGGGTAACCAGGTCAGAGATTAAGTGCCAAAATAATAAAAATCTAAGATGTCAATGTAAGTACCAGAAAATTAGTCCAAACCAAGATATGGGAAATAAGATTCTAATGCAGCTATCGTAGAAGAGCAGAGAGATCAGCAGAGAACCCAACTGAATACGATGAAGAAGACAGTATTTTATATAGAGGAAAGGAAAGAAAAGATGGTGACCACAAATGAAAATAATTAATTTTTTTCTATACTCTCTCATCTGATGTTCTACTTCTCCTCATTCCCAACTACAAAGATGTTTCCTGCCACCCTTAACTTTTCCCATATTGTACATTTGCTGCATGTAGACTACACAGCCAAAAGCTAAGGCCAGCCTCCTGACTCCCAAAGTTTGCATAGTAAAGCAATAACATCCAAATGTAACAGAGAGAGATCTGCTTTGGGCTGTGACTGAGCAATTGGTTACGGTCTTACCCTCCCACCATAAACAACTATAAAACTTTTCACTCATCAGATTAGTCAGTGCATGAGGGGAGTTCCATGTTAGCTTGGGCTTTTTGTCTTGGGGCAATTTCCTGGCCTCAGCACAGAAGACTGAAGCTCATCTGGAGAGCAGTGGCCTTGCTGAGCTGAGGAGACAGAAATAGGAGTTCGGGGCTGCTGAGTTGGCTTGAATTTGCCTGACAAGATATAAGAGAAGAGGAAGATTCACAGACAGCAAAAACAGCAAAAGTCTGCATGGGGTTTCTGCTTAGGTTGACAGCTGACGAATGGGATGTCATGCACAGTGAGAACTACCAAGAGGTCAACCGGAAAATGACTGCAATCAGACTGAAAGCTGAGCAGAGATTTTGGAGGTCATGCAGTTCCAGGAGATGTTGGAGTTCTGGCCCAGCAAGAGTAAATAAATCTCACTGAACACCTCAGCCTTTCACTTGGGACCTTGGAAAGGCCATACCTTAATGAAATAGTCATATCCTAGGAAACCAAAGACAGAATAGAAATAGATCTACCCTCACACAGCATTAAAAAACCAAGCATGAGCGTATGAAGAAGATATACCAGTAATATGACTATCTACCGCAACAAAATTAAACAACTTCTAAAGGAAAACACCATAATACAGATTCCCTACAGTGTCCAGCACACACAAAAAATTACCAGTCATGTGAAAAAGCAGAAAACCTGACCCATAATCAAGAGGAAAAGGCAGTCAATAGAAAGAGACCTCAAGATGATCTGGATGTTATAAGTAGTAGACAAAGACTTTAAAAGAGCTATTATAAATATGTTTAAGGACTTAAAGTAAAGATTAATGTAATGAGAATGCAGATAGAGAATCTCAGGGGGAAAATGGAAAAGCAGGAAATTCTGGAGTTGAAATGCACAATATATGAAATAAAAAACTTACTGGGTATGCTCGATAGCCAAATGGACACAGCAATAAAAAGGGTCAATGACCATGAAGATAGGATCAATAAAAATTATCTAAACTGTAGAACACAGGAAGAAAAAGATTAAAAGAATTAAGAGATCATCTGTGACCTGTGGAACATATGAAGTATCTTAATAGTCTTGATACTTGATATTTGATAGTCTCCGAAGGAAAGGATAGAAAGAATGATATAGAAAAAAAATTTCCCAAGTTGGGGAAATATGTTTGTTTCAGGAAGCAATCATGCAAAAATTTTCTCAAGTTGGAAAAATGTATCAGCTTCGGGAAGCTCAGTAATCTCCAAACAGTATAAATACAAAGAAAATCATTCCTAAGCATATCATAGTCAAATTGTTGAAAAACTAAGTGAATTTAACAGAGAGATGAAGAATGAAAAGGAAGAGTATCCTAGAAAAAGCAAATGTGAGATTGACCGGTACTGAACTGAAAGGATGCTTGCAAGATTTAGTACATGCATCAGAATTCTAGGAACTGTCAATGAGCTGAATACACATTTTATATCCTTGCTTAGGGAAAATTTACAAAATTCTCAGTGGTGAATTGGTTTACAGGCTGAGGTCCCCCATTATTGCTTCTTGTCTTTAGGCAATTGGATACCAATTTTTACACCCTTGAAACTGGGGTCTATATATCTCAGCCTGAAGAGCAAATAATGTTCTACAGCAATATTCTCAAATTGCATCACACAAGATTAATAACTCTAATCTCTGTCACCATTCCATGATATATCCAGGAACTCTCTAGGACAGAAACTCTTTTTTAAAGGGTCATCCTTAGAGTTTCCCTCCTTGCTACTGGAGGTATACATCAGATAAGATCCCTTGAGCTTGAAGGGTATCCCCAAAAAATACAAAAATAGGAAGCCAGAAATTTGATGTGGTGTTAATAGGAAACCCACTATAACTATTAGTGATGGAACATATCTTTGCCAGTCTGGTCTTAAGGTGTGGGATGATCCTCCTATAGTTAATGATGTTTACATTGATGCAGATTCTTACCAGGACACAGGAGTTATTCAAGGTGTTATCTCATTCATTCAGGGGTATCTCACTTCACAGAGCTGGGCTCCAATGTTTCTGCCTTGTAATTTGCCTTCCCAAATTAAGGCCACCTTAATACCATACAAAGCCTTACTGTAACCTGAGGAAAATGTGTGCCTTTATACACACTTATCAATATATCTTTCCATATTTTGAACCAAGTGGAAATAAATAAATAAATAAATAATAAAATGTCTGCAATCAAAGCACATGATGACAAAAAAAAAAAACCCTGCACTGCCCACTCCCTTCACACACTATTGTAAACCCTCAGCTGTGGGCTACTTGGAAGTGACTGTTCTCTTTGCATAATAATAACAGACCACAAAGCAAACGAACAAAAACAACCTATCTTCAGTTAAAATTTTGATACTTTTTTCATCATGGATTTTCTGCATTTATTTTTGTCAAAGCAAACACTGAGCACTGAATCAATCTCAAAAGGGCAGAAGACAGTGCACTGTTTACCAGTCCCAGAGGAGGACTCCAAACACTTTAGCCCATTGCATCGTGGTATTGGGGTTGCCAAGGGAAACACACAACAGTTAAGCACTGGGTGGAACAATGCTTTACTCACACAGAGAAGAGACAGAGCAAGATCCGCTCCAATAGTGGGCATCGGTCCTTCGTGGCTGGCAGCCCTTGGAGGGCAAATGGCCAGCGTATATCCCTCTCATACCACAGTAGAAAACCCCAACCCCTCTGCCATGGAGTCTGACATACTGAAAGCTGGAGGATTCCTGATAGCCATTGACATACATGCTTAAGCAGAGAAAAGGAGCATACATTGAATCTGAAACAGGGAAAGATATTTCCACACAAGGCAATAACCCCAGCAAAGGCTGTATGGGCTCTTTCTTTATCTTTTGGTAAGCAAGTGTTCAAGACCTGAGGCCCATTCTTATACATCCGAATGAGGGTCAAAAGACTGCGTGCATGAAACTGCCTTCTTCAACCATTTTGATTTTTTTTTTAATTGCTTTAAAATATTATTTATTTTGATTACTGAGTTTTGGCATCCACCTAGATTTTGCACTTGAAGAGAATACCCATTCTGGAGATTATTGTTTTAGAGACTAAGAGCTTCCATCCCAGCCTAACAACCCACTGCAGCCCATGATTCTATTGGTAGATGGAATAATGGCCCCTAAAGATGTCCACACCCTAATCCCCAGGACCTATGAATATGTTACTTTAAGTACAAAAAGGACTTTGCTGATTAAGATCAAAGACCTCAAGATGGGGAGAGTATATTGGATTATCCAGGTGGGCCCAATCTAATCACACAAGTCCTCCAAAGCAGAGAGCTCTTTCTAGCTGCAGAGAGCTCTTTCTGGCTGCAGAGAACCAGAGAGATGGCAGCGCGACAAGGACTCAATTTGCCATTACAGGCTTTGAAGATGGAGGAAGGGGACCATAGGCCAAGGAATGTAGGAGGCCTTGAGAAGCTGTAAAAGGCATATAAATCTCCACAAAGTAATATAGCCCTCTACCATGATAGTAGCCCAATAAGAGCCACATGGGACTTCTGACTCACAAAATTGTACGATAATGAATTTGTTGTTTTTAAACCATTAAGTCTGTGATAATTTATTGTAGCAAAATAGAAAAGTAATGCAACCCCTCTCTCTCTGCTAATTGCACATCTCTGCACTGGGACTCGGGACCACCTGGGTTCACTCCATAACAGGTTTCCATAACTCAAAATCCCCAATCCCTAAAAGAAGAAACTGATGTCTTGGTATATTTTAATCCCCAAAATATTTCTCTTCCAAATTTTCCATGACCCTCCTCCAGAAACTTTCTAATTCCTCAAATCAATAGCTTCTCACCAAGGAAAACAACAGTACAAAAATATTCACGTTCTAGAGATCCTGCTATATAGTATATCCTCTGTTTGAGAAATGCTTAAGACTTCTTGAAATGGAATAATTTGTCCCCCCCAATTGCATTCTTTAAATTAACTACCTACATGGTTTTATGAAATATTAACTGAACTGTGGTGCTATAGAACGCTTTCAGTAGTTAAGGAATGAGGGTCAGTGGACATAGGATTCAGGTGTGGCTCTGTCCAGGTCACATTAATTCCCTGGGATAAGGTTTGTCTTTATGACTGACTCCTCATGTGAACACCCTGGTCCTTTCTTTTGGAATTAAAATATAACCTTTCTTACAGACCCAGTTCAAACCCTAACACTTCATCTCTCAGGCCAAGATCAACTTAGAGACCAACTTAGAAACAGTGGACTGGATATAGAATAGTTAGAAACGGGAGAGCAGATGAAGGAATTAAGAGGGGTTGGCCCAGCAGGAGATGGAGTTGAGGGCAGAAGGCAGGTGATAGCATTAACCACTTAGAATATCACTTGTACAATTCAGCCCTTCACAAGGCCTAAAACGTCTAGATAAAAAATGGGCTCAATAAAAGTCTAGCCACTCATATAAACAGTGTTTTAACTTAAGGAAAAAAGAAACTTTTAAAGCCCCAAAAGTGATAAATTGCAATCTCTAATATTAAGCTTATTCATGAATAGTTCGATTCACTCAATTTTTACTAAGCTTTAAAATATGAAATGCATCCACAAAATCAATTTCCCATCTGTATTTCTAGGTGAGAAATGGAAAGAATAGAAATAGTTTTAACTGGAGGTCCTTTGTTTTAAAAAACGTTTAATAAACTTGGCTATAGAACAGTATCTGCAAATTATAAGGGACTATTCTACATAATAAAAAATTGTGTAATCTTGGCCCAATGCAAGACATTAGCAGACTGGTTCAAATTTGCCACCTGCACCTCCTAGTTTTAGAAGTGATTCTCAAACGTATACTTTCACATCCACATGCAAATAAATGTGAAGTGTCATCAACAGCTTTTCTGTTGTAATCTAAAGTATTCTTTCTTTAGCTTAAGAATAGGGCCTGAAGATTTACCAAATTAATGAAAATTAAATACCATGTCAATATCCCAGGGTTCTCTTCCACTCAAGTGACAATCTTTTTATTTCAATTCAATACCTGGAAGCCAAAAGAATATTATTATGGAAACCCCAGGAATGTTGTATTAAAAAAAAAAGAAAAAGAAGAAGGAGAAGGAGAAGGAGAAGGCGGCTCTCAGGTTAAAAACAAATTAATTGGTGGAGTTAGATTCTTCTTCACATTTCCGGGAAAGCAAGACCAGGAACAGGGATCCCTTTGGAATTTTTAGAGAACATAGTTTCCTCCCACTGCTGGCTACAGAGAGCACTTGTGATTCCCAAGGCAATTCAGCACTGCCAAGAAAAATCTTGGCTCCCCCCACCCACAAACAAATGAGCCTCCACTGACAACTCAATAGCAAGAGTGTACTTTTGCATTTCCTGGGAGAAAACAATGGTTCAGGTGGAATTAAATATCAGAAAAAAAGGCTGTAAGTCTTCATTGTTCCTTAAATTGTCTAACAACTGAGCTTCCTTTCCAACATAGTTAACAGGAAGACTATTTTAATAAGGTATAAGATGAAAATTTCAAAAGCTTGGCAACATCTTAAAAAAGACAGTCTTAGTGTGGAATCTAAAAACTAATACAAATGAATCTATATACAAACCAGAAACAGCCTCACAGACATAGAAAACAAACTTATGGTTACCAAAGGGAAAAGGGAGGAGGAAGGGATAAATTAGGAGTGTGTGATTAACAGATACAAACTACTATACACAAAATAGATAAGCGACAAGGATTTACTATATAACACAGGGAACAATAGTCAATATTTTGTAATAATCTAAGATGAAACATAATCTGAAAATAGATGAAAAATAATTTGAAAATATCTATCTATCCATCTATCTATCTATATATATATATAATCTCTCTCTCTCTTTATATATAGACATGGAATCACTCTGCTGTACACCTAATCTAACATAATATTGTAAATCAACTATATTTCAATAAAAAATTTTTTAAAAGAAAAAAAAAAAGATAGTCTTAGAAGACACATATTCCTACCAACAGGCATTTTTCACACTTGATGTAATATTATTCCCCCATGTTTATTTGAAAAAACTATGGGGCAAAGAAGCATTTGATTTTTTCTTTTGATGAAGTAATAATATCAATATAACCCTACAGTTATATTTTATGTGCATATGTTGCATATAAAATGTTCATGTATATTTTATTGATTTTTTTCTTTTTTAAAACATTTTTATTTCATTCTGTTTCTGTTCAATACTTTCTACTAACAAGACACCTGGATCTAGGGCTCCATGAATTGGGCAGCAGCTATGCACCCTCATATATTTGCATATATATGAGGCAAAATTCCCCACCTTTAAAGTCACAGCAGTGTGCATTTTCCAACCTAGGAACCATTTCCCAGAACTTAAAAAAAGTGGGTTTTTTTTCTTATATTAGAAAAGTGTTCTAATATGTCTTCAGAATTTTTGAAAACTTACAATTTTCTTTTTTTTTTTAATTAATTAATTTATTTATTTTAATTTTGGCTGCATTGGGTCTTCGTTGCTGCATGTGGGCTTTCTCTAGTTGCCCCGAATGCGGCTACTCTCCGTTGCGGTGTGTGGGCTTCTCATTGGGGTGGCTTCTCTTGTTGCGGAGCGGGGCTCTAGGCATGCAGGCTTCAGTAGTTGTGGCACGTGGGCTCAGTAGTTGTGGCTCACAGGCTCTAGAGCGCAGGTTCAGTAGTTGTGGCGCACGGGCTTAGTTGCTCCGCGGCATGTGGGATCTTCAGGGACCAGGGCTCGAACCCATGTCCCCTGCACTGGCAGGCGGATTCTTAACCACTGTGCCACCAGGGAAGCCCCCAAAACTTATAATTTTCATATATCGATGGCCGAATCATATATGGAGACTCCATTAATCCTTTCTTTGATTTAAGAGAGATTCCTATTCAGAAGACTGGTACTAAGAGAGCTAGTCCTCAACTTCAAAAGCTCTACACTTTGGAGATTCAGATATGATGATATATATACATATATACATACATTCATTATTTTTTCTGAAATGTATGGTTGTGTATTTATACAAACAGTTACATCTCTCTGGTGTTAGGTAATGTCAAGCAAAAATTCCACTGGATAAAGTTAAACAGGCCAGGAAGACTGTATTCAAGTTATTGCAATGGGGGAGAGAGATTGAACTCAATTCTTGCAGAAAGAAAAGTTAGGAGCGTTTTTAAAAGCTGGGGTGAGCTAGTGGAAAATATGAGAGTACGGTAGTAGAAGTTTGATCAAGGTTATGTATGGAGAACATTGAGTTATTCCTGAGTTTACAACTGTTTTTCTCTGTGATTAGCCATCTGGATCTGCTGGTCAGTGCTGCCCGAGTTAGGCTCCTCCCCTCCCACAGAGACAGGGAGACTGCATATTATCTCTTTATGTTTACATGCCGAAGACATGGTTCCCTGGTCCTTAAGAAAGATATTTCCTGGAGAAATGTTTATACCATTTCATCAGTGGGAGAGGGTTTACATCATTCCAAAGAGGCAGAGAAAGAATTTACAAGTTTTCTGAAGTAAATGTTTTAAGAAAAGGGAGGTCAGGAGCATAGAGTCAGGAAGACTCTAAGTCAAGCAGGCGGCAAGAGTGAGGCCATCTTGGTCAGTAACAAGAGAAGGGAAAATCTAACACTGAAAAAGTTGCTTTCGAACAGTATTTTAAAAGAAGAAAGGCCGCATCAGAAGGAAGGGGAAGTGGTCCAAGGCTGAGGTGGAGCTCTGCCAAAGGCAAGCCGACAAGTGTCATCTCAGGACTGGTAAACAGAGCCTCAGGGGCCGGAGCGAAAAGCCTGAGCTGGGCTGAGGGTAGCCATTAGTTACAGGAAACCAGAGGGTGAAGTGCCTTGACACCTGTGATTAAGAGTGCTAATTTGGCTTGAGAGGTAATTGGGCACTGGCACAGGACTCTGAGAGGGAGAGTAATGCAATCAGAGAGACGGCTGAATAAGAGGATTGTGACAGCTGTGAGGGATTTGAGGGTGCAGAGGCTGACACGGGAGGACCCATAAGGAGGTCATTAT
Source organism: Eubalaena glacialis (assembly GCF_028564815.1). Taxonomy (NCBI): domain Eukaryota; kingdom Metazoa; phylum Chordata; class Mammalia; order Artiodactyla; family Balaenidae; genus Eubalaena; species Eubalaena glacialis. Next base: position 70,171,879 of record NC_083723.1, on the reverse strand, counting down.
CACGCAGCCCGGACTGCTCCATCTCCCCACTCACTCCCACTCTGTCCCTTTTCCTTCTGTGAAGCACTTTTCCTGTCTCTCTCCTTAATTATCTTTTCACACTCCAGTCCCTATGACCATCTTTTTAAAAATCCAACTGCCCTTCTTGTTTCTTTGCGATCCCTGCACAAGGCATACTTCAGCCACGAGATTTAAGATGTAATTAAATTATCAGATCCTTCAGGCAGAAGACGCAAAGCAATAATTATGATAGTTTCCTAAGTTTGCCTGATCATAAAACTCAGCCTGGGATGGTTTTTTAATACAATATGTTTAATATATTTGAGGGCTTCTTAAAATACATGTTCCTCAGCCCCACTCCAAACCCACCGAAACAGTGTTATCCAGGGGAGGGGTATAGCAATGTGTTTTTCAAAGAGAGTGCCCTAAATGACAGTTATGTTCTGGCAGTTTGGGAAATATGTTAAGGAATAGCCTGTAGCTGGTAATGTCATGAGAGAGGCTTCATAGAAGAAGTGAGTTTTTAAAGAATGCATTTTTAAACTCTTTTCCTCTCTGTTTTGGTTCCTGATGGCAACAGTACGTTAGGCTAATGGTGGATACCTAATAAATGGTGTTACCTGGAAAACTGGTAAAACCCACTGGAAGTACGTTTCTGCCAAACATTGGCCTTAGGGAATGAGGGTAATAAGAGAAGAGGAATCTGCAGACGTGTGAGGAAGACTCTACAGGCAAAGCCACTGGATTGGGGGTGAGCCGGAAGGTGAACTCTCATGAATGAGGCCCTGGACACACTGCCACCGAAGTACCATATTTAAGCTGAACTTCTGTGTCTCTTTAGCCCTATCCCAGCATAGAAAAACAGTAGTAGATAAACATCTGGACAAAGAAATGAATATGCTACCATACTGATGCTGCCAGGTCTATACAGTTGTGCACCAAATGAATCAATACTGAAAATGCTCCTTTAAAACTCTGAACAAATATGAAACAAAATTTTATTCTTGAAGGAATAAAATTTAACCTGCAGGATTATTTGAATCAGCCCCGTTTTCCCCACCAGGAAGAGCCATGAGAATATCTATCTGGGGCCTTCATGAAAACAAGTGGAAGGAATCCGAAGGGAAAACTGAAAGAAGCACTTGGAGTCAGGTATAAAACAAAGGGAGGGTCTAGTGTCATTTGCACTTTTCCATTAACCAGCTGACCACCCAGCTTCCTCTGGCCTACAGTGTACCACTGGTAGCTGAGCAGAGAGCTGGACAGAAGAGGGCATCCCTTTGGGATTTGGGATTTGAAGTTTGGACAAGAGTAGAACAAGATGATAACTCTCACCAACATCTATCACTTTCTGGCAAGCCCTGGCAGGCCCCAGTGCTCATCTGATTGTTCATAGATCCTATTTGTCAAGACTACCATTCTGCCTCTCCAGCTGATCCAGATGTCCTGCTGAAATTGAGTGATTTTCTCTTTTCAAAGTGCTGTCTTCTTTTGGTCAGGACCCTTACCAAATTTTCAAACAGAAACAAAATAATAAGCAGTCTCTGCGGAGCCTTCCGTGTCAAAAGATCTTATACTCTAAGCACGTGGGGGAATTATGTGTGCAAGGTTCATGTACAGAGTGACATGCACTATGCTAACAATAGCCCCATCCTGTCCTCTGATGGAGAGCCCTTGGGATATTTAATTTGATTTTCAAATGCAATGGAAAAATTGAAGGGTTTTTATTCCCCTTGCACTTTCTTCTTTCAATGAAACTATTGGTCTGAAAAGACAAAAAAGAAAACCGATAGGTAGAAAACACAAACAGTACAGAAGAAATGAAATGACAGAGAAGGCAGGGTATTGCAGTGCTAGTACTGCAATCTAATATAGACACATTCTAGAAAAGATTTTTTCCAGCTTTATTGAAATTACTTGGCATATAACACTGTGTAAGTTTAAGGCGTATGTGTTGATTTGATACACTTACATATTGTAAAATGATGGCCACAGTAGCGCCAGTTAGCACCTCCATCACTTCAAGTACTTACACTTTCTGTTTTGTGGTGAGAACATTTAAGATCTACTCTCTTAGCAACTGTCAAGTATATATCATAATAGAGTACTGTTAACTATAATCACCATGGTATACATTAGATTCCCAGAAGTTATTCATCTTTTTTGCTATCAGCTTTATGAAGTTATAATTGGCATAAAAAATTGGGATATATTTAAAGTGTACATCATGGTGATTTGATAGACATACACATTTATGAAAAAAATTCCCCACATTTAGTTAATTAATACATCCATCACCTCGCATATTGATCTCAGTTTTTCCTTTTTCCTTTTCTTTTCCTGGTAAGAACATTTAAGTTCTTCTCTCTTAGCAAATTTCAATTATATAATACAGTGTTATCAACTATAGTCACCATGTTTTATATTAAATCCCCTCAGATCTCATTCGTTTTATAGCTGAAAGTGTGTACTATTTTACCAACCTCTCCTATTTTCTCCATCCCCTAACCCCTGGTAATCACCATTCTAATCCCCATTTCTATGAGTTTGCCTTTTATTGGTTTTTTTTAGACTCCACACATTAGTGATACCAGGCAGTATTTGCCTTTCTCTCTCTGGCTTATTTCACTTAGTATAAGGCCCTCAAGGTACATCCATGTTGGCATAAATAGCAGGATTTCCTTTTTCTAAGGCTAAATAATATTCCAATGTATATGCATTGTACTATGCCTGTCCCCTTATTACTGTGATTAATAAATATTAAGTAAATGATTAAAGCAAATATAACATTAAAGCAAATTAATATTTGCCTTATTAAAGCAAATGTAAGGTTTGGTTATGATATTTATGAATAAGCCACTATATAGCTTGATTTTAAAACATACTTACGAAAATAGTCATAAGCAAATTTAAATCGCAAATGACAAACGTGGAGGAATATTCACAAAAATTAAAATGAATATATCATTATTATAGAAAGAGCTGATACAAATCACTAAGAAATGTTATTAACATTGAAATACAGGCATAGGCAGATCATACTCAGAAGAAAACTACCTATGAATGAGTTCAATGGCCTATTCAATTTTATAATAATTTGCAAATTAAAAAATACAATTATTTAATGAGAATATTCAAGACTGGCGAAGGTGCGGTGACATAGGCAATCTATTTCACATCTAGTAAAAGTATAGATGGGTCTAACTTTTGTGAAAAATTGTTTGGTAATATGCCTGGAGGTTTAGAGCTGTCGATTCACTAGTTAAACAACTAGAATGTTATCATAGGCAATAAGTGATGTGAAATAATACATTTATGATCCTAATTGTATATTTTAAAATATATTTACCCACAAGGTCTGCTACTTTGGGAGTATTTACTTCATAGTCCTCCAATTTTTTCGTACTACAATAGCATATGATTTCTCCCCAAATTCAGTTTTTACAGTGCCTAGAACCTATTACTCTGGTGTCTGCATAATGTAGGGTTTTTTTGTTTTAGACCCATTCTATTACAGAGTCAAGTCACTGCCAGATTCCCTAATCCATTTTTAACTGGTCTAAAATTTTCTCATACTTTTCACTCTCCTTTCATATCCCTGGCACTAGATGCTGGTTTTTCTTTCAGGATGACTTTTACCAACAAACAGATTTTTCTTACTTTATAAGAGTAAGAGATTTGGAAAGAAAAAAATTCCTTCATAAGAAGCAAATGTTAGGGCTTCCCTGGTGGCGCAGTGGTTGAGAATCTGCCTGCCAATGCAGGCGACATGGGTTCAAGCCCTGGTCTGGGAAGATCCCACATGCCGCGGAGCAACTAGGCCCGCGAGCCACAACTACTGAGCCTGCGCATCTGGAGCCTGTGCTCCGCAACAGGAGAGGCCGCGATAGTGAGAGGCCCGTGCACCGCGATGAAGAGTGGCCTCCGCTTGCCGCAACTAGAGAAAGCCCTCGCACAGAAACGAAGACCCAACACAGCCAAAAATAAATAAATAAATAAATAACTTGCTCTTCATTGTAGTTTAAAAGAAAAAAAAGAAGCAAATGTTAATTTATTCTAGAAAAGTTCTAGAAAAAGTTGGATATTAAATCTCAGATGCAGAGGGGGTACTAAAGTATATTTACCCAAAGGGGCTGGAAGGAGGAAATTACACTGTGGTTATCCAGGTCGAAGGAGACCCAAGATTTCATTAGTTATTTATTTATATATACTTCTTTATGTTCCACAATTAACATGTTTTATTTATAATTATAATATTTTATATAATTATGTTGATATATGTTATATATATGATTTGTATATTATAATATAATTATGTTATAATTATAAACAAATAATGCTTATAAACAAATTATAAATTTGTTTCTGACTGTAAAAGGCAGTATTGCTGTATGGGTATAGGCACTAGTTCTGGAGCCCTGCTGCCTGTTCATATCCTGGATCCATTATGACTATTTGAGTAATCTTACGTAAGTTATTTGTCCTCTCTGTGCTTCAGTTTCCTCACCTGTAAAATGGGGATAATCACAGTACCCTACATCATCAGGTTCTTGTGAGATTAAATGCACAAAGTATGTGAAAGGCACATATCAGTGACAGCCAAATAGTAAGTGCTGTATTAAAGCTCAACCTTAATTATTTTATTCTAAATAAATGTGTTCTAGAATGTTCTGAAAACTAAATGACCTAAAATTTAAAAATTAGAACCAAGTTTGGAAAACAGATAGAGGTTCCCAAGTACTGATTAAAAAGTACAGTAATACCACTGCTAATCAGTTATCATTTACTTGTTTTTTACTTTGCGGTAGAGACTATTCTAATCATTTTACATATATTTACTCATTTAATTATCACAGAAAAAGTTGTGAGTTATGGTATTATTATCACCATTTTATAGACAAGAAAACTGAAAAAACACAGGTTTAGAAATTTACCTAAAGTCATAGGAGAAGGACGTGAGACACCAGAATTCAAACCCAAGTCTTCCTGACCCCAAGACTAGAGTTCTTAATCATTATGGGGCAATTAATTTTTCTGGCAAGTTACAGCAAATTAGTGATAGCTATAACTGAAACTTATAATATTCTTTAAAATTTTGTCTGACTATTATTAATTAGTTGATATTAATGATATTGATATTAATGCTTGTTATTTATTAAAAGAGTAAGAGTCATTTATTATAAATAATAATTGAATCTTAGCCATGCCTATTAAAAATCTAATTATTTGTACAATACAGTATAACCGTATCACCATTATTTCTGTGGTGGCTTTTACCAAAAGACAGTGCTAGGGGAAAATAAACATCGCCTGATTACTTACTCTCATAAGCTCAAACCTATACAGTCATGAGAAGATATAAAAATTCCAATGACATGGTTACTGGCATGAGCACTAGTTTGTTTTGTTATGGCTGTTCCTTATATACTAATGCACCATTTAAAAAAAATAATAAAGTTGGTGCAGTACCTTGAATATTCAAATAGTTGACCCCAGTGGAGTGAATGTCTACTGAGGGACCTTCTTAGAAGTATTATAATATGGAATATTTGAGGCCCTGCTTCTTATTCTGGGAGTGGGTATCAAGGTCCACTCCTCATTCCCAAATATGTGTGGATGCACGGGGCTGCAAAATGAAAGAGCAGAGAAGGAAAAGTCCCAGGTACTGCTCTAGACAGTTAACGAGCCATCAAGGCAGAGATGCTCATCTTGGGACGTCAGCAGCACCTCTCAAGACTATGCCGTGTATTCTAATGAAGACATTCTTGGAAAACTCTTCATTACTAACAAAAGAACTAGCAAAGGATTGACAAAGTCTTAAAATTATCTTGTCCCTAATATAAATTGTAAGCTCTTCATTAAATGCATCAGAATACGGTCTAATGAGGAGTTTGCAGCTTAGGGTGGCTGTTCTGCCACTCTCTGTGTTGAGACCATTCCAGGGAGAGTAGATTCTATGATTAAAGTGATTAAGGTAATCAGCCAGGCTGATTCAGACACTCAATCCAGCTGCTGCCAGGGGACCTGCTGGTAATTACCAGAAGAGTGCACTTTGGAGGAGAATTTCTCTCTACAAGTACCCTTGTGTTTGTTCAAATCGAAACTAAGTTGGAGAATGAACTGTGCTTGAAAGTTTTCTGGCTGCACAAACTACAACTTGCATGACAGTGTGTCCCTGACCACTGGGCCCTGCTCATATACTAAGCAGTACACGCTTTTGGCGTCTGTACCCCTTTCGAATAAACTGCTTTGCACACAATGAGCCCTGGATAAATTGTTGTGACTGAAAAAAACTCCAACTTGAATTAATCAAGGTCACTTAAATTTTATATTTGTATCATTAAGGCCAGCATTTTGGTGATGTGCCTTGATGACAGCTACCACCCTTGAGAATTTTTTTTTCGTACCAAGTACTGTGCTCTTTACTAGCCATATTGACAAAGTCCCTCCCGCCCAAAAGCTTTAGTCCCAATACCCTTCTCTTCTTCTATCGATGCTATTTGATATTCCTACTTGTGGAGACCCTATAGCTTCCACTTTTTAATTTTAGAGCTGGAAGAAACCTGAGAGATAATTCAGTGCAACCACCTTACAATATAGGTCTGCTTTTTCCAATGTGGTAGCCACTAGCCACATGTGGCATGAGGGGAAGGAGCCAGAAAGGCCACGTCTGGGCACATCAGGCACTTGCTGGGGAAAGGCGAGAGTACAACTTTCCAGTTTGGGGAAAATCAATAGCCTCATGAAATCATCCTTCACAGTTATTTACAGAGTTTTGAGTTTTGATGCGTGTAGTGAATTTCCGACGTGAACAAATTTCCAAAACTCTCAAACTGTAATCTTCCTCACTACTTTCACTGGCTACAGTACAAATTTTATTCGAGAAGACTTGAGTGAAAAGGTAAGAGCTGTCACAATAAAAGATTGTTTAATCTCCTAAGTAAATTTTCTAATTTACTGATCCTTGAGCTAATCCGATAATACCTTCCAATCTTGCCAAGTCACATTTTAGGGAGCTACAGGTGTTGGTGGCGCTACTCCAGTGATCTATCGAGCAACCCCAAGTGTTCATTACATGGTCAACAAGGCGACAGGAGAGGCTATAATGCACACATTTGATTTTACTTCCCAAATCTAATGTCCCAGGGGAATATTTAGTACTTTGAGCTAGACTTGAAAAGTCCAAAAGACCTAGGATCAGACTGACAGTGTATATGTAGAGGGTAGAAGCAGCATCTTCACAGCAAGCATAAGCAAAAGCGGCTGAAGGGAGGTGTCTTCCTTGAGGAGCTGACAAATGCCATCAGCAAGACGTCCTCCCAGAAGAAGTTGGGACAGCTGTTGTGAGCACATGAGAGGTTGCCTGGGAGTTCCAGAAATACTTGGATGGATTTCTGGAGGGTATGAAGCAAGGTCTGAAGTACCATGGTTTTGAAGATGGAGGTAACAGGCCAGCAAAATCTGGTTATAAATGTTAATGCAACCTTGTCACCACAGAAGCACACATTCTGGAGTAGCTTGAATTGCACCTGGTAAACATGTCCCACCTTAATCTCACACACACCCTGTATTATCCCCCTCAGCTATCACTGCCAGTTCACAATGGAAGGTCCTGAGGTTCAGCGGAAGTGTGTTTCTTAACTTGGTTCAGGATCCATTTCCCCCAACATTCCCAGATCCCAGATTTCTTTTGAGGAATCACCTTCGCCCGTTCCTTGTGGGCAGACTTTGCAGAACAGTAGATCTAAGTGCCTGCCCACCCACTATGGAAACCCGGGACTCCTCCTGCCAAAATTTCCTCCCATCGCCACACCAACATCCTGTGCTGCTGAGGAATGGGCATGTGACCCACGCTTGGCCAATAGCACTTTCTCTTCTAGAATCTTGAATCTTGAGTTTGAATTGCTCAAGGATGGAAGAAACGGAGTCCATCTTCCCAGCTGCAGGGCCTGGGATAGACTCTTGAGCAGTCCCAATCACTTAGACCTTTCAAAACTGCCTTACACCTTTGCAATGAATTCCATTTTTCACTTATGTAAAAGTTTCTGTTATTTGTAACTATTATGGGTTAAATTATGTCCCTCCAAAATTCATGTGTTGAAATCCTAATCCCCAAGACCTCAGGATGTGCCCTTATTTGGAACTACAGTCATTGCAGACGTCGTTAGGTAAGATGAGGTCAGACTGGAGTAGAATAAACCTCTAATCCAATATGACTGGTATCGTTATAAACAGAGAAATTTGGACACACACAGACAGAGAACACCATGTAAAGATGAAGACAGAGATCAGGGTGATGCTTCTACAGGCCAAAGAACATCAAAGATTGCCTGCAAAGCACTGGAAGTTAGACAAGAGGCATGGAACAGATTTTTCCTCACAGCCCCCAGAAGGAACCAAATCTGCTGACACCTTGATCTCAGACTTCCGACCTCCAGAACTGAGAGACAGTAAATTTCTGTGGCTTAAGCCATTTAGTTTGTGTTACTTTGTTACAACAGATTTAGCAAACTAATGCAATAACCAAAAAACCCAACCTGACTTTTTTAAAAAAGGATGAATATTCCTGGGGAGTTTAAGTTATTGGTTAGGAAAGACTTGAGCAGCCTGAGGAGAGGAGTTACTATACTGGGAAATCTATATAGAAAGTTAATAGGCTGGCCCATAAATATAGATAAAATGCCTATGTTTTCCCTGAATTCACAGGAAAAAAAAAATTGATGAGACGAAGCAGATTATTTTGCAGTTAGCAGATAAAGGCTGGAGATAAACAATAACACAATTTGAGCAGTTTGAGTCTGAGAAAATGTGTATGATGCACAATTCTCAGGATAAGTTTCTCTGTTATAAGCACTAAGTTTTTTGCTTCTGCTTGGTGTCTAAAAATGATGGATTATATTCACTATTCTCCAGTTGATTCCTTGATATAATGTTAGCATCTGTTCTGAGTCAGAAGTTAATACGGCGTGGGCAGAAAGCCCGGTTTTGATCTGATTACGGTAACTAACTTTATCTTTTTAGTGCCCAAGGATTAAATGGTCCCTAATTAACTCTTATTCTTTCATCAAATAGCTATTGAGTATATACTTGGGGACAGGATAGGATGGTGGATAAGACAGGAAGGTTTTCAACCCCACAGGGAGCAGTAAATCATACAGGAATTAATAGTCAAGTGTATTGTGGGGAAGTAGCATTTCACCTGCTAAGTGCCAGTCAAGTGAGAATTAGCAGTCCAAAGCACGGTACAATGTTTGGGGGGAAAAGTGTTCCTGGCAGAGTAGAAGGTACTATGAAAACCTAGAAATGAAAGGGAGTACTTTGGCAAGGTAGAGACACTGAGAGAAGTTCATCATGGACCAGAGATGAGGCTGGAGAGACCAGGAAAGCTAAATGAAGGAGTCTGAATTATCCTAATGGGGAACCATCAAAGCGTTTTAATTTGGGAAGTGACATGATTAGATGTCACTTCCTTAAGATGCCTTCCTTAAGATTATTCTAGTAGCTGTCTGGAGTCTAGATGTACAGAAACCAATTAGAAATCTGCTGGCATGGTGAGAGAGAGAGAGAGATTGAACTAGATATGATAAGGGTCATGGAAAAGGAGAGAGCATTAAGTGTGGGAGAGGAAAATGCCATGCCCCCTGACTGGGGAGGTTGCATTTCATACCAGTCTGGCAAACACTACCATTCTTGCTTGTTGCCATGGGTTCTATGAAGCCACCTGGTAGCTACACCATGACCCACTGCTGAAGATCAGTGAACCCCCTGATAGATTTCCCCAAGCAGCGACCATTTCCCATGAGATTTGCATGGGAACTCTGTGACTTCTGGCAGATGCCCAAAATACTGTCCATAATCCAGTACCTCTCACCCCTGGTGGCATAGCAGATCTGGCAAGCCTATAGCCCTCATCTCATCTGCTTTTTTCCAAACAACACTTAGAACCAGGAAATGTTGGATTGTGGACAGCTAGGATGAGTGTCTCAGCCCCAGCCCTCCCCTTACCTAGAAGTTCTGTCAACTCTCTACTGAATTGCCTTTTTCTTCTTTCCAACAGTTATAAGGGGAAGGCAGCAAGTCTGCTGGCTAAGCAAATATCCAACTGGGAAACAAAATTTAAGTGGGGTGCAGCCATCTTCAGGAACACTGAGTTTCCCAAAAGGGAACTCTTTCTCTCTCTCTAGAAGTCCTCTTCTATTGATTGGGGGTTGCTTGTATTTGTAAGGCTTATTTTCTGCAGAAAGTTGTTTAGTCCCAGAAACTGTTGGTTCCCTGAGTTCAGAATTCTAGGTATCTAGTGCCTTTTCTAACACAGACTTGGGACTAGCTACAACTCAGAGCACAAGTTAAAATCCTGCTCAACTTCTTACCATAGTAACTCAAACGTTTGATTCTAAAATTCTCTGGGGCACCTAAATATGGGAACATAAAATTTTAGTAGGACGTTTTTTAAATGGCAGGATGGGTTAGCTGTCTACATTCTTAAAGCATTTGATTGAGCTATACATTCTTAAGCAGTGAAATGCCTAATACTTTCAGGTACATAACCTACTCACTTGGTAGGGAGTTACTATTGTAAGCACTTTGCCGATATATGTAGCTTCCTTGGTGAGACTGACAAAGAAGCAGCATAACTAATTGAAAGAATGGCATTTAGGTATGATAAGGAAGAAAAAAATTGACGAGTGGCCGTCTAAGCCCCAAATCACCAATCTCAATTTTTTTTTTTTTTTTTTTTTATTAAGAGTTGATTAATAGACCAGGTCAGCCTGTCAGGAAATAAAATGTAAAGTGATCTTTGAATCCACTGAACTTTAAATTCCAAAACTTTCCACCAGTCAAAGGTGGTATTGCACTCAAGCGGACACTGAGTTCTCGATATAATTAAGGCTGATGCTTCTGGCTGTCTTTCTGAGGTCACCATCCTTACGTGGCTGATTAGATTCCACTCCTGAGAACAGATACTAAACACATTTCCAATGACAGCAATTGCTTTAAACTCCTTAAAGCCTTCAAAATAGAGAATGTTTCATTTAGAGCTCTTAGTTAAAATAATTAGCAATTAAGACTTCAGGAAATTACATTTAAATCACTCCTGTAGAATCCTTGAAAACTTCTAAACCAATTCAGAAGTTCCTATATGATAAAAGAGTAGATTGCTCATTGTGAAAGTTTTTGAACCACCTTTTCCTCTACCTTTTTAATTGAAATCTAATGTAGCCTTAATGTAACGCTAACAGAGCACTTGGCTCAGTTCCAGGATCGCTGAACTGGTGAAAGGGCACCCTTGCTGGGGCATTTTCTTTGGCAATTTAACCAATGGCTCCTCTTCGACTTCATCCTAAGATAGGAATATCACCCCATCACAGACCCAAAGATTTCAAAACACCCTTCCTGATTACAAAAAAAGTCTAAACTCCTTCTGCCTCCAAGAAGCAGTTCCTCATTAACTGGAATTTGAGACATGATTCTGGGGGCTGCCCTCATGAACTGGGGCAATGCTTGTCTTTGGTTCTGCCCTATCCTCCTCTCTCCACCCTTCCCCCTCCCCAATTCAGGATCCACTGTTCCCAAGCCCACAGTGCCTTACGCATCCTTCGAAATGGCAAGGATCTCCTCCTAGCTCACCTTTTGATCAAAACTACCGGCCCTATGTCCCAGAATCTATCGGGGAGCCAACAATTTGACATGCTTATCTTAAAAGGCAGTTCTATGAAGGCATTAATGAACAACAATGGCATAACTTCCTCAGAAAAATATTTGTTTTCGAATTTCAGCCTTCATACTTTCATCCAAAATAGTGGCACTCTGGCAAAGACAGAGAAAGAGGTATTGTGAGACAAAGGAGCCTCCTCAATTCATATATTCCAGTCAGCACTTAGTTTTATGATTGACTTCACTCACATATTTCATAAAATTACGAAACCAAGAGCTGGAAAGGATTTACAGATAAGTCCACACTTCCACTTTAATGATAACCAACACCCCCCACCAAAAAAAAACAAACAAAAGCAGCACAGAAAAGTTAAGAAAACCATCCCACTGTTACTGAACAGAGAGAGAAGCCAGGACTCCTGGCTCCAGTTCTGACACTTGTTCCCTTATCTCGCAGACTTGCTGTTAATGAGCTTTCCAGAAAATATGCGTGCGCTACTAATTCTTTTTATCTGTCATTCACAATTGGGCAAGGTGAGATGGGGTTGGAGAACGTCTATAGCATCTCCAAAAGGCACGTTAAGATTAAAAAAGCATAATTAATATTAGAATATACTTCCAAATTGGGAAAATGAAAATGCTATTGCTTCGATAACAAAAACTACAGGTAATAAATTGTAACAAAATACTGGTAGGGAACAATTTCATCCTGTGCATATCAATGATTCTCAAAGACTAGAGGCATATCAAAACCTCCACAGGAAGAATAAGGCTCTTAGCTTTATCTGAAATATATAAAATATTTTGACTATCTTTTTAAAATTTTGGTTCTGATTATGAAATATTTCCAAAAAAATAGAAAAATATAGAAAAAGTATACTCATCACATATTCATTCCCCATATTGAAAACATTAATTGTTTGATCATATTTGCTTAATATGCCTCTTTGTTGTTTAAATTTTTTAAATACATAAAACATACAGGCACAGACAAACTCCATCAGCAATGTGCCTTCCTGCCCCTCTCTTTGAGCGACAAGCACCCTAATCAAGTATGCAAATATCTTTGCCTTTTAATTTATTCTATTTTACCACATATATATATATGAATAAATAACGCATGTTATTGTTTGATGTATTTTTAAAGTTTATATAAAGGATACTACTATTGCATTTATCCTTTTACAGCTTTTTTTTTTCATTAAACATGCTACTCATGGGATCTTTTTCATACTGATGAATGAGATCTAGTTAATTCATTTTAACTGCTGTACAATATTTATTGTGTAAATAAACCCAGCTTATCTCTCCAGTGTTCTACTAAGGTACAGTTATATTGTTTTCATTTTTGCAAACAGTGCTGCAATGAAATTTTAGTGTATGACCCCTTGTGCACATGTGTGAAAGTTTTTCTAAGCAATATAACTGGAAATGGAATTTTAGAATTCAAGGATACATGCATTTCCATGAATACTAATAATGAAATACTGTTTTCCAAAGTGTTTGTGCCAATTTATCCTCCTGCTAGCATTACATGAATCCTGTTTCCCCACAGCCATACCAACATTTGGTGATATCAGATGTGTCTTTCTTATCTCTTGGGGATGAAATAATATCTCATATTGTTTTAACTTGTATTCCCTATGTATCACTGAAGTTGAGTATATTTTCATATAGGTATGAAATACCCCATTTCCCCTTATGTGAACTGCTTTTTCATACCCTTTTTCCATTTTCTAATGTGTCATTTTCTTTTTCTTATTGATTTATAGGAGTCTTTATGTATTCTGAATACCATTCCTTTGTCACTTATATAGACAGAAAATATCTTTTTTCAGTGTGGGTTGCTTTTTTGCTCTGTTCATGGTGTACTTTATCATGCACAGGTTTTTAATTTAATGAAGCAAATTTATCACTATTTTGTTTTGCTATTTTTATTTGTTGTTTAAGAAATATCTCTTACCTGACATCATAAAATATTATTCTATATTATTTTTTGAGTTTTAAAGGTTTGCTTTTTACGCTTAGATTTTAGTCCATCTGCAGTTTATTTTTGTATATGGTATTAAGTAGGAGTCTAACATCCTTTTCTCTAAGGATAGCCCATTGTCACAGCACCATATCTGACGAGCCCAGCTTTCCCCCATGGGTTTTTAAGGTCACTCTATGCTACAGATCTACAATAGAGATGGGTCTGTTTCTAGGACTCTAGTCTCTTCCATTGATCTATTTGTCTCGCCCCATGTCAATAACACTGCTTCATTTAATATGATTATATAGTAAATTTTACTCCTGGTGGGATCTCTTCTTTTTATTCTCCTTCTCTTTCTACACCTTATTCTCCATCTCTTCCTATAAAATTATTTTAGGCTACTCTTGGGGATTTTACTTTTACATGACATTTAGGGTCATCTTATAAAGTTCTGTGAAATTAAATTTACTTTATAAATCAATTAAGAGAACTGTTATCCTCCTAATATTAAGCCTTCTAGTCCTTCCATATGTCTTCTCTCTGTGTATTTAACTCTTCTTTTGGGTCTTTCCATAGAATTTTGTAATTGCCTTCATAAAGATATTGCACTTCTTTCGTTAGACTTAATTTTAGGTATATTTACTACATTTTATGGAAGGTATGAAAGGACACTACTGATTTTATACATTGATCTTGCATCCATGAATCTAGATGAACTATCATTGGCACTAGTAGTTTGCAGATTTTCTTACATTTTTCCATGTAGACAATCATATCATTAGCAATAATAACTATTTTTCTTTTTCTTCCTGATTTTTTCACATTAAAAATTGTTTAATTACTTAAATTATCCTACTACACTGGCTAAAATCTCCAGTACAATATTAAAATGAAGTTGTGATAGTAAGCCTCATTTACAAGGGGCTTAAATGGTGTTTCTAATGTTTCCCCATTAAGAATGATATTTGCTGTAAATTTTTGGTTGATATTCTATATCAGATTAAGGAAATTTCCTCCTATTCTAATTTTGGTATGAATGTATGAATTGCATTGTTTTTTTACCCTGAATATGTACTTAATTTTATCAAATAATTTTTCTGAATCTGTTGGGATAATTACATTTTTCAGCTTCAATTTGTTTATATGATTTGTTTAATTTAAACCATGTTGGTATTTTTCATATGAACCCCACTTGGTCATGTTATATATTTTAGTACATTTTTGGATTTTTTATTAATAGTTTATTGATGATTTTGCATCATTTTCAGAAATTAAATTAGCCAGCAGTTTTCCTTTGTGGTACTATAGTTCTGACAAGTTTGGGTTTCAAACGTTTACAGTCCTTATGGAATGAACGGTAGAGCATTTCCTTTTTTCTACTCTCTGAAAGAGTTTGTACAAAAAAGTAATTATATCTTTCTTAAATGTGTAGGACTTGCCTGTAAAACTCTCTGTGTCTGATTAACTTTATCTGGATTTTCTTTTTTTTAACTACTGATCCAATTTCTTTAACAATTATAAAACAATACATCTTTTGTGCAGTCATTTTGGTAAATTTGGAATTTTTTTAGAATTTTATTCTTTTGACTAAAGCTTTCAAATTTATTACCATATAGTTCCCAAATACACATGCACACACACACACATACACACACAGACTCAATCTGCAATTTTTTTTTATTCCTAATATGATTTAACTATGCCTACCCTCTTGGTTTCTTTATTAGTCTTGCTCAAAATCTTACTATTTTGTCTTTTCAAAGAACCATTGTTTGGTTTTGTTGACACTCATTATTGCGTTTTTTTTTTTCTGTTTCATTAATTTCATTATTTCATTAAATTTCACTCATTTTCTTTGGACAGATTGCATATAAATGTCTAGATTTGGGGTTTCCAAAACAAAGTAAGAATTGTAAAATTAAATCTAAACTCCAGGGAGGCAAAGGCAAGGGCTCCTGACTTCCAGGGGACACGTCTTCATTTCTGCTCAGCTTCTACCTGTCCTTGTTTTCTCCCCATGCTGCCTGGGTGGGGTTTTTTTAAGGTCACCTTTTCATTTAGACTGAAAACACTTCAAAGGGCTTGTCTCTAGGTGACAGTTTCCATTTTATCTTCCTTTCCTTGCCAGGACCCAAGGCCCCCTCTCCTGACTCCATCTAAGTGTTAAATCCAAAGCATCTGGATTCCCAGGGACCCATATGCTCCTCCCCAAGGCAGAATTAGCCTTCCTCACTTGCCATTCAGGTTTCCAGTCTTTCTTCAGTTATTGCACATGGGGAGAATTCCATTTCTTCCTTGGGGGCTCAGATATCCAATAATTTTGTCGTTGTTGTTATTCTTACACATTTTCCTGTCTTCTAGGTGTTTGTAGCAAGAGGGTGTCTCTGTTATCCTAGCTGACCATCTTGTTGGAATGGCAAGTTTTCAATTTAGATTTTAAGACACATAGATTCAATATTTAGATAATTCATGCTTCTGTTAGATGATATTAATAAATTGCTACCATTTATAGCAATGCAACATAGGCGCAAGGTGCTTCATATATATTGTCATATTTCATTTTTACAACAACTATTTTACAGATGAAGAAGCTGAGGATTGGGGTTTTTAAATAATTTTGCCCAAGATCTCACAGTTATTCAACAGCAGAGCCAGGATGCAACTCATATCTGTCTGACCCCAAAACAGATGTGGCTGATTCCCAAGCCCTTGGGGTTTTTTTGGTTGTTGTTGTTTGTTTGTTTTGGTGTCTCTGTGTTGTGTTTTTTGTTTGTTTGGTCGGTTGGGGGTTTTTTGGCTCTTCTGCTGTTCAACATCATCCTTTCCTTATACAAAGCTACTAGTTCCAGAGATTTCAGTAAAAACCTGAAAGGCAACTGTTTGCAAGGCAGAAACAGAGACACAGACATAGAGAACAAACGTCTGGACATCAAGGGGAGGAGGGGGGGTGGGATGAATTGGGAGATTGGGATTGACATATATACACTACTATGTATAAAATAGATAACTAATGAGAACCTGCTGTATAGCACAGGGAACTCAGTGCTCTGTGGTGACCTAAATGGGAAGGAAATCCAAAAAAGAGGGGGTATATATATATATATATATATATATATATATATATATAGCTGGTTCACTTTGCTGTAAAGCAGAAACTAACACAACATTGTAAAGCAACTATACCCCAATTAAAAAAACAAAAATGAATCTATATAAAACAGACAAAACTCAAAAAAAAAAAAAGAAAAACTTTCCGTGGACTTTCACCTTAAAGTGCCTCTATACTCTCTACTTACCCACTGAAAATTAATAACTATGTTTTGAATAAAGATTTATAATCATAAATGTTACAACTTAAGGAGAGAATTAAGAAAGGAGAAACGGATTTCCACAACATCCACTGGATCATTTTTGGAGGTGAATTCCAAGCATGTGAATGTACTGCAAACCTTCCCTGAGGACTGAGTGCAAAGCAGCTGGCTGGTACTTCTAAGCTTCTCACAGTTCGGCACAGTGGCTCCTAATACTGGCAGAGCCCCTGTGTCACCAGGATCTGCAGAGCGTGGCAAGCCAGATGAAAGAGGAAGTTTGCAATTAATTAAAAATAAATGAAAACAAAAATCTTCCCCCAGTGGTTTGCTTCTCATCTTGGTTGTAATCCACAGTCAACATGTGGAGGCCACGTGGGGCATTTACCAAATGGAAAAGGTATAAGACTGTATCAAAGAGACCACAGACTGTGGCTCCGGACCACACTAATAATTCTTTTAAATTCTCTCATTCCACCTCATCAGGAGACACAGCAGCATTTTAAATCTGACTGACCCATATAAATCACCTTTCTACTCATCCGGCTGTGAAATTAACAGTGGAGGAAGACAGGTCTTGTCAAGCTTGCTGTGCTGAGCTGCTGAAGGGCTCAGAATAAATGGGGGTGGGGACAGGAGACATGGGAGGAGGAAATGAGGAGCCTGAGCTGTGATCTGCACAGCAGCCTCTGATACAGGTGCCTGCTGTTGTGGATCCAGTACCAGCACCGGAAGGGGGTTTACCAAGAAGGCACAAGTGGTCTGGCATCGTCTGTTCCACTAAAGTGCTGAGGGCAGTGAGACTAGAGGCCCATAGCAAAGGCGGCTGGAACAGACGTCACACCCTCCAACAGGTTAAACCACTGGAATTCAAAAAATAAACCCAGAGGTACTTTCCATTCTTAGTGGCACCTAAACTCACTAGTGTCCTGGAATAGGGTATTTAAACTTTCTTGATCTTGTTTTCCTAAATTTTTAAGTAATACTTTTACTAGATGTTAAGAAGAAAAGAAAAAGAAACTAATTCACAATGAAGTTACATCAATAAATCACTAAATCATGCTACAATTTTGTGTTGTTTGAAGACGTGGTTTAGAAGAGGTAGAACCAACCTCTTACTCTTAAACTCCCATAATTTCTTCCACAAACTCACCAATCTCCGCCATGACACTGTCGATGAGACAGTGTCTTTCCTCTATCCTCATATTATATCTGGATAGCTAGCCTGATTTTAAGAAGAACTGGGGTTTATATTTTGTTCTACAGCAGACAAAGACCAGTCTTATCATCAGATTCTTACATACTAGAAAATTAAAGAGAGTGAAAAATCACCTTGCCAGCTCTCCACCACGTGCCTGTGCACACATGTGCAGATGAAAACAGAAATCTAGATGAATGTAAATGTAGCAGCACCTATGAGGCTTTGGGCTGCACTCTGTGTGATTTGGCCTGATGCCAGCATAGAAGGGCCTAGGCGAGAATAGCTATGATTGCATTGCATGCCAGTAGACCAGAGAAGCACAAGCAAGACGATTAGTTAGCAATTGCTGTCAACCATTTTATTAATATCATGGGTATGAAGGATTATGCTGATGGCCTTACATTTATTATCCCAGGTTTTCCTCAAAAGATGTGGGACAGGATTTATTATCCCTTTTTCATAGATGAGACACTGGCTCAGAGATGTCATGTAATATCAAAGATCACAATTTATAAGACAGAAATTGGAATTTGAAGCAAAGTCTGATGCTAAAATGTCACAAAGACTTTCAACTCCACTCTATAGTCCATTGAAACTCAGAAAGAAGAGATAAGACTAACACTGAAATCATCATCATCATCATCATCATTGAGCATTATAGTTCCTCCCCTCTTCTCTTCTCAAAGCTCCTACTTCTAAAAGAGAAAACAAAAACAAGAACATCCTAAAATGTCTTGTTTGGTTCAGGCTATTAAAACTGAAAAACCTTGGAGATCATTACCCACACTCCTCTTTCACACAGGGGAAACCTGAGGCTCAAAGAGCTACTTGCAAATGGTATCAGTCTTTAATGGCAGAGTTAGGACTAGAAATAGGCAACATAAACTCCCAGACCAGTGCTCTTAAGTTCATACCAAAAAAAAAGGGAAAGCATTTTCAAGATCAGGAAATTGCTTTCCTCATCTTTCACCTTTCTCAATAGTCCCCAATCCAGAAAGTCCTAGAAAAAAATTGGAGAATGGCAAAGTTTTCTTTCTTTGCATACCCAAATCATGAATTTACAACTGGTGCTTTGCTCCAATATGCAGGAGAAAATAAATCAAGGCTGTTACGTGAAAAAATGTTGTCACTTTTCTTTGAAGAGAGAAGGCTGTATTTCAACATCAATATATGTTTTTTTCATCCTTAGCACTCTAACAAGGAAAGTTTTGAATGAGGTCAGTGGTGTTAATTCTACTTCAATTTTAACTTCCCAAGCGAGTTAGTCTATAGTGTTTCTATTTTGGTAATTTGAGTTTTAGTAGTTAAGTTGTATTCATATTCTGTACTCCATGAAATTAGACACCAGAGAGAATACATTTGAGACATGAAGAAGTCTCCAAAGAAGAAATTCATAATCTTCAAGCTAGAGGAAATTTGATTTACAGGAAAGTTAAACAACAAAAACAAAAAACCCAAGCAAAATAAATAGAAATGACTGTAGCAACTCTTCCTATGCGCTGCATATGAATAAATAGGCAAACATTCACGTTAGGAATTTAATCCTTCTTTGAAAATATAATTGAAATTGATCCACCTGTATTTGAGTTTCTAACTAAAGTTAAGAAAAATGAGTTTTTGAAAGTAATTTTCTGGGCCATTTTCTCTCAGTTCTAAATCCATCCTTCTTTACTCTGTTTTGGGAAACTGGGGCTGGAAGTCTGCAAAATATATTTCTCCTTTGCCAGTTGGCTTCTTGTTAGGTTCTGCAGATAGGAGGTGCTGTTGGGGCCAGCCTCTGGTTTCCTTAGGTACTCCCAGAACCAGGGTCATCATCTTCTGCCCATGGATAAGACCACTAGGCAGGCAGCTCCCCAAACTCAAGTGCTGAGCCTCCTCCAAGCTGCCGAGGTGCCAGCACCCGCGTGCACCATCCTCTTCCCAGTTGTCTGATTGCTAGCATCACAAGGCTTCTTCCTGAACAAATGAGGTGTAGCAGCAGCCTTCAGAAGTCTGAGGGCCAGCTGCACAAAGCTCCTCTTGAGGCTCCTCAGAAATCAGAGCAGTCCAGACAGCACCCCCTCCTCAATCTCAGCTCTGTGAGACCCCTCTGCCAAACAACAGACTTTCTTGTGTGTCCCCAGCCCTAGAGCAAGAACTGCATCCTGTAGTCATTACCTCTGTGTATTTGCTTTTTGCTTTTTTCAATCCCCCAACTCATATTCAACCAATTCCCTATATTAAATTATCTTGTGAAATACCATAAGAGTGTTTTCGGTTTTCTTGACTGTACCCTGACATAGAAGTAACAATAAGAGAATTCATGAAGAAACAGGTGAGTTGGTGGCCCAAAGGAGTTGAACTGAGGAACACTCAAGCAGAAAGCTCATGACTATTATTTTGAATCTGATGAGAAAACGAGGGAAGGAATCTATCATTTACTTTAAATGCAACCAAATGTTTTTGGTTTTCAAAGGTCTGCCATGTGGTGGAGAACTTATAGTAAGTACTACAAGGTACCAAGAAGGTAGAACAAAGAAGCCCAGAACCTGGCAGCATGGCAAAATAGAACTTCATTTTCTATGAGAAAGAACTTTCTAACAGTCATCCAAATCCTTGGCTGGGATGGTCAGTGGATAAGAATATTGTAGAGAAGATTCAATTTAAGATTCTCAAAACCCTAAGATTCAATGCTTCTAGAAATGGTTGGAAATAAATAGAAAGGTAAAGGAGGGCTGTGTTTTAGGGCATCCTGTATGCTAGGTTTAATCTTACAGTCCGGAAGCAAGCAGAGACCAATCTGATTGCCTGTAGGGTCATATTGATTACCCAGAAATTGATCTTTAAAGTGCCTGGAAAAAAGATGCAAGTGATAATTGACTAATGTAGTGGCCTCCTGTCAGATATACCAAAGGCAATGTGAAAAGTGAGGTGTTATTTTTAAGAATTAAATAATGCACCAATTGTTTTCTCCTCAGCCACTCCATCATAGTTGAGTTCCATTGGGGGCGGGGGGTAAACTAGCTAATGTGCAAGACAAAAAACTCTGGAAACTCGAAGCACAGCTCATTTTTTAAAAATTCTTCTGATATTCTAATCTAACACCGCTCTGAGGACTCCTTGCTCAATACTGCATTTAGGTAAACTTGCAGTCAAGAACGGCCAAGGATGGCCAAGGGAGACTTAATCTCTGATCAAGTTTATTATAGAAGAGATAAGTGAAAATGAAAACACAGAGCCCTTAGAATCAGCAGGGTTTCTGTATGCTGCTCTTTTCTTTCCTCTCCTTCCAATATAAGTTTTCTTCCCCAATCCATGTATTTGCACTATATTCCAGTGTTCTGAACCTGAATTTTCAAGTTCTATGGTACAAGTTTGTTTGGCCTTTTCCTCTTAGAAAAGAAGATTCTTAGAAAAATAAAGGAGAAGAAAAGAAGATTCTCAGCATATTCAAGCCATAAGAAATTCCCAAGTGAAAATAACTGTCTGCAGCAAAAATAATTAGTGATAAAAGGCCCAATAACATGTATGTTTAGCATGTTAAAGGCCATCTGAATTTCAAATGTTTGTCTCTCAGTAAGCTTTCTGAATGTAGGTAATCAACACAGAAGGAAAAAAAAAATCTCACCTTTTCATTTCTTCTTTCTCTCACTCCCTTAAAGTCCTCTCTAAATCCTGTAATTCCTAAAAGCAGTTCAGAATATATGCCCATGATGGGACTTTCATTTGATTTTGAGAAACATTTCTGCTTCCTAAAAAACTCTTGGGAAGTATCAGTTTCCACACTCAGTCAGAAACGGTTAGAAGAAAAGAGAATCAAAAGCAACACAAAGGAACTAAAATTTAACTCAAACTCCAGAGCCTAAGGATAAAGCTCTATGATATTTTATCCATATTCTCCATCTAATAAATATTTACAAATGCAAATATAACAAGACCCATCCCAAGAAAGAGCATTATAATGCTACATCTGAACAGCTGTTTCTTAACATACTGTGTGTTACTGAGAGGTCTCACAGCTTGTTTGCATCCTTTAGAAAACAGATTCTTCTACATCTCTGTAACTACGATTACATGTGATGGCTCTTTAAAGTTTAGTTTAGTTTTGTTTTAACAGATATTAACACCATGGGCTGCAGGTTTGACTTTCCCTTAAGCTTGCTCAGAGAGCACCGAATTCCGGTTTTGGAGACCTGCAGTCAGGAAGTCAGGTCTGCATGCCTAAACAGGAGCATAACTAAATGCAAAGTGAGGTAATTTAATCGGTACCTCCACACAGTTGTTAAGAATACGGGTGGCTAGTTACATCTCTTCATTTAAACAAAAATGGAATCTGTGTGATTACCCTGTGAATTCAAACACAACATAAAATTGACCCTCTAGAGGGCAATGATTGCTCTCTCTAAAAGTTCTTGCTAACACCTTAGGCCACCATGGCCACTCTGGAGACCATGTCCATGAATCTAGAGCTGATAACACACAAGGATGCAAAAGCGATCATTGGAGTTCTTAATTTCACAGGGATGTGCCAAAAATAATTATGTAGATAAGGTTATTATCACTAATGAATTGAAATCAACAAAATTACTCTGTCCTCATAATAATGCTGAACTAAGTTTCAGAAAGATTAAGTAATCTTCCAAATATTCCACATCTCGCAAGTGGCAAGGTTGACATGGACTCAAATTTGACTCCCAATGTGAGGTTCTTTCTAGGATTCTACCACATATAAAGACAATGGTACAGCATCCTTCGCTTTGATTCTGCAGAATAGAATTAACTTTTTTATCTTCACCTTTCTCATTCTTTAAGACTCAGCTCAAGTCCTATCTCCCACAATAAACCTTCTTAATTATACTCCGTCAGTATTCTTTCCATCCTCTGAAATCTATAACATATGTTACTTACCTGAGGTGGCAGTTATCTTGTCACAGGCACAGGCTTGTCACCTCCCTAACCAGGTATAACATTTCTTTATAGCTTCTAAAATACCTAGTGTAGGGATAAAGACAGTAAAAACTCAAAAACACTTGCTGATTGGATAATCGATTAGTTGAAGGTTTTTATCCAAAACTATTTTAAATATTCCCTCCAACCTTCAGTCCTTTTTTTAGTGGGGGGAGTATCTGGATTATTTTACCACTTTGGCATTCCAATTTACCAGTTAGTTGCCCAAGATTCTATCTTGGTTTGCACATGTAGACTTAGCCCAGGGATGATATTCAAAATATTTAAAACCATTCTGCTTGAGTACTGACCAAGCAGAATGGAGCAGGGTACCTGAGGCCACCTATTGTGTCAGGCATAGGCCCAGGGAGGTAAGGGGATGGCCAGAATGGCAGGAAGATACTAACAGGGTTAGGGGGCTTAGGGCAAGGTCTCTCTACCAACAGGAAGTGGAAACTTTAATAGTTTTCAATAGTTTAACAACTGGTATGGCCAGAGTGGCACAAATTATTCATTACCCGCCTGGGCCTGGCCCCAGCATCTTCAAAAGTAGCAACTGCCAAAAGGGAAAGTAAGCAGCAGTCAGGCAAGGTCTAAAGAGAATTGAGTCCTTGCATTTTTACGTGGAGGTTTTAAAAAAAAACAAATAGAAGAATTCCCCATCTTTTCTCCCAGGCTTCTGTAGCAAGAAGTTACATATACTTCAGAATTAATCGAACAAGAAACAAGCAGGACTTCATGTTTCTAAACTATAGCTTGAAGTAATTTATTTTAGGATTACCTAATGGCACTTAGTTTTTGAATATTAATATTTGTTATTTCTTATGCTTTCACTGACCCTGCAAACATTTATTACGAATAATTATTATCTATATATACTTCACCTTGTTCCAAGAAAAATATTTAAGGAAATTTTTAAAAGATACAATGCATCAAGATAAAACATATTTGTTATAAGTGCGATGAATTAAATAAAGTAAAAGTAAAGGAACAAAAGAAAAAATTAGGAGTGATGTTTGTATTCAAAGTACTTGCTATAGAGTCTGATACATTTGCAAAAAGTGAGCTATGAATTTGGCTCTAATCTTTCTAGTAGATACAATGCAGAGGGAAACGTCAGTTATAAAACACACAGAATCCACTGAGATAAAAACAAACCAATTGCTCAGAGAAAGACACTGATTCATTCTCCTGAGACTGCTATCAATAATGAAGGTATCTGCTTGAAATGGAATTATTTTACACAGCTGTTTTCTTTAATTGAAAACTTGATGTAAAAAGCTAATAAACAAGCAAAAACTTAACTTTCACAGGTTTTTGCTTAAACTGAACTTTGTTTATTCAAGCCTCTCTTCTCCCAACAAAGTTCCAAGAATGATCCAAACTTTGAAAGGTAAATAAGCCAGTCTTACAATTTTGAATATTGGACTAAGTAGTTCTGAGCAAAACAATCATATTAGAAGTGTTTGTTTCCCCTAAACTGTCAAAACCTAAATGAAATAGACACAGATTTATATAACATGTTTTTGGCCCTCGGATCTCCTAAAAGATAACCACAGTCAAAATGTCAGGGACAAGCTCAGACCTTGTAAACATGCTACAGTATTGCCAACCTCAGACCCAGAATCCCATTCTGAGCAATTACTAGTAGGCCTGTTTAATTTGAAATTCAATTTATGTAGCTCTTAATTCTAAGCAACCCCAGTATGAGAGACAGGCTTTTATAGTATACATTTGGGATATGTCCCTTTGTGTTTCTGGAGAAGAGACGTGTTTTAGAACTTTTTATGATAGATTGATGTAATTGGCTTTAGTGATTCAGAAGCAGCATTCATTTCTGAGGCATTTATGGAAAATACATATTAATAAGCAAAGACTCATTCTCTCTCCCCCCATATCCCAAGAGGTTTCTCAGAGGAAATTGGAAGGTGTGATTTCTTTCAGTCATTCCATCACACTCTCTTTTCTTGTCTGATATATACTAAATCAGGTAACCACAAAGAGCAAGGATTGGGGCAGGGTTGGAAAAGACATGGGCTTATGCATCACCATGATCACAACCTGCTTGAGAACTCAGTGTCCAGAAACTAAAAGTCCAGTGACTGGCACTGCAGTGCCTGGGAGGTATGCAATTAATATTGCATGAGCCAAACGTTTCGTTCGGTTTTTTCCGTAAGATGGCTCTAGCAGCACTTAATTGTCTTTAACTTCATTCAAAACAATTTTGTTAGATTGTACGTGACAGCTGTCATATCAGTGTGCATTTAAAAAAAGACTTATCAAAATTGGTGAATTTTTGTGTAGCCATGTTAATATTGAAGACGGAAGAAAAAAGCAACATTTTCCGCATATTATGCTTTATTATTTCAAGAAACGTAAAAATGCAACTGAAACGCACAAAAAGATTTGTGCAGTGTATGGAGAAGGTGCTGTGACTGATCGAACATGTCAAAAGTGGTTTGCAAAGTTTCGTGCTGCAGACTTCTCGCTGGACGATGCTCTGCAGTAGGGTAGACCAGTTGAAGTTGATAGCGGTCAAATCAAAACAATAATTGAGAACAATCAATGTTATACCACGCGGTAGATAGCTGACATACTCAAAATATCCAAATCAAGCGTTGAAAATCACTTGCCCCAGCTTGGTTATATGAATCACTTTGATGTTTGGGTTCCACATAAGTTAAGTGAAAAAACCCTTCTTGACCATATTTCCACATGCAATTTCTCTACTGAAATGTAACGAAAACGTTCCTTTTTTAAAACAAATTGTGACAGGCGATGAAAAGTGGATACAGTACAACAATGTGGAACAGAAGAGATTGTGGGGCAAGCGAAATGAATCACCACCAACCTCACCAAAGGCCGGTCTTCATCCAAAGAAGGTGATGTTGTGTGTATGGTGGGATTGGAAGGGAGTCCTCTATGATGAGCTCCTTCCCGAAAACTAAATGATTAATTCCAATGAGTACTGCTCCAAATTAGACCAAACGGAAGCGGCACTTGAGAAAAAGCATCCAGAATTAGTCAACAGAAAAACGTATAATCTTCCATCAGGATAACGCAAGACCGCATGTTTCTTTGATGACCAGGCAAAAACTGTTACAGCTTGGCTGGGAAGTTCTGATTTATCTGCCATATTAACCAAATATTGCACCTTCGGATTTCCATTTATTTCGGTCTTTACAAAACTCTCTTAATGGAAAAAATTTCAGTTCCCTGCAAGACTGTAATAGACACCTGAAACAGTTCTTTGCTCAAAAAGATAAAAAGTTTTGGGAAGATGGAATTATGAAGTTGCCTGAAAAATGGCAGAAGGTAGTGGAAAAAAAGGGTGAATACGTTGTTCAGTAAAGTTCTTGGTGACAATGAAAAATGTGTCTTTTATTTTTACTTAAAAAACTGAAGGCACTTTTTGGCCCACCCAATATGACACAAGGGTGGTGAGGGTAAGAGTGCAAGAGCAAGAGTGCATGTCATATTGATGATTTTGCTGTGGACCTCTATGGCTTGGTCGATTTTTATGGTAACTTTCACAACACATGATAAGGCTGAATGAGGTATATCTGCAACTTTTTCTAAAATTCATCATGTATGATTAGTAATAATTTGCTTATTTTAATTGTTCTGAATCTATAGAGGACTCGAGGAACTATAAAAAATTAGTTGGTTTAATGAACTCAGTTTTCAACTTATCTCAGTCACTAATCTTATTTCCCTTAATAAGGGCATGAACAAAACTCCCCTGGCTCATTAATCCTGAAATCAGAAGTCGACTCCAAAGGGAAAATTACTTAGCATACTTAAAGTGTTGAACACTTTTACAGCCCTTTCTCATACAAAATCTTATTTAAATCTATCTTGTAAGAAAGGATTTTTTTAGCTTGAGTTTTTCCCTTAGCACAGGTGTCCTCAATGGGCATATAATAGACCATTAATAAATAATTAATGGAAGGAAGGGAGGGAGGGAGGGAGGGAGGGAGGGAGGGAGGGAGGGAGGGAGGGTGGGAGGGAAAAATGGAGAAAAAGGTTCATTTTGTATATGAGAAAATTCAGGAGTTAGTGATTTGTCCAGGTATATTGGAGGTGGAATTGAAACCCTAAATCTTCAAATCCATCATTCTTCATTACTAAAAACAGCTTTTGCTCTGCCTAGAAAATCAAATAAGATATTGCAATTTATAGAAAATCACAATATCATATCTCCAAATATTTGTTCACTGCTAACATTTGATTCCAATTCTTCACCAGTCTCTTATTATTTTTATTAATATTCCACTCACTGTAATAATATCTTAAATCTAGCTGCAAACATACTCTCAAATTAGACCAACATAGCCAAATGTTACTAGCAGCTGTAAGGCATGACTTCGGTATTTAACTTTTTATGTTAATTCTTAATTTGGTTCCAAGGCTTTGGGCAGAAATTTCTCATTTGCAGCTCATACCAGAGGGACATGCTTCCTTACTTTTTTATTGTTGCCAATTTCTCCATGTCACTCATTATAACTCCTAAGCAAATAACTGAATTTTTCATTTAAACCTTTCAGAGACATCGTAGTAAAAATAAAAATACATAAAGAGGCAAGACAAACATGGAGGATAATATGGTTTCCTCAGGCTTAAACAGAATAATAAATGTATGATCATATTATTTGTTTCATACCATTGTTGATTGCACAGTCCCACTGCTGTGGACTGAATTATATCCCCTCAAAATTCATATGTTGGAGCTCTAATCCCAGTGTGATAGTATTTGGAGGTGAAGCCTTTGGGAGGCAATTAGGGTTAGATGAGGTCATGAGGACAGGGCCCTAATGATGGAATTAGTGGCTTTATATGAAGAGGAAGAGAGAGATTGCACTCTCCCTACCATATGAAGACAATGCAAGAAGGCTGCCATTTGTAAGTCAGGAATAGAGCTCTCAACAGGAACCAAACTGGCCCGGACCTTGATCCTGGACTTTCCAGCCTCCAGAACCGTGAGAAAACAAATTTCTCCTGTTCGAGCAAGCCACACAGTCTATGGTATTTTGTTATAGTAGCCCAAGGAGATTAACACACACATCAACAATTTTACTTTAAAATCTGTATTGTATTTAATCTGTAATTAATGAGATGATTAAGATGGTATTAGGGCTTCTAACATTTAGCAAATGTTTCCTGGTAATTTTCATTATTAATCTTTACCAACATCACAAGTGACATGTCAATATTCTCACCTCCTTTTAATGAAGAACCTTGATGCAGGCAGGGCTACTAAAATAGCATGATAGTTTGCTAGATCAGCCATTGAGCCAACCACAGAGACCAGACTTCAACTTGGGGGGGTCAAAGCTTGTTTCTTTAGGCCTACTCAAACTCAACTTTGAGTCACATGTTTCTGGAAAGGGCATTCAATGCTAAGGAATCAGGGGTATAAATTAAATTGCTCCCCCTCCTTGACCTTGTATGTTCTCCTACCAAAGTTCTTATAACATAATACCATAGTTCTACATATCAAACTCTCTCCCCTGGGCCCGGATCATGTCTTATTTGCTGTTGTTTTTCTTCTTAGCAGCTGGCATGGAGCCTGGCGCAAAATAAACTTCCATAGTTGTTTGGTGAGTGAATAAAAAATTGAATGAGAAGGCTGAACTAACATATGAAAATACCATGATAAAGTGATTAAGAGTGTGGGCTTTGGAGTCGGGCAACATAGATTTGAATCCCAGTTACGTAATGTCCTAGAGGGGTAACTGCAACCTCACTAAAATTCCTTTCCTCATCTGTAAAATGGGACTAGTAACAGTATCTCACTCAAGTGAGGATTAAACAAGGTAATACATATAAAGGACTTAACGCAGTATCTGGCATAATCTCTCATGAGTTGTCCCACCTCTGTAAATACGTATGTTGTCTCCGGACACTTTTTATCTCTCTTAGTGCTAGTTCCTAATGGGAAAAAAAAGGGGGATCGTGAGGTTTAGCTTAGAGGGTTGTGAAGAAAATTCAGTCAGAAAAGATAGTGAGTTTGAAAATGTAATAAAAATGCTAGGCATGATTATTATTATTTCACTGTCCAGAAAAGTAATCTCTCTGGAAAGCAGTTGTGATAAAGTAGAACAAGCATCAAACTAGGATTTGAGAACCAGGTTCTAATGCTGGTTCTACCCTCATAAACCTAGACAAGGCACTTAACTTCCCTGGGCCTCAATTATCCTCTTTCTATAAAATAAGGTGGCCTATATAATTTCTCAAATCCATTCTACCTCTAAAATTGTATAAACCTAAATCACTATCATTTAAAGGTCTGAATTTTTATGACTTGCCTGCTAATACAGCTATGAAACATCACCATGATGAATAGTCAACAGATATTCTAGAGACGGGCAAACTGAAATGCTGTCTGACCAGTCCCCAGTCCAGCCAAGGTCACTGGTAGAGGGACAGATTCAAAAAAGAGATGCTTATGCCCAGTTCAGGAAAATGCTTTTTCCACTGAGTTTCAACTGATTCTATATCTAAAACTCTCTTAGTTAAACAAGTTGTAGTACCTGTGTAGGATTATGATACTCATTAAAGTGAATTTTTAATAAGGTAAAAAGATATTGATGAAAAATTAAGTTACAAAATGAACATTATATATTCAGTATGTACACACACACACACGTCATTAGAAATATTGACAGTCTCTGAGGATAAGAAGACATGAAGACTCATCTGGGGGATATGATAAAGAATTGAAAGTATATTAAAGTCCTGAGGATCAGGCCAAAGGGTTGAGTTAAGTGTCTCTGTACAAGTGCATGATTCCCCAATACTTCAGATTTTGTGTCTTGTTTGGAACCTATAAATGTGGATGCTATTGCTTGCTCACCAGTTTTTTCAGAAAATTAAATGAGAAAAAGTATATTAAAGCCTCCAGCCCAGTGCCCGTCCACACAAGGTGTTGGAGAAATGTTAGTTCTCTTCCACTCCCTGTGCGAGGCTCTGCTTAGTAAGGGCAAGAAAAATGTAATCCTGTATTCTTTCTCCATAATTTAATCCCATTTCTCAAAATGGGATTCTTAAAGAATACTTCCTAAATAAATGCATTTCTCCCTTGATTTTACAGTGAGTGTCCTCCTGCTTTTTCAGGTTGAGAAACAATAGGTTTTCACTTCATTGCTGTATTTCTTCATTTTGGTTTAACTCTAAATATTTACTGTCTGGACATATTTTGATAGAAAGATTGTATGAGGTGCAAAAGCAAAGCACTAGTTTTTGCTGTGCCTACAATAGAGTCACATAATATATAGATTTTATAACCCACTCTTTCATCAATGTCTCTTTATGACATTAAGCATTTTTCTGAGTCTACTGATATTCACTCTTTATTGCTGAAATTTCTTCATTTCCGACACTTTCCGCTGCCCATACACACACGTATTCCTTAGTCCTTCCATGCTTTTTTTTTCTAACTAATCACTATTAACAAAAAAGAAGGGGATGTTCCAGGGATAGAGTAAATTAGAGATGCACAAACTGAAATTGACTTAATGAGTTACAATATACTGTTGTACATAAAAAATATAGGTCTTTTGTTAATTTCACTGTCTTAATTATTTTATTTAACTAAGGTATTATGCTCCTGTTTCTCTCCTAGGAAACTACTATTCCTTCTCTCAAGGTACAGCCAATCGTTTCTGACGACCTCACAACTACACTATCCATTTTATTTTCCAGCGTTAGCTTATGTGGGTATAATAATAATAAAATGCCTGAAACAGCTAAATCGGATGCAACTGCAATTTGTGTATTCCCTAAAATATTAAGATTTGGACTTCTCTAATATCCAGCTCTCCTAAATACTATGTATCAAACCACACCCAACAATTTAGCTTAAAAGAGATAATCACCCCCACTATCTTAGTTCAGGGAAGTACAGAGGAATGTGGGGAGGAGGACCAAGGATTTGAGAGAGTTGTTTACTACCCTGAAATCCTGCCAGTTCCCTTCAATACCTACAGGTCTGGGATATTATGCTAAGCCCTACTCTCAGTTAAAGAAATACAAATTAAGATAATTATAAGGCAGTAGTTCTGAAGCTTTAGAGTGCTTAAGAATTGCCTTGAAAGCTTGTTCAACGTGGGGATTTTCAGATCCTGTCTCAAGAGATGCTTTGAGTAGAACTGCAAGAAAGCTAGGTTTCTGAAATTTTTAACAAGCATCCCAAGTGATTCTGATGCAGAAGTTTCATGTCCCACTCTTTGAGAAAAATTGCTTGGTAGTCCAAAAACATGCCTGATAAGTTAGCAAAATAAGCAAATATTATAAAATCCAAAATTGGCGGGACTGTGAACAAGGACATTACTAATTGCACTATGGATTTGCTACAGATTAGAGAACAAGGCACAGCAGAAGCTATTAAAACAACCAGAGTCTGTTTCTTTCTTTTAGGGGAATTATAACCCAAGGAAATATCCCAGAATATTTATTTTAAATTTAATATCCAAAGACAGTCAATGAAGTACTATTTATAATACAAAAATATTAAACAAAAATTATCAACACTAATGCAGTTTATGTATTTAATACGTGTTTATTTAGCACTTACTATGAAAGATAAAGTACTAAGCCCTCTACAAATATTGCCATTTAATCTCATTTTAAGAAAACCTTATTATGGCTAAGCAAATAAGATTTATTAACATGAACATATATTATGTGGATTTTAAAATCACACATGTGTGGGTCATAATGATTCACAGAGATATGTAAACTAATATAAGGTGAAAATGGCAGAACACAAAATAGTAATAACCTAATTACAACTTTTTAATAGGGACATAGGGATTATCAAAGATTATCAAAGGGATTAGTGATATAAGAGAAGAACAGTTTACGAGTATCAGGTATTTTTTCTATTAAATTATTTGCTTTATAATTTTTTTAAACACACAATTCTGGATATTCACAAGCTAAGACAAATGCTGAAAATTTACTGTATGTCAACAATATGAAGATTAGAGAATGGAAATTGTAAAAACAACCAATACCTACAAATGAATGGTGGTAGTACAGATAGAGAGAATAATGAGTTTTTTATATGGTCTGATTAAGATCTGAAGTTCTAAGTTAATTCTAAAAGATTTTTTGAAACTTGGAAATGTTTTTCAAAAGGTTTAGAGTAAACTTTAAAAGTCAAATAAGCACTGGATTTTACCACTTCTCCCTAGTTTCTTTCATCAGCATTGGCGAGCAAATGCTGGTCAAGTTTTTCTTGCCATCATCAAGTCCACCTGGATTCCATCTCCTAGACTCTCTTCTTTCAGTAATAAATCATGATTTCAGTTATTCCCATATATACTGTCAAACAAAAGCTACAAAGGCAGCTGCAAAGATAACCCCTATAATGGCTCAGATCCAAAATGACAGTTTATGTGTAGCTCAATCTTTCACTGAGATATTTTTAAGTCCTTTTACACTGGTACATTGCCAGAGAGGCGTTGATATTCTTGATAATTTGTTTTAGTCATATATAAATATATATATATGTGTGTATATATATATTATACATATCACACACACACACACACACACACACAAACACACACACACGCATGAATTTGCACTGATATCAAAATCCGTAGGAAGTTATTTCAAGTTTATTGACATTGAGCCACTTGGAGGAAAACTGGCAGATTCATTCCAAAATAATTAATTTTTGCTGAACACACTCAGAGGTCTGTTTTCCCAAAGCAGCCCCGTGAGCCATGTGCTGCGCTGGAAAGGGCATACTTCATTGGACACCATCACTGCTTTCCCATCTGGCAACAGGTGGCCATTAATATGAAACATTAAACTAACACTGAAATGAAATCCTTGCATAATCAGTGATTTTGGAGAGGGCATAAGTGTTTGAAAGTCTGAAAACTGCTCATTTCTCTGAACAAGCAAGCTTTCATTCCCAACTCTTCAAAAAGAGAAAATGAGCCACTGCAATCAGCTGTAAGGAAGTGGTTACTTTTTGCACTTGCAGAAATTAAATCACCTGGAAAAGTGAAGCGTAGAACCAGAATCCTTCTGGTTAAACGCAGAGTGAGTACAGTGATAGCCTACCACAACCATGACGGCACTGTGGGTCATGGTACTCCACGGGGCCCATTTTAGCAATCACTGTTCTGAAGAAACCTTTTGGACCCTAAATGGACTCTTAGGCTTCTAAATGTGGTGGCAGGAAAATCAGGCAGAGAGTAGCTCATACCCTTGACTCACCGTGAGGGAGAAGCTTTGATAATCTGTGGCTTCAGCCCTTACACACATCAGTTCACGTATCTGGGACGCTCAGCCAGCCATGATCCAAACTCAAAATGGGTGGGAGCACATATCAAAACCAAGGGTTATTCTGAAGAACCTAGAGCCATGCCTTTGTTGAATTCTGGAATTATGTCTTTGCTTTTATCAACGATTGTTATCCAAAATACAAAGAACTCTTATAACTCAACAATAAGAAAACAAACAACCTATTTTAAAAATGGGCCAAAGACCCAAACAGAAACCTCACCAAATAAGATATACAGATGGCAAATAAACATATAATAAGATGTCCCACATCATATATCGTCGGGTAAACGCAAATTTAAACAACAAGATACTATTAAATAGCTATTAGAATGGTCAAAATCCAGAACACTGACAACACCAAATGCTGGCGAGGATGTGGAACAACAGGAACTCATTCATTGCTGGTGGGAATGCAAAATGTTATAGCCACTTTGGAAGACAGTTTGGCAGTTTCTTAGAAAACTAAACATACTCTTATCATAAGATCCAGCAATTTCACTCCTTGGTATGTATCCAAGGGAGATGAAAACTGATGTCCACACAAAAACCTACACATAGATATTTATAACAGCTTTATTCATAATTGCCAAAACTTGGAAGCAATCAAGGTGTACTTCAGTAGGTGAACAGATAAACTGTGGTATATTCAGACAACAAAATATTATTTAGCCCTAAAAAGAAATGAGTTATCAAGCCATGAAAAGACCTAGAGGGAACTTAAGTGCATATTATTAAGTGAAAAAAGCCAATCTAAAAGGCTACATACTATGTGATCCCAACTATATGACATTCTGGAAAAGGCAAAACTATGGAGACAATAAAAAGATGAGTGGTTGCCAGGGTTTACAGAGTGGGGAAGGATGAATAGGCTGAGGACAGAGGGTCTTTAGAGCAGTGAAAGTACTCTGTATGATATCATAATGGTAGAAACATGACATTATACATTTGTCCAAACCTATAGAATGTACAGCACCAAGAGTGATCCATAATGTAAACTATGGACTTTGGGTGATTATAATGTGTCAATGTAGGTTCATCAATTGTAGCAAATGTATTACTCTAGTGGGGGTGTTTATAATGGGGGAGGCCATGCATGCAGGGGAGCCAGGGGTATATGGGAAATCTCTGAAACTTCCTCTCAGTTTTGCTGTGAACCTAAAAGTGCTCTATAAAATAAAGTTATAGTAAAAGAAATAATCCAAGCAAGGTAGACTCATTGGACTACGTGTCAGTCCTCTATATGTAACGTTCATTTGCATATCTAATGCAAATGTGTCTAAGACGTCTCAGTGCCTCAGAAGTACATCCTATAAAGAACATGAGTTCAGAAACAAAAGACCTAGCTTTCTGACATTCCCAAATGGTCGGTTGCGTGCATGCGCACGTGTGGTTGAGCACGCACCCGTATGCCGTGCTCACACCACTGCAGCGTATCACAAACCTGGATATTCTCTGAGTTTATAGGACAGCATATTCAGTGAACCCTAATGTGAAAAATATTCTGCCCTAACCCTTAGAGAATGTGTTGTGAAAAGTTAGGTTTGTTAAAATTGTGTTCTTCTGTTTCAACGCGTCCCTTTGATGCAAATGAGCCTGACGACGCGCCGCAGCCTGTTGTCTCTTCTCACCAGGATGCCTACTGCTTATTTCTATTCTGTTTGTCTCAAGTTTGAAGTTTGCCAAGATCACAAGCTGCTAGAAAAAGCTTTCTCTTTTTAATTTTCTTCTTTCCCAACTAAATCCTTAATTGTCAAAAATATTAAAATGGATATAATCTCTCACTGGAGCATTTGTGAAAATTACAGAGTCCTCGGTGACTTCCGGTGTGACTGGGACCAGTTGCTAATAGTAACTCAGATAACAATGCATTTCAAACAACTAGTCTAGTGAGGCTTTCTAAAAATATTAATAATAAAGTCCAAGTGATTTAATTTCTCTAGATGAGTATAACGCAAACTCACTGGCTCTGTGTGTCATCGGGCTCTGGTTGCTAGGAAATCCATGAATAGAACTTAATATGCATTCAGCAACAGGCTGCAGACGCAATTTATCTCCATGGATGCTCCCTCAATTGCCTTTGAAATGACATTAAGATAACTTTGAAGCATTCGAAACAAGCCAGATTCAGTGAACTCAAAGGAAACAAGCCGTTTTTGGACAACCATCTGGACTTCCGGCATAGCCCTGTGAAGTTCACACTCCTCGGGCTGTGCATATCTAAATCTATATTCTATGTAGGTAGGAACTGAGTCAGGAAACTAAGGCCATATTTTGAGGAGCAGATAAGGGGCAAAGAATGATGCAGAAGTGTGAGCTTTGGAGGCAGATGCATCTAAAATCAAATCCCAGGTCAGTGATTTACTAGCTCAGGTATATAAATTTTTCTGAGCTTCAGTTTCCTCTCCTATAAAATGAGAGTAACAATACTCACCTTACAGAATGATTGTAAGCATTAGACATATGTACCTAAAGCCCCTGACATACAACAGCAGTGAAACTAATGATATTACACAAAATATGAACACAAATATTAGCAAAAATAGGAGTAGTGGAAATAGCAGTAGTAGGATTAGTAGAATCACAGCAGCAGAAGTAGAAGGTAGTTATTGCTATCAATACCACCACCACTATGATAACTGCTGCTAGTACTAGTACTACTATTACTACTACTATGGAAATAACTATGTAAAAAGAGAAGAATCTGTTAGCTTTAAAACTTTGCACCATCATTGTGACCTAAAAGCAAACTAAAATGATATGTACTTCTGGCAGACCAGCGTGTAAAGAGCCCCCAAACTGTCGGTTTCAGCAAATTTCACTACATTTTTTGTTTTTATCACTATTGCCTGTGGAACAAAGGATGTGGATGAGGGTGTCACCCCTTGGTAGGACAATTAGTTGGTGGCAGTACTTTGATTTTTTTGTTGCCCAAGTCCCCTAATTAACGTTATGAAGAATTCCTCGTTTTTTACATCTTAGTCCTCATGACAGAGATGAGAAAGACTTAAAAAAATTGGTCCAGGGCTTCCCTGGTGGCGCAGTGGTTGAGAATCTGCCTGCCAATGCAGAGGACACGGGTTCGAGCCCTGGTCTGGGAAGATCCCACATGCCGCGGAGCAACTGGGCCCGTGAGCCACAATTACTGAGCCTGCGCGTCTGGAGCCTGTGCTCCACAACAAGAAGCCGCGACGGTGAGAGGCCCGCGCACAGTGATGAAGAGTGGCCCCAACTGGAGAAAGCCCTCGCACAGAAACGAAGACCCAACACAGCCAAAAATAAATAAATAAATTTATTAAAAAAAAAAAAATTGGTCCAGAAAACATTTTAAAGAATTTGACTGTTAATCTATTCGAAGGGACTGTGCGAGATCAAATCACAGTAACCTTCCATATAATGAGTATCATCTACAGCAGCCAATAGGAAGAAAAGTTAAACAGTTCTTATGATTTAGAAGAGAAGACTCCTCCAATATTTTCCCAGTGTGACTGGAAACTCCACGCATCCATTTCTTTGTTCATTCCTAGGAAAGTTCTAGTTCTGTCTCCTTTCTAGGTTCTGAACCAACGTAAGATTCTCCAAACCCTAAATAAAGACTCATCTGATTTTAAATCATGGAAACAAATGCCTCTTTTCTTAAAGGATCCCAGCAAATGATGCTGCATCAGAATTGTCTTACATATGTGATTAGAAGGATTTTCCCCAATTCTTCCGCTTCTCTGCCTGGAAATTCCTTCTTACCGCTGTACTTGGCAAAGCAGCAGCATTAAACTATTTTGGCCATGCAGTGCTCCACCTAAGAGGAATCCTTCTCAAGGAGAGATAGATTAGGAAGTTCACAGGGATGACTCTAGAAGAACTTGTGAGGCGTCTAGAGCTTGCCCCCTTTCTTTTCCATTTTCAGGCCTTTGCCAAGAGCTTCTTGCCAGCAAGCTGTGCTTTTCTGGGGACAAAGTGTCCAAGGTCACTTGAGGACAGAGATTCCCACCTGGAGGTAAGGAAACGAGGAACTAGAGGGTATCAAGAGGCAGTCCGTCAGCCCGTCAGTTACAACGGAGATTGTTCTGATCATCATGACATTTCTGCAATTTCTGGTTATTCTACACAAAAATCATTTAACAGTCATCTCAGTATTGAAGGCACGAAACTTTCTGCTATCTCGGTCAAAACTTTCCCTACGTGGATATCCGTTGATGGGGATGATTGAGGTCACAGGTCAGCTGAGTCTGTGCTCAGACCCACGGAACAGAAGCACAGTCTCCAAGCCCTGGCTCAGGTTGGTTTCTAATTCTACCCCTGAAAATGAAGATTTTTGAAAAACATCCCATCTTTTTTTTAATAAGTGTGAAAATTTAGGGAGTTTCGTTTGCCTGTTTGTATTTTCTACTCTCTGAAGAGAGGAGAGCATGAAGCATATCAAGGAAGTAGGAAGGGTATCCAAGAAGATCTGACTTACTCAGTGTGTATAGTTCAAGGGTGGCAACCTCTTGCATAAGGGTTAAATGCATTTAGAAGTACTCACACATTACATGGATCCAGGAAATAAAAAAAATCACAAGTGACATCTAGACAGCTGGTTTTTAAAAAGCAGTTTGGCTTGAAATTGTTCAATTTGAGCAGGAAATTACAGAGCAGTGGAGCAAAAGGGCTGAGAGGGGACTGGGCCTGGCCCTGGGTCTGGCCTCCGCTGGCAGGGTGGCTGTCTGGTGGGCATGGAGCCTTGCTAACCTTCAATTCCTCATCTGAGAAATGAGAAAATCAAACCTGCCCTCACAACCTTCTGAAAGAGTTGATGTCTGTTAGAGACAAGAAAACTCACTCTCAGAAAGTCCCAAGAATGGCCAAGTTCACAAAGCTGGTCAGAAAAGAGCCAAAATTCAAAACTCAGGTCAGCTCACTCCAAGGATGACATGCAACCTGTGCTCTGTGGTCACCTGCCAGGTGAGGAAGCGGCAAATAAGCAGGGATCCAGAACCTTCCACTCTTAACTTCAGCAAGAGCAGCTCTACAAAGATCATTTGTATATACTGAGTTTCCATACACAGTTTTGTTCAAGAAATTATTCCCTAGCTAAAAGAATACATTGAAAACCTCTCCTGTACCATGCTGCCTTCCAACACAGGCCTTCAGTTTCTCGAGCAGTGCTTTTCCAATAGGGTTTTCAGTGATGATGGAAATATTCCGTATCTGCCTTGTTCAATACAGTAACCAGTAGCCATTTGTGGCTACTGAGCACTTGTATTGTGGGTAGTGTTATCAGCAAATGAATTCTTAATTGTATGAAGTTTTAATTAATTTAAATTTAAATACTGTAGCCACATGTGGCTCCTGGTTACCATATGAGACAGTGCAGTAATCTACAGCAATAGCTGAGGAGGGAAGGCCCTAGAGTTAACCAATATTGAGCTAAAATTTCTTTTTAAGGTTAAACACCTTTCTTCAGAGTCATGAGAAACTGAAGTGCTTTCCCTTCAAAAAATGAAATAAGCAGATAGTGTGGCTTCCATTACTGTTTGTTGTTGTTTTCTCCCCAGAGCTGATTAAATGGCTGCCCTCATCTCTGTAACAGGCAGGTGAGAGTTAAAGGGAG
Source organism: Eubalaena glacialis (assembly GCF_028564815.1). Lineage (NCBI taxonomy): Eukaryota > Metazoa > Chordata > Mammalia > Artiodactyla > Balaenidae > Eubalaena > Eubalaena glacialis. Next base: position 70,132,925 of record NC_083723.1, on the reverse strand, counting down.
GGTACCTGTGTTCTCCGCATAGCAGCTTGCCTACACTGAGGCAGAAGCTCTATGTGTCTCTGTAAGTTATTATATATCCAACTTGCTATTTACAAAACAGGTGATTGTCTAATGTAGCAATATTTTTTCTGTCGATAGGATAATTGAAAGACTAATCTCAATTTGCTTGCTGTTGAACTGTTTTAAAGCAGACCCCCTTCCCCCTTCTCCTGGGCTGTGTTCCTCTCCTGCCTCCCCTGGTGAAAGCCCAGGCACCTGGGTTTTATTCTCTGCTGATCAAATGACCCTACCCCAAAGGGAGAAGGGCCTGAGTCAGGGGGGCAGGCCAGGGAGAAGTCCCCACTTCAAGTCACTGCTCACAGAAGTGAGAAAGTCTTCAAGTCAAATGTCTGTCTCTAATGGATTATTGTTACAGCTAACTTCTTCAGTGACTGAATAAACACAAAATCAGATTTCTTTTTTTCACCTGATTCCAAAGAAACCAGTGCATTCATAGCTCAATTCTCTCCCCAAAGGTGTACCCTTCCCCACCCCCCTCCATATCTCAGTGAATCAAGAATCGGGCCACCTGACAGCAGAGGCTGGAGCAATCATTTCTCATATTGTCATCTGATGAATGCCTGAATAATGATTCGTTTAAACAAAATCTGAGTCCCGCAGTTTCAAAATGCCAGTACCTTTCCCCCAACCAATTCCACAGTGAGTCTGCATTAATTCATTCAGACACACTGGAGTTAGACGTTAAAATTAAAATAGTCTGAACCAGATTATTCCTCTCCATTGAAATGAAAAGGGGTCAATGGACCAAAGCTGGAAGATATAATGTAGCACCCAGAGAGAAATAAGACTTGTTAACGTAGGAATCTTTAAGGAGACTGCTTACCCAGTTTTACCCACCAATCTTGACTGCAGTCATTATGCAGGGCCCACCAAACTCCTCTGTGGCAGGCATCCTCATGGGGTCGTCAGGGTACACTAATGACAAGACAAGTCTCTGCTCTCACAGAGCTAAGATTTAATAAAAAATTAAATAAGTACGAGAATTCACAATTTTGTGAACATTACGAACTATGAAGGCAACAGACAGGATGATGTTGAGAGGGGATGCAGCTCCTTTCAACTGCATGGTCCTGGGAGGGATTTCTGAGAAGGTGATGTTGACATTGAGACCTGAAGCAAGAGCAAGTCATGGAGCTGGCTTGGTGATGAGGGTCCAAATGGAGCCTCAGAAAGCAAGAGGCCAAGTCAGAGAAGAGACTGCCATGATAGAGGAGATGTGACCACTGAGGACGAGCACCCAGAGTGGGTGACCAGTGGCAGGAGATGAACTTTGGCGGCGGCAGGAACCACATTCTCCAGGATGCTGAGGGTCACGGGGAGGAGTGAGATTTGCTCGCAAGTGCCCTGAAGCAGGTGGTACCAGGCTCATAAGCAGGAGGGCAGTAATAACTGCAGGACTTCATGAAAATGACAATGAGGACTTTTGAGAATGACCCAGCCAGAACTCTGTAGGAGGTCAGGTTCTCTCTGTGAGGCAGGAGGAAACTCTTAGCACAAGGTTAAGGAAAGAGTTCTGGGCCCAACTGTCTTTTGCTTCTGTGAGTCCCACTTTTCAGACTTCCTACACCAGCCACACCAGCCCCCTGCAGAATCTGGTCCTTTGCACCTGCTCATTGTACAGTCCTGAAGTTCTGAGCCTCATCAAATCCCTTGCTTTTCCCTCTACCTGGAATGAGCTTCTCCATATACCCACATGCTCCACACTTCCTGGCTTTCTCAAGGTCTCTGCTCAAATTTCACACTACCAGAGGGGATTTCTCTGCCCACCCAATCCAAAAAAGAACCCCTTGTCCTTCTCTCTCTCTCTCTCTCTCTCTCTCAATCCCCCTTACTCTGCTTTATGCATCTTTATTTTTCTTCATAGCAATAATCACTACATGGCATGATATATATTTATCTGTTTATTGTGTGTGTCCTGCAGATACAGTATAAATTTCTAGAGGGGAAACCTGTGTCATTCACTTGTTCCTCCTCCGTGTTTACATTAGTGTCTGGCAGTAGTAGGTAACTGATAAATATGTGCTAAATGAAGTACTGCAGTCATACTTGTCCTTTTATACCTGAGAGCCCAGAATTTGGTGTAGGCAAACCTGTCACCAGTCAGCATCTTCTGCAGTGGGAGGAGGAGGTGACGCCCGTTCCAGAAGGAAAATCACCTCTTGCTCAGACACTAACTCAAAATGGATGCCCCCAGCGCATACCCACAGATGCCCCAGGCAACCCTCAACTTTCCCCACTGAGCAGCAGCTCAGGAGCCATACTGTTTAAATTCTTCATGCCAGTATCTTCTATGGGTCTACCTTGAAAGACATTTTTCCTTGAAGAGAGGAAAAGATTAATATATGGATCAGCAAGAAGACGTGTAGGTCTATTCAAAACCAAGAAGAAGGCATAAGAACCAACCTCTGTCCATTACACTGTGATTTTTCTCCATGGCAGACACCATAACTGTTCACCAGGGCACCCCCAGCACCAAGGAACCTAGTAGGTTCTCACTATGTTTTTGTTGAGTAACAAACATTGTAGTTCCTCTGTCCATTATACTGTGATTTTTCTCCATGGCAGACACCATAATTGTTCACCAGGGCACCCCCAGCACCAAGGAACCTAGTAGGTTCTCACTATGTTTTTGTTGAGTAACAAACATTGTAGTTGAGGAGACATGATTTACACACATAGAAATCAACTGGAGAGCAAGCTCAGCACAATAGGACTTGAAAGCCAGGAGTCCCTACTTTTCCTAAGCCCTCCAAGCATGAGTCACCCTCAGAGAAATGAGTTCTCCAATGTACAAGGCTTGCCTCCTCCAGGAAGCCCTCCCTGACTGATCTAGTCCAAGCTAGCAGCTTCATAGCTGCTGCCACACCTTCTATCACTTAGCAGTTTTCCAACACTTTAAAACAAGGACTGCTTGCCTCAAAGGCTAATATCTCTGAGAGTCAAATGTCAAATATTTGTGCCAAATATTCATATACATGCCAGCCCAGTGCCCAAAACCATGTGGGGAATGTAAGTAGTAGAGAGTGTATTTTCTAGGGGTGTACAGGTTAATTAACAAGCAATCTTTTTTCCATTTTCATTTCTCTAAACCATAAGCAACTTAACTATGTTTTTCCTCTTATTTGCATATCTGCTTACAATGTCATCGTGTTTTACATACATATGTTCAGTTTGTTTACACAAAATGAAGCTATTTTTCTGCAATTACTGGAATACTGTTAACATCCAGAGCCTAGAGTTTCCCATCTGGTTGCAAATCCCACAACAAAGAGCCTTTTGGAAGCTTGGTTAAATCCTTAAAAGAGATGTATCTCACAACTCAACTTTTATCTGATGTCAACAGAAACATATTTTTGCAGAATGTGGCTCGGATGCAAGTATGTTGAATTCCTAGTTTAAAATGCAGAAAGACGGAAGGGGTTGCAGGTAAATTTAAAATTTTAAATTAAAAAAATATTTAGAGAGTAGTCTAATTAGTAAAAGCCTCTGGGAGGCCTTGAGCCATGACTCCCCTGGCCCAGGCTACAAAGAGAAGAGCTTCCAATTAATTAATGTGGCCAACATTTTTCAAACCCCTTCTCTGGGGAAGACACCCTGCTGGAAGTTTGGTGGGGAGAGTTCAACTGGAAAAGATAGATAAAAATCAATAGAAGAATACAAGAAAGATGAATTCTTTCTTTTTTCCTAGTTCACTATTTCACTTTCTGTGCTCCCCTCAAATCTCTAAGCCTCTTCTCTGCCTCTCAATCTCACCTGAATTGGCTTCTCATTTCACTCAGGGGGCGGGGGGGAGGAGGGGAAAAGCAGTGAGAATTGAATTTCCACAAGCACCACTGTCACCACCATCTTGACCACCACATCTAACAAGGTGCCAGCATCTGGGCCCATCTACTCTGACTTTGCTCCCGTTGCAATGGATAAATGGTCAGTGCTCCTAAGGCCAAGTCCTCTCTTACCTGTTAAAGGACACAGCTGCTGCAGCTGTTCTCTCTCTCACATGTGTCATCAAGTTTTCTGTCTCTACTGGATCAGTCCATCATCATGCAAAAAAGTGTAGGACCCCCACTCACATCCCCTCTAGCCACTTCCTGAGTTCTCTGCCTTGCTTTACACTACAGCTCTAGAATCAATTGTCTATATTTGCTGCCTCCACTCTACTCTTCTCATTCAACTCACTCATGGGGTCAGGCTTTTGACCCCATTAATCCACCAGTAATGGAGTCCCCAGTGAGCAGATCACTGCTGACCCAAAAGCAAATTCCTAGTTAGCGACATTGACGCAATTAGGCATTACCTTCCTCCCTGAAATGCCTTCTTCACTTACCACTGGCTCTTAGGTCTCCTTCCGTCTTACTGGTTGCTTCTGTGGGTCTCTTGTGCTAGTTTTTCCTCCTGTTTCCAGAATTCAAGTCTCCCTGGGGTTCAGTTTTGAGACTCCTTCTTTTTTCTGTTCTCATTCAATCTAATGACTTTAAAGTGCCTTCTAGACACTGGCGATTCCCAAATATACACATTTTCCCCTGTATATTATACTTGTATGTCCATCTACCCACTTCATGTCTCCATGTGTATATCCAATAGCATTTCACACTCAAGAAGTCCAAAATTGAACATGTGATTTTACCCTCAAACTTGCTCCTCTCACTGTCTTTGTCAAGGAAATGGCAAATCAATTATTCTAGTTTCTCAGTCCAAAGTATAAGAATATAAAGTCCTTGGGGGCAGGGTCTTTGTACAGTTTGTCTCCCTCATCTATAACAGTATCTGGCGCATAGTAGATAACTGACAAATACATGCTAAATGAGGTACTACGATGGAGGTCTAAGTAAAGGACATAGGAAAGGGCCACTAATCCTAAACTTAAGGCAAGAGGAGAGGGAGCAGTCAGGAAATGCTTCATGTAAAAAAAAAATTCTAATTTGGTCTGGATGGATTAGCAATAATTTGACAGGAAAATAAAGAGAAACATTCCTGGCAGAGAGAACAGCATGAGCCAATATAAAAAGATGTGAAAATGTGTGTTATGTTTAGAGAACCAGAACCATGTCACTGAGGAATAGGGTAAATGACAAAGCCCACTGGGAGATAATTCTGGCAGAGTACTTTAAGGCTGGATCTTGGAGAGTCTTGTTAAGAAACGTGGAATTTATTTTATAGGCTAAAGAAAGCCGTAAAGATTTTTAAGCAGAGGAATAATACCTTATAGTATAGTGTTGGGGACATAGTAGATGATTAATAAATGTGTCTAGGGAAACAAAATCAGGAGCATTTTGTTTGGTTGTTGGTGTGTGGGTAATAGACTGGGGATGTCAAGGGGAGAGAATGAAAGTATGGGAATCTAAGGCAATAGTTACAGCAGAAGATGGAGACGCATGCACTAAACTGTGATGATAAGAATGGCCAGGAGAGGGCAGCTATAGGAGAGGCTGTGGAAACAGAACTGTTGTCGGTCCCTTAAGGGTGAAGGAGGTTAAATAGAGGCACAAAAGGTTACTAGTCTCCAGACTTCTTCCCTGACTCCCCAAAATCTTTTAGAACAACAGGAGGAAGTGCGTCTCAAAGTCCTGGCACTCTCAGATGCTGAGAGTCAGATGAAGGACAGACCAGCTATAGGCAAGGACTGGCTCCAGGCACTTGGGTTGAAGTCTGTTCCCAAGGTTTATAGTCATTTCCTCTGCTCAGTGATCCAATGGGGAAGTCAAGTAGCCGCTTCTCCACCATTCTGGCATTACTTTTCGGTGGGATTCCACCGCAGAGGACTAAGCCAAAGTTAGGATAAGTGGCATGCCAAAGATTTGAGGTGAGAGAAAATTTCACTATTACTAAATTTTGCCAGTAATCAGCGTGGCTTCCAAGAAAGAAAAGAAAATTCTTTCTGTTTCCCCCCTGCATCATATGGCTCATTTCTACCCTGAGCCCCCAATTCTTGCTTGTTCTATTAGTTTCATGTTAAGCTGTATTATGGTTTAAAGAGATTTGGAGGCAGAAGCTAATTGGAAAACTCAATGTCATTCATAAACCTATTACTATTAGGAAGAATGTGTTGAGTTTCTAACTACAAATTTATAAGTAAACTTTTGGTACTTCGTCCATTAACACAGGAAATAGGATTTCATGTTCTGTTCTTTGTGATTCGTATTTCCACTTCTCCATCAATTATTCAGTATTACACAGCTTCTAAGAGGGCACAAAGTTAATAATAACAATTATATTAATGATAGAGTGAGTTATTAAAATTTAGTTTAATAGCCACTATATTTGTGATGATAATTACAGTTATGACTATGATTATAGCAGCCATTGTAATCATAATAAGCTCAAAGATGGTTTAATGCTAATTACTCCATCATAAAGAAATTAGAATATAGAACTGTTAAGTGGATATGCTTATGATTGTAATGCAAAAGAATATATGTGGTTATTAGTTACTAGATGTTAGCCTTCTCTATGAAACTAGAGCAAAGAAAATTTTGGTAAAACCAGAATTGGTTCAGATCTGCTTTAGGCCTCCTGAGAAAAAAATGGGTATCATTCTTGAAACTAAATGCCTTACACTGAAACTAATTTGAGATTTAGGGAATGTACTGATAAGATATTGGGACCTTATTTAATTTCAAGTGGGCTAGAGATAGAAAGCAACACCATGGACTACAGCCTTTGAAGCACACTAATGAAAGAAACTGCCCAACCATCAAGATCCTATGAAAATATCTAGAAATGGGGCATTTCTATTGAAAAGACTCCTGGAGCTCTCTCCTCTTTTCATGTCTCTTCATACAGTATAGGGCCACTCTGGGGACTGACAATTGTAGAGATGGATGGGTGAGATTTTGCAATTCATAAATCTTATAAAAATTGGCATCCTTGCCCATTGATTATTTGTCCTTAATTCTATCTAACCTTACTTTTTCTCCTGTCCCAGAAAGATGCCACTTTTAAAAATTTCAAGAATAGCATGAGAAAGCCAGTAATTTGGAGTGAGTTAGTTTACCTTTAGGCATCCAAGGTAGAGGAAGAAAAACTGAGCCAACACGATCCTTATTAGATAGAAGAAAATGTCAAGTACCATGCTTTTAAAATAAACACAAGATACACTCATTTTCACACATATTTGCTACAGATGGAAATTTCATTTAATGATGGAAATTTCATTTAATTGTGGACCCTGGCCAAGGGCTTGTAAATACCAAGAAGACATCATTACATGAGATAGCTTCACTAATAAAGCAGTCAAATAGAGACCCCAAGAACACCACCAAAGCTGGTTTCTGACGAAATATTTGATGATTACAATGACATCAAGTTGTTCCATTTGAACCAATATACATTGTTATGGAATCATAATGAAAATTTGCATAATGAGAATTTTCAAGGGAGTTGAGAATAATTCTTAACAATTCAGAAAGTCCTGATGGAGAAGGGAAGGAAGGGATGATTTATTTCTGATTTTCAAGGGTATGAACTTAAATAAGCTTCAGTTACGTCATGGGTGATGAGCATAAGAAATCTTGAATTGACTCCCAATCTGTAGTGAATACACCAGCCAAGAATTTTCCAAAGTTTTGTTGGCTATCCAAACTCAGAAGGCTTCTCAAGCCTCAGAGGCCCTCTCACCAGTAGAGGATGCTATTCTTCCATGCATCGTAAGCCCCCACCAACCCCAACTCCATCCAGAAAATAGTCCATACAGGGAAAGGATTCCTACCGGGCCATTTTGTGTAAGTGTGTGTGGTTTTGCACTTCAAACAAAAGAAAGGAATCTTTCATTCAGCTAAAGTTAAATATTTTGGTGGTGATTTCTAAATCTATCATTTTTCAAGGAAGTGAATATATTGGGGTGGAGTGGGAATGAACTACATGCTGCTGCCTAAAACACAAATATCAGATATCAGACACTGTTTTCTCTTCTGTGAATTTCTAGCTCCTATTAGTGAACCTGAAAACAATGTCTTTCAATGAAAGGAGAGTGCTTCTTGAATTGATCAGAATTTTCCCTCCTGTGAATAAAGGAAAGTAAACAAAATAAAGGCTGTGGGCTGGAGAACAAATGAAAAAAAGATAGTCATTCAAATTAATAATAATATATATATTTTTAAAGCTGAAGGGGGAAAATCTGTCTCCAGGGGAAATTTTTTTTTAAAATGGAGATGGGATTGGCCAGGAGGGAAGGAGAGATAAAACATAAAGCTCAAGAAAATGAGTATAACAAAAAGGAAAATCTGAAAAGGACTCATTCCTCTGGTTAAAAAAAAAAAAAAAAAGTTTATAAAAATACAAGCAGGATAAGATTAGACAGGGACCCTTTCTCTCCCAGTAAGTAGCCTTTCATTCATTTGACGAGCATTTCTTGAGTGTCTCACCTTTGCAGAGAACACTAGAAATGCAGGTAACAAAGCTGAATGGCACCCAGGTCCTATTTCCGGGCATCGTAGAATCTAAGAGCAGAGATAAACCATATAGAAATTGTAGTGTAAAGAAGAAAGTAATAAATGTTGTGAGAGAAATAGGTAGGAAGTATTATTATGACAAGTAGAGGGGGAGTTGTCCTTATATTGATGGATGAGTCAAAGAAGACCTCATAAAAGGAACAGGTTTTCAGTTTGACCATTAAAGAATGAGTAGGATTTCGATAAGAGGATTTGGACATTCCTTATAGAAAGAAGAAATGACATGATTAAAGGTTCAGTGATGGGAAAGTAATTTGTTTTTAACCTGTGAGTGTTTGAGGAGAGAAGTAGTAGGATGCAAGACTGGTGAGAGGCTCTTAGAAACCAAATCATGAGGGCCTTGGAAAGTCAGGCTAACAAGTGTAGACTTTTTTCTTCACGTAAAAGGTTCTTAATCTGGGTTTGTGCATAATTTTCAAGGGGCCCATAAACCCCTTATATGTTTTTGTGATTGAACATTTTCTCCTGGGAAGAGATCCATCAGTTTTCATCAGATTCTCAAGTGAGTTCATAACTCAAAACAGTTTAGAACATAGGGAAGACACCTATGATAAAGTACCTGTCCTGCTCACAAAGATTCCTCTATTTTTTGGGTATTGACCTTGACAGACAAGGATGTGGCCTCTAGCAGCCAGAGCTGTACTGTCTGACCACGTCACAATAGTCACAGTTGAACGAGGCTAGGGAAACAACTGACTCGGAGCTGGCCCAACCAGATCCTGAGGGTATGCAGATGTGACCTGGAAAACCCTGAGATTGGAGGCGTGGGAATTAGAATTCTAGAGAAAGTATTCATGAATTAATTATTTTCAGGTATTTCTCACTACTTTGATTTCTGCCCTTTATAGCGCTAGATTGTCAAATCTTTCTTGAATTCTGTGAGACAACCCAGTATCCTTTTAATATCCTTTTTGTGTGTGTGTTGGGGGGTGTGGTTTGCTGGGAGGGGAACTGGCTTCCTTCACTTGTAACCAAAAGAACTTTAATTAATACAGAAACTGTATTTCAAACACTGAAATGAAGCAGTCAGAAAGTATTGAAATGTTTGCACAGAAGCATGACATTATCTAAAAATTATTTCAGAAACGTCAGAGTTATCTTTAAATTTTTTCTCTACCCCCAGTCCTCAACATCAAATCAACACTAACTTTTACCCGTTTTGCTTGCACACAATGTCTAGTATCCATTCCCACTGTAGCTCTCCTGGTTCAGGTCCTAGTCATTTTTCTCCTAGACCATTGAAATGAGCTTTTAAGTGGTCCCACTAACTCCAGGCTCCAATACATTCCCCACACTGCTGACAAGTGTCTTTTGCAACTCATAAAATCATATGCATCAAAATCAACTCGAAAATCTTAGCCCACCCTCTTCTAGTGAAAAAGTCTAAACTCTTCAGTCCACTATTCAAAGCTCTTCAGAATCTGGCCACAACCCACCTTTTCAACATTACCAACCACAGGTAATAACTCTCACAGTCATCAGATTCCATTTCGGATCAGATTATGGGCTCCAGATCTCTACACATACTGTCCCCTATGTTTGAAATGGCATTTTTCTTCTTTCTACTCTGGTCATTCGACGTAAGTGTCACCTACGTTGTCCTTCCCTGCTCCATCCAGTTGAAATTATTCTCTCCATCTTCTGTATTCTTGTAGCAGGGGATTCTATTACAGTTCAAGTTAATACAGCTACTTGCTCACCTCTGCCTCCCCTCCTATCCTATAAGCTGCTCCAGAGTGTGTCTTATTTATCTTTATATTTAGGACCTAAAGCAACGCCTTCCAACGCCTTATTAATGGACATGCAGAAGGAATTGGGAGATGTAAGAATTAATGAAGGTAATAAAGAAGACATCTGTGGAGAAGTATAGCAAGGACCTGGTATGGAGCATGGCTAATCTCAAAACAGTTCCAGAAGGTGGGATTGGCCAACGGTGTCCAAGTCTGGAGAGCAGTGAAGGAAAGGATCAAGGGTAGGCGAGGCTCCTGAATTCAAGGACGGGAGACCACTGTTATGATCTATTCATAATGTGGAGAAGACTGGCTGGAGAAGCTAGAATGCCAGTGCGTGAGGAGGTGGGAAGAAAGCAGAAGAAAGAGAAACAGTTTATTTCTTTGGGAAATAGGAAAATAAAATGAGAGGGACAAGTCCAGGCCAGTGAGGCAAGGAGGAAAATGAGAAGGGTCCTAGAGAAGAAGGCAGAAGTTGGAGGAGTTGGCGTTGTCAAGAGACAGAAGAGCCTCCTCTTTGAAACAGAAAATAAGTCTGGATACAACAATTACTTTGGAAGAAAAATGAGATATCTTAAATCTAAGAAAGGGATAAATAGAAAGGACTGCAGTCCTCAGTGTTACCAGTTTTCACTCGGCAATACAGAGTATTTATTTCCGTTGCCTCTATCAAGAACTCTCCCCTGCAAGCAAAGTTCATCCAATATAGAGTCAAGACAAAGGTAGAATAACTATAATTTTGTAAATGGAGACATTAAGGACATAAAGACAGCAAAGATCACTTGAATTGTATCCGTTTCACGTCAAGGGCACCCTTATAATCACATTTAGTTACACATGGATGGGCTGTGGAAACAGCTGGGTGGACCTTAATTTAATTTAACTAATTGATTTATTGGTTTCATTAATTGCTGTCAAAGGATACAAATACTGTCCCCAAGGGCCACAGTTTAGTTGGTCATCACTACAGCTTCTAGAAAAGTAATTGGATTTCTTAGTTTAGCCCTCGAGGTGAGCTATCAAAGGGCTAGCAGAATTTAACAATATAGTGTCACGGAAAATAAAGACAGAGAACAACCTATTGATGTAAACAGTGCCTCCTTCCTTCTCATTTTCCTCTGACAAGGTCTTTTTCCATTAGTCTTTTTTAATTCCTTTTTAGCAGAGTAAATTACTTTCATTTCTTCCCAAGCACTCTCTCTACTATCCTTTTCTTTGGATTTCATCTTCATTTTTAACCTTGGCTTTTCTCTAATTATCTTAGATGCCATCAAATCTTCTTCATACATAAATGGAATATGAATCAATAAATAATTGATAAAATTGTTAACTCAGAATCTTAAACTGACTGTTTGGTTTCCCCTGTTAAATTGCAGTCTCTGGACATAATGCTAAAGCCCAGAACCTTGAATTAGAGATATTTCTCTTTCCTTTTTTTGAGTAAAATTAAAATATTTACCCAATTACTTTTAATAAAAATATAAAGTTTTGAGAAGAAAATAAAAATAATTCAGAATCTCAGATTTATTACCTTTTGATCTTTTTCCTATGTATGCCTGAATCTCAAGGAAAAAGAGCTATAAGTAAAACCTTCAGATGCTGCTTTACTCTGTAACACACCAAGGCATAAGTAGCACTTTTAATCACGAAACAAAATCAGGGAGAAAAATGTTCTCTTCCCTTCTTCCATCTTCCCTGCCTCCTTCCCTCCCTTCCTTCCCTATGCAGATTTGGCATCTCTAGGATGCTAAAGAACCTGTGTTAGGGCCCAGTAAAAATTAGCAGTGCCAGACACGGTAGCTAACATCCCTGGGAAAGCACAAGCATCACTAGGTGGGGAACTATAATGCTGGGCAAAGCAGAGGGAGGTGATGTACAAACGTGTAGCAACAGTTCAAGAGAAGCTGTTTATATCTGCACACATAGGCGAAATCCCCTGGAGATACTTTTCAAAACATTTGGTAGAAGGATGGGCACTTTGAAGCTGCTTGAGTCCAACCTCAGTCATGTAAATCAAATGAACCAATGAAATTTGAGTCATGGCCATTGCTATGACCTCATTCATCTGCCCAGGCCGGTAAAGCCCAGGGAAATTCAGGTATTAAGATATTTTTAGACTTCAAGGACATAATAAATTTGTGCCCCATTTCACAATATGTCTTCTCCACTCTCCATACACCTTCTATAATTAATGGATATGCCCCATTGCAAAATGCAGATTTCCTTTTAAATATTTAAATTTTGATTCCCAAATTAATTTAGGATTCCATTTCTTCTGAGAGCATGGATAAAAGTTATCTTACGCTGGCAGGATGAATGCAACCATGTGTATTGTGATTAATGCAGGAATAAGAAGGCTGAAGCACAGGGATAATTTCAATATACCAATGTCAGCTCACAGTCTAGAGGAAAGGTTTTGCAAGAGAAACTCTCTGATGTCCAAAGGACTGCTAGAAATAAACATGGCTAGTTTAAATCTACAGTTCTCAACTCTCCTATTTAGTTTGTGGTTCAACACTGCCTCTCATGGCATTTTATACTTGAGTAATTTTGTTATATATGTAAACTCTGGTGTCTTTGTATTAACCCATATTGTTGTTATATTATTAAGGAGCTATTGAAATACTAGAATTCAGTCTTTACAAAATAATAATAATATGATTTTAACTGCCTGTAAAATAGTTTGCTTACTACAGCGACATTCATACTGAATTACGACACAATTGTGCCTTCTACAATTTAAGACCCTTGATATGCTTTTAGCTTTTATGATTATGATTTGTTTTTAACTGTACACGTAAAATATAAATATAGTAATATTTGATGTAATGAATCAAATGATCTCAACGTGCTAAACTATAGCCCAAGAGAGTCAGAAGCCTTTGAAAACTACCTCAATGTTTTCCAGCCAATGAACTTCCTTATCAGCATCACTGCTAATATCATCTTGTCATCCGGGAGGCCTTCTGACAGAAGAACTTGTTAGGCAGCGCTGGGTGGAAATATCACAGCGGTAGGGTCTCAAGTGGCTGTGCAGTTACCTAGACTCTCTCTGGGCAATCAGCCCTTTGGATAATAATTCTGAAAATTGATTCATGGGCTCTTCCAACTAGAAAGTCTCTTAGAGATCATCTAACGTAGCTAGACTCTCTCAATTGGTGCCTGCTTCTAGCCACATGATGGATCTTGTTCTACTCTCATTATTTCTCTAGTTTTGCTTGTACAGTACCTCCTCCTGCTCAGAATTCAGAGCTATAGCAGGAGTCTGAATACTTATCTCTATAATGCTTCCCAATTCTACTTCATGCCCATTAACTGAAAGCTGGCATTCCTACAGTGTAGCTCTTTTTATTTAATGTGAAGAATGGGAGCCACCAGAAGAGAAACTGGATGAAGCCAGAGGCAGTTGGCACAAGAAACTAAGGCTGCACAGCTCCGAGGACTAGCTGCCCACCTTGCTGGAGCTTTCCCCAGCAACTGCTAGTGAGCTGGGGATTAGTCAAAGACGACAAACCGACAAGCCGTGAATTGTCTCTGATATGAGGACTCTAAATCCTGCTCATTCTTCAAAACCCAGTTTAAATATCTCATCCTCCTTATGAACTAATATTAATAATTAATATCATTTCCCCCGAGTCCCAAGCACTTTGTATATAGCTGTACTGTAGTTGTTTAAGAGCCTATCTTCCAGTGAGATAATGCAGTTTATTGAGGAAAGTGACTCTATCTTATCACTTTCGTATCTTCAGTGCCTGGAATAGAATAGCTGTTTAATAAATGTCTGAATGTAGAAGAAAATGTCAAAGAAAAACATGAAGAAGATAGCATACTCTTTTTATTGAACGTCAGGGAGCACTGGAAAAAGAATGTAAAAATATATGAAATCTCTTCTCCTCTTTGTATGACCAGAAGAAGCCTACAAATATAGTCAGACAATCCTGAACAGTGTAGTAAAATCACTTCTGAAAATGAGGCATATTTACATTGCCTCTGCACCTCTGATAACTCTGGCCAGTGTTATTTAAATTGTTTGTTATTTGTTCAGATAATTCTCAATGCCACACATGCTTCAATAATGTTAACCAATTGCACACTTGAAATACATAGCTGGATTGTAGAAAAGTGCCAACATTTTCTTTTGTGAATACATAGCACATAGCATTGTCATTGAAAGTCATTTTATTAATGTCATCTGAAAAAGAGATTGACTTCAGGAGCTATTGTCTGTGGTATTTTGCTGCTGTTTTTCTCTGTTCAGTGTTCTGTACTGTAGTCTTCACAAAAGAACGCTAGAGGGATCAGCTTCATAGTTTTCAGAGGCCTTTGTGTTAACAAGCCAAGTACAATTATGGCTCTTCCCAGAAGAAGGGAAGAATAATGTTGGCAATAGGGTGTTACCACCCAGAATCACACAGAAAAGCTGCAAATGTAACCAGAATGGCTTTCTCAGCCTTTATAAACCCAGAAACCTACGTGGCACTTTCTACAGCCAGAGGCAGCACTTTGGGAAATTACCTTTAGAAAACTGGGTAGAGGTCTATCGGAGCTTTGAAAAGAGCCCGCAACCCGGGGAGGGATTGAGGGAATAAATAAGCAGACATGTTGTTTAATAAGGCTGCCAATTTTTTTTTTTTTTTTCACTTCCAAGGGACAAAATCAAGTAAATGTCAAATTTTTCCCAGCTGGCAAGCACATTCAGATTTCAGACTAAAATCCTCCAAAAGGAGTAGGGCTGATAATGAGAAAGTAAGAAAAACATGAATTGTTTCTTTTCAAAATAGGATAAAGAAACAATTCAGTCATCTTTAGTCTGGACCATTTTTATTTTCACTTTGTCTAAACCGTGGTCATGAATAAACACATAAATGGATGAAACAGTATATTTTTGGCATTTATGGACACAAACGAGGAGAACTAATCAAGCTGGTGATCCAAGTCTGTCAGAAAAATTACAGGAAAAAAAAAAACACAACCCTTGTCTGTAGGGTCACACGGTAGCTTTAATGTGTCAATTTCAGAAAGCCCTTGTCAGCTCCTAAACTGGTTTGGTTAGTGAATTATCTCATTTGCTGATCCTCTCACCCCCCTGGTCTCTGTGGTTTGTCTTAATTAAAATAAAAACCATACTGCTTTAATAATTTGATCGCATCATGTCTCTTCTCAAAACTTTGCAGTAGCTCTTAATTGCACTGAAACCTGGAATCCGATATAAAATCGATACTGGGGCTCTAAGTCCATGTCTCAAATGTTCTCATGTCTCCGACCCAAGTGCTGGCCTCCCAGCTCTATGCAGCCAGGGATGTCACTCCAGGCAGTCAATCTGCTTGACTCCAATAATAGCCTGACATGATTCCCCTTTTCTTGATTGTACCTTTCTCTCCTCCAATAAATAAACACTCAGAGTGCAGCTGCAACGGGCTATTTTTGTTGGCCACGCCGGGTTGTTGTTGATAGGATTTGATGTGCAATGTGTCTTGTCTTGTTTCTTCTGAAATCATAAACTCCATGCTTTTTGACTCCTCGATAAGTCCACAGCACTAACACAGCACCCGGGGCTCCATAAAAGTGGTCGATTCTTTCATTGGAAGAGCTCTGAAGGGAAGCTCAAATCTTTGTCTTTATAAGCCAAGAGTTATAATGTAGATTCAAAACTTTCTGGAAAAGCAATGTGATTCCCTTCAGCCATGCCCCTTCATCCCTCACTGTTGATTTGGTCCCTCCCTGTAAAAAATGGGAAAAGAATCCTGGCTTTCCTGTATGATAGAACTTTCCAACAATGCCCTTCCATAAAAGGGATGGGTCTTGTTTCAGAGCCAAGGGATCTGTCTCCAACAGCTTGGGCTGGGTGGTGGTGGTGGTGTTTTTTTTTTTTTTTTTTATACTTTTAGACAACGTGGAAGTGTCTGGAATGGTGCCTTCAGCCCCAGCCATCTTAGGAATTACTCAGTGTTTCAGGGCCCTGAGCCAGTAACTGCCTCCCAACCACTGCCCAACCACTTCTGCCACGTTAGCTCTGACAGGGAGGTGGGTGAGCTGTGGATTCTGGAAGGCCCGAGTGCTGGGGTCTCCCAGGCTGAGAAACACTCTACAGGATCTACACCAATTCCCAAAGGCAAAAAGCACCCAACTTCTTGCCCTACTCCACCCCCGATAGCGAGTGATTTGTTCAGATCTCATTCCCATCCAAAGCTCCCCAAAGTCTAAGGCACCAAGACACTGAGAAGCAGGCCCACCCACCCAAGCATGCCTGCCCAGAGCTGCACTCATCCAGATGGAGCTCCTTTTCCTAATCTGTCAACTGAAAGGGGAGACTTTGGGAAGGATGCCTTTTACAAGTTTCCTCCAGTGGTGCATATACCTTATCATAATAACTCCACCTAGAAAAGCCACTTTTCCCTAATTCCCTCCAAGAAGCCCTATAAAGTGGCAAGTGACCTGGCCTTTAAGTGTGAAGTGGACCTTCACACACTGAAAGGATTAACTTGTTTTTTTGGTGGGGCTGTGGGTAGGCAGCATGCTGGTTCCCAGCTACGGTATCTGTGTCACCTCCTCTGCAGCTATCAAGTTGGTGGATGCTCCTTAACATCACAGGATCCCCAACCTAGAGTTGGCAAACTTGAACCAGATACACACCAGTGAGTTTGAACTTTTAATGAAATTAAGCATGAATAGAAAGGTGAGGCTTGTTGGGCCATGTGGGTTCTGCCAGAAAGATGGATCTCTTTGGTTCCAGGCAATCTGGCTAGGTATCCTGCTCCAACCAGCTTTACTGACCCATGTAAAGAGCTACTCCCTAACCAGCAGGTCATGTGTTCTTAAACACACACACACACACACTCGCTCTACACACTGTGAAGGGTGGGTTTGAATCTTGCTTGCCTCTAACACTTATACACTGGACATCTTATTTTCCATGAATATCAGTAAGTTCATCTATAAAATGGGGTAGAACTGATATCAAGCCCACTCCCCCTGCCTCATGGTTTATCCCCACTTTCCCAATATTTTAACATGGGTTTTCCACAGTCTCCCTTGGTAATCTAGTCTAATGTCAAATCACTGTTCTGGTCGTGATGTAATCTTCCTATGGGCAGGGACCTCATCTGTTGTGTTGCTCTGTATCTTTAATACCTAAAAAAGTGCTAGGTACAACAAACATTGATTGAACTAATGAATGCCAGGAAAACCTACTGTCTTCAGTTTCACCTCTGCTACAAACAAGCTATAAGTAACCTCAAGCAAGTCATCTGAGCTGTCTTGGCTACCATTTCTTTATCTATAAAACAAAGTGCTTGCAGTACAAAGATTTTGGTTCTCTAAGACACTCTTTCTCAGTTAGGAGATTATTTTGACCTCCAGTTCTTTTCTCTGCTGAACTTTTATCATTTCAGGCACATCTCACATCAAAAAGACATCTCATCGTGTTTCAGAATATGGACTTCCAAGCCAGACTACTTGGGTTTTTATCCCAGCCCTCCCTCTAACTAGCTCTGGAATTTGGGGCAAGCTCTTCCCCCTTACTGAGCCTGTTTCCTTATCTATAAAATGGAAATAATAATAATACTACCTCAAAGAGCTGTTAGGATGAGTGACTAAATTCATGGAAAGAATCACAAAAGTGTATGATAAACAGTGAGCACGCAATAAAAGTTCACTATAATTACATGACTGTCTTTCATTCCCATATTTTGAATTTAGATAACGAATAGTGGCTGGCATTTGGGACTTTCCAACAGCATTCCAGGTTTTATTTCAGACTTCTCTCTTTTTGATCAATGGTAGTCTAAATTCTACCTACTGAGTATCAAGAATAAGGATAATAAAAAAATCCTGGATGCAATATCCATCTTATTTATCAGGAATATGACTAATAGCATCTTCTAAAAATCACAGTGAATGTGTGCTTATGCTGATCCGAAGCCACAAAATGCAGGACTTCAATCGGGGTCAGCCCATCTTGACCTCCACATCTCTACTCTCATGAGGAAGATCTTCATTTCCTTACATTTAAGATCGGTTTTATTATTTTCTTCATTAAAATATTAGGAGTGAAGGGAGATGCAAGAGGGAGGGGATATGGGGATATATGTACACGTATAGCTGATTCACTTTGTTATAGAAACTAACACAACATTGTAAAGCAATTATTCTCCAGTAAAGATGTTTTTTAAAAAAATTGACAAAATTACATTGTTTGTTCTTAAAGTTTTTATTGTTACTATTATTAATCTTGCTCCAGCCATAGAACCGGAACATAATTTTCCCTTTGGTGGAACTTGGTCATTTTGCTACTTTGAGCAGAGTTTGTGAAGACTGAAGTTGAAAGAGCTGTGAACTACGGATAACCCATATATTCCTTAATGGTTGTTACATTATTATTTTTCTCACAATTATCCGGAAAAAAAAAACCCCACAGATTTATTTGGAAAGACTCAGAACAATGAAATAAATACAGTACTGATTTCAAATGCAAATGTCACGTCATTTCTAAATGAGTCAACCTTCAAAAGACAATGATAAATCAACCAGATAATTTCTGCGTGTCAAAGAGTTTTAAAGGTGATAGCTAGTAAATTGAAGTACACATCAAAGTTTCTCAAATAAAAATGTTAAATATAAGTTACTTCGTCATACATATCTAAAACCTGTCAAGTTCAGGGGAAAATAATCTGTCCCACCTCCACCCATTAACTGAACAGATCACAGACATAACTGGCATCTTTCCACCTCCCAGGAAGTGGCCTCAAGGTAGAGTGGCAGCTTCATGGTTCCAGCTGCGTGGGAGTGTTGCTGAGTCCTAGCCCCTCCAGCACCAATCATGGCAGGGCGGCAGCCCTTGGATTGCCAAATCCAAGTGGCAATGTCCAGGATGCAGTCAGAATGCCAGATTCAAAAGGCATTTCTGGATCTGTCAAGGCTCTAGGCTGTTGGGTTCTAGCATATTGGTCATCTCAGCCAGAAAGGACAAGGAATGATTTATGAATATATTCACACACCCCACAGAAATGCACTTGGAGTTGGATTCTCTAGAACACTGAACTTCCTGCACTCAAGCAGGCAGGGTCTTGGACTTTAAGGTGTGGGTGTTCAAGTTAATGACAATACCTATTTTCACCAGCTCATGAAGTCTGAGCCCCCCAGGTTACATGTGTCTTACATATTTTGCAGAGAGATTGATGCTACCTGTTGTTAATTTATGAAGTGAGTGGGCTGAGAATCAACGAGGCGGAAAAATCGTGTGATGTGCAAATGATTTTTCCTCCCCCTATGGATCAGAACCTTAATAATACAATAAATATTCTTATTCTCCATGTGGATGATGCAGGTGATCTCAATTTCACAAGGGCATATAAAATTCAGTCTGCCTTTATCCATTCCCAAGTGAACGGGATCTTGAGTCAACCATTGCCTTTTCACTGGAATTTATGTTTAGCAACAATGCAGCTGGAAATTAGAGAGCAGCAGCCCAGTTACTTGTTAGCACCCATCTCCTGTCTTAAGCCGGAATCCATGAGCTGTGCCTTTAACGCAGGGGGGCTAGCTGGCAACTCAGAGCTGAACTCTGCCCTCCCTGGGCAGTGAGTCAGACTCTGCAGGCTCAGACAAACGGAATCTCCCCCCTGAGAGTCCACAGCCTTCCACAGAGAAAAGACATCAGAGTGCCTGAGGGGAACGTCTCCCCTGCCAACTGACCTCCCAGCACAGAGGCCACAAGCATTCTTCACTGAGAGGACCAAGACATCCTAAAAGCCTGCGAAAATGTAAAAATGTAATTCATGATGCAAGCAAAACTTTTCCCTGCCTCCATCACCTAGGACCACATAGGAAAATACAGATGTGGACTAATGCCAGGTTCAGGCAGAGGGGGACCGCAGCCAACTCTTTTTTAGTCTTTCCACAGTACTTACACCACACACACACACACACACACACACACACACACCCATACTATAAATTATTGTCTAGGGTTTGGTGAAAACAATGTTTCAACACATGCGAGAGAAGAGAAATTATGCGAGAGACTACAACTCTCACCCCAAAATGTGTGTGTGTGTGTGACTGTGTGTATCTGTGTGTAAGAGAGACTGTTACATCTAAAAGCTGTAACTTTTAACAACTTCTTAGATTTTTTTTTTGTAGCACCATAACTTTCTTTAATCTTATTAACCTAACAGCAAACTTACCCACTAATCAAACACATTAGATAATATATGAAAAGAGAGAGAGAGGAAGGAAGGGAGGGAGGGAGGGAAGAAGGGGAGGGGAAGAAAAGGGAAGGGAAGAAGGAGAAGGGAGGAGGAGGGAGGGAGAAAGGAAGGGGGAAGAGAAACAGGGACTAGGTGGGAGAGGGGAGAGAGGGATGCGGAGAGTGAGGTGATAAACTGAAAGAACAATCAAAACAAAGTCCCTTCTCCCTTCCTCCCACACTGCTAGATTTGTAAGCAACTTCCAAACCTGCTTACATTCCCAAGGGCAAGCTTTAAAGAAATGCTCAAGAGGCCCATAAAACTCAGTGCTTGGACACACTGGAAACTTTCTGAGATAATGGTCTGGATGGCAGCTCTTAAACTGAGCTTTCTAGGAGGTCTGTGACCCGGAATGCTGCTCTTAAAAAGAATTCTGTAGCACAGAGGAGCTGATCCCTCTCCCTCCTAAACCTCCAGGATAGGTAGTGGGGTAAGTTAGGCCACTTTCTCCCAAGGCCTCGAGCTCAGGCATTTCCGTGGAATTCCTCTCCCCACCCCTGCACTGGCTGGGGAGAACATCACATACTTTTGTTTATCAATGTTTCTGTCCTGTTTGTTCAAATGCGGGCAATAGTATCAGCAAGAAACCAAAAGGAATAGCTCCTTTAAATACAAAGAAACAGTTGATGTGAATACAGATCAAGTGAAACAGGACTTTACTTTGCATCCCAAATTGAGGAAATGGGATAGATTTTTTTACATAAAGTCTTCCTAAAAGCAGAAATTAAAGTTTACTTCAGCTTTGCTTCATAACAGTTTAGTGGAGTACTAGCTTGTAATCTAGTGTTTATAGTTACTTGGTTCACATTCTGTAATGGTATTTTGATTTAAGTTTGAAACACTAAGATGGAAGTTAAAGATTGGCTAATAATTCATTCTTAATCAAAGGATGCAATTCAAGAAGTTGTAACTATCAGCTTTTTAGATTTTTTGTAACAGTGTAACCTTCTTTAGTTAATCTTATTAATCTAGCAATACATTTATTCACTGATTAAACATATTAGATAATAATGTGAAAAAATTCAGAAACTATTGCAATGTACTATTGATTTTATTTCCCTCCTGAAGAGATTTCCATGGGTTTCCTTTCTCCAACCAATTCTTTGCCCTTGAATTCAAAGCCTGATGTTCTGATTACAACCCTTTTTTTTTCTTTCTTTCTTTTCTTTTTTTTTTGTTCTCCTACTAATGTCCTTATGAATTTGGAGGCAGCTGAATCCATCTATTTATCTCTCCATAGCGTCCCTCATGTTATTTCCCTTTTCTGGGATGACTCCCCCCACTCCACCCTGACCATTTTAATCCTACTCATCTTCCAAAGTCTAACAAATACTGCCATCTATTTAAATTCTTCCAACTGGGTTTTCAGATATATATGGTTCATGAATGCCCTCCTTTGTGGCTGCCTATATTTCTTATACCCCTCAGTACATGACATTTCCTGTGTTTTATTCTTTATCATATCCACCCCCCCACATACACACCTAGCATAACCCTCCTCTGTGTTTTAAAAACAAAACAAAATAAACAAATGAACAAAAAACCCTTAATTCCTTAATCCTCCCCTCTTGTAAATGAGCAAAGCAGAAAACACCAGAGCAACAATTAAAAAAATTTTTTCCCATTATCTGTTCACATCAGCAGATGAAGTTTCCTTTAGTGTATCCAGTTATCATCCGTATGTAATACAAACAAAGCGAAAAGCTAGGTCTCAACTACACAGAGCTGCCAAGCAAAACGAGCAACTTGAATAATCATATCAAGCCAGATTCCCAGAAATTCTCCTCACCCTGGGTCTCCATATCACCACCACATCATGCAACTGTGGAGTTGTGCCTCAGAAAATTGAATTGACCAAATGTGTCCATTTGTCTGATTTGGTTTGCTTAATCAATACAAAACAGGTTTACTGCAAGGACCAAAAATGCTCTTGTCCATTCCTCTAGAAATCCTAGATCTTAATCTGCTTTCATAGAATCAGCTACTGGAGGTCTTCTTTATTTTCCAGAGTCTTCCATTTAACTTATGAAGCGCTCCACCAAGTTGCCTAAAGGTAGATATTAATTTACTCACAGGAACTGAACTGTTTTCCCCTTAATTAAACACTGCCTTCTCAACCCCATTATATGCTTTTCAAAAGAAAAAGACAAAACAATATATATATATACATATATATATATATATTTGCTGAAAGGGTTGAGGACTTTTATGAAGCATTTCAACAGATTTGTCAGAAAGCAATATGCAGTACAGCTGCTCTCTACCCCGAAAGCTGGCCTCTCAGATTTCTTCCAGAGCCTTTCTTCCAACCTCTCTCCCGCCTGCCTTCAGGCATACTTTCCGTCTCTGTTATTGCTCTTTCTTGCTTTCTCTCTGCCTGCACCCTTTCTCTCCCAGCTCCTCACTGGTGTGTCCCAGAGATAGAAGGCAGGGGTGTGATTGGAGAGCACAGTCATTTCGGTGCACGCCCATATCCTTAATGAACATGAGAAGAATTCACTAATCACTCAAGTGCAACCAAAGCAATAAACACAGAAGAGATATAGAAACACATTTTCCAAACAACTCAAAATGACGCACAAATTATCCTGCCCTTTACAAGGTTAAAAAAAAAAGTACACTGCTCAGGGAAAATAATATATACCTCAGAAACTCCTACCAGATATAAATCAATACATTTCAGAAGTCTAGATTTTCCTGCATAAAATTCAGGACTTGGAGTTCAATTTCCATATTCCTAACCAAACAAACACCAAGTCCAAGAGAATTTTACTTAAACTAAGCGCATTTCACGGATTAAGATATTCTTCTTCATCAGCATTAACTGTTTTATGTGTTTCTCAGGAGTAAATTAAGAAAATAAACCAGGGACTTCCCTGGTGATCCAGCGGTTAGGACTTGGAGCTTTCACGGCGATGGGCCCGGGTTAGATCCCTGGTCGTGGAACTGAGATCCCACAAGCCGCATGGCATGGCCAAAATGAATAAATAAATAAAATAAAAACGTTAAAGAAAGAAAATAAATCAAACACAGTCCTCGACCCTTCAAAAATAAAATTCAAATGCTTGAACTACAAGTATAAGTGATGCGTTTGGTCCAAGGTAGAAAGGTAGGGGGTCAGAATGAAGTGACAGAGGTCTCCCCTGAGAGTTTATAGGTTTTACTGGTCCTCACAAGTGTCAAGGGTATCACAGAGTTGTACCCAAATCTAAATAACAGAGCCAGGTGACGAGTATGGTGTCTTCCACATAAAATGTAATCTATTTATCTATCTATCCTCCATGCTTTTACATATTTATTCAACTTAATATTTTTGCAGTGCTTATAATATTCTAGGCACTGTTTGGGTTTTGCAGACATGACAAAGAACAAAACAAAGTCTCTGCCCTCCTGAACCTTACCTTCCAGACAGACAAGGGAGAAATAAACAGATAGATAAATGGTATAGCAGATGGTGATAAATGTTAAGACAGTGGGAGCAGTTGCTGCTTTACATAGATTAGTTTAAAAAGCCCTAACAGAGAAAATGACATTTGAGCAGAGACCTGAAGGGAGTGAATGAGTAAGTCATGTGGATAACTGTGGGAAGACTACCAGACAGAAGGAACAGCAAGTGCAAAGGCCCTGAGGTAGGAGCATGGCTAGTACATTTCAGACACAGCAAGAAGACCAGTGAGGCTGGAGCAGAGTGAGAGGAAGAGAAGTATGAGGTAAGAAAGGTCAAAGGGAAGAGAGTGCACATCCTGCAGAGCTCTATCAGAAAAAAAAAAAAAAAAAAGGACTTTGGAATTTATTCCGGATGAGATGGGAAGAGTTTGGATGACTTTGAGCAATGGAGGGACATGACCTTAAATATTTAAAAGGAGCATCTGCCTGCTATGTGTAGAACAGACTACAATAGTGGTGGCAAATAGCAGTAATAAGTAACGATGTACCTAGAAAATAGAGCTGCCAGGATTCAATTGGTGCAGTGGATGGAAAAGGGTAGGGGCAGTGAAAGAAAGAAAAGAAAATTCCAAGCTTCTTAGCCTGAGCAACTGGAGAGATAGATTTGCCATCTACTATAATGTAGGATACACTGGAGTCAGGAAAGGGGTTCCTTCCCTCTTTCCCCCTCCTTCCCCCCTCCTTCCTCCCACCTTCCGCACTACTTTCTCCCTCTTTCCTCCTCCCTCCATCCTCCCTCCCTCCTTCCTCCCTCCTCTCTCCCTCCCTCCCTCCTTCCTCCCTCCTCTCTCCCTCCCTCCTTCTTTCCTCCTCCATCCTCCCTCCTTCCCTCCTTCCTTCCTCCCTCCTCCTTCCTTCCTCCTTCCCTCCTTCCTCCCTCCCTCCTCCTTCCTTCCTTCTTCCCTCCTTCCTCCCTGCCTCCCTCCCTTCCTTCCTTCTCTCCTTTCTTTCTTTTCTTATTTTTTAAATGACAGAAATTACAGCATGGTTGTATTCTGATGGAAATGATCCAACAGATAAAGAAAGAAATGATGATGCTAGAGAATAAGGAAACAATTATAGAGTGATGTCCTTGAGGAGGGGAGAAGAGATGAGAGTGGCTTTGGTTAAGAAGCATGGCAAGTTAGTCCATGTAACAGGAGTGAAAACAGAGCTGCAGGTGGGTTAGGAGAGGTGGTGGTGGGAGGATAAACAAATTTTCTTCCATTTGGTTCTATTTTCTCAGGTCTTCAGTGAAGAGTGGGGGTAGGGCATGTTTCCCATTATCCTTCCTACTTTGCCCCTGACCAAGTTGCCACCCTATACCACCATCCAAACCCGCCACTGTGCCCTCTGGAATTGCTTATCCATAGCCAGCAGGCCCTCCCCCTGCCAGTTATTCAATGTTTTCTCTCAGCCCACACCTCCCCATCTACACTTGGATCGACATTGCTGGGGCTGGGAGAGTGCAAACATATTTTTGCAGGCCCCCTGCCGGCTGGCTTCCTTCTGCCAATAGAAGATAGTGGAGAACAAAGGTGGGAGGGAGGGAGCAGCTTCTTGCTTCTGGCTCTGATGGTGTGATAGCTGTTGGCAATTGTGATGTGGCAGTAGGAATCAGGGGGTGCAGCCCAGTTTCTCCAGCAGCAGAGCAGAAAAGCCTGGTTTACGGTCATTAGCAGCTTCTGAGCTCTGAGAATCTGCTTCCGCCTTTAGACTCCTTCAACCAACTTGCCTCTCTCCTTTCGTTCCTCCAGTCCTGCAGAGAGCTTTGTAACCAACTCCGTGAATTAAATTCCCACAGTATGCAAGACATGGAGTAGTTTCATTTCCTTGACAATGGGTCCCTGTCTGATACCCAGTCAATACTTCAGCCCCCTTTTCAAGGGTTTCCTCCATCCTCCTGCTTTATTTAAAATGTATCTGTGCCTCAATGACACTGTTTCTCTGCAACACACTCATAGATCACTGTTTATTATCTCATGTCCCAGCTATTCTAGAGCCAGGAGGTAGTGGGGCCAGGTAAGGAGAAGGCCGTGTCTCCCCATTGCTGCATTCAGACAATTATTATCCTATCTGTCTTCTCAAATCCTTCTCAGTAGGACCAATTCCATTTGACTTTACTAATATTTAACAATCCCATCTTTACCCAAGCCACCACCTTGTTATTCCCTTTCTTTAATCAAAGGTTTTGGCATCTAACCCCACACTTGGTCTTTATCCAAGCCCTGTTGAAAGCCTGAATGATCTCAGCGTCTACATGGATGACCAACTGACCCATTCAACATACTGAGCTTTCAGCATCTTGGCCTCATCCAGGTTCTTCTCCATTCCATTCAGTCCCTCTTTCATGTCATCACCTCTATTTTACCTGTTTCATAACCAAAATCATTAATTCCCATATTAACTTTTAACTCTCAAACTCTCCTATATTTGACATACTTGATTGGGTACCCCCTGGCCTTTATTCAACGTCATCAGCACTGCCAGTGTATCGATCCCTCTATTTTCTGCTATTCAATCAACACTTTCTTTCCTTTCCTCATTTCCCGCCTGAGATAACTTCATTTCATGACTCATTGTTTCAGCAGCACTCTTGTCAACATCTTCACTCTCTTGCTATACTATCTTTTCATCATATAAGTCCAGCAAAACCCCAATATGAGTTGTCCAACTCTTTCTCCATGTCTGTACCTGAGTATCTAAATATAGCTAGGAAAAAAATCGTATAACATGGCAGATTGTTTACTTTCTTTACAACTTCAAAAGCCCGATCTCAAACAGGCTGAACCTAACCAGCTCTAACTATCTTAATATTTACCTCTGGTCTACACTCTCCCACTTTCTCTAATAACTTTTTCAAAAACAATCTTTAAAATTCTCCTTAAGTCTTTAACCCAACCTTCAGCCCCTTTGCTCTCAGCACATGGTGATCTCATGTCAATTCATGGAGAAAAAAGGTGCCATAATAGGTAGGGTCTCTCCTCAACTTCTTGATAACCAATGCATAAACCCATCTATACCTGTCCATCATTCTTACTTCCTTCCTGTTACAATATAAAGGAGCCATCCCACAAACTTGTTTAGGCAAGTCTCTCCACTTTTGCTTTAATTCTCTTTCTTCACAAATTTCTCAGAAACCTACCACTCCATATTAAAGCTTCCCCCTGCTTTTTATCTGGAGTCTTCCCAATAACTTCTCTTTTCTTTTTTTTTAAATTGAAGTAAAATTCACATAACATAAAATTAACTATTTTAAACTGTACAATTGAGTCACATTTAGTACATTCACAATGTTGGACAGCCATTACCTCTACCTGGTTCCAAATATTTCATCACCCCAAAAGGAAACCCCTTATCCATTAAGCAATCATTCCCCATTTTGCCTTTCCTACAGCCCCTGGAAACCACTAATCTGTTTTATATCTCTATGAATTTTTCTATTCTACATATGCCATATAAATGAAATTATACAATATGTGACCTTTTGTGTCTGGTTTCTTTCACTTAGCATAATATTTTCAAAGTCCACTTACATTGTAGTAAATATCAATACTTAATTCCTTTTTATGGCTGAATAAAATTCTTTGTAGGGATATGGCACATTTTATTTACCCATTCATCAACTGATGGACATTTGGTTTGTTTCCACCTTTTGGCAACTGTAAACAGTGCTTCTATGAACATTTGTGTACACGTTTTTGTTTGAACACCTGTTTTCAATTTTTTTGCATGTATACCTAGGAATGGAATTACTGGGTCATGTGGTAATTCAATGTTCAACTTTTTGAAGACTGGCAGACCATTTTCCACAGTGGCTTCTCATCAACTTTTTTAAATGCTCATGTCTATCCAATTAAAAAAAAAAAATCTGAATCCCATGTCCTTCAGCTACTGATCCTTCTCTCACCTCCTCTCAGAGAACTTCTTGGAAAAAGTTATTTAAAGGCTCATACTTCTTTCCCCAGTTATAAAATGTTGGCCTCCTCTAGACCCAGTCCTATGCCTTTTTCTTTCCTTTTTTCTATATTGTTTTCCCCATTGATTCTGGCACCCTGCCAGTCTGTTCTCCTAACTACAGCCAGTGTGACCTTTTCAAATGCAAATCTGATCATGCCACCCTTTTTCAAACAATTAAGAGATTTCTATTGCTCTTAGGTAAGACAAAAATCCCTAACCCACCTGAGTCTGCATGGCCTCACTCCACTTACCCTCTGGCTATTCCTGTCACCAGGTGCTCTGTCACACTAGGAACACAGCCATATGCCCTCTTGTCTACCGTAGGCCTTTGTTCTCACCATGTTCTCCTCCTGGATTATACTTTCTCGACCCCCATATCTTCACTTGTTAATTTCTATTCTTCACATCCCTGTTCATTTCTACAGAGCCATCCTTGACCTCCATGATTTGGTAAAATCCTATCATTTCTTACAGCACTCTTGACTTAGTTCATGCTGCTGTAACAAAAATACTGTCGACTGGTGCCTTAAACAACAAACATTATTTCCCACAGTTCTGGAAGCTGGGAAGTCCAAGATCAAGGCACTGGCAGAGTGGTGAGATCCTGCTTCCTGGCTTGTATCAGCCACCTTCTCCCTATTTTCCTCACGTGGCTGAGAGCAGAGAGGAAGCAAGCCCCCACTTATGAGGGCTCCAACCCCATGACCAAATTACCTCCCAAAGCCCCACCTCCAGATACTATCACATTGGAAGTTAGGCTTCAACATATATATTTTGAGGGGACACAAATATTCAGTCCATAACGACTGTTAATAGGCTGGACTGCCACCCTCCAAAATTCATATGTTGATATCTTTTAACCCCCCAAAACTTAGAATGTGACCGTATTTGGATATAGGGCCTTTAAAGAGGAAGTTAAAGTAAAATGAGATCATTTGAGTGGGCCTTAATTCAATATGACTGGTGTCCTTATAAGAAGAGGAGATCAGGCCACAGACAACACACCAGCTGAGGGGCAGCTGTGAGTACCCAGTGAGAAGCCTGCCATCTCCAAGCGAAGGAGAGAGGCCTCAGAAGAAGCCACATCTGCTGGCACATTGACCTGGGACGTCTACCCTCCAGAACTGTGAGAAAATTAATTTCTGTTCTTAAACCACCCATCTGTGGTATTTTGTCATGGCAGCCCTGGCAAACTAATACAATCACCCAGGTTCTTTCTATTTTGACCCTCAAGGTCACCTCATTGTCCAAGATGGCAGCTGGAAGAAAGAAGAAAGGCAAAAAGATTCTTTTTTAAATGACTGTTCCCAAAGAAATCATTTTCCTGTAAGCAGCTCTCCTAGAAGTCACACACAACACTGCCACTTCGCTGGCCAGATGTTGGTCTCATGGCCACTCCTAGATGCAAAAAGGTTGGGAAACATAATTTATAATATCTGGCCTGCTGCTGCCCTGAATAAAATCAAGATCCCGTTACTAAGGAAGAATGAGAGACTGGAAACTGTATGGCAGCTGGCAATCTCTGCTACAATGGGTAAGTGTCATATAACCCTAGAGAATTTAGGCATAAATATATAAATGATGAAGTAAACTAAACCCACAGTATTAATTTGGGAGTTACATATGTGTATACTTGTTATTTTTATATTTTTAACCCATAAGAGAATTTGGCATATTGGAGTATCCAATGGGTTAGTTCTGTGATTCCCATTTAAATTGTATAATTAGATAATTTATTAATCGTTTTGTTTTAATTTCAAAGGCATAAGAGAATTTTAGCATCAAGGCATTTAAAAAGAACTTAAATTTCATCATTTTTGAAAGTTTATTAATTGGATTTCTTAAGATTTACTTAAGTACTTAGAAAGATTTTACTTGTTAATCAGATAATTTAGGATTTTTTAAAAAATCAAGTATTTTAAATTTATAAATTTAGTTTAAAATGTTTAAACAATTTTAATTAAGTGGGTTTAAAAATCCCCTTGAAAGTGGTTGTTGAAATATGCTACATTTTTAATAGGATAATAAGATTTCTAAGTTGAATGTAAAAGATTGAGGAAAAATTAATTTGGATTTGTAATATGTCAAATATTAATATGAAAATCCAAAAGAATCACAAATAGTCTTTTCTGTGCATAGAAGCTGCCCTCAAGGACACTAGAAAACTTCATATTGACAGACACATGCTTACCAAAAACTTAATGACTTCCAAGTATTGGGGGCTTTTTTCTCTAAATAATGTGAGTTCATTGGAATTCTTGAAGCAAAAGACTGTCATGATCACGTTTGGGTTTCATGAGATAATTTGGATGACGGTGAAATGTCCCTTCCTACTTTTCTGCCTGGCGAATTCTACTCAATTCTTCAAGCACCAACTCCAGGGTCACCTCCTCCATGAAATCCAAACAGATACACAACCACAGGCAGCACTGTTTCTTCCCCTACACTGTTGTATTTATTCATCCTGTACTATGAGCATTTCATTTTATTGAAGTTATTTGTGTCTGTCTCCCCTAGTAAACCATGAGGCAATACTTTCTTATTCATTTTTAGATTTTTTTGTGCCTAACATGGAGCCAGATACATTGCAGTCATACGATATATATTTCAATTGGATAGAACGCAATTGAAATGCAAAGTTTAGGACCTGATTCTGAATTCAGTACAAACCCACCAAAGTATAGCGGTTATCTCTCCTTTCCTCCCACTTTCAAATTTTTACTGCAATTATAATTAAATAAATAGCAAGTCATAATGATTAATTATTTGTGTTGAAGATACATCTAGCACCACAGAAAAAGAACTGGCTCTTCCAACATTTCCTATCAACAGGTTTTGGGCCGTGTACTCACTTGCAAATGATTACACATTCGCAGGAAAGAAATGTGTTTTGGTTGGGAAAAGTCCCAGCAGGCCCATTGGGTGGGCATTTGATTCCTTGATAAAAAGCCAAGTCCTGCTGTCTGGAAAAGAGGAAATTAGAAAAGGGGCAAAGGACCATTTGCTTCAGGGCCTGAAATAACACCAATTTCAGCAAGAACCATGAGCAGCAAGATAGCTGAATTAAACAGCGGAGAAAAATTGCTGTCTAAGGCTTCTGTAGCTAGAAAGGAGCTTAGAAAACAACTTCAAAATAATTTCCCAGCCCACAACAATATTTTGACCAAGAATATATTGACAGGAGATTTAGCAAGATGTTTTAGAAGACTTTAACATAGTAAAAGATATAATCTTTTTAGATCCAGGAAAGATAAACAAATATCAATCCAACAACAAAAACCCTTTAACGTACCTTTTGATCCTGAGATTATATTTTGTGTATGTGAGTTATTTCCTTTGTGTATATGAGTATGTGTCTCTTCTCTCCCTTTCTCTCTCTCCCCACTCCCATTTTTCTGTCTCTCTCTCTCTCTCTCTCCCTCTCTGCCTCTCCTTCTTTCTCTCTCTGTCTCTCTTATCTCTGTCTCTGTCTCTCTCTCTGTAATTATACTGTAAAAATCAAACCAGCAGGAACTGCTTCTTAACATTTAGTCATTATCTACCCTGGCTGTTGTAAATTTTTTTCTTATCTTATTATGGAGAAATTTTTCTCTCTATTGCCTATACTCCTCTCCAGCACATTAATTATCTTTCCAATGACAGGCCCCTAATCCGTTTTTTTTCCTGTGAAATCTGTAGCACTTAATGAAGATTATTCTCACTTTGTAAAGGCTTTAGAAGGGACTTTTCAGGTCCTGTCTAAATGAGGGCCTCTTATGTCATATGATGAGCTGAGATTGGAGGCCTGTTCTCTCAGATTTGATTAGCAGGTCCCGATGGCTTGCTACTACTTTTCTCGGCTCTGTGATTTTAGCAAGAAAAAAAAGCAAAAAGAAAAACAAGAGTAGCTATCTGGATAATAGCAGGAACAAGTCAGAGAGGGGAACATTCACCTGCCATACGCACTATAACTGAATACAGTCATTAGCTACAGATGCCCCGTAATTTGAAATGGGGGCCTTTCTGCCTCTTATCTGAGGTAGTCTCAGAGTTGAGACCAGTATGTATAAATAAGAGCCTATTCATATTCCACTGGGGCTTAGAATTAGGGATCCTAGCATGTGGTTTTCCCTTCCTGTATCTTCATGACCTCTCTGCCTTTTAAACAATCAGGACTTCCTGATTATGGTCTGCTCAGGTCTGCTTTCACTATTCTCCCTCAAGAAGAAAAAATATATAATGCATTAAGTCCCAATTCTGAGAAAACAGGGTCCAGATCTAAAAAGCAGATGTCATTGTGATTGTCACTAAGAGCTTTGATGACATGCTTCCCATCTTCTCTCACTCTTGGGGGGAAAGCCATATTCCAGCCTTATGCTGTCAAAAACACATACACCTTACCAGGTGCTAATTATATTTGGAGTTTCCAATATTCAAATATTCCCCCAAATTAGTGACAAACACACACCCAGGGGTTTTAAATCAGAGCTATACATCTGGCAACCTATGGACCACCTGCCGCTGGAATGGTAAAATCAAAGTCTGGGAACAAGATATCACGATTCTGAAATAAATCTAAAGAATAGAGAATAGGAAATGATGGCTTTTTTTCAGTAATGATAATTAAACTGGCTTCTCCTATCCCTTGGAATCAGATGAGATAGGAATAATAATAACAAAAACAACAATAATTAACATTTACCAAATGTACTAAGGTGCTTCTTTCACTAATTCTTTGAATCATCATAACAAACCTATGAGGAACATATTTTTTATTATGGTTTCCATGTTAAATGTATGTGGGAAATAAGTTGTAAATTTGTGTTAACTTGCCCAAAGTCATGGGTTTTGGAAATACAAAAATTGAGTTTCTAGGCTAGGGTTTTATGTTAGAGCTTATACTCTTAATCACTACTTCTTCTCCATTAGGGTCCTATCATCCTGGGGCCCTAAGTTTACCAGAGCCCCGGGTAGAGCTTTGCCCACATGCCTACTTCCAAGTCATATAGGAACCCAGGCCCACACCACTGGTGGAATCCCACCAGCCAACAAGCATGAAAAACAGTACAACCAGATTGCAAAATTTTTGTGATGTTGATAAGCATGACCCCGAAAACAAACATAGGAATACTATCTCCCATAAAAAGTCCTTCCATAACCTGATGCCTAAGGTAATCAAAATCCTAGAATGTAGCCTGAAACCTTTTACCTTCCCGCCTTCACAATACTGTTCCTCAGCCTAGAAAATTCTCTTTTTTTTCCCTCACTCCCTGCTCCACCCCAACCTCAATTGGAAACTCTTATTTTTTGCTTCCAACTCAACTTAAAACTTACTTCCTCTAACAAGCCTTCTCCAACCCCCTAGTCCAGGTGAGAAATACCCATTAAGGGTTTCTGTCATCCCTATACTTTGCTTATCATAATATTTATCATCATTTATCATATTTCATTTCATTGCCCTTCTTCCTTACTAGGTTATTAATTCCCTGAAAGTTGTAGAATCACATTTGCCTTATTGCCTAATACATAGTTGGCCCCATATACAAAATTGTTGAATTAATGAGTAAGTGAATGAATGAAGAAGCAACGCATCTTTTGACAATACCAAGTATTAAATTCTGAAATACCTCTTATAGATAAAAGATAGAAATGTTCTTCATCTGAAAACCCTAAAAAGCATGATCCATGGTTATTTATCTAAGATTAGTTAACTGTCCTTTCTAGGTCCCTTCTAGTTTTATAAATCTTTTTATTTTTTTTAACAAAACTGCCAACGCAATCTTTAGATTAATAACAGCAGTGTTGTCATTATTTCACCACTTGAGTAGATGAGTGCCTGCGTGACACAGAGGTGAGTAGCAAGACTGGCCTCCACCTAATCAAGTGCTCAACAGCACTCATCTCGAGGTGTGATGGCAACCCTTCCACTTCTCAGCATTATTGCCATTTGATGAAAGAGGCAATAAAGACATTTTCTTTAAGTAGAAGTCTTTAGTCTGTGTAATTTTACCCTCACCACTGATTAATTTATCAATCTTACCTCCTTTGCTCCAGGGTATACAGATTAAAAAAAAAAAAGTTGAAGACCCATATTAGCTGTGTGAATTCCCGCACAAGTATTTTAATATGTTCATTGAACAAAGACAAGTAATTTATGACATGCTATTTTTAACAATTACCTCTGCCAATACAACTGATTAATCTGCAATTTGTTTCAGAAATTGGACTGACCAGTTTAATGGATAATTTTTAACATAAAATATTCAACAAACCTTTCTACATTGGTTAGGGGCCATTGA